>NC_064639.1:1128376799-1131196769 GCF_023864345.2 Schistocerca serialis cubense
AAAAGTGATCCTTTAAGGGTTTCATTTTACCTCCAGAGGTACACAACCCTAAAAATGTATCTGGGGGTATTAAAATGTATGCAATCTCACCATATATAACTTGGAGATGATAATCGCCATTATCATTGTAGTGGTGGGAAATAGGAATAAATTGGGGCTTCAGGCGTGCATTTAGCTTCTGCCCATTTCTGATAACAGTAAGCCTGACAAAATTACTGCTTCCAGCTTTATGCATTTCGACTTCGAAAAGTTTTGATATTGTTTTTGCTCCAGTTTACATAGCATATGTAATTTACATACAGATGAAATTTAATGAATGTCAAACGCATCTTACAATTATACGCTCTCATCTGTGAATGTTTTCTTATTCCTTTTCTTAATATTGTCATAACACATTTTCAGACATTTACGGTCACAAGTTCTCTTATATTCTGTGAATTAAAATCAACAGCAACTTTTATCCATACCTGTTCTTCTTCATTGTGTAACTTTTATCAGTTTGTTGCCTTTGTTGTTGCCTTTGTTGTGTCTTGTTTGTTTAACATTTTTTCTAACACTATATCTTCAGTAGTAAATACTGATGTCAAAACACAATAATTGTGTCAGTAGCCAATTTTAGCAGGGTTTCTAAGCATTTAGATCAACACTGAACCTCCTTAATTGGACCAAATCGTAGTGTCGCACAATGGAGTGGAATCATGAACAGAGTTAAATCTCAGAACTAAAGTCAAATTTGACCTCCAGTAAGCAATGCTCGTACCATCAGCCCCTGGAGAAATCATCGTCTGTTGATTTTTATTCTATTATGCTGCTGACTCCATGAGTGCATCGTATCTGAATGGTTCTTTAAGCAGTGCCATGGCCATTTAGTATTGCAAATTCTACCATTTCAAATTGACACTCAATTTCAGACGCCCTTTGGAATGAAAAGATGTTGACTTACTTCCTGCACTGTGTTAGTGCATCGGAATCTATTGAATGATGTATTGGATGCCACAAGGTCCAAACTGATCATAAACTGACAGACAGGTAACATTTTACTTCACTGGCAGGCATTTGATGAAATAAACCTTGTGTTTATCTTATTTCCACTACTGCACAGTGTTTGCTGTACATACTTTTTCAAATATATTCTTGGAACAACTCACACTCACAGATTATAATTCAGTTTTGGTACTGCAGTATTTAAAAAAAAAAAAAAAATCTGGTGATAAAATTAATGGTGACAGGTTTTTAATGTATTATTCTAATTTTTTTTATAATTTCTTACTACATATAGGGCTTTGGAAGAAATACACCACATTGAAAACTCACATCATTATGTGAAACAATACTTTCTGAAATGATAAGAAACAGTGCTGTACATTATAGTATCAGATTTGTATGTAGCTGGTGATGTTGCAGCACATCCACAGCCACAGAGGATGGCCGTGTTACAGAGTTGAAAACGGAGAGGCTGGAGCTGAACTCCCGGACAACAGAGATGCAGTCAGTTGTGATGAAGACCACCATCATCAGCAGTAGTGAAACAACGGTCATCAACTCTGCTGACAGTTAGTTTCTCTTACTTTATACATTCCTCCTCTTTTACTGCATCTGAAATGCATGATGAAACAACTGTACTGTACAGAGAGTAGTATTAATTTGTCAGCTGCTTCACAAAATGAGGATTGTTTATCTGTATATTGAAATATACTGGAGTTGCCAGTGCCACTGGCAATTTAGTGTAAAGCTCCCTGTGTATTACGCTACAATGCTCTTATCTAATTTTATGAAGGCATTAGAATACTTCAGTATTATTTTACTATCTCATCTGTAAATTTAAGCATTTTATTCATTTATTTAAATGACTTAAGGTGGCAATCTTAAAAAGTTAAAAGCTTTTGTATTTTTTTATTTCGCATTTTTCTCACAAAGTTGTATGTATGGTTTGCTTTTCTACATATGAGAAATAACAAAACATCATTTCCTTTTTGTGTGTATTGCATGTGATTTCTTTCAATATACTTTTACAGTTTTATGCCCTATAATAAGTATGGTAGCTTTGTTGTTGATAGCTTTGAGCTTTCCTCTGGGCATATCACTCACAGGAAATATAAAATTCTACAGTCTCTCTCTATCCCCCCCCCCCAAATGCTCTAATACGTATTTCTTAGCCGAGACAAATTTTCCATTTTTTTTAAATGACTTTCCAGCAATTGTATACTGTCAACTTACACAGTCATTCACAGTAATTTGTTAAAACAAAATATGTTGCAGTTACATTTTGCAGGGTGTTTTTATGAACATTCTAAGGTGAAGTTTTTGCTGTGTACAAACTGTTCTCACCTTGTGTTAAATCAATTACAGTTGCATGCACAGTTTATCAGGCAATCAAACTAGAGTAATTAGAAATATTGCATGACCATTACTGATAATTCCATGTGTAGGCAGAAACGTCATCTATTCTATCACTAACAACTACTGATCTTCATAATCAATGTGCACCTGTCTCAAATCATCCTTCCTCCCTTGACTACATCCAACGCCTCTACACCTATCTGCACCAGTTATGCTATGCACTTTGCTTTGGCTTGTATGATAGTGGCAGTTAAATAGTACCATCAGTTTAAATGTCGAGGCAAGATTAAATTTGAGATATTCCCGACACAAGTTAGAAATATGTAATCAGTACAAGAAGTAATTGAGAGAAATTATTGAAGATATCCATTCACCTCAGGAGTATGTCATCAGGAATCAATTTATAGATAGGAAATACTAGTAGGAGAGGTGTAAGAATTGATGTCAGAAAAGTTGATCCATTACTGGATGAACATAAGAATGAGAAAAATGAAAATAATGTGTAGTGCATGGGATGAGAGACTAAAAAGCAGAAGTTGAGTGTTATTGCCAGAGATTTAAATCTTTGTTTATTTGATAATAAGCGATAGGTAGGAGGGCCTCCTGAAAAGTGATGCTTCTGAAGTTTTTAGTGAAAACTCTTAAAGCTTTTTGAATAAAACAAATATTAGTAACTTTCTTCATCTTTATTCTTTGCGTCAGCACATTTGCAGCACCCTGCTAGTAGTGGGTTCAGAATTGTAGCTTATAACATGGTGTGCAACGTAGTTATGTCAGTGTGAGAGAAACAGCATGCTGTAATGGAGTTTCCAATTCGAAGAGGTTGTCCACACATGGAGCACAATCTCCTTCGGCACGACAGTGCCAGTCCATGCTCACATCTGCAACAATCCGGCGCTTTGGGTTCACTGTCATAGATCATCCTCCATGTAGTTCTGACTTGTCCCTATCTGATTTTCATCTGTTTTCAAAACTTAGAGAATATTTTTTAAGAACTTGACTTAAATAGTGGTGATATTATGCAAGCA
The DNA here is from genome assembly GCF_023864345.2 of Schistocerca serialis cubense. Classification (NCBI taxonomy): domain Eukaryota; kingdom Metazoa; phylum Arthropoda; class Insecta; order Orthoptera; family Acrididae; genus Schistocerca; species Schistocerca serialis. The sequence continues at coordinate 1,128,380,168 of NC_064639.1, forward strand.
GAGGTGGAGATGTTTATCTGTCAACAAACTCAAAAATTCTACAGTGACAGTATCAAGGAACTGGTCTCTCAATAGGAGAAATGTGTTTGTCGTCAGGGTGCCTACAGTGTGAAATATATATGTAGACATGAAGAATACTTACGTAGAATCTTAATAATGTTTGTTTTTTATTCAAAAAGCTTAAAGGATTTTAATGCAAAATTTTCACACTCATTACTTTTCAGCACGCCCTTGTATTAAGTACGCCCTTTTTTTTTCTTTCTTTTTTTTTCTTTTTTTTTTTTTTTTCTTTTTTTTTTTTTTTTTTTTTTTTTTTCTGTCATGGTGCCAGGACATCTGCAAAGTGTTTTCAATTTTCAGCAAGGAGTGTGTATGCAAAAATAGCATAGAAATGAAATAAATGAAAGATGAGAACTGAAAAAGAGGTCAGACTAAGAAGGAAAGGAATACATATTAAGGAAGCAGTAATGAGATTATAAGAAAAGCAAACAGAACACGCACAGCAGATTGTTGACTGATTTGAGGGTGAAACGGGAAGGGGGGGGGGGGGGGGGGGAGTAGTACGTATTGGATCCTATTTATGATAACTTACATGTCAAAGAACTAGTTCCCTTTTGCAGAATATAAATACACAGTTGTCGAGAATGTGTTCAAAGTGTTTGGCAAAATAAGGAAATAAATTGGTCCCTTACGTTAATTTTCGGAAATGTGGTATCATCTACTGCTAGTGTTAAAACGATCCTTTATGATAGTCGTTTATTGCTGCAGAAAGTGTGGTAGTTTTGAGAGAATAGAATAGCAATCAGGCTGTACTGGTTTAACATTTAGTGAGTTAGATATGGGGAGGGGGGAACCTTGTACATACTTGCACGTTTGAGATGGACAGGAAGAAAGAAGAGTTGACATAAATTAGTCATCAGGGCAACAGTTTCCTACATTGGTAGTAGGAGGCTCGTAAAGAGTTCTTCTTAGTCTGAAAATTATGGTGAATTGATGAATATTTGCAGAAGTATTACAGGAAGTTTAAGTTATAATATGTTATAAGAGATGTAAGAAAAGGAACATCCTAAAACAGTTGAAGAATGCAACTAAGTATGAGTAACACTAATTTTTTATTAGTGATAATGCACATAACGGCTAACTAACCAGACACCTCTAATAAACTTGAAGACTTCATCAGGTTACCCTCCATTCAGAGGTTGTTGCACGCAGCGACTGTTATATTGACTTGTAAATAATAGATTTCAGCTGTCAGTCGTCCTTTTGAAATTTTATTGGCAGATCTAGATTTCAGCTAGAAACTAGCCATTCTCAATGCACTATCATTTCTGATCAATGCATGTAATGCCTGTTGGTCGGGCTTCATCCACAGTTCATTGAATAATCATAGTAGGTATGCATTGATCAAAAATGATAGTGCATTGAGAATGGCTAGTTTTTAGCTGAAATCTAGATCTGCCAATAAAATTTCAAAAGGGCTACTGATAGCTGAAATCTATTAATTACAGCTTGAAGACTCTTATTTGAATTGACAATCAGATTATGTCGCTCTCTTTGAGGTGACCATCAGACTTGGTGCATTTGGTTTATCAGCTCACATGATACAAGGAAAATAACGCATGAGACAGACAAAGCAAAAGATAAAAGAACAAGCTGTAGAGACCACCAAGGAAGTTCATTGTAATTTGAGAACAGAAAATATTATGTGGAATAATAATACCTTAAGCTGCTTGTATTACTTTTTTATTTGTAACCAGTATTGGTGATACAATTCAAAATCTTTAGGCAAATATAACATTTATCATACTATACAAAAGAATATCTACATTTACTTCTTTATGTGATGGAACATTAACTATATTAGACTGTTCATTAGCTGTTTGTGTCAGTTAATGGACGTAGTCATGTACACTAGTGTACTGTTTTTATGCCAAATAAGTACAGAAGTATGATTACACCTGTCCACATTACCAGTGACATTTTACAATGTGAAATGAAGATGGAAGCTTAAGATATCCGCTTGAAAATGATTCTTGGTTGATCGTCCAATTGGAAAGATAATAAAAATGGCTAAAGCCTACCGGTAATATACGTGGGGTTTGTGCAGTTCCACCTCACTAACATACTAATGCAGCCATAACTGCGACAGAATCCTGAAATAGTTTACTATTAATTAAACCATTGAGAAAGAAGGTTAATAACTTATGAAAAAGTCATGCTCATTATAAAAATAAAAGTAAGATTCCTTCATTTATGTTGTTGCAACAGCATACTTTTTCTTATTTCACCAGCTATCAATAGCTGTTAAAATAATTATATTGTTTAACCAAAAAAATCTGTAATCACTCCTATCTCTCAGAAATTTTTGCGTATTAGCTTTATGGCAAATTACTATCTGCTATCATTTGTCTAAAATTCTTTTCGGTATCTTGAACTGTTTGAGATGCGGAGTATGTTATGAATATTTCACTGGCATTCTACTGCATTTGCACACACAATTGAAAGCGTATGCATTATATAAAAAAAATTTCTCGTGATTGGCGATAGATATAGATCTCGCCTCAAAAATTCAACATGTTAGTTCCATTTCTTATGCAGGAATATGTGGTCTAACATGCACCAAGTGCAAACTCATAGGGACCACTATTTTTCATTGCAACATATTCAAATTTTACGTGGTACCTTTCTCAATACAGAAATATCACAATAACAGGAAATGACAGACAGTTCATATCATGCAATAACAGGAAATGACAGACAGTTCATATCATGAAGGTGACGAATGAGGCTATGGGTTGTGTAAGAATAATTTTTTTGCCATATAGTTCTTTTTACATTGTTTCAGAAAGGTTGCATCTGTTCCTGCACTGTGTTTAATGTGGGCAGGGAACGAATTGACCATAACTGATGAAGCACATGGCTCAATGAGCAACAAGCAGTTGAGGCCGTCACCCCTTCAGAACAAAGTGGTGGATTTGCAAAGTGCTAAGAACAAGAATGTATTTCTGCGTACGGGCCATGTTATCCTGAATGAATAGGGTTTTGTTTAGCATAGGGTTGTGCAGAAAGGTCTGAAACCTATTAGGCTACAATAACCTTAGGAGGACTGTGTTCCTCTTGTGACAGTCACTGTCAGATGCTGTAGTGTACAATGTGTCACTTGCAAGGGGGTGGGATATAACACTTGTAGCTAAGTTGGTTAAAACTGAAACATATGGTAAAAAGTATTAATAAAGAGTAAGAATGTTATTTGTAGTAACATAGAACAATGAAAGCAATCAGTTTTTGATAATGTAATGTAATTTGGTAGATAGAAAAAATCTGCTCGCCAAGCAGCAGCAGAACAAACGCATAAAAGGAGGTTATAATTAGGCAAGCTTTCAGAGCCAATGTCTCCTCCTTTCTGGCAGAAGCGGAAGAAAGAGGGCGTAAAGGAAAAGGATCAAGGTTCAATTCTGCCTGCAGGCTAGATTTTTCCCCTTTTCTAGACCTCTCCAGTCCTCTTCCTTCACCCCTCTTCCTTCCCCTTCAACCCTTTTGCCGGGAGGAGGAGCCACTGGCTCCGAAAGCTTGCCTAATTATAACCTCTGCAGTGTTACATGGCTTTATGCTTAATTACAGACTTATTATTTTATCAGTTGATTTGTTTTCACCACATAACGCCCGCTGTTTACGTCCTCCTTCGTTGCTGAGCGATGTATCACTTTTAGTTCTGATGCCGCAACTCTCCCTTTCCTATATCTTTACTACTTTTTATCTATATAAATGATGAACTATTGGTTTTGCCGTTTAACAACTTTTTAATAACTGTGGAAGTATTACAGGCATCGGGTCCCACCTAATGTGTCACCCACCTATACGTTTTACATGAACCTTTTAAGACTCGATCGATCTGTTTACAAAGAGGAAGCAGAATATCTCTTCCTTTGATGTTGTCCAACAACGACCTAGGAAGCTCGATGCCCTCGTGGCCCAGGCTCTTCCATGGCTCGCGGTAGTTTGCAGCATTCGTTTTATTCCTTGCCCACTTGCCGCTACGTCGAACTTTCGTGGTGATCGTTGGGCAACGTCTTCCACGTTATCTGCAACATAAATAAACTTTCTTCCCATAGTATTTCTGAAAACCCAAAAACAAACTTAAAGAACATAATACTAATAACTGTTCTTACAATTATTCGTATAAGTCTTGGTCGATTTAATGTGGGGTGGGACAGGGCTAAGCCTTGTGACACCACACCTCCTTTTATGTGTTTTCTGCTGATGTTTGGTGAGTAGATTTTTTACCTGGCCAATTACATTATATTGCAATATAATAGATTAAATAAGGCTACCTATGATGCTCTAGTCTACACACTTCATCAAACTAAGTGAAGTATGAGAACTGGAGAGGGATCCCAATAAGCTTGATGTGCAGAGAGAGTGACATCCTATTGGTAACAAAGCAACGTAGAGAAAATTGTGTATCTAAGAAGAACAGTTGAGATAATTAAGCAGGCACTTGTGGACTAATCGTGTTACATGATAGGTTCAGGAATGGTGAAATTGTGTAGTATAATGCATTATTTAATGTAGACTGTGTAGGATGACATTCGTATCACCAAAACATGTCATAGGTAAATAAAACTAATAACACAGTGGAAGATGTTATCATTATAAATGTATATGAACAGAAAATATTGAGTGTATTCAGTTGTAAGGGTTCAGAAATGAAAGAACAATTTTGGAATCGGCAGGATTAATGTTGGATGTTACCCCGTAACAGTTTTAAGTATTAATTACATATGAAAAGCCTCAAACATAATTGCGTGGAATTGATGGGTGTCTACCAACCAGCACACCAATTATACAGTGAAAGGTTGCCTTTGTCCCTTCCATTGTTTTTAGTAGCTATAGTCAGTGGTTTTCTAATTTGTGTATACACTGAAACCCCTAGATCATACAATCCAGACTTAAAAAATGCAGAACTGAGGAAAACATTAAAAACCTCCAAAATACGAGTAAAAACATATGTAGTTGGCTTATACGATTAAAAATCATAATCCTCTCCAATACATGATATAAAATCTGTATAAGTGAAGGAAATTACATTACTGGCCATTAAAATTGCTACACCAAGACGAAATTTTCCTTCTGTAGCCAATAGCAGTGCAGCATACTCTCATGACACGAGCACTGTGACCTGTAGTGTATTGCTTGTAAACTTCCTTGTTCATTGTGCTGAGTAAAGTGGAGCAGTATTTCCAACACTCACTGTTTATGCTTTGAACTCGTCATTTGCTGCAGCGTAAACACAACAGATTTTGTGAAAGGATGTATATGCACACTTCCTTCACATGTGGTACTTACTTATACGTGTGAACATGAAATAAAGTTACGTCTGCTGTGATTTCAGTGATGTTTTCCTGTCCCAGCAATTCGTTACCTTCATAAAAATCTGTCTGCCATCACAACACATAAAATACCATTGAGGACTATTGCAAAAGACAGACAAGCTATTGCACAACCATTCATTGAACATGACCTGTTAATTGTAGTGCCACACATAGCAGATGGAGTAGCCTATGTTGGCTGTAGTCAGTAGAGGCACGATACATTTCGTATTCTGTCGGTAGGCTCCTAGCAGAACTACTGTAAGTAAAATAAATGCATGGTAGTGTAGGGCATACACAGTATACCTATATAAATTAAACTGAAATGGAAGCTGTGGTCACTCCATTGCTATACATTGATCACATCAGCCCTACCTTGGAATGAGCCGACAAGTAAGCTTGTTGTTTATCATTGTACATGCTTGAAGCCACTGCATTAGCATGACCTCACTGTGCTATACAACTATTGGCTGCAGGTGGAAAACAAACATCCGAGATGTTATAATTCGGCAGTTTTCACCATATTTCATGGTTTTCAGTTTATTCCACAGTATAGGCTATTAATTTTTGCTGTTTGCAAGATGAACATAAAATTAAAGAACCCTCAAAACGGCGTGTTTTTTAAGGTAAAATTTGTGACAGTAGTGTGTTGGGAAATGGATCAATTACGTCATACATCATTAGCAAAAGTGATAGCTTTTTCAGTTATGTACCCAGCAGTATTACTAATGGCAAAACCCACTTTTTCCCTAATAGATCAGTTATATGACATAAAATTTTGAAATTTCTTTCTTCTTTGTTTACGGATTTGAGATTTGGTTATGTCGGTTGAATTTACTGAGTGTTGGGAAAATTGCTACTTAGGAGGATAAGAATGAAATTCTCACATCGACTTTGATTTATAGCTTGTGTGCCTGCTTATATTTTATAATCCAATACTTCAGGAATTTGCAATGCTTAATAGGCTTAGGTCTGTAAGCATATTCTTAGAGACTTGTGCTTCAGTTTAAAAGGTTGATGATTGACACTGTTACTGAATACAGCACATCAGAAATACATGCAAAAAGAAACAAGACTGAGGTACACAAATGGCCCAGGAAAGGGTGGCACGTTGGCCCATTTGTCACGTGTTGGCTCCGTCCGGAACACTTTGCGTCGATGGTCCTTTTTTTTTCCATTGCTGCTGCAACTTAGCAGTAGTTGTATCATAATTGCGCAGTGAAGCTAAACGTTGCAAGTTGCGTTGGCAACGCCTCTCGTGGATTATGTCAGCATTTCCTCTCTCACGTCTCCCCTCTCCACAACGGCCAAAAATATTCCCTCAACCTAGCCACCAACCGTGGTGTGAACCATCTGTCTTTTGTGCCACTTATAACTCGTTGTTCACTCACATCAAATGTCAATACAAAGAAAATGGGACGAAGTCAAGTGAGACGTCAGGTAAGAATGTAAAATCGAAGTAAACCTTACTGGGAAGAAGCATAGAATCAGGAAATTTTTAGCATTAATCCTATGGGGTTTTCACAGGGGCTATGAATTTATGGTGTATAATTGTGAGAAACATAAAATTGGATAATATAAAATCGAAGTTCCATAGTATATCGGGCATAGTCCAGCGATTGTTTTTAGAAGTTAGTGAATAAATTCTACTATTCCTCATCAAATATTGCTTATACTAAGAGTATTCATCCACTCATTCATTCATTAATTCATTCATTATATTTCATAAATTCCACCTTGAAGGAAAGCCTTGACGGATGTGAGAAAAGTCGAATAACAACAAACTAGTAGTCTATAGCAGCATCTGCACGGATATTTTGGCGAAGTGCGCTGACGAAAAATTGTGACTATTGTTTATATACTCTCCCTACAAATTACTGGAATTACTTCCAGGTTATTTTATATACACTGATGAGCCAAAATGATATGACCACTGCCAACTGCAAAACTGAATACCACCTGTTGGCGTTGCTGGCACACGATACAGTAAGATAAAGATACAGGGTACTTTAAAAAAGTCCATATTTCGAGGTGGCAGTATGGACCAGAATGAAACCATATTCAGTGAACACGGACTGTAAAGTAATTGGTCATCTTCGCTAGTGTGAAATGCATTTTTTGCTGCAAACTGTTTGCTATTATGAACAACCTACAGAATGCTGTCAACAAATGAGGACATATTCCTCTGGTATTGTCCACAGATACAGCATGCAGTAAATGTATGTAAGTGTTGTTGCTGTAAACATATTCACATTTGCGGGTAAGTGCAGCACATATGTTAGTGCTAATGGAACCAGTATATTTTTTGATAAATTTGTGAAATCCTTTTACATTGTAGTTTTAGCTTTGCTCTTACCAACATAATGGAAGCCTTTTGTTCCACACCAAGCCATGATTTGTGAGACCCCCTCCTCCTCTAAGACAATTAATTGGTAACAACACATCTTCTTTTGTAATAGTGACTTGTTGACTAACTAATTACACTTACCTACTGATGGATGAAGTGCAGTCCTTAAAACAGACTAAGATGCAACTATATATTTATGAATGAATGCCTTTGTAGGTGACAGTTATGAAATCAGATAATGAAATCGTGCCACGCTATTTTAATAATATCTTGCATTCTGAAATGATTCATTCCGTGATGACATTCCCTACCCTTGCACTAACATTAAACACTATTTGCACTTGTGGCCCAGCACGTGTTATGGCACCTTTATCTTAATGACTGGCTGGCTCTAATCAATATACACGAATGCTGCACTGCGCGCTCAAAGCGAGCCGCGTTGTATCTGATAGTTGTAACCAGAGAGGTTTAACCACAAGTTGCTGTTGCTCACAGAGACTATATTTGTTCCCTAATGAAAGAGGGAAATCATTGGTAAATTCTTAAATTCTTGGCTTTCGATTCCTCATGCTTAAGTGAAATGTAAGGGAATAAATTTAAAAACAACCCCCAAACGAAACATTTAAGTTGTCCAAGAATGTTTACAAAGAGCAAGAAAGAACAATCTATCATGGACGTTGTGGCTTCCCTATATGTAATGCATATATTGTCTAATTAACATAACTTCAATCAGTGGGAAGACATATGTTAACAAAACCATAAAATTTTGAAGGCAACATCTAAGTAGTAACATGCATGTACATAGAAAACTTGTCAGTGGAACACAGAGAGGAGAAAAAGGAGGAATCTGATCTGACTTTGAAGCTGTGGTCACAACTAAATAATCAAGAAGATAAGCACTCATATAGTTAGTAATTAGAAACAAAGGCCACCTTCATGTAAACAAGCTCAACTACTTCTGTATAAACACTCAGTCTTTTATGCAGTTAAGTCAAATTAAAGCAAACACAATCTCTAAACACTTAGGTTGCATGGCTTAAGATTCTCATCAGTCGGTGCAGTTGTTTGCTGTAACAGTTGAGATGCAAAAATTTACCCTAATAATTTTTTTATTTATAAAATTTAATTACATGAAAAGGATAGATCAGAAGATGCAGAAAACACCAGACGGGAGTATATGAATTGTAGTGGAAGGAGATAAATGGAGACGCAATCAAACAATATTAATAAATCATTACGTTATACAGCATGTCAGAAAAAAGAACTCAAACATTGGCTCATTAAGTTCACAATAAAGATTAGAGTGTGGTTCAAAAATACCTTCAACAGTGGTAAATTCCCATTTTATATCAATTTACTTTCATGATGCATTATGTAATTCACTGCTGAAATATTCTCTGCTTTTAAACTTCATTGTAGATACATGTGCTTTGGAGATATTGTAGCAAAGAGGACATCATGTAGCAGAGGTCACGGAATGCACTGTTAGGAGTACATCACATCGTGGAGTACACATGGCATCCATCAAAGCAGCGGTCGTAGTACGTTGTTTAGGTGGTACACCGCCTGGCAGTCACACAGCTGGGGAAAATGGCATGAGCTTTGTAGCAGCTGCCTGCACAACATTTTTGACAGAGAAGTGCTGGCAATTGTGGTGGTTGGTAGCAGGTGTCAGATCAGTAGAGCTACCAACAGGCGGCTCAGCTGTTACAGTGCATGAGCATACACCAGCGCATGCACACCTGCAGTGAATGGGTGGAGTGCGGTAGTCAGCAGCCTTAGTGCTGCCACGACTCAGGCAGACATGTTGTGACAACATTAGCTATAAGGCAGCAAAATGATCACATGCTGTGTATAGGTAGAGGTTACTGCACTCACATTGCATTAGTTTTAGTATTCAACACGTGCACCATATACACACAAACAATATGTGGCACAACACTTTGCAGAGTGAACTCACTGGAGCTACACAAACTATTTAAGTGGAAATAAAAATATAATGCACTACAACAGTCACGTAGGAAATTCTGGAACATGATATTTTGTTGTTGTTTTCTGTCCAAAGACTGGTTTTATTCAGCTCTCCATGCTAATCCATCTGTGCAAGTCCCTTCATCTCCTAGTAGCTATGCAACCTACATCCCTCTGAATGTGCTTACTGTATTCATCTCTTGGTCTCCCTCTACGGTTTTTAACCCACACGCTTCCTTGCAGTACCAAATTGGTGATTCCTTGATGCCTCAGAATGTCCCCTACCCACCGATCCCTTCTTTTAGTCAGGTTGTACAACAAATTTCTCTTCTCCCCAATTCTGTTCAGTACCTCCTCATTAGTTACATGATCTACCCATCTAATCTTCAGCATTTTTCTGGTGGACTACATTCCAAAAGCCTCTGTTCTTTTCTTGTGTAAACTGTTTATTGTCCACGTTTCACTTCCATACATGACTGCATTCCTTACAAATACTCCAGAAAGTACTTCCTGATGCTTAAATCTATATTTGATGTTAACAAATTTCTCTTCTTTAGAAACACATTTCTCCCCATTGCCAGTCTACATTTTATACCCTCCCTACTTCGAGGATCATCAGTTATTTTGCTTCCCAAACACGAAATCTCATTTACTACTTTGTGTATCTCATGTCTTAATCTAATTCTCTCAGCATCACCTGATTTAATTCAACTACTTTCCATTATCCTTGTTTTACTTTTGTTGATGTTCATCTTATATCTTCCTCTCAAGATACTGCCCATTCCATTCAATTGCTCTTCCAAGTCTTTTGCTGTCTCTGACAAAATTACAATGTCATCGTCAAAGTTTTTATTTCTTCTCCCTGGACGCTAGTTCCTACTCCAAATGTTTCTTTTAGTTGCTTTGCCACTGCCTCAATATGTAGAGTGAATAACACCGGGGATAGGGTACAACTGTCTTACTTCCTTCTCTACCACTGCTTCCCTTTCATACCCCTCGACTCTTATAATTGCCATCTGGTTTCTGTACAAATTGTTAATAGCTTCGCTCCCTGTATTTATCCCTGCCACTTTTAGAATTTGAAATAGTATATTTCAGCCAACATTGTCAAAACCTTTCTGTAAATCTAAAAATGCCATAAACATAGGTTTATCTTCTGTAAGTAGTCATAGGGTCAGTATTGCATCACGTGTTTCTACATTTCTACGGCGTCCGAACTGATCTTCCCCGAGGTCGGCTTCTACCAGTTTATCCATTCATCAGTAAAAAAATATGTGTTAGTATTTTGCAACGGTGACTTATTAAACAGATAGTTCGGTAATTTTCACACCTGTCAACGCCTGTTTTCTTTGATATTGGAATTATTGTATTCTTTTTGAAGTATGAGGGTATTTCGTCCGCCTGCTCACCAGATGGAAGAGTTTTGTCGTGCCTGGCTATCCCAAGGCTATCAGTATCTCTAATGGAATATTGTCTACTCCCAGGGCCTTGTTTCGAATTATGGGAACATTGTATGTCCTATGCCGCCAAAGTTAAATTATCGAATTTTGTGACTCATTATCTTGGAAACTTTTTAAAAATTGTATTGTGGGGCATGTTGTTGTTGTTGTTCTCTCTCCCCCCCTCCCCCCTCCTCTTAAACACTCAATTTTTTGAAGAATTTTGTAAATAAATGAACAGAAAAACAAAACAACTCAGGATATTTTAATTATTTTAGTTCCATATGTGTTGACTCTCACACTTGGCATGCTGTGAAAATTTCATGTCTCTACCATCAGTACTTTTTTTAGAAAATGGGTCATTTATTGCAAAAAATGTGGTTCAGAGGTATTGAGGTTTAAAACTTGTTTTACAGACTTACATTTCTGCGTCTTTTATGCACCATAATTGCGCTGGCCCATATTCTGTGTCTTCTTCAGCACCCCAAAAGTCCAGTGCTTGCCTCTCCTTTTACTTTCTTGCTTCTTTTTGTCATTTGCGGGGCAGCTACCTCTGCTCCACATACACAAAGCTCATCCAGTTCTCACAGTCCTTTAGCTGTGTTCTGTCCAGATCTTACCTGTATGTTCTCCAGAACCCTAAGTCTTTCTTAGTTCCCTCCATTAAAAGTTATTACAGCATCAGACACTGCCAACTTTAGAGTCACAAGGCCACCAAATACATTTTTAGGCACACGGCACCGCACGACGTTATTGAAGGACTCAATTACATTCTGGGTCTTCCCAAGTAAGCACTTCTTTAGTAGCTCAGGATTTGCCAAATCTCTATAAATAGGTTTGACTAACTCCATTACTGTCCATGATATCGATACTTTTATCACTGTCACTTGTTCCTAAAGTTACTTTCCTTTTGGATACACTGGGGGCGTGGTCACTTCAGAAACATAATCATGGTTTCCTTCACTGTTAGCACACGTGTTTCCAAGTACTTCAGAAGAAAATGCAGGTCTCTCATATCTGTTACCTGCAAATTTGCATTTCTTGAAGTTACTTTTACGGTTAGTCATTTTATTTACGTATAAAAAGCAATTGAAGTTAGCTTACTACAAAAATAGCTGATAATCACACTACTTTCAATGAAAACTAATATCAGAAGCAAAGGACTGATTTGTTTATCCGTAAAGCCAACTTCTGAAACATAGCAGTAGACACAAAACAAAGCAATTCACAGCCTTCTAGATTGTGTGATTCCCAAGATATGACTGCTAAACTGTGGCAGTATGTGCATAGCCGCGAAATTTGATAGTCACGCTTCAACATTCAAAATATTATTTGAAGGTCTCACAATTGTCTGATTTTAATGTATTATATATCAAAATGTTCAGGAAAGTCCAAAATACATTATGGAGTGGAAAACAGAAAATGTCAAATTTCAACGAATTTCATGTACAATGTGCCCTTAAGTCTTTCAGTTCTTTGTGAAATTCTTCACGCAATATCATATCTCCCTTGTCATCTTCCTTTATGTCCTCTTAAATTTCCATAATATTATTGCCCCCAAGGACATCTCTCTTGTGTAGAGCTTCTATATACTCCTTCCACCTTTTCCCTTCTTTGCTTGGAACTGGTTTTCCATCTGAGTTCTTGGTGTGTGTGTGTGTGTGTGTGTGTGTGTGTGTGTGTGTGTGTGTGTGTGTGTGTGTGTCTCAAACCAGGGACCTGGTTCTCTTTTGTCCAAAGGTCTTTACCTGTAGGCAGTTTCTATGTTACCCGTAGCAATATATGCTTCAACATCCTTACATTTGTCCTCTAGCCTGTCCTGTTTAGCCGTTTTGCACTTCTTGTCAATCTCATTTTTTTAGACTTACTTTCGCCTGCTTCATTTATTGCATGTTTACATTTTCTCCTTTCATAGATTAAATTCAGTATCTGTTGTGTCAACCAAGGATTTCTACTCAACATTTTGCGTACGTGATTCTCTGCTGCCTTCACTATTTCATCTCTCAAAGCTACCCATTCTTCTTCTATTGTATTCTTTTCCCCTGTTCTTGTCAAGTGTTCCCTAATGCTCCCTCTGAAACCGACCTCCTTAACTTCCTACCTTTTTGCAGGTTCTTCAGTTTTAATCTACAGTTTATAACCAATAATTTGTGGTCAGAGTCCACATCTTCCTGTGGAAATGTCTTACAATTTAAAACCTGGCCCCTAAAACTCTGTCTAATCAGTATATAATCAATCAATCTGAAATCTTCTGGTGTCTCCTCGTCTCTTCCACATGCACAACCTTCCCTTATGATTCTTAAACCAAATGTTAGCTGTGCTTAAACTATGCTTTGTGCAAAATTCTGCCAGGTGGCTTCCTCTTTCATTCCTTTCCCTGAGTCCATATTCACCTACTACTTCTCCTTCTCTTCTTTTTCCTACTACTGAATACCAGCCCGCAATGACTATTAAATTTTTGGTTCCCTTAACTATCTGAATAATTTCTTTTAACTCATCATACATTTACTCAATCTTCTTCTCATCTGTGGAGGGTGTGGACTTCATGTCTACCTGGGTGCAATAATGTGTTAATTTTGCTGTTCATAATAGCTTATCCGTGTTCCTATTTTTTACTCATTATTATATCTACTCCTGCATTACCCCTATTTAATTTTGGACCGGAAGTTCCTCGTGCCCCAAACTTCACTAATTCCTGCTATATCTAACTTTAATCCATCCATTTCCCTTTTTAAATTTTCTAAACTGCCTGCCCGATTAAGAGATCTGACATTCCATGCTCTGACCCGTAGAATGCCAGTTTTCTTTCTCCTGATGACGTCCTCATGAGTAGTCCCTGCCTGGAAATCCGAATAGTGTACTGTTTTACGTCCAAAATATTTTACCCAAGAGGATGCCATCATTATTTAACCATACAATAGAGCTGCATGCCCTCGGGAAAAATTATGGGTGTAGTTGTTTCCCCTTGCTTTCAGCTCCAGTACCAGCACAGCAAGGCCGTTTTGGTTAATGTTACAAGGCCAGATTGGTCAATCATCCAGACTGTTACCCCTTAACTACTGAAAAGGCTGCTGCCCTCTTCAGAAACCACACAGATACCGCTCCATTGTGGTTGCACTTACGGTATAGTTATCTGTGTCAGTGAGGCAGGCAGTCCTCCCCACCAACAGCAAGGTCCTTGGTTCATGGGGGGGGGGGGGGGGGGGGGGGGGGATTTTTGAAAATACAAAATATGATTTCTATCAAATATTTGATGCTGTTAAATCAAATGTTTGGGTTGATCCTATTGATTTCTCTGGCATCCAATACAATCTTGGCAATACCATCCTGCTTTGTTACTGCATGTGTGGGACTACAGTACTTACTGATTGCTGGATGTTTCCCACATTTAACATTCTTTAAATTTCTTTGTCAGCAGCAAGTTTGGCTGACTCACTAGATTTCACACAGAATAAGATGAAAGTTACCTTGGTGGAACCGCTATACCTCCCTTAAGTCTGTCCTTCGATGCTCAGTAAGATCTGTTAATTTATTGCAGCAGTGTTATTAACTTCATACCACGACTTCACATCATTACTTTTTCCAATGAAACCGTGGAGTCACAATTTCCTCTTCTTTCATGCTAACAAAATGAAAGTTCTGCCACAGAATCCATTCGTTAGTGAAACATCAGAATACTGGCAAGTGACATATTTAGCTTTTTTGTTTGTTTTCATACTTTAATTCTTAAATTCTTTATATGTTTTTGGTGCTTTCATAGTGTAACTTAAAGTCATTGTATATTTTTGTATTTGGCATGTGTAGTATCACGTTTTAGCAATGGTAACATGTAGGTTCATGCAGTCTGTAGCACAATAGTTTTTTGGATAGCTAGTGACCATTCACAACAGCTCAGTCAGCCATTTGCCCCCAATGGTGAAGCACCAGGACACTAGCAAGTTACATTTTTAGTGTCTCGATTTGTTTTCATATTTTAATTCTTAAGATAGTAGGATAGTCCACCCGTACAGCAGAGAGGTCAACTCAAGAGACCCTCATGTGGAGGACCCAGATTCAATTCCATGAACTGCCAGGAATTTTTTCTTGGTGGGAGGACTGGACCAGGATACACTCAGCCTCTTGATGCCAACTGAGGAGCTACCTGATTGAGAGATGACAACTCCAAGGTCTAAACAACAACAATGGCTGGGAGTGCAATCCAGTGATGAACGACTGAGGACAACACAACAGTCGGGAGACCATTGCATGGTCTTCAAGTTCTGATGACAGGGTTTCTGTTTCTAGATAGTAGGATTTATTTGAGTGCACACAGAAACAGCTGATCGCAGTTTGCGAACATTTGAAGGTGCTTATTGCCGTGGTCAGCCACCTGCAGACTGCTGCCTCGAGGTGTGGTGGCAGCAGAGAAACTGGCATGATGCATGGGACACTTGAGGTGTCACTGGTTCCATCCATGAGCTCTGTTATCAGGGCACCTTCCAGTATATCCTACATGTGAGATCCACACTCAAATTTCTCTTACGCGGCTTAAAACCATGGTCATTATTGAAGACCTCAATTCTAGTTTTTTAAAGAATGCTGCTAGTACATTTGCCGATTGGCTTTTCTGAGTGGTAGATTCTGTCACTGCAGGCCTCAATTTGACTTTGCTAGTCCGATCACTACCCACTGTGATCTGTTTAGCTGTTTTCACTATTTTGACATACGAGGCGTGTTTTTTTTTTTAAGTAAGTACCGTTTTGAAATTTAAAAAAAAAAAATGTGCTAAGATATCTCAATAGTTTTATTTTTACATGAGAGCCTGTACCTTAATCTACTTTTCTACATAATTTCCGTCAATATTGAGGCACTTGTCATAACGTTGTACCAGTTTTTCAATACCCTCCGCATTGAAGTCTGCCGCCTGACTTGTTAACCACCGCATCACCACTGTTTTGACTTCGTCATCGTCTTGAAGACGCTGACCTCCCAGGTGTTTCTTCAAGTGCAGGAATAGATGGTAGCCACTGGGCGCAAGATCGGGGCTGTACAGAGGATGATCTAGAGTTCCCCATCGAAAAGATGTGATGGGATCTGTGGTCTGATTCGCCACATGCGGACGGGCATTGTCTTGCAGCAAAACGATGCCCTTGCTCAACTTCCATGGACTGTTGCTTTGATTCTGGTGTGATGTAGGCCACCCATGTTTTATTGCCCGTAACAATATGGGTTAAGAAATCATCACTGTCATTGTAGTACCGCTCAAGGAAACTCAAAGCACCGTCTAAACGTTTGGTTTTGTGCACATCCGTCAACATTTTCGGTACCCAACGTGCACATTTTCGGTAATTCAAGTGCTCGGTCACAGTGCCATACAAAACACTACAAGAAACGTTAGGAAAGTCATCCCGCAAGGAGGAAATCGTAAAGTATCTGTTTTCTCTCACCGTATTGTCCACTTCCTGCACCAAACTTTCATTAACGACCCAAGGACACCAACTCTGTTGTTCATCATGCACATTCGAGGTCATCTTTAAATGCTCTCACCCACTTTCTTGCCATTCCATCACTCATAATGTTTTCTCCGTAAACTGCACAGATCTCGCGATGAATATTGATCGCTTTTAGGCCTTTAGCACTAAGAAATCTTATAACAGCCCGTACTTCACAGTCGGCGGGATTCACTATTATCGGAGTCATCTTAAATACTTGGTACACAACGTAAACAAGGAAGAATCGGACTGTAACGGCGTTAGTGCGTAGATTAAGGTACAGGCTTTCATGTAAAAATAAAATTATTGAGATATCTTAGCACGTCTTTTTTTAGTTTCGAAACAGTACTTACTTAAAAAAAACACGCCTTGTAGAAAGATAAGTTGTTTAGATTGTAATAGCAGGTAGTTCAGTACTAATTACTCATTCAGTACATGCATCAGTGCATTTTTCTAAGCTTTCTGTTACATGTATCACTTTCCTTTATGTATTAGTCCAGAAAATGTGAAAAATCGTAAGGTCAGGTTGTAATGGTATGTTTCTTTACATTCTGGCACAGTTAACTTAAAAGTACCACTTAATTGTTCTGTTTTTCTTTCTAAAAATTTAATCACTTGTTGTTAAGTTTTATTTCCAGAAAGAAGAGTAAATCATAATCTGCTTGATTTAGAATCTTTCGCCCTAGTCATTTGTTTATGAGCAGTTTGCATACAATAAAGCTACATTCTGTTGTGATTAAGATAATGTAATGCATACTGCAGTTGATTGAGTGCTAAGTTCTTGTTGTAAGCGGGATTCTATAACGTTTTCCGTTATATTTTACACCTGAATTGCTAACCTGTAGGCCTGCTTTTGCTGCTCATAAGTAACAAAAATTTGTGTAGTGTAAAGTGTGTTAAGTTTTGTAATTGTGTTTGTAAACATGTGATTTGTGTTGAAATGGATGAGACAGCACAGGAAGGAGAGCATTCATCACTGTTGACAAAAATGTTGTCTACCAAGGTTGAAATTGGGCCTGACTGAATTGCCTGGACGTAAGTAGCAGGTCTAGGTGAACTCAAGTTAATCATGTTTTTACCAGTCACGTGATATCATTGTATCAGTTGTTGCATCATTCAAGAAAAGTCAATGCTCATTAGTGTGGTAAAACCCAGATCATGCAGTATTAGTTGGAAGAGATTTTAATCTACAGAGTTCAGAGTGGGACATCTATGGATTCACGGCAGGTAGCACAACAGATATTATTGTGAAATACTTTTCAGCATGTTTTCCAAAAACTGCGTTGAACAACTAGTTAGACAATCCACACACAATGGAAATATTTGAGCCCTTGTAGCTGCAACCAGGCCTGACCTTATTTATCAGTGGTATCAGTATAGCAGATAAGCAGTAAACCACGTCAGTATCTTCTATAAAATTTTCCGGAGATAAAATAGTCCCCCAATCGGATCTCCGGGTGGGGACTGCAAAGGCTACAGACAACGTGAAGGAAAAGAATCCCAATTTTAACATAGCCACTTGGAATGTGAGAACACTGCTTCAGTGTGGCAAGCTACAAAATGTAAAACTTGAAATGGAACGACTGGAAATTGATATCCTAGGCATATCGGAGATGAGATGGCTCCCAGCCAGGTGATTTCTGGTCTGGAGAATACAGAGTCATTCACACCGGAACTGACCAAGATAGACCAGGTATGGGAGGAGTTGGAATAACTTTGTGGAAAAACTATGACTCATGTGTCAAGGGATATGTGCAATATAGCTCTCGAATAATACTAGTCAAACTTGAAACTAAACCAAAGTAAACTGTGATAATACAAATATACATGCCAACATCCGAAGAAGGAGGTGACGAAATATACGAAGAAATAGGTAATGTGATGAGAAATGTTAAGGGAGATAAAAACCTGATAGCCATGGGAGACTGGAATGCAATTGGGGGTGAAGAACCGGAGGAAGGAATTGTTGGCAAATATGAAACTTGGAAGAAGAAATGAAAGAGGAGATCGGCTTATCGAGTTCTGCTCGAGGAACCAATTAGTTGTTGCAAACACACTTTTCCAACATCACAAATGAAGAAGATACACATGGAAGGCCCGTGGAGACCCGAGGAGACAACAGATTGATTACATTCTAGTGAAAGCACATTTTAGGAACCAGATAAAAGATTGCGGGAGCTGTCCATCTGCAGACACAGGCAGTGATCATAACCTGGTCCTGATGAAAAGTTCACTGAGATTCAAATGTTTGAAGAAGAAGCCAGTAAAACTTAAATGGGAACTAGAAAAACTGAAAACTAAGGGACTGGCAAAGTGCTATGCTCATGAAACAGATAACCTAGCTAAGAATTTTCAACATGGTGGAGTAAATGAAGACTGGGATCAAATTAAATCTGGTATATACAAAGCAGCAGAAAATATAGTTGGAAGAACTGAACCCAAAAACAAGAGGAAATGGATTACAGCAGATATTATTGAGCTTATAGAAAAGAGGAGATAATACAGAAGGCTAAGAAATGTAGTTCATAGAGAAGCTAGGAAAGCAAAAGAAAATTTTCTTGAAGAAATGTGCAGAGAAGTGGAAGAAAAATTGCAAAACAGAAGAACTGATTTAGCCTACAGAACAGCAAATCAATTTTTTAACAAACGTAAAACAACACACTCAGGCACAATAGAAAATAAAGAGGGAAAATGCAGTTTGGTGAAGACACGGTGGAAAGGTGGAAAGAATACATAGAGGAGTTGTGTGCCAGAACACCTCTTTCGGAGGAAGTAATAGGAAGAGAAGAGCAAGTAGACGAAGATGACAAGGGAGATGACATTCTACAAGAAGGATTTGACAGGGCTCTAAAAGAACTACGGGACAACAAAGCAACGGGTATTGATGACATCCCTGCAGAACTAATAAAGAATGCTGGTGACAGCATGAAAATGATGCTGCTTAAACTTATTAGGTCCATCTATAACACAGGAGAGATACCAACAGACTTCCAGAAATGTATCATTGTTCCTATACCAAAGAAGGCAGCAGCTACAAAATGCGAACACTACCGAACTCTAAGCCTAATATCACGTGCATCAAAAATTCTCACAAAAATAGTTCTGAAGAGAATTGAAGAGAAGGTAGAGGATATGCTGAGTGAAGATCAGTTTGGCTTCAGAAGGGGATTGGAAACAAGAGAGGCAATTCTGGCACTCAGACTCGTTATCGAAAAGCAATTACAGAAAAATAAACCAACTTATATTGTCTTTGTAGACATGGAAAAGGCATTTGATAACGTTATCTGGCAAGAGATGTTCAGAGTGCTGAGGAAAAGTGGAATAAAATACAAAGACATCCGTGTGATACTCAGCTTCTATGAGAATGAGGTGGCAGTGATTAGGAACTGTCACCATGAACAAGAAGCAAATATTAGAAAAGGGTAAGGCAAGGATGTGCTCTCTCTCTCTCTCTCTCTCTCTCTCTCTCTCTCTCTCTCTCTAGGAGTGGTATGTGGTACCCTCCGCCATGCACCATACTGTGGCTTGTGGAGTATTTATGTAGATGAAGATATGTAGACTGTAACAATGGGCTTTACAGTGTCCTCAGTACACTCCTCAACATCCATTAATAATTCTTCTATAACATTGCTCCCCCTGTCTGTACATTCAGTCTCTGAGTAGGTTTCATCCAAAACTAAACACAGTTTTCCTGCGAATCCCAATATGTAACCTTATCATGCCTTCCCTGTTGTAGCGGTCGATTATAAGTATCGCAGTTGTCATTCCTCTGGACTTCATAATATCCCTGCATTCTGTCGTACGGCCATATGTGGTCATTGTATGTCTGTGATCTGGTATAATCATTCCACCAATTTGGTGCTCCAAAATTCAATTCAGTATAGGCTCATTTTGCGATGTCTCATTTTCTCATTTCGGAATGATTGTTCTCACGCTGCCTTCACTCGGTGTCAAGAGCTTCAATTCGGTCTACCATCAAATCTAGTTGATGCTACATGTGTTGTGAGAGCTAATTTCTCACGGATATGCACTGGTAATCACTGTACAAAAATCTCTGAGTTCTGTCTCTTTAACAGGTTCATCTACACTGATCAGCCACAGCATTATGACCACCTACCTAATAGCCGGTATGTCTACCTTTGGCATGCATAAAAGCAGTGACACATTGTGGCATAGAAGCAATGAGGTCTTTGTAGCTTGCTGGAGAGCGTCGGCACCACATCCGCACATGCGCGCCCCCACTCTCTCTCTCTCTCTCTCTCTCTCTCTCTCTCTCTCTCACACACACACACACACACACACACACACACACGGCAGTGCACTTGGCAGATACCTATGTACATAGTTTTTAATTAAGAGAAGTGAAGGTGTTCCATTTTCCAAGCCAATTATTAAAGCTTATGCTAAAAAATTTCACTTTGATTTACTCGGCAATAAAGATTTTATAGTTCCCAACGGATGGTTTTCAAGATGGAAATGTCGCCACAGTTTGCCAAACGACTATTGAAAGAGCAGCAAGGTCTTGCAACAGTAAATCTGGTTCACAGTTTCCTGAAATTCTACATAAAATAATGGTAGATCAAAATTTAAATGATCATCAAGTGTATATCTGTGATGAAACATTCCTTTATTATTGATTGCTACCAACCAGAACTCTTGTCACAAAACAGTCAGGAAATAAGATGGGTTCAAAAATGAATGAAGACAGAATATTCCTCTTTGCCATAATCTGAAACTCTTTTCATAGGTAAAAGTAAAATCCCAAGATATTTCAAACATGTTAACATGTCATCATTACAGTTCACTCAAAGAATGTTTGGACGATGTGTGACATTTTCACCAGTTGGTTTCGAGAAGACTGTTCTGTATATGAGAAAATACATGTGGTCAGTTAAGCCAAGAGAAGCAGCTCTGCTAATCTGTGATCACTGTCCAGCTCATCTATCTGCACGAAGATGGAAAAGTAAAAAAAAAAAAAAACTTTGTTTTTGCCCCCCCCACCCCCCCCCCACCCCCCCAAAAAAAAAAAAAAAAAAAAAAAATCCAGCCCTGGGATCAGGGCATCATATGAGCATTTAAGGCTCATTATCATCATGAAATGCTAACTTTAATTGTAAATTTAAATGAGGAAATTGAAATGTTCTCAAAAACTGTAAATTTAAGAGTGAAGTGTGGCAAGGCATTGGTCCAGCCACTATCAGGAATTGCTGGAACAAGTGTTCCATTGAAGAAAATGACAGATGAATGCTGTAGTGACATAGATTTCAACAGCAGTCTGAATGTGATGTTCTCCAATGGAGTACTCATTGACAACAAAGAACCAATTTTAGAGTTCATATCTGACAAGGATATTATTGATGCTATTCAAAATTATTGGGAATTATCTGTGTTGACATGTAGTTGTATAATTATGTGGGTCCCTGTAAAGTATAAAGGCTTCTCCAGGATGTTCGATTACAAACTTTACACAATATTCTTTCTGCACACTTCTGATTCATATCTTTTCCGCCGTAGTGGCATTGCCCCAGATTATTACATCAAAGGGCAGTACACACTAAGAATTGTCTGCAGGTCTGCACAGTAAGTGTAATTTCTTCTAAGTCCAAAAGAGGCAGAACTGAGCTGTTAGGTTAACTTATTGTTGGCTGGTGCCACCTCAGTTTATTATCCATCTGGCTGCCTTGTAGCTTCACATATGGAGCCTCATTCAGTATTTGTCCATTACTTCTGTTATCTGTGAGTCATTTTGATCTGTTTGTAGGTCCTTAATACAAGTCTTCATAAGGTTAAGGGCTGAAGAGCTTGCAGTGAACCAGGTGCAAGTATTTTCCATGTGAGTTTGGTGGTCTAGTGCCAAAGTGCCAGGCCTTCCAATTTTTCAATCTGCCTTTACTCTAGCTCTCTCCTCTCAGTGAAGATATGCCAAGGACAACAAATCATTCAGATTCCATCTTAAAGTTTTGGTCCCCTCTCCCTAGTAAGACTATGGGAATCAGTTAGGGATACACAAATGTGGCATCCACTTGAAAGACTTGTACCTGGTGGCCGACCACAGTCTTGAGTGACTTCCAGCCAACTATGTGATAATACTTTTTTTCCATTTTCACTGCCTGTGTTTAGTATAAATATGTTCGGACTGTTTATTAGTATACTTTTCTCTTCAGCAATATCATAATTGTTGAAGAGTGTTCTAATGTTCTGGACAGATAATTTGGGTAGGTCAAGAACAGGAACAGGCCAAGTATAGATCCTTGTGTGGGACATCTTTTGTCTTTCCTAACACTGGATTTAGTCTTATTCCTGTGGTATAATTTGTTAATGTGACATTCTATTTTCTATTGAAATGTGACACCATCTTTGGCCTTCAGTGCCATGTCATTTTAGTTTCATTAGTAGAATTTTATCAACTATATAACTGAAGTTTAGATTTCAAAGTGGTGCAGAGATTGGCAACTTGCTCTGAATGTTAAGAAATGTAAAATTCTGCATTCCACTAAATGAAAAAAATGTAGTATCCTATGACTATAACATCAATGAGTCTTTGTAGGAATTGGCCATCTCGTACAAATACCTGGATGTAACATTTTGTAGGGATATGAAATAGAATGATCACATAGGTTCAGTCGTTGGTAAAGCAGGTGGTAGACTTCGGTTTATTGGTAGAATACTGGGGAAGTGCAATCAGTCTACAAATGAGATTGCTTACAAATTACTAATGCGACCAGTTCTAGAATATTGCCCAAATATGTGGGACCCATACCAGATAGGACTAATGGGATATTGAACATATATAGATCAGGGCAGCATGTATGGTCACAGATTTGTTTAATCTGTGGAAGAGTTTTACATAGGTACTGAACTGGAAGCCTCTTGAAGATAGATGTAAAGTGTCCTGAGAAAGTCTGTTAACCAAGTTTCAAGAATCGGTTTTAAATGCTTACTCTAGGAATATACTACAATCCCCTATATATCACTCACATCGGGATCGAGAGGATAAGATCAGAATAATTGCCGCATGCCCACAGAGGCATTCTTCCCACATTCCATATGTGAATGGAACAGGAAGAAACCCTAATAACTGGTGCAAAGGGACACACACTCTGCCTTGCACCTCACGGTGGTTTGCAGAGTATAGATTTAGATTTAGATAGCCTTAACAAAATCACAGAAAATGTTAAGTGTAATTTTCTTGTTTAGTTCCACTCAGAACTGAGTTTGAGTTCATTTATTGTTTTCTCTATAAAGAAGCCTTTTCAGAAACCTAACAGAGCTCTGAAAAGTGGTTCAGTATTCTGAAGTAAGCCATCTTCTCTGGAAATGTTGAGAACACAGGAAGGAGAAAGACGAGACTACGATTAGAGGACAGTTGCGCTTTTTTTCCACACTCATAAATGGTTGTTATTTCAGTATGTCAGAAATACTTCTTGACGCATTAACTGATTGCAAAGTTAACTCAAGGGAGGCACTACCCAATCAGTACAAGATTTTATTACTTTGGTTGAAATAACAACATAGCCAGAAGTATTACTGTTTTTCAATGACCTGATGATTTTTTCTAAAGGCTCAAACAAACAAAATGGTGTAACTTACATCTGCTGGTGGATTATGCAGTCCCTTTCTAAGTAAGTCTGATGGATCTGCTTTCAGTTCTCCATTACATTTATTTCCACAATTTCAGTTACTATTAAGAAAAATCCATTGGATTATTTGGCCAGTTGTTTTAATTTAAGATAATCTATTTCACTGCTACTTGTCTCAAAACTTTTTGTACCTAGTGCATGGATTTAGCCTTATAGGAGATACACTGAAGAATTTTGTGATACTGCTTGTAGTGCTCCTTCGTGTCTTGATCAGAGCCAAGTCCTCCGCATTTAACAAAACTCTCTTCTCAGCTTTCTTCATAGGCACTTTCCCATTGTGGCATGTCCTCTCTTAGCCCAGTTCAAATGGCGGTTTTCCCATAACAGAATTGTGGAAGGTTTTTTCCCCCCTGAGCGATTCTATATGTTTTTGGGTGCGAATCTGAATTTCGTGTTTGCTGCTTGTGAAAAGTCGATTTTGCAACAAAAACCGCAAAAAACTTCAAAATTTTCATCCTTTCAGGTTTTCTTTTACATCTTGCATTTTTCGAAGATGAGTAGCCTATACAAAATTAAAGTAGACAAAATTTCCAATAAAATGCACTAGTAAGGTTTGATTTTCTGACAAGTGGTGTAGGCACTAGAGTACACTGAAAAGCAGCCAGTTTTTGGCCCTTCTGCGAAAACACCAAACGTGACCACTCCCGACCCCCACAACTCAAAAAATTAACTTGTTATCAACAGAAACACCTACACCACATGAAAATACATTAAATTTCCTACAAGAGACATCTGCAACATTCAATTTTTCTCATGAAAGAGGAGAGAGCAAAACATAAATTACCAAAATAACGTCTGCGCCCTACAGTCAGACTACCTCTCCTGAAGGTGTACTTTCGTGTATTATTCTTAAAGGAGATTGGTTTGAACAAAGTTATGGGAAAGTGTGTTGATGAAAACATTAACAAATTATGTTTGCAACAAAGTAGATGAATAACACTGAATAAAGAAAAGAATATAAAATCTGTATATAGCAATGTACTGTACATGTGCAATGAAATGGTGAATGTCAAGCCCAGGATTGAGTTGTCATTTTGAGTAGGTTCGCCATGTGGAAAAGAAAGAAGAAATTCAGTGATAAAATATGGGTACAAAATGCAGACAAGTTGTGTAGTGAAGTATCAATTTATGAATGCATACCTATACTGATGTCATATGCACAGTTTTTTTTACTCGTCTCTGTTTGACTGTTGGTGGCCCAGGCAATGTTTCTTGGGTACTAGAAACTCCAGGTGAAGGGTCATGGGCAATGGAAGGTCAAGGCACAGCGTCACGGTCTGTGGAAGGTCCAGTATGAGCAGTGACGTATCACTGTTCTTCAGCTGAAAAAATTGCAATTGAATGATTAATATTATGATGGTGAAAAAATTATTAGTAAAGGTGCCCAACGCTGCAGCATATTACATGAAATAATACCTTATGTCATCTCAGTTGCTTCAGACAGTACTACTGCAACAGGCTCATCCAGGTCACCTTTGTCTTTTGTATCAAAATTGTCGTCAGTGTTGGGAGTATGATCCTTCAAATTGCTGGCACACTACTGCGCAGTACAGGCATGCTTGTCTACACCCACATTGACCTTGGCAATCCATCTTCCATTTGCATTGAGATGTAGATGGGCAAGAAAGTTTACACATGCACATGCACATGCCTCATGTTGTCAGTCTTCACTTTTTAAAAGTTCTCTAAATTGACCGTTGGAGCAGTCATGTCATTGCAAAATAGCATCAAGATTGGCATTTACTTTCCATATCATCCATATTCAGGTGAATATTGGAGACAACAGCTGTTACATTTATTTTTAATAGTGAGAACATAATTTTTTTTGTTCTTGCGCCGGGCTGTGACTCCACTATATGGTGAGTAGCAATCTATCTTTTCATAATATTGTCAAATCTTAACTACATTAGACAGAACCAATAGTGCACGTACTTAGCTGTGCAGATGCGAAGAATAAGAATTTTCTGTTAAATAGTGCAGTCAACAGTCAGCATCTACTAGGCCCATAAAAGACCATGTAGAGGGGAAGGAGATGCTAAGGAAATTGACTTCATTTATCAACATCAGATTGCATTCTTTTTATTTACCTAACTCTCCATAAATTTCATGAACAGTTTTTGTGTTGTCAGCAGTAATCGTGATCACAAAAACAACTAAAGTCTAAAGTGGGTGCCCACACCACCACATTCAACATTCAGCTTTCCAAGTGAGAAACACTTTTATTGGAAGTAGGTATTGGGTAAAAGATAGGTTCCAATAGGTATTTTCTTCTACATTCAATGAGTGTATTTCCTTTGAAAGTATTGTTATAATAATTTTACTTCTGAGCACGTTGTTGAAGCCACAGTGACCACTACTTGTATTAATGTTGTTCTGAAACTTCTAATGAAGTACCACCTATTAAGAATGGTATATTTTACCACAGCACTACTACTACTACTACTACTACTACTAATACTAACAAAAAAGCTTTGCCACAGGGTTGTTGCACTTTTTCTTTCTGTACTCCGCGGAACATTACTATGGGAATGAGCCAAAACTGAAGATCAATAACAGCTGATTCCCACAGTCAGCACTAGCCCACATAAAATCATTATTAATTTCTCCACGTACCAACGGCATCATATTGTTTGTAGACAAAGTTACTGGTATTTTACTGCAACATCTACAGCTGCATGGTAGAGCCATTTCTGTTACTAGCTATGCAGTAATACAAGAGAAATTACGAAACTGCTCAATTACAGTGATTTCCAGGCAGTTTTCTGATAATAAAGTGCATATATATCTATACCACTTTCCATGTTTGTCGTATGAATACCAAAAAGCTGTTAGTTTTTTTTTTTAAATGTGTACTATTTTGTACAGGAAATGCTAAGTTGGTGTTTAAACAACCAAAACTCCAGGTTGGAATATCAACACTGTACATAGACTGTGACATACTGTAAAGAAGACATGTTAAGTTGCAGACTTCAAACCAAGTACCTAATTCCTCATATGCCTTACTAAATTTATCCTAACCCAGAACTACTTCTCATTTGAAGGCAAGGTATACAAACAAAACCCTGGCACAGCCATGCGCACCCGCATGGCACCCCCCCTATGCCAACCTGTTAATGGCCCATCTAGAGGAGATCTTCCTAGCCTCACAAAATGCTAAACCATTAGGCTGGTTCAGATTTCTTGTTATCTTCATGATCTGGTTTCAAGACAAAGACACCCTACCTTCCTTCCTTCACAACCTCAACACCTTCTCTCATCCATTTCACCTGGTCCTCCTCAACTCAGGATGCCACCTCCCTAGATGTTGACCTTTCAAGCCAACGTGCCATCTTCCAAGACGTTGACTTGCTCTATGATGGCTCCATCAGCACCTCTGTACTCATTAAGGTGACCAACCACCAATGGTACCTGCATATTGATCACTGTCATCCCTTTCACACCAAAAAATCCTTCCCATACAGCCTGGCCACCCAGGGACAGCGTATCACCAGTGACAAAAACTCCCTTGCTCAGTATTCTGAGGGTCTCACCAAGGCCTTCTCAAACAGGCTCTATCTCCCTGACCTAGTCTGCAAACAGCTCTCCTGTGCCATTTTCCCCTCACACCCCTCAAACTTCCCTCCACCCCAAAGAACCAGCCACAAAGGAGAGTCCCCATTGTCAGCCAGTACCACCTCCGACTGGAACAACTGAACCACATCCTGCGCCAGGGCTCCGATTACCTATGATCGTGCCCTGAAATGAGGGATTCCTACCTGAGATCCTTCCCATCCCACCTGAAGTGGTGTTCCATTGCCTAAACATCATCCTAGTCCATTTCTATGGCACTCCCAATCCTAACCCATTGCTACAAGGATTATTTCCCTGCAGAAGACCCAGGTGCAAGACCTGTCCAATGCACCCACCCAGCACTTCCTATTCCAGTCCTGTCACAGGTTTATCCTACCCTATCTGGGCTCAGGCAACCTGTGAAAGCAGCCACGTCATTTACCAGCTGTGCTGCAACTATTACACAGCTTTTTATATTGGTATGACTACCAACCAGCTGTCCACCAGAATGAATGGCCACTGCCAAACTGTGGCCAAAAGCAAAGTAGACCACCCTGTGGCACAACATGCAGCTGAACATAACACACTTGATTTAAATGGCTGCTTCACTAGCTGAGCCATCTGGGTCCTCCCCTCCACCACCAGCTTTTCCGAACTGCACTGATGGGAGTTATCCTTCCAACACACACTCTGCTCTCGTAATCATCCCGCCTTCAACCTATGGTAACATAGTGTCCCCACTCCCTCCACTCATGAGTTTCCATCCCCTCTGTCCAATGACCTCCTCCCCATTAAAGTCTCCCACCCTCTTTGTTTGCTGCCCTCTGCCAACATGCCTGCCTACATCTCCCTTGCTCCTCTCCTTTTTCGCTCCTTTTTTCCCCACCTCCCAGCCCCACAACCTCCTGACACTGCACCTTTTAGAATTCTAGTCACTGCACACTCCGCCAGATAGCCGTCTCCTCCTTCTCCCCCTCCCCACCCCCACTCATACACTTCTATTCCTTCCCCACCCTCTCCAAGTTGCTGCTTCCATCCCGTGTGATACTTAATGCTTCTGTCCCACGCGATAATTGCGTTCTGACCCTAGCTGCCAGAGTTGGCGATCATATGTGCATGAGGTGTGCTTGCTTGTGTGTATGAATGGTTTGTGTTTCTCTTTTGCTGATGAAGGCTGTGACCAAACGTTTATGTAAGTGTCCTTTAATTGTGGCTGTATGCAATTAATGTGTATTCTTTACTGTAAGTACCCATCTTATATTTTCCTACATTGTTAAGTTATTGTTTATGTACTCCTGGTCCAATTTTTGGTGTTTTGCTCTGCGAGAATTTGTCTCGATTTCCTACAATTATTCTGCAATTATCTTCAAGAAACCCACACCTTTCTAAACAAGACTTGTGGAAATATTTTTGTGGGAAAGCAAGTAGTAGCAAATGTGTTTGGTAGTTATTTCTACTCTTACAGGTAGCATTCTGACATGTCATCTGCCAGACAATGTCACCTCTCATGGCATTGTGTGACTTACTTCCGCATTGTTTCTCGAAGCTCTGCATTGCCACATGAAACAAAATGCTCTGTCTAGGGCCATTCAAAAGTGCCACAATCTTCCCACTTATTACTGTTATATGGTATTTACAAAGATATTTCCCTGATCAGGCTAAATCATAGATAAATTCACTGAGCGCTAGAATGGCCAAGAAATACAAAAAGCTTGGTGTTCTTTACAGATATTCATAGTCAGAGAGTTAATCTTTTTACCTGTACTGCCTGTCATCTCTGAGGTATTGGCACAGTCTTCAGAGCCTTCAAGCTACTGGAGACTAAAAGTTGTAGATCAGAGCTTTCTCTAAAATATTCTGCCTGATGTGACCCTAATGAAGTTACATGATATACTGAAAACATTACTGTTAAAATCTACTACTGTTCATTGCTTCAATTCATTCCACACTATTGCTACATCAATTTAGATTTCAGATCAGTTGCTGGCAGTTGCTTTAACAAAGTTATGGTGAGCATTACAATTCTAAGCCCGGTGTGTATCACTTTGAAGTAACTATGTCAGAATACTGTTTATAGGAAAAATGCAGACATTCTTAGCGTAGGAATCTAATTCTAAATTGCCCAAACAGTATAGTGATGATATTTTTCCACCTAACAATAATTTGATTTTTAGAAGTAATACTATCCATCCCAAGTCATTCATACACACTTATTCTCCTGAACAACAGTTGTGAGTGCTTAAAAGTCGTTCCTCATACTATATCCATTTCCATTGTCTGATTAAAATTGAATGGTTTATTCTGTTGTGTCAAGGAATTCTGCATACTTGGTTTACCAGGCAAACAATCAAACAACGCGTATTAATGAGTTCTATTACAATAAGACAATTACAGTTACGTAACTTTGATAGATGTGTCGCAAACAAAGGGCGGCATACAAAGTAATCGGTCTTCTTCAGAATAGACATTTTCTGATTATGTAACTGGGGAAGATTAGGGAAATGTAACTAGCTGCAGTGGCATCCAGTTGAAAGACCTGCAAGAGGCCTACCGGGTACACCAGAGAGAATTCTCTTCGGAACATGCTTGTTAATTTGCTTGCTCCGGTGAAAACCTAGCTTAAACTATACAAACATTTTTTTGAATGACTTCATCTCGACAGTTCAATTCTTGCACATGTAATTTTGATACAAATGACTAGCAGAGAAAATAAAATCATGGCAGTGTTTTGTCACATACGGCTTCCATCAGGGACGACCTGTAATTTGTTGAAATGAATGGTGTACATTTTATAACAATTCTTGTAGGCCATTCCTTACAATAATTTTTGACTGTTGTACATCTGACTATTCAGTGAAACATTTCTTCATATATTCCCTGTAGTCAGCACAAAAATGTGAAGTGTGTATTGAACAAAGACAAACATTTTTCTTGCACCAGGTACACTGGACAAAGGAAAAATTGATGCAGTCAGGTACTTCACAGTAATAATTTCCTGAAAAACGCTTTCCATAGTTCAAAAAATTCTTTGAGAGGTTGAATCACACTATTAGTTCCAGGCAGAATGCACATTACATCTACGACAAAAAATCTTTTTGTCGTCTTCCACAAAAATGGAGGTGGCGTTATGTCCAGACCATGAATCCAATAAAAGCAATGAATTAGTTTCTGCAGCTGGTAGGAATACGTTTTGAATGGAATGTTGAAAATTATTCTTTTCCATTTTTTACAGATTTTGATGCATCAGTTAAAAGGTTTTTGCAACTAAACAGACCATTTTTTTTTAAATTTTGGTCTTAATTTGCCTGCAGAAAGAGTAAACCACTCATCATTGGCATTATTGTATATGAATGTCATAGAAATGATAAATTACAGTGTGCACACAGTTCTTTCACTAAACCTGACTGATCGGTGCTATAAACAGCAGTTGCAGGCATAACAGCAAGTTTCATATTTACATCAGCCATGGATTTCTCTATAGCGTTGTCTATCACTGGCAGCTGCTTTACATGCTTAAATGACATAAATTTGGTAATTTTGTGACTTCCTATTCTGTACAATTTCTTGAACCTTTGTAGCCATGTCAGACGCACGGAGTGCCCAGTCTCATAGATCCCCATTGGTAACGGTGCATAGCCTCTCACGAGCAGTCTCAAATCTTTCGAACAGTTTTCATTCAGGTGGTTTCGGGTTTCTGTTTGGCACATATATCTTATTTCATGTAATTCATTCTTCCAAATGTACAGCTCACACTCCAATTTTATAAAACAAAAATGCCTTTGTACACTGTAACTTCAAGAATTTTTTCCCCTCCTTCATTTAACCAATATTTCACTGAATTTTCTTTGTCGCTGAAAGCATGTTACAATACATGCTTTTTTATTGCTGGAAAAGGGTGGGTGCGGAAGAATTGCCAAAAGGCAAATGCAAATATTTAAACAAGCCCAAATGAGTGTTTACATAGTGGTACTTGAAGTGGTATTTGCATCACGCAAATCAATTTTTGAAAAGTACCAACCTGTGCCTAATCTGTCCACGAGATCCTCTGGGCATGGCAATGGATAAATATCAATCACATTTTGGGGGTTGACTGTAGACTTAAAATTTGGGGAGCAAAACCAGTGGACTTGTCCATTGACTTGCTTGTATGGGCGCAATAGCTCCGCTATCCTGCAATTCCTTGAGTTTAGTAGCCACTTTGTCCTGTGATGCAATGGGAAGAGCTCTGGCCCACACAAAATTTTGGCTGAGCATTGTCGTTCGTAGTAATATGTGCCTAAACCAAAAGAGAGTTCAGGGAATTCTTTCAGCACGCTAGCTGAACTGTCTTTGGCATTGAATGCAGTCACTGACAACACATTGTCCTGAATTTGATAACCAAAGAAATCAAACCAATCAAGGCTAAATACGTTTTCACAATCGCATAATTTTAGCACGGTGAAAGTCACAGTTTGCTTATGCGAGCTATACATAGCAGGCACAGTACATTTTCTGAGAATGGAAATGTCTTGTCCATTATAAACCGTCAGGTGCTTGCTAGTTTTAGACAGGTGTGGGGAGCCTAAAAGTTCATATGTGCTACGGTTCAGCAGTGTAACAGAGGCACCCATGTCCAACTGAAATTTCACACGTTTTTCACTCAGATGCAAATGGAAAAAAAAGTTTGTTGTACTGGCATAGCACTGAAGAAACTCTGTGCTTGCTAGTTTTGCTAATGCCTGCAGCAGCCTTTGAATACTCCGCATTGATTACATGGCCTTGTGACTAGATTTTTGTGAGTTGGCAGAATTCTTATGTTTGTTATGTTTCTAACATATGGATTGTACGTGACCTGTCTTGCTACAAGCAAAACACTATGCTTATCTGGAAAGGCAATCTTGGTGTTTGTGCTTTGAATAGCTTCAAGGGCATGACTTAATTCTGTTGACTGACATGCTGCGTGTTTAGAGAACTGTTTACCTGGCTTGGCGTGCGCATGCCATTTCTGCCTACTGGGCCAGTCGTGCGCAAGGGATGACTCAACCTGACGAATTGGTGGCTGCTCAAATTTAGCGCCACTATGGCACCTGAATCATAATGATCTAGAGTTTGCACTATGTGATGAAATGGTGGATCTGACTGTTTCAAAATCAATTCTCCAAGGTTGACATCAGTTACATTGTACACAATTGCATCACACATCATAAAATCTGAATATAAAGCATCCCAAGCACATTTGAATTTGCATTTCCTCTGGGGAACATGCAAATCGGTGACCCACTCATGATGAGTTCATTCTGACTCTGGATTTTAAAAAAAAGTCACGAACATGGTGTCCCGGGTTCGATTCCTGACAAGGTCAGGGATTTTCACCTGCCTCGAGATGAATCATCATTCATGAAAGCGGTGAGATTGGACTGAGCAAAGATTAGGAATATTTACGGGCGCTGATAACCACGCAGTTGAGTGCCCAACAAACCAAACGTAATCGCATCCTCTTTTTTTGTGCAATGAAAGAATTGACACTACATTCACTTGTTGGTCATAATATTTAGTTTAAGAACCAACAACCTGATCATAGGAAAGTTCACTCAGTGGTGTTAGGGAACAACATCTGAATGAGGCATTTCCTACCATTGACAAAACGTAATGTAGTTTCACAGTACCTGACACTTGTGAGCGATGATGTGGGCTTCATACTGTTACAACTACTCAAGCCATTCCTCTTCTTTTTTGTTAAACTGGCGAAATGGTGGTATGGCTCTGGGAGCTATAGTTGTTGCATGTTTTGCTGCGTTGGTTGCTTGATTGGGGATTAACTGCTGTACAGTGTTTAGAATGGTTGCAATCTGCTGTGTCTGAAACTGAAACATGTGTGTTAGTTGCATTGCATCTATCACTTTCAGCTGAGGTGCCTGAGCAGGGGGTTGGAGAGGTGGATTGTTCATTTTGGAATAGGCAAATGCAATAAACAGACAATGAAAGAAAGAAAAAGCAGCACACAAGCAAAGGAAATTTGTGCAATGCTCACCTGAAAACACTGTTTAGAAAAAACACTCTGAGACACTGTTAAAACATGTAAACACAACCCTGCAAAGAAAAGACCATGTAGAATTAAGGCACCAGCAAACCACAAAAGCCCATGACAAAAAATGGAGACAATCCGTGACAGCAGGTTACTCTGTTAACAGGTTGTTGCTATAGTATTTGTTCGCCTCATCGCCAATGTTATTTATCCCATCCCCAATGCCAATGTTGTTGTGTCTAGGAATCCTGCATACTTGGTTCATTAGACAAACAATCAAACATCTTGTATTAAAGAGTTTTATTACAGCAACACAATTGCAATTAACTTTGATAGATTTGTCACAAGTAAAGGGTGATGTACAAAGTAATCAGTCTTCTTCAGAACAGACAAACACTAGTCTGTGCTTCATAGATATAGCTAATGAAGTGGCTGACACTGAAGCTGCTGTCAAAGTGAGATGCCACCAGTCAGACATGGCACTTATGTCCTCTTCACGTAGGGGCCACTGCTATTGCTATCCTGAAAGGAGGTCAGTCACCGTGTGGTTGGCTGCCCTCTTCTCACAGCCTCTTCTTCTCTTTCATTCATATATCGTGTATTTTGATGGAAGTGAGAATTCCTGATGGGAAGTTGATTATTTAGCAGCGAAGGTAAAAAATCACTTCATGGTAGAGGCACTGAGTTGTCAAAAGGCTCATAAACGAGACTGGAAACTTCATTAGTTTTCAGTCAAATTCTATTTTGAACTAGAGTACACCCTATCCAACCCCACCCCACCCCCACCCCCACCCCCCTCCAATTACACACACACACACACACACACACACACACACACACACACACACACACACACACGTGTGTGCATGGCTACATACCACTTGCTGAATACCTTTGCTGAAGCTGCAGTTTGACTGGGATGAGTGAAAGGTGGTGTTGGGTGGAGTGGGCGAGGGGAGAAAGGAGGAGGCGGCAGGAGGATTGAGGAAGATTACCAGGCACTTGGGAGTGTGGCACCAAGTGTACAGGATAAGAATATGACAGATGCAACCACACGTGTGGACTCATGCCATGCACAGTTAAGGTGACATGTGGAGTTGACTGGGAAGGGGAGACAGAAAACATCTGTGTGTGTGTGTGTGTGTGTGTGTGTGTGAGAGAGAGAGAGAGAGAGAGAGAGAGAGAGAGAGAGAGAGAGAGAGAGAGAGATATATATATAAATGAGTACATTTCAGTCCCTGAGGAGATGTGGAGCCAAGTGTGGTGCAGGGAAGGTAGCAGAGATTGAGGCCAGGAATAGTATGGGAACAAAGGATCCATTGCAAGAACAATACCTGGCCACACAGTTCAGCTAGTGTGGGGGGGAAGGATCCAGACAGCACAAGTTGTGAAGCTGCCCTCGAACTGTAGCATGTTCTGCCACTGGCTGATCAACACTACTGTTGTTAACAGTTTGGTGCTGGTCATTCATTTGGATGGATAGCTGCATGGCGGTTGTGCCCTTGTAAAACACTGGGCAGAAATTTCAGGAGAGCAGGTGCATCACAACTGATTTCACAAGTAGCCCTGCTACTGGTGGGGTAGGAAAAGCGTGTGAAAGAAACTGAGTAGGAACTGCTGCATGGGCATATTGTGCATGTCTTACACCAGAGTCTACCACAAGAATCTGACCCACATGGCAAGCAGTTGAGAGTAGGTGTAGCATAAAGATGTCCAAGGTTATTTTGTGAATTGGGTGATTGGGTGGGTGGCAGAAAACTACTTTGGAAAGGGAAGGATTGTGGTTTGTATGTTCCTCATTTCCAAACATGATGACAAATAGTTCTGGTGAGGGGCATCATTCATTTGTTGCAGTCCGAAATCATTTTGGGAGATGAGGGAGTGTTACTTTGCAATTGGATCTGAATGATGGTCAGAGGAGCGAGACGGAACAGTTCAAGTTCCTTGGCGTTCGGATAGATAGTAAGCTGTTGTGGAAAGCCCATGTCCAGGATCTTGTTCAGAAGCTAAATGCTGCTTTATTTACCATTAGAACAGTATCTGAAATAAGTGACACTTCAACACGAAAAGTAGTCTACTTCGCATATTTTCATATGCTTATGTCGTATGGTATTATTTTTTGGGGTAATTCTTCTGATTCAAAAAGGGTATTTTTGGCTCAAAAACGGGCTGTTCGAGCTATATGTGGTCAGTCTAAACTGAAGAATTTCCTCATGGCTCACTCCTTCTATTCTGTCGAGGTGCTCCTGGAAGAGCTAAAAAATTAAGCAAATTCCAGTGTTACATTGTTGATTTTCTTCATTTAAACTTACGACTTGTCACCTGAATATGTTTTTTTATATTTCATTTTATCTGTTTCTAATATCGTGTTATAATTTCATGTATTGACTCGTTCCATGACCATGGAGACTTCTCCTTAATTTGGTGCCACGGAACAATAAATAAATAAATAAGGAGTAGGGATGTGCAAGAATATGGTGTAGGAAATCCATCTGTGGACTGGGTTTGGGGATAAAGTCTTTGTGTGAAGGTCTTAGTGGGATGTTCAGCATGCTGGCTGGAGAATTCTGGTCACAGCAGATGTGCAGCCCATAGGTGGTCAGGCTATGTGGGAGTATTAAAAATTTAAAACCATCTTGGCTGCATAAAATAATTTATTTTTATTTTAAAAGGTGACTGGTTTCAATCTGTGTGAGATCATCTTCAGACAGGTAACTGCATGATGACTGTTCGAGATGGTGTCGCAGAGTAGGAACCACTCTGGGAAGGTGTGGAGATCAACTGCTGACGCTTCATGCCTTCTCATAGCAGTTCGTGCTCTGTGCCACTGTCTCCGGTAGTCATCATGGAGTAACTGGTCTGAAGGTGAATCTCTCAAAGATTAAAAATGGTCACCCTTTAATACAAAAATAAATTATTTTATGTAGCCAAGGCATTTTTAATTAAAAATTTTAATAGTGTGTTTTTAAATCTGTCACTTCCACAAATAATGGTACAAAAAATTTGTACGGGGGTGATTTTTTTGGGGTGTGGAAGGGAGGACTGCTATCAAAATGCAGAATTAGTGGTGGTTAGTAGGCTTGATGTGGAGAGGGGTAAGGATGGAGCCATTAGAGAGGTTGAGGTCAGTGTCCAGGGAAGTGGCACATTGGGCTGAAAAATAGTAGGTGAAGGAAATGGGAGAGAAGGTGTTCAACTGTGGAGGAATGAGGGTCGGGTTTCTTGGCCCTCGGCCCAGATCATGAAGATATAATCAGTAAACTTGAACCAAGCAAGGTATTTGGTGTTTTAGGTGGCTAGAAAGGTTTCATCTAGATGGTCTGTGAACGGGTTGCATGTAGGGGAGTTATTGCTTGCACAAGGCCATTCCACAAATTTGTTTTCATATGTTCCCCTCTAGTGAGAAGTAGTTGTATGTGAAGAGTGAATTGCAACGTATGATCAAAACGTAACGCAATTGTGCCTGACCTACAAAATTTATTGATCCAAATCTTACAGTCTATTAATATCCTTGAAAGTAGTTGCCTAGAGCAGCGATACACTTCTTACAGTGAGTCCCCCATGCTTCATGGAATACAGTGACTGGAATTTCCTTTAGAGCACTTCTCCTCGCCTTTTGGGTGTGCTCAGTGATATCAAAACAGTGCCCTTCATCTTGGTTTTGATGTATGAAAACAGGAAGAAGGCACTATCGGGCGTTGAACCTGTTGATGGCCACCATACAGAATGGGCTTCTTCAGTAACCTTTTCCCAGCCCTCGTTACATTGCTTTAGCTATTGGAAGCTTGCGAGCAAAACATGGCAGACTCCCCATAGACCTCTTGAAGCATTTTGTATTTGGCTGGGGGTTTTTTGAGTTTTGAACAAAACTTGACTGAATAGTGTAGATCCAAAGCTGACAGCATCTTGTGCGACAACACAAGCACTGAACAAGGTTTACACAAATAATAGTACTGACACTTCCACAGCTCAATTGGATAAATTTTTGATCAAACCTTGTAGTTAAATGTGGTGGGTTGTGAGCCAGAAGAATGTTATGAGAGGAAGTGTTTGATACTGGCAAGACTATGAGCATGGAAGATGTGCGTCATTAAAGAGGTAGCATCAATCGTGATGAGTAGTGATCCAGGTGGATGGCGGAGAGTCACAAAGAAAGTGGTTGTGCCATTAATATGAGAGGTGCAGTTGGTTGAAGATGGTGGTCAGCAAGAGTGGACATTCTTTTAGTGATAACATGGTAACAGGCTACATAATGCATACAGGAGTGTTGAGCATTTGTAGTTTGGGAAACATTTACAAGTTGGTTGCGCATGAAGTAACAGAGTGTGGAGGGAGACAGACTCAGAGGAGAGATTCTGGAATGGCCTAAAGAATTGAGTAAGGATGCAGGGTTATGCTGGATGCCTGATATGAGATCTCTGTAGCAGGGCTTGTAGGCAGAGGGGACAGGCAGTTGGTGTATGTCTTCTGTGAGGTAATCACTGTGGTTCATCAAGACAGTTGTTTAACCTCTGTCTGCAGGGAAGATGATTAAATTAGCCTTGACGTTACAGATGGCTGTTTTCCTTCCATGGAGAGGTTTGTGTTCTTCGGAAGGGCCCTGCAGAAGGAGGGTTCGAAGTAAGGGTTTCCTGGAAGATAACTGGGGGCTGGTTAGGTGGAAGAGAAGGAATAGTTACTTCGGATGGTGATATAAACCAGCTGTTAAAAGAGCACCCAACTTATCACCCAATATCATTCTTGTCTGGAACAACTGAACCACATCCTTTGTGAGGGCGTGAACTATTTATCTTCATGCCTAGAAATGAGGGACGCATAACCCACAATCCTTCCAAAGTGGTATTTCGCTACCCCTTCCATGTACACAATATCGTATGTAGTCCATCATTATGCCCCACACACTATCAATTCCTTGTCAGTTGGGTCTTATCACTGTGGAAGGCGCAGGTAAAAGAGACCTGTGCATGCATTTACCATTCAGTGGGTAGTTACCTATTCTCTCATTTTATTTGTCATGTAATTTTTTATGACTCCACAATTGATCTATTGAATGAAAGATAGATATATCTGTCTATTTGAACTTTTGATTGAAAGAACCAGTTCACATGTCAGCAGAGTCATTAAAATAGCAGCATCATTAAATAGTGTGTTAATCCAAATGTGACTTGTAATGGATTGAAATATAAAGGGTTGCAGACATTGACTGACGACACCATCTGCCATCAACATTTGTTCATCATATAGTGAGACATCACGGCGATTACCTCATCGGTACTAACACTTGCACAACATGAATATGTGGAATGGACATTAGGATGTAACCTTATTGGTCACCTTAATCTTAATTACAATGCAATTAAGAGCTCTTACAGGTTCTTAACATAACCAATTAAGCAACCAGTATATAATAATGTTGTACTTAAAATATAAACAACTGGTTTACAGGATTCTGGGTAAGCACTGCATGTTATTCTTATCAAACCCTGTTATCCATTTAAAGTTTCATTTTGTACAGAAGCAATTGGTCCTCTGCCCCGACTGTTCTTCAGACTTGAAGGCTTTTGCTGTAAAATGTTTTGTCAAAATTGGTCAACTTTGCGACAGTGAACTGCACACACATTTTAGCATACAGGCAGAAAATTTTATGTACTAGGCCAGCGCTTAACAAAAGAGGCAGATGTGCAAATTGCTGCAACTATGAAATAAATTCTGGTAGTAGTCGTTGAAGCAGCACCTGGCTGCTCCATGCAAATCTGCATATGTTCCATCCACTGCTCAAAAAGTTTGTGAAAGATGGTTTCTTTGATGCTGTATGGAGGCTATAGCATTTACTGCTTTCAGGCAGAGTGCAACATCATATAACATATCAGTATCACTATCAGTGCCATTAAGTAGATGATTTTTTTGCAAAACTGATACAGTGTAAATATATAGTTCAACAGTGAAAACCATTGCGTACTAATCTGTTATGTCAGATAGCTTCTTAGCAATAAAAACTGCTATTATTTTGTGTTGTGGTAGATTAGTACAAACATTTTGGAATCACACACACTAAAAAGAGCAACCCAGCTATAATGAAGATGAGGGTAGATGATGATGAGAGACGATACATTTGTAAGCACTGTGCTTGCTGTAGTCTAGAGATAAGGATAGAGGAAGAGCTAGAAAGAGATTAGGAGGAACAGGAGTGAATAGTTCAATCTCTCTCTGATGTGCTTGTGTAGTGTTTGCATATCATTAATAGGGCTTGCATACACCAAAGATTTCAGGTTTCCCCACAGTCATATATCAAAAAGTTTGGGAATTGAACTGGCCAATCTACTGGACCTCCACGACCAATCCATTGCTCATTATATGTATGTCTGAGGTGTCATTTTTCAGAGAAGGAAAAAGGTCTGGTGCTCCATCATGCATAATCCATGTCTCCAGCTGTTGATAGAGTGGTACCTCCTCCAGCAGGACAGTAAAGTAATTTGACAGAATCTGGCAATACCTTACTCCAGTCAACCTGTTTGGTAGTATGTAAGATCCTATTAGTCTATCACCAATAACTCCCGCCCATACATTAACCGAAGATCGGCACTGATGCCTTGCTTCTTCAACTGTGTGTGGATTTGCATCAGCCCACGCGTCAGTTACAAAAAAAAGACAATCCCATCTCAGATGAAACCAGCCTCGTCTCTGGACAGTATCTTCAGTGTGTTGGATCATTACCGCATCTCTGCAACAGCCATTGGTAGAACTGCTTTCTGGTAAGTTGATCTTGTGTCCAAAGGGCTTGGAAACACTGTACCTGATATGTGTACGACGACTATTCATTCAGATTATCCAAAATAGATAATGACTAGCCCTGATAGATGCTGAAATTCCACATAAACTAGTTCCAGTATCTTCTTCCACAAGTTGCAAAACTCGCTCCTCCAAAACAGGAGATGAATGGTGCACAATCTGCTATTGTTGGAGTTACAGGGCCAGAATCTGCTAGTCATTGGAAAAGACATCTGAATAACTGTTCAGATGGTACCTCTGCATTATGGATATTTTTCAGCATACAGGATGTGGGCTTGAATGTTGCTTCCATTTGCCAGACCATAACATAAGATCATGTCTGTAATTTCCTGTGTAAAATAATAGGCTTCCATTATGATGGTAAGTGCCAAGATAAAACTACAATGTAAAAATGTTTCACAAACTTATCAAACATAAAATGATTCCATTAGAACTAATGTATCCACTGCACTTACCTGCAACTGTGAACAGATTTACAGCAACACCACTAACAGCTGTTCAGCTGTTTAGTGTATGCTGTATCCATGGAGAATAATAAAGGTATATGTCCTTATTTATTTACTGCATTCTCTAGGTAGTTTATAGAGCATTTTAGAGCCCATGTTTACTACATATTTTTGTCTTGTTTTGGTCTATACTACCACTTCTCAAAATATGGACTACTTTTTCACACACAACACACACACACACACACACACACACACACACACACACACACACACACACAAAATAAGACTGATGCAGGATGATCCTTGTTAATTAACACCATAGAATTTCATATGCTGTTAATGGCCACCATTGACACTGATGTAGCATTGTTCTCAGTTTATGAAACTTAAAGAGGTGCATACCATCTTTGCTTGAGGGATAGCAGCAAAAGCATTATCAATGTTCCGCTGTAACACTTCTGGTATGTGAGGATTGTTTGATTACACTTGACCCTTCAATTTGCCTCCCAGGTAAAAATTGTAGGGAGAGAGATCAGGTATTCAAGATGGCCCAGGGTATTGCACTGCCTCTGCTCACTGTCCTCTCCTCACCGAACACAACATGATGGTATGCTGTTGCTCTGCCTTGCTGTTAATATCCATAAAGTTGCTCATTTTCTGTGACGTGAGACACACATGGATTCACATATTGGTGAGAGAACTGTGTTGCAATGTGGACACTAGACAGTGTACACTAACCACCAATCTCGAGATTATGCAGCAGCCCTTCAAAGGATTGATGAGGATTTTCTGATGCTTAGTAGCAATATTCTCAAAGTTCACATACTCTTACAGGTTGATTTAGGTCTCACCTGAACAGATGATAACTGAGGATCCAAAATTCCTGTTTCCACTTCACTCAGAAACCACCCCCACCCCCTCCCCTGATGCAAAAGTTCATCTGAATACTTTGACTCCTGAACAACAGTAAATCTTGAAGACATTTATCCCGCTGGGAGACAAGATGATCAAGTCCTGTTTTGTAGCATGCAATTAGCCAATGACGGATCCACAACTGCACCCCCTCTTACAATTCGTCATTCAACTGAAACCGATGTGCACATGTCTTTCTTCAGGTCGCCAAAGATATGAAAATGACACAGTGAACAATTTGGGCTGAATGGAGTATGTTGTAGTGTTTCCCAATCACATTGCTGACACACAACCTTCGTCTGATGGGCAGATTGGGACAGCCATTATCGTGCAACAGGGTGTTGCCATCCAACAACTTTCCTGGGTATTTTGACATTATGGCGCATCACAGATTTTGCAAAGTGTCTTCACAGCACTAAGCATTGGTTGTGGTTCAATGTTCGAGGATCTCCACGAGCAAAGGTCCCCTGCTGTCGAAGGACCAAGTTGTTCATGACCTTACTAGAACTTGTGTGAACAGCTTCGTATTTCTTTGGCAGGGGAGATGTAGAATGTTTCCACTGTTGACTTTGCCGTTCACCCTTGGGCTTGAAATGGTGGCACCAAGTAAGGTTGTGATGACCTCCTTCAACTGCTCATCACATTCCTTGAGCATGGAACCACAATAAAAGCACAGTGCCGTGAAGACGTTTTGCAGAGTTTGCGATGCACTATAAAGTCAAAGCGCCCTTGAATGCAGTCGGACGGCATAATCCTGTTACGTGCTAATGCCTGCCCCCACACTGCCAATCAAGCAAAGGCTGCACTTCAGTGATTTGATTCGGAAACACTGCAACCTCCTCCACATAGCCCGAATTATTCACTGTGTGATTTTATCACCTTTGGTGACCTGAAGAAAGACATGCATGGATGTTGGTTTCAGCTGGATGAGGAAGTGCAAGAGTGCATGCGGTTGTGGATCTGTCAGCAGCTGACGGTGTTCTCAGAAACAGTAATTGATACTCCCATCTCTTAGAGGGATAAATGTTTTAATGTGTGTGGTGATTACTTTTAAATTGAATCATTCCATGGTACTATTGTGGCAGGTGTTCAGTGGGTGAGAGGAGACCACTGTTCAGGAGATGAGTTTGTCAATAAAATCTGAGTGGTAGTTGCGTGATAGAGAAGCCTACGAGAGCT
The DNA here is from genome assembly GCF_023864345.2 of Schistocerca serialis cubense. Lineage (NCBI taxonomy): Eukaryota > Metazoa > Arthropoda > Insecta > Orthoptera > Acrididae > Schistocerca > Schistocerca serialis. The sequence continues at coordinate 1,128,423,287 of NC_064639.1, forward strand.
TACTGGTGTAGGCATCTGCGGCAAAACGTGTACCTTCCACCACACCAAATCACTCGGTAACTATACTAAGAACCTCTCCCAGGCTTTCTGGTCTTGCAATTTCCCCCACACATCTCCTGGGCAGTGTCCATGCCTCAATATTTTACTCCAACAAGGTGATAACTTTATTTTTAAAAAGTCCTAAAATCCTCCCCACACCACCCACTGTCACTTTCCATTGTCCTCCTAAACTCTGTAACACTCATAAAATCTTATAATCTTCCCAAATAAGTATCCCTATGACAATTTTTCTATCTGTGCAACTGTACCTGCTAAAAGCCTTCTCCATCCAACCACCCACTACTATCTACTTCAGCTCCATTACTGTACGTAAATCCTAAAATAACAAATTCAAAACAATTTGTAAAACTACACAAGTTGTTTTATCAACCAACTTGGGCCCACTACACTGCACTAGATAGACATAACCACCACAAACTCGGTTAAGCACTAGAATGATCATAGAACAACTGTCCGCCTTTGGGACAATCGGTATTTAATTTCAGAACATGATCTACAGTATGGCTCAAGTGAAATGAGTACTTGCTACAACACCTAGGCTATTCGGATATCATATTAATGGCCTTTCCATGTTATTCCTCCACAATTATCTCTTTTGCTAAAAAAAATTAAATATGAGAACATAACTTTGTAGCCAGATATATCACCATTCCTTCCTCAATCTTGCCATCTCTCCTGTAACAGTTCTGTTCAGAAACGCAGTTATCTTTGACCTCGAAATAATGCAAAAGTTCCTTACAGGCACTGACACGACTCTCAATTCAGCAATCACCTGATACGACACGGACGTTGTGGACACTTTATTCAATCACTTGCTGAATCAACACTAATATAAAAAACAGTATCTATTTTCTGTGCAGCAATACATCTGTTTCCCTACACAACATCTTTCATTGCTGAATGTCTTCATTTGTCACTATATAGTGTGTGTTTCCCAGGTGCAGAGTGTCTTCCTCAGAAGTTCTTTTATATTTTCTACACACACACACACACACACACACACACACACACACACACACACACACACACCTGTCGCATAGTCTTTTATGAAGTAGATCATACTATTGATAAGTTGCTAGTAGACAGAAGTAGGTTGCAACAATTTTTTGTACAATAAATCACCCACTTACTATATTATTATACAAAATCTCACTTCTCCCCTATGTAAGCGCACACACTTTTTTGGTAAGTTGTCCTGTGGATTTAATTTGGCACAGTACTCAGTTTCTCATCTTTTTGTTGGAATCTCAACAATATTATGAGAAGGATAGACTGCTACTAACCATCAAGATGATACGTTGACTTGCAGGCAGGCGCAATGAAAAGACTGTTACATATAAGCTTTTGACCAAAGTCTCCTTCAGAAAAGAAAAACAAACACACACACACACACACACACACACACACACACACACACACAAGCAAGAGCACACCTCACACACACGACTGCTACCTCTGCCCACTCAGGCCAGACTGCAACATATACACATTGAATGAGCAACAGTCTCGAGTGGAGTGGGGAAGGGGGAGGGACAGTGGAGTATGGGTGGAGGAAGAGGTATCAATGTTGCCTGGCAGAGCACACCGGGACTACAGGTGGCAGGAGAGGGCTGACAGACATAGCGTCAGGAGGCTGTGGGGAGGGACAGGAGGGAGAAAACGTAGAACAAAAACGAGAGGAGCAGAGAAGGGAAAAGACAAGTGGGTGCACCAGATAGAGTAGCGCACAATGGCAGTGAGGGGAGGTGAATTGTTCTGAGGTGACAGGACAGGGGGGGGTCAAAAAGAGTTTGGGGGGGGGGGGTGTATAAGGACAGTAGGTTACCATAGGTTGAGACTGGGATGGTTTCAAGTGTGGGACGTATCTTAAGGATAACCGCCATCTGCACAGTTCAGAAAAGCTGGTCGTTAAGGGAAGCATCCAGATGGCCAGGCTTGTAAAGCAGCCATTGAAATCATTATTAATTAGCTCTTTTGTTTTAAATTATTTTTATTGAAAATCTTCAATTTTTTTTTAATGACTTTGAATTAACTACACTGTGAAAACTGCTGTCAGTTGATCCAGAAGGTACAAAATTTACTAGAGTATCAATTTGTCTATTTTTAAAGAACTACTTAATAACATAACTTCATACTGCATGCATAAAGCTGTTAATATCTGTAAAGTATTTGTGTTTTAAAATAGTTTCATTCTTTTTATTATTAAATCTGCATTAAGTGTAAAATTTAATGCCAGTGATAGTCATTAGTAATTAACAAATTATATTTTTTAATGCTCACTCAAATGAAATTAGTGTTGTGTTGCTAAGTTAGCATTAATGGGTGTGGTGAAATATGTAATTTATATAAGTATAGCATGAATAACTAGTGGTATGCAATATTTTGGTTAGCTAATTTGTTGTCATTGTGGCAACTTGTAAGCCCCATCATATGTTTATGTATTTCATTCCAAGCATGTCTGCTGCAGTAACATTGAAAAGTGTAAGAATCTCAGTTACTATTGTATCTACCACATTAATGTGAGGCTGTTTACATATTAGTGTTTTTTTTAAAAAAAATCCTGGAAACCAGTAGTTCACTGCATTTTCCTATCACTTCACACTTTAAATCCTCACCACTTACTAGGGTTCTTGAAGAGTGCAGTGATCAGCTCAATAATATACTTTGACATAAGCATTACACAAAGTAATATAACAATTTGTCATGTTTTCATAAATGTGTTACTTCTCCATGTAACTCATAGTATATAGTTTTTGCTTCTCATCCCATTCCCCCAGCTTGATTTTTTTGTTTTTTGTGTTGTCCTGCCCTCAGTAGCCGTTGTTGAGCCTTCTCTGGCCGATGAGCAGCGTGCTACCAACACTCTTGAGGTTAGATATCTTTTTAGTTCACACTAACAAATCAGTTAACATATTTTCTCTCCCTCTGACTCACTGTTTCTTCACAGTATTAACATTACATTGACCATAGCTTATATTGTGAAAGGCTTACATGAGGGTGTTTTTTGTCTTATTTTGAGCAAGCTACAGTGGTGTAGGTGTTTGTTGTTGGGCTTTAACAAAATGCTTACAGATAACAAACTTAAATAATTTTATAATTATTTTTCAGTATGAAAGCAGAGAACAGTTGATCTAAGCCATTATTCATAACAAGAATTATTAACAATATTTTGTCCATTTACTAATACTTTATAGTATCTTGTATTATAGCATGCATCTTACACTCTTGGACAGTAACTAGAAGGGTTTTGTAATGCAGATGTGTGTGACTGTCTGCTCTCCTTATAATTTTTTTTGTACTGTAAAAAGTGGAGAACTGTGTGTATACTGAGGGATTTTGTTCACATCAAGCGTTGTCACCTGAAAGTGGAAGAACATACATACAAATATATATTCCTCACTCTTGTTCCTCTAATAAAAGTCAAGAACTTACTATGGCCAGCAAATATACAGAAAAATTTTTGCATATCTCACTGTTGGTAACATATTCACTATGGGCGATTCTGCTACAGTGCTGAAATTTAAAATTTATCCTTCAGTCTCAGTTCCACATTTACTTTTATGGTGCACTGGCTATAAAAATAAATGTGCAACTTAAGATTGTGAAATAAATTTTAAATTTACATGTCTGTTTGTACACATTGTATCCGTTAGGTTACACCTTCTAAACATCTGTAAATTATTAAGTATTTAATCCTACCAAGCACTTTATTCAATCAATTTTTACTAACAGTCATACTGTTTTCCTGCAAGGTCAATCTGCAGTTGTGTAAGCAGAAGAAGGGAGAGCACATCTAAGTAAGGTATGGAGAATCCAGGATGGAATATAACAATATTATGAAAAGGATAGTTGTTACTCACCATGCATCAGTGATGCTGAGTCACAGATAGGCACAACAAAAAGACTGTCACAAAGTGAGCATTCAGCCAACAAGGCCTTTGTCAAAAATAGACATCGGACACACACACACACACACACACACACACACACACACACACACACACACATATATGCTGTTCTCTCATACATGATCACAGTCTCTGGCAGCTGAAGACAGACTATGAGCAGCAATGCATGATCGGTGGGGGTAAGGAGGAAGCTGGGGTGTGGATGGAGAGGGTTGGCAAAGTGGGGGATAGTAAAGTGCTGCTGTGGGAGCATGCAGGAACGAGGTGGAGAGGGTAGGGAAACTTTGTGCAGTCGTGAAGTTAGGCAGAGGGTGGGGGAGAGAGGGAGAGTAGCAGAAAAGGAGAGAAGTAAAAAGACTGGGTGTGTTGGAATAGAGGGCTGTGTAGTGCTGGAATGGGACCAGGGAAGGGACTAGATGGGTAAGGGCATTGACTAACAAAGACTGAGGCCATGAGTGTTACGGTAACATAGGATACACTGCAGGGAGGGTTCCCATATGTGCAGTTCAGAAAGGCTGGTGTTGGTGAGAAGGATCCAGATGGCACAGGCTTGGAAGCAGTCACTGAAATGAATAACATCATGTTGGGTGGTGTGCTCAGCAACAGGGTGGTCCAGTAGTTTCTTGGCCACAGTTTGTCGGTGGCCATTCATGTGTACAGACAGGAGCACTTCACCATCCCCCACCCCTACCCTGCTATCCCTCACCCTCCCCGTCGCAGCCTCCTCGTAACCTGCACCCAGTTTATCAGGCACTGTTGCTCGTGGTGTGGCTTCAGCTGCCAGAGACTTTGGTCTTGTGTGTGAGTTGTGTTTGTGCACACTCTTTTGTGTGTGTGTGTGTGTGTGTGTGTGTGTGTGTGTGTGTGTGTGTGTTTTTCTATTTTTGACAAAGACTTTGTTGGCCAAAAGCTCATTTTGTGACAGTCTTCTGGTTGTGCCTGGCTGCCACTCGGCGTCTTGATTATATAGTGAGTACTAACTATCCTTTTCATAATATTGTGAAGGTATGGAGAAGATATACAGATCTACACTCTTGGAATGCTAGTGGAACCATGTGTGGAGGAATATGTCATGAACAATACACCCTTCACTAGATGAGAACACATGTTCTAGATCTTCAGAGTGTTTGCTCTTGCAACTATACTGCACAGTTTGTAGAAATAATTGAACACAATACACACATACTTGACTTTGATCGTCAGCTTGGGCTGCTAGCAGCTATCTTTTAAATAGCTGTAATATTTTGTTTGTGAATATTAATGTATTTGTAGACAAATTCCTGCAACATAATAATCTGCTGTTGTAGTGATCCAATAGAAAGTGTTTATTTGCATTAAATGTTTGGGCAACATGATTTGATTACAGGTGAACAAAATTATATGCAGGTAAATTCAGTTTTCATATTCTATATTTCTAATGACTGTTAGTACATTGTGATAGTTTGAGATATCCTGTCTGTGGGACATGTGTGAAAGTACATTTAAGTGTGTGTTAATCAGGACTTCGAGCAATTACCGTTACTGAACTTGTGAAACTGTGATTCTTCTTTCACTGTCATGATGTTTTGTTGGCTCCAGAAATTCAGACATAAAACAAAATATCTGAATGATGAAAATCAGTCTTGATGTACAGAAACTGTGGCTCCAGAAGTAGCAATTACAAAAGAACCTGTATTTCCTGTTCAGACAATATTTGATAGAAGACACATTGCTTGGGATTATTCTTAGGATAAAAACTGCAGACATCTGTTAGTTTTTTAAGAATCTTCATTTTTGATGTAATTGGAGGGTAACCCAGCATATTCATCAGAATAGAAGACTCTGCATTTGCAAATTGGTCAACAGTGTTTGTCAGGTTTAATTCCAATAGTTAAAGGAGCATTTCACAGCATAAATATCTTCTAACATAGTGCAGTCTTTGATATTGATGACATCCTTTGATTTTATTCTTAAGAATTCGATTTGTGCAGTTACGAACGTGAACTAGCTTAAAATCCTAATTTCCTGACCATTCTGCGATTGGGTGTCATTGATGCACAGCTTACCATGGATATTAATGAGCACATAAAAACATTAATTGTTTTGTGCCCATTTTTAAATCTCCACCATCAATGCCAAAGGATGGAGTAAGTTCAACCCCACAACCCAAAAAAATTGAACAAAGGCTACCAGGCTATGTGACATTAGCTTTGTCTGATAAATACCATGATCATTATACAGAAGCTATGGAATATTTTTAAATTCGGAGTAGGTATTAAAATTCATGGAGAAGAAATAAAAACTTTGAGGTTCGCCGATGACATTGTAATTCTGTCAGAGACACCAAAGGACTTGGGAAAGCAGTTGAATGGAATGGACAGTGTCTTGAAAGTAGGATATAAGATGAACATCAACAAAAGCAAAACAAGGATAATGGAATGTAGTCTAATTAAGTCGGGTGATGCTGAGGGAATTAGATTAGGAAATGAGACACTTAAAGTAGTAAAGGAGTTTTGCTATTTGGGGAGCAAAATAACTGATGATGGTCGAAGTAGAGAGGATATAAAATGTAGACTGGCAATGGCAAGGAAAGCGTTTCTCAAGAAGAGAAATTTGTTAACATCGAGTATAGATTTAAGTGTCAGGAAGTCATTTCTGAAAGTATTTGTATGGAGTATAGCCATGTATGGAAGTGAAACATGGACGGTAAATAGTTTGGACAAGAAGAGAATAGAAGCTTTCGAAATGTGGTGCTACAGAAGAATGCTGAAGATTAGATGGGTAGATCACATAACTAATGAGGAGGTATTGAATAGGATTGGGGAGAGAGAAGTTTGTGGCGCAACTTGACCAAAAGAAGGGATCGGTTGGTAGGACATGTTCTGAGGCATCAAGGGATCACCAATTTAGTATTGGAGGGCAGCGTGGAGAGTAAAAATCGTAGAGGGAGACCAAGAGATGAATACACTAAGCAGATTCAGAATGATGTAGGTTGCAGTAGGTACTGGGAGATGAAAAAGCTTGCACAGGATAGAGTAGCATCGAGAGCTGCATCAAACCAGTCTCAGGACTGAAGACCACAACAACAACATGGAATATTAAGTCTATCTGATGAAAATGTAACTCCTACTGCGACAATTTCCTTGATAATTGTTGAAAAGAAAAACAAAAGCCTCACCAGTTAAATTAAATTGTTTGCATGCTGTAGTGGAATATTATTTGAGCTTGGGACATGACTGGATGGACTAAATATGTACATGGAAAACATGTCTTCATTTTCAAGTGGAACTGAGCTAAAAGTGTAATCATTATCCTCAACCTCAGATATTCAAACATATGCTGTTGTGGATATACAAGGTGACAATATGTAACAAATATATGCGATGAGAAGCTATAGTCTAGATGAAAATTTCTCTAGAGACAAATGGCCAAATTATTAAGGATCTCTTAAAGCATCTCAAGAGAAAGTGAATAATGGAGAATGTTGAGACCTTACCTAATAGGTCACACATGCACTATACGGAGGAAATCGCTTCTCAGGTAGCAGACATGAGTAGACCTGGTACTTAATTACATGCCATGTTCAGACTGAGGAAGGAAAAGGTCATAATGAGCACAAAAGGAAACATTTGTGCTACAAGAGAGAAATGAAATGGTGGTACAGAATAATTCGTAAATATCTTCAGGGTTTTAAAAGATGACTGAATGATAACTACAATACATACAGAAAAAAACCATACATCAGTTGATAGAGCGTCTCTCCAAGTTTCAATTCATAATGCAGCCTGCAGTGTAGTTGGACTGAGAGGGGGAAGGCTTGTCGTCACAACATGGAGATAAATCATCTGTTCTGTATTGTTGCATCAAATTAGTTCGTACTTGCAGATAAACAACCCAGTGAACAAATTTTCAGAGTGGGGTGCTTTTGTGCCTTTTTGGGCAATTCATATCAGTGACTTCAGCAAATACCACACACATACTGATGTTTTTCTTGTCATAAACATTGCCCTTATTAAGTCCCTGTAATGTGAGTTAAAAACTTGACATGATTCTTCAAATGGCTCTAAGCACTATGGGACTTAACATCTAAGGTCATCAATCCCCTAGACTTAGAACTACTTAAACCTAATGACATCACATACACCCATGTCCGAGGCAGGATTTGAACCTGTGACCGCAGCAGCAGCACGGTTCCAGACTGAAGCGCCTAGAACTGTTCGGTCACAACAGCCAGCTGTAATTCTTCACTCCAATGATATGTGGTATGTGTGTTTTGTATATGTCTTGTAGTTTGTGTGCAGTCTGTTTTCTGTACACCCAAGAGGTATACTGTTAGTTTACTATGACAGTGTCATGTTAATGCCCCAGAAATAATCTCACTTATAATGATAGAGCAAATAAGCTGTCAACAACATAAGTATATAGTAGTGAAATCTAAAATTCCTCATTTGGATTTGCAGCTCCTTGTGTTTACCTTGTATGCAGTTAAAATTGTAGGATGTAAGGTCTGCCGGTTATGCAAAACACCATTTTTTCCAAGTACCCAAACGTGTTTCGGCACCACTGTGGGCTTCCGTTTTATTTAATCTTTACACTTGGTGTGCATGATTTTTCATGACAAGCCCTTTTATTCTCAGCATCATGGTGAGGTGTCATGATGCACATGTAAATACAACACGGTTTATCACTAATAAGGTCGTAAAAGCACTTTGCACTTCACCAAAACACAGTGTAATTGGGGTTGTTGTGTGTACCAGCCCAGTCAGTGTGATATTTATGTGTGCATCAAGACACCTCACCACGATGCTGAGAATAATACGGCTTGCCACGCGAAAACGTAACAAGGTACCTGTAATAAATAATACACAAGTGGTTGTGAAAAATTATGCAGACCAAGTGTAAAGATTAAATAAAATGGAAACCCACTGATGATGGCACAGTGGTGCTGGAACATGTTTGGGTAATTGGAAAAAAACTGTTTTTTGCATAACTGGCGGACCTCAAATCCTACAATTCTAAAATTCCTGTCGGGTTGTGTATATTACATACCTACCTGACAAAAATTCCTAAGAAGTTTTGGTCACACGTAAGGTTTATATATGGACCAAAGGCACCCACACAGTTACCTGACTAATCTAACTGGAACAAAATAGAAAGAAACACAGACATGGATTAAATTGTGCAAGGAAGAGGGTACAAATGGGTCCTCCTTCAAATCATGCCATGAGTAAAGAAATGATAGATACTGAGATAAGTGACTGAGGAATAGGAAACTAAAAATCAGTCACATTGTAAAAGCAATGTAACATGGCGGAATACCTGTGTTATTCTATATAATTATGTGGAAGAATTTACTTCTCTTGTAGCAGCAGTATATCACCCTAGGTTAATGGAACAACGAAATTCCAGGTGATTGGAAAAAGGTGCATGTCATTCTCAAATTCAAGAACAGTCATCAGAAGTGCCTAACTGGAGGCCTCTTGCTGATCTTAGCCTGTTCTAGAATTATGGAACACATTTTATGTTTCCATTTTTTTTTTTTTATTTTTTTTTTTTACTGAAAAAGTTACTCTGTAGTGATCAACATGTGACCAGAAAGCATTCAGTACAGCACCACACTGTTGCCAAGGAAACAAAATGGTCTTTTAGAATGTCAAACTATGTGATTTGACTGTGGGCTTCTTAGCAGATGGAACTCAGAAAATCATACTTAAAGATGATTTTAAAGCCATACTTAATTATGAAAATCATTTTTTGCGAAAGTAGAATCAGGTGTACTCAACAGGAGTGTTGTGTGACCATTACAATACACGTATAAATGATCAGATGAATAACATCAGTATGTTTGTGAATGAAGCTACTTTAATGAAGTGACAACACTACAAAATTTTAATGAAGTGCAGATACCTGTGTAGGATCAACGTTTTGCCCAGGACTGAAAGTTCTCTCTGTCAACAAAACATACTGTGCATAAATAGGTAGAAATACCGACTATATTTAAACTACACAATGTTTGGACGATCACTGACAGTGCTACAACTGTAAAATATATAGGAGTATATGTCTGTAGTTATTTAAATGGAATAATCCCTTAAAACTAGTTGTAGAAAAAGGCATGTCCCAGAATGAAATGTATTGAAAGAGTAATTAATGAAGTTCACCTTTAACAGAGACAGCACACAGACAATTCATTCAACTGATTCTTGAGTACTGCTTGTCACACTTCGCCCTTACCAAATGGTATGAATGGAAGAGAGAGAGAGTATATTGTACAAAGAACAGCATGTTTCATCATGGTTTTATTTAGTAAGTGTGCGAGCATCACAGATAAACTTACCCATTTTCAATGACAAATCCAATGAGAAGGGTTTTGTGCATCGGTGAGATGTTTAATGTTAAAATCATGGGGACATGTATTCCAAGAAGAATTTTACTTTCTCCTACATATATCACACTCATCTGCAGGCTTACTGCACCCATACTTTCCATGCACCATTCAAGAATGAAAGGGGAAAATGACCCAAAAGTACTTCTGCCCACAGCCGAAAGGCGACTTGTTAAGTATAGATTAGATGCCTATATCGACATTCAGAAGCAAATGTGATGTGTTTCACTGAATAAAGTTGAGTGTATCACTTGAGTTATCCTGCGGTTCACCTTGTCCTTACGTGATTGTTGCGCTTACAACTTATGTCAAAAGAAATAAACAGTGATTAGAACAGTATTGTGATTAGTTTATGGAAGCACTTCTTAAATGAAAATATATCTAAATTAATACTCATATTCTTTCAGTAACACAAATAATGATTATTAAACTCATTAAAATATTGTAGTTTTAGTTTTATGGGAAATCCTTCCAACATTCCAAGCCTTGTGATTTTTGTCTTGTAAGCTGTCAACATGCTCTAAAAGTAGTTGTATGGTGAGTAAGTGGATAAATGTCAGACTAAAATTACAAATGTTCAGGGTACAATGCTCGAATAGTGTTAGAACTTTTTCTGTCACATACTGTTTCTTTCTCATATGACAATGATTTATAGGTGAAAATGCGAAGTTACCCCATCCTCTAGAAGGCATGCTAAACTGTAGATCCCCTTTTTCTCTGTGAAGGATTTTATGAAACTAGTTTTACTAAAGTACCTCCCTAGAGTCATGCCACTATTATAAATTTTTTCATCATAGTTGTTTGAGAATGGGTGCTAAAAAGTTACTCTTCAGTGCAATGACATGTAATATTGGTGGTTAGTATATTTGCTTGAAAAGGAAGAGAAATGAAAAATAATTGTGGGTGAAATTGATTATAACAAGAAGAGTAGCTCACAGTGTTCACCAGATTTGATTTGCGAGTAACAATGTCAGGACACCAAGCATTATAAAAATTATTGTAGCTTTGTTTTTCTGTCGAGTAGTTGTTTCAATTTTATCCAAAATATTTCAACAAGAGACCCAGCCATCATCTTCAGATGCTGCAAGTTTTGCTGTTATGTGTACTCACTGCCTGGACTCCAACCAGACTGTGAACTATTGTTGGTCTCAAGTCACTATTCATAGCCGATCAGTTCCCAACATTCACTATTCCATTTGATGCTCTTTTGATTTTAAGAGCTCGCACTGATGTTCAATGAAACACAAATCCTCTCAGCATTTTCTAAGTAGAGTTGCTGTCCCAGAAACTTGAGGTCTGCACCACTATACTGGTCTCATCATATTTCACTTCATGATTGTATCAAAGGCGGTGCTTGGTAACAGCTTATTTGCATAGTGACTTTAGTTGGATATGTCACTGATGCACCTTAAATCTGGCCCCGACTGTGTTGATAGTCTAAGACATTCCACATTTGTACGCAATGTGATACATACTCAGCTTTCAGAGGCCGGTATCATCTTCAGCATTACAAAGAATACTTTTTATCTTAGTTGAAGGCTGGCAAAGTACACTAGATACCCTGCTTCCATAGGAGTCTACTGATCTTTCCAAATAGTGGGCCAGTATAAGACAGATAAGTGATTTTTGGTGTCTCCTCCTCAGTTTGTCTTAATGTCTTTCTAGGCATTCGTGATTTTGACTGCATCTTTCATTCAGTTTGATTGATCTGAGTACCCATTCTTTCAGAACACTGTTCACAGTTGTTATAATTCTCCAGAGAGTTTCCCTTATCTGAAAATGTTAGTGCTCTATTTACCAGAGTATTTAACACTAAATTTCTTTGTGACGGATGGTGGTTCCTTAGTTCCATCATGAATTTTACATTATGATGTATTGTAATCCAATGTGGGTTGCAACATACATACTTAGAAGATCATGCTCAGATCAGAGGTGATGCATGATTCGAGGACATCATTTGCTTTGTACACAAATGTCTGTGTACAGGAGTGAAACGGAGATGGGGTCAAGCTGAAATTTTTCAGGTCTTCATAGTTGGAGACAGCTCTGAATGACTTGAATGTTAGCTAAGGAGGCAGATAGAGTGGTGATAGAGAAATAAGACTGTGTGTTGGCTTACTGGACTGTTGTTTCTTCACATGTTTGCAATGAACATGCAGTAGAGCATAGACAATAGTTTATGAAAACACATATGAAGCTTACTACTTCTCCAATCAATTAGAACAAATGGCCACCCTGACCTATAACTTTCAAAGAGTTGGTTATACACAATCACAGATGTTACTACAGACCACAAACCATAGAAGTGCCAGATTCTATTGCTCTTATCAAGCTCTAGGTTCAAGTACTCATCACAGTGAAAGTGACATACAGACGTAGGTACACATGTAGACAAGTGTACAATGGAAACCAATAAATCTAGTCCAGGGGTACATACAGGCAAGCTTTGCAAGTTGTCCTTAGTGTGAAAGTTTGACTGAGTATAATGCTCACTTACGTAGTATCTGCTGTAGGCTGCTAGCCATCAGAGGCTCCTTGATGTGGAATTCTGCCTTGCTTGACATTTGGGGCTTTTTGCTTACATATGGTACGTGATTGTGTCACTTTTTACCTCCAAATCACTATCAGTGAGCTTAAAATCAGCAGTTTGCCAATGCATGTGATCTCTTAATATATTGACAAAAATGGCTTGCACTGTATTTTTCTACTTCAGTTACAAAGCTTGCAGCTAATATTCATATTTACATGATTTTCCTTTTGTTCTTGGCAACTTTTCATGACTGAGTCATTCCAGATGGATGTAGTTGAAATGTTCCAGGAACTCTTGAAGCTTTTCTGCTCCATGTGGCCACACCACAAATTTATCATCTACATACTGATAGAAACGTATTGGTTTCAACTTCGGTGGATTCTAGTGCCTTTGCTTCAAAGTTTTCCACGTATAGATTCACCACAACAGGTGACAATGGACTGCCCGTTGCCATACCACGATTTTGTTCATAATATTTTCTGTCAAACAGGAAATAAGTAGATGTCAGATCATGCCTAGAAACAATCTTCAAACTTTTCTGTGATTAGTTCCTAGGGATCAGAAAGTGGAAATCTCATAAAGAGGGAGACTACATGGAAACTGACCATAATCGATTGACATGGTGTACAAAGTCAGCGGAGTTGTGGATGTGGTGTTTGCACTTCCCCACATATTCACCGAGAATGTACTTCAGGTATTTTTCTAGCTGAGTGTGCGTAAGTATTTCTCTTAAAGGAATTCCTTCCTTGTGTATCTTAGGAAGGCCATATAGTTGTGGTAGCACTGCTGCCTTTGTTTCAAGACTCTTAATGATGTTATATGGCAAACCTAACTCATTGAGAAGAGTCATCTCCTCCCTCGTGTTTTTATTTGTTGGATCAACATCTATCTGTATGTGTGCAATGTCATTCAAACGATTGAAAATCTTATTGTAATCCACATGTGACGTGGACTGTAGTACTGCCCACTTGGACTGCAGCATTGCCCATATCAGCTGGCAGAACTACAGTTTCCTTGTCCTCCCACAGATTTCAAAGTGCTACTTGTTCTTCCTTGGAGATATTTGATCTTAGCATTGTTGTTTTGGTAAGTACTCTACAGGTTTCACGACAAACCACCTGTGCTGTTTCCGGTGGGAGAGAAGCTGCAACATGCTCCATTTAAGCATATTTTAGGTATTCGTGAAGTTTAGACCCTTAGCAAAGATCTTCACTCTACTCTCATCCAGATATTTGTCTGTGAGATTTTCTGCAGTAGGGCTCCCAGCATCTTGTCTTGGCTTTCTGTGCAAGCAATTGAATTTTGTTTTCTGGCACGCAACCCTTTTTAACTGCATTAATTCCACTTGTGACCAAGTCGCATGCAGAGAGTTTAGCTGACACGTGAAGATGGAGGAGAAACTCTTTGGTGATTTAGCTAAGAGAAGAATGTACAGATCTCTGGGTCACAGTGTACGTAGAAAACCTACACAAACTGACCTCTGTCTCCGTGCCTTCAGCCATCGCCATCTGTCACAAGATATTTGGTACTGAAGACTCCGGTTAATAGAGCTCTCATACTTACAGGCAAAGGAAGCCTTGCTGAAGAATTACAACTTCCGGGAATAGTATTCTGAAAGAATGGGTGTTCAAACCATCAAATTAAATGGGTGATGCAGTCAAAATCAAGAATGCCTGAGAAACTGGTTGAGACAGACAGGAAGAGAAGCAAAAAACTGCTTATCTTTCTTATGCTGGTCCAGTATCTGGAAAGGTCAGTAGACTCCTATGGATACATGGCATCCAGTGTATTTCGCTCCTTTCAACTAAAATAAAAACTATTTTTTGTAATGTTGAAGAAGATCAAGGCCTCTGAAAGCTGGGTGTGAATCTCATTCCATATGAATGTGACATGTCTCAGGTGGAGGCAGAATAGTTGAGGAGAGATGTAAGCTACATTAACAACATATCTGACGAAAAATAGCCAAACGAATCGGCTGTCGTCGAGCACTGCCTAGAATATAAACTATGAAATGAAATAGGATGACATCAGTATCATGGTGCAAACCCCAAGTTTCCGAGACAGAATAATTAATGAGTCTATCGAAATAATCAGGAAACCTAATAAACAGGGATGGCAGTTTTAATTTAAATAACTTTGGGTCCGGCACTCAATTTATTAACTTCTTGCTGGCCATTAAATCTACCAGAGTTGGAAAACACTGAGATAATTTGCATTTCACGAGATACCAGCGCAAGATTTAAAACACAAGAAAGCAACAAAGGGCATAGTGGGCATTGGGGAATTGAACTCTATTATAAATAATAGTGTGAGACAATAGTTTACAGTATGGTTGGAGCACAGGCAGCATATACACATAACACCAAAACTTGCAGCACCTGAAGAAACCTTGTTTTCTAAAAGGTAAAAAACTTGGCAGAATATCTGGAAGTACACTGTTAAACAAAAATTGTTTGAGAGTGTACCTTAAGTTTGTGCTTATGAAAGTAGCACCTATATTTGCAAACATGATACCCATTTAACAAACGCGTTTTCTGGTAAAAATCATCTTGTGGGAAACTAAAATTTAGTGTTTATTTCAATTAAAAAAACAGGCGATGCAGAAAGATGACTTCTTTCAGCAAATGTTTAACAGCTGTGGACCCATGCATAATTTTTTTTAAATCTACTGTTATTACTCTCACTATCTCAGCCAAGTACCACTTTCTCTGCTGTCATCCACCATGCAATTGCTTCTAGCATCTGATTGTTGCAGCATTTAGTTCCCTCTTTACAAAGACATGATCATGGTTGTGACAGTAGTGACACACCAAGTAAACTTAATTAGTTTTGGTCTGAAGTCCACAACACCAAAAACAACAACAGTGTTGTTGTGAGAAATGCTGAGTATTCACTGGCAAACTTTTATAAAATCACCCCTAGTACACTTTCAAATATTTTACAAAAGGAATTTTATAAATTGTCAAAAGGAATTTTATAAATTGTCTTTTCCAATGTAATATGGACCTAATTGGCTGTTTAAGTCACTTTAAAGGTAGCAAGAAGGCAGTGCTTAGTGAAACTCTGTGGTGTTCAAATCACCTTTTGAGTTGAGGACAGCTTTAGTTTTTATATGCTAATTGTATGGTAGATTATGAAAAAATTTTGTAGGTTCCATTATGGTGTAAGCCATTCAATGACATAATTTTAGCAAATCGTGTCTCGATTTCTCTGCTGCTTTTCCCTTGGAACTCTGCACTTGGTCTCACTAGGTTGAATGGATTCATTTAGTAAGTTTTCTTATACTATTCACTATGAATAGCAGACATTTGTTTAAGACTCAGTCTACTATCCGATTAGGCAAGAAATTGAAGTGTCTTATTGTTGTGTATGGCACCTACCATGGAATATGAAGTGTGTGTTTCCTCCCAGGTTTTCATGAAGCATTCTTTATATGAAAAGCATAAAAATGCTGTTGAGCTTCTTAACCAATGCACAATCATTTTCCAACTGTAAGCTTTAAACAGACGGGCCGCTGAAAACAGTGGGCCGCTGATTGATGCATAACATGACTCCCAAACCATTTCTCATAATCAGAGACTTTAGGCACGTAATGCTGAGCTTTAAAATGGATGAACTTGGCCCTAGGTTTGAGTTGCTCATTGTCTCATCTCCGCTTCAGCTGGGTTATCCTCTGCCATAAGTTTCCTAGTTTGCTCCCCCATCCTAATACGAGGCACATTTCTAAAGTAAATATAATTTTACAAATATTGCCACTAACTGCATGAATGTCACAAAGTTATTTTCATTTCTTGCTTCGACTGAATAAGTTTCTCGTGCTTATTATTTTAGGGAGTTGACTAAATGAAAGTAGTAATGTTAGGTTGGTTAGTCACAGTTAGCGACATTCTTCTGTTTGTATGCATAAATTGATCTTACATTATGGCAAATGCTTGAACAGTGTGGAAGGCTATGTAGGAAAATGGTTATAATCATGTACTATCCAATTGAAATAGACAAATAGGAAATATGAAACTTCGTGGCGGATTAAAACTGTGTGCCGGACCGAGACTGCAACTCGGGACCTTTGCCTTTCACGGGCAAGTGCTCTACCAACTAAGCTACCCAAGCATGACTCACATCCCATCCTCACAGCTTTACTTCCGCCAGTATATTTCCATATTTACTTTCTGGGTGCACTTATTAGATTGCCCTCAATGAATAGCTAGCAAATAAACCAGGAGTAACCTTTAGAGATGATTGGTTAGCTAGCAAATAAAACACCACACAGACAGTTAATTGTTTTTGAACTCTAAGGTGGCATATAGAATTGTCATTCATTTCACTGTTCAGTTATAAATGTCATTAACATCCATGGCAAGTGAAATCTGTGTATCAGACTGGAACTTGAACTCGAATGTTTTAGCAGTATCTCATTGAGCATACAGGTTTTACTTTTTGGAAGCTCATTGTGATGTAAGCAGTAAAAATATGTGATTTTTGTCCTTTTTGTAGTTCTCAGTTATAACATGAGGCAGCTTGTTTGAGACAATAAGTAATTCTCCAGAACTAGTGTGAGGTGTGTGATCTGAGATAGCTCAATGACCAACCACATCCAGGAAACCTTCAAGTGTCTTGGGTCACAAAGGCCAAGGGCAGGCAAACAATTACAGAAACACAGATCTTGGACTCAATCAGTAATCCAGTGAGCTTATGCCTTTCATTCTGCTTGCACTGCAGGAGTACGTAAAGCCATCAGAAGGATTTCTGGTCAAGATGACCTGGAAACATCATCCTGAAAATGGCACAGCATTTTACGAGGACCATTGTCACTGTCACCCATCAGCCAGCTTTTCGGTGTTAATTTAAGAGAGAGATACTTGAAGCTTGAGTACTGGTAATGAAGCATTAATTCTTTCTTCTTCTTATGGAAGCTGAATACTGTGTAGATTGAGAGAACTGGCAATGCAGTCATTCATGATAAAATTCAGTACTATGTGTTACAACACGTAGGAAATTAACCAAAGGTAATCTGGATTCCGCATTTCATCAGATATGGCAGATAGGGCTGCTTTCCAACCAGTGGGGAGGTATGCTAGTCACCTAGAACTCTAACAAGGCTGAAGTACTGCTATACAAACACTGACGAAATTGCATTGTGAGACTGATCTTGATAGAGGCATGAAGTGGCTGTGCAAAGTCCATTTGAAGTATGATGGATCTTCTTTGGCTGAACAAACTATAGAAAACTTGTTAATTACTTTCAGCTTTATGTGAGTCTTGTTCCAACATCAATTTTTGTACTCACAATATCCTCAAACAGATGCTTGAAGGGGTATTTCATGGATACTTGCCCTTTAAGTAATCCTTCTTCCATCATCAGTTTTTGAGATATTGAGTTGGCAGAATCCTGTCAGGTTACTGTCTCTCAACATTTAAGTTAAGTGTGATTTTGCTTGCTGTTGCTATTAATAATATAACATCAATAGTTTGGATTCTGCAGAGAAGCCCACATTTATGGATAATTTTGGAAGCAGTTGATCCTCTTGTAGTCTTCCAACAGTAACATCAGTTGTAACTTATTACTTTGAAATTAGAGTAATGGCTCACAACCATTGGATTTTACATTGTCTATTTGTGCTAGTTTTAAACACATTTGTCCATTTGTAATCTATCAGACAGCCGTCCAGGTTCAGTCTCTTTAATATTGTCCTTGTTAATGCTGCAATTCAGACCATTTAATACTGTAACAAGTTGACTGCCATTAGGCCTCTGCGGCCCACAGCAGAGCCTTATGCTGCATCCTGGCTGGGCTTGGCAGTGAAACATCTGCCACTATGTGTGCAGCAGTCAAAGTGTTAAAAAATCTGAAAGCAGGAGCACTCAAGGTGCCAAATATTTTGAAGTGTTATAGTTACAGGTATGAGAAACAGGCAGATTATATGTGCTTCAGTATCTTGAAGCTTTTTTATGATCCTAAATCAATTATTGATACACATATTGCATATCAGTAAGGCCTGCGTACTTGAAAATAATAGATACTGTTCATCATTAGCAAATCTAAGTGATGACAGCAAACAACTGTGTTGCCACGCACTCACCATGGAAACCTTCTTTCATGAATAGTATGTGAGCAGTTGTGCCCACACTACCAACGTATTGCAGTGCTTCACTAGGGCTGGAGTTGTTTTTCACTTTGGTTAACCAAAAAATAAAGGAATCAGATGGGTTAAAGCGCCAAAAGGACTGGGTTGTGAAGGTTGAGCGACAGATCGCTCAGAATCCAGATTGAGTGAGGTCCATCTGCTGTGAGAATGTTGGGAGACAAAGATGAAGGGGCAGTACCAGGTAGAATAGGTCATATATGACACTGTTAAGCATTTCAGTCTGTAGGTAATAGAAGGACAGAGTAAGACTTAAAGATGGATTAAGAGGAAAAGAAAATTTGAATGAATTGTGCAGTTAAAATTTGGGAGGAAAGCAGAATAGGAGGCATGAAAAACTAAATCTTTGTCTCTCCCCTCAAATATATCTCGCACTTCCCGATAACTTGGAAGCTAGCAAATCCTACAAAATCTAAGCAGAACAACATATGAAGACATACATGTTGTTTGCCATCTAACACATATTCACAGCACTGCTTTTTGATATATATGAATGACAAGCACTAGACTGGTTGTACATACAAATGGGCTCAAAAGAAATGTCCACCTAGGAGACACCCAGTATCCACTTGCTGAGCACATTTGACAGCATGACTAAAAGAACACTGGTCATTAAGATCCTCCCACACTGTAGTAATTTACCTGAACTCTGGATATGGAAACTTGCTCCCCAACATATTGATACATCCTGCTAACCTCGTGGACTTAAGCTACAGTAACACATACAAACCCTTTTTTAATTGTTTAAATTTCATTTCTTATTTTTTCTTTTTCCACCCCCCACCCCCTCATGTATTTTCTTCTCTCCCTATCCACTTACTTCTAGCTCTTAAATCCACATCTCATTTCTCTTCCTCTTCCTTTTTATTTCTTTCCTTCTCACTCTGGCCTGTCACTACTGGACTAATGATGACATAGGGCTTATCAGTGTACAATTTTTAATACCTTGACACCTCTGTCTTATCTTCATGTTTTTCTCCTATTGTCCTCACAACAAATGGGGCCCACTCACTCTGAGGTGGCACTTTTTTTTTTTAATAGTAATTTTGTAATTTATTTAATGAGTTCTGCAAATAAATAGCAGTACAGATAGCTGGGCTCAATCTGTAGGACTACTGTACACAATGATTTTGCCTATGAAATGAAAATTCCAAATGAATGTACCATTTAAGAGGCAGAATTGCATCTGATCTTAAGAGCAATGTAGCCGTATTAAGCATAGCATTACAATATTAAGAGCAATGTAGCAGACAGATTTAATTGTGCCATAAAATTCCTTGTGTTCTCTTTGTCCCCTGCAAATATTTAAGTCTGTTCACACCCTTTTCCAACTATGAAGACAGTGGATGGTTTTTTTTTCATTCTCCTAGATGTCATTTCACACGAGAAGCCACAGAAATGTACAGGGTGATTCAAAAAGAATACCACAACTTTAAAAATGTGTATTTAATGAAAGAAACATAATATAACCTTCTGTTACAAAGAGTATTTAAAAAGGTTTTTTTTTTCACTCAAAAACAAGTTCAGAGATGTTCAATATGGCCCCCTCCAGACACTCGAGCAATATCAACCCGATACTCCAACTCGTTCCACACACTCTGTAGCATATCAGGCGTAACAGTTTGGATAGCTGCTGTTATTTCTCATTTCAAATCATCAGTGGTGGCTGGGAGAGGTGGCCGAAACACCATATCCTCAACATACCCCCATAAGAAAAAATCGCAGGGGGTAAGATCAGGGCTTCTTGGAGGCCAGTGATGAAGTGCTCTACCACGGGCTGCCTGGCGGCCGATCCATCGCCTCGGGTAGTTGACGTTCAGGTTTCATAACTAACCTTTTTCGTAGGACTCTCCATACAGTTGATTGTGGAATTTGCAGCTCTCTGCTAGCTCTGCGAGTCGATTTTCCTGGGCTGCGAACAAATGCTTGCTGGGTGCGTGCTACATTTTCATCACTCGTTCTCGGCCGTCCAGAACTTTTCCCTTTGCACAAACACCCATTCTCTGTAAACTGTTTATACCAACGTTTAATACACCACCTATCAGGAGGTTTAACACCATACTTCGTTCGAAATGCACGCTGAACAACTGTCGTCGATTCACTTCTGCCGTACTCAATAACACAAAAAGCTTTCTGTTGAGCGGTTGCTATCTTAGCATCAACTGACGCTGACGCCTAGTCAACAGCGCCTCAAGCGAACAAATGTACAACTAAATGAAACTTTATAGCTCCCTTAATTCGCCGACAGATAGTGCTTAACTCTGCCTTTTGTCGTTGCAGAGTTTTAAATTCCTAAAGTTGTGGTATTCTTTTTGAATCACCCTGTATTAGTCAATATAGCAATTACAAATTCTTACACTGAGTGTGTTGTACGATATTCTGTCCTTTTACATGCCACAACCTAGTTGTCAGTTAGAAACGAAAGCAAGGTATTATAAGAAATGTTCAGGTAAATCCACCACTTGACCTTGGTGTGCAAAAAGCTGTGCCAGGCAAATGCAAGTATGGTTCCTTCATCAAAGCTGTGGCAATTTCCTTCCCTGTCCTTGTTCAGCTGTGTTGATTGTCAGTCTTCAGTGACTGCAGTGTTGCCAAACGGCAGATTCTAAACTTCATTTTATAGCAGGTGCTTAGTCAGGTTGAAGTGTTCCTAACATGGCTTCAACTTAAACACTTCCCAAGTGGAGTATTGGTGTCTCTTTCTGGTGAGAAAATTCATAAATAGTGACAGCTTGTAATAGGCAAATTCCAATACCGCATATTTAAACAAAATATTTTAATTGAAACAGATCATGCATGAGATTACCTGCTGTTTTTTAAACAGTGAGGGAGCATAAATATTAATACAGTGAACTTAAACCTCGAGTGGACACACCTATGTATAAAGTGCGCCAACCACAAATAAAATTGTTTTGCATCTTTCCATTGTTGTTTCATGATTGTAAGCCCTTACCTATTCCTTCATTATTGTCATATGTCCAAGTGAGCAGCAATAATTTAAAATAAACAGCAAGTTAGGTGAGAAGAAAATTACAATATGTGCAAGAAAATGGCTCAGATTACAAGCTAACAGTACAGTTCCATGATGAGGCTGTTTCCTATGAGATAATTGGTAACTGAACAAGCAAATGGCTGGTATTGAATACTTCGAGTGGGTCACTACTTAGGGTAATGTCTTGTCCTTGGCAGCAAAGTGAAGTAATGATATTTTATTATTGTTTAAATAGTGCTTTAGCTCATATTATGTAAGTTTATTTTATTGTTATTTCACTAAACTAAGATTAAGCTGTGATTTTGCTCATAAATATTTACCTTGGAACATGGTACGTGCATACAAAGTGGTCCACACACCCGCTCATATTATGAAATATGGTGTGCCCGCTCAAGGATTAAATTCGGCAAGGTACAAATGCCTATCAAGTTTCAAGATACGTGGTTTTCATTGTTTTCCTAAATTGATCAAGTCTAAAACCTAGATGATTCCTTTTAATAGGCCATAGTCTGTTTCCTACCTCTTCCTTGTACACTTCAAGGTGTAATGACCATAATGTTAATGAGATTTTTTTTTTTGAAACTATGATATTCATATTTGTTGTCAAATGGCTGTTCTATCGAATCAATTGGCAATTATTACTGCAGCTTCTGTTTGTTACCCTTATTGCATTTAAGATGTGTATTTATTTAAAGTACTACTCAGTATTAATAATTTCAGAACTTGGATAATTGATTTTTAATGTACAGGTCCTCATGACTGACAGAGACCAAGTGTAACTTTAATTATTTATTTTATTTTGTAATCTTACAAACTTTACCTTTTAACTGCAATGGGCTTAAATTATTCTAGTAAGGATACTGATATCCTTGTGAATGAATGTTCATTACAAAATACTGATAATAATCTTCAACTAATTAATACAATTCCAGGAATGCCTGGAAAGAACACACAACAGAACACCCCAATAAACACAATTATTTGGTATTTAGTGTCTGTACACCATTGGACATGTCCTCTATATGGCAAATGATTGTTTCTGTTCCTCCTCATTGTGTTCGTAAGAGTGATTGAAGGACAGTACTCTTGCAGCATCAAAAATGTATCACATTTTATTCAGAAAAAGTTTACCTCCAGGCAGCAACATTGTAAGACATGAACTTCCAAATCACTGCAGATGCAGAGGAAGAATAGCACTATGGCTGGATGTGTCATAAGCATTTACATGGTAATAGAGTTTCATGCAAAACTCGGATTTGTAAAAATTATTTATATTTCTGTCTGTTCACCTTTAATGGCAATATATTTAAAAGTGGTGTACACTGGACTTCAGTGAGCAGTATGTGAGACAAGTTGTGCTCTCGTGAAGTATGTATTACAGGATTTAGTGTAAGCAATAGATTCAGTAGCAGTTACTGGTTTAATTAACTAACATGAATTTCATATTACTGTTCTCCATTTATTGACTGGTGTTAGCTGTCTTCACACGATTGCTTAGATAAATACCCTGTTATATAATACTGTTTTTAAAATGATCTAATTACTTTGCAGATTAAATCACGCAAAGCCCCATTAGCAAGAATGGAAGATTTAGAAGTGGAAATTCCAGTTCAGTCTTAAGTGTCTTCCAGCTGCTACAAATACAGGAATTCATCTTGCCATCTGTCTCTAATTTTTGCATGAAAATAGCACGTGGACTTAATGAACACTATAGAGACTGGTACCATTTTTGTAAATGCTGAATGTTTTTCTGTGGAACACACTTTTAGACATTCCAGGAAGACTTCATGTTTGTGTCATTGTACAAAATATGGCAGCTTAATGTAATTTTATTTTCAAGCCTGAAAAGCTCTTTGTAGTGAATAAATAAAGGGCAAATTGCTTTTCAATGCTCCATGTGCAAATGAAAAGTAGGCAGCAAAACATGTTGTGACTTATGTGAATCAGTATTTTTAATAGGTAAAACAATTAATTTTGTTTATAGACTAATTTTATTTCTGCGAATACTTTTATTACATTTTATAATGGACGTAAATGTGTAGCTAGCAGCTGAGACTTAATTTAAACATTTACAATAATACGAATGCCATACTGCCTGTTGCATCTCATTTTTTCTGAGAAAAGCAGGTGTTGTTACTGCAGAAGTGGTGATGGTTTTTAATAATGTGAATGTGTGTGTGTGTGTGTGTGTGTGTGTGTGTGTGTGAGAGAGAGAGAGAGAGAGAGAGAGAGAGAGAGAGAGAGAGAGAGAGAGAGAGATTTTATTACTCATTATTGAGTGTTTGGCATTTTGTTGAAACATTTGTGACTTGTAATGAAAGACTTACATAATACACATTTTAATATAAAACTGTTGCCTGCATACCAGCTTATGCTGTGACTGCATAGCTTTCAGCTGTGCAGCAAATTTGTTGCCTAATGTCTTTTATAGCATGAGATAAATTTTTGTAAAATGTTTCATCATTTAATACTTGTTAAAACTGCCATGACTGTAAATAAAATATTCAAAGGCTTTTGAAACATCACTTCCAATATGCAGAATGTATGGAGTGGAAATAAAATATTTTTCAATTCAGTTCTTTCTTTTCTAGTTAAA
Organism: Schistocerca serialis cubense; assembly: GCF_023864345.2. Taxonomy (NCBI): domain Eukaryota; kingdom Metazoa; phylum Arthropoda; class Insecta; order Orthoptera; family Acrididae; genus Schistocerca; species Schistocerca serialis. Next base: position 1,128,447,880 of record NC_064639.1, read on the forward strand.
TTATCAACACTCCCTGTTAGAATTAAACTCAATTAGGAGAATGTTAACAAAGGGACACATTCTTCAAGATATTAGTCATCATATACACGTATGAGAGCTACATTATAGATATGATATAGCTGTTTTATTTCATGAAGAGCACAGACAAAACAAAATAAAGCAATAGATATACAAGCTTCTGTTCTGTAATCAACAATATATTATCACAAAATGCATGGAAAAACGTTAAATTTCTATCAGGCAAGGGAACAAGTAAGCTTTAGAAAAACACATAAAACAATAGATCAGTTACAAATTGTGAGCAAAATTGCAGAAAGGAGCAATGAGTATGAATCGCCAATTTGTCTGGGATTCATAAATTCAGAGAACAATTTTGACACGTTTCAACAAAATAGTATCAAACGCCCTCGAGGAACAAGGAACTGATTCAGCCAATGTTAGTATATTAAACTACAGTTACAGCTTCCACTGAAACATGAGCAGGTCTACAAGCATTCACTACAAGAAGTATACACCTTTACTCGAGATGAACAGTAGAAAATGAACCATCATATTTCATGAACAAACCGCAATAGCAACAGAAGCAGTATCACAACTTGCTCATCAGAAATCCTAGGTGCAATCCTCTATAGGAGGAATTCAGCGCCCAGAGAGAAAGACAGCAAACATGTACAGAAAGTCCCCCAGAACGTTGTCTTCCAGTCCCATTCTTATTTTCCATTGCTACTTGACCAAAAAGACTTTAACAACCAAATGGAAAACAAGTAAGACAGTCACGATTCAGAAACTGGAACAACCTAAGACTGACCTAGTCTCTCCAATATATGTAATAGATAAAACCTCAGCTAAGGACTTTTCTCCATAATACAGGCAGACTTCCATCATAACCACTCCACCAATTACGCACTCTTCAAACTGACTAACAGTGTACTCCAAGGGTTCAGTAAGAATCGATGGATGCTTGCCATCTTCCTTGGTGTAGAATGTGCATTTAACTTTTGCAGGACCAGTTAGGATCAGAATACCAGGTCACAAATTTTTTTAAACCAAGTGGTGTTCTGGGTCAGGTGACAGAGGATTTAGGTTCACTCTGTAAAGATTTTACCAAGGAAGACACCGTGGTTATTCTGGGTGGGCCGGCCAATAGTATTGACAGAGATCCTAGATACAATATAGTGTGTGACCTGGCAAAGACTGCATCAGCAAAGAGACATACCAGTGTTATGTTTGTGTCTGTTCTGAGACATCATGACCACCCTCGTTTAAACTCTTTTGTCGGGAGAGTTAATTTGGAGTTGGAACGGCTGCTTGGGTCAGGTGTGGGGTCACATATTGGTTTGGTTCCTGTTGATTCTCTCAGTAGGTGGTATTATACTAGACATGGCTTACACCTCATCAGGAAAGGGAAGGGTAAACTGGCTGGGCTAATAGCAGAAAATGTACGGGGGGAGAGGCCCTGCCATGAGTGGTAATATACCAGTGGTCATAGGTGTTGGAGCAGCACCTTTTTTAGGATAGGAGGTAGGACAGAACGAAGTCAAGTTCTGAGAGAAGTAAAGATTGAAACAAACCTTCAGTTTGATAAAGAAATCAAACAGCATAATCCTGGCACATTGGATCAGCGAACACAGCTGTTGGTTAAAAATTTACAACAATCAGCAGACATTTTATTTCCACCCGATTTCATCTCGGTAAATGTGAAATGCCAACTATCTTTAGTGCATCAAAATATTCAAGGGCTTAGAAGTAAAATTAATGAACTACTTACGTGCATTGATGAATTAGAGTCATCAAACCCAGTTGATATAATCTGCCTATCTGAACATCATGTTCTGTAGTCAAAAGATGGAGAAAGAAGGAGCTGCCACATTTGTTAAAACAGTTTCAAATTTAAGAATATTGACATTAATAAATTTTGCTTAGAGCAGAACTTAGAAGCATGTGCAACAGAGATAGAATTTCATAATAGGTCGTTTATAATAGTAGCCAATTACAGAGCTCCTTCAGGAAATTTCAACCTGTTTATAAATGGTCTTGAAGATTTATTATCTCATCTAAAATTATAAAACAAAGAACTAGTGGTTGCTGGTGATTTTAATATAGATGTCCTGAAAAACACTGTCAGTGAACAGTTACTGAAATCAGTTACATTGTCATTCAATTTAATTTCTACTGTAAATTTCCCAACTAGGGTATACAAATGTTCTAAGCCTGCCATTGATAATATATTTATAGACAATTCTAGGCAACTAAGCCACATTACAAAACCAGTAGTAAATGGGCTATCTGACCATGATATGCAACACCTAACATTAAAGTTTGAAAATTGTCAGGGTAAAACATCTATCGGAACTGAGTACAGAAGGCCAATAAAACAATCAAAAACTGAGAAGTTTAGGAGATTGCTCAAAGAAATTAATTGGATGGATGTTTACAGCATCCAAGACACAAATGGAAAATACAAAACATTCATTAATAAAGTTAGCACCTTATTTGAAAATTGTTTTCCCCCGAAGGTAACTCAAATTAAGCAGAAGTCTAATAAGAAACCATGGATCACACAAGGGATAAAGATATCATGTGAGACAAAAAGGAAACACTATCTGATACGTAGGGACACCTTTGATACTAGCATTATAGCTCATTACAAAAATTACTGCAAAATATTGAAGGAGGTTATCCAGAAATCTAAACACCTGCATTATGAGAGGAAGATAAATAAATCCAGCAATAAAATAAAAACAATATGGGATATAGTTAAGTCAGAGACAGGTAGGACCAGAAATGAAGAGGAACAAATAGGTCTAAAATAAATGAAACCCTGGAAACAAACGCATGCTGTGTTGCAAACCATTTAGACAAGTATTTTGCTCTGTTACTGATAGTATGGGGTTGTCAGGTTCAGTAAATAACGCAATGGAATATCTGAGACCAGTGCACACATGGAATTGACACTTACTTCACCCAAAGAAATAGAATCCATTAAAAAGTCCTTGAAATCAAAGCATTCTAGTGGTTATGATAACATATCAACCAAAAAAAATGGTTCAAATGGCTCTGAGCACTATGGGACTCAACTGCTGAGGTCATTAGTCCCCTAGAACTTAGAACTAGTTAAACCTAACTAACCTAAGGACATCACAAACATCCATGCCCGAGGCAGGATTCGAACCTGCGACCGTAGCAGTCTTGCGGTTCCAGACTGCAGCGCCTTTAACCGCACGGCCACTTCGGCCGGCATATCAACAAAGTTAATAAAAGAGTGTTCATGTGAGCTTAGTCATATCTTAAGTTATTTGTGTAATCAATCACTTGTCGCAGGAACATTCCCGGACTGGCTTAAATATGCTGTAGTTATACCTCTCCACAAAAAACGGGCAAAGAAATGCTGTCAAATTACTGACCGATCTCACTTTTGCCAGCTTTTTCAAAAATCTTTGAGAAGGCTATGTTGAAGCGTCTACTTAAGCACCTGAGTGAAAATAACATACTGTCAGAGTCACAGTTTGGGTTTCTTAAGGGTTCTGAGACAGGCGAAATTCCCTCAGACTTCAAGAAGAATATAATAATTCCAATCCCAAAGAAAGCAGGTGTTGACAGATGTGAAAATTACCGAACTATCATTTTAATAAGTCACAGGTGCAAAATACTAACATGAATTCTTTACAGATGAATGGAAAAACTGGTAGAAGCTGACCTCGGGGAAGATCAGTGTGGATTCCGTAGAAATGTTGGAACACGTGAGGCAATACTGACCCTACGACTTATCTTGGAAAATAGATTAAGGAAAGGCAAACCTACATTTCAAGCATTTGTAGACTTAAGAGAAAGCTTTTGAAAATGTTGACTGGAATACTCTCTTTCAAATTCTGAAGGTGACAGGGGTAAAATACAGGGAGCGAAAGGCTATTTACAATTTGTACAGAAACCAGATGGCAGTTATAAGAGTCGAGGGACTTGAAAGGGAAGCAGTGGTTGGGAAGGGAGTGAGACAGGCTTGTAGCCTCTCCCCGATGCTATTCAATCTGTATATTGAGCAAGCAGTAAAGGAAACAAAAGAAAAGTTCGGAGTAGGTATAAAAATCCATGGAGAAGAAATAAAAACTTTGAGGTTCGCCGATGACATTGTAATTCTTTCAGAGACAGCAAAGGACTTGGAAGAGCAGTTGAACGGAATGGACAGTGTCTTGAAAGGAGGGTATAAGATGAACATCAACAAAAGCAAAACGAGGATAATGGAATGTAGTCGAATTAAGTCGGGTGATGCTGAGGGAATTAGATTAGGAGATGAGACACTTAAAGTAGTAAAGGAGTTTTGCTATTTGGGGAGCAAAATAACTGATGACGGTCGAAGTAGAGAGGATATAAAATGTAGACTGGCAATGGCAAGGAAAGCGTTTCTTAAGAAGAGAAATTTGTTAACATCGAGTGTTGATTTAAGTGTCAGGAAGTCGTTTCTCAAAGTATTTGTATGGATTGTAGCCATGTATGGAAGTGAAGTGAAACATGGACGACAAATAGTTTAGATAAGAAGAGAATAGAAGCTTTTGAAATATGATACTACAGAAGAATGCTGAAGATTAGATGGGTAGATCAACTAACTAATGAGGAGGTATTGACTAGAATTGGGGAGAAGAGGAGTTTGTGGCACAACTTAACTAGAAGAAGGGATCGGTTGGTAGCACATGTTCTGAGGCATCAAGGGATCACCAATTTAGTACTGGAGGGCAGCTTGTAGGGTAAAAATCGTAGAGGGAGACCAAGAGATGAATACACTAAGCAGATTCAGAAGGATGTAGGCTGCAGTAGGTACTGGGAGATGAAGAAGCTTGCACAGGATAGAGTAGCATGGAGAGCTGCATCAAACCAGTCTCAGGACTGAAGACCACAACAACAACAAGGGTTCTGATTTTGAGAAAGCTATTTACACTTACAGCAAAAATGTCCTTAATTCATTGGACAACAAATTAGAGGCAACTGGCATATTCTGTGACCTGTCAAAGGCGTTTGACTGTGTGAATCACAGCATTCTTTTAAGTAAATTAAAATATTATGGTGTCACTGGTAGTGCTGCAAAGTGGTTTCAGTCATATCTTACTAATAGAAAACAAAGGGTGTCATTACGTAACACTTCAGCAGTAGGCAATCAGACATCATCTGACTGGGAAGAAATTACATGTGGTGTTCCCCCAAGGTCCCATACTAGGTCCACCACTGTTTCTTGTGTATATTAATGACCTGTCATCTGTTACATTACCAGATGCCAAGTTTGTCTTATTTGCAGATGATACAAACATTGCAATGAATAGTAAATCAAATATAAATTTAGAAAGGCCAGCTAATCAAATTTTTACCGATATTAATAATTGGATCATAGCCAATTCACTCTCATTAAACTTTGAAAAGACCCACTATATGCAGTTCAGAACTTCCAAGAGATTTCCTTCTGGTGTATGTATAAAATATGATGACATGGAAATAGGAGAAGTTGAGAGTGTAAAATTCTTGGGATTACAACTTGATAATAAATTCAGTTGGGAGCAACATACTAACGAATTGCTAAAGTGCCTAAACAAGTCTGTGTTTGCAATGCAAATGATGTCAGACATAGGAGATATAATATTTAAAAAACTGGCATATTTTGCTTATTTTCACTCCATTATGTCATATGGTATATTTTGGGGTAACTCCACAAACAGAGAAAAAATGTTTAGAGTACAGAAGTGTATAATAAGAGTAATGACTAGTGTAAATCCAAGAACATCATGTTGAAGCCTATTCAAAGAATTTTGCATATTAACCACAGCTTCTCAGTATATTTATTCCTTAATGCAGTTTGTTGTAAATAGTACATCTCTTTTTATAACTAACTGCTTAGTACACAGTATCAATACTAGGAATAAGAACAATATACATAAAGATTTAAAATCACTTACTCTTGCCCAGAAAGGAGTCCAGTATTCAACAACGCATATTTTCAATAAGCTACCAGCTACCATTAAGAGTTTAGTTTCAGACAAGGCACAATTTAAACATAATTTAAAAGAATTTTCGGTGGCCAACTCCTTCTATTCCATCTATGAGTTTCTCAACAAGTGCAGTAGACCATTTTAATGAAAATTTATTATACTTTAATTTTTGACAATAGTTGGTTGTAACAGCCACCTACTGTGTGAATGATGGATGTATGGAAAGCAGATGTAAGTCTTAATACTGTAAATAGTGGAAGTTTAATTTTAAATCTTGTACATAATCTGATTGATCTTAACTGAGAATCACTGAAATGAATATTTTACTTTAATTTTTGACAATACTTGGTTGTAATAGCCAAGAAACTAGCACACGTCTGAATGATGGATGTAATGAAAACAGATGTAAGTATTAAACCTGTAAATATTAGAAGTTTAAATTTAATTCATGTACATAATTTTACTGTTTATTGACTGAGGATCATTAAAATTAATGAAACTCAAGTTTTTCTAATTACATTTTTGTAATGTGTTTATCTGACATGTTTCACACCCAGGAGGATTCCCTCTTTTATAGGTCTATGGAATCTAATATAATATAATCTAATCAAACAAATTACAGCTTGAAGGACAGCCATATAAGCTCATACTAATGGGAAACTCCAGTAGAATGAAGTGTAAAATTATGGCATACCCAACAAATCACAGCAGTAGAACCTTATGGTTGTGTGTTTGGGAGAGGTCTTACATCACATTTATCAGCAAAAAAATTACCCATCGGTTGCTGAACTGGCAGATGAATTAACTAGGCTATCGTGAAAGTTGGGTGGGCAATGGCATACTGTTGTGGGGACTAAGGGTAAGATTGTGGATGGGGAATATCCCATTTAAGAACACGATGAAAAGTATTAAAAAGGGGGCTGTTTTCAGTGCTAAGCTAATAAAACAACAGGTTTTCCAATGCCATTGGAAGAAATGATGCAGGTAATTTGTTTCTGGTCTAGCTGAGCAGGTTTCTGTCTGCCTGTATAGGGTTTGGCAAGGTTATCAGCACATTTGTATAACTCTTGCTTCTCATTATTAAAGCAGCTTTCATTGATACTTTATGTGAGGGATATTCTGATTGTCAGACTGGAGGTACTGTTGATGGTTAATATATGCAATATTAACAGTGATTTTTAAGGAAACATGAGACACATTGCGATTAGTAGTCAAGAATTGATGAGTGAAGGATTTCAGAATAGATGTTAAAGATCTGGAGGAGAGAGCAGAGGCTATCCTAGACTTGGGTCCTCCTCATGATAATGACATTAGTAAATCTGAACCAGTCAGGGAATGTGTGGTGCCAAGTGGCCAGGGAGGATTTGCTTAGGGGCACATAAACAAGGAAGTATAAGAATGTTTCTTTCAAGTACTCATGGTGCTTTTGCTGTGTCCAACAGACAGCAAAACAGCATGCTCCAGGCTGCATCATAGGCAGTGCTTCAGCCACCACATCCTCAGCTTGAGTGGCACTCAATGCCTCTTGATAAGAACCTTGTTATACCTTAGCTGCTCCTAGCAGAAAATGAACTTTGTTGCTGCTCCACAATTCTGACTGAGATAAACTGATGCTGCTGTTTTCATCTTTGGCGCGCCAGTGTGGAAGCAGTCAAATATTTGGCTAAGTAAAAAGTCTGTGCAATGCATACTTTTATTTAGAGGTATACCATAAATCGACTTCTGAATTGTCCTTTGTGTGAGTCTGCATTTTCCAGATTCGTATGCCATTTCAAAATTCTAGATTATAATATGTTACTGTTCATGTTGTTCCTGTATTATCTGTGATTGGTTGCATTGCTACTCGCGTGCATCACAATACATGGTGATAACCTCTTACTGTTATCAGTAAGTGTAGGCCTAAACTTAAATTGTGCTCTTTTAACATTTTTTGACAACAGTAAGGGTTTCATTCAAAACATTTGTTCCCAAAGTTTGTTGTACAACTGTATGAGAAATAGGGTAAGGATAATTTCAGCGTGCATCAGATTTTTGCAGATAATTATTATTGGTTACATTTTTGTTTTAGGCATGTAGTATTAGTTCTACAGGTATAACTATCCTATTGATGAAAAGTGGTTGTACCCGATTGTCAGACATTTATTTTATGCTGCCATTTGATTTACTCTCCTGACTGGACAAAAGTGCATTTCAGTTGAGCTATTCATGCAGTGGTTGGGTCTGTTTGAATAAAGTAAATTAAGGACAGATACGCAATTGTGAGTCACCAGCATCCACAAAAAAACTGCTTATGTACTATCACATGGACACAGTATTCATGATACCATGTGGTACATTTTTGGTATTGTATCCATTCATATTTATCTTCATCTTCAACCATGAAGCTGCAACCATGACCACTTCTTGCAGCTAAATCCACATTACCATTCCATTGCCTCATCTTCAGAATCATTTAACAGCGTAAGATAATCAACACTGCAATCTGAATCGGTGTCTAAAATTTTTCTTTTAAAATTGTTAGCTGTCTTCTTGAATAGGCCAACATTAGCTCTCTTACTTCTTTTTCCATCACCATTAGGTTTGGATGCTTTCTTTTTTGCTAATTTCTCCATCAGGACACCACACTCTCTCTTGCACTCACTACAACAATGTTCTCTGGAGATGTTGTATGATGAGTGTTTGGTAAAACTCTGGATATTTTTCTTTCAGGTTGTTTCTGTGGAGATGGAAGAGTGAATTACCAATTGTTGCACCATTTTCTGTGGTTGTTTCCGTGTTTGCTCTTGAAGCTTCACAAGGAGCAAGTAGATCCCCATACAGGTAAATCCACTTAGAGCTAAGCGGAGTGAGAAAAACTGCTTATGACCTCTTGCATTGTACGAGGGTTATCCCAAAAGTAAGGTCTCCTATTCTTTATAAGTACGTAGACCTGTTTATTTCTACAATGGTTTACATCAGTTTACAGCTTGAACATTTAGCTGTTTTTTGACATAATCACCATTTCTGTCAATGTATTTTTGTAGGCGCTGTGGCAGTTTTTGTATGCCCATGTCATACCAGCTCGCTGCCATGCTGTTCAGAAAGTTATAAACCTCTTATTTCACCTAGTCGTTGGAGCTGAACCACTTTTCGGCCAATGTTCTTTTAACCTAGGTAACAGGTGATATTCACTGGGTGACAAGTCATTACTATAGGGTGGGTGGGTGATTATGTTCCACTGAAACTGTTGCAGGAGAGCAACAGTTTGCCGAGCGATGTGTGGGCGAGCTTTGTCATGGAGAATGTGTACGCCCTTGCTCAACATTCCTCTTCTCCGGTTCTGAATTGCCCGTTTGAGTTTTTTCAGAGTCCCAGCGATTCAGCTCCGATGATGAGGTGAAAAAAGAGTTTGATAACTTTCTAAACAGCATGGCGGTGAGCTGGTATGACATGGGCATACAAAAACTGCCACAGTGCCAACAAAAATGCATCAACGGAAATGGTGATTATGTCAAAAAACAGCTAAATGTTCAAGCTGTAAACTGATGTAAACCAGTATAGAAATAAACAGGACTATGTACTTTTTAAAAAAGAGGAGACCTTACTTTTGGGATTACCCTCGTAACAGTATTCATGACACCCATGCTTTGCTGAATATCCCGTTGAAATGAACTTTGCCCATTTTGTTGCCAAAATAATGTCCAAGGGCTGTAGCACATGGGCAACATGTGGCAGTAAACAGAACAGTTAAATGTTTATTTGACACTGCAACAGTGAAGCCATAGTCACAGTTGTGCTGAATTGAACAAATAATGTTGGGAGGGTGGTAAATTCTAGTGAATGGGGAGTTATCACAAAGGGAGTCCCACAGAGTTCAATTTTAGGTCCTCTGCTGTTCCTTATTCACGTGAGTGACCCCTTACTTAATGTTCAGCAAGCGGAACTAGTACTTTTTGCAGATGACACGAGTGTTATAATATATCCCATTCCAGAAAAAGCAGCTGAAGATATTGTTAAGGATGTCTTTCAAAGAATTATTAAGTGGTTCTCAGAAAATGGACTCTCCCTTAATTTTGAAAAAACCTCACTATATCCAGTTCTGTACACCAAATGGAGTCATACCAACAATTGATGTACCATATGAATAGGGCTCAATTAACAGGGTATATTTCTCCAAATTTTTGGGTGTTCACATTGATGACAACTTGAACTGGAAGAAGCATATTACTGAGCTTCTCAAACAACTAACTTCAGCTTCTTTCGCTCTTCGTATAATCGCTAGTCTTGGTAATAAATAGATCAGCCTCCTAACATACTAGGCATATTTCCACTCAATAATGTCTTATGGAATAGTTTTCTGGGGTAACTCACCACTTAGACATAAAGTATTGGTTGCACAAAAGAGCGAATAATTAATGGTGTTCACCCAAGGATGTCATGTAGGCACCTTTTCAAGGAGTTAGGTATTTTAACTGCACCATCAAATTCGCTAATGAAATTCGTTACAAATAATCCAGCTCAATCTGCAAAGAACAGTGATGTTCATACATAAAACACTAGAGGGAAAAATGACCTTTTGTATCCGTTATTGAAGGTGTCAGTTGCTCAAAAATGAGTACATTATACAGCAACAAAAATCTTTGATCATTTGCCCAACAACATAAAATGTCTGGCAAGTCAGGTAGCAGATCAAGTTTTAAATCTAGCTTAAAATTATTTCTTTTGGACAACTCCTACTACTCCATGGGCGAATTTCTGTTTCAGAAATGGCAAAAAAAATAAAAAATTTTAAAAAAAATAAAAAATAAAAAAATCGTAACTCTAAATGTAGCTGCATGTGTAGAACTAAAAATTTCAGTAATATTAATATTAGCACTGTTCCATGTGTGTATAATATATATCTTGTAATCTGACTTGTTCCACATCATATCTATAAAATAATCGGGAAAATGATCTACGGAACATGACAAAACTAAAACTGAAACTAAACTAAACAGTACATTAAAAAATTTATGTGCTGTGAATATGGCTTCACGTCAAATAAACATTTAACTTATATTATAGCCCCACTCCTTTACGACAATTATGTCGGAATATAGAGTAAACAAAATACTTTGATCTCATTCCCCTGGTAGAATTCCTTGCTGATAGTGAAGAATGTGACAGGTGCCCATCCAAAACAAGAAGTACTTTTCCAGCCATTCTCTTTTCCTGAAAGAGTCTGAGACATTTCAGAAATACTTCCTCATTTATCCATCCACTTTCACTCATGCACAGAATGGACCCATTGGGCAAGTGAACTGTCAGCTCCAACCTGTGTCTTTGACCCTGTAAGGTAACAAGTGGAGGTAAATATGCACCTGCTGTATTGCAGCAAGAAATAACCATAATATTCTCACCTCTTTCAGTGCTGTTTAAAGAAAGCACCTCTTATTGTTCCTTTCTCTGCAATGACCTTCGGAGGTCTACTGTTGAGAGGCAACCCTGAATGTACTTTTAGGCTAAAAGAATAACTAAGAATGGGGCTTTAAGAGCAGATAGTGGAAACCTGATTGATTATTGCATCCTAGGGGCAGTTGAGTGTGGCACGATACCATGCTCCTTTGGCATAGAACACTTGCAGGCAGAGTTTACCATCCGTCTTCGCATTAGGTAATATGAAACAGTCCATCTCTGGGCACTTAGTCAGGTGTATGCCAGGGTGTGCCAAGTTATGTAATTGGTTGAAGATGATGTAGTGAAATGGTTGAGGAGCAAGGGGGCATGTCCATTTTTGCTAGATGCCACAGAGGATCAGTTAAGTCACAGCCGGAAAAGGTAAAGTTCGATCTGGAGGTTTGTGGAGGAATTGTGAAGAAGAGCCTGTAACTGTTGGTCTTGCTGTTTCACTTTCATAGACCAGGTATAGTCAAAATAGGATAACATTGCATTGATGCATGAGAGGTATAATCTACCATGATGCTTTCCCCACCTTTCATATGACAGACTTTGGATGAACCGTGCACCATAATGTAAGTGCCGAAGCTGTCAGGGCCAGGTGCCACGGACAGGTTTTAGGTAGAGTCTTCGAGCAGTCAGTGGTGTGTGTAACTAAATAGGGTGTGCCCCTCAGTGTCTTTCCAGAAGCAGCATATTACTTTGTAAACTCCTGGGAGCTATCGATCATATGCTGAGCACTCGCATTGTGAAGGTGAGAGCTTGTGCGAGAAAAAATGGAATTGCTGTTGAACACCCCTGCCTCTTGTTGCAGGACAGTGCCAATAGTGGAGTCATTTCCATCTGCTGTTATGATGAGCTGGACATCAGGGAGGGAGTTGCCAAAGTAATGGCTCAGATGAGGCAGCCTTTAATTTGTTCGAAAGCAGATTGCATCTCTGGAGTCCATCTGAGTTCATGTCAGCAGGTAAGGTTCTAGCCAAAGAGGGTTTGAGTGAGTGGCACTTGAAGGGAAGCTGCCTGTTGGAGATACTGGTGGTAAAAAATAAAACACTCAGACATGGTAGACCAGCAGCAGCAGCAGTTGTTGAATGGTCTCTCTGTGCTTTGGCCTAGGGAGACTGATAGAGGTATGTACTACATGGGCAAGGAAAACAAGTCCCTTTTATGGAATTTTGTTGGAATTTTTCCTTGAATCCAACTTCACTGTCAGAGAGTGCATCGAAAACTTGTTTGAAATTCATGATATGGGAATCTTAATCCAATGAGAAAAATAAGAATACTGTCAAGCTAAGCATGACAAAACGGGGACTTCAATAGTGCTGCCAGGTTTGAGAACTGTTCGTATAGCAGATACATAAACAGTAACAAGTCAAAAGATGTGATAACAGCCATTTTGTGGATATTATCTGGCCTCATAGGGATTTGCGGGTATGCTTTCTTGCAGCCAATGACACTAAACACAGGCCGGCCGCGGTGGCCGTGCAGTTCTAGGCGCTTCAGTCTGGAACCGCGGGACTGCTACGGTCGCAGGTTCGAATCCTGCCTCGGGTATGGATGTGTGTGATGTCCTTAGCTTAGTTAGGTTTAAGTAGTTCTAAGTTCTAGCGGACTGATGACATAAGATGTTAAGTCCCTTAGGGCTCAGAGCCATTTTGAATTAAACACGGAGGCACCTACCAGATGATGGGTGAAGAGCCTGGATGTTCTGGCAGGCTGACCTTATAGCATGTTCATTAAAATCACCACACAACGTAACAGATTTGTGTTTTTCTTTTAACTAATTTGATGGGCGAAGCCCATCAGCTGTCAGAGGGTTGCACAATGTCAGCCTCTAGTTCATTAACTGCTGCCTCAGTGACCCTAAATAGATCCAGCAGTAATCTACATGGTCTACAAAGTACCGGTAGGGCTAGGAGTAGTGTTGATCTTATGAAGTATTCCATTTTAATGACGCAGTGCACAAACTGGTCTTGCGGGGAAGAGCGCAAAGGCATGGCAGGAGAAGGTTCAAATGGCTCTGAGCACTATGGGACTTAACTGCTGTGGTCATCAGTCCCCTAGAACTTAGAACTACTTAAACCTAACTAACCTAAGGACATCACACACATCCATGCCCGAGGCAGGATTTGAACCTGTGACCGTAGCGGTCACGCGGTTCCAGACTGTAGTGCCTAGAACCACACGGCCACTCCGGCCGGCGCAGGAGAATAATTAGCAAAAAGTACAGTACTGACCTTTGTGTCGGCAGACGGTGACTATGCTGTAAGTTTATCTGCAAATGACGAATGAGCTTCAAGGTTGGGTTCATGCAGAGATACGGGGGCAACACTGGAATCAGGCAGAGGTGGTCGACGAAGCTGTTCAAGACTGTGACAATGCCATGTGGAGTTGTGAATTCTGCACTGAATGGCATCATTTTCATGTTGCAGATGAGTGTTCAGAGTGTGCAAGTCAAAATAGAGTTGCTGTAGATTCTGAGTATGATTGATGGTGTGAAGGCAGTTCTGAAGGTACCAAGTAAGTTGCAGAAGCCGTTGTGTAAAGTGAGAGGCTCAGTTGCTCCGTGTGCTTGTGAATCAAAACACTGCTGTACAGATCAAGAAACAAGCTGAAATTTTGAAGGTACTCCGCGCCCAGTACTGGCTCACTAAAATCTCAGCAATGAACATCCAGATGAAAATTTCATCAAAACCCAAGTCTAGTGTGCAGGTCTGAAATCCATAGACTCCGATTATTGAGTCATTTGCTTTGCACAGTTGGATAACAGAACAGCCATCCATCAAAGGTAGGTATGTTGGTGGTGTCACCTCTCCCCCCACCCCCCCTTCACAAAACCAACTGGGGCCAAAACATCCACAACAAAATACGCCACAGAGGCAGTGGAGTTCCTTAGTCATATTGCTAAGACAATGCGGTCGACAGCCAGCAGATCTTTTGCTGAAATGGACAATAACTCAGAGGGTAAACATACACTAGAACATAAGCGGTTAAAGAAAGGTTGGGTCAGGAAATGGCAAACAATCAAAGGTTGATGACAATGAGCACAAAGTGGTGGGGGATCACCACTTAACAAAATGGGGATGGCTAAAAAGACAGTATCCAATACGTAACCTAGCTAAAACGATCTCCTCGCGATGGGAAGGCTGAGAAGAGGTCGGCTAAGCCATTAAGAGAGGCTTAATTCCCCAGAGCTTGCTCTCGTGAAGAGAAGACCAGTGGTGATGCCATAGTGACACTGTCTGCCAACAGACAGCAACACAGAGATCGCCCAAAGGAATGGTAGCCAAGGTAGGAGGACTGCAGCCTTGGCAGTTGTGTCAGCAGCATTATTTCTCATCAGACCAATGTGACCAGGAACCTGCATGAACATCACGGTGGCTCCCTCAACAGTGAGCAAGTGGAAGCTTTCTTGGACCAACTATATTAAGGGAGATGAACTGTGTACAACACACAGAGGCTCTGAAGGGCACTGAAAGAATAAGAGCGTATGACACAATTAAAGAGCCTGTGTTGCTCGATGTACTAGGTGGCCTGATAGAGGGTGAAGAGCTCTGCTGTAAAAATTGACCAATGTTCTGAAAATCAGTACCAAAAATGTCAATGGCACACCTGATAATACAGTCAGTCTTAGGGCCATTAGTGTACACAAGGTTAGTATTGCTAAGTTGCATGCGAAGGTCAAGAAACTTAGAGTGATAGATTGAATCTGGAGCCATGTCCTTGGGAAGTGAATGAAGTCCAATATGAACACAGGTCGCCCCACAAAGCCAAGATGGTTAAGGATTCACACCAGTCAGGAATGTGGCAGGTAGCTTGAAGTTAAGCTGCTGGAGCAGTAGCTGAAAGCGAACTCAAGAAGGTAAATGAGAAGAAGCGTGCACCCATTACTGTTGGTCGAGGAATCATCAAAAAAGAGGGCACAGGCTGGATAACTGGGTAATGCAGACAAATGGCATGCATATCTGCTGAGGAAGACATCAGGCTGGTATGACAGTGATAGTTCGACAGCTTCTGCGTACAGACTCTCAAGTGGGCTAGAGAAAAGTCCACCAGTGGCCAAACGTATTTCATGATGATGGATTGTGTCTAAATGGCATAAGATGGACGGATGTGAAAAGGAATAAACAAAACACCAATGGTCTAGTTTCAGACAGACAAGTAGTTGGTACAAACAGAAAAGGATAGTCCAATCCGCTCCCCAGCAAGTACCACTTAGGACACGTAGAACATTGAGGGACTGGACGCAGCATGCACCCAGGTAAGACACATGGAAGGACTAAGAAAGTTTCCTATCAAGCATGAGCCCCAGGAATTTTGTAATTTCAGTTTACGGAAGGGTAACAGGGCCAAGATGGAAAGACGGTGGAAGAAACCCATTGTGCCGGCAGAAATTCATTCAAACGGTTTTGTCAGTGGAAAAGCGAAAGGCATTGTTGATGCTCTATGAGTAAAGACAATCGAAACATCACTGAAGATGCCACTTGAGGAGACAAGTCTGTGGAAAATTCCAATAGATCACAAAGTCATTTACGAAAAGGCAGCTGGAGATGCCTGTTGGGAGACAGTCCATAATGGGTTAATGACACTAGCAGTGAAAACGAAGCTCAGGACAGAGCCTTGAGGCACCCTGTTCTCATGGATAAAGACATCCGACAAGGCCAAACTGACACATACCTTGAAAAATAGGTCTTTTAAAAATTCATGAAGGAAATGAGGAGGCGGCTTTGGAAGCCCCATGTGTGTGGAGTGCAGAGGATACCAGTCCCCCAGCAGGTGTTGCGGGCTTTCTCGAAATAAAAAAAAAAATGACCACAGTCTGATATTTCCACAGAAAACCAAAAAAACATTCATGACATTGGTTGACAAAGTGACAAGATGGTCAACTGCAGAACAGGGTACATGAAATCCACACTGTGCAGTGGTTAGTAGATTGCGAGACTCCAACCAACACACACCAGCTGGCCAGGCATCAGAGAGGGATAAGAGAGTGGCAAAGTACTGACTTCCAAGCTAGAGGCAACAGGAAAGTACTGGCTGTTGATGCAGTTGAGAATGAAGAGCCTGCTGACTAGATGAGAATGAGGCAGGAGAGAACTGAACTGGTATCATTGTATCGAGTGTCTAGGCAGCTTAAATATCCTGAGCAGTTTGGTGCGCCTCCTGAAAACTATGCATCAAGTTTGGATAATCGCATGGGTGATGACAGTTGCAAGTGGATCATTGAACCGTGTGTGGTACCAGCAGAATGATTTTGCACAGGTGCAGGTGTGTGTAGTACATTGATGGGTAGGTGAGTACTGTTGTAGTCATCACTCCAGCTAATGGCAATGATGTTATGGTCAGCAGAGGTCAGGCGAAATCTGCTTGGCTTGTAGTAGGTTGGTTGCACTCCTGCTGTGGTTACCAGCCACGTCCAATGCTGTTGTTTTCTGCATTATTAATACATTGTCATTGTTGAATGATCGAAAGTATTCTATCCACTAGTACAAGGCATGTGTCTAGAGGCTCTTTCTCATGTGCAACTATGACCAGTTGAACTTATGGGTGAACCTTCATGACCCATAATGCCATGGTGTGCAATTGAGCACGAGGTAGAGTCCAGTCCTTTAAATCTCCAGCACAGATGAGACGGTGTAACTATTCTTCCTGGGAGCAGGAGAGGTGGCAGAGGAGTGCTGTTTTAGCAGCCTTGTATTTATCGTCGGAGAGTGGGACAAAGACGATATTGCTGATTGTATCCACATGTTCACCTGAGTTATTAAGCAGTGTGATGAATTTTGTGCTGTCACTGATGACATCCCTCAAAAGGAAATTGCTTTCCATGGTGGCAAACCACAAGCTTGATTGACCTAGCCAAAAAAGTGGCAGCTTAAGATGACTCTGCAGTCCAATAGGTTGTCACAGTGACATCCATAGAGGAAGAACAGTTGTGCAGTTTGGCTCCATATGTGATGCAGCTTGCTGTGCAGAGGCAAGTCACAAGACGATGTAACCAGCTGCATCAGACTTGGAGAGAATGAAAGCATGCAGTGTGGATGACATCTAGGTCAAAGCGAGCAACGGGAATCTGACCAGTGGGACTGGTGTGGCTCAAAAGTAGCCTGTTTCATGAGCGGAGTACACAGAGTAGGTTGTCTGATTGGTTGTCGCCACATACACGACAATTAACCTGGCTGGGAGATAGGGCCACCTTCCCTATCATCAATTTGAGTAATTCTTGCATGGTGCATCCAGGTGGACACCCTCCACATCAGTAAGCCAGTATGAAAGGTTGGTTAAGTTCAGACAGGGATCCAGCTTCGTGGGCTATAATGTGAAACCCATGCCCAAGGTTATGGCCAAAGACCTTAATGGCGCCTTCGGCAGAGAACGAGACCTTCAGAATGGTCGAGATGGTGGATGAGGCAACCCATCCTCCCTGGGGATTATTAGAAGAAGACACCACTGCCATGTGGAGAAGAGGTATCTTCAAAGGCTAAGTGAGTAAACCCTGAAATAAAATCCTCATCTATGTAAGGCCTAGCAAGTCAGCAGCTGAGCAAATATACAGGGTGTTTCAAAAAGAAGTTAACAACTTAAAAAAAATTATTCAAATTTATTGAAAGAAGATATAGGGCTGGGTTTAGTGTTATTTTGTAGGGAAACACATCAAGGTTTTTTTACCTTAAACTAAAGATGTTGTATGTGGCTTCTGTTGGTTATCCTGCACACATCCCATTGGAAGTCAATTTCTTCCCAAAAAAAAAAATCCGGTGGTGTTCGGTCTGGGAAACATGGGCGCCATGCAAGTTATGTATCACTGCCAATTCATTGACCTGAAAAGTCATCACTGAGAAAATCCCGGACATCAGCCACGTACTGGGGTGGTGCATCATCTTGCATGAAGTAAACATTTTGTTCTTGGTCATCCTCATCCATTTGTGGTATCAAAAATTATTGTAATGTTGTCTCACTCACTCAATGACGTCATCAGATGTGCCTGGACGACCCGATGATTTCCCATGTCTTACCGAGTACCCTGTTTCTATAAAACATTTATGCCACTTATAAATTGTAGGGCTACTAGAAGGATCTTTAGCATACTTGGTACAGAAATTACGCTGAACTGTTGTCACTAACTTCGATTCTTCAAACCAAGACACACAGCTAGCAAGCTCAGGTCCAGTGAAGGCAGCCATCTTTAATGCAACTGCTGCTAGCACTCCTTACGATGCGATTCGGCACTAGCAAACTATGTGAGACAAAACTTGATGTATTTCCCTACAAATTGATACTACAATCACCTCTGTAGGTACTATGAATGAATTTATATGAATTTTCAAAGTTGTAAAATTCTTTCTGTAATACCCTGTATACTGCTTTCAAACCTAAATCAAGCCTCAGAAGGAAGACTGAATTGAACACAAGACATGACAGTTGTTCTAGTACTGCTTGACATAATTATGAGAAAATACTTGATGCTCACCGAAGATACCAGAAGACACAAAACTCTCCCAAAAAATAACTGACCGAAAATTGGTACACTTAATATCCTCACTGTCACCAACGAAAGTGAAGAACTGGTAGAGCTCATGGACAGGTGTAAGCTCAGGATATTGTGGTTGAGTGAGACAAAGTGGAAAAGCTGTGGCAAGAAATCTCTGAGAAATGGATATGTGCTATACTGGAGCAGTGACAATAGTGAATCCAAAATTGGATTTGGCCTCATCTTTCTTAAAGATATAGACATACAGACAGATGTCAAATACATAAGTGGCAGGGTCATGAGGGGAATGCTCCTTTGTAGCCAGATGGTGGGACTCTGGTAGATGATTGGAGAGTTAAGGGTCAGGAAACCTGTTTCTGTACAAGGTTAGGAAGGTAATTTCAGTCTGTGAAAGCCTCAGTGAGACCCTT
Source organism: Schistocerca serialis cubense (assembly GCF_023864345.2). Classification (NCBI taxonomy): domain Eukaryota; kingdom Metazoa; phylum Arthropoda; class Insecta; order Orthoptera; family Acrididae; genus Schistocerca; species Schistocerca serialis. The sequence goes on from NC_064639.1 coordinate 1,128,467,163, forward strand.
GGTATATTTGGAGAGGGACTTCTCATTACTACAAATGAAACAGCCATGTGTGGCTAGGCTGTAAAGAAGGAACTTCTTGGTATCGAATGGGTGGCAACTGTTGAAGTGGAGGTATTGCTGGTGGTAAGTTTGATACTGATGGAGGTAATGATGCAGCCATCTTTGTGTTGGAGGTCAACATTGAGGAAGATGGGTTGTCGGGTTGAGGAGGACCAGGTGAAGCGAGTGGGGGAGTAAGTGTTGAGGTTCTGGAGGAATGTGGATAGCGTGTCCTGGCATAGGATGGCGCCAAGTGGGTGCCCATTGCCATACCATGGATTTGTTTGTAGGTGGCGCCTTCAAAGGTGAAGTAACTGTGAGTGAGGCGATTTTAGGTTTGGAACCTGTTGGGCATTGCGACAGTTAGTGTTCAAAAGCAGCAAGACCATGGCCGTTATGAATATTAGTGTAAAGAGACGTGGCATCAATAGTGATGAGCAGGGCAACATGTGGTAAAGGAACAGGAAATGTGGAGTGTTGGTGGAGGAAATGTTTGCTGTCTTTTATACAAGAGCGTAGGCTGCAGATAATAGGCTGAAGGCATTGGTCTACAAGTGCAGATATTCTCTCAGTTGGGGCAAAACAAGCAGCCACAATTGGGCATCCTGTGTGGCTGAGTTTATGGACTTTAGAAAGCATGTAGAAGGCAGGAATACACGAAGAGGGATGGGCCTGAAGATCTGAAGAGAGACTGGAGATTCTGTTGGATTTCTGGAACAGGATCACTGTGGCAGGTTTAGTAGTTGGATGAATCCGATAGCTGGTGGTATCCTTCCATCAGGTAATCTTTGTGGTTCAAAACCACAAAGGTGGAACCTTTGTTAGTAGGTAGGATTGTAAGGTCAGGATCAGTGTTTAGGTGGTGCATTGCAGTTCTTTCTGTGGATCTAAGGTTAGTTCGTATGTTGAGGGATTTGGGGAATCATTGTAAGGTAAGGTTTGAGGTTAAAGAATTCTGTAATATTAACAGGAGCAACAGGGGCAGTGGGAATGGATCACAGTTAAGTGGAGGAGTAAAGCGAGTCAGGGAAGGTTCAACATAGGTTTTGAGTTGGTTCTGATTGGTAAGGTTGATGGTGAAAAAGTGTTTCCACTACAGGGGCTGGGATAGAAGTCCAGTGGGCAAAAGGTAAGGCCTTTGGGAAGAACTGACACTTCTGTGGTACTAAGGCTTTTGGAGGGTAGTTTCATGATCGTGTTACAGGTGTGTTTAAGTTCTGAATGCTGTACAGTGGTGTGGTGTGGGAGGGAAGGGGGGGCGGGGGGTGAGGGAGGTGTCTCCAAGGGTGTAAAAATAAAATAAGTCTGTGAGGGGGTGGTGGATAGCGGTAGTCCCAGGTGGGAAGTAGGAGATGAACAGGTTGGAGAGTTTCTTGAAGTGACATTGTGCATGCTGCTCTAATTCCCAGAGGGCATGGATTTCAGTGTGAGAGATGGGATACAGGAACTTAGGATTGCAGAGCAATTGCATTTTACAGATTGTGAAGAGGTATTGTAAATTTTTTTGCACATATTTCTATGTTATTGTGTATTTTTATACATTTTTATATTTCACCAATCACCCTTGCTTCTTCCATCTGTGCCAGTATAGAGTGGAAGCACTTTTTCACCACCAACCTTACCAATCAGACTGAACCAAAAACCAATGTTGAACCCTGCCTGACTCAGTTCCCTCCTCCATCCAACCGCGATCCACCCTCACTGCCCCCAGTCACATTGTGTAACATTACAGAATTTCTTAAACTCAAATCTTGCCTCATCATTCCGCAAATCCCTCAACATGCAAGTTAACCTTACCTCTGGAGAAATAATCACAATCTACCACCAAAAAACTGAAGCCAACCTTATAACCCTATCTGCTAACAAAGGATCCACCACTGTGGTTTTGAACTGCTAGGATTACCCAGCAGATGGACCCCAGCAGCTGTCAGATTCATCCACCTACTAACTCTGCCACAGTGACCCATTCCAAAAATCCAGCAGTATCACTAGTCTCTCCTCAAATTCTTAGGCCCAACCCAGAACCTCTCCCTTGAGTCTATTTCTCTCCTCACTGCTACCACTCCCCACATTTCTACCTTCTACACGCTTCCTTAAGGCCATAAAACCAAATACCCAGGACATCCCATTGTGGCCAATTACTGTGTCTCTAATGAGAGAATCTTTGCTCTCATAGAACAACACTTTCAGTCTGTTACCCACAACCTACCCTCCTATATAAAAGATACCAACCATTTCCTATACCAACTCTCCATATTTCATATTCCTTTAACATGCGGTGCCCTGCTCATCACTATTGATGTCGTCTCTCTTTACATTAACATCCCTAATGCCCATGGCCTTGATATTGCTGAACACAACTTTTCCCAAAACCCACTGGATTCTAAACTTACACCCACCTCCCTGATCACCATGACCAGCTATATTCTTATCCATAGTTACTCCACCTTTGAAGGTACCATCTACAGACAAACCTGTGGTACAGCAATGGGCACCCTCATGGCACCATCCCACACCAGGAAACGCTATCCACATTCCTCCAGAACCTCAACTCCTAATACGCCATTCGCTGCACCTGGTCCTCCTCAACGCAACAAGCCTTCTTCCTAGATAATGACATCCACCGCAAAGATGGCTACAAGAGTACCTCCGTTAATATCAAACTGCTAAGTCTATAGAGCGAGAACCAACTTGTTTTGCCAACTTATTTATTATGGAAACTACAATAAACCACAAACAGTAACACACTCTTCAGAACCAACAAAACAATAACGATCCCTTCTGAGGATCTACATCTACATCTACATCTATGTGATTACTCTGCTATTCACAATAAAGTGCCTGGCAGAGGGTTCAATAATCCACCTTCAAGCTGTCTCTCTACCATTCCATTCTCGAACAGCACACGAGAAAAACGAGGACATAAATTTTTCTGTGCGAACCATGATTTCTCTTATTTTATCATAATGATCATTTCTCCCTACGTAGGTGGGTGTCAACAGGATGTTTTTGCAATCGGAGGAGAAAACTGGTGACTGAAATTTCATGAAAAGATCCCGTCACACAGAAAAATGCCTTTGTTTTAATGATTGCCACTCCCATTCACATATCATGTCTGTTACACTATTTCCCCTATTTCGTGATAATACAAAATGAGCTGCCCTTCTTTGTACTTTTTCGATGTCATCCGTCAGTCCCATCTGATGCGGATCCCACACTGCACAGCAATACACCAGAATAGGGCGGACAAGCGTGGTGTAAGCAGTCTCTTTAGTAGACCTGTTGCACCTTCTAAGTGTTCTGCCAATGAATCGCAGTCTTTGGTTTGACCCACAATATTATCTATGTGATCATTCCAATTTAGGTTACTTGTAATAGTAATTCCTAAGTATTTAGTTGAATTTACTGCCTTCAGATTTGTGTGACTTATCATGTAATCGAAATTTAGCTGATTTCTTTTAGTACTCATGTGAATAACTTCACACTTTTCCTTATTCAGGGTCAATTGCCACTTTTCGCACCATATAATATCTTATCTGAATCATTTTGCAAGTCGTTTTCATCATCTGATGACTTTACAAGATGGTAAATGACAGCATCATCTGCAAACAATATAATACGGCTACTCACATTGTCTCTTATGTCGTCAACATAGACCAGGAACAATAGAGGTACCCTTCCTTGGGGAATGCCAGATATTGCTTCTGTATTACTCAATGACTTTCCGTCTATTACTTTGAACTGTGACATTTCTGACAGGAAATCATGAATCCAGTCGCACAACTGAGGCGATACTCCGTAGGCATGCAGTTTGGTTACAAGATGCTTGAGAGAAACGATGTCAAAAGCTTTCTGGAAACCTAAAAATATGGAATCAATTTCACATCCCCTGTCGATAGCACTTATTACTTCCTCAGTATAAAGAGCTAGTTGTGTTTTACAAGAACAATATTTTCTGAAACTGTGCTGACTATGTGTCAATAAATCATTTTCTTTGAGGTACTTCATAATGTTCGAATACAGTATATGTTCCAAAACCCTACTGCAAATCGACGTTAGTGATATGGGACTGTAATTCAGTGGATTACTCCTACTTTCCTTTTTGGGTATTGGTGTGACTTGAGCAATTTTCCAGTCTTTAAGTACGGACCTTTCTGTGAACGAGTGGTTGTATATAATTGCTAAATATGGAGCTATTTTATCAGCATACTCTGGGAGAAACCTGACTGGTATACAATTTGGACCAGAGGCCTTGCCTTTATTAAATGATTTAAGCTGCTTCGCTACACCGAGGATATCTACTTCTATGTTTCTTATCTTCACAGTTGTTCTTGATTGGAATTCAGGAATATTTACTTCATCTTCTTTGGTGAAGGAGTTTTGGAAAACCGTGTTCAATAACTCTGCTTTAGTGGCACTGTCATCAGTGTCAAAAGCGTCTTGCATTGAAGTACGCACCGTATTTCGAACTTCTGTAAACCTTTACCAATCTTGGGGATTTTGCATTCTTTTAAATTTGGTAAAAGCGTCTTGCATTGAAGTACGCACCGTATTTCGAACTTCTGTAAAACTTTACCAATCTTGGGGATTTTGCATTCTTTTAAATTTGGCATGGTTTTTTTTTTGTTGCTTATCCAGCATCAATCTGACCTGTTTTGTGTACCATGGGGGATCAGTACCATCACTTATTAATTTATGTGGTATATATCTCTCAATTGCTGTTGATACTATCTCTTTTAAAACATTCCACAACATTTCTACACTTACATGATCAGATCAGAAGGAGTGAATACTGTCTCTTAAAAAGGCATTAAGAGCATTTTTATCAGCTTTTTAAAATAGATATACCTTGCGTTTCTTTTTGATGGGGTAGGTAGGTGTTATTCAGCCTAGCAGCTACTGCCTTGTGGTTGCTAATCCCTGTATTCATAACAATGCTCACAATTTGTCCAGGATTATTTGTTGCTAAAAGGTCAAGTATGCTTTCGCAACCATTTATGCTTCGAGTGGGCTCATGAAATAATTGTTCAAAATAATTTTCTGAGAATGCATTCAGTACAATTTTGGATGACGTTTTATACCTGCTGCCGGCTTTAAACGTGTAATTTTTCTGGCATATTGAGGTTAGATTGAAGTCACCACCGACTATAATTGTATGAGCGGGGTACTTATTTGAAATGAGACTCAAGTTTTCTTTGAACTGTCCAGCAACTATATCTTCTGAGTCAGGGGTCAGTAAAACGATCCAATTAATAGTTTAGTCTGATTGTCAGGTATAACCTCTACCCATACTATTTCACACTAGCTATCTACTTCAATTTCGTTACAAGGCAAACTACCTCTGACAGCAATAATTACTCCACCACCAACTGTATTTAATCTATCCTTTCTGAACACTTTTAGATCGTTTAACAAAAATTTAGGCTGAACTTATTTCCAGTTTTAGCCAGCTCTCTGCACCTACAACTATTTTAGCTTCAGTGCTTTCTATTAGGGCTTGGAGCTCTGGTTATTTCTCAACACAGCTACGACAATTTACAACTACAATATCAATCGTTTCTACAACTACCTTACTGTGTTTTACCTGCCCACTTTTAGACGGATGTCCCTTCTGTGGTTCCCTGAGACCCTCTAACTTAAACAACAACCCAGTTCCTTCCACACAGCCCCTGCTACCTGTGTAGCCACCTCCTGTGTGTAGTGGACTCCTGACCTATTAAGCGTAACTCGGAAACCCACCACCCGATGGTGCAAGTCAAGGATGCTCTAGCCTACACAGTCACAGAACCGCCTGAGCCTCTGATTCAGACCCTCCACTCGGCTCTGCAACAAAGAACCACAGTCGGATCTACTGACGATGCTGCAGATGGTGAGCTCCGCCTTAATCTCGGAAGCAAGCCTGGCAGTCTTTACCATTTCTGCTAGCCGCCCGAAACCAGACAGAATCTGCTCCAATCCAAAGCGACACACATCACTGGTACTGACATGAGCCACCACCTGCAGTTGGCTGCACTCCTTACTCTTCATGGCATCCGGAAGCACCCTTCCTACATCCGGAATGACTCCCCCCCGGAATGCACACGGAGTGCACACTGGCTTCCTTCCCCTTCTTGGCAGCCATGTTCCTAAGAGGCCCCATTATGTGCCTAACATTGGAGCTCCCAGCTACCAGCAAACCCACCCTCTGTGACTGCCCCAGACCTTGCAGGCCGAGAAGCTTCCTCTGGAACAGGGTGGACTACTGCATCCAGCTCAGAGACATCGTCAGCCACAGAAAAACCCCGAAATGTGTTCATCAAACGAACCGGAGAGGCCCTACGATCGGCCCCTCTGAAAATTTTTCACTGCCTACCGACTTTGGGATGATCTCGCACTCAATCACAGGTGAGGGGTCAACATCAGTGCAGGCACTACCCAGGGCGGCCACAGCAGTGGACCGATTGGAGGACATGTGGGACGTGCTCAATGTCCCTCGCATCCCCGCATTCGATCCCCCACAGACGCCCCTTGGCAGCAGCCTCAAGCTGTGTGATGGAAGCCAAAGCAGCTTGGAGCTGTGAGCTGAGGGTCGCCAACTCAGCTTGCATCTGTACACAACAATCACAGTTCCTATCCATTACTGCAGTCACTCCTGTTTGAAGCTTTAAAAATATGCAACAAACGAACAGTATACTTGCCTTATTAGCAGTGGGAAATCGAAGTGCTCTCACACTGATGGTCTAACCGACACTGAGCTGTTCTAACCACACAAACAAAAGCCTTTACCATACGAGGGTCGATAGCAACGGCGGTACTGTACACTACACTGTTATTGAAATAAAAGGTTGTGCCTAGTAAGCACACAAACACACAATAAATTACAAAAATAAACTAGTAACTACACAGATAACTGAAAATAAGTCGCTCCTGTTTGAAGATTGTAAAAATATGTAACAAGTGAACAGTGTACTCGCCTTATTAGTAGCAGGCACTAGCAGTGCGCTTGCTGACGGTCTAACGGGTCTACCCGATCAACCAAATAACAACTAATTCCTATAACCAGAGTTCTCTTTGACTCTATACCTGTACAACTGTTCCACACTGAAGTTGGCTGATAGCACCTGGCAGATAACCTAACACGACAGAAGCGACGTCTCACAATCGTTGAGGAACAGAGGAGGTTTGAGGTGGCACACTGCTGTACTGGCCAATCTTCTCCACATTCGGCAAGTCGAGAACTGCCTGCTGAACAGCTGAGCACCGGCTTATCTAGCCCCAGGTGGAAGGATATTTCCAGGAGTATTTGCACCCACGTGATCACAAAGAAACAGTTCGTTGATCATTGTGCCCCTGCCCTCTGCTGCTGGTTGATGCCCTCTAATGGACATTTGCCGTACCTATGTGTTTCTTGTTAGCTGTGGTACTTGCTTCTAAACACTCTTGTGTCAGCCAGACTCCGCAGCAGAGTCGGCAACTGGCATCGCTGGTCTGTCTGAAGAGTTGCTGCTGCAGTAGGCATCTGTGGTGACTACAGCACAAACCTACCAACTGCCAGCAATACATCCATTTTGACAACTGTTGCCCATTCCATACCAAGAAGTCTCTTCCATACAGTCCAGCCCCCCATGGTTGTCACGTCTGTAAGTGACAAGCAGCGCACTCCAAATATACCTATATCCTTGAGGCCTTCACAGACTGAAATTACCCTCCCAATCTTGTACAGAAAAAGATTTCCCATGCCTTATCTCTCTAGTCACCCATCACCTCCCAATGTTCCACTGTCCAACCCTTCATGACTCAGTACCACTCATGACAGGAGCAACTGAATCAAACTCTCTGCCAGGGTTTCGACTACCTCTCGTCATGCCCTGAAATGAAGAATATCTTACTCACCATCCTTCTCACCCTTCCAACACTGGTATTCTACCACCCACAGAACCTACACAATATCCTCTTCCATCCCTGCTCCACCTCTGCCCCACATCCCTTGTCTCATGTCTTATATTCCTCTAAAAGACCTAGATGCAAGGTGTGTCCCATACATCCTCTCATCACCACTTACTCCAGTCCAGTCACAAGCATCACCTATCCCTCCAAAGGACGGGCTACCTGTGAAAGCAGCTGTTAGATTTACAAGGTAAGCTGCTACTACAGTGCTGCAATCTATGTGTGCATGATAGCGAAGAAAGTGACTGTCCGCATGAACAGCCACTCACAAAAGAAACAGCAGGATCACACAGTTTCTGCCCAACACAACTTACTTCACTTCAATGACTGCTTTGCATACTGCACCCTCTGGGTCCTTTCTTCCAACCCAAGTTTTTTCTGAATTGCACAGGTGGGAACACTCTCCCCCTAATACATTCTACGTAACCATACCCCACCCCCGTCCTCAGCCTTCTTTAGTCACTGTCCCCACCACACACCTGTATGCTCCCACAAGTAGCAGTACAACCTCCCCCACCCATACCCTGCTATCCCTCCTCCTCCCCGTTGCAGTCTCCTCTTTACCCCTACCACTCAGATTGCTTCTCTCATCATGTGCAGTTGCTCATAGTCAGCCTCAGTGACCAGAGACAGTGGTCATGTGTGTGTGAGTTGTGCATGCGTGCATGTGTACGTATGTTGCCTATCTAAGAAGAACACTTTTTGGCCAAATTTTTCACTTACTTAGCAGTCTTTTTATTGTGTCAATTTGCGACTCAACATGTCCACTTTGTGTTCATTTAGATGTTGTGGAACAACACACAGTGGAAGGGTTTCATATTATAGGTTCCCAGATTGCACCTTCTTTTGCTACTGATCCGGTTTTGCATCAGGCTGTTTGCCTCATTCAACATGATTGGCCAGAAAGGACTCCTCCAGGCAGGGCTTTTGATCCTTTCTGTAACTATTTTGCCCTTTCTCACCACCTTTTGGTATTTGATGGTATTGTTCTCTTAGCTACAGATGGGTTGTCACCCAGGGTTGTGAGCCCAGCCGTTCTACAGCAGGACATGCTTCAGCTGCTACATCAGCGTTGGGCGGTCTTCGGTACTAAGACACTGGCCCATCAGCTTGTGTTTTTGCCTGGCATCGGTAGTGACATTGTGTTTCTTATCATGGCCTGCTCTCAGTGTGCTACCCAATAGGTAGCCCACACCACAGCGCCCATAATAATGTGTCTGTCTAGCTTTGGCAGGACCATTCCAAAATTCTTACTGGTTGTTGATTTCAAAGCTTTCTCTAAATTTCCATAAGTTGACTACTGTCCTTCGACATCAGCCGCAGCTATGATTCTGGCCCTCTCTTAAAAAAATTTCTATTGAAGAATTGCCTTATATATAACAGTCCTCGAGTTGTGTCTCAGACCTTCTGCAATTTCTGCACCCATCAAGGCATCCACCACATGACAGGTCCTCCTGTTCACCTCCAATCTAATGATGAGGTGGAACAAAAAAATGGTTCAAATGGTTCTGAGCACTATGGGACTTAACTGCTGTGGTCATCAGTCCCCTAGAACTTAGAACTACTTAAACCTAACTAACCTAAGGACATCACACACATCCATGCCCGAGGCAGGATTCGAACCTGCGACCATAGCGGTCGTGCAGTTCCAGACTGTAGCACCTTTAACTGCTCGGCCACTTCGGCCGGCTGAGGTGGAACACCTTATCTGCATGTTCAAGGTTCAAATGAGGAAATACATTACTGACTCCACAGATGTTGACTAGATATGCTTCTTGAGCTCCTACAGGATTATGCTGGTAGGGTATCAGAGTGTGGCCAAGATGCTATATGGTCACCAGCCATGCACCCTGCTGCATCTACTCATGGCACTCCACCAACATCTGTCAGCACAGCCTTTATCGCAGTTTGCTTCTGGCTCCATAGTCTGGACCTAGTGGCTTACGTGGATTCTGGCCATGGCCTACAGCTGCTGCAGCCAGTGCACCTACATGGTGCGCACCAGTGAGGGGTTGGTGGCACCCTGACCAGCTGCATCCTCAAGCCATAGTGAAGGCTGTGGGTCCACTGCCACCGCCTTCTCTCCTACCTCAGCAACTGTCCCAGCCCCACAGGGCTTCCTTGCTGTGGAGGCAGGCCTTATTTCCTTGTTGATGTAGTTGCCTCCTGCCTTTCTCTGGATTTCAGCCCCCCAGAACCGTCAGGACCTTCGACAACAGCATCCCTGCCCAACCAACTGGCACCTGCACTGTCGGCACAGTCCACCACATCAAGGACCCAGAGATTGAGTACCTATCTTATGGTGCTCTTTGTGGGAGTGCCTGCCACATGTGTCTATGGCCATGCAACTTCCACCACTACTCACCTGTTTCAAACTGGAATCTCCTTCTGCTGCTGTCCCCATTGGCTGTGGTGCTTGCTGCAGAGGGGGTGGATGTTTCAACAGACACGCAACGCTCACATTGGAGGAGAACCCTTTCCCAAAGGAAGAAGGGTTACTATAAATCTGTATATAACACTTGGTAGCATGCTGTGGCACTAAGCTGTTGGTGCACTGCAGTTCAAACAGTCTACCAGCTGCATCTGCACAGGCTAGCCACCAGAGGCCATCTGCGATGGGCTACATGACTAGTGCTAATGGCCCAACATCTGCTGTGTCATCTACCGGAGCCTTCCTCTAAATAAGCACAGTGCAGCAGGGACTCACTCTCAGAGTGTGTTCTTGCCATTTACTTTTATCAGTTTCTATGTTTGTTGTTCACTTGTACGGGGAAGAATTGGTTAATTGTGGCTGCACTGTTATTGTGTTTTGCATTATGACACTACAGATTTTCACAGTGATGATGTAGTATATCTTCTCCTCTACATGTTTCGTTTAATAAGATCTACTCCTCATCAAAGACAATAGTGCACATCAGCACTTCAATTTGAGATCAAAATATGACTTGCACAATAACAAAATGAGCTTCACCCTAGTGAAGAAAGGAGCAAACTGCCCAGGACTGCAAGTGTTTACTGCCTTACCAACATAAATAAGAAACCTTGCTCTGAAACAACAAAATTCAAGAGCAAATTGAAGGAGTACCTGTAGCAAAAATCTCTGGTGATTTTTTTACCATAAATGAGTATCTTGGAATATAGTTTATTATATTCATGTCACATCCCATTGGTGTATGTGTAAATATAAATTCTTGTAATTTGTTGCAAAACATATTAAATTTATTTTTATGTATTAAGGTGTAAATTCAGTCAATGTGAAACTATTATGAACATCTCTTTAGTGTACCACCTGCAAAAACATAAATTCTTGTGTTTCATTGTACAGTATACTGTATGTATTATGATGTTATATCAGCAGATGTGAGTACTAGCATGAACTACCACACAGTACTTTTTTGTATTCATTATAGTAAATTTTGCAACGTATTCACCATAACATAAAAACATATTTTATTCGGTATCATAGCAAAGCTGTATTGCTATTGTGATTGATAAAACTCATAATAAAACAAACTGACTTAACATATTTCATGCTGAAGGAGTGACAGATGTAAGGAAAATGACATAGTATGCAAATTGAAAGCTAAGGAAAACAGCTACTTCTGTACCCATATTACATTTACTAATATTGTCAGAGTACATCAGAAAACATTTTTTATGTTTGAAAGTATGACCATTAATTACCAATCTGGTCCATTGCTAGAAATGTCAATATTTTTGGCACCATTGCATGCTAAGGCCTTACAACATGCATCAAATAAGGAAAGTTCACACGGGAAGCTACATTGCAAATGTGTTTGCATATCTTCTGCAATAACTGGCTATACAATCATATAGTTACTTAGTTAATTACATGACACTTCTCAAAGGATATTGTAATGACTTGAAATGAATCAGTTAACTGAGTAAAGTAAAGTAAAACTGTCTGCAGTCCGAAGATAGGTTTGAACACCACAGTGCATTACTAAGCAGGAACCTGGTGGAAGCAGTATGCTGTCACCTTCTCCGAACTTATAGGGGACCTGCAGGAGGTACAGAACTTGGGATAACAATTACATATAACAACAACTAACAGGCCATATGATTCCACACAAATATATTTTATTATCCTACAAGATACAAACTATGCAGCCACAAGCATCGATCAGAGTGAACTAGTCCAGAAAGGTTAGTTGAGCTACCTCAGGGCAGTGATATTGCTCCGGGTGACTCCAAAAAGTTATTCTCCCCACATTTTCAGTGGAGAGAACCCTGACCAACAGCATCCATCGATGAGGTGAGTACCTGCTCGAACAACTATAGTTCACTTGTCCATGTGTCGAGCGTTCTGAGCCACAACACACACATGTTCATGTCACCACAATTGACCTTGCACTTGTTGAAAGACACATACAGCCATCCAAAACATTGTATAAATTGCTTATCTTTGAAGTTCATTTCTTCATATAGAGTTTGGTTTCCAACGGAATTTCATACAAGTGTTAAGTTACAACAATATACATAACACAGTAGCTTATAGCTATGGCTGACATTCCATTCATTGGTTATATTATGAACATTAATTTCTTAAGTTTAAAACATCAGAAAAATTTTCATTAACTGGGTTCTGTTACTAAACTTTGCTTGTTAGCTTCAACTTATCTTCCTTCACATCACATATACAAATTAAGTACATATCACATTTTCATGACACAATACAAACATATGATACATTTTTGCTTCATTTTATAGATAGGCTTTTATCACTTGTGGGAGCTCATTTCTTTCTTAGGTAAAGGAGGGAGAAAAAACATTGGAAATAGGACTAAAACATTGCACACTGCTGGCCTAACTATGCTTGGCACCACCTCCTTTGTTTGGAAGAGAAGAAAGGAAATACTCGTCTACTGGTTCAAGAATTTATGTGGAAATGTTACTCGTACAATCATGGACTAGTTGCCAAGAAACTTTTCCTTCACTAAAATAATGTGTACCGACAAATCATTGACGAAATGTCAGGTTGTTTCCTCATGTACTAGTGTTGTTTACTTCAAATCACGTGTAGCTTAGTTTGAAATCTAATGTTTTAACCATCATATACATGTCTTTCTCAAATACCTGGAAATGCCATTATTCAAGCTTTTATGTGTGACGATAAGAAATTAATTGGTTTTTGTAAAATCTCATGCTTAAAAGTTTGTGTGTACTCTGCGGTGAATAGGTAGTGATAATTGTCACTAAGACACACTGCAATGATGCATACTGCATTTCTCATTTGACTTATGACCTTTATTGTAAATATCCTTATAACTAAATTGTTTACCCGAGGTGCGGCCCGTTTCTTCATTTGGTACCTGCTACTCTCATTGTAATTCTCTTCTTCTGTGCTGTGACGATACACTGATCATTGGGGGGAAAAAAAACTAATTCCATTTCATAGCTCAGTGGCCACTGATACATTTGGTCATCGCATGCACTCGCAGGTATTTTCATACTTTGTGTAAATTCATAGACATTCATTTATTCTGTTATCCATTATGACCATTTACTCTGCAAAGCGAATTATCTGACATTTCTTACAGTATTTTGTCGCTAGGCCTTAGCTTACACATCTTGTATAGTTTTTCATAATGCTCCCTTTTGGCTGTAAATATGTTGTACATAGCTTAGTATTTAATTAAATCTCTGTGTACATATATCAATAGGTTCCCTAGTTCTTAGATACTATATGTATTTGCACAGTATTTCCGTTTACTTTGTATTTAGATTAAGTACACATTGCATTCCTATTTTGGCTGCACCTTCAGCCAGTCTTTTGCGCATGCACGCTGGTCAATGTCTCCTCTACTGCTACTGACGTCAGTGCGTATTGTTGAGCGCACGACAGCTGAGCCATAAGCTAATTATGTTTATACTTTCGCTTCACAGGTAATGAGTGGGTTACTTCTCATTGCTGATAATTTTTATGCCTCTGTGTACAAATCATTACTTATGCCTATACACATTACTTTATCTTAACATACACTCTAGAAGAAAAATTACACTTAGAATTATGTACACTATGTACAATTATCGTGTGAAAAAAAATGTTACCACACTTTGTCATTTTATAAAGGCTTTTATTTCTTTGTGAGTGTAGAGACCCTTGTCTCTTCCTGTTTTCTCATAGGCTAACCTGTACGTCCCAGGATATGGTATTTTGGAAATTACATATGGTCCTGAATAGAGTAATTGCCACTTCTTATTTAGTTTGCCAAATTTTATTGATTTAGGGTGAGTCCATAAGAGGACTCATTGCCCTTCAAAATATTGTGTAACATGTTTCAGTTTCTTCTTATAAATTTTCTTTCTACACTCAGCCCTGTTTTCTAGTGTAATCATGGCTTGTTTGATTTTGTATTGTAGTGTCATTTCTGTAGTGGGTACCTTTGGTATGGGTGACTCCCACTCATCTACATCTACATTTATACTCCGCAAGCCACCCAACGGTGTGTGGCGGAGGGCACTTTACGTGCCACTGTCATTACCTCCCTTTTCTGTTCCAGTCGCGTACGGTTCGTGGGAAGAACGACTGTCTGAAAGCCTCCGTGCGCGCTCTAATCTCTCTAATTTTACATTCGTGATCTCCTCGGGAGGTATAAGTAGGAGGAAGCTATATATTTGATACCTCATCCAGAAACGCACCCTCTCGAAACCTGGCGAGCAAGCTACACCGCGATGCAGAGCGCCTCTCTTGCAGAGTCTGCCACTTGAGTTTGCTAAACATCTCCGTAACGCTATCACAGTTTCCAAATAACCCTGTGACGAAATGCGCCGCTCTTCTTTGGATCTTCTCTATCTCCTCCATCAACCCAATCTGATACGGATCCCACACTGATGAGCAATACTCAAGTATAGGTCGAACGAGTGTTTTGTAAGCGACCTCCTTTGTTGATGGACTACATTTTCTAAGGACTGTCCCAATGAATCTCAACCTGGTACCCGCCTTACCAACAATTAATTTTATATGATCATTCCACTTCAAATCGTTCCGCACGCATACTCCCAGATATTTTACAGAAGTAACTGCTACCAATGTTTGTTCCGCTATCATATAATCATACAATAAAGGATCCTTCTTTCTATGTATTCGCAATACATTACATCTGTCTATGTTAAGGGGCAGCAGCCTTTTCAGTAGTTGCAAGGGCAACAGTCTGGATGATTGACTGATCTGGCCTTGTAACAATAACCAAAACGGCCTTGCTGTGCTGGTACTGCGAACGGCTGAAAGCAAGGGGAAACTACAGCCGTAATTTTTCCCGAGGGCATGCAGCTTTACTGTATGATTACATGATGATGGCGTCCTCTTGGGTAAAATATTCCGGAGGTAAAATAGTCCCCCATTCGGATCTCCGGGCGGGGACTACTCAAGAGGATGTCGTTATCAGGAGAAAGAAAACGGGCGTTCTACGGATCGGAGCGTGGAATGTCAGATCCCTTAATCGGGCAGGTAGGTTAGAAAATTTAAAAAGGGAAATGGATAGGTTGAAGTTAGATATAGTGGGAATTAGTGAAGTTCGGTGGCAGGAGGAACAAGACTTCTGGTCAGGTGACTACAGGGTTATAAACACAAAATCAAATAGGGGTAATGCAGGAGTAGGTTTAATAATGAATAGGAAAATAGGAATGCGGGTAAGCTACTACAAACAGCATAGTGAACGCATTATTGTGGCCAAGATAGATACGAAGCCCACACCTACTACAGTAGTACAAGTTTATATGCCAACTAGCTCTGCAGATGACGAAGAAATTGAAGAAATGTATGATGAAATAAAAGAAATTATTCAGATTGTGAAGGGAGACGAAAATTTAATAGTCATGGGTGACTGGAATTCGAGTGTAGGAAAAGGGAGAGAAGGAAACATAGTAGGTGAATATGGATTGGGGGACAGAAATGAAAGAGGAAGCCGCCTGGTAGAATTTTGCACAGAGCACAACATAATCATAACTAACACTTGGTTTAAGAATCATGAAAGAAGGTTGTATACATGGAAGAACCCTGGAGATACTAAAAGGTATCAGATAGATTATATAATGGTAAGACAGAGATTTAGGAACCAGGTTTTAAATTGTAAGACTTTTCCAGGGGCAGATGTGGACTCTGACCACAATCTATTGGTTATGACCTGTAGATTAAAACTGAAGAAACTGCAAAAAGGTGGGAATTTAAGGAGATGGGACCTGGATAAACTAAAAGAACCAGAGGTTGTACAGAGATTCAGGGAGAGCATAAGGGAGCAATTGACAGGAATGGGGGAAATAAATACAGTAGAAGAAGAATGGGTAGCTTTGAGGGATGAAGTAGTGAAGGCAGCAGAGGATCAAGTAGGTAAAAAGACGAGGGCTAGTAGAAATCCTTGGGTAACAAAAGAAATATTGAATTTAATTGATGAAAGGAGAAAATATAAAAATGCAGTAAATGAAGCAGGCAAAAATGAATACAAACGTCTCAAAAATGAGATCAACAGGAAGTGCAAAATGGCTAAGCAGGGATGGCTAGAGGACAAATGTAAGGATGTAGAGGCCTATCTCACTAGGGGTAAGATAGATACCGCCTACAGGAAAATCAAAGAGACCTTTGGAGATAAGAGAACGACTTGTATGAATATCAAGAGCTCAGATGGAAACCCAGTTCTAAGCAAAGAAGGCAAAGCAGAAAGGTGGAAGGAGTATATAGAGGGTCTATACAAGGGCGATGTACTTGAGGACAATATTATGGAAATGGAAGAGGATGTAGATGAAGATGAAATGGGAGATACGATACTGCGTGAAGAATTTGACAGAGCACTGAAAGACCTGAGTCGAAACAAGGCCCCTGGAGTAGACAATATTCCATTGGAACTACTGACGGCCGTGGGAGAGCCAGTCCTGACAAAACTCTGCCATCTGGTGAGCAAGATGTATGAAACAGGCGAAATACCCTCAGACTTCAAGAAGAATATAATAATTCCAATCCCAAAGAAAGCAGGTGTTGACAGATGTGAAAATTACCGAACTATCAGCTTAATAAGTCACAGCTGCAAAATACTAACACGAATTCTTTACAGACGAATGGAAAAACTAGTAGAAGCCAACCTCGGGGAAGATCAGTTTGGATTCCGTAGAAACACTGGAACACGTGAGGCAATACTGACCTTACGACTTATCTTAGAAGAAAGATTAAGGAAAGGCAAACCTACGTTTCTAGCATTTGTAGACTTAGAGAAAGCTTTTGACAATGTTGACTGGAATACTCTCTTTCAAATTCTAAAGGTGGCAGGGGTAAAATACAGGGAGCGAAAGGCTATTTACAATTTGTACAGAAACCAGATGGCAGTTATAAGAGTCGAGGGACATGAAATGGAAGCAGTGGTTGGGAAGGGAGTAAGACAGGGTTGTAGCCTCTCCCCGATGTTGTTCAATCTGTATATTGAGCAAGCAGTAAAGGAAACAAAAGAAAAATTCGGAGTAGGTATTAAAATTCATGGAGAAGAAATAAAAACTTTGAGGTTCGCCGATGACATTGTAATTCTGTCAGAGACAGCAAAGGACTTGGAAGAGCAGTTGAATGGAATGGACAGTGTCTTGAAAGGAGGATATAAGATGAACATCAACAAAAGCAAAACAAGGATAATGGAATGTAGTCGAATTAAGTCAGGTGATGCTGAGGGAATTAGATTAGGAAATGAGGCACTTAAAGTAGTAAAGGAGTTTTGCTATTTGGGGAGCAAAATAACTGATGATGGTCGAAGTAGAGAGGATATAAAATGTAGGCTGGCAATGGCAAGGAAAGCGTTTCTGAAGAAGAGAAATTTGTTAACATCCAGTATTGATTTAGGTGTCAGGAAGTCATTTCTGAAAGTATTCGTATGGAGTGTAGCCATGTATGGAAGTGAAACATGGACGATAAATAGTTTGGACAAGAAGAGAATAGAAGCTTTCGAAATGTGGTGCTACAGAAGAATGCTGAAGATTAGATGGGTAGATCACGTAACTAATGATGAGGTACTGAATAGAATTGGGGAGAAGAGGAGTTTGTGGCACAACTTGACCAGAAGAAGGGATCGGTTGGTAGGACATGTTCTGAGGCATCAAGGGATCACCAATTTAGTATTGGAGGGCAGCGTGGAGGGTAAAAATCGTAGAGGGAGACCAAGAGATGAATACACTAAGCAGATTCAGAAGGATGTAGGTTGCAGTAGGTACTGGGAGATGAAAAAGCTTGCACAGGATAGAGTAGCATGGAGAGCTGCATCAAACCAGTCTCAGGACTGAAGACCACAACAACAACAACATGTTAAGGGTCAGTTGCCACTCCCTGCACCAAGTGCCTATCTGTTGCAGATCTTCCTGCATTTCGCTACAATTTTCTAATGCTGCAACTTCTCTGTATACTACAGCATCATCCGCAAAAAGCCGCATGGAACTTCCGACACTATCTACTAGGTCATTTATATATATTGTGAAAAGCAATGGTCCCATAACACTCCCCTGTGGCACGCCAGAGGTTACTTTAACGTCTGTAGATGTCTCTCCATTGATAACAATATGCTGTGTTCTGTTTGCTAAAAACTCTTCAATCCAGCCACACAGCTGGTCTGATATTCCGTAGGCTCTTACTTTGTTTATCAGGCGACAGTGCGGAACTGTATCGAACGCCTTCCGGAAGTCAAGGAAAATAGCATCTACCTGGGAGCCTGTATCTAATATTTTCTGGGTCTCATGAGCAAATAAAGTGAGTTGGGTCTCACACGATCACTGTTTCTGGAATTCATGTTCATTCCTACAGAGTAGATTCTGGGTTTCCAAAAACGACATGATACGCGAGCAAAAAACATGTTCTAAAATTCTACAACAGATCGACGTCAGAGATATAGGTCTATAGTTTTGTGCATCTGCTCGACGACCCTTCTTGAAGACTGGGACTATCTGTGCTCTTTTCCAATCATTTGGAACCTTCCATTCCTCTAGAGACTTGCGGTACATGGCTGTTAGAAGGGGGACGAGTTCTTTCGCGTACTCTGTGTAGAATCGAATTGGTATCCCATCAGCTCCAGTGGACTTTCCTCTGTTGAGTGATTCCAGTTGCTTTTCTATTCCTTGGACACTTATTTCGATGCCAGCCATTTTTTCGTTTGTGCAAGGATTTAGAGAAGGAACTGCAATGCGGTCTTCCTCTGTGAAACAGCTTTGGAAAAAGGTGTTTAGTATTTCAGCTTTACGCATGTCATCCTCTGTTTTAATGCCATCATCATCACAGAGTGTCTGGATATGCTGTTTCGAGCCACTTACTGATTTAACGTAAGACCAGAACTTCCTAGGATTTTCTGTCAAGTCGGTACACAGAATTTCACTTTCGAATTCACTGAACGCTTCACGCATAGCCCTCCTTACGCTAACTTTGACATCGTTTAGCTTCTGTTTGTCTGAGAGGTTTTGGCTGCGTTTACACTTGGAGTGAAGCTCTCTTTGCTTTTGCAGTAGTTTCCTAACTTTGTTGTTGAACCACGGTGGGTTTTTCCCGTCTATCACAGTTTTACTAGGCACGTACCTGTCTAAAACGCATTTCACGATTGCCTTGAACTTTTTCCATAAACACTCAACATTGTCAGTGTCGGGACAGAAATTTTCGTTTTGATCTGTTAGGTAGTCTTAAATCTGCCTTTGATTACTCTTGCTAAACAGATAAACCTTCCTCCCTTTTTTTATATTCCTATAAACTTCCATATTCAGGGATGCTGCAACAGCATTGTGATCACTGATTCCCTGTTCTGCACTTATAGAGTCGAAAAGTTTGGGTCTGTTTGTTATCAGTAGGTCCAAGATGTTATCTCCATGAGTCGGTTCTCTGTTTGATTGCTCTAGGTAATTTTCAGATAGTGCACTCAGTATAATGTTATTCGCTGCTCTGTCCCTACCACCCGTCCTAAACATCTGAGTGTCCCAGTCTATATCTGGTAAATTGAAATCTCCACCTAAGACTGTAACATGCTGAGAAAATTTATGTGAAATGTATTCCAAATTTTCTCTCAGTTGTTCTGCCACTAATGCTGCTGAGTCGGGAGGTCGGTAAAAGAAGCCAACTATTAACCTAGCTCGGTTGTTGAGTGTAACCTCCACCCATTATAATTCACAGGAACTATCCACTTGCATGCAATCTATCCTTTCTAAACACCGTCTGTGCCTTTGTAAAAATTTCGGCAGAATTTATCTCTGGCTTCAGCCAGCTTTCTGCTTTCTATCAGCGCTTGAAGTTCCAGTACTTTACCAATGCAGCTTCGACAGTTTACAATTACAATACCGATTGCTGCTTGGCCCCCGCATGTCCTGACTTTGCCCCGCACCCTTTGAGGCTGCTGCCCTTTCTGTACTTGCCCGCGGCCATCTAACCTAAAAAACCGCCCGTTTGCTTTGTCTGGAACATCAATTCATTAGGTTTGAAACCTGTTGAAGAATTTGGAAGGTTATTGACAACTTGCATGAAAGGAGGTACATATTCTACCCACTGGGTATGTTTGTGAGGGGTGTATGTCCTAACAAACCGGTTAAATTCTTTAAAGACTTGTTCAACTGGGCTTGCTTCTGGGTGAAGAAAGCTTACTAATATGTGCTTTATGCCCTGTGCGGTCATAAATTGTTTCCACTTCTGCCCAACAAAATAAGAAGCATTAACAGTTAGTTGTACCTTTGGTTTACCTACTCTTCTCAAATAGTCTCCCTCAATTCTTTTTCTGATATTTGTGGCAGTTGCATTTTTAATGGCAAACACTTTGAAATTTTTCGAGAAAATGTCATATAGTGCTACTACATATTTTACTCCTCCTTTACTTCTTGGATATGGACCAGCCGTGTTCAGTGATACAATATCTAGAGTTTTTTTTTTGTGAGTATTTGGCGCAGCTCAGTATATTTTGGCACACTGGACTGTTTTGATTTTTGATATATCGCACACTTTCTTAATACTTGTAGGACTCGCCTTCTCAAATTTGGAAAATAACAAAGTGTTGCAATTTTTGCGGTTCATTTGCTCACTCCATAATGTCCCCATGCTTCATGTGAGTGTCTTATAAATTCGTCGTTATAATCTTCAAGAATACACACACACCATTGATCAGATTTTTCATGTTTTCTATGAAACACAATGCCCTTGTTCTCCTTATACCACTTACTTACCTTTCCACCTTTATCTTGTTTAATGTTTTGCATGACTGTACTCCATCTGCGATCTTGCTGTTGTATAATTTTCATCTGCTTACAGAAACTTATGATAATCATACTGTTGAGTTGTACCTTGCATTAATAACGTTATGGATTTCTGCATCTTGCTCTGTTAATTCATTAAATTCCTCTAAGCCTAGTGGTAGCCTAGACAAGGCGTCTGCAATAACGTTCTGACTTTCTTTAACATAAATGATCTCCAAATGGAATTCTTGTAAATATAGACACCACCAAGCTAACCTATGGTGCAATAGTTTACTAGTTAAAGAAATGACAGTGACTGGTGGTCACAGTAAACTCTGGAATTCTTGCCCCACAAAAAATATTCAAACTTTTTAAATGCCCATGTTACTGCTAAACTTTCCAATTCTGGCACTAAGTAAGATCTTTATGCTTCTGATAACGTACAACTAGCAAAACTGATGACCTTGGGTACTTCCTTACGTTCTTCCTCTCACATCTGGAATAAGCATGTCCCCAGCAGTTGAAATGAGGCATCTGTGCATAGACAGGTTGGCTAAGAATGTTTGCATTCACCAATGCCTGCTTAATGTTATTAAAGTCCTCTTGACACTTATCATCCCATAACCAAAGCCTATTTTTTCATAACAAGTTGAGTAACACATCACTGTTCATCATCAGTTGTTGTGGTACGGATTTACGAAAAAATGAAGCTAGCCTTAAAAGGCTTTTAGTTGCCCTTTTTTTTTTTTTAAATTCCTTGGGGCAGGACAATTGCGTATGGCATCAAGTGTTTTTATGGATCAGGTAATATACCTTGTTCTGACACAACATGCTCTAAAAATTTGACTTGCTCCTTACCAAAACTAAACTTTTTTAAATTGGCTGTTACTCTGTAATCTGCAAATCATTAAAGCACCTGTTCAATGAGCCTGATATGTTCTAACCAAGTGAGTGTGGCTATTAGCAGGTTGTCTACATAAACAGCAACTTTGCTAAGCAATTCTGGTCCTAAAACCTTGTCCATTGCAGATATAAACACTCCTGTGCTAATGTTCAGTCCAAAAGGTAGAACACAAAATTCGTAACTTTGGCCCCACAAACAAATGCAGTATATTTTTGACTTTCTTCATGGAGCTTTATTTGCCAGTAGTGCATTTTGAGATTGAGTATACTGAAATATTTTGTATTGTAAAATTTTAGAAGCTGTTCGTTCAAGTTGTTTGGTCTTATGCGTACTGGTATTATTATCTTATTGATATCTCTAGCACTGAGAACTAATCTTACGTAACCATCTGGTTTATTTACTGGTAATATTGGACTACAACAGGGTGAAAATGAAGGTTGTATAATTTCCCATTTAATCATATGATTGATCTCTTCCCTTACTGCCTCTTGTCTTGCCCATGGAAAAGGATATGACATTACACGAAATGTTTCATGTGGATAGACTTAAATTTATGTTAATAGTCTTTGACTACTCCTGGCTCCTTACTGAAAATATTGGAATACTTAAATAACAAATTAGAAAGTTCTTGTCATTGGATATCATTTAGTACCTGTGATTCACTTAGTTTCTGCTCTACCATTTCGTAGCCAACCTCAGTGTTTTGCTCCTTGTTCAGTATCAAATTTGTTTGTGAAATACACATCTGGAAAGGAATATTGTACTATGACATATGACTCTGGTTTGTTTTTCTTACTTTCATCAGGTGTTCTGACTAAATCAATAGAAAAGATCTGATCCTTTAAATAAAAGTGGCATTTACCATTACCTATGTCAATCTGTAGTCCGCCCTCGTGGTCTCGCGGTAGCGTTCTCGCTTCCCGAGCAAGGGGTCCCGGGTTCGATTCCCGGCGGGGTCAGGGATTTTTCCTGCCTCGAGATGACTGGGTGTTGTTGTGTCATCTTCATCATCATCATTCATCCCCATTACGGTCAGAGGAAGGCAACGGCAAACCACCTCCATTAGGACCTTGCCTAGTAAGGCGGTGCGGGTCTCCCGCATCGTTCCCCTACGCTCTGTAAAGAAGCATGGGACTTCATTTCCATTTCATGTCAATCTGTGTTTTGTACGTTATAAACGTGTCCATGCCAATGAGACAATAATAAGTTTGTCAATTACAAGAGAGTTTCACTCCACTGTAAAATGTTTAATTTATACTGGAATAACTGCCTGATGCTTAACCAATTTAGTCTTACTGCCTATGGCAGTTTGCACCTTGCAATTTTGTACAGTAAATGTTGGGAACTTGCCTCTCTTCTTCAACTCACAAAAAAATTAACTGTGTGTCAAAAAATTAAATATTTTCACCGTAATGATTGCTTATACTTGTTCTTCCTTGACTTTATCTAATATATCTAACTCATGCTGATACAAATCGTTCTTGATGTCACATCGTTTGTCAAATCTTATGAAACATGTTTGTAGTTCTGCCTTGCCCCCACTCTGTGAGAGGTCAATAGCCTGGGGCTTAACTACGACCGGCTGCTGTTTTCTGACGGCGTAGTGTGACTTATTTCATTACCTGGAGAAATTTCATTGAGTTCCACTGTGTGTCTACTTCACCAGTTTTTGTCATTAGCTGCTATACATTTATTTTGCTGCCCAAAGGTCAGCTGCGATACAGCGTAAGGCATGGCATTGTTGCCGCGTGTCGGGCACTGCTGTGGCTGACTGTTTCTATAAATATTCAGCATAGGACCTTGTGATGGTGAATTGTAATTCGCTTGTGCATTGAAATTACCCCTGTTGTTTTGGAAATTTCTTTTAAAGCATTTGTTTTTTTTCCGTTCCCATCACTGTACTCATTACCTCTAGGTATGTAATTTTGCTGTTGTTTGTACCAAACTTGCTGTGTGTTTAAATCTGACTGATTTACATAATTATGTTGTTGTTGTTGTGCCTGGTTTTCTGTTTCTCTATGGGGTACAAGTCTTTCCTCATAGATTAAGTCGATAGAATCGAGCACTGACAGAAAATATTCAGTGTTGTGCTTGGGCGTTGTGACTAAATTTTCTCTAATGTGCGATGGTAAACGACTTTTCAAAATTTTTAACATGTCTACCTGTGATATTGGGTTCATCCAGTAGCGTGTCTTGTTCAGGTATTTTTCAAAGTATCCATGTAGACTATCATATTTGCCATTGAATGATGCAGGATTGAAAACCTGGTCCGAGTCTTTCTTGCACTGCCTCAGACCAGTATTTGTCAAGGAAAGCTCATTCAAGTATAAGTGCTGCAACATTCAGCCACTTCAGTTGCCCATAAGAGCACATTTCCTTCCTTATATCCCACAAAAAATCTGATTTTCTGTACTTCCATCCAGCTGCATGGAATATATGACAAAAAGGACTAATAAATACTATGGGATTCATTCCTTTACCTTCTGTAGTAAGTGTAGGAAATTGTCGATGTCTCAGCAAACCTTCATCTGCAAAAACAGTTGATAAGACTCATGGTATTTTCGATCATATTTACATTGTTATTGTGGTTACCTGTAATTCTGGCTGGTAATTGTTCAGGTATTGGAGTTGTGGGTATGTTTACACTTTGTAATCTACAACTGCCACTGGTGCCTGCTGTGGGGTTCATGACAATTTGTGAATAGATACCAACAGGTTGTGGTTTGTTCACTGTAGCCTGTGTATTATTTACTTTCATATTTCATGATCCAGTAATATTTTCTTCTAAAAGACTGCAGATCCTATTTTCCGCAGCTTGTAGGTTAATGTTTACCTAGTTTACGATTTCATTTTCCCTTTTCTGAATAGTCTTTTCTACTACATCTGTGTATAACTTACAATTGGATACTAACTTCTCTGCAATGGTGTTACCCTTATTTAGCATACCTGCTTCAGCTTAACTAATGATATCACTCTGATTTTCATTAATCTTCTCTCTTTCCTTCTTAGAACATGCTCAGTCAACTTCTAATGTTGCTACCCTTAAAGTAAGCACTTCTACAGCTAGAGGTACACCTTCATAGTCCTTATTTAGTTTGTTAACAACAGTGGTTACCTTTTTTACTGTCGAAACCAACTGGTTTTGTGTGGATTCAATGTGTGTGTTTGCATCTGTGAATTTCTTTATCTGTTGTTCGACTAGATTGTGATGGTCATTAAAAGAATCTACCTTCTGTTTAACTCTGTAATGATACTGTTAACTTCAGAACATACTTCATGCTTTACCTGTGTTTTCATATCATTCAATTTTTCCTCGATTTCAGTGCGAAAATTTTTGGCTAAGTCATTGAATTTCTGTGAGACCGCGTCTTGCAAATCCTTGAATACTTGTTTTTGTTCTTGCTTCATTGTATTTAGATCTTGTGTAACAGTGTTTTGTTGCTGTTTTACCATGTTCATATCTTGTGTAAAATTTCTGAGATTGGTGTTTATATTGTGTTTCATATCATCAAATTTTGCATTTATGTTAGATAGTAGCTGCCATATCAGTGCTTCAGTTGTACTACTGTGGTTGCTGTCCACTGCACTTCCCAAGTTAACATTTGTGTTGTGACCAAGTGGTGTTTGTAATGTGTTGTCAAGATTCATATTCCTTCATGAATAAACCTTTCAACATCTTAAATCTCAAAAAGAATACCACCAAATTAAATATAACCAACATTATTATCCACCATAAACTAAAACCCTTTGATCAGCTCGGATATACAAACGTCTCAGGCACTGTCTGTTAAGGCCAATGGCAACGACATCAGCGGCAGCCACCTGCGTATCGAATTACAGCCAATTGATACTAATGGGCCATGATTGCCCAAATAGAAGCCTTCAAACAACAACTCACACCCCTCTATCACATGGAAAAAGTTTAATGGTGAGAGGAAGAGCATTTTCATAAAATCCCAAAACACACGTGGATTATACGTCATACATTCCTTATATAAACTAGTGGCACGACAATTGCCTGAGTCTTACCTATGCTATCCGGATACCGGAGAGCTCTCGATTTTTAAAAAACAAAAACAAAACATTAAAAGTGTTAAAACTTTAAAGTCTAAAATCAATAACATAAACCATTGTGTCACCAAAGACCACCAAAAGAGTATGGTGGTGAACAAATCCATGTATGTCAACCTATCAGCCCATCTAACTTTCCCCGTATGACAAACTAGCCAACCACTCAGAAAAAAACCTAGCCTATCATAATGGTACGTGCACAGAACACCACCATCTCCTATAAAATACACTGCCATACTTCTTATGAGGGGATAATAAGCATCAAGTTCAAAATAGTATCCGTTCAAACAAGCCAAAAAACCAGTTGTTCCCACTGGAAGCCTGTTCATTAAAGACTGGGTGGGCAGGGTGCTGTATACGCACATAGATCTCCAGATCTTCAAGGTTATCTAAAATCTTCCCTTTCGGTTCTAAATACAGAATCCTTAGGCTATCTTCTATCGGGGCCAACTTACGGCCAGTCTCCCTCATACAGCATCACAGCCCACTATTATTATTATAGTTATGTTCTCTAAACCTTGTGACAAAATCCCTACCCATCTGGCCAATGTATGTCCCAGCACATCCTCCATACTTAATTTCGTATACACCAGATTGCTTAAACTTATCTGTTTTCCCTTCTTCCTTATGTCGTAATATTCCCCCCCCCCCCCCCCCTCTCCCCCCACTTATACCTTGTATGGAAGCCCACGCGAATGCCAGCCTTCCTAAAGGCTCTCGTTATTTTTTGGCAACATATTCCATTGACACAAACTTACTATTTAATTTTTGGTGGACCAACTGCCGCGTCTTGCCAAGAATTTTAGCTCCAAAATCTCATATAAATTTTTCTGAGTACTGGTTAGACCGTCCTATCCTTACAATCACTTCAATCTCCCTATCAGTGGCTTCTTTGCTCAAATTAAATCTTTATAACCTGTTGAACATTGACGAAAAGAATGCCCTTTTATGTGTGTGTGTGTGTGGGGTGGGGGGGGGGGGGGGGGCATGAATCTGCCGCAATTATTATGTCTGTTGTCATTGGCTTCCGGAATATGCCTATTTCCAACCCATTCCTATTCTTAGTAATTTGTAGGTTGAGATAGCTGAGGGAATTTTCGACTTCTACCTCTACTGTGAACTTAATTTTCCCACGCATACTATTAAACTGGGTAGCTAGCTGATCTATCCCATCCAACCCCCCTTTAAATAAAATAAATATGTCATCAACATGAACCATGGACCTTGCCGTTGACCGAGCGAGGTGGCGCAGTGGTTAGCACACTGGACTCGCATTCGGGAGGACGACGGTTCAATCCCGTCTCCAACCATCCTGATTTAGGTTTTCCGTGATTTCCCTAAATCGTTTCAGGCAAATGCCGGGATGGTTCCTTTGAAAGGGCACGGGCGATTTCCTTCCCAATCCTTCCCTAACCCGAGCTTGCGCTCCGTCTCTAATGACCTCGTTGTCGACGGGACGTTAAACACTAACTGCCTACCTACCTACCCTTGCCGTTGGTGGGGAGCCTTGCGTGCCTCAGCGATACAGATGGCTGTACTGTAGGTGCAACCACAACGGAGGGATATCTGTTGAGAGGCCAGACAAATGTATGGTTCCTGAAGAGGGGCAGCAGCCTTTTCAGTAGTTGCAGGGGCAACAGTCTGGATGATTGACTGATCTGGCCTTGTAACACTAACCAAAACGGCCTCACAGTGCTGGTACTGCGAACGGCTGAAAGCAAGGGGAAACTACAGCTGTAATTTTTCCCATGGGCATGCAGCTTTACTGTATGGTTAAATGATGATGGCGTCCTCTTGGGTAAAATATTCCGGAGGTAAAATAGTCGCCCATTCGCATCTCCGGGCGGGGACTACTCAGGAGGACGTCGTTATCAGCAGAAAGAAAACTGGCGTTCTATGGATCGGAGCGTGGAATGTCAGATCCCTCAATCGGGCAGGTAGGTTAGAAGATTTAAAAAGGGAAATGAAATAGTGAAATTCGGTGGCAGGAGGAACAAGACTTTTGGTCAGGTGAATACAGGGTTATAAATACAAAATCAAATAGGGGTAATGCAGTAGTAGGTTTAGTAATGAATAAAAAAATAGGAGTGCAGGTAAGCTACTACAAACAGCATAGTGAACGCATTATTGTGGCCAAGATAGACACGAAGCCCATGCCTACTACAGTAATACAAGTTTATATGCCAACTGGCTCTGCAGATGATGAAGAAATTGATGAAATGTATGATGAGATAAAAGAAATTATTCAGGTAGTTAAGGGAGACAAAAATTTAATAGTCATGAGTGACTGGAATTCGAGAGTAGAAAAGGGAGAGAAGGAAACATAGTGGGTGAATATGGATTGCGGGAGAGAAATGAAAAAGGAAGCTGTCTGGTAGAATTTTGCACAGAGCATAACTTAATCATAGCTAACACTTGGTTCAAGAATCATGAAATAAGGTTGTATACATGGAAGAATCCTGGAGATACTATAAGGTATCAGATAGATTATACAATGGTAAGACAGAAATTTAGGAACCGGGTTTTAAATTGTAAGACATTTCCAGGGGCAGATGTGGACTCTGACCACAATCTATTGGTTAGGAACTGTAGATTAAAACTGAAGAAACTGCAAAAAGGTGGGAATTTAAGGAGATGGGACCTGGATAAACTGACTAAACCAGAGGTTGTACAGAGCTTCAGGGAGAGCATAAGGGAACAATTGACAGGAATGGGGGAAAGAAATACAGTAGAAGAAGAATGGGTAGCTCTGAGGGATCAAGTAGTGAAGGCGGCAGAGGATCAAGTTGGTAAAAAGACAAGGGCTAGTAGAAATCCTTAGGTAACAGAAGAAATATTGAATTTAATTGATGAAAGGAGAAGATATAAAAACGCAGTAAATGAAGCAGGCAAAAAGGAATGCAAACGTCTCAAAAATAAGATTGACAGGAAGTGCAAAAAGGCTAAGCAGGGATGGCAAGAGGACAAATGTAAGGATGTAGAGGCTTATCTCATTAGGGGTAAGATAGATACTGCCTACAGGAAAATTAAAGAGACCTTTGGAGAAAAGAGAGCCACTTGTATGAATATCAAGAGCTCAGATGGAAACCCGGTTCTAAGCAAAGACGGGAAAACAGAAAGGTGGAAGGAGTATATAGAGGGCCTATACAAGGGCGATGTACTTGAGGACAATATTATGGAAATTGAAGAGGATGTAGATGAAGATGTAATGGGAGATACGATGCTGCGTGAAGAGTTTGACAGAGCACTGAAAGACCTGAGTCGAAACAAGGCCCCAGGAGCAGACAACATTCCATTGGAACTACTGACGGCCTTGGGAGAGCCAGTCCTGACAAAACTCTACCATCTGGTGAGCAAGATGTATGAGACAGGTGAAATACCCTCAGACTTCAAGAAGAATATAATAATTCCAATCCCAAAGAAAGCAGGTGTTGACAGATGTGAAAATTACAGAACCATCAGTTTAATAAGACACTGCTGCAAAATACTAATACGAATTCTTTACAGACAAATGGAAAAACTAGTAGAAGCCAACCTTGGGAAGATCAGTTTGGATTCCGCAGAAATATTGGAACACGTGAGGCAATACTGACCCCTACGACTTATCTTAGAAAATAGATTAAGGAAAGGCAAACCTATGTTTCTAGCATTTGTAGACTTAGAGAAAGCTCTTGACAATATTAACTGGAATACTCTCTTTCAAATTCTGAAGGTGGCAGGGGTAAAATACAGGGAGCGAAAGGCTATTTACAATTTGTACAGAAACCAGATGGCAGTTATAAGAGTCGAGGGGCATGAAAGGGAAGCAGTGGTTGGGAAAGGAGTGAGACAGGGTTGTAGCCTCTCCCCGATGTTATTCAATCTGTATATTGAGCAAGCAGTAAAGGAAACAAAAGAAAAATTCAGAGTAGGTATTAAAATTCATGGAGAAGAAGTAAAAACTTTGAGGTTCGCCGATGACATTGTAATTCTGTCAGAGACAGCAAAGGACTTGGAAGAGCAGTTGAACGGAATGGATAGTGTCTTGAAAGGAGGATATAAGATGAACATCAACAAAAGCAAAACAAGGATAATGGAATGTAGTCGAATTAAGTCGGGTGATGCTGAGGGAATTAGATTAGGAAATGAGACACTTAAGTAGTAAAGGAGTTTTCTATTTGGGGAGCAAAATAACTGATGATGGTCGAAGTAGAGATGATATAAAATGTAGACTGGCAATGGCAAGGAAAGCATTTCTGAAGAAGAGAAATTTGTGTCAGGAAGTCGTTTCTGAAAGTGTTTGTATGGAGTGTAGCCATGTATGAAGTGAAACATAGACGATAAATAGTTTGGACAAGAAGAGAATAGAAGCTTTTGAAATGTGGTGCTACTGAAGAATGCTGAAGATTAGATGGGCAGATCAACTAACTAATGAGGAGGTATTGAATAGAATTGGGGAGAAGAGGAGTTTGTGGCACAACTTGAATAGAAGAAGGGACCAGTTGGTAGGACATGTTCTGAGGCATCAAGGGAGCACAAATTTAGCATTGGAGGGCAGCATGGTGGGTAAAGATCGTAGGGGGAGACCAAGAGATGAATACACTAAGCAGATTCAGAAGGATGTAGGTTGCAGTAAGTACTGGGAGATGAAGAAGCTTGCACAGGATAGAGTAGCATGGAGAGCTGCATCAAACTAGTCTCAGGACTGAAGACAACAACAACATCAACATATCTCCTGTAAATTACAATGTCATTTAGCAAATCGCACTGAGAGCTGAAAAGCTTTACTTCTAGATTATTCATAAAAATCTCTGATAAAAGGCCTGAGAGGCTCGACCCCATAGCAAGGCCATCTTGTTGCACATTAGTTTTACCATCAAATGTGAAATAATTAAATGACAAGGTCAGTCGTAACAACTCCATAAACTCAACTACTTCATTATAAACCATCTTACCATTCCTTAGCAAATTTTCGTGGATAATCTCCAGTGTCTCATTGACCGGGATGTTCATATACAAATTAACTATACCAAATGAGGCTAACACAGCCCCCTCAGGCAACCTAATATTTTGTAGAAGGCCAACCGTCTCAAAACTATTACAAACACTAAAGGTCTCCTTAAAAGTATAATATTCTTTCAGTTTATCATGACAAAATCTATTCACATAGTAATGGTATGTAACTCATATGACCAGATCTCATTTTCTGTAACGTTGAGATGTGGTGAGTGTGCTGTTCACTTATGTTTTGTATTTTTTTGTCACAGATGTCTGAAGATGGGTGCAATTCCAAAACGCATAACATGTTCTAATAAAAGAGTCAATTGAACATCTCATGACTTTATTGCGAATGTACAGCATTGGTTGCCAATTATTAACATAAAAATGATCGCAGGCCTCAGATGGGATTTTATGTCCTGTATATCATATAATTTTCAGCCATGTTATATGAATTTGCAAAAAATAGAAATTTCACAAAAACGTTAAAAATTTCATACACTGATTATTACACTTGATAAATGTAAAGTAAGTAATGTCAAAACCTGTTTCACATCTATTATGATACTCAAACTGTCGTGTCACAAATCTTTATGTTTTACTGACAATGTGTATCACACTGAAAAATTTCTGTAAAGTTTTAGCCAATAAAATCCAAGGAAGGAAATAATGATAAAAGTTTTCTACCTACATCAAAAGAGGCGCTACCAAGTGTAACCATGCAAGCAACTTGCGTAGCCATCCTACCTTTGCTGCACCAAATAAAACAGCTTACTATGGAAAATTTTACGTGACCTGGGTCCAATTCTTATTCCTTTCAAAATTTTTCTTTTGCCTTTTTGTAATACTTGCTCCCCATAAAGAGAAAGTACAGGCAATTAGTTTTAATTACTAATAACAATGTCTTAGAAATTTCTTACGATAACAATAATTAACAAATCCTACTTACAACTGGGTTCCTAAAGTCATGGCACTTAGGTTGCCAGTTGTAATATAATAAAAAAATAATTTAAAAAAATTTAAAGGAAAGGAATGAAAGAAACTGAATGTTAATGGTCCTTTCACTTTCAATGAAGAGAGAATATTGGTACAATTGCATTATTATGAAATGTTCTGCGAGTACAAAATTGTGCTATTGTTCATTTACTTTACCTCATGTCGTTTCTTTTTCTGTGTCCATCCCTATACATATATTAATTACATTTCTCGTCTTCTGAAAGCTTCTCATTCTGTTAATTTTACGAAAATATGACCCTGGACTTCTTTTCCTCCATTTCAATTGTAGATGCAGGCAGCCAACTCCAGGAAACACCAGTGACTCCCAAGATGATGCAAAATATGAAGAAATTCTTCTTAACTTGGTTCTATTTCACTTTAATAAAAATGCTTAACACTGTTATTAAGTCTTCTCTTATTCAGAAACACGCATGATACAAAAGACTCGTAGCCTGTCATACTTCGAGCAGTACAGCGTAACAAAACTTCTACATATTCTAGAG
Organism: Schistocerca serialis cubense; assembly: GCF_023864345.2. Taxonomy (NCBI): domain Eukaryota; kingdom Metazoa; phylum Arthropoda; class Insecta; order Orthoptera; family Acrididae; genus Schistocerca; species Schistocerca serialis. Next base: position 1,128,499,761 of record NC_064639.1, read on the forward strand.
CCTGACTGAGACTGTCCCAAAAACCAAAATCATATACAAAAAATTGAATGAAAGTCCCTTCATTTGTCTGTGCCCTACCGCACATTCACAATTAACATCTTTTCCAATGCTTATTATCGATTGGTGTTTCAGTTGTTTTTTTTTTAAATAAACTTAACTTTACGGTATCCTGGGGGTCCTTCATCATGTATCTACACAGCACCCAGGGCAGGGCATTGGTCCACGAGTATGAGTGGCAGATTAATGCTGTCTTGAGCGTGCAGTGCCCTTGTTCCAATAGGCTATTCGACTCGGTTTGGTAAGCACTCATGTGAAAACGATAGCACCTGTAAAGTTGGCACAGTTCATTGAACAAGGCAGACTCAAATTGTTGGCCTTGGTTTGTCATCGGAGATGTAGGACAGCTGAGCCTGGCAATGCAGTTGCAAACAAAGGCCTTGGGAAGTTTGTCAGCTGAAATGTCCAGTAATGGGGCAGCCTCAAACCAATGCAGCGTACAGCCCGGCCAGTCATGGATAAGATGTACTGTGAACTCTGTGACTCAGGAAGTGGCCCGACTACTCAATATGAACTTGCTGAAAATGCCCCTTTAGGACAGGTAATTCCCCAAAGGGGCACTGAGTTTAGCATCCTACCTTTGCCTTTTGACAAGGGTGAAGGCCCTGGTCCATGCAGTGCAATCATGCTTGATATTGGGCCAGATGAAGCGTTCCATGACTAATCTGAATATGGGATGTATGCCAGGATATGTAAGATTGTACAAGTCAAGCATAGTTTTATGATAGGATTGTGGGACAACTGTTCGTATACTTTCACATAGCACATCACACCAAACAGGTTTGGTGGCTCCTGGCAGTCTGCGCTGATGTAGCTGCAGCCCTGTGTCTTGTTCAGTGAGTAGTAGTTGTACATCAAGGTCTGTGGTCTGTGCGTCAGTGAGTAGACCAAAGTCCAGCAGAGTAGATGTGACCACCAAGCAAGGCAGGTAGTCCACGACTTTATTTTCCACACTTCAGACATGTCTGACATTGGTGGTAAATTGGGAGACTAGGTCAAGATGCAAAAGCACCTTGGTGTGATGTTAACAGAAGGGTTTTTGATCACATCTACAAGAGACTTGAGGTCAGTGTATATGATTAGAGGACGTCCTTCAATATCATCCTTGAAATAGTGGACTGCCTCACAAATGGCCAAGAGCTCTCTATGAAAGTCAACCACTTCTTCTGAGTATCAGTCAACTTTTGAGAGAATAAATGCAATGACTGTGATTCACCAGCAATCTCTTGTTGCAGTACTGTACCACTCATCTGCGGTGGTCACAAGGTGTGTGTCCAGTAATGAAAGGGCAAGGATGACAGCTTGTGTGAGGTCGGATTTAATCTTGTCGAAGGCCATTTGCATTTCAGGCATCCACGTCAGGTGTTGTTTGCTGGTGGTGTTCTTGCCACACATTGGCTCAATCATAGGCAAGAGTGTTTCAGCAGCATGTGGGAGATGATGCCTTTAAAAAATGACAACTACAAGGAAATGTCATGATTCCTGACAGTCCAAGGGGGGAGGGAGGAGGTAGATTTGTTTCTCTTCTCTGGGATGGGACATATTCCTGAAGCATCAACCAAATGTTCAATGACAGTGACACACGACTGCCATAGTTGCCATTTAATTATGAAGTCGTGTGCCATTAACTTGTCGGCATAATACGTATCACTTCAGGGGTGCTACCTTCATAGTCTCAGACGTTATTGAATTTGGCATATGTTGAAATTCAGGAGTAAGTAAGAAACACGTATTTTCTGTTTTCTCCAAAAAAATTCCTGCCCCAAGATACAGGCCTCCAAAGATGAGACTGCAAACATCATTTTGAAGATGTGAATTTCGGGAAAATTTTTAAAATGCTGTATCTCTGTAACAGTTCTAGATATTTTGTTCCAGTTTTTTTATTTGAAAGATAATTGCTTTATGATTACAATGGTATTCTCCATTTGGACATCTCTGTCCAAGTTCTTTTAGTGTCGCCTTTTGAATTTTTTTTATAATTTACAGAAAAAAATTTTTTGTTGAAAATTCCAATCCATAAAAGTTAGATTTTTTTTCTGTTGATTAGTACCATGTAGTACTATATTCACTGTAAAGCAGAGCTTTCACTTTTAAGCTGGACAAGTTTTATTTTTTTTTTTTTAATTTTTTTTTTTTTTTTAACTTTCAAGGGTAACTTATGTCTTCCCAAAAGTTGTTTCTTACTAATTTCTTTGTTACAATGTTTATTTCTATTGTCTTTGTTGCAGTTATTTCTTATCATTTCTTTGTTGCAATTATTTCTTTTCACTTTCATTGTTGCAGATATTTCTTACACTTTGTTATAGTTTCTTGTCAGTTTCTTTGTTGTGCTTGTTCACTGCAGGTTTCTGTATTGTAATTAGTTGTTCAGTTCTAATTTGTTTACTGAAGAAGCTTCTAAGAAATCTGAGACCATCCTGTGAGTTCTGTGTTTTCGTAAGGTACTTGCCAGTGTGTTTTGTGAAAAGGACTGTTTGAAATGTCTTCTGACTGGGGCCACAGGAGAGTGAAGTGTGCTGACTGTTTGTATGTCCATAAAAGAGTGTTATATAAGACAAACAAAAAAACAGACTTTGTTCAAGTTGAGATAAGTGTTCTCATTTGAAGATGTTTCCAGTGACAACTTTTTGTGTTCCAAATGTTTTGAGAGAATAACAACAATGATAGTATCTGAACAATGTGAAGCCTCCCATGGCGCAGATGATGAAGAGTTTGCATCACTAGAGGAAGAATTAAATACTCTGAATCAGTCAACTACGGAGGTAGGTCTTAGTCTTGTTAAGTCAAGCAGTAGTAGCCGACGGAGACAGAAGTAGCAACAAGGAAGTAACCGCTTTTGTCACATTTACGAGTTCCTAACCTGGAGTGAATTTTATTATATCATCTGTGTGCTTTAATAGTTTAGTTTCTTGAGTTTCTGCGTGTAAATTTAATATCCAATAGCCTTAGTTCTCACGTTTCATTAACGTTGGAAAGTAAACCTATTTTGTGGCATATTACAAGTTCCTAATCAGGGGCGAATTATTTAGTTTCACCTGAGTGCTTTGGTAGTTCAGTTTTTGAATATCTGCATATTATTAGACACAGTTCCTGTGTTTTCATCAGGGTGTACAGTAGAGTTGCGCAGCACATGCGCGTAGTCTGTTTATCTGCATAGCTTAGTTTTCCACGGTCTTTAATATGGATAGGGACTGCAATTGTTGTGTTTGGATGTGAGCCAAGTTGGTGACACTTCGCTCTCAGCTTCAGGCTGTGATCACTTTGGTTACACAGCTTGGGGCTGCAGTGGATGACCGTCACTGTTGTGGGCTAGCTGTGGGGATCCAACAGACGTCCAGCATGTCCAAGTAGTCCAATCGGTCCTCACCGGTGGCTAATCCAGTTACTGCTCACACTGAGGTTGACCCCTCACCTGTGGTCGAGTGGGAGGTGCCCCAGGGCAAAGCAGGCGACAAAAGACTTCCCAGAGCCGCACATAAGGTCTCCGTGGTTTGTCTGACAAACAGATTCCAGGTGCTGTCTGCGGCTGAGCCAGATGATGTCGCCTGTCCTGTTTCAGAGGAAACCACTCAGCCTGCAAGATCCGGACAATCACAGAGGGTGGGATTATTAGTAGTTGGGAGCTCCAACATTAGGTGCGATATGGGGCCCCTTAGGGACTTGGCTGACAAGAAGGAAAAGAAAACCAATGTGCACTCCGTGTGCATACTGGGTGGAGTCATTCCAGATGTGGACAGGGTCCTCCCGGACACCATGAAGAGCACAGGGTGCAGCCAACTGCAGGTGGTTGCTCAACGTCGGTACCAATGATGTGTGTCACTTTGGATCAGAAGAGATTCTCTCTGGTTTTGAGCGGCTAACAGAAGTGGTAAAGGCTGCCAGTCTTGCTTGAAAGATGAAAGCAGAGCTGACCATTTGCAGCATAGTCGACAGGACCGATTGCAGACCTCTGGTACAGAGCCGAGTGGAGGGTCTGAATCAGAGGCTCAGACGGTTCTGCAACCATGTAGGCTGCATATTCCTCAAATTGAATCAAAGGGTGGTTGGGTTTTGGGTTCCACTGAATAGGTCAGGTGTCCACTATATGCAGGTGGTGGCTACACGGGTAGCAGGGGCTGTGTGGTGTGGACTGGGCAGTTTTTTAGGTTAGAGGGTCTCAGGAAAACATAAGAAGGGCTTCAGTCACAAAGGGTGCAGGCCGAAAACAGGAAGAACATAGATACAGGAACCATCGGTGTAACAGTTGTAAATGGTCATAGCTGTGTTGGGAAAGTACCAGAGCTCCAAGCACTAATATAAAGCATTGATGCTCAAATTGTTATAGGCACTGAAAACTGGCTAAAGCTGGATATAAGCTCAGGCAAAATTTTTGCGAAGAACCTAATGGTGGTCTGAAAGGATAGGCTAATCAAGGTTGGCTGTTAGAAGTAGTTTACCTTGTCACAAAATTGAAGTAGGTACTTCCTGTGTATGGACAGAGGTCATTGTTGGCAACTGGAATAAAATAATAATAGGATCCTTTTACTGACCTCCCAATTCAGATGATACAATTGCTGAAAGGTTCAAAGAAAACTTGGGTTTGATTTCAAACACATACCCGACTCATACGATAATAGTTGGTGGTGACTTTAATTTACCCTGGACATGTTGGCGAAAATACATGTATAATTCCGGAGGTACGCATAAAATATCACCCAAAATTGTGCTAAATGCATTCTCTGAAAATTATTTTGAGCAGTTATTTCATGAGCCCACACGAATAGTAAATGGTTGTGGAAACACACTTGAACTCTTAGCAACAAATAATCCTGGGTTAATAACGGGCATCAAATCCGATACAGGGATTAGTGAACACGGGGTTGTCATAGTGAGACTGAATATTGTTGTTCACAAATCCTCCAAAATTAAGCAAAAAATATACCTATTCAAAAAAGCAGATAAAAATTCACTTGACGATTTCCTGAAAGACAATCTCCACTCATTCCAAAAATCAACAATATAAGTGTAGACCAGATGTGGCTTGAATTCAAAAAAATAGAATCAGCAGCAACTGAGAGATTTATACCAAATAAATTAACAAACAACACAGCTGATCCTCCTTGGTACACAAAATGGTTAAGAACACTGTTGCAGAAACAACAAAACAAACATGCCAAATTTTAACATACGCAAAATCCCCAAGATTGGCGATCTTTTACAGTAGCTCGAAATTTAGCACGAACTTGAATGCAAGATGCTTATAATAGTTTCCACAATGAAACTTTGTCTCAAAAGCTGGCAGAAAACCCAAAAAGATTCTGGTCGTATGTGAAGTATGTTAGTGGCAAGAAACAATCAATGCCTTCTCTGCATGATAGCAATGGAGATACTATCGAAGTCAGTGCTGCCAAAGTAGGGTTACTACACACAGCTTTCCAAAATGCCCTCACAAAAGAAGACAAAGTAAATATTCCAGAATTCGGATTGAGAACATCTTCCAACATGAGTAACATAGAAGTAAATATCCTCAGGTTAGTGAAGCAACTTAAATCACTTAATAAAAGCAAGTCTTCTAGTCCAGACTGTATAACAATTAGGTTCCTTTCAGAGTATGCTGATGCACTAGCTCCATACTTAACAATCATATACAACTGTTTGTTTGACGAAGGAATAGTACCCAAAGACTGGAAAGTTGCACAGGTCACACCAATATTCAAGGAAGGTAGTATGAGTAATCCACTAAATTACAGGCCCATGTTGGTAACATCGATATGCAGCAGGATTTTGGAACATATATTGTGTTCAAACCTTATGAATTACCTCAAAGAAAACTGTCTAGTGACACACAGTCAACATGGGTTTAGAAAACATCATTCGTGTGAAACACAACTAGCTCTTTCTTCACATGAAGTGTTGAGTGCAACAGCACAAGGGATTTCACATTGATTCTGTATTTCTGGAAGGCTTTTGACACTTTACCACACAAGCAGCTTGCAGGGAAATTGCGTGCTTATGGAATATCATCTCAGTTGTGTGACTGGATTTGTGATTTCCTGTCAGAGAGAGCACAGTTCATAGTAGTTGATGCAAAGTCACCTAGTAAAACAGAAGTGATTTCTGGCGTTCCCGTTATAGGCCCTTTGCTGTTCCTTATCTTTATAAACGATTTGGAAGAAATTCTGAGCGGCCGACTTAGGTTGTTTGCAGATGATGCTGTCGTTTATCAACTAATAAATTCATCAGAAGATCAACACAAATTGCAAAACGATTTAGAAAAGATTTCTGAATGGTGCAAAAATTTTCAATTGACCTTAAATAACAAAAAGTGTGAGGTCATCCACATGAGTGCTAAAAGGAATTCGAAAAAACTTCGGTTACACGATAAATCAGTCTAATCTAAAAGCTGTAAATTCAACTAAATACCTAGGTATTACAATTACGAACAACTTAAATTGGAAGGAACACATAGACAATGTTGTGGGGAAGGCTAACCAAATGCTGCGTTTTATTGGCAGGACACTTAGAAAATGTAACAGATCCACTAAGGAGACTGCCTACACTACGCTTGTCCATCCTCTTTTAGAATACTGCTGCACGGTGTGGGATCCTTACCAGATAGGACTGATGGAGTACATCGAAAAAGTTCAAAGAAGGGCAGTACGTTTTGTATTATCGCGAAATATGGGAGAGTGTGTCACAGAAATGATACAGGTTTTGGGCTGAACATCATTAAAAGAAAGGCGTTTTTCGTTATGACAGAATCTTCTCACAAAATTCCAATCACCAACTTTCTCCTCTGAATGCGAAAATATTTTGTTGACACCGATCTACATAGGGAGAAATGATCACCACAATAAAATAAGGGAAATCAGAGGCCGTACGGAAAGGTATAGGTGTTCATTCTTTCTGCGTACGATACGAGATTGGAATAATAGAGAAAGGTGAAGGTGGTTCGATGAACCCCTTGCCAGGCACTTAAATGTGATTTACAGAGTGTCGATGTAGATGCAGAAGAAACCATGGCCACTGAAATTGAGTAATAGGCTCTACGCATCAAGAAAGCACAGAGAAATTACGAAAGCTACGGAGGAATACACTACAGCAAAACTGACCACACTCTTCAAAGTAAAAATTCCATAATGAGATTTTCACTCTGCAGCGGAGTGTGCGCTGATATGAAACTTCCTGGCAGATTAAAACTGTGTGCCCGACCGAGACTCGAACTCGGGACCTTTGCCTTTCGCGGGCAAGTGCTCTACCAGCTGAGCTACCGAAGCACGACTCACGCCCGGTACTCACAGCTTTACTTCTGCCAGTACCTCGTCTCCTACCTTCCAAACTTTACAGAAGCTCTCCTGCGAACCTTGCAGAACTAGCACTCCTGAAAGAAAGGATATTGCGGAGACATGGCTTAGCCACAGCCTGGGGGATGTTTCCAGAATGAGATTTTCACTCTGAAGCGGAGTGTGCGCTGATATGAAACTTCCTGGTGGATTAAAACTGTGTGCCCGACCGAGACTCGAACTCGGGACCTTTGCCTTTCGCGGGCAAGTGCTCTACCAACTGAGCTACCGAAGCACGACTCACGCCCGGTACTCACAGCTTTACACACAGTTTTAATCTGCCAGGAAGTTTCATATCAGCGGACACTCTGCTGCAGAGTGAAAATCTCATTCTGGAAACATACTCCAGGCTGTGGCTAAGCCATGTCTCCGGAATATCCTTTCTTTCAGGAGTGCTAGTTCTGCAAGATTCGCAGGAGAGCTTCTGTAAAGTTTGGAAGGTAGGAGATGAGGTACTGGCAGAAGTAAAGCTGTGAGTACCAGACGTGAGTCGTGCTTCGGTAGCTCAGTTGGTAGAGCACTTGCCCGCGAAAGGCAAAGGTCCTGAGTTCGAGTCTCGGTCGGGCACACAGTTTTAATCTGCCAGGAAGTTTCTTTAAAAATTCCATCTTCAGAAGAAAATGAACCAAACCACTCTCACACCTCTTGCCAGGAATTTTTCTCAAATATCAATTCAGCTGTTGAATACTGTGCATCCTACTGTGAAAAGGTGTAAGTTTTAACTATTATTTCAGAGATATTTTCAAAGAAAACAATTTTGAACCACGTTCCATCAGTATCAAAGTACATGGAAGACAAATCAAGAAATGTGAGATCTGTAGAAGGAGTCTTTGGAAGACCAGATCCCTATTATGGCCATTCTCTAGAAGCAGCTCAAGTTCAAATAGTGCAGTCATTTTCTCTGGAAGATAAATGGGAGTGTTCTTGCTAGAGTGCCAACAAAAAAGACACTATAACTGTAACAGTTGAAGGTCAAAAAGTTGTGAAAGTGAAGAGGTACATGACTCGCAGCATTAAAGAAACTTTTGCAATTTATAAGAGCAACTTACAGCTTCACATTTTGGAAGATCAAAATTTTATGCGCTACAACCTAAGTGGGTAGTTCCACACCCACCTAGAGAGGTCTGTTTGTGTGTGTACTGTGCAAATTTCGAACTTTGTGTGGTGACTTTGAGAAACTTACTGGAGTACGTGACTTATGACACCTCAGTTGGGCATGTGAAGTCGTAAGTAGTCTGTGATGTAAAGCGAGAGACTTATTTGTTTCAAGAATGTGGTGACTGCTCTGGAAAGGGAGGATTGTCTTTACAGACACTTGGCTTGGAAGACATAGCAGATAATTCTGCGGAAATTACATATGCAACAGGGGAGGAAAATAAACTAATTAAGAAAACTGTCGCCTTTAACAGTTTCATTGGTGAACCTCATAAACTGTCAGTGAAAGCAGCAACACACCAGCATCTGAAGAAATTGCAACAACAACACATTGCAGAAGTGAATGGGTATGTACAGGCTTAAGAACTATGTTTAGTGCTTCACTGTGATTTTGCTGAGAACTGGTCTATAATTCTCCCAGAAGTAGTACAAGGGTATCATTGGAGTAATGACCAGGTTTCAATTTTTACTGGAGTGACGTATTTTCAAAACAAGACCCCAAGTGTTGCAGTTATAAGTGATGACACAGGACATGAGTAAGTACATGCTCTGCTAGAAATGAGCAAAATTCTTCAACTGCAAACAGGGGCAAAGGAGATCATAATTATTTCTGATGGTGCTCCTAGTCATTTTAAAAATCGTTATCAGCTGTTTGAATTGAGTAAGTCGCTTGTGCCAACTGACTGGGTATACAGTGCTACTGGTCACGGGAAGGGGCCTTGTGATTGTGTAAGAGGCCTGCTGAAGCACCACGCTACAAAACATAATCTTTCCAGATGAAATACAGCTGTGATTCAGAATGCTCAGGATTTTACAAGAGTTGTGAAATCTTTTACACACCCATGAGCAGAATTCCATGAGCAAAAAAAAGAATAATGGTCCAAACAAACTACTCCTGGAAAAGGAACTCAGAAGACACATTTTTCGACTCAAAGTGATGGGCAAACTCATATTGCACACACTTTGAAGAGCAAGAAAGAAGAAATTTCATTTGTTCTACCAACACCTCAGAAACAGCACGGTAATATTCACAATCACAACCTGAGAAGGGGGATGTGTGTGTGTGTGTGTGTGTGTGTGTGTGTGTGTGTGTGAGAGAGAGAGAGAGAGAGAGAGAGAGAGAGAGAGAGAGAGAGAGACTGGTGGATTGCAGAGACTACAGATACGAGTTGTGAGTTAAACAAAATTGTAGTGAACTTTATGCTACCACGTGGACCAGCTGCTGGATATAGGCTTCCAGCTAAAAGACAGCAACAACACCATCAGTGCTCACTTCCTGTTTTGAAGATTGTAAGTGCTTCAGTTCCTATTGGTTCAACAGGAAGGCATAACTCTATACAAAGGAAGATACTGAAGCAGTGGAACACATTTTTAGTTCATTGACTGGCTAATTTCAGTACAAAACTGAGGGCACATAAGCTGTATAAATTGAAATTTTTAATTAAGTCATTGGAACCATTGAAAATGATTGAAAAACGAGTCTCTTACTCATCTTTCAAAACGGAAATTATGTTAAATAAGGCTAGGTTTTGATTTTTATCAGCCTGTTATGTGATAATGTGGTAATAAAACATGTTTTATGTATGGTAAAAATTTCAACTGTTTTTGAAACCTGTTCAACCTAAAAGTGGAAGCTCTCCTTTTCAGGGAATGTAGAACTATACGGTACTAACGAACAGAAAAAAAATCAATATTTTATGGATTGATGTTTTTGAAAAAAAAATCCATGAATTATAAAAAATTTCGGAATGCTATAGTAAAAGAACTTTGACAGACAAGTCCAAATGGGGCAATTTTTTGTAATCATAAAGCAATTATCTTTCAAATAAAAAAAATAAAAACAAAACAACAAAATATCTACAACTGTTCCGGAGATACAGTCTTTTAAGATTTTTTCCAAAATTCACATCTTCAGAATGGTAAGAGCAGTGTCATCTTTGGAGGGCTGTATCTAGGAGCAGAATTTTTTTTGGAGAAAACAAAAAAATATGTGTTCCTTATTTAGTCCTTTATTTTAACACTTGGTAAATTCAATAACATCTGAGAGTATGAAGGTGAGATTTTTTCCTAACCTGCCTGAATTTATATGGATGATGCCTGTCCAACATGGTAAGTAAATGAATCCCATGCAAGTAAATTCTTATGTCATTTAGGTAAGCATAGCAGATAGACATGTTAAATAAGAGACTGTCATCTGCCTGGTCTGGGCTGCATTTTTTAACCCTTACAGCATAAATAAAATCCAAACAGACTGAATGGCACGATTATTGTACTTTTACAGCCAACAACACTGAACATAACGGCACCAGCATGTTCATGTGTGAAATCTCGTAAGACTGATGCAGGGTAGCTGTCTAATATAGTCCGGGCATTGAGGTACCGATGAACAACACACCATCGCCAATTATTACCCCTTTTAAGGACGAGCTTGATAGGAGAAGCCCAGGGGCTGTCTGATGGCCACACAATACCAGCCCACAAGAGTTTTTCTATGTCAGTTTTTACCGCTTTGAGTTTGTGGGGAGATAGGTGGTGGGGGCAATGGCGGATCAGTAGGCTGGGGGATGGTGTTGATATGATGCACTGTCTCATCACAGATGGTACAAATAGTTTGCGGCTGGAGAGGCTGGCGTGAAGTAGGGGACTGGGGCACAGCGATAGGTGTTATTCTAACATCATCCTCAACAGACGGTGTGTTTGCAGAGGCAGTCAATGACACAATTAGGAAATGGCACTTGACTGACCTGTTTTGAAGCCGACATAATGTCGGCATCATCGGGCAGTGGGTGTAAAGGTCACAGAACGGTGAATTGCTGTTAGCCGTATGGAGCTCACTAGATGTCTCAGTGATATGTGAGCAGAGAAGATCGTCGGTTGCTCAAATATCCGAGTTGGAACACCGTTGTTCAGAGTGCACAGCAGATGTCATGGGGATCTCATCCAGAAGTGTTTGACATTTCAAGATAAGATCAAGTGGCATCTTTGACTGCAAAGTAGGAGACTGCAGCGCATCATTGGCAGGAAAGGAGTCACTGAGCTTGCCGATGATCAGCCATTGGCCATCACGGTGCAGGAGCAGAGCGCTGGTCGGGTCTGACAGTAAATGGCAGTGCCTGAGGAAGGATTCCACTGTTTCAGCCACGTAGAAAGTCCAGAGGATAGGTGTGTAGTTCCTGAGATTGAGAGTGATTGAGGTGGTGCCAATCACTGGTATCACGGACTCTATCTGCACGCAATTGCACAGGCAAAGGTGAAAGTGTAGCAGGAGCGGGAGACAGTGGAATTGTGCTGACATCGGCTCCAGTGTTGACTTGAAGGTAAGAATTCAGCTGTGCATCGGAAATGAAGAGGCGAGAGCCACCTGGTCGTAGATGAGACCTGCAGACACCATCACAAAGTGGTGATCTGCGGTGACTTGAAGAGTATGGGCGACTTGATGCACCTGTATCAGGCCACGAGATCAGTTTGAGTACGAGCAAGGCTATCTGCAATGTTGTATATCAGAGCCGAAGCGAGTGTGGAACCAGCAGAGGCAGTGCACATGAGCAGGCATAGTGCCCGGCCAGCTTGCATTGTTTTGACTGGCAGGTACAGGATGGTGCCTGGGCGGAGGCACACTGTAGGTGTCTGTTTATGCTCGTCGCCCAGGAGACCGCACGGAGCAGTAGTGGGTGCTGTTCAGCAAAGTTCGGCGAGTCACAGTAGATGTCAAGTGGCCAGCGTCTGCATGATACGAGGTGTTCACCAGTGGCAGAGAGCAGGTAGTCATCAGCTCGGCTCCACTGGGGTCGTATGTTGTCACCGGTGTAGGTGGGGACGCTGTCAGATGTAGCACAATCGTGATGAGAATTAATCAATGAGTGGTGCTGTGCGAGTGCTAGCATTCTGTCGACCGGGCATAGTTTGAAATCTAGTGGAGCATCCTCATATGCGAGCATCACTGTTTGAATGGTCTCTGGCAGTTTTAACAGCCACAAAGTCCACAGGGTACTATTCAGGAGTAGGCTCATATCAATTTGCTGGCAAAAGCTTGCACCTCAGTGCCTTGACAGTCTTGTACTTGTTTGTGTGCACATCAAGCAGAAGTCACTAATGAGATCAGCATTATCACCGAAGTGGTTGAGAAGTAATGCACATTTGTCATTATCCTCAGTGACGCGTGCGGATTGCATTATGCACTCACTAAGCACGAACCACAGCATAGTAGAGTCCATATTCAATGGAGGAAGTTTTGGCCCAAGATGTGTGGAATGGTAAGGGTCACTGTTATGTGAGGCTGGCACCACCATGAGGTGGGCATCGCCCAGTGCGGTAGATGGCACAAGCAGAGGAGAGACGTTGTGGAGTGCCGCCTTGTACAGCGGTGAAGAAACACGCGGCATGGTAGGTATGGCAGGCACAGAAGCATCGGAACAGACCATGTCATGATAAGACGAAGGTATGTGCAGTGCATCAGATGTGAGCCGAGCTTGAAGGCAGGCATGACTGGCAGTATGTGGTGCACAGTGCTGGTGCACAGGAGCAGCTGATGCTGTGAGTACATAGTATGATCAAAAGGTAATGAATCTGGTAAGGCAGTTGTGCTGAATCCAGGCATTACACACTTGTGAAAGAGTTGCAGCTTGGCGCGCATCACATGTAATGGTGGTGGCTGCAAGTAAACACAGGGTGTGTGGTGGAGATGTGACATTAGTCAGGTGACGTGGGAGCGGCCATGACGTGGGTGATGCAGGCAAATGCCACCTGACGACGTAGTCCGTGCCAGGTAGTTCACTTTTATGCCCAGGAAGATCACTCGAAGCCATGTTATTATGTCCGGGAGGTGGTAAATACTTTGAAATAGATTGAGAATCGTTTAGCCAGAGCCACTGTTAACCAACTATCGTGGCACTCTGATGGATGTCTATATAGTTTTGGATAACACAGGGAACGTTAATGCATGTAGATTCACTGGCACTAAAGGAGACTCCGTGGGAATAAGAGTCATTATTCCCTGTGTGGAAGCTCGGAGCACTGTGTGTACTGACGAATGGGGTAGCAGGAAGCCACTGTTCACCCGGAATCACATTTGTTGTCACAGCAGAATTGCTAGGCAGATAGTCACCCAGCAAAATTACAGTGTTGTCATGATAAGGTCACACTAAAAATTCGACACATGGCAATGGCCGGTTTGGTGTAAAGCGGCGTGATAGATGTGGAAACAATGGAAGCACTGTCGTCGGTTCACTACACACTGCTGAATCAGACACTTCGCCAAGGTTTTGGTGAAATTGTATGGAACTGAGGACCAGAAAGGTCATGGAATTCACAGGCATTGACAAAGAGGTAAGACTGATGTCCTTCAGAGCAAGAAATGGTATAGCTGGAGGTAGCTGTGGCAATTTGGGACAATGGACCGGCACGGAGATTTTGCATTTTAAACGCGGCATGGTTGAAATTTTGGGGTCATCACTGTAAGAAGTATGGTAAACAACTAACAAGTGTACAATTTCATACAAATATATTTTATTGCCCTATGAGGTACAAAGCATGTTGCCACAGATATCTATCAGAGCAAACTAACTGCAGGTCCAGAGAAGTTAGTTGAGCTACCTCAGGGCAGTGATACTGTTCTGGGCAACTCCACAGAGTTATGGCCCACAGACCTACAGTTTAATGTGGACTCTGAACCATGATGCCACTTGTGTTTCACATCAACAAACATTTCCAGAGATAAAGGAAGTGATGAGTGAGAGATAAAAATCCTAGGACTAACCGGGGATTCAACATCAGATCTATTAATCTATTAATGATAATATAACATAAACTTAACTTTGACAAGCTTCCAGAGGCAGTGGTTCCTTCTTCTGGCAGAAGAGTTGAAGGGGAAGGAAGAGGGGTGAAGGAAAATGACTGGGGAGGTTTAGGGGAAGGGGTACAGTTCAGAAAAGTCACCCAGAACCCTGGGTGAGGGGAGACTTACCGGACGGGATGAGAAGGGAAAACTGACTGCTGAGGACTGCACCAAACAAGATTTGAAAACCTGAGAGCTTGAAGGTAGAAGACAGGGTAATATGCAAGACGGAGGTTACTACTACAACATTGTGTATGAGTTAATAAGAGTGAAAAGCCATGCGCATTGTACGTAACAGAAATGGGACAGGGGATGGCGAAAAATAAAATAAATAAGTCAGAAAATGAAAGACGTAGGAAACTAAAATGGAGGAAGAAAGGAGTTGTTGCAGTGAATAAACACTGAGTCAGAAGGAATTACTGTAAATTAAGTCCAGGTGGGTGGCGAGAATTGAGGACATGTTGTAGAGCTAGTCCCCACTTGCGGAGTTCTGAGAAATTGGTGTTTGGGGGAAGACTCAGATGGTGCGTGTGGTGAAACAGGCATTTAGTAATGACCTCTAGCTTGCACATTACCCTGTTGACTGGTTGGTTTAAAAGAGGGGGAAAGGAACCATCCATTGTTCCTAATAAAACAATGCCACAATCTGAGAATAAAACAGACGAGACATATAACACAAAACACACAGAAAGGAAGTCCAAAAGAACAAAGGAAAGGCAACGAACACTAAAAGGAATAAAAGAGGACAAGAAAACAACAGAGAGATGCAAGAAATATTTAGAAGAGAGTAAAACAAGGGAGCAGATTGCAGTGGCTGACCGACCACGGAAATAAAAAGGAAAAGCCAGCCACTCTGCAACACATTAAAACCTCCAACCTAAAAGCACTAGGGTGGAGAACAGAGAGGGACAAAGGACTTGCGCTAAAACTCAGATTGAATGATAAAACCCACTCTCACGGATGAAATGTAAAACCGAATCAGCCGATTAGGTGCTGTCTGCTAAAATCAATGATAACGAGTCCGGCAACCGAAGATGAGGTTGCAGGGCAGCCAGAGAAGGACAGAGCAGAAGAATATGGGCTACTATCAACCAGGCACCACACCGACACTGAGGTGGGTCTTCACGGTGCAGGGGGTAGCCATGGCTCATCCAGGTGTGGACAATGCGGAGCCGGCAGAGAACCACAGAGTCCTTGCGAGAGGCCCTCATTGAGGACTTCCACACATTCGTGGACCCCTTAATGTCTCACAGTTTGTTGTATGTTTCATTTTCTAGGATTCCGACATGACCAGGGCTTCAGATGAACACCACTGAAAGACTGGACCGTTGCAGGACATAGATGGACTTCTGGACGGATGCTATCAAAGGATGACAAGGGTAGCACTGGTCGATAGCTTTCAGGCTGTTCAAGGAGTCAGTACATACAAGAAAAGACTCTCCAGGGCATGAACAGAGATACTGAAGTGCACGAGAAATGGCCACCAGCTCTGCAGTGAATAAACTGCAGCCATCAGATAAGGAATGCTGTTCAATATGGCCACCGTGAACGTAGGCAAAGCCAACGTGACAATCAGCCATTGAGCCGTCAGTGTAAACCACTTCAGAGCCCCAGAACACGTCAAGAATCGAGAGGAAGTGACAGCGGAGGGCCGCAGGGTTAAGGGAGTCCTTAGGGCCATGTGAAAGCCTCAGACGAAGTTGCGGCTGAGGTGAACAACATGGAGGTGTATGTGACACATTACCCTGTCTTCCACCTTCAAGCTCTCAGGTTTTCAAATCGTCTAGTAAGTCTCCCCTGACCTGGGATCCTGGGTGATTTTTCAGAACTGTACCCCTTTCCCTAAACCTCTCCAGACCTTTTCCTTCAATCCTCTTCCTTCCCCTTCAACTTTTCTGCCAGAAGAAGGAGCCACTGGCTCCAGAAGCTTGTAAAAGTTAAATCCTTTTGTGTGAGTGTTCTCCTGCTTCCACTTGGTGAGTAGATTTTTTATCTATCCATTTATATTAGACCTTTGGATTTGTAATGTCACATTACCACTGAACCACATCAACCAAATCCACATTTAAATATGGTTGCGTGCTGACCATTTACAAGCTCATGTGAGTCTGCACAAAAAAATGTAGTTCGGTAACACAAGTGAATATAAAACAGTTTAGACAAAATAAGTTTCAACATAAAAATTCTTCTATGAAATAAAAGGAAGTTAGTTATTCAAAAGGACATTACCAGCATACTTTAAAATTTTGCTTTGCTATGTTGGTTGGTTTGGGAGATTAAAGGGACCAGACTGCTACGGTCATTGGTCCCATTTGCTATGTATCAGGGACTGTATGGCATACATCTGTGCAGTAAAGACCTCCTTTCTTACAGGTGAGTTATCTCAGAATACAAGTCTGTATGACATTAGTGAATGGAAACACACAAATTGTGCAAACTTACTGATTCGGTTTTCACTGTGGTCTCCTATAACACAAAGTGCAAAAGTGATGAAATTGAATTGTCTACAAGGCTCCACAAGTTTTGAAGATTTTACTTTGCATAACTGACCCCAGCTAAAGTTTTACATCTATCACTAGTGTTGCACCCTTTGATGTGCAGAACTGAATATTATGCAATTTTTTTTTTTTTTTTTTTAATTGACAAAGAGACCATTTGCAAGAAACCAGTCGATACTATTTCTAGGCATTCGAGTAAGGAATTGTGCAAATAAAGACAGAAGTAATTAGGCCTAAAGGTCACTAGAAACATTCTACATGTTGAGGTATTTATTATTTTTCTATTCACTTATTTTGTAATGATGAGCACATAAAGTTAATGGCTCAACACAAGAATATCGTCTAACTCAGTTGATGGCCACTACCACAAACAAAAAGAAAAAAAAAAGAAAAGAGTGCCCACAGACAATGAAAGATAAAAGTACACACTGTATCATGCAGTCCAGCTACTCAATATGTTCAGAAACATGCAAACATCAAGTGTAAAACCGACAATGAAGTGAAGAACAGTCCTAAAACTGTCAAGACATGAACCTTTCAGCTTAGGGCTGATCATCAGTTTACCAAACGGGCCAAGTTGTTGAGAACTATGGACTGTCTGAGAAGTTCATTGTTCTCAATAAAGGAAGCCACCACAATTTTTAGAGAAGCAAAGCAAAATAGATATATAGTGTAGATGTAGACATAGTGCGGGCAGCAAGCTGTCACCGGACATCATAACAGCACCCAGAAATGGGAGGATCATGTTATGATTATCACCCTTCAAACCACTGATGCGTTCATTACAAAGTCTTCATGACACTACAAAAATTGGCAGTGCACTGGTGATGAAAGGAGTGTCAATCCATAATAAGGGCAAACATGTAACTAAGCACATGTTGAAGTTCTGCTGCGAACTTCACAACCTTTGACACAGTGAGAGCCTAATCCCACCTAATTATGATTTAGGAGAGAAAGAGGAGCTCATGACAAGAGTTCTTGAACTCATTTAACATTTCCAAAAAAAAGTCATAGTAGATTCAAAACAATGAGGATGGCTTCCCAGAGAGGTAGGAGGTGGCATATTACTAATGTAACATGACTACACTCTCAATAATGAGGAACTTTACACCTGTCCATTTTCCTTGTGACAGCTGGATAATTCTTTGTATGTGGCTCATAACACTGCTCCTGTAGCTAACAAGGAACATTATACCATGTTCTGGAGGAAACCCTCAGTCTGGCAGGATGCTTCTCTGATTCATGGAAGCAGGCAATGTTAACCCCCCCCCCCCCCCCAACACACACACACACACACGGAAAGAATTATGAACTACCACTTCGTCTGAGCTCCTGAATCCAGATGATAGTGGATATTGCCACTCGAGTGGCAACAGCGTCCCACTGTGAACCTGGGCCATGAATGTCAGTTCATTATATTTAATAATTCAGACATTATCATGGAGAAACTAAACTGTTTTGTGTATTCAAAAACATTCAATATTACGTAGACAATATACGATGTGATGATAAAAAAAAGGGGGGGGGGGGGGGTCATGTAAACATAAAAATATTATAAAATTGTGAATATGTGATGTTTTTCTTTCTTTCTCACATTCAATTTTAACAGAAACTTGTAAATGGTAACACCACGATTTTAGGGTCTTTTCGCAACATCTACCAAACAGAACCATGACGGCATAGCAACTGAAACATTATACAGATTATACGATACTGCAGAGCCAGTGTTGTTCATAAACATAACACAATGTTCATTCAGACATGCACACACATCCAAAGGAACAGGGACCACAGCAGCTACAGCCATTATGAAATATATGAAATGTATTGGCAGTTGCATATACGAACAACCATCAGCTGTATAATGGAATGATGACAATGAAAATTTGTGCCAGACTGGGACTCAAACCTAGATTTCCTACTTATTGTGAGTGGTTGCCTTACCATTAGGCTATCCAAGCAAACCTCTTCCATATGTCGTCAACCATGTGTCTACAAGCTGTACTCTTACATCCGTTTATTCCCATACAAGGGAGACATTTTTAATTTAAAGTCACTTGCCTGGTGTCAGCTGATAAATACTATTTTGAAGGCACGTGTTGTTCATAATTATAATGCAATGTACAAAGAGGATGCCAGCAACAATTTTATAATGTTGTGATTATTGGTGCTTATTTATTTATTTATTTATTTATTCCATGTGATCTGATGGTACACAGTGTTTTGCCAATGTCAGAAAATATCAGTTAACATTGTTAAAATATAGTATCCTAATGTATTATATTGCTCAATGTTTTCAATTTAACACAAATAGCAAGATTACTGTTCTAAGTATTCATTTATAGAGTAAAAACAGTTGACACAACAAATATGACTTCACTGCTTTGCTAAATTTTATGTTGTCTTTGATGAACTTAATACTAGTGGGAAGATTTTTGAACAGTTGGAGGCCCATGAGGAATGATTTGATTTTGATTTGATTTGATTTGATTTATTTTGTGTTCCATAGGTCCAACTGTGTTGGATACACAAGGACGTGGAATGAGTCAGTTTTTTACAAATACAATCTGATAATCTTATAGCATATACAGAAATCTGAGTACATAATTATATAAAAATAAAATAGAAAGAAACATTCCACATCTGCTTGTGTCTGTATATGTGTGGATGGATATGTGTGTGTGTGCGAGTGTATACCTGTCCTTTTTTTCCCCTAAGGTAAGTCTTTCTGCTCCCGGGACTGGAATGACTCCTCACCCTCTCCCTTAAAACCCATATCCTTTCATCTTTCCCTCTCCTTCCCTCTTTCCTGATGAAGCAACCGTGGGTTGCGAAAGCTTGAAATTTTGTGTGTGTGTTTGTGTGTTTTTTTATTGTGTCTATCTACCAGCGCTTTCCCATTTGGTAAGTCACAGAATCTTTGTTTTTAATATAATTATATAAAAATGTATACAGTAAATTCTTTGGGCAGCAATACAGAAAAAGAAAATACATATTTTCTTAGAATCATAAAACACTACAGAAATCAGATACAGAGCACACACAGATACAGAGCTCAGGTTAAATAACATTCTTAGTTGCATTATGTCAACTTGTATTATATAATATTAAAATATTACAATTTATTTAGTTAAAAATTCATCTAGACTGTAAAAAGCTTTTTTCTAGCAGAAATATTTTTAGTGCTTTCTTAAACTTACTCTTGTTATGAATCTCTGTCTTTATTTCAGGAGGAAGAGCATTGAAGAGTTTTGCTCCAGTGTAGTGGACACCCTTTTGTGCCAAGCTCAAATTTCTGAGCTCACTGTGTATGTCATTCTTCCTCCGTGTGTTATGCTCATGATAATTACTGTTTGGTTGAAATATCTCTATATTTTTACAAACAAAACACATGAGAGAAAAAATATATTGGCATGTAGTTGTGTATATTTTAAGTTTACGAAAACTATTTCTACACGAGTCTCTTGTGCGCAATCCACATATAATTCTTAAAGCTCGCTTCTGTGCAATGAACACTTTCCTTGCTAATGGCTGGTTGCCCCAAAAAATAATTCTGTATTCAATGAGAGAATGAAAATAGCCATAGTATGCCACTTTTGCAGTGTTAGGTTCAACACATGTAGTGACAACCTGTAAAGCATAGGTAGTAGAGCTAAGCCTCTTACAGAGATCAATAATATGTGAAGACCAGTTCATTTTCTTGTCAATGTGCACTCCAAGAAATTTTGTTGTTTCCATTCTTACTTTTGGCTGATTACCACATGTCACACTTATCTCTCTCTCTTTTTCTGTTTTTGTACAGAATAGAATAAAGCTGGTCTTACCGGAATTTAATGAGAGACCATTCACCTTGAACCAATTAACCACATCTGAGAGTATGTGATTAATGAGTTCCTCAAGATTGTTGTCTGTTCTACTGCTCATAAAAATTGTGCATCATCAGCAAATAATGTAAATTTAAACGGCAGGCTTGTACATGATGGTAGATCATTTATAAAAATCAGGAATAATAGTGGCCCAAGAATTGAGCCCTGAGGCACTCCACATGTAATGGAACTCCAATCAGAATCTGAGGAAGCGTCACATACTCCACCCGAGCTATTCAAGACAACTTTTTGTTTTCTGTCTTGGAGGGACAACTGTAGCCAATTGCCTGCAACACCACTTATTCCTACTAATTTTGCTTTTTGCAAGAGAATCTGGTGATGGACACAGTCAAAAGCTCTGGATAAATCACAGAAGACACCAAGTGCTAGCATTTTTTCATTAAGGGTTTCTAGGACTGCATTTGCAAGTGCGTAGACTGCATCTTCTGTTGAACGGCCCTTTTGAAAGCCAAATTGGCTCTTGCTGAGAACTCCATTCTTCATGAGATGATCAGTAATTCTTTCATGTATTAGCTTTTCTAGAATTTTAGAGAAAGCTGTCAGCAAAAAGATAGGTCAATAGTTAGTTAGTTCAGCTTTATCTCCCTTTTTGTACAGGGGCATACTTAAGGCTACTGGGAACAATACCTTTCTGAAGGGAAGCATTGAAAATATGACAGAGAATGTCCCTTATCCACACACAAGAATATTTTAATAAATTTCTAGATATATTATCAACCCCTGCAGAGTTCGTACTTTTTAGAGACATGATGATTTTATGAATTTCTTCTACAGTGACAGGATTAAGGTGCATGTCTTAAATTGTGTTTGAATATACTGCTTGACAAAGAGTTACAGCTTCATCAACATTGGGCTTGCAACCAATCTGTTGAGTTACTGATAGAAAGTGTTTCTTAAAAATCTCAGCCACCGTTTTGGGGTTATCTACTAGGGTACCTTCGTATCTGATTTTATTTACATCTTCTTTGCTTGTTGTATCTCTTCCTGTTTCTTTTTTTACAATGCTCCAAATTGTTTTTATTTTATTATTAGAATTATCTATTTTCTTCTCATAATAAAGGGCTTTTGATTTCCGGATTAGTTTCTTCAAAATTTTACAGTATAATCTATAGTGTTTCCATTTTTCTGCATCTTTGCAGAATCTTATTTCAGCATAAGTTTCCCTTTTGGTTTTACGTGACTGTTTTATTCCTTTTGTGATCCAAGGCTTACTTACAGAATTGGAAGCACTGTTTCTGACCCATTTCTTGGGAAATATTTCTTCAAAACGAGCACAGAATTCATTTATAAAACAGTTGAATTCACAGGGTGATTCAAAAAGAATACCACAACTTTAAAAATGTGTATTTAATGAAAGAAACATAATATAACCTTCTGTTATACATCATTACAAAGAGTATTTAAAAAGGTTTTTTTTCACTCAAAAACAAGTTCAGAGATGTTCAATATGGCCCCCTCCAGGCACACGAGCAATATCAACCCGATACTCCAACTCGTTCCACACTCTCTGTAGCATATCAGGCGTAACAGTTTGGATAGCTGCTGTTATTTCTCGTTTCAAATCATCAATGGTGGCTGGGAGAGGTGGCCGAAACACCATATCCTTAACATACCCCCATAAGAAAAAATCGCAGGGGGTAAGATCAGGGCTTCTTGGAGCCAGTGATGAAGTGCTCTGTCACGGGCTGCCTGGCGACCGATCCATCGCCTCGGGTAGTTGACGTTCAGGTTTCATAACTAACCTTTTTCGTAGGACTCTCCATACAGTTGATTGTGGAATTTGCAGCTCTCTGCTAGCTCTGCGAGTCGATTTTCCTGGGCTGCGAACAAATGCTTGCTGGATGCGTGCTACATTTTCATCACTCGTTCTCGGCCGTCCAGAACTTTTCCCTTTGCACAAACACCCATTATCTGTAAACTGTTTATACCAACGTTTAATACACCACCTATCAGGAGGTTTAACACCATACTTCGTTCGAAATGCACGCTGAACAACTGTCGTCGATTCACTTCTGCCGTACTCAATAACACAAAAAGCTTTCTGTTGAGCGGTCGCCAGTCGCCATCTTAGCATCAACTGACGCTGACGCCTAGTCAACAGCGCCTCAAGCGAACAAATGTACAACTAAATGAAACTTTATAGCTCCCTTAATTCGCCGACAGATAGTGCTTAGCTCTGCCTTTTGTCGTTGCAGAGTTTTAAATTCCTAAAGTTGTGGTATTCTTTTTGAATCACCCTGTAGTATCAACATCGTCATGGCTATATACTAAAGACCAATCCATTTGCTGCAACCTGTGGTTGAAAGTTCCTTTTGCCTCTTCATTCATTATTCTTATGAATTTCCATTGAGGAAATTCTTTTTTGAACAGATTAATGTCATAAAGAGTGAGAATTTGTCCATCATGATCTGAAAGCCCACTTATAACCTGTCTGACAATATAATTCTGATATCTACTTACATCTAAAAAAATGTTGTCTATCATAGTTTGGCACTCGGATGTAATTCTTGTTGGGAAGTTTATTACTGATGTCAGATTATGTAAGGTCATCACAATCTCAAAGTCTATTTTATTCTTATTTTCTGTCATAAAGTTTGTATTGAAATCACTTAAAACTACAATATCCTTCGCTTTTGAAAGTAACCATGACAGAAGGAGTTCCATTGAATGCTCCCTTTTTACACAGTTGAGTGTTTGTATGTAAAGCATGCAGATTTGAGTTTTTCCTGGTGTTGTGTTTATGTATTTCATTATTTTTTACGACTCTGGAGTCAGTTGGCACTATGTGGCTACTGAAAAATTTTAGTGTCTCGATAATGTATAGGCAAGTAAGTCTAACGATTTCCAACTTTCTGAAGATGGGTTTGCAGGAGTCTCTGGGTTTGCTCCCAGTAATAATCCTCATTGCTCTCTTATGGATTTTTAATGTGCTCAAGGCAGTTGGAGAATTTCCCCAGAATATCACACCATATTTTATGTAAGCGTAGTACACGCTGATTAATGTCTTCAGGCTAGCACATGATTTCAGTACACTCAATGCATAGCAGCCAGTACTAATTCTGGCATTTACCTTTCCTGTATGTGTATTCCATTTCAGGTTATCTTGAACCCACAGACCCAGGAATTTGAAAATATTGTCAGTATCTATTGGCTGGTTATTTACAGTGACAAGTGGCTGCGAGGAATTTGCATTTTGTGTTGTGTGAAAGTTCATGGAAGCTGTCTTTTTGGTGTTGATAGTTAATCTGTTGATTTTAGCCCAGTTGCTGAGTTGTTCAGTGGCAAAGTTCACAGCTTTTTGCACTGTGTCTGTATTCTCCCCTTTGAGGAGTACAGTTGTGTCATCAGCAAATATTATTGTTTTGTGTGCATCTACATTCAGGCTCAAGTCATTAATATACAGGAGGAAAAGTAGGGGTCCCAATACTGAGCCCTGTGGTACACCTTGCTTTACAGTTTTATTACTTGATAGGATTTCGGTTATTGAGTTGGTTTGTCTATTAGTGTATTTTGTGCTGACACTCTGCATCTGATAGGTTAGGAATGTAGCAATCCAATTGTTTGCAATTTCTCTGATACCATAGTGTTCTATTTTTTCCAGCAATATTTTGTGGTCAACAGTGTCAAAAGCCTTTGACAGATCCAGAAATATGCTTGTTATGGGTTGCTTTCTATCTAACAGATCTAATAGCATATTTATGCAATCATATACTGCAGTTTCAGTAGATTTGTTGCTTCTGAACCCATGTTGAGTTAAGCTTAGTAATTTTTCTTTCTTTTTTTCCAATGAAGTCCATCAGTTTTTTGTACATTATTTTTTCAAGAAGTTTAGAAAAGCAGGGTGAGACTGAAATAGGCCTGTAGTTATTCATATCTTTATTATCACCCTTTTTGAAGACAGGAATTACTTTAGAAAGTTTCAGAGCTTCAGGGAAAATACCTGTCTGGAAAGAACAGTCACAGAGGTGAGTTAATGGTTCAGCAATTGTGTGCACACAATTTTTTATTACAGCTGCTGGGATGCCATCAATTCCAGCTGAATACGAATTTTTTAACTCTCTGAGGGCTTTTACAACATCATTTCCAGTGACTTTGGTAATGAAAATTGACTCTGCACATGTGTGATATTTTTGGTTTGCTGGTTGGTAGTTTGTGTTAGGATTATTTTTGGCCAATTTTTCAGCTATGCTCGTAAAGAAATTGTTGAAAGAATTCACCACAACTTCGGGATTAGATATACATTCAGTGTTGAGTTTGATTTCTATGTTCGTGTGTGTAGCTTTCATTTCCCCTTTTTCCCTTTTTATGATATTCCATACTGCATTTACTATATTGCTGGATTTGTCAATGTACTTATCATTTTGCACCCTTTTTGCTTGTCCTATCAGTCTTTTTAGGATACATGTGTAGTTTTTATGGTATTCTGTTAGTTGGGGGGGGGGGGGGGGGGGGAGTCACTACTTTGTTCACATAACATGTGGAGTACTCTTTTATGTTTGCAAAAGATTTTTATAGCTGATGTAATCCGAGTCTTGTTTCTCTTATTATTATTATTTTTTATTCTTACTAGTTTTTGAGGAAAAGCCACTTCAAAGTGGTGCATCATTTTGTAAAGAATTTCATGTTGACAACATGGGCTGTGTATATCTCCGTCAACTTTTCTTTACTAAGGAGGGCGTTTAGCTTGTACAAGTTATGTGGAGTGAGAAACCTTTGTAAAGTTTTAGGTGGGACTGGGATTGAAGTGTCTTTGCTAACATCAACCTTTAGAATGACAGCTTGGTGGTCGCTGAATCCAGCATTGTATACTTCTACAGTTGGGTTAAGTTTACTTCTATCTGCAAAAATTTGACCTAGAGCTGTCTTGGATGAGGGTGTTATTCTAGTGGGCTCATTTACAAGGCCATGCAGAGTATAAGTTTTTGCAAAGTTAATCAATGTCTCCCTGTTTCTGTTGTGGGTGAGAGAGTCTACATTAAAGTCACCACATATAATCACATCCTGTTTCCACTGACTTATTTTGGATAGAAACAAGTCCATTTGTAATGGAAAATTAATACTACTGAAGGGGCGGGGGGGGGGGGGGGGCAGTTGATTGTAGCTACAATTAGATTTAAATCTGTAAGCTTTATTGCTGCACATTCAAAGATATTGTCTGATCCTAATTCCTTTAGGGTAGGAAGTGGGCTATGTTCAATGTGTTGTTTTATGAAGATGGCAACCTCACCATGTCCATCATTTGATCTGGAGTAGTGTTCACACAATTTGAAATTTGGTAGTGAGATTAACTTAACTACATCAGTGCAGAGCCAGTGCTCTGCTAGGCATACTATTGAGTTATCACTGAGCTCACTGGTCAGCAAAATGCTTAAGTCATCAGTTTTGTTGCTCAAGGATTGGACATTGTGATAATAGATTTTCACGTCTGAGTGGGGTTTACTCAGGGGGCTCAAAGTCATATTTACTGTGTCACTAACCTTCAGTTTAAATTGTGCTGTATTCCAGGTACGCTCAGCAAGTGTTACGTCTCAAGATCATCAGCATTTCAGAATAAACCTTTCACAAGAAGTGAGCACTATTTGAAAGTTCCTGGCAGATTAAAACTACCAGTAAAAGTAACATACTGGAATCAACCTTGCGTTTTTCAATATGGTGCAGATGTCAACATTAGACTTTGCTACCTGTTGGCTTGTCACCACAAATAATTTATTTGGCTTTCACATTCATTGGCTTCACCAACTCACAACCAGACTGACAACTTTTAATCTAACCTAGACTTAGGCTGCACTACTGAACAGTCTGTCACCACGGTACCAAGATTTTAGGGAGGTCCAATGCCACACTCAAATTATCTGCCAGAATGGGACTCAAACCCAGAATCATGAATTTCTTGGGCAATGCTCTTAGCAACTGAGTATCCAGGCACAGCTCACAGCCTGCCTTCACAGCTTTACTTCTACCCAGGCACTGTTGTTCTGTGCTTCTGGTGAACACCTTCGACACAGTGTTGGGAATACAGCATCCCAAAATACAGATGAGAGGGCAACACATAATTTCAATACAGACTTGCCTGTTTCAAAAGATATCGTGTTCCAAGTTTGAGAACAACATTATTTTCTTCTTCGGCCCAGGCTGTTTTTTATGGTGACAGCTTAACTATTAAAACACATTTTTAAACCTCCGTACACACTTTTCTAGATCTATGTTTACATCCATACTCTGCAAACCACAGTGATGTGCATTGCGGAGGGTACATCCCATAGTGTCAATTATTAGTGTCTCTTCCTGATCCATTCATGTATGGACTGCGAGATGAATGCTTGTCTGAATGTCTCTATGATCACTGTGTGAGCAATATATAGACGGTTGCAGTATATTCCTAGGGCCATTATTTAAGCCAGTTCTTGAAACTTTGTTAATAGACTTTCTCAGGACAGTGTACTTGTATCTTCAAGAGTCTACCAGTTTGGTTTCTTCAGCATCTCTGTAACACTCTCCCATAGTTCAAATAAACCTGCAACCATTTGTGGTGCCATTCTCTGGATACGTTCAGTATTCCCTGTTCTACTTGGTGCGGGTCCCGCACATTTGAGAAATATTCTAGAAAAACTTGCAGGGAGGATTTGTAAGTGGTCTCCTTTGTAGACTGATTGCGCTCCCCTACAATTCTATCAATAAACCGATGTCTACCACCTGATTTATTCACAGCTGAACCTATGTGATCATTTCATATGCCTACAATGTGTTCCACCCTTTGTTGGAATTGGCAGATACCAATTGAATCTTTTGATTGTGTACATACACTATGTAACGTAATGTATATTCTGCAGAGGAAAACAATGAATGATTTGAGATTATTTTAATGTACATTTCAGACTACGGTCATTATTCGATGAAAAAAAGAAAAAGAAAGACAATAAAATACCAGGAAACTAAATGACAAATGAAACTGTATGTACCGTATTTGAATAAGTAACATCGTACCTTTACATCTGAGCAGGAGAGGGTGAGACATTCACAATATACAGTGTAGACGCCCCTGCTCTCTGATTGTTGGAAATGGATGCACTTTTCTACGTAACACTACAAAGTTGGTAACACTTAAATAGCAAGTTTAAAAATTTCACACTATAAAACTGATTTTGAAATAAAGCATTCTCGAATCGTAAACCAGTAAAAAAAACTTAATGATGGTTATAAAGAAGCTTGATGTGTATTAGAAGTAAGAGAAGCGATGCTACACTGCAGACGTCTGAGCACATCTAGCGTTATCTACGGAGTACACAACACACTTAATTGCAATTTTTTAGTAATTTCCACTTTGAGAAGGCTTTCTGTCACAATCAATTTCATATTGTGAATATTTTTATATTAAATTTACGATTCAATAGTTAGCCAATTTTATGCTATTACGTAGTTAATTGAAAGCCGTCAATTCCAACGAACAGAACGCAAATGTGTTTACAACTGTGAGTGCCTCCCCGGGCAAGTTCGATTGACGATTTACTAAATTATGTAATCAAGTACCGTACATATAGATGTGTATAGAAATTAATTCGTAATTTAGTTTCCTGGTATTTTGCTATCTCCCTTCTTTTCATATTTCATGATCTCTGACATGGTAACAACACAGTTATTTTAGACTGTGGTAATAAGTCGAAACCGATTACGACATCACCCGTGTGAGATGAGGCAGTACTATATAGTAAACAAGTCAAACAATCCGTCTGTTGACCACTTTTTCATAAGTTTTCCGATTCTCTGTCAATAAAATAAATAAATAAATGGATTTAAATTCAGCTAAATAGGTCTGATGCAATAGTTTTAGTGTTACTTCTCGTCCAGGCCCACAAATATTCTCTTTAATATGCGGTTTAATATGACATCAAAATGTTACTATTGATTGTTCACATCATCACGAATAAATAGTGTCGTATGTTCGTGCACGTCCAAATTACGTCGTTTTCGTGTACAGTCATTGCTTACGCTTCCCTTTAAAATTCGCGCGTATAGCCCGGTAGCAGCTGTACCAGCCACCTTGCAGCGAAATTGCGAACTAACAGACCTTTTGGTTATCTCAAGGAGAAAGAAGTTTTCGCATTTCGTTATCCCTTTCATGATCTTCTGTACGATAAAATAATTGATGTATCACAGACATTTACATCTAAAGTGACGAACTGTACAATGTTTTTCTCATAATTAGGGGGAACAGACATGAGTACAATTTTTCCTGCAATGTGACCGCTGGTGACTGAGAACGTTACACACATGTGGTGTTTACTAATACAAAGCATATCATTGAAATAAATTGAACGTTTCACCTCTCATACCCATGTGCCAATGATACATCTATATTTTATGTAATTTATGTACATAGCTTAGTTAATAACTAGTAAAAACGTAAGTTGTGACAACAAGTTCCGCTTTTCGTCATTAGAGGGGGAAATGGCTAAGTTTCGCCGGGCGAGGTAAAGACGGTGGTCGCAAGCTGCATGTAAACAATTGCAAGCTGTGTCCATTTAAATTTTTGGGACATTTTGGAGATGAGCGAAAATGGATGCACTCATCTGATAAGTTTTAAAGCTTCTAAGGGAACCAAGGCTTACAAAATAGTGTATTCTTGCCTCGTAGCGTGCTCGTCAGCTGAGGCCCGGAGAAGAAAGGTGCGTTCGTGACGGAATGTCACTCAGAAAATTGTGTATGAAATTGTTCATTATACGTTATTCGTAGAAGATTAAATAATTTTTCTCTCATATACCATTAAATAGTGAGCAGCAGTTTCATCCTTATCTCTGGGTACCAATTTCTTGCATTCGTACTATCAGAAAAATAATGAAATTTCTGTTGTATACAGGCAATAGCAAGTCAGTGTACGGTGTGCAAGTACGGTGGGCCTCGGTTACATTCATGCTTGCATTGTATTTATTTTGGGTGTATTGTACGTGGTCACATGCAGGAACATGCGAAAGTGAAAAAACATTTCTTAGGTAAGGAATCGTTACGGGCCTGTTTAGTATGGTATAAAGACCCTAGCCGTTTTGTCAGTTTACTGATACTTATTTTCAATGTTATGATTACAGCTGTGGAACTAACTTATGGAATGGTGATGTGTTTCCATTGTGGCGACTATATTTATGATAAGGAATTATCTAGTATAGCACTAGAGAAAGATGCACAAGTTTTCAAGAGAATTGGGCTGTCTGTACCATACAGACCATGGGAACCGAGTGCATATGATATCCGTCTGCTGCGAAATAACCCGCACAGAAGGCATATACTAGAGGACACAACCATTGGTAAGATATTATTCGCTTGCTCTAATCTGCATCTGACTTGCACAGTCTTTATACTTGACATGTAATGACAATAATATGGTTTACAAATACTTCTGCGACTGGTAAGGGGAACTATCTTTGTTAAAATAGCATTGCTGATGTGTAGTAATTTGTGTCAAGCCACAAATATTCGCTTATGTTACATGCTTATGTTCAGTCATTTTTCTCATTAACTGTGTTATTCCACAGGTCTCAGAGGCCTAATTAACTTAGGCAATACATGTTTTATGAACTGCATTGTACAAGCATTAACTCACACACCTTTACTGCGAGATTATTTCTTAGCAGGAAAACATGTTTGCCAGTTTCGTGAACAACCTGGTCGGTGTTTGGTGTGTGAAGTTTCTAGGCTCTTCCAGGAGGTATGATGCTTGTACTCAGAACTTAATATATGTCAAATATTCCTGATCTCTTAATATTTGTATATATTTTTTGTAACATGTGAATGTTCTATGTGCGTATAAATATTCCAAATTCTTTGGGAAGCAAAATACATGACAGCATAAATTGTGGTACGAATCTGCACCAAGTCTACCAGTTGAGATGGTCATCTTTACTTTTCCTGTTTTGTGTGTAAGTTTTCATTCGACCCGCTCCCCACCCCCTCGTCTCTCTCTCTCTCTCTCTCTCTCTCTCTCTCTCTCTCTCTCTCTGCCAAGAGAGAGTGATTTTTACTTTGTCGAAGAATACTTTTTAGTACATTGCTTGTACACGTGATATAGGAGGACAAGGGTAAACAGTTAATTTATGATTAAAATAATCATTGTGGTCACCACAAACGTAGTGCATAATAATATAAATTGGCTTATTATGTTCCTTCTGCACATGGTAGCAGTGGTTTTTAAGTGAGACTACATGATAAATACAAAGTAAATTGTAGTGTGAAGTGACACAGTACATAATTAACAGTATTTGGTAAAAGAGGTTATGTATTGTGATGATTCAGAAATTCACAGACAGGGTATAAGCAGTAGTCCAGCAAGAACTGTTTTGACTTTATGTTAAATGTATGTATTGTTAAAGAAATTTTAAGTAAGAAGGCATATAGTTGTGTAACATAATACCAGTATGATGCACTCCCCTTTTGCTCAAGTTTGTATTTATTATTTTTGTGTGTGCTTTAGGTTCAGCTGCCTAGTTTCAAATGTATATGTATCATAGTTATGTCTGAATAGGTTTTCTTTTCTTTTTTTTTTTTTAAATATGCTCGCTGTTGTGAAACAAACAAGGCTGAGGCAATATTTTCAGACCGTTTAAAAGGGGTCTACAGGAATATCGACATTTAGCTTCTGTTATCACCCTGTTAATCTTTTTCTGTATTATTTTTATTAGGTTGTGGAAATCCCCCCAAAAAATGCCATATGCTGTACTTCAGTCATTTCTTTATACTACTATGGTACATTGCTACCAGCTTGTATTTTTTGTGAGAATCCTAACAGGATACATTAGTGTTTTCAGTTTTTTTTTTTTTTAATATTTAGATTGGTAAGGTGCATCTCCCACTTCAGATCCTCATTAATATGTATGCCTAAAAATTTTCTTTGACTGACATTTGAGACATTTTTTCCTTCAGTGTTGAAAACAGAATTTGCAGGGAATGACAAACAGGAAAAGAATAGTTATCAAGTGAATGATGGATTATGGTGAACTTAAAACATAATCATTTAAAAACAAATGTTTTTGTTTTCAAAATAACTATATTCTTCAAAATGTGCGAGAAGAGAGAAAACACATCAAAAGTTCTGTATGAAGGATGAGTCATCAATAGGTACTTAAGCAAGACTGAGAGGATATCAGGCTTTACTCCTCCCATTACTTACATTGCAGCATGGACATTCCATAACCTTACCTCCGTTAATGACAAATGCACAAGTGAAGAAAGACCCAGCAAAAAATAAATAAATAAATAAAATAAATGGAGTGTATTCTTAGCTCAGTATGTCACACAAATGTGCTTTTCAAGTGCTTTTCTTTTGCTCGGGTACTAGTTTGCATGCTTTTCTGTTGCTTGGATACTAGTTAACTTTACGTTATTAATAGACTTGATAATTCCTCAGTGACTGACCACCAGATATTTTTCTTTGTATAAGTATTTCATTCTACATTGTGGTGCATCAAATAAAACAACAAAACATGGCATACCAGTAACAGATATTAGTCTAGGCCTTCACTGAAACTGTCTTTACTCAAAGACCCTTCTATAGTTTTCCCTGAAATAAAAAAATCTGAGTCCAGCTTTAGACTAAGAGTATGATATTGGACCCTTCCTGAATGTTGTGGCCGAACAAACTAATCTGTTGCATAATGTGAGGTCTAGGTTAAGTTGGAATGTTATAATTTGGTTGTGAGTTGGGCCAACCAGAAAATATGAAAGTGAAATAAAGGTTATTGTAAGAAACTGATGTGTAGCATAATGTTTGTGTCACATTTAACACACTTTGCTATATTTCATGCACTTTTCATCATTGAAATCAAGACTTTAAGGAAAATTCAGAAAACAGATCTTACATAATAGACAAGTCTTTGATGAGTATTCCAATGCATATTATTACATATATGATATGTAAACTATGGAAAATGAAAGGGGAAGCCCATTTTGTAACTGTTACCCAACTTGATGCTACAGTCAGTATCGTATCCAATAAGAATGTATCTTGTTGTTACTTTCCTTTGTGTATAAACTACCAGAGCTCTGCCCCCCCCCCCCCCCCACCCCAACAAAAATAAAGAACCCCCCCCCCCCCCCCAGACTCGCATTTGGGAGGACGACTGTTCAATCCTGCATCCAGCTGTCCTGATTTAGGCTTTCTGTGATTTACCAAAATTTCACTCCTGGCAAATGCCGGGATGGTTCCTTTGAAAGGGTATGGCCAACTTCCTTCCCCGTCCTTCTCTAATCCGATGAGACTGATGACCTCACTGTTTGGTCTCCTCCAAAACTGACTGTAAGAAAGAAAATGAAACCTCACATTTTCACAGCCCAGCATAGCAAACCATTTCCTTCCTAGCAGTTAGTTGTAATTGAGAAACTGTACATTGTTGTTTAAAAAAATATATAGCCCATGACCATCTGAATGTTTATTAGAGTATTGTGTATAAATTTGAAGTGAATTGGTCAAGAACTTATTTGAGATTTTTGGTTAAACAATGGGTTGTCTTTATGTAGTAGTATAGATCTTTTTGGATGTATGTATATCATTAATATTAAAAAAAAATATGTAGCCTATTGCTGTCAGAATGTTTAAAAGAGCATCATGCAAAAAGCCAAAGAAGATCAGTTAAAAAGAATATGTTGCCTATATTCCTCCAAACGTGTATTACCGTATCGTGTAAAAATTTGAACTAGTTTAGTGAAAGAACTTTTTGAGATTTTTGGTAACAACATTGAACACAGACTTCTCTTTATATAGTAGTACGAGTAAGAAATGAACATTTTCTGATGTGTGCGTATCTGGACCTTCGGTATTTTAAACAAATGTTGTTTTGCCTTGTTAAAAATAAATTGCCTGGTCTTGTTTCAGTCTTTCATAGACCAGTCTGTGGAATAGTTTTCTTACCCATGTACCTGAAACAAGATCTTTCAGTGCTGATAAGTTATATTGAGAGTTCACATGACACAGTTACGATAGCCCAAATTTTGAAACGTAATCAGTGAACAGAAATATTTGTTATACAGATTGAAAAGTTGACATGACGTGTGGCAGTGGGAGGAAATGTTCAGAAAGACATGAAATCAACAGATTTAGGAACTGCTCTGGCTCTTTCTGTAGGCAGAAGAGAAGATTCGAGGGTGAAAGAACCTTGTGGGGTTAAAGGTTCAGGAGTAGTAGGAGACATTACCCAAGAACCTTGGTTAAGGGAACTAAATAGCCGACACTCACCATATAGAGAAGAGGTACAACTAAAAGACCATTGTCTGTGGCTACCAAGGCTGCACTCGGCCTGTAATTTTGATTATCCATCCATTTCATTGATGTTATTCCATACTGGATTTTCCATTGTTTGAAACTAAATAGATGAAATTAAAAGGAAAGAATGGATTGTTCATTTTATATAAGATTATAGAATAATGATTTGGAAGTGCCAGAAAGGGTAAGACAACCCTGTTTCACAAGCATTTAGCTTTATACATCTAGATAACATTTTTATCTTCTTCCTATTTTATAATCAAACTACTCAATAGCTGATCATAACTTTATATCAAACACAACTGTAGAACTAGCATTATTAGGTGCCTTAAAAACATTATTTATGAATGCTTAACATGTGGGTATATGAGACCCATCTTTGCAATCACTAAAAATACATATTTATTTTACTGTACACATCAAGTTTTATTCATTTAATACATCGATACCAAACGACCAACAATCATATTTACAGTTTTGCTTTTGATTCTAGATAAAAACTTAGTTTCTTAAGCTATTGAAGTGTGATTTTTAGTTGTTGCATTTTCGTGTAATCCTACTTACATCTGAAATTGTCGTCTTGAAATTTTCCACATTTTCTTGTGTATGACACTGGTGTTTTTGACCAATGATGTTTCTAGTTGCAAGCAGAAGTTAGATGAAAATGCAATAAATGAAAGTCTCATTTCAGTTGCTTAGCAAACTACCGTTTTAGAGTTTTGACCAAAATGAACATTGTAAATATATTTGATTGTGGACCACTGATGCCTTAAATGAATAAAACCAAATGCAAATGTAAAAAACACACATTTTATTAGTGACAGAGACAGATTCGGAATATTTTACATAATTATACAGCAGTTATGGCCACCATAACTGCACAGGTTAAAAATGTAATCTCTATAAAATTTGCTTTGATAATTCTTTTATTGCTGTCATGTATTAAGCCATTCACTATGGACATTGTTGTTAGGGTCTTCAATCCAAAGACCGGTTTAATGCAGCATGCTAGTCTATCCTGCGCAAGTCTCTGTTGTATCTCTCCATAACTATTCCAACCTTCATTCATTTGAACCTGCTGACTGTAGGCAAGCCTTGGTCTCCCTCTTCTATTTGTACATGTCACCCATGCACTTCTCTCCAGTACCAAATTAACTATTCTCTGATTCCTTGGTATATGTCCTAACAAGCTATCTGTTCATTTAGTCAAGTTGTCCCATAAACTGCATTTTCCCCTAATTCAATTCACTACCCCGTTATTTGTTGTTCAATGTACTGAACTGATGTTCAGTATTATTCTGTAGAACCACATTTCAGAACTTATTATTTTTTTCCTGCCTGTGTTTATCATCTGATTGTGTGTAACTACAAATACTTTCACGAAAGCCTTCCTAATACTTAAATTTTTTTGTTTGTTACATTTTTTCCCTCCCTCAGACGATTTTTCTTATTGCAAGTCTGCATTGTACATCTTCTTTATTTCTTTCATCATCAGCTTTTTTATCCTCAGAGAGCACAAACTCATCTACTACCTTCAGGAATTTATTGCCAAAGGTAATTATCTCATCATCACTTAATTTAATTATGCCACATTTCATCATCTTTGTTGTACTTTTGTTGATCTTCATCTTATGACCTCTTTCTCTATCCATTCTGTTCGTCAGCTCTTCTACGTCTACATACATACATGCGTGCATTTGGGAGGATGATGGTTCAAGCCCACATCAGACCATTCTAATTTAGACACATCAGATGAATTCGCAATTGCAAATAATGACTACTGGGAATGGAATGACGGTAATGAAAATTTGTGCCGGACTGGCACACAAACCCGGATTTCCCATTTATTGCGAGCAGTCGCCTTACCATTTGGCTATCCATGCATTACTTATGCCTGACCCAAACTTCCATATGTCATCAACCGGGTTCATGTTCCACTCCACCACAAATTTTTATTGTCGTCATTCCATTCCACAGAAGATGGCAGTCATTGTCCACAATTGCGAATTCATCTGATGTGTTTAGTTAATGTCTTTGGTCGCTGCCGTGCATCGTCATCAGAATAACACCAGAACTGCAATTCATATCCTAATTTAGGTTTTCCGTGATTCCCCTAAATCGTTTCGGGCAAATGCCAGGATGGTTCCTTTGAAAGGCCACGGCCGACTTCCTCCCCCATCCTTCCCTAATCCAATGGGACCGATGACATCACAGTTTCGTCCCTTCCCCCAAATCAACCAACCAACGTGCGTATATACTCCATAAAGTACTGTAAGGGGTTACCTTGTACCACAGCACCGCCTTGCAGTTGGGTGAGGGAAAAATGAATCTCTATATGCCTCCATACAACTGCTAATTTACATCGCCCTCATAGTTCTTAAACGAGATGTACCTTGGCAACAATACAATTCTCCTGCAGTCAGCTGCAAATGTCGGTTCTCTAAACTTTCACAATAATGTTTTATGGAAAAAATGTTGCTTTCCCTCCAAGGATTCCCATATGAGTTCACAGAGTATTTCCATAATACTGGGTGTATCAAAAAGAATCATTCAATTTGGCACGTTTATATTTCTGATACTAATAGATTAGATTAGATTAGATTTACTTTCATTCCAATTGATCCGTAGTGAGGAGGTCCTCCAGGATGTAGAACATGTCAGAAAAACAACAATACATGACAAATATTTACAACTCAAACAAATAAGCTAATGTACCATTCCACAGGTCCCAAGTGGAATGATCGTCATTTTTTAATGAACACTATTGAAAGTCATTTTACAAATACTAATGCACTGAATTTAAAATAAAAAAGTTTTTTTTAAATTTATTTATAAAGTAATAAACTTGTAATGCAACTACTAAATACTTATTTACAATGCAATGAACACATTACTGCACTGAACTGGGGCACAAGTTAGATTGTACTTACACACACACACACACACACACACACACACACACACACACACACACACACACACATATTTAGAATGAACACATTACTGCACTGAAATTGTGCAGATTTTATATTGTACTTATATATACATACACACAAATCAGTTGGTTCTACTGAGAAATTCATCAATGGAGTAGAAGGAGTTGGCCACCAATAAATCCTTAGGCTTCTCTTAAACTGAATTTCATTGGTTGTTAAGCTTTTTATGGCCGCTGGCAAGTTATTGAAGATGTGTGTTCCTGAATAATGCACACCTTTTTGTACAAGACTAAATGACTTTAAATCCTTGCGAAGATTATTCTAGTTTCTAGTATTGATTCCATGAATTGAGCTGTTGGTTTGAAAAAGTGATATATTTTTAATGACAAATTTCATTAAGGAATAAATATATTGGGAAGTGGTAGTTAGTATCCCTAGTTCCCTAAACAGGCTTCTGCAAGATGTTCTCGAGTTCACACCACATATAACTCTTACTGCATGTTTTTGTGCCCGGAAAACTTTAGCTTAGCTTGATGAATTGCCCCAAAAAATAACCCCGTATGACATTATGGAATGAAAGTAAGCACAGTATGCCAGCTTTTTCATTTTTATATCCCCTATGTCTGACACAATTCGCATTGCAAATAGAGATTTGTTAAGACGCTTCAGCAGTTCTGTGGTGTGCTTCTCCCAGTTTAATTTATTATTAAGCTGTAATCCCAAGAATTTAACACTGTCCACTTCTTCTATCCGCTTGTCATCGTATGTTAGACGTATACTCATGGGACACCCCTTACAAGTTCTGAACTGTATGTAGTGTGTTTTTTTCAAAGTTTGGTGACAAAGAATTGGCTAGGAACCAGTGATTAATGTCCACAAATATTTTATCAGCTGACCTTTCTAAGACTACACTTGATTTGCTATTTATTGCAATGTTTGTGTTATCGGCAAACAAAACGAACTTGGCTTCTGGTAATGTTACTGATGAAAAGTCATTGATATACACAAGAAAAAGTAAGGGCCCTAAAATGAAACCTTGTGGGACCCCACATGTAATTAGTTCCCAGTTGGATGATGCCTGATAGCTTGATACATGTCTCTTTCCTAATAACAGCCTTTGTGTCCTGCCAGAGGTATAAGATTTGAACCATTTTGCAGCATTTCCTGTTACACAATAATGTTCTAATTTACTTAAAAGGATATTGTGATTTACACAGTCAAATGCCTTTGACAGATCACAAAATATACCAGTTGCCTGCAATTTTTTGTCTAATGAATTAAGCACATTTTCACTGTAAATGTAGATAGCCTTCCCAATATCACAACCATTTAGAAATCCGAACTGTGACTTTGACAGTATGGTATTTGAGATAAGATGGTTATAAAGCCGATTGTACATTACTTTTTCTGAAATTTTTGAGAATGCTGGCAAAAGTGAAATTGGACGGAAATTCGATGCTATTTCTTTATCTCCCTTCTTAAACAGTGGCTTAACTTCAGCATATTTCAACTATTCAGGAAATGTTCCACTGATAAATGACTGGTTACACAGATATCAATATAATGGAAGGAAACATTCCACGTGGGAAAAATTATATATAAAAACAAAGATGAGGTGACTTACCGAACAAAAGCGCTGGCAGGTCGATAGACACACAAACAAACACAAACATACACACAAAATTCAAGCTTTCGCAACAAACTGTTGCCTCATCAGGAAAGAGGGAAGGAGAGGGGAAGACGAAAGGAAGTGGGTTTTAAAGGAGAGGGTAAGGAGTCATTCCAATCCCGGGAGCGGAAGGGAAAAAAGGACAGGTATACACTCGCACACACGCACATATCCATCATGTGCGTGTGTGCGAGTGTATACCTGTCCTTTTTTCCCCCTAAGGTAAGTCTTTCCGCTCCCGGGATTGGAATGACTCCTTACCCTCTCGCTTAAAACCCACTTCCTTTCGTCTTCCCCTCTCCTTCCCTCTTTCCTGATGAGGCAACAGTTTGTTGCGAAAGCTTGAATTTTGTGTGTATGTTTGTGTTTGTTTGTGTGTCTATCGACCTGCCAGCGCTTTTGTTCGGTAAGTCACCTCATCTTTGTTTTTATATATGGTTACACAGATAGCTTAATATGTTACTTAACTCAGAATCACATTCTTTAATTAACCTTGTTGATATTTCATCATACCCACTAGATGTTAATGATTTTATGATGGATATTATTTCTGCTGGGGTAGTGAGGGTCAAATTTATGTTATGGAAGTTACTTGAAATGTCTGGTCTGAGGCATTCCATAGCAGCATCTACAGAACCTGACAACCCCATCTTGTCAGTAACAGTTATAAAATGTTTGGTAAAAAGTTCTGCAACACTATACACGTCTGTCACCAATGTATCATTTACTCTTAATGCTATTTGTCCCTCTTCATGTCTGGTTCTACCAGTCTCCTCCTTCACTATATCTCACATAGTCTTTATTTTGTTATCTTATATGACTATCTTTTCCGTGTAATATATTTGCTTTGATGTCTGTATTACAGTCTCTAATATTTTGCAATATTTCTTGTAATGTGCTATAGCATCAACATCGGAACTGTTTCGGATTGACAGATACAAGTTTTCTTTTTGTTTTACAAGGTACCCCTATTCCTTGAGTAATCCATGGCTTCTTTGTAGACTTTGCTCTAACCTTGGTAAGTTTTGGGGGAAAAGTGTTCGAATAAGGTAAGCACTTTATTAGCAAAAGTGTTATATTTTTCATTCATGCCATGAGCACTGTAAACATCAGTCCAGTGAATGTCTCTGATGAGTGTCCTAAAATAATCAATTTTTGGCTTATTGATTACCCTCTTGAGCTCAGATGTAACAGATTTTATATCATGTTCAGTATTAACATTTAACAGAAGGAACTGCATGTCATGGTCTGGGAGGCCATTGACTATTGGTTTTGTAACATAATTTTGTTCATTGGACTTTTCTATAAAGATTTTATCAATGGCTTTTCGTGAGCAATTGGCTAACATAGTGGGGAATTTTACAGTGGGAATTAAGTTGAATGATAGTGTTACTAACTCAAATAAGTTCTTATTGGGAGAGTCTTTAAGGAAATCTACATTGAAATCACCAGCAACCACCATTTCTTTGTTTTTGGTTGTTAAATGGGACAGTACAGCTTCAAGGTGGTTTACAAACAGATTAAAGTTACTTGCAGGTGCTCGATATACAGTTAATATTATGAAGGATTTTTTGTGAAATTTTACTTCTGTTGCACATGCTTCCATATGCTGTTCTAGGCAAAATTTATGAATGTCTATGTTCTTAAATTTATGACAGTTCCTGATGAATGTGGCAACTCCTCCTTTCTCCATTTCTGATCTACAAAAGTGAGACGCTAACCTAAACCCTGTAGCACTTAAAAGTTCTATACCAGTCGTCACATGATGTTCAGAGAGGCAGATTATGTTGGCTGGGTTTGAAGACTCTAATTCATCTATGCAGATAATTAATTCATTAATTTTATTTCTCAGTCCTCGAATATTTTGATGCAATAAAGATAGCTGACATTTCACACTGACTGAGTTAAAATTGGGTAGAGTTAAAATGTCTGCTGACTGTTGTAAATTCTTAACCAATAGCTGTTTATGCTGATGTAATAAGCTATAATTATGTGTTTTGGTTTCTTTCTCAAACTGAAGGTTTGTCTCAGTCCTAACCTCTCTTAAATTATGGTTTCTTTCTGTCGTCGCTATCCTAAAAGAGGGTCTTTTCTGAACCCTGTAACTGCTGGTATTTTATCACTCATGACAGTGCCTGTCCCCTTTAACTTTCCTGCTATTTTCCCAGCCAGTTTACCCTTCCCCTTCCTGTTGAGGTGAAGGCCATAACCTAGTATAATCCCACCTACTGAGAGAATCAACAGGAACTACACCATTGTGTGACCCTGCACCCGACGTAAGCAGCCGTTCCAACTCCAAATTAACTCTCTTGACAGAAGAGTTCAAATGAGGTCGGTCATGGTGCCCAAGAACAGATACAAACTCAACACTAGAATGCTTCGATGCTGATGCAGTCTTTGCCAGGTCACACTCTATACTGTACCCAGGATCTCTGTCAATAGTATTACCTGCCCCACCCACTATAACCACCGTGTCTCCCTTAGTGAAATCTTTGCAAAGTGATCCTAAACCCTCTGTCACCTGCTCTAGACCAGCACTAGGTTTAAAAAAAATTGGTGACATGGTATTCTGACCCTAGTTCATCCTGCAAAAGTTGGCCAACACTTCTTCCATGGGAACTACCTAACAACAACACTTTCTTTCTCTTCACTGATTTCCCTACATTCTGACTTTTCAATTTGCTGCTGAAAGTTTGTTGTGCCCTGTCTGCACCTGCAACTGCTTGATGCTCCCCAGCTTCTAACTGAACCAACAGATCAAATCTATTTTCCAAATTCAGCACGAAGCTGTCAGACAAAGTTCTGGGCCTGTTCCTCCTGTTGCCTGTTGCCACTTCCCACCTCTCTTTACCCTTCTCCCTCCTTAACCTGTCAAGATCTCCCCTTGCCTTGTCTTACTCAGCCTGAAGGGCGGCAATTTTCCCCTCCTGTTCTAGTATCTTCCTATCTCTACTACAAATCCTACAAAACCACTGATGGGTCTCATTTACTTCCCCTATTCCCACACCACTACATTCGCCCACATGGAAAAAAACTACAGTACCCATCACACCAAAGCCCCGACCTAACAATTCTACGGCAAGTCAAGAACTTTTCACTCATGATAAAGGTAATAGAGTATTAAGAATAAGTCAGTTAAATTACAGATAAACACGAAAATGTGGTTCAACAAATTTGGCCTATACGCAACTGTGTGTAAACAAAAACAACAGTGCAAAGTTTCTGAAATAGCAACTTAAACTTTACGCTACTTTCCGGAAATGCTAGTTAAATTATGAAGAGGTATGCTACAGTTAAATTGCTGGAGAGAGCAAAGAACAACTAAACGAAATTCTATAGATTTACTGCGGCAAAACGTAAACAGAAAATACGACTGTACGGTCTTTTTGCGTTTTCTACTATATAACATAAATAAAAATGAATCCTTTAATGGTACACTTAAAAGGCACACTAATACACCTATTTACCAAGTAATCAATAGTAAACTATATGTTTTATAGTCTAAAATGACTTAACTTTACGAGAACACCAAAACTCGCTCTAGTCGCCTGGCTGCAGGGCTGACTGCAAGTCAGCATATATACATAGGCAATAATTTTGTTTTTTGGTGAAGTAGAATCTCAAAAAAAATTTTTTTGTTCCTTTTCATAGGTGTTCAATACGCCCCCTTGAAATGTGTGGCATATATCATTGCGGTATTCAAATTGTTCCCACACTGCAGCGAGCATGTCTTGAGTTATAACATCCACAGCTGGTGTTATGGGCTGTCTCACTTCATTCATTGTTGTTGGTAATGGAGGCACATAAACAGAATCTTTTATAAACCCCACCACATGATAGAATCGCATAGTCAGGTCCAGTGATCTTGGAGGCCAGTAATGTAAGGCTGAATCATTTGGTCCAGTGTGATAGATCCATTGTTCAGTAATCCTTTGAATTAAAAATTCCTGAACTTTCAAATGCCAGTGTGATGGTGTCCCATCCTGTTGGTAAATGAAGTTGTTCGAATCAGCCTCAAGCTGTGGGAAAAGAAAGTTCTGAAGCATATCAAGATATGTGCTTCCTGTAACAATTTTCTTGGCAAAGGAAAATGGAGCATACACCTTTTCCTGTGAAACTGCACAAAACACATTAGATTTTGGAGAGTCCGTCTCCTGTTGTACAACTTCATGTGGTTGTTCCATACCCCATATTCCGGTGGAGTGTTCTTTGCTGTTAGTAGTAGTTTATCCTGTAGTGAAGTAGAAGTGGATAGTTCCTGTGAATTATTATGGGTGGAGGTTACACTCATCAACCGAGCTACGTTGATAATTGGCTCCTTTTACCGACCTCCCGACTCAGCAGCATTAGTGGAAGAAAAACTGAGAGAAAATTTGGAATACCTTTCACATAAATTTTCTCAGCATGTTACAGTCTTAGGTGGAGATTTCAATTTACCAGATATAGACTGGGACACTCAGATGTTTAGGACGGGTGGTAGGGACAGAGCATCGAGTGACATTATACTGAGTGCACTATCCGAAAATTACCTCCAGCAATTAAACAGAGAACCGACTCGTGGAGATAACATCTTGGACCTACTGATAACAAACAGACCCGAACTTTTCGACTCTGTATGTGCAGA
Organism: Schistocerca serialis cubense; assembly: GCF_023864345.2. Taxonomy (NCBI): domain Eukaryota; kingdom Metazoa; phylum Arthropoda; class Insecta; order Orthoptera; family Acrididae; genus Schistocerca; species Schistocerca serialis. The sequence continues at coordinate 1,128,542,985 of NC_064639.1, forward strand.
ACAGGGAATCAGTGATCATAAGGCCGTTGCAGCATCCCTGAATATGGAAGTTAATAGGAATATAAAAAAAGGGAGGAAGGTTTATCTGTTTAGGAAGAGTAATAGAAGGCAGATTTCAGACTACCTAACAGATCAAAACGAAAATTTCTGTTCCGACACTGACAATGTTGAGTGTTTATGGAAAAAGTTCAAGGAAATCGTAAAATGCGTTTTAGACAGGTACGTGCCGAGTAAAACTGTGAGGGACGGGAAAAACCCACCATGGTACAACAACAAAGTTAGGAAACTACTGCGAAAGCAAAGAGAGCCTCACTCCAAGTTTAAACGCAGCCAAAACCTCTCAGACAAACAGAAGCTAAACGATGTCAAAGTTAGCGTAAGGAGGGCTATGCGTGAAGCGTTCAGTGAATTCGAAAGTAAAATTCTATGTACCAACTTGACAGAAAATCCTGGGAAGTTCTGGTCTTACGTTAAATCAGTAAGTGGCTCGAAACAGCATATCCAGACACTCTGGGATGATGATGGCATTGAAACAAGAGGATGACACGCGTAAAGCTGAAATACTAAACACCTTTTTCCAAAGCTGTTTCACAGAGGAAGACCGCACTGCAGTTCCTTCTCTAAATCCTCGCACAAACAAAAAAATGGCTGACATCGAAATAAGTGTCCAAGGAATAGAAAAGCAACTGGAATCACTCAACAGAGGAAAGTCCACTGGACCTGATGGGATACCAATTCGATTCTACACAGAGTATGCGAAAGAACTTGCCCCCCTTCTAACAGCCGTGTACCGCAAGTCTCTAGAGGAATGGAAGGTTCCAAATGATTGGAAAAGAGCACAGGTAGTCCCAGTCTTCAAGAAGGGTCGTCGGGCAGATGCGCAAAACTATAGACCTGTATCTCTGACGTCGATCTGTTGTAGAATTTTAGAATATGTTTTTTGCTCGAGTATCATGTCATTTTTGGAAACCCAGAATCTACTCTATAGGAATCAACATGGATTCCGGAAACAGCGATCGTGTGAGACCCAACTCGCTTTATTTGTTCATGAGACCCAGAAAATATTAGATACAGGCTCCCAGGTAGATGCTATTTTTCTTGACTTCCGGAAGGCGTTCGATACAGTTCCGCACTGTTGCCTGATAAACAAAGTAAGAGCCTACGGAATATCAGATCAGCTGTGTGGCTGGATTGAAGAGTTTTTAGCAAACAGAACACAGCATGTTGGTATCAATGGAGAGACGTCTACAGACATTAAAGTAACCTCTGGTGTGCCACAGGGGAGTGTTATGGGACCATTGCTTTTCACAGTATATATAAATCACCTAGTAGATAGTGTCGGAAGTTCCATGCGGCTTTTTGCGGATGATGCTGTAGTATACAGAGAAGTTGCAGCATTAGAAAATTGTAGCGAAATGCAGGAAGATCTGCAGCGGATAGGCACTTGGTGCAGAGAGTGGCAACTGACCCTTAACATAGACAAATGTAATGTATTGCGAATACATAGAAAGAAGGATCCTTTATTGTATGATTTATGATAGCGGAACAAACACTGGTTGCAGTTACTTCTGTAAAATATCTGGAAGTATGCGTGCGGAACGATTTGAAGTGGAATGGTCATATAAAATTAATTGTTGGTAAGGCGGGTACCAGGTTGAGATTCATTGGGAGAGTCCTTAGAAAATGTAGTCCATCAACAAAGGAGGTGGCTTACAATACACTCGTTCGACCTATACTTTAGTATTGCTCATCAGTGTGGGATCCGTATCAGATCGGGTTGACGGAGGAGGTAGAGAAGATCCAAAGAAGTGCGGCGCGTTTCGTCACAGGGTTATTTGGAAACCGTGATAACGTTACGGAGATGTTTAACAAACTCAAGTGGCAGACTCTGCAAGAGAGGCACTCTGCATCGCGGTGTAGCTTGCTCGCCAGGTTTCGAGAGGGTGCGTTTCTGGATGAGGTATCGAATATATTGCTTCCCCCTACTTATACCTCCCGAGGAGATCACGAATGTAAAATTAGAGAGATTAGAGCGCGCACGGAGGCTTTCAGACAGTCGTTCTTCCTACGAACCATACACGACTGGAACAGGAAAGGGAGGTAATGACAGTGGCACGTAAAGTGCCCCCCGCCACACACCGTTGGGTGGCTTGCGGAGTATAAATGTAGATGTAGATGTAGATTCTCACATTATGACAGTTCACCTTTCCTTTTAAATGGAATATTACCTCGTCACTAAAGACCAAGAGTGGAAGAAAATTGTCATCCTGCATCTTGCCAAGAATGAAATTGCAGAACTCCACACATTGTTGTTTATCACCTTCATGAAGAGCTTGCAGTAGCTGGATTTTTTATTGTTTCAAGTGTAAATGTTGACGCAACACGCGCCAGACGGGCATCGGGGGCATCTTAAGTTGTCAAGCTGCACAGCAAACTGATTTGTGCGGACTCCTTATGAAACTATGGTTGGATGCATTTGAAGTCTGTGTCAGACGCTCAGGACGGCCGGGCAGTTTGCCTTTACTCAAACAACCTGTTTCTCAGAATTGCTCGTGCCATCATCTAATACTCTATGCTGTAAGAATATACACATCATACCTAGTACGAAAGTCACACTGAACAGTTATTACTGACCCGCATTGCGCAAAACGTAGAACACAAAATGCTTTCTGTTGTCCCGATACCATTTTTATTAGAGTTGAAGTGGGCACACACTGCTGGTACCTAGTGGGAACCACGTTAAACTTGAGAGTTTGCTCTTTCTAACTGTACGTTGTTCACGCACATATGTCAAATAACGTAATAGTTATGATTTTTTTAAATCGGGTGATTCTCTTTGATATATCCTGTAGTCTCATTTTGATCAGATCTGCTGGTAACAAGTCTAGCAACACACACCTGAAATGCTTCAATGTCTTTCTTTAATTTGACATGGTGAGGATCCCAAACACTTGAGTAGTACACAAAAATGTGTCGCACATGTGTTCTGGACGGGGTCTCCTTTATAGGTATATTAATCCCCATGGTAGTGTTGCAGGACCTCTGCTGTTTCTTATCTGTATAAATGATTTAGGAGTCAATCTGAGCAGCCGTCTTAGGTTGTATACAGATGCTGCTGTTGTGTATCATCAAGTAAAGTCATCAGAAGATCAATATCAATTGCAAAGTGATTTAGATAATACATATGTATGGTGTGAATGTTGGTAATTAACCTTAAATAACATCCGAAGTCATCCATAAGAGTGCTAAAAGTGTGATGTTTGCCTGCTTTATTTCTTCATTGATTCTCCCCAGTGTCATTGTACTGCATTGTTATACTGGCTGGAAAATGGAGGAGGTGGATGTTCAACACTGACCAAGGTAAATGATGTAGCCAACAGTTGCATAGTTCAGTTTCACAGTTCTTTACTTTCATTGTTCAACCCCCCCCCCCCCCCCCCCCCCTCGATATTACACAGTTAATATGGCCAGTTAACTATTGGCAAATTTTGATAAGCCTCATAAATAGGTTGCAGGCAAACATCAGCATACTGCTACAATAGTTTACTGTTGAATATCTATGAGCAGTAAAAACCTAGCCACACAGTTCACAGTTCTTGCAGAGTAATGCTGTACATATTGAACAGACACTGTCATTGTTGTTGTAACCAGCACAGATTCCTTGTCTGTAAATCGGCCGTGGACCGATTGTCTCGTGACCAAAAATCGGGCCTTTATATATCATCACAATAATAGGCACTAAAACTATACATTGTTTGATGTTTAAGTTACAGAAATTACAATTAAAAAATAACTCATTCCATTAACTGAATATATAGAAAAATTCTGTCTTTTTAACAGTTTCTGCTACTACAAGGATTAAGGGGTATTATTTATTTAAATGATGAAATTAACAGATATAGTTATACAAACAATACTTTTGACAACACTGGTGATTACTTTGGAATTAATTAAGGACTAGCTTTATTAACATGTTTTTGAATAGAGCCAAATAGATACTTTAAGAATACTAGTACTACTTTTTCCAAATGTTTATAATTAGTACAGAATTTATATTTATTATGCATCAACAATAGAATTTAAGTTACAAAAACGGTTACTGATTTCACTCTATAACAAAAGATATTAACTAGGAATAGTCAAAATAAATCAGAAAAATAATTACATACACAACACTAAGCACCAAATTATATCTGGAGCTATATTCTTTTAAACTGAGGACCAACCTTTCTCTTTTATGAAAATGCAAATTATACTCTCGTAAATGAGATCGACAGGAAGTGCAAAATGGATGATCATGGATACCTAGAGGACAAATGTAAGGATGTAGAGGCGCATTTCACTAGAGGTAAGATAGATACTGCGTACAGGAAAATTTAAGAGACCTTTGGAGAAAAGAGAACCACTTGCATCAGTATTAAGAGCTCAGATGGAAACCCAGTTCTAAGCAAAGAAGGGAAAGCAGAAAGAGGGAAGGAGTATATAGAGGGTCTATACAAGGATGATCTTCTTGAGGACAGTATTATAGAAATGGAAGAGAATGTAGATGAAGATGAGATGTGATAGTGCGAGAAGAGTGACAGAACACTAAATGACCTAAGTCGAAACAAGGCCCCGGGAGTAGACAACATTCCATTAGAACTACTGACAGCCTTGAGAGAGCCAGCCATAACAAAACTCTAACATCTAGTGAGCAAGATGTGTGAGACAGACGAAATACCCTCAGACATAAAGAAGAATATAATAATTACAATCCCAAAGAAAGCAGGTGTTGACAGATGTGAAAATTACCGAACTATCAGTTTAATAAGCCATGGCTGCAAAATACTAACTCGAATTCTTTACAGACGAATGGAAAAACTGGTAGAAGCCGACCTCTGGGAAGATCAGTGTGGATTCCGTAGAAATGTTGGAACACGTGAGGCAATACTGACCCTACGACTTATCTTGGAAAATAGATTAAGGAAAGGCAAACCTACATTTGAAGCATTTGTAGACTTAGAGAAAGCTTTTGAAAATGTTGACCGGAATACTCTTTCAAATTCTGAAGGTGACAGGGGTAAAATACAGGGAGCGAAAGGCTATTTGCAATTGGTACAGAAATCAGATGGCAGTTATAAGAGTGGAGGGGCATGAAAGGGAAGCAGTGGTTGGGAAGGGAGTGAGACAGGGTTGTAGCCTATCCCCAATGTTATTCAATCTGTATATTGAGCAAGCAGTAAAGGAAACAAAAGAAAAATTCAGAGTAGGAATTAAAATCGGTGGAGAAGAAATAAAAACTTTGAGGTTCGCCAATGACATTGTAATTCTGTCAGAGACAGCAAGGAACCTGGAAGAGCAGCTGAACGGAATGGAGAGTGTCTTGAAAGGAGGATATAAGATGAAATCAACAAAACAAAACGAGAATAATGGAATGTAATCGAATTAAATCGTGTGATGCTGCAGGAATTAGATTAGGAAATGAGACACTTAAAGTAGTAAAGGAGTTTTGCTATTTGGGGAGCAAAATAACTGATGATGGTAGAAGTAGAGAGGATATAAAATGTAGACTGGCAATGGCAAGGAAAGCATTTCTGAAGAAGAGAAATTTGTTAACATCGAGTTTAGATTTAAATGTCAGGAAGTTGTTTCTGAAAGTATTTGTATGGAGTGTAGCCATGTATGGAAGTGAAACGTGGATGATAAATAGTTTAGACAAGAAGAGAATAGAAGCTTTTGAAATGTGGTGCTACAGAAGAATGCTGAAGATTAGATGGGTAGATTACATAACTAATGAGGAGGTATTGAATAGAATTGGGGAGAAGAGAAATTTGTGGCACGACTTGACTAGAAGAAGGGATCGGTTGGTGGGGCATATTCTGAGGTATCAAGGGATCACCAATTTAGTATTGGAGGGCAGTGTGGAGGGTAAAAATCGTAGAGGGAGACCAAGAGATTAATACACCAAACAGATTCAGAAGGATGTAGGTTGCAGTAGGTATGGGAGATGATGAACCTTCCACAGGTTAGAGTAGCATGGAGAGCTGCATCAAACCAGTCTCTGGACTGAAGACCATAACAAGAACTCTTGTATGTTAATGATAATTAGTCAAAAATGAAAAAAATGAATTTAAGGAGTCATATGGCAAAACAAGAGAGGAAGTAGAAAGATCCCAACTTGCTTCATAAAAAACGGAATCCATTAAACTTCAGTTACACAATAAATCAAATTTAACTAAATACTTAGGAATTACAGTTACTAACAACTTAAACTGGAAAGAAAACATAGAAAATAAGATTAAGGGAGTACACTGAGAAAGTTCGAAGAAGTATAACATGTTTTGTATTATTAGGAAAAAGGTGGAGTGTGTCATGGACATGATACAGGATTTGGGGTGAAAGTCATGAAAACAAATTCCCTTTTTATTATATATATATATTTTTTTTTTACCCTCTTACAAAATTTCAGTTACTTTCTTCTACAAATGTGAAAATATTTTCTTGACAATAAAATAAGGGAAATTGGAGCTCTCATGGGAAGATATATGTGTTCGTTTTTTCCGCACTGTGTTCGATAGTAGAATAATAGAGAATTAATGTGAAGGTGGTTCAATGATCCCTCTGCTGGGCACTTAAATGTTTTGATTGTCAACCATTTACACGGTTTTTCTTTGTAACAGTGTCTCTTGCTGTGCATAGTTTTAATTTTAAAGTTTTACTGCATACACTTTGATATGGCTTTTATTGATGTTCTGAACTTATTCATTTTTGGCCAAAGTCTCAGATCTGCTGTTCACTCTGTGTGCACACAGCTAATGTATCTCCTGACATGGAATTCAAGAACATCAACATAAATAAATTAAAAAAAGGGGGGGGGGGGGAATCCGAACACTTGCTGGTAATATGCACTCTCTCTTTTTCATAGCATTTATCCTACTGTATGAGATCTGCTGCTTTCATGATTTTGCAAATTGTATTTTATTTAACCTTGTGGTCGGATGTTCTGCGTTTTGCCGGTGTCCTCAGATAATATAAGGAAGGGAAATCATGTGTGACATCTACATGTGAACTGTGTAAATATTGTTGTATGTCATCGTTTTTAATTGTTTGTGTGGGAATAGTTCAGCATTTATATAAGTAAGGTTGAGCACCACCTAAAACACACTCAGGTTGGCTGGTATACAAGACCAATAATAATTAATCCACCATATGAATTTGATCTAGGCCTCGTTCAGTTCCCTGTCTCGCAGTCTATACAAGTCATTCCTCTTACAGTGTAATGTGTGGATTGCAACACATTTTTAGTAGTATGTTAATTCTCCTCTCTATTGGTGTGTAATTGCAATACAATGCAGCAAAATTGTGAAAGTTTTGGTGTAGAATGACAAATAACTCTGTGCCACGCAGTCTTCCACCTTGAGTTGGAGATGCTCATTTACTGTAGTGGTTGTTTTGTTAATTCCAGAAGAAATTCATAGTTCAGAAATTTGTTGAGGTAATCAAAACTCATTCTGCACAGGACCATACCTGCAAAGGACATATGTGCATTCTGTGTTTTCATCTAGAAAGAAGTCTCCTGTTGGGAAAAGATGTTGCATTATCAGATGTCACATGATTCACAAGGAGATGCTAAACTAGAAACCTATAGTACTATAGTATGTTGCTCTTTCTGCATCATTAATTGAAGTTCTCCTCATGAAAAATGACATTGCTTCCCCCAGGTCTTTGGCTGAAGAAGCAATGGATCCACAGTCTCATTTACTTAATGTAAAGCCAACAAACACCAGTCCTTAGAGTGGGAGTGAAAGCATGACATGTTATACCCCCCAGGGGAATTACAACTCTTTTACGAGAACTTGTGTGGGGAGCATGGGCCTCCAAGCTATCGCATTGCTTCTTCCCTGCTGACTACCTGGCTTGCTCGTGTGATGTTGATTGTTGCTTTTCTTTCCAGTTTTGGCTAACTCATGTTCCATCACCACATCTGGATGTGACTTCCATCTTTTTTTGAATGTTTTCAAAAATCCAGGCTGTGGGGGGAAGGTCACCCAACACCCAGCATGGAAGCCATTCCATGTGGGGGAATGTCAATACCCTTACACAAGTTGCTCCCTTTCATTACACAGAGAACACAATATTGATGCTTGAGCTGTTATGTCCCTATGCATGCCAGGGAATAGGTGCCTGTCATTTGGGGGCACTTGGATCTGTGGAAATGGCTATCAAGCTGGTGGCCATTGCTGTGGCCAGGTGAAACCTGTGGGGTAATCCTTGTTTGGAGTGGGTAGTACAATGGCAGGAGACATCTGGTGCAGTGAAAAGACTAAAGTTATCCATTGGTGGCCAAGAGGCTCCAGCAATCTCATGAGGCAGACCTGAATCGTTAAATGCAGATCTTTATACCCTAAGTTTCCCTCCTTGGCCATGGCATGAAAGGAATCCTAAGTCAAGTGAACTGCAGAAACTTATTCCCCTCAGTTCTTAATTTTTACCAGGATTTAATGCTGTAAATGAATTAAAAAGTATTCAAAAGCTTGCAGAAGTGAGGGTTCCATCACTTCATTCATCAACACTGGAGTGTTCATCATCGTTTTCCAGGGGGATTTGCTTCCAGAGAAAGTCAAAATCATGGTCTACTGTTTGTGATGTGAAGCAATATTTTCCACACACACACACACACACACACACACACACCCGGCGTGGTACCTTAAATGCCTTTGCTTAAGACATACATCATCTTGGTAGATGAATAACCCATATTGTACAAAATGTGATCAGACACCTAATAAAAAGTGTCCATGTGAATCAACATCTTTCTGTGTCAGTTGAGGAGACGACCTCTGTCCCAATCCCCACTGTGTTCTACCATTTGCAAAGCAAAATCTAGGAACTTAATGCCTCTGATAAGCTCAGAAAAAGTAAGATTGCTTCTATCCTGTGTCAATGTTATTGAGTTTTACCACTACCATGGCCAGGTGATTGGCAGTAGTCAAGAATTTACTCCTTGCATTCCCTCGATATTGACCTCTTGTAGTTGTGCAAGCAAATTAGCCCATGGGGAGGTAGTCCCTTTCCTCTGTAGATTACTACAGCAATATCTTCTGGGACATCACTTCCCTCGAGAGGAGACATCGAAGCAGCGTCCTCCTCCAGCATATACTGGTGACAGGGCTCTCAACAGAGTACCCTCTCCCCTGAAAATCCACATACTTACGTGCTGACACCAGCCAGTGGTTGAAGAAGCCACAGGCTGTGGGTCTCATGACTGACTGCTCCTTTTGAGTTCCTACCCATGCAGCAGACAAGCCCTCACAATAATTATGACTCTGTAAAGTAGTTAAAGAGAAGAAGGAGAAATCTCAGCAGAAGTCTACTCCACTGAACTGGAGATGTGAGATATCGCCCTCACGCCGTCTGACTCCAAATCTAAGTTTATCGGTGCCGTTCCACCTCACTGATAACACAGATTCTGGGGCAAGACCTTCCTCATGACTCCTTGATCCCAATCAGAAATCCTTAACCTGATAATTCAATGGAACTGCTGTCAGTTACATTGTCACCTGCCAGAACTTCGACATCTAAAGTCCTCCTGTTTTGCAATCTCTGTTGGTATTCAAGAAATATATTTCACTGATGGCCTTTCACCAACTCTTCTAGGTTGCCATGCTCTATCAGAACCCTCCTGGCACCAAGAATGCATCTGGAAGTTGTCTGTACATTGGATCACACAAGTGTCAGTGAGTGGATTTCCTCCATATCACATTGGAAAGAATAGCAGTGTGAATACAAATGACTCCAACAATCACCATTAGCAGTGTGTATTTACCTCCAGGGTGATATGACTCCTTTTCATCTGACAACCTTCTCCTCCTTTTCTCCTAATTGGGGATTTCAGTGCATGCCATCCCCTGTGAGAAAGTACTACTTTGTTTGTTGTGGTGTCTTCTCATTGACCATCTTCTTTCTGACCTCGATCTGTGTCTTTGACAATGACAGTACTCCTACTCTTTTCAGCTGTCGTCTTTACAGTCTATTTCCCCAATCTCATTCCCCCAGGGGGCTCACCACACTTTGGCAAGTTTGTGCTTGGTTACTAACGGGGTCCCAGCCTTTGCAGCATTTTTTCCCTTCTGTGCTGCATGTCTATCCTCATGCTATTCTTTTTCTCCTCCCTTGAGGAACATGTCTGGGGTGTTATTGGGAATGTTCTGCATCGTCTGTCACTGACGTAAGAACAGTCTCACCATTGTTTTTCGCTCCCTTTACCTTTCTTTGTTTCCCTTCTCCTCTCATTCCTCTGCTCTGCCGTTTGAGGTTCCTCTTTTTCTTCTTCCTCCTTGTGCACTCATGAAGCCCAGCCCACACATCCAATGTGTAACAGGTGACTGGGTAATGCATAATTCCCAGCCCCGGATTGACAGGTAGGGTTCGCACGTACCCCCTGGTACAGGCCAGGCCCAGGGAGAGATGACTGCCTGAGATGCAACCTTCCCAAATTGCGAATTGGTCCCTCTGTTAGGTATTTGGGAGGTGTGACCTGAGGCGTGAACAATCACCTAAAGCAGGTGTGCCCCGTCGTGAAGGGGGCCTCTAGTTGTAAGGAGCGCGCCATTAGAGACACTGGCAATTGTGGGGGATTTTGTCGCAGTGAGTCAATCGTATTCACAGTCAACGTCTACAAAACGTAAACGTAATGAGGCTAATGATCCAAAGACCCTTTCCACTTCACCACGGTTCCTTGTGGTCTCACGTACTGAAGACGGTCAGTCCTTCGCCACGGTAAATCCGTTTATTATTCAGAAAGGTGTTAATGCAATTGCCGGCCCTGTGAAATCCTGCTCTCGTTTACGGAATGGCACTTTGCTTTTGGAGACTACTTCTGATTCTCAAGCACAACAACTGCTTGCCGCCTCACTACTCCACGGCTAATCTGTTCGTGTCGAGGCCCGTAGAACTTTGAATTCTTCCCGTGGTGTTATTTACTCTAGGATGCTCGACGGTCTAACCGAGGCCAAAATCCAATCTTACCTCTCTGATCAGGTGTCATTGCCATCCGTCATGTAATGAAAAAGGTAGATTCCTTAGTGCTGACCCATACTCTTTTTCTCATCTTTGATAGAGTGGTGCTTCTGTCCAAGGTCACAGCAGGCTATGAAATTATCACAGTCTGGCTGTACACTCCAAACCTGATGCACTGCTACCATTGTCATCATTGCAACCTCACTAGAAAGTCTTGTCGACACCCGGCCAAATGTGTTACCTGTGGTAAGGGTGCGCACGAGGGTGATTGTCTGCCTCCTTCTCCCCGCCATATCAGCTACAGTAGCGGCTGTGCCACCTCCTCTCGGGATTGTCCTGTGTATCTTGATGAATGGGCTGTCGGAGAGATCTGGGTAAAGGAAAAAGTGCCGTACCCAGTTGCTCACGAGTTATTGGCTAGTCGCAAACCCTGCATACTCCCGTCTGGCACCTATAGTTCTGTTCCTGTTACCCCTCACTCCATGAAGGACATGGCCACGCAGACATGTGACCTCCAATTCAGCTCTGAGGTTGTGAAATTGCCCAGTGTCAAGGTAGCACGCCATCCTCCCACTGAGCTGTGAAACAAGCCATCATACTCTCACTTCGAGGGACGAAGCCACCAGCTACACAACCGATAGGCCGGAAAGGACAGGAGTACTCCCGTGAAAACTTCCTACGTCACTCCAGCCAAACACCCTAGTCTTCCTCTAACTGTAAAGGCTTGAAGAAATCCACCAAAGGCATACGACCTTCTTCATCAACTCAAATATCCTCTTCAGTGGTGTCGCCATGTGATACCTTAGCCCGGCCAGTCTCTGTGTCGCCAGTGCGCACCACCGACCATTTTTCAGCATTGGACTCCACAGACCGACTGCACGAGCAAGCCGATCCTCCTACTTCTGTGCCCTGTAGTAGCGACTCTTCACTGGCGGTCACTCAGCAGCCACCGAGGTGACACTCCTACATTTCTTCCTCGTCGTGACTCTCCTCCAATGGAATGTCCCACAAAGAGGATTTACAGCTGCTTTTAGCATCGCAGCGTCCCATTGTACTCTGCCTTCAGGAAACGAAATTACGCACTCGTGGCTGCTTTGAGCTTTCACATTTATTAACAGTTCGTTTTGACTTTCCCCCTGAGGTCAGCATTCCATCTCATGGAGGGGTCATGCTGCTCATATGGGATGACATTCATAGTCAACACATCTCCCTGACTACCCATCTTCAAGTTATTGCAGTTCACCTTTTCCTTCCCCACCTGCCTTTTTCCCTCTGTACCATTCATGTCTCTTCGTCATTCAATGTCACCAGGGCAGACTTCCTTCAGCTTGCTGGGCCGCTACCTCCCCCATTTTTGCTACTCTGTGACTTTAATGCGCATCATCCCTTTAGGGGTTCTCCCAGAACCTGTCAGAGAGGTGCCCTCTTGGCTGACCTTCTTAACCAACTTAACCTCTTCTGCCTCGACATTGGAGCATCCAGTTTCCTTTCCGACTCCTCGCACAGTTATTCCCATTTGGACCTATCCTTCTGCACTGCCCAGCTTGCGCATCATCTTGAGTGGTTCGTTCTTTCTGACACCTACTCGAGCGAACATTACCCGTGTGCTATCCATTTGCTGACTCCTACCTCATCTCCATTTACAGCCAAATGGCAGCTTACTAAGGCTGACTGGTCAGCTTTACTCCTCCCTGGCGACCTTCGGAGAACAAGATTTCCCCAGTTGTGATGACCAGGTGGAATATGTCACAAATGTTATCCTAACTGCTGCAGAACGTTCCATTCCTCTCACTTCCTCTTTACCATGTCGTGTCCTAGTCGCTTGATGGACTGAGGCATGCTGCAATGCATTTTGCGCATGGAGACATGCTCTCCACATTTTTAACCGTCATCCTACAATGGCAAACTGCATTCATTATAAACAGATGCGTGCAAAAAGTTGTCGCGTTTTTCGGGATAGCAAAAAAGGTAGAAATATTTCATTCACTAGTTCTCCTAACAGTTCCACCTCTTTCTCTGTCATCTGTGCCAACCTCCAACAGCTCTCTGGGACCAAGATCTATTCCCCAATTTCCTGCCTGACAGTAGCAGACGATGTTATTGTGGACCCTATTGCTATCTCCAACACCTTGGGCCACCATTTTGCGGACATTTCGAGTTCTTCCCACTATCAACCTTCCTTCCTCCATTGGAAATGAGTGGAGGAGGCTCGAGCGATACCCTTATCTTCTCAGAATCATGGATGCTACAATGCCGCCTTTACTATGAGGGAGCTAGATCATGCTCTCAGTTCATCCCGATCCTCTCACCCCACGGCCAGACGCCATCTGCATTCAGATGTTGCAGCACCACCTTTCTATCGCAGGCAAGCACTTTCTGCTTAACACATACAACCGCATCTGGGCAGAGGGCACATTTCCTGGACATTGGCGTGAAGCCGTCATACCCGTACCTAAGCCCGGTAAGGACAAAAATCTTCATTCTAGTTACCACCCCATCTCTCTCACCAGCTGCGTTTGCAAGGTGATGGAATGTACAATTCATGCCCGGCTGTGTGGTGGCTCGAGTCTCGCAATTTACTGACGAATGCACAGCATGGATTTTGAATGTGATGTTCTGCAGTTGACTATCTCGTTACTTTGTCCACCCAGGTTATGAATGGTTTTCTGCGGAAGTCCTGGACTGTGGCAGTCTTTTTCGGTTTGGAGAAGGCCTACGACACCTGATGGAGAACTGGTATCTTCTGTACTCTTTACAAATGGGGCTTCTGTGGCCCCCTGCCTTGTTTCCTTCAGGAATTTTCAAAAGACCGAGTTTTCAAGGTGCGTGTGGATTCTGCCTTGTCAGACACCTTTATCTAGGAAATCCATGTGCTTCAGGGTTCCATCCTGAGCATCATCTTCTTTGCTATTGCCATTAACCCTATAATGGCCTGTCTCTCACCAAGCATCTCCGGCTCCCTTTTTATTGACGATTTTGCCATATATCGCAGTTCTTCATGGACCTGTCTCACTGAGCGGCATCTTCAGCAATGTCTTGACCACCTTTACACCTGGAGCATCGACAATGGCTTTCACTTTTCCACTGATAAAACCACCATCTGTATGAATTTATGGCGACTCAATTGGTTTCTCCCACCATCTTTACATCTTGGGCTTGTTGCCCTTCTGTTCATCGAAACTATGAAGTTCCTGGGGCTCATGCTCGATAGCAAACTCTTGTGCTCTTCCCAGGTGTCTTACCTGACAGCTCTCTGTAATCGGTTCCTCAGTGTCCTATGTGTACTCAATGGTACTTCCCGGGGTGCAGATCAAACAACCCTCCTCCATTTTTACCAGTCCCAAGTCCTTTCGAAACTTGATTATGGGTGCTTTGTTTATGCGTCTGCACGTCTGTCCCTCTTACGCTATCTCAACACTATCCACCATCATTGCATCCATTTGACCACTGGCAACTTTTACACTAGCTCGGTTGAGAGTCTGTAATGCTGATGCTGCTGAACTACCACTGTCCTATCGCCAGACTTTCTACTCGGCAGGTTTGCATGCCGTTTGTCTGCCGTGTGAGACCAACTATTCTGTGCCATCTCCTTCGATGATTCATTTGATCGCCAGTATGGGACATGTCCCTCTTCCCTGTTACCTTCTGGAGTCTGCTTTTGGCACTCACTACAGCAGCTTAACTTCACACTACCTGCAACTTTCCCAGTGGGTGTGAACCCTTCACGACCTTGACTTCGTGAAGTGACCAATGTTAACCTTGGTTTTCATTCACTTCCTTCTGCTCAGACTCACTCTGCGCCCCCCCCCCCCCCCCCCCCCCCCCCCCCCCCCCCCCCCCCCCCCCAGGGGATCCACAACTCTTTTGTGGATACGTGCGTAGCGAGCACGGGGCTCCGAGCTAATGTGGCCTTCCTTCCTTTCCGGGCTGCATACCTTCCCTTTCCGCATCCTTCCCCATCCCCTGTCTTCACCCCCCCCCCCCTCACCTCTGGCTCTTTCCTTCACTTTCTCCCCCTCTGGGAGTATGGTTTGCGCCTACGTCCGGAGACGGACGCTTGTCAATGTACCGCATTCTTCTTCTTCCTTGCTTGTATGTCTTCTTCCTTCCTTTGTCCTTCTCCATTCCTTACCTCTTCTCTTTACCCTTTTCTCCGCTGCGGCGTTTGAGACCCCCTCTTCTTTCCTTTCCCTTTCTCTTTCTTCCTCCCTGTGCGTGTCTGAAGGCCGACCCACGCACTTCCATGCGTAGCCGGTGACGGGGTAACGCGTAATTCCCCGCCCCGGGTAGACAGGTAGGACACGTACGTACCCCCTGGTAAAGGCCAGGCCCAGGGAGGGGTGATTACCCGAGCTGATACCTTCCGAAAGTGCCGATTGGTCCCTCCGTCCGTTTGTCGGGAGGTGTGACCTGAGGTGTGAACAATCACCTAAGGCGGGTGTGCCCTCGGTGAGGGCCCCCACAAGGGAGGAGCGCGCCATCGGAGACGCCGGTAATCATGGGGGATTCTTCCGCAATGGTTTCCTCACCTTCCACTATGTCTGCTCACAAACGTAAGTTCACTGAGTCTCAGCCACAGACGGTTCTTCCATCGTTGCCACAGTTCCTTGTTGTTTCTCGGTCTGACGAAGGTCACGACTTTTCCACGGTCAACCCTTTCATTATTCAGAAAGGTGTCGACGCAATTGCGGGTCCTGTAAAGTCTTGTTCCAGACTACGGAATGGCACCCTGTTGTTGGAAACACACAGTGCCCTCCAGGCTCAAAAATTGCTGCGTACTTCTCTGCTCCACACCTTCCCTGTCCGGGTGGAACCGCACCGTACCTTAAATTCCTCGCGTGGAGTCGTTTATACACGCTCCCTCGATGGATTGTCTGACGAAGAAATTCAGCACTACCTGTCTGACCAGGGCGTCACCGCTGTTCATCGGGTTACGAAAAGGGTTGACTCGAACATCATTCCAACCCGCACTGTCTTCTTGACATTTGACAAAGTTCAACTCCCATCAAAAATCAAAGCAGGCTATGAGATAATTTCCGTTCGCCCTTATGTCCCGAACCCTACGCGTTGCTATCGATGTCAGCGGTTCAATCACACCAGCCAGTCCTGTTCCAATCCGGCCAAATGTGTTACGTGTGGCAGGGATGCCCATGAGGGTGCTTGTCCACCTCCATCCCCTCGCTGCATCAACTGTATGGGTGACCACGCTGCTTCCTCTCGAGATTGCCCTATTTTTAAGGACGAAAAGCTGATCCAGGAAATAAGAGTGAAGGAAAAGGTGTCGACCTTTGCTGCTCGAAAGTTACTCGCCAGTCGACAGCCCACCGTGCCTCAGAAAGGAAAATACAGCGCTGTCCTTGCTTCTCCTCGGCCAACAAAGGAGGCGGCCACGCAGACTTGCGACCTCACATTTAGTACCACGGTCGTCAGATCGGCCAGCGCAAAGATCGCCCGTTCAACCTCACCTCTTTCGCCTGCCCACTCTATGGCTCACCCTTCGTCGAGTTCTGCTAAATCTCGAGCCCAAAAGTCAGACGCCAAGTCTTCAAAAAAAGAGCATTCTCGTGAAGAGTTTTTACGTACTGCAACTTCACAACCATCGGTTCCTCCTTCATCTAAACATACCTCCAAGAAGGCTACGAAGAAACACAGTTCCTCTCCTTCTCCGCCACGGCGTGTCCCATCTACAGCACCACCTGGCGGAAATCGCCCTCGGCCATCTTCTGTGTCGCCGAGGCGCACTGTTGGTGGCCGGTCAACTGGCCGATCGTTGGTGGCAGGAGCTGCTCCTGACCAACCTATGGATCAGGATCTTCTGCCTTCGACTGAATGCCATTCCATCCTGTCGGTCGCAAGCTCTGAGCAGTCGTTGAGTTGACAGCACCCTTGGTGACGTTCCTCCATTTTCTGTTCACCCTATGTCCATTATCCACTGGAATATCCGCGGCATTCGCGCCAATCGGGAGGAATTGTCGATCCTCTTACGATCCTACTCGCCGGTCATCTTCTGTCTTCAGGAAACAAAGCTGCGTCCCCATGACCGCTTTGTTCTCCCTCATTTTCAGTCCGTCCGATATGACCTCCCCTCTGTTGAAGGCACTCCAGCCCATGGAGGACTCATGATTCTGCTCCATGATACTCTCCATTATCACCCAATCCCCTTAAACACTTCCTTCCAAGCTGTCGCCGTCCGTCTTTCCCTTTCTGGATACACGTTCTCTCTTTGTACGGTATACATTCCATCGTCCACACCAATGGAACGAGCTGATCTCCTTCATCTTCTTGATCAGCTTCCACCCCCCTACTTGCTGGTTGGGGACTTCAATGCCCACCACCCGCTTTGGGGATCTCCACATCCTTGTCCACGTGGCTCACTATTGCTAGACGTCTTCCACCAAGCGGATCTAGTCTGCCTCAACACTGGGGTCCCCACATTTTTGTCAGCCTCCACGGCAAATTTATCCCATTTGGACCTTGCGGTCGGTACTGTTCCGCTAGCTCGGCGCTTCGAATGGTTCGCCCTTGATGATACACACTCGAGTGACCACTTTCCATGTGTTCTTCGACTGCAGCCTCAACTGCCATATATGCGCTCGCGACGCTGGAAGTTTGCCCAAGCCGATTGGACACTTTTTTCGTCTCTAGCAACATTCGATGACCGTCGCTTTCCCAGCGTCGACGATGAGGTCACACATTTTACCGACGTTATTCTCACAGCTGCGGAACGTTCAATACCACGCACCTCCGAATTGCCCCGGCGCCCTCCAGTTCCTTGGTGGAACGAGGCATGCCGTGACGCAATACGTGAGCGGCGACGTGCTCTTCGCATTTTCCGTCACCATCCAACTTTGTCCAACTGTATCCGATATAAGCAGCTCCGTGCGCGATGCCGTCGCGTCATCCGCGATAGCAAGAAGGCAAGCTGGAAATTCTTTACTAGCTCATTTAACAACTTCACTCCCTCCTCGGAAGTTTGGAGTCGGCTTCGACGGTTCTCAGGCGCGCCTAGTTTCTCCCCGGTCTCTGGGCTCACTGTCGCGCATGATACCTTAGTGGACCCCGTCGCAATTTCTAACTCATTGGGTCAGCACTTTGCTGAGATTTCGAGCTCTTCAAATTACCCGCCAGCGTTTCTCCCGAAGAAACGTGCAGCGGAAGTGCGACATCTTGCTTTCTCCTCTCAAAATCGCGAAAGCTACAATACTGTTTTCTCCATGCGCGAACTCCAACATGCACTCTCTTCTTCTCGCTCCTGCGCCCCAGGACCGGATGGTATCCATGTCCAAATGTTGCTGCATTTATCAACCCATAGCCTGCGTTACCTCCTTCGCCTTTATAATCGAATTTGGACCGACAGTACCTTTCCCAGGCGATGGCGGGAAGCTATCGTCGTTCCCGTTCCGAAACCTGGAAAGGACAAACATCTCCCCTCTAGCTATCGCCCCATTTCTCTCACGAGTAGTGTCTGTAAGGTTTTGGAGCGTATGGTGAATTACCGTTTAGCTTGGTGGCTGGAGTCCCGCAGTCTTTTAACACCAGCCCAATGCGGATTCCGAAAGCATCGTTCTGCTGTTGACCATCTTGTTGCTCTCTCCACTTATATCATGAACAATTTTCTCCGGAAACGCCAAACGGTAGCAATATTTTTTGATCTGGAGAGAGCGTACGATACCTGTTGGAGGACAGGCATCCTCCGCACACTGTTCTCTTGGGGCTTTAGAGGCCGGCTGCCCCTTTTTTCTTCGCGAATTTATGGCAGAGCGCACATTTAGGGTGCGGGTGAACACTACTCTCTCCCGTACTTTCTCCCAAGAAAACGGGGTACCCCAGGGCTCCGTGCTGAGTGTTGTACTGTTTGCCATCGCCATTAATCCAATTATGGATTGTCTCCTTCCTGATGTCTCGGGCTCCCTCTTTGTGGACGATTTTGCGATCTACTACAGCTCTCAACGGACCAGCCTTCTTGAAAGACGTCTTCAAGGATGTCTCGATCGCCTCCACTCGTGGAGCATCGAAACCGGCTTCCGTTTCTCACCCAGTAAGACCGTTTGTGTAAATTTTTGGCGACGTAAGGAGTTTCTTCCGCCCTCCTTGCATCTAGGTCCTGTCAACCTTCCGTTTTCCGACGTCGCAAAATTCTTGGGTCTTATGTTTGACAGAAAACTGTGCTGGTCCTCCCACGTTTCCTATCTTTCGGCTCGCTGTCTGCGTTCCCTTAACACCCTCCGTGTCCTGAATGGTACCTCTTGGGGAGCGGACCGGGTGGTCCTTCTCCGCCTCTATCGCGCCTTAGTGCGCTCGAAATTGGATTATGGAAGCATAGTCTACTCCTCTGCTCGGCCGTCTATTCTTCGGCGTCTCGACTCTATCCACCACCGTGGATTACGTTTAGTGTCTGGAGCTTTTTACACCAGCCCTGTGGAAAGCCTTTATGCTGAGACTGCTGAACCTCCACTGTCCAATCGGCGGGCAGTCCTTCTGAGTCGTTATGCTAGCCATCTGTCTTCCATGCCTGCTAATCCAGCCTATAACTTTTTTTTCGACGCCTCCTTTGATGTCGAGTATGCAGGCCGCTCCTCCTCCCTCCTACCCCCGGGAGTCCGCTTCCGTCAACTGCTCCATTCTCTTTCCTTCCGCTTTTCTAAAACCTTCTTGACAACTTGGGGTACAGCACCGCCTTGGCTCCGTCCCCGGATCGACTTGCTCAGAGACCTATGTCAATTTCCCAAGGATGGTACCCCTACACTTGTTTACCGTCGGGCATTTGCTGCTCTATGTGCACAAATGACGGAAGCCACATTTATTTACACCGATGGCTCGAAAACATCGTTAGGTGTAGGGAGTGCCTATATTGTTGGCGACACCCCAAATCACTTTCGGCTTCCCGACCAGTGTTCGGTTTATACTGCGGAGCTTTACGCTGTTCTCCAGGCTGTCCACTACATCCGCCGCCATCAGCGGATACAGTACGTAATCTGCTCAGATTCTCTCAGCTCTCTCCTCAGTCTCCAAGCTCTTTACCCTGTGCACCCTCTGGTCCACCGGATTCAGGACTGTCTGCGCTTGCTCCACCTGGGGGGCGTCTCAGTGGCGTTCCTCTGGCTCCCGGGACACGCTGGTATCTGTGGAAATGAGGCGGCCGATATAGCAGCCAAGGCTGCAGTCTCTCTTCCTCGGCCAGCTCTTCAGTCTCTTCCGTTTACCGATCTACGGAGCGGTTTATGTCGCCAAGTCACTCATTTATGGCATGCGCATTGGTCAACACTTCCCCACAATAAATTGCGGGAAGTGAAAGCCGTTCCTTGCGCTTGGACCTCTTCCTCCCGAACGCGTCGTCGGGAGGAGGTAATTTTAGCCCGACTCCGGATAGGGCACTGTCTTTTTAGTCATCGACATCTTTTAAGCGGTGATCCTCCCCCACTCTGTCCCCACTGCTCTCAGCTGTGGACGGTCAGACACTTTTTAATTGAATGCCCCTATTTTAATCCGTTACGCTCCCGTCTACAGCTATCGCCTGATCTATCGTCGATTTTAGCAGATGACACGCGCTCAGCTGACCGCGTTCTCCAGTTTATTAGAGACAGTGACATGACGTCAGTCATTTGAAGCTTTTTTTTGGGGGACAACCAACCCCTTTCTATAGTGGACTTTTAAGCATTCCTTCTGCCTTTAGTTTCTCAAATTTTCTGACTTTGTTTCCATTGCTGCTGATTTTAAATTTCGTTTTTTTCCTGTTTTCTACGTCACGGGCTGGGCGCTAATGACCATAGAAGTTTTGCGCCCTAAAACCACAAACAAAAAAAAAAAAAAAAAAAAAAACTCTGCGCCCCTCAAAGTCTATGTGCACTGTACACTGTCCATCCCTTAGTTGAGCGGGTTTAGAAAAACTGTCACTTGCTCATTCTTGGTGTAGCCAGTGTGATGTTTCTGTGGGCTCCTGGTCATGTCGGTCTGCCAGGAAACAAGGCTGCTGATGCTGCTGCCAAGGCTACAGTCCTTGTACCTCAGCCCACTAGTTCCTATATTCCCTTCGATGATCTCTGTCTTGCCGTCTGTCAGGAGTTTGTGTCCCTGTGGCATCGCCAATAGTCCCCCATTCACAGGAATAAGCTCCGGCTTATGAAGCCTCTCCCAGCAGCTTGGCTGACCTCCTTTCAGCCCTCACACTGGGAGGAGGTCATTTTAAATAGGCTGTGTATTGGGCATTGTCCTTTTAGCCATCGTAATTTCATAAGTGGCGCTACCCCACCACTTTGTACACATTGCGCCCAAGTTTTAACTGTCTTGCCACTTCCTGATGGAATGCCCATTTTTTAACCGTTTACATTTGCACTTGGGTTTGCCATTGAGTTATTGGCCCTTTTAGCAAATTATGCGCGGGCTGTTGACGGCGTTTTACTTTTTATCCACCAAAGCAATATGGTGAAGGCCATTTAATTTTAAATTTTGGACCTCCATTTCTGTATGGTGTCTTTTATAGCCCATTCTCCATGTGCCTGTTTTTAACTGCCTTCTCTTATGTCAACTGGGACTGAAGTATAGTTGTTTTTCAACTCCTCTCTGTCTTCGTGTTCTATAGTTTTGACTTGGGCGTGTATGACCACAAGTGTTTTTTGCACCCTAAAGTAAAAAAAACCAAAACCAAACCCCAATCTCATGGCTTTGCAACAATGGTTGCTACATGAAGCTCTTCGGCAGTGGCCGTCGTCCTGTGATTCTGTCACTTCCTTGTAACACCCAGTGGTCCACCTGCCACACTGTGGTATCTAAAGTTGTATGACTTTTGTTCGTTCTATATTAAACTGCATGTCTGACATTGTGGGAACAGATTTGTTGTGATCATCTGTGCCAATGGAACAGCTGTTCCCCTGTCTACACACCCCCTCCACCAGCTGCCAGTATCATCATGGACCAAAGGTGTTGCAACGGCTGTTCAGGACCATTGAAGGGCACTGCAACATCTCAAGTTACATCCTTCACAATCTGCCCTCATCACTCTTATGAGGTCTGATGCAAAGACTCATTACCTAACTAAACTCAGTAAGAAGCAATGCTGGGAGCACAATGTCTCCACTTTCAAGACTTAACATGTCTACATCTGCATATACATCTACATATATATTTTGCAGTCCACCATAAGGCATGTGACAGAGGCTAACCCATACAACTACTAGTCATTTTCTTTCCTGTTCCACTCGCAAATAGAACGAAGGAAAAATAACCGTCTACATGCCTCCATATGAACCCTAATTTCTTGTATCTTACCTTCATGGTCCTTACACGCAATGCATGTTGAAGGTAATAGAATCTTATGCAGCCAGATTCGAATGCTGGTGCTCTAAATTTCCTCCAAAAGTGATCCTCAAAAAGAATGTTGCTTTCCCTCCAGGGATTCTGATTTGAGTTCCCAAAGCATGTGCGTAGCAATTGTGAGTAGTTCAGACCTACCAGTAACAAACCTAGCAGTCCACCTCTGAATTGCTTCAATGTATTCCTTTAATCTGACATGATAGAGGTCCCAAAAACTCAAGCAGTACTCAAGAATAGGTCACATTAGTGTCCTAGATGCAGTCTCCTTTACAGATGAACCACACTTTCCTAGAATTCTCCCAATAAACAGGAGTCAACCATTTGCCTTCCCTACCACAACCGTCACTTGCTCATTCCATTTCGTATTACTTTGCAATGTTACCCAGATATTTAAATGATGTGACTGTGTCAGGCAGGAGCTACTAATGCTGTATCTCAACATTGCTGGTTTGTTTTTCCTACTCATCTGCATTAACTTACATTTTTCAACAATTAGAGCTACCTGCCATTCATCACATTACTAGAGATTTTGTCAAGTCACCTTGTATCCTCCAGCAGTCACTCAGATTCGACACGTTACCATACACCATAGCATCATCAGCAAGTAACCACAGACTGTTGGCCACCCCCTCTGCCAAATCGTATAGAGAATAATAGCGGTCCTATCACATTTCCCTGGGGCTCCCCTGACATTACCTTTGTCTCTGATGAACACTCGCCATCAAGGACAACGTTTCTGGTTCCATTGCTTAAGAAGTCTTTGAACAACTCCCATATCTGTGAACCTATTCCATATACTCATACCTTCTTTAATAACTTGCTGTGGGGGCACCATATAAAATGTTTTCTGCAAATCTAGAAGTAGCAAACCTGCCTGTTTCCCTTCATCTATAGTTCACAGTATACCATGTGAGAGAGCAGACTGAGTTTTGCACGAACATTGCTTTCTAAAACCAGGCTGATTCGTGGACATAAGCTTCTCAGTCAGAGGGAATTTATGACTTCCATTAATCTGTCCACTTCCGCTGCGCAAGTTTGGGAAACAATAAAACTGAATTCAGGCAAGGGTACTACACATCCCCTTATGGCCTTGTCAGATAATGGGGTGTAAGTGGACAAGCCAGAAGACATGGCTCAGGTTTCAGCTGAACACTTCTTTACTGTGACTATGTTATCCAGACAAGCTCCCGCTTTTTTGTGTTCCGTGGGATTGCGGGGATGAAGAAGCTCAATTTCTTCTCACATAATGAGGAAGTCTACAACCTTCCATTCTCCACATGGGAACTGGAATCAGGTTTGTCTGCAGCCAGACACATTGCTCCAGGACCTGATGAGATCCATTATGCCATACTTCGTCATCTGTGCCCTGAAGTGAAAGGACAGCTCCTCACTTGTTTCAGTCAGATGTGGTTTGAATGACAGTACCCCATGACTTGGAAGGAGGCAATATTAATTTCATTCTGGAAACCAGGCAAGGAATGTAGCACCCCTAACAGTTATCGGAGTATCGCCCTTACCAGTTGTATGGATAAGACTATTGGACACATGGTCAACTGTCACCTCGTCTGGCTGCTAGAATCCCGAGGTCACCTGAACCACTCTCAGTGCAGTTTCAGGCACTGCCATTCCACCCGTGACAATTTCATTCTACTGGAGACGATTATACAGGAGTCCTTCTTACACCGAAATAGTTTCGTTTGTGTGTTTTTTGACCTCGAAAAAGCACTACTTGGAAATACAATATCCTTCGCCAACTTCATGAAAGGGGACTACATGAACGCATGCTGCTTCTGATCCAGTCGTTTCTGGAGGGCGGGTGTTTTCGTTATCGCGTTGGCGATGCCATGTCTGACTGCTATGTTCAGAGGAGAATGGGGTCCGCCAGGGCAGTGTCCTCAGAGTCACATTGTTTGCCATTGCTATCAGTGGTATTTCCTCCACAGTCAAGAGCCCTGTCAAATGCTCTTTGTATGTGGATGCCTTTTCAATCTTCTACTCTTCCTCTGATCTTACATCGACGACGACGCAGCTACTGCTGACCTTCAGGAAGCTGGAAACCTGAGCCCAGACAACTGGTTTTCAGTTCTCACCCAAGTGTGTTCGTCAGAGTTTTAACCAACCGGTGCTCACAATGAGGGACACTGTTTTACATTTTCAAGACACTGTTTGCTTTTTGGGTTTAATATTTGACCTGAAATTAACTTGGCTCCCACACATGAAAGACCTACGAACAGGGGACTTCCAGTCACTCAATATTTTGAAATGCCTTAGCGGAAAACGTGGAGAGCTGACAGGTCCCACCTCCTGCAGCTTTATAGGGCATTTATTCGATCATGCTTAGATTACGGCAGTTTGGTCTACAGATCGGCCGTTGTTCCTACCTCAGGATGTTAGATGCTGTCCACCATGGGGGCATTCGGATATCAACTGGAGCTTTTTGGAACAGCCCAATACTGAGTCTGTGTGCAGAAGCTGGTGAACCACCACTCTGAATTCAGCAGCGTATCCTTTTGGCTCGACAGGTGCGGAAAATCTCAGCGTCACCTCAGTCATTGACATTTAGTTCATTGGGCCAACCCACCTTTGAACGGCTGTTCAGGAATCGGCCCCATGTGACTCAGCTATTTGGTACACGTGCTACAGACTGTGTCTAGGATCTGGGTGTCTCAGGCATCAAAATACACTGCCGGGGATGGAACGCATTGCTGCCTTGGCGTCTTCAGAGGCCCAAAGTGATTTTAAGCTTGACACAGTACAAGAAAACTTGTACTCCAGATTTTGTTTTCGTCTATTTTAAGTATGTAACAGCTTCCTTGTTTTTATACAGATGGGTACCAGCAGGAGAATGCTCTTGGTTATTCTGCTGTTTTTGCTGAAAGGGTTTTTCAAGTGCATCTTACGGAACAATTTACAAATTATGTTGCGGAGTTATATGGAATGCTGATGGCACTGAAGAGGGTTCACAGACATTACTGTACAAGGTTTCTTGTCCATTCCAACTCTCTTCGTGCAATGCAAGCACTTTGCCATATGTATCCAGTAGACCCACTGATACAGCTCATTCATGACTCCTTACAGTGGTTCCAACACTGTGGCAAGGTGGTGATCTTTTTCTGTGTACCTGTCCACATTGGGATACAGGGCAACGACATGGTTGGCAAAGCCACCAAGGAAGCGTGGTGGGATAGTGCTGTCCATCAATGTCCCACCCAGCTGCATGCCATCATCTCTTTTTCTGACAGATGCGTCATGCGTCAGTGGGAGACTGAATGGTTGCCGGTGACAGACAATAAACTGTGGCCGCTCAAATCAACCCCAAGGGCTTGGCGGACATGATGTCAGCCTGGCCACTGGAAGGAGGCTCTGCTCATCAGACTGCGCATTGGGCTTAGCCCTTTAACACATGGCTTCCTCCTCCGGCAGTAGGATCCACCACTCTGCGAAGTTTGTGGTGTGCCGCTTTCAGTTCAGCATACCGTGGCTACTTGTGTACTACATACTGTGGCTACTTGTGTCCTACGTGCTGTTATTAGGGCAGCCCTCAGTCTCGCTGGAGATCTGCCCACCATCCTCGCAGATACTGATACCAGTGTTACAGGGGTGGTGAAAGTTTTTGAACTGTCAGGCCTCATCCGCAAATTGGCAGGAAGGGCGGCAAAATTTAATACATTATAAACTGCTCTGCATGTGGGCAGCCTTCGTTCACACCCATGAGATTTGCATGCTGACTTTTCTTCAGGGCACAGACTACTATGATGTCAAGTGCCCCCTCAACCCAAATAATAATAATAATAATAATAATAACGAACGCAGACAACAAGGACAAACCAGAAGAAACAGACAAATTCTGGGACAAACTCGAAACCACCCTGGCAAAAATACCCCAAGACAACGCGAAAATTCTACTAGGCGATTTCAACGCACAAATCGGCAGAGAAAAAGGCTACAGAAAAACAGTAGGAAATTTCCCTGCACACAAATTCACCAACAAAAACGGCACCAGACTGATCGAACTCTGCCAGCAAAACAACCTCAAAATCATGTCAATCTCCCTGATGAAAAAGCCCAAGAAACAAAAGACGTGGCGATCACCAGTCCACTCACTAGGCGAATTCCAGATAGATCACGTGGCAATCTCCTATGAATACCAGAAAGAAATCCACGACGTCCAAGTGAGAAAAGGCGCCAACATAGATTCGGACCACTACCTAACAAGAATCAAAATCAAACTCACACCAAGAAGACAACACAAAAAGAAATTGACCTCACCGAAATTTGATACAAGAAAGATCAGAGAATCGAACATCACAGAACACTGGGAGAAACAAGAGGCAAAAGATTGGACCAGCTTTAAACAAAAAATTGTGAACACAGCCAAAGAACTGATCCCGCTGACTAGAAAACCCAGGCACCCTTGGTGGAACACTGCCTGCGAAATCGCCCTACAAAATCGAAGAACAGCTTTCACAAACTACAACAGCAACAAAACACAAGAAACACAGGACAAGTTCTATGGAATTCGAAGACAAACATCGAAAACAATAAGACAAGAGAAACGCAAATACATAAACGATCAGCTAAACTCCATCGTAGAAGACTTCAGAAATATCAACGCACGGGATTTCTACAGGACGTTCGCCAACCAAGTCAAAGGATACTCACCACAGAACCTCTGCTTCAGAAAAGAAGACGGAAAACTGGCACTTACCAACAAAGAAAACTGTGAAGAGCTCGCGAAGTACTTTTCAAAATTACTAAATTGCCCGGAACCTAACTCAACCTTCGAACCCCGAGAACCGGCCAACGCACCGGAAGACTCACCATCACCAACAAAAGAAGAAATCCTCCACTGCATAAAGAAACTGAAAACAACAAGGCAGCCGGTGAAGACGGAATATCGGAAGAACTGCTGAAGAACCTAGGACCAAACTCGCTAAACGAAATCACACAAATCATACAGAACACCTGGACAACTGAAATCATACCTGACGACTGGAAGACCGCACTCATTCACCTGCTACACAAGAAAGGTGACAGGACAGACAAAAACAATTATAGAGCAATTTCCCTGCTACCGGTCATCTACAAAATTCTATCAACCTGCCTTCTCACCAGAACGCAAGGACAACTGGAACCCGCCATCTCGGAATACCAAGCGGGTTTCAGACCCAACAGAGCCTGCCCCGAACAAATCTTCAACCTGAAATCAATCATAAAATCCCACATGACAAGCCCCAAAAAAATCATCTGCACTTTCGTCGACTTCAAAAAGGCTTACGACTCGATCGACAGAAAGTCCCTCATCCAAATCCTCAGAGAAAAAGGCCTAGACCAAAAGACCCGAAGAATAATCGAACAGACACTAACCAATACAAAATCCAAAGTCAAATTCATGGGCGAAATCTCGGACCCCTTTGAAATCCACACTGGCCTAAGACAAGGAGATGGACTATCCCCGCTATTGTTCAACATCGTCCTGGACAAAGTAATGAGCGAATGGGAAGCTGAAGTCAGGAGACAAAACACCTGGAGACCAGTCACATTAGGAAGGAAAAGACTGGAAATCCCTTACCTAGCATTCGCAGACGACCTAGCGATACTGACCTATGACCCAACATCAGCAAAAACACAGATCGAAATCCTGAAAGAATGCGCCGAGAAAGTCGGCCTACAAATCTCTTTTGAAAAAACGCAAGTCCTAACAAGAGAAGGCGACGACATCACAACCAAGTACAGCAAAATTAAAGGGGTCACACACTTCAGATACCTAGGCGAAATCATCGAAACGACCGGAACAGAGAAACTGGCTTACGAAGACAGACAACAGAAGACACGGAAATCACTAAGCATGGTACAAAACGTCTACAACAAACAATGCATTTCCAGAAACACCAAGATCAGACACTATAACACAGTGATCAGACCCGCCGTACTGTATGCCAGCGAAACACTAGCACTCAACAGGAAAATCAAAATTGAAGAAATCAAAAAAGAAGAACGCAAAATCATGAGGAAAATTTTAGGATGAAGACCCACACCAGATGGCTACAGACTACAGAAGAACTCAACAGTAGAAGCATATTCGAACATCGAGAACGATATGAGAAAAAGGCGCCTTAAATTCTACGGACATTTAGATAGACTCCCTGAAACAAGACTCAGCAAGAAAATTCTAGAACACATCAAGACACTTAAAGTCTCGACACCCTGGATGGATAATCGAAATATCCATACCCAATACAACAAATATACAAAAGAAAACAGGAGAAAAAATTGAAAAATACATCCAACTGGCTGAGGAAGTCAAAGACATGTGGCATCAGGATAAAGTTGACATCATACCAATTATACTATCAACTACAGGAGTCATACCACACAATATCCACCAGTACATCAATGCAATACAGCTGCATCCAAATATATATATACAACTACAGAAATCCGTTATTATTGATACATGTTCAATTACCCGAAAGTTCCTAAATGCAATATAACACATACCGTACAGTTAAAAGGAAGTGACGCTTGATCAAGGTCCGCGTCACTCCATTTTTAACCGGACTTAACGTCTGAGAAAGTGAAGGAAATAATAATAATAATAATAATAATAATAATAATAATAATAATAATAATAATAATAATAATAAGAAGAAGAAGAAGAAGAAGAAGAAGAAGAAGAAAACACTAACTACACGGCAAGCACCCGTATCATCTAACACAGCCACACATTGATCAAGACGCATCCAACACATGGCTAACAAAAGGCAATATATACAGTGAGATGGAAGGATTCATGATTGCAGTACAGGATCAATCAATAAACACCAGATATTACAGCAAGCATATTATTAAAGATCCCAATACCACAACAGATAAATGCAGACTTTGCAAACAACAAATAGAAACAGTAGATCACATCACAAGCGGATGTACAATACTAGCAAATACAGAAGACCCCAGAAGACATGACAATGTAGCAAAAATAATACATCAACAACTTGCCACACAACATAAAGTAATAAAACAACACGTTCCCAAATACAAGTATGCACCACAAAATGTACTGGAGAATGATGAATACAAATTATACTGGAACAGAACCATTATAACAGATAAAACAATACCACATAACAAACCTGACATCATACTCACCAATAAAAAGAAGAAATTAACACAACTAATCGAAATATCCATACCCAATACAACAAATATACAGAAGAAAACAGGAGAAAAAATTGAAAAATACATCCAACTGGCTGAGGAAGTCAAGGACATGTGGCATCAGGATAAAGTTGACATCATACCAATTATACTATCAACTACAGGAGTCATACCACACAATATCCACCAGTACACCAACGCAATACAGCTACATCCAAACATATATATACAACTACAGAAATCTGTAATTATTGATACATGTTCAATAACCCGCAAGTTCCTAAATGCAATGTAACATATACCGTACAGTTAAAAGGAAGTCACTCTTGATCAACGTCCGCGTCACTTTCCATTTTTAACCAGACATAACATCTGAGACAGGAAATAGAAATAATAATAATCATCCTCTCTTTAAATTATTTCTCATTCCTAGCAGCAATGATGCTTTTATGCGTATTTTACTCTTCGTTCATATTGTTGCAATTCTATCAAATTTCTGGCTGATGCCGCTAACTTCAGGTGGACTGTCGCTTGAATGAGGGGTGCATGACATCATTATTTAGTCCTTAATACCACCAATCAAGCAGCCATCCAACCAACCAACTATGGCTCCACATACCAACAGATCTTTTCTTGTTTGTCAACCATTCATATCACATGCATCTTACAAAACTAGAGACCTTCACTATTAACCTATCACTATCCTCTTCAGCTGTGACAGTGGGTTTCAATTTTCTCTGTTTTCTTTACAACATTTACACTTTAAATAAAACAGTTCACAAATATTCCACATGTGTGGACAGTTGCAGCCACCTCTCTAGACAGTTGCAGCCGCAGAAAATAACAATGAAATGAGAGGGGTCTGGAGGGATTTGGGGGGGGGGGGGGCAGCTGTTGTTGTTAATTATCAAACAAAGATATATGTTGCTGTTTCCACTTTATATGTGATCACCTACTAACTGACTGACTAATTATATTATATCTAAAAACAAAGATGATGTGACTTACCAAAAGAAAGCGCTGGCAGGTCGATAGACACACAAACAAACACAAACATACACACAAAATTCAAGCTTTTGCAACCAATGGTTGCTTTGTCAGGAAAGAGGGAAGGAGAGGGAAAGACGAAAGGATGTGGGTTTTAAGGGAGAGGGTAAGGAGTCATTCCAATCCTGGGAGCGGAAAGACTCACCTTAGGGGGAAAAAAGGACGGGTATACACTCGCGCGCGCGCACACACACATCCATCCACACATATACAGACACAAGCAGACATATTCAAAGGCAAAGAGTTTCTTGCCTTTGAATATGTCTGCTTGTGTCTGTATATGTGTGGATGGATATGTGTGTGTGCGCGAGTGTATACCTCTCCTTTTTTCCCCCTAAGGTGAGTCTTTCCGCTCCCGGGATTGGAATGACTCCTTACCCTCTCCCTTAAAACCCACATCCTTTCGTCTTTCCCTCTCCTTCCCTCTTTCCTGACAAAGCAACCGTTGGTTGCAAAAGCTTGAATTTTGTGTGTATGTTTGTGTTTGTTTGTATGTCTATTGACCTGCCAGCGCTTTCTTTTGGTAAGTCACATCATCTTTGTTTTTAGATATATTTTTCCCATGTGGAATGTTTCCCTCTATTATATTGATATGACTCATTATATTCTTATACATTGTAAATTTGTGTGATTAATCATCGTGAAAACTAGATTGCAGAGTTTAAAATTTGGCAGTGTGTTCACAATTCAGTTATCAGTCATCATATTTAATATACTTCTTTAGGCGGATACAGTTAATGGACAGAAATATGGAAACACCATAAACTCAACACGTTACCATGCCTAATACGGTGTAGGAAAACAATTGGCATTTAAAACAGCATCCAGTTGTCTCAGATTGGATAAATACAGGTCTCTTATGGTTTTCAGTGGAGTATTATACCATTCTTCATGTAAAATAGTGGAAAATTCAGGTAACAATGATGGAAATGGATAGTGATTATGCACTCTTTCCTCCTAATTAGACCAAAAAATCCCCCTAATTTTGAGATTTGGTGACTGTGGTGTGCAGGGCCGATGTGACAATTCATCCTTGTGCTCAAAAAAACTAGTAGAGGGCAATGCAAGCTGTGTGAACAGGGGTCATGTTGTGTTGGAACACAGCATCACAAGTGTAGTTCAAACACTGTACCACGGGATGGACCTGATCAGCCAAAATGGCCACATAATCCTTGGCAGTAACGCAACCTAGAGGAGTGGCAGTGGGGCACATGGAATTCAATGATATGGCTATCCTAATCATCACTTCATTTTGAACTTGGGATGTAAATTCAGTCAGAATTTGAAAACAGTGTGAAACAACACTCATCCGACCAAGTGACTTCCTTCCAATACTCCATAGCCCAGGGTTTATGGCATTTGCACCAAGTTTTCCTGTTACAAGCATTTACATCACCAATGAGTTGGTTTGGAATTCCATCTTGCCCTGCAATTTCCTGCCTATGGAGCTCCCATCATGTTTTGGTGCTGGCAGTCTTCGTGAGTGTGACATTCAGTTCTGCGATGACTGTTGCAGGTGTCAGCCTCTTATTTTTTATCAGAGACATCTTCGATCATGGTCAGTCATGATAACGCACACTTTCGTCCACATTGTGACTTAGCAGATGATGTTTTTCCATTTTCTCAGTATGTGCCTTAGTGGATGATGATTTTCCACTTTCCCTGTATGTGGTATAAATCTTAAGTACTGTACCTCTTGAAACACCAAGCTTCAGCTACCTAGATTAAAGGCGCCCACCATATGAGCACCAGCAGTTTGCCCATGTTCAAATTTACTTAGCTCTAACGAAATGCACACACAACTATACAGAACACTATTCTGCCCCCCCCCCCCCCCCCTCCTCCCCCCGGGGGTCCACAACTCTTTTGTGGATACGTGCGTGGCGAGCACGGGGCCCCGAGCCATTGCAGCCTTCTTTCTCTCCAGGGCTGCATTTCCTTTCCCTTCCCCTCATTTCCCCTCCTTGCTCCTTTCCCCTCGCCCTCTCGTCCCCCTCTCTTGCTTATCTTGGCCCCGCTATTCTCCTGGTTCTGTTGATTTTCCAATTCGGCTTTGTTGCATAATCATCTCCTCCTTTTGGCATTCCTTGGTCCCCCTCTGGGGTTTGACCTCTATTACAAAATTTCTCCTCCGTAGTGTGAGCCATTTGGGGAAGAGCACCTTATCTAGTGTCTCTGACGTGTGCCCTCCTAGTACATTCCACCTTTTCTTTCACGTCGTTGTCTGATACTAGGGTGCATAGCCAGCACGGTAGCCAGCCCGTGTGGTGGGGTCGCAATGTACCCTTTTGGTTGAGCCCCCTGAACACACAGGGATACCTGAGCTGTGACCTCCTCATGCATGCCTTGGAGTGGTTGCTCGTCATCCTGGAGCATCGGAACTCCCGGCAATGGCCACCGTGCCAGACGGCCCTTGCTGTGGCTGGGTGGCGCCCGTGAGGAGAGCCCCTGATCGGAGTGGGTGGTATCAGGGCGGACGCTATGCAGATGAAACGCATACGGGTCCAAAACTCTGGCCGTTCTTCTGCGGCCGTCTCTCTGCGTGGAACGGATTCCTCAAGTGCTGCTTCTCTTGCCCCTTCGGCCTTCCCTTCCATGGCTACCCCCTGGGAAGAGGGTCAGGCCCGTCGTCTAGGGGCAAAACCTTTCCCCCGTTATCTAGTTTGCACCAGGACTGATATACTTTCACCAGTGTCAAACCTTTATTCTTTGTGGAACACATTGATGACAAGTTTGGTGAAGTGGACTCCCTGAGCAAGATGCGGTCGGGTTCATTGCTGATAAAAACTGCTTCAGCTGCCCAGTCAGCTGCCCAGTCTGCCTGTACCCATCTTGGCACAATTCCTGTGTCCATTACCCCTCACCAGTCTCTAAATATGGTACAAGGTGTGATTTTTCACAGGGACCTCATCCTTCAAACTGATGAGGAACTTCGGGATAATCTCGGACGGCGGCGTGTTCACTTTTTCGGCGTGTTCAGAAGGGTCCTAAAGACAATCGTATTGATACTGGTGCCTTTATGCTGGCCTTTGAAGGGGCTACCCTCCCTGAGAAAGTTAAGATTATGGTCTATCACTGTGATGTGAAGCCGTACATCCCACCTCCTATGAGGTGTTTTTAAGTGCTTGTGTTTTGGCCACATGCCTTCTCGCTGTTCCCAGGCCCCTCTCTGTGACTGTGGACGTCCACTCCATGAGGGGAGTCCCTGTGTTCCCCCTCCTGTATGTGTAATTTGTCATGGTAGTCATTCTCCACGTTCACCAGATTGCCCAGTATATAAGAAAGAAAAAAAGATACAGGAGTATAAGTCCCTCGATCGTTTAACCTACACAGAGGTCCGTAAGAAATATGCACGACTGCACCCTGTGTCCATGACATCTAGTTACGCCTTGGTTACATCTTCACCCCTTCCTCCCCCTTCCTTTCCCCCATCCCGGACCCCTCTCCTCCCCCCCTCCCCTGCGGCTCCCACACCTTCTCCTATGGGCGCTGCTCCCCCTCCCCAGCCGGAGAAGTGTCCCACTCCTTCGGCGTCTGCTGGTCAAGGGCGCCTCTCCCGGGATGCCCCTTCCCGGCACCTTCCAGGCCAAAGGTCTGCTGCCGCGCGACGACCGCGAGAGCTGCGGTCTGTCGGCCCCCAGGTCGCCCGGTCTCTTTTTGTTCCTGATCTTGCTGCAGCTGGCTCCTTTATGCCACACAGCCCTCCTCGATCTCAGCCTGAAAAGAAGAAGAAACATAAGTCCCAGGACAAAGAGCCTCTGGTGTCACCGGAGGTCCCTTCCCCGACTTCACAACCGGATTCTGACCTATCATTCAAGGATGTCGCCCCCTCGTTGTCGGTGACGGGTGGGGACCCGGCGGTATGACTGGATTTAGCGTGTTCAGCCCCCATTTAAACCATCATTCTGTGGTTCTCCAATGGAATTGTAATGGATACTATCGTCACCTTCTGGAATTGAAATCCCTTCTTTCGTCCTACTCTGCAGCTTGTGTGGTTCTCCAGGAATCTCATTGTACTGATGCTCACTCACCGACCCTCCGTGGGTTCCGTGTTTTCTGTCGAAATCGGGTCGGACCCTTGCGGGCTTCTGGTGGCGTTTGTACGTTGGTCCGTACAGACATTGCTAGCTCGTGGATTCCTCTCCAAACTACATTGGAAGCGGTTGCTGTTAGGGTCCACTTAGACTCTGCAGTCACAGTTTGCAATCTTTATCTCCCTCCTGACAGGACTCTTACACCTGCTGCCTTAACCGCCCTTCTTCAGCAACTTCCTCCTCCCTTCCTCCTCCTTGGGGATTTTAATGCTCATCATCCTTTGTGGGGCAGTGCCTTTCCATCTAGACGAGGTCTTCTTATAGACCAATTTATTGCAGACCACGACCTGTGCCTTCTTAATGATGGCTCCCCTACTCATTTCAGTGCCGGTCATGGTACCTTTTCTGCCATTGATCTTTCTCTTTCTTCTCCCTCTCTCCTCCCTTCATTACACTGGTCACCACACGACGACCTTTGTGATAGTGACCATTTCCCGTTGATTATCACGCTCCCTTCCCACTCCCCGATGGACAGGTTACCTCGTTGGTCTTTCCACCGCGCCGATTGGCCTCTATACACTGCACAGGTTGAGTTTTCTCCCTCTTTGTCGGTTTATATTGATGACGTCCTACGTGACGTGTCTGACGCGATTGTTCGCGCTGCTAGCCTTGCTGTCCCGCGCTCATCTGGACCATTTCGTCGCCGGCAAGTCCTGTAGTGGAGTACGGCCATTGCCATTGCCATCCGTGATCGCCGTCGAGCTTTGCAACACTTTAAGAGGCACCCATCCATAGCCAGCCTTACTACCTTTAAACGCCTCCGTGCTAAAGCCCGTTATTTAATCAAACAGAATAAGCGGATATGTTGGGAACGATTCGTTTCTTCCCTTGGTTCTACTGCCCCTCTGTCACGGGTATGGGCTACCCTTCGTTCTCTCCAAGTTTGCCATCGGCAGTCCACCCTCCCAGGTCTTCGCCTCCCAGATGGCATTTGTACGGACCCATTAGTTCTTGCAGAACATCTTGCGACTCATTTTGCAGTGGCGTCAGCGTCAGCCTCCTATCCAGCTGCTTTCCTTAATCAAAAACAGCTGGCTGAAGCTTCCACCTTATGTTTCACCCCTTGTGAGTCAGAATCTTACAATGAACCTTTTACTGAATGGGAATTTCTTTCTGCTCTATCTTCTTCTCATGATACGGCCCCTGGCCCAGATTCCATTCATAACCAACTGCTTCAACATCTCAGTGCTCCACAACGGCAACATCTTCTTCGGGTGTTTAACCGTATCTGGCTCCAGGGTGACTTCCCTTCTCAGTGGAGGGATAGCATTGTGGTTCCTGTCCTTAAGCCTGGTAAGAACCCCCTATCTGTTGACAGCTATCGGCCAATTAGTTTGACCAGTGTTGTTTGTAAGTTACTTGAACGGATGGTAGCCCGTCGGCTCAATTGGGTCCTCGAATCTCGGGATCTATTGTCGAGTTACCAGTGTGGCTTTCGAGAGGGACGATCTTCAATCGATCATTTACTTCGCCTGGAATCCGCAGTTCGGCAGGCTTTTTCCCAGCGCCGCCATTTGGTTGCAGTGTTTTTTGACCTTCGCAAGGCCTATGACACGGCCTGGCACCATCACATCTTACTTACCCTTCATCAGTGGGGTCTTCGGGGCCCACTCCCGATTTTTATCCGCCAGTTCCTGATCCATTGGTCATTCAGAGTTTGAGTTGGTACTGCTTTTAGTTCTCCACGGACCCAGGAGACGGGCATCCCACAGGGTTCTGTCTTGAGTGTCCTTCTTTTCCTCATTGCTATCGATGGACTTGTGGCCTCTATCAGTCCCTTGGTCGCCCCTGCCCTGTATGTGGATGATTTCTGCATTTGGGTTAGTTCCTCCTCGATGGCATCTGCAGAGCGGCAGCTCCAGGTAGCTATACGGCGTGCCTCTGCATGGACCCTCTCACACAGGTTTCAATTCTCTCCTTTAAAATCGTGAGTAGTCCACTTCTGTCACCGTACTGCGATCCACCCTGATCCAGAACTCTATCTCGCTGCACAACGATTGCCTGTGGTCCCACAGTTTCGTTTCCTGGGTCTTCTTTTCAACAACAAGCTCACTTGGCTGCCCCATATCAGACTCCTGAAGGTAGGATGTTTCTGTAAACTCAATGTCCTTCGCTTCCTTGCCCACTCCTCTTGGGGTGCGGACCGTTCCCTCCTCCTCCGTCTTTATCGTGCTCTAGTTCTGTCTCGCTTGGACTATGGTTGTCAAGTTTATGGTTCAGCTGCTCCTTCCACACTGCACGTGCTGGATCCAGTCCACCATCGTGGTATCCGTTTGGCCACCGGTGCCTTCCTTACTAGCCCTGTTGATAGTCTCCTGGTTGAAGCTGGGATCCCCCCCCTTTCTGTTCGGCAGTCCCAGCTTCTGGTGTCTTATGCACTTACTATCCGTTCCTCTCCCACTCATCCTTCCTATTCTATCCTGTTCCCAGACCATGGACGTCGCCCACCCGACTCCCGCCCTCGGGCGGGTTTACCGGTTGGGCTGTGCCTTGCGTCTCTTTGCCGTGATTTTCAGCTTCCTTCTTTGTCCTGTCTTCCTCGCTCCCTCCCCTCCACCCCTCCTTGGTGAGTTCCTCAGCCTCGACTTCGGATGGATCTCCGCCGCGGTCCGAAAGATTCCATCCCCCGGTGGTGTTCCGTTCCTTTTTCCGCCAAATTTTATGGGAGCTTCGGGATGCTGTTGTTTTTTACACTGATGGCTCTAAATCTGCTGATCGTGTTGGGTATGCCTTCACATCCTCTGTTGGAACGGAAAGTCATCTGCTGCCACCTACATATGGGGTGTTTACTGCGGAATTGATGGCAATTTCCCAGGCCCTTACCTTTATTAAACAGTCCCAACACAACCGCGTTTTGTTATGCACGGACTCGATGAGTGGCCTTCTTGCTATTGACCGGTGTTTTTCACGCCATCCCTTGGTCTCTGCCATCCATGACCATCTCGCTGATATTCACCGTGCTGCTTGTTCCATTGACTTCATTTGGGTCCCTGGCCATGTGGGTATCCCGGGTAATGAGCTCGCTGATCGTTTGGCTGGGGGAGCAGTTACTTACCCCCTGTTTTCTGTAGCCCCTCCTGCAGCGGATTTACGGCTTCACATCAAATCCCACTTCGCACAGTCATGGGCCAATTCTTGGGAGGCTACTCCCCTGTCTAATAAACTTCGTACAATTAAGGTGACACCAGGCCCGTGGCGTTCTTCCTTTCACATCTCCCGAAAGGACTCGACCACACTGTGTCGTCTCCGCATTGGCCATACTCGGTTGACCCATCGTTTTCTTTTGCGTGATGAGCCACCCCCACTATGTGGTTGTGGAGCCTTCCAGTCGGTAGCCCACATTTTGGTTGAATGCCCCCTTCTTTTGGCTCGGCGTGCTAAGTACAGGCTCCCCCACACTTTACCTTTGATGTTGGCTGACGATTCCAGGATGGTCTCTCTGGTTCTCAGTTTCCTCCGGGAAAGTGGTTTTTATTCTCAGTTTTAAGGTTTTTAATCTCTCTCTGGTGTTGGGGTAGGGCGGTGAGTATTTGGGTGTCTCCCACTGTAAGCAGTGTTTGGAGATTCCTGATTCATCTCCCTGACCGAATTCCTCTTTTCTTCCCCTTTTACTCTGTTCTTACCCTTTTTTTAAAGGCTTGGTTAGTCTTTATGTTCCCATACGTACTTTCTACATTATAGCAGTTGTACCTTTTAAGTCACAGGTGGTCTTGCCTATGCTGCTTCAGCATAGTGTTGGGTTCGTTCTCTTGCCGACTTCCCTCATTTTGTTTTTTACCAATGACAACATGACTGCCTTTTTACGTTTTTCCCTTTTTCCGTTTTATTGTTCTGACTTTACTGAGTTGTCCCATTAGCAGAATGGCGCATATTTGAAACAAGGGACTGATGACCATGCTGTTTGGTCCCTTAAACCTCAAACAACCAACCAACTATTCTGACCACAATTGGTAGCATGTGCATTGATGTCTGAGCATGAATTTTTCTGGTGTTCCAACCCCTGTACACTAAGATTCAAAACATAACCACTGCCCACCATGAGATTAAATGCCACATGTGACTCTGTGACACTGTAAGGAAAATATTTAAACTGTGCAGAGGTAAATGCAGAATCATTCTAGTGATGGTACAGGCAGCAAATGAGGAAATCCACTGAAATAAACCACTTTAACAAATGACAAATTGCTGTAGCCTGGTGCCTGGGAATGAGCATCTCCGAAACAGAGAAACTGGTTGGCTGTTCGTGTACTAGTGTGAGCATCTATGGAAAATACTCAGAGGTTTTGGGGTGTCTCACTCTGTAAAACAGGATAGGCAGTTACCTGT
This sequence comes from Schistocerca serialis cubense, assembly GCF_023864345.2. Classification (NCBI taxonomy): domain Eukaryota; kingdom Metazoa; phylum Arthropoda; class Insecta; order Orthoptera; family Acrididae; genus Schistocerca; species Schistocerca serialis. Next base: position 1,128,581,921 of record NC_064639.1, read on the forward strand.
GGCAGATGTAATAGACAGGACAACATTTCATCATGTCCTGCTCTATGAAGGAGAATACCCTACGCCTCCTAGCTGGCTACAAACAAAATAAGAACTGACATCAGGATCCCAACATGAGAAGCAGTGAATGACAATTTGTGTGCAACAACACACCTGGACCAGTGTGGCTGATTGGTACAGGAAGTGATAGCATTACAAGGGTGTGTGATGGGTCCTCTGTGCATGTTAACAGCGTAGTCAGCGTCTGCGGTTACTAGATCTAAAAATTACATGACTTTGACTGCAGCGCAGCCGCCTGTGTGGTGATCGCCACTCTGTGAATTCTGTATCTCTTCCAAATCATAAGGCTAATGCATGGAAGTGTAGGGTTGCCACCACTAAAGAAAGCAACAAGGTTCTGGTAAAAATCATGTATATTCTTGAGGCACGTTGGTCTCTATAAAACCTTCTTACAAACTTCAACAAATAACACCAATTCTCTCCTGTGCAACTAAGAAACCTCTATGATGGTGGCCATGTGGTTGTGCCCTCAGTGTGGTGTTTACACCTCCAGTGCATCCTTCCGTGCTGTTCCAAGGTGTACTAAATCTTGTCACAATAAGGCTAATCCCAATTGCACTCTCAAGAGTATAATACTGTTTCTGCTACACAGGTCTTCCACACACAGTGCCAGGATCTTTTCCAAAGAAATGCACAGAATACCCATTGACGCCTCATTAACATCCCTCAATTCAGATTAGTAGCGATTGTAACCAGCAGGTTATCTTCAGTTGTCACTTGGCCACAAGTTGGAAGTACAGCAGCAGGAGCAAATGCAGCAGCTTACTTGATCATGTGTGGCAGCATCCATGCTGTTGCGCAGAATAATTCACTATTATAAAAGTGCACAATCTATACACAAGTGATTGAACACACTCTGGCTTTGTTTGAACAAAACTCAAAGCTTATTTACGAGATTTGGACTAGCAATGCTGACGCCCATCCGTCCCATTCACTGCCAGAACTCTTAAGTCCCTAACACTGGCGTTCCTGACATCCTTCCCTCTCTCTGCGTTGCTGTGATGTCAGCCACCTTCTTTTACATGGAATTGAACCTTCTCAAGTTTAACTCACGCTTACTGATTCTCTAGCACTCATATTATGGATCTGTACTTTTATCTAATATTTGCCGCTGCTCCCTGCTTTACCTTAATTGTTCATTGGAAGAACTACTTTCCCTTTGCTGGAGGGCACTGTTCCTCCACTTCTTGGCTCATGCAGATCACTGTGACCCCACAGCAACACCCAACTCGGCTCACTCCAGAAGCATGCGACGCTGCGATCTGCGCCGGCTTGGCTTGGTTCAAATGGCTCTGAGTACTATGGTACTTAACATCTGAGGTCATCAGTCCCCTAGAACTTAGAACTACTTAAACCTATCTAACCTAAGGACATCACAAACATCCATGCCCGAGGCAGGATCCAAACCTGTGACCGTAGCAGTCGGGCAGTTCCGGACTGAAGTGCCTAGAACCGCTCGTCCACCGTTGCGCCGGCTTGCCTCACGCTCAATATCAAGCTGAATTTGGTTTCACCCCTGTGTGATAAAACTTGCTGCAACTTTTCTTTCATTGCTCATCCTGCAGCCCCATTTTCCTCTGCAATAATCAATTACTCTTATTTCCAGACACTACATATTAAAAGTTGCACTAAGCTGGAATGTGGGCATTCATTCTCGTCACATTGCTACATTTCAAAGTGTTTTGGAGCACATTGTTTTGTTACAGTGTTGAATATGGAGCTCTGCAGCAGACTACCCTTATGCATTCCCTTGGTGACGCAATGACATCATCAATTATGATAACATTTGTATGAGGTCATCGAAATTGGAATGTGGATTAATGGGAACGTGTCACCTGATGGAATGAATTACATTTCTTGTTGCACCAGGTCGGTGGTCACGCCAAAATATCCAATAATCTAGGTGAGCAGCTGCTTCAAACAAGCCCTGTGTCATTGTCGCAGGGTATTGTGGACAGTGTTACGCTAGAAGGGGACATTCACCTGGACTTCCAAGGGACCTTTGGTAGTAACTGAAGGCACCATGACAGCTGTGGACTACATGAACATTATGCATAACACTTGCATCCCTTTCTGCTTCAAGTCATCCCCAATGGCATTTTTCAGCAGGGTTACTGTTCATGGCACAAGACTGCAATCGTGTTACAGCAATTTAAGGAGCACAGTAGTGAACTCGTGTTGTTGTCACGGCCACCAAATTCACATCGTGTGAACCCTGTGGAACAAGTCTTGTGCACTCCACACCCACAAACCATTGGCCCAGAATTTACGGGAATTTTGTAAGCTATGTACAGACAACAGGTGTCGCATACTTCTAAGCACTTATCGAATCCCTGTTCCACAAAATTGCTGCTGTATTCTGTTCCAAAGGTAGACCAACACACAATTACGCAGGTGCTCGTAAATGGTTTTGCTCATCAGTGTATATATTCAGTGTGCCATTGTGTAGCACACTGTAGTTGGTAATCCATACTATTTTCAGATACTTCTTTTCTTCCCCCTTACAGAGCATAGGAATAATTAATGCTCATGATCTGTACATCTCGCCCATCTTGTTTTATGGACCTTGGAAATATTATTGCAGAAGTGTGGGGTAGTCAAATTGTTTAAAGTTTATTTTGTCTGAAATAAACCTTCAGCATTTTCTGAGAGAGTTGTCCACCTTCCACTGATTCCCACAGATTTAGTTTATTACCTGTGTAACACTTTTGCACGGATTAAACTATCGGATGAAAAGTTTAACTGCACATTTCTGGTTGTCTTTAGGCTTCTAAACTTACGAGCAGTCTGTAGGCGACTATTTATATAGCCTCATTGGCAGGTTCCCCACACTTTCCCAGAATTCTCCATATAAATCACACTTCAATTTGCCTTTGCTTCAGTTAGTGTCACCTCTTTGTTCAACTAAAAAACGTTATTGCTCTTCCTTTAATTCCTGTGACACATTCAGGAGATCTCTTAGAAGTTCTATGCCTTACAGTACCATACTATTTGTAGAAATTTTCTTGGTTGCTAACAGAAAGTGGTTCAGCAGAAGAGGATGTAGGGAGCAGAGCAAGCTGCTCCTGCCCAGCTCACAGTCTGTTATGGTGAATGGCGGCAGCGGACAATAAGACGTGCTCGTCTCACACAATGATAACACTATCCATATGCTTCATGCTTTGTGCCAGGCATCTTATTATGTAATGTAACTCTCCTTTTCCAAAGAGTCATAAATAGCGCCCACAATGAGTCTAGAATTGAATCGTGTCATTTTGCAGCAAAAGACAGCACATTCATTACACAATGGCTAGTGTAGTGCTCCATATGATACTTTTATTGTTGGATTCACAAACGTGTGTTGTTCACAAAACTCTAGTGGCCCAAAGTCTTCGGACTTCACCAGTTCAGTACTAAGGAACTCTGATTCTTAAAATTTCAACAACTATTAGTGTTTGAAGTTTGTTCCAAAGCAGTAAAATGGAAACACAGAGTACAAGTCGTATTTTCACTAAAGCTTGCGTCACGTAAGATGGTGCTCCTGCGCATAAAGGTGGAGCAGTGAAGGGATGAGAACTGCGCGTGCACGGCAGCAGAGAGCGGGCAAATGAAGTCCATGTTGCCAAACTGCATTGCTGCGGACAACAGTCAGGCTCATTTGCCTACGTTCAAATCTATGAGGGGAATAGTAAATACTAAAACCAGTTTTGATCAGTTGTCACAAGAGAAATATTAATTCACACCGTTGCGTCCACTGCTCCACAGTGCGTGAAGTCAGGAGGCGAGAACAGCTGACACAGCTTTGTGAAGTTGTGGAAGTACAATTTTTCTCAAAATGACAGTTGTCTAATGACAAGATCATTGAAACTCTTGCAATAATTATCATTTATTGCAATTTGAACTGTATTATATGTAAAAATTTAATACACAACAAAATTAACTTCAGGCACAAACCAAAATCATTATATTTGCTTTACAACTGCTTCTACTCAATAGGATATTTAAAAATGTGTATAAGGTGTGTGTGTTGATGTGTTTGACTGTAGTCAAGTGTAATCACTTTAAGTAAAAAAAAAAAAATAGTGGTAGAAAAGACTAATGAAAATACTATCATAAAAGTGGTCAGTAATTTGTCATATTTTTCACTGTTAATGGGAATTATGAGTGTAAACTAACTCTTCCGACATTACAGTGAGAGATTGCATTTATAACCCATTGAACAAGCAAATAATTAACCAACATCTGTGAATAACTCCAGGAAATGGTGACTGATAACATTGAAAACCACCAATATATCGACCAGTAACAGTTACTGTCATTTTAGGTCTTTATCCAGTTCGTGCCTTGAAAATGACAAGGATTTACATGTAGAAATATTAAACTTTTGACGAATTTATCCAGCTGCATTCTCGCATGTTATTAGAGCATACAACATGGTGAGAGAAACTTAACTTCTCCTTTGGCAATACGTTGAACATTATAGTCTGCATAATTCAAAGGATACAAAGACCTAATCAAAAATGCTAGGAAGTTCTCATTATTGGTATAAATCTGATATGTTGACAAACACATTTTTAAAAACCTCAAGTCTTTAAAACTAAGAAACACTGTTACTTTGTTCCAAAGTCTACATCGTAATACCACCGCCACTTCTATTATTCAGTGAGTGTTATCTTGATTTCTTCCCCCCCCCCCTCTCCCTCCCATATAGGCTTATCCTTAGCCAAAATTAATTCCATAGGGCTACACTGACAGTGACACGTGGGTAAACACAAAACTGTGTGAACCCATTCACATGCAAGGAAGTCAAGTTTATACATTCTGTCACGTGACTTTTATAAATTAATGAGCCGCAGGACATCAGCAAGAGTCTGGTTTATACTGTGCTTAATATTTTTATTTTGAAGCCAGCAAAAATTATCCGCTTTTATGGTGTTTATACTTGGTGTTTTCTCTGTAACAGTTGAATTATAACTGGCAAGACCGACTTTGAAGCAAGTTATGACAAGAAATGTGAATCACGTTACGAAACTGACAGTGCTCATTTCCGAATGGTAGTGACTGCTGTTTCTCGTACACGTAAATGCAAGTTTACTCTCAGAAACAAAACTAGAAGTGTCAGAATGCACAATAATTATCCGAGAACCTATTCCTATGAAAACTTTAAAACTGCCAGTACCATCACTCACTTTCCAACAGATCTTCCTGGAATGATGCTAATTGGCCCATGTTTCATCAAGGTGAATTACCTCCTTCTCTTGGATCATGAATCTTTATATGGGATGTAGTTCATCTGCACCTATGTCACTTCTTTGAACTACAAACTTTCTTCTTAACTATCAGGAATCAATGTCTTTTAAAATTCTTTATACTGTCGAAGCACTTACCATTGAAGCTAACTTTCTCCCACATAAATGTGACACGTTTTTGTGATCTCAGTCATTCATCATTCACATGGAGCACTTTAAAAAGTCATTGTTAAAACCATCCATTTGTGTTACAGGTTCCTTGCAAATTCGATGCTTTCCAAGCGACATGAAACCAACTTTTTCTACTGTTCATACAGGTCTGACACTTTCACTTAAAACTCTTTACAGGTCTATTGCTGACACCACATGGTTCTGTTGGAGTCCATTGTTGTGTCTTCAAATGTCAACAGTTGGAGACCTGCTTTAAAATTCGTGTTTGAAAAAGTTATAAATGCAGTAAAAATCCCGCTTGCCTGCTTTCACACCTAAACTGCTAAAAAAAAAAAAAAAAAAAAAAAAAAAAAAAAAACTGAAAGTTGAATCAATAATACGGTTGTCGTGAAGTACTGCATCATGTAGGAGTGAGATTCTCGCTGTCTAGGTGTAACTTGCTGCTAACCGCTCGGAAAGAGAATGAATATTATTGGCTGACAGTGGCTAGTGGAGGGGGATGCACAGAGCGGCTGAAAACTGGGCAGCCTTCCAACGTGACACGGACTTTAGTTGCTATGAAATATATGCACATCCCCTGAAGATGGCTCAGATGTCAATACTGGCTAGGAAACCATTTGTGTGACCTAAGGATGAAAAATACAATATAAGAAATATATTATTTTTTCTGCACAAACTGCTTTGATGTAACATCAGTCATAACAACTAAAGGCACATTCAGTTGCTTATTAAAATATTTCGTTTCTTGTTGCTTTCAGTTTGGAGCCATGTAAGAATATTATGAAAAGGAAAGTTGCTCCTCACCATATAGCGGAGATGCTGAGTCACATATACACTATGTGATCAAAAATATCCGGACACCTGGCTGAAAATGACTTAAAAGTTCATGGCACCCTGCATCGGTAATGCTGGAATTCAGTATGGTGTTGGCCCACCCTTATCCTTGATGACAGCTTCCACTCTCGCAGGCATACGTTCAGTCAGGTGCTGGAAGGTTTCCTTGGGGAATGGCAGCCCCTATTCTTCACATAGTGCTGCATTGAGGAAAGGTATCAATGTTGGTCTGTGAGGTCTGGCACGAAGTCGGCATTCCAAAACATCGCAAAGGCGATCTAGAGGATTCAGGTCACTGTGTATGCCAGTCCATTACAGGGATGTTATTGTGGTGTAACCACTCCACCACAGGCCAGGTATTATGAACAGGTGCTCGATCGTGTTGAAAGAAGCAGTCACCATCCCTGAATTGCTCTTCAACAGTGTAGGCCTGTGCTGTGATAGTGCCATGCAAAACAAGAAGTGGTGCAAGCCCGTTCCATGAAAAACTTGACCACACCATAACACCACTGCCTCTAAATTTTGCTGTTGGCACTACACACGCTGACAGGTGACGTTCACTGGGCATTTGCCATACTCACACCCTGCCATCGGATCACCACATTGTGTACCATGATTAGTCACTCCACATAACGTTTTTACACTGTCCAATTGTCCAGTGTTTACGCTCCTTACACCAAGTGAGGTGTCGTTTGCATGTACCGGCTTGATGTGTGGCTTATGAGCAGCCGCTCGACCATGAAATTCAAGGAATTCCTGTGTGATGGTCTGGAAAGATGTCTAGCTATTACACATTACGACCCTCTGCAATTGTCTGCGGTCTCTGTCAGACAACAGACGATGTCGGTCTGTACGCTTTTGTGCTGTACGTGCCCCTTCATGTTCCACTTCACTAACACATTGGAAACAGTGGACCTAGGGATGTTTAGTGGTGTGGAAATCTCGTGTACAGACATATGACACAAGTGACACCAAATCACCTAACCACGTTTGAAGTCTGGGAGTTCCACAGAGCGCCCTGTTCTGCTCTCTCACAATGTCTAACGACTACTGAGGTTGCTGATGTGGATTACCTGGCAGTAGATGGCAGCACAATGCACCTAATGTGAAAAATATATGTTTTTGGGGGTGTCTGGATATTTTTGATCACATAGTGTAGGCACAACAAAAAGACACTCACAAATAAGCTTTCAGCCAAGAAAGCCATTGTCGAAAATAGATCACACACACCCACACGAACACACGCAAATGCAACTCACACATACGTGACTGCAGTCTCTGGCAGCTGAGCCACACTGCGAGCAGCACTGCATGATGGGAGTGGCATCTGGGTGGGGGTAAGGAGGAGGCTGGGGTGGGAATGGGGAGAGATAGTAGGGTAGGGGTAGGGGGCACTGAAGTGCTGCTGGGGAGTGCGCAAGGAGGAGGTGGAGAGAGAATACGGCAGCTAGGTGCAGTTGGGAGTTTAGACGGAGGGCAGGGGAGAGGCTGGGGGTAGCGGAAAAGGAGAAACAAAGAAGAATGGGTGCGTTGGCGAAATGGAGACTGTGTACTGTGGGGATGGGAACAGGGAAGGAACTGGATGGGTGAGGACAATGACTAACTACGGTTGAGGACAGGGGGGTTACGGGAATGTAGGATATATTACAAGGAGAGTTCCCACCTGTGGAATTAAGAAAAGTTGGTGTCGGTAGGAAGCATCCATATGGCACAGATTGTGAAGCAGTCATTGAAATGGAGGCTGTCGTATTGGGCAGCACGCTCAGCGACAGGGTGGGTCCACTTGTTTCTTGGCCACAGTTTGTCAGTTGCCATACATGCGGACAGACAGCACAGTGGTTGCAGCTTAGCTTGTAGATCAAATGACTGGTTTCACAGGTAGCCCTGCCTTTGATGAGATAGGTGATATTTTTGACCGGACTGGATTAGGAGGTGGAGGGAGGATGTATGGGAGATAGGTCTTGCTTCTAGATCTATTACAGGAATATGAGCCATGAGGTAAGGCGTTGGGAACAGGGGTTGTGTAAGGATGGATGAGTATATTATGTAGGTTTGGTGGATGGTGGAATACCAGTGTGGGAGGTGTGGGAAGGACAGTGGGCAGGACATTTATCATTTCAGGTCATGACGAGAGGTAGTCAAAACTGTGGTGGAGAATGTAATTCAGTTGCTCCAGTCCTGTGTGGTACTCAATACCACCCAGGATTGGAGCAACTGAATTACATTCTTTGCCAGGGTTTCGACTACCTCTCCGCCGTCCACCAAACCTCATAATGTATTCGTCCATCCCTGCACAACCCCTGTTCCCAACCCCTTAGCTTATGGCTCCTATCCCTGTAACAGACATTGATGCAAGAACTTGTCCCGTACATCCTCCAACATTCCATGTGGGCATGACAACGAACAAACTGTCTGTCTGCATGAATGGCTACCAACAAACTGTGGTAAAGAAACAAGTGTACCACCCTGTTGCTGAGCATGCTGCCCAATACGACATCCTTCATTTCAATGACTGCCTCACAGCCTGTGCATATGGTTTCTTGCCACCAACACTAGCTTTTCTGAATTTGCAGGTGGGAATTCTCCCTGCAATGTATCCTGTTACCCTAACCGTTGTGGCCTCAACCTTTGTTAGTCATTGTCCTCACCCAACCATCCCCTTCCCTGTTCCCATTCCAGCACTACACAGCCCTCATTCCACCAACACACCCAGTCTTACTACACTCCTTTTCTGCCCCCTCCCCCCGTATCCTCTCCCCTGCCTTCCATCTAACCTCCTGACTGCACCTAGCTGCCCTACCCTCTCTCCACCTCGTGCCTGCGCACTCCCCAGCAGCACTTCAGTGTTTCTTACCACTGTCCTACTATCCCTGCACACCTCTGCCCCCTGCCCCAGTCTCCTTACCACCACCCAGGTGCCACTCCCATCACGCACTGCTGGTGCTGCTCACAGTGTGGCTCCAGCTGCCAGAGACTGCAGTCATGTGTGTGCTTGCTTGTGTGTGTGTGTGTGTGTGTGTGTGTGTGTGTGTGTGTGTGTGTCCTTTCATGGCTGAAAGCTTATTTGTGACAGGCTTTTTGTTGTGCCAGTCTGTGACTCAGCTATCTGGTGAGTAGCAACTTTCCTTTTCATAATATTGTTACATTGTATCCTGAATTTTTCATTGTTTGATCAGTTTGAAGCCATTTCAGTTTAATCATAAATGAGACTCGAAAAATGCTTTTATTATAATTATTAAAACAAGGTGTATTTGTTTTATTAAATGTCTGTTCATCAGCTGTTGTGACATCACAGGATATGTTGGATAGAGAAATTAGTGCTGGGAGGGGTTATCCAAAAAGCTTATTAGTGAAGCAGATGTGGAGACAACTTGTGTTGTGGTTCACAATATGTTCGGCAGTTGGATTGTCAAGTTTGCTGTTGTTTGGCACAGTTTAGTGGTGGCCATCCATGCGAGTAGACATTTGACTACTTTCATGCCCATGTAGAATGGTGCTCAGTAGTAACTACAGTATAGCAGATATATATAACATGGCTGCTTTCAGAAGTGGCCCTATTACTTGTTTGGTAGAAAATGCCTGTGACCGGACTGCAGTAGGTGGTGTTAGGTGGCTGTTTGGGATAGGCCTTGCAGCTGGGCCAACCACAAAGCAATGACCCATGGGGTAAAGGGTTGGAATATGGATGGACAAGGATATCCTGTAGGTTGGGTAGGCGGTGGAACACTATTTTGAGTGATGTGTGTTGGATTTGTCTCTGTTCTATGTCAGAAAGTCTCTTCCTTACAGCCTCGCCACCCACATCTGAACCTGACTGAACAGGTGACAGTTGTGTATAATACTGACCCTTTGCCCTGGAAGTCCAGAGAGACTGTGGTTGGGATTGTTCACAAACATACTGTTTTTTGTTAGTAGCGTACAAATAATGGACAATGGTGGGCATCAATATTACATCCAGATGTATCTCAATTGCACAGTCCTGGTGTTTGCTGGGCAACTGGTTTCTAAGGCACAAAAAGACCAGACCACTTACAGTAGGACCATGCTTTATAAAGCACTGATGTTCACCCCAGTCATTGGTTTGAAGAGCACTACACAATGCCTGTGTGTCTAGCTTTATATTCTAGTACTTCAAAAACTGTGTGGTTTATTAGTCTTGGGAGCGTTACAGTGTATAGTTTGGGATTTTAATGTAATATTCTTCCTCCCAAGAGCAGTGTATTGCAAGAACAGCTCAGAAATAGGTATCGTTAGAGACAACAAAAGATTTGATACTTTGCTTCATCTACTGATTATGACCAGAAGATTAACAATCTGCATTATAAGACGTTCTCATAGAATCTTTTGTTTTGTGGTGACAGTTCAGAAATTTGTTTGCTTATTTTTTCATATATGTATTGTTTTACGCTAAGTTTTTTGTGTATTAAAAGAGTTCTCTAAAATTCTTTGGAGTTCTTTCATTTAAAAAGTTAATATATTGAGATGAAAAATATTTTTTCTACACTAATTTTAATCATTTTCCTGTTCTAGTTTTATTCTGGTAAGAAGACACCTTTGACGTTACATCGTTTGCTGCATCTTATCTGGACGCATGCACGCCACCTAGCTGGTTACGAACAGCAAGATGCGCACGAATTTTTCATAGCTGCGCTCGATGTCCTTCATCGTCACTGTAAGGGCACCAGCCCTCTTCCCACAAGCAATCCACATCATTGCAATTGCATCATAGATCAGATATTTACAGGTGGTTTGCAGTCAGATGTTGTCTGCCAAGCTTGCAAGTAAGTGAGCTAATAGTCAAATATTTGCCATGTCATTTAATTTTCACTAAGACTGTTTTTGTGATTAAATATTAATCATATGAAAAATAGACCAACCTTTTAATAAACACTGAACGTTAAAATAAAGTAACCAAGTGTTTTCAGAAGCATGTTTAATACTAATTGAAACATTGCGGGAAAAATTTCCATTCGAGATCTCCAATGCCACATGCCATCAATAGGAAAATCTGTAGAAGTGGCTTATTATTGTGAATGGTGTACCGCTTTGTATAGACCCTGAATGACTGGATGAATAGTTATGGCAGTTGCGGTTGTATTAAAATAATGATATTCAAAATAGTTTACATTCAAGCAAATTAGAAACACAGCCAGGTTCATATCAGTGAAGTTGTCACTGTTGTGATAGGAAAAAGTAAAGCTTTGCAGAGTATCCATTATAGATTAGATTAGACAATGGAAAAAGCAGGATGGAATGTAACAATATTGTGAAAGGAAAGTTGCTACTCACCATATAGTAGAGACGCTGAGTCGCAGGTGGACACAACGAAAAGACTCTCACAAATATAGCTTTCGGCCAGTAAGGCCTACATCAGAATTAGACAACACACACACACACACACACACACACACACACACACACACACACACACACACACACTTACACACTCGCATAAACGCAACTCACACACACGACTACAGCCTCAGGCAACTGAGGCCACACTGCGAGCAACAGCACAAGTACGTGATGGGAGTGGCGACTGGGTGGGGGTAAGGAGGAGGATGGGGGGAGGGGGATAGTATGATAGGGGTGGCAGACAGTGAAATTCTGCAGATTATGCAGGTGAGGGGAGGGGAGATGTGGGGAGGGGTGAGTAGTGGTAAAGGAGAGAAATAAAAAGACTGGGTGTGATGGTGGAATGAAGGCTGTGTAGTGCTGGAATGGGAACAGGAAAGGGGCTGGATGGGTGAGAACAGTGACTAACGAAGGTTGAGGCCAGGAGGGTTACGGGAGCATAGGGTGTATTGCAGGGGCAGTTGCCACCTGCGCAATTCAGAAAAGCTGGTGTTGGTGGGAAGGATCCATATGACACAGGCTGTGAAGCAGTCATTGACATGAGGGATGTCGTGTTTGGCAGTGTGCTCAGCAATGGGGTGGTCCACTTGTTTTGGCCACAATTTGTCAGTGGCTATTCATGTGGACAGACAGCTTGTTGGGTGTCATGCCCACATAAAAATCAACACAGTGGTTGCAGCTTAGCTTGTAGCTCGCATGACTGGTTTCACAGGTAGCCCTGCTTTTGAAGGGACAGGTGATTTTCATGACTGGACTGGAGTAGGTGGTGGTGGGAGGATGTATGGGACAGGCCTTACATCTAGGTCTATTACAGGGATATTAGCCGTGAGGTTAAGGGTTGGGAGTAGGGGTGGTGTATGGATGGATGAGTATATTATTTAGGTTCGGTGGACAACGGAATACCACTGTGGGAGAGGTCAGGAGGATAGTGGGCAGGACATTTCCCATTTCAGGGCATGACAAGAGATAGTCGAAACCCTGGCGAAGAATGTACCAAGTCCTGCAGGACTGAATTTGGGAGTGGGGCTACAGGTAAGGCCTTTGGAAAGGATTGAAATTTCTGTGAGTTTAAGGCTTCTGGAGGAAAGGTTCATGATTGTGTCTCAGGTCTGTTTAGGTTCTCGATTCTGTGTGGTGGCGGGAGTGAGTTTTGGAGGGCGGGGTAAATGTAGTAGGTCTTCAAGGCAGGGTTTGTCAGCTATGAGGGGACGTGGAGGAGGTTCGGAGGTTGTGTTTTAGAAGGGGTGAACAGTGGTACTCCAAGGCAGGAGTAGGAAGTGAAGCAGGGTGGAGAGGTTTTTGAAGTGGAATTGTGAATGTTACTCTAGTTCCTGGAGAGCAAGAGTTTTAATGTGAGTTGTGGGTTCCAGGAATTTGGAATTGCATAGCAGGAGAATTTTGTGGATAGAGAGAAGGTGCTGAAAGGAGGTTTTGGCTTAGTTGATATGGTTTTGCAGGACTATGTTGGTGAGGGCCAAGGATTGGCGGAATCTGAACAGGTGGAGGCCATTGGAAAGAGGGGTGGCAGCCAGAGATGGGTAATTTGATGGTAAGGCCATTTGGGGGGATTACGTGAGCCAAGCTACAATGCAGGAACAGTATGTGGGACTGGGTTCTGGCTAGGGATAAGGGAACTTTTTTGTATTGAGGCTGATGGAAGGAGCAAGGATCCGTGGTGGTGGAAAAAAATGTGAAAAATTATGTAAATAATGTAGTATTACGATAAAAAAAAATCGCAAAAACACACCCAAATACGTGTGAAAAATCACGAGAAGGCTGAAACTGAGGTAAAAGGGGGAAACGATGAAATCTGAGGGAGTCGACAGTAGCGAAAGGTGGGTCTCACTAAAATTGGCAAGAAGTCACGACGACATCAAAGAAAAGATATAAATAATATATAAATATATATTTTACTGTAGGAAGCAAGTTTGAGGGCAGATAAATATGAAGAAGGGGGATAACAGGTGTGAATGGATGAGGTGGAATTAGTGGGTGCAAACTGAGCTACAATGGAGAAAGAATGAGGGGTGGGGAAGGGTTTGTAGGATGAGATACAAGATCATTTGGCACCAGAAAGGTGTGGGGAATGGCATGGGAAAATAAGGGAGAGTGATCAGTTAGAAGGTGTGGATTAATGATATCAGCGGAAGTGATGCTGCACCAACAATCAGCGTGGTCTTGTAGCTGTCATTTGTGTGCGGCTGAGATGGTTGATACAGTGTGACTAGTAAGCAGAGCATGCAGTGCAGTTTGTAAGGCGACAAGAGAAACACAGGCAAGAAGAGAAAGGAGGACAGATATTGAGTATAGTGATGCATTAGAAAATATCAACAAAGGAAAACGGCACTGGGTTAGGATTGAAGAAAAGCTGGCAGGCAAAAATAAACAATGGAAATCCAGTATGGAATGTAAAAAAAATTGTGAAAAGGAAAGTTGGTACTCACCATATGGCGAAGATGCTGAGTCGCAGATAGTCACAACAAAAAGACTGTCACAAACATACCTTTCAGCCAGTAAGGCCTTCGTCAAAATTAGATGACAACAAATACATATACACAGACATGCAAACGCAACTTATACATGTGAATGCAGTCTCAGGCAACTGAGGCCACACTGCGAGCAGCAGCACCAGTGCATGATGGGGTGGCGACTGGGTGGGGGGTAAGGAAGAGGCTGAGGTGAGAAGGGGGAGGGATAGTAGGATAGGGGTGCCGGACAGTGACGTGCTGTTGGGGAACGCCAGGGAGTAGGTGGGAAGGGGGTAGGGGAGCTGCGTACAGCCGGGAGGTTAAACAGAGGGCAGAGGAGAGGTGGGAAGGGGGCAGGGGATAGCAGAAAATGAGAGAAGTAAAAAGACTGGGTGCAATGGAGGAAAGAGGGCTGTGTAGTGCTGGAATGGGGACAGAGAAGGGTTGGGGTGGGTGAGGACAGTAACTAACGAAGGTTGAGGCCAGGAGGGTTACGGGAACATAGGATGTATTGTGGGGAAAGATCCCACTTGCGCAATTCAGAAAAGCTGGTGTTGGTGGGAAGGGTCCGTATGGCACAGGCTGTGAAGCACTCATTGAAGTGAAGGATGTCATATCTGGCTGCGTGCTCAGCAACAGGGTGGCTCACATGTTTCTTGGCCTCTGTTTGTCAGTGGCCATTCATGCCGACAGACAGCTTGTTGGGTGTCATGCCCACATAGAATGCAGCACAGTGGTTGCAGCTTAGCTTGTAGATCACATGAAGGGTTTCACAGGTAGCCCGGTCTTTGATGGGATTGATGATGTTTGTGACTGGACTTCGCTACTCTACCCTTTTTTGCGCCTTGTCCCTGCATGCTCCTCAACAGTATGTCAGTGTCTGCCACCCATACTCTACTACTCCTCCGCCTCCCAGCCCCAGCCTCCTCCGTACCTCAATCCATTCGCCACTCCCATCATGCACTGATTCTGCTGCTCACAGTGTGGTCTCAGGTGCCTGAGACTGTAGTCGTGGTGCGAGTTGTGTTTGTATGAGTGTGTTTGTGTATGTATGTGATTGTTGTCTAATTTTGATGAAGGCCTTACTGGCCGAAAGCCATATTTGTGTCAGTCGTTTTGTTTTGCCTGTATGCGACTCAGTGTCTCTGCTATATGGTGAGTAGCAACTTTCCTTTTCAGAATATTGATAGAGTAGAGTAGATTAGGTTAGATCAGATGCAATTTTCATTCCAATTGATCCATAGTGAAGAGAATCCTCTGGGATGTGGAACATGTCAGAAAACAACAATACACAATAAATATTTACAAAATAAGAACAGATATGCTAACGTACTTTCCACAGGTCCCAAATGAAATTGCCATTATGGATGTGGAATTGGTAAAAAGAAAGAAAGAAAGAAAAATTCTTATGCTTATTTACATTTCAAAGGTATAAACCTTGTCACCAAATATTAAATGCTCAATACAGTTAGATGCATATGATAGTTCTCAGGCTATTGTATCCACACATCATCAAAATAAATAAATAAAATAAAACAAAAAACATTTCACAGCACTTATTTACAATGATTGCATTACTGCACAAATTTTTTACAGAAGTCAGGTTGTATGCAATACTCACATTATGTGATATTATTAACATATGCACAACAGTGGGTTGTGCTAAGAAATTCATCAATGGAGTAGGAGGAGTTGGCCACCAATAAATCCTTTGGACTCTTCTCAAACTGATCTTTATTATTAGTTAAACTTTTTTTGGCTGCTGGCATGTTATTGAAAATGTGCATTTCTGAATAGTGTACCCTTTTCTGAATCAGAGTAAGTGATTTTAAATCTGTGAAAATTTTTCTTTTTTTCTATTATTGATTATAAAACATATTACTTTGCAAACTAGCAAGTAGAAATCCAGCCTTATTATTGGAAACCTTATTTCACATCACAGAAGATGAATGTCATTTCACATAAGATGAGCCGGCCGGAGTGGCCGTGCGGTTCTAGGCGCTCCAGTCTGGAACCGCGTGACCGCTACGGTCGCAGGTTCGAATCCTGCCTCGGGCATGGATGTGTGTGATATCCTTAGGTTAGTTAGGTTTAAGTAGTTCTAAGTTCTAGGGGACTGATGACCACAGCAGTTAAGTCCCATAGTGCTCAGAGCCATTTGAACCATTTTGAACATAAGATGATAAAATAATAGGGGTGAAGGGTGAGGACAGCAAGTTACCTTTTTAAAGATTTGTAGTTTATGATTCAATCTGCTTCATAAAATGTTCTTTAGTGGATGTGTAAAAGAAATCTCAACAATATTTGGAAAAAGATTGATTGCTACTCACTGTAAATATGACACGTTGACGTGCAGACAGGCACAACAAAAATACTGTTGCACATTTAGTTTTCGAGCAAAGCTTTCTTCAGAAAAGAAGAGACACACACATTCACACAAAAAAGCACACCTCATGCACACATGACCATCATCTTGGATCAGAATGCAACTGTCATGTTGAGTGGCAGTCTGGGGTGGTGCAGGGAAGGGGGGGGGGGGGGGATAGGAGGGTATGGGTGGGGCGAGAGAAGACGCTGTCTGCATAGCATGCAGGGACTAGATGGCAGCATGGGAAGACTGCCAGGTGCAGTGAGATGAGGAGGGGGAGTGGAAAATGAGAGGAGCAGGGAAGGGGAAAGGTGAGTGGGCAGAAGGCGGCACACAGTGGGGGTGAGGGGACATAAGTAGGGAGTAGGTGATAGGATTGGGGGGGGGGAGGGGTACAGTAGGTTACGATGGGTTGAGGGCAGGATAGTGTGAGGAGTGGAAAACATGTTGTAAGGACAACTTGCATCTCTGCAGTTCAAAAAATCTGGTGGTGGAGGGGAGGATCCAGATGGCCCGAGTTGCAAAGCAGCGATTGAAATCAAGCATGTTTTTTCAGCTTTATATTGTGCCACAGGGTTGCGTTCCATGCCCTCATCTACAGTTTGGCAATGGCCGTTTATCTTGGTGGACAGCTGGTTGGTAGTCATACGAACATAAAAAGATGTGCAGTGATTGCAGCAGAGCTGTTATATGATGTGGCTGTTTTCACAGGTGGTCCAGCCTCTGATGGGTCAAGATAAGCCTGCAACAGGACTGGAATGTGAAGTGGTAGGTAGGTGAAGTGCTCAAGTCTTTTTACCTGAGTTTTCCACAGTGATGTGATCCCTCTGGGAAGGGTCTGGGATTGGGAAAGACATAGGGATGGATGTGGTGTGGGTAACTGAACACCACTTTGGGAAGGGTGTAGGATGTGTCTTATTTCAGGGCCCGATGATTGGTAACCAAAGCTCTAATGAAGAATGTGGTTCAGTTGTCCGAATCCAGGGTGGTATTGAGTGGCTAACAGGGCACTCCTTTGTAGCTGGTTCTGGAGATAGTGGACTAGGAGTGTGTGGGGAAATGACGTGGGAGACCTGTTTGTGGATTAGGTCTCAGGGATAGTGCCTATTTGTAAAGGCCTTGGTGAGACATTAAGCATACCGGGCAAGGTAGTTCTTGTCACTGCAGACATGCTGTTTCCAGGTAACCAGGTGGGTAGGAGGGATGAGGGATTTTTTGGTGTGTTAGGGATGGCAACTGTCAAAATGCAGGTACTGTTGGCGCTTGGGGGGGTTTAATGTCACCCACCCTTCACAACATCTGAGTCCATCCCTGTGCTACTCCCAACCCCACAGCCTCTACTGAAGTCATCCCCCCCCCCCTCCCCCCCTCTCAATTCTGTGCTCGCAGCTCTTCTCTATTAACGTCCCCTCACCCTCATTGTAAACTGCCCTCTGCCATTCCCCCTTCCATTTTTCCCCTTCCCTTTACTCCTCCTTTCCTGTTCCCTGTTAACCCCCCAACCTGTCTGTCTCGTAGCCTCTTGATGCTGCACATGGCAGTCTTGTCATGCTTCCATCTAGTCCCTGCATGCTCTGCCAGACAGTGGTCTTTTCTTCTCCCACTGACACCCTGTTATCCCTCCCCCTTCACTGCCCCACTTGACACTGCCGCTAAACGTGACAGTTGCTTTCCGGTGTGTGTGTGTGTGTGTGTGTGTGTGTGTGTGTGTGTGTGTGTGTGTGTGTGTGTGTGTGTGTGTTCCTTTTCCTTTTCCTTCTCTGAAGACAGCTTTGACTGAAAGCGAAATGTGTAACAGTCTTTTTGTTGTGCCTGTCTGCATATCAACGTGTCAACTTTATAGTGAGTAGCAACCTACACTTTTCCTAATATTGTTGATATTCCAACCTGGAGTTTCCATTGTTTGTAAAGGAATTGTGTGTGTTGTGAGTGGTGAGGTCCCAACCATCCTAGATGTGTTGGGACCTCTTTAGGGAGAATGGACATTATCATGCATTAAGATATTTTTCGTAGTCATTATATCTATGTTATGTATGTTGCTAGTGTCATATAGATGTTACCCGTGTGTTGTGAAGGAATTTCGTAATGTATTTTAAAATCTGTTTGGTGCTATTTCACAGTCACAGATTTTTGTATTATAATAATATTTTACTATATGGAGCTTCTGAAATTTGTCGGTTGTGATGTGTGGGTCTTGTAGGAAAGATAATCCAATGCTCATAATCAGCATCAGCACTAAGACTCTACAATTTCATTATCACTAACTGTGTGTTAATTTCCTGGAGCTCACCTCAAGTGTAAAATATATACAGAGATGTATACAATATTACAAGTGGGGCAGGCTTGGTTAATTGTTTTCAGTGCATTGACATTTTCGGACCTCTGTTAGGTTTCAAATTCCCTCTGCATGAGCTCCTGAAGAGGGGCAGCAGCTTTTTCAGTAGTTGCAAGGGCAACAGTCTGGATGATCGACTGATCTGGCCTTGTAACAATAGTCAAAACGGCCTTGCTGTGCTGGTACTGCGAACGGCTGAAAGCAAGGGGAAACTACAGCCGCAATTTTTCCCGAGGGCATGCAGCTTTACTGTATGATTAAATGATGATGGCGTCCCCTTGGGTAAAATATTCCGGAGGTAAAATAGTCCCCCATTCGGATCTCCGGGCGGGGACTACTCAGGAGGATGTCGTTATCAGGAGAAAGAAAACTGGCGTTCTACGGATCGGAGCGTGGAATGTCAGATCCCTTAATCGGGCAGGTAGGTTAGAAAATTTAAAAAGGGAAATGGATAGGTTAAAGTTAGATATAGTGGGAATTAGTGAAGTTCGGTGGCAGGAGGAACAAGACTTCTGGTCAGGTGACTACAGGTTTGTAAACACAAAATCAAATAGGGGTAACGGAGGAGTAGGTTTCACAACGAATAGGAAAATAGGAATGCGGGTAAGCTACTACAAACAGCATAGTGAACGCATTATTGTGGCCAAGATAGATACGAACCCCACACCTACTACAGTAGTATAAGTTTATATGCCAACTAGCTCTGCAGATGACGAAGAAATTGAAGAAATGTATGATGAAATAAAAGAAATTATTCAGATAGTGAAGGGAGACAAAAATTTAATAGTCATGAGTGACTGGAATTCGAGTGTAGGAAAAGGGAGAGAAGGAAACATAGTCGGTGAATATGGATTGGGGCTAAGAAATGAAAGAGGAAGCCGCCTGGTAGAATTTTGCACAGAGCACAACATAATCATAGCTAACACTTGGTTTAAGAATCATGAAAGAAGGTTGTATACATGAAAGAACCCTGGAGATACTAAAAGGTATCAGATAGATTATATAATGGTAAGACAGAGATTTAGGAACCAGGTTTTAAATTGTAAGACATTTCCAGGGGCAGATGTGGACTCTGACCACAATCTATTGGTTATGACCTGTAGATTAAAACTGAAGAAACTGCAAAAAGGTGGGAATTTAAGGAGATGGGACCTGGATAAACTGAAAGAACCAGAGGTTGTACAGAGTTTCAGGGAGAGCATAAGGGAGCAATTGACAGGAATGGGGGAAAGAAATACGGTAGAAGAAGAATGGGTAGCTTTGAGGGATGAAGTAGTGAAGGCAGCATAGGATCAAGTAGGTAAAAAGACGAGGGCTGGTAGAAATCCTTGGGTAACAGAAGAAATATTGAATTTAATTGATGAAAGGAGAAAATATAAAAATGCAGTAAATGAAGCAGGCAAAAAGGAACACAAACGTCTCAAAAATGAGATCGACAGGAAGTGCAAAATGGCTAAGCAGGGATGGCTAGAGGACAAATGTAAGGATGTAGCGGCTTATCTCACTAGGGGTAAGATAGATACTGCCTACAGGAAAATTAAAGAGACCTTTGGAGATAAGAGAACGACTTGTATGAATATCAAGAGCTTAGAAGGAAACCCAGTTCTAAGCAAAGAAGGGAAAGCAGAAAGGTGGAAGGAGTATATAGAGGGTCTATACAAGGGCGATGTGCTTGAGGACAATATTATGGAAATGGAAGAGGATGTAGATGAAGATGAAATGGGAGTTACGATACTGCGTGAAGAGTTTGACAGAGCACTGAAAGACCTGAGTCGAAACAAGGCCCCTGGAGTAGACAACATTCCATTGGAACTACTGACGGCCTTGGGAGAACCAGTCCTGACAAAACTCTACCATCTGGTGAGCAAGATGTATGAAACAGGCAAAATACCCTCAGACTTCAAGAAGAATATAATAATTCCAATCCCAAAGAAAGCAGGTGTTGACAGATGTGAAAATTACCGAACTATCAGTTTAATAAGTCACAGCTGCAAAATACTAACATGAATTCTTTACAGACGAATGGAAAAACTAGTAGAAGCCAACCTCGGGGAAGATCAGTTTGGATTCCGTAGAAACACTGGAACACGTGAGGCAATACTGACCTTACGACTTATCTTAGAAGAAAGATTAAGGAAAGGCAAAACTACGTTTCTAGCATTTGTAGACTTAAAGAAAGCTTTTGACAATGTTGACTGGAATACTCTCTTTCAAATTCTAAAGGTGGCAGGGGTAAAATACAGGGAGCGAAAGGCTATTTACAATTTGTACAGAAACCAGATGGCAGTTATAAGAGTTGACGGACATGAAAGGGAAGCAGTGGTTGGGAAGGGAGTAAGACAGGGTTGTAGCCTCTCCCCGATGTTGTTCAATCTGTATATTGAGCAAGCAGTAAAGGAAACAAAAGAAAAATTCGGAGTAGGTATTAAAATCCATGGAGAAGAAATAAAAACTTTGAGGTTCACCGATGACATTGTAATTCTGTCAGGGACAGCAAAGGACTTGGAAGAGCAGTTGAATGGAATGGACAGTGTCTTGAAAGGAGGATATAAGATGAACATCAACAAAAGCAAAACGAGGATAATGGAGTGTAGTTGAATTAAGTCGGGTGATGCTGAGGGAATTAGATTAGGAAATGAGACACTTAAAGTAGTAAAGGAGTTTTGCTATTTGGGGAGTAAAATAACTGATGATGGTCGAAGTAGAGAGGATATAAAATGTAGACTGGCAATGGCAAGGAAAGCTTTTCTGAAGAAGAGAAATTTGTTAACATCGAGTATAGATTTAAGTGTCAGGAAGTCATTTCTGAAAGTATTTTTATGGAGTGTAGCCATGTATGGAAGTGAAACATGGACGATAAATAGTTTGGACAAGAAGAGAATAGAAGCATTCGAAATGTGGTGCTACAGAAGAATGCTGAAGATCAGATGGGTAGATCACATAACTAATGAGGAAGTATTGAACAGGATTGGGGAGAAGAGAAGTTTGTGGCACAACTTGACCAGAAGACGGGATCGGTTGGTAGGACATGTTCTGAGGCATCAAGGGATCACCAATTTAGTATTGGAGGGCAGCGTGGAGGGTAAAAATCGTAGAGGGAGACCAAGAGATGAATACACTAAGCAGATTCAGAAGGATGTAGGTTGCAGTAGGTACTGGGAGATGAAGAAGCTTGCACAGGATAGAGTAGCATGGAGAGCTGCATCAAACCAGTCTCAGGACTGAAGACCACAACAACAACGAGCAGTAAGAGTTCAAGTGAGCACTTATAATTTAACATTAATCAAGTACATCATCATAACCTGAATTGGCAAGCTGACTTAGACTGACTGGTCAATGGAGTGGTTAAGACACAGGACTTGCCATTAGGAAGTTTGGCCATCAAGATTTGCAATTGACACCTTAGAAACTGTGATCTCTTTTGTAATAATAAACAAACAAACACTGTCTGGGTCACAACGTTTTTTTTTTTTTTTACTGACTGCTGGTTGCAGTCTACACTGCAGATCATCTTCAGGTCTGGCACCGCAAAGTACAATTTGTCAACTAACATAAAAACCAAATTTTACATTAGCTGACAAGTTGCACTTTGTGGCATCAAACTTGAAGATGACCTGCAGCACTGGTAATTAGTAAATAAAAAGTTGTTGTCCTTATGGTATTTGTTTATTTATTTCATTGAGAGTTAGGTTTTCTGTGGACACCTGTATTGGATACAGCAATTGATGGGATAATTTCTTTGAGGGAGGTATCTGCTATTTATATATTGACCTCATATGAAGAAAAATCCTGTGCTCTTGTGAATCTTTGCATTATATGATTCAATCAGATTTGATATGCAACTCATCACAAATGAAACACGGGACAGTACACTGCTTCACTTCAAATGTGCTTTCAATGTAAGCTGCCAAGTGCTCTGAACGTCAACGTGTAATAGCTGCAAAAAATTACACTTAACTGACAGAAGGTACTGATAACCTTAATAGGCATTGTATTTGATATATCCTCCAGAAAGTATTGGTAGTGTGCAGCACCAAAAATATATTTTGAGTTCCTTATTCCAAACAAAAATTTAACACTATAAGCAGCTGAATACCTCTACATCTACACTTCCTTTTACATATTGTATGTTAAGTGACAGGACACCATATGTCATTTCACAGCTTTATTATATTGCTAGTCAGAGATTTGCATTTTGCAGAGATTAGTACAATAAGCAGAGTATTTATTTAATCCTCAACAGTCTCCCCACCCTGTATAGCCCATCCTGGTTGATCTCCAGTGGGATGACCATTTGCACTGGCTGAGTAATATTTCTTCCATCCAGGGTTTGAAGAATTAAGGTCCTCTCCATTACATCTTTCCCTGCCCTTGCCTCCATAATTCGGGCTCTCTTGCACGTCTCTTGGCTGTCTCTCTCTTGTAAGAGCAAAATGTCTTCCACTCTTTAACTGGTTCCTTGTTAGAATGCTGTACTTCATGAAAGTTCCTTAATTCTAACAAATATTCTTTCTTTCATGTTTTCATAAAATTATTTCGCAGTTTTTCTTGTAGCTTCGCCTCTCTTCACAGATCTCTCTGTATGCTCTATTCAGGACCAGTGGGCATTGTAGTTAACAGTTCTCCCATTAAAGTTGTCAGCACACGGCATGAGCTAGTTGATGTGATTTTGCACTCTCCAGTGGCGATTGTTGGCTTTATTTGGCTCGCCAACCAAACAGTTTGTTAAAAAAATTGAACACTCATAGACTTCCTATGTTAGCCCTGTTAAAATGAACATTTCCTGTTGTTCTGTTTGTGGTATACATAGATAAGAACTTCAATATCTGTGAATGTGTAATAAGAAAAATAAATTAAAGATACATGTCCACTCAGGAAAGACATCAACTTACAAAAGCTCGCGAAATCAAACTGACTCATTCCTGGCAGAGAGCACATTTACATAGCATCAAATATCACAGAAATTATTTCTATTATTTTCATATCAAACTCCCACAACATTTTAGAAAACGCGAAGCTGAAAAAAAAGATTTACAGAGAGTGGGATGCGAACCCTCATCCAATTTATACTCAGTTCCATATTTTGGTGCCTGAGCTAAACTAAACTGTGCTGAATCCTGACCCAAATTACCCTCAGTTTCTCTACTTTAATTGCCTAAGTATTATTGATATTTAATTATAACAAATCCTGAGAAGAATGACATGTTTTCATGAATTGTAAATGGGTCATTGCCTTAAAATGGCATACTATCATAACAAGTGAGTTATAAAGTGAAAATAACTAAATACGCATATTCTTTAACCACCAGCATGACATTGCCCATCATTTTATTACAACAGATTCTACCAGTAATGATTCATTCTCCAGACATTCAACATGCTGGTGTTTAGAAACAACATATATTCATAGGGTGTAATGTATAACCTAAAACCCATTGAATATGGGCTTCTGCGTAATGCAACAAATACAGTATGGCATCTTTTTTCCTGCTTGTGACATTAGGAGCGTTCTTGCTCCCTATTGGTATTGGTTCTACTTTACGTGGCATATTGCTGAAATGGGGCAGAACTTATTTTTGATAATATAATGTAATTCAATAGATAAAAACACACACACACACACACACACACACACACACACACACATAAGAGAAGGCTGTAATTGTGCAAGCTTTCAGAGCCAGTGGCTCCTTCTTCTGGCAGAAAGGTTGGAGGGGAAGGAAGAGGGATGAATGAAAAGGACTGGAGAGATCTAGGAAAAGGGCAAATTTCGAAAAAGTCACAGAGAACTGCAGGTCTGGGGAGACTTACTGGATGGAATGAGAAGGCTTTCTTTTGTGTTTCACATTTTGAATGGGTTCTCAACGAGAAATAGCATGAAGTGATGCCACAAAACAGAGCGTCCCGTCAGTTAGCTAACAGCTTTAGAAATGACTTGGTGTCAGTGCTTCTGATTGTTCATGTGTGATTGATTATGAGTTTAGGGTGGCTTCTAAAATCCAAAGTGTTCCTTCATCTACAAGAGATTTTCCCAGAACTTCTCTGAGACACTTTTCATTGCTCCTAGCATGCATTACCGGCAGCCTCTTTACCAAGCCTCCCATGGTATAATAAACGTCCATGAGACATCTTGCTGAGTAAGTGCTGGCAGCTAAACGTTGCGTCCTTGAAGGAAGCGAGTGATGTCTTTCAATTCTGTGTTTACTGCTTGAAATGTTTTTGCATTATCCAATTAAATAGTATTTGGCAGACCTCTTCTTGCAGTAGATCTTCCTATGGCCATCAATAATTTATCTGTTCTCATTCCAGATAAGAGTTTGAGGTGGAGAACTGTTGTTGTAGCACATGTGAATAGTAAGAAGCACATGTGAATAGTAAGATACAGCACTTTGGCAACCATTTGCCAGGTCTGACCAAGTTGCCCCATGAAAGCTGAGCTTGTTGCCGTAAATGGCTTATTGAGTTTAATGCGATTGGGTGGTAAAGAAGGTTCTAACTTGCATCCTCACACACTTCTGGTTACCTTACAAGGAAGACACTCGTGTATGACCCCTTTTACTCCGTGTCTTCCCCTTAAAATCCAAAATTCATTCCATAATTAAGCTAATACTATAGTATAGGTGTTGTAATCATATGTGCGTCTGTCGAGTAAGCAACTTAGTAAATGGATGAGAACTTTTTAATAGTAGTGGATGCTTTTCCAGTAAATTCATCTCTGTAATGTGATGTCATCCTCCAAGCCACGAGTCCATCCTGAAGGAACAGGTTGTAACATTTTATCTTTGATTTCATTGGAACGTTGCTCTTGTTTGTAAGCATGAGGTATTTGCCAGAAAACTTTCCTGCTGGACCATTTTTATCCAGTTGAGTACTGCTGATAATAGTTGATGGGCAGTGAATTGCCCCTTACGTTTTCTGAGCATATAAAGTTATGGTTGAAATGGAGATTCCACACCATTATATGCAATAGTTTCCAAAGAGAACTGTATTTTGCTGCATCAGTGGAGCACACCATGCATTAACAGTCAACGTTTGTTCATATACCTTTCATGTCTCTGGCAGAGGGTCGTAAGAGAAGGGTTGTGGAGGCCAAGTTTCAGATGTTTGAGTGAGCCATGAGGTCCGTGCCACCATAGCATCAAAGATTGTAATCTCTCTGTGAGTGATCCATGTGATAGCAATTTTGCTGGATCGATTGTGGTGGAGTAGTGTCACCCTGTGATGATGTTAAAATTTCATGGATTTCAATTCCTCTGTTAACAACAATTGTATTCCAGCAATTTGGATCAGTTTGTTTACAGCTAGTTGCTACCATGGAATTACTTGGCATTATTATGTTTGTGATGTTATGTCCATAAGACTGGCAGAAATGTCTCAGAAGTTTAAACTGTGTGAGGCAGCTAGCAGTGCAAGGCACAGAAGTATTACCCTTTTGATAGGAGAAACTCTGTTTTTACTATGAGACCTGAGTTTCTCCTAGCGTATACAATTTTCAAACAACTTACGGGAATTCGGCCAGGTAATATTTACAGTGACCACTGATCTGTTTTTACTAACAACCAAATGGACAATTGTATTTTCAGTCTCTTCTAATGTACAACACTACTCCATATACCCTTTCTTGGGCACCACTAAGTACATGGACGTGTGAGATTTGTAGTTATTGACTGTGCAGTCCTGTCCATCTAGGTAATCTGAATGACTGTGGATGAATGGATGGTGATGTCCGAAATTACCATTGGGGTGCTTAGTCTGGAGGCAAGATCTCGTCCCATTGTATGCCTTTACGCCATTTGCTTGAGAAAGGATTTCTCCTGGTATATATATCAAAGATAAGAGGCTAGAGGATTATAAAATTTCACTGCCATGTGCAGTAACTGATGTTTAGTCGCAGGTCCATCTCTCAGTAATTTATTGGTAATGAGATGGTGACCAAAGAAGAGTGAATCTGATTCTACATCCCAGTCACTGCCTAAGACTGTGGTAATGCCTAAGACTGTGGAATGTTCTTTAGCTGACCACCCTTCTGTTTTCCATATGTCCTTTAGTATATTTGAATTCATAGCCCATTTTGCCATTGGAAATTTTGCTTGTTGTAATAGACCTGTCAGCTGGCTGTATGTAAATGTGACTGTATTATCCTCCTTGCAGCTGCAGCTTCCATGAAGGTGCTTTTTTCTAGAAGCTCTGCTGCAGTAGGAAACCTGTCCCCTAAACCTTATAGCCAAATCACGCAACAGTGCAGAAAGGAGAAATGGACTGCATGTAAAGCCCAGTAGTAAACATGTAAATGATGACATTGTTCATAGTTTGCCAAACTGTGCTTCCTTTTTCTCAACATTAGATCTCTTTCATTTTCATTCAGTGATAGTTGTAAGAATGTTTGAGTGCCATCCTCAACAACTGCCTTTTGGTACTAAAGTTGACCATATTTCAGATAACAAATCTAAAATGTCATTAAGTGACAGTAAATATTTTTTTCATGATGAAGCATAAAAGACAGTTGTCCACTTTATTCCCAGTCTTTCCTTTCTCACTGTAACATGAGGCAGGTAGAATACTTCATGTGAAGTGTCCTGCCTACTGATGTCCTCAGCATACTCATTCTGAGTGTAAGGCAGCATCTGTGAATTATATATCCCATGAAAACGAGTCTTACTAGAGAATTTTCTTCGTAACAACATAAAGCGTCTTTCTGTATTACAAAAATCTGAAGAAAGGGTCGTCTTTCTTGCTTAGTAATGGAACTACCCTCCAGCCTTCTACCCTGTAAATATTGTGAAATGGTGGCATGTTTCAGTGAGAGTGATCTTTTTTGTTATTCTCTTATCCCCAACAGTTCGAAGTCTGAGAAGTGATGCATGTCCTTATCTAAGAATTTAGAATCTTCTCTGAGCTGCACTTGGCTAACAGTAACATGCCCAACAATAATACTTGACCTGTGCCGACTGAAAATCCATCCAAATCTAGGAGGAAGAAGAACTGCCAAATCAATGAGGAGTATTACTGTGTGACTGTTTATTATTTTATAATATTGGTCTGCACGTTTAAAAATTTCAGAGGGAACTGGTGCTCATCGTTATTGAGATCAGTAAGTTGCAACTTGTGGATGGTAATATCTTATGGAACAGCTGGAAGTGAGGAGTACATGTTCCTACGTTCAAAGGTGGAGAATGTCAAGGTATTCTTTTACGAGCTCCTCAGCTTGAAGTGAACAAATTTGCAATTTGTTGACATGCCCAAGTGTGCTAACTCAAATCCTACAACACCTAATGGATGGCCAGTGATGACTTACAGTTGCAAGCTTTTGACCAAATTCTTGCTGATAAAGCTGTATTAGCTTCCAGTGTCAAGTAAAGAGCATGTATGTTTCATCAGTTCATCGGTCCTGTGATCCAAACAGAGGTAGTTTGAGAATACCTGAAGAGAGGCAGTTGAACATGGATCTTTCCCACGAAGACTCACAGTTCTTCGTTGCAGATAGATACATGATGAGAATTCTTGCATCTAAAACAAGCTACTTTACACTGAGCTGACAAAAGTCATGGGACACCTCACAATATTGTGTTGGACCTTGTTTTTTTGGTGTAGTGCAGCAACCCAATGTGCCACAGACTCTACAAGTCATAGTTTCCTGAAGGAATATTGAGCAATGTTGCCTCTAGAGTCATCCATAATTGTGAAAGTATTGCCAGTGTAGGATTTTGTGCTTGAACTGACCTTTCAACTATGTCCCATAAATGTTCAACGGGATTCATATCAGGTAATCTGGGTGGCCAGATCATTCATTTGAGTTGTCCAGAATGTTGTTAAAACCATTGGTGAACAATTGTGGTCTGGTGCCGTAGCCCACTGTCATCCATAAAAATTCCAGTGTTGTGAAATCCACAAATGGCTGCAAATTGTCTCCAAGAGGTTTAATTGGACCAGAAGACCCAGTCCATTCCATATAAACACACCCCAAACCGTTATGGACCCACTACGACCATGCACTGTGTGTTGTTGACAACTTGGGTCCACGTCTTTGTAGGGTCAGCACCACACTCGAACACTACCGTCAGCTATTACCATCTGAAATTGGGCCTCATCTGACCAGGCCACAGTCTTCCAGTTCTCTACGGTCCAACTGCTATTGTCACTAGGGCAAGAGAGGAGCTACAGACGATGTACTGTTAGCAAAGCACTAGCATTGGTCATCTGCTGCCATAGCCCATTTCTCCGCACAGTCCTAATGGATTGTGTGTTGTACATCCGATATTGATTTCTGTGGTTATTTCATGCAGTGTTGCTTGTCTGTAGCACTGACAACTCTACACAAATGCTACTGCTGTCAGTCATTAATTGAGGGCTAATCGGCCACTGCACTGTTCACGGTGAGAGCTAATGCCTGAAATTTGGTATTCTCAGTACAGTCTTGACACTGTGGACCTCGGAATATTAAGTTCCCTAATAATTTCCTAAGTGGAATGTCCCGTTTGGCTAGCTGCAACTACCATTCTACGTTCAAGGTCCTTTAATTCCCATTGTGCGGCCATAATCACATCGGGAACATTTTCACATGAATAACCTAAGTACAAATGACAGCTCTGCCAATGCACTTGCCTTTCATACCTTGTGTACGTGATACTACTACCATCTGTAAATGCACATATCGCTATCCCATGCCTTTTGTCACCTCAAGGTATATTTCCGCTTGTCGCTCCTATTGTTGATGCTTGATATCTTCATACAGTTTTGTGCCCAATGAAGACATGAATCACAAAACATACAATTTCTATTGTAGTTGCAGATGTGGACGTGAGTGCATGTAAAATTTTACTATCTCTAATTTTGTTGGTAATCGTAGTTCCTTATACTTCATCAAAAAACTCCATTAGGTTTCTGATGTGGCTTTCAGCTGTCCTCTCTCTCCTAGCATGAATAATCAAGTGTTTAACTATGTCTTCCAGAAATGCATACAGAATTTTGGGTGCACACGTGACCATGATTGTCTAAATTTTCTCTTGATGCTCACAAGCCTTGTATACATTTGTTACATTTGATATATGTAGCATTCAAAATATATGTTGATGCATATGGTTTCGGTTTCACAGTTTCAAGATAATTGAGATGAACCTGAATTATACAGTTTTTGTCTCCGTAGGTAGAAACTTAATACAAAATTTCATTTCTTCATACTAATCCACAGTGATGGGAACGCCTTCAACAGAGTACTTTGGCTCATCCTCCAAATATCCTCGGAGAAAGATGTGTTTGTCTATAATAGAAATTAAAGACTTCTTGTCTATGGATGACTGAAACTGTTCTCAAAACTGAGACCACTTCTCCACTTCTTCTGAAAATAACTCTAATTTAATAGTCAGAAGTTTGACAGCGTGTGTCGCAGGTACAGCAGCTGCTGTTGTGACGAGCTGGTGCAGGTGTCAGGTTTGTAACCGACGAGGACAAGCTGACATTAGTCAGTCTTGTTGCCTCCAAAATTGCCTTCCTACTGATGTCTACATATTCCTCTTGTTTACTGGTGCCTACATCATAGTGCATGTCAGAAATCATATCCTGAATTGTATCATCAGACACCCTCAAACAATGTGACATCTCTTGCAGTCGCATCTGAAAGTTCTCGTAATCTGTATTTTCACCTGTATCTCCTTCAACTATTGCTGTACTGAACTGTGTTAATAATGTTCTTTCAATCTTTTGTTTCCTTTTCAAGTTGCATAAATGTGTATGTATATTCATGTCCATCATTGTATCTTGATCTGATATCTTACAAAAATAATCAAAGAATGTAATATTGCGCACTCTGAGAGTACGGCTATGCAGTATCCATCAGAGATTGTAGTGCTGCAAACAATAGAAGCTACTGATTGCATTTCAATCTCTAACATTAAAAACTGTCACTACTCAGTCTGCACATTTAATTCACATTATTTGCTAAGTCAATTAATATTCACCTGCCTGGAAAAGAGTGTACTACTCAATTGCAGGTGATGAGGCTATGTAGATACACACTGCATACCTATGGTTGTCTCCACTCTTACCTTGTTATGAGGACATCAAACAAGTGGACATGGTTTCATTCCTTTATCTGACTTACAGCTGCTTCGTTCACTACCACCAGTAACAGGATCCATAGTTTTGGCACCATTTTACATACCATATAGTAAGTGACAGGACACCATACATGGTTTTACACCTGATTACATTGGTAGTCAGAGATATATGTGTCACAAAGATTAGTGAAACGAAACAGAATATTTATATATCCGTCAGCACTTTCACATCTTCATGACCACTCTGAAATTCACTCGTAAGAGCTTGGGAGAGAGAGTTCATAGAATACCTTCAGATACTTCTCAACTGTTCCAAGCAGAGAACGAGAAGTTCACAAAAAGAATAATTTTCTCGGATGAGGTGCACTTCCACATCAGTGGGTACATTAATAAACATAATTGCAGAAGTTGTGGTAACAAAAATGCATGAGTGACTGTGGAAGATGAGATGTATCCACAAACGCACAACTGTATAATGTGGGTTCTGGGCAGGAGGCATGATCGCCCCGTACTTGTTATTAATGAGGGAGCTGCAATCACTTGAACTGTGACCATTACCGAAGCATGTTTTCTGATTAGTTTTTCTCTCTTATTGATGAAAATCATGATTCTTGGTTTCAACAAGATGATGCGACATGTCACACGTCCTGTGAAACAATTGCTCTGTTGAATGAAGTGTCTCCTAAAAAAATTCTCTCTTTGCATGGCAACTGGGAATGGCCTGCCAGCTCATGCAATCTTTTGCCTTATGACCTTTTTGTGGGGATTTGTGAAATCAAAAGTGTACGTGGACAAATCACAGTCAGTACATCAGTTAAAGGATGAAATTAAAAGTGATATTAACAGCATTCCAACAGATGTTTATGAATACGTCATCGTCATCGAGAACTTCTGTGAATGCATTGCTCATTGCCACGTGGCCTTGTATGGTCATGTGGAGGATATAATTTTTCATACATATATGGGAGAAGTTAACTTATTGCATTTGTAAAAAATAATTACATTTTCAATAAATGTTGTATGTTCTATAGCACTTTAATATTCATCCCTACTTTCCAGGCACCCTATATTAGCTATTTCCAGAGCATAATTAACTTTTTTGTGGATTTAGAAATGTAGGAAATATTGGATATTAGTTGTCAAACTTCTGATTTGAAGGGGAATGGCAACTCCTGTTCGTATAGGATCTCATATGTAATAAGTCATATGCTCTTATCTACCTTAAAGTTGTATACAGTTGCCACATATGGCATAAGTTCATCCCAATTGTTTGCATTGCATTGTAAATAATGAGCCACCATCTTACCTATTGTTCTGTATAATTGTATCATACATTCATTGGCTGTTGAATGTATTGTTCTAGTTCATAAATTCTTTGCTAATGAGTCAACACAACTGGGTCAGTAAGTCACACAAAATTGATGCTGTGATTGGTAAGGAGTACCTCGGCCATTCCAAACACAGCCAATACATCCGCATTTGTTCTACAATTTCAGTACATTGATTTGGAATAATTATCATCATAAAATATTGAGAGAAGGAGGCATCACTTATTTCTGTGTTTTGGGCAGATGGTCTGCAAAGTTTACCTGTATCATCTGAAATGCCTGAGCGGCTACTGGCAGTCTTCAGAGCAGTGCTCACTGCAGACCTGATTTTCACTTGTTGTGCACATGGTACACAGTCTGTGATGTCTTGTGTTACATCCCCCCCTCCTCCGCCCCCCCGCCCCAAACTGTAATGGGCTCCAATTCTGTACTCTGCCTCTTGCCTCTCTCGAACCTCCTGGTTCACACAGTATTATGTTGGGGCCTGAAGGCTCTCCACTGTCTTGTAACAGCTCAGTGGCACCACAATACTTCACCATCCATGCATTTTCCTATTCATAATTCCTTTACCATGTACAAATTGAATTTTTGATGCAAACTGTTGACAGTGAGGGACAGAGAACTGGCTGTGTTGCCATTTTTCTACTATCATGCTGTACAGTACCTACTTGGCCACAGTCCGTCTTCTTAGGTATTTGTTTTTGTCATGAACAGATCTTTTAGGCCAAGTAATCAGTGTGGCATCAGTCAGTGATCACTCATTCTGCAATGCCCTAGCGCCTACTAAATGACCCTTTGATGAATTGCAACACTCATTATTGGATCTTCTTTTAATCCATTGTGGTTAGGATACAAGATTTTATTTATTTGTCATTAGCTAACATAAGTTGAAACAGACAATTACATACTTAAAAGTTGATCACATTTGATAGTTTACATGTTTAGCTTTCTATATGCTTTCAAATTCATTAATACTATACTATATACATTCAAATTCGTTAATATCATACACACACTTATCAACTAACAATTGTGAATGTGCTTACGGAAAGTACATGGTAAGTGTGTCACTGGTGGTGGTAGCTTGTTATATAATTTTATCCCTATTTGTTTAAAGCTACTTTGGACCTTACACAGTCTTGTAAAATCTACATCTACGCTATTTCTGTATCTAGTTTCATGCGAATGGATGTCTGTTCTGTAAGGTAGTGCATATATTTTATTTTTTGTAGAGAGAAGACATGTTTTAATGTAAAGGGAAGGTACAGTCAAGATGATGAGATCTTTAAAATGCTTTCTACGTGATTCTTGGCTTGTAATGCCTGTAATTGCTCTTATGGCTTTCTTCTGCCACATGAACACTGTCAGCACCATGAGAGTTGCCCCATAGTTTTATTGCATACTGGAGGTGACACTGAAAGAAGGCAAAATAAGTAAGTTTGCTAACTAATGTTTTTAATTTCTTTAACAAGATGAGTACTCTCGATAGTTTGGTACATAACTGTTCGGTATGGCAGTTCCAAGTCAGTTTAGGATCCAGGTGGATTCCAAGAAGCCTTACTGAGTCAGATTCATTTACTTTTTCGGTAAGCTTGTGCAGGTAGAAAAAGATAGTCTTGGTTTTGCTATTGTTTAGGATTAGCATGTTATTGTGGAGCCATATGGCAGGCTTTTCAAGACTAGTTTTTGTTTTTTGTTTCACCTCCTCCAATTTGTGGCCCACAGTAATCAGGGTAGTGTCGTCAGCATATATTATTGGCTTGTCAGGCAAGAAAGTAGGCAAGTCATTCATGTATATTAAGAAAAGGAATGGCCCAAGCACTGAGCCTTGTGGCACACCTCTAACTACCGGCAGGGCATTTGATTGACAGTTATTTACCATGACCACTTGAGTTCTGTTAGTAAAATATGATCCGATTAGTGTCACTTCATTATTCTTGATACCATAGCACTCCGGCTTATTTATGAGTATTTCATGTGACACAGTATCAGATCCTAGTAGTAAGGCACACATGTAGGGATTGTTCTCAAAGCCATTAAGAATGTCTGTTACAAGAGTTTCTACTGCATTTACTGTAGACAAACCTGTTGCTTCAGTAGTGGGTTCATGCCACCCTAGTTCTCTGATGGTCTTTTGGGACTTACATTTAATAGCTTCATTTATCATCTTTCCTAATGTATGCTTTGCTTTATTGTTCAAGTGACATCCATGTCTGGTGAAGTATATTCTGTCAAGTGAGCTGACATCTATTAGTCTGACATTACTGAATGTGTTGCAGGTGCTGTTAAGTTTAACATTTATTCTACAAATTTCTTTGGTTATTGGTGAGGTTTCAGGCAGGTCATATCTGAAGCTAAAGTTCACAAGTACAATGTTTGTATTTGTTAAGAATAATATGTCTCATGAGCTGTTTAAACATATTCATGGCACTGTTTTTGTAGATGTAATTTGCTCCAGCTCAAATCACTACATTGTCTTTTCCGGTATAGTTTTTTTTGCGATATTTTTCATCGCTTCTTTGAAATCGGCACTTGGTTTAATCATATCTGTAACTGCCGGAGGAGTATTGATACTTTTAAGTTCTTGTGAAAGTCCCTTGGCATGACTGTCTCCATATACATTGATTTTTGTTTCTTTCTTCGTCATGGCGCATAGTTCATTTTTATTTACACTTTTTATTTGTCTCTTTGGGTCATTTCTTCTGGAGAAATTTGTAGAAATGGTATTGTTTGTTTGTCATGTTTTCTTTATATTGTCCGCATCTAGAGGTGGGAATACACTTATGTTGTTCACATCTACAGGTGGGAAAACACTTTCATCATTGTTCATCTCGCTGCATTTTTCTTCAAGTTCAAGAGCATTGAATTTATTTGTAACTCTTAATATGTTCGCACTTTTAGTTTTGCTCTGCACAACATTCCGTGATACACTGTTTTTTGGTCGGTGCCACATGCACATGTCATTGTTTACATCAGTTGCTGAAATGGCAACAGTCTTTTTTAGGAACTTGCTTATCTAAATTTGCACATTTTTTCACTCAGAGCTTTGATTTCGTTTTTAATGAGTCGATTTCACTTTGGAGTTCTTTTATTAACTCATCTTTGTCCCCATAAAACTTTATTGATGTCTCGTTGGCACGTTTCTTTAATGCACTCCTGACATGACCACACGAAATCATTTGTTACAAATTTTACACACATACACTTTTGAACACTTCTCATGGAACCAAAAGCTCCATATGGAGCACCAGATGCCTTTTACTACCTTTTTGAAGCACAGTTTACACCTGTTACCAAAATTAATTTCGTTTTTCTCACGATCGTTCTATAATTTGCACCGTCTTCCACATGAGCAGTGCTCAACAATCAATCGTAAAAGTGCTTTGTAAACTACTTCTTTCAAGGACGAATTACAGTTGCTTAAGATTTTTCCAATAACTATCAGTCTTGCATATATATATACAATTTTTTTTTTTTTTTTTTTTTTTTTTTTTTTTTTTTGCAGAAGTTGTTTCATGTGGTCATTCTGCTTTAGGTCACTGGGGACAGCATCTCCTAATTGCTTTGTAGTTATTGTTTCCATTGTTAATAGGATAGTCAAACAGTAATGATCTCTACTTCTATTTCTTCACTCTCTGCATTAGCTGTTGAGTCTGTTGAAATAGTTCGTTTATCTGATGCTGGTTTTTCTACTGACTACCTCAAAGTTTTGCCTAACTTAAAAAAACACAGTCTCTGCCACCCAAGTGGCTGCTCCTGTGTATAATGCACACCTATACAGAGTTACTTTACAAGTCTCCACTGTGTAGCATAGGTCAAGGATCTACAGCTAATCTCATCACAGGTTAGTTAAGCTTGTAGTTTAGAATATCCTCTTGGCACCAGACCAGAGGGCCATGGTCACTCTTCAGAACAGTGCTGCAAATCGACAGTTGTGCAGAGGCATCACAAATGAGGCTAACTGTACTCTACTTCCACCGTCTCTGGAAGGAATACTGGCGACAGACTTTTTCAATGCTGGTGCTCTCAGTTGCTCCCAGGATGGCTTCTTCCTCCTGATAGACATGGAGTGCACATTTAGTTCATTTGCCTCTCATGATGCTAATTTCCTAAGAAGGACAGTAATCAGTCTGAAATCAGAACTGTCTGCCACTAACAGCGCCTTCTTTCCTCTCCGTGGATGTCCTGACCACCACTGACGGGAGACCACTGCACGAGAAGCAGAAACAATGCACGCTGGCTCTGTCACATTATCAGTGGGAGTCGATGCATTACACCTATTTGTTAGAAGTATGGGGCTAGTCTGTCAGCTATTAGCTGTTGACATCCTTCTTTGTGAAACAGCTCTAGAGCTGGAGATGTTGCACCAGCCTCTGTCAGACAACTGCTTTGTGCCAAACTGTGGTTATCTGCAGACCACATCAGTAAAAAGAGTATGTGGTGCACTCCACAGGTGTCTATCCCTTGGGAAATCACACTGTGACTCTATCACCAGTGCAATTCAGAGTATCCACATGAAGCCAGTCAACAGTGGCCAACGCAGCTTCCAGCGGTTCATGAGCTGCATCCAACTCCTTGATCAGTTTCAAAATGGGCAGACGCTTTCCATATCTATATCGGAACTTAGTCTCTCAACTTAACTATTTCTGAAGGTTGTAAAATTTAGAGTGAATCAGACAGCAGTAATCCTTATGATGGCATGAAGTTGCTCTAAAAAAGGTGGCCAACGCTTAAAAAGGTTTACTTCTTCACAGAAGCACATAAAGTAAAGAATAAAACTACATGCTGTTTACAATCAAGAAGATTTATTCTCAACTTGGGAGGGGGGGGGGGGGGGGGGCAGCTCTATAGCCCTACAGTAAAAGTACATGACAGTAGCCTAGCTCTTTGAGCTACTAATTCTCTCCTTGGGGAAGAGAGAGGTGGCTCACCTGAATGCAGAGTTGATTGTGATGACACTGAACCGCCCAGGCCCCTGTCCAAAGGGTGTACTTGTGGCAACCATTCTGACACCGGATGACTGCCATTATCCAGCGGGGACACCAACCAAAACCACATGCCCAGATTGCCATCACCTGCGGGCTACATCGCTCTAGGCCAAGGAGAGGATGATGACCTGGGAACTGTCTGTTGACTAGCACCCTGGGAACACACAGCAGCCAAATGTTTCAGCTCTCGATCAAAGCCGGGCCAGTAAATATGTCTCCAAGTCAGTGGTCACAGCCTGACGCTGTGTGCCCACCGGCAGCCACATGCTTCACTCCGTTCACCACAAGTATTTAGTGCAGTCTTGTGTGTTAATTTGTATTTCTTGAGTCTGGTTTTCTTGATTGAGTTGACGACAGCGACAGCGTACAGAAAAGAAGGTACAGTATCTTGTTCAACATGTTGAACTTTTTCAAATTTAAACTCCGTTGAAAGATATGGTGTACTCAATGGAGTGGAGCGTGCGGCTGCCTGGAGGCATACAGCATCGGTCGTTGACTTCTTCTGTGTCTGTCGGCTGCCTTGCAATAGTCAGTGTGTTAAAACGCTAACAGCAACATAAAATAAAAAAAGAAACTATTGTAATATAATCTAAACACACAGAGGTAATGAGCTCTGTTATGGGATTTTGCTATTTCTGTGGCTAAAATAAAATAAATGGTTCATGTCCAAATGGTCATATGTTTTCACTGTCATCGAGCTGCGGCCTCCTCTGGTGTTCACTAACGGCAATTTTTGTTATTACTGCTAGCCATCTGAGTGATGCCAGCACTGTGTTCACAATTCTCAAACTTTAGTCAATTTGGCTTGCTACACAGAGTCAGCACTTCACCACAGCCCCTACTTCCTATCACATCAGTAAATATCTGCATTATGATTAAACTCTTTGGTGCAGCGATCCTAACATTGTGATAAAATTATAACTATTGTTATGTATATAAAAAACTAAGATGCTTTAACTTACCAAACGAGAAAGCGTTGGTATGTTGATAGACACAATAAAAAACACAAACACTCACCCAAATATTCAAGCTTTCGCCAACCCCTGGTTGCTTCATCAGGAAAGAGGGAAGGAGAGGGAAAGACGAAAGGATATGGGTTTTAAGGGAGAGGGTAAGGAGTCATTCCAATCCCGGGAGCGGAAAGACTTACCTTAGGGGGGAAAAAAGGACAGGTATACACTCACGCGCGTGCGCACGCGCACACACACACACACACACACACACACACACACACACACACACACACACACACATATACAGACACAGGCAGACATATGTAAATGCAAAGAGGTTGGGCAGAGATGTCAGTCGAGGAGGAAGTACAGAGGCAAAGATGTTGTTGAATGACAGGTGAGGTACAAGGGGCAGCAACTTGAAATTAGCGGAGGTTGAGGCCTGGTGGGTAACAGGAAGAGAGAATATATTGAAGGGCAAGTTCCCATCTCCGGAGTTCTGATAGGTTGGTGTCAGTGGTAAGTATCCAGATAACCCGGACGGTCAGAGGAAGGCAATGGCAAACCACCTCCAGTAGGACTTTGCCTAGTATGGCGGTGTGGGTCTCGCGCATCGTTCCCCTACACTCTGTGAAGAGTATGGGATATCATCATCATCATCATCATCATCATCATCATCTCTTGTGTTACCCATGGATTTCTGCTAGCCCTCGTCTTTTTATCTTCTTGATCCTCTGCTGCATTCACCATTGCATCTCTCATTGCTACCCATTCTTCTTCTCCTGCAGTCCTTTCCTCTGTTCTTGTCAATCATTCCCTATTGCTCCCTTTTAAACACTCTACAACCTCTGGTTCTTTCAGTTTATCCAGGTCCCATCTCCTGAAATTCCCACCTTTTGGCAGTTTCTTCAGTTTTAATCTACAGTTCATAACCAATAGATAGTGGTCAGAGGCCACATCTGCCCCTGGAAATGTCTTACAATTTAAAACCTGGTTCTGAAATCTGTCTTACTATCTCTGTCCTTGATACACAGCTATTAAAGTGACAAAGAAGAGAAATTTCAACTAATCTTCTGCACTGCATTATCACATATATTGACTCCACGCTGTAGACTAGGACAGTTGATATTTTTAAAAAGATTGGGAATCCGATATATTAATATTGTATAAAAATATCATTATTGGCCATTGATATATCGAGAAAAAGTATCACTATATCGACAGAAAAAATATCAACATACCGGCCTCTAAAAAATATCACCTGCACATTGTAAATATACTGCTGGCTCTAGTGCTGTGTATTTAAGTATTGATTTATTATTAGATATTCTGTACATCAACAAGCTAGCAGGCTGCTTATCCGCCTTAGAGGGAGAACTGAAAGGAAAATGATGCGCATTCTCACTTGGCGATAACCACTTTGTTAACATGGTAACTGCATGTTGATGGCACAATGAAAGGTATCTGATGGGCCCATCATTCAGTTTTATCACATATTGGATTGTCCAGAACACTTTGTCGACTTCCTTGTTTTCTCGTTTCTGCAAACACCAGCCACTAGCAGTTGTATTATCAAAATTCCTTGGTGAAGTTATATGTTGCAGTTTCTGGTAGTAGTGCTGATTACATCAACATTTCCTATCATGCATCTCCGCCCACTGCGAAGTTCAATATCATTTAGATTTTTGTTCATCATCTTCAGCAGCTGATTTTGGAGAATGCTGATGTGAGGAAATAGCATATTAGTTGCATTAAAAATTGATTTTTAATGCAACTGGTGTGCTATTTCTTCACATCGGAAGTTTTGTTATTCCAGCCTCACCACCACCCTAAGAAAAAGACTGGATGTGATGAAAGCTCAAAAAGTAGTAATACACTGTCACACAGTGAAAATAAAATTATGTTCTACTACAATTTCAAATATTTACTGAAAATTGGAAAAAAATTATAATATGAAATGGAAATGTCGGCACTCGATACTGCCATTTCGATACCGATATATTGATACATCAGAGAAAAAAAAATGCTGAACTATATTGCAGTTTTTTTGGAAAAAATATCAACATATCGATATTTTATCAACAGCCCTACTGTAGACAATGCACACTGTGGACACTGAACACATGAGCAACTGCATATCGAATCCTCCGGTACGACAAACAATAAAAGCTGGTCATGGTATTGCTATCTTAACTGCAACAAATAAGAGAAAACTTGTGTCTGTCATTGCTGTCAGGACACCTGTTGTCATTTCAATTTCAGGATAATAATTCTCACAGGGAGACATGATGCAATAGATATAGTAAGTTATGGAATAGTGAAGATATGAATCTGCTATTTATGTATCACGTTGGTTGAACAATTGGGGTGGAAGAGGAACTACACTTCAGCAAGGCTCAACAGCAAAATGCTACATGGAAGCTTTGGTGAATACATACCAGAGCATTTCTCCAGTGCTGCCACATTACCAACAAGCTTAGCACTGGAATGTAGTCTTTTGGGGTGCAGAAATGAATTTCACATACAGGGCAAACTGAACACGTGAGTGTCGACAACCGGCTGCAAACATAACTTTAAACATCAGTGGGATGGTTTATAAATATTACCAAATAATAATCTGTCATATAGACAGGAGACTGGATGAGTTCAAGTTTAAAATATTTATGCACTGTAAAATTTCCTCAGAGATGAGTATTACTGTGGGGGTTCATTATTCTGTTGCATCACATGATGAAGTGTCACTGCTCTCGAGAAAGTACAGGTACAATAGTGTATCCTCCTCATAGGAACTTTCTGCTTCAAATTAATAATTTTTTTAGTCATTCTTACCACTTGACAAATGCTGAGGAGAGCTTGGTTGAAAGCTTGTGGGATTTTAACCACCTGACACTGCTGGAAGCCCGAGAAAATTTTACTATATCATTTCGCCGTAAAACCACGCATTCATACATTTCTGCTTCAAAGCTTATCTGCCGTGCTATACCAATTCTCATACTAAAGGCACCAAATGTCTGTTATAATGTCATTAATGTCAATTACCATATCTTACAGAATCTTGTCTTCTGTTAAAAAGCCATGTATGAGTTCAGTACTGCAAAATTACCTCTTGAATCTTTATTGTTATGTAAGTGCAAATTCAGCCTCCTGCAGCTGTCAAAAAGGGTACAGGAATAATATGCAATGAATGTTAAAAGATGAAGGACTTAAACATAGAGCCGTTATGGACCTTTCTCCTTACAGTCAAACCTGTCTCTCTTTCATGATAATGCTATTTACAAGCTTCATGAATTTGAAACTTACTTTGTATTTGGATTTTGTGGCTAATAAACTAACTGATCCTGGTGCACATTGTTTGTTTTTTTTTTTTTTTTTTTTTTTTTTTTTTTTTTGCCGAAACTGCTTCATTCCACAAGATATAGCGAGATCTGATTTATTTTTTTGCTTCCATGTTGTGTCACTAATTTTGATGAGCCCAAAGCTTAACAGGACATGAGACATTGCATGAAGCTCGATGTGAATCCAAAGATGTGATGTAATTTGATCTAAAAAATTCCTGATTGTCAGTAAACTCCCTTAATTACACAAGATAAGCTATTCGTAATAAGCAATATCTAATAAACTTTTGTATACTGCAATGTGGGAAAAGAATCCTATTAGATGTATGTGGTTCATCTGTTCCTTTAGTGGTGTTTCAACTACAATTGATCCTTTCTGGGACATCTCTCTGGATTTGGGACCAGCTGCAGTGGCACAGAGTGGAACAACAGAAGGTGGAACAATATCACAGCATCAACAACAGCACCACCAACAGTTGTTGCAGCAGCAACATTCACAGCAAAGTCAGCAGCAGCAGTTGCAACAGCAGCTGCAGCAGCAGCCACAAGAACAGCAGCAGCAGTCTGCACAGTCTGAACCAACCTCTTTACTTGACTGTCTTGAAAGGTTTACAAGAGCTGAACACCTGGGGTCATCCGCGAAGATAAAGTGCAGTAACTGCCAGAGTTATCAGGAGTCTACTAAGCAGCTCACTATGAAGACTTTACCTGTTGTGGCGAGCTTCCACTTAAAGGTACTACTGTGCAAGAGAGTTGCTACAGTGCACTTTATAACGATAATAATAGTGACAAATTTGAAGATTTCAAAGAGGTATATAATATTGTTGTTTGATTTCAAATTAAAATGGTATTCAGTTCTGCAGTGAAACAAGCTTTAATAAATTTGTAATTTTTTAAACATTAAATTGTGCATTGTTATCTGTGTTGAGTATTTATCACCAAATCCAGTACTTAGTCATATCATTGAGCAAATAAAAACCCAGGCTGATCTATGACTGCCAGAGACTGTTATCTTCATGGTCTGAGCCTGAAGTATATGACGGCTATTAGCACTGTGCTCTAGTCATTGTCACCCTCTCCCCCAGAAAACGTAAATCTTACATAAATTATTCAGTCAAAGCCATTCCTAAAAAACCAAATAAATGCAAGGCAATGTGAATGTCTGACTTTATGGATGTCATACGTTTTGTTATCTTTTGTCCTCTCGTTTGAGAGAGAACATGTGAAACTGCAGTCTATGAAAACTCTGAAAAATGGTAGTAGAGAAATGTGTTTATTATCTGTTTTTACTTCCTTATACTTTGGCATCCATTATGTGTGATAATAGAATATGTCATTAAATATATCTAGAATTCAACATTAGTGTGTCATAGATAAATTTATGGCCCAGATTTGCATTGGAGATGGTATATTAATAGAAGCTTGTAGTGCATAAAATTAAGTACTTTAATTTCCCCCCTCAAAATTACTCAGTAACTTTAGTGTAAATTTCTGTTTTCTATTTCTTCCATTGAAAAGTAGTTAATAATTCATTTTTCAGTTAAGAATTATAATTTCAAACAGAAATGAAAGCTGTGTCATATGACTGAATGAAAGTCTGTATGTGTTAGATAAAATATCTCGACTCCAGTTTAACCTTCACAGAGAACTCTAATCCATAAATAAATCATTACCAAAATAACGCTCCATAAATAAAGACTGGAAAAAATATACTTACCAACAAAAGAAGAGAGAGATCCACAGATAGTCACAATATGGGTGACTGTTCTTTTGTAATCAAGTAGTTACCTCAGATGATAAGACACAAAATGACTGAAGAGAATGACAGACATTAGGAAATAAATAAGAACAAGACCACAGGCTGAAAGAATCAATTAATACTCATGAACATATTAATCTTTAGTGGAATTACCACAAAATCACAAACTTTAATTTTCAGCTTTGGTTGATGGAAAATGTGAGATATACATGCTACAGAAGCAAATGTTGTTGTTGTTGTTGTTGTTGTGGTCTTCAGTCTCGAGACTGGTTTGATCCAGCTCTCCATGCTACCCTGTCCTGTGCAAGCTTCTTCATCTCCCAGTACTTACTGCAACCTGCAGCCTTCTGAATCTGCTCAGTGTATTCATATCTTGGTCTCCCTCTACAATTTTTACCCTCCACACTGCCTTCCGGTGCTAAATTTGTGATCGCTTGATGCCTAAGAACATGTCCTACTAACCGATCGCTTCTTTTTGTCAAGTTGTGCCACAAACTCCTCTTCTCCCCAATTCTATTCAATACTTCATCATTAGTTATGTGATCTACCCATCTAATATTCAGCAGCACATTCCGAAAGCTTCTATTCTCTTCTTATCCAAACTATTTATCATCCCTGTTTCACTTCCATACATCGTTACATTCCATACAAATACTTTCAGGAAGGACTTCCTGACACTTAAACCTATACTCAATGTTAACAAATTTCTCTTCTTCAGAAGCACTTTTCTTGTCATTGCCGGTCTACATTTTATATCCTCTCTACTTCGACCATCATCAGTTATTTTGCTCCCCAAATGGCAAAACTCCTTTACTGCTTTAAGTGTCTCATATCCTAATCTAATTCCCTCAGCATCACCCGACTTAATTAGACTACATTCCATTATCCTCGTTTTGCTTTTGTTGATGTTCATCTTATACCCGCCTTTCAAGACACTGTCCATTCCGTTCAACTGCTCTTCCAAGACCTTTGCTGTCTCTGACAGAATTACAATGTCATCGGCAAACTTCAAAGTTTTTATTTCTTCTCCATGGATTTTAATACCTAC
Organism: Schistocerca serialis cubense; assembly: GCF_023864345.2. Classification (NCBI taxonomy): domain Eukaryota; kingdom Metazoa; phylum Arthropoda; class Insecta; order Orthoptera; family Acrididae; genus Schistocerca; species Schistocerca serialis. The sequence continues at coordinate 1,128,626,204 of NC_064639.1, forward strand.
TCCGAACTTTTCTTTTGTTTCCTTTACTTCTTGCTCAATATACAGATTGAATAACATCGGGGAGATGCTACAACCCTGTCTCACTCCCTTCCCAACCACTGCTTCCCTTTCATGCCCCTCGACTCTTATAACTGCCATCTGGTTTCTGTACAAATTGTAAATAGCCTTTCGCTCCCTGTATTTTACCCCTGCCACCTTTAGAATTTGAAAGAGAGTATTCCAGTCAACAATGTCAAAAGCTTTCTCTAAGTCTACAAATGCTAGAAACGTAGGTTTGCCTTTCCTTAATCTATTTTCTAAGATAAGTCGTAGGGTCAGTATTGTCTCAGGTGTTCCAATATTTCTATGGAATACAGAAGCTAATAGGTAAACAATATTTGCGTAAAACACTATTCCCGTGGATGTTTTTTTATTATCATTTGATTTCTTTGCAACACTGTTAGGCACAGCATTGGGTACAAAACAGGATGAATCACACATATCAGTTTTCTGCTTGCTTTAGCACCACTACTATACTTTTGATTGCCAGTGTAGCTTGGTTGCAAGCCAAAAATAACAAATACTTATATTCCACCACACATCGATTACAGCATGATATAAATTAATTTTAAAAAAGCACTAAATCCCATAGTCTGTATTTCACAAATGAAATGAAAACTCAGTGAAATCTTTCTAGTTGTAGTAAAGACTAGTAAAATTTATGTATCATAAGTGGTGCTAAACAATCAATAGATCATACAAGAAATGGTCTAAGACAATGGTAAATAGTAACCTAAGTGTAATAGTATGTTTGCTGACACTACTTGATACCCTATGTCACTTACCATGCCACACAACAGGGTATGCAACAAAAAATATCACACAGATTTGAGACATTATTTCAGAAAAAAAGTAGCAAGGCCAATCTTTTTAAAATATTCTGTTATTCCTTGATGAATGAATTTCTTACTGAAATAAATTCATTCCATCACGGCACTGCAGCCTGGAACATTTTAATAAGTGTGACATTTCCTAAAAAAGGTTACATTTTACAGTCACACATAGTAATACTGACATATTTGTTACCACCAACACCACCATCACCACCACCACCACCACCACCACCACCTACTCCATCCTCCTATATCTTACTTCTAAATCTCCCAGTTACTGCACCACCACCCATCCACAGGTCACTCTCTTTCCCTTTTCAGTCTCATTCCTGCCCCGCCCTTGCCCTCACTCGAGCACCGTATCGCACTTTGACACTCCACATCTGCCGCTCACCTCCCCCCTCTTGCCGCTCACCTCCCCCCTCTTGCCGCTCACCTCCCCCCTCTTGCCGCTCACCTCCCCCCTCTTGCCGCTCACCTCCCCCCTCTTGCCGCTCACCTCTCCCCCTCTTGCCGCTCACCTCCCCCCCTCTTGCCGCTCACCTCCCCCCCTCTTGCCGCTCACCTCCCCCCCTCTTGCCGCTCACCTCCCCCCCTCTTGCCGCTCACCTCCCCCCCTCTTGCCGCTCACCTCCCCCCCTCTTGCCGCTCACCTCCCCCCCTCTTGCCGCTCACCTCCCCCCCTCTTGCCGCTCACCTCCCCCCCTCTTGCCGCTCACCTCCCCCCCTCTTGCCGCTCACCTCCCCCCCTCTTGCCGCTCACCTCCCCCCCTCTTGCCGCTCACCTCCCCCCCCTCTTGCCGCTCACGTCGCCCCCCTCTTGCCGCTCACGTCGCCCCCCTCTTGCCGCTCACGTCGCCCCCCTCTTGCCGCTCACGTCGCCCCCCTCTTGCCGCTCACGTCGCCCCCCTCTTGCCGCTCACGTCGCCCCCCTCTTGCCGCTCACGTCGCCCCCCTCTTGCCGCTCACGTCGCCCCCCTCTTGCCGCTCACGTCGCCCCCCTCTTGCCGCTCACGTCGCCCCCCTCTTGCCGCTCACGTCGCCCCCCTCTTGCCGCTCACGTCGCCCCCCTCTTGCCGCTCACGTCGCCCCCCTCTTGCCGCTCACGTCGCCCCCCTCTTGCCGCTCACGTCGCCCCCCTCTTGCCGCTCACGTCGCCCCCCTCTTGCCGCTCACGTCGCCCCCCTCTTGCCGCTCACGTCGCCCCCCTCTTGCCGCTCACGTCGCCCCCCTCTTGCCGCTCACGTCGCCCCCCTCTTGCCGCTCACGTCGCCCCCCTCTTGCCGCTCACGTCGCCCCCCTCTTGCCGCTCACGTCGCCCCCCTCTTGCCGCTCACGTCGCCCCCCTCTTGCCGCTCACGTCGCCCCCCTCTTGCCGCTCACGTCGCCCCCCTCTTGCCGCTCACGTCGCCCCCCTCTTGCCGCTCACGTCGCCCCCCTCTTGCCGCTCACGTCGCCCCCCCTCTTGCCGCTCACGTCGCCCCCCCTCTTGCCGCTCACGTCGCCCCCCCTCTTGCCGCTCACCACCACCCTCTTGCCGCTCACCTCCCACTCACCACCACCCCCCTCTTGCCGCTCACCTCCCCCTCACCTCCCCCCTCTTGCCGCTCACCTCCCCCTCACCTCCCCCCTCTTGCCGCTCACCTCCCCCCTCTTGCCGCTCACCTCCCCCTCACCTCCCCCCTCTTGCCGCTCACCTCCCCCTCACCTCCCCCCTCTTGCCGCTCACCTCCCCCTCACCTCCCCCCTCTTGCCGCTCACCTCCCCCTCACCTCCCCCCTCTTGCCGCTCACCTCCCCCTCACCTCCCCCCTCTTGCCGCTCACCTCCCCCCTCTTGCCGCTCACCTCCCCCTCACCTCCCCCTCACCTCCCCCCTCTTGCCTCTTACCTACCCCCCCTTGCCGCTTACCACTTCCTCATACTGTGGAACGACTTCCTACTGCCGCGGGCCAACTCCCTGATGCCGAAGGCACCTCACTAATTCCTGTGGGCCACCCCACATCTCCGGCCCTCCCCCCACCATTCGACGTCAACCCTCACACCACCCGCTGCGGCCACACCACACCTGCCACAGTACCACCCCCACACGCCGCGGATCCCCCCCCACCACCCGCCGCAGAACCTCCCCACACCCGCTGTGGTTCCCCCCCCCCGTACACCCACCGCGGATCCCGCCCCCCCCACCCCCCACCCGCCACAGGAAACCCCCCCACACCCGCCGCGTCAGCCCCCCACGCCCGCCATCGTAGCCCCCCCACACCCGCCGCGGAAGCCCCCACACACCCGCTGCCGAAGCCCCCCCCACCACCAGCCGCGTGACCCCCCCACCCCTGGTGAAACCCCAAATCCCACACACCGCAGAACACACCCCACAACACACCCCACCCACCGCGGAAAATTCCCCACTCGCTGCTAGCCCCCCCCCCCCCTCCTGCCGCGGGATCACCGCCTCTCCAGCCGTGAGCCTGCCCCCCCCCCCTCCCACCGTAGCAATGCACTCCCCTCCAGCTGCGACAATGCTCCCCTCCAGCTGCAGACCCATTCCGCAACTAGCCGCATACCCGCACCCCCACCCTCCCCGGAGTGGACCCGTACTCCCAACCCCTACCAGGGACCCGATCGCCCACCCTCTGCCGCGGCACTGCACTCACAACTCCTCTGCGCCCACCCCCCTGCCACGGCCCCCGTGCGCTCTACCCCTGCTGCGGCACTGCACTCACACTCCCTCTGTGCCCACTCCCCTGCAGTCTCCCCCGCCCCCCCCCCCCCCCTCCCTCGTGCCTCGCGCCCTCTCTCCTCGCCCACCAACCTCCTGCCTCGCGCAGCCCTGCATGTGCCTCTCACCCCGCCCATCCCCCTCACTCACCTCTGTTCGCTTGCCTCGGGCACCCTCTTCGCCCCGCCCCACCTCGCTTCACAAAACTATATGCTTCATCAGGGCCTGTTGACTGCTAGTGACTGGAAACATGTTGCCTGCCTGGACATGTCTCGTTTCAAATTTTATCCAGTGGGTGGACATGTGTGGGTACGGAGACAAGCTCATGAGTCCATGGACCCTGCATTTCAGCAGGGGAACGTTCAAACTGGTGGATGCTCCTTAATGGTGTTTGCCATAGGCAGTTGGAGTGATATGGGATCCCTGAAAAGTCTAGATGTGACTGTGACTGTGACAGGTGACACATATGTAAGCATCCTGTCTGACTACCTGCATCCATTCATGTCCATTGTGCATTCTGATGGACTTGGGCAATTCCAGCACAGAAAGTGATACGCTACACGTCCATAATTGCTACAGAATGGCCCCAGGAACACTTGTGTTGGCCACGAGACTCCCCAGACCCGAACATGATTGAGCATTATCTGAGATGCCTTGCAACGCGCTGTTCAGGCGAGATCTCAACCCCCCCCCCCCCCAATACTCTTACAGATTTATGGACAGCCTTGCAGGATTCATGGTCTCAATTCCCTCCAGCACTTCTTCAGATATTAGTAGAGTCCATGCCACATCGTGTTGCAACACTTGTGTGTGCTCATGGGTCTCTACACAATATTAGGCAGAGGTGCCAGTTTCTTTGGCTCTTCAGTGTATAAACAGGGTGAGGCAGCTATTTCATAACACCCCTTGTACATCCCCAACCATAATAGATACAAAGATGCCGTTTGGACAGTGAATTGCAGTGACAGGGGCTACTTGAATACGTCACATTTCATGCTTGTGGCTTGTGCTATTTTTTATTACAGAGAGGGTTTTTTTTTTTTTTTTTTTTTTTTTTTTTTTTTTAAACTCTCTGTTAAATTTTAGTTTAACATGATGGGCTTAAAAACACGGTTTCAAATTTGTGTATATCATAATATTTAGGCAAATAGTTTTTGAGACGCAGATATGTTCTCGTATCGTGTTCATCCTTCGAAGCAGCATTGTCCAATGCGATTTTTTCTGTTGTGTAGACTACATGGTAAACGTCACGAGTCCATCGTTCCACAAACACGCTCATTTACCCGACAATAGTAATTCATACTGTGATATTTTGCACAGAAATGAACTTATGATGTCATGCAAATATTATTCAGTTATTTGACATCTGTAGTACCAAAATAGTAGACAACATACAGTATTAAAATACTAAAAGATTTAATGCATTTTAAGTAACAGAAATACAAATGTAAATAAGGAGGCCCTTATTGGTCACAATTATGTCGTACATATTTGTTTTTTTATTATATTAAAATATTTGCTATTGATCACAATATGAAGTAAGTACACACAAAGATGCAAAATACATACTGTACATGATACAAAACTTAACTGAAGCAAAATGCTTCTGCTCTGCTGCAATGCACATTTGTAGTTGCCGTTCGAATGATTCGTGAATGGCTGCGAGGGTGTCATGTGAGATGTCAGCGCACACTTCCGTGATACGTTGCTTCATATTGTCTGATGATGTTGTTTATTTGAGCATACACTTTGTTTGATTGCTCCCTACAGAAAAAAACCAAGAGGGGTCAAATCAGGAGACTGGGCTGGCCACTTCACTTCATCACATCATCCTATCCAACAATCAGGGAACTTTTCATTTAACAGCCCTATAGCCACACGGGAAGAGTGAGCAGGACAGCCGTCATGTTGGAACCACATCCACTGACGCATAGTTAGTGGTACCTCTTGCAGCAAAATGGGCACTATGTTTCACAGGAACTGTGCATAGTTATTGCCATTTAGTATACCCGGTGTGACGTACCTCCCCACAATGACATTTCTGACAATTCTGCATCACACGTTAACACTCCACAGTTGTTAGTGCTGTACCTGTCAAAGTCAATGAGGGTTCTCTATTGAACAGTAATGCATATTATGCAAATTCAAATTACTGTGTTGGTGAAAGTCGCTTCATCAGTAAAAAGCACCCATTGAAAAAACATTGTATCATCTTGTAGGCGCTGCAGAGCAAACCGGCAAAATTCCTGGCACCGTTCGAAATCCATACCGGAGAGTGCTTGATGTAATGAGAGCTGAAACGGGTGAAATCTATGCTGGTGCAATATGCGTAGAACACTTCTCCGACTTATACCCCATTCTGAGGCAATACGTCGTGATGAAACAGTAGGGTCGTTATGTGTCGATACTAGGACACCCTCTTCATTTACCTGACCAGTTGCAGTTTTCTGCCTTGTCCTCTGTATGGCGTTCCATGATCCCGATTCAAGTAGTTTCTTGGAAATACGTGCAAGAAGCTGGTGCGTAGGACACTTAACGATCGGGATACAGCTCACCATATCGCTTTATTGCTCTAACGGCATTTCTTCTGCTTTCACCATACACTAGAAGCTTATCTAACTTTTCTTTGTTGGTGTACATGTCTGCTCCAAGAAACTGTGACAGAAATGCAATGTCTCATTACCCTAGCAGCACATTTATACCCTTCTCTCCAGCTACCTCGTGCGTCACCTTGCGACATTATCGAGAAGCAGGAAAACAACGCCTTCCCTGTTAAGTTCATCAGTGGTTAACAGGAAAGGTCGCATTGCATAATGCTGCTTCGAAGGACGAATACGATATGGGAACATATCTGTGTCTCAAAAACTATTTGCCTAAATATTATGATGTACACATATTTGAAACCGTCTTTTTAAGCCCCTCATGTTACGCTAAAATTTAAACATGAAATGTGATGTATTCAAGTAGCCCCTGTCCCTGCAATTCACTGTCCAAATGGCATCTTTGTATCTATTACGGTTGGGGAGATACGAGGGGTGTTATGACTTTGCAGCCTCACCCTGTATAATTAACATCTTCAGATTGGAGTGAGTGTTCACAGCTAGTGATTGGTCAAAATCTATTAGGTAAAAGTCAACATCCAGGAGTTAAACTATCTTTATTGGAAAACTCCAGATTGATTACATTCAGCTGAACAATTTTAACTGATTACCTGTTGTGAAGAACACTCAGTCTGAAAACACTCATTATATATTTGATTTGTACCAGTAATCAGTCATGTATGTCATACAACAGATGCAGTAATATTCTTATTTCTACATTATACCCAATTAAAGAGCATATTTGAATGTGTTAGCATGGTCCGACAGTTCTTTTGCTTCATCTCTTCTCATAAACACACTGTGTCGTTTCTTTGTTTGTCAGTCCACTGTTTTCCAGTGGTCTTTTAGCTTTCTCTGCATTCTGTGTTTGCTTCTAGGATTCCAAAGGCTTTGTGTTCTCTGATGGAGTTTTCTGTGGCATTCATTGCTCGTAAGTCTTGCTTAATTTCTACTATCAATGTGATTTTTTTCTTTTCTCAATTTATTATATGAAGTAAGTTTTTAGTTGATCTAGTGTTGCACATTCTGCAGGCATGACTGTCGAATTTAAAGTGTCTTCTGCGTATTCCATCTGTGTACTTGTCAACTTCTGTGGATAGATTTGTGGTTTTTCTTTAATCCATATAAGATTTATATTAAAAGAGACCATGACTTTTTCTGAAAATTTTTCATTCTCTCTTTCCATTTCCGTCAAGTTTTGAGTGGCCTCCCTGGTATGTAATTTCTGAGGTATATAATACTTCTAGCAAAACAACTGTCTTAATGACAAAGTTTCATCTTATATGTGATATTATACATTTATTGTATGGATCCCATGGGCTTCGGATGTTGTTTTTCTGGAAAGCCTGCTCTGTCTCTGTCTCTCTCTCTAAGTCTGCATTTGTCATCAGCAAGTGTTTCATTGTGAACTGTTTTTGAGGTTGATTTTTGTATCTTCGGGAAGGTTTCCCATTGTTTTTCAAATGCATGATGTCCATTCCAGCAATTCATTGCTTTGATTCACTCATTGACAGCTTCATCACAGGTTGTATTCCATCATCTATGACCGAGCGAGGTGGCGCGGTAGCTAGCACACTGGACTCGCATTCATGAGGACAACAGTTCAATCCCGCGTCCGGCCATCCTGATTTGGGTTTTCTGTGATTTCCCTAAATCGTTCCAGGCAAATGACGGGATGGTTCCTTTCAAAGGGCACGGCCGACTTCCTTCCCCGTCCTTCCCTAACACGATGAGACTGCTGACCTCGCTGTTTGGTCTCTTCCCCCAAACAACCCAACCCAACCCATCATCTGTTTTTTTCATGTGTAATTGGCCTAACTTTGCGGCTGATGTCTGTAATGTGTTTCGGAGGTTTGGCCACTCCTTGGAATCTTTTTCTTGTAGATCATGAGTAAAAGCCTTAACATTCTTCTTCAGGCAATCTGTTGCCCATAGATCTGGATCTAATGGAAATCTAATTTTGATTTGTGTTAAACAGATATGCAAATTGACGATTCCTTTCCATACTTAGACATTTTGAATCTCATACATATTTTTGCTGAAACTGCCACATGATCAATCTGGAATTCCCCTAATAATGGATTAATGGTTTAAGTGATTCCCAGATTTTTTTAGAGGTTTCACAATCTGTATAGTCATAAGACAGCGCAAATGATGTTTAAAAGCTTATTAGACGTTCTGCATTTTTACCCATCTAATGATGTGCCATATGAAGTCTTATTGCTCATCTGTATTTCTTATTGATGCCAACCCGTGCATTATAATGACCTAATAAGATTTTCAAAAAATGTTTGGAGAGCTTGCTTATAGTTTCCTCTAGCATTTCCCAAAAGCTTTCTGCTTTCTGAGGATGTAGAATTTTAGAATACATTTTATACTTGCAGACTGTGACATTTCTGGAGACTGAAAATCTCCTCTGTAGGAATCAACATTGGTTCTAAAAACTGTGGTCGTGTGGAACCCAGCTCCCTATGTTTGTCCATGAGACCCAGAAACCAATACATACTGGCATCCACATAGGTACCATGTTTCTTGACTTCTGGGAGACATTTCATACAGTTCTGCCCTGCCACATGATGATTTCACAAACAGTGATCATATCGAAGAGTTTGTAGCAAACAAAACACAGCATTTCAGTCTGAATGGATAGATCTTCAGAAGTAAAAGAAACTAAGAGTGTGTTCCAAGAGAGTATTATAGGACTGTTAAGTTTCACAATATACAGAGTGAGTCACATAAGACCACCCCCCCCCCCCCCCTTTTTTTTTTTTTTTTTTTTTTTTTTTTTTTTTTTTTTTTTGAGATATTGAAGCAAGTATGATTTTTTAAATGGAATGATATGCTTTATCTAATGGCATCCGAAAGTGCTGGAAAAGATGAGCACAGTGATATAATTCTTGTCAATTTTTTGCTTCTGGCGCATCAGATGGAGCTTAGGAAAACTTTTTCAAATGTGTGTACATTTCTAGGTTTTTTGGAAACATCTACAGTCTTGGTAGCCAATTTTTCACTTAAACCCTCCCTTTTGTTGATTACTTGTTAAAGCTGAAACACTAATGACGGTCATTCATACGTGATACTGATAAACAGCCTTATTCACAAAAAGAAGAATAAATAAATAAATAAATAAAAATAAACTAGTTTATTAACTTTCTTAGGTATAAATAATAATAATAATAATAATAATAATACCAGATTTTCTTTGCTTGTAGATGCCTGAATGCTTCCTAAAAGTAAAACACCTGCTGTTGGGCAGATGTGTCTTTAGTTACTACTTGAAACTGTAATTAAATGGAGTACACTTTAATTAAACTAAACATATTATTCAGAATGGCTGAGGACATGCCACCCACAAAATAAATACTTTTCTTAATGAAATGTACTTTTAAACTTTACTTAAGCATGTGCTCAAATTGTTTAACATCAACGGCAAGGCATATTTGAAATCGTCATTCGAGAGGTAGACAGACAGATGAAAGTACATTGGATGATATGCTGCTACATGCCGCAATGATTCTATGGCACCTAGCGTCTGGCATAGTTATGGCTTCATGATACACCAAATCTTTCAGTGCTCCCCTTAGAAAGATATCATAAGGAGTCAAATCAGGGGACCTGGCTGGCCATTGTACTGAAGCATTCCATCCAATGCAGTGGTCAGTAAACTTTTAATTCAGTATTTGCATTGCAACACCACATGAACTGTCGCATATCAAGCGAGGTAGACACCACATGAACTGTCGCATATCAAGTGAGGTAGAATGTTTGTAAGAAAATGTGCGTAGGGTACTTGTATTTCCATGTAACACATCTGGGATGAAATAAGATCCCATAATGGAATATCCTATAATGCCACACTGTACCTGATGAAGCCATTGTGGGTTTTCAGGTGCTCTGTTGTGCATGCTACATAAATTTACAATACCATAGTTTGTAAACATTTCTTCATTGTAAAGAGTGTTGCCTCCCAGGCAATGCAGAGCAAACTGACCAAATTCTATATAACAGTCGAAATCACATCCTCAGAGTGCCTGATGTAACGACAGTTGATAAAGGTGGAATTTATCTCAATGCAAGATGCGAATGACACTCGTCTGATTCCACATTCCTTGGCAATATGTCTCTTTGCTACCTTGCGGACTGATAAGCATCCTTCCAGAGCAGCTTCTGCATGTGCTGTCCCGTTTGCAATCTTTGTCCTCGTCCTCTGTTTGACATTGAAATTATCTGTTCATACCAGTGACCCAATAATTTGGGCAGCTGGTTGGTGAGATGGACAGAGATGATCAGGATAGACATCCCTATACTGCTTTACCATTTTGACAATATCTCTTTGAAATTTGGCACGTAAAAGTAGCATGTCTAACTTCTCACTTGTGTTTATGTCTTCTTGCAAAGACTGTGTGTCATTAGCTTTTGGGTCATGTCAGCCATCTCAACAGTGGAATGTCAATTATGGCAATAAAAATGTAAGGACAACTTGACAGTCAGTCCTCGAACAGAAAAAAATCTCTGACCCAGCCAGGAATCGAACACGGACTCGTTTGATTAGCAATCCACCTTCCAGACTGTATAGCTACAGAGGCAGATGAAAGGATGTTGAAGCATAAATGAGCTGCAGATAGAAATCACAGTTCCAGCTAGTTCTGCAGTGCACACAAGAAAACAGTCAAAATACTTGATACGACATAGCCTGGCATGAGCAGTTTACAATGCAGTAGCCAATTTGGCATTCAGTTTCAGAATATTTCTCAGATTACTTTGAGAAGACTTTCAGTACCAAAATTAACAAGCATTATATCACTGTACTCGCTTTTCAAGTACTTTCAGATACCATTAAGAAAGTATTTCAGTCCATTTAAAGAAATTGTACTTGCTTCAGTATATTGATTGATAAAAAGAAATAAGACTCTTTATCACACACCAAAGCATGTGCCCCTTACCATACTATCATTTGCCAAAAACTTCATTTTGATATCTGGAACCATTCACAGAATGAAAGAATAATATGTGTTACATACGCACCGTGTATATAAATGACCTAGTAGATAATGTTGGAGGTTCTGTCAGGCTTTTTGCAGGTGACTGTATTGCAGACAGAGAAGTTGCAACGCTAAAAAATTGTAGCGAAATGCAGGAGTACCTGCAGACGATACACTTGATGCAGGGAGTGGCAATTTAAACAAATTTAACATATTGTGAATACATGGACTGAAAGACCCTTTACTGTATGATTACATGATTGCAGAAGAATCACTAGCAGCAATTACTTCCATAAAATATGTAGGAGTATGCTTTTGGAGCCATCTGAAGTAGAAAGACCACATAAATTAACTGCGGGTAAGACAGATGCCAGACTGAGATTCATTGGAAGACTCCTCAAGAACTGTAGTCAATCAAAAAATGAAGTACCTTGTAAAACATTCGTTTGATCAATACTTGAATGTTGCTCATTAGTCTGTGATCTGTACCAGATAGGATTGATAGAGAAAACATAGAAGATCTTAAAGAGAGCATCACATTTCGTTACAGGTTCATCTAGCAAGTGTGGATGCATCATGGAGGTGCTGAGTCAACTCCAGCAGTAGATGCTGCAAGAGAGGCATTTTGCATCACTGCGTAGTCTACTGTTTAAAGTTCTGAGCTCATATGTTCCTAGAAGAGTCAACCTGTGCATTGCTTCCTCCTACGTAAATTTCAGCAAAAGACCATGAAGATAAAATTAGACATATCCAAGTCCATATGGAGCCGCACCACCATTCATTCTACCTGCACACTGTACGCGACTGGAACAAGAAAAGGGGAAATGAAGTACACAAAGTACCCACCTTCACGCCAAAAGGTGGCTTGTGGAGCATATATGTAGCTGTAGATGTGTTAGGCTCTTCTTAAGCCCTGTTTCATCCATCTATGTTATTTTCTTCATAGATAAGGCAACACTCTTTTATCATCTGATTACAAATGCGTGAAACATGTTTCAGCTCTCCAGGCATATCGAATTGTCATGTAGAATCGACTTTGGGCTTTTCAGTTCCTTTGAGGTAGACAAAAACACTGTCCTCTTAAAACATGTTCTTCTCCTGAGCATAGCAGCCATAGAAAGAGGAATGTTGCATATCATGACAAAAACAGATCATTTTTATGCTATAGAGAGGAAGCAGAATATAATATTAAGAGATCAAACAAAGCAAATGACAGTCTGGAGCTTGTGAAGTTAAATAGAATTTAACAAAACACTGTGTAAGAGGGGAAAGCCCATAATTGGAGAGAGCTTTTGGTATCAAGAGAAGGGAGGGCTGAGGTGTAAAGATAGAAAGGGAAATACAAAGTAGTAAGGAAATCAGCGAATATCTATTAATAATGAAATATACTTTGAAAGAGAAGAAATTAGAGAACGACAGTGGTGCAAGGGGACAAATGCCACAAACAGCCAAAGAAACAGCATGTGTTTTAGCGAACATCATCGTTCCACTAATGTCTGAAAGATATGGGTCTTAGAAACTTGTCACTGACTCGTAGCAGGCTACCAATTGCTGGCAGGTGGTGCAACCCACAAACAGGGGGCCACATATCTCCTCCCTCTCTCATTATACACACCAGTGTTGTTTTAGGGTCAGCAAAATATAATAAATGTGGCACTGGTGGTTTACTGACTGTCAGTAAAGCAATATATTGATCCACCCACACCCCAGTTACTGTCTTTGCCTTGAGGAATGTTGCTGCAACTTGGCCAAAATCTACATTTACATGGATACTCTGCAAATCACACTTAAGTGCCTGGCAGACAGTTCATCAAACCACCTCCGCAATAATTCTCCATTATTCCACTCTTGAAGAGCAGACAGAAAAAACGAACACCTATACATTTCCATGCAAACTGTGATTTTCCATATTTTATTATAATTAGCATTTCTTCCTATGTAGGCTGGTGTCAACAAAGTATTTTCACATTCAGAGGAGAAAGTTGGTGACTGAAATTTCATAAGAAGATCCCAATACAACAAGGAATGTCTTTGTTTTAAATATGTCCACCCATCCTGATTGAGGTGTTCCATTGTTTACCTGAACCACTGTGGGAAGTGGTTCCTATGCCTGGCATGGCCAGTGCATCACCCAGTATGTTCCAAGAGAACTAGTGTTCTTGCTATAGTGGGTGATTCACATTCATTCATTCCCTTTCCCTCAAGATTATGTTGTGTTGTGTTGTTTATCTACTGAATCTAGAATCTATTGTAGATGCCTGGAGCAAAAAAACATGCCCAGTAGTTGGAAGAAAGCATGGGTCACACCCATCTACAAGAAGGGTAGCAGAAGTAATCCACAATACTACCGCCCAGTGTACTTGACATCAGTTTGTTGTAGAATCTTAGAAAATGTTGTGAGTTTGAATTTAATGAGGTACCTTGAACAGAATGACCTCCTTCATGTTAACTAGCATGGATTCTGAACGTATCGAGCATGTGAGAACCGACTCACACTTTCCTCACATGACATACTGAAAACAGTGGATCAAGGCAGACATGTAGTTGAAATGTTTCTTGATTTCTGAAATGCATTTGATTCAGTACCACACACACAGACAATTGTAAAGGGTATCAAGCAAAATCTGACTGATTAAGGGTTTTTTTTGGAAGGGAGGACACAGCAAGTTATCTTGTAGAGAGAGTCACTGACAAATGAAGTAAACTTCAGATATGCTCTAGGGGATCATTCCTATTCATTTGTGTATTAATGACCTTGCGGGCAAACTATGATATCAGACTTCTTTCAAATTGTACCTGTAATGAAGTACCTTGGAATGATCACATGGCTCAGTCACAGATAAATACGGTGGCACATTGCTGTTAGCTGGCAGAATACTAGAGAAATACAATCAAGTCTACAAAGGAGACTTCATACAAAACTCGTGGTCACAGGATTTGTGTGTCACATGGGAATGTATCACAAAGATGCTGAAAAGCTGAATTGGCAGACTCTTGAAGATTACACAAACTATCCTGTGCAAACCTACTTACAATTTTTTAGAATCAGCTAAAGCAGGAATATAGTGCAACTGCACACATATCGTTTCCATAGGAATTGCAAAGATAGAATTAGGCTAATTACAGCACTCAGAGAAACATTTTAGTAATCACTCTTCTTGTGCTCACTATGTGAATGTGACAGGAAAAAACCCTAACAACTGGTATGACAGGACATACTCTCAATCTTGCACTTCAGTGTTTCATAGAGCGTAGATGTAGATCTGCAGGTCATAAGCAAAAAATTACGGTCAAACTCCATATCTGCCATTGGCAGTATTTTGCTGTTTGAAACTTGGTTTCAAAATCTCTATCCTATCAGCATGTGAACAATGGAAAGTCCAGGATGTAATATAAGAATATTACGAAAATGGAAGTTGCTACTCACCATGTAGCAGAGATGCCGAGTTGCACACATAGGTACAACAAAAAGACTCTCACAATTAAAGTTTTCGACAATTGACACTTTCGCCAACAATACACACATACACGTGCGCTTGTGCCCCCCCCCCCCATTCACGCGCACATCCCCCCCCCCCCCAACACACACAAGTGTGTGTGGGTGCTCGCGCAACTCTCACACATGACTGCAGTCTCAGGCAACTGAAACCATGTGGTTTCATGTGTATGTGTGTCTATTGTTGTTGTTGACGAAGGCATTAATCGCCGAAAGCTTTAATTGTGAGAGCCTTTTTGTCGTGCCTACCTGTGACTCAGCATCTCCGCTGTATGGTGGTTAGCAACTTTCCTTCTTATAATATTGTTACCTGTGTATGATTTATTTGAAACCTTTGAGTTTCAGCTAGTCTCCTCAAAGGATAAAAACATTATTCATTGTTTTTAAACCAAGTGTTGGGAATTATTAAATTGTTTTTGATGCCAAAACCTACCTGGTGGCTATCCCTTTCGTTCCTTTTTCGTCATGCATGTTCTCTCACACTATACTTTTACTTGTTAATAAAATAAGTAACCAAGTGATCAATGAGATTTTGATGATTTTGTTATATTGTACAGGTCCTAGGATGTTTTATGTAGCTGTCCAAACTTAAAAGAACCATTAAGTCTTAAATGCACCTTGATATCATACTGTGTGTGGTTTAAGGCATATTTTTACTTCCACTTTTTCATCCCTAAAGCTGAACAAGGTGACACAGACGCTCAGATGGTACACACATTCAAGAGCTATGCAGTTCGAGTCCCTGTCCACCCATCCTGATTGACATGTTCTATTGTTTACCTGAACCACTGTGGGAAGTGGTTCCTGTGCCTGTCATGGCCAGTGCATCATCCAGTATGTTCCAAGAGAACTAATGTTCGTGCTATAGTAGGTGATTTACATTCATTCATTCCCTTTCCCTCAAGGTTATGTTGTGTTGTGTCATTTCTCCTTGATGTCATGAAATTTTTTTCATATTAGTAGAATATGTTTCCTGATAGTATAAAACATATGAACAGTCACATCCAACAAATAGATTTGATGCCAGACTGTTTAGTATGGTGACTGATGTGCTGAGTATAAAGCAAATGTAAGTATGTTGACAATATGCAACTTAAAGTTAAATGCAAATTCTCACCCCCCCTCCCCCCTTAAAACATTCAAAATATTGTTACCTGGTGATTAATTGGCTTATGGGACACATTTTGATAAGAACAAATTCTGATTGCAATAAAAAGTAGTAGTAATGCATTAAATTAGTCAGTGAAAGTATGAATTGGGAAAGTTCCCACTTTAAGCTATAAGTGACACTGAGTACTCAGTTTTATTGATAACAAATTACCATAAATTATTGCATAGGTTTTGTGAGCAGTCAAATGTTGTTTGCAGTTAAATGAGAAAGGCAACATAAGAGGTAAAGTTTTAATGTAAAATATAAGTAAATTGTAGCTGTAAGAAGTTGAGTATTGCTTCAGAATGAAATTTTCTCTGTCCAGCACAGTGTATGTTAAAACAAAACATCTTGCCTGTGTGGTACACACTTTTAAATACAAAGTAAAAGTCTCAATTTGGAAACAATTTATAAGCTCTACGTAAATAATTGTTATCTTTTCTCGCAGGAATGGTAGCGCAACAAGCTGTACAGGGCATCTTTTATAGTGTTTGGAAGACCAGGAGAGAAGTACTGGCTAAATCAGCTCGAATTTGAGTCAAAATCTATTTTACTATTATAGTCTTTCACACAAAATGCCAATGTTTGGGCTTGAAATTGGGCATATTTTCTATCTGTTCAGAAACTTCAGTTATTAATGGTTTACAAATCATTTGTCTTAGGACGGGCAAAATGTGTAGCTGATCAACAACAAGACTCAAGATAGTTTGGGATTCTTAATTTTGGGCTACATAGTTTAAGGGATTTTCTTTTTTTAATATATGGCGGGAATTTTGTATTGGTTGATAAAATTATTCATCGGTAGATAATTAGAAAGGGAAGCTTCATGGATGAAGCACACTCTCCAGTTTACTTGAACTGTGTACAATAATTTTTGGTGATGCTCCTAATAAAACCTACTAGAGTTGATAAATACTACTCAGTTTTACACACAGTTACTGGTTTCCACATTTGTGTGTTATCGTATTCATTCATACTCTCTCAATATATGAACCAGAACAATCGGTGTCTCTCTCAAAACACTATTCAGTATGACTTACTCTATACTCTTGGGTTCCAGACAGGCACAACAAAAAGACTGATATACATTGTAGCTTTTGGTCAAAGCCTTCTTCAGCAAAGAAAACACATGTGCATTCACACACACCCCACACACATATGATTGCTGCCACAGGCAGGTCCTGTTGGTGGTTGCATGTATGAATTTGTGTGCATTTTTTGCTAAAGAAGGCTTTGGCCGAAAGCTGTAATGTGCAACAGTCTTTTCTTATGTCTGTCTGCAACTAAACAGGTTTTGTTTACAGTGAGTAGTGGTCTATCCTTTTCCTAATATTGTTAATATTCCAACCTGGAGTTTCCATTGTTTGTTTTATTCATTACTCTGGTAACTTTACAAAGCTTCTCTTTATTTTTTGATGGTGAAAACTTAATATCAGTGGCCTAGAGGCTGTAATCATTTTTGTCATTGTCGATTTACTCAATATTCCTAAATTTGTGGTGTGCAGATCATTGTTTTTCACACCAAATACATTATAACCCTTTTTTTTTTTGTGAAGTGTGATACTTTTTCTGACCCAAAAATTTGTTCAAATTTTATTATGATTAACTTAGGTATAAACGTGTTTACTTTTCCTTAGTGAGTGTAATGATGTGTTACACAGGCCAGAAAGGCAGCTTCCATGTACTCCGATTTAATCATATTTCTTTCTCACATTAAAGTAGAGCACAAACAGTTTTTTGACAATACTGCATGAATAGTCATATTTCTCAAAAATGAAACCGTGGCATTTTTTGGAGACTCTGTCGAAAAATCAAATTCAGTTGTGATGGATACCAGTCAGAGAAATGGATCTATGGTTAAGTCAAGCTTAAACAGTTCTCAATATTTTTCATAGCTTTAAAAGATTGTGAAGATACTTGAATTTGTCACCCCTTTTGGAATCTCCTTTCAGTTTTAGTGTTGTGTACTGATTGTGCAAGTAAGTTAATCCTGTAGCATTTCTATCAGTTCTTCTTACACTTTTATAATCAATAAACAACAGGATGGTATGTCGCAGAGGGTATGTCATGTACCATTATTAACAACTCCCCTCAAAATTACTACCAGTAAGACTTAGGGAGTGTGGAGGCAGGTGTGTGTGTGTGTGTGTGTGTGTGATTTTTTTAGCATTATTGTTTGTGCATCATTTTGGCAGAGCATTCTTTTAAAATTAAAGTTAACCCTAGTGGTTTGTATTGGTACATGGTGCTGTTTTATTTTTTTATATGTTATTGTTGACATTATTTTTTTTTTTTTCTTTCAGCGATTTGAGCATTCCAGCCGTTTTCATAAAAAAATATCTACATTCATTGCTTTTCCGGAACATTTAGACATGACACCATTTATGTCACACCGTCGTAATCATAATCACAGCTGCAGTACAGGAACCAACAACAGTAACTGTCGGAATGTTTTGGGCGATAACAGGTAAGTTCCAACTAAACCACAGAAATATGGTACTGTCCATTGTTGTTTTGCTTTCTCTGTGTGTTTGAGACAAGTGAACTCTAGCTTCATACTGGGTATGATTTAAATGTAATGTGATCACTCCTGTGCTTGTCACTCAAATAAGGAAAACAAAAGAATTAAATACATGCGTGGAGTTAAGATAAAATTAAATATAATGGCTATAATCTTATTATCTATATATTCTCTTTCCATCATTCCCATTACTACGGCAAGTTGCCTCCATTATATTGACATACACTCCTGGAAATTGAAATAAGAACACGGTGAATTCATTGTCCCAGGAAGGGGAAACTTTATTGACACATTCCTGGGGTCAGATACATCACATGATCACACTGACAGAACCACAGGCACATAGACACAGGCAACAGAGCATGCACAATGTCGGCACTAGTACAGTGTATATCCACCTTTCGCAGCAATGCAGGCTGCTATTCTCCCATGGAGACGATCGTAGAGATGCTGGATGTAGTCCTGTGGAACGGCTTGCCATGCCATTTCCACCTGGCGCCTCAGTTGGACCAGCGTTCGTGCTGGACGTGCAGACCGCGTGAGACGACGCTTCATCCAGTCCCAAACATGCTCAATGGGGTACAGATCCGGAGATCTTGCTGGCCAGGGTAGTTGACTTACACCTTCTAGAGCACGTTGGGTGGCACAGGATACATGCGGACGTGAATTGTCCTGTTGGAACAGCAAGTTCCCTTGCCGGTCTAGGAATGGTAGAACGATGGGTTCGATGACGGTTTGGATGTACTGTGCACTATTCAGTGTCCCCTCGACGATCACCAGTGGTGTACGGCCAGTGTAGGAGATCGCTCCCCACACCATGATGCCGGGTGTTGGCCCTGTGTGCCTCGGTCGTATGCAGTCCTGATTGTGGCGCTCACCTGCACGGCGCCAAACACGCATACGACCATCATTGGCACCAAGGCAGAAGCGACTCTCATCGCTGAAGACGACACGTCTCCATTCGTCCCTCCATTCACGCCTGTCGCGACACCACTGGAGGCGGGCTGCACGATGTTGGGGCGTGAGCAGAAGACGGCCTAACGGTGTGCGGGACCGTAGCCCAGCTTCATGGAGACGGTTGCGAATGGTCCTCGCCGATACCCCAGGAGCAACAGTGTCCCTAATTTGCTGGAAAGTGGCGGTGCGGTCCCCTACGGCACTGCGTAGGATCCTATGGTCTTGGCGTGCATCCGTGCGTCGCTGCGGTCCGGTCCCAGGTCGACGGGCACGTGCACCTTCCGCCGACCACTGGCGACAACATCGATGTACTGTGGAGACCTCACGCCCCACGTGTTGAGCAATTCGGCGGTACGTCCACCCGGCCTCCCGCATGCCCACTATATGTCCTCGCTCAAAGTCCGTCAACTGCACATACGGTTCACGTCCACACTGTCGCGGCATGCTACCAGTGTTAAAGACTGCAATGGAGCTCCGTATGCCACGGCAAACTGGCTGACACTGACGGTGTCGGTGCACAAATGCTGCGCAGCTAGCGCCATTCGACGGCCAACACCACGGTTCCTGGTGTGTCCGCTGTGCCGTGCGTGTGATCATTGCTTGTACAGCCCTCTCGCAGTGTCCGGAGCAAGTATGGTGGGTCTGACACACCGGTGTCAATGTGTTCTTTTTTCCATTTCCAGGAGTGTATATACTATGCTGATAGTGACTGTCTGCAATACTAATAAAAATGTTGAAATAATGCTCTTTGATGCAGTCACACAGCCAGAAAAATTTTGTTCACCTTAACTCCATCTACAAAAGCTGCTTTCAAAGACTATTGTCTTGATTAATATCTTAGTTGTATAGAATACAATCCGTAATGGCAAAATATTTCCTAACTGTTTTATGGTTCTCACATTTGCCATACAATGCAGGCTTTGTCAACTGATATTTGCATCCTTAATGTCTTTTTTTGAATGGGTCAGAGGTATATTTCTCTGCCTAACATTTTCATCTTTCAACACTAAAAAAGTTGTCAGAGGCTATAATGGTTCAGAAAACACTACCAAAGCTCAGCAAGCCGAACTGTTTATACATATCCATGTAACATTTGATTCTCAACAGCATCAACTGCCGCCCAAGGTCACGGACTCGTGCAGACGTGTTATGGAGCTTATAGTTGGGAAGAGTTGGTGTTCCTTACTTCATTTAATATTAAGGCCTACTTGTCTAGTTTCATTCCTCCTCCTTTTCTATTAATGTTGTTTTTGTGCTTTTGAATTTCTATGGCCTCCTTGACATCCTAGCATAATAATGATTGAATCTTAGTAAAACCATAGTATCAGAGAAATTAAATTGGTGATTCCATGGCCGAAGTGCATGATCTGCTTCTGTCAATTTATCTGTGTCTCGCAGATGACAATGCTTAAATCAGGTATCTGTTCATATGAGTGGGCTGTATGTAGATTTTGTGCCCTAAACTGCTGTCGGGTTTTCTAAGTACCTGTACATCCAGAAATGAGATTTCCCCAAGTTTCTCTTTTACCATTGTGAACTTTATATTAGCATTAATACAATTCAGGAAGTCTAGAAATTCTCAGAGTTGTTTTTCTTCGTGACTGTACAATGAAAGTTTCATCAGCATGCCAAAACCAATATGAAGGTTTTTTTCTTCGCTGTCTGGAGGGCTGTTTCTTCAAATTTTTCTTTATAAAGATTCAGGACAACTGCACTGAATGGATTCCACAAAACCACGCCATCAGTTTTCTCATAGAATTTGTGGTCCTATTGAAAGTAAGATAATGTGAGACAAGGTTTAGACATCTGCCATATCTTGCTTATATTATGTCCTGGGGTAGTATTCTTTTGTTGTTTCCACTAAAGTATTGCCTTTACATCCTGGAAGAATTAGACTGTCTTTGTAAGAATTCAAATATCAGAGAGCTTTCATCTTACCTTTTATTAAGTTACTGCTAGGTGGTTCACTCCTAAGCAATACCCTCACTGATTTCATGCATATTTTGTCAGTAGCTGGTTTAGATAAAAAACTGATTTTAGCTTCGATAACACCAACAGTGTCTTCTATTGGTATTCTAGAAGGTGCAAAATTAGGGCACATATTCTACAGAAAACCCTCTCACATACTATCACAAATATTCCAATCACCATCAAAATCAGAAAAGAGGAGTGATAAAAAAATTAATGAACCAGGCTAAAAAATATCTATGTATTGCAGTACTTTGAGGACAAGCTCACTATTTAAGAACTGCTTTCAGAAGAAACAATTACTTTGGCAGAGATAAATACAACACTACATCCTGAAAGATCTGGAACTTCTAGTGGAAAGCAGCCAGCTAAAGGGAAGGTTTTCCTCCTATTTATAAAATCTTTCATAGATCGCATCAGTAGAGTACAAACGAGACCCAGTTTGGGAACAATGTTTAAACCAACAAGAAAGGTGCATAGATATTTGGATACTTCAAATGGCCTATGGGCACCACTACAAGAATGTATAAAATCCCTTAGCATGTGATCAAATGTACATAGGAACTTGAAAAACAAGCATTAACAAACAACTTAAGGAACACCTCAATTATTACCTGGGAAACACGGATGAATTAGCAGCAGCAGCAGTTCATGGACTGGAGTCAGGGAACCGCCAAATTAGTTTCTCTGATACTATAGTTATCTCAAGGTCCAATAATTACTGTTCTAGGAAGTATAGAAAAACCATATAAATTTGAAAGTACAAAAACAACTTTAACAGAAAAGGAGGAGGATCGAAATTGGACAAGTTGTGGGCCTTAGTGCTAAATAAAATGAAGAGACCCGACTCTTCTCAACTACAAGGTCAACCCCCTTCAAAGATTTTGGAATTCTTGTACTTGCTTCTCAATATGTTCTCTCTTTTTAGTGGTATGTATTGGTAATAACAAAAGTTAGTTTCAACTGAACAGTGATTCACACGATGACACCACAACATAAAAAGAAAATTTCCATATACTTTTACTCTCTGTGTAAGGTTAAGATTAATTTTTTGTGTACTCCTGCAAGTATCATAAAACTTTATAAGTAAATTGGTAATCCCAAAAAAGATAATAAATTATAAACATAATTTATTGGCCATGTTTCTGCAAATTACCTCATCTTTAGATTCAAGGGCTGAAGATTCTTGTTAGCTGCATGACAAGTAAAAATTTTCATTATAAACAGGCTGCTTTTCTGACAGTGTATATGTAACTGTTGGTCTTTGACAGCACCAGTAGAGTCCAGTAAATGTTTAACTCACAGTGCTAGATAAATTGGCAACTATCTAGTGTGACTGAGGAGTCAGTATCAGTTTTCAGAGTAGTGATTTTTCTGCAAATTTCACTATTTATTTGTAACTGAAGACTAGCTTTCTTGTGTCTGTGACCAAGGGAGGTGGTGCAGTTGTTAGCACCCTGAACACTCATTCGAGAGGACGACGATTCAAACCTTCATCTGGTCATCCCGATTTAGGTTTTCTGTGATTTCCCCAAATCGCTTCAGGCAAATGCCAGGATGGTTCCTTTGAAAGGGCAAGCGGACTTCCTCCTCTAATCCGATCAGACCGATGACCTCACTGTTTGATCCCCTCCCCCCCAGTCTTGTGTCGGCCAAGCAAGTTGTGTAATATATTCATTATGTTGATCATCATTGTTAGTTCTACCTGCTGTTTTTCTTTCTCAGTGTACACTTTGACTCATTTCATACCCCTGAAGCTTCTCGTTCACAATACAAAATAAATGTTGGGTGGCTCCCAGCCTGGTGCAGGCATTTTGATTTGTCATTCTTGTTGGGGGCTTGAGTATCAGTTTCGGTGATTGTTTTATAAGCAGCTTCCCATTTATCATTATGTGGCTGAACTGATCCTGTTTAAGACTTTTCCACCACATCAAACCTGCATTAGAGGTCTGCAAATGAGGTCTTTTCTTCTGTCAAGTTTGTCATACTCATGTTGTGGTCAAATAGGGCACCTCATGGTTGGCAGAATCCACCAGGCCTGGTATGCTGTCCACTCTATTGCTGTGGCCTGATTCTGCGTCTGTGTCCGAGTCGCAGTTTCCAACTTTTTAAACTGTTTCTTCAAGGTGGCAACTGAAATAGGTAATATCTGCGGTACAACAATAAGGATTCTACGTGAGCAAATTCAGAACTTTGGTTAATAATATTAAAACAAAGTGTGACTGTGAGCAATGTAATCTATTCCTCTATTCCCCCTATGACTTGGAGCATAACTGACACACAATCCTCACCACAATTTCCCACATCAAGCTCTGAGTTCAGCATCTTTGGAAGTAAAAAGCACACACGAGAATACTTTCACCTTTAAGTTAAGGCTTCAAGGCATCACCACCCCTTAATGTTTGTGATCTCCTTTCTTTTGAATAGTTACCATTGGGCTGCATCTGGAACTCATTCATACATCAGATTTAATTTGAACCAGTCATCACTTCTATAGTAGTGTTTTGTTTTGTAGGCAATAGGAGAATCTTTTTTAAAGAAAAAGGCCCAAATTGTTGAAAAAATTATCTACTGTTTTAGAACTATTATTTGCCTAGAACTTCCATATTGTAAACCACATTTTTACTTCAGAAAGAAATTGGCTGCTCGAGTAGAGGAGAACTTAGTTTCTTGCTTATTGAAATTTTGAAATAGCGGTTTGGAACAAATTAGTGTCGGTAATTGATATAGACAATCTCTCCTGACTTTGTGAGTTTACTTACTTTGTAAAGTTGTAATCTTCAAATTCATTAAAATTAGCATTTTTTCAGGTATTCTCTTTTTGCTGTGATAAATCATCTGGGTTCACTAGATGCTGGCCATTATACAGCATTTATTCGTCAACAACGGAACCATTGGTTTAAATGTGACGATCACCTTATAACAAAAGCAAATATCCAGGAAGTGCTGGATAGTGAAGGGTGAGTATTTTTTAACCATAAACTATTCATCTGCCATAGATGCAAAACATTGTTTATAATGTATAAAATCACAAGAAGGCAGAGTGACTGGTCATTACCTACCTTTAGAGGGTGGTATCCCGAGTGCTGTTGATTGACATACATTAAAGTACAATGGGCTAGCCTAGCTTTTGGAACTGTTAATTTGTACCTCAAGGAGGAAATAAGGATAGGTTGGGGAAGGCTAGGACGGATGAACAGGTCGCTCAGACACCAAGGTGAGAGAGCCAAGCTGTCATAAGAATGAAGGAAAACAAAGAGGAAGTATGAGACATGGCTGTTTGTTTTATTTAAGACATTCCTTATGTTTAGGAGTGTGTTCCATGACTTTGAGGCTATATAATATTATTGTGTGTGTTACTGATATTTTAGTAATCATAATTTTTACAGATTTTGCACTATTACTGAGATGATGCTCCAGTTTCCCAGTGTGCAAGCATGTTTAATACAATCTGCATTTTATACAGTATACACAGTGTTTCAGAAGGTGTAGTAAATATTTTAGGGATTTGTAGTATAAACTGATTGAAATATATGAAATACAACATTCAGTATGGTAACCCAAACAAATACTTGCAGAAGGTGTTAAGCGAAGGTAAGTGATTTAGGTTAGGTTAGGTTAGGTTAAGTCAGAGTTGATATTAATAAAGTCTGCCACATACTTCAGTGCACTTTCAAAATCTCTAAAGAACACCACTTGTAGATCTTACGAGGTCACCTTGGCATTCTTTTCTGAGGGCTGCACTGCTCATAATCTGAAGCATCAATTTGTCATCCCACATAGAAATTCTGTGTGTACTTGTTGAAGAACTACGTTCTGCCAACTTAATAATGTCTACTGTTTCACACAAACACTGTTCATTTGCTCATTCAGATGTGATAGGACTGCTTGGTAATATACTAGTGTCACACAGTTTAGTGAAAATATGAATAAACACTCTTGAATCAGGTACTCTGTGATTAGAAAATCACCTACCATATTCTCTACAAGTAGCAGTGTTTTCATTACAAAACCCATACACAAAGACCATGTTGGCATACTCAGAATTTGTAAATACCCTGGTGGAAAAAAATTGCAACACCAAAAAAATAATTAATGTAAGGTAATAAAATTTTGGGAATACATTTGTCTAGGTAACATGTTTAAGTGATCAACATTGCAAGATCACGGATTAACATAAGCGCAAGATGTGCTAATGCAAATGTGAAATGCTGGTACATTAACAGCCGGTGTAACCACCAGAATGTTGAATGCGAGCGTGCCAGATGTCAGGTTGTGGAATGGAGTTCCGTGTCTGTTGCACTTGGTCAGTCAATATAGGGACAGTTAATGCCGGTTGTGGACAAAGCTGGAGTTGTCGTCTGATGGTGTACCGTATGTGCTCAATTGGAGACAGATCTGGTGATAGAGCAGGTTAAAGCAACAAGTTGATACGTGACACACTGCAGAGCATGCTGGGTTACAGCAGCAGGATGTGGGTGAGCATTATACTGTTGGAAAATACCTCCTGGAATATTGTTCACGAATGGCAGCACAACACGTCGAATCACCAGACTGACATACAGATTTGAGGTCACGGTGTGTAGGATAACCACGAGACTGCTCCTGCTGTTATGTGAAATTGCAACCCAGACCGTAACTCCAGTTGCAGGTTCAGTATGTGCAGTGCGCAGACGAGTTGGTTGCAGGTCCTCAACTGGCCACCTCCCAACCAACACAAAGCCATCACTGGCACTGAGGGAGAACCAGCTTTCATCAGAAAACACATCAGACCTTGTCCCTGCTTTTCAATCAGCTCCCCATTGACACCACTGAAGTCACAAAGTATGGTGGCTTGGGCACGCTATAGGGCATATGGCTCAGAGTTGTACTTGCAGTAACCAATTTCTAACAGTTCATTGTGTCACTGTGATACTGCTGTTCAAATGGCAGCTGCAGATGCAGTATGATGCACCAGAGCCCCATGCCGAATATGGTGGTCTTCTCTCTCAGTAATGGCACGTGAACATCCGGATCCTGGTCATCTTGCGACCATTTTGTGGTGAACACTGCTGCCGGCAGTTAAGTACAGTGGCTACATTTCTGCCAAGTCTTTTCACAATAGTCGTAGAAAGGACAACCAGCTTCTTGTAGCCCTATTGCAAGATCTTGTTCAAATTCAGTGAGCTATTGATAATGGTGTCCTTGTGCCTTAAAGGCTTC
The DNA here is from genome assembly GCF_023864345.2 of Schistocerca serialis cubense. Classification (NCBI taxonomy): domain Eukaryota; kingdom Metazoa; phylum Arthropoda; class Insecta; order Orthoptera; family Acrididae; genus Schistocerca; species Schistocerca serialis. The sequence continues at coordinate 1,128,652,669 of NC_064639.1, forward strand.
CTTGACTAATATCAACTCATCACATCCAATCTAAAAGTAAATAACCCTCACGACCATTAAAGTGATTTGCATTCTCATATTGGCACTACTAGCACCACTCTTATGCAACTGGCATGAAATTTGAATAGATATAATCTTCCGATGTGGTAACATGCCTGCCAGCTTGCATTTGTGTTTTGCAAAACTCCTTCTTGGTGTTGCAATTTTTTCCGTCAATGTATGTTCAGCACGCTTAAACGAAACAGCAGAATTGCCCAGCAAATCGCAATCACAGTTGAAAAATTCAGTTATATAAACCGAAGAATATCTTTGCAATTTGAGCGTCAAAACAAAAATGACAGTTGATAATAAAAGCTATAGCAACTCGAGTACCAACTCACAAAATGAGAACTTATCTCCATAGACAATAGAAATTCGACATGTGTTATAATAAACTTTTTATTCAAGTTAGTTTATGCTGCCAACTCTTAAAATATTTACTTTTACTGCAGAAATGCACTATATAAGAAAAAAGAAGAGTAGAAGAATGAGTGAAAATCATACTACTTACTTTTTACAGTGAAAAAACTCCTTCATAAAATTGTATTAATGAAACAGCATTGTACACGAGATAAAAAAAAAAAAAAAAAAAAAAAAAAAAAAAATATCAACGACGTTTTTAGCAGACTTGCCTTGTATTTGGAAGACGGAGGCTCCGATCCCCATCTAGACACCCTTATTTAGGCTTTATCTGGTTTCATTAAATTACGTCAGGTGATTGTCTTACTTCAGACTCTGTTTGTATTGTCAGTACATCTTATGACATCTGTGCTTTGACTGTTCCCTGTCTCCTTTAACTGTACATATACTCTTCATTTGTGTGATCTATAAGAAAGTGTTATGAAATACAGAACAAGCTGGAGAAAATTTCCTATTTCTGTGGTGAATGCCACATTATTAAAAGTGGATAAATGTGAGTGAATCACTTAACCCTTCATATAAAGACAGTAGTATTGTAACAACTAGAAGATTTTAGTTTAGTGGCAGCATTTTGGCAAAATCAGGTGCAATACTGTAATGCTCCTGCTTCTTATATATTTACAAAAAATGACCAAATAGTTTTTTAGTCCCAAAATTGCATTTCTCTCAGTTAATTTATTGAGATTTTTGTGATATCTTAAGAAACTTCGAGGCGAGATACGTAACATAAGTTCTCAAATTCTTAAGTTGAATAACTCATTGCAGTCCATGGCTGTTGACTGAAACATCTATTCATTCTGTTTTACAGTGATAGTCCTGGATTTTCCATTTTTTAATTATATACATAATATTGAACAGAGTGGTACTTTTAAAATAAATTTCGACATCCACTTTTCATGAGTTCTTATTTTATTAACAATTTTCACTTCCAACAACTTGCATATTACAACTTACAGCTGCACTGAATTACACAGGCCTGAACTAACTTGCCCTACCTTTTGGCCTAGCATATACAGGGTTATTACAAATGATGGAAGCGATTTCACAGCTCTACAATAACTTTATTATTTGAGATATTTCCACAATGCTTTGCACACACATACAAAAACTCAAAAAGTTTTTTTAGGCATTCACAAATGTTCGATATGTGCCCCTTTAGTGATTCTGCAGACATCAAGCCGATAATCAAGTTCCTCCCACACTCGGCGCAGCATGTCCCCATCAATGAGTTCGAAAGCATCGTTGACGCGAGCTCGCAGTTCTGGCACGTTTCGTGGTAGAGGAGGTTTAAACACTGAATCTTTCACATAACCCCACAGAAAGAAATCGCATGGGGTTAAGTCAGGAGAGCGTGGAGGCCATGACGTGAATTGCTGATCATGATCTCCACCACGACCGATCCATCGGTTTTCCAATCTCCTGTTTAAGAAATGCCGAACATCATGATGGAAGTGCAGTGGAGCACCATCCTGTTGAAAGATGAAGTCGGCGCTGTCGGTCTCCAGTTGTGGCATGAGCCAATTTTCCAGCATGTCCAGATACACGTGTCCTGTAACGTTTTTTTCGCAGAAGAAAAAGGGGCCGTAAACTTTAATCCGTGAGATTGCACAAAACACGTTAACTTTTGGTGAATTGCGAATTTTCTGCACGAATGCGTGAGGATTCTCTACCGCTCAGATTCGCACATTGTGTCTGTTCACTTCACCATTAAGAAAAAATGTTGCTTCATCACTGAAAACAAGTTTCGCACTGAACGCATCCTCTTCCATGAGCTGTTGCAACCGCGCCGAAAATTCAAAGCGTTTGACTTTGTCATCGGGTGCCAGGGCTTGTAGCAATTGTAAACGGTAAGGCTTCTGCTTTAGCCTTTTCCGTAAGATTTTCCAAACCGTCGGCTGTGGTACGTTTAGCTCCCTGCTTGCTTTATTCGTCGACTTCCGCGGGCTACGTGTGAAACTTGCCCGCACGCGTTCAACCGTTTCTTCGCTCACTGCAGGCCGACCCGTTGATTTCCCCTTACAGAGGCATCCAGAAGCTTTAAACTGTGCATACCATCGCCGAATGGAGTTAGCAGTTGGTGGATCTTTGTTGAACTTCGTCCTGAAGTGTCGTTGCACTGTTATGACTGACTGATGTGAGTGCATTTCAAGCACGACATACGCTTTCTCGTCTTCTGTCGCCATTTTGTCTCACTGCGCTCTCGAGTGCTCTGGCGGCAGAAACCTGAAGTGCGGCTTCAGCCGAAGAAAACTTTATGAGTTTTTCTACGTATCTGTAGTGTGTAGTGACCATATGTCAATGAATGGAGCTACACTGAATTTATGAAATCGCTTCAATCATTTGTAATAGCCCTGTACATTAATGACAATGTGTAATTATTTTTTTATTGTTATGATTCAGTTGTTTTGTGACTCACAATAAAAACAAATTTGTTAAAATTGATTTAAATGTGACAACACACTCAAAATGAATAAGAGATTTTAAGTAAATCGTCTTCTAAAGCAAAATGTATTTCTATGATAAATTTTGAGACATAAGTTCCTTTAACAGTTACTCTACAAATATGTAAGGTTTCATCTAATACAAATTACCATTCCCACTTTGTACAATATTACTAACTACATCTGAAATCTTGATTGTTTTATACAAAGAAAGGTGCTCCATTCTGTGCTGAATACTATTAAAAGTAACATACGTTTACGTGATGATCAGATTGTTACCTCATCTTATGAAATTTCTGTTAACATATTTTATTCTGTAAATAAACTATTATTCCCACTTCCATTACACACTGACTTGTGTAAGTTGAAAAGTACAGCGTATCATGATGTATACTAAGGACATACACTAGTATTATGAAAAAGATAGATTGCCACTGACCATATAATGGAGATGATTTGCAGAGAGGCACACAAAAAAGACTGCTAATTGTTTAGCAGTCCTTTTGGTGTGCTTGTCTGCGACTCAACATCTCCACCATATAGTGAGTAGTAATATTGTCATTTCACCATCGTGTGATTTCCATTGTTTGATTTTGCCTAAGGACATATATCACATACTAATATCGTGAATCTTGATCTATTACATTACTATGAGCAAGAGACAATGTATAGGATACTAGCGCATGCTGTTTCAGATCTTCTACTGCTGTTAGCATTGACATGAATTTTAAAAGTTTGCGTGCGCATTGAATATTCTAAGAAATTTCATACTTGCATCCAGCAATCATCGATCACAGTAGATGGTATGTCGACTGGGCATCTGCTAGTCATCCTCAGGTGAGTCATGAAAGACTGACAGACATCCTCTGTTCCACAATAAATAGACCACTGAGTGTACTCCGTGCATACTTCAAGAACTCGGTGATAGACTGATAACACTACGTGCTGGCAGTGCCCTTGCTAGTGTCTCTGCAGAACCCAGCTGTCTTCAGCATTATCACAGACATCAGTGCACTCTGCAGCCTATGATCAGAGCAGATCATGTGGATTGTGAGATCCCATGTATTATCATCTGGTAAGTCAGTGACCATGTTGCGAACTGGAAGGTCTGTGGTGACCATAATGTCATTTACTTCACAATTACAAATGCAGATAGTGACTGAGACACAAACATTTATTCCGGGTGACTATACAATCATTGCAGAGCAAATTGGGAATTTTTAAAGGCAGAATTCAAGATACAGCCACTGCAAGGAAGCAGATTTAATGTTGATGCCAAAGCACACAAATTGGAGCTAGCACTGGAGGGTGCAAGACAGGGCACTCCCAACATTTATTAGGAAGACAAAAGTGTTGAAAATTCCCGGGAGTCTCACCCTACAGTCCTTAAGTCGAAAACTAGGCAGGAGAGAATTACTTCCAAAGATCTTCAGGGGAAAAAGAGCAACAAGAAAGGTTGATTTTCTATCAAACAGACAAACAACAATATAAGGAATTACATTGAAGAGCCAGAGAGACTGGTACACCTGCCTAATATCAAGTACGGCCACCGCGAGCACGCAGAAGTGCCACAACATGACATGGCATAGACTCGACTAATGTCTGAAGTAGTGCTGGAGGGAACTGACTCCATGTATCCTGCAGGGTTGTCCATAAATCCATAAGAGTACAAGAGGGTGAAGATCTCTTCTGAACAGCACTTTGCAAGGCATCCCATAAATGCTCAACAATGTTCGTGTCTGGGGGGTTTGGTGGTCAGCGGAAGTGTTTAAAATCGGAAGAGTTCCTGGAGCCAATCCGTAGCAATTCTGAACATGTGGGGTGTCGCATTGTCCTGCTGGAATTGCCCAAGTCCATCGGAATGCACAATGGTCATAAATGGTGATCAAGACAGGATGCTTACAGTCATGTCACCTGTCAGAGTCATATCTACACATATCAGGGGTCCCATATCACTCCAACTGCACATGTCCCACACCATTACAGAGCCTCCACTGGCTCGAACAGTTCCCTGCTAACATGCAGGGTCCGTGGATTTATGACGTTGTCTCCATACCCACACAAGTCCATCCACTTGATACAATTTGAAATGAGTCTCTTACTGTCTGTTGACCAGTTTGGATTTCGATCAGGGAAAAGCACAGAATCAGCAACAGCACACCTCACAAAACACATTCTAGAAGCATTAGATAAAGGGAACTACACAACAGGTATATTTCTTGATCTAACTAAAGCGTTTGATACAGTAGACCACAACATATTGTTAAATAAGTTAGATGAACTTGGAATTAGGGGACTTGTGAAAAAGTGGTTCCAGTCATATCTAAAAAATAGAAGACAGATAACTGAAATCTCACATATTTCAAGTTGCTCAAACTATCTTGTAAAGTATACTTCAGACCCAATTTATGTAAATATAGGTGTCCCACAGGGTAGTGTCCTTGGCCCAGTACTATTCCTCATTTACATAAACGACTTCCCACAGAGCATCAAGCATGGACAAACAATATTGTTTGCAAATGACTCAAATGTTCTAATCAGTGACAAACCACCAGATGCACTAAAAGAAAAAGCCGAACAAACACTAAACAGTGTACGTGAGTGGGCATCCAATAATAAACTAACACTAAATCTTAAAAAAACAAATGCTGTTAACTTCTATGTCTGCAAAAAACCACACTTTAACAACTTTAAGTTAAACAATGAAACTATAGAATGTGTAGACTACACAAAATTTCTTGGTATGCATGTTGACAGTTAAAGTGGGAAGAACATATTAAAATACTTAGTAACAGAATCGCTACAGCATGCTATGCTCTGAGAATTCTGACTGCAGTTTGTGATACTACATGTGTCAGATCTGTATATTTTTCTTATATCCACTCTGTTATTACCTATGGAATAATATTTTGGGGAGTCAACAGTAAAAATATTCAAATAGTTTTCAAATTACAAAAAAGAGCAATTCGTATAATAACCAAGAGTGGCAGTAGGGCTCACTGCCTTGAACATTTCCAAAAGCTGGAAATCCTAACTGTCCCCTGTGAATACATTTTTCAAAGTGTTATGTATGTAAAAAAAAATATTGACTGCTATATGAAAAATTCATTAGTACACAGCTATGAAACTAGAAACCAATTCAATCTGCATCTAGAGAGGAAAAATAAAGTTAAAACTCAGCAGAGCTTGTTGTACAATGCTGTTAAATTATATAATAAATTACCCCAAAAAATAAGAGATATTGACACAATCGGACAGTTCAAAACAAAACTAAAATTTTTTTTATTAAATAAAAGTTATTACGCAGTAACGGACTATCTGAATTAAAACATGTAGTGTAATTAAAGTAGCCTGCATTGTAATACATGAGGAAATAATTATGATATGTAATCAAAAATTGTACAGTACTATAAGAAAATTACAAATTACATAAGGATATAAAACTAATTTAAGATACCTCAAAAATGTGTGTAAATACTAATTTTATGTGTATAATTGTAGGTATATTGTATTGTATATGTTTTTGCTGACGAAATCCACACAATGTAAATTGTTACATGGATTAATAAAGAAATCAATCAATCAATCAAACCAGGCAACATGTTTCCAGTCGTCAACAGTCCGGTGTCAGTGTTGACTGGTCCAAGCGAGGTGTAAAGCTTTGTATCATGCAGTCATCAAAGGTACACGAGTGGGCCTTTAGCTCCAGTAGCCCACATCGATGGCGTTTCGTTGAATGGTTCACATGCCGACACTTGTTGATGGCCCAGCATTGAAATCTGCAGCAGCTTGCAGAAGGGTTGCACCTGTCACATTGAATGATACTCTTCTGTCGTTGTTGGTCCGATTCTTGCAGGATCTTTTTCTGGCCGCAGTGATGTTGCAGATTTGATGTTTTACTAGACTCATGACATTTGCGGTACACTCGTGAAATGGCCATACAAGAAAATCCTCACTTCATCACTACCTCGGAGATACTGAGTCCCATTGCTCGTGCGCTGACTATAACACCACATTCAAACTCACTTAAAATGCTATCTTTGTGTAATGTTTCCAGTACAGTAACATAGTTGACATCGGTGGCCTCCAGGCATTAATTTGGTTTTCTTTCCCCCCTCCCCATTACTACTTGATAGTTGGAAACCAAGTAAAAAATGGCACTTAAGTCTAGTTATGCTTGTTGTTAATATTTTTATTAATTTTCATTTTAAAATTGGTGAATTATGAAACTTCCACTATGTCTACAGTATGTCTTGCTAGAACTTTCCGCAAAAAGCGTCCGTGGAATGTTTGTGACAGTATACAATCGTTCTTGTACATATATTTATGTCTGTAATGTGAGGGCTTAATTTAATGTATAGTAAAACCAAAATATTGCATGTAACTCTGTCACAAATAACTGTTAACGTTGTGAAAGTTGTTGTTCAATGTCCAAACTGACTTTAAATCTTGATACCCTGTCATCGTAGCAGCAGTAACCATTCTAACAACTGCACCAGATACTTGTTGTCTTATTCTGCTGGTTACATATCTCCATATTTGAATACCCTTGCCTGTACCAGTTTCTTTGGTGCTTCAGTGTACTACACCAAACAAGAGTAGAAAATTTGGAGGTGTACATTAAGGACCAAATGGTAACAGATGATTGGGGTTTTCCATACAAACTAACAACAAATAAGGTTCAGTCACCCCCTGTGTTATCAAGCTTGAGAAGATCTGACGGCACGATGATGAGAGACTGGGAAACATCAGTCTAGTACCTACTCAGAACTTTGTTGCCGGACGATACAATGATGGAAGACACAGAGTTACATCAGCACCTTCACTGTGAATAACAGTATTGTTATTCCATTTGCCAAGAGAAAGTGAGTCCAGCAATAATGTAGTTAAAGAAGGGGAAAGTACCAAGACCTGACAGAATACTAGCAGAAGTATTGCATCAGTTGGTGGACCAAATTGTGCCCTATATAACTGTGTTATTAAATGAATGTCTTTTGCAGGGTCAGGTGTCTAGAATGTGGAAAATCACAAATATCATCACAGTAAACAAAGGGGAAGACAAAGATCCAAGAGAACCGAAATCTTACCGGCCAGTTTGCTTGGTAAATGCTATGGCCAAAGTACAGGAAAAGCTTCTAGGCCTCTGCCTGAGGGACCACAGACAGTTAACAGGCTCCCTGCAGTATGATTTCAAGAAAGGGAAGTCCACTGAGGATGCAATAAATCAAATAATATCGCGAATGTCCCACATGATACGTATGTTATAGCCATAATGATTGATATTGCTGAAACAGATGGACTGCCCAAGGTGTGTCTACAAAAGTCTGAGATTATTGCACAGACAGGCAGGTGCAATTAGAATGTCCTGCAAAGAAAAGGCTGCCCACAGGGCACTGATTGTGGTCCAGAGTTCTGGGATGTTAGCGTAGAACTATTACTGAACCAGCTTTACATTATAACAAACACTAGAGGCTGCATTGCCTATGCAGATGTTATGTTAATTATAGTATCTGCTACCACAAGGGCTAAACAGTAGGGTAGTTCTTGAAAGACTAAGCAATTGGTGCGTAGAAAACAAACTGATGATAGGAATTTACGAAACAGTCTATCTGTTACTAAAATAAACTTGATCAAGAATGAGAAACCCCACAATCAGAACAAATGACCAACCTGCAATAAGAAAAGAAGCATATTGGTACCTAGGAATTTACATCAACGAAAAGCAAATCTTCCATGCACATGCAGAAATCATCTGCTAGAAAGGCATTAAAATCTTAATAAAATAGCACAATTAGCCAAAGAAGTTTTCAGCTGCCACTAAGTGCAGTAAGACTGTACCACAACTCAATCTTACTAGCTATTGTGGGCTATGGGTTGAGCGTTTGGGCTCATAGAGCCAGGAACATAAGGAGAGCGCAGGCTTTCGACAAGCAGAGTGTGTACCTCTGTGCCTGACAGGCATGTATAGAACAACAGCGACTGAGGCGCTGATGGTGATTTTGGCTTGCTACTTCTAGACCTAGTAGTAAGAAAGAGAGGTGCACAATATTGGCTCAAAAAGTGTGAATATGATTAGGTAAAGGAGATACTGGGCACAAGAGACACATCAAAGAAGGAAATAAAAGCATGCATTGATAAAGAATGGCAAGAAGTCTGGTTGGACAGAGCAGAAACAGGGAGGAGTTCCTTCCCAACATAAAAGAAGGAACAAGGGTAATGTACTTCCTTGTGACCAAGGGAGCTATACACTAACTGTCGGGTCATGGTCCATGTCCCAGCTAGATATAAAAATAGGACAGCACACTACAGGCACTTGTGAATGTGAAGAGATCAGTACCCTGCATCACATTGTCTGGGAGTGTGCCATCAGATGAGATATTACGGACCAGGACCAGGAACACATTTGGATATGCAACAGTCTGTAATATAATAAGGAATGAGAAACAGTAGCTTAAGCTGAACTCACTCACAGCTAAGATATCAGCTTATGAACTGCAAGCCTACATGCCTGAGAGACAACCATGAAGAGGCCTTACATTGATCGTGATAACAACCACCGACAACCACCTTCTGGGAGCAGTGAGGTGACGAGCGTCGGGGTGGATCAGGAAGGACGTCCTAAGACCCTGACAGCCACCTCCCAATCTCAACACATTGGGTGGCACGACAACACAGTGCCTATGAATCCGGAGTTGCACCTCAGTGCACCAAGGGCTAACCATCCTGACAAATGAGACATCCAGTTTAGTTCTAATACTAAGTACAATAGTGAAGTGTAATGCTGTGTAGTACAGTGTTGTGGTATAGCACTGTAGTAGTGTAGTCCAGAATTATAAATTACAAAATTTGTGACCTACCAAGTGCCGCATAGTGTAATAGAAAAGTAGTGTGTGCCTTCTATATTCCAGGTGAACAGATATCTATGCAGCTGATGGTCATATAGTACTATTCAGTCCTTTTTTAGTTATTATTAACTTTTTGTTTTAATGTAGTTATTCTTTGTAGATCCCCCCCTCCATCCTCTTAAATAGCATAATGCTTAGTTATTACTAACACTTTCAAAATCGTGTTAAAATGTTATGTGCTTTATTAAGGGAATTCATGTGTAACATTCAGTCTGTTCTTTTATGTAGATAAAAGGCTAAAAGCAAATAGCAAATAAATAAATAAATAGTGAAACTGATATCTGCTGTCACAGTTCATCAGATTTTCCATCGTATGTCTTTCCATGAATTATTTAATAATACTTTCCTAAAAAGATGTTGCTGCGGCTAAAATTATTAATTCATCACACTCCATTGAATTTCTAACAGTGGAAAAGCCAGGATGGAATGTAACAGAATTATGAAAAGGATAGTTGCTACTCACCATATAGCAGGGATGCTGAGTCGCAGATAGAAACAACAGAAAGACTGTCACAAAATAAGCTTTCATCCAACAAGGCATTTGTGTAATAAAAAAAACAACACACACACACACACACACACACACACACACACACACACACACACACACACACACACAAACACAAACGTTACCACAGTCTCTGACTGCAGAAGCCAGGCTACCCTAGAAGCAGCAGCAGCAGTAATGCATGACGGGAGAGGCAACTGGGTGGGAGAAACGAGGAGGCTGGGGTGGGGAGGGGGAGTTGATAACAGGGTGGGGGTAGGCCAGCACTACACAGCCTTGTATTCCACCAACACACCCAGCATTTTTACTTCTCTACTTTACCATTAACCCCCTCCCAACCTGTGTCTAATCTCCCAATTGCACTTACCTGCCCCGCTCTCCACCTCGTCCCTGCACACTCCCAGGTGCACTACACCGTCTGCGACTCAGCGTCTCAGCTATATGGTGAGCAGTAACTATCCATTGAATTTCTGGTGCAGGTACAATGTCGGACAATGGCAGACATGCTCGGTTGTGAAAGGCATGTGCAGTTCTGATATTCAGTGTGGGATACTTTCATAGTGTACATGATCTGACTTGTAAAAGCCATACCGTACTGGCAAAGTATTTTGTAAATTCCAGCCTACTGCTATTACAAATTGTCCTTCAGTGATCACAGCAGTACGAGGCTCTTGGACAGGAAGCCACGAGCACTCTAATCAGTGGCCCTTAAACCAACTGTAATATGAAGTTATATGGATGATATGTTCACAGTGTAGCCTCATGTAAAAGATAAATTAATGGATTTTTTATTTTACATCAGTTCCACTCGTAAGAACATCTGGTTCACTTTGGAAATAGAGAGAGACTATTGTCTGCCTTTCCGGATGGTTTGGCCCTGAGGGGCTCAACATTCATTTGCTGAGTACAGACTTGGTGAGCCCAGGGTTCCCTAGCCGGGGACTGGTAAGCACTCCCAGCGAACAGGAACCTTGGCTTGACCACCCGCATCACGAGGATGGAACAAACTTCTAATAAAAAAAACGTCAATCACAAGGTGTGCTGCTTGCTGATGAGATGCATGGTTGTTGAGGTGGAACAGTTGTTAGTGGGCAACCTCTGGGAAACCTGCCGCACCTAATTTGTATAAGGCTTGCTGAGGCACGCGGGGCTCTGTCTGAGTGACCCTTAATCCCTAGCTGCTCATGGGATCGAGGTGGAACCCTTGCAATCTTCATCTCCTCCCAGTGGGAAGGGTGTACTACCTGAGAGTACCCACACCCAATCCTCCAAATGAATGTGGAGGGCTAGCTCTCCTGATAATCTGAATCACTTGCCTTCTAGTAACAGGGCTCAAGGAGTCGTAAATCAAAACGTGTTTTTAGTGATTAAGAGGAAAGAGGGAACATATGAAAAAGTGTCCCCCTTCTACGTCCATAAAGGACTTGCTGGAAGCCTAAAGTCTATAAAGTGGCTGAGGACTGGTTCCCTACTGGTCTAGACTAACAGGGCAAAGCAGATGGAACTATTTACGAAGTCCAAAAAATAGCGTGAATATGATGTAAGTGTTGAACTGCATAACTCCCTTATCTTTAGCAAGGGTGTGGTCACATGCCATGACATTATGGACATCAAAAAACTTAAAAAACTTAAATTTAAAAAGGAATAGGCATTGCAGAGGAAAGTGGATGTAGAGCAAAAAATAAGGTGGGAATAATGGGGAAATTGAGAAGACCGCTACCTTCATTGTGACCTTCAGCTTTCCAACACTGCCTGACCACATCATGGCAGGTTTCCTCCAACCTAGGGTTAGGCCTTATGTACCTAACCCTATATGATGCTACAAATGCCAGCATTTTGGTCACACAGTGCTGAGCTGCGGGGGAGGGGGGGGGGGGGGGGGTGAAGTGACCTGTGGGAAATGTGCAAAACAGCCCTTGAAGCTGGGATTGACTGTCTATATCCAGCAGTCTGCATTAACTGCTCTGGGAACCACCCAGTCTGGAGCCAAAACTGCCCTGTTTTTGCAGAGGAACAGAAAATTCAGGAACTCAGAGTCACCAAGCAGACGCCTATGCTGAAGCAAAAAAGGGATATAAGCTGACGAAACCTCCTGTCTTTACCACGTCTTATGCTTCCATGGTGCAGAAATCTGTCGCTAAGGTCGATGATTCGACGCAGACATCATCCAATATACAACCACCTACTGCCAGCACCTGTATGTGTGTGTGTGTGTGTGTGTGTGTGTGTGTGTGTGTGTGTGTGTGTGCGTGTGTGCATGCCAAGGCAAGGCGAGTAAGAGTAAAGCAGTCAAAGCAGACAAGACCAACAACAGTTCCGTTGTGAGTGTCAAGAAGGCATACGACAAGTATAGTACCTCTCAATGCCCCCTTTCCCCCCATCCTCGAATTGACAGGGTTCAGGGAAAGGTCAAAAGCTGTCCCAAGCACCATTAGATGTAATTCTTTCTGACTGATGAGGAGGACATCATAGATGCCTCGGATCCAAGCAGCCCCTTCACTCCCCCTCGCTGTACAATTGCTTGACCTCTGCGGTGCAAAGCCAGGGCTAAATTAAAACCACATCAGTGAAATGGCTCCCATCCTACAGTGGAACTTGAAGGGGTTCAGGAAGCATGTGGTGGGACTCCGTCTCCTATCTCAGGGTAGACCACTATGTCTGTGTCTCCAAGAGACTAATTTCCATCAATCATACACCCCTGAGCTACGAGGCTATGTCCTACAACCTGAGTGGAGAGAGAACTAGAGGAGGCCTAGGTATTTTCATCAGTACTGACTACCACTCTTCGCCCTATCACTCTCCCTTACAACGAACTTACAGGCAGTTGCTGTAACAGTGCATGCACGTCATCCATTGACAGTATGTTCCTTTTACTTGCCCTCACATGCTGTGCTCAATGAAGCAGCCTTCACATGCTGCCTCGATGAAGCAGCCCTGACAACTTATTACACAGCTCCCCCACCACTTCATCCTCTATGGTGATTTTAAAGCACACAATGTGCTTTGGGGCTTTGAAACTACCTGCCCCAGGAGAAGAGCAATTGAGAAGCTTCTCATGTCATCGTGCATATTTGCTAAATGTGGGATAGAGCATGCATGCATTTCAGTACAGCAACTGGGTTGTTCTCTGCCACTGATCTCTCACTTTGCTCTCTAGCTCTTGCTCACGCTGCTCAATGAGAAGGGGTCGATGTCTTGCACGAAAGTGATCATTTCCCGATCTGGATTCATCTGCCAAATGGAGTGGAAGCCAAAAAGGAAACCACGATGGGTACTCGGTAGAGCCGACAGGACACTTTATATCAGATGGATATATTATTTTAACTCTTGTTCCCCTTTCTACCGTTTCGTCAGTCTTCGATGCCCTATCTGAGAATGACAGGCAGATGCTCAGTCAAAATATTGTGGAGTATAATTGATAATGACCAGTTGCAAGCCCAAAATTTCTTCAAGCAATATTGATATCACCATCAGGTCAGAGTAAAGTAACTGGTCAAAATAATTTAAAGACATGCAGTTATCCATCAAGGTGTAACACTAAAGGTGGGCAACAGGGATGCTCATGAAAAGTTACTACCTGATGAGGAAATTAGGTAATGTGAGGGATAGAGAGTTATATTGCCTTCACTGTACTTATTGCATAAAATAACAAAAATAAATGGGTGCAAAATGAAAATTTCATAGCTTGACAGTAAAAGATTGTCGAGGTAGTCCTCCTTTGAAGTCAAAGCTTAGCAAATGTGGTGAAATGAAATGTTGTGTGGCTAGGGCCTCCTGTTGGGTAGACAGGTCACCTGGTGCAAGTCTTTCGGGTTGACGCTACTTCAGCAACTTGCGTGTTGATGGGCATGATATGATGATAAAGAAAACACAACACCCACGCCCTTGCGCAGAGAAAATCTCCAACCCAGCCGGGAATCGAACGCGGGCCCCTTTGCGTGGCATTCCATCGTGCTGACCATTCAGCTATTGAGGCGGACAGCAAATGTGGTGAATGGAATGGATATCCAACAATTTTTACTTAAAATCTCTCAGCGTCTTTCCTGTTACCAAAGCAAAGCACTGTTCTGAGAATTTATTATTCTCCTTTTGCATCCCACAGGATGTGGACAGAATATTTTCATCTGGTGAAATTGACTTCAGCATTTCTGTTTGATTTCTGGTGCAGCAATGAATCCATGTCTCCCTGACTTCGACATTGGCTAGACATTAAGCCATACCTTCCTTCCATATCTCCCTTACTGTGGGGCTTTCCTCCTTATAGTCCTGACACCTTTACCTCATGTACATGACAAGAAGTTTAAGACACCTCACGTGCCGCTAAATGTTTGTGCTCCACTATAAAATGTTTTTTTCTTAGTTTTGTTTTTAGCTTTTCTTTCTTCTCAGTATATAAGAATTAAGGTACAAATATTTTTTCATCAATTCGTCATACAATTATTTTATTTATCTATACTAAAAAGTACCAAAGACTCGTCTGTATATGGACTCGACAGCTAACAGCCCAAGATGACTACACAGCTATTTACGGAACTGGCAACATAGTAACAATCCAGGTGTCCACTTTCAAACAGGCACAAGCACACACATTGTGATGGTACAAAGTAGTCAGATGGCACAGTGGAGCTGTACAGCTGTGTGGGTTGTTATCTTTACTTCTTAACAGTGTGTGCTACACAACAATTCCCTCCTGGCTATGATATGGAGGATAGGATATGAAATACCATCACATAACAATGACATGACTATGCTGCTTAAAAACAGATCTCACCTTCAGCTTTATGCTTGAGTGAAAAGTACAACTAGAGTTCATATGTTACTAATAGAATTTTAAAAGCTAAAAATTATATACTTCATTAAGTTTTGATTTTATTGCATGTCTTGTCCACAAATGTTGCTTCTTGTCTATATGTACTGACAACTTTTTTTATCCTTTTTATTGCAGTTATCTTCTGTTTTATCACAAACAGTTCCTTGAATACGAATGAAGGTGAGGGATACATTAGCCCGACACTGATTACAGTATTATTACCAGATGTGCATTCTTCAGTTGATATTAATGTTGTGCAAGACATTTCATGAGAAAGATCATGATATACACAGTGTAACTAGAAGACTGTGTGCACAGTTGACCACTTCGGTAAACTTTGGTTCGAAGATAATTGTGATACTCATACTTCATTTTTTATTTCGTGGGACAGAAGTTTGAAGTTTTGTTGTTTTATATTGAACCTGTACTTACAGTTGCCTTCATATAGAAGGTGTCATGTGATTTTGCATTAAAAATATACCCAGATATGAGAAACTTTGAAACACTAACGTACCTGGTGCAGAACTGCCATTTCTCTGTATTTGTGTGTGTGTGTGTGTGTGTGTGTGTGTGTGTGTGTGTGTGTTTTAGAGAGAGAGAGAGAGAGAACATACAAAATCATTTGTATGTACCATTGTATTAAAATGAGAAACAAGTATCTTAAAAAAATTCTGTAAATTTGTGGTTTATGTACTTCCATATTTGTGTAATTTAACATAAATCAGAACATTTATTTATTGTATGTAATGGAGTAGTGAAGGTATACCCTACCTTGATAAAGTGGATGTGTGGTATAATTTTATGCAAGGGGTTGTGGGAGCAGGTAGAGAGGAGAGTCAAGGTGCCATGTGTGTACCAGTGCCCATATAACATAAATGGATGTCCTCAGTGTTTTAGGTGGAGGAAAAAAAAAAAAAAAAAACACTTTCTGGCTCAGGTATTACATTAACTCTTTCATGTACTTTGTTTCGGGGGCAGGGAGTTTTCTTGCTGGGTTTATAATATCTTCATTGCACTCATTTGTTAACATCTGATACAGAAAATTATCAGGTACTTCCTTTATTTAGCAATAATAGTCGTTAACTGTCCCTTTAATATGAACAGAATTTTAGTGTGATTATTTGAAGATTTGTCCACCTGCAGGTGAACATCAGAGCTTTCAACAGAGTTAAACTTGACTTTTGTCTATGATTCATAAAATTATTATGTTGGTAATAATCTATATTTTTCAAATGTAAATTATATTCTGAGTTAATTTCTGCCTCAATGGCAGAAACAGTCTCAACCGTGTTTGTTACTTTTGTTTTAGCGTGTATAACAAACAGCCTATGTGTTCATGCAGCTGAATGTGTGCTGGCAGGCTCTTTATTTATCCCCCCTCCCTCTATCTTATTTATCCCCCCCCCCCCTCTTTCTTTCCTTGCAAAAGATTTCCACATACTGCCTGAAGTACATATGGGTGCATAAAAGTAGATTTTTGGAATAAATAAAATAAGGTATAATCGTTATTTCAAGTGTTATGTGACTCAGATATCATCAAAACTCTCTCTTGCTGCTGAATTACAGTGTATGGTTTAAGAGAGATAACATAATGCCACAAATGAATTTTGTAGGAATGTGTTGTTGTTGTTAATTGAGGATATATATTAGAAATTCCGAGTAAAATGGCAAATTAAATACTTAATTTTTGTAATTACAACAGTGGCAAGTTGTGGTACTATCATATTTATGGGAAAAATTACTAGTAAGTAAATGTGAGACTTAAAATGTAAATTCATTCTCATACTGCACAAGTAAATTCTTGTACCCATTCATTCTAGTGTGAATTCATGCATAATGTTAAAGTTAATAACTATTCAGAGCACAGAAAAGAGCAAGATCAATGTCTATTGCATATTTTGGCAATTTCATTGTGAGTTTGTAATTTCTCTTAATCTTTCTGGTCTGAGTCACTTCCTGCAAAGAAACATTACTTGAAAAATAAGAGATATAATTTTTTAAGGTAAAAGAACATTTTTGGTTAGGCTTTACCATGATTTATTGATGTCAATTGAAAGAAAATGGTAACAGGAAACTTCTTGTGTCATTCAAAGGTATGGTGGTGAATGTAGACAGGCCACACTCTTTCATATAACATTTTGATAGCATTTACTTAATTAAATAAGTGAATCCTTACACTTGACTGCTTATTTTTTTGCAATATGTTTCTTGAATTCAAATTTTCCCAGTTGACTGTAAAACACTTAAATAAGAGACCTGGAAAATGTTAATGGTAGATTATGTACATAGTGATTCCTCTACTGCTTCCCTGTGAAATTGCTCATTTTTAATTTTTGCTATATTTTTACTACAAAATGTAGATGTATATACACATTTGTGAAGTGTAATGATTTGTGCATTTTTGCCTTCATTATATCACATTAAAAGGTCTCATTTGAAACATGTTCATTTCAGTATACTTAAGAAAGAAGCTAATGTGGACTTAACACAGTCGTATACTGACATGGTTGTGATTGTTCTCTTGTAGTTCCTTTATTGAGACTTTTTCTCCTTAACTGAGAAAACACTGGTATTTCAGAGATGCTCAAAATATTAAATTTAAATTTGGATATTTTACACTAGCCTTTACAAAGAACATTTGATACAATAACACTAATTATTTCTTTTGTAGCACACAAGTGCATTCATGTAGCATAAAATGGATTACAACTGAACAGTTCCCCATTTTGTATTTCTTTTTCTTCCACCTACTTTTCTTTACTGTATGTGTGCTATAAATACCTGACAAACTACACTTAAAGGTAACTATTGTTGAGTAATGCTCAAGGAAGTTTGTCTTGTTGCAATTTCTGAAGTATTTAGGCAACCTTACCAAATCTGTTTTCGTAGAACACATGTAACAAAAATTTATGTATAAACAAGTGCTTCAAAAAGCCTACCAAGAACTTGCCCTGCATATTCACTGCTGTACTGTGTTCCAAAGGCTGACCAACATACTTGTAAGCAGGTGATCACAATGTTTCAGCTCAATATATAGGTGCATCAAGTTCAAAATGGTGGCCTTCAACATCAGTACATTTCTGAGCAAAAGTCAACATTGGATCTGCACATTGTACCAAAGTGTCCCATGGTATTTCTGCACACAATACTTGAATCTCATTTCCAAGTGTATTCTTGGTACTTGGTTTATGTTTGTATACCTCATCTTTTATTGTGCATGTTGAAGTTACTTCCTTGTCATTAACAGGGTTGAGTAGTGAAAGTGATGATTCTGCTACCGCCTGTTAAAGATACATAACATTACTTTGTCCCAGAAACTGAACCTTGGAACACAGTATGACCATGAATATGTGTGGCCTCAATTCAACAAGTTCTTGATAGGCTTATAGAGGTGTGTGACATCAGTTGTCTACACACAGGTCCCACAATTCCTGTAAATTATGGGCTCGAGGTTTGAGGACTTGAACCTGGCACCTGATAATGTCCCAGAAGTGTTCCATTAGGTGAATTTGGTAGCCACAACATGATGGGTTCATTATCATGCTCCTAAAACCACTGCAACATGACTCTCACTCGCCTTGTGCTGAAAGGGAAGACATCAAACAGGAAGGGACAAATGAGGTCCACAATAACGTGTATGTTGTCCACAGCTGTCGTGGTGCCTTATTGCTACCACAGGTCTGATGGTAGGCCAGGTGAGTGTTGCCCCATACCTAATACTGCCCCACCACCCTGCATATGTGGGGCCAAACGTTTATCCAAGCACTGTGGATGATGGCATATCTGGACAGAATCATTTACACTGTGAAACAAGAAACTGACTTAATTGGACAAATTTTCATTGATCCACAGGCCAATCTACATGATCCCATGCTCATTCCAACTGTATGTAATTGTGTCAACATGGGAATATACAGGAACTGTCTGCTGTGGAGCCTCTTGTTGTAACATAGCACATATACTGGTGAGCTATACAGTCACGTAAAGTTTTTGGAATCTAGGAGTTGTAAATTGACTTTGCTGAGAAGCCAAGGTGAGCCACATGGCTGTTGGCAAGCAGAGCAGCCAGTTACAGTTAGAGGTTCTTCCAGGCCTCTGAAATTGGTGGAAGAGGTGGTTAACTGTTCTGGACAGCATGTGGGTGAGTCCAAAGATGGCAGCAGTCACAATATATTTAACTGGGTCTACTTAGAAATACTTTAAAATTAAACAATAATTCACAATTTTGTCGTCCAATCACAACAGAGTAACTGTGACACTGAGGTGCACATATTGAGATGTTAATATTATTTATATCTCAAGAACTATTGAAGTTATAACAACAAATGGATACTGTTCCAAAAATCAATAAAAAATTAATAACTGTTCAACACTTCACATAATCTTGCAAACAAGGTGTTGATACCAGAGGACACAAACTCTCATCATAAAAGACACATTTGTGTATATTTTATTTATTGAATTATTAAGTGTTTTCTATCTTTTTAATTATGTAACTGTGCCTGATCAATGTATTGTCCACACTTACACAAAACATGAATGCGGCATGATTTTCTTTGCATCTCACCCTTTGTGCCCATATGTCATATGTATAGTTTATTAGGTGATTTCTAGTTATTTAATTAATTATTCAGTTACATGATAAATCAAACAAATCGAAAGGCCATAAATTCAACTGAGTAACTAGGAATTACAATTACAAATGACAAAATTTTAAACATCACTGAAGCAGCAACTGTTGAAAATCTTCACAGTAAATGATAACAGCCAAACAGTTGCAGGATAAAGATTTTTGTTATATCTAAATATACATTCATTAGTTATGTTGCTAGGTTTTTCTGATAATGATGGTGTCTCCATGTTCAGGTGTATTTTTGCTTCTGATGAGGGTATATTTAGATATACCGAAACCATGGTCAAGGATTTCAATAAATATTTATCCTGCAACTGTTTGGCTGTTATCATTTACCGTGAATTACAAATAACTTAAATTGGAAAGAACACATAGAAATGTTGTGGGAAAGGCAAACCAAACACTGCATTTTATATGCCGAACATTTAAAAAATGCAACAGATATACTAAAGAGACTGCATACACTGTGCTTGTCCTGTGCTTGTCCATCGTCTTTTGAAGTACTGTTGATCAGTCTGGGATCCTTACCAGATAAGATTAATGGAGTATATCGAGGAAGTTCAAAGAAGAACAGCGCATTTTGTATTATCACAAAATAGGGGAGTGTGTCACTGACATGATACTGGGTTTGGGGTTGACATCTTTAAAACAAAGGCATTTTTTGCTGTGGCAGAATCTTCTCATGAAATTTCAATCACCAGCTTTCTCTGACAAGTGCGAAAATATTTTGTTGGCGCCAACCTAGATAAGGAGAAATGTTCATCATAATAAAATGAGGGAAATCGGAAAGATACCGGTGTTCGTTTTTTCTGCAAAGTGGTTGAGATTGGAATAACAGACAATTATTGTAAAGGTGGTTCAATGAATCCTCTGCCAGGCACTTAAGTGTGATTTGCAGAATATCCATATAGATGTAGATGTATTAAAGTTCATGTACACTGTTTCTTATAAAATTACTTGTGACTATATACTTTTCACTAAAATATTAATAATAATAATAATATCTACTTCTACAACCCTTTAGATCACATAACATCAACAGATACGAAGAAAGTAAATTGGAAAAAGAAAACACTACATGGCAAGCACCCGTATCATCTAACACAGCCACACATCGATCAAGACGCATCCAATACATGGCTAAGAAAAGGGAATATATACAGTGAGACGGAGGGATTCATCATTGCAATACAGGATCAAACAATAAACACCAGATATTACAGCAAGCATATTATTAAAGATCCCAATACCACAACAGATAAATGCAGACTTTGCAAACAACAAATAGAAACAGTAGATCACACCACAAGCGGCTGTACAATACTAGCAAATACAGAATACACCAGAAGACATGACAATGTAGCAAAAACAATACATCAACAACTTGCCATACAACATAAACTAATAAAACAACACATTCACACATACAAGTATGCACCACAAAATGTACTGGAGAATGATAAATACAAATTATACTGGAACAGAACCATTATAACAGATAAAACAACACCACATAACAAACCTGACATCATACTCACCAATAAAAAGAAGAAATTAACACAACTAATCGAAATATCCATACCCAATACAACAAATATACAGAAGAAAACAGGAGAAAAAATTTAAAAATACATCCAACTGGCTGAGGAAGTCAAGGACATGTGGCATTAGGATAAAGTTGACATTATACCAATTATACTATCAACTACAGGAGTCACCACACAATATCCACCAGTACATCAACACAATACAGCTACATCCAAACATATATATACAACTACAGAAATCTGTAATTATTGATACATGTTCAATTACCCGAAAGTTCCTAAATGCAATGTAACATATACCGTACGGTTAAAAGGAAGTCACACTTGATCAAGGTCCGCGTCACTTTCCATTTTTAACCAGACATAACGTCCAAGAAAGGAAAGAAATAATAATATTGTACTATAAAGGCTCTCTCTCAACGCAAAGGGTCCACAGTAATTACTTTCAAAGATTACCCTCTGTATAAATAGTTGTATAATTATCTTTATTGTGACATTCTAATCAAATAATGTTGTGCAATAATCATTTGACTACAGCAGTAACCTATGAGCATGAAGGATTGAACTGTGAATTTGACTAGCTTTGTGCAGTTCTGATTGACAGTGTGAAAAGTAGTATATAAAAGACAGTTTCAGCTGAGTGTAGAAGTAATCTGTAAATACTATAATAATGAAATGCAAAAGTAGTATAGAGATTTATGTATTTAATGTAAAATATGTTTAAAAATTGTAAATAATTTCAACTGGTGCTGTAGGAGTTAAATGCTGATATGACTGAACTAGTGCTCACATGATCAAGTTGTGGAGGGAGACAGCAGTACAGGTTTGCGGTCTTTTGTCGCTGTTCACCTTGAGGGTAAGAACTGTGTGTCCCGTGTGCTGCTGGTGTTAGCGTGTGACAAGGGTGGTCAGCAGTTTGGACTCTTGATGCATCAGTTTGCATTTGTGAAGATGCATTTATTCACTAAGTTAGCCTGAACAAATCTTGCTGATCTTTGTATAAGACTATGTGAACCCAATAACTGTGGTGAATTGACATTAGAATGCCTTTGCAAAAGTGAAACACTGCATGTTTCTCATGATTACCATAATTCTCATATGTTAAGGTCATTGAGAACCTTTATTTATGAGATGGCAACTATTTTGTATAAGAAGACGAATGAGGCACTGTTGTTTGCCAGCACACGTTATTTAAATAGCAATGGGGGAATCTGCTACCACTTTAAATACAGTCACATGAATTTTACTGCATCTGATTGTTTTCGTAATTTTGCTTTACAGTATAAACATAGTGGTGTTGGCTACATCCAGTTATTGAGGAGAATTTAGCATTTTTACCAATTTATTATTATTTATTTTAATGCATCTTTTATTTGTTTAAATTTGCTTTACTTGCTGATTCCTAGATAAACTTGAACCAAAGGATCCCCAGGATAATACTATTCTTGTGGCAAGTTTTGCTACTCGGAAAGAAAGTAGACATTTGTGGGTTGATCCTATGATAATATCAAGCTAATATTCCAATTCTGATCGTACAACAAATAGTAGTATTTGTAAAACTGCATGTACATGGTGCACTACTTTGCAGTGTTGACAGGCATGGCATACGTGCGCCTACTCACGGCAATCCTATTGAATATCAGGCCAGACACAATGCTCTTTGAACAACAGAATCAATGCATTAGGATTATGTAGCCTGTCGAAGGCACATCAAAATTCAGCTGGTAAAAACAGTTGAAACTTTCCCGTGGAGGCATCACAATAGAATTGAATGACTGATACGGAAGTGCCAGCAAGACACAGTAGTAAGCTTGTAGAGGTGTCATGCAAAAATTTCTCTAGTTCAGCATCACTTTTCTGCCCCTTGGAAAACTCTGCAGTCTATGGCAACATTATTTAATTTGGATACATTTCAAATGTCAGTAGTAAATTGCAAAATAAGATTGTACTGAAGTTGCAGGTATTCATTGTTCTGCTGGCATCCGTAGATAAATGACTTGTGGATTGTGAATATTACAAAGTCTCTGACTTGCAAATGAATATGGGATTCCTTCATGCACCGACAACTGTTCATAGTTGTAAGCACTTCACTTCTGCTGTGAGGAGGAGAGCTTACATGAAAAGAAACCAAATGGCTGCCATGTATCATTAACTTGTTGTTACAATGTGGCTCCACTGGCATACACAACCACAGAAAGTTGTGCATCTTGCACAATGTAAGCAATCATTGTTGCGTCATAAGCCATATCTATTTGTTGTGGCCCACTGAATGTGGTTGTTGCCTTAAGCGTAATAGACAGTGGCTCCCACAGTGCTGCAGTGTGTGATAGTGTGTAGGTTCTTTAAATGGCCTACATGTATAAATTAATATTCGCGCCATCCCCGTGTGGCAAAGATATGGAGGAAGGTATTTTACGTACCTCATTTACCTTTTTCACTGATCTCAATGTCTGTTGATCTTCTGAGCTGGTGCAAGAGAGACGTATGTAATAAAGTTGTCTCAGTGTTGCATTAAGTGAAAGTTCTAATATACAGAAGTCGCAAGTTTTTCATTCTACTACCAAGCTATGTCCTAATTGCCTTCTCCTGATGAGATGAAGACTTGCATTTTAAAATTCAGCTCTTTGGAGAGGAAGTCAATTCGAACAAAGAATAGCCACTACAGTCACAGCAGTCATTTATTTTCAACAATTGGTGCACGACAATGCCGCCATTTTGTGTATTCCTCAAGTATGAATCCCAGTTCTTGCTAGCAGTGTGCCGACTCCCGTAATGCAAAGCTGTATCAACAAATTGTCAGTGATGTCTGTGGGCTATGTCTGTAGCCCGCATGACCATTTGTGGAAGTTAAATTTCTGACTGCAAAAGTTGTGAAACTAAGGTAAATATGATACAATTACTGTAATAAATACTACAGAAGAATTGCAAAATTTTGCAGTTAGTCATTTCTTAATCTTTATATTAAATGTTTAGATGGTGGGTTATTAAATAATATGGATGAACAGATTCAGAGATGGCTACTGGAGGATGAGAAGATGATGACATTTTGAGCGAAAGTGAGGGGAAAGAAGGGCTTGTGGAACAAAATATACCACCTGTGTCTTCTCAGAAGTCTGACATCGATCAGGAAGGCGAGGAAGATGATGCTGATGAATATATGGCACTGCCAGCTTGGCTACCTTTCAATCTCGTAATAGCATAACATAGAGCAAGTTACCACCAACTACTTCAAGATCTCTCAACATTTTGGCTTGTCCCCAAGGCCCAATAGGCTTGGCTAAAGGCGCTAGAACAGTTTTTCAAAATCATGTCTGCTGTTTCTCGATGGTGATGTTTGGAACATTCTCATTGATTCGACAAACATTTAAATTGATACCATAAAAAACAAATACCACAGAGCAAGAACAAGAAATGATAGATAAAGACATGTAGGATACAAGAATAGAGCCAGGACTGGTATCCCGGACCAAGGCAGTACCCTGACTCTGAAGGTAATCCAGGACCACAAGGGTTACGTAGATGTGATAGATGTGACAGAGGAGGTGATTAAGGTACAGAAGGAAGAAGTAAGAGCTGAAATAGATCATAAGTTGAAAGCAGTGGAGAATAAATTGCGGACTGACATTGTTAGCAACATTGGAAAGGGGACTTTCAAACGCAAGCTATCAGGTGTCAACAGACAGGATAGATGTTCCGAACATTTATCCCTACTTTAGAACCCTAAACTGTCGGGTGAAATACGAGGGGCGTTCAGAAAGTAAGCTCCGATCGGTCGCGAAATGGAAACGACTATGAAAATCCGATAAAGCTTTGCACAGATGTGTTGGGTAGTGTCTCTAGTATAACCCCAGTTAGCATCACGTCGCTCTTCTCATTTCTGAGCTCGCAGTGAGTGCGTAAAGATGTCTAGAAAGTAGTGTCTGCCGCCAAGTACGAGGGCCTGGTGAGAAATTTCGCCTGAAGCTATGCAGCTAACATTACATAACTGTCGTGCTGTTTCGTCTTCACGACAATTCTCAGCCGCATTCTGCAGGGGCAATGAAGATGCTCCTGCATCGTTTTCAAATGGAAATGTTAGATTACCCACAATACAGTCCGCAATTGTCTCCCCCTGAGTTTCATCTCTGGTCACATGAACCGCTGTCTTTGAAGACAACATTTTGACACAGACAACGAGGTGTAGGCCAGCGTGGAGAATTGGCGGAAAGCACTGGCGGCTGCCTTCTATGATGAGGCTATTGAAAAGTTGGTACAACACTATGACAAAAGTCTAAGTCAGAACGGCGACTACGTAGAGAAGTAGCTGAAAGGTGTAGCTAATTGTTACAACTAAAACATTTCTGATGTTCACTGTGGTTTCAATTTGGCAATCAATCGGAGCTTACTTTCTGAACAGGCCTCGTACATCACAGATATAACATGCTGCCTTCTGTCCCTGTTGTGAAAAGGTATTCGGAATACAATCCAATACATTACAACAGTGCCACATGAACAATGGACAATGCTGCGTGCCTTTCTACTTTGCTTGCAAGTGAAGGCTTACGAAGATACAAGCAGTTTCCGATTTTTTCTTCCACATGTAAGCAAACAAACCAAGTCATGTTCATAAGAGTCTTCCAGAACATTTTCCCAAGGAATTGGACCGAAGTGCAGAAGATAATGCTTTGTGGTTGGTTATACAATGGGTGACAACTTGCTGTGGGCCACTGACTGGTCGGAAAAATGTCACACCTATGAACAGTTTGAAAGACCATTCTCAGACAAGTTCTGGTCCATCACAATACGAGAGAGATTGAGACACGCCATTCAGTTGCAAACACAGAGGGCTCAGAGGAGACATACAACCCGTTACTGGACAAACTTGATATCACATGTAGATGTCTTAAAAATTTTGAAAAGCAGTCTACCGGCTAACATATGTTAGAAATTAATCACCACTCCAGAGCACCGCACAGGGTAGATAATTTCCTCTCGGCTCTCGATTCCATTGATCTTATTTACAAAGAAAGACCCGCGCAACCACAAAGTGATAGCGTACAGGCAGTCCCCACATGAACTAATGAACGACACAGGCTATAATCAGCAATTGTACAATGCGCCACTAACCGGGTGCAATGACCCAAACAGCTACCGGCAAGAGCAGAATGCAACTGGATGACAAAATAGTCTGCTGCTGTGTGACTATATCAGTATAATCAAAATTATGTTTCGAATAGTGACTGTGGACAATGAAATTTTGAATCAAGAGCTGCACAAGATACTGGTGAAACCAGATGCATAATGTGCACATAGTGGAGGTTACCCCTAACGAGGTGGTCAGTGTTCAGGGCAATTTGGAAAACTTGAACCAGTCTCGATATGCCCCTGTTCAATGACCTGTAATAGGAGTGGACACGTGGAGCTAGTTAAAAGCCCGTTTTCTTAGATACGACAACTGCGGTAATATCAAAGATGACCTGTGTCAGGAAGTTACTACCAACTGTGTAGATGAAAATGAAGACACAATACAGGCAGTAATCAATGCCTAAATATTTGGTTTAAGGATACCCTTAGTATTGGACACTGGAGCTACCATGAATATAACAGGACCTGTTTGACCAATTACAAAAACTCCTGCTTCTAGTTCAAAATTGTAAAATCCAAACAGCTGTAGGAAGTAAGTCTCAAGGCATAAATTAAAGGCGTGGATTCCTATTCAAATTGATAGCTGCCCTTTACAATAGTAAGAATAGGTGGTGTGATGAGTGAAGAAATTGAACTGGGAAGAGGTGTGAGACAAGGTTGTTGTTTATCACCAACACTGTTCAATATCTATCTGGATGAAATTATTAATGAAAGTTTTGATGGAAGGAGAGGAGTTTGTATAGAGGGTTGGAGAGTGGGGTGTATAAGATTTGCAGATGACATGGTTGTGATGGCAGAGAGTGCAGGAGAGATGGAACAAATGTTAGATGGTCTAAACACAAAATCAGAAGAATATGGAATGAAGATTAACAAGTAGAAAATGAAAAGCATGGTAACTGGAGGAAAGGGGAGAGAATGCCATATGAAAATAGGGAGAGAGGAAATAGAACAAGTGAGTAACTTCAATTACTTGATAAGTGTAATAATGAATGATATGTATTTCTCAACAGAAATTAGAAAAAGAATTGCAATGACAAAAGAAGGATTCAAGAGGAAACAGAAATTACTTTGTGGGCCACTAAGCAAAGATCTGAGGAAAAGACTTGCCAAATGTTACATCTGGAGCGTTTCACTATATGGTGCGGAGACCTGGACACTGAGGAAGGAAGATGAAAGAAGATTGGAGGCACTAGAGTTGTGGATATGGAAAAAGTGAAATGGGAAGACCGAGTACAGAATGAAGACGTATTAAAAAGAGTTGGATAAGAAAGAAACATGCTGAAAGTCATCTGAAAGAGAAAATGGAACTGGATTGGACATTGTTTGAGGAGGGACTGTTTATTGAAGGAAGGAATATAAGGAATGGGGAGGGAAAAGGGGAAGAGGAAAAAGAAGATATCAAATGCTGGACAATATAAAAGGGGACAAATATTCAGAAATGGAAAGGCTGGCTATGGACAGACAAAAGTGAAAGACGCTTAACCCATGACAAGACCTGCCATAAGGCAGAATACCATACTACTACTACTACTACTACTACTACTACTACTTACAATTTATTTTTCTTGTGCTTGAAAGGTTAGTAATAAATTGCCTTATTGGCATGGACACCTGTAGGAAGTAACAAGCACAAATTGACATTGGTAAGGCAGGGTGTAATGCTCTGAGACAACAGGGAAAAACCCGGGAATTTTTTATACGGGACAAAACCGGAAAAAATGTGGGATTTTTATAGAATTCTTCAGCTAAATTTTTGTAATTTTGACTGGTAAGAACTGACAGTCTAACAAAGACTGTTACTGTATCCCACTACTGCAGATCAATACTGCAGCAATAAAACATAAATGAGAGAATAAAACTTAAGTTGCAAAAGAAATGCCCATTTACAACAACCACACACAAATGCCAGCCAAAAGCAAGATGTGTCGAAGGCTTTAGGACAAAAGCTATGGAATACTTGATAACAGCAAACTGCTTCTGATGAGTGTGATGTCACAACTGTTTACATTAAGTTTTTTTTTAGCACTTGCCAGTGGCCACGTGCACAGCTGAGTTTCATATAAGCAGTACGTTCTCCTGCTCCTGGCTAGTTGGAAGTGTGGCTGCAGCAGTAGCATGAAGCATGCTATCCAGAAAAAATTTTCTGGTGCACCCAAGCAGCCAAACTAGCGCATACACAAAGCAGTCTGGGTTGTAGTGGGAAGGAGGATAGTGACCCGTGTTTACATTTAGTGATTTTGCTTTTTACCCTTCATTTACAGGTCACACGTCAAATGAAAACAAAACCGATTTCTGTAGCTGGGAGCTATCAAGTGAATTAAAATACATTCACATAACTACAGAAGGCTAAAATATGTTATTAGTTTCAGTTTTCTGGTTTTATTTCCACATTTTTAGCAGTCAAGCAGTAATTGCCTTGCACAACAATGAAGTTATTTTTGTCGGTTTGCTAAATAAATGTGGCTTTTATTAATCTTTTCTGCAGATGCAGTCAATTTATGAGAAACAAAGTGTTTCATTCCACACTATTGGGTAGTTTCAACTGTTCACTGAATTTCTCAAGTGCACATTTTCATCCTCTGGCACATATTGCATTATGCCATAATAAAGAACCAAACATGAGACAATACAGTATTGGCACTCCATGAAAATTTCCATTCCGAAAAGTGTGCTAAATGTTTGATATCAGGTTGGGGCCTACTTCATTGTGGATCTGGACATATGCATGAGCCCTTTAAGTCGAATTATGCATTTTAGTATGGTTTGCAAAATTCCTATGCTCTGATGTCCTATTTGTTTTGTGACATCATGTAAGACCTCTTACAAAATTCCTATGCTCTGATGTCCTATTTGTTTTGTGACATCATGTAAGACCTCTTAATGCTATATGTGTACGAACATACAGGCTTCCTACATCATCATAGCTGTCCATGAGCACCTGTTTTCTGGCACTCTCTGGCAACTGCTGAAATGAACCCACACCTAAGAGAAAATATTCCGAATTGTTCTTTGAAAAGCGTTAGGAAATTTCCTTTTAAGCAAGATGAATTATGTTAGTGTGAGAATGTGCAATGAATTTCTTAAATCATGGAAACTTTGACTCTCATTTAAAACTTAACATTTTGAGGATCAGCCACTTAGAATAATTTTGAGCCCAGAAGAACAGACATTAATGTTATTGTTTAAAATTTTACTGGCACATTTGTGTGATGTATCTTAAAGTGTAACACACACTACAAAGACTAATATTATATAAGAAAGCTTAGCTTTTCTTGTAGCTTATTAATCTTAAAGACCAATATTATATATGAAAGCTTAGCTTTTCTTGTTGCTACTCTGTGTGTATTAATTTAAACCATTAACTTTTCCTATTTGTGTGTTCACGCTACTTAACAGTGATGTTATTATTGGTTGACTACATCACGAATCCTATGCTCTGAATATCTGCTGTGATTGTCCGGCAAGATCACGTGACATGAGCTATGATTGGCTTACAAAGCACACTGTAATCTCTATTTCAGTGCTTCGGAAACTAATGTGCTGTGTTTGGTGGGATTCAAATTTATACTATCATAATATGAAAATATGCAGCGTACATGTTGCTGCACATCTAAGATTTTTCCAAAACATGTTTTCTTTTCCTTGTCGAGTTTCGTTTTCTGAAGTGCAGGGGACTTCTACGCTAGTGTATAAAACCTTTACCACTCAAAGATTGATATTTTTACAGCTCCGAGGGAAAGTACACTGTCACTTATCATGGAAAAATTGTATTTTCACCTTGTAAGAAGTGTATTTTCATGTGAAAAAGAGCGTTTTTAACTGGGAGAAAAATCTGGGAATTTTTTTTTTCCTTGTTCACGTATACGCCCAGTAAGGGAAAGTGTCATTTCACTGTGAATGACCAACAATATTCAGTAGACCTAGCCAAGTAAAACGCCAGAGAAAGCAAACCAAAACACACTGCTGATGTTCAAATACAATTCTCCTATCCTACTGTCATGTTTGGAAACACACAGTTAATTGAACAATCACAGGAAGAGGAGATAGGCCCTGAGATTGTGTGCAGCCTAGGTGCATGAATCAACATGCCGTACAGAAGAGCAAAAGGAAGAACTGCGGTGGCTTTTAATACATTATGATAATCAAAGGATACAAATACAAAACGGAGGTGTACCCATACGAAACTATCAGCATTTTGTCTTACCCTCTTCCATTGGCCAAGGAGGCTATGAGGAAAGATATCAATAGAATACTAAATTGGACAATAATACAACCATCCTTATTTCCACACTGGAACACCATTTTGGCTGTTAGCAAATCAGACGATAGTGTCCACTTCGTGCTTGATGCACGAGAAATAAACAAAATTATCTTGCCTGTTAGGATAGATCTCTCAGTGTCGTACTGGCGAATTGCACTACATGAAGATACCTGTAAGTACACTGCTTTTGTAGGTGGGGGCAGAAATTGAGTTGTGTGTTCTCTCTTTTGATTATACGTCATTGCAGGTGTATTTATTTCTGCTTTAGATCAAGTCTTAGGACCTGAATTGTTAAGTAGAGCCATTGAATATGTTGATGATTTACTGACTGCTACCCCCACATGGTATGAACACTAAGGCTCTTGAATGAGATTTTCACTCTGCAGCAGAGTGTGCGCTGATATGAAACTTCCTGGCAGATTAAAACTGTGTGCCCGACCGAGACTCGAACTCGATTTGGAAGGTAGGAGATGAGATACTGGCAGAAGTAAAGCTGTGAGTACCGGGCGTGAGTCGTGCTTCAGTAGCTCAGATGGTAGAGCACTTGCCCGCGAAAGGCAAAGGTCCCGAGTTCGAGTCTCGGTCGGGCACACAGTTTTAATCTGCCAGGAAGTTTCTTGCTAAGGCTCTTGGTTCAATTCTTGTATATGTTTAACACAGAGTCACAGCCAACCCAATGAAGCCACATTTTGCTACAGAAACGGTTAAATTCCTTGGACACAAATCACCACATAAAGGCATACCTCCAGACCCTTAGAAACTCAATGCTATCAGACACTGCCCTTTACCTCAAAATAAGAAACAGTTGAAGGGATACCTTGGATTCGTATCTCTCTTCAGAAAATTTATACCACAGACATTTTAAATAATGATGCTCTGTTGGATTTTCTGTGGAACAACCATCCTTGGTTATGGACCAAGCAATGCCAAACTGATTATGACAACATTAAAGGAGCTTATTTGAATGCCAACATCATACATCATCCTGACACGACACAGGATTTTTGTCTGTGTACAGACGTGTCCTCGCAAGGGGTGGTGGCTTGTCTATTCCAAATCACTGACATGAATTGGGAGCTTACCCCAAGGTACTTAGTTTTGCTAGTTGGACCCTATCTGAAGTTGAATGAGCATATTCCGTGACCAATTTGGAAGCTCTCGCGGCGGTATGGGCTTTCAAAAAGTTCAAATATTCCCTGTGGAGAAAGAATACCAAGGTGTATTGTGACCATAAATTTTTGTCTGTCCTTCTCACTTGTAAAATCTCACACAGGAGGACTGCTAGGTGGTGTTTGTATTTACAGGAATTTTATTTTGAAATCGTGTAATCAGAGGCAATCAAAACAAAATTGCTGATGCCTTATCCTGGCTTCCACTATACCTAGATGAATTCTTAGAATTAGTAGAGAACAATTCAGAAATCAGGGTTCTGTTGATAGAAAGATAAAACACAATGGCCAGACTACATTAAGATGTGTAAACGCATGAAGCAACCACAACAGAAGGATCGCAGATGGCTATAGGTAAGGCTAAAACTGCTGCAGAACAATGGTGACAAGATGAAATTTTTTTATGATTTACCAAGAAGTACTGTTTCACTGACACCACCCAGAGCAGAGCCAGTGGTGTGTTTGTTTACCAGAGGATCATGTTAATGATTTTATGTTATACACTTACAATGTTTGGGGACAATATGGCGTCTCCAAATGCCTTAGTAAGATATGCACTTATTGGTACAATCAAAATTTAAGACGAAAAGGTCTGCAGGTAATACGGAAATGTGTTGTGTGTCAGAAGGTTAAGCATACAAATAAGTCAAAAGTAATTCAACTGCACCCAGATTTTTATTGTATGTTTACGGGCCAGAGAAGCTCAAAAAACATTAACCTCTCCGAGAGTGAGAAATTCTTTAATTTGACCCTTTATTGTTTAAACACTCAGTATGCGTGAGATTTAGATGCAATGCATGTAGTAACAAAGTTAAGTCAGGACAGAACTGAGCCCGCACAGTAGCTACCTAACCTCCGCACATGCGCAGAGCACTGTGTAAGGTTGCTCTCACAGTGGCACCGACAATGGTCTTCAGACACCGTTGCCAGATGTCACCCGATAACATCGGCCGATAGTGTGGTCATAGTATTTCCAATCTCCTTCATCAGTTTTTGGCAGGGTCAAATGAGGTCAGGTTAGGATCTATTCTATGTATGAAGTTGGTTAGATTTTAACATCTTAGGGTGGGGTAGATACCAGGACGCGTTTGTGCTTGAATGTGAGTGAGTGCTGCACAGTGGTTTGTGCTAAAGACACACCAAATGCGTATGTATGAGCTTTCTTGTCTCATAAAGAATGTGGCGAGTACTATAGTCTCTGCCCTCAGTTATCAGAATAACCACACAAGCTTTGTAAAGATATGAGATGATGGGGGAAATGTTCTGTTACATACTCGAGATAATTCATGCTGGTCTTGGAAAGCAAGCTATAAACACTCTGTTTCACTGTATTTGTTTAAAGTTGTGTAGACGTACATCAGTTAACTTTAAATGACCGTCATTTAGCACACAAGTGAAAGACAAGCATAAAGGGTAGCATAACATTCTCTGACAACCTATAGCACTTAAAAGTGGAAATACATACCCTACACCACATTTGCAAACCACTTCATATTAACAGTAAGCAATAAAAATAATTTGTAGACATCTAATGACAACTGACCACAAAAAAGATAAGCATATAAAATTTGCCACCCTTTTCATTTGAACAAATTATTTTTTGAGATTATAATCTATGCCAAAAATTTCCAGTAAAGATTTAGGATTTTGCCTATTTGAGGTTTTGAATAAACCTGTGATTTTAGTCCATAGATTCTGAATTATATCCTGATTATGATATCACGCTCCATATTTTGTGTGCAAGAATGTCAGTCGATTTGACTGACGAAAGTAAACTGATTCGAATTTCACTGATTGTCATCCGAAATCTGAATATTCGGGAGATAGGATCAGCTATAGTGTGACAGTGCACATAGATCAGCCGTCTCCGGCCGACGTCGGTCTTCGGTGGAATCCACCGATATGGATTGCTGCCAGAGGACAAAAATAGCTCAGCAATGAAATACCACACAATGTCAAACAATCTACATTTAGAGTAACTTTATGAGTGACTAGTAAGGAGATAAAACATCTACATTACAAAACTAAACAAAGATTAACAAATCAGGAAGACTGAGATGTTGTTGTTGTGGTGTTCAGTCCTGAGACTGGCTTGATGCAGCTCTCCATGCTACTCTATCCTGTGCAAGCTTCTTCATCCCCCAGTACCTACTGCAACCTACATCCTTCTGAATCTGCTTAGTGTATTCATCTCTTGGTCCCCCTCTACGATTTTTACCCTCCACGCTGCCCTCCAATACTAAATTGGTGATCCCTTGATGCCTCAGAACATGTCCTACCAACTGATCCCTTCTTCTAGTCAAGTTGTGGAACAACCTTCTGTTCTCCCCAATCTTATTAAATACCTCCTCCTTAGTTATGTGATCTACCCATCTAATCTTCAGCATTCTTCTGTAGCACCACATTTCAAAAGCTTCTATTCTCTTCTTGTCCAAACTATTTATCGTCCAGGTTTCACTTCCATACATGGCTACACTCCATAAAAATACTTTCAGAAATGACTTCCTGACACTTAAATCTATACTCAATGTTAACAAATTTCTCTTCTTCAGAAACGCTTTCCTTGCCAATGCCAGTCTACATTTTATATCCTCTCTACTTTGACCATCATCAGTTATTTTGCTCCCCAAATAGTAAAACTCATTTACTACTTTAAGTAACTCATTTCCTAATCTAATTCCCTCAGCATCACCTGACTTAATTTGACTACATTCCATTATCCTCATTTTGCTTTTGTTGATGTTCATCTTATACCCTCTTTTCAAGACACTGTCCATTCCGTTCAACTGCTCTTCCAGGTCCTTTGCTGTGTCTGACAGAATTACAATGTCATCGGCAAACCTTAAAGTTTTTATTTCTTCTCCGTGGATTTTAATACCTACTTCAAATTTTTCTTTTGTTTCCTTTACTTCTTGCTCAATATACAGATTGAATAACATCGGGGAGATGCTACAACCCTGTCTCACTTCCTTCCCAACCACCGCTTCCCTTTCATACCCCTCGACTCTTATAACTGCCATCTGGTTTCTGTACAAACTGTAAATAGCCTTTCGCTCCCTGTATTTTATCCCTGCCACCTTCAGAATTTGAAAGAGAGTATTCCAGTCAACATTGTCAAAAGCTTTCTCTAAGTCTACAAATGCTAGAAACGTAGGTTTGCCTTTTTCTAATCTAGATTCGTAGGGTCAGTATTGCCTCACGTGTTCCAATATTTCTACGGAATCCAAACTGATCTTACCAAGGTCGGCTTCTACCAGTTTTTCCATTCTTCTGTAAAGAATTCGGGTTAGGATTTTGTAGCCGTGACTTATTAAACTGATAGTTCGGTAATTTTCACATCTGTCAACACCTCCTTTCCTTGGGATTGGAATTATTATATTCTTCTTGAAGTCAGAGGGTATTTCGCCTGTCCCATACATCTTGCTCACCAGATGGTAGAGTTTTGTCAGGACTGGCTCTGCCAAGGCTGTCAGTTGTTCTAATGGAATGTTGTCTACTCCTGGGGCCTTGTTT
The DNA here is from genome assembly GCF_023864345.2 of Schistocerca serialis cubense. Lineage (NCBI taxonomy): Eukaryota > Metazoa > Arthropoda > Insecta > Orthoptera > Acrididae > Schistocerca > Schistocerca serialis. The sequence goes on from NC_064639.1 coordinate 1,128,688,039, forward strand.
CAACTTAGGTCTTTCAGTGCTCTGTCAAACTCTTCACACAGTATCATATCTCCCATTTCATCTTCTTCTACATCCTCTTAAATTTCCATAATATTGTCCTCAAGTACATCACCCTTGTATAGACCATCTATATACCTCGTTCCACCTTTCTGCTTTCCCTTCTTTGCTTAGATTATGGTTTTCATCTGAGCTCTTGATATTCATACAAGTGGTTCTCTTTTCTCCAAAGGTCTCTTTAATTTTCCTGTAGGCAGTATCTATCTTACCCCTAGTGAGATAAGCCTCTACATCCTTACATTTGTCCTCCAGCTATCCCTGCTTAGTCATTTTGCACTTCCTGTCGATCTCATTTTTGAGGCGTTTGTATTCCTTTTTGCCTGCTTCATTTACTGCATTTATATATTTTCTCCTTTCATCAATTAAATTCAATATTTCTTCTGTTACCCAAGGATTTCTACTAGCCCTCGCCTTTTTACCTACTTGATCCTCTGCTGCCTGCACTACTTCATCCCTCAAAGCTACCCATTCTTCTTCTACTGTATTTCTTTCCCCCATTCCTGTCAATTGTTCCCTTATGCTCTCCTTGAAACTCTGTAGAACCTCTGGTTCTTTCAGTTCATCCAGGTCCCATCTCCTTAAATTCCCACCTTTTTTGCAGTTTCTTCAGTTTTAATCTACAGTTCATAACCAATAGATTGTGGTCAGAGTCCACATCTGCCTCTGGAAATGTCTTACAATTTAAAACCTGGTTCCTAAATCTCTGTCTTGCCATTATATATTCTATCTGATACCTTCTGGTATCTTCAGGCATCTTCCATGTATACAACCTTCTTTCATGATTCTTGAACCAAGTGTTAGCTATGATTAAGTTATGCTCTGTGCAAAATTCTATCAGACGGCTTCCTCTTTCACTTCTTATCCCCAATCCATATTACTGGTCCCATATCCTGCTCAAACCCTGCTAAAGGAACAGCCACCTGTTCACTCACAGGGCAAATAGGCAAGACGAGACGACCAGTCTCCACATTGACACTCTGCCTCGAGCGACGCAAACAAGATACCACTTTCCACCCATCCTGTGTGTGAGGGCTGATACACTATGTCTGGTACACTAAAAATGCCTTGGCAGCAGAGCCTGTGGGCAAATAAAGAACATATGAGATACCACATGAAATGCACCAGATGCTGTGCTACTACTACACCCTGAAGTAGCAGCCTGAAGATGACTGACTGTTGTCAAAAGCATATTCAGCAGTTTTTGAACTGTGGTCAGCTCCTCCTGCATCCACGCATGGCATGCACACATCTTACCCATCCTAGTATTACTAACTTATGATTGGCTGTAATAGCACAGACAGAAACCTAGATATGCAACTCGCTACACACCTTACTGTGTAGTTATCTGCTCAGAAGAAATGACAACTGTGCAAGAGACTGCCTGACTCTACACCTTACACTTACAGAAATGCAAGAAAACACATACAGAATTTAAGAGATATACTACTAAGAAAACACAGTAAAAGCTAGCTACATAACATGCCACTCTGCAAGTGTGTACCAGGCTACAGTTTGGGCCTGACTTACGTTGTGTTGTAGGCAGCCTCTCAACATGGGCAGTTTCTTTCAATTGTTCACCATTTATTTTCCGAGGGCAGCTGCTCACCATTATTCCTAGCAGTTTGATTTTCTCACATACTCTGAATGGAATGTTTTTGTCAGTTTTAAAACATCTCTCGATTGGTGTTGTGCTAGTTTTCCTGAGGTTTAGCTTAGAGCCAGAGGCTTTTTCATATTCACCTATGCTACTATTGGAGTCCCATAGGTCCTGCTCCAATCGTATGGTGACACCCATGCCAACTGCATATGCTGTGCATTTTATTATGCTCGAGAACAGGTTTAATCTTTAAAATTTGCAACTCGTCATAGTGATTCAATTGCTATAATGAAGAGTGGCATTGCCACTGGGCAGCCCTCTTGAACAGTCTTCTCAGTAGATATTTGTCAGGTGAATTACCCATTGATGATAGCCTTAACTTGTGCAGTTATACATATTTTTAATCATTTGAATAAAGTTTCTGCAAAATCTGAGATGGTTCAGTAGTTTGACCAAGTAGTGATGACACATCCTGTTAAAGGCATTATACTGATGTAAACATAAAATTGCTGCCTCTAGTAGTGATATTGCACTATAAGATATGATCTCTCCATAATCAGCTATATTGTAAAACTGATGCAACCTGGCTGTTATGTATCATCCTTCCTTTAATATTTTTTGTTCTGCTACTGTAATGAGGGCCACAATTTTATAACCAGAGTTCACCAGGGGGCTGGGGTATAAGTTATTTAAATCTTCATGTGAGCATTCTTTTGAAATCAGTGCTATTAAGCTGTTGTCGTAACCTACCGGTAACTGCTACAATGTGATTGTGTATGCCTGTACAACAGTGGTTCAGTAAATACCAAAAATGCTTATAAAATTCAGTTGGTAAGCCATCACTGCCTTAGTCACACCACCAAAATTGAAAGAGGCAGCAGATGCAATCAAAACACAAAAAAATAATAATAAAGCTCCAGGGAGAGATGGAAAACCAGCTACACTGCTTAAGAAAGAAAGAGATACATTTGCAAAACAAGTACATAAGTTCATGATCAATATTTGGAATGAAGAAAGAATACCATCTGAGTGAAAAGAAGTTGTCATAGTGCCAGTCCATAAAAAGGACAATAAACAAGAATACAGAAATTATAGAAGCATCCCATTAATTAGCACAGCCTACAAAGTACTCTCCAAGACTCTCCAGAAAAGAATGGAACAATATTTAAAAGAGATAATAGATGAGAAGCAGGAGTCAAGCAAGGAGATGGAATATAATTACTCTTGTTCAATGTAATAATTCAGGAGCACAGGATGCAACAAGTAAAGCAGAGGAGGGAATTAATATGTGAATAAAAATGAGTGTACTGATCCTTGCAGTTTTTGTAGCATTAGTTGCTGAAAATCTAGGTGACATGAAAATACTGGCAAGAAAGCTATTTCAAAAAACTGAGAAAGTTGAATTAGAGGTAAATGACAAGAAAACGAAATTCATGAATGTACAAAGAAATTACAAGACAAAAAGCTAGCAAACAACACAAACTGATGAGAATGTGATTTTCATTCTGCAGCGGAGTGTGCGCTGATATGAAACTTCTTGGCAGATTAAAACCATGTGCCAGACCGAGACTCGAACTCGGGACCTTTGCCTTTCGCGGGCAAGTGCTCTACCAACTGAGCTACCCAAGAAAGGGTAGCTCAGTTGGTAGAGCACTTGCCCGCGAAAGGCAAAGGTCCCGAGTTCGACTCAAGGTCCAACACACGGTTTTAATCTGCCAAGAAGTTTCAACACAAACTGATGGCAATATGTTTGGAGAATCAGAAGAGTTTAAATACCTGGGGGTCAGAGTAAATAAAAAAATGATGAGAACAAGAAGTAAAAGTGTGGATAAAATTGGCAGCCAGACCATTAGATTCACTCCTCAAATTGAATATAATAAACTTTCTTGAGACTGATAAGTTTATGCCCATGAGTCAGCGTGGTTTTATAAAGCATTGCTCATGCGAAACTCAGCTTGCCCTTTTCTCACACGATATACTGCAAACTGCAAATGAAGGGCAACAAGCTGATTCCATAATTCTAGATTTGTGGAAAACTTTCAACATGGGACCACATTGCAGGCTGTTACTGAAGATACGATCATGTGGAGTAAGTTCACAGTTATGTGAGTGGCTTGAACATGTCTTAAGTAACAGAACACAGTATGTTGTCCTCGATGGCGAGTATTCATCAGAGTATTCGCCAGGAGTGCCCCAGGGAAATGTGATAGGACCACTGTTGTTCTCCATATACATAAATGGTTGGGTGGACAGAATGAGGAGCAATCTGCAGTTGTCTGCTGATGATGCTGTGTTGTATGGTAACATGTCGAAGTTGAGTGACTGCAGGAAGATACAAGACAATTTAGACAAAATTTCCAGTTGGTGTAATGAATGGCAGCTAGCTCTAAAAATGGAAAAATGTAAGTTAATGTGGATGGGTAGGAAGAACAAACCTGTAATGCTCAGATACAGTATTATTAGTGTCCTGCTTGACACAGTGAAGTTGTTTAAATACCTGGATGTAACATTGTAAAGTGATATGAAATGGAATGAACATGTGAGAAATGTAGTAGGAAAGTCAAATGATCGACTTCAGTTTAATTGGAGAATTTTAGAAAAGTGTAGTTCACGTGTAAAGAAGCCCACATATGAGACACTGGAGTGACCTATTCTTGAGTACTGCTTGAGTGTATTGGATCCATACAAGTCAGATTGAAGGAAGACACTGAAGCAATTCAGAGGCAGGCTGCTAGATTTGTTACTGATAGCTTCAAACAACATGTAAGTATTAAGGATATGCTTCAGGAACTCAAATGGGAATCCCTGGAGGGAAGGCGATGTTCTTTTCAAGGAACACTATTGAGAAAATTTAGAGAACTGGCATTTGAAGCTGACTGCCAAACAATTCTACTGCCGTCAGCATTGCGTGTAAGGATGCAAAGACAAGATACGAGAAATTAGGGCTCATATGGATGCATTTACACATTTGTTTTTCCCTTGCTCTGTTTGGAGTGGAACAGTGTAGGTAGTGACTAGTAGAAGTACATGTGCTGTGAACTGTATGGTGGCATGCGGGGTACTGATTAGACGTAAATACATACTGAACCAGATATGGTTGTGAAAGCCAAGATGAGGACATTGAGGTGGTCTGGGCACATCTGTAGAAGAGAGGATGGATCAAATTGAGAGAAATGTAAAAAGCACAAAGAGCTTTAAGCAGACCGAAAATAAGATGGAGATACTAGGTGAACAAGGATCTTTAGATACTTGGAGGCTACTTGATGAGGCCACACACCGACTGTGGTTTGTGGGTCCGAAAGAGAAAGTGTAAATAGAGTTTTTAAACTGAAGGTTCCAGAGTGTCCAAGATGTAATACTCACAGTAAACCTTCAGAGATTTGATTTACAGCAGTGCTACTTCTAAAACAAATACGAATGTCATCTGCCTTGTGATGGTATATTATTTAATGATTTCATTGTAGTAAAACATTACTCAAGTAGCAGTGGAAAAACTACTTGTGATGATGGTAAGCCACAGTTGTAATGTGAAGGTGCAAAGTGTAATATTCATACACAAGGGCTGTATAATGGAATCCTCATATGGCACACAATGGATTTTTTAATGTAACACTTTCAACCACTAAAAGGTTCCAGGTGCAAGAAACATGTATTCTGAATGTAACATCTGCACCCACTTATCCAAGCACAACTGGAGACAGTTTGCTGTCTTCATGTGTTGTAAAGGTGACTTCTTGTCTTTGTGCCAATTGGTTTATTATCAGCCAGCTACAGACTCTAAAGTGCAGGCAGTAAATAGTGCATAACAGAAAGGCAAATGAGCAAGTTTCAACATTACTAAAATGAGAATTTTGAAATAATGAGTTACCACCTGATTTTCTTTTATTCACAAAATCAGGAAAATGATTTGTAAAGCCAGTCCAACATGAATATTCACAGCCACAGCAAAGTTCCTGTGTACTAATAATTTCTCAGGCATCATAAAAATACTTCACATGATCTTAAGATTAACTTGGGGTCACACATGTACATCTTCCAAGGCAATTTTTAACATATTATTCCCTTTTTACATGAAATCGCAGTCCACAGATGGACTCACACATTACCTCTTGAGAAACTGATTGTCGACTCCTTGTGAGATGTAACTGTTTGCGCCTGCCCACTCTGTGCACTCTTGTGATTAGCTGGTTCTATCCACGAAGGATATCAACATTAATTGAAATTTGCAGTTATTTTCTGAGTATGAATTGAGTTCTGTAAACTGCAACACCAATTAATTAAAACTGAAAATAGTTGCAATTACTTGCCCTGAAGAAGAATGACAAAGGTCAAACACACCCCCCCAAAATTTTGGGTGTTGAGGCATGAATGTAACGCCTGAGACGGATGCAGTCACATAAGAAAACAAAACGAGACCTTATCTCAGAATCAGACAGGGCAATGGTGAGCAACTAACCAATTTCTCCTTATTAAAGGCTTCAACAAACACCTTGAGGACCTGGTCAGCCCACATATCTAAAACACAATTAAAACCAATGTATATTAATACATTAACTTACATTAAATGAATAACCAGGATTAAGCACAAATGAGTAGGAACTCGTATGATACTAGCACCCCGAGAGGGGAGAATATTAAACAACAGTGACATACCCTGAAACCTTTGGCTTAGTACAATGACCTTAACCATAGGGGAACAATTACCTTAAGGCTATATGCAAACAAATACACTCACAATAACATTACTAAAGTGCTGAAGAGCAATATGACACAAGAGGAAGGCAACAGCAGCCCATCCCGAAACAACTCATGGCATCAGCAATCATGCGATTGACCATCTCCCCAAATACACAAGAAAACTGTAGACTCTCACAGTAGGTACCCGTTGTCCAAGTTAATGCACCATGTTTGCAAGGAATGCAGGGGACTGATCTATGTAGACCATGAATGGAATGCACCAGAAAAATACCTTTCAAACAAGATTGCTACATTCTGCATAGATCTGTAGCAGCACCACTGTTTAGGATAGGGAAAGTTAGTTTCGTGCGATATTCGGAGCATGAGTTATAGCCAGGTGCAGGCCAGATTGCAGTAAGTTACGCATACCAGCAGTTGAGAAGGCAAATAGAGGCCACAGGGGAGTAGAACTGCCAGAGAGGATGCACACAGCAGTTTCCATGGCGCAAGTCACAGGCAGAAGAGGGCTACTGGCCAACCTAAGTGTTATGCATACATGACGCGAAGCGGCGCGCTTGGCAAAACAGAGGTGCACAGCTGAGTATAAATAGGTGCCGTTTTCTAACGAGATTCATTCAAGTGTGTCACCTCTCCTGGACGGCGAGGTGTATCCCACCACTGGGCTACACGCAGCAACAGATGGGGCGCCAGCGTCCCAGTCCACGGCGGGTTGTTGGTTCGACCCTCTGAGGCCGACATGGGGTCCGCAGCCAGCCAGCGGTGGGCCACTCTTCGGCCGCTACTGCGGGCAGTCGCATCGGCTCCCAAAGCGTGCCAGAGACTTCCCAAGGCAAGGGCCACAGACTCAGATGCCAGATAGTGAGCGCTTATTTGTTGCCACAGTCTCAGCCACGCCGGCAAGGAGAAGGACGCAACTGGCTGCCTGCGGCTCACACCGAGCAGCGCTGAGTCAGCTGCTGGCACAGCCATCCTGAACTCAACGGGCCGGCCAAGGCCGGCACGACACAGCATTGCATTGCACAGGCCGCTGGGGTGCTTCCCCAGCATTGCGGGGCCCTGTGATGCAGACCGAGGTGAATGGAGCACAGTAGTGGAAGCAAATAAATCATTTGGAGTTTTAATATGGCACCTTCTGGCCCCATCGACTACAGAGCAACCTTCCACCATAACAGCTCCCATGTACAAGGCAACACACTATATCAATACAGGCTCCATATAATGTCCCAATGGCTGTCTCTTCCTCTCTGCCTCTCACCAGAGAGACCATTTTGCACTCGATTCAGATATCACTGCCAAAGTCTTAACGACACACAATTGCGGCATCTTGCGGCATGCCAGAATGGTGAAGTCACGCCAATATGCTGTGAATCAGATATCAATACAAGCCAGCGTGGCTCAACTGACCCCACTCAAACTAGAAAATCCCTTCCCCCTATTTTCTAACATACAGGTAAAAGGGAGGAACCCTGTCTTGTCTGCTTAATCTGGCAACGTGGACCCTGGAGGTCATACCAGTAGTTTGATTACAAACCAACACGTTAACTGGACTTAATACCCGAGTTATTGGACAAGATCCTATAAACAGTGGTTATATATATAAGATGAGGTGACTTACCGAACGAAAGCGCTGGCAGGTCGATAGACACACAAACATACACACAAAATTCAAGCTTTCGCAACAAACTGTTGCCTCATCCGGAAAGAGGGAAGGAGAGGGGAAGACGAAAGGAAGTGGGTTTTAAGGGAGAGGGTAAGGAGTCATTCCAATCCCGGGAGCGGAAAGACTTACCTTAGGGGGAAAAAAGGACAGGTATACACACGCACATATCCATCCACACATACAGACACAAGCAGAAATATATATATAGACACACACAGGGTGATTCAAAAAGAATACCGCAACTTTAGGAATTTAAAACTCTGCAACGACAAAAGGCAGAGCTAAGCACTATCTGTCGGCGAATTAAGGGAGCTATAAAGTTTCATTTAGTTGTACATTTGTTCGCTTGAGGCGCTGTTGACTAGGCTGAAAACCAAACTACCCGAGGCAGCCCGTGACAGAGCACTTCATCACTGGCCTCCAAGAAGCCCTGATCTTACCCCCTGCGATTTTTTCTTCTCTGGTTATGTTAAGGATATGGTGTTTCGGCCACCTCTCCCAGCCACCATTGATGATTTGAAACGAGAAATAACAGCAGCTATCCAAACTGTTACGCCTGATATGCTACAGAGAGTGTGGAACGAGTTGGAGTATCGGGTTGATATTGCTCGTGTGTCTGGAGGGGGCCATATTGAACATCTCTGAACTTGTTTTTGAGTGAAAAAAACCTTTTTAAATACTCTTTGTAATGATGTATAACAGAAGGTTATATTATGTTTCTTTAATTAAATACACATTTTTAAAGTTGTGGTATTCTTTTTGAATCACCCTGTATATATATACTGCTATTCTGTCCTCTACTGACATTATAATTACAGAAAAATACTTTGTCCCCTACGTTAGCTTGCAAGGGTTCCCTCCCTCAATTGTAATGCCTCCTCTGTTGCCGATCCCTAACTCTATGTTCCATCTGGTCCTATTCCCTGTTCCATCTGGTCCTATTCCCTGTTCCATCTGGTCCTATTCCAATTCGTCTAATAATACTGGAAGTGATGTTGTCAGGCAAAAGATCATTAATGTTCCATAAATTCGCTAAAGAAGAATTAAGGGATAGGCAAACATAAGGTCAGTGGGCATGGCCCTGGAAACCTCATGCAGAGCAGAACTGAAAGCAAAATTAATCGAGGGAAGAGAGCTGTCCTACTTGGCATAGTAAATAATAAGGGGGGTCTTCAAGTTCCTGTTCACCCTCTTGGTGAAGGACAGTTGAGGGTAGCTGGAAGTGGTGGTGACGTGCTTCATGGTGTTACCAAAACAGAAGTGTTTAACTCCCTCGACATGAAGGCAGGGGAATTATCACTGGCTAGAGGCTTAGATGCCCAAAACAAGGAGAAGATCCTAGATAGATGATGGACAGTAATGGAAGTGGTAACTTCCCTATACGGGACAAGCCAAATGAATCGGGAGAAGGTGTCAACCACAACCAATATGTAACGATTTCCCCACCCTTGGTAAGTTGAAGGTGACCACATAATTGAGAAACAATTTGTCCATAGGATGCTGCTCCTGCTTGGACTGAAGAGCTTGCGTGAGTTATGATTGAGTTTACCCATCTTGCACAACTCGCACTCGCCCACTAACTGACAGGTATCCTTATACAGTGATGGCCACGTCACATGCTGCTTCACTTTAGCAATAGTCTCATAAACCCCTAAATGACCTCCCAGCAAAGAATCATGAAAATAATGGGACACCAAAGGAACAAGTTCCATGGGTAAGCAAATCTTTACTTCAGCCAGTTTGCCAACCTCCCGACAAACTATGCCGTTCCTTTACAAATAGCCTGGCACTTGTTCCCCCATCAAAAGCTGCTCTTATTAGGTGACAAATGAGAGTCCTAATCTTGCTTGGACTTAATATCACTGAAACTCTTAGGTACCTTGGCCAAAACACTACTAACACAAGCCTTGGGTGGTAATGAATGCTCTTCTGCTTCCTCAATACCTTCATGAAACTTAAAACTAAGAGCATCAGCAACTCGGTTATCAGAGTCCTTAATATGATGAACCTGGAAATGGAAGGCAGACATAAACGCTATCCAGCTAGCAATTAGCAATTCCACCAGTCTTTCTAGGCCTCGCCAAAGCCCTACTGAAGGAATGGTTATCCATCTCTAGATTGAACTCCCTGTGCTCAAGACAGAATCTAAACTTCTCGAAGCCGAACAGAAGAGCCAAGACCTCACTCTCGTAGACAGAATATTTGAGTTTTGGCAGCTGTTAACCTCCTCGAAGTGTACGGAAAGTGGCACCTCTCCCCACAGTCCCCCTGCAAGAGCACAGCCACGATGTCAGCATTAGACACATCGGTCTGGACAGTAAACCTTTTCTCAAAATTGGGAATGGCTAGCACAGGATTAATGAAGGCAGTCTGATCCACCTGATAATAGGCTTTATTAAGATCAAGCAGCATAAAATAACCAATCCTGGAAAACCAAGTGAAACAATTGTAGAGGTCAGGGAATGACATCAATTCCAGAATGACCTTTTTATTAAATACTCTATAGTTGATCACTCGGTCAGCAACCCTTGCCTTGCCCTTTAAGCACCAAAAGTAATGGAGAAACCTTGGATTAAGTTGATGGTCTGCTGACCCAATCCCAAAGCTGTCATTAATCTTCTGCCACAATATTCTCATCTTTGGTGGGGACAATCGGTATGGGGCTTGACATACTGGAATATCACCGACCAAACGAATTTTGTATCGGATTTGGTCCGTTACTCTCAACTGAGTAGTAAGAACATGCACAACAACTGTTTGGCCTCATTTCTGCAAAGATGGTCAACCACAAAATTGAAATGCCCAATTTCAAGAGAATTAACATTGTTAGTCGTACTGCAAGAACAGAGGGCTATGTTCTCTGAAGAACAAAACTTCAAGAAGAAGGTATTACTACTAAATTATAGCACGAAGCCACTTGCTAAATAATGTCACAACCAAGAAACAGGATAATAAACAAGTTTTTAACCACAAATAACTCAAAATGCCAGGAAAAATTACAAATGGACAATCTCCCTCACACCTCCCCAACAGAGGCAACTCCTGCCATTTGCAACCAGACACCCCTGAGAAGAAGGATGCAAGGGAGGGATCTTGTACAAATTCCAAATACCAAATGTAATCCAACAACAAAACAGAACTCCCTGAATTCAAAAGGCCACAGATAGGTCCCTGGTTACGGTGAGTACATAAATATGGAAGAGCAAGATTCTTAAAGGCTGTGATACATGCACAGTGTGCAGGGGCCCTGCCCAAAAATGGTTTGATCTGCCCCTGATGGTGTCAGCTGTTAGGTCTCGGGCCATGCCTAATCAGTCACTCACACACAAAGTGACAACCCATGCCACACTGAAAACGACCCTTACAGCCTGGAGAATTGGGAGGTAGCCCACATGGGTTGTCAGTTCGAGGATGAGCCATGGGCTCGGACCCCTTTCCTCAATCGTCTGCCTGTGAATCTAAGTGCCTCCATAGAGAACAACTCATTCAACTCAAACAAAGTAGCTTTTCAGCAAAAACAACATGCAAATGATGTTCCAGCCTCATTCCCTCCAAGCTGTTTAAAACATTATCCTACTCCATTGCTCCATTACTTTCATCTGTAAGCAGACATCGCGTTGCAACCACGCTCAATATATTCAACCAGGATTTCCATGGGGGCTTGTACCTGCCAATAATGCCCAGGCTTGAGTTCATTTCAAATGTGTGGTGATAACTTCTGTTCTATTACACAGGATCCTAACTGACCTTTAAAATGCCCTGATCCTATATAATTCCAGAAAACAAACTACTCAGAAACATTCAGAACAAAGGATAAAATGAACAAAGGATAACAGAGTGTGAAATTTGCAAGGCATCAGCATGGAGTTCAAAACATATGATCGCCCACTGTGGCCGAGCAGTTCTAGACGCTTCAGTCCGGAACCGCGCTGCTGCTGCGGTCGCAGGTTCGAATCCTGCCTGGGGCATGGATGTGTGTGATGTCTTTAGGTTAGTTAGGTTTAAGTAGTTCTAAGTTCTAGGGGACTGATGACCTCAGAAGTTAAGTCCCATAGTGCTCAGAGCCAAAACATATGATCAACCATGATATCTTCTCAGCCAGGGCTAACTGATCAACTGACAGTGCCAAAAGACTGTGAAGCAAAAGTATGATCGGGTTGGGCAACTAAGTAAACAACTCAAGAATGGCTCTATTAAAACCTTGGGAGTATGTATGCTCTGAAACCTGGTCTGACCGACTCACAGTGGCGGCACAGACTTGCAACTCCTTCACACACATCATCAACTGATTAACCATATCCTCCCGTTCCTTATCAAGCTGAAAATGCCTTAAATCAGCAAGACAATTATCAGAGTGAAAGAGTTGAGCCTACACCCTACACAACTGTTTTAGGGTAACCTGATTACCCTCAAGGAACTGAATATTACAATCCGATTTGGCCAATGCTGTGGAGCAACTAGAAATAGGGACACCTACCTCGCCAACAGTGTCACGAGAATTAATTAACAGGACCATTCAATGCTGCACATAACATGGCTGCCATATCCGCGATGCCACCCTTGATTGGCAGCCATCGTAGCTTAAGTTCGTATTCCAATTGGTCATGTTTTAAATATGACAAGCCAAGGCAACCACTGTGTTCCATTCCAGTGTATTGTTTTCCTATAACAAATCAAATACAGTTATAAAATAACACCATATGCAAACTTCAGATGATGAATGATATCAAAGGAAAGAACAACTCTCCCTCCCCTCCTCCCCCCCCCCCACCCTTGACCAGTGGAAATCAACCACAGTCTACTGCCAATGAAATCCACGGGAATAGGACAACCAAATAATTTGAATAACTATAGAACATTACATTTTCAAATATTGTGCTTCACAATCCAATTATTATTATTTTTTTTCTTTTTTTAAAGGGAGCACCAAAAATTTAACACTCTCAGTTAAGGCACTGCTGAATGACAATTACAACAACTACAGAACTGACATATAAGGTGCTGGATAAATATTCAGCATTGAATGACTTGCGAATTTAACAAAACCAAACAGGCAAAAAACTTTACAATTTTATTTAAAGCTTTACTAAGTTAGCAGTGGGCCCTGGAACAATTTCTGAACAACAAACTTTAAGAAAGTCCTTTCTAAGAGAATGAATTAAATAGCTAAAATACAGTCCAATAACAAGTGTTTGAGTCAAAGGCAGTCTAAGTCCTTAATATCACAGGTTTGCACCTGTATCACGGTCAAGGTGCTAGACAGGATATTGGTACATAAGGCACTGAGGAACAAGTGGTTGAAGGTTACAGAAAGAAAGGAAAACTCAACTTCGGAAGCTGCCAAAGAGGCATGAAAGGTGCCTGCAGATATAAGTAATGATGTCAGACCTTGCACTGCCTGACAAACAGCAAGCTGGAGTCGTGCTGAGCAGAGCAGAAGCATGTGGCAATACACAGCCACTCCAGTACCAGGTACCAAACACTCCCCCCTTTCAGGCCCTGAAACAAAGGAGAGAAGTGCTGCCAGGTAGGAAAAGCTGCAGCAAATCTCCTAGGCAAGACAGATCTAAATCAAACAGTAACACAGGCGCAATAGCCCTTCACCAAATGAAGTGCAAGATAAATAGGCATCCAAGTCCTTCAATTAGGTGAATTTCTTGAGCATCCGTTAAATTATGTGTTAAACAAATTCATTCAATAAAAGCACTAAAACATACAAACCAAATTTAATACAATTTGGAACACAAATTAATAAAATTGAAAATAGTTACAATTATTTGCCCTGAGAGATAATGAGTAAGGTCATTAAGCAACCCCAAAATATTGGGTGTTGAGGCATGAACATACAGCCTGAGATGGATGCAGTCACATAAGTAAACCCAAACAAGATCTTACCTCAGAATCAGACATGGCAATGGCAAGCAACTAACCAATCTCTCCTTATTGATGGCCTCAAAAAAACACCTCATGGACATGGCCAGAACAAGCGTCTAAAATATAACTAAAACAAATGCATATTAATACATGAACATCTATTAAATGAATAATCAGGATTGAGCACAAATGAGCAGAAACTTCTATGATGCTAGCACCCCGGTGGGGGAGAATATTAAACAACAGTGACGTACCCTGAAAGTGACAAAGAAGTTAATAGGGGAACAATTATCAATGGAAAACCTTAAGGCTACATCCAAACAAATACACTCACAGGAACATTAATAAAATGCTGGAGAGCAATAAGACAAGAAGCAGGCAGAGGTGGCCCGTCCTGAAACAACTCGTGGCATCAGCAACCATGCAACTGAGCATCTCACCAATTGCACAAGAAAACTGTAGGACTCTCACATTAGGCACAAAGCATCCAAGTTAATGCAACATAAACTGCCAGGAATTCAGGGGGCTGATCTACTTAGCCCATGAATAGAATGCACCAGAAAAATACCTTTCCAAACACCAAGCTTTCTAGGTCCACCATAGATCAACCTTCCACCATAATGGTTCCCATGTACAAGGCAACACACTATTTCAATACGGGAACCATCTCATGCCCCATTGTTTGTCTCTTCCTCTCTCCCTCTCTCTGGAGGAACCTGTCCTGCACTCAAGTCAGAGATCACTGCCAAAGTCATGACAATGCACAGTTGCGCCACCTCACAACATGCCAGAATGGTGAAGTCACACTAGTAGGCCATTAAGCAGATAACAATACGAACCAGCATGGCTCAGAAATTACTGTTAAAAGGTTGCTAGTGCAGGTAATGTAAGCAGCACATTTGGAGACATATCAGTGTTTCAATAGTAAATCTAAATAATCAAAGATATGGTTTTTGGTGTCTAGCCTCATAGGTGAATCACTGCTGTCTACACTGGTTCGAGTGTGATACAGCTTCTACTCACTTCATTGGTCTCATAGTCGGAGACCGCCTGTCATTTACTAGGACGGTTAGGTCAGATGACTCTGACTTCTTGTTAGCTTAGTGTGACATGAATCTTTCTGTCCCGTACATTAAAGCATAACAACAAAATGTAATAAAATGTTGGCAGAGGTGTGGCATAAACACCACATAGTCTTGGGCTTTGAGAGAACAAAATACTTATTATAAGTCTATGTACATACTTCTCTTGAGATATTGATAGGAAGTATTTAAAAAATACTGCTCTTTG
This sequence comes from Schistocerca serialis cubense, assembly GCF_023864345.2. Classification (NCBI taxonomy): domain Eukaryota; kingdom Metazoa; phylum Arthropoda; class Insecta; order Orthoptera; family Acrididae; genus Schistocerca; species Schistocerca serialis. Next base: position 1,128,703,215 of record NC_064639.1, read on the forward strand.
TAGGTCCAAACAAAATGTAAGTGGGAGTTGTAAAACATTACAGGTGTACCTTTTTCTTCATATTATTTTTACCTTGGTAGGCACTTTGAGAATGCAGAAGATCTATTTCTTGGACTGTTATGTCCATTTCTTACTCAGATCTTCCTGACTCTTTTTGCTATTAAGGAAGTTACCTACACAACCCATTGTATTACTGATGATGTGTGGTACAACAACAAACACAAGTAAACTGAGCAAGTGGTTTAAAATGAGGACAGAAATGGAGAACGAAACATATGTCTCTTAAACTAAGTACAGTCAAAAATAAATAAATACACTGTTAGTAAGATGCAGTGTGACATTTACAGACATGCCCCTCTTTTTCCGCAGTATTCACTGGACTTGTCTCCCTTTGCCCCTGTACATGCATGTTACAACAAGCACTATTTCTGTGACTAACCTCTTTCATCCCTACAGTTTTTGTACACTATAACATACAGAATGCAAGCAGCATAAATGTAGCATAAAAGACTTGAAAGTGAACTTATCCACCAGCTTCTTTTGTTAAATTGCTTTATTTATCATAGTCCTTAATCTGCATTTTTACAGATATGAATGTGGTTTCAAACACTTCAATTATCTTGTTTTAAGCCCTGTCCTCTTTTATGCCCATATATAATGAGCTGGCGTAAGGTGTCGCCAGCACACCAGTTGGCAAAGATAAAGTGCGAAGATCAATAGTAGGCGCTGTATCAAGCGCACCTTTCACGAGAGAGACCAGAGTCATACTGACAAGCAACACACAGCCAACGCCTTCTAGAAAAGTATTTAGCCGCTGCTGCTGACCGGAGGGCCACACTCACTGACTCACTTCCAGTTTGGCATCTGTTATTCATTCGAAGAGTGTGCTCAGTTCACATCACAGGCTATGACAGTACATAGTGACCAGAGCAGTGATCATAGCAGGACTTGTACTTTTTCAGCACTGTGATTAAAGTTTGTAATAGCAGGATTACTGATCTTGTCTGCAAGAGGACCATTACTGATGAGCTTGTACCACAGCACATCAACTATATTCAAGTTAAGTATCCAGTACAAATAAATAAAGAATCATATTAATCCACATGTGCATTTGTGTTGTAGAAAGAGGATACCGGCCACCCATAACAACATCCTCTTCCTTGCTTCCCTGTGGTACAAGACTCTACAGTGGCGACAAGGATATTACATATAGGTGTGTAGGCTTAACTCTAGTGACTGAACAGTTGTATACTTTCCATTCACATCACACATTGCATTGTCTTTTTATGTAGTGGGGTGCAAAACTACTTTGCTGATGTGTACTATCATGTTGTATTGCGCTCTAATCTGTGAGGAGTGTTATATATGAAGCTCCATTTAGTCTTACACTGTAAAACAAAGTACACATGTATGGTCTCAAGTTGCTAGCTCAAATGGTGGATAAGTACAAACTAGGCAGTTCACAGTAGTCTTAGGGTGAGTAATTGGCGGTGTTTAGCATTTTGTCTCAGTGGTGGCTGTCCCTTGGTTAGATATGTAGCATGTTTAATAATCAAAGTATGTTACATAGTTTATATTCATACACCCCCCCCCCCCCTACTGTATATATTTTTACATATATCAATTTCCAAAGATCATACCTAACGTATAGAGAATAATGTAGTATGTAAACTAAGAAAGAACCTAGAAAATGACTGAGTTCAAGAAATTACAAGCTACAGTTAACACAGGATAGTTTTCAGGTGCTTGTGTGAGAAATTGCCTACATTGATGGGTTTGTGCCCTGACCCCCTGCAGGGAACATTTTAGTCACATAAAGGATCAGATTCACAGCCTGACCATTCCTCCTGTCGACAATGAATGCTTCATACTCCATGAGCCCAGAGGTATAACAGGCAAATCACACGAAGTTCATCAAGGCAAAATAGAGAGGGAAAGACACTCTGGAAAGAAAAAAAAAAAAATGTTGTCCTCTATGGGGCAACGTACTGTGTTTGTTTAAATATGATATGTGCATTTCTTCCAAGTGTTCGCATAATTTTTATTTCATTTATTTATTTTTTAATTTTTTTTTCTTTTACTAACTTTATGCCATCAGCATATAGTGTTTTTTTCCTTCTCACTCATTTTGATATTTATAATAAGTATTCGCAGCTGCGAATATGAACCACTGTCAGCTGTATAACAGAATGATGACAATGACAATTTGTGCCAGATGGGACTCAGACTTGTACTTCCTGCTTTATACAAGCGATCACCATAACCACTTTGGCAGTCCATGCATGACTCACGGCCTGACCTGAACAGCCATATGTCATTGCTCCTGCGTCACAACCTATACTCATGCATGCACTGCGTAATTCCTGTACAGGGGAGGACATTTTAATTGAAAGCTGATGCATGGTATCAGCAGATAAAAAAGATATTGCAGTGCCTGTGTTGTTCAGAAGAACAATGCAATGTTCCTTTGAACATGCGTGCATTGCATCACAGGCACTGAAATATCACACTTTGGTATTACTTATAAACTGACTGACTGATCGTGAACTTTGTAAAGATTTCTGAGGAACACTATGTTTATTAGCTCTGATTTCAGATGTGCATTCACTTTCTGTATTCAAATGATGCTTTCCATTGCAACATATGATTTTACCCATTATAGTGCTTGTCTGTTTATGCCGTAATTTCCAAGTTTTTTCTTATTAGAGCTGTATGACTGCTTGTGCCAAAAACATTATACAAATCTAAAAACATAATGGACACTAAGTTTTTGTCTAATGCATTTATCACAGATTTTGTCAAAGCAGAAATAGATTCCCTGTAGATTTCCTTATCACTTTACATGTAGCTTTGCACTACTATGCTTGTTTTTAATCTTTCTGGAAATACTTTAGCTCTGGGTGAGCAGCTTTCTATATCTAACAAAGGTTCAATTATTTACTCACATGCCTTATTAGATGATACTGAACTGCATCATATCATGCAGACTTTCTGGATTTTAATCTCAGAGTAGTTTTTATGTGCTTTTGTTTTCATCACTAGTTTCCAACAACAACAAAAACTGAGTGGGATGGTTGTCCGAGTATCCTTGGATGCCAAGGTCCCTGATGAGTTCGGTCACACTTTAAAATTTATACAGTATCTGTGATATTGTTAGTGAGTATACTAGTAAATTCTACACCATCTGTAACTATGACGTTCTCAGTTTTCATCAATATGATGATATGTATGTTACGTATGTATGTTATATACTGAAGCAACAAAGAAGCTGGTATAGGCATGCCTATTCAAATACAGAGATACGTAAACAGGCAGAATATGGCACTGCAGTCAGCAAAAAGTGTATGGAACAGTTGATAAATTGGTTGCTTCTGCTACAATGGCAGGTTATCCAGATTTAAGTGAGTTTGAACACGGTGTTATAGTTGGCGCACGAGTGACGGGACTCAGCATCTCCAAGGTAGCAATGAAGAGGGGATTTTCCTGTATGACCATTTCACAAGTGTACTGTGACTATCAGGAATCCAGTAAAACGTCAAATCTCTGACACTGCAGTGACTGGAAAAAAGATTCTGTGAGTGGGACCAACAACGACTGAAGAGCATTGTTCAACGTGACAGAGGAGCAACCCTTCCAAAAATTGCTGCAGATTTCAATTCTGGGTCATCAACAAGAGTCAGCGTGCAAACCATTCAACAAAACATCATCGATATGGGCTTTGGAGCCGAAGGCCCACCCTTGTACCCTCGATGACTGCATGACATAAAGCTTTACACCTCACCTGGGCCTGTCAGCACTGACATTGGACTGTTGATGACTGGAAACATGTTGCCTGGTCAGACAAGTCTCATTTCAAACTGTATCAAGTGGATGGACGTGTACAGGTATGGAGACAACCTCATGAATCCATGGACCCTGCATGTCAGCAGGGGACAGTTCAAGCTGGTGGAGGCTCTGTATCGGCGTGGGGCATGTGCCGCTGGAGTGATATGAGAACCCTGATACATCTAGATATGACTGTGACAGGTGACACATACATAAGCTTGCTGTTCGATCACTTGCATCCATTCATCTTCATTGTGGATTCCGATGGACTGGGCAATGTGACACCCCACACAGCCAGGAATGCTACAGAGTGGTGCCAGGAACACTCTTTTGAGTTTAAACACATCCATTGGCCACCAAATCTCCAGACATGAACATTATTGAGCATATCTGGGATGCCTTGCAATGTGCTGTTCACAATAGATCTTCATCCCCTTGTACACTTACGGATTTATTTACAGCCCTGTAGGTTTCATGGTGTCATTTCCCCCCAGCACTACTTCATAAATTAGTTGAGTCCATGCCCCATCGTTTTGTGGCACTTCTGCTTGCTCACAGGGGCCCTATACAATATTAAGCACGTGTTCCAGTTTCTTTGGTTCTTCCGTGTATATCTCTCAGTATTGTGTTCCATGGTATTTTTCTTATACAGTTTGAATTTAAAATACCTAAAAATGTTTAGAATAGAGGATGAGACTATTTCTGTCATTTGTTCTTTGTCCACCATAAATTAAAATCATTTCAATATGCTCAAACATCATTGCAATTGGCTCAACGCATCACTACAATTCACTTGCTAGTTAATTACCATTGTCTGTCAAATAATGACTGTAATAAAAAAGCAAAGACTATGTACTAATGAGCAATCTACTGTACCACTGTGTCCTCCAGTGCAAGCTGAAGTTAAAAATGTTATTCACTCAGAGACAGAGACTGTTCAGCCCCCAGCATGTAGGAATGTGCTGGTGGAGTAGCGTCAGCCAGCTTTATCGACCTGCTGTGCACGCCAGCCTATGCATCAGAGTCAAAAAATGGTTTTTGGGCCCTTGACCTGTAGGCTGCCCTGTATGACAGGTGTGTTGTGGGAGTAGTAACAGCATGCTTCACTGACAGAGTGAGCAGGGACTACATGTGTGATGGTCACAGCTGGGAGAAGGTTCAGATGGATAGAGAAGGGGATGGGCTGAGAGAGGGATAGGAGGGGATGGAAAGGGGGAGAGGGGGTGGAGGAGAATGGACAGAGAGCGAAGGGGACAGAGAGAGGAGGTGGAGGAGATTGGTAGGGAAATGGGGAAGGAGGAGAACAAGGAGGGGAGGGGAGAAGGAGGAAACGAATAGGGTGAGGGGGAGATGAAGATGTGTAAGGTGATGGGGGCAGAAGAAGATGGACAGAGAGGTAGGGAGGAGAGAGTCAAAGAGAGGGGCAAAGAGGGCATGGGAGATGGGGCAAGGAGAAGATGGTCGTCGAGGGAGGCATGGAGGACATGGACAGAGGAGGGGGAGAAGGATATTGACAGGGAGGTAGGGGGGAGGAGGCAATGGATAGAGAGGGGAAGGAGTCGATGGATAATGAGTTGGGGGAGGAGGAGATGGATAAAAAGAAGGGGAGGGGAGGCGATATGTGCCATGTATGTGTCAAACATATTCACAGGTGAAGCCACAGGAAATACACTAATATGTAAATGAAGCAACATGTATTCATGAGTGAATGTCTGGGACCTCCTCCCATACCCTTGGATTGATTTTAGTCAACTTTGTGACACAGACATCAAATTCCATGGCTATCGACATTGAGTAGTTCACAAATTAGCTCCCAGATATGTGAGTGGCTCAAAGACCTCTTAAGTAACAGAACCCAGTGTGCTGGCCTCAATCGCATGCGTTCATAAGGAACAAGGGAATCATCACGAGTGCCCCAGGGAAGTGTGATAGGACTGCTCTTATTTTCTGTACACATGGCAGACAGGGTGAGCAGCAATTTCCTGCTCTTTGTTGCTGAGGCAGGGTATAATCACTGAGGAGGTACAATCACTGAGTGACTGTAGGAGGATACAGAATTGTTAGTTGATCTGAATGGCAGCTTGCTCTAAGTTAAGAAAAATGTAAGCTGATGTGGGTGAGAAGGAAAAGCAATCCTGTTACATTCAGACACACCATTGGCAGTGTACTGCTTAACACAGTCATATCTAGGTGTAAAGCTGTGGAGCAATATGAAAGGGAACGAGCACCTCAGTTTGGTAATAATGAAGGCGAATGGTTGAGTTCACTTGATTGGGAGAATTTTAGGAAAGTGTAGCTCATTTATAAATGAGACGGTTTTAGAACTGTAGCGATGACTTAAAATCTTTAGAACAGGTTCTCACTTTTGATTAAGGGAGGACTAGGCCCAAGTTTGCACATATAATAAATTTTATTATAGTGTAGTTCCTCAGCACATGTTCACATTCCTTGACACTCAAAAAAATATACTGTACAATTTACATTCATTACACTCTTTATCCTTTAGCAAACAAATTTTGAAATAAATATGATCACTATCAAATTCTCTTTAATCCATTTCACTAACACCAAAAATTTAAGGAAAGGCTTTCGAAGTGAACTCAGAAAGAAACTCACCTCACAACCAGGCTAAAGTTTACCTTTCCCATAAATAAAATATAATAAAAAACTCAACGTTAAAAAGACACAAGCATAATTGCATTTAAAAAAAACATCTACCCAATTAATAAAATTATTGAACGTTGAACATTATCTCAGCAAATCTTGAACGAAGCAAAATTTCTGCAAGCTTAATTACCACACATTTAAGCATAAGCTACTCAGACAATTATAGCTCAATAAGAGTGCTAAATTATAGGAAGAAAATACAATTTAGAATTTTACAGTCCAGCTTCCTGCTCTGGACACATGCCCTTCTTGCTCTCCGAACGGACCCACACGACCCGTGTACTCCTCCAGGCCAAGGTACATAAACATTGAACCCAGAACAAGAAAGCCTTCTAGAACACACAGTAATCTGCTATTAGAAACATTTCTACCCACAGCCTTATACATACGTTGCAGTCTTTAAAATGCAAATAAAACACAATAAAATAGTGGCCATACAATTAAGAAAACAACCCCGCAACTTAATTACAAGCAAAAACCTTAACAATTACACATCTCTCTTTAACTAATGAAAAGAACATTCACAGATATACACATACGAAAACCAAAATGCCTCTTTTGCAGCCAATTAGCATGTCCCAGCTTAGTCAAATATTAATTAACGACAAGTAATGAGCAGCAGCAGTATCATAATCTGAATCTGAACTGAGAAAGTTTTTATACGACAAACAAGCCGGCGCAATTCTTTTTTATTTTTGCGATAACCACAGTTGTCGTAGGAATGATGCTCACTAGAAAGATTATCGGTAAGACTGAAACTCCAGCAGATGGAAACGGAGCCCCATAACCAACGTCTGAGGGCCGGAGAGCAGATCAGTGTCCGGTGTTAACGCCAAGGCAGTCCAGCCATCACTCGCCTCTATCACAGACTGTGCTCCAGCCACAGTGCACGACAGTTGCACCTCCTGATCGCTCAGTTCCATCTGCCTCTCTGCTTGCCTCGGACATGTGCTATATACCCAGCCAGCGTGAGACAAAATCGATACTGGCTAGCTTACATAGTCTTTGAACCAGAGGAGATAGATTCTATTACCTCGATGTAAACACATCAAGGACATTAGGGTGTGAGCCACTCTTGAATACTGCTCGAGCATATGGGACCCCAGAGAGGTTGCATTAAAAGAAGACATTGAAGCAATTCAGATGTGTGCTGCTAGATCTGTTGCCAGTAGGTTCGATTAGCATGTAAGTATTACTAAGTTGCTTTGTGAACTCAAATGGGAATCCTGGGAGGAAAGACATTCTTTTGTGAGGCACTATTGAAGAAATTTAGAGAACTGGCATTTGAGGCCGCCAACAGAATGATTCAACTGCTGCCAATGCACATTTTGCCTAACAACCATGAAGTTAATCAAACAACGGAAAATCCAGGATGCAATGTAACAATATTATGAAAAGGAAAGTTGCCACTTGCCATATAGTGGAGATGCTGAGTCGCAGATAGGCACAAAAGAGCTCATAATGAAGCTTATAGACAGCCGTTTTTTCTTTGCTCTATTTGTGATTGGAACAGGAAAGGAGATGACCAGTATCCTCTATCATGCACCATAGGAGGCTTGTGCAGCGTGTATGTAGATGTGTGGGGATAAACAGAGAGTGGGATGAGGTGATAATTAGGGAGTGGGGCAGAAGATCAATAGGCAGATTTGGGGAGGAAGAAGTGGATAGAAAGAAGAAGCATAAGGAGATGAATGGAAAGACATGGATACAGAGAGGGGGCATGAGGTGACAGAAAGTGGGATGGACGCAGGAGGAGAGGGATAGAGAGAGGGGGGAGGAACAGATGGACAAAGAGAGAGAGGGAGGGGAGGAGGAGCTGGAGAGAGAGATGGGGAGGAGGAGATGGACTGAGAAAGGGGGGGGGAGGGGGAGAAGATGCACAGAGAAACTGTGGAAGAGGAAGGGATGGGTGTGCAGTTTCCAATCACATTAATGTGAGCACCACCTACGTGTGGCACAGACCTGCAGTAACGACTCACAGATGGCAGGTGATAGCACTAGCAATAGAGAGTATATAAACTGTGCTGGGAGCTGAAGAAGACAACACAGTTAATGTCATAATATAAAAATGGAATGATTAATCTGATGTGCTAAAGAGCATGATCATTGGCTTTCAGGCCACAGTGGAAGCATTTCTGAAATGGTTAAGTTTGTAATCTGTTCATGTACCACAATGGTTAAAGTGTACCATGCAAGGCAAAATTCTACTATCCAAAACCAGCACCGAGGCAACAGTGGTGCACCACGGGCCATAGATGGCAGCGGTGAATGGTGGCTGCGGAGATGTGTACAGCTGAAAAGATGTGCGATGTTCGAGGTACTGACCCACCAAATGAACCAAGAGGCTCTCAACAGTGTCTCCTTGTGACTGCTTAGAAAATGTTGTTGCGTATGGACCTCTGCAACAGATGCTTGATTCGTGTACCCATGCTGACTACTGTTGATCAGGAATGAAGGCTGAAATTTGCATGCCAATACCCCAACTGGACATCCTCTGAGTGATGCAGGTGGCCATGACTTATGTTTTGTGCTCCATCAGACAGAAAGTAAACACTTAGTAACAGTAGTGGGAAGGGTTCAGGCTGGAGGAGGGAGTGTTGTGGTCTGGGGAGTGCATACCTGGGTGATCTTGTCATTCTGGAAGGCACAGTGGACCAACACAAGTGTGGGCACCATGTCCACTCCTACATGCAGATTCTTTTTCCTCAGCACCTTGACATCTACCAGGAAGATAATGCAATGTGTCACACAGCTCACAGTGTATGTGCTCGGTCTGAAGAGCACCAAGATGAGTCTACTGTACTCTCCTGTCCACCAAACATGCCGAATTTAAACCAAATCAAGAATCTGTGGGACCACCTTGATCAGACTGTTGCCATGAATGCTGCTATATCCCAAGGATCTACATTGAATTAAGCACTGCAAATACACAACCACACCAGCTGTGCCTTATACTGCAAAAAATACAGACATGTGGGTAAACAGTAACAACTGTTCTAATGTTGGGAGGTGAATGTTTATGCCATATGACAGCTGTATAAGGCAACAACAAAGTTTATGATTTTGTTCTTAGCTGTAGTTCAACAGCTGCAGAATATTTCAACAAAGATAAAAAGTCAGTCATCAGCTGCACAAGAAAACATTTTTTTCCTTCTTTTTACCAGTTTTGATAGTTTAAACTGTCATCTTAAGAACTAAAATATGCAATAATCACTGGTACGCCAACATCAAAATAATAATTGGGTGGTTGTGTCCTTTGCTACAGAATCAATAAAACAGACTTTCATCATACTTAGTATGTACGATGTGAGATTTGACAGTTAATTGTTTGCTACTCATTGCACATATATATTTTTAGCGATATCACGTTGTTTTATTGATTCTGTAGCAAAGGACACTACTGTGTGTCCTTATCATGACATTGGCTTACCAATGATTGAGCCTGTTTCACTTCTGAAGATGACAATTTAAACTACTGAAACTGGTGAACCAAATAAGGTTTCTTGTGCAGCTGACGACTGACTTTTTATCTGGGTTGAAACAGAAAAGTTATTTACAGCTAGCCACCACTAAGTGGCAGTGTATATTGAGAATCATAATGAGACAAAAAAGTCTTGTCAAAGATATCTAAGAAAGATATATTTGTGCTAACTGTATGCAATATATTTTATGATGTTGTAATGTAAATCTGTTTGGAAAAAATTTAAATTGCATAACAATGTGTTCAATTCCTTTATAATAGGAAGGGGGGGCGGGGGGGGGGGGGGGAGAGAGAGAGAGAGAGAGAGAGAGAGAGAGAGAGAGAGAGAGAGAGAGAGAGAGAGAGAGTGAGAGTACAGATAGGAATCTCATTACATTATGTACATTTAATAACAGCTTGATTAAATAAGGCACTCGGTCGTAAAACATGGTATTTAACAATTTTTGCCAATTGGCGTTTTTGGCAACGTCGGACTCCTTACAGCTGATTTCATAGGTTGGTGAAGGAATCTGTGGAAGATGTGTACGTTGTAAGAAATTATGTTGGTATTATGTTATGGTAAGTGACAGCTGACTGCAGGTAAAATATTGTAAGTAACAAACATGGCGGCCCGAAACAGTCTGTTCCGTAGTGATAAGGAACTTGAATCGAAAGTTTCGAGTGCTAACAATAATTCTGACTACAGTTCTTCCTGTAATGACGAAGATGAAAGCCCAGAGTATCATCCTGTTTATGAGTGCAAACAAATTGGATGCAAATTACTCCTTAAAAAGGTAAGAACAGATGCCTTTATTTCTTAATCTGTTTGAAGTAAAAGATGGTATGTACTGCACTTACCAAGTTTTACTGCCTGTTCCATATTGAAACCTTTCAAAAACGGAAATTCTGAATGTTCCTTTCATCAAATATGAACTGAGTATGTGGTAACCAAACTTCGTAAAACTTAAACACAAAGCATTATATAGAAATAACTGAAATAGGTTTCATTTTGACTCGCAAACTATAAATATGTGCGAAGGTGACCACGGTATCTACTAGAGTTACCATGTTTTACACCCACTAGGTTAAATCACTCAAGATTTTTTTCTATTATCATGGTGTAACTCAGCTCTTCTGAAGAAATGTCTACCTGAAATGTAAACATAACACTTTTACCTTACGTCCTGTAATGTACTGACTTAAGAGCTTGACTACCAAGCCAAAGGTCATGAGATTGAATCCTGGTCGGATCACGAAGCGTTTTCAGTTAATCTTCGGACCAATCGTTTTCAATAAGATACGAATTACGCCAGATACAGCCGCAGTTCGGCTTCCGCGATGAACTGTAGATGCCTTCTCTTGCAAAAAAAATGGCTCTGAGCACTATGGGACTTATCAGCTGAGGTCATCAGTCCCGTAGAAGTTAGAACTACTTAAACTTAACTAACCTAAGGACATCACACACATTCATGCCCGAGGCAGGATTCGAACCTGCGAAATTGAAGAAATGTATGAACTACTGACGGCCTTGGGAGAGCCAGTCCTGACAAAACTCAACCATCTGGTGAGCAAGATGTATGAAACAGGCGAAATACCCTCAGACTTCAACAAGAATATAATAATTCCAATCCCAAAGAAAGCAGGTGTTGACAGATACGAAAATTACCGAACAGTCAGTTTAATAAGCCACAGCTGCAAAATACTAACACGAATTCTCTACAGACGAATGGAAAAACTAGTAGAAGCCGACCTCGGGGAAGACCAGTTTGGATTCCGTAGAAATACTGGAACACGTGAGGCAATACTGACCTTACGACTTGTCTTAGAAAATAGATTAAGGAAAGGCAAAACTACGTTTCTAGCATTTGTAGACTTAGAGAAAGCTTTTGACAGTGTTGACTGGAATACTCTCTTTCAAATTCTGAAGGTGGCAGGGGTAAAATACAGGGAGCAAAAGGCTATTTACAATTTGTACAGAAACCAGATGGCAGTTATGAGTCGAGGGACATGAAAGGGAAGCAGTTGTTGGGAAGAGAGTAAGACAGGGTTGTAGCCTCTCCCCGATGTTATTCAATCTGTATATTGAGCAAGCAGTACAGGAAACAAAAGAAAAATTCGGAGTAGGTATTAAAATCCATGGAGAAGAAATAAAAACTTTGAGGTTCGCCGATGACATTGTAATTCTGTCAGAGACAGCAAAGGACTTGGAAGAGCAGTTGAACGGAATGGATAGCGTCTTGAAAGGAGGATATAAGATGAACATCAACAAAAGCAAAACGAGGATAATGGAATGTAGTCGAATTAAGTCAGGTGATGCTGAGGGGATTAGATTAGGAAATGAGACACTTAAAGTAGTAAAGGAGTTTTGCTATTTGGGGAGCAAAATAACTGATGATGGTCGAAGTAGAGAGGATATAAAATGTAGACTGGCAATGGCAAGGAAAGCGTTTCTGAAGAAGAGAAATTTGTTAACATCGAGTATAGGTTTAAGTGTCAGGAAGTCGTTTCTGAAAGTATTGCTATGGAGTGTAGCCATGTATGGAAGTGAAACATGGACAATAAATAGTTTGGACAAGAAGAGAATAGAAGCTTTGAAATGTGGTGCTATAGAAGAATGCTGAAGATTAGATGGGTAGATCACATAACTAATGAGGAAGTATTGAATAGGATTGGGGAGAAGAGAAGTTTGTGGCACAACTTGACCAGAAGAAGGGATCGGTTGGTAGGACATGTTCTGAGGCATCAAGGGATCACCAATTTAGTATTGGAGAGCAGCGTGGAGGGTAAAAATCGTAGAGGGAGACCAAGAGATGAATACACTAAGCAGATTCAGAAGGATGTAGGTTGCAGTAGGTACTGGGAGATGAAGAAGCTTGCACACGATAGAGTAGCATGGAGAGCTGCATCAAACCAGTCTCAGGACTGAAGACCACAACAACAACAACATGACGAAATAAAAGAAATTATTCAGATAGTTAAGGGAGACAAAAATTTAATAGTCATGGGTGACTGGAATTCGACAGTAGGAAAAGGGAGAGAAGGAAATGTAGAAGGTGAATATGGATTGGGACTAAGAAATTAAAGAGGAAGCCGCCTGGTAGAATTTTGCACAGAGCACAACTTAATCATAGCTAACACTTGGTTCAAGAATCATAAAAGAAGGTTGTACACATGGAAGAAGCCTGGAGATACTAAAAGGTTTCAGATAGATTATATAATCGTAAGACAGAGATTTAGGAACCAGGTTTTAAATTGTAAGACATTTCCAGGGGCAGATGTGGACTCTGACCACAATCTATTGGTTATGAACTGTAAATTAAAACTGAAGAAACTGCAAAAAGGTGGTAGTTTAAGGAGATGGGACCTTGATAAACTGACTAAACCAGAGGTCGTACAGAGTTTCAGGGAGAGCATAAGGGAACAATTGACAAGAATGGGGGAAAGAAATACAGGAGAAGAAGAATGGGTAGCTTTGAGGGATGAAGTAGTGAAGGCAGCAGAGGATCATGTGGGTATAAAGACGAGGGCTAGTAGAAATCCTTGGGTAACAGAAGAAATATTGAATTTAATTGATGAAAGGAGAAAATATAAAAATGCAGTGAATGAAGCAGGCAAAAAGGAATACAAACATCTCAAAAATGATATCGACAGGAAGTGCAAATTGGCTAAGCAGGGATGGCTAGAGGACAAGTGTGTGGATATAGAGGCTTATCTCATTAGGGGTAAGATAGATACTGCCTACAGGAAAATTAAAGAAACCTTTGGAGAAAAGAGAGCCACTTGTATGAATATCAAGAGCTCAGATGGAAACAAGCAAAGAAGGGAAAGCAGAAAGGTGGAAGGAATATATAGAGGGTCTACACAAGGGCGATGTAATTGAGGGCAATGTTATAGAAAGGGAAGAGGATGTAGATGAAGATGAAATGGGAGATATGATGCTGCGTGAAGAGTTTGACAGAGCACTGAAAGACCTAAGTCGAAACAAGGCCCAAGGAGTAGACAACATTCCATTAGAACTACTGACAGCCTTGGGAGAGCCAGTCCTGGTGAGCAAAATGTATGAGACAGGCGAAATACCCTCAGACTTCCAAGAAGAATATAATAATTCCAATCCCAAAGAAAGCAGGTGTTGACAGATGTGAAAATTACCGAACTATCAGTTTAATAAGTCATGGCTACAAAATACTAACACAAATTCTTTACAGACGAATGGAAAAACTAGTAGAAGCCAACCTCGGGGAAGATCAGTTTGGATTCCGTAGAAATATCGGAACACGTGAGGCAATACTGACCCTACGACTTGTCTTAGAAAATAGATTAAGGAAAGGCAAAACTACGTTTCTAGCATTTGTAGACTTAGAGAAAGCTTTTGACAGTGTTGACTGGAATACTCTCTTTCAAATTCTGAAGGTGGTAGGGGTAAAATACAGGGAGCAAAAGGCTATTTACAATTTGTACAGAAACCAGATGGCAGTTATAAGAGTCGAGGGACATGAAAGGGAAGCAGTTGTTTGGAAGGGAGTAAGACAGGGTTGTAGCCTCTCCCCGATGTTACTCAATCTGTATATTGAGCAAGCAGTACAGGAAACAAAAGAAAAATTCGGAGTAGGTATTAAAATCCATGGAGAAGAAATAAAAACTTTGAGGTTCGCCAATGACATTGTAATTCTGTCAGAGACAGCAAAGTACTTGGAAGAGCAGTTGAACGGAATGGATAGCGTCTTGAATGGAGGATATAAGATGAACATCAACAAAAGCAAAACAAGGATAATGGAATGTAGTCGAATTAAGTCAGGTGATGCTGAGGGGATTAGATTAGGAAATGAGACACTTAAAGTAGTAAAGGAGTTTTGCTATTTGGGAAGCAAAATAACTGATGATGGTCGAAGTAGAGAGGATATAAAATGTAGACTGGCAATGGCAAGGAAAGCGTGTCTGAAGAAGAGAAATTTGTTAACCTCGAGTATAGGTTTAAGTGTCAGGAAGTCGTTTCTGAACGTATTGCTGTGGAGTGTAGCCATGTATGGAAGTGAAACATGGACGATAAATAGTTTGGACAAGAAGAGAATAGAAGCTTTTGAAATGTGGTGCTACAGAAGTATGCTGAAGATTATATGGGTAGATCACATAACTAATGAGGAAGTATTGAATAGGATTTGGGAGAAGGGAAGTTTGTGGCACAACTTGACTAGAAGAAGGGACCGGTTGGTAGGACATGTTCTGTGGCATCACGGGATCACCAATTTAGTATTGGAGGGCAGCTTGGAGGGTAAAAATCGTAGAGGGAGACCAAGAGATGAATACACCAAGCAGATTCAGAAGGATGTAGGTTGCAGTAGGTACTGAGAGATAAAGAAGCTTCCACAGGATAGAGTAGCATGGAGAGCTGCATCAAACCAGTCTCAGGACTGAAGACCACAACAACAGCAACATGTCTATGGAATACACAGTTAAACATTGTTTTGAAGAATATTCTCAGTTCTACACAGAAAGTGGTAGCAGTCCTGTATCTTCAGACAAGTTCAGAAGAATATTTACGAAAGATTTGAATATAGGGTTCAAGTCTCCTAAGACAGACACACGTAAGGACTGCAACTCAACGAGAATTGAACTGCAACAGGCCGTAAACGATAAATGACGCTAAAGTCCAAGAAATTGGACACAAAATCAAGAAACACCACCTACATTCTGCTGCCGGCCAAAAAATTTTGCAAGTTGCCCCAGAGGACAAAGACGCCCTTGTTCTAACATTTGATCTCCAACAGGCGTTGCCCATTCCAAAATTATCCACTGGACCTGCATTTTACAAAGGAAAATTGTTTTGCTACAACATCAGCATTCATGATTGGTCCAATAACGTAGGGTACTTTTATTACTGGGACGAGGCTACTGCTAGGTGAAGAAGTGAGGAAATTGCAAGTTCCATATTGAAACACTTCACCGTGAATGACATGCAGTGCAAGAAACTGATAGTAATATCAGATAACTGCTGTGGTCAAAATAAAAACTGGACAATAGTCGCTCTCTGGCTTAAATTATTGGCAAGTGGCCATGTAAAACGTGTTGAACATGTTTTTCCAGTAGTTGGACATACTATGTTGCCATCAAATAGAGATTTCGGCCGAGTAGAGCAGTATGTGAGGGATCACATTCAGTATGTGTACTGCCCGGAGGAATGGGGACAGATCTTGAAAAATGCCCAACGCTCACCTCTCTTTCATGTGTACAGAATGCAGCAGGGAGATTTCTTTCAAGTTTCTTCCACTGAAGGCATTGTTTAGAGCACCCATGAATGTAATTTTTGCGTCTGTCAAGCTTCTGTTGGTCCGCGAAGAACCAGATTCTCTGACTGTTTATATATCATATTTCAGATCTGGTGAACCAATATCATTGAAGCTGAAAGGTCGTCCTCTTACAGAAGATTTTCCGGGGAAATTTAACGCACCTCTTCCACTGCTGTATAATACACCAATACGTCAATAAGAAAAAATGCGAGATGTCCTCAGCCTGTTCAAGTATATTCCAAAGGCATATCACGGATATTACACGAGCTTAGTTCCTGAGCATTAAATGTAAAATTATTGTACCTAAAAACTACTAATAAAACAATTGGTAATGCAACTTTTGGCTACTTTATTTTATTTCCAATGTGAAACATGGTATCTGGCAGATAACAAGGTAGCAATGTCTCATACGTGAATGAAAAATATGGTATCTACGGGCATCTTTCCTCTGATTTTAGTTCTTATATTCGCCAACAAAATGTTATGAGGAGCAGCTAAGACGAATTTTACTTTTCATTACACACAGAATATCTGCGCAACATAATTATGTGAGTTTTGTTAGAGCAAACTATTTGATATTTTCCTCAAAACTTAACAGCCGATTCCCCGTAAGCTTTCGTTTTGTTGGTTACCATGTTTTACGACCCAACGCCTCAAATATAGTAGACAAGACAGCAGAGGACAATAAGCACAAAATATAACTGTGTGATCAGCTTTTGATGTGGCTCTAATTCAAGATCACCGACTTTCCGAAATTTCTGTGGGTACATATATATGACTGAATGTAGTAGGGCCTACATGTTTTCTGAGGACACAGACCCAGAGGTGTAATGTACATGATACGGGCCCATCTGCATAAATAAAAATCCTCAGGCTCCAACGTGAACGTGTAACCTAATAACGTTCCTCCAGTTTTTAAGTCAGCATGGAATAGCAATTATCTTTAAAATGGCCTTGTGAACATTTTTCATATCTTCTAATTTATGGTTTGAGATAAGGGATAAAACATTGGTACCTTGTTTTATAGCTGCCAGAGCAGCCATGGACGAACAGTGAAATTTACATTTTTCATGAACTCTGAAACGTTCAGTTGCCTTTCTCCACTGGGAAAATCCATTGGAAGCACTGTACTGGAATCAAATACACTTTTGCACAAACCACACAACACTTTGTCCAATTCTTTGACATAAGAAATCTAACGAAATGTGTCTTCCCATCCTTCATGATATGACTTGCCTGACGTTTCTTGACACTTCTTGCTGATGCACAACTGGAACTGGCAGAAGACACATTCTCAGGTTCCTTATATTTGGCTGAACATGCTGTTCACTATTGTCAGTGTTGCTAATATCTATCTGTGATTATGACGACAAACATCTGACGAATTTATCCACAGCGACTGTGCAATAGTTCGAATTTGAAAGTATGTATAGAAGTAATACTCAAGAGTCTCAGCTTTCCACATGCATCCAGCAATTGCGCAATATTTGAAAACTACTAAAATTTTTGCCCGGCATGAAGCTTTTGCTCCATGTAGCCCATCAGTAGACCCTCTTCATGTACTATCTATTAATGCGCTAACGCCCTTTCAGTCTACAATATAAGATCCTGAGTCCTTCAGACCCATTGTCCAAACAAACAAACGATAAAAATCCTACGTGAAAACAATTTCACTGAAATCTTAAACTGCACTGCTGTTATGTTAAATAAATAACCTTGTGGTAGTCTGTAACAATCGGCTTCCTTGCACCTCGAATTATTCTTTATTGTTGCTCAATATTGGCAGGCAGATGTTTTAAAACAATTGTTGATGAATGGAGTGGACATATTGTACGGTGTCGCCTGTAAGGAAACATGCAAGCAAGCCGAAAACATGGGACTGCATCCACAGTATAGTGCGACTGTTATTCTGGAGAATGCCTTTGACTTGGCCAGAGGAACGCAAGAAATGGGGGACTCCGTTGCGTGTTTGCCTAACGCAAGAAATGGGGGACTCCGTTGCGTGTTTGCCTTTACACAAAGACATCTGAAACAAACAGATATGTTTTAGAGGTCAGAAATTTTAACTTACTTCTCAGTGTTTTAATAGTTCATTACTTTTTGATAAAGGCAAGTGAGAAATATTTATTTTATTTTGTTTTTATCATACTAAAAATTTTGTGAGTGCTCTAAGGCCCGGCGCTCCCACATAGTCAGCGCGCATGCTCTAGCTTATGAGACAATGTGGCGAGACATACACTCCTGGAAATGGGAAAAAGAACACATTGACACCGGTGTGTCAGACCCAGCATACTTGCTCCGGACACTGCCAGAGGGCTGTACAAGCAATGATCACACGCACGGCACAGCGGACACACCAGGAACCGCGGTGTTGGCCGTCGAATGGCGCTAGCTGCGCAGCATTTGTGCACCGCTGCCGTCAGTGTCAGCCAGTTTGCCGTGGCATACGGAGCTCCATCGCAGTCTTTAACACTGGTAGCATGCCGCGACAGCGTGGACGTGAACCGTATGTGCAGTTGACGGACTTTGAGCGAGGGCCTATAGTGGGCATGCGGGAGGCCGAGTGGACGTACCGCCGAATTGCTCAACACGTGGGGCGTGAGGTCTCCACAGTACATCGATGTTGTCGCCAGTGGTCGGCGGAAGGTGCACGTGCCCGTCGACCTGCGACCGGACCGCAGCGACGCACGGATGCACGCCAAGACCGTAGGATCCTACGCAGTGCCGTAGGGGACCGCACCGCCACTTCCCAGCAAATTAGGGACACTGTTGCTCCTGGGGTATCGGCGAGGACCATTCGCAACCGTCTCCATGAAGCTGGGCTACGGTCCCGCACACCGTTAGGCCGTCTTCCGCTCACGCCCCAACATCGTGCAGCCCGCCTCCAGTGGTGTCGCGACAGGCGTGAATGGAGGGACGAATGGAGACGTGTCGTCTTCAGCGATGAGAGTCGCTTCTGCCTTGGTGCCAATGATGGTCGTATGCGTGTTTGGCGCCGTGCAGGTGAGCGCCACAATCGGGACTGCATACGACCGAGGCACACAGGGCCAACACCCAGCATCATGGTGTGGGGAGCGATCTCCTACACTGGCCGTACACCACTGGTGATCGTCGAGGGGACACTGAATAGTGCACGGTACATCCAAACCGTCATCGAACCCATCGTTCTACCATTCCTAGACCGGCAAGGGAACTTGCTGTTCCAACAGGACAATGCACGTCCGCATGTATCCCGTGCCACCCAACGTGCTCTAGAAGGTGTAAGTCAACTACCCTGGCCAGCAAGATCTCCGGATCTGTCCCCCATTGAGCATGTTTGGGACTGGATGAAGCGTCGTCTCACGCGGTCTGCACGTCCAGCACGAACGCTGGTCCAACTGAGGCGCCAGGTGGAAATGGCATGGCAAGCCATTCCCCAGGACTACATCCAGCATCTCTACGATCGTCTCCATGGGAGAATAGCAGCCTGCATTGCTGCGAAAGGTGGATATACACTGTACTAGTGCCGACATTGCGCATGCTCTGTTGCCTGTGTCTATGTGCCTGTGGTTCTGTCAGTGTGATCATGTGATGTATCTGACCCCAGGAATGTGTCAATAAAGTTTCCCCTTACTGGGACAATGAATTCACGGTGTTCTTATTTCAATTTCCAGGAGTGTAGTTTACAAGACAATGTCTGGTGAGTTTAAGTTTGGATTGCATATTATGAAATAATGTGAAGTGAAGTAAGACAGTGTTGGCCATCTTAAGTGTAATTTTTACAACAAGCGAATGCAATTAAAAGACGACGTCGTGAAACTGCAAAGTGTAAAAGCTGAGTGGCGTGCAGAATATTTACACCGTACTTTACAATGACGGAATGGAAAGCACGGCTTCTCTGTGTATGGTTTGGCAAATACTTTTTGTTGTTATGGTTAATTGGCTCAAGGTCGTGAACATTTGCCAAACCATAATTCAAGACAGTAGCTACACAGATAATGAGATAATGTTTTTGATACACAACCTTTCCAAAATAAGTGAACCATTCTTCAGTTGAGAAGTGTGATGGACTATGTGTGTAATTGGCTTTAAGCCGTTTTTCCGTCAAACTGCTAAATCGGAACCTCCACATTTGAATTAGCCGCCCTGAAAATTTCCACTCAATATCTTTCTTGCAGTCTAAGCAGTCATCTTAAGAAGGCAGTTCATGACAAGCAGTTGTCACCTTGTTTACCACTTGTAGGTAATGTGTCGACTATGAGTAGCGTTGTGTGATATAATGAGTAAAATGACCGGTTCTGAATCGGAAAATAACTTTACAGGGTAAAAGAAGAGAAGAAACAGTTGGGAAAATTAAAGAAACAAGAAAGGAATGGTCGTGGGCGCTAAAAAATTCAAACCTATAGATCGATGTTGTCCAAAAGAGTGTAGTGCAGTAGTCACAGACGAGATCCAAGAAACAATATTCGATCTCTTTCATCGTTGTGGTGATAAATCTCAACAGGGTGCATTTCCTTCAGGATGTGCTAGAGAAAAGATGTTAAAGAAATAAAGAAGAGGCCTAAAAATAAAAATAGAGAAACAGTATGGGTGTATTCATTTTCTGACCAAGGTTTTAAGGCTGAAGTAAAGGCATATTTAATTGATCATTGCTTTTACAGTCTGACAGAATACATAAAAGCCAAACAACAAAAAGATGCATAATGAATATTCTACTTTGTATGTTGCCTGTAATATTTGTTGTATGCATGAATCTTTGCTAAATTACTTCGATACCTAGTCCTTAGGAATGCAATACAAACCGTATTTAATCTTGTAAATACCTAACCATGTACAATACCCTTGTATATATTCTATACATGTAGGATTTGAAGGACTAAATAAATAAATAAATAAAGATATTTGCTCATTTGTATGCTGAACATTTCTGAAGAGCGCTTAACAACTGTGCAGAAGAAGATTCTGCAAGGTGATAGCTTTGAAGAAAGAAGGGCTAAGCATGAAAATAGATACCATGAAATAGATAAGGAGATTTGGGAATGTATTAAGGAGCTTTTAGTAACAATTGCTCATGAAAATTCACATTATGCAGCATCAGAATCAAGCAAGTTGTATTTTGAGAACCTAAAATTAAATATCATGATGTTATTCACCCTCTTTAAAGAGCACTACCGGGCAAAACATTATAGTTAAGTTAATATGAAGTATCAGTCATATTATGAGTTCTTTAAAACTGTTGGAATTATGTAATACATTTATATCGGATATGAGAAAGTTCTAGAACATCGTTCTAGAATAAGTTATATCGAGTATGTTCGAGAAGTATCGATTGTGGTGACAGCTATGTTTGTGTATATATGCGTGAGTGATGAGGCGCAATAGACAGTCTTCGTGTGTCTTTTGTAAAGTGAACATACGTATATCTTAATAAAGTATTTTATAAGTAAAAGTGTGAACGTGATTCAAAACATGGTAGCAGAGCGTGGTTCTTGAAAGGAAAAGTAGAAGTTAAATATTATATTGTGGCCGTCGCGTGTTATTCAGAAAGTTCGACATGGCTGATATAACTATTCCTGTATTTGATGGCGAGGACTATGGCAACTGGAAGCAGCGGATAATCATGTACCTAAAAATGAAGAGATGCCATACAGTGACTACGAGGGCAAAAGTGAGCTCAGACAACGAAATGTGGGATGAAGAGTACTTGAAGGCTATCAACTATATTTATGGTGCAATCACAAATAAGTAAATAGAATTCGTGAGTGACAGAGAAAGTGCTTTCGAGATCATGAAGAAATTTGATGAATTATATTCGAAAGAGTCTACAGCCCTTCAAATATTATGCAGAAACAAGTTGGACAAATTGAGGTTAAGTGATTACAGTGATACGGGGACATTTTTCAGTGCATTTGAAAAAACTGTAAATGAGCTGAAATCTGCAGGCGCTAAAGCAACGGAAAAGGAGAAGTTAAATTATATGCTGCGAACGTTACCAGAGTCAATGAGCTATATTGGGGACTTAGTGGACGTCTTGAAGGAAGAGGACCAGACAGTTGAATACGTTAAAAGTAAGATTCAATTATTGAATGCAAAAACTGGAAATGAAGAGGTAAAATCAAATGCATTTCACACAGAAAGAAAATTGAATTCAAGAAGTCAGGAGCAAGTATGTTATCGATGCGGCAAAGCAGGGCACTTCAAACGTGATTGTAACCAGGGAAGAACAAGTAACAGAGGCACATGGCATCGTGGAGTACATTTTCAAAGTAGCGACAGAGGTAATGGAAATATGCAGCGTGGAGGCTATAGCAATGTACAGCATGGAAATTACAGCAACATGCAACGTGGAGGTTATGTCAGCAGGCAACGTGGTCGAGGAGAGCAGCATCGTTTTAGCAGCGGTCGGCATCACAGCAAGCAAGGTTACCATCAGAGTGATCATGGTATGAGTAGTTTTATAACAGAGGTTAATTCTATGATAGGTCAAAATAGAACAGTAGAGTCAAGTAACAACAATCAAATTCAAATCAATTGGTTATTAGACAGTGGCTGTACTGATCATGTTATTAATAATGAGGAATATTTTTCTAAGAGTATAACTTTAAAACAACCTATAAATGTAAAAATTGCTGATGGAAAAATTTTGCAAGCTACTAAAGTTGGTAATGTAATTAGTAATTTTCCTGTCTATGATCAAATGGTTCCTATTAATATGCGAGATGTTTTCTTTGTAAAAGACATAGACAAAAACTTGATCAGTTATGCCAAAATTACAGATAATCACAAAATTGTATCGGTAGGGAATAATGCTAAAATTTTTGATAAAGCTAATGGATTGATTGCGATTGCATGGAAAGAGAGTCGGTTGTATAAAATGAGTAGTACTATTAATAAAGGAGAAGTTAATGTTAATGTTATGAGTAAAGACAATAATATGACAACAAAGGAAAAATGGCACCGCATTTTGGGACATGTTAATTTCAATTATCTAAATACTTTATGTAAACATCAATTTTTAGATGGGGTTCCTTCAGAACTAGAATCAGAATTTATGAAATGTAAAATCTGTATCGAAAACAAAATGCATAATGTTCCTTTTAAAAATAATAGAACCAAAGCAAAAGAAATCTTAGAAATTGTTCACACAGTTCTAAATGGGCCTCACCCAACTACTGGAATGCATGGGGAAAGATATTTTCTTTCTTTCATTGATGATTACAGTAAGGCAGCTCGTGTTTACACCATAAAATCTAAAGATCAAGTATACAATTGTTTTGTAGAGTATATTAATGAAGTTGAGAATCTCACTGGGAAAACTGTTAAAAAGATAAGATGTGACAATTGGAAGGAATATTTAAATGAAAATGTCTATGAATTTGTGGGACAAAAAGGAATTGTATTGAATGCTTGTCCACCTTATGTGCATGAGCTTAATAATACTGCTGAAAGGTATAACAGATCCATCATGGACATGTCTCGGTGTCTGCTAGCCGAAGCGCGAGTAGATGCAAGATTTTGGCCTGAAGTAGTTTGTGCAGCAGCGTACCTCAAAAACAGAACTTTAGCTAACACCATTGAAAAGAAAACTCCTTATGAGATATTACTGGGGAAAAGACCTAATGTTAATCATTTGAAGTTGTATGGGAGTAGAGTTTTTGTAAGAGTACCTGAGCAACTGAGGAAGTCGAAATGGGATAGGAAAGCCGATTTGGGGGTTTTAATGGGTTATTGTGAAGTAGGCTACAGAGTGCTAATAAATAATAAGATAGTTGTTGCTCGACATGTGGACATTGTTGAAAGTGGTGTTAAATGTATTGGGTTTAAAGATTATGATTGAGTAAGTGAATATTCTAGTGATTCTGAACACGAAAGTATAGAAAATGAAACTGAACTAATAGAAAAACAGAAGGAAATTGAGAAAAATGAAAAGCTTTCTGATAATCATGAACCAGAGAAAGTACTTGAGTTGAGGAGATCATCTAGAGAAAGAAAACCAAAAATATTAAATGATTATGTTTACAGCTGTTTTATTTATGTAAAATTTTGCAGTGCAAATAGTCCGGAAAGCTTTGAGGAGGCGATTAACAGCGCCGAATAAAATTATTGGGAAAAAGCGATGAATAAGGAAATTGATTGTTTGAACAAAAACAAAACATGGGAATTAGTAGATAAACCAGTTGATAAAGAAGCCATTGATGTAAAGTGGGTTTTCACAAAGAAATCAGAAAGTGTTTACAAAGCAAGATTAGTTGTCAGGGGGTTTCAACAAAAAGAAGTCGTTGAGGATATTTATTCTCCAGTAACCAACATGCAAACATTAAAGATTTTGTTGTCATACTGTTGTCAAGAAGGTTTGGTTATAGAACAAATGGACGTAGAGACTGCATTTCTAAATTGTAAAGTTTTATCTGAAGTTTATGTAAAGCAGCCAAGAGGATATGATGATGGTACGGATAGAGTCTGTAAATTGTATAAAGCATTGTATGGTTTGCGAGAAAGCTCACGAGCTTGGTACAATTGTCTTGACGAGTTTTTAAGAAGTTTAGGTTTTAAAAGGAGTAAATATGATTATTGTCTTTATGTATTGCGAGATGGAGATGTCTTGATTTCTTTGATTATTTTTGTCGACGACTTGCTCATTTGCTGTGTGAGGAAAGAAGAAATTGTTAAGATTAAGAACTTATTGTCAAAACGATTTAATATGAAAGATTTAGGTGAGGTAAAAAGATATCTTGGCATCGATATTAATTATGATTGTGAAACAAGAGTTATGAGTTTGAGTCAAGAAAAATATATTGATTCGTTAGCTGCGAAATATAAAATTGAAGATTCGATCTTGTACAAAACTCCAATGGAAGTAAATTTAAAGTTAGAACCAGCGTATGAAGATTGTAATGACGTTAGATATAGAAACTTGATAGGTGCACTCTTGTACGTAAGTTCGGGTACTAGACCAGATATTAGCTATAGTGTGAATTACTTGAGCAGATTCCAAAGTTGTTACAGTAGTACTCATTTTAAATATGCTTTGAGAATTTTGAAATATTTATATTTAACTAAAGATTTGAAATTAAACTATTGTAGGAATGAAAGTGCTGAGATATTAGATTGTTTTGTGGATTCAGATTGGGCAGGTGATAGTGTGGATAGAAAGTCAACTTCTGGTTATGTAATTAGATTATTTGGTAATGTTGTATGTTGGATGTCAAGAAAACAAGCGAGTGTTACAAAGGCTTCAACTTTCGCAGAATATGTAGCATTGTCTGAAGCTGTAAGCGAGGTGAAACTTGTACATTATATTTTAGACATTTTTAATGTTAAATTTGAAAAACCTATTGTCATATATGAAGATAATTCAGGAGCATTAAATATAGCAAAATTTGGTAATTTTACAAA
The DNA here is from genome assembly GCF_023864345.2 of Schistocerca serialis cubense. Taxonomy (NCBI): domain Eukaryota; kingdom Metazoa; phylum Arthropoda; class Insecta; order Orthoptera; family Acrididae; genus Schistocerca; species Schistocerca serialis. The sequence goes on from NC_064639.1 coordinate 1,128,728,826, forward strand.
GAATTCAAAATACATAGAAGTGCATTACCATTTTGTGAATGAGTATTATTTACAGGGCCTCACTGATATTGTTAAAGTAGATTCAAATGAAAATGTTTCAGATATATTCACAAAGTCGTTATGTAAAGAAAAATTCATTAAAATTAGGAATATGTTGAACATCGCGATATAAATGTAAGGAGGTGTGTTGGAATAATGTAATACATTTATATCGGATATGAGAAAGTTCTAGAACATCGTTCTAGAATAAGTTATATCGAGTATGTTCGAGAAGTATTGATTGTGGTGACAGCTATGTTTGTGTATATATGCGTGAGTGATGAGGCACAATAGACAGTCTTCGTGTGTCTTTTGTAATGTGAACATATGTATATTTTAATAAAGTATTTTATAAGTAAAAGTGTGAACGTGATTCAAAACAAAAACATTGAACTTTACATTCAAACAGCCTAGGTCAGATATTTCTGACTTTTGTTCTGAAATTACTACAAGGCTTAAATGTTAAGAAAACAAGGAGCTTGAACATAGATTAGAGTTGCACAAAAAATCTGTTGAGGCCTGTTATGCAGAAAAAAATCAGTTTATTGTACATTGGTAATCAGATGACAGCATGCTGCGCTTATAATTTGATTACACACAGAACCATCCAATACCAAAACTGGTGGTGAATGCACAGTTTTATAAATGACTCCTCTGGATGTACAGTTTTATTGTGCACTGCCATAATGATGGTTCAAGTGCTTTTTACTATTTTATGGAGCTCGAAGGTAAGAAGGATCCAAACTCTGTTTGCTCATTCCTCCATGATTCTATATATTCAAGAAGCTTGAAGACTTGAAGAGTATTAGAAAAATATTTTTTTTCTGATACTGCAGGAGGGCAAAACAAAAACTTTGTTCTGATCGCTTTCTGCACATGGTTAGCAAAAACAGTGGGAATATGAGTATTACGTTTCCCAGTAAATGGCCATTCATATAGTCTGTGTGACCAGAATTTTGGCATTTATGGAAAAATGTCGAAGAAGAGGGAAACAGTATGTTCAAAGGAAGAGTATGTCCTAATATTTAAACAATGCAGCGAGAAACCAGAGTAATTCCAAGTTATTGACAGAAGTGAGCTTATTAAAGATTGGAAGAAAAGCTTAATGGACTATCTCTCATCAAAGCAACAGAGGAAGTACCTTTCCAGTTGCAGTTATTTGTGAGGATGCACCATGCAGTGATGGTACAACCATAGCTTCAAAATAACATTTTAAGGACTTTATACTCTTTAAGTTAAATAAGAAATCAACAAGACTCTCTGAAGATATTTCATTTTTGTCATGAATAGAGAAACCAACTGTAGTAGCAGCAAAGTTGAGTGATATTCAAGATGTGTTGTGCTTCCTTCCTGAAACAGTAAAAGGTTGGTATGAAGAACTTCTAGAGAGTAAACAGTGCAAAGAAGCTATTGGTCCTGAACAGGAACATAAACTATAATGGTCATGAACATATATTTTTTGTTAATGTACAGTTTAACTGAACAATAAAATAATAAAAGCAATATTTCAACTCAATTTTCATGATATTTCGTAAAGGCGTCATGGTTTGAGGGAAAAAGGGTTAAGACTGCTCATTATATTTTGTATAATGTATCACATATAGAAGAAATATCTTCAGTTGCAAGGAATGATTCTGTATGTTAAAAGTATGGTCTAAAACAGAGTTATTAAATCATTGAAGTATCATTGTTTTTCAAGAAGATAAAATACACAAATCTTCACCTCACATTTAACGAAAATGCATTTTTCGGGCTTTACGCCCATGTCTGTCAAACTATTGTACTTCAGGTGGACTTTCTTAAAAATTATTAAAAAATTCAGAACAGTAAACGCAGCTAACTCTCCTCTCTCATGGACCAAGGCGAAAACTCTATAATATTTTTTATGAAAAGTAAATGTTCATTATACTGATATCTGTAAATTAATGAAGGCTTATTTCAACTTTCCCTGAGCATTTAAAAGAATTAATTTCATTATGTAGTAGTCGTTACAAGAAAATCAAATAGTCCTATTTAAATGATTAAACTGTTGTCGGTTGGAAGATAGCCAAATAAGTAAGCTCAAGTGTTTTTGTTTTCAAATGGCCTGGATGTTAATGTGAACTGACATGCAAATAATACAGTTTTACAAGAACACAATTTAAACTCACTTTCCAAAAGTTACACTTGGTGCTTTTTGTAGGTATATGGTTGTTGCGAAAATCAGAAAGTGAACGTACAATTAATTCACAGTTCACATGATCTAAGAAATGACATTTTTTAGTATTGATCAGTAAATGAGTTAATGTTTGTTCTTAATAAATGCGATGTTTTGTGTGTGTGTGCTTTTGGGGGTGAACCGATAATTAATTAATATATTTTGGTTATATGTTGTGAGTAAATGTATTTGGATGATGTTTCTGGGTTTAGATCAGGTTGAGGGGTTACAATTGGGGGTGTTTGCACACAAATTATGAGTTAACTGAATGCTTCTGAAAAAACCAATTAGAGCTACAAGCTGCTGGTGACAATTTATTTTTTCATTAATAGTAATAATCATTTCAATGTATTATAATTGCAATGTGTTACACTGCAATGATTTCTCTTCTCCCATTGTATGTCTGACTGCCTTAGGCCACACATGGTTTACTTTCTACAGCTAAAATAATTACACATTTCCAAGTTTTTTAGTTACTTTCATATTCTCAAAGAAGCAAGACAACTCTGGTGAAGACAGATTAGGAAATGTGGGAGATGGATTGCATGTGGCGCTGTGTGACGGGACAGACCATAATTAATTGACTTTCCTCTAGAGCTGAACTGTTTTACTGTAAATGGTTCTTACGAGATTTGATGTTAAATACCCAAAGCTATCAGTGATGAATACTAATAAAGGTTTTGATGGAACATTCTGTGTTAGGGAAAGACTAATCAAAATGGAGGATCAATCGCTTGTAAAGCAGGGAAGTGAGGAAGATGGTGTTATAGTAGATGAAGTGACAGGAACAGAAACAAAATGTGCAGTAGAAGACACAACTTATGAAATTAAAATAGAAATAAAATAGGGAATAAGACGGATTTGATAACCCAAATTATCGAATGTTTAAGTTATTGATATGTGAGGAAAGCGAATGACAAATAAAATAGAAGCAGGGCAGAATGAATTCAAAAGAGGATTGATTGGAGTGGGAACTGGATTGAAACATTTTGCGATGTAGCAGAAGACTCTGTAAAAGACAGAAAATGAAGTTAAAGATGAATTTAAATAAAAAGTAAAACAAGTGAGGGACAAATTTATTGGAAGGCAAGATAAATCGGAACAAAATGTCTCTGATCATGCATTATGCATGAAAACTGGTCGCTCACCTTGTCTAGATACTGCATGCCTTCTCATTGTTTCCACATGCTCACGGATTTCATGTATCAGTGATGAGAGGTTTGTTGGCATTGGTGATGCGGCAACAGTTAGGTAAAATGACAGGATTCTCAATGGTTCCCTGTACACCAATTCCACCACTGAGGCACCAATGTCTGTCTTGTATGCAGTCCATAATCCAAGGAGAACCAATGGTACTGCTTCTATCCAGCTTCTCTGATGACACATAAGAGCTGCCTTCAATATCCCATGCCACCTCTCCACCATACCATTGCTCGCTGGATGGTAGCTTCTACAATAGTGGTGATTGAACCTGCATAAATTAGCTAGCTAGACTCGAACTGGTGGTCTTGATCTGTTGTGATATGAAGGTGGCACCCAAAGCGAGCTAGCCATTGAGAGAAAAACGCCTTTGCAACCGTTTCTGCCAAAATGTCAGTGTTCGGAATGGCCTCCATCCATCGTGTGCATTTGTCTACCACTTTTAACAAGTATTTATAGCCATCTGAAAATGGGATTTGATCCATAAGTCCAGATGGACATGGGCAAATCTTGCTGGCGATCCTGTCAAATTCCCTATTTCTACGTGAACATGTCATCCTACTTTGCAGCACTGGTTTTGTAGGCATACACGAGTCCATTCCCTGGCCTCCTTTTTAACTGATGGACAGACAAAATGTGCTGTAAGTAACTTGATGGTGGCATTTGCCCCTGGGTGTACCAGACCATGAACACTGTCAAATACCACCTTACGAAATTGTTGTGGAATGTAAGGGCGTGGCTTCTGCCATGACATATGCACTGTAACTTAAGCCTTCTTCCTGGCATGAGTATCGGCTGTAAGTGAAGCCCTGTTGTGTGGTCTGCCAATAACTTCTGTAGATCCAGGGCCACATCCTGTGATGTCATGAGTTCTTTGTAGTTTATTGTGCTTTTCACACTGCAAACACGAGAAAAGTAATCAGCAACCAGATTCTCCACACCTCTGATGTGCCTTATATCTGTGGTGAATTGACTGACAAAGTCACAAGGAGTACTAGAACACGAGGTGGCCGAGACGTGTAACCAATGGCACCCCATACCATCAAGGCGGGTGATACGCCAGTATGGCGATGACAAATACATGCTTCCAACGTGCGTTCACAGCGATGTAGCCACACATGGATGCGACCATCATGATGCTGTAAACAGAACCTGGATTCATCCGAAAAAATGACGTTTTGCCATTCATGCAACCAGGTTCGTCATTGAGTACACCATCGCAGGCTCTCCTGTCTGTGATGCAGCGTCAAGGGTAACAGCAGCCATGATCTCCGAGCTGATAGTCAATGCTGCTGCAAACGTCGTCGAACTGTTCGTGCAGATGGTGGTTGTCTTGCAAACGTCCCCATCTGTTGAGTCAAGGATCGAGACGTGGTTGCACGATCCATTACAGCCATGTGGATAAGATGCCTGTCATCTCGACTGCTAGTGATTTGAGGCCATTGGGATCCAGCATGGCGTTCCATATTACCCTCCTGAACCCACTGATCCCATATTCTGCTAACAGTCATTGGATCTTGACCAATGCAGCAGAGAGCAGCAGTGTCCCGATACAATAAACTGCAATCGCGATAGGCTACAATCCGACCTTTATCAAACTCGGAAATGTGATGGTACGTATTTCTCCTCCTTACACAAGGCATCACAACAACGTTTCACCAGGCAACACCGGTGAACTGCTTTTTGTGTATGAGAAATCGGTTGGAAACTTTTCTCACGTCAGCACGTTGTAGGAATCGCCACCGGCGCCAACCTTATGTGAATGCTCTGAAAAGCTAATCATTTGCATATCATAGCATCTTCTTCCTGTCGGTTAAATTTCGCGTCTGTAGCATATCATCTTCGTGGTGTAGCAATTTTAATGGCCAGTAGTGTAGAATACATTCTCAGATATGCGAGAGGCTCGAAGACTGCTTAAATAATAGAACCCAATATGTTGTCCTACACAGTGAGTGCTCATCAGAGACCAGGATATAATCAGGAGTGTCCCAGGGAAATGTGATAGGACCACTCTTGCATACATAAACGATATGACGCATAAGGACAGTAGCAATCTGTGACCCTTTTCTGATGGTGCTGCAGTGAATGGGAACACATTGTAACGATATGATTCTAGGAGAATACAGTATGACTAGGACAGAGTTCCTGTTTGGTGTGATGAAAGGCAACTAGCTCTAAATGGAGAAAAATATAACTTAATTCAGATGAGCAGGAAAAACAATCGTTTAATGTTGGGGAATCAGTATTTGTAGTGTGCTGCCTGGCACAGGCATGTCAATTAACTAACTAGGCATAGCACTAAGCTATATCAAAGGGAAGAGACATATGAGATCGGTAGAAGGGAAGGCGAATGATCGACTTTGATTTATTGGGAGAAAACTAAGAAAGTGAAGTTAATCCATAAATGTGAACAAGGATAAGGTGCGTCCACATGAATTTCGAAATGGAGGTCATGTGCAACTGTGAATTGCTTCCTGGGATGGGTGGGAATCTCTTTCTTTGTTTGGCAGGCGTCAGACAGGTGGAACCCATCTGTTTTGTTCTTGTGTGGTATGGTGAGTTTATACTTTAAGGTGATTTATGTGCAATAAGGTCTGTTGGCCTAAAAAAAATGCTGATATTTATAGTTAGTTAGAGACAGCGAGAAGTCATATGGAACGCCACCTCCGAATATTATTTGAATAAAAATTTGAGATGTGGTGCCCCGATCGTCAAGCATTAGATGAGACTTCTCCAATCATATAGCTATAAGGAATAAAAAAGTCTCGAAGTAGGAAAACAGAGAATAAAATGTACGCCAATTTATGAAAAGTTAATGTGAAAACTGTGGACGAATACTCATGTTAATAGCGCAACAACGGAGGAGACTGCCAACTGAACAAAAGAAAAGATAAAGTATGTACAACTCCTCAGCAAAGTACTAGAAATTGAAATGAAGGACATTGGCTATGCAAAAAATACAAAACTGGAAAACGTAGTCTCTATTCTAATGGATTCATAGATCGATGACACTCCAGAATTTATTCAGTCCGATAATATTAATCTGTACTGCACATAATAAATAGTTCAAACTGATAGTATGTGACAGGTTAACTGCTATCGAAACGTTATTACCAGCCTTGTCGCAGCAGTTTACCAAGCAGAACATCTAAAATGTCTCTGTAACTTGAAATTTGCAATCAAAATGTTGCCATGACTTTATAACTTTCGTATTTCTTTTCTTTACACCCTTTTTTTATCTGCAGTCATCTTTGTTTTTTCTCTTTCTGCCGCCTTTTCATTAAAATAAATATATACAAACTCCCAAGCAAAGAAGAGCATGCTTAATGGACTGCTTTCGCAATAAAGCAATAAGTGGACACGGGAATGTACACGCATATATTTGTTCTTTCCACTAATTTTTGTGTATGTGCTTTTATGCGCGATTGTACACAAGGAAAGAGGTACTGCGTGGACATGTCTATAGAACGTTAGTGTGATCTATTCTTGAGTTCTGCTTAGTGCCTGGGATTCCCACCAGGTCGGATTAAAAGAAGAATGTGCTGATAAATTTGTTACTGCTAGATTTGATCAAAATGTATCTATTATGGAAATGCTCAGTGAACTGAAATAGAAATAGTAGATTGATTTTCTATGTTCTGTGACACTAGGACAATTTTATAAAAAATAAAACAATCTCTCGTGACTGTGTCATGATTTTCTTATTTTTCACAAAATCGTCCTAATCTCCCAGAACATACAAAATCAATCTACTATCCCTTTTACCTAATAATATAATATAATGTAATATAATAGTACAATAACAGCTATAATAAAAAATTAATTTTACATATATTCCCATAGGTGAATATAATAAATATATAATAAAAATAAATATGTAAAATTATTTACTTTCTGCTTTAGCAGCCGTAAGATTATTATGATTTGTTGTTTGTCAATGTCTTTTGGGATAACGCTTATTTACTTTTGTACCACTATCACAAGTAACTTTAATTTTACTACGTTCTTTCCGTCATTCTTTACGTGCATAAGAATGTCCACCTGTTCGATATTAATCTTTATAAAATTCCTCAATGCCTTTTTTAATCATACATTGATTACACTGTCTTAATTGTGGCTTGGCACAACCTAAAGACTGCTGTAGCTGTCGCTTAGTGTTGTCCATTTAAATAAAATAAAATTAATGAGAAAAATAATTTCACATTGTGAACATAAGTACATGTATTAGTTAACAAAAGTAAATTTTTTACATTGTGAATTCTAGTTCATGAAATTCATTATTTCCATTTATAAGTTTCTTCATCCCTTTATATTTCAGTTTCATTTGTCCTCTTTTAATTATATCAAAATCAAAATCGTCAATTAATTTAGAAAATCTATTTGGTACAATAACTTTAAAATCATTATTAAATTCTAGACAAAGTTATTCTCCAAATCTAGTATTTAAATATTCACAGTCTGTAATATTATATATGTGGTGTGCGTACTGTAAGATCTTTGGTACACACACCTTCAGATTATTTGACTTGTCGCTCTAACGAAGTAGGCAAGCGTCAGCAATATGTCTCCTGGTCTTCTCGTGGCGTGTTTAAATTCTCCCATTAGGTCAGACGATAGAAATGCCACTTGCACACTTAGAGTAGCAGATTGACGGTGACCAACTTTAAACAGAACTTGATTAATTTTCACACACATTTATTAAAATAACAAAAAGCATAGACATTACTTAACTTGATTCTGGATCCTATTTACAATTGACAATCTGAAGTTCCTCTGGTCTTGGTACGTTAATCTTATTCTCACGTATCTCTGGTACTTGACAAAATTGTCTATACATTTAGCTACATGGCTATGTACAGGAATATGATAATCTTCTTAGGTGGAGACTGAAACTTGACTATAGACTGGTACAGAGTAATGCAGACTGGTACAGACTGGTGCAGACTGACTAATTGGAGGTCTGTACACTTGTTATGATACCTTGCACATTCAGGTATCACTGCGCAAGTGTGATCCGCAAGGAGAAAAGGTTCTACATTAGCAGCAATCTCATTGGCTGCATTACATATTAATACGCGGATCGGCGGAAGCAGAATATGGTCCGTCTCTAAGACAGCGCCATCTTGTAGTGCGGAGACGGACGAGCGCTGCGCCTGTGCTGGTGTGCTTAGCGGGGCGCTATCTAATGGGAAAGTTGTGTACTCGCTCACTATGCGAAACTATGTACACAACAATATAATACATTTATCTATAGGGCATTTACTTTTCTAATTTCTTTAGAAATACTCAAATTATTTAGCTTTTTGATTAAAGTAGTCTCCATTTATATAGAAAATTTTTTATTAGATTTATATATAGTAATTGTATATTAGATTTTCAATAATGAGTAATGACCATATTGTAATGCATCTAATCTATTTTCTATAACATATCTTTCATTATCATGAGGATTTAGTGCTTTTTTTTTTACTTGAAAATTTATAGATTTTATGTTTCTCACTTTTAAATAAATAAAAATTTCTATATTGTTCTATATTGTTAAACAAACAATCTTTATAATCTTCTAAACTTATTTTGTTTCCAACAACACATTTTGTTATTCTTTAAGATTCCTATACTATTTTGTCACCAACTTTATAAGCACACAGTTTTGCTCTTAAACCACAAAATTCTTCCATTATTTTTCCATTACATTCATCTTTCATTTTACCAACAACCTTCTTGTTTACTTTGGGAATATTACATATATTATATGATGGATAATCACTTGTACCAAAGTAATCAATCATTGATTTCATATCTTCATCGAAATCTTCTGTTTTATTATTGTAAATATAACTATCTGTATCTTGATAACATAATTCAATATTTTCTCCATATTTAGGCTTCATAACTCTATAGTGAAAATCATACATTAATTCTTTAGATAGGTCAAGAATACTTAATCCAACATAAGTAGGTTTATTAAGTATTATTTTAGTTTTAGTCGTGTGAATAGCAGCAAGATTTTCATTAAATATAGTTCTATGTTTACAGTTTGGTTTAGCTACAAGTTTATCACATATTTTACTATTTGAAACTAATTTTATATCTTGTCTTTTTCTGATGTTTTCTATTGTCTTGCCAAACATGGAACTATTCATTAATTTATAGAAATCTTTTTCAAAATCATTTGTATCTTGAGTTCTTAACTGTGTGTTTAGATCTATTATTTAGTTAACCAATTAGTTTGTTTAAGTTATAAAACTTTATCATTTGTTGTAAGTTTCATTCCTAAAGATAAATATTGTTTAAAATTTCTATAATGAACCACAAAATTACACTTTTTATCTAAAGTAGTTATTAATTTGCTTTCATTTCTACCTGGAACAAGTTTTGATTCAGGAGCTAGTGGTAAATCTTTATGTAAATCATGTAATTCTTTGGGATATTCTAGATCTACTTCAAATATATATCCATTATGACTATTGTTTGACATTTTGCTTATTTTTGTACAATTACAATTATTTGGTTCTTCACATTTAACTCTGCCATATGTTAATATTAGTTAATAGCAAAAACATATAGATTATTTGCATCTAGATACATTATATAATTTGATATTTCATTATATTATAATCTTTTAAATAATTGTTATTTGCTTTTACATATCTTTTACAACATTGTGAAATTCCACCTCTTATTCCTTTTTCAACCATTAGTAGGATATCATAATCATGTAATAATTCAAGTTTTTGATCAGTAATTTTTAACTTTGCATCCCAAGATAAAGCTCATGCTGTAAAAAACCAAGTAGGATCTAAATTATATGTATTTATACATGCATTTCTAAAATTTTAAAATACATCATTCAAAAATAATACATCAGTTTTAAGATATAAATCATGATATTCACAAAGATTTTTTATATTGATTTTTTTTCCAAACTAATTTTGCATGTTCATAATCTTCATCACTTATGTCACAATCATCTAATTCACTATAAAATTAATCTTCTGTTGGTAATTGTGTTTCTTCAAATTTCTCCAAGAATCCATGTAATCATATGGATAAACACCATTTCTAATTACTAGATTAAATAATTCTGGAAAAATATGCTTTTTAATGTTTTTTATTGATTTTCTTTAAATTTGATGATAGTTTATCAAGTGAAGAACTATAAATCTAAATGTATCAACAAATCTCATTTTTAAAATTTTTGTATGTTTACTAAAAGTACTATATTTTTTTTCATTGTATGGTATTAATTCTATTTCTTTATTATTATAACCAAGTCCTTTTACAAAAAGATGTGAATCATAACCAGATAAATTATGTAAATAAATAGGTACAAAATCGGGTTATTGTAGTTTTAAATTACACACATTACATAATGGAGCAATATATTTTCCAGATAAATGATCATGATGATGTACTTTTTTATTCTTTTTTGTATAAGGACATTTACATAGTGTGCAAACTCTAGATTTAAGATAAATTTTGTGTTCATCAAGATCAACTGGTTTCATTTCTTCAATTTCAGACTATTTTTTTCCAATTTCTTCAATGTCTTGTTTTATACATTCTATAAATTTTTATGACAATTTGGTCCTCTATAAACAACATGATTATATAATTTCAATACATATATTTAATATAATAACAAAATCCACTTAGTTCATGTTTTTGATAATTCATTGTATATGATGTTTCCGGATTTGGTTCGCAATTATCCATTTTTAAAAGTAAGCTTTAAAATTCACCTTAAATAACTAATGGAACTTTTTGAGTAAATCGATAATTTTGAAAAAATATAAATTCTACTTCACCTGGCATTTCAACTTTTAATGGTTGATTAGCTAAACAATTTTTTGTGCGTTCATCTAATTTTTCTTTACTATTAAAATGTAGCAATCATAAACCACAAATAGATTTTATTTCAGTATGTTTAGCCATTTAACTTGGTAGATGTCTAACTTAATTTTTAGTATAACAATAATGTGAATTATTATCTTTCTTGAAATAAAGTAGAATTACATGTTTTTCCTTGATAGATTTTGTTATTTTTAATGGATACACTTGATAACTTTCATCTTCATCATCAAATGAATAAACATTAAGAGATACATTAATTATATTTTCAATTTTTGGTATCTAATCAACTAATACAGGAAATACAATATTTTCCAGTTCTTTTTATCATGATCATGACCAACATTTTTATATTTTGTTATTCTTTCTGGATGTTCATCTTCAGGAAACAAAGCTGCTTTATAGACCATAAAACACTTTTGATCTTTATTTTTCACATTAACACATCCTTTATTTTATCTGGTAAGTCAATATAAGTTGAACCTCTGATTGGAAAATAGTTGTTAATTGCGAGTTGTAAATCAATAATTCTATTTAATAACCATCCTGATCCTTGTGCTTGAAAATAAGATATTTTTTCTAAAATATGTCTTTTACCAAATTTGGAATTTTTTATTAAAATCTTTTTCAGTTAAAACAGTGTAGTTTGAGGTTGTTGATCAAATTCTTGAACTGTTTCATTTGTTTCACCTGTTTGTAGTGTAAATTCACAACATAAATTAAAATTTATTTTTGCACCTTGATGTACTTTCATGTAGTCTTTAACAATCTTTAAAATTTTTGTTTTTACTGCATTTAAGAAATGATGAGTATCAAGAACAGCCATATTGTTTTCTAAATTTATGGTTTGTAATCTGTTTCAAAATGCCTCTTCAACTAAGTAATCTTGAATTGTTTTTCTATCTTGCGGTTTTGCAAATATATTTGTAGAAGATGAAAATATTTCTTTTAATGGCTTAACTTCTTTAGTTAGAAAAACATCATAAATATCATAAAGTGGTAACTTTTTGCAAAGAATTTCACTTACTTCAACTTTATTAGTTATAACAATATTTGTTTGATTATCACTTACTTATAGAGTTATATATAAATTTACAATATTTTTATAGTTTTTACTTACTTCAGTTATATAAATTTTATGATTTTTCACTTATTTTAGACATATTATTTTTTAACAATATCTATATTATTTTCACTTACTACAGGCGTATTATTTCTAGCAATATCTGGATGATTACTAATAATAATTGAACGATTACTAATAATAAATCTAATTAAATGAGTTTTACGTAAATTTGAATCTTCCTCATAAATTATATTCTTTACAAAATTCACGAAGTGTTACAACAGTAAACAGTTGTAGTTGATTAGCAACTTTGTCTAGTTGAACAGCAATGTTACTTTCCGTTTTCCTCTTCTATTTATTACAAAAAATTTATTTGATATGTAAAAAATATTTTTTGAATAGAAATATAATTATTTAATAGATGTAGTCTTAAATAATTTAATAATAAGTGGAAAATAGAATTAGTATAACAATTAATTAGTCTTTTAAAAAGTTAGTTTAACAATCAAATAGTTTTAATCAATTAGCTTAACAATTAATTGGTTTATGAACAGTTAGTTTATTATTTAGTTTAACAATCAATTAGATTTTAAGCTGTTAGTTTAACGATCAGTTTGCTCTTCTATTTATTAAAAAATTCATAAGTTCTGTAAAAAATTATTTTTCTTAAATAAAAATGATGATTATTTAATAGATGGATAGATAATTAATCATAAAGGATTATTATTTAAAGTTAAAGCTTTCTTTTCTTAATATATTCTTAGGTACATTTCTTACATTTCTTATTATGTTTATCTTTATATCATGGATTTATATAAAAACAGTTTAAATTTTAAATTTTTTGATAAATTTTACATTTCTATTTTTCTTCATTTATAACTTCTTCATCAATAATTGTAGATTCATTTTCCATTTTTGTATGTTCTTCCCTTGGATTTCCTCTAAAATGTTCTTTAAAATAATATTCATCGACATGTTCGACACATACACATTGAATTCGATTTTTATTGTAATTATCTATGTGATATTTATTTAAACATGTTCTACATATAGTTCTATAACGATGTTTTAAATACTTTTGTAAAGTGAAATTTTCAATTGATTTCTCTGTGTTACAATATTTACAAAATTTAGTTTTCACAGAACAAACTTGTTGAACTTGTATGTGTTCAATTTGTGTGGAAAAAAATTTATTAGAATAAATTTTACTTTATTCATATAATTTAGTTTTATAATAATCATCACCAATAATCTTTAGAGCCGCCATAATATTCTGCTTCATCTGAGCATCAAACATTGCATTAATATCAATTATTTCATTTTTTTCTGGTACTTTATTTTTAATAATAGTCTGCAAAGTGGACAATTTTCTTTTTCCTTTAACCATTCATCAATACATTCTTTATGTAGAAAATGTTTGCAATTTGTTTTAACAAATTGATTATTATCACATAAACAAATAGGACAATCAATATCTTTTTCACATACCACAATTAGCACATAAATTTCTTTTAGTTTAGTTTGTATTTCGTTTTGATTCGCCATTTATAAGAAACAATTCTTAATAGATCTATAAAAAAAGCTAAACTCCCTACTTCAATTTAATCATATGTACAAACCATAAATTTCACATAATGGTTATTTTTAGCAAAACTAATAAATAATATTTCTCTTAAATGGAATCGATTGTAGATATTTTCAAAAACAAGATCATGTACGTACAACAATAAACAATTTTTTATGAGTATTGATGAAGAAAATAATCCATGGTTTACAGCAAAAGATATTGCCGATATTTCAGAATATAATCAAACACATAAAGCATTTAAACATGTTGATGATAATAAATTATTAGAAAATTTAGAAATCATGGTGAATGTAAGATTAGAAAGGAGATGATTGATGCTTATAAATATCAAATACAACATAAATTTAATTGTATCAACTACTACAAGAACTGAATAAAGTAAACACAGAGATATTCATTTAAAAGATGATAGTATTAAACTGAATGATGATAGAATTAAAGGGTTAAAGATGATCATATTCAAAATTTAAGAGAAACAGTTACTATTGCATCAGATATAACAGGTAAAAGAAATGAAGAAATAAATATTTTATTACCACATATAGTGCCTAAAACAATTAATGAAAACTCAAAACCAACATTCATTCTTTCATTGATTCATTATCGGATCATGAATGTGAATAAACTATTATGTCGTTAGAACACAACAAACAAAATTACAGAAACAACTGTATAAAATTGAAGATAGACATCCAAATAGTGAAGAAATGTTAATTTAATAAATGTTAATTCAATAAATCTGTATCAAAGCATGAAAGAAAATTTTATGACTGTCTGTCATATGAACTATTTTAATATTTAGGATATCTATACTCAAGAACAACTGATTAAGGATATATTTAGTTTTAATCAAACTGAACTATTATAAAATAACTTTATTTACCCAACACTTATGTGAATTATAAAAACCTAACCATTTAACATATACTTTATTATGTTTCTTTTTTAATAATTTTTAGACTAAGTATACATGTGGATACTATGCTTTTTGTAGTTCTTGTTCATAAAAATTCCCTTTTAAATCTCTTAATTTCTATGTAATTGGATTAGAATAAATAACAACTTCAATTTCAAATATTTCTGTTGACCAATTAGCTCTATTGCCTGTTTCAAAAAGATCTTTATTTTTACTATTTCTAAGTTTATCACCTTTTTTTAAACTTAGCTATCTCATTAGCGCCAGCTAAAGCATACTTTAGTATGTGAATAGATACAGTGTTACTTATTTTTAATTCCTTTTCATTAAGTTCTATTGGTTTCATTTTTATTGTAGATTTTTTTATGTTTTCTATATTCATGAATTAGATCTTTAATTAAATTTATCAATTGATAATTTCCTTGTAAAGCAAATATTTTCCACATTTTTTCTTTAAGTATTCTGTTAAATCGTTCAACAACAGATGTCTTTAATTCTGAAAAAGTTTGATGATGATTAGTGTTATATTTTTTATTCTTAAAATTCTTTATTATATAATTATTTGCCACTATCTGTTTGTAAATTATTTGGCTTTTTTATCTATAAATGTTTTTTGGATGCATCAAATATATATTTAGTTGATTTATCTTTAATAGGAACAGCAAATGCATATTTTGAAAAAACCTGAGTTACTGTTAATATATATTTATAACCGTATATTTTAGAAATTACTTTTAAATTACCTGAATCCATTTCAACTAAATCACTTTGCCATAAATAATCTATACTAAAAGAAACAACATTTCTTATTTTAAAGTTCTTTCTCAATGGGTTATTTAATTCATTAATTATATTTTCACGAACATTATTATTATAATTTAAAGCTTCACCAGCAAATTTTTTTAACAAATTTACTCTTTTTAGTTTTACAGATTGTACAAAGACCTTCAATTCTTAGTCTTTCATTTTTAGTTGTTACTCTATACAGATTATGTGTATCACTTAACTTGTAACATGCTAAATAAAAAATATGTTAATCATATGAAGTATGATTTTCCATTTATATAGATTAAAATTTAATAAATTTAATATTAATTAATTTTTCCATTACTTCTAGATCTTTACCTACTTTTTTGTCCATGCTTTTGTTAATTTCTGATTCTAATGATTTAACCTAACTTTCTGCTGAATCAATTTTATTTAAAGTGTTAGTAAGATTTCTTTTCATATCGTTTATTTCTTAATTATAATGTTACGTAATACCCCCTATAATACTATTTCTTTATTTAAGTCTAAAAGACTTTATTAACATAGTTATAAAATTGTGTTAAAATACTTGTACATTCTGGTTTTGAAACAAAATTTAAATGGTTCATTAACAAAATAATGTTTGTTAACTACATCTTTTGCATCAATTGGATCATTTATATTAGCATGTCTTCCGTTTTTATACCCAATATATCCTCTAGTTATTTTAAAGATAACATTAAATTCGTTTTGAAATTCTTTAATTACATTAGTTATCTTTGGATATATTGAAGAGAGTGGTTGTTTAATACTATTTTCAGTTTCTCCTAGTTCGAATGTAGATGTAGTATGTACTTGTTCATTTTGTTCAAATAAATTTATCTTATTTCCAAAAATGTCCATTTATTAAATCTAAAATATCACTAAAATAATTCTCACGTAGCAATTTTAAAACAAACAGACATAAATGACCACATATTACTTAATGAAAATTCTGTATTATTTCTGTATTGTAATATAATTTATCTTTTCCTGAATCATTTACTAAATGTTTTGATATATTACCACCATATGAATAAAAGAACTTTTTTAATTTTTATTTTTAAAATTACAAATCCAAATTGTACCAGGATTACCAGATGTATGTAAATTAACTATACCACATTCAACTTTAAATGGCTTATTTGGTACTTCATCAATCATATATACTCCACAAAATAGTTTAATTTTTTATTGTTTAGTAAGTTCTTCCATATCAAAATTATTTAATGCATTATCTCTAATATCAATTAATTTTTCGATTTTTTTTTGTTTTCTTTATTCCACATCTGGCTTTCTTTTCCATTTCTAAATTATGTCTTGTTTTTCTTCTAATTCTTTATCAGCATTCCTCTTGTTTATAACTGCATTTGCAATTGCTGCAGATACAGCATCTATGGAACCAATTGTTGCTAAATAAGGTAATGCAGCTAATAATACAGGTAAAAGTCCGCCTTCATGTTGTGTTACTCTTTTACCATCTTTCCTTTTTGTTAAATATTCAATAATTTTTTACAAAAAAAATACCTAATGTTACAAGTAAATTTCCACCATTTTCCTTTTCTTTTTTCCTTTTTCGAACATCTGTTAAAAATGGTTCAGTCGTGTTTAATTGTTCATTTTTTAATTTTGATTTAATTGATTGTGGTTTAGTTTTGCCACTAGGTAGTAAAGTATAATCAATTGTAAAGTTATTTATTTATATAGATAAAAATTTAATAAAGATCTTTAAATTTATAATCCCCAACCATTTTCACCAACATTAATTCCCATACCTAATTTTCGTTTTCCAAACATTATTCCTCTAACTGCTGTTGCTGCACCTTTTCACGAAATGAAGCATCATTGAAATACATTCTTCCTTTTGCAGCTAATCGAATTTCTTTGACAGTTATATGTTTTTTTTCTAAATTTTATTATCTCTATAAGCAATATCATGTTTATTACAAACTTCATCTAATGGATTTATACATTTATCACCTTTATCTAATTTTTCTTCTAATTTCGTTCCAGGACGACAATAATGATAACCTGCAAGATACATTTCAAATGGAAATTTGTTAATTAAAGAATTTACTAATACTTTTCCATATTTATCACTTTTCCAAAATGTTTGTGGAAGATTATTTAAAAATCGAATAAAATATGGTATTCCTTTTGGATTATAAGTTATGAAATCACTAAATCTATTTGTTATAATTTGTTCAGTACTAACTTTTTCTTTAAGATAATTCTTTTCTCCAACTAATTCTTCACCATGAATTACTACTAATATATCAATTAATTGTCTGACATCATTTAACCAAACATATTCAATTCCTTTATCTGTCTATTTTTTTAACTAAACCTTCACCTATTTTTTCAGGAGAACTTGTTTCTGAATCATCTATAGTTTGTTTTCTAAAATTTGGAAAATAACCATCAACAATTTCTTTTATTAAGTAATTTTATTTATTAATCTTACTTCATATTATTTTATTTGGATTATTATCAGAATACAATACTCTAGAATTATATAATATATCTGCATAGTTTGATAAATCTACAGCATCATACTTTAAATTTAAATCTTCGACAGTAATTTGTTTTTCAGTTAAAAGTTTCATTAATCCATCTGTACCTTCATATGTTTTATCACCAATTTTTAGTCTATCTCCATTTAATTCAACAGGTAATTTACCAACATATTTAAACATACCAACTGCTTTTAAACCAAATACTTTATCTTCACTATGATTAATATACTGTAACATTCATTCACTAACATTATCTTTTTAGTTTAATTTATCTTTTTACTTTCATTTATCTTTTTAATTCATTTTCTTCTTGGTATTTATTTAATATGTCTTGAATTTATGATTCACTTAACGTATAATCATATTTTCCAGGAACTTCACCAGACCAATCTGTAAATGGTTTAATTGGTGATAAATCTCCAAAATCTTCTATATGATGACGATATGGAATGACTTGTTTTTCAACTTCTCTGTTTTCTTCAATTGCTTTTAAAACATTATCACCTAATCTTTCGATTCCTTGTAGAAGTTGTTCAATTGCGTCAATAACAGGTTGATCTTCCTTTTTATATTTCTCATATTCTGTTCTTGGTTGTTTTTTCTAAAGCTTAAATTGTTCTTTCAATTCTTCACCTTTACTTCTAACTTGTTTAGTTTTTTTAACAACTTCTTCATCATACTTTGCAAACATTTATTAAAGAAGGAAAAAATTAGTTATGTTTAAGTTTGATGTTTATGTTAACATTTATGTTTGTTTAACATTTTTGTTTATGTTTATGTTTATGTTTATGTTTATGTTTATGTTTATGTTTATGTTTATGTTTATGTTTATGTTTATGTTTATGTTTATGTTTATGTTTATGTTTATGTTTATGTTTATGTTTATGTTTATGTTTATGTTTATGTTTATGTTTATGTTTATGTTTATGTTTATGTTTATGTTTATGTTATTAAGAAATGTATTTTATTTCTAAATTTACCTTCATTTGGTTTTCATCATTCCTACATGGACAACACATTTCTTTAAAACTATCAAACTTTAAATCTCCACCAACGAACTCATGGTAAATATGATTTAAATCTGTATCATCTTGACGAACTATATTTAAAAAATTTAAGTTATCTGTAACTAACTGCTTTGGTATTTTTGAATAAGTCTGTGCAAAATAAAAGGAATCTATACCTTTGTAACTTCTTCTAGTAATATATTTTTTTACAATATGTTGATTATCTAAAATGAAATCACTGAATACCACAATTTAATTATTTTCGCATACATCTAATGGAATAATTTCTTCATTCTTTTCAATTAAACTAATAATTTGTTTATTGATTTTATCTTCAATTTTTTACATTGTTTTATACATTCTTGATATTTTGGTTGATCTAAACTTTTTGAATAAATATATAAGTGTTTAATTTTATCCAGTTTAACCAACTTGGAGCTAAAATATAATCATCAATCATTAATGTTGTTTTTCCACAACCACTTGGTCCAGTTATCTAATAGAATTTGGTAAAAGCTTACCATGTTTGATTTTTGAATTCTTTACTCGAATCCTTACTTTAGGTTCCCAATCTGTTTTATTCAGTTATTTAATAATTTATTCAGTAATAAATGAGCCGCCTTTTTCAACTTAGTGATAAATCTTCAATACTTAGAAAAAGAGTAACTGTTCCAATATGTGATAGTTATACTAATGTTTCACTAGTTGGTTTTTATTCAACTTTTTAATGCCAAATATTGCAACAAAAAATAATGAACTTTATTGTGATGGTGAAACATTATAAATTCCTGTAGGTCCATATAGTTTTAAAAATTTTAAAAAATTATTCATTCTAAAAACCTAATATACCTATTAATGCAGATGAAATAGAATTGTTATTGAAAGTGATGTAAAATTATGTATGGATATGTAAGATGGTATTGGAAGTTTACTTGGCTTTAACAATCAAATTATTTTACCTATTGAATAAGCTGTAGCTAAAGATGTCCCTAAAATATTCCTTAGTGAATACAAATTTAATCTTGGTGATGGAATGTATGTGAAACATAATGATCGTTTTCATAAAGAAACTAATATTAGAGCTTCATTTAAAGATAATGGAGAGATTGGTGGACTAATAATGTATGAACCAAAATATCCCATAACTGTTCCTATTTTTCATACAATTCAAGATTTAGAAGATACTATAACTGATGAAAATGATAATTTAAAAGACTTTCATGGTGATACTTAAACAGTTGTTTTAGAAATATCTTTATAAATTTTTTCCTTAATAAATCAGCAATAGTTAATGCAATCTTAGACTGTCATGAATAAAATTGAAAGTTATTAATTCTGGTGATTCCCTGTCAATGAGAAAACTAAAAATAATTTAAATGTTCCTAACAAAGATACAGAAATTGAAATAAGTATAGGTGATGGTTGGCTTCATCTAAATCATGCACAATTTTATATGAATTTTAGTATTATTGGAAATGATGGAACAGATTAACCATCTCATGATGGAAAATCAAATAAAAAATAAATTGATAATTATGTAGCAAAACTATTTGATTTCATAACGATAAAGGAAGGAAATAATATTTCATCTAGAATTCAGCATCCTTTTATATCTTCATCTGTTTTACTTCATCTAACTTCGTCTGTTACTGACAAAACAAGTTTAGAAGGACATACAATTAATACAGGAAAAATAAATAGTAAAAGAAATGAAGTTCTTTATCCATTATCATTACTTGGATGATTTTTTAAAGATTATAATGACATTATGTGGGAAGGAGATTTAACTGTAATTTTTACACATAGTTCATCTTCTGATAATGTACTTCTATGTTGGCCTGATAAAAATGATGCTGGAATTGAAATAAAAGATACACTTTGTAAAGAAGGTAAAATTATTATAGAATCTATAGTAATTCGAGTGCCTATTGTTAAATATGAACCAAATTACATACTTGAAAAATATGAAAATATTCTCAAAAATCCTAAAATTCCTATTTCTTTTTATGAACTTCAAACAGAAGAAGTTGCTGGATTATCTGGTAAAAATAATTTTGAACTAGATATTATTAATTACTATAACCCTTCAGAATTTGATATACCATATTTTTTGTTGTATTTCAGACAAATCGAAAAAATAATCAATTAGTTGATTTGTCATTATTTAATCATGTTAAACTACAGAATATTATTTAAAAAATGGAGGTAATTGAGTTTTACCTCAAGAAATGT
The DNA here is from genome assembly GCF_023864345.2 of Schistocerca serialis cubense. Taxonomy (NCBI): domain Eukaryota; kingdom Metazoa; phylum Arthropoda; class Insecta; order Orthoptera; family Acrididae; genus Schistocerca; species Schistocerca serialis. The sequence continues at coordinate 1,128,750,224 of NC_064639.1, forward strand.
GGAATATTAATTCGCCAAATAATTTTCTAAAAGCATATGATGCATTTTTAGATTTTAAAAGATTTACTTTACTAAAATCAGATATGGATATCAATACATTTAGTTTTGTAAATCATTATCCAATTTATGTCATTAAATGACACATAGAAAGAATGTAATTATGTATGGTACAAAGAATCTTACATATGTTGCACAACATAGAATACTTACTGAAAATTTTTAATTATTAACATTTGCTTCTATATAAATGAATGAAAAACTAAAAAAATTTATAAAAGTGTTAACTTGATATTTATATATGTTTCTGAAACATTTTAAGAAGGACAGAAAAAATAAAAACTAGAAATTATAATATAATTTTCTTATTGTTAACTAATTAATTTTAATTAATTCACTTATATTCACAATGTGAAACTATTTTTCCCATTAATTTTATTTTATTCAAATGGACAACACTTAAGCCGTGTACGCACTGCCACTGGAAACATGTTTCTGTTGGAAATATTGTTTTCTGCGATGTTTCCAATTTTGTTTCTGTCTCTGTTTCCGTCCACACTGGCGGCAAACATTTCGCGTTGTGTGTTCACGCTGTCTGTAGTGCTCCTTGTGTTATTGAGTTCATATCGTCTGCTGCTGCATTATGTCTGGTGTCGAAGAAACAATAATGATATGTGGTGCTGCATTATTAATACTAGAAGGTTTACACAAACAAAATGAAAATCGTCCTCGTCGTTGGTGGAGAAAAACATTCTATAGAACTGGCGGAAATAACCTGCTATGTGAGCTGAGTATGGAAGATGGCTCTGGCTTCCACAACTTCACTCGGATCTCACCTACTGATTTTGAATATCTGGCAAATATGATATCACCATTTGTTTAAAAAAAAAGACACGAATTTCAGGAAAGCTATTTCAGTCAACCAAAGGCTTGCAGTTACTCTTCGTTTCCTGGCAACAGGAGATTCATTTCAGAGCCTTGTGTATTTATTTCGCATTTAGAAACTAGCAATATCGCAAATAGTACCTGAAGTATGTGGAGCTCTGGTGGAAGTACTGAAGGTTTATGTAAAAGGTAAGTAAATGAAAAACATCGTTAAATAAGCACATTTCCGAAGTGTTATTATTTCTCAATTACATTACATATCTCATCAAACACAACTTCTGCAATTTCATTGTCACTGTCTTCATAACTCGAAAATGTAACAGGGAAATTATTACTTGACGATGATGATGGCCCTGCCACATTCATACCCCTTGTCGACTGCTCACTTTCCAAATACGCTACATGCTGTTTCATATATCACATCATTAAGCAAAGCCATTGGTTTCTAACTCTGGCAATTTCCGTAAAACTGATGCCATATACTGCCCATACGTACTACATTCATCGTTCTTGTTCTCTTCTTGTTTTTGCAGCACTTTAGTTAATAATTGAGACGCAATCTTGTAGGGTTACTGCATATCTTTTTTCACGCCCATCCTTCTAATTTTTCGTGGTGGAGGACTGGAAGGTCCAGCTGCAACCTTTTCATCTTCATTTGTGCCCTCTGGCGAATGTACAAAAACCTGAAATCAAATTTATTTCTTTCAGATACCTGCGACTAAAAACGACTGGAGTGAAATAGCATGTTTATTCTCCCAGAGTCTTCAGTTCCCCCATTGTGTTGGAGGAATTGATGGGAAACATATCGTGCTACAGTGCCCTGTTGGTAGTGGAAGTGCATATTATAATTATAAAGGTTCATTCAGCATTGTGCTGCTTGCTGTCGTCGATGCCAGCTACAACTTTTTGTACACAGATATCAGCTGCCAAGGCAGAATATCAGACGGTGGTGTGTTCAAAAACGCGAGCATAAATGAGTTAATTAACAAAAAGAAACTTATCTTGCCACAAGTTGAATGCTTACCAGGTGGCACCAAGGCCCTACCATATGTTTTTGTAGCAGACGATTAAAGGTTCAAAAGAGAGAGTTTTTAATTACAGACTTTCAAAGGCCAGAATGGTTGTTGAGAACACTTTCGGCATTATGGTTTCAGTTTTTCGTGTGTTTAGTAAACCTATGTTGCTACAACCAGAAAAGGCAAAAACTGTCACACTTACAGCTGTATGTCTCCACAATTTTTTAAGGCGAAATGCTGAGGCGAGAAACCAGTACACCCCACATGGAAGCTTCGATTCCTACGATTTACAAACGGGTGAGATGATTCCAGGCACATGGAGACGAGATGACACTGCATCAGTTTTCATTTCAGCACAGAATATACCAAGGAAAGCTGCTTCCACGAATAAACAAATTCGAGACGAATTTGCTAATTATTTTTTAAGCCCACAAGGAAGTGTACCGTGGCAAAATAACTATGGGTGAATGTGACTGTGTACTATACAATACAAATAAAGACAAACAAGCATAATTTTCGTACCTCATTTTCCACAGTATCTGTTGTCTCCTTTGGCTCATGTACATCGTCCAAGAACTGCAGCAGCCGATAGCTGAACCAGTTCGAGTTATATGAAGCGTCTGCACCACTACCAGATGGTCTGCTGGAAATAATTTTTCTTTTCTCGCGCCTATAAGCAACCACGAGCGATCGTATCTTTTTCTCTACACCGTGTCCGTGCCAAAATCTGCTGCAATTTTCGCAAGTGCATCGTGTTATTTAACAGTGTTTTTATATTAATTGCTCCGGACGTTCCATAAGCAATCCTCCCCCTGGTATATGGCAGTTAAATCAACAATTTGTTGCCTTGACCACTCCATTATTTTAGAGAAATAAAGCGAAAACCACACTACAGTAAACACAACACCATTTAACGGTTGATGACACACATGCTCACACACACACACACACACACACACACACACACACACACACACACACACACACACACACACACGCGCACGCGCTAGGGCCTGCAGCGGTGACAAGTGGTAGCTAGCCTGAAACATTGTTTCCTTTGATCTGTACCGTCACTGCTACTGGTAGATGTTTCTGTGTTTCGAAACATGTTTCCAAATGGTGTCCACATCAAGCTGCGAGAAACATGTTTTGAAAACATGTTTCAGGCTCAGTGTGTACGGGCTTAAGCGACAGCTACAGCAGTCTTTAGGCTGTGCCAAGCCACAATTAAAACAGTGTAATCAATGTATGATTAAAAAAGGTATTGAGGAATTTTATAAAGATAAATGTCGAACAGGTTGTAACGTCCACGCTCGGGCGTACGTTAACTCTTTAAAGCCTGTACTATGATAAGTTGACGGGCTTCACCTTATAGGAAAGGATTTTAGTAAATATGTTGACCGCGTGTACCTAATTGGAAGCAAAACCGGACTTATACCCCGACAGTAACAACAATGATACGTCAAGCAAGTATAAGTGCAACTACACATTAGGACGGACAAGAAACATACACCACAGATGCTACCAATGGTTAATAATACGGTCGCCAGCCTAATTAGGCATTGAGTGAGTTTTTTCCTTGTACAAGTGGATGTACGTACAAGCATAACCACACGTAGTAATACTGTGTTATATGGTGAATTTTTTGAACCAGAAAAATCTAATGAACTAAAATTTTCTCTTTCTGTACTAATTTGAGCAAGCTGTAAATACACAACATTACACTACAATGATTACTACGAACTGCGTTTTGTCTATTGATCCAACTAGAATCGGACATAGGTCACCCTAGCAATAGCACTTTTGACACACACACATACAATAGCAATTTTAATAATGGTAAAACACTGATAAATTTAGGTTTTATATTGACTTTAACTTTACTGATCAAATCAGTTCAATCACTTCAGAATTTGAATGAATAGAACAGAGAAGAGTGAAAGAGGGGGGGGGGGAGGACCCTGAAACTGTTATGATCACGGTGTTGAAACCATTAACGATTGGAAACATTAAATATTCAAGATTTATGAGATATGAATTATTACTCTTATTGTCCAATTACTTCCTCATTTAACTACCATTATTTTTGTCTCAAATTAATTAAGCTTCCTTATTAAGCCAATTCCAAAATTATCTTAGTACTCTGTCAGACCTTTGCTCTTTACTCATATTTTCATTAACAATAAAGCTCCTTAAGATTCATTCTAGCATAAATAGATCTGTTGATAATTTTTTATATGTACAGTAGTTGTTGTTACAAGGTGGACATTGTTATGTATGTAAAGAACTTGTGAATGTGGTAGAACTGTAAATAACCATTATCTCAAACACATTTACAAACAACAGAGCATAATAATCTTATGGCTGCTAAAGCAGCAAGTAAATAATTTTATATATTTATTTTTATTATATATTTATTACATTCACCTATGGGAAATGTATGTAAAATAAATGATTTTTTATTAAAGCTGTTATTGTATTATTATATTACATTATATTATATTATTAGGTAAAAGGGATAGTAGATTGATTTTGTATGTTCTGGGAGATTAGGACAATTTTGTGAAAAGTAAGAAAATCGTGAGTGACACATTCACTAGAAATTTTTTATTTTTTATAAAATTGTCCTAGTGTCCCAGAACATACAACATCAATCTACTGGAAATCCCTGTTTCGCGAAAAATAGAGAAAGCCTAGAGAACCGGCATTTCCTGCTGACTACAGAACGATTCTTCTACTACCAACATACATGTCGCCAAAGGATCATGAAGACAACATATGGTAGCAAACTGTATGGTAGCTTGCTGAGTGTGTATGCATGGCTGACCACCTCGTAAAAGCATATTATAAAGTCTATATGTATATTTTCATTGTATGAAAGTTCCATATTGTGGTGAGACGTTCCCTGCATCAATAAATAAACAGAACAACACCTTCTGCTTGTGGGCATTGTCATTCTTCCCATAAAGTAAGTTATAGAGTGAAGGTATAATGTGCATTGGAGTGAGATGGGACAGATCACAAAGGCTAAAGTTGGAGTAAACATGCTCACATTTAATTTACAATTAATGTTAGATACGAGCAAAGTTTCTCACTTAGCGGCAATATGCGCTCTGCTACTTTAGATTTTTTTTCTATTCTGATGATATTAAGCACAGAAATCGCTGTAGAAGAGCGATAAGTTATGTGATAATTGACTGTGTTAAACAGCTGCTCAGTGCAATGAAATATGTCAGAATGCTCAACAAAATTAATTGAACTTCATACTACAAACAATATCGGCCTTAAGGTTCCGAAAGAGAGATCACAAATATGCAACAGATAACATGCAGATGGCAAGTAATTGTCACATCACCAAACTTTCGCTTTCCAGCAGAATTTATCAGCCAGAACATAAGATTTGCAAGTACAGAAAATAAGTGATTATTAAGGTCTGCATTGAACCAAACAGTGCGTCATTTAAGTCTGAATTAACATTATTATTCAGAATTAAACTAAAACTAGGAACATTGAATCCTTCCATGCATTGTGACAGAAGAAAGAGAAGTCAAGCCTTCCTTGCTTTTTACAAAAGAAGGTCGAAAATATTCTAACGACTTTAGTATATTGGATCCAGTGATATACAGAAATTTTCATTGGATTTTTTCAGTAGGCAAAGTAATTTAATGTATTACATCGCCCCCTTGAATGGGTACAACAAAGGTTGGAGAAAGCAGAAGTAGCCTTTCAACAATATAATCAAGGAATTTGTTAAGCATAAAATGTTTTCATTTTATTTACAGTATCACGGCTACAGATTATTTATAATCTTATGGTTACAAATGAATGTAATTGTATTGTTCATCAAGAGTTTACTGATCGGTGGTCTACTCCATTTTGTAGTTTAAAGTTCTAACTATCAGTTTACAATGCATGGCCAATTCATATTTCCTCGTTGTGTTGTCGACAGGTGTTTGAGTTTATCCGGTGCAGGATTTCAGGAGACGATATTTGTTGTGGCAGATGATGACCAGGACTGTTGGAATCAAAGGATAGCAAGGGCGATGTTATTTAGCTGTGTTAGTACACATTCTGGTACTTATTCTGCTAATATAAACGTTGTCAGCCAGAACAACAGGCAGGAAATATCCGTCCAGTTTGCCATGTCTCTTAAGGTTACCTCAGTCAGTCCAGTGTTTTCTTTTACATGACGCAGTTACACAACATAATTACTAATATGTGTTGTATGACCCATGCAGTACTGAAAGGTTATTGTTGGCTCATAAATGATATTTCAGAAAGACAGGAAAACTACAAATACACATTTACTGTATTAAATGGCTTCATGTTTAGAGTGAGAAGTATTTGAATTTTTAGTTAGAGCATCACTTGGTTATTATACACTCCTGGAAATTGAAATAAGAACACCGTGAATTCATTGTCCCAGGAAGGGGAAACTTTATTGACATATTCCTGGGGTATGATACTTCACATGATCACACTGACAGAACCACAGGCACATAGACACAGGCAACAGAGCATGCACAATGTCGGCACTAGTACAGTGTATATCCACCTTTCGCAGCAATGCAGGCTGCTATTCTCCCATGGAGACGATCGTAGAGATGCTGGATGTAGTCCTGTGGAACGGCTTGCCATGCCATTTCCACCTGGCGCCTCAGTTGGACCAGCGTTCGTGCTGGACGTGCAGACCGCGTGAGACGACGCTTCATCCAGTCCCAAACATGCTCAATGGGGGACAGATCCGGAGATCTTGCTGGCCAGGGTAGTTGACTTACACCTTCTAGAGCACGTTGGGTGGCACGGGATACATGCGGACGTGCATTGTCCTGTTGGAACAGCAAGTTCCCTTGCCGGTCTAGGAATGGTAGAACGATGGGTTCGATTACGGTTTGGATGTACCGTGCACTATTCAGTGTCCCCTCGACGATCACCAGTGGTGTACGGCCAGTGTAGGAGATCGCTCCCCACACCATGATGCCGGGTGTAGGCCCTGTGTGCCTCGGTCGTATGCAGTCCTGATTGTGGCGCTCACCTGCAGGGCGCCAAACACGCATACGACCATCATTGGCACCAAGGTAGAAGCGACTCTCATCGCTGAAGACGACACGTCTCCATTCGTCCCTCCATTCACGCCTGTCGCGACACCACTGGAGGCGGGCTGCACGATGTTGGGGCGTGAGCGGAAGACGGCCTAACGGTGTGCGGGACCGTAGCCCAGCTTCATGGAGACGGTTGCGAATGGTCCTCGCCGATACCCCAGGAGCAACAGTGTCCCTAATTTGCTGGGAAGTGGCGGTGCGGTCCCCTACGGCACTGCGTAGGATCCTACGGTCTTGGCGTGCATCCGTGCGTCGCTGCGGTCCGGTCGCAGGTCGACGGGCACGTGCACCTTCCGCCGACCACTGGCGACAACATCGATGTACTGTGGAGACCTCACGCCCCACGTGTTGAACAATTCAGCGGTACGTCCACCCGGCCTCCCGCATGCCCACTATACGCCCTTGCTCAAAGTCCGTCAACTGCACATACGGTTCACGTCCACGCTGTCGCGGCATGCTACCAGTGTTAAAGACTGCGATGGAGCTCCGTATGCCACGGCAAACTGGCTGACACTGACGGCGGCGGTGCACAAATGCTGCGCAGCTAGCGCCATTCGACGGCCAACACCGCGGTTCCTGGTGTGTCCGCTGTGCCGTGCGTCTGATCATTGCTTGTACAGCCCTCTGGCAGTGTCCGGAGCAAGTATGGTGGGTCTGACACACCGGTGTCAATGTGTTCTTTTTTCCATTTCCAGGAGTGTATATTTTCACAACTGGTCTTGCACAGTTTATATTTTTTTCATTAATTCTTTATTGTGCACAACTTAGGTGCCTCTGCTAATTCAACCATAAGGTTTTACTCATAATTCAAGTCAGTAATCACTGCGTGCCACATAGAGCCACTGACAATCGAAACTGACGTCACCACAGAGTGGTTAGCTCAGGCTCAGTGCAATGTTGCCTCTTGGTCGATGGTTGGGTGGAATTCCTAAGTGAGTGCTTGTGACAAAAGGAGCCGGAGATCACACGGATTCCAGCTTGCAGTATTGTGCATGACACCACATGTAATTAGTGAATCGTTATGTCCATCTTGAGGTAAGTGCGTAGCCATTGCAGAGCACATGCCAACATTTCTGTTTGTTGTTTGTGGTAACAGACTCTAACACTGTACTGTTTCAACTCTACTGTCATACGTTCACACACTATGCATCTGGCACTGTCCTATCTTTTATCGTATTTACTATCACAGCAGTCCTTCGGTGTCATATTTCACTATAACACGGTTTATGATTATATCAGTTATTGCCCATGCTCTCGCAATTTCCCAGACAGATTCTAAGATTTTCGGTAACATAACTAGGTAATTTGATAAAATATAGACTTATAGCTACATATCCTTTTAGGAACTTCGCTTATTGACTTTTTTGTGCGTATATTTACATTCATTTATTAGTTTGCTGCCTGCGATTATGGCATGAACTGAGTAAAATTCAACTTCTGCACAGAGTGTCAGACCAAATGAAAAGCAAAATTCGAAGAAAACGAGATATAGAATGATATAAAACTGAGCAGGATATACATTCTTACTTATAGTTCATGAAAACTCGAAGTACTATATTAATTCAAGTCCTGCTTATTCTCTTATCCTAATATCTACATAGCTTTACCGTGAGTAACACTAATAACATATCCCTGGTTTGTTGTATCTAATATCAATGCATAAGTTTTGAACTGTTCAAAAGCTAGTTTGGTGTAAATCGACGAAAAAATGAGGATAAGCTCAAGACTATTTGAAGTTGATTCTTAGAACATGGTTATGGAAAACTTTTGATGGCACTAATCCTATTAGGATCAGTTGTTGTTCAAGTAGAGGTGAAAATGCGTCCAGGAAACTTATCATTCTCTCTGATAAATTCAGACTTTTGCAAATCTGCCATCACTCCTGCCTTAGAGAATCTGTGTAGCGCTTTTTTTTCTCAAAGTTAAATGGGTCCTTCACATACATGTATAGCTATTATACATCAACCACATCCAAAGTGGTGATAAATACTCCTGAACTCACATTTCAGCCAAATGCTAGTATGTAGAACTGATAGCTTCCTCTACTAAAAATAAGAGCAGTGTATTTCCTAGATTCTTCAGTGAGTTTTACGTGCCAGCTCAAATTTCGTAAATTGATACTGTAGTCTGATTAAAATTATTAGATAGCTGACACAGTGTTGGAGCTGATTTCTTCCAATCAGAGTGCTCAATGCCATGCCTGAACTGATCACTGTTGCCAAACTGCTGCAGCAATTGGTTAGTTCAGTACCAATTCCTTGTCCAGCATTCTCTTTTGACACATCTGCACCCTGAATCATTGGTCTGGCACTTCTATTTCGTATTTCATAAACATCATAACCACACCTAAAACAATATACAGATGCACGCGCGCGCGCACACACACACACACACACACACACACACTGATGCAAATGGAATACACATATTCCACTCACAGCATAACCAAACACTACTGGATACTTCTGCACAACACACAATTCAGCCTCATATATACAGTTATGATAATCACAAAGATCAGCTTACATTACATAAGCTCTGCACAACCTTTTGTGAAGCTGAAGGCTACAGTTCGTTACTGTGACTTAATTACCTCAGCCATAAATATAAATAACTAACCCAGTGCCGCAGCATAGCACAATGGTTACAATGTAAACCAGTGGTCTAGAAGATCATAGGTTTGAATCCATCAAATGTAGCAACTTTTCTTAATGTCTAAATCCAATCAAAAGATTTTTCTTATTATTTTTATTTAATTAATTGGTTTAAACATAATTTTTGTTTCTAATTCTTTGACATGTCATTTTCACTATCGTATTGATTTTTTTTATTTGCTCTTATTTTTCCTCCTATCATTCTTTTTTCGTCTGGAGTTCTCCTTTGTCGCCTATAATTTGCAACCAAGTATCAACATGGACTGCTCATTGGCTGGTAATGTGACAGCTCATTTGGCCAGTGTGAGGATAGTTTTAGTTAACTAATGATAGAGAGAGATGACAGTTCGCTTAACGCGCTGAAACTGAATGATTTCTGTCTTGAGTTTACTTGTAGACGTTAGCTTTAACTGGTGTGAACAAAGGGATCGCTGAGTTTATTTCAGCCACAAATCGTTTACTACTGTTTTCTTATACACATTGAACGTTATGAGGTTGCCGTTAGCTTAGGACTTGAGTTCAAATTCAGGGCAACAAAATGCAATGTCTGCCTCAGTTCAGCCACTAGTCAGTTCAAATCAACTGTCAGTAGAACATCTCGCATTTGTGACATACCTCACTGGTCACTTCTAACAAGGCTCTGTGATAGACATTAATAATACTTGTGAAGTGACCCACGATGTTTGTGTGTCACGTATAACTGAGCAGTAACCGGCAGCTGATGTGGCAAACTGTAGTGGCAAGTGAAAGTCATTAAATATCAAGTATAATTTTAATTGGCCTATAATGAGGAATTTAAACCCAAAACAATTCCGTAATTATTCTTCCAAATTCTCCAGCCAAGCTTGTACAGGGACATTAATGTTGGTACTTGCCCTCACATCCAAAACCAAATGAACATCCCTGCCAGGTTTTATAACAGCTAACGGTAGACAGCGACAAGGTGACGTAGATTTTTCTATTACATGTTACTCAAGGATTTGTTTTATTGCCTTACTAACTGCTGCTTTCTCAGACCATGAGATAGAATAGGTATTGTAGAAATAAATCCCATGAGGCAGACTTCCATATGATACTGATAAACGTTTATGACGCTAAATACGTGTAAATACTTCAATAATAAGTTTTCTAACTCAGTTAACTGTGATGAGTCACTAGTATCAAACTCCATGACTTTGAGCATTATCTAGTTCTGTATATTTTTAACCTAACTGCTTTGTGTATATGCATTCCAGTTGGGTACTGCTTTGGTTTTAATTACCTTTACTTTAAGACCTTGGCAGTACTTGTCTTTACTGGATATATTATGATTCTTAGGCTACCAACCTTCAAATAGCACTTTCCCGTACAGAAGTCCTTTACTATGTCCTTCTCTCATGAAATGTCTAGGCCCAAATTTGTGATTAACAATGGGAATTTTATTATTCCTGTTCCTAACCTTACTTCTGCTGTGCCCGGATCCCAAAATTTCTCGATTTAACCCTGATAGTGTTCAGGATTCCACAGTTCTGGACCGGATATGTAGGTACCATTGTAATCTCGCATATTTTATTATATAAACTAATTGACATAATACTAACCATAGCAGCTGCATCAATCACAATATCAGTTATCTAGGGAATTATTGGGGAAAAAAGGATTTTGAAAATGATAAGGGAAATCTTATTTAAAGGGATAAATGCTTTTTAAGATTATTCTGCAATATATTATTGGACAAATGAGGGGTTTCAGCTATCCAAACAGTCATTGTAGCTATTGAAGAAAAAATTGAACAATAAGATTTTGATAAGAATAGATAGAAGTATAAAAATTAAAAATGTTCTGATTTCTCTTCTTCAAATAATACTAGCTACCTTTATCTTAAAAAGTATTCAACTTTTATTGCACTGATCAAACATTGGTGTTGATATATATGAACCATAGACATTGCTATTGGTGGGGAGGCTTATGGTGCCTCAGCAATACAGATGCCGTACCATAGGTGCAATCACAATGGAGGGATATCTGTTGAGAGGTCAGGCAAACGTGTGGTTCCTGAAGAGGGGCAGCAACCTTTTCAGTAGCTCCAGGGGCAACAGTCTGGATGATTTATTCATCTGGCCTTGTAACACTAACCAAAATGGCCTTGCTGTGCTGGTAATGTGAACGGCTGAAAGCAAGGGGAAACTACAGCTGTAATTTTTCCCGAGGGCATGCAGCATTACTGTATGGTCAAATGATGATGACGTCCTCATGGGTAAAATATTCTGGACGTAAAATAGTCCCCCATTCGGATCTCCGGGTGGGGACTACTCAAGAGGACATTGTTATCAGGAGAAAGAAAACTGGCATTCTATGGATCAGAGCATGGACTGTCAGATCCCTTAATCGGCAGGTAGGTTACAAAATTAAAAAAGGGAAATAGATAGGTTAAAGTTAGATATAGCGGGAATTAGCGAAGATTGGTGACAGGAGGAACAAGACTTTTGGTCATGTGAATACAGGATTATAAATACAAAATTAAATATGGGTACTCCAGGAATAGGTTTAATAATGAATAAAAAAATAGGAGTGTGGGTAAGCTACTACAAACAGCATAGTGAATGCATTATTGTGGCCAATATAGACATGAAGCCCATGCCCACTAATGTAGTACAAGTCTATATGCTAACTAGCTCTGCAGATGACAAAGAAACTGATGAAATGTATGATGAGATAAAAGAAATTATTCAGATAGTGAAGAGAGACGAAAATTTAATAGTCATGGGTGACTAGAATTCGACAGTAGGGAAAGGAAGAGAAGGAAACATAGCAGGTGAAATGAAAGAGGAAGCCACCTGGTAGGATTTTGCACAGAGCATAACTTAATCATAGCTAACACTTGGTTCAAGAATCATAAAAGGTTCTATACATGGAAGAAACCCTGAGATACTGTCAGGTTTCAGATAGATTATATAATGGTAAGACAGAGATTTAGGAACCAGGTTTTAAGTTGTAAGACATTTCCAGGGGCAGATGTGGACTCTGACCACAATCTATTGGTTATGAACTGTAGATTAAAACTGAAGAAACTGCAAAAAGGTGGGAATTTAAGGAGATGGGACCTGGATAAACAGACTAAACCAGAGGTTGTACAGAGTTTGAGGGAGAGCATAAGAGAACAATTGACAAGAATGGGGGAAAGAAATACAATAGAAGAAGAATGGGTAGCTTTGAGGGATGAAGTAGTGAAGGCAGCAGAGGATCAAGTAGGTAAAAAGACGAGGGCTAGTAGAAATCCTTGGGTAACAGAAGAAATATTGAATTTAATTGATGAAAGGAGAAAGTATAAAAATGCAGTAAATGAAGCAGGCAAAAAGGAATACAAACGTCTCAAAAATGAGATCGACAGGGAGTGCAAAAATGGCTAAGCAGGGATGGCTAGAGGACAAATGTAAGGATTAGAGACTTATCTCACTAGGGGTAAGACAGATACTGCCTACACGAAAATTAAAGAGACATTTAGAGAAAAGAGAACCAGTTGTATGAATATCAAGCGCTCAGATGGAAACCCAGTTCTAAGCAAAGAAGGGAAAGCAGAAAGGTGGAAGGAGTATATAGAGGGTCTATACAAGGGCGATGTACTTTAGGGCAATATTGTGGAAATGGAAGAGGAGGTAGATTAAGATGAAATTGGAGATCGATACTGCGTGAAGAGTTTGACAGAGCACTGAAAGACCTAGTCGAAACAAGGCCCTGGGAGTAGACAACATTCCATTAGAACTACTGACAGCCTTGGGGGAACCAGTCCTGACAAAACTCTACCATCTGGTGAGCAAAATGTATGAGACAGAAGAAAATCCCTCAGACTTCAAGACGAATATAATAATTCCAATCCCAAAGAAAGCAGGTGTTGACAGATGCGAGAATTACCGAACTATCAGATTAATAAGTCACAGCTGCAAAATACTAACGTGATTTCTTTACAGACGAATGGAAAAACTGGTAGAAGCCAACCTCGGGGAAGATCAGTTTGGATTCCATAGAAATGTTGGAACACATGAGGCAATACTGACCCTATGGCTTATCTTAGAAGCTAGGTTAAGAAAAGGCAAACGTACTTTTCTAGCATTTGTAGACTTAGAGAAAGCTTTTGACAATGTTGACTGGAATAGTCTCTTTCAAATTCTGAAGGTGGCATGGGCAAAATACAGGGAGCGAAAGGCTATTTACAATTTGTACAGAAACCAGATGGCAGTTATAAGAGTCGAGGGACATGAAAGGGAAGCAGTGGTTTGGGAAGGGAGTGAGAGAGGGTTGTAGCCTCTCCCTGATGTTATTCAATCTGTATATTGTATATTGAGCAAGCAGTAAAGGAAACAAAAGAAAAATTCCGAGTAGGTATTAAAATCCGTAGAGAAGAAATAAAAACTGTGAGGTTCGCCGATGACATTGTAATTTTGTCAGAGACAACAAAGGACTTCGAAGAGAAGTTGAACGGAATGGGGAGTGTCTTGAAAGGAGGATATAAGATGAACATCGACAAAAGCAAAACGAGGATAATGAAATGTAGTCGAGTTAGATCGGGTCATGTTGAGGGAATTAGATTAGGAAATGAGACACTTAAAGTAGTAAAGGAGGTTTGCTATTTGGGGAGCAAAATAACTGATGATGGTCAAAGTAGAGAAGATATAAAATGTAGACTGGCAATGGCAAAGAAAGCGTTTCTGAAGAAGAGAAATTTGTTAACATCGAGTATAGATTTAAGTGTCAGGAAGTCGTTTCTGAAAGTATTTGTATGGAGTGTAGCCATGTATGGAAGTGAAACATGGACGATAAATAGTTTTGATAAGAAGAGAATAGAAGCTTTCGAAATGTGGTGCAACAGAAGAATGCTGAAGATTAGATGGGTAGATCACATAACTAATGAGGAGGTATTGAATAGAATTGGGGAGAAGAGGAGTTTGTGGCACAACTTGACCAGAAGAAGGGATCGGTTGGTAGGACATGTTCTGAGGCATCAAGGGCTCACCAATATAGTATTGGAGGGCAGTGTGGAGGGTAAAAATCGTAGAGGGAGACCAAGAGATGAGTACACTAAGCAGATCCAGAAGGATGTAGGCTGCAGTATGTACTGGGAGATGAAGAAACTTGCACAGGGTAGAGTAGCATGGAGAGTTGCATCAAGCCAGTCTCTGGACTGAAGACCACAACAACAACACCAACAACATATATTTTTTGTCATGTTCCTAAGAATTTGCAATCTTGTAACTTAGAGTCATAGAATATTCATAAATGGATTTATACATTATGTGTAATTTAATGTATTGCAAGAACAAGGATCTTTTGATACTTCCCTTCAGGTGATTTTCACAGTAGCCTAATCATTATTACGTTCAGTATTGAAGATTTGTGTCAGTATTCCAACATATTGGCTGTCATTAGTCCGACTTTGGTCCATTCTTTCCCTTTGGAAGCAATGCAAATGAGTTTAAGCTTACTGCCGCAGTGTAAAAAAAAAAAAAACAAATCTTGGACAGTTCTCATTAACACTCATCTACGGTCACATATACAGTCACTCGCCCTCTTGGGTACCTTAATATTTACTTCAACTGGGTCGCGTACTTGCAACATACCCTGTGCAATATTAATTATTACATAAATTCTTAAATACACATGTCATCTCCCTTAGGCTAAACAAAATCTTTCCACTCATACATACACATACATATAAATTTTGCAGGTTGCTAGACACCTCTGTTATTTGCAGTGAATTCACTTGCAGTGTCGTGTTTTCAGGATCACGTTTAGTGTCGTGACGTTTTAACTTATCTTGCAGCTTGCTTGCGCTCACTGAGCTGCATCAAATCTATTCAGGTGTATAGTTATCTCTGCTTTGGTGTTTTAGCATAGTAGTAATTCTGTTAGATGTAAGTTCAGCTGTCAGTAGCTATGTGTACAGTATTGTAGTTCGTAGCAAACTTAGCATAATGGGTTCTTAGAATAAGTAAATGTAGCTAGTAGAATGTAAAGCGTATTCAGTTTTAGTATAACTGGTGCTTTCGTTCGCTTAATAATATCGTTGAACATAGTTTTACCTTCCTCTGTGCGTTTCTATGCGAGTTAATACTGGGTGTTTATAATTTAACTTTCCCTATTTAAGACCTTACCTTACAACACGGAACTTATTACCGTATGAGAACCAAACGTGGTAGCACTAATGCAATGGACATGGGGAAGAGGAGTAATGCAGAATAAGTTCAGCTGAAACACTTTTAATGTGCTGCTATGATACATCATACCATTATATACTAGTACCATTACTGCTACAAAAGGGGCTCAATACGGCTCCCACCAGTGTCCAGAAGAGTCTGAAAGCGCAGGATTGCATTTTTCACAGCAGAACGAAGCATGTCCGTAGGTATGCTGGCTACCTCTCTTGATATGCTGCACTTTATATAAGCGCATGTGTGAATCTTCCCCTGGTAAACCTTGTCCTTTAGAAAGCCTCACTGCCAGAAATCACAGGCAGTGAGATCAGTTGATCGTGTCGGTCAAGCATTCGAAAAAGATCGGCTGATAATTCGAAAGTTTCCAAATGTGTTCCGGAGAAGCAGGTGATCTTCGCGGGCGACGTGCCATGGGACGCCATTTTGCTCGCGAAGTATATTGCAGTAACGCTGGCCAGTCTTTGTCCTTGAGCGCCAACCTGTGCAAAAAAGTATGGGCCAATGATGAACATAGCCGTAAAGCCACACCATACAGTGACACATTCACCATACAGAGGAACTTCATGCACAGTGAATGGAGCTGAAGTTCCCCACACTCGGAAATTCTGTGTGTTCACCTTGTAACACTTATATCGATTAGAAGTAGATTTATATTATGTAACTGTGTATCTGCAATTATAAAGTATGTATTCTGTGTTATTTAAACTCCTTGATCTGTACCAAGAAAGTTATAGTTTTGTAATATATATATGAAAAAAGCAAAAGAATATGTTAAAATGATAGATTATTATATTATGTGTATGTTCATCAAAAGAATATATTTATTGAAAGCTGGTTCATGCTTAGGGCTTTGGTATTTGTAGCATGTAAAAGCTGCAGGGAAGTCTCCCCGCCACAGAAATGGTATGGCGCTATGTAAAAGGTGGGTTTGGCGGTCTAACTGAGCGGCCAAGTGTTTACAAAAACCACAAAAGTGAAGTTGGTTACGATTTTGCTAAACGTTCCTTAGTTTATTACAAAATATAGTTTTGGAGGACTACAGTGCAAGATTGTGTAGATATTATTGTCTAGAATACCTGCTTTGCATGTGATAAAAAGGCAAATAAGTTATGCTCATTTTCAAAAATAGTGTGGTTTTGTTTCTATCATGAATGGTTCCTTGTTTTGAGGTTAATTAAGCCCAGTGTTACATTTTATTGTCTTGCAAAGTAAATTATGAACAACTCCAAGTGAAGTCAATGATTAGCTTTTTTGATTAGTCTTTTCTACTGTAATAATCAAAGAGCGTTGACTAGTGAAACTATACTAGTTTATGGGTCCCTATCATATTCTACACCTTTTAGGAAAAAATTGAACTATTACCGTTGCTAAGAAAAAGTGATATATGTAGAGGAGCTTAAACAACGTATTTGTGATAATATTAATATTTATTTGTGTTATTTTTTCATGTCAGTCAAGATAAAAGCCCCACATGTCCAAATTTAGTTATGCACTTCATGGAGTAACATTTCGGTATTTGATTAAGTAATGCCCTCAAGTGTAGCTGTCATTAGCATGAGTGCAGTGCAAAATTACTACCTATAATTTACTGATGTGGGCATTATTGGTAACTGCCGCTAACTACAGTTCAGAGTGCACTGTGTCAGTGTGTATCCTGTTTGCTAGTCAAAGGGAAATCTCAATGAAAGTAACTTCAATAACCAATATTTAATTTTCTTAAACATATATTTCCAAATTAATGGTCCTAATTGGGCTGGCGACCATTCATTTTTTTCATTCACTTATTATTTCATCGTTTTTATTAACTCCCAAGGTTAAAGTGCGTTTGGTTTTTCTGTTAATTTCACCAAATTCAAATTTATAGTCCAACACCTTTCTCCATTAGACACACGCACGATCAATCTACAAAATACTCTCAGAGGTTAACATTAGCGTGTTTCAGGGCAAGTTAGTGTTATATCTGCCTTTCCCATGACAGGATTAAAGATTCGTTTCTTAGGGAAGAATGACACTTACGCTAGTGTTATAACCTCACCCTCAGAGAAAAAATAGCTTTGTCAGCCCATATGACAGTCCAGGGCCAGCCCTCATCAACTGCAACCCTAGCGAGAAAGTGAAGACCGAAATCAACACGGCCTTGTGCGTACTGTGATGCAAGCTGCTGTATGATACAGATCATGTGCGGATACCATTTCAGAGTGGTTCAAAGCATCTTCCATACAGTGGACCACGGGATGTTCAACTGTCGTGACACAGCATGTACACTGCCTGACGATCGGGAATTGCGCGCAGCGTTGTCTGCCATGGCAACAGCGATTTCATCAACCACCTGTGGTGCTACGGCCTGTCGGCCTCTTCCCAGAGCGATGCGACGCCCAGTTTTCCAGTTGATTCGAACTTCTTCAGCAAGATCTGGACAGCAGGTGAAGAAAGAAGACCCTTTCATAATCCTTTCAGCCGGCGATATTCTAGAAGTGCAGCTGGCATCTGCAGCATTACTGTTTTGATAATAGAGCTCCACCAATAATGCCCTGCTCCTTTTGTCCAAGATCATGTTTCCCACATCAACAAGTGCACTGCGACTGGTCAGGTGCATAGAGATTATGAATCACGATGACTGATCACCGCACCTGTTGGCCATAGTTGGAACTGGACGATGCCGCTGTGACGCATGGAAATCTTGCACCCCATACTCTGGACATTAATGCTACCAAGTTTGGTACTTGTATGGCAATTAGTTTCCATGTTGTTATGGGTTAAAAAGGAAAGTTTAATTATAACCACCTTGTAGTTCATGTATGTGTGTGTTTGTGTGTGCATATATCTCCTTTCCTTTTGTATGTATTGCTTCCCACTACCCTGATCTACTTTCTATTTTATTTACAAGTTCAGGAAGAGCAATGTTTATATGCGCTGGTAGAGCCAAGACCACCTGTGACAGTAACTTTGTCGTTGCGATCGTGTATTTTAAATAGCTGGTCGCTTATAAGACAATTACGTCTCTCTTCCTAAGACACACTGGTACACATGATACATGTCCAGTCATCGCGGATTTTGCTCAACATTGTTTGGTGTCACCTACATTCAGCTATTGGCGGAATATTATACTTAGTAGGGCATGCGTGACAGATTCGCCTTGATCAGCAGTCTTACAAAGTATGTGTACTGTGGCCAGCGTGCTGACACGTGTGAAAAAAATTACTTTGTACTGTCGTAAGGAAGGTATGGATTTGATTTGGAAAATTTTGATAGCCGTAAGGGGGGTGAATGAAATTTTTACGTGGAAAATTATGTCCAGCCATAAGAATGGTACAGATTTTCATATTTCTAGAGCCACCATCGTCAGGAAGGGGTATTTGCAATACTTTGCTCATTGTCAAACGTCATCAGATTGACGCTGCAATCGTAATATTTAATTGTAAGTACAATGACAAAATAAATGTGGATGGTTTCCTATGTCGATTCTGCATAGAGTAAGGGGAGCGCGTATCGGTGGTGGCCTGTGGCCGGAACGACTGACATTTCCAGCTTACGGTGGGAGCCGTCCAAAACAGAGAGGGCGGTCGGTGCACTGGAATATAGCTGATCTAACTGTGTCGCCCTCTAGGCAGCTGAATAGTGAATACATATACTCCGTATGTGTCGGGCAGCCTTCGTGATCATGTGTATTCTCTGTGTAAATTTCAGAAGATTCAATATAGGAGTGTATTTGTGCTAGAGAATTATTCCCTCCCATATAAATTGTCCAGTTGACTGCTTCTACATATTTCCTGTCTTTATTTGGTTGAGAGAACATCGATTGTGGTGTGTGTTGTGTGCACCTAGATGGTGAAAGATGAGTGGAAGAGACGTTTGCTGGCTCTCTAGACATGAGAAACACCTTAGTCGAGACTGTAAAGTAGAAGGATGATTTGAGTTTCCAGAGATATAATTTCCACTCTTTACCTTCAGAATTATACCGTGCAAGCGATCCATAGCATACTTCTATGTGCTTGATATCGAGAACTACCGTGTAAATTGTATGGAATTCTGGAAAACCATGTGCAAAGCGTATGTTCTCGTAATCCCAGTGTCTGGAGATGACTGTAGAGAGCATTGAGCAAGCAATCAAGCATGTTGGGGCCAGAAACAGTGGCGCCTTTGTGCCGAGGGCAACCAGCCCAGCCTTTGTACACCAGTTTGGAAAGTGACCACAGTCTGCTGAGGGTGCTCTTATCACGCGTCAGGGCAGCGTGTGCAGGGGCACCTGACTCATGAGTCACAGGCGGTGGATGACTGACTGACCTTGCAGCAAATATCTAGTGGTTCGAGGGCTAAATGCAATGCATGTGCTTATGGTACGTTGGATCTGTGTGTCTTCAGGGTATATGTACGAGTGTCTGGTGGCTGATAGCTATATGCAGGATGCAGAAGTCATGATTTTGTACGGTGCGGGATACGATTTGTTTTTACTACGTCGATACGGTATGTGGTGATATTACCTGGCTGGAGATCGGTTTGAGCGTTGTAAGGAAGTGTCTTTGGCGAGAGTTTTCGTGTTTAACGAGCTGTAGAGCACTTTTGCACGGTTTAACTATCAGTAAAGTACGTTTTTTTTCGATCTGCAAAAAACAATTTTGCCACTGAAAGTCTCGTAATTTGTCTGTCTGCGGCAAATGACGGAAAGTGCTCCCACCAGCAACAGCAGCAGTTTGGCGGATTCCACACCGAAAAATTCAAGTTTTCCTCGACAATAGCACAGCAGTGTAATGGAGAAAGTGTCTTTGACGGTAGTTTCCTTGTTTCATGAGCTGTTTACCACTTTTGCAGGATTTAACCCTTTGACGGCTACGGGCATACATGTATGCCAGGCAGGTAGAAAGGCCAAATGGCTACGAGCGTTGATGTATGACCAGCGGCCAGGAAGTCCAGACAGGTATGGGCATTCATGTACACGCGGCAGGTGGAAAATTCAGACCACTAATGGCATTCATATACACCCTAGCTCGGGAGCAGTTAAACATACACAATAGAACGGTTACTCGCTGTTGTCCGCATTTCTGACAACAGTGTCATTATCTAGTCTTCATTGTACAGTAGGAAAGCGCTTTAGTTTTCACCTCCAGGGCCCTTTCTACTTACAAGTCTAACATTCGCCCAGTCATCTTCCGCTTCTGGTGAGACGACAGCATGCTCAAAGGAAGTCTCCGATGTAAGCAACACATACAAAATAAATGTAACCGTCTTGGTATTAAAATTTTCGTCCTATGTGATGTGCAAGCTAATTATATTTTGTACTATATTGTCTGCACTCGTGCCGCCACGGAAACAGAATCTGAAAATGCTGGTTGGGGAAAATTAGGCGATGTTTTGTGAGTTTGTTATTGCCATATCTCAACAAAGGTCATACCTTTATTTAGACAAATGGTATTCGAGCCCCGAATTATTCCTGTGGCTTGATGATAAATGTACAAACTGTCAGAACAGTATGCAAAACCGGGAAACATATACCACCACTGCCAGACAAGCTGAAAAATGGGGAAATACAGCTCAAGTCCTGTGGAACATTAACGGCCTTAAATGAACAAGAAAGAAGTCTGAATGCTTTCCACCGCAAATGGACCAGAGTTTTCGGAGACTGATTAAAAATAATATAGAATAGGCTGAAGCACATTTAAACCTACCTGTGTTGTAAGCTATAACAAATCAACTGGTGCAGTTGATAAGACAGACATGCTGTTATCTTGTGTACAGTGCATCCAAAAGACAATGCAGTGGTACAAGAAAGTATTTTTTCATTTGACTGAGTTGTGTGTGCTTAATGCAAAAACTTCTTCTGAAAAACAAAAGCAACAGAAGATACTACTAGCGAAATACCACTTGGAAACAATTCGTCAGTTGCTTGATAAATTTCATAGTCAAACGTGTAAAAGTGCGATCCCAGGGACAGCCAAAGAAGAAAGCCCTTCTGACTGCAGAATATAGTGGGACATTATCCAGTGTTGTAGCAACGGAGAAAATGGCTCTGAACACTATGGGACTTAACATCTATGGTCATCATTCCCCTAGAACTTAGAACTACTTAAACCTAACTAACCTAAGGACATCACACACATCCATGCCCGAGGCAGGATTCGAACCTGCGACCGTAGCAGTCGTGAGGCTCCAGACTGAGCGCCTAGAACCGCTAGACCACCGCGGCCGGCAGCAACGGAGAGAAAGGAGATTCCCCAGAGACGCTGTGTAATATGTACTGCCCATTCACAACGTAAAATGACATGCAAATGATGCGAAAAGTGTGATGTGGCTCTCTGCATGGTGCCATGTTTTGAAAACTATCACACACTAAAGAAATATTAGTATGTTTTAATAACTGTGTACGTTTCAATTAAACGAAAGTAAAAATAAAAAATAAAAAAGTAAATAAAAGAAAAAAATGTTTTTTAAGTCAGCTAGCGGCAGTCCAAAGCCTCCGCCAAAGTTAGGATGGGAAACCAGTAAAGTAAATTGTACTGAACGTGACGAACAAAAAAAGAAAACAGCGAGGAAGAAGAAGGTAGACGTTTACAATCCGATTACTTACTATGGAGAATCGACTTTAGGCTTTAACTACAAATGAAGCCTTGGGACTATCGCAAAATGAGTTATCCATATATATTCTTTGTTTAACACTGAGTCCAGATACATGACACAGTTTGGTTTTAAATTTCTGTAATTATTTTTTTTTAATTTAAGATAGTAGTTAGAATTTTTCGAGATTTGGGTGTTGTCGCTACTCACTAATCACTTTAACACTATACACTTTGAAACAAATTCGTTCCATGTCAATGAAATTTTAATATGATTAAAATTCTTCTGGGTGCTATGCCACGTCATTGCTAAAAACTAACAATAACAATCTAAAACCGACGTTTCGGCCGAATTGCAACGGCCTTCCTGAGGGCACGACTGGTTTTGCATGGGGATAGGTGCTACTATTTATTACAGACTATCGATGTCTGACGTCACTGATGTAAAACTTTTGATTGGCCCTTTAATATGATTGGCTAGTCATGAGGTAAGGGAAGATGGAAAGAAAGAGGCTATTCGCGGATGTCTATGTCGTCAACGATTGGTAGCTGTCCGCCAATCAGCGTTCGGCTTCTGGTCGGCAAGTTTTCCTCCTGGTGTGCGCGGAAGTGGACTGACAGTTGCTCTACAGCTGTTTGTGCAGATACGTCCGTGTCCCGTCCTCGTGCCCTGAGGAAGGCCCTTGCAATAACGCGGCATAATACCCAGAAGAATTTTAATCACTATGACACTGGCCGCGGAAGCCTACGCTCTTATATCAAATTTTAATATTTTGTAGACATTTACATCGACGGTGTAAGTCTCAAGTTACAGGAATTGCTGTTAAAAAAGTTCCCATCACTTTTCTAAGCCAACTGTTTTTCAGCCCATAACAAACATATAACTTAAAGTGTTGGGTAGTTTCGAAGCTCTCTATCGTGGTTATTCGGAACTATAACCACTGTGACGTTACAGGGTGGGTACGCTGTTTTTAGAAAGAACATTACTGAACAGTGGTTCTGTGCGCGCCGGAACGTGCGAGAAGCCTGCAGTGGCCGTAGCCTACAGCGACCACAGGGCTGAGTCCGCCGCTCGCCGGCCAGGCTCCTGATGCGTTTCCTCCCGCCAGCCAGCGAGGCAGCCAGGTCGCTCGGCCCTTCTAGCCGCGAAAGGGTTTACTGTCAGTGTAATATGACTGCTTTATGTTCTTTTATGATCTGTGCAAAATAGTTAAGCTGCTGAGAGTCTCGTAATTTGTCTGTCTGCAGAAAATGGTGGGCAGTACTCCCACACCGGCAGTAGTAGCAGTTTGGCAGATAAAATCGTTAAGAACCAATCAGAATGATCCATTCACAAGAAGTCAAGAAGTTCCATCCATGACATCAGAGAGTCACTAGACAGCATTTGTGCATGGCATAGGAGCCTCTACAGACTGGTTCCAACAAGCGGTGGGAGGGGGAGGGGTTCACGGTATCTATGGAAAGTTCTGTGACGTCTGAGAGTCGCGTGATGTATTTTTTGTTCGAGTGTCCAGAGACAATTCCAAACAGATCATCCTCCTCTGGTTCGGTCAGGTGGTATGATGTCTCACTCACCCATCAATGTGGCTGTACAGCAGCTCCAGACCAGCAGCTATAGGATATCGAAAATTCACCGAATATGTCAGCCATTTTTCTCGTCTGTAGGACAGTGCTTCGAATTCTGTTTGTGTAATAGTTCTGATTTTTCCGTCTGTGCTTGGACACCAATGTGTGCTTCGAGAAGTGAGGAAAATAACGCCCCTGACTCCAGGAGCAAATATAAACTAAGCCCACTCACTGTAGCAGAAAAGTGATGAACACCACAGTTGCTGTAGGACTCAGAAATTTTTCTCTCTCTGGTTGTTGTTGTTGTTGTGGTCTTCAGTCCTGAGACTGGTTTGATGCAGCTCTCCATGTTACTCTATCCTGTGCAAGCTTCTTCATCTCCCAGTACCTACTGCAACCTACATCCTTCTGAATCTGCTTAGTGTATTGATCTCTTGGTCTCCCTCTACGATTTTTACCCTCCACGCTGCCCTCCAATGCTAAATTTGTGATCCCTTGATGCCTTAAAACATGTCCTAGCAACCGATCCCTTCTTCTAGTCAAGTTGTGCCACAAACTTCTCTTCTCCCCAGTCCTATTCAATACCTCCTCATTAGTTACGTGATCTACCCACCTTATCTTCAGCATTCTTCTGTAGCACCACATTTCGAAAGCTTCTATTCTCTTCTTGTCCAAACTGGTTATCCTCTATGTTTCACTTCCATACATGGCTACACTCCATACAAATACTTTCAGAAACGACTTCCTGACACTTAAATCTATACTCGATGTTAACAAATTTCTCTTCTTCAGAAATGATTTCCTTGCCATTGCCAGTCTACATTTTATATCTTCTCTACTTCGACCATCATCAGTTATTTTGCTCCCTAAATTGCAAAACTCCTTTACTACTTTAAGAGTCTCATTTCCTAATCTAATCCCCTCAGCATCACCCGATTTAATTTGACTACATTCCATTATCCTCGTTTTGCTTTTGTTGATGTTCATCTTATATCCTCCTTTCAAGACGCTATCCATTCCGTTCAACTTCTCTTCCAAGTCCTTTGCTGTCTCTGACAGAATTACAATAACATCGGCGAACCCCAAAGTTTTTACTTCTTCTCCATGAATTTTAATACCTACTCCGAATTTTTCTTTTGTTTCCTTTACTGCTTGCTCAATATACAGATTGAACAACATCGGAAGAGGCTACAACCCTGTCTCACTCCCTTCCCAACCACTGCTTTCCTTTGATGTCCCTCGACTCTTATAACTGCCATCTGCTTTCTGTTCAAATTGTAAATAGCTTTTTGCTCCCTGTATTTTACCCCTGCCACCTTCAGAATTTGAAA
Source organism: Schistocerca serialis cubense (assembly GCF_023864345.2). Classification (NCBI taxonomy): domain Eukaryota; kingdom Metazoa; phylum Arthropoda; class Insecta; order Orthoptera; family Acrididae; genus Schistocerca; species Schistocerca serialis. Next base: position 1,128,775,511 of record NC_064639.1, read on the forward strand.
GAGAGTGTTCCAGTTAACGTTGTCAAAAGCTTTCTCTAAGTCTACAAATGCTAGAAACGTAGGATTGCCTTTTCTTAATTTTTCTTCTAAGATAAGTCGTAAGGTCAGTATTGCCTCACATGTTCCAACATTTCTACAGAATCCAAACTGATCTTCCCCGAGGTCTGCTTCTACTAGTTTTTCCATTCGTCTGTAAAGAATTCGCGTTAGTATTTTGCAGCTGTGACTTATTAAACTGATAGTTCGGTAATTTTCACATCTGTCAACACCTGCTTTCTTTGGGATTGGAATTATTATATTCTTCTTGAAGTCTGTGGGTATTTCGCCTGTCTCATATATCTTGCTCACCAGATGGTAGAGTTTTGTCATGACTGGCTCTCCCAAGGCCATCAGTAGTTCTAATGGAATGTTGTCTACTCCCGGGGCCTTGTTTCGACTCAGGTCTTTCAGTGCTCTGTCAAACTCTTCACGCAGTATCTTATCTCCCATTTCATCTTCATCTACATCCTCTTCCATTTCTATAATATTGTCCTCAAGTACATCGCCCTTGTATAAACCCTCTATATACTCCTTCCACCTTTCTGCCTTCCCTTCTTTGCTTAGAACTGGGTTGCCATCTGAGCTCTCGATATTCATACAAGTGGTTCTCTTCTCTCCAAAGGTCTCTCTGGTAGTGCCTTCAAACAAGCAGCTAAAACTCAAAAATTGGTGAGCGTCCTTGTAAGGTGTCAGGCAAAGCCAACACCTTCCATGAAAACCCTGACATGATAAGCAAATCCAGTAGTATGTCACATAGCTCCGAATAAATCGTGACACTAAATTAACCAAAGTAATACGAGTAACGAGTGAGCAAATGGAATACCACAGACTAACACAAGAATGTCTAAACGCATGTCATACCTTCCCACCGTGAGACAGACGCAGTTCCGAGGGGAGAAACGAGAACAGAAGCCGAGAGCAGAACCGTGTTAAGCTAGAAGGCCCTACGATAAGGGGCGGACACCCACGTCGCCCCCTAAACGACAGGACCACCCCCAGTCCATGTTAAAAGCTAGAGCCCTCCAGAAGAACAGTATAGATCTTACGATAACACTAAAAGGGCCACACCAGCCGCAAGTTTTAGCGTGAGACTTTTTCGTGTCTCTGTACGTTGCAAACGTTAAAAACATTGCCCCACCACGAAAAGTAACCGACAGGACCACCCCCCAGCCAATGTTAAAAGCTAGAGTCCTCCAGAAGAACAGTATATATCTTACAATAACGCTAAAAGGACCACACCAGCTGCAAGTTTTAGTGTAAGACTTTTTCGCGTCTCTGTTACGTTGCAAACATTGCCCCACCACGAAACTTATAACGTTTCTCATTGGATGGACAGAATTGTTGTAGGTGGAGCTTAAGGTTAACATTGAGATCCTGATTGGTCAGATGAAAACACAGCCAGATAGTTTTTTTTAAACCAACTTCGGTAAATTGTAGTAAGGAGAAGCTAGGAGAGAGTTGCTTCCGAGATGGCGAGGTGAGTGGAGCTGTGCTGCCCGCCGCCCCCTGACGAACACCGACAAGGTAATGAACGCACGCGATGTCGCATTTTTGAACGCATAATGCTTCACTCAGAACTGCAGAAGTCTCATCTGTTATATCCCCTTTTTACGTAATACTAGTGTCGATCGTCAATTGAAGCTCATGGTATTCACATTTGCTACGTAACTTAAAATCTGAAACGCGATGACTTTTCTGTTATATAATTATTGAGTAGCCACTGTAATTTACGACAAGTTAGATAAGTAATTAAAGATAATTGAGGGTCACTGTAGACCATTTTGATAGTTTTCTCTTTTGTGAAACTTAATTTATAGATGTGATATGGTATAGGTCATCCTTCGATCCATTGTAGAACTTGGAAACCCATTTAGGGAATATTCGTTCACATTTTTGTTGAACACAGTTGGTTTTTATCATCCTATATTAAAACATTTCCTTTTATCAATAGTCCAATTTATAAACAATGTTTTGTGACCAGAATGAGATGTTCACTCTGCAGCGGAGAGTGCGCTGACATGAAACTTCCTGGCAGATTAAAACTGTGTGCCCGACTGAGACTTGAACTCGGGACCTTTGCCTTTCGCGGGCAAGTGCTCTACCATCTGAGATACCGAAGCACGACTCACGCCCAGTACTCACAGCTTTACTTCTGCCAGTATCTCGTCTCCTACCTTCCAAACTTTACAGAAGCTCTCCTGCGCGGAGAAATACATCATATAAGGCGATTACATATTTTACACCTCCTCTTGCCGTTGGAGAAGGTCCAGCCAAGTCAATAGACAGGAAGTCTCTTGAGTTTTGTTGGTATGATTAGACACAGTTCATTAAGACGTGATTTATATTTGGAGAAAAACAGTAGGATATGGTTTTATTAGTGCACTGTGTCACCCCATAATGTTCCCACACAGTATGTGTGTACCATATAAAGGTGACAATGCATTTTTTATGGCAAGCAGATGCACCAGTTATGAGATTCAGGATTACATAAAATAATACTCTGTTATGCAATTTGTATTGTTTCCCTAGTTCAGAGTTGTTGTTGTCCACAAGCTGTTGCCTTATCTTATGCCACCGTTCGTGCTTTCCTTATAAGTGGGACGTGTTCCAATGCATCTTAAGTTAATAAGGCCTAAAAGAACTGTTGTGCATAAGGATTACTCTGAAATCTGTTATTTTCTCCGTGAATTCCGCATACTTGCTCAATCCTTGCAGAAGCCTAAACAAGGCGTCTGCCAAAATATTCTCTTCACACTTGATGTAAATGACTTCAAAATCGAATTCTTATAGAAATCAGACTAACCGTTTGCGTGGTAATTTGCATGTTAATAGGAATGAAAGTGCTTGATGATCGCAAAATACTTTAGTGTGATTTCCCCATTAAAAAATACTGAAATTTTCAAGAAACCCATTTTATTGCCAGTGCCTCGGTTTCTGTGACTGAATAAGCTTGTTCACTTTCTGTAAGTGTACGACTTCCAAAACTGATGATGTTTATGTTTTGAAATCCCTATTCTGTTGTGATTTGTAACAATATTGCCCCCACTCGTAATGAGGTAGTGCTAAGACAGAATTCTTTCATTGTGTCTTGTTATGCTAAAATGTCTGAGTTTCTTAAAGCCTGTTTAATTACCTCAAAATCCTCTAGGGACTCGGGTGTCCACAACAACATGTTGTTTTTCCTCAATAAATTCAGAAGAGTTTCGCTATTTACTAACTGATTGGGCAGGAATTTTCGAAAAAATTATGCTAATCCAAGAAATGCCTTTAGTTGTTTCTTTGTCTGTAGTCTAGGAAAATGTTTGATTGCGCCTAGCTTCTTGGGATCAGGGGTAATACCTGTATGTGAAATGATGTGTTCCTGAAAACTTTATCTCTTCCCACCCAAACTCAGATTTTTTCAAATTAGCTGTAACTTCATATTCAGACAACCTTTCTGAGACTTTCCTAGGTATTTGCACATGAGCTTCCCATGTGGATATGGCGATAAGAAGGTCATACACATACACAGTGACTTGACTCAAAAGCTCTGGTCCATGCACTCTAGCTAATGCTACAATAAATACACCGGCACTTGCGTTAAGGCCAAAAGCCAGAACGCAGAGTTGGTAACTTTGTGGTTACACACGAAGATAGCATACTGCTGACTTTCAGGATGGAGTATAATTTGGCAGTATGGGGCCCTGAGGTCAATCGAGGTCAAATACTGAACTCCATGAAATTTTAACAATTGCTCTTCAATATTGTCTGGCCTTGTTCTTAAGGGTATGATGCTTTTATTTATTTTCTTGGCATCCAGGACAATGCAAACAGTACTCTAAGGTTTGGCTATTGTTAAAACTGGACTACAATATGGTGAGCGCGTTGGTTCAGTAATATTCCATTTAATCATGCACTCAATCTCTTTCGTGACAGGCTCTGTTTTAGGCCATCGAATTGTGTTTGACGTGTGACAGAAAGTATCATGTGGATATACCATCATTTGATGCACATACCCCTTTATTACACTGGGTTTTTCCTCAAAACCGCCAGAGACTTGTTTCAATAGATCATGTGAATCATGATTCTGTTCTTGTGTAAGTGTGGCTGACTCTTCATCATTCTAGCGTATATTGTATGGGGTGGTCACCTACTCCAAATTTACATCGTTAAATGTTTCGTGTATATTTAAATGTCAGAATACATAAATTGAATATTAACCTTTATTTGTCAAATGACTGTGGACATTTGGCTTTGTTTTCTGTAAATCAACTGAAATAGGTTTTCTGTCAAAATACAAATGGCACTTAGCCTTGCCTAGATCAATCTTTAACTGACGATTTTTCGACTACTAAAAAGTGTATGTAAATATGTTTTCATATATGTTAATAGTAAACAATTTTGCAACCTGATAACGATTGATTTACTACTGGAAGTGGTTATAATGTAACAGTTTTTTAGTGGTAAAGTAGGCAAATAGAATTTGTCCCGCAGCTCGTCAAAAAGACTTTGCGAAATTAAATTCGTTGCTGCGCCATTGTCTAGTACAATCTGTACGCCTGTGTTGCCAGTTTTCGCATTTATAATAGCTTGTACTTCGTCCTCTAATCCTTTAATATTAATCATATCTTCATCTGTATAAACATTATCCCACAATTCATTTTCCTGATAATGTCTTATAAAATGGCTTTCCAAAGCCTTTGTAACACCTATACCGATTAGAAGTAGGTTCATAATATGTAATTGTGTATCTGCGATTATGAAGTGTTTGGTCTCTGTTACTTAAGGACATTGATTTGTGACAGGAAATTTAAAGTTTGTAATGTGTGTGAAAAAACTAAATAACGTTTAAAATAATGAAATTTTATAATACATGTATGTTTATAAAGAAAACATTGTATATTGGAAACTGGTTCATGCTTAGGACACTTGTATTGTATAACATAAAAGATGTAGGGAAGTCCCTCCACAACGAAAGTGGCTTCGTGCAACGTGAAAGGTGGTTTTGGTGATCGAACTGCACGGCTACTTTGTGGGAACTATGCGCAGTCAGTGTCTAGCTGTTGCACAATACACATCGTGGGTGCCAAGGGAGGCATTTGGAAGCCGTTTGCAAGGAATTTTGAGTTGGATGTGGATTTGGCTGTTGCCTGGTACTCTCGGCAATAAGGTATGGCTCTAACACGATAAAAATCCGTCGTCAAGAAGAAATTGTAAAGAGCATTCAAACATCAAGAGCCGTGAGTACAGTTAGCTGCCACATCACTTGCCACCACTACTTTGCCACTGCTCCACCAACTTCATATACATAAACATGTATTAGAGCATGGACCAGTTAATTTTTGTGAGTGTTTTCAATAATAATCCAAGTGCTATAAACCTGTGATTAGAACCATAACTTTTATCCTAACCATGGACCGATGCAGGATACCCTTCTAAGTCTTCAGAAAACCGAGTATCCTGTTCCTAACAAACTAGTGGTTATTTATTTCTGTGTATTAAATGTGCGAAAATTCAGTGTGAGACTGTGTAAATGCTGCTGTCTAAAATACCTGCTATACAGGTAATGAAAAAGGCATGTAAGCAAAACTTATTTGAAACATAATTTAGCCTTGATTGCTATTATGAACGATTTTTTGAGGTCGATCAAGCTCAGTGTTGGGAAATTTGCTTTGGAGGATGAAAACATAAACTATTCCAAGAGAAGCAAAGAATTAAATTTATTTGAATTGAATCTTACTATTGAAATAATCACAGAGTTTGACTAGTGAAACAGTATCAGTTTATGGATCCCTGCTGTATTTTTGTCATATTAGAAAGGTAATTGGAATATAATTACTACTAAAGAAATCTGATACATTTCTATAAATGGGAGTATAAACTGTGTAACAGTGGTATCATTTAATTTTATTTGTGATATTTATATGTTAGTTAAGTCAGAAGCCCCTCCATGTCCAACTTTAGTGTCCTGTTTACTGAAGTAACATCTCAGTACTGAGTCACGTAATGATAGTGATTATAACTGTTATTGTTGTGAGTGATGTACAATTTTGCTTTCTACGATTACTGATTTGTGCATTAATGATAATTACTGCTACCCACAACTTAGATTGCCCTGTATTCGTGTGTATCCAGAGTATTATTCAAAGGAAGTCTTAATGAAAGTCACAACAACAACTAATATTCAATTTTCTTGAACATAATATTTCACAGTAATGTGCCTAATTGGGCTGGCGACTGTTCGATTTTTCTTTCGTGTATGAACTTTACTACTTTCATAGCCCCAAAGTAATAGCCTGTTTAGCTTTTCTATTAATTACAATATATTCAAAATTTCTGTCCGATACCCTTTAATCCATTAGACAAATACGTGGTCAAAACTAAAATCCTCCCAGAGGGTAACATTGGTTTGCGTTATAGCGAGCGATTGTTATACCTTATACCTCCGCTTCCATTCAAAGACGTTGATAGGGGGTTTTGCCTGACAGATCACTGTTTCCCTGTGGCGGAAGGTGGGAGGTTAATCCCTCCATCCGTCACATCAACTATGTGTGTTGTGGTTTCAGAACTGTTCCACATACAGGTGTGGTATGACCCTGTTCTTGGTTTCTCCCGCTCGCGTTATTATGGTAGTTACTCGATGGTTGATTATCACTATTACCAAAATTTTACTGCACATTGTCGTTCGGGTCATACGCACTATTCCATCCATTCTGGTTATTACTTTGTTGAGAACTGCGATTTCGTTGATTGTTTCCCCTGTCGTTACGGCAAATGTTACAGTTTCATTTCTTCGGTTGCTTCCGAAAATACAGTTCTCACGATATCCGTCGGTGGTGCATGTGGATGATATGCTTGCTGCACATTATCATATTCGTTACGGTGGTCGCTACCATTATTGTTGTAGCTACCCACATTGTCATTATTGCCATTATTATTGTAGTCATTAAAATGATTACAATTGTAATTGTTTGTCCTAGGGCTGCTTTCACATAAGAAATCAATGGAATCGACTATGGATAAATAATATTCCAGGTCGTAAGTCGCAACTGCGATCAGTTTTTCACGTATATGTGTGGATAATCGTCCTTTTAATATTCTTAACGCATCAGCATGTGACATCGGGTTACTCCAATATCTTGTCTTGTTCAAATATTTTCTAAATATTTTCGCAACCCACTGTGTTATGCATTGAAAGGTTGCGGATCAAAGACCTCATTTCGAAGTCTGTCTCGTATTCCCTGCGACCAGTATTTCTCTAAACGGCATGTTCGAATTCTTCGTATGTGACAATTGTCAGCTTCTTCTGCTGCGCATGAACGGGCGTCACCCAGAATCCATCCTACAAGGAATTGGATTTGTTGTTGTTCGGACCAATGTCGGGGCAATATGTTCCAAAATGCTCGCACAAATACCACTGGGTGTGTCGGTTTCGATTTCTGCGAAAATATTGGAAACTGTCTGTGTTTGGGCAAACTTTCGTCAATAAGGACTGTCGATATTCCTTGTGCTGTTTCATGTGACTCTGATGTCGTTCTCCGCCTCTTTGTTAACGGCATGGCAGTGTTCGACAACGCTGGTACATTCAGGTAATTATTTGTAAATTGTTCCGGTTCGCTTGTATCATACTCTGATTGCGGCGAAATCGTATTCGTGCGATTATTTTCTATAGCTGACCGATTCTGGTTTGTAGGTATAGATGGATGGTTTGAACTGCTCTTTTCGGTTACTAGCTCAGTGCGAATGGTTTTCAAGTCATTGTCAATTTTAGCAAGCATTTTTGTTTCACGCTCACTAATTATTTCCTCTATGGCCTCGACATAAGTCCTGTGTTCCTGGATACACTTTTCTGCGAGTGTGATGCCACTGTCGGATTTTCGCGCTTTGGCTCTTTCGTTTAATTTCATTTACATCCTTCCTAATCCCTTCACATTCGGATATTAGAAATGTGTGACCCAGGTTTAAAAGACTAACATCTTGATGAGTTTGCGTACGTCTTCTGGAAATTCTCCGCAAGTCGACACGAATTCGGCTACGTTTGTTTGCGAGTCGTGACCAATTTGATCAGATTTTTGTGCTCCTTTTGCAAGGATTCTTGCTCTTTTACTACCTTCGTACGTGGTCCGCATTTTGCCATTTCTTTTTAATGTCGGACAGCTTTTGGCTTAACTGCACTGCATAATCACACTAGAAAACGTCGTGTCATGTTCATTAATGGTCCCTGTTAGATCTGTATTCCAATTATCATGCAAAGTTTCAAGATCACCAACTAACGTATTAACTTTTTATTCTACCACGCTGATACTATTCGAAAGCTTTTACTCGAGATTGTTGACTTCTGTTGCTACAGTCTCGATTTTTGAAGTTGCTTTTGTGTCTAAACTACTGTTTTATGTGTTATTGGAATGTATACCAGCCATTTCTGTACGTATGGTGGACATTTCTATACACATTTTTAATCTTACCTGCAATATCTGGTTACTCTCTATCTCATTCCTACCATTACATTTTGATCCATCCACATTACTCATTCTTGCGAGTTAACTTTGTTCCCTCAAAACTAAGTCAGGAAAATTTTCATGGTCAGTTTCATTACTTTCCCTCCATTGCTATAAAAAATTTCACCTTCCAACATTGAACAATGATTGAGGATCGGTCTCAGCAAGCGTGAGCCACGTATTATCCTCAAAATTCAAGTGGGATTCGTTATCACAGATGGTATCCCTACATAGCAGTCAGAGAGCGCATATTTTAATCAACTTAAAAATTCCCACCACAGTTGATATATCTCCTACCACTGCTTGGACGCTAGCTAGTGCAATTTCTTTGTTTGCTAATTATATTCAAACTGATCTGTAACTAACTCTTCCCTCGTATTTGTGTCACCATTATAGTGTAATATTTTCATTGTATTTCGCACCTGGACCATTCCACAGTTTATCATCAGTGATCTACATCTACATCTACATTTATACTCCGCAATCCACCCAACGGTGTGTGGCGGAGGGCACTTTACATGCCACTGTCATTACCTCCCTTTCCTGTTGACGGGTAAGCGTTGTTAGCGAAATCCACAAGGGGGGAACCTAGTACTCATGGATGTACCTGTTTTTTAGACTAATATCGGTGTCCAATGAGATGTTCAGGCACGCAGGTCTTAAAGAGGTCCAAAACTCACAAAATTCTCACAACAGGAAAGTAAATAATAATGTTACCATATTTAACCAAAATATTGGTGGATTATAGAAAAAAGTAGATTCCCACAAAAGTAAAGTAAAAAATAATGTTACCATTTTTCACCAAAATATTCCGAGATTGAAGAATAAAGTACATGAGCTCCTGGTTTCTTAGATGGCATTGAATCTGATAATGTAATAGATATACTACCCCTGTCTGAGGATCACATTGTGTCTGATATGGAAAAGGCAAATATCAGTGGTTATAAACTAGCTGCACATATGAGTAGAGAGAATAAGATGGGAGGAGGAGTTGCCACATATGGCAAAAGTTATCATTGCGTAGAAAGCTTAGATACAAAAAAGTTTTGTCTAGAGCAACATATAGGAGATGTGCCTGTCAACTTAAACTGAAGAAGGGCTCTTTTATAATTGTAACAGGATATAGGTCCCCTTCAGGAAACTTTCATTTATTCCTGAAAAACTTGGATGCCTTGTTGTGCTATCTGTCAGATAGGGGAAAGCAAATTATTATTTGTGGGGACTTCTATGTTGATTCACTGAAAGAGTGTAATAGGAAGAATGACCTGGAAGTCTTGCTCAGTTCTTTCTATTTGACATCTGTCATTAATTTTCCTACTCGGGTAGTAAAGGACAGCAGCACATTGATAGATAACACTTTTATAGACCAAGATAGGTTTAAAAACATAAATTCTTGTCCTGTTGAGAATGGGCTTTCTGATCATGATGCTCAGCTAGTTACAGTATATGACATAGCTTCATTCAGTAAATCAAAACTACCCTCCAAAGTTGTGCATTCAATTAATGGCTCAACAATTAGAAATTTCAGAGAAAATCTTCAGCAGTTAGACTGGGATGAGGTGTACAAGGAACCCAAAGCTAATTTAATATATAACTTATTTCATGATACACTTGTAAGAGAATTTTAAAACTGTTTCCCCAAGAAAGTGGTTAAATCTAATTATAAGAAACCATGCAAAAAACCTTGGCTTACTAATGGAATAAAAATATCTTGTAACCACAAAAGGGAACTGTATCTAACAGCAAGAAAGTATAATGACCCAGAAACAGCCAAATATTATAAAAACTCCTGTGGTACATTAAGAAAGGTTATTAAAAAGTCCAGAAGCATGTGCATCATGTCAGAGATTAATACCTCTGATAACAAAATCAAAACAATTTGGAATATTATTACAAGGGAGACAGGACAACCAAGAGTACAGGATGACGGCATCACAATCAAAGCAAATGGAAACTTGATAAACAACAAGCCGGAAGTTGAAAACATTTTGAATAATCATTTTTTAAATGTTGTAGAGAAAATAGGATCTAAATGTTCATTAGAAGAAACAAGGCAGTTAATGGAAGAGGCCTTACCCACACCATTTGATACAATTGAAATTCCTTATGAAATTAGGAAGATAATAAACTCTCTCAAGAATAAAAGTTCACATGGAATTGATGGCATTTCCAGCAGGATAATAAAAGCTTGTTCCCAAGAAATAGGTGGGATTCTCAGCCACATATGTAATAGCCCTCTGAATTGGGTATTTTCCCAGATAGACTAAAGTATGCCATTGTTAAACCGCTGCATAAAAAAGGGGATACGTCTGATGTCAACAACTACTGCCCAATCTCTCTTCTGACTGCCTTATCCAAAATTCTTGAAAAACTAATGTATTGTAGAGTAGCTTCACACCTTTGTAAAAATAAAGTTTTAATAAAATGTCAGTTTGGTTTCCAGAAGGTTTTCTCAACGGAAAATGCTATATATATACTTTCACTAATGAAATATTAAATGCTGTGAGTAACCGGACGTCACCTGTTGGGATTTTTTGTGATCTATCAAAGGCTTTTGATTGTGTATATCATGGAATACATCTAGATAAGCTCAAGTACTGTGGTATGAATGGGACAGTGCTCAAATGGTTTAAATCATACCTAACTGGAAGAGTGCCGAAAGTTGAAATAAACAGTTCACATAATATGCAAAAAACTGGTGATTTCTCAAACTGGGGAACAATCAAGAATGGGGTGCTGCAAGGTTCAGTCTTGGGTCCTCTGCTGTTCTTAGTATATACACTCCTGGAAATTGAAATAAGAACACCGTGAATTCATTGTCCCAGGAAGGGGAAACTTTATTGACACATTCCTGGGGTCAGATACATCACATGATCACACTGACAGAACCACAGGCACATAGACACAGGCAACAGAGCATGCACAATGTCGGCACTAGTACAGTGTATATCCACCTTTCGCAGCAATGCAGGCTGCTATTCTCCCATGGAGACGATCATAGAGATGCTGGATGTAGTCCTGTGGAACGGCTTGCCATGCCATTTCCACCTGGCGCCTCAGTTGAACCAGCGTTCGTGCTGGACGTGCAGACCGCGTGAGACGACGCTTCATCCAGTCCCAAACATGCTCAATGGGGGACAGATCCGGAGATCTTGCTGGCCAGGGTAGTTGACTTACACCTTCTAGAGCACGTTGGGTGGCACGGGATACATGCGGACGTGCATTGTCCTGTTGGAACAGCAAGTTCCCTTGCCGGTCTAGGAATGGTAGAACGATGGGTTCGATGACGGTTTGGATGTACCGTGCACTATTCAGTGTCCCCTCGACGACCACCAGTGGTGTACGGCCAGTGTAGGAGATCGCTCCCCACACCATGATGCCGGGTGTTGGCCCTGTGTGCCTCGGTCGCATGCAGTCCTGATTGTGGCGCTCACCTGCACGGCGCCAAACACGCATACGACCATCATTGGCGCCAAGGCAGAAGCGACTCTCATCGCTGAAGACGACACGTCTCCATTCGTCCCTCCATTCACGCCTGTCGCGACACCACTGGAGGCGGGCTGCACGATGTTGGGGCGTGAGCAGAAGACGGCCTAACGGTGTGCGGGACCGTAGCCCAGCTTCATGGAGACGGTTGCGAATGGTCCTTGCCGATACCCCAGGAGCAACAGTGTCCCTAATTTGCTGGGAAGTGGCGGTACGGTCCCCTACAGCACTGCGTAGGATCCTACGGTCTTGGCGTGCATCCGTGCATCGCTGCGGTCCGGTCCCAGGTCGACGGGCACGTGCACCTTCCGCCGACCACTGGCGACAACATCGATGTACTGTGGAGACCTCACGCCCCACGTGTTGAGCAATTCGGCGGTACGTCCACCCGGCCTCCCGCATGCCCACTATACGCCCTCGCTCAAAGTCCGTCAACTGCACATGCGGTTCACGTCCACGCTGTCGCGGCATGCTACCAGTGTTAAAGACTGCGATGGAGCTCCGTATGCCACGGCAAACTGGCTGACACTGACGGCGGCGGTGCACAAATGCTGCGCAGCTAGCGCCATTCGACGGCCAACACCGCGGTTCCTGGTGTGTCCGCTGTGCCGTGCATGTGATCATTGCTTGTACAGCCCTCTCGCAGTGTCCGGAGCAAGTATGGTGGGTCTGACACACCGGTGTCAATGTGTTCTTTTTTCCATTTCCAGGAGTGTATTAATGACTTGCCATTCTGTATTCACGAAGATACAAAGCTGGTACTTTTTGCTGATGATACAAGTATAGCTATCACACCCGACAGACAAGAATTAACAGGTGAAATTGTAAATGATGTTTTTCAGAAAATCGTTAAGTGGTTCTCTGCAAATGGGCTCTCATTAAACCTTGACAAAACACAGCATACCCCATTAATAAATATAGACTTCGATCAGAAATCGGTAGTGTGGCGAAATAAATAATAAAAATTAAATTTATTGATTTTTTTTTGAAAAGAGGAAAAATTATGGATATGGAATTGTAACTTTAGAATTTTTGAAAGGCTTTTTTACGGATTGTATTGACCAGCTTGAATGCGGATAAATACAGTGCTGCGTGAAATATGCCTGTAATATAATTTACCATTCCGATTAATTACATTTTGAATTCTATGTCATTGTTGATTTAATCAGAGTTCTCACCTTAGACGTAGAATTAGTCCTTATGCCACAGTATTAATTCATCAGTCGCCATCGATGTTTTTCTCTTTGTTGACCGTGTGTACCATCATGAGTCAGCATCGGTTCACTTCACAAAGACGGTGGAAACCAATGAATACAATGCTACGTTGCTTTAAATAATTTTCGTAACAATTCGATACTTTTCACTATTTTTTATTCACAAGACAATAAGACTTGCTCTGCTCGTCGCACAAACCATAATTACTAACAATATGGCTACCTTTCCGCACACACCAAAAATTATGTCCATCCTCCATGAGGCAACAATCTAAAGTGTCTCTTAGCTCCTTCTTGGAGTATGAAACAAAAGGGAATCCAATGTGAACATTGCAAAGATTATAATCTACATGCCTCTCAATTTAATCTTTGATGCAGCCTTTAAGGTACTGTATGTCTCTGCGTCGGAATGTGTCATTACAGTAGCTAAGTAGAATATTCAAAATTTCTAGGTGTATGCATTGATGAGGGGTCAATTTGAAAAAACACACTAAGGATCTGCTGAAACGTTTGAGTTGAGCTACTTATGCTATTAGGGTCACTGCAAATATTGGCGATACACATCTGAATAAATTAGCTTACCATGCCTATTTTCATTCTCTGCTTTCGTATGGCATCATATTCTGAGGTAACTCATCATTGAGTAGAAGAGTGTTCATTGCACAAAAACGTGTAATCAGAATAATTGCTGGAGCTCATTCAAGATCATCCTGCAGACACTTATTTAAAGAGCTAGAAATCTTCACTGTAGCCTCACAATATATATATTCACTTATGAAATTTGTTATTAATAATCTGAACGAATTCAAAAATAATAGCAGCGTACATGGCTACAACACTAGGAGAAAGTATGATCTTCACTACTCAAGGTTAAATCTAACTTTGGCTCAGAAGGGGGTAAATTATGTTGCCACAAAAGTCTTTGGTCACTTACCTAATAGCATCAAAAGTCTGACAGATTGCCATATAGCATTTAAAAGGAAATTAAAAGAATTTCTTAATGGTAACTCCTTCTACTCATTAGATGAATTTTTGGATATAGTAAGTGGGTAATTTTCCAACCCTCACAAAAAGAATTTAAAATATTGAGTCTCATGTAATATTTTGTCTAATGTAATATCTTGTACAGACACCTTTTATTAATCTGACACGTTCCACATCATTACGAAGCGTCGTATTCATGATCTATGGAACAAGTACTAATCTAATCTAATCTAATCTGTTCCAGTCACATATGGTGTACGGGAAGATCGACTGCCAGAAAGCCTCCGTGCGCGCTCAAATCTCTCTAATTTTACATTCGTGATCTCCTAGGGAAGTATAACTAAGGGGAAGCAATATATTCGATACCTTATCCAGAAACGCACCCTCTCGAAACCTTGACAGCAGGCTACATTGCGATGCAGAGCACCTCTCTTGCAGAGTCTGCCACTTGAGTTTGCTAAACATCTCCGTAACGCTATCACGCTTACCAAATAACCATGTGACGAAACGCGCCGCTCTTCTTTGGTTCTTCTCTATCTCATCTGTCAACCCGACCTGGTACGGATCCCACACTGGTGAGCAATCCTCAAGTATAGGTCGAACGAGTGTTTTGTAACCCACCTCCTTTGTTGATGGACTACACTACAAGTGATTACACGTAACTTATTATTTGTACCGTCATTTGGCATATTTCACTTCTTTGTTTATTTTAATAGTACAGCTTAGTACAAAAACTCTATGGAGCTCGCTTCATTTATGTCCTGACTAGTGTGTGCGCTCTATCTGTCATATTGTCTAAGTCAGTTACTATGGTAACTGGTCCAGTTTTTATTATCATCTCTGCTTAGTGTAATAAGATTTGGTGGGGACACATCTGGCATGCCGAGTATAATGTAGTAGTAGCGCCATCGTCTGTGTTACAGAATTGATAGTAACGTATTAAATGAGCCTTGACTGTACTTCTTCATACATAGTGGAGAGTAATGTTCAGAGTCACTATTGTTATTGCTATGCATGTTATTGTACACATTGTTTGTGAACATCTGAGCATACAGGTATTCATTCAGTTATTTTGATTGCACATGTGGCACTGCTCCATCCCATGCATTAGGTGCTTGGGCAACAAACATATTTCATGTGTCTTGTAAGAAAGTATTTCTTTGTGTAGTGTGGAACTTTTACTATCATGGTAGTCATACAAAGAATCATGTGCAGTACCATCTAGCTGACATCTGATGGCTGTTGGTGCATCTTATTGACATGTGGTTTATGGTGAAGCTATATTGTGACAATAAAATTTCAACTAGTACACTCCTAGATAGATTTGCCTTGGGGTCAATTATCTTTGCTGAACCATCACTTTGAGATGTGAATTTAGTAATTGATGCCTGTGATAGATGTGTTGTTTCTGAACCTACACCTCCTTTATGTTAATGAACAGTTCATTAAATATTGCTACTCGTTTCATATCCCACCTCTAACGTAATCCGTCGCTTCTATATTTCGTTTGTCATTCCCCTTATGGTAGATGACATTTAAGTATCCAAAGTGTACGTTTTTCTAGGACTGGCAGAAATTTTATTACATACTGTAGAAATTTTATTATAGTATCTGTAACAGAAATGCCTGTAATGATACACTAAACGCCCTCCTGACTAACTATGTAAATGTTGAACAACCATAATAACCTTCCACTAAAACTCTTGTTTTGTGCCTCATTTCGAGAAAAGATACTACCAATAAAAACCATTGGAGGTAACGAGTATCATCAAGAATGGTTTATCCATCAGTGATACAAAGGTAACTGTTACAGTTTCAGGTCAGGTACTGAAAAATATGGCAGACACCCTACTGAAATAATGATTGATTCATATCTAATTGACCATCATAAGATACTGAATATATGTTGTACACACATACATTGCATTTTGTCAACAACTGACTCTTGACTATATGGTTAATTTATGACATTTTTCTGTTCATAAAGTTTAGCGGCTGCCACAGTGGTTTTCAACTGAAAGACTTGCATCAGGCCATTGAGCCACAAGTAAGTATTATTGATATTGTTAGTGTAGTTATAAAGCCCAATTCACACTGGGTGTCACATCACATCATGTCATGGCTCCATCAAATCAGGGTATATGCACGTATGTGTCACATCACGTTAATTCCTTTAGACCAGTACACAGTGGTGAAGGTAAGATTATAAGGTACCACCTGTCATCATGGGTGGTTATAATTGAACTGACAGTGTTCCAAGTGCTGCTGTGCAGGTTGTATACATGTCAGGAAACTGAAACATCGTAGGTATGGTCATTCATCGGTGCACTTGTGGAGTATGCTGAAAAAAATAATAGTTTCAATTTGTGCCACCACTTGAAAACATGGCACTGAAAGCAGTCAGAATGTGGTGTGGGTGTAGGAAAATGGGAGGAACGGTTAAAAACATGATAACGGCGGTTCTGGCGCTTTTATTAGGCTATAGTCACAAGCTACAACATGTGTTCAATAAGGCCTCCTGTCTGAGCAATATGCTGCTTCCGTAACATGGCATGGTAGACAGTTCCTCACAGAATATCCAATGTAATCAGAGTGATATGTCGGTGTATGCTATCCTTCAGATAAGCAGGAATCCAGATACATCTCTCATAGACATGAGCTCTCAGATAGCCCTACAGCCAGAAGTCATATGGTTGTATGTTGGAGGATCTGGAAGGTTGCCCACCTTGTAATTACCTGGAGGTGATGCAACAGTATTACTGAAGGTTTCTAGAAGCAAATCTTTCACCTAACAAACAACATGTGTTGTTACATATTCTTGCATGAAAATAGTGGTGTGCACACAGTTGTGTTCTTGCAAATCAGGACTCACAATTTCTATAAGGAGGTCCTTATAATGTACAGGCGTCAGTGTAAATTTACCAGGCCTGTGAGGTGTCATCTACTCGAAGAAGAAAGGGCCAAGAATGGAGGAGCTTATAAAACCACATCACACAGCCACATAATATGAGTGCAGTGGGTGTTCCTACACAACATGTGGTGAAGTAGAACTCCATGTGCCACAGTTCTGTGCAGTCATGGCACCCTGTGGAGTAACATGTGCCTCATCCATCCAAGGAATATTCTGCAGATACATGCCATTTATTTCAGACGGTGCTAAAAATTGGCATTTTAGCCTGTTTTGGGGCTTCATTTGGTGCACATTCTGAATTTCTTTTAGGGACAGCAGAGCAAGATGCGTTGCAAAATCTTCTAAACTATTGACCAGGGAAGAAAGAATTCCCTGGACACAGTTCAAGGACTGGTTGCACAATCTAAGACATGTACTGCACGATCAGCAACTTCATTCATAGCTACCACGGGACTGGGCCATCTCCATCTACCTGCCACTCCATCTAATTCACCTTTTTCTTCAAATTTCTTAATCATATTCCTTAGCCCATTGATTGGCATGGGGCCTCTTAACAGCTGTTTCTGTTGGAGACATTCGCGCTTGACAGTGGTGCTATTGCTGCTGCTCTGCTAAAACAACTTTACCAGCAATGCAATAGCCAGTGCGTTTTTTTTTGTTTTTTTTGGAAAACTTGGATAGTGGCATATGTGGACAGGCAAATAATGGAAACTGATTAAGAATTGCTGCTTGATTGGAAAGAATAGTTGAAAGAAATTAGAAGGTAATTTATAAATGTGTACACATTTCCTGGATGAACTTTAACTGACACCAGTATCAAGAGACCTTCAATGTCAATACATTTAAGATCAATATTCATACTTTGAGTTGCATACTGCTTCACATTAATTCCATTGTTCATAGTCCTGATTATTACAATGCCAATGCAGGATCGCTCCTACACTGCTCACGCAAATTCCTCTTGCCTGCTCCGAACCTCCGTATGCAGGATCTGGGTGGTGGGCGAAATGGTGAACAGATAGGTGTGGTCGTTGTGAATGTACGAACAAACTTTGCTTTCCTAATTACTCTTTATAACACTTTTTAATGTATAGTTGAAAAACACATTTTTAAACAATACTGGTATGACAGGAATTGATAAATTGAAGAGCGTATTTCTTCTTCCTTTTTCTTATGCATATGTATCAAAACTTTATCCTTGTCGCAAAACAACTTGTTAATTTATCTTTGTCACTGGCTGTAAGTCATTCAGTTTACATATACCTTACATGGATAAAAAGAAAAGAACGAAAAAATAATAAGATTCAGAATACTCCCACCCCCCGCCTCCCCACTGTGCACTGATGTCATACGGAGGTGCACGGTCCCGAACTTATTTCCCTTTTAGAGGGTTGATAATCGTGGCTTGTATGGGCATTGCCTTTATTTTCGGCCAGTGGATTATCCTGAATGGTTATCAATTTATATGGACAACTCAGCTTCTTTTAACACACACATACATGATTTTTCTCTCCTAACAAAGTGCTTGCTGTAACTGCACAGTCCCACTGTTGTCAACCAGCATCTGCACAGTGTTTAACTTGTGAAGGATGCACACGCGGAGCAATGTCGGTTATTGTCCCAGTTGACGTACACACATTTAGTACAGTGCCAGAGTGTCCATGTCTTGCTTTTACAGTAGCTTTCAATGCACAAATCCGTGAAGCTTGTGTTGAGTGGAGTGATTCTTTGTGAAATCTTCGATGCGGTGACAACTGGTTTCCATATCAGCAGCCTGAGGAATTTATCTCGCCTCGTCGTTCTCACTTATTCATTGCCTATTCTGTATCTTCCTGCCATTGTGCCGATCGTTTCGGTACTCAAGAGCACCGAACGGTCTAGTACTCGAATTAGAGTTCCTGCATTATTCAGTATGCATTCCGGTAGCGATACCGTTCGGGCCTACCGTTGTTGTAGGTTCGTGTCGGGCAAGCCAATCAAAAGCAAGCGGCCGCAGATCCGTGCATGCGCACTGAAGCGCGCACAGCGCCACGAACACAAAGCGGCTAGCAGGCGACGCAGGCGCGCTATTCTTCCAAGTTGCGTTTACGTTGCCGTAACGCATGACGCCGCATTCCATCGAGCTGACTTGCCCGCCTTCATCGCCCTTGCCTCCTCCTTAACAGTATCAGGCGCAGTATATCCATTTCCATGATTCTCAGCTGAAATGCATAAATATTTTTACAGTTTCTCTGACCACATGTTTCCATACATGCATAATAAAGATAGCGCATTTGACTGTATTCTGCAGATTGTCGTAAATGCCGCATTATGTCATCTCATTCTCATTCACACTGACATCGTGTTTTGGATTTTACGTTTCGGAAAATGAGTTAGGATTAGTGTGCAGTACCAGATTGTACTAAAACAACTATAAAAACACCCGAAAAATTTATTCTGAGAGTTTCAAAGAATAAGAAGATAAACAGAATGTGGTTATAACTCGCTCCTAGAGATCCACATGATTAAGTAACCCACTTCCCTATATGATACGTCAACGATTTGCGTCTTAAAAACAAAACTGAAAAGAAAAACGCATTCTCGAGAGCTCTTGCAGTTCGTCGAAGCTTATAACACGCATCTCGTGAAAGAAAATGCTTCGTATATGGTGCTACAGTCTAAAAATATTACGGCAGAGATCTTCCATCTCTGTCGACTGTGGTTGAGGATTCGATCGCAGATAAATACTTGTGACAAGTAAGATTATGAAGATGACTGCTGCTAGTTACATTCACAGTAATTTAAGTTGTGCTCTTAGATTCCTGTCTAACCGCATACTCGGAAATTGCTACATATTCGGAAAAAATTGTGAATTATTTCTGACAAGAAAAAAATATAAAGGTCACTGTCGGCTGTTTCAATCACAGCAATTTCATCTCCAACAATTTCATATTTCTTATTTTAAACACACAGAAATCACGAAATCATTACTGAGGAAGTGCGCTCTTACATGTAAGTAATAACGAATGTTGCAGAAAAATCTTAACTTACACGAATAACAATGTCTCAGAACGTGTTGCATATATGAAGAGGAAAATGAAATGTCCCCCCACCCCCACCCATGCGCGAACCCGTGTCCTTTCGCATCGCAGTCCCGCGCACTAGCCACTTGGCCACACCAAAAAACACTATAGTGCTTGATTCTTACAGTATTGTGTAGGGGAACGTAGGCAGACAGTTACGAAACGGAACTGCATAGGTCATAAATGTGTGATAGTTTGGAAGGTTTCCAATATCAGGCTTCACATAATTCCTTCCCATTGTTGCTTGGATGTTGTAAACACGTTTCGATAGTTACTAACTAACCCATTTGTGGGAAAAAGTACACAAAGGCATTAGTAACATCAGTTCGCATTCATGTAATATACGTAAGCAGAGCTGATGTCTAGATATTTAATGATCTTTAAACTCTTATTTGCATAAAAAAAAATAACACGTATTTTGAGAGAATATTGACCAAAAACGTTTGTTTTGATGTAATCATTCATAGTAACAATCTAACCTAACCATATTTCTAAGAAAGGAAAATAGTCTATTATGAACTCGCTTTCCAACCAGATGCGTCCTCTGGTGATTCATTAGTAACACAATCACTAAATCCAAAGCTAAAACCGCTAAATATGTTTAAAATAACAAATTATAGATGCACATAAACCACAGCTCAACGATCGACAGGGCCAGACCGAAATCCAAAACCTCTTGGTACAATTGTGGGGGAGGACCGTTCGGTAACAAGTCTCAGAAGCTTACTGAATAGGATATTTCGATAAAGAACCGAAAATGACGTCACTACCGAGACTAACCTACTACACCAATCAGTATGAACGATGCAGAATAGGACCCCAGCCGAACATCCGACAGCTGTCGACAAGGTTCATTGCCGGTTTTACGACGTTGTCCAGCACACAAAATTCGTGTTACATGAAGCATTTATCATGTGCACACCCACGTATTACACACACACGCAGTTAACACTTTGCAGCCAGGTGTCATATGTTTTTGCGCTTTGTTGTTAAGCGTCTTTCATACAGTCGCATTACATAAAGTTTCTTTAGTGTCCTTTCTCCATACTATACAAATAACTTAAAAAACACAAATACAATTACAAAATACACTTATCCTATTCATTTGCTGACATGCCATTATCGCTGCTTATATACATTACATATTCACTCCCCTCTTTATATATATGTTCATTGCTTGTTGTTTTGTTTCAGTACATTTTGTTAAATTACAATTTCGTTACATTATTCGATTCCAATTAGCTGAGTACACATTTAACTCTCATTTGGTTATACATTATTCATATAACATTCATACAATATTTAGATTCCGTTTTCATTTATGGCAGAAATTGATATACATTTCATTTCAATTTAGAGCGACTTCTTGTCAGAATGCTCTGACAAGAGCAATTCCAAAGAATCAAAGAAGTAAATAATAGTTGCTACAATAGGGACTACGCGCCACTCAGATAACTACGCAAGGCCTTGCCTCTCTAGCATTCTCCAGGAAGGATCTACACAATACAAGGTTGAGAAAATTCCATGGAAAGGCATTTATGTGCTCAGATACGTCTCGTTAATAGACTCCCAAGAACAAAATAATTTGTTGTTTATAAAGTCAAATCTGATGATACCAATCGTATCAAATACTTATTTACTGTTTAAAAGGGCAGCTCAATATTTGCTTGTTATATTCATTGTATAAAGGATAACCATACCATGTGCTGAGGTATACAGAGTTGTATCATCAAAACGATATCTTATGTACAATGATTGTAAAACAATGTTTACATAAGTGACAAATGTGCATAAAAATTTCTGTGTAAATCAGGTGTTTGACACTTTTATAGGTAATCGACACTCTCAGTAGTTAGGTTTCGACCCCTTTATTATTTGGTAGTGCTCAACATAAGCTCAGCATCGTGATATGTGACGTACTGCAACTGTTTTCTTCTTCACATACTTTGACACTATCACATCTGTATGTATCATAAACTTATTACTATATTTATCTTGCGGTATGGTCTTTTATTATGTTTATATGGTACCTAACACTCTACAAGTATTTATCTTTTTTCCCTTTAGGATGCATCGCTGCATCGTTCCCTGGAAGAAAAAACTTAATACTAACTTAAAACTAAATCTTCATAGATAAATGTATAGTGGTCCGATGGCTGCTAACACCTATTTCATACATCCAACCATGTATTCATTCACTTCAGTGTGCAGTCACGCTATCACAAAATTTATTTGATGTCGTGTGTGCATCTCTACTTACCTTATAAATCTGAAAGATAAAGTGTATTAAACGTGTGGTGCGACCTCTTATGCGGTTTGCCACATATACTGTACTCGCTTGTTTCCCTGCAGCAAGACTTCCCTGGTCCATCTGGTATAATTACTGTCTGCACTTCCAGTACTTAAACTTGTAAATATTAAAAATAAAGGAAGTAAATATCTCGCAATTTAGCGTCCCTCTCCTGTGTATATAATCCCCTTAGCTTATCTTTGTATGTGTGTACTGTGTAGATAGTCGTAGTTGTAGTATAGACTCTCCCTTAATTTTCGATGTCCCTGACTAATCAGTAGGCTTTACAAATTCTAGTGTAGGCTGCAGCTCATCAGGTTTGTTTGTTTTGGGCACTCCAACACTTAAAGCTGTGCCTGTCTAACGTGCACAGGCTTGCTGTCTGTTGATTAGCTTCATCCCCAATGCACATGCGCTGCATTGCATTGATACCACTTATGTCGTGGCGAGTTGTGTATGCGTTGCACGCTCATGTGCATTTCTTAAGCTCGTTTATTTGTTTACAACTGGGCTATGCACAAAGCAAAGCATGGTATTTAGGGTATCTCGTCTCTAGACACATAAAAGTAAAATTCTTCCTTGTTAAAATCACAACCCCCCCATGAACCATGGACCTTGCCGTTGGTGGGGAGGCTTGCGTGCCTCAGCGATACAGATAGACATACTGTAGGTGCAACCACAACGGAGGGGTATCTGTTGAGAGGCCAGACACACATGTGGTTCCTGAAGAGGGGCAGCAGCCTTTTCAGTAGTTGCAGGGGCAACATTCTGGATGATTGACTGATCTGGCCTTGTAACACTAACCGAAATGGCCTTGCTGTGCTGGTACTGCGAACGGTTGAAAGCAAGAGGAAACTACAGCCGTAATTTTTCCCAAAGGCATACAGCTTTACTGTATGGTTAATGATGATGGCGTCCTCTTTGTTAAAATATTCCGGAGGTTAAATAGTTCCCCATTCGGATCTCCGGGCAGGGACTACTCAAGAGGACGTTGTTATCAGGAGAAAGAAAACCGGCGTTCTACGGATCGGAGCGTGGAATGTCAGATCCCTTAATAGGGCAGGTAGGTTAGAAAATATAAAACGGGAAATGGATAGGTTAAAGTTAGATATAGTGGGAATTAGTGAAGTTCGGTGGCAGGAGGATAAAGACTTTTGGTCAGGCGAATACAGGGCTAAAAATACAAAGTCAAATAGGTGTAATGCAGAAGTACGTTTAATAATGAATAAACAAATAGGAATGCGGGTACGCTAATACAAACAGCATAGTGAACGCATTATTGTGGCCAAGATAGACACGCAGCCCACGCCTACTACAGTAGTAGAAGTTTATATGCCAACTAGCTCTGCAGATGATGAAGAAATTGAAGAAATGTATGATGAAATAAAAGAAATTATTCAGGTAGTGAAGAGAGAATAAAATTTAATAGTCACGGCTGACTGGAATTCGGTAGTAGGAAAAGGGAGAGAAGAAAACGTAGTAGATGAATATGGATTGGGGGTAAGAAATGAAAGAGGAAGCCGCCTGGTAGAATTTTGTGCAGAACATAACTTAATCATAGCTAACACTTGGTTCAAGAATCATGAAAGAAGGTTGTATAGATGGAAGAACCCTGGAGATACTAAAAGGTATCAGATAGATTATATAATGGTAAGACAGAGATTTAGGAACCAGGTTTTAAATTGTGAGACATTTCCAGGGGCAGATGTGGACTCTGACCATAATCTATTGGTTATGGGCTGTAGATTAAAACTGAAGAAACTGCAAAAAGGTGGGAATTTAAGGAGATGGGACCTGGATAAATTGACTAAACCAGAGGTTGTACAGACTTTCAGGAAGAGCGTAAGGGAACAAATGCCAGGAATGAAGGAAAGAAATACAGTAGAAGAAGAATGGGAAGCTTTGAGGGATAAAGTAGTGAAGGCAGCAGAGGATCAAGTAGGTAAAAAGATGAGGGCTAGTAGAAATACTTGGGTAACAGAAGAAATATTGAATTTATTGATGAAAGGAGAAAATATAAAAATGCATTAAATGAGGCAGGCAAAAAGGAATACAAACGTCTCAAAAATGAGATCGACATGAAGTGCAAAATGGCTAAGCAGGGATGACTAGAGAATAAATGTAAGGATGTAGAGGCTTATCGCACTAGAGGTACGATAGATACTGCCTACAGGAAAATTAAAGAGACCTTTGGAGAAAAGAGAACCACTTGTATGAATATCAGGAGCTCAGATGGAAACCCAGTTCTAAGCAAAGAAGGGAAAGCAGAAAGGTGGAAGAAATATATAGAGGAACTATTCAAGGGCGATGTAATTGAGGGCAATGTTATAGAAAGGGAAGAGGATGTAGATGAAGATGAAATGGGAGATACAATACTGTGTGAAGGGTTTGACAGAGCACTGAAAGACCTGAGTCGAAACAAAGCCCCGGGAGTAGACAACATTCCATTAGAACTGCTGACGGTCTTGGGAGAGCCAGTCCTGACAAAACTCTACCATCTAGTGAGCAAGATGTATGAGACAGGTGAAATACCCTCAGACTTCAAGAAGAATATGATAATTCCAATCCCAAAGAAAGCAGGTGTTGACCGATGTGAAAATTACCGAACTATCAGTTTAATAAGTCACAGCTGCAAATTACTAACGCGAATTCTTTACAGATGAATGGAAAAACTAGTAGGAGCCGACTTTGGGTAAGATCAGTTTGGATTCCATAGAAATATTGCAACTCTTGAGGCAATACTGACCCTACGGCTTATCTTAAAAGCTAGATTAAGGAAAGGCAAACCTACGTTACTAGCATTTGTAGACTTAGAGAAAGCTTTTGACAATGTTGACTGGAATACTCTCTTTCAAATTTTGAAAGTGGCAGGGGTAAAATATAGGGAGCGAAAGGCTATTTACAATTTGTATAGAAGCCAAATGGCAGTTATAAGAGTTGAGGGGCATGAAAGGGAAGCAGTAGTTGGGAAAGGAGTGAGACAGGGTTGTAGCCTCTCCCCGATGTTGTTCAATCTGTATATTGAGCATGCAGTGAAGGAAACAAAAGAAAAGTTCGGAGTAGGTATTAAAATCCATGGAGAAGAAATAAAAACGTTGAGGTTCGCCGATGACATTGTAATTCTGTCAGAGACAGTAAAGGACTTGGAAGAGCAGTTGAACGGAATGGATAGTGTCTTGAAGGAAGGATATAAGATGAAAATTAACAAAAGCAAAATGAGGATAATGGAATGTAGTCGAATTAAATCGGGTGATGTTGAGGGTATAATATTAGGGAATGAGACACTTAAAGTAGTAAAGGAGTTTCGCTATTTGGGGAGCAAAATAACTGATGATGGTCGAAGTAGAGAGGATATAAAATGTAGACTGGCAATGGCAAGGAAAGCGTTTCTGAAGAAGAGAAATTTGTTAACATCGAGTATAGATTTAAGTGTCAGGAAGTCGTTTCTGAAAGTATTTGTATGGAGTGTAGCCATGTATGGCAGTGGAACATGGACAATACAATAAGTTTAGATAAGAAAGAGAATAGAAGCTTTCGAAATGTGATGCTACAGAAGAATGTTGAAGATTAGGTGGGTAGATCACGTAACTAATGAGGAGTTGTTGAATAGGATTGGGGAGAAGAGAAGTTTTTGGCACAACTTGACTAGAAGAAGGGGCTGGTTGGTAGGACATGTTCTGAGGCATTAAGGGATCACCAATTTGGTATTCGATGGCAGCGTGGAGGGTAAAAATCGTAGAGGGAGACCAAGAAATGAATACACCAAGCAGATTCAGAAGGATGTTGGTTGCAGTAGTCCTGGGAGATGAAGAAGCTTGAACAAGATAGAGTAGCATGGAGAGCTGCATCAAACCAGTCTCAGGACTGAAGACCACAACAACAACAACAATCACTTATCTTATCGTTTACGCATTTGACATACAAGAACAAAATACAAACAAAAATTTTCTTTATCAACTAACAACATAAAATCTGAAATGTGGCTTTCCAGCATCCTAAATCTAATATTATTATACACATATATAGCTTGGAGGGTATATAGCCCTTCTTCAATATGTAAATGTTTTCAAGTCATTACCTGTGTTAGTGTGTACAAGTCTGTATGCTCCCAGGTAGGGGATTTTAGTTATTATGTATGGTCCAGTTTATAGTAGTTGGCACTTACAGTTCAGTTTTCCAATTTATGTGGATTTTTGATATGTTCTAAGTAACACCTTTTGTCCTACATAAAAGTGTGTTGTATGTTTCAACATGTTTATCTCTTTTCTTAGTGCTTCCTTTTTTGTCCATGGTATAGGGTAAGAAATAGAACAAAATGTTTTGTGAGGATATACATCTATTTTGTACACAAAATCCTGAATGATACCTGGTCTTTTTGCAAATAAATGTATCTAAGCAAGTTTCAGTTCCCTAAGTTCCACTTGCTGTTCTTGAGACAAGCACTTTGATTTACTTGACTATTACGTGTATTGTGTCTATGCTTCCCTCTTTTGATGCCTACTGTTCGTTATTCTATGTATTGACAAACATAGCTATGGTATTTACCAATTGAACCTCAAAGTCGTGAGTAACTTCACTTTTACTTCTATCAGTATTTCCCCTGATTAGGCCTATTGGAAATAATTGATTATTTACACTGAAATGACATTGGCTCTTTCCTATATCAGTTTGTACTTGGCATGTCCTAAATGTATCCATAGTGGTTAAACAATCAACTATTAATTTCTCTACTATCAAAAAAGTGTATTCTACAGAAAACTAAACTGTCCTAATTGGATAGGAATTAATAGTAGCTTGTACCTCGTCCTCTGCCAAGCTTGTCATCTGATAAAGCAAGTGTCGATCAAGCTCATACCCCAGGTTACGGAATGGGGGCCTACCATTTTCCGGCGTTTTAGTTGCATCAGTCTCCTGGTTAGGCATAACTTCTACTATATGGACTGTTGGTGTTTAATTACATGAATTGGTATCCTGTAAGGCTCTTGACTGAAATTCTCTTTACCTTTGCGATTTATGTGGCATATGTGCGCTACTTTGTTGGCCAAATTCCGCTGTCTGTGGATTATTCAGCTCTCTGGTATTGTTTTGTGTTTGCTTAGCCATCGTCCAATTATTACCGGTAGCTTGTGTCTGTACATATTGTGCAGGCTGGCCATACAGTACTTGCCCATTCTAGTTGTTTTTGTTAAATTTTCGCTAATTTCTTTTATATCTTCTATAGAATTTATAGCTTCTTCCATTGCCATTGTGATGACCATTATCGTTACCGTAGGTCTGTGTGGGTTAAGGTTGCCACTCATGTTGTACTATGAGTCCGTTGTTCATTTGTTGATCTCTGTGGCACAATCTGTGCATTAACAGGCTTGGGTTGTCCTGGCTTCTCTTCGTATATCAAATCTATTGAGTCCAGTACAGATAGAGAAGAGGGGCAAGACAGATTATGGAGCATTTTGTTAGTGCGGGTTGACTACAGCAGGGGAAGGTATGCACTCAGGGGCAAACCTATTGTTCTCCTTTGACTGACGGGTGCTTAACCTATTGTCCTCCTTTTATTGACAGGTCCTTAGCCTATTGTTCTGTTAAGTGGCTTTCCATGTCTCTGCACTTAACCTACTGTCCCCCTCACCCCCTCCCACTCCCCTCCCCCTCAGAAAGGGAGTGCTGGGCCATTTTGTTAGTGTGGGTTGCCCACATCATGGGCAGGTATGCACTCAGGGGGCAAACCTAGTGTTCACCATTGATTGACAGGTACTTAACCTATTGTTTCTGTTAAGTGCTTTTTCCATGTCACCCACATTCCCTTTTGTTTGACAGGCACTTAATCTATTGTTCCCTCCATCCCCTCACCCTCCCACAACCTCCTCCCCTATCGCTGCTAACGGTATGCTTTCAGGTCTGAGTTATTGGAATAGGTACCCTCTCACTCTTATCAATTTGATTGACCACTTAATTAAATTGAGCAATTAGTTAACCTCTCTGGTGGGAAAGTGCCACGCCCCCTGCCATGCCCCCCTAGTGGGAAATTCAAATTCCATCAGGACAATGCAACCTCTACTAACCTAAGACAATGGCGAGATAGGTCACATTGACAACTTATTAAATTGATCAATTAATTAACCTCTCTGGTGGGAAAGTGCCACACCCCCCTGCCATGCCCCCCTGGCAGGAAGTTAAAATACCATCAGGACAATGCAACCTCTACTAACCTGAAATTTGGGGGGAAAGAAGGGCACCTCAACTAACCTAAGTCATTTTGAAGGCCACATCTTCCTAGAACTTGGCGGGAAAAAGACTCACTTGATCGATCATTTGGAGGGTATTCGATTGTAGTGTATGGAATATTGTTTAAACAATTTAGACATTGTGTGGAATATTCTTTATTTAAACAATTTTAGGGATTCGAGGGATTGTAAGGAATATATGTAAATTGGTGGAGAGGAATGATCTCATAACAGGAAATGCAAGGGTATATTGTTAATTACTTAAAATTGTTTTTGGGGGGTTGCTCTGTTGGTTTGGAAACATGTAGGTCTTGCAAGGATCAATTATATCAGGCAAACATGCTGCATAACCTAATGTTCAGCACTATACTATGGGTGTCTTAACTTAATGTTTGAGCCTTTGTCAGCACTAAACCCATTGTTCCATTAACTGGTTTTCCATGTCACCCCCATTTCCTTAAACTATTGTACCACTTTTTTGATACCAAATTAAGTAATCAGTTATGTCCCCTCACGATTTTCTGGTACACGTTTCGAATTTCACATTTTTTCAACGTCGTTTCTGGCGCATTGTCATTTGTCACCCATCCCCTTAAACTATTGTACTGCATTTCACATAAAAATCATGCAAATTATCGTAGTGTTCTGCATATAACCTGCTGTTATGCTCCATCTCACCCACTCACGCACTCCCTACCATTAACTACAGTACCGATAACACCACACTGACATAAAAAATTTAAACAGATCAATGAAATCGGTATTCTTCACATGTATGGGGTAGTTTTTCTTATTTCGCAGCATCCTATTCGTTGGTGAAATCGATAGAATATAGTTTAAGTAAAAGATTGCTAATAAAAAAACACATCCCGCCACTCGACACCCCACGCCGACGCCGCCCCCACTGCCGCGAGTCACCTCAGGGCGCAAGCCAGCATGAGCCATCACTATCACACCACTGCAGGTGAAACTTAGGCGTTTTTTCTTGTATACTGTTAGAATTCTTCGAGTATTATACTGATGTCTCAGAACTCCAGGGCGCGCTCACGCTGGTCCCCTTACGCGATGACGCATAGCTGTGCTATGGTCCAGCACGGAGAGAGATGTTCCAATGCTTCCCAGAATACGTCGATTTATAAAGCAAGTATAGCCTATAACATGGATACTTGTGTGCACCTGTAGAACCAAGACCGCTTGTGACAATAACGTACAGTAATTGTTGCGATCGGATTTTTTAACACATGAGACGATTACGGCTCTCTTCCTAAGACACAGTGGTATCACTCACAAGAAAAACTTATGGAACATGTCCACCCATCGCTGATTTTTCTCTCAGCATTATTCTGTGTCAGTTATTGAAGAAGTATTATACTTAGCAGTAGAGGGTGTGTGATAGGTTCGCCTTGAGCACCAGGCTTGTAAAGCATGTGTTTGTGTTCCAACATTAAAATATGTATGTGACCGATTTCTTAGTATGATTGGTTCTACCTGTGTGTGTCAGCCTGCAGTGCCAGTGACCTGTGCTGGGGTGATTGACGTTTCCTTTTAACGGTAGCAGCTGTCAGAATGGAGAGGCCTGTTGGAGTGTAGGAAAGTAGATGAATTAACGTGTTGTCTCTAGACTACCGAATAGCGAATTAATACTTAGTATGTGTTGGATAGCTTTCGTGATTGTGTGCAAATTTGAGATTGAATATGGAGATGCATTTGCACTGGATCGTTATTCCCTCCCATGTAAATTGTTCAGTTGGCTGCTTCTGCACATTTCACAACTTTATTTAGATGAGGGAAATTCGATTGTGGTGTGGGCATCTAGCATGTGGAAGACACCTTTACCGGATATCTTTACATGAGAAACACCCTAGTTGACCTTGTAAATTATAGGGATCATTTGGAATCTGCTACATCTCCATCATCGGTATTTGCGAGTGTAAATATCAGTTTTCTCTATTTTTCTCGAGTTTCCGAGTAAATGTCTTCGCAGAGGTGACACTTTTCTAGTTAGTCAGTGGTATACAGCACGCCCCTCCTAATTAAAGTTTCGGATTTTGTAGAGAAATAATTTCCAGTCTATATGTTCTGAATTATGTTGCGCAAGCGATCGGCTGGATACTACTGTGTGCTCGGTATCGTGAAATACCGCGAAAATGGTATAATATTATGGCAAAACATGCTAAAATGCATGCTTTCTTGTAATCCCCGAGTCTGGAGATGGGTGTAGAAATGCGAGCAAGCAGGCAGGTACGGACCAGAAACAGTAATGCCTTTGTACCGGGGGGGAACGAGCCACTCTTTGCTCTTTGCACAACTGCTCTGAAAGTGACTTCGGTCTGCTGAGAGCACTCTGGTCACCTGTTGGGGGTCGATGATTGCCGACCTTGCATGGAAATATTCAGTGCTGTGAGGGGTATATATGGCGCTGTCTGTCTTCACAGTGCGAATGATGTAAAAGGGATGATTTTGTATGACGCAGCATGGGAAATCTATGTTTACTACATCGACATGGTACCTGGTGATATATTGCTGGGTTGGGGATCTGTTTCATGCTCTAATATTTAAGCTCTTGTCCTCAGTGGGAGAGCAGTGTAATTGAGTGAGAGTCTTTTCGTATGTTACGATATGTAGAGCACGTTGCAGGGGTTAATTGTCGATGCAATATGGTGATCTGTACAAAATACAATCATAATACTCTATTCATTCACAAGACATCCATTGTGCCTGGACATAGGAGCGTGTACAAACCGATTCGAAAAAGTTGGGACAAGGTATATATGGAAAGTTCTGAGAAAGCAAGTCTTCAAAGACACGTTGAAGCAAACCATCCGTCACTCATCTGCCACTGTGGCATTAGGACATCTCCAGACCTGTAGCTGTAGGATACCGAAAACTCCGGCCGTTTTTTTCTCTTCTGCAAGACAGTGCTTCGAATTCTGTTTGCGTTATTGTTCTTATTTCTCCCGTATATGTGCTTAGAGAGTGGTCTCTTTCCAAACAACAAGAATGTTTTTATGATTGACGGTGTTTTCGCGAGCGTGCACAGGCTTTTAGCGGTGAGAACGTTTGCGTATGTTGAAAGCAGGAAGGGTAACATGTGATGTACGGGCTCCCACGTTATTCTGCGCTATTTTTGTAAACAGGTTATGTTAGGGCAAGAAATTCCGTGCATACAAGTCGAGACATCATGAAAAATCCTATAAAAGCGCACGTTAAGTATTTCTGGGACACTATACAATTTGCAAGAGTTCGCTACATATACTGAGATTCGTTCCAGAACCACAGCCCTCAAGAGGAGACATCACCTGTACATCGATCGGTGTCAGACTGTAGCAGCAATCGTAATATTTAATTGTAGTTACACAGGTAAATATGTTCCTGTCTTCCAATATTCTTGTGAGTCTTGTATGTATTTGATGATCTGTAGACAACTGTTGCGGTGTTTAAATGTCAGTGTAATTTAATGACCTGTGCAAAATAATTTTACCACTGAAAGTCTCGTCTGCAGAAAACAATGGTGAAAGGATCGCTAGGAACAATGCACCCTGTACTATTCTGGGAAGCGTTGGAACATCTCTCTCGATGCTGGACCATAGCACAGCTATGCATCATCGCGTAAGGGGACCAGCGTGAGCGCGCCCTGGAGTTCTGAGACATCAGCATAACACTCGAAGAATTCTAACTGTATACAAGAAAAAAACACCTAAGTTTCACCTGCAGTGGTGTGATAGTGATGGCTCATGCTGGCTTGCGCCCTGAGGTGGCTCGCGGCAGTGGGGGCGGCGTCGGCGTGGGGTGTCGAGTGGCGGGATGTGTTTTTTTATTAGCAATCTTTTACTTAAACTATGTTCTATCGATTTCACCAACGAATAGGATGCTGCGAAATAAGAAAAACTACCCCATACATGTGAAGAATACCGATTTCATTAATCTGCATAAATTTTTTATGTCAGTGTGGTGTTAGCGGTACTGTAGTTAATGGTAGGGAGTGCGTGAGTGGGTGAGATGGAGCAGAACAGCAGGTTATATGCAGAACACTACCATAATTTGAATGATTTTTATGTGAAATGCAGTACAATAGTTTAAGGGGATGGGTGACAAAGGACAATGCGCCAGAAACGGCGTTGAAAAAATGTGAAATTCGAAACGTGTACCAGAAAATCGTGAGAGGACATAACTGATTACTTAATTTGGTATCAAGGGTGGTACAATAGTTTAAGGAAATGGGGATGACATGGAAAACCAGTTAATGGAACAATAGGTTAAGTGCCGACATGTTCCCAAACCTTAGGTTAAGACACCCAGAGTACAGTGCCGAAAATTAGGTTATGCAGCATGTTTGCTCCATGTAATTGCGTCTTGCAAGACCTACATGTTTCCAAACCAGCAGAGCAACCCCCCCTTATCTGCATTTTTATAAATAAATAATATACCCTTGAATTTCCTGCTATGAGATCCTTCATCTCCACCAATTTACAAATACTCCATACAGTGCCTTGAATCACCAAAATTATTTAAATAAACAATATTCCACACAATGTCTAAATTGTTTAAACAATATTGCATATACTACAATCGAACACCCTCCAAATGATCGATCAACTGAGTCTTTTGCCGCCAATTCCTAGGAAGAGGTGGCTGTCGGATGACTTAGGTTAATGGAGGTGCCCTTTTTTCCCGCCATTTTCTTAGGTTAATAGAGGTTGTATTGTCCTGATGGAATTTGAACTTCCTGCCAGGGGGGTGTGGGAGGAAGGTGTGGCACTTTCACACCAGAGAGGTTAATTAAATGATCAATTTAATTAAATAGTCTATGCGACCTATCTCGCCATTTTCTTAGGTTAGTAAAGATTGAATTGCCCTGATGGAGTTTGAACTTCCCACCAGGGGGGGCATAGCAGGGGAACATGACACTTTCCCCCCAGAGTGGTTAACTAATTGATCAACTTAATTAAGCAGTCAATGAAATCGATAAGAGTGAATGGGGGCCTATTCCAATAACTCGAACTGAAAGTGTACCTGTAGCAGCGATAGGGGTTGGGGTTGGGGAAGGAGTTGGGGGAGGGGGAGGGGGTGGGGGGAACAATAGGTTAAGTGCCTGTCAATCAAAAGGAAATGGGGGTGACATGGAATAGCACTTAACAGAACGATAGGTTAAGTACCTGTCAATCAAAGGAGAACAATAGGTTTACCCCCTGAGTGCATACCTGCCCATGATGTAGGCAACCCGCACTAACAAAATGGCCCGGCGCCCCCTTCCTGAGGGGGAGGGGAGTGGGAGGAGCTGGGGGACAATAGGTTAAGTACAGCAACATGGAAAAGCACTTAGCAGAAC
Source organism: Schistocerca serialis cubense (assembly GCF_023864345.2). Taxonomy (NCBI): domain Eukaryota; kingdom Metazoa; phylum Arthropoda; class Insecta; order Orthoptera; family Acrididae; genus Schistocerca; species Schistocerca serialis. The sequence goes on from NC_064639.1 coordinate 1,128,809,524, forward strand.
AATAGGTTAAGTACATGTCAATCAAAGGAGATCAATAGGTTGAGATGGAAAAGAACTTAACAGAACAATAGGTTGACATGGAAAAGAACTTAACAGAACAATAGGTTTGCCTCTGAGTGCATACCTGCCTCTGATATAGGCAACCTGCTCTAACAATATGTTCCACCACCCCCTTCCTGATGGGAGGGGAGTGGGAGGGGATGGGGGGACAGTAGGTTAAGTGCAGTGACATGGAAGCCACTTAACAGAACAAAAGGCGAAGGACCTGTCAATCAAAGGTGGACAATAGATTAAGTACCTGTCAGTCGAAGGAGAACAATAAGTTTGCCCCCGAGTGCATATCTGCCCATGATGTAGGCAACCCACACTAACAAAATGCTCCACAACTATCTTGCACATCTACTAGAAAGTATTCAGTGTCGTGTTCCAGAATGGTAATAAGTTTTTCCCTAATGTGGGCAGGCAGATGGCTCTTTAAAATTTTTTGCAGATCTACTTGAAATACCAGGTTCATCCAGTATCCGGTTTAATTCAAATATTTTTCAAAATAGCCCCTTAAACTCCATGTTTGCTATTGAATGGAGCTGGATTGAATGCTCTGTGTCTGAGCCTCTGTTGTGCAGCCTCAGACCAATATTTATCAGAAATGCTCGCTCAAACTGTTCATAGTAGTGTCAACGTTCTGCCATATCCAAGGCCCACAGCAAAACGTCAGCCTGTGTGTATCCAATAACAAATCTAATTTTGTGGGCTTCGGTTCAGGTATGAGGTAAAACATTTTGGAATGTTCTGATAAAAACCATGGGGTTTGTTCTTTCCGTTCAGAGCTTAATACCAAAAACTGTCGATGACTAAGTAAACCTGCCTCTGCAAGTAATGTTGACAAGCATGCCAAGCTGCCAGTGACAGGCATGTTTGTGTATGCTTGTAGTGTAGTGCATGCCTATTGCACTTGCACAGGTACAGGTGCCGGTGCTGACAAGTGTTGCTGTATTCTGCAACGTTCACTATTGGGTAACCAGTGAAAGTATCTAACTTCTCTAAAAGCATGGGTCTGTTTTCTGTCAAATGTTTGTACTGGATGACAGCCGGTCAAGGAATATTTTAGGGAATTGGTTTAAAAAATGTATTTCCAAGGCCCAGTCAAATCTTTACAAGTGTTCTGCCCGAGTAACTTACGCCGTACCTACCTGACACAAATTGCTTGTCTTTCAAAACCGAGGTAGTTCTGTCCAGTTAAAGCTGCTGACAAGAGACTCCTTGAGCCCTCTGCTGAAACTGCTAGCAAATTAATGCCATTGGTTTTAGCCAATAGTGTGCACGGGATACCAATCACGTGTGTGGATGCTGGAGTATTCTGTGGTGCAGAATACAGTTGCTTGGCTCTCTTGTAATCCAGACCTTCGTTCCCACCGTTCAGTCTGCGGGGTGGCCGTTTACTTTGGTTCATGTTTGATGTTGTGTGGTCCGTCAATGTTCGCCGACGTTATTCTGCTACGAGCCGAGACTGGGTGCTGCAGCGCACCAGCTGCAACGTCGCGCCACACGCTGCATCTGCACATACCAGCGCCCAGGGCATAGTCCACATTCCCTGCCTCTTACAGCGCGCTGCTCCTGCTCGTGCTCGCTGAATCCACCAGAATGCGCTCCACAGCGCATGCGCACGCGGCGTGCACTCTGACACCATTTGACGCAACGAGTTAAAATTTCGTAGAGTGGCTGAGATACTAGTTACAGCGCTCCTAGCGGCAACCAACGCTAACTCGGCCGCCATGTTCTCCTTAGTCAAAACATTAGGAAAGCGTTACTGTTGTTTGTGTTGGAAGTGTGTCAGCTGTTGTGATATTACTGCAATATTTAACTTTTCTAGTTGACTTTTTTGTTACAAAATATAAAGTCAACATGCCTGCAGTGTGTTCAGCGTTCAACTGCACAAATCGCAGCGATAAAACAACAAATATTTCATATTATAAGTAAGTATATTAGTACCGAAATACGACACACGTTTTTTAATGTTTATTAAAGAGTCATTTGCATTGGAACTGTAATTATGCTTAAGACAAATGCAGGAAAGTAATTTATTTATCGTTGATTACAGATTTCCTTTAAAAGATAAGGAAATTAGAAAAAGATGGGTTATAAATATGAAGTGAGAAAACTGGTTTCCTACTACAGCCAGTTACCTCTGTTCAGCTCATTTTGAAGAGAAATATATGTACCACACAAATGTCCAGAGGCGCCTTTTGTCAAAAGCAGTACCTACTACCTTTAACTTTCCATCACATTTACAAAAGCAAGATAAAGTATTACGACCACAACCCAGAAAGCGATCTTTCGACAATTTGCAAGATAGTGCTGTTACGGTGACATAATTAGCACAAAGTAAGTCAATAATTTAATTTTACTCGGTGTTCTTATTACTTTGAATTACATACTTTCTATTATGATCTTATGGTGTATCTCTGTTTTAAACTTATGATGTAAATGCATTCTTTCAGTGCCTGTCGGACCCACATCTGTTTCTGCTGACCACAATTACTGTCTACCAAGCCCTAAGGAGTTGAAAACACAATATAACAGAGTACAAGTAGAGAATGTGCGACTAAAGAAGCGGATAAAGCAAATGAAGCAACTTAATGTACGACACAAAAGAAGAATAGTGCAGTTACAGACTTTAGTTGCTGGTTTGAGAAGAAGGCTATGTAGTTCAGTTTCTGATATGTTAAACAGTGAACATGTAGTTGGTTTGTTGAAGGAGCTATTGGAACTTCAGTGCATTGCTAAAGTATGCCATTATTCTCAGCAAATAAGGAAATTTGCCCTGACCCTACACTTTTATTCTGCCAAGGCAGAAATTACTCCACCCAAGAACGCTTCGCCATTGGACAATGTCAGTGGGTGGCCATCCAGGTTTTTACTGAGGAGGGTTTCACTAAAATTGCCTCTGAAGTTGAGAATAGCACAACCCAAATTTTTGCAACATTGATGTTTGATGAGATGGCTATTAAGAAGGACCTTGTTTGGGATGGGGAAAAAATAAGAGGCTGTGTATAGTGAGACAGGTGACAAACAAAATTAACTGTACTGACTGCTTAGAAGGTATTTTTGCTTGTATTGAGGCTAAAAGAACTGGATTGATTGCAGTGAAAGATGTGAAAACCAGTTTAATCAATCCAGCTAATGATGTTGTTAAACTTTGTAATGTTGCTGAGAAGGTTTTCAGAAAAAATGAGGACATAATCCTGAAATGTCAGAAAAACGTTTTGTTGAGGTTCCAGACAGAAGTGTTGCAATTGGTGAGAGGCTCCTTATTTATAAACAATGAACATCTTTTTACAGAAACTGAATTTGGTGAAGAAACCCATTATGTTAAACTGATAAAACTGCTGCTCAAACATTTTTTTGTATGTCGAATAAATCACTTATGCAGATCAAAATCATCTGAGCAGAGAGGTAAAGTTGTGAGACAACTATACACAAAGCTTATTTTATTTAAAGGTCAGTGAAAAGACCGAAAAAATACGAATGTCAGTTAAAACATTGTAAAAATTAAATATAAATAAATTATTTTACTTTTCTTGTAGATTATTATTATTATTGAATTACTATGCTTGTGTTAACTACTCGTAACACATATTTGAAATAATATTCTCGTTCACAGTGTACTGGTTTTTGAGGCTGTGACTGTTTACTTTCAAATAGCGACAAAAATATCGTATTTCTGCGCCCGTTACTGTTCCTAATAGTTAACCATAGCGTGTTTAGGAGTTTCACCGTAATATTCTGGTGGTACCTGCTCTAATTGCATTAATTTATGGGCAAAAAGTAACGTTGGACAGACTTATTTGAGTTGTCTTGTAGTGTTATCTACATCGAAAAGTTTAGGCATATTTTGACAAAAACATCCCTTTTTGCTGTCAGTGTACACTGAAATCACTGCTGTCTATTGCTTGTTTTAGAAAAAATAAAGTTAGTAGGGGCTATTTCAAGTAAGTCAAACGCAGTTACAAGGGGGCGGGACACAGCAGACGAATGCCTTGACTAAAGAAAACATGGCGGACAGAACTTCAATTTGCTTCAAACATGGTGGACCTATAGCCACTCTATGAAATTTTAACTCGTTGATTTGACGGTCGCAGCCTGTCCAGCTTCTCAGTAGCCGCCCGCCAACTCTGAGCCGGGCGCCGATACATGAAGAAAACACGCGCGAGGCGTCCGTGCTGCTCCCGTGGCGACGCAAAGCGCACGGGTGTGCTACTCACGGTCGGCGCGGCTTCCCTGCTGCTGCCGCCGCCCACCTGCCGCCCCAGGTTCGCCGCCGGTCAGCCCCCCGCTGCCATCTGCGTTTGGGTCCTCGCATCAACGCCTGGGGGGCGTATTTTCGCCACCGTGCAGCCAGCCACCCCGCCGCCCACGCCGCTGTTACGCGAGTACCGCGTGCATACGGCCCTCAGCCATCTCACTGCCGCCGCCACTGTCTCTTCTGTACTGTGAGTGTTGCTATGTGCTGAGGCCTTGCTGCTATTTATCCAGAGAAAAACTTATCCATTAATTACCTATGGGACAATTTCTCTACTAAGATTCTCCGTTGTTGTACATATATACTGTTCCAGATTCTAGTCTTCGAAAAGGCATACTGAATTCCTAGATAGGCCCCTAAGATGTATGTTAGATAGATGTTAGTTTAAAAATACACTTCAATTGAACATGTGTAATGCCATAAATTTATGAGGAATTTTTTAAGATTTTTTTTTTTTTTTTTTTTTTTTTTTTTTTTTTTTTTTTTTTTTTTTTTGTAGCTTTCAGTGAATCTCCAGAGATGTGCAGCTTCCACAGTGTGTTTGGCAACCACAACGTCTCCCAGCTGTTCATGCCATTTTCTTCCGTTTCGTTTTCGTGTCATGATCAACTCTTTTTTCTTTCAGCTTTCCTATAAGCATTATTTCTACACCCTGTAATGAAAGTAGGATCATTATCCTTGCTCCACAGACATGAGCACTTTAAGGGCTCTGTAACGCCCTGTGCCATCATACGGCGTCTGAAAGGTTTCTGAAATCGTTGGCACACTAAATCTTTTACCCTGATGGGAGACCAGGCACAGACGCGAAATCAGCGTTTAGGCCTTGTAAGAAAAGCAACAAACCATTGGATTCTGACAGTCCTGGTGATGTCCGTTGTTTACTACTCCTACTAGGTGGCATTAGGCACCAAACGCATGCACTGTCGTAATTACACGATTAGCACTTGTGTTGCCAAAACCGATAGGACGTTGTGTGACATGCTGGGCTGCAGAACGACAGGAATGAACTTTTTCTACCTTCTCTTTCTTTTCTTGCTCGTCTCTCTGCATTCACTTTCTCGACCGTTTATTCTTCTTCTGTCCATGCCTTCTGTTTTTTGTAAGTGGTTAACTCAATTCACGAAGTTACAATGAAACACAACTGATCTGTTCTACCCCTGTAAGTTTATAAGAGAGGATATGACGACTTCCGGCTGTTATCCCCCAGAGGGCAGCGGAGTTTTGTTGATATGAAGTGATGTGTAAGATTGTGTTATTGAGCTTGTTTGTGAGCAGGCCAAGGTCCTATGTGTGTTGTTTTAAACGATGTTAAATGGTCTGTTTCATGCTGCCACCCCAGAGGTCAGCGCAGAACCGTTAACCATGATTCACTTTACCATGCAGCGAGTTTCCAGTTGAGACAGTGTGTTTTTTAGTCCCCTAAATTGCGGCCTATGTTCCCAGTGAGCGCTTACTATAAGCAGAGACCACATGGTGCAAACATGTAGACTGGCTCAGCTGTCGCCTTCCGATAAGCCAGTCACTCCCCCAAACGCTACCACTTCTCTCCCTCTTTTTCGTCTTGCCTGTCACAAATTAAGTCTAAGTTTTATACTTTCATTTGATTTCTAAGTCATTTATTGCAAGTTTTGAGTGGCAATATGCAGAGTGTATTAAGTGTTTAAAGGTACCTCTACCAACTACTGTATAAGTATTTGTTATTTGATGATATTAAGCTGTTTGTATTATTCAGCTTTGTTGCAGAATTTTTGTATTGTACTGTATTTCAATTTTAGATCTCCTTTATTGACAATGATTATGTTTTGCCTTTCGAAAGAATACATCAAGTTCACCATACTAAAGTTTTTCTACAACACAACTTTTTACAAGCCTACATCATTGAATGTTTCGTTTTGTTGTCAAACCTAGAATGTGGAGCCCCTCCTTGCGTTGTCCATTTTATTTGTCTTTTCTTGTTCAATAGATTGTGATACTCCGAATTTTCGTCTAACTTTTGCACTAATACTCCACTGTTCCACGACTTTGCAGATGAGCTAAATCTACTGTCGTTTTAGAAGCATTTATTTCCCTGTTTTCTTTCAAGTTGCCTAGTTTTCACTCTCATGCCCGCTAATCAGATTATAATTCCGAGTGGAACTTAGAAGCAAGCGACCACCAGCTGATGGAATGCGAAACGGAAATGCGTTGCCATAACAAAGCCGGCTGTTAGGGGGCGTCTTCCCGTGAACCGCCATTTAGCTTGGTGGCGCTTTGCACTTCCAAGCCTCCTCCAAAGTATCGTTCCACCTTCTGTAAACCCTTAGCATGCTTGCTACGATATGCATTTTCGTGGAAATCCTTGCTAAATGAAGCACCTGAGCTATCTACTCCATAGAGAAGAATTGAATGCGTCCCTGAAGTTTGAGAAGAAGTGCGCTACCCTCTCGCTGTAGAGAGGTAAGCGAGATAGAGAGTTCACCCAGACGAACACAAGTTTCTTTATTATTCGCCCTACTTTTTACGAAGTAATTTATTGATAAAGTGAGGATGTTACGAGCGAGCACGGAAATTGACACTGCTACCAATTGGATACAGTACCCCGCCGTGTGTTTAGGAAATGAGAGACACCCATTTGTTTATTCAAACAAACAGACCTATGATGTTACAAGATTGAAGCTCCCACTGTGCGCCGCCATATTGGCAGGTGACCTTGAACGAGCTTCGCCTGGCAGCCGCAGGGCCGCGGCGGATCTCGCTCTAGTTTTAACAGAGCGCGATCCGCTGGAAAACTCAACTTCCGGTGACGCCATTGCGCTTGTGAGCGGGCTTACTTCCTGCCACGCCCAGATAAGCTTATCGCTATGACGTCAGAGGACTGTATAACTTGCTCGTGAGGCAACAGCATGCTCATTCTCGTCGAGGCAGCCGCACGGAACACACAGCAATGCCTTACAGGAGGAGGAGAGTATATCGTCGTTCACGTGTTACTGTGTACAATACAGTAGATACTTTTGGATTTACTCCTAACCAAGTTGCACAACAAGAACTATTATCAGGACCAATTTCATTTGTTGGTTGTAAAATTAATTTTTCATGTACAACTAACGAAGTTGTTACTGGTAATTCTTGGATGACCTTGGCTTTAGTTAGAGGAGCTGAAGAACCACTTGCAGGATTGGAATCTTATTATGACCGAGACATTATCGCCTGCAGAACCTTTGCTATTGGAGTTGTAGCAGACCGTAATTATGGAACATGTGTCGTCACCACAGACAAGCCATTTTTTCTTCAGACAAGGAACAGGAGAAGAATCAATGCAAACGAGAGAGTTAATATCTGGTGTAAGATTGCTACCAATTGGATACAGTACCCCGCCGTGTGTTTAGGAAATGAGAGACACCCATTTGTTTATTCAAACAAACAGACCTATGATGTTACAAGATTGAAGCTCCCACTGAAATAAGCACCAGTTTGTTGATGTTTAGCACCCATGACGTGACGTCATCGCCCAAGCGCAGTAACGCGCTATTTTCTTGAAAATTTAGTTAGCAAGAGACTTCCACCTAATTGAATAAAAATTTTATTATACAATGTCGCAGTAGTTCGCGCCCTTTTTTTCATAGCTCACCCTGTTACTTCAGCGTTATCTGAATTTTGTGTTTGCTGAAAATCAACACTGAAATGCACTCTGTCATCCACTACCTGTTTAAGAATTAATGCAAGTATTGCACTAACGATCTTAGCTAAGCCTCGTTAAATGTTTTTACTGTGCCGCCATGCATTTGGTTTTGTCCTACAACAGTTAGGATCTCCTCATGTACAAATTTGGTGTCGCTGTGTGTGGATCATTACCAGTGTTTGACCGTCTGTTAGCCAGCATTGTCTTTCTCTGTTTTTACGCTTACTTTGCATTATACCGCCGGTACACGCCGCCAGCTGTGCCGAGTGCTGAAAGTCCCACTGCCACTTCCTCTTTGCGCCTAGCGCCATCCCTCGTCCCTCCCGTTTACCTCCCCACTCTTTCCCCTCCCGCAAGACTGCAAAACAAAATTTTAGATTTTGTCAGATGTAATAATGCTGTTGCATGTTTTACAAATACTATTTAGCAGTATTAAAGAAAAAATATTTATAGTAAGGCAAAACTGTAAAGCAAATATTAACACATTAGGGGTAACAAGTCTAAACTAACACTCAACAATCAGTAAATTTTAACTTGGATGAAGAAAATAATAACATAAATTACTTGTTCTCTCATACACTGACTTCCTAAAGTCTGAAAAGTTAATACTATTTTGAAAACAGTCTTTCCTGTTATTTTCATCATAACTGAAAAGTTAATACTATTTTGAAAACAGTCTTTCCTATTATTTTCATCATAACTGTAAAATACAATACCTTTTGCAATATTGTAGATTACGATACCAATTTCACTACCGAAAAATTTTCTGAAAAGTTAATACTATTTTGAAAACAGTCTTTCCTGTTATTTTCATCATAACTGTAAAATACAATACCTTTTGCAATATTGTAGATTACGATACCAATTTCACTACCGAAAAATGCGATACCATATCTCAGAAGCAAGTCCTTAGTCCCTTTTCGGCACTACCATGGTTTACAATACCATTTGCATAGTCAATAGTCCATGAAAAAATGTGTGCAGCATAGACACTACTAGAACATTGAAGTATTTGATAAAGTTCTGTGTGCTAAATAAGCAATACTCAGTCTCAGGATACTAGATTATGTGTGTAATAGTTTCAAATATAAGTCTGGTGTGCTAACATGGCACAACTTCAATTGGGAATACTATGTAGTGTGTCTAAAAACACAGCTAAGTTCACTATCAATTTGGTACAACTGATGGGTGAGGATACTGTACAAAATAACTTATATTTATAAGCACTATGTAATACACAAAATTATGCTGTATGCAGATGGTATTATGAATCAAATTTTAGGGAACAAGTGCCCACAGATTTCAATAACTTTCTTCATATTATTTTTTACACACTTCAGTGAAGACAGGATTTTTTTGTTTCATAGTTCTGTGACATAGATATCTACTTAAAATTACATGGTGCCTTCTGCACTGTTCACAAGTAATTCAAGGACAAAGATTGGTACACATAAATTATTAGTTATCAGACAGTATCTTCAAGGTATTTACAGAAATGATAATGTATTGTGCAGTTTTTTATGGGGAGTGGGTATAGTATTCAATGGCAAAGTAGTCTTTGTACCTGTTAGTATCTTTCAAGAATGACATCTGTACACATAATTGGTTACATAAATAACAAAACATCAAAGAAAATATGTAATAGCACTAAGATATTTACAAGTCATTGTGTGAGATATGGTTGTGTTGAAACACTTAACAACAAGAATTTCTGTACTAGGTGTACATCAAGCACAAGACAAATTCAGTATAAAATTTCCCATGTGTGGTAAAATGTTTCAAAACTTAGTATAGACATCATCATGTTTTCAGATAAGTAACAAAATAACTCCCATCTCTCATTAGATTTTCAGAAACAGTAACGAATCTGTTATATGTCCACGTATATAGTCTGATACAATAAGTAGTTCAATTTATACAGCCTTTTGAGTACTAAATACATCAACCATCAAGTGTTCAGATGTGTTGTCGTGACGTACCTTACATGATTCAATGTAAGTATAAAAAATTTAATAAGTTCAAAAATAAACAGTTTTCGCTTCTCATTACCTTTGAACAGTCTACAAGTATGCAGCAGTGTATAGGTATAGTTGTTAATTCATTAAAAACATTCTTCAGTTTACTTCCTATTTTCAAGTGTCATGTTCTTCGCATTAACCCTTTCAGGGGAAGTGGTTCCGTTTGAAACCACCTACAATTTTCTCATTTTGTGGCAAAAGGGCAGTGGCTACAATTGGGGACACCATTCGGTAGCCTAGTTGGTGCTGCCCTCTAGCGACTGTCACTGGAACCGCTTCAAAATCTGTAAATATTAGCAAGTAGTGAGGCGAGTTGGATAGCCATTTTTGTACACTGTGCGCTAACGTCTTTGTTCTCAAATTGTGACTGTATTCTTCTGTATTAGGTAACTTTTATGCATGTATTAAATGCAGAATACTGTTCTGTTTACATTAATACTATATATATATATATATACTGCAATAATAACCAAAATAATGCATTTATTTCCGTAAATGTTGTGCTGGTTTCATTTGAAACCACTGCACCTGTAACAGCAGCATTAGTGGGTGTGACGAATTTTTTTTCCCCCCAGTTTCACGTGATGTATTCACACAGACTAAATTCTGGAGTGCCTTTTCGCAGATATTCCTTCAGATCCAGACTCACAGATTGACACTAGCAGTTACAGTGAAAGTGATGTGCTAGCTGAAGATAGTGATCTGAATTTGCGAATGAAAACACCTGTTTTATCTCAAATTATTTCGGAAAGTTAGAGTGAGGATGATGTTGAGAATGACCGTCATGATAGTTTCAGCACTAAAGACGATTTGCCACTGTCTTCCATTGCGAATTTTTCATTGAGAAAAGACGTCAGTGCAATGAACTTTGCCGCCAATTTTTCAGAGGAAGCTAGTGTACGAGGAAAACTTAAAAATGACAGTGAAGGTATGCAACCCGTAGATTTTTTTTGTGTCTGTTTTGTGACACTATGTTAGAACACATAGTTTTTCAGCCTAACCTGTACGCAACACAGAAATGTGGCAATTTCAGGCCTCTTTCTAAAGCAGAACTAAAAGTATTTTTGGCTATAAATCTTGTAATATTGTGATTGCTGTTCATCCCATAAGGAACTTCGAGATGAGTACATTTCCTCACTAATCTCGGTAAAAAGGTTCAGCTGGATTTTGACACATATTCACATCAATGACAACGCTGTTATGCCTTCAAGGGAGAGCAGAAATTATGACAAATTATATAGAATCCGTCCACTAATCAATCAGATACTGATAAACTTCAAAGAATTCTATGCACCTACTAAGGATCAAGCTATAGATGATTGCATGGTAAAGTTCAAAGGACGAATCACATTCAAACAATATATGCCCCAAAAGCCAGTCAAGAGGGGATACAAAATCTGGGTCAGAGCTGATAAGCTTGGATATATTTGTGACTTTCAGATATATACTGGAAAAGTTGAAGGCATAGTGGAAAAATCCTTAGGAGAGATAATTGTGAGAGATATGTGTAAAGGCTTGGAAGAAAAGGAATACCACATATACTTTGATAATTTTTTTACCAGTGTCTCACATACATAAGCTAAAAGTTGACCGACTTTTTGCCTGTGGAACAATTAGATCACCCAGAAAAGGACTTCCTACGCTAAAAAAAAAGACAAAGAGCTGCAAAGAGGAGAGTTTGATTGGTCAGTTTGTTCTGATGGCATTGCCTGCGTCAAATGGAAATACAAATGTGTAGTCATGTTGCTGTCTACAATTGATTCACCTGTATGTGTTGAAGAAGTCAGCTGTAAAGAAATGGATGGAAAAATCACAAAGATACCTTGACCAAAAATAGTGAAATTATATAATGCAAATATGGGATGTGTTGATAAGGCAGATATGATGAACAGTTTTTATGCAATAGACAGGAAATCACGAAGTTGGTGGCTAAGATTATTTTGGTATATAGTTGATATTTCTATTGGAAATGAATTTATTCTGTTCCGATTATGTAATCCAACAGCGAAGCAAGTGCTAAAGGATTTTCGAAGATGTGTTGCCACACGCCTGGTAGGCAGTAATGTCTTCAAAGATAGTCCTGGCCGTTCCAGTACACCGTCATAACCATCTGCAAAAAAATTCAAAACTTTTGTTCCCCATGAGAAACTATATCAGAAGCAAAACATCTGCCAAAATATGGAACCTCAAGGCGCTGAGTGCACTGCAACACAAAGGAAGAACCCCACAGAAACAGATGGACATGTAGTCACTGCCAGGTAGCCTTATGCTTATCTACAGAAAGGAACTGCTATTTACTGTATCATCAAAAGTGATGACATTTAGCGGGCAGTGGCTCCATTTGAAACCACCTTGTATGTGTTCAGTTTATGTATATTTCATTTAATTTTTACATTTTTCTGTCTCAGTGTATGAAAATTAATACAATAAAAACAAGGAAAAATTAAAACATAATTTTTTTTGCCCCTGAAAGGGTTAATTACCAACAAGATAGTTAATCAATTTTCAGTGTAGAGATTACTGACATGTTGCCTGACATTACAAAAGATGTCACACTTCACCTAGAATCAACCTTTCTGCATAAATAGTTACATTTGCTTGCATCTGTTACTCCAAACTAAAAACAACTGGCATTGCAAACCTTGTGACTATGTGTGTCTTTCATAAACTTTCTCCACACTTAGAAGAAACAGGTTCCTTAACTAGTCGCTATCTAACATCAATCTTCTCATTACATCAGTACTTCATTAAATACATCAAATATCTCCTCATTCACCTAATATCCTCATAATATCACCTCAATACTACCTAAATACTCCATAATAATAATAATAATAATAATAATCACCTAAGAAAAATCACCTGCTTCACATTTCACATTAGATCAACCTCACAAAATAACATCACATAATAGCAGACCTCACAACTGGTATAGCGTTTCTTCTAACAATAGAAACAGACATTGCGCTATTTATATATTTTTTATTGTATGTAATCATTGCAATGCTTGCAAAACTCATTACTGTATACAATCAAATTATTGAAACTTAAGGGTTAGAAAGGCAAGACTCCTTACAATCACTTCATTACTTTCAAGTACACTTCACTAGGCAACTGTACTTTCACTTGTTATATCCAACAAACACTTTGAAAAACTAGTGCATGACACTAAATATCTCATGTGTACTCTTCTACTAATAACTATATATGCCATATACTTCCTCAAAACTTACCAAAAATTGTGTATACACTGGTATTAAATTCATTGCTCCTGTAATTATACAACCTTTTACATTTACATGTTTATTCGCTACTCAGGGTGTTCACCATAATGTGATATACTTATACATTTTGTAAAATTCCACTACCTTACATTTTTAATTACGTAGTTTACTCCCACATTGGAGCACTAAATCCAAACACAATACAACAGAGTCTACAATGATTAAGTTAGGTCTCAGCAGTCAGCAATTTCTTTGTCTCCCAAAATTTCTTCATTTGCTGTGATCAGGCTGCTTGTTCTTCTGCAAATATGACATACTTCTTCTGTTCTGATGGTTTGAATGTCAGTCGTGTGTATTTGTTCTTCAGAAGCAGTGTCTCTTCTTTGTGTTGAATTTGTTGTGTGGTGATGTTCAATTCATCCACATCACTTTGTAGTTCCTTAAACCAGATGTTTCCAGAAGTAGTCAAAAAGTTGCTTCAGGATTCTAATATTTGGTACGTGATATTTGTGCCCAAAAAATACCATCCTTCTTCTCCACATTGTATCAATAATGGATTCGCTTTCTTTATATACTACTGAACTGGGCAAAAGTCTCCACTGCCCGTTCACTTCATGTTTTTTACTGATAATTGTTTTAAGTATTCTGCTATCAACTTTCTGCAATTTGTCAGTTGTTGCTTGAGTATTTGAATTCTTTTACTACTTTAATTTTGTGATCATTATGGAATATGATATGGGATGTGTCAACTGGGAAGCTGGGCATCATTTCTGTTTTCTCAAACGAAATTTGTAATCCATCCTTTGTCACTAATCGTTCTAGTTGTTGTATCTGAACCTTTGCTTCATCAGTATTGTTCGCTAACAGCGCCAAATTAACTGCAAATGCAAGGCAGTTAAGTCAAATTTTTCTTCCAATCACAGATGGTGGGCAGATCTTGTTCCATTCACACATGATTTTCTCCAGCATACAATTGAACAATAATGGAGACAATCCATCGCCTTGTCGAAGGCCAGTATGAATCTCAAAAGGTTCAGAGAAGTCATTTCTGAACCTTACTCTAGCTTTGGTATTTCGAAGGGTGACTACAAGGAGGTTGACATGTTTCTGATGTAAACCAAATTCCTTAAGAATTGACAGTAGAGATTCATGATGGTTACTATCGTAGGCTTTTTTTAAAAATCGACAAAGGTAATCACTAGCTTCTTGTTCCTGACACTCTGATGTTTCATTATCCATTTGAAACTAATAATTTTATCAGGACAGCTTCATCCTGGACGAAAGCCTCCATGATATTCGCCTAGTTCACCATCAAGCTGTTCATGAATAATGAAATACAGAACCTTGGAAAAAAATGTATAAGTTATATCCAGCAGGGACATACCCCTATAGTTATTTGGATCCAATCTGTCTTCTTTTTTGTGTAGTGGATGGATTATTGCAATGATCCATACCTCTGGTAACTCCTCAGTATTCCAAATGTCAGTAAGATGTTTGTGTAATTTTAGAATAGTTTGTACATTTGCATATTTCCGAAGTTCTGCCACTAGCTGGTTCTCATCTGCTGCTTTATAATTCCGAAGTGAGTTAATCGCTGCTTGTACTTCATCTGGATGTGGTGGTATAGCTCTTTCTAAATGAATTTTGTTTCTTGGATAGTGGTCAACTTCCAAATGATGTTCAGGTTCTGCGCTTTTTAGTTACTGTTTGAAATATTTAGCCAATATCATTGAATTGTCATAATTGTTATGTGCTACCTTTCCATTTGTATCCATCATCATAAGAGTAGGTCGAGTGTATTTCGACTGGTACTATTTGAATGTTTGATAGTAATCCCTTGTCTTATGGCAATTGAAAGCATCCTTGATAGTTTTTAGCGAGTCTTTATGAAATTGCAGTTTGACCCGTTGGTGGTTGACCATCTAACATTTATTAATTCCTCCCTCGAGCTTTCAATTCTCTTTTGTTGGTCATTTGACCATGCCTTAAGTCTATGTTGAATCGCTACATCGCATTCCTCATCTCACCAAGCATGTTTCTCGCGTTTCCGTACTGGAGCTACCTCTTCAGCCAAGGTTTTTAATCGATTGACAGTGGCTTCTAGATTGTCAAAGGTATTCTTGATCTCTCGTAATATATCTGATTATTAATAACATAACTATGGTCATATGTTCTCTTTGTGTCTAACTTTTGAGGTTTCCTTTTTCTTTTAGGTGTCAGTTTCATTTTAATTTTTGAAATGCATTGATTTGAATCAATATAGATGCCATGCAGGACTTTAACATTACAGATTTCCTTATGAAATTTTTGATCCATGGCCACATGATCTAACTGGAACCTTCTAATTTGACATTAGGGCATTTCCATGTCATTAACTTATGTGGTCTTCTCTTAAACCTTGTTGTCTTCAAAACCAATCCATTTGTAGTACAAAATTCAACTAACTGTTCCCCGTTCTTGTTTGTAAGTTTATGTGCTGGCCATCACCCCACCAAACCTCGGAATTTCTTCTCTCGTCCTATCTGCACATTACAGTCTCCAAGCAGAATTTTAATGTTGGTATCCGGTATGATCCTTACTAGTTGATCAAGTTCATCCCAGAATTTTTCTGTTGCATTCCTGTCAGTTCTATTTTTAAGATTAGTTGGGACATGAATACTTATCATATGTATCTTTTATTTTCCACCTTAATTGTTAACATTGCTATTCGTGGGGAACTGGATGAAAAATCCACAATAAAATCCAATATTCTATTATGTACTAAGAAACACACACCAAACTGTGGAACATTTTCTATTACCCTTTCTCCTGATGGTCCCTTATAAAGTCGATATCCTTCTGATTCGATCGGGTCCTGGTCAGTATTGCGTAAACCTTGAAGGGCTGTGATAACTTTGTTCTGTTGATCTAAGACATCTGTTAAATATTTCAATTCACCAACTTTCCTTAAACAATTAATATTTACTGTTGCACATTACGAAAAATCTTCCTGGTTTGTTAAATTTTAGCACCTTCTTATGAGGAATATGTTGCATGTTTGTTTGTTAATTCATTTCATCACTAGGCGCTCCGACTCTCCTTTGTCCTCTATGTGACACCCCACCGTATCCGAATGCTGTCTTCGCCTGTATAATCTCGTCATGACTGTCCAAACTGGTGGATTCTTTCAGTAGAAGACTCCTGATGTTTGTTTGATTGTCTGGTCACTGATCAAGTGTCTGACCAAGATCAGGGTTTACAGCTACAAATGTGATCTGGAAAGGTCATGGGTAAATTATGGATGGTAAAATATGAAATTGATGGGATGTGTGTTTGGTCCACAAGAGGTATTTTATTTCACATAAGTCTGCCAGCAAGCTGGTGAGGACACCTCTATCTGCCACCAGGGACACGCCATGTAGGAATACACCTCTCATCCTATTACGACACCGTAACTGGTTCGTGGTATAATCGAAAAACTTTTTTCACTACAAACAAAACAATATCCTCCTGTGCTACTTAGAAAATAATCAAATACGTGTCAATTAATTCAAGGAAGGCGGACATGAGATCGGGATCACCTCTTACAAATTAAAAGTGAACAATAATATTAAATCAATACATTATCTGCTTAATTTAGTACAAATATGCTTACATTTGCCAGCACTCGCAAAATGTCTGTCTACACTCAATCAAGACAAGAGAAGAAGTGAAGACGATTAAAAAATTAACAAAAGAGCGCATCTTGCCGTCTCTTTAGATCATTTTTTTTAAGTGCATCTTTATATTTCTTTGTCCTCGAAACTTACACAGAAAAATTACTATAATATGGATACACGAGAACAATACTTGTTCGCCTGAGCTGCTAGTGTCCACTTATTATTTAATTTTTAAATGTCTCTTCTTTATAAATACTCTTTTTAAGTCTTTTCTTAGTATTTCACTGGGGATGGTATATTGCCCCCGAAATGTTTATGTCATAAAAAATGTTAGTGTTAATGGCTTTTTGGCATAAATATTTCCTATTTCATGTCCACAGTGTTCACACACACATAGTTTTTTCTTTCACAGTCTACATATGCCACATTGTATGTTTAGTCATTGTACTTCGTGATGTTTGCTGCACGCAAAGTAATACAGATGAAGTTATTAAAATAACAATATAATATGCAATTGGTTACGAATATGGTCATGTACAAAAGAAAAGGACATAGAATACAATTAGTTCGACAATTATGTTCTGACATTTTACATTTGTACATTTATTTTGGCTGCTTCTTTTTGTGGTTGCAGCTTATGTTCGAAGGTATACAACTACGAGTAAGTCTATAATTCTTGCAGTAGCAGGGGTGTTAACTGTTCGCTCCCCATTTGGCGCGGCCGTAGGGAAACCCTAGGGGAAAACCTCGGCGGAGCGACAGACTAATCGCTTTGGTTACTTTCACTTAATTCTTTTTGGGATGTCATTGGAGTAAAGGATGTGCATACGTTACGAGCAATTTTTCGTTGCACTGTGCAAAGAAATGAGGTTATTATAACAATTAATACAGCGTAGTTATTGATTGCGGTGTCGATGATCAACGCCGCGACGGCGCCGGACCGTGTGTTCGGTGCTCGGCGTTCGCGGCGGCCGCGGAGAGGTTACGCCCGCTCGACGCCAGCGTGTCTCTCGCCGTCGTGGAACGTCAGAATCAGCTGATCGGCTGCACCGTTGGCGATACGTATCTGCCTCGGCCGGGCGTGGCCGAGTGGGATGATAACCGCCCCCCCCCCACCGTTCGAGCTTGTTGGCAGGAGTCAGCTGTGCTACGCATCTCCGACGTAGTACATGAAACATATACGCAAACAACGTAACATTTCCCTCCTGCTGCAGATGGTTACGCTAGTAGGAAAGGAGCATTTTATTACAGTGGCAGTTGTTAAGTTTTCGCCAGCATTGTCTTGCCTAATACATGACATGGATCTTCTCCTGTGAATGCAGTTTTGATGCGACGCTGCTTTCGCTACACGTCAGTTTCTGTTTTGATAAAATTATTTATGTTTTCGCCGCACTCGCCGGCACTAGTGCGTGTCCCAATACGAGCTTAGCACAAACATTCGCCGTTTCTACGGTCGCTGTTTTGCAAAAGTCCACGCATCACATTCCAGTCTCACATTATTGAACTCACTGAAATTACAGTCTGTCCCAAAAATAGTGACTGTGGGTTAACGACACGTTAACAGTTTACATTTATAAGCAAATTCACAGTTTTTCGTGCGTAATATTGGCGTTTGGCCTCTTCATCGCTGTTGAACGTTCAATACTGCACTTCACTGTCCGTATTCACAGTTTCACCTTCACGGTTTTACACACTGCTTAAAGTAACTGTTTCGATTAGTTCACAAACACTAATGTATTTAATTCAGTCTGAACTGGATTTTGACTCGTGCTGGATTTTACCAGTCTCTCGCACTAATTACATCGTTCCATTTTTCACATACAGAGTCGCACTTGCCTTCAGACTTTTGACTAAACAATTGCATATCCGTCTCGTCTGAGGTAAGTCCCATGTCATGTCTGCCTGCTCATTGTGTACTTGCCCTCCAGAGCCAGACTCCACTTTAGAAAACATTGCCTCTCGCATTATTTTACACATTTTGTAATCTAGGCCTACCGTGCAAGTTCCTAGATAAGAGTTCGATTTGTGGCTTTTGTTTATACTATAAATTCGTACAAATCTCTGCCTTAACAGATGGCATTATATTTTAACAGTGCTTTGCGTTAATCTCCTTTACTGATTTACTTTGTACATTGTCCACAATACATGAGGTACCTTGGGTGTTGTACATCCTGCACTCATGTTTTGTAGTAAATAATGATTGATCATATTTCAGGATCGGTATAGACATAAATACATGGAATAACACATATACTATAGTATTGACTTTCGTAAGTTTCATTACTACAACAGTTCAAAAATATTCATGACATACTAATGAAAAATTCTTTCATCATTACATGCTGTTGCATGTTTTTTAATAATGTTTTTAAAGCATTTTATAAAACTGAAATTTGTAATATATTCTTAAAACTACGTTCAATTTTCTTTCAAAATGCAATTTCTTTCAAATTACTGTTGTTCCTTAACATCTACCAAATTGAATCGCACTAATCCTGTGTGCTTCATTGTCTTTACAAGTTACACTAAAATTTGAACATTTACACACAGAAAAAAAACACTATGCTGAGGGAATTAGATTAGGAAATGAGACACTTAAAGTAGTAAAGGAGTTTTGCCATTTGGGGAGCAAAATAACTGATGATGGCCGAAGTAGAGAGGATATAAAATGTAGACTGGCAATGGCAAGGAAAGCGTTTCTGAAGAAGAAACATTTGTTAACATCGAGTATAGATTTAAATGTCAGGAAGTCGTTTCTGAAAGTATTTGTGTGGAGTGTAGCCATGTATGGAAGTGAAACGTGGACGATAAATAGTTTAGCCAAAAAGAGCATAGATGCTTTCGAAATGTGGTGCTACAGAAGAATGCTGAAGATTAGATGGGCAGATCACATAACTAATGAGGAGGTATTGAATAGAATTGGGGAGAAGAGGAGCTTGTGGCATGGCTTGACTAGAAGAAAGGATCGGTTGGTAGGACATGTTCTGAGACATCGAGGGATCACCAATTTAGTATTGGAGGGCAGTGTGGAGGGTAAAAATCATAGAGGGAGACCAAGAGATGAATACACTTAGCAGATTCTGAAGGATGTAGGCTGCAGCACACACTGGGAGATGAAGAAGCTTTCACAGGATAGAGTAGCATGGAGAGCTGCACCAAACCAGTCTCAGGACTGAAGATCACAACAACAACAACTACTCACATATGTAAAAGTTGCTCTACTAAGCAAACTTCTATAAGTCTTTGTAAGTATTTTTCTTATTTCCTTCGTAAGTGCCTCCTTCTTTAACCAGGGATGGTGTAGTATGCGTGACAGAAAGTATCGTGAGGTACCACTTCGATGTTATAGGTGTACCCCGCGATAACACCGGGTTTCTTCGAAAACACATTCTTATAATCTGTAAGTAGCTGAGTCAGTTCGTTTTGTTGTGCTTCAGTCTAATATTTTGATTCTATGACTTTCATGGCTATTGGTTTCTTCCGCTCTGCCTTCAGTAGTAAACTCTTTATAATATGCTTGTCCTGTACTTAAATCAGAATATAAATTCATTACCTGTATGCCTTCGAATCTAGACTGAAAACTCCGGCAATATTTACCATGCAGTTCCCATCTCCTCAACAATGGCAAAATTGCGCGTTTATCCTCATTCAGAAGGCTTACTTTCCCGCACAAGAGGTCGATTTTTGCGTCCATCTGGCGTAAAAATTCCATTCCAGGATGCAAACAACACCTAATACGTTAACTACTAGGAACGAGCTTTTCATTGCTTGCCGGCCGAAGTGGCCGTGCGGTTAAAGGCGCTGCAATCTGGAACCGCAAGACCGCTACGGTCGCAGGTTCGAATCCTGCCTCGGGCATGGATGTTTGTGATGTCCTTAGGTTAGTTAGGTTTAACTAGTTCTAAGTTCTAGGGGACTAATGACCTCAGCAGTTGAGTCCCACAGTGCTCAGAGCCATTTGAACCATTTTTTTTTCATTGCTTCATTTCCTACTGTAAACTCGACATGCACCTGGTGCTTTATGATATGAGACTGTGCACCTATTGCACCTGTTACACGACAATTTTTCACAGGCAATACTGGTATTCTTCTATTATGACTCAAGCACTTTTAAAGATTTGCACTCATGACATTGGTTGATGCACCGGTATCGACTATTGTCTTTATTGGTGCTTCGTACATATCTGCTTGCAAGATAGCCTGCACAACACTTTTGTCGGTCCGCTTACATTTCTGTGGTATGTCTATAAGTTCTTTTTCTATTTTTATTTCCTCATTGTATCTCAGCATACAAAGTTTATTGCTGTCGTCAGTGAATGTGTCCTCACTACACCATCCTGCAGCCAACAAAGGAGAGCGTATTGTGGCTGTTTTTAATAACGGGTGAGCATTAGTGGGTTGACAGTTGTCTGTCACTTCCACTAATCTCACATTGTAGTTCTGGTTGTTGTTGTTACTACTGTTGAGTTGGCTGCCCTGCCTCCCCGATGGTGTATTTTGATACTGTACATGGCTCTGGTTTTGTGGTGGTCGCTTGTAACTTTCTGACATGTTCTGTGATGGACCTGGGTTGGCGTTCCATTGTCTCGCTTTGTTTTGTTGCCACTGTGGTATCGGTTCATTATAACCATGTCACTGGTTTCAGTTGTTCCGCCACTGCGGATTGCCGTTACCATTATATCCACTAGTCATGCGTCCATCATGACGTCTCTTCCGATTTTGACGATTATAACCGTTGCCGTTATAGCCATTGCCATTCTTTGTGCCTCGATTCTATTGCCGGTACTCTTGCCTATTCCTGTTACCATTTGGTACTGAGTTACTATTGTTACTGTTGCTGTCATTGTAATCGGCTTTTTGTTGATTACAGTCTGCATGGTTCCACTTGTTTTCGGTTCTCATGTTTTCGGTCAATAAGTCAACAGAATCCACTACTTCCTTGAATTGTTCTATATCATATTCAGGCACATTGATGAAATATTTTTTAATTTCTCTGGGCGCCTTCATTTTTATTAATCTGATTATGTCGCGATCGGACATGGGCTCGTCCCAGTACCTGGTTTTGTTTATATACTTTTCAAAATATTTGCTTAACGTTCCCACCTTAGGATTGTATATTTCTGTACTGTACCACTCCTTGCCTGGCCTTTCTTGGACGCTATCGGACCAGAATTTTTACAAGAATGCACCTTCAGACTGTTGCATCCTTAGACATTTTTCGGACACGTCGGTGGCCCACAATGCCGCGTCACCTTGGGTAAAGGAGACCACGAACTGTATTCTTTGTCTTTCTGTCCATGTTCTGGGAAACACATTCCTGAAGCTGTTAATAAATACCACAGGATGGACATTTCGTTTTTCGCTCTTGAAGGGTTGGAATGTACTGTGTTTTATCACATTGTCCTCCTTCTTGCGCATCTGATTGCTACTTTCTGAGGCATTCATTGCTTCGTGATGTGGGCTGCATGGTATCGCATATTGTTCATGCCCATAATTCACATTAGGTTGCGGTTGCGCACTCGCGCCTTGCATACCCTCTGCGTTGTTATAGTAATCAGTACGCGGAGTCGCATTCATTACCTGTCCGCCATTGTTTACATTGCTTTCCAACGCAGACAGTCTAAGC
Source organism: Schistocerca serialis cubense (assembly GCF_023864345.2). NCBI lineage: Eukaryota > Metazoa > Arthropoda > Insecta > Orthoptera > Acrididae > Schistocerca > Schistocerca serialis. Next base: position 1,128,831,988 of record NC_064639.1, read on the forward strand.
GCGACCTCCTATTGCCAATTCGGCAACTCCTCTTTCGCACGGGTTTTGATCTGTGTTAATTCGGCGTGTAGTGCGGCAGCGCTAGCGTCAATATTTACACTCGCTGCCGCAATCGCTTGTTCTACAGCTGTTTTTTCATCGCTTTCAATCTTTGCAGATATCTCATGATCCTTTGCTTCTAGCCATTCATTAAATTATTTTTCGACTTTTTGATCTTGCACTTCCAAAATGCATCAATACTTTTTCGTGCTTCTTGCTCTATATTATCTACACGGTTAGTTAAAGTTTGGACATTGTCTTCAAGCCTATCCTGCAATATCTTTAATTTTTGCATCTCGCCGCCCAAGCTTTGCACAAGATCGAGTATTTCTTTGCAAGCGTCCCGCATCTCGCCAAGTTCGCTTTGGATACTGTCTAGTTTCGCTTCACTGTGTTGCTCTTGCTCACTGAGCTTTTGAGTAAATTCTTTCCCTTGCTCACGTAGCATCTGAGCCAGTTTTCCGTCTCTTTGTTGTCCTTGCTCATGGAGCTTTTGCGTTAATTTTTTCTCCTGCTCATGTAGCATCTGAGCCAGTTTTTCGTGCCTTTCTCTGTCTCTTTCTTCGAGATTACGCAGAAATTCAGCAAAAGGGTCTGCAATCGTTGAGCATATTGGTGCCCCACCTAATCTAGCACTCGCGTGTCCCCCCTGCCCATGCAGTGGAGTTCTTATTATTCTGTTCCCATTCTACTGTGGAGCGTCATTCACCACCACAGATCCTCGCCCCAGCTCCGGAAATTATGTTATCCGAGGCGGCGGCTTGGGATTCGTTTACAGTTTGCAAATGATCCTCCCTTTCCATGTAACAGAATTTTGTTTGGCTGGTATGGATGCTTTAGGTTGTCGTATCTTACCCATAATAAATTCACTTTAAGCCACTGACAAATCCTTAACACTGATACACACACGAATAATTATCCCCTCAAAAAATAAACACATAAATACACACAATTTAATTTGCACTCTATTTACTATTTTTGCACCGAAGGTATCTCATGTGCATATGGGTTCGATATTCCGCACAGAGCTACACAGGATGTTTGCACAATAGGCCTTACCTTTGTTATTTCTCTTTCAAGTAATCCTTTTCCTTTTCTACACTTTTTCTTCTCCAGATCTCCTCAAGGTGTGGTTTTATTGTTGTTCATGTAAAAGAATTCATATAGGCATTAATATTATAACAATTAGATACATACATAATTACATTCATTACAATAGTAAGTATCATATTAATAAACCTCTCATTCTCTTTGATCGTGCCCCAAAGTTGCGGCGCCAATCCCGCGTCGGTCGGCCGTCGTAATTTAATTTATTATTTACTACAGAAATTGAAAGTTAATGGTGATTGTTGCCGACTTATGTGGTGGACCATAATCAAAATGATATTTCATTCCATTCGTATTTACAATTAAATGCTTTTGTGAAGTTGTCTCTTTTTTAACAATATTAATTTTCAATGTTAATTATTTGATACATTAATGACGTAAGACTCTCTGAATCTTAAAGCACGAGCATAAGTTGAACAATGGAATAAACTTTTCATATTAATTTCCTTGACTAGTGAGTTCACTTTAAAGCAAGAAATCTTTAGTTATTAATTACAATTGAGGCTCACACACGAGCGAGAGTATTTTTTCTTACCTCCATTAACTATTGCATTGTAGTCGGAGTCCTGGCTCTGGCTCTCGACTGTTGTACTGAAAATAAGAATCTTAAAGCTACGTATTTTCTGCAACATCCGGTTGCTGTGGAGAAAAATGTATCTTATATTAATAGCGGGCGAGTTTTTCGCTTCTGCTAATTTTTGTAACTTAATGTCGCCACGTAATGGCGTCGTTGGCTGCATCGGCCGCTGCGATTGTTGCAGTGTAAATTACTCGAATGTAGGTTAATTCAAGGAAGGCGGACATGAAATTGGGATCACCTCTTACAAATTAAAAGTGAACAATAATATTAAATCAATACATTATATCCAGAATGAGATTTTCACTCTGCAGCGGAGTGTGCGCTGATATGAAACTTCCTGGCAGATTAAAACTGTGTGTCCGACCGAGACTCGAACTCGGTCCCAAGTTCGAGTCTCGGTCGGGCACACAGTTTTAATCTGCCAGGAAGTTTCAATACATTATATGCTAAATTTAGTACTAATATGCTTACATTTGACAGCACTTGCAAGATGTCTGTCCACACGTAACCAAGACAAGAGAAAATCTGAAGATGACAAAAAAATTATCAAAAGAGTGCATCTTGTCGTCTCTTTAGATAATTTTGTTTCGACTGCGTCTTTGTATTTCTTTGCCTACGGAACTTACACAGAGAAATTATTATATTACGAATACATGAGAACAATATATGTTCGCCCGAGCAGCTAGTGTGCACTTATTATTCAATTTTTAAGTGTCTCTTCTTTATAAATACTATTTTGAAGTCTTTTCTTAGTATTTCACTGGGGATGGTATACAGACCAAAACTTGTTCAAGAAACACTTTTAAAATTCCTCTCTGGATAAATTGCTACAGTCAGTTTGGTTGGCCTATGACAATGCTTCTCCTTCTAATGATCTTTTAATGAACATAATTTTAATTCATCACTTATACTAGATAGGAAAGTATCATGGCAATGTTGTATAAAATCAACTGGGTGAAAATGTTTGTCACCAGGGAAACACTTTAGTGGCATAGTAGGATAGCTTGGGTGTCCTACATTACAGAATATTTTTAGAGAAGCCTCCTCTTGTAATTGTTGTACTTGTTTTTTGATAATGGTGACATCGCTATGTAAGTCTGACACTTTTGAGTCTGTTATTATGGCTACCTTCTGAACCTTTTCATTTACATCTGAGGCCACACTGTCTATTTTTCATTTAGTTTCAACTGCTCTTCCAGGTCCTTTGCTGTCTCTGACAGAATTACAATGTCATTGGTGAACCTCAAAGTTTTTATTTCTTCTCCATGGATTTTAATTCCTACTCCGATTTTTCTTTTGTTTCCTTTACTGCTTGCTCAATATACAGATTGAATAACATCGCGGACAGGGTACAACCCTGTCTCACTCCCTTCCCAACCACTGCTTCCCTTTCATGCCCCTTGACTCTTATAACTGCAATCTGGTTTCTGTAAAATTTACAATAAATGTTTATGGAGTTAAAAATATCATTAGCCAGGTCCAATGGTAATTTTAAAGAAAAAATACTCACCTTGTTTCTTGAGGATCTCCTTAAATCCGTTGCTTGAATGTCTTCTGTCTGGAAGCTAGGTTCTCTTGTAGGTCTGGAAGTCCTGTTGGTTGACATATTTGTAGAAAAATGTAGATGACGGAACTGATTCATACATAATTGTCACAACATGCAATACTTTAGTGCACAGTTAATATCATTCCAAAGTACATCAGTAAAGATATACTCATACTAAAATTGAGGCATAGAACATAGAACATTAAATCGGAAATAATTTATAAAGAATGAAAATCAGTCAACAGTACAACAATTATGACAATATATATCAAATAAAAAATATATCTTTTTGTAGTGCAGTAATCGTATGAAGCTTGTTTATTTAATCACAGAGGTTAATTGTGTTAGCACAACGTATTATACAGTCTGAGTTTAAAATATTTGAAATAAGATCAAAAAAGAATAAAATCGTAAATTTGTGTGTATATATGGTCCAAACCGCTTATTGCACATTACAACCTAAGGTCACAGGACCGTTGCGTCAGGGTGCATTCACACTGCCCATCACATCATGCCATGTCATTTTACTTAGCCCAGTATCAAATGGTGAAAATGAGGTCATATACATACTATACAGTATCTTAACACATGACACTTTCTCTTTGTAATTGGTTACCATAATGTAAAATGCAACTTCAATTTTCATTCCCCTGAGTGTATACACTGCAGATATTCATTGAATTTACTTTGTCCCAACATTAGATTACCATTTTTTTTCATGAGGAAATGACTGAGCAGTCAAAGTGGCCCCAACGTGGGAAACATTGGCCTACTTTTTTAATGGTACCATGAGAATAAATGTAATGTACTTTATTTAATATCTTTTTAATTGATGGTACTTGTCTTTGACAATACTAGAAAAATGTATTTGGAATATTCTCTTTGTCACTATCCTTTGTTTGCTGGCACATACAAAAATACAGGCAAAATTTGGATGAAAGAAAACCCAGCATATGGTAGTTTTAAAAAACGGAGATCTCCATAATGTAAATACACAGTAAAAGTAGAATACCCAAACTCTTAAACTGGGGTATACAATAGTTTCTAGGTTTATATTCTTTATTATTATTATGTTTTTTTGTACTTTGAAAACTCGCTTATATGCTGCCAAAACACCTCAAATCTGACCCTATATTTAAGGTGGGAAAGAAAGCAGCCTTAATAGGTACTGTTAATTGTTGCTTCACATGACATTCATATTTTAAATAACATTGAAGATGACGCTATTTATACGAACATCAAAAAAGTTTTGCATGACCCCAGTTCTCAGAACTCCTGAAGATAAATGTTGACTGTAGATATTGTATCACACAGTCCCTTTGAGTGTTCAGAGGTGTCACTAAACCCGCCCAAAGATGTAAACAACCATGCATGAGCAGCGCCTATTAGACAGAGGGGGTCCGACAGCCGATCAGTTCCTGTCATTCCACCAGGAAGGAGGTACATGGCTCGTGTTGTCTGTAGTTCAACCATGCATAGACGGTCAATACCGCGGTTCGATCGCGTCCGCATTGTTACTTTGTGCCAGGAAGGGCTCTCAACAAAAGAAGTGTCCACGTGTCTCAGAGTGAACCAAAGTGATGTTGCTCGGACATGGAGGAGATGCAGTGAAACAGGAACTGTCGATGACATGCCTCACACAGAAGGGCTACATCTGCAGTGGATGACCACTGTCTACGGATTATAGCTCGGAGGAACCCTGACAGCAACACCACCATGTTGAATATGCTTTTTGTGCAGCCACAGGACGTCGTGTTACGACTCAAACTGTGCACAATAAGCTGCATGATGCTGAAACTTCACTCCCGACAGTCCATGGCGAGGTCCATCTTTGCAACGATGACACCATGCAGGGCGGTACAGATGGGCCCAACAACATGCCAAACGGACTGCTCAGGATTGTCATCACGTTCTCTTCACCGGCGAGTGTCCCATATGCCTTCAACCAGACAATCGTCGGAGACGTATTTGGAGGCAACCCAGTCAGGCTGAACGCCTTAGACACACTGTCCAGCGAGTGCAGCAAGGTGGAGGTTCCCTGCTGTTTTGGGGTGGCATTATGTGGGGCCGACGTACACCGCTGGTGGTCATGGAAGGCGCCATAACAGCTGTATGATACGTAAACATCATTCTTCGACCGATAGTGAAACCATGTTGGCAGCATACTGGCGAGGCGTTTATCTTCGTGGACGACAATTCGCGCGCCCATCGTGCACATCTTGTGAATGACTTCCTTCAGGATAACGAGCATGCCTGGGATAGATTGAAAAGGGCTGTTTATGGACGACATGACCCCAACCACTCTGATGGATCTACGCCGAATCGCTGTTGAGGAGTGGAACAATCTGGACCAACAGTGCCTTGATGAACTTGTGGATAGTATGCCACAACGAATACTGGCATGCATCAAAGCAAGAGGACGTGCTACTGGATATTAGAGGTACCCGTATGTACAGCAAACTGAACCACCACCTCTGAAGGTCTCGCTGTATGGTGGTACAACATGCAATGTGTGGATTTCATGACCAATATGTTATGTTGATTTCTATTCCAGTTTTCTGTACAAGTTCCGGAACTCTCGGAATCAAAGTGATGGGAAACTTTTTTTTATGTATTTTCGGAGTTAATAAGTACACTCAGTCTGATAGCTAGACATACACTTAGATCTCAAACTGATGTTTTCGACACACAGTCAGCACATGTATAGCAAACTATTAAAAGTGGTTTCATCACTCACAGATCAGGAACAATTGTAAGCGTAAGACAACTGCTCACACAATACACTTTCTTCTGTTAAAATTTTCTTCTTTGTATTAGTCTCTGTGGAAAGTATTCTGTATGCCAACAGTATTCCTGTGGCAAAAGGAAAGGAATATTTAATACATGGCTGTAACATATAGACCTGTCTTCTCAGTAATTTGCAACATTATTTGTATTAACATTGTACACTAAAAATGCATTATTCCAAAACTTTTGTGAATCATTATCACAAAGACGTGATGCATCCGGATATGGCCCTACATGTGGTAGTAATCAAGATTTGGCTTTTAGACTGGATAAATCTCATATTTTTAACTTCGCTGGGATGAAGATGTCAATGAACTATCTTTACCAGTGATACAGATGCCTAAAAATATGCCTGCCGAAGTGGCCGTGTGGTTAAAGGTGCTGCAGTCTGGAACCGCAAGACTGCTATGGTCGCCGGTTCGAATCCTGCCTCGGGCATGGATGTTTGTGATGTCCTTAGGTTAGTTAGGTTTAACTAGTTCTGAGTTCTAGGGGACTAATGACCTCAGCAGTTGAGTCCCATAGTGATCAGAGCCATTTTTGAACCTAAAAATATATATGAGAGTTTTGTATTATACACCACTGCTAACAGAGAAGTTAAAAGGTCATTTAAAATTTTTGTGGTAACATCTTCCAAAAATTGTAGAGTCCACTTGTAGCTGCTACAAGTGTACTCTACAATTTTTAGAAGATATTACTACAAAATTTACCTGAAGATCGTTTAACTATCCATAGATTAAGCTGAGGTTGCCAATATAAATAAACTTATATGTAACAGAAAAGTGTTTGTGAAATGTGGGTGTTGTTTACTTGATTTAGACAAACGACATTAAAGAAAGTTATTGGCACAGAGTAATAATTACACAAAAAATGTGTATATAAATATATTTAAAGTAATTCCCATTGTGCCAGTAGCATACTGGATGAGGTATTATTTTTGCGAGAAAAGATTTAATACTGTTTAAGTACAGTCGTTAATTTGCTTAACGCATATGTATAACTGAGGGATGAAATTTAGGTAATGTACACGGATTTTATAGCTAGGAATATAGAATCATATTTCACTCGAAAATAGAGTTCCAAGTCAGCTATTCATCTGTCGTAGCAGCCAGGCATGTACAGGAGCTAGACATGTGATGCCGTTGCTGGTCCGAAACGTAAACGCAGCCAGGAGTTTCACTGGCGCGAGACACTCCCACGAGTTTTAGTAGCAATTGTGATACAAAAATTCGGAGAGTAGTATCTGAATTGAGAAACAAACAACGATAAAGTTAATGACAAATGCAAACTTCATAACGCACGTTCTTAACCAATTTTATGAGTTAAAGTGCTGAGAAGTGAAACAATATTTCAAACAGCGACATTTATTTGCTAGCGAAAATATGTTCAAACACATCAAATAGTATTTACAAGACAATAAACAGAACCTCTACAATAAGGTTTTTCTTACATAACTTATAATGTTATGAATAACTGAATTTTTTATTTTATTAGAGCTGACTTTTTCTCTTGGAATGTTATTCAATGAAAACTGATTCGTCATGCTATGTTCTTATTTATACAGCGTGTGAACATCAGCTCTCTTCTGTTACTATAAAAACTTAGTTAATTTTATCGCTTTCAGGTATCGCACCCAGCTTGTGGAAAAATGTCCAAGTTCTCATGGAACATTTGCATTTTGCAAGGAAAACAAAACACAGCACTAAAATAAAAGTTAAGAGGACTTAGAAGTAGAAAATTCAGTACAGCAAGAGTAGTGAGCGCAGCGAAAATAGGTTGGCTTCCGATATTGGCAGACGACAAGATCGTCAGACTTTTCTTGCCAAGAAACCTTGCCGTGGCATGACGTGACGGTTCGTTAACAGCCTACGTGAATGCCGCCATTGGAAATTCATTGTGGAATGTTTTGACGACACATGACAGCCGTATGAATTGGTCTTAACATGAGTGAGCACAGAGAAAAATAGGTAAACTTACCTAGCAAACGACGAGACTGTCAGAACCTTTTTCCAGAGAAACCTGACCGTGACGTGACGGTCCATTGACGACCTGTGTGAATACCGCCGTTTGAAATGTATTGTCGAATGTCTTGGCGTGAAGTGACATGATTTGACCGCCAATCTGAATTGTGCTACTTAAGTACAGTTGTTTATAGTTACACAGAGATGAAGGGATTTGCACACGATAGACTAGCGTGCATAATTTCTTCAAGTGAACCTTAGAGCTGATGACAATAAAAGCAAAGCCGCTGCCTGATTTCCAGCTAAAGGTGAAGATGTAAGTTTTGTTTTGCGCAATCATTCGAGGTTTCCGATTTGCAGCTGTTACTTTTTGTTTTTGTGTTGGTAATATCTTTGCGTATCTGTCATTGAACTCTTTGGCTTGCTATGTTTACAATTGGAAGTCTAAATCATAATATTATGATCCTGTTACGCAGATTAATATTTTCGAATGAATCCCTATATATAATTGGCTGAAAATGGGATCTGTCCCGCCGAAAAATGGAATCACTGACACTGGGATCTCACAGGTGAATCTACAATAATTGGCTGATTTAAGTAAAACTCGTATGTAAACTAAATTTGACACAGTTCTTTTCTTTCAGGCTCGTCCATCTAGATTTTAAGGGAGCACCTCCGAAAGTGACATATTTGGAACAGGTTAACAATTTTTCCTTTTCTCTAATGTTTCATTTTTGGTTTAAAAGGTACATGTTTCTAAATAGTCGAGTTCACATTTCAGTTGTTCCCGTTATTCCGTGAATGGGGCGCCACAGGTATTTTAATAGAATGGGAAGATACTTTCCCATATGTCCGAGACCTTATATCAATAGGTTCTAAAGGACCCTTGTCACAATCAGGAGCATACACCGTTGAAGAAGCAAGGCTTTTACTTCATCTTGCTGGAGATGCTGGGCTTGCCGTTGTACCACTGGTTCAGACATTCGGTCATCTTGAGGTATGAATTTTTCTGTAACTCGGTTTCGAACTGACTCCTTTATTAAGAGTTCTACCAGCACAATCTACTGTACTTGTCTTCAAATCCCTACAGACTGAATAATTTTTGTCTGCCTTGATCTCTGTAGATGAGGTCTTAGCTTGTGTTTATAGAGTGGTCTGACAGGCCGAGCGAGGAATTTTATTTTATAAAAAGCAGTCATGAGATCTGCCTTGCTAAAACAGCCACCTCTTTTAAGACAAACTGTCTGACGATTTAAGAATCACATGTAAATGTAGTTACTGTGAAGCTGCATGACAATGAGCATTTAAGTTGGATGTAATCACAAATATTTAAAAAATAAACCATTCGTCAGTATTCCCTTGTTTGTTGGGGGAGGTGTGAGAGTCTGAAATGTCTGTAGCATGCTGTTTGGTAAAGGACAAGCAACTTGTGAAAAACAATGGAACAGAGATGTTTCAGTGGTCTTGGCAGAAAAGATCTTGCAAAATCTCAAAGTGATATATTTTGTTTTTCACACTGAGGTATGAAATCATTTTGGTTTTTCACCAGTGCAACATCTGTTGTTGCCATCTCGTGAAAGGCTAGCTTTAAACTTGAGTTCCTTGGTGAAGATGAAGGAACTAGGTGCACATTGTTACAGAAACGGACTTTAGGAAAATCATTTGTACTCAATGCTACAAACTCATTACCATTGAGATCTGAGTGACAAATTCTTCTCATGCCACAGCACATCTATAAGAAATATATTTCAGAATTAGTGTGTCTCTACCTAAATATGAACCTACATCTCCACTGATGGGCAAACATGAACTATAATTTCCAGAACCTGCAAATAACTATCTATTTTCGTATGAAGTAATTTTATGCATGTATCCATCGCTACAGATATCTGTTGACTACGAAACTTAATTAAAGCCTTCGATAGCACCAGTAGACTTTGACCAACAATGTTGTCAAATGGCAGACATAAACAACTTATCAAAATGAAATGTGTGTAACATGTGCACAATAATAAGAATTACAGTTGTTATGATGGAATCGTATTCGTTGGCCTTGCCCATTCACAACCAAAATTTCACCTTTCAATGTAACCTAGTCTTTCGACTACACTACAGATCAGTCTGTCACAATAATTTACATTCCAGAAACTATATACATGTGATATATATTGTCAGTATTCTGCTGTCTCTTGGTTTGTGCACATGTAACATCACATATCTCATCATCATTAAATCACCAATCAAAGCAGACATCAGGTATCAGTAGATTCAATTGATCAATAACTGTTGCTGCTGCTGCTACTACTACTACTACTACTACTACTGGTACAGCATAAGAACATGTTGAAATATGCTGAATTAAACAATATTATTCAGAAATGCCTATTAAGGATATGATAAAGTGCAATGAAAATTTGGTAAGAGGAACAACACAAGCAGCATGTGTAGAAGAAATAGATACAGAAATTAATGCTGGGTAGACATCACATTGCATCAGTCAAGATGACATATGACGCAGTAACTAACATCAGGGATAAACTATCCAAGCTTATCAAGATATTTTAAAGTGTACCTACAGTTCAAGAGTTGAATCAGGAACAGAGGTAAGATAATAATGAAAACAATGACAGCTACTCTGTAAGTCATCCTGGACAAGATGTATCAAACCATTTGAGGGATGAAGAATGGAAATGTACTTGGAGATTACTGATTACCGATAGCTGTTTTTCAAAACAACTTTTAATTGCTATTGCCAATCAGAATTTTATATCCTCTCTACTTCAGCCGTTGTCAGTTATTTTATTGCACAAATAGCTAAACTCATTTTACTTTAGTTAATATTCATCTCATGTGTTTGCATGTCCCATGCCATCTCGGACAGAATTAGAATGTCGTCGAAGTTTTTATTTATTCTCCCTGAGCTATAATTCCCTTTTCCAAACTTCTCCTTTGTTTGCTTTACTGCTTTCTAATGTACAGACTGAATAACACAGGATATAGGCTAGAACCCTGTTTCACTGCCTTCACAACTGTAGCTTCCCTTTCATGTCCTTTAGCTCTTGTAACTACAATCTGGTTTCTGTACAAGTTTTAGATGACGTTTTGCTCCCTACATTATGTCCCTGCTACCTTCAAAATTTAAAAGAACTTATTCAAATCAACATTATCAAAAGCTTCCTCTAAATAAATAAATAAATGCTATAAATGTAGGTTTGCCTTCCTTAGCCCATCTTATAAGATATGTTGTAGGTTTAGCATTACCTTGCATGTTCCTATGTTTCTCTAGCTAGCACTCCCTTTCTTGGGGTTGGTGTTAAAATTATTATATCCTTCATACCAGGCGGAACAGTTTTCTCATGATTGGTTCTCCCAATATTATTAATAATTCTAAAAGAATGTCATCTAGTGGCTAAATAGACTTACAGTGTTGGTGGCTCATGCATTGTATGCTGATGTAAGCAATTCATTGATAGTGGTTGTAGCCAATCAGGTGAGTGTATACACAGCCAGTGAGAATCACTGAATTTGATGACTTCTTTCAGCAGAAAGTGCAAATTGATGGCATTTGTTTTTTTATGGACAGTGTTGGAAAAACTGCTAGTGATCTGGCTTGCAGATAGGCGCTACAAAAAGCCTGATACAAACAAAAAGATACGAACCATTTCCTCCATCAACTCTCCACAGTTGCTGTCCTGCTGTCCCTTTACCACATGATGCCCTGCTTGTCTCTGTTGATGCCACCTTCCTTTACACTAACATCCCTAATGCCCATGGACTTACTGCTATTGAACACTACCTTTCCAGACGCCTGACAGATTCCAAACCAACAACCTCCTTCCTAGTCGCCATGACCAACTGTGTCCTCACCCACAATTACTTCTCCTTTGAAGGCATTACCTACAAGCAAATTTGGGGTACGTCTATGGACACCCACATGGCACAATCTTATGCCAATCTATTCATGGGCCATCTAGAGGAATCCTTCCTGAACACCCAGAATCCTAAACTCCTCGCCTGGTTCATATTCATAGATGACATCTTTGCGATCTGGATTGAGGGTGAGGACATCCTGTCCACATTCCTTCACAATGTCAACAGCCTCTCCCCATTTGCTTCACCTGGTCCTACTCAACCCAACAAGCCACCTTTGTAGATGTTGACCTCCACCTCAAAGATGGCTACATCAATACCTCTGTCCATATCAAACCTACTAATCACCAGCAATACTTCCACTTCGACAGCTGCCACCTCTTCGATACTAAGAAGTCCTCATATCTGCAGTGACGAGCGGTCCCTCTTGAAATAATCCTAGAGTCTCATTGAGGCCTTCACAGACTGTAATTATCTTCCCAGCCTTGTATAAAAACAAATCTCCCATGCGTTATCTTTCCAGTCTCCCACAACCTCCCAAAGTCTCACCGTCCGGCCACAGAAGAGCATTCCCCTCGTAACTCTGTGCCACCCAGGACTTGGGTAACTGAATTACATTCTCTGCCAGGGCTTCAGCTATCTCTCATCGTGCCCTGAAATGAGACATATCCTGCCCACTATCCTTCCCACCCCACCCACAGTACTATTCTGCTGTCCACCCAACCTATACAATATACCCATCCATCCCTACACAACCCCTGCCCCCAACCCCTTACCTCATGAATCATATCCCTGTAATAGACCTAGATGCAAGACCTTTCCCATATATCCTCCCACCACCACCACCACCACCACCACCTAATCCTGTCCAGTCACAAACATCACCTATCCCATCAAAGGCAGGTCTGCTAAGCTAAGCTGCAACCACTGTGCTGCATTCAGCATGGGCATGACAACCAACAAGGTGTCTGTTCGCTTGAACGGCCACCGATGAACTGTGGCCAAGAAACAAGTGGACCACCCTGTTGCTGAGCACCCTGACCAACACGACATTCTTAATTTCAGTGACTGCTTCACAGCCTGTGCCATATGGCTCCTTCCCACCAACGCCAGATTTTCTGAATTGCGCAGGTGGGAGCTTTCCCTGCGTTGTATCCTACGTTCCTGTAACCCTCCTAGTCTCAACCTTTGTTTGACATCGTCATCGCCCATCCAACCCCTTACCTGTTCCCATTCTAGCACTGCACAGCCCTCATCCCATCATCACACCCAGTCTTTTTACTCCTCTCCATTTCCGCTACTCCCCTCTTACCTCCTGACTGCACATAGCTGCCAGCACTTGACTGTCCCCCACCCCTAACTTACTATCCCTGCCCCTCCTGCTCTGACCTCCTCCTTGCCCTCATCCAGCCGCCACTCCCATCATTCATTGGTGCTGCTACAGTGTGGCTTCAGTTGCAGTCGTGTGTGTGTGTGTATGTGTGTTGCGTGTGTGTGTGTGTGTGTGTGTGTGTGTGTGTGTGTGTGTGTGTGTGTGTGTGTGTGCGTGTTCGTTCGTTCTATTTTTGACAAAAGCCTTGCTGGCTGAAAACTTATTTGTGACAGTCTTTTTATTGTGCCTGTCTGCAACTGAGTATCTCTGCTATATGGTGAGTGGCAACTTTCCTTGTCATAATCTTGTAACATTCCATCCTGGATTTTCCGTTGTTTGATTCTAGTGATCTGGTTATTATGAATGTTAAGGTTACTTACTGATTTCTTTGGTGACTGGGAAAAATTACATGTGCTGACAGACTGACTTGTAGTGAAGCCTGAGGCCTAAGTTAGGCTGGAATGCAACAATTTTATTGTGAGGTGACGAAGCCAATGGTTAGTGGAAGAAAACTAGATGTGCTAAGAGACTGCTCTGAAGCACAAGTGAGGTCTATGTTATGTTAGAATATGAAAATTGTCTTGTGACTTGGCAAAGCAGGTGCATCTTAATATGAAAATATGATAGTCATAACAGATTGATTTGTAATGCAGCCTGACTTATATACTCATCATTGCAGTAACATACTTGTATGTCTTATTTCTGATTTTGCTGAAAATTCCAACAAAGTTCTAACCTAAAAGGGCAAAATACCAACTAACTTTACTTATGAATGACTGAAAATTATGGATAAGAACCTCACTGGCTACCTACATCTGACTCACGATTCATTGTGCGAACCGTAACTAGCAGCAGCATGCAACGAAAAAGCCACCAATACCATAAGTGCACTTTTACCTATCTACCTCATGAGACTTATTCTGACCATCATATTCTTCTCACAGTATTGCACCACCCATCTTATATTCATCCACTTCCATCTCTCTTTGTACATGTTCATACAGCTGCTTCATTTTTTTTTTTTTGTTTTTTTGTTTTGTTTTTTGCTATGGTTTCTGTGATTTTCCTTTATGCATCATCTGTGGTGTCTTGTAATAAGCTTCTGTTTCTCCTCCAATCATTAAACAATGGAAACTGCAGGCTGGAGTATCAACAGCATAGGATAAGATAGATTGCTACTTACCATAAGCATGATGCACCAAGTTGTAGACCAGCAGTAATTAAAAGACACTCAGGCCTACACCTTTTTAGACATCTTTTAATTGTGCCTGTCTGCAACTTAGCGTTTCATCTTTACGGTAAGTAGCAGTATATCTTTTCCTACATTGTTGATGTTCCTCAAATCATTACTTTTTTGCCATTTTGCACTTGTGTCCAACTATTTTGTTTAGTTGTGTATTACTTTTTGCCTGGTTCCTTTTTTGAATTTTTAGTTCCTCTCCTTACACTAATTAAATTAATATTTCAAGTGTTATTCAAGGAGTCTTACTGGATCTTATCTTATTATCTAGTTCTTCCTCTGTTTTATTCAGTATTTTATCTTTCGAAGCTATTCATTTGTCTGCAGTTGTATTTGATTCACATATTTCAGCCTGTCATTGCTTATTGCTCCTTCTGAATCTGTTAACTCTTGTTGTTTCATCTTTTTCAGAATGTATCACCTTAATTTTCTACCTTTCTGCAATTTCTTCAGCTTTATTCTGCATTTCGTTTCTGATCAATTATATAATCTATATGAAACTTTCTGGTCTCTCGAGGTCTCTTACCGTGTATACAGTCCTCTTTCAATATTCTTAGACCGTGTGTTGGCAATAATTGAATCCTATGTCTATGCTCAGCAAACCACTATGAAATGCATGGCAGACTGTACGTCATGTTGTGCTAGATTTTAGGTCGTTTTACCATTTTGTTTATGTATGGAGCATGGGAAGAAAGTTTAAATGCCTTGTGCATGCTATTGGAGTGGTACATAGACAATTGTAGTATATTTCTGGAATCATCATTTATAACCAGTGACTTGTTTTGAGTTCTACAAAGTGGCTTTCCTAATTTTCCTTCTGTTGAATTCCTGTCTCACATCCCAGTTAAATTTTTGCATCACCTTATTTACTTAATAATTTCTTATAGTTTATTATATTTTTTTTCAGTGTATTCCTCATCTGTAAATTATTTCTATGTATATTTGTACTCTTGTGATCAGCTGCAGATTTGTGTCTATGTTGGGTCTATTTCTGTGTTTACGTGTGCTCCTAAGAATAGCTGTGACTTTGTGTCTGTCTTGGCTGTTATGATCTGTCCAGTGTGCTGTTCATAGTAATTAACATGCAGTCTTATGTTCTTCTTTTTTATTAGACCTACTCCTATATTATTGCTATTTGATTTTGTTTTTGTTAGTATATTAAAGAACATGTACATCAGTATTATAGATTCCGTTAAACTTCATTAGAGTTAGAAATTAAAAACTGAAAGATTAGTCAGGCAACGAGGTTATATATAATCAAAACTGTTTCCTTGAGCTTTAGCAAGAGTTTTCATGTCTCTAAAACGGGAAGATGAGAAGGAATATTTCTTAATGGACCATCTCTGAGCCACCTACATTTTGTAGATGGCAGGTACTGTGTGGCTCTAGTGTAGACAATTGTCGAGAGGCAGGAAAGGTGCCAGGATGTAACAGTATCAAATACCTTTGGGAAGTAAATACAAATGCCAGCAACATGGGAGCCACTACCTACTGACTTCTGAAAGTCAAGGGCGAATAGAGCAAACTAAGTTTCACAGAGTTGCTGTTTCCATGATCCATGCTGTTTCCTATGGGGGCAATTTTTGGTCTCCAAAAAGTTCATAATAAAAGAGCAAAGAATGTGTTTCATTGTTATGCAATAGATTGCCATCAGCAATATTAGACTATGGTTGCATATGGCATATCTGTGCTACAGTCCTTGAAAATGGGAATGACCTATGCCTTTTTCTAAATGCTTTGAATACTATGTTGCTCTTCACTCTAAGTGAATCTGTGACTTGAAGTAGATCGAGTTCTTTCACATAAGAATATTCTTCTATGTTTTATGCACATACATGTGGGAGTGTCATGAAGTTCATTCATTTCCAGTCATTTAATTTTTATAGATTTTCAGCTACCGGTGCTGTACATAGTCTTCATTTATATAATTTCAACATTTCATTGGGACCAAAAGGAATAGCCACAGCACAATGTTCAGTGTAACAATTTGGGAAGACAGACTTCAGTATTTTGTCTTTCTGCTCTTCTCCTCCTCCTCCTCCTCCAAGTGCCACTGTGTTCAGTGAGCTATGTGATGGATGACTTTGATCCGTAGACTAACTTTACACAAGATCAGAACTTCCACACCATTTTTCTGAATAGATTCATTGATTCTTGGTTGCATTGCTCATCTTGACACTCATTTTGACTTCATTTAGCTTTTGTTCATTAACAGGCTTTGACTTTTCAATAAAGTATAATGAATCTTTCTTTGATTTTTGTAGTGACTCCATGATTGGCCTTTACATGTCACAACCCTGTCTGCACATACCTGCCTAGTATGTGATGTACAGTAGACATATATTTCTCCAGTTCATTGTCCATATTATGAGTCCCAAAGATGAATATCTTCTGTTGGCTGGTCATCTAATCAACAATATGTTTCTTGCTGTACTTCCTAAGCTACATATTGCGTCATAATTTCATGAAAGATGGAGTATGAGTCATTATGTTTTGTATGTCCTTGATAATACACTTCTGGCCATCAAAATTGCTACACCAAGAAGAAATGCAGATGATAAACGGGTATTCATTGGACAAATATATTATACTAGAACTGGCATGTGATTACATTTTCATGCAGTTTGGGTGCATAGATCCTGAGAAATCAGTACCCAGAACCACCATCTCTGGCCGTAATAACAGCCTTGATACACCTGGGCATTGAGTCAAACAGAGCTTGGATGGCGTATGCCCATGGAGCTTCAACACGATACCACGGTTCATCAAGAGTAGTGACTGGCGTATTGTGATGAGCCAGTTGCTCAGCCACCATTGACCAGATGTTTTCAATTGGTGAGAGATCTGGAGAATGTGCTGGACAGGGCAGCAATCAAACATTTTCTGTATCCAGAAAGGCCCGTTCTGGACCTGCAACATGCGGTTGTGCATTATCCTGCCGAAA
Organism: Schistocerca serialis cubense; assembly: GCF_023864345.2. Classification (NCBI taxonomy): domain Eukaryota; kingdom Metazoa; phylum Arthropoda; class Insecta; order Orthoptera; family Acrididae; genus Schistocerca; species Schistocerca serialis. The sequence goes on from NC_064639.1 coordinate 1,128,849,434, forward strand.
TGTAGGGTTTTGCAGGGATCGAATGAAGGGTAGAGCCATGGGTCATAACACATCTGAAATATAATGTCCACTGTTCAAAGTGCCGCCAATGCGAAAAAGAGGTGGCCAAGACGTGTAACCAATGGCACCCCATACCATCACACCAGGTGATATGCCAGTATGGGGATGACGAATACATGCTTCCAATGTGCGTTCACCGCGATGTTGCCAAACATGGATGCAACCATCATGATGCTGTAAACAAAACCTGGATCCATCCGAAAAAATGACGTTTTTCCACTTATGCTCCCAGGTTCGTCGTTGAGTACACCATCGCAGGCGCTCCTGTCTGTGATGCAGCGTCAAGGGTAACCGCAGCCGTGGTCTCCGAGCTGATAGTCCATGCTGCTGCAAACATCGTCGAACTGTTCGTGCAGATGGTTGTTGTCTTGTAAATGTCCCTATCTGTTGACTCAGGGATCGAGACATGGCTGCACGATCCATTACAGCCATGCAGATAAGATGCCTGTCATCTCGACTGCTAGTGATATGAGGCCTTTGGGATCCAGCACGGCATTCCGTATTACCCTCCTGAACCCACTGATTCCATATTCTGCCATCAGTCATTGGATCTCGACCAACGTGAGCAGCAATGTCATGATACGATAAACCGCAATTGCGATAGGCTGCAATCCGACCTTTATCAAAGTCAGAAACATGATGGTACGCATTTCTCCTCCTTACATGAGGCATCACAACAACATTTCACCAGGCAACGCCGGTCAACTGCTGTTTGTGTATGAGAAATCGGTTGGAAACTTTCCTCAAGTCAGCATGTTGTAGGTGTCGGCACTGGTGCCAACCTTGTGTGAATGCTCTGAAAAGCTAATCATTCGCGTATCACAGCGTCTTCTTCCTGTCGGTTAAATTTCGCATCTGTAGCACATCATCTTCGTGATGTAGTAATTTTAAGGGCCAGTAGTGTATAATATGTTACCTTCCATTTTAATTCTATATAATGAAGTCAAAAAAATAATTTTAATACTGTGTGAGACAATAGAGAACTGCCCATGTACCAACTGCCATAACAGTGAGAACAGAAATCAGGTCTGATAAGAGCCCCCATGGTATTGCAGTAATTCCTCTGTCTGTCATTATAATCGAGATTTTTGTGTTTCAGACTAAAAAGAATTAGTAGTTGATTACAAATCAGCATAAAGAATAGTATGTATCAAAAACAAAAGTATCAAATGTGTCAGTCGCAGAAATAGGAGAAAGAGCTATATGTACAGTGCTGTCAATTTATATTTTCTGGTTACCACATACCATCGTGCAGGTCTGCCCCCAAATTTATATGATGACTTATTGCCAATATCTAGTCTGTGCTGAAGAAAAGCATAATATTGTCACATTATAACCAGCATCAACTCCAAATCAAAAAGCACAGTAAATTAAAATATTAACATTCGAAGAACTTTTATTATGAATACCAACATACAACCAGAACAGATCTGAAGTAATGGATGGAGAGTGTTACTATTTATACAGACATTAACTACTCAAAAAGTACACGAACATTACAAACATAAGATATTTAGAGAACCTTCCATAAATGACACATACTAAATAACAAATAATTGCTGGTGGTGAAGTTTCAACTAATGACCCACAGCACCTAGCCAGTGATGCTAACTGCTACACCACATCGAATGCAGCATAGCTTGCAGCATTGCTCTTCTCGTGGAGAAACATTGACCTGCTATTTCAGGAGTTTTCACTGGATCTGTCTACAGCACACTTGATCTAGCTCTTGTCAATGGTCCTCTGTATGGCATCGATGGTGGATCTTTGCATTCCGTTCATGTTGTCATGTCCTCTTCACTATGACAAGCACTGAAAGTAGCCCTCACATGATCTTCGTGATCATTGAATGTATTTTGAGTTTCCTTGAATGGGAAGCCCCCATCATCGGTCTGCGCTTCAGGACTGAAGTTGGACTTCATACAGGGGATATGGACAATGGCTCTGCACTTTTGTTTTCTTCATGAATGTTTGTAATACTCAGTTTCATATGTGATGTTGGACAAGCAGTGAAGGATACGATGCAGCCCAAAGTAGTGCTTTAGTAACTTTTACAGTATTCCACTTTCTGCCCAGTTGTAAAATCCGTACCAAGTCTCGGGGGGGGGGGGGGGGGGGGGGACTCACTGGCCAGTGCTTGGCATTATTGTGCTCTTGGGCATACAGGATCATTTGTAAGTGAGCTATCTTGCTTCTTTGATACTGGTGATGAGGCATTTCACATATGTTGTTGTTGTGGTCTTCAATCCTGAGACTGGTTTGATGCAGCTCTCCATGCTAATCTATCCTGTGCAAGCTGCTTCATCTCCCAGTACCTACTGCAACCTACATCCTTCTGAATCTGCTTGGTGTATTCATCTCTTGGTCTTCCTCTACGATTTTTACCCTCCACACTGCCCTCCAATGCTAAATTTGTGATCCCTTGATGCCTCAGGACATGTCCTACCAACCGATCCCTTCTTCTAGTCAAGTTGTGCCACAAACTTCTCTTCTCCCCAATCCTATTCAATACCTCCTCATTAGTTACATGATCTACCCACCTGATCTTCAACATTCTTCTGTAGCACAACATTTCAAAAGCTTCTATTCTCTTCTTGTCCAAACTATTTATTGTCCATGTTTCACTTCAATACATGGCTACACTCCATACAAATACTTTTAGAAACGACTTCCTGACACTTAAATCTACACTCGATGTTAACAAATTTCTCTTCTTCAGAAACGCTTTACTTGCCATTGCCAGTCTACATTTTATATCCTCTCTACTTCAGCCATCATCAGTTATTTTACTCCCCAAATAGCAAAACTCCTTTACTACTTTAAGTGTCTCATTTCCGAATGTAATTCCCTCAGCATCACCCGACTTAATTCGACTACATTCCATTATCCTCGTTTTGCTTTTGTTGATGTTCGTCTTATACCCTCCTTTCAAGACAGTGTCCATTCCGTTCAACTGCTCTTCCAAGCCCTTTGCTGTCTCTGACAGAATTACAATGTCATCAGTGAACCTCAAAGTTTTTATTTCTTCTCCCTGGATTTTAATACCTACTCCAAATTTTTATTTTGTTTCCTTTACTGCTTGCTCAATATACAGATTGAATAACATCTGGGAGAGGCTACAACCCTGTCTCACTCCCTTCCCAACCACTGCTTCCCTTTCATGCCCCTCGACTCTTATAACTGCCATCTGGTTTCTGTATAAATTGTAAATAGCCTTTTGCTCCCTGTATTTTACCCCTGCCACCTTTAGAATTTGAAAGAGAGTATTCCGGTCAACATTGTCAAAAGCTTTCTCTAAGTCTACAAATGCTAGAAATGTAGGTTTGCCTTTCCTTAATCTTCCTTCTAAGATAAGTCGTAAGGTCAGTATTGCCTCACATGTTCCAAAATTTCTACGGAGTCCATTTCACATAGTCGTCCTGAAAATCATCCAGTTGAAATGGGAACAGTGTATCCATTGTCATTTTGGCCTCATGAGTATGGAGCAGAAAGAATAGTGTTAAGACTTTAGTGACTTGCTTCACTATGTTATATGCAGATCACAGGATAGGCAGTATCGTTACCCAATCTCTTTGTTCAACATCAACATCCATCAGGATCTTATCTGCCAATGTCTTATTAAAGTGTCCTGTGAGGCCATCTGTGGGTTGCAGGCAGTTGTCCTATGGGCGATGTCGCTACATGAAATTACCGCTGAGACTATTCATGACTGGAAAAGCTTTTTCACAATCATAGATCATCAGAATGGTTGCTCCTAGCTTTAAAATGATGTATTCTAAAGGAACCTTGCAATTTCCAAAGATTCAGCAGTTTTGGCTTGATTTTGTGTGGCAGGTGATGTTTTCAGTGCAGAATATTATCCATTTGTTCCCGTTAGTTGACTTCAGGTACTTTCTCAAGAGGTAAAGGACGGTGGAGTGGCACAGCTGTAGGCGGAATTGATACGAGATGCTCAGGAAGTAACTGTAGCACATGCTTTCTTCACTGGAGTTCCTTACAGTGGCTCACATAGTGGTTTAACTGATGGGTAGAGACCTGGGCTGTGGTACCTGCATCTGATTCCATCTAGATTTTTCATGAATCCCACATGATCATATGCTGGAGCTTCATGGTAGCTGGCCATAGATGAGCTGTCATGATGGGCTGCCATTTCTGCCCCACCGGGTCATAGTTCCTTTTATACAGTGTTGCGTTTATTAATTGTAATTTTCCTTTGGTCAGTTACTCATTCTTTAAGGCTCCTATACTTTTCACCAATACTGAATCTCCCACTGTTCAGCACCTCTGTCATTCAATGCACCAATGACTGAGATTTCATCCACACTACTGTGTTCCTTGAAACACAGTTGGTATCTTGTTTATGTATACCACTTGTAGCAGTTCCACGTGTTTTATTTTCTTCATTTGTTGTCCTCGGTGACGACGCACTGCATTGCTACACTGGCTGAAAAGTGGATTGTGGATTCCGACACTAACTACTGTAAATAAAGTAGCCAACAGATGCATATTTGCATTTCACTGCCTTTTATTTCACTTTTCACAACCCCCTAAAACTACATAGTTATATGGCCAGTGCACTATTGTTTAGCTTTCGATAAGCCTCATTATTAGTTTGCAGGCAAACCTCCACCTAACCACAAACTTCACACTTCTTGAAGAATAATCAGGTACATATGGAGCAGACACTGTCACTATTTTTACACATGGCCTATTGGTGTAACACTTATTTCACTGTTAAAATGATGCATTGTTATCATTCTAAGCAACACAGATTCCTTGTCTGAAACTCGGCCATGGACTGACTGGCTCGTGACCAAAAACCGGGCCCTTATATATCATCACAATAATAGGTACTGAAACTTCAGAAATTGCAACTCAACCTTAACTCATTAAATTAACTGAATACATCGAAAAATTTGTTCCTTTTAACAGTTTCTTCCACTACAAGGTTTAGGCCAAATTATTTGTTTAAATCATGAAATTAACAAATATAGTTATGTAAACATTACTTTTGACAAAGCTGTTAATTACTTTGGACTTAATTAAGCTCTGGCTTTGCTAACATGTTTTCGAATCGAGCTAAATAGATACTGTAAGATTACTAGTATTTTGTCTTCCATATGTTTACAGTTATTACAGAATTTATATTTGTTTATATGTCAACAATAGCATTTACGTTATGAAACAATTACTGATTTCACCCTATAACAAATGATAATAACTATTAATAGTCAAAATAAATTAGAATCTCAATTACGTACATAAAACTAAGCACAAAATTAGATCTGTTGTTATTTACTTTAAAACTGAAGGCCAACCTTTCTCTATTATGAAAATGCTGGTTATATTCATATATGATAATGATAAATAGTTAAAAGTAACAAAACGAATCTAAGAAGGCAGATGGCAAAACAAGAGGAGAATCAAAAATTATCCCAGCTTCCTTCGTCACACACTGTGACGTTGTACTTCTTAAGCCTCAGTGCCTACCTCACAGATTGAGGCACTCTTTCACTGTATTAGAGTAGTTCCATTTAGATGTGGAGAATACATTGGAAGTGTGTAAGCTATCATCCTTTCAGCACTTTCCTGAACTCGTACTAGGACTGTTCCTATGTGAAAACCATTACCACCAGTGTGAAGTTCTGTCTCAGCATTCTTGTCATACAATACTAGGGCTGGAGAAGCTGCTAGTGCCTCCTTAAGGACAAGGAAAGACCTTCATTGCACTTTGTTCCAGGAAACTTTGGCATCTCCAAGCAAATAGTTCTTGCAAGGTACATGTCTAGGTATAGAAGACTTTTATGAATTGCTAGTAGTATGAGCACATTTTGAGAAAACTTCTCATATCATGAATCTTCTGAGAAGTCAGAAATTTGTGACTCCTCTTACTTTCTCTGGATTAGGGTAGACCTTAAATGCTCCAAGATTTGTATTTCTTGGGTGGCAAAGAAGCACTTTTTCAGATTTAGTTGGATGCCTATAGCCTGAATATACTTCAACATAGTTGTCATGCAGCTTAGATGTTCTTGAAACTTCTTTTTGACAATATCATCCAGATAGCAAAGATATGTTGTCCATTTAAGGTGTCAAAGCAGGTTATCCATCATATGCTAGAAGGTGGCTGGAGTGTTACATAGTCCAAACGGCATACCTTTGAACTCATTAAGGCCATCAGGAGTTATGAAGGCAGTCTTTTCCCATCAGCCTTGATTTGCCAGTTGCCTGTCTGTATGGCAGTGGTTGAGAAATACTTTGCTCCTTTCATGCAGTCTTGGGTTATATGTGGCAGTGACTAGACGTGTTTTTTCATGTGTTTGTTTGATTGCAGTGAATGCAGTTGTTGTGGTAGTTGACATCTTGATGGCATAGAAGTCATCGAAAACTCATCTTCTTTCAGTTCAGTGGTTAGCAGACTCAACTCCCATTTAGGAGAATGGCAGATTCAAATCTCAGATCCCTAGATTTAGATTTTTTGTGATTTCTCTAAACCACTTGAGGCAAATGCTGGGATGGTTCCTTTGATAAGGCCACAGCCAGTTTCTTCCCTCATCCTTTCTGAATCCAAGCATGTACTCATCACCAACGGAACATTAAACTGTAATCTTCCTTCTTTCCCTGCAGTAGTGTACAACTTGTCTGGCAACATACAGGTGTGTTGTCCTCTGTCTCCAAATGTCTGTTCTTCTGTGGGGTATTATACTTGGTTGAAAAGTTGGTTATATTTGCTTTGGTCAGGCGTTGCATTGTCATTTGATGGTTGTGCCATAGTTCTTAGATGACCAAGTCCATTCTTTTTGGCGCATTCACTGGTAGTGGAGATTATTGCTATGGATTGATACGTCTCTTCCTCAACAATCTTTATTGCCTCCTGATGTAGGAGATCAGCTTTGTCCAAAAGTTCTGGTTGCTATAAAATGTTGTATCTCTTCTCGTTGTACGTGACGTATGAGAGAAGTGAGATTGTGGTGGTGGTCTGCAACTGCCATAGTGCCCGCATTTTGGAATCGGTCACACTGTTTTTGTCAAACTCTTTTCTGTTTCATTTCCCCAATGTGCTAGTACCATTTGATGAATTCCTCAGTTTTTGTGACATCCTGTACAAGAAGAGTGTGGTACATGTCTTCTGCAACCCCTTTCATCAAGTTGTATTGGCTTCTGTCATATTTGTATTCAAAGTGAGTTGTAGGACCAAAACATTCTGTATGTAAGACCGTGTCGTCTCCCCATGACATTGGGTGCTGTTCTTTCATTAAGTGGAATTGCTGCTGATTTTCACCAAATGTTTTCTTCAGTTCTACCTGCATTTGCCCAGTTCTTGTTGTTGTTGTTCTTGGACCATTACTGAGTTGCGCCTTCTGAGTAAAGATACACTTTTGCCCAACACATCGTATCATCCCACCTGTTGTATTTGGTAACCCAGTTAGATCCTTTCAGCCATTTTGTCAGGTCCTGACCAGTGTCTCCAGGAAACACTGATGAATGCCTGATGTGCAATTGACATGTTGCTGTTTTGGAATCCATTGGCTTCCTGAATATACGGTCCTTGTCAATGCTGTACTGCTTGTATTCTGGTTCTTGTCTGTGTAGGTGATGGCTTTTATGTTGCCTAATTGGAGCCATGGTTGTGTAGATGTTATAAAGTTTCCACATCTCGACCAAACAATGTCTGATCATAGCCAGCTAATAATAATCAATTCCAAATCCATGATCAGGGTCATCAGTGAAGTACAACATGTAACACTGAAAGCCCATTCATTACAAACAGCAACATACGGCCAGAAAAGAAGTGAATGCCTGTATGGGAAGTGCTTCTGTTTATATAAACATAGCATATTACAGGATGTACAAACAGGACACAATTAAGAAATTTTGAGAACAGTACACAAAAGTTAAATAGTATTAACAAGTTGGGAATGAAATGGCAACCCACAGCACACCAACCTGTGATGGAACCACTATGCCTCAGTGCAGGTGAAGCAACTCGTGGCAATATGTTGGCAGTCCTAGTAGACTTAAGTCGTAATGACTGTTGGTAGAAGCCCAATCAACAAGTACAATTTGATGCTGCCTTGGTCCAATTGCAAATCAGTGACTGAAGATGGGAGGGAAGGAAGTAACAAGATGTTCAAATATTTATAGATTTAGGAGGTGCCTAGTGGTTTTTTTATACGAGAGTTTCAGAAAAATTTAAAAAAAAAATCATTGTCAGGATTGATTAATAATGAAACCTTTAGCTGTTAATATGATGAATATATTGTATGTGTGAACATGTGGTCTGTGTGGTTGTATGTGTAAATGTTGATGTGTGTACTTTTTCTAGAGAAAGAGCAAGAGTTCAAAAACTAGTGTAAATACTATATTCTGTTCAGTGTTTCTATGTGCCACCCATCAATCAGCTATAGAAGAGTGGTTGCCTTTTCTTTTTTTAACTCTCAGATATACATATTATTACATATTATTCCATTCAGAAATTTCCATTGTTGCTGAACGTATTATTTGGGTGTGACAGAAATGAGATGCTCATATTTGCAAATGTTTTTTATTCCTACACACAGTTAGAAATTAGATTACGAGTAAAAGCTTACAATGAGTTAAGAGTTTAAAGTAGTCAGAAGCTGTATATAAAAAAAAAGGAGATTAAAAATTGTAGAAACAGGTTGATGCAGAGCCAAGGAAAATTAGAAGAGGATAGCCCAAAAGATATTTATGGGTGTCATATACTGTAGCTCAACATTTATTTGTAGGCAACATTGTATATGAGAGAAAGAAGAAGAAGTAAATAATAATAATAATAATAATAATAATAATAATAATAATAATAATAAGAAGAAGAAGAAGAAGAAGAAGAAGAAGAAGCAAGATGGTTTCATGCAGTTAGCTGAAGTGGCAAAGACTGCCACTCACAATTGGAAAGCCCATGGAAATGATAAAATAGCAAATTTCTGGTTAAAGAAGTTCACCTCAACACATTCACATCTAACTAAATTATTTAACAGTTACATTGCAGACCCATACACATTCCCTGATACACTTACACACAGAATAACATATCTGAAACCTAAAGATCAAGCAGACACAGCAAACCCAGCTAAATATCGCCCCATAACATGCCTACCAACAATATACAAAATATTAACTTCAGTCATTAAACAGAAATTAATGACACATACAACACAGAACAAAATTATAAATGAAGAACAAAAAGGCTGTTGCAAAGGAGCACGAGGATGTAAAGAGCAACTGATAATAGATGCAGAGGTGACATATCAAGCTAAAACTAAACAAAGGTCGCTACACTACGCATACATTGATTACCAAAAAGCTTTTGATAGTGTACCCCACTCATGGTTACTACAAATATTGGAAATATACAAAGTAGATTTTAAATTGATACAGTTCCTAAACATAGTAATGAAAAATTGGAAAACCACACTTAATATCCAAACAAATTCAAATAATATCACATCACAACCAATACAGATTAAGCGTGGAATATACCAAGGAGACTCATTAAGTCCTTTCTGGTTCTGCCTTGCTCTGAGCCCACTATCCAACATGCTAAATAATACAAATTATGGATACAATATTACTGGAACATACCCACACAAAATCACACATTTGCTATACATGGATGATCTAAAACTACTGGCAGCAACAAATCAACAACTCAACCAATTACTAAAGATAACAGAAGGATTCAGCAATGATATAAGTATGGCTTTTGGAACAGACAAATGTAAGAAAAATAGCATAGTCAAGGGAAAACACACTAAACAAGAAGATTACATATTGGATAACCACAGCGACTGCATAGAAGCGATGGAAAAAACGGATGCCTATAAATATCTAGGATACAGGCAAAAAATAGGAATAGATAATACAAATATCAAAGAAGAACTAAAAGAAAAATATAGACAAAGACTAACAAAAATACTGAAAACAGAATTGACAGCAAGAAACAAGACAAAAGCTATAAATACCTACGCCATACCAATATTGACCTACTCATTTGGAGTAGTGAAATGGAGTAACACAGACCTAGAAGCACTCAATACACTTACACGATCACAATGCCACAAATATAGAATACATCACATACATTCAGCAACAGAAAGATTCACATTAAGCAGAAAGGAAGGAGGAAGGGGATTTATCGACATAAAAAACCTACATTATGGACAGGTAGACAATTTAAGAAAATTCTTTCTAGAACGAGCAGAAACTAGCAAAATACACAAGGCAATCACTCATATAAATACATCGGCTACACCACTGCAATTTCATAACCACTTCTACAACCCTTTAGATCACATAACATCAACAGACATGAAGAAAGTAAATTGGAAAAAGAAAACACTACATGGCAAGCACCCGTATCATCTAACACAGCCACACATCGATCAAGACGCATCCAACACATGGCTAAGAAAAGGCAATATATACAGTGAGACAGAAGGATTCATGATTGCAATACAGGATCAAACAATAAACACCAGGTATTACAGCAAGCATATTATTAATGATCCCAATACCACAACGGATAAATGCAGACTTTGTAAACAACAAATAGAAACAGTAGATCACATCACAAGCGGATGTACAATACTAGCAAATACAGAATACCCCAGAAGACATGACAATGTCGCAAAAATAATAATCAACAGCTTGCCTTACAACATAAACTTTTAAAACAACACATTCCTACATACAAGTATACACCACAAAATGTACTGGAGAATGATGAATACAAATTATACTGGAACAGAACCATTATAACAGATAAAACGCCACATAACAAACCTGACATCATACTCACCAATAAAAAGAAGAAATTAACACAACTAATCGAAATATCTATACCCAATACAACAAATATACAAAAGAAAACAGGAGAAAAAATTGAAAAATACATCCAACTGGCTGAGGAAGTCAAAGACATGTGGCATCAGGATAAAGTTGACATCATACCAATTATACTATCAACTACAGGAGTCATACCACACAATATCCACCAGTACATCAATGCAATACAGCTACATCCAAACATATATATACAGCTACAGAAATCCGTAATTATTGATACATGTTCAATTACCCGAAAGTTCCTAAATGCAATATAACACATACCGTACAGTTAAAAGGAAGTGACGCTTGATCAAGGTCCGTGTCACTCCATTTTTAACCGGACTTAACGTCTGAGAAAGTGAAGGAAATAATAATAATAATAATAATAATAATAATAAGAAGAAGAAGAAGCAAGATGGTTTCATGCAGTTAGCTGAAGTGGCAAAGACTGCCAGTCTTGCTTGCAAGATGGAGGCTGAACTCACCATCTGTAGCATCATTGACGGGACCATTGTGAATCTTTGATAGTGGAGGTTCTGAATGAGAGGCTCAGATGATCCTGTGACTGTTTCAGAAAGGATAGATCAAATGCAGTTGGTGGTACATTTCTGTTTCTGTTAGAAGTTGTTTACCTTGTAGTTAAACTAAAATAGATAGTCCCTGTGAGTTTGCAGAGGGTGGATGTTATTCTTAATAATCAGAATAAATTAGTAATTGGTTCCTTTTACTGACCCTCAACTTAGATGAATCAGCTGCTGAACTCTTCAAAGAAAACTTTAGGTTTATCACAAATAGGCAACCCACTCATACAGTTACAGTTGGTGGTTTCTTCAATCTACCCATGATAAGTTGGCGAAAATATGTCTTCAAGGCCAATGGTGAGTATAAAACATCATCAGAAATTGTACCAAATGCTTTCTCTCAGAATTATTTTGAGCAATTAGTTCAGAAGCTGATTTGAAGTGTAAATGGTTGTGAAAACGTACTTGACCTCTTAGCAGCAAATAATCTTGACCGAATAAGGAGCATCGTGATGATTACAAGGATTAGTGACCACAAGGGCATTGTAGTGAGATAGACCACTGTGTCCAAATCCACCAAAAGTAAATGCAAAATATATTTATTTAAAGAAGCAGATAAAAATTTACTTGACACCTTCATAAGAGACAGTCTCCACTCTCTCTCAACTATCTAAGTATAGACCAGATGAGGCTTAATTTAGAGAAATAATATCTCAGGCAATTGGGAAATTTATACCAAATATATTAATAAAAGATGGTTCTGATCCCTCATGGTACACAAAACAGGTCATAACGATGTTACAGAAACAGCGAAGAATGCATGCCAAATTGAAAAGAACGCAAAGTCTGTTGAGATTGATGATGTTTTACTGATGCTCGAAACTTAACGCTGACTTCAAGGGGAGATGCTTTTAATGGCATTCAGAACAAAACTCTGTCTCAAAATCTAATGAAAAATCCAAAGAGATTCTGATTGTATGTAAAGTACACCAGTACCAAGTCACAGTCAATAGCTTCACTGTGTCATACCAGCTGTAACATTACCAATGACAGCACCAGTAAGCAGCATTTTTAACTCAGTTTTGTGGAATTCCTTCACCAGTAAGTATTCGAGAATTCACATCAAGAACAACTGCCAACATGAGCAACTTAGAAGTAGGCATCCTCGATGTAGCAGAACAGCTTAAAGCTCTTAATAAAGGCAAATCTTGCAGTCCAGATGGCATACCGATAAGGTTCCTTTCAGAGTATGCTGATACTATAATCCTGATCATATACAACCACAAGCTTGACGAAACATACGTACCATAAAACTGGAAAGTAGCACAACCCACACCAATACTCAAGAAAGGAAATAGGAGTGATTTGCTGACTAACAGACCTATATCATTAATGTCAATGTACAGTGGGATTTTGGAACATGTACTATGTTTGAACATTATTAATTACTGCAAAGGTCTATTGACACACAGTCAACACAGATTCAGAAAATGCTGTTCCTGTGAAACACAACTAGCTCTTTATTCACTTGCACTAATGAATGCTATTGACAGGGGATCTCAAATTGATTCCATAATTTTAGATTTCCGGAAGGATTTTGACACCATTCCTCACAAGAAACATCTAATCAGATTACATGCCTATGGAGTGTCACTTCAGTCGTGCAACTGGATTCGCAGATTCCTGTAAGAAAGGCCACAGTACGTAGTAATTGATGGAAAATCATCAGTTAAAAAAGAGGTGATGTCCGGTGCTTCCTAAGGAAGAGTTATAGGCCCTCTGCTGTTCCTAACTTACATCAGCAACTCAGGAGACAATCTGTGCAGCCCTTTTAGATTATTTACAGATGATACTGTCATTTGCCATTTAGTAAAGTCATCAGAAGATCAAAACCAATTGCAAAATGACTTAGACACAATATCTGTGTTGGGCATTGGCAGAACACTTGGAAGATATGGTTTATTAACTAAAGAGACTGCCTGCACTACACTTGTTCATCGTCTGCTAGAGTGTAGTTGTACGGTGTAGGATCCTTATGAGATAGGATTGATGGAGGATTGAAAAAGGTAAAAGAGCTCTCAAGGGCTCAGCATTCATTTGCTGCGTACGGGCTTGTTGACCCTGGGGTTCCTGGGCGGGGGACTGATAAACACCACTAGTCCCCTGTCACCGTAAGCTCTGGGCATGCTTCAGTGACCACCGTGTAGTGCGGTGGTGGAATTGTCTCAGGGAAGGGGGATCTTGGCTCGACTGCCCAGGTCACTAGGATGCAATAAACCTCTATAAAAAAAAGCCCTCGGTCTCCATGTGTGCTGTGCCCTGATGGGATGCATTGGTGTTGAGGTGGAACAGTCATAAGTGGCAATCTCTGAGGAACCTGCTGCATCTCAGTTGTATATGGCTTATGCAGGCATGTGGGGCTCTGTCTGAGTGAACCCTTATTTCCCTAGCTGGTCATGGGACTGAGATGGATCATATGAAATTTTCTTTTTCCCCTCCCAGTGGAAAGGGTGGGCCACTGCCAGTCAGTTGTAACAGAATGCATGCTTTTTCACAGATGTGTTTTTTATAGTTAAAAGAAAAGAGGGTAGTTTTCAGAAAGTTTCACCATTTTACACACAGAAAGTTTAGAGGGCATTGCTAACAACTTAAAATCTGTTAAGCACTTGCGCAGTGGGACTCTATTGGTTGAAACATGTAGCTCCCAACAAGTCAATAACTTTCAGAAAGCTCATTGCCTCAGGGAGTATACAATAGAAACTGAATTGCACAAACTGTGAATGTTCTACAGAAAAGGTGTTGTGACTTGCAGGGATCTAGTTGGCATTCTCCGAGAAGAACTAAAAGCCAAATGGTCTGGAGAAGGCACTGTCAATGTGCAAAATGTTATGAAATGAGCAGGTGGTGATCTTGTAAAATCAGACTCTCTTATCCTTACTTTTAACAGCCCCAGATTACCAGAGCATGTCAAGGCAGGTTTCCTACGCATAAGTGTACAACCTTATTTCCCAAATTCAGTGCGGTATTTTAAATGCCTGCAATTTGGGCACACTACTCTTGGCTGTGAAGGAGAAGCCACTTGTGGGAAATGTGTTTAAGCCACCAATTATGGAATTGGTTGCTCCTTTCTGCCAAAGTTTGTCAACTGCTCCGGGGAACATCCTGTGTGGAGCACAGGTTACAGAGTTTTCCTACAGGAACATAAGAGCCAGGAAATCAAAATGACAAAGCATATCACATGTGGTGAAGCCAAGAAGTTATACAACTCCATGCAGCTGCCCACCTTTGCTGCTTCCTTTTCTTCTGCTCTGTGAAACAGCCAGTCCTGGAATCTGATGCTGCTACACAACTGATGCTGCTACACAAACAGAGGTTGCTGTTGTCAACACTAGCACCTGCATTTAACAATGCACTTGTGCTGCTACAGTTCCTTTGAAGCCTGCGACCCCCCCCCCCCCCCCCCCCCCCCACACACACCAGAACTTCAGAACAGATTATGGTTACAGACATTATGGAACTTCCTGCCCCTCCACAAGTCAAATCTTGTGCACCACCCAGCACTGCTACAACCATTACCACTTCTGAGGATGCGAATCCAAAGCCTCCTACAACCAAAAAATCAAAGTTGAAGGCGAATAATCGCCCACTGAAGGAGACAGGAGATACACGGTCTGACAATGTTGACACTATCCTATCTGACATCTCTCTCAAATCTTCTTCAGAGGCAGTGGAAGTTGATGTTGGACTGGAGCAATCATCTCACCCCAATACTGAGTCCCCACCCATTGTGGACTCCCCTCCCTGGCAGAAAGTCAGGATGAAAGTACTACCCCCATGATAATTGGCTCCCATTATACAGTGGAACATAAATGGGTTCAGGACACATGAGGAGGAAGTGAAACTTCTAGCACAGCAACATCCCCTGTGCTTGTGTTTGCAGGAAACACATTTTAAAGCATCTGATGCCCCTGTACTAATATGCTATATCGCAAGGATGACCTAATAGGGAAAGGGCCAAGGGAGGGGTTGCTGTGTTTGTCAATAACACACACCACTCCTCTGTTCTCCCCCTGGCTACTGACTTGCAAGTGGTTGCAGTTGAAATTCATGCATGTCGGAGGATTATAGTGTGCTCTATGTATTTACCTCCACTGGATGCAGTAGACTCTGAGACTCTCTCAGATCTTATGGAACAACTCCTCCTGGGAGTCTGTGGGTTTGGGTTCTGGAGAGCCTCCTGACATCTCAAGAGCTGTGCTTCCTAAACACTGGTACACCCACTCATTCTGTGCTGCTACTGGGTCATTCTTGTCCGTCAACCTATCTGTCTGCTCTCCAGCACTCGCTGACTCTGTTCACTGGGAGGTCATTGATGATCTTCATTCCAATGACCACTGCCCAATCCACATTCCCCTACTTGATGGCAGATTGCTGGAGCAGAAGCCATCAAGATGGATGAGTGGCAGGACTAACTGGGTGCTGTTCAACCAATTGGCTGTGTTTGAACACCATGACAACATCGAGGAATGGGTGAACCACATCATACGTGTGATTCATCATGCCACTGGCCTATCCTTACCAGAGTCTTTTGGTCCTCTTAGGAGGCGACCTGTACCTTGGTGGAAAGAAGAGTGCCATTTAGCCATCTGGACCAGGCAACAGTTTAAATTCTGCCCAACAGCGGACAACCTCACAGCCTTTCAAGTCGCAAGGGCCAAAGCTTGACGCGCCATTAGGGAGAGTAAGAAGATGTCACGGCAAGTGTTCCTGGACTCCATCAACCATTCCACATGTTCTACAGAAGTATGGGAAGCCATCCAGAGGATTTCCGGTAAACACTGTCGTTTACTGCTTCCAGCAGTAAATGACTCCAAACAACGGCCAGAGACATTGCTCAGATGCTGGCTGAACATTTTGCAAATACCACAGCCGATGCAAGCCAGCATCTGGCATTTCATCATGACTGTGCTACTGTTGAGAGGGGCACTATTCTGAGGCCTACTACTCTCCTTTCTCCATGTGGGAGCTTGAATCTCTACTGTCTGAGGCTCATCATACAGCACCCGATCATGACCTAATCCGTTATTGCATGCTTCAACGATTGCCAGTAGCGTCAAAGGGAATCCTCCTCAAATGTTTTAATCCTATATGGCAGACAGGCAACTTTTCCAACTCGTGAGGGCAGATGGTTCTGACACCTCTCTTGAAACCAGGAAAGTACCGTACATCTCCCAGTAGTCATAGAAGTATCACATTAACAAGCTGTGTAGGAAAGACCCTGGAACGAATGGTTAACTGTTATCTGGTCTGGTTTTTAGAGACCAGACAACTCCTTAGCCACCCTCAGTGTGGATTCTGATGATTTTGGTCCACTGTCGACAACCTGACCCTGCTAGACGTGGCTATTCAGCAGTCGTTCCTAAGCACCCATAACTGTGCTGGTATCTTCTTTGATATCAGTAATGCATATGACATTACTTGGAGACACTGTATTCTTGCACAACTGCATCAATGGGGCTTTTGTGACCACCTCCCCATCTTCATACGGTCTTTCCTGTCTCAATGGTTTTTTCGGACCTGAGTTAGTGACTTATGGTCAGATTGTTTTGATCAGGAGAATGGCGTCCCTCAGGGCAATGTTTTAAGGATTACCCTCTTCGCCATAGCCATAAATAGTATCATGTCTACAGTATCATGTCCTGTACATTGCTCCTTATTTGTGGACGATTTTTCTGTTTTCTATTCCTCTTCCAGAGATGCAACAGCAAGCCATCAGTTGCAACTAAGAGTGTGAAATTTACAGGAGTGGGTTGCAAAGACAGGTTATCAGTTTTCTGTGGATAAGTGTGTGCGTGTTCATTTGAATCATTCTCGTCGTACTTTTAATTTGCCTATCTTGCATGTGGGGGACATCATTCTACATTTTAATGACTCAGTGTGGTTTCTGGGCCTCATTTTTGGCTCGAAATTGTTGTGGTTTGCTCACCTGAAAGTCCTGAAAGCCAGAACCCTGAAGCACTGAATCTCTTAAAGTGCCGTAGCCACAGTTCTTGGGGAGGAGAAGGATGCATCTCCTCAAGTTTTATAGGAGGATTTTGTGTGTTCACGACTGGAGTATAGGTACATGTTGTATGGATCAGTGAGGCCTTCTTATTTGGAGATCATTGACACTATCCACCATGAGGGGATTCCGCTGGCCATGGGTGCTTATAGGACCAGTCCCATACTCAGCTTCTGTAATGAGAATGGGGAACTGCCACTTACCATCCAGTGGCAGCTCCTCATGATGCATCTGGTATGTAAGATCCTTGCAGCTCCGACTTCACCCGCACATCATACTGTTGCTCGTCTACCTCTGGAATGCCTTTTCTCCAACCGTCCACTAGCCCCAATGCCGTTTGGGATCCATGTGCAGTGTGTGCTGGAGTCACTCAGTGTTGAGCATATACAACCTCAAATCCAGGATTTTAGCTGTCTGTTGCCCTGGTTACTGCAGAGGTCCAGCCTAATTTTAGATTTAGTGCTGTAGAAGAGAGACTGCATGCCTGCTTCTGTTTTTAATTCCACATTTTCAGACATTTTATTTGAGCACCTTATCTATGTAGCTGTCTTTGTGGCTGGGTCTACACTGGGGGACTCCATTGGTTACTTGGAAATACAGAAGCGTACGATTCCACCCGTCTTCTTTGACCCATGACGTCATAAATATGGCGGAAACGACCAAACACTACGACTCCAATACAGCGCCTATGATGTCATTATGTAAACATGACCACAAACACGAAAATACATTGAAAAACCAACACACACACGTTCCACAAAAAACCTAATGAAACTAATGGGACAAGCGTGGGAAATTCGGGTTTTTGGGTGGGGATAAAGTAAATATAAACAAATTTAGGCACACACCACCATACCAAACCACACAAAACGATGGAAAAAACCAACAACACAAAACTCCCCAAATTTTGCTAAACACAATATCGTCTGGAATAGGACACTTCCCTTGACCTATATAGCTCAACAGCAGCTCCCGATCCCACAAATTGGAGTTGAACACTTCCCTTGACGTATATAGCTCAACAGCAACTCCTGATACCGGAACACCCACAGCCACAACCAAAAATTTGAATCAAATACTTCCCTTGACCTATATAGGTCAACAGGAACTACCGATGTCAAATCATAAAACCCAAAACTGCAACCACGTCCACAATCATCACTACCTCAAAAAACACAACAAAACTGGAATCAAACACTTCACTTGACCTGTTATCCTTACGACATCTCCACATATAGCAGCCCTGGTCCAAGATGCCGGAACTTCAGTAAGCCTCATTTCTTCATGACACACTGAACACTTCACGACTTCATCCAAAAATCTGAATAGTTGAAGAAATTTTATTGGAGACAACGCAATGTCCCCCATCATCGCCGACAATCGAAAACTGTTGACCTTTTCAGTCATACTCGTACCTACCAAAGACATAAAAAAAGCAGTCTACCAAAATTCACACACGACGAACAGAAAAAAACTACAATAACATCGGCATAACAAAACCAAAATCGTTAACTCACTGAAAAATATTCCGCTGAAAGCACAGTCACTACCGATACCACACACGTGCAATGCTACCATGCAAATGAACCCCATACGCCACGAAACACGCTACACATAAACACACCACTAGAGAGAACCACCGACCGCAACAATACGCCACCTATAAACACACCACACATGCAAACTAAACCAAAAACGTCACCTAACATACAACACATAAACACACCACCAGAGAGTGTTGTGTCGGTATCTGGGCCGACACCGTGAAGTTGAGATGGCTGAAAAGGCAAGCTAGACTAACGCTGTAGCCGATAGGGCACGCAAGGCTAACGCAGACGGGCGTGAAGTCTGGAACATGAGAACTTATAAATGAATAAGAAGAAAAGTATGTAGATGCTTATTACTTATCTTTTAATTAGTCCTTGGAATACATCTCTCTTGAATACTCGTAAGCTATAGGCAGTGATACAAATGGCGCCTTGCTAGTTAGTAGCCATTAACTTAGCTGATGGCTATTCTGTCTCTCGGCTAATGAGAGCGAAAGGCTTCGTACATCTGGTCGGTAGCTAGGTTCTCGTACAACTGGGCGGTAGCTAGGTTCTCGTACAACTGGGCTCTCTCGTATCACGAGACCTGCCTTGGTGGTGGCGCTAGGTCTGCGATTACACAGTGGCGACACGCGGGTCCGACATGTACTACATGGACCGCGGCCGATTTAAGCTACCACCTAGCAAGTGTGGTGTCTGGCGGTGACACCACATTCCTCCCCCGCAAATCGGCGAACGGTCGTGAGATAAGGCTTCCGCCCGCCGTGGGGAGGACCACATGTTGACGTATGCGATGAGGTGGGGAGCCTAACAACAGGCGAGGCTGTGCCACCCGCACCCGGCCATTCGGTCCGAGGGGAGCTAGGAAACGCCTGCAAAACTAGTCCAGGGTGCACGTCAACATGCGGTGTATGCGCCCGTAAAGAGACAGGAGGGACCGAAGGGTCAACCTCCATAGCGTCGGGGTAGCCGACGCGCGATGACGTCATGTGGTCCGGAGCGGGCGGGAGTTCCATGGCGTAGGACAGCTGGTCACGGGAAGCGATCGGCGGCGCGTGACCCTGGGAGGCGCTTGGCGGCTGCAACGAAGCGTCGAATGCGGGCGGCGCCGGCGGGAGAACAAGCGGCGGCGGCGGCGGCTGCTGCTGCTGCGGCGGCGGCGGCGCGTCGCCATGGGGCAAAATGGAAGGCATCGTCGGTAACACCTGGGGATGAGGCGAGCCAGTAGATGGGCCCCCAGGGCGCTGACCGGACGGCACCGTCGCTGAAAGCAGACGGGGAGCGGCAGAACCCGAGCGACGACAGAGGCGCAGCTGATTGAGATGCCGACGCACCTCACCAGAGGCCCCCAAAACCAAATACATCGCGCGGCCGAGGCAGCGAAGAATGCGCCCTGCGAGCCAACGCCGTGAACCTCGATAGTTGCGATAAAATACAACGTCGCCTGGAGCAAAAGCAGGAGTCTGCCGCTGCACAGGAACCTGATGCGGCGGATGCAGCAAAGACATCAAGGTGCGATGAGGACGACCGTGGAGCAACTCAGCCGGCGAGCGACCATCTCGGGGCTGAGAGCGATACGAAGACAAAAAGAGCAACAATGCGTCCTCCCGAGAATGCGACTCTTTCAATTTCAACATCTGTGACTTGAAAGTCCGGACCAATCGTTCAGCGGCACCGTTGGACTGAGGCGAAAACGGCGCGGATGTCAGATGTTGAATACCATTGGCCTGGCAGAATGACTGAAATTCTGCGGACATGAATTGTGGGCCATTGTCGGAAACAATAGTCTGCGGAAGACCTTCAATGCAAAAGATAGCAGACAACGCTTGGATGGTGGCGGAGGACGTCGTGAAAGACATCCGGACAACAAAAGGAAAATTACTGAAGGCGTCGACCAGAACCAACCATCGAGCATTCCAGAATGGACCAGCAAAATCAATGTGCAAGCGTTGCCAAGGAGAAGTGGCTTTTGGCCACGCAAAGACTTTCCGCGGCGGTGCGGACTGTTGTTCGGCACACGCCGGGCACGAAGAACACATATTCGTAATCGCAGCATCGATTCCGAACCAAGTACAGTGCTGACGAGCAAGTTGTTTCGTTCGCACTATACCCCAATGTCCTTGGTGAAGAAGCCGTAAAACAGAGGACTGTAACGAACGTGGGACCACGACTCTGGACTGATCATTATCAGAACGCAACAACAAAACACCACGTCGAACAAAAAGCCTCTCCTTGTGAGCAAAAAATCGGCGAACCAACGGATCCTCGATCCGAGACTTTGACAAAGGCCATTGCGTAGCAACAAAACGTAAAACAGTAGCAAGGACAGGGTCAGCAGCTGTGGCTGTGGCGACACGACAAAAATCAATCGGAAACGATTCAACCACTTCATCGGTTTCCGAATCAATGAACATGCAAGCAAGTTTGGAAGAATCGAATGCTTTATCCTCAGCAACAGGCAAACGGGACAACGCATCGGCGTTTCCGTGCTTAGCAGTGGACCGATACAAGATATCGTAGCGGTACTGCGAGAGGAAAATAGACCAGCGAATGAATTTCTGCGCTGTACGTGGAGGTACAGGCTTGGTCGGATGAAAAAGCGATGTCAAAGGTTTGTGGTCTGTGATGATGGTAAAGTGACGACCATACAAGAAATCATGGAACTTAGTAACACCAAACACGAGAGCCAAAGCTTCTTTCTCTATCTGTGAATAATTTCTTTGCGCAGACGAGAGCAATTTGGACGCAAAGGCAATAGGGCGATCATGGGAGCCAACTTTGTGCGCAAGCACAGCACCGATCCCGAAATCCGATGCATCCCATCCTCGTCGCCAATGTTGTGTCGGTATCTGGGCCGACACCGTGAAGTTGAGATGGCTGAAAAGGCAAGCTAGACTAACGCTGTAGCCGATAGGGCACGCAAGGCTAACGCAGACAGGCGTGAAGTCTGGAACATGAGAACTTATAAATGAATAAGAAGAAAAGTATGTAGATGCTTATTACTTATCTTTTAATTAGTCCTTGGAATACATCTCTCTTGAATACTCGTAAGCTATAGGCAGTGATACAAATGGCGCCTTGCTAGTTAGTAGCCATTAACTTAGCTGATGGCTATTCTGTCTCTCGGCTAATGAGAGCGAAAGGCTTCGTACATCTGGTCGGTAGCTAGGTTCTCGTACAACTGGGCGGTAGCTAGGTTCTCGTACAACTGGGCGAGTGCTCTCTCGTATCACGAGACCTGCCTTGGTGGTGGCGCTAGGTCTGCGATTACACAGTGGCGACACGCGGGTCCGACATGTACTACATGGACCGCGGCCGATTTAAGCTACCACCTAGCAAGTGTGGTGTCTGGCGGTGACACCACAGAGAGCACCACTGATCACATCAAAACGACACCTACAAACACGCCACTCTCACAAACTAAATTCTGCGTTGTCGTGATGTCACAAACCACAACAGCCTTACGTCATGGGTCACAGCCGATAGGAGCGATCGGACGCTTCGGTCGACCTGGTTGCTCTGTTGTTTTCACTCAAGAATTTACTATCTTTGATGCAGAATTATATGCAATTATTATATGAGATTCTCTTCCAGTGCTAAATTTCTTGTCTGTTCAGATTCTCTGAGTGCTCTTTACTCTCGACAGTGTTTGTACCCACCTGATAAAGTCATCTAGAATATCCAGGATGCCCTCCTCCAATGACAACGACTGGGGAAGGTGATGTCTTTCTGCTAGGTACCAAGTCACATGGGAATTGCTGGGAACAAAAGGCCTGATTGAGCGGCCAAGAAGGCATGTGTCAAGATTCTCACGTATTTCAGTGTGCCATCCCCCTGCATGCTATCACCTCGCTGTTGAGCTGTTGCATCGGTGGGAAGATGGGTGGCTGGAAGTGACTGACACCAAGCTCCGTGTAGTAAAGCCCACAACTCAGCCGTGGTGTTGATGGGATGAGGTCCTCATTATTTACCTTCACATAGGCCACAGCCCCATGACATATGGATTCTCATTCCGGCAAGAGGACTCTCAAATGTGTGGTGCTTGTGGCGAGCAGATCACTGAGTGTCACATTTTATTGAACTGCATTTTATTTGTCGACCAGCAGACTGTGGCAGATTTGTCAGTGGATCTGCCCTGTAGTTAAAGCAATGTTCAAATGAATGTGGTTCAAGTTTTAAAGTTTCGTGAATTGTCCATCATTTTTCACAAGATATTAGGGAGATGTTTTTAAGGCGTCAACAGGGTGACTGGCTCACCCAAGTTTTTTGTAAGTGGTTAGCAACTCACAGTTCTCTGTGCTTTTCTTTTAGCTCTTCTGTGTTTATTTTTCTCTGTGTTTTAATTTCATGTATAGATACTTTTGCTCCTAATTGGTTTTAGTGCAAGTGCGATAGAGTGACTGTGATCATTTAGAGTGCATGAGTGTACAACAATTTTAGTCTACCTTCACATTTTTTTGTTTTGTGATAAGTGTAAGAGTGCTGATGACCTCATTGTTGAGTGCCCATAGGATCCAAGCGCGCGCGCGCGCGCACACACACACACACACACACACACACACACACACACACACACACACACACACACACAGTGTTCAAAGGAGGGCACCTCGTTTTATATGATCACATAATAGTGGAGAGAGTATCACAGATATGACAAGCGAATTGGGATGGCAGTTATCAAAAGAAAGGCATTTTTTGTTGTGGCAAGATCTTTTCCCAAAATTTCAATCACCATCTTTCTCCTCTGAATGTGAAAGTATTTTATTGTCACTAATCTACATGGTACCCCATGTAGATTAGTGACAATAAAATATGGTCATCATAATAAAATAAGAGAAATCTTAGCTCATACAGAAAGATTTAAATGTCCATATTTTCCACGCACTGTTAGAGTGTAACAGTAGAGAAGTAGTCTGAAGGTTGTTTGAAGAACTCATTGCCAGGAGCGTAAGAGTGACTTGCAAGGTAGTCATGTAGATGTAGGCTTGATTTCTGTCATATGCTGTCATGTGGCAGGAGGCAATTTTAAGAAGGTAGGTAGAAAATAAACTTCGTGTATGTTTGTTATGTCCTCAATTGTCAGTGGAGCACACCCTGGGTTTGATATATTCTGACTTGTCTGGTTTAGCCAGATATTTATCCATAATATGCTTCATTTGACAGTCTTGACATTGCTTAAACTTGCACAAACCTTGGCATACATTATATGGCATATATGTTGTTGGCAACTGTCTAGTCTTTTCCCCAAGTTCTTGTTTGCTCTTGTTTTCTTAGTTAGTAGGATAATCCAGGTCTTGCTAATTTTTGGAATTATCCCCATGCACATTATTGCTATACTTCATACACAAGCACTTGAATAGCATAAAGCTCAAGGGTTAGTGTTGCTAAATATAAGTATTATAAGTTCAGAGTGACAGCCCCCCCCCCCCCCCCTCCCCGAACTTCAATGCTCCATTCTAAAGTGCATCTGCCAATCTTAAAGTGAAGATAAATGTTATACATTCTTAAGAATGAAAATCTATGAAAATCATTTATGGATGTATGACATTCAGGCTCTTGAACAGAAGCTAAATGCTGCTTTCTTTATCATAAGAATAGTGTCCTGTCTGCCAATGGAACTTGAAAGCTTGTTTACTTTGCATTCTTTCACTCTGTTATATTTTAAGGTATAAATCTTGTCTTCAACCGAAAGTAATATTCTCTTCCCACACCATCCACTCAACAATTTCCACCTCCTCTATCTTGTTACCTCCTCTCTATTCTCGTCCCCTCATCTGCTTTGTGTGCCTCCCTCTGCCAATGCATCACCCATCTTTTCCCTTCCCTGCTCCTCTCCCTTTTGCTTTCTATTCCATCCTCCCCCCCCCCCCCCTCCCCCTCCACATATTCCTGCCTCACAGCCTCCTGACGCTGTGCCTCTTGGCAGTCTAGTCCCGGCAAGCTCTGCCAGATAGTGGTCTTCTCTCCCCTTACAAGTACCCTACTATCTCCTCCCCTTCCCCATCATCTCCACATTGCTGCTTTAATTCTGTATGACAATTGCATTTCAGTCCGAGCGGGCCTGAAATGATGGGCATGTGTGCGTGAGGTGTGCTTGTTTGTGTGAATGAAAGTGTGTGTGGTGAAGTATAAGGTATAAGTGTCTTCACTGTGCCAGTCTGCAACTCAATGTGTCAGTTTTATGGTGAATAGCAACCTATCTTTTCGTATAACGTTGATATTCCAACTTGGAGTGTCCGTAGTTTGGTAAACAAAAATTACTTATTTGATGTATTGATGACAAATTTCAGAACAAAGAAGCACATGTCAAATAACATGGTATATGTGACCATCATTAAAACCAAATTAAATCCATTAAAAAACATTCCCATTGGAGTTGGACTAAGGATAAAAGTCTTCAAATTAAAATGTACATGGAATTAAAAGGTAATGAAATAGCCTGTATGTGACTGACAGAGTAGTTGTAGTGCACAAAATAGCAAACATCGGTAGGTGGCATACCTGTGTGAAAACATATGTGCAGAGCAGCCATGTAAAGTACAAGGTGTACAACTTTGCTTCCACCGGCTGATAGGTAGCGACAATGGCAAGTAGCGGTCGAAAGAAACAGATCACAGACGTCAGGCAGTTAGCTTGGACCTCAGTCAACGTAACCTCATTCAAACATTAGTCAATTTGTGTCAGCATCGTAAAGTTGTTCTTGATTGAAAATGTCAGTTTACGAGCCTAATTTTTGTAACTTGCGAGAGGTGTTACGGTTTTGTTTCAGTATGAAGAAAACAGCGGCTGAGTCTCATTGAATGCTCTCAGGTATGTATGGTAAGGACACTATTAGTGAAAGAACATGTCATGAGTGGTTTCAACACTTCAAGAAGGTGATTTTCACATTGTAGACCGGCATAGTGGTGGAAGAGAGAATGTTTTCGAAGATGCAGAATTGGAGACATTGCTGAGTGAAGACTCACATCAAACTCAAGAAGAATTGGCACGATTAGTGGGAGTGACACAGCAAGCCATTTCAAAATGTCTCAAGGCTATGAGCATGATTCAGAAAGAAGGAACTTGTGTCCCATGTGAGCTGAAACCAAGAGACATTGAATGGTGTTTGTGTGCTGGTGAACAGTTGCTTCAGAGGCAAAAATGGAAGGGATTTCTGCATTGCATTGTGACCAGGGACGAAAAATGGGTTCATTACAATAGCCCTAAATGCCAAAAATCGTGGGGATATCCCGGCCATGCTTCCACGTTGACGGCCATACCGAATATTCACAACTCCCAAGATCATGCTCTGCATTTGGTGCGACCGGCTCAGCGTCGTGTACTATGAGGTGTTAAACCAAGTGAAACAATCACAGGTGCTCATTATCAAATACAATTAATGTGTTGGAGCAGAGCATTAAAAGAAAAACGGCTGCAATATAGTGAGAGGCACTATAAAGTGGTTTTGCAGCATGACAATGATTGAACCCACATTGCAAAATAAGTCAAAACATACTTGGAAACGTTAAAATGGGAAGTCCTACCCCATCTGCCATATTCTCCAGACATTGCTCCCTCTGACTATCACCTGTTTAGATCAGTGGTGATTGACCTGGCTGACCAATACTTCCAATCTCATGAAGAAGTCACAAATTGGATCGATTCGTGGATCACTCCAAAAGATGAACAATTTTTTCAACGCGGGATTCGTGCACTGCCCGAAACGTGGGAGAAAGTAGTGGCCAGCAATGGAAAATACTTTGAATGATACATGTGTAACCAATTTGTTTCATTAAAGCCTCAAATGTTGGGGAAAAAACAGCGGAAGCAAAGTTGTACACCTTGTATAAACTATAAATTAGAGAAGGAAAGTTGCTACTCACCATGTAGTGGAGACACTGAGTCGTAATAGGTACAACAAAAAGATTCACACAATTATAGATTTCGGCCATTAAGACCTTTGTCAGCTACACACACACACACACACACACACACACACACACACACACACACACACACACATGCAACTTACACACATGTCTGCAGTCCCAGACAACTGAAACCACACTGTGAGCAGCAGCACCAGTGCATGATGGGAGTGGCGACTGGGTAGGGGGTAATGAGGAGGCTGGGGTGGGAGGGGGAGGGATAGTATGGTGGGGATGCCCGCCCAGTTGGCCATGCGGTCCAACACACTGCTTTCCAGGCGGGAAGGAGCGCCAGTCCCCGGCTCGAATCCGCCCGGCGGATTTGCGGATTTGTGCCGAGGTCCGGTGAGCTGGCCAGTATGTGGATGGTTTTTAGGCGATTTTCCATCTGCTTCAGCGAATGCTTGCTGGTTCCCCTTATTCCACCTCAGCTACACTATGCCGGCGATTGCTGTGCAAACAAGTTCTCCACGTACGCGTACACCACCATTACTCTACCACGCAAACATAGGGGTTACACTCGTCTGGTGTGAGAAGTTCCCTGGGGGATCCACCAAGGGCCGAACCACACAATAACCCTGGGTTCCGTGTGGGGCGGCAGAGGGGTGAAGTGGACTGCGATAGTCATCGTGGGGTTGCGGACCACTGTGGCTGCGGCGGGGATGGAGCCTTTCCGTCGTTTCTAGGTCCCCAGTTAACATAACACAACAACATAACATGGCGGGGGTGGCGGACAGTGAAGTGCTACAGTTTAGACGGAGGTCCGGAGACAAGGTGTGGTGGGGGGGCAGTTAGTAGCAGAAAGGAGAGAAGTAAACAGATATTAAAAGATTAGGTGTGGCGGTGAAATGACGGCTATGTAGTGCTGGAATGGGAACAGGGAGGGGGCTGGATGGTTGAGGACAGTGACTAATGGAGGTTGAGGCCGGAAGGGTTACAGGAACATAGGATGTATTGCAGGGAAAGTTCCCACCTGCACAATTCAGAAAAGCTGATGTTGGTGGGAAGTATCCATATGGCTGAGGCTGTGGAGCAGTCATTGAGATGAGGGATATCATGTTTGGCAGTGTGTTCAGCAACAGGGTGGTCCACTTGTTTTTTGGAATGTAGAAGGTGCTTCCTAAAGTCCATAAACCCAACCACCCAGGATGACCCATTCTGGCCGGTTACTGTGTCCCCACTGAGAGAATCTCTGCTCTCATAGACCAACACCGTCAACCTATTAGCCGGAACCTATCCTCCTATATAAAAGATACCAACCATTTCCCCCACCGACTCTCCACAGTTCCTGTCCCTTTACCACATGGAGCCCTGCTCGTCACTATTGATGCCACCTCCCTGTATACTAACATTCCTAATGCCCATGGCCTAACTGCTATTGAACACTACCTTTCCAGACGCCCCATGGATTCCAAACCAACAGCCTCCTTCCTAGACGCCATGACCAACTATATCCTCACCCACAATTGCTTCTCCTTTGAAGGCATTACCTACAAACAAATCCGGGGTATGGCTACGGGCACCCACATGGCACCATCCTATGCCAACCTATTCATGGGCCATCTAGAGGAATCCTTCCTAAAAACCTAGAATCCTAAACCTCTCATCTGGTTCAGATTCATTGATGACATCTTTGCTATCTGGATTGAAGGTGAGGACACCCTATCCACATTCCTCCAGGACCTCAACGACTTCTTCCCCATTTGCTTCACCTGGTCCACTCAACCCAACAAGCCCCCTTCCTAGACATAGACCTCCACCTCAGAGATGGCTACATCAGTACCTCCGTCCATATCAAACCTGCTAACCACCAGCAATACCTCCATTTCGACAGCTGCCACCCATTCCATACTAAGAAGTCTCTTCCGAATAGCCTAGCCACCATGGTCATTGCATCTGCAGTGACGAGCAGTCCCTCTCAAAATATACCGAGGATCTCTCTGAAGCCTTCACTGACCATAATTATCCTCCCAACCTTGTACAAAAACAAGTCTCCTATGCGTTATCTTTCCAGTCTCCCACTACCCCACAAAGTCCCATAGTCCAGCCACAGAGGAGCATTCCCCTCGTAACTCAGTACCATCCAGGACTGGAGCAACTGAATTACATTCTCTGCCAGAGTTTTGATTACTTCTCATCATGTCCTGAAATGAGAAATGTCCTGCCCACTATTCTTCCCACTCCTCCCACAGTGGTATCCTACCGTCCACCTAACGTACACAATATACTTGTCCATCCATACACAACCCTTGCTCCCAGTCCCTTACCTCATGGCTCATACCCTTGTAATAGACCTAGATGCAAGACCTGTCCCATACATCTTCTTACCACCACCTACTCCAGTCCAGTCATTAACCTAACCTATCCCATCAAAGGCAGGGCTACCTGTGAAACCAGTCAAGTGATTTACAAGCTAAGCTGCAATCACTGTGCTGCATTCTGTGTAGGCATGGCAACCAACAAGCTGTCTGTCCACATGAACGGCCACAGACAAACTGTGGCCAAAAAACAAGTGGACCACCCTGTTGCTAAACACGCTGCCAAACATGATACCCCTCATCTCAATGACTGCTTCACAGCCTCTGCCATATGGACCCTTCCCATTAACACCAGCTTTTCTGAATTGTGCAGGTGGGAACTTTCCCTACAATACATCCTACATTCCCGTAACCCTCCTGGCCTCAACCTTAGTTAGTCACTGTCCTCACCCATCCAGCCTCCTCCCTGTTCCCATTCCAGCACCAGACAGCCATCATTTCACAACCACACCTAGTCTTTTAATTTCTGTTTCTTTCTCTCCTTTCCACTACTTACACCCCCCGCCCCTCCCCATCTCCCCTCCTGCCCTCTGTCTAAACTGGAACAATTCACAGTCTGCCACCCCCACCATACTATCCCTCCCCCTCCCCACCCCAGCCTCCTCCTTACACTCACATAGTCACCACTCTCATCATGCACTGGTGCTGTTGCTCGCAGTGTGGTTTCAGTTGTCTGAGACTGCAGACGTGTGTGCAAGTTGCGTTTGCGTGAGTGTGTGTGCATGTTTGTATGTGTGACTATTGCTAACAAAGACCCTAATGGCCAAAAGATATAATTGGGTGAATCTTTTTGTTGTGCCTATTGCGACACAGCATCTCTGATGCAAGATCTGGCAGATAGCCCGGCAGCGGAAAGCCCCCACCAGAAAGAACAGGCCACTTCACAGCAAGAACAGTCTAATGTATGAAGAACAAGATAAGGCAGAAGTAATGGCACAGTCATTAGAGTCACAATTCCGAACTCACATCATTGATGATGACAAGAGTGATAGGCAGGAAAGAATAGTCATTGGACGAGTGACTCAAATAAGAAATACGCACCCAAACATAGAATTCATGCCCGTTAATGAGCCGACAATAAGTGCACTTATCAAGCGACAAGGAAACTACAAGGCTCCTGGCCCTAACTGCATCCACACCCCACTCCTAAAGCACCTTCCAGCTCCCGCCATAACATTTCTGGCAAGCGTCTTCAATCCTTGCCTAAAACTCATCTACTTCCCCTCAGCGTGGAAAACTGCTAAGGTAATCACCCTCCCCAAACCTAATAAAAACCTGCTCCTACCAGAAAGTTACAGACCAATTTGCCTACTCACTGGAATGAGTAAAATCCTCAACTTGCTCATCCTCTCACCCCTCCAACAATTCCTTACCGAGAACAGCATCCTGATGCCTGAACAGTTTGGATTCTGCGCTGAGCACTCCACATCCAGCAATGCCTGCCCTTGGTATAGCACATTTGTCTGGCCATGGCAAAGAGAGAATCTGCAGGAGCAGTGTTCCTGGATATAGAGAAGGCATTCGACTGCATCTGGCACGATGGCGTAATAATACAAGCTGGATCAAATAGGGTGTTCAGAAGATCTCATAAAGATCATTGATTCATTTCTTGCGTAGTGTCAATTCTTCGTAAGAAGTGGATCAAGATCGAGCCAGATGCGACCGATTGCAGCTGGAGTTCCGCAAGGTTCAGTTTTAGGTCTCGTCCTGTACTCAATCTACATGAACAACATGCCTAAGCAGGTCAGTGGGGAGATCGCTCTCTACGCTGATCACACAGCAATCTACAGGAGTTGCCGCGACCTTGAATTCATACACCAAAAGCTACAAGGACACCTACATTCCATAACACAGTGGTGTAATCTATGGAAAATTAAAATCAACTAACTAATAGCCAAGCAGCATACTTTACAACCGGACTAAAACTCCCAGACTAGCAACTAACCATTGGTGGTTGGGATCTAGCCTGACGTAACTGTATTACTTATCTTGGACTGGAGATTGGTAGGCGCCTCACATGGTGACAACATATTATTAAAGCAGCAAAGAAAAGTTGCGCACTCCTCTCACAGCTATACACCCATCTGAAGGGTGAAGGACTCACTCTAAACTGCAAAATTCTTCTCTGGCGCCAACTCATGCTCCTGGTCATAGTATATGGCTCAGAAGTGTGGTCAATGGCGTCAGACACCACCCTCATTCGTCTGCAACAGTTGCAGAACAAGACATTCTGTGTCATCACAGGTGCTGACAAATACATCCGCAACACAGAAATGAGAGAATTTTTAGGACAACCCACCATCTATTCCCTCATGAAGGAAAAATTTGTCAAACTTTATGAAAAGACACTAAACATCACACCACCTCCCCATCCAAAACTTAGGCTGTGAACCCCCATAATTTCAGCATAAATGCCCAAAATTAACACTTACACACCACTATAGGGACATTTAGAAAACACAAACACTGACACACAACAAGCATCTACTCAAAAACATGCACACAATCCAAACCCCCACTTTCATGAACCCCCCAAGCGCATTTCTTTGAAGTCAGACCATTTTATCCTATAGGATACATTTCCTAGGAAAGGAAAAGGATTTTTATGTACTATTTTTTGCTTTGTTGGCTCTGGGTTTATTTCTCTGTAATGTGGTACATCTTTTTTAGAGATTTTCTTGTTGATGATGTGATCAAGTAAATTTTGATCACATCCATTGTTAATAGCAATAAATTTTATAACGGCAATTTCATTCTGTAGAGTAATCGGGGAAGGGGTGCCCCCTACTTTAAATGCCTCGTTTCGTAACCTAATTTCCACAGCATCACCCGATTTAATTAGACTACATTCCATTATCCTTGTTTTGATTTTGGTGATGTTCATCATATATACTCATTTCAGGACACTGTTCATTCCATTCAACTGCCCTTCCGAGTCCTTTACTGTCTGACAGAAATACAAAATTGTTGACAGACCGGAAAGCTTTTATTTCTTCTCCCTGAACTTTAATTCCTACTCCAAATTTTTCTTTGGTTCCCTTTGCTGCTTGCTTAGGGTACAGATTGAATAACGTCAGGGATAGGCTACAACTCTGTCCCAATGCCTTCTCAACCACAGCTTCCCTTTCATGCCCTTCAACTCTTATAATTGTCGTCTGGTTTCTGCATAAGTTTTAAATAGCCTTTAAGTACCTGTATTCTGCCCCAGCTACCTTCAGAATTTCAAAGAGAGTATTCCAATCAATGATGTCAAAAGCTTTCTCCAAGTCTGCAAATGCTATAAATTCGTGTTTGCCTTTCATTAACTATCTTCTAAGATAATTTATAGGATCAGTATTGCCTTAGGTGTACCTACATTTCTGTGGAATCCAAACTGATCTTCAGGTAGATCAGCTTTCACCAGTTTTTCCATTTTTCTGAAAATAGTTCCTGTCAGTATTTTGCAGCCATGACTTGTTAAACTGATAGTTTGGTAGTATACACACCTGTCAGCATCTGCTATCTTTGAAATTGGAATTGATACATTCTTCATGAAGTCCGAGGGTATTTTGCCTGTCTCATATAACTCGCACACTAGATGAAATAATTTTGTAGGGGTGGTTCTCCAAAGAATATCAGTAGTTCTGACAGGATGTCATGTACTTTAGAGGCCTTGTCTCGACTTGGGTCTTTCAGTGCTCTGTGAAATTCTTCTCACAGTATCATATCTCCCATCTCATGTTCATCTCTGTCCGCTTCCCACTTTCAAAATATTACCTTCGAGTTCATCTTCCTTGTGTAGGCTCTCCATATACTCTTTGCACCTTTCAGCTCTCCCTTCTTTGCTTATTACTAATTTTCCACCTGAGTTCTCGATATTCAAGCTGTGTCTCTTTTCTCCAGATGCATCTTTAACAGCTGTGACTGCTATCCAGAAATGCATGGCATGGAAAACCTGCAAAAATAAATAAATAAATAAATAAATAAAAATAAAAAGGAGGTTTGGGAGGGTGGCCCAAGTGACAGAAAAAAACGTTGTTGGGTATGCCATGTACAAGAGAACAAGGCAAGGGTAGCACCAAGAGTACAACTACCGAAAAGAGAGGCAGCACAATGTCCAGGCACCCAGAAAGATATGTGGGCTGGAAATACAAACAGGCTTCCTGCAAAAGTGGGAAATGACGAGGCAGTGTTGGCAGGACATTGAGAAAGCTTTGTTGACCAGTGGAAGGCAGAAGCTCGACCAACTGCAGCCACGCAAGGCACAAGAATGGCAATGGGCCAAAGAAGCATTGAAGGGTCACCATTGGCTGCTGGGAGGCATGAACTTGACCATCAATGGTCGCTGGAGACAAGAAGATACCAGCAGGACATTGACCCAGCAGTGAGTCGTGCAACAAGGTGCTGGGAGCTCAGACGGATGCTGACGAATCAGTGTGACACTGACGGGGGTGCCGACGGGCACTGCCTAGATGCTGGGAATGCTGGAAGTGCCTTGTTGCCTGTCCTAGCTCCCCTGCATTATAACAAGAGCACAGAACTGCAGGGTAGTTGAGGTGATGTGTGTGGTGTAGCTTCACCAGCTTTTGACCATAGGCAGACAAGCTGCCAGGAGCGACTACAAGGACACTGGCAGCCCCGGGGCAGCAGGCTGCAGCAGCCAATCGAAGCAAGGCTCAACCTGCAGTGGCCACAGGAAGACACGGGTTCTGAGATGGTGGGCTTCAGCAGTTGAGGGGAGCTTAGCTTGAACCATAGCAGCACTGGTGGGACAACTCGGTCTCCAGAAACTTTGGGATCAGTGGCCAAGTAGGACACGGTGCAATCTACAGTGAGAAAGTTGCAACACCTGAAAAGCGGGCAGGGGCAGCTGACGATAGCGACATACCACCCGTGGCAGCAGCCAGAGTGGCGGTGGGTGTCAAGTCTGAGGGGGGTAATGGTGGCAAGTGAGGTGAGACGAGGTATGTGGAATTGGAGTCAAAAGCCATCCCCAAAACCAATGGATTGCAGTGGTGTTGGAACATCTCATCAACAGCTGGTACACAAAAGACTGCATGAGGTGCTTGGATCCATAGACGGACTTGTTGTCAGCTTTTACGTCCTTGCATTGTGACAAAGACACAGGAAGCAAACAAAAGTTCCCAGGATGATATCTGCAAGAGTTTATTGCACAGTGGTTAACAATACATAATGTCTGGTATTACAGTAGACTGAACCTCGCTCTGTAGGACGTGGCAGGCACCTGGTGATTTGACCTCCGGGTGGAGGGTCTGAATCAGAGGCTCAGACGGTTTTGCGACTGTGTTGGCTGCAGATTCCTTGACTTGCGCCATAGGGTGGTGGGGTTTCGGGTTCCGCTGAATAGGTCAGGAGTTCACTACACTCAGCTGGCGGCTACACGGGTAGTGGAGGCTGTGTGGCGTGGACGGGGCGGTTTTTTAGGTTATAAGGCCTCGGGAGAGTACGGGGTGGGCTGCAATCTCAAAGGGTGCATGGCAAATACAGGACGTGCTTGAATCAAGGAACAGTCGGAATTGTAGTTGTAAATTGTTATAGTTGTGCTGGGAAAATCCCTGAGCTTCAAGTGCTAATAGAAAGCACAGAAGCTGAAATGATCATAGGTACAGAAAGCTGACTAAAGCCTGTAATAAGTTCTGCAGAAATTTTTACGAAGCCTCAGACGGTGTTCAGGAAAGATAGATTAGGCAGAATTGGTGGTGGAGTGTTTGTGTCTGTCAGTAGTGGTTTATCTTGTAGTGAAGTCGAAGTAGATACTCCATGCGAATTGGTATGGGTGGAGGTTATACTTAACAGCTGAACTAAGTTAATAATTGGCTCCTTCTACCGACCCCCAGACTCTGATGATATAGTTGCTGAACAGTTCAGAGAAAATTTGAGTCTCGTAACAAATAAATACCCCACTCATACGGTTATAGTTGGTGGGGACTTCAACCGTCCCTCGATATGTTGGCAAAAATACTTGTTCAAAACCAGTGGTAGGCAGAAAACATCTTCCGAGATTGTCCTAAATGCTTTCTCCGAAAATTATTTCGAACAGTTAGTCCACGAACCCACACGAATTGTAAATGGTTGCGAAAACACACGTGACCTCTTAGCCACAAACAATCCAGAGCTAATAGAGAGCATCATGACTGATACAGGGATTAGTAATCACAAGGTCATTGTAGCTAGGCTCAATACCGTTTCTTCCAAATCCACCAGAAACAAACGCAAAATAATTTTATTTAAAAAAGCGGATAAAGTGTCACTAGAAGCCTTCCTAAGAGACAATCTCCATTCCTTCCGAACTGACTATGCAAATGTAGATGAGATGTGGCTCAAATTCAAAGATATAGTAGCAACAGCAATTGAGAGATTCATACCTCATAAATTGGTAAGAGATGGAACTGATTCCCCATGGTACACAAAACAGGTCCGAACGCTGTTGCAGAGGCAACGGAAAAGCATGCGAAGTTCAGAAGAATGTGAAATCCCGAAGATTGGCTAAAATTTACAGGCGTGCGAAATTTGGCACGCACTTCAATGCTATATGCCTTTAATAGGTTCCACAACGAAACATTGTCTCGAAATTTGGTGGAAAATCCAAAGAAATTCTGGTCGTATGTAAAGTACACAAGCGGCAAGATGCGGTCAATACCTTTGCTGCACAGTGCCGATGGTACTGTTATCGACGACTGTTATGCTAAAGCGGAGTTATTGAACGCAGTTTTCCGAAATTCCTTCACCAGGGGAGATGAATGGAATATTCCAGAATTTGAAACACGAACAGCTGCTAGCATGAGTTTCTTAGAAGTAGATACCTTAGGGGTTGCGAAGCAACTCAAATCGCTTGATACGGGCAAGTCTTCAGGGTCAGATTGTATACCAATTAGGTTCCTTTCAGATTATGCTGATACAATAGCTCCCTACTTAGCAATCGTATACAACTGCTCACTCACCAATATATCTGTACCTACAGATTGGAAAATTGCGCAGGTCGCACCAGTGTTTAAGAAGGGTAGTAGGAGTAATCCATCGAATTACAGACCTATATCATTGACGTCGGTTTGCAGTAGGGTTTTGGAGCATATACTGTATTCAAACATTATGAATCACCTTGAAGGGAACGATCTATTGATACGTAATCAGCATGGTTTCAGAAAACATCGTTCTTGTGCAACACAGCTAGCTCTTTATTCGCACGAAGTAGTGGCCACTATCGACAGGGGATCTCAAGTTGATTCCGTATTTCTAGATTTCCGGAAAGCTTTTGACACCGTTCCTCACAAGCGACTTCTAATCATGCTGCGGACCTATGGGGTATTGTCTCAGTTGTGCGACTGGATTCGCGATTTTCTGTCAGGAAGGTCGCAGTTCGTAGTAATATACGGCAAATCACCGAGTAAAACTGAAGTGATATCAGGTGTTCCCCAGGGAAGCGTCCTGGGACCTCTGTTGTTCCTGATCTATATAAATGACCTGGGTGACAATCTGAGCAGCTCTTAGGTTGTTCGCAGATGATGCTGTAATTTACCGTCTAGTAAGGTCATCCGAAGACCAGTATCAGTTGCAAAGCAATTTAGAAAAGATTACTGTATGGTGTGGCAGGTGGCAGTTGACGCTAAATAACGAAAAGTGTGAGGTGATCCACATGAGTTCCAAAAGAAATCCGTTGGAATTCGATTACTCGATAAATAGTACAATTCTCAAGGCTGGCAATTCTACTAAGTACCTGGGTGTTAAAATTACAAACAACTTCAGTTGGAAAGACCACATAGATAATATTGTGGCAAAGGTGAGCCAAAGGTTGCGTTTCATTGGCAGGACACTTAGAAGATGCAACAAGTCCACTAAAGAGACAGCTTACACTACACTCGTTTGTCCTCTGTTAGAATATTGCTGCGCGGTGTGGGATCCTTACCAGGTGGGATTGACGGAGGACATCGAAAGGGTGCAAAAAAGGGCAGCTCGTTTTGTATTATCACGTAATAGGGGAGAGAGTGTGGCAGATATGATACGCGAGTTGGGATGGAAGTCATTAAAGCAAAGACGTTTTTTGTCGCGGCGAGATCTATTTACAAAATTTCAGTCACCAACTTTCTCTTCCGAATGCGAAAATATTTTGTTGAGCCCAACCTACATAGGTAGGAATGATCATCAAAATAAAATAAGAGAAATAAGAGCTCAAACAGAAAGGTTTAGGTGTTTGTATTTCCCGCGCGCTGTTCGGGAGTGGAATGGTAGAGAGATAGTATGATTTTGGTTCGATGAACCCTCTGCCAAACACTTAAATGTGAATTGAAGGGTAATCATGTAGATGTAGATGTACATGCAGACATTGTGATAAGATGGGTACGATTGACACCCAGCGAAGCTGGCAGCATCAATAGCTTGATGAGCCAGCAGCAGCATTGATTGGTGATGGTGGTGTGGCTTTGGGGAAAGGTGGCAGTGGTAGATGTCTGGCGATTGATGCTGGAACAAGAGAAGTGTGACTGGTGCCCAGCGAGAGTGGCAGCGTTTGTAGCTCGAAGAGTCGTCAGCGCTGCAGGCAGCTGTCAACAGGGGCAGTGACAGCTGCTGGCGAGGCAGCTCTGGATCCACAGCAACCACCTGGATGCAGTGAGGCCAATGGGCCAGAGTGTGGCATCGGCAGCAGCTGGTAGGAAGGCATTTGACCAGTAGGGCTGCCTGATATATGGCAGCTTGCACAGCGCCCTGTTGACAACTTCAGTCCTTAGCTTCGTGGAGTCTGCGCCACACTCGAGCCCTACCATCAGTGCTTACCAACTGAAATTGGGACTCATCTGAACAGGCCATGGTTTTCCATTCATCTAGGGTCCAACCAGTATGGTCAAGCGCCCAGGAGAGGCGCTGCAGGTAGTGTCGTGGCGTTAGCAAAGGCACTCGTGTCGGTCGTCTGCTACCATAGCCCATTAATGCCAAATGTTGCTACACTGTCCTGATGGATACATTCATTGTACATCCTAATGAAAAGTACATTTTCTACTCACGATATAGTGGAGATGCTGAGTTGCAGTCTGGCTCCAGCTGCCAGAACTGTGGTTGTATGTATGAGTTGTGTTTGCGAGAGTATATGTTGTCTGTTTTCGACAAAGTCCTTGTTAACTGAAAGCTAACTTTCCTACATTCTTTTTTTGTGCCTTTCTGCAATTCAGCACCTCCACTATGTGGTGAGTAGCAACTATCCTCTTCATTGTATTGTTACTTCCATCTAGGATTTTCCATTGCTTCATTATATATCCTACATTGATTTCTGTGGTTATTTCATGCACTGTTGCTTGTCTGTTAGCACTGAAAATTCTACGTAAACTCCTCCGCTCTTGGTCATTAAGTAAAGGCTGTCGGCCACTGCGTTGTCCATGATGAGAGGTGATGCCTGAAATTTGATATTCTCGGCACACTCTTAACACTGTGAATATCGGAATATTGAATTCCTTAATGATTTCCGAAATAGAATGTTCCGTGCTTCTAGCTCCAACTAACATTCTGTGTTGAAAGTCTGGTTATTTCCTTTGTGCAGCTGTAATCAAGTTGAAAACCTTTTCACATGAATCATCATAGCGCAAATGTCAGCTCCACCAATGCACTGCTGTTTTATATGTTGTGTACATGATACTGCCGCCATCTGTGTGTGTGCAAATCGCTATCCCATGACTTTTGTCGTCTCAGTGTATAATATATACTACCTCACAGAATATGTGGTCAATGATTTGGACTAATTCAAAAAGAGTGGCCACACTCACTTGGTGAGCCATAGACAGAAAAATGATTTGCACTTTGTCAACATTACTTTAAATGTAATATGGAGAGATATGGGCTTCATTCAGTTGGTTTAATTTTCACTGTTCCTAAAGCAGAACTGTAAAATTTCAGTTATGAACCGCAGATTTTCAAATATAACAACGTCATGCTAATGCCATGTGTAATGTTGCATCTGGCATTGACAATGGAATCAGTTTGAGAGGAAGAAAGTTTATAAGTTCCTTCTGGTAAGCTGTATCTAACTGAAGCAATTCATTGATTATTAAACCTAACATATAGTGGAGATATTTTTTGCTGTTTATCAGGCCAGTCAAAGTACTATAGCGTGCCCAAGTGTTCACCAAACCAGCTATGTGTGCATGCAGTCCTGTCGACTCTGTTGTTATCATGTTGGGAGACAGAAACATCTGTAGCATGCTCATCATAAAGGTGTGGAAGAAGGTGCAACATTTGGTCACTAAGAATACTGAAATAAACACCCTGGTTCATGAATGAGGGAGCCCAAATCAGGGTTCAAAACACTTTCCCAAAACATCCAGCCTGAAAATCGTTTTCCTCACACTGCAAGTGGAATGCTTCTTCGGGCTGTTGGTAAACTTAGTGCCTTGCATCATTTGAAAAGAGGTAAAATAGTTACCTGTTGGACAACACTACATGCCTCCAATTAGCTACTGTCTATTTTCTGTGCCATTTGGCCCATTGAAAACATGCAGTTCTGTGTGCTGCCTTCCGCAATTGCCTTTTGCGAGATGACTCCAAATGTTCCATGCATGCAGTTGTCTGCAGTGTTTGCTTGGAAAATGGTTGAGATGGACCTTCATTGACTGGCAACAGCAATTCCTGCCAAATTCAAAACTCTTAGTCTCTGACGAAGTGTGACAGTAGTTTTCAATCTCTGTGGATTAGGATCTTTTTATGATCACTGTGATTATGCTGAGTCACATGTCTGTGAGTGGTACACCATTTCTTGTAAACACATCTTACAATCCGCATTGATAAATCATCAAATTGGGCAACTTTATTCACAGTGTGGTTACAGCCATGACTAAAAGTTGTAGCTCCTTTTCGTTATTTTCTCAAGTCTCAATGTCAATCCACATTATTGTACTGATTCCATACAACTGACTAGCCCATACGCACCACTCACTGCCATGACTTATATTATTGGTGGTGGAGTTTACAGGACCACCTGGTATCAGTTCTAGAACATCTACAGCACTTAATAGTGATGAATGTGCTCTCTTAAGGACACTAGTTGAGTCTTATTTGCCTGTACAGTATTGTAAATCTTTTACTTTTTTCAATTTTTATAAGTTTTTTTGCTTTTTAAATTTGCTTATTGGTTTAATTACCAATTTTGTGTGTGCACCACTTCATAGTGTGTGTGTGTGAAGTTTGTGCTTGATTTGCCACTAAAGGCCTGTTAGTTGTGCCCTCTGCTGGAACTAATGAATATATAGGTTGGAGTGCAAGGCTCTGCCTGCCACCTGTGTATTGCCGATTGGATTGTATCTTGTCTTCCATGTGTGTATGTACAGGGTGTTTCAAAAATGACCGGGATATTTGAAACGGCAATAAAAACTAAACGAGCAGCGATAGAAATACACCGTTTGTTGCAATATGCTTGGGACAACAGTACATTTTCAGGCGGACAAACTTTTGAAATTACAGTAGTTACAATTTTCAACAACAGATGGCGCTGCAAGTGATGTGAAAGATATAGAAGACAACGCAGTCTGTGGGTGCGCCATTCTGTACGTCGTCTTTCTGCTGTAAGCGTGTGCTGTTCACAACGTGCAAGTGTGCTGTAGACAACATGGTTTATTCCTTAGAACAGAGGGTTTTTCTGGTGTTGGAATTCCACCGCCTAGTACACAGTGTTGTTGCAACAAGACGAAGTTTTCAACGGAGGTTTAATGTAACCAAAGGACCGAAAAGCGATACAATAAAGGATCTGTTTGAAAAATTTCAACGGACTGGGAATGTGACGGATGAACGTGCTGGAAAGGTAGGGCGACCGCGTACGGCAACCACAGAGGGCAACGCGCAGCTAGTGCAGCAGGTGATCCAACAGCGGCCTCGGGTTTCCGTTCGCCATGTTGCAGCTGCAGTCCAAATGACGCCAATGTCCACGTATCGTCTCATGCACCAGAGTTTACACCTCTATCCATACAAAATTCAAACGCGGCAACCCCTCAGCGCCGCTACGATTGCTGCACGAGAGACATTCGCTAACGATATAGTGCACAGGATTGATGACGGCGATATGCATGTGGGCAGCATTTGGTTTACTGACGAAGCTTATTTTTACCTGGACGGCTTCGTCAATAAACAGAACTGGCGCATATGGGGAACTGAAAAGCCCCATGTTGCAGTCCCATCGTCCCTGCATCCTCAAAAAGTACTGGTCTGGGCCGCCATTTCTTCCAAAGGAATCATTGGCCCATTTTTCAGATCCAAAACGATTACTGCATCACGCTATCTGGACGTTCTTCGTGAATTTGTGGCGGTACAAACTGCCTTAGACGACACTGCGAACACCTCGTGGTTTATGCAAGATGGTGCCCGGCCACATCGCACGGCCGACGTCTTTAATTTCCTGAATGAATATTTCGATGATCGTGTGATTGCTTTGGGCTATCCG
This sequence comes from Schistocerca serialis cubense, assembly GCF_023864345.2. Classification (NCBI taxonomy): domain Eukaryota; kingdom Metazoa; phylum Arthropoda; class Insecta; order Orthoptera; family Acrididae; genus Schistocerca; species Schistocerca serialis. The sequence continues at coordinate 1,128,891,111 of NC_064639.1, forward strand.
AAACATACAGGAGGCGGCGTGGATTGGCCTCCCTATTCGCCAGACATGAACCCCTGTGACTTCTTTCTATGGGGACACTTGAAAGACCAGGTGTACCGCCAGAATCCAGAAACAATTGAACAGCTGAAGCAGTACATCTCATCTGCATGTGAAGCCATTCCGCCAGACACGTTGTCAAAGGTTTCGGGTAATTTCATTCAGAGACTACGCCATATTATTGCTACGCATGGTGGATATGTGGAAAATATCGTACTATAGTGTTTCCCAGACCGCAGCGCCATCTGTTGTTGAAAATTGTAACTACTGTAATTTCGAAAGTTTGTCTGCCTGAAAATGTACTGTTGTCCCAAGCATATTGCAACAAACGGAGTATTTCTATCGCTGCTCGTTTAGTTTTTATTGCCGTTTCAAATATACCGGTCATTTTTGAAACACCCTGTACCATCTGAGCAGTAAGCCACAGTGTTCGTGGGTTAGAACTCCTTTTGGGGATGAGTATGGTATTTGATTCCATGTGTTCCAAATCAGTCATTAGTCCTTTGACTCTGATTGCCATGGAGGCAGTGCTTAAATCTCTTCTCAAACAGCATCAGGTGCTGATGTTGCTATGGACAATTTAATGTGACTACATTTGCACAACCTGTGGCCCTGACAACAACATATCCACTGACATACCCTGCATATGGCAATGCAGCAAAAGACTGGGATGATTACAAAAAAACACCTGTGTCAACATTTCCAGGAATTTGGGATAACAGACGTATACTTGTGCATGGCCCTCTTTTTGTTGTGGATATCACCTTGCAGGTATCAGTTGATGTATCAGCTCACCCCTTACATGAACCTTAACTTTTTTTTAATCACATGTGTGAGGTTTGTTCTACCTATTGCTGTAAACATACTCACATTAACGCTGCTCATTTGGAGTTTTACTGCTGCCAAGAGCGGCCAAAACAGTGATACAGGGCATGGACAGCAGAACTACATGGACTTAGCTGTCATTGCAATTTTGTGACAAATGTACATAAGTAATCCTATGCTGATCAGATGGTTCATGATGCAATTAAACATTTTGCTCCAGATAGGGAAGTTCAAGAGCAAGCTCTACAGTGGGAAAATCTTAGACTTACAGAAGTATCGAACATAGCTCAGTCGTTTGAATTTCCAAGGGCTGCAGGTTGTCAGATTGCCACATCCCGTGTCTGTCAAAGAATTACACGCTCTTTTAGGCAAAATCATGTACCACCACAAATTCATACCAGACATTGCTACTGTGTCACAACCACCCCATGCATTATTATGTAAAGATGTTCTGTTCCAGTGGTCCCCTGCAAGTGACCCGGGCATTCAAGTTGTTGAAATCTAAGTTGCAGTCGGCCCCTTCTTTGGTCACTTTTCAGCCAGGCCAGCACCTTGTGATAGCCATGGACATATTTCAGTTTGGCCTTATCACCATCCTTGCTCATAAATGTGTGGATGGATCAGAATGCCGTATTGCATCTGCCCCTTAAACCCAAAATTTAGCACAACAGCATTATTATTAGATAGAAAAAGAAGCTTTAGCATTCGTGTATGCTGTAAAAAAATTGCATGTTTTTCTGTAAGGGTCTAAGTTTCACCTGATGACAGACTAAAACCCACTGGCATCTCTTTTTTATCTCTTTAACACCCTTGCCAGACAAAGCAACACATTGCTTACAGGGGTGGGCTCTTTTCTTGTCGCGATACAATTACGAGATACACTTTTAACCAACAGTGCAACATGCAAATCCTGATGCCTTATTGTATTTGCTGATTGGTTTGGATCCAGAGTTTGATAAAGATTAATTGCTTTGTTTTCATTTAGACACAGAGGTTCAAAATGTTGTTGGTGGTGTTTCTACTACTAGCACTAATATTGAAGTTGCAGTAGCTGTGGATCATGTTTGAAGTAAAGTTGTTTCTTTCATACAACCTCCACTCTATGCTTCTGATCCTTTAAATAATTATTTTGCTTTACGTAATCATCTTTCCGTTTGGGATGGAATGCTGCTGTTAACTACAGAGGACACTGCTCCTTGGATTGTAGTCCCGTCTACCCTTTGGCATGAGGTTATGCGTTTATTACCTGTGGACCACAAGGGTGTATCATGTACAAAAGCATTAGTGCATAGACATATTTTTCGGCCAGGCATTGATGGGGAAATAGCACAAGCTGTTGCAGCCTGTCCACAGCGTGCCATCTATCAGGAAGCTCCCTGTGCTTATTTGTCACTGTGGCCATATCCACAACAGCCTTGGGAATTAATTCATGTAGATTTTGTGGGACCTTTTTTGAATTTCTACTGGTTTATTGTAATTCATGCTTATTCTAAATTTCTGAATGTGGTCAGCTTTGTTAAAAATTTTTGCAATGGAAGTTTTTTTGTATATGTTAGTTACCAGCAATGGCCCTCAGTTCATATCTCAGGAATTTGTTGATTTTTGTAAAAATGTGGTGTTCACCATGTCATGGCTCCTCCTATCCACCCCCCCAGTCAAATCGGGAAGCAGAATGACTAGTACAAATGTTTGAGACTCAGATGAAAAAACGCATTTTAGATGTGTCACTGGAAGTAGTTCATGACCAGTTCCTCAGTTCATATAGTTCACCTCTGTTGGTGACAAGAGTCCGGCAGAGTTGTTGCACGGTCTCAGCCCTGGACTCCGCTGCATCTTCTTCAGTCGATACCAGGCTGTCAGCCGGCAAAAGTGCCACAATGCTTCCAGTCTGCTACAGCTGTTTGGACTCACAAGTTTGACTGCTGGCCAAAATGGGTGCTGGCAGACACTGAGAGTACTCATGGCTAATGTGTTTGCATTGTCTGCATGGCTTAGGGGAGGGCATCGTGAAATGTTGATGAGCTATGACCTCACATGGGCAGCTGCACACAGGGTGTGTCTCCACTGCGAAAATGGACACTGTGCCAGCATCGCCTATCCTACCATATGGACTCTCACAGGGGGCAGGCAGCACACCTGTCTGCACTTGTGCCACTTCCGACCCTTCACACTGGTGATAGTGCATCACATGACTCAACACCCTATGTTGGCCACAGAAAAAATCAACGTGAGCATGGCACTCACTTCTTCTTGAAGGAAGAGGAGTGCTGTAATTACCAATTTTGTGTGTCCGCCACTTCATGGTTTCCAAGTGAAGTTTGTGCTTGATTCATCCAATAGAGGCCTGCTAATATAACAGCAGCTGTGGGAATGCAAGGCTTTGCTGACCCCCCTTGTATTATTGATTGTATTGTATCTTATCTTCCACGTGTGTGTACTATTCTAGTAATAAGTTACAGTTTTCTTGGGTTATAATGTACATAGCTTTTAATTATGTAGGGACCAAGTAGCTTTAGTTCAAATAGTCCCACAGAACTTGACTGATTAAAATTAAAATTGGCACAGTTGTTATTTTTTCTACAATGACAATGCCTATGATGATGGCCCCTAAAATCTTGAACAGTTCTTCTTACATATTCTCTTTAATTAGTAAAAATAAAAGTATGTTGTGCAGACAGTGTGGGAGAGGATATGCAGTACACACTCAGGTAGCCACATGCTAACATGGCCGCCTCCAGGATGGGTTGGTATGCTGTCCTCTGATCGAATCCACCTGGTGTATTAATGACAAGAGTCTTGATGTGGTTTCAGGTGGTTGCTCACATCCTGCTAGGTGTATAGCAGGCTGGCTCCCACATTCTGTCTCAGATACACATTACACAAACATTTCGAACACTTAATCACACTTGCACACAGATTTTGCTCTGTACGCAGACAGATTGAGTACACTGCTTCTGTCCTGCATGTGTGGGGAAAGCGGGGGGGGGGGGGGGGGGGGTGAATAGGAGATGGATCACCTCTTAGCTGTTTGGTGTTTGGTCTCATTAAACACTTACTCAACATCAGCAGGATACACACTTAGTCCAATGTGTAGGGTGAATGTTCAGAGACAGTGGTTCCTGTCCAGAAGCAAAAACACTAACTGACAGTTACGGCCATGTGGGAGAATGTATTGTTGTAGTGAAGCACTGACAACTTCTCTTGCCACAGATCACACTCCTTTCTGTGAAATGTTTCACATGTGTTTACAATGTCCAAGACTGTAAAGTTAACATGGACAAATAAACATTATTATTATTATTATTATTATTATTATTACTCATTGCCTTTAGGTCATACACTGAAATGACTGACCTATGGAAAAACCTAAATGGCACTGAATTTATATTTTAGCATTCTAACTTTTCTGTTGGTGACTTTTTTCTGCTCCATACTTTGCCTGTTTATCTTAGGGTCATACTAACATATTCAAGTTTTTTATCATGTTGTTCTGCTTGAGAATTTGGTTACGTTCTCTATACCTACTCCTAAATTTTCAGAAGTGACATTACAGTGTGTGGAAAATACTACATATACTATGACCAACTCCCCATTTCTTTTGTTCCATTCATGAATGGTGTGTGGGGATATGACTATCTCTAAGTGAACTTAAATTTGTCTAATTTTACTGTCTTGGTCATTTCTTTTCAATTCACATGCAATTTTCCCTTTATTCACTTTAAAAGTATTTTGGAATAATCTTTGTGCAAAGTTTGACATCACCAACTCTCTTGTTCTCTCTCAATTAACACTGATGTCTTCAGTGACATCTCTAACCTGAGTCAGCAATTTGAGTTCAACTTCTGCTCAGTGATGGGACTGGCTGCTTACTACATGGTTGCTCCACATTTTAAGTGACTGACAGCGTATTCATAGAATCATGTAAGAGTATATCTCAATCATTCCACTCTTGAATAACACATGGGAAAAATAACACCTAAATCTTTCTGTGTGAACTTTGAATTCTCTTATTAATACCTACATAGGGGGGAAATTACCATTGTAATAATGGTCATTTCTCCCTATACAGGAGAAATGACCATTATTACAATGTCATTTCCCCCTATGCAGGAGGGCACCAGCAAAATATTTTGGCATTTGGAGGAAAAAGTCAGTGATTGAAATTGCATGAAAAGATATCACTGCTATGAAAAATTTAATTTTAATGATTTCCACTCCAACTCATGTTTCATATACATGACACTCTCTCTCCTGTTTCAAGATAATACAAAACAGCTGCCCTTCTTTGAACCTTTTTGATGTCCCCTGTAATAAATGGTAAAGAAATAATGAATAATGCATGTGCTGACTTAATTATACAAGTACCTGATTTTATTGTATTGCAGGAAAGAGCAAGGAGAGGCACATTTTGTAATTAATAAATGTAAACAACCACCATTGTCTAAAAGTTACTGAAACTAATTCAGTACACAAATGGCCAATGTCAGTGCTAGAGAATTTTACATAGCACAGATAATAGCATTTGTAATCATATTTATTAGTATCCAATAAGAAATTACAGAATAAAATATTAACCGTATTTTGTCTAACTTCAATGCTCAATTCCCACAAATAAGATTTCTGACCATTGGTTGTTCTTTCATTAAGCCCCCCCCCCCCCCTTCCACCCCTCCCCCCCTCCCCCCCCCCCCCCCCCCCCCCCCCCCCACACACACACACAAAAAGCATCATGTGCGTATGTATGTCCAGCATCTCCTCCCAAAATTTTGGAGCAATTTCAACCAAATTTGGCACAGAAACAGTGCACTTCACGAGTATCAGGACTGTGTGGTTAGAAACTCCCAGCTCCCAGAGGAGGGAGACAAAAAAAGTATTTCAACACATGCTGTGTAGGCTGCCATATATGAAAGGGATGTTGCGTGGCAATAGTATCGGCCTGCCTTATTGACCTGCTGTGCAGGACAACCAACACGTCAGGTGTAACAAACAGTTTTCCAGCACCCGACATGTAGGCTGTCCTCCAAGACAGGTGTGTTGTTGGAGTGGTCACTGCCTGCTTTATCAACCTGATTTGCAGGACAGCCTACAGCCCAGGAGCAGAAAAGCGCTTCTCAAGCCCTTAATGTGTAGGCTGCACTGCACAACAGGAATGTTATGGAAGTGATATCGGGCTGCTTTATCAATCTGTTTTGCAGGGGCTACACAGGCAGATGGGCTTGTCTGAGCAGAGATTGTGCAGGAAGAGATGGATAGTGAGAGACAGAGAAGGATGAGGTAGGTAGAGGAAGGGAGAGAAGGACATGCACAGAGAGAGTGTTAAGGAGGATGAGATGGACAGAGAGAGAGGGAGGAGATGGACAGAGAGGGGGAGGAGGAGATGACCAGAAGGGGAGAAGAAACACGTTGTGCAGTTAGTATTAGTATGCCTCGCAGAGGCCACACATGCTGATGGGTACAACTGAGCAGAGAAGGGGCGGGTGGAAGTAGATCGATAATGTCAACTTTAATCTGTTCCATCGTAAATTTGTGTCAATATTTGAAAATTGCTTTCCTTAAAACTTATCCACAAGATGTATTTTTAAAAAAGTAAACTCTGGGTAACCTAGGGAATTAAAATGACATGTAAGAGGAAAAGGGAAGTTTATATAAAGACCAAAATAAGTCAAGATCTGACATTACTTGCATACTATAAAAAATAAAGCAATATTTTAAGGAAAGTCATTAAAATGCCAAGTATGTACATCCTGACGGAAATTGTTAATGCAGATAATAAGACTAAAACTATATGGGATACTGTCAGATGGAAGACAGGACAACCAGTCAGTCTTCAAGATACCATAACAATTAAACTAAACTGATAATTTACAACTTAAGGTTACTTTTGCCAATCACTTTCTAAAGGTTTAAATGGTTCAGTTAAAGAAGCAAAAGAGTATATTTAAAATGTTATTCTGCAAAATGTTAAGCAATTTGAAGCAGCACCAACATCCTTCAGTGGAATTAATAGAATTCAGAATTCTGTAAACTTTACCTAACTTAATAAGTAATGTCCTAAGTGATATATGTAATGCATCACCTGCACAGAGAATTTTTCCAGACTAGTTAAACTGTGCATTAAACCACTTCATAAGAAGTGTGACAAGACAAACAAGTATCATTCAGTTTTCTTACTGACACATTTTTCCAAAATGTTTGAAAAAGTAGTGCATTCAAGAGCAGTTGCACACTTAAGTGGAAAAAGTTTAATTAGCGTGTCACAGTTTGGATTTCAGAAAGGTTACTTCACGAAGAATGCTATTTATACATTCACTCATCAAATAGCATGAGCCTTATATAATAATGTATCATCTGTTGGTATTTTTTGTGATATCTCCAAGGGCTTTAATTGCGTAGATCATGACACTCTATTAGAAAAACCCAAGTTGTATGAAACTGATGGCTTTATTCACAGCTGGTTTGAATCATATTTGACCATCAGAGTGCAAAAAGGTTGTGCTGAATAATTCAGACTGTATTGGAAAGGTATAAAATTTCAGAGACTGGGGTGAAATAACAAAGGGAGTCCCACGGGTTCAATTTTGGGTCCACTCCTGTTCTGTATGTATGTGAATGACCTTCCAGGTAATATTCGACAAGCATATTTATTACTATTTGCAGATAATACTAGTGTTATAATAAATCCTATCAAAGAGAAAGCAACAGAAGAGATTGTTAATGATGTTTTTTAAAGAATTATTTAATGATACTCCAAAAATTGACCGTACCTAATTTCGAAAAAATAATCTATATTCAATTCTGTGCAACAAATAGAGTCATAAAGACAGCTGGTATAGGACATGGGCGGCAGTCAGTAAATAGGATAGAATGCCCCAAATTTAAGGGTGTACTAACTGATGAAAACTTGAAGTGGAAGAAGCATATTAATGAGCTTCTCAGACAGTTTAGTTCAGCTACAAAGAAAGTATTGATTGCTCAAAAGGAAGCAGTAAGAATAGTATGTGGTGTTCACACACTGACAAGACCTATGGAAGGTGCTAAGCATTTTAACTACAGTGCCACAGTACATGTATTCACTAATGAAATTCATCATAAATAATCCTTCACAATTTTTGAAGAATGCTGATGTCCATACCTACAGTACTAGTGGGAAAACATTACATAGAGAGGGTTTCAGTATGTAGAAACAAAAATTTGTGATCATTTGCCCAATAACATAAAAGTTTGACAGGTAGCAAAGCAAGTTTTGAAGTTTATGTGAAATCATTTCTCCTGGACAACTGCTTCTGTACCATGGACAAATTTCTGTTTTAAAACCCTTTCTTTTTAAGTATAGTTGCATGAGTAAGAGTAAGAGTAAAAACATAATGTGTCCAGTAATGTTAAAACTAGTCATGTAATTATGTGTATGTATCCTATAAACTGTCTCGTTGCACATAATTTGGATAAAAGAATTATTCAAATGATCTATGATATTAATCTGACTAATTAACTGAGGGAGGAGGAGGAGGAGGAGGACGTGGACAGAGCGAGTGTGAAGGAGGATGGGATGGGCAGAGAGAGGGGAACACGGGAGATGGACAAAGAGGTGGGCAAGAAGGAGGTGGACAAGTAGAGGTGGGAGGATGAGTTGCACAGAGAGACGGGGAGGCAGAGGTTAGCAAAGAGAGGGACAAGGAGGAGATGTGTGCAATATGCATGTCAAATGTGGACGTGAGGAAAGCTGTGGGGAGAAGGCGAGTCTAGAAGTACGGAGTCAGCTTCAGGTCCCCTGTCAATAACACTCATTACTCCATGTGAATGAAGAGCCAGTTGTGTTTCAAAAGAATGATATTTTTTGAATCCATGTGTCAGTCAATGTTTCATTTTAGTTATTTCATAATATCTGAAATCTATTGCAAAATGATATCAGTAGTAAATGGATTTATAATTCAGCAGATTACTTCTATTTCCTTTCTTTGGAATTTTTGAGACAAGTGTAACTTTCCAGTCAAGCAAGCAGGTGTACGTAATTGCTAAAAGTGGAGCCATTTCATCAGTACACTCTGAAAGGAACCTAATTGGTGCACCTCTTAACTGAAATACTTGTCTTTATGAAGTGACATCAGATGCTTCATTACTCCATGGTATCTATTTCCAAATTACTCATGCTGACAGCTGTTCTTAATTCAAATTCTGGAATATTTACTGCATCGTCTGTGGTAGAGGAATATCAGAAAACCATGTTTGGCAATTCTACTTTAGTGGCACTGTTATTGGTAACACTACAATTGCTTTCATGCAGTGAAGATATGCTTTACATACGGCCAGAATCCCTTTGGATTACCTGCCTTTTTTTGAGAAGGAGCATCATTGTGCAAATTGTGAAAAGCATCTTGCATTGAAGTCCACACCAAATTTCAAGGTTCTGTAAAAGAGCACCAGTCTTGGAGATTTTGCATTCTTCCATACTGTGTGTGTGTGTGTGTGTGTGTGTGTGTGTGTGTGGGTTTTTTTCTTCTTTTTTTTCAGCAGGTTCCTGATCTGTTTTATGTATCATGGGAGATTTGTCCCAGCTCTTATTAATTTACATGAAACTTTCAATTGCTATCAGTACTGTTTCTTTGAAATCACACTGCACCTGGTCTACTTGTACATAGTTTGGAAGGAATATGTGAAGCAAATTTTTATCTGCTTTTTAACATAGACATACACTGCCAGAAAATAAAAATGTAGCACCCTCAAGGACAAGGTCATTTTATTGACAAGTGAGCTGACAGGTAGTTCCTCATAGTGGGTGTATATGATAGCAAATTCAGACCAAGTCAAACACTCATTTCACAGCAAAGGGCGCCCAGACAGTTGCATCAGTACATAATGTATGCATTCAGGTGGTAATAAAGGTGTACGTTTATATCTAATAGAGAGCGTCGTGACAGATACAGGGATTAGTGAACACAAGGTCGTTGTAGCGAGGCTCAAAACCATATCAACCAAAACCACTATAAATTATATATAAAAACAAAGATGAGGTGACTTACCGAACAAAAGCGCTGGCAGGTCGATAGATACACAAACAAACACAAACAAACACACAAAATTCAAGCTTTCGCAACAAACTGTTGCCTCCTCAGGAAAGAGGGAAGGAGAGGGGAAGACGAAAGGAAGTGGGTTTTAAGGGAGAGGGTAAGGAGTCATTCCAATCCCGGGAGCGGAAAGACTTACCTTAGGGGGAAAAAAGGACAGGTATACACTAGCACACACGCACATATCCATCCACACACAGACACAGACACAGAAATATGTCTGCTTGTGTCTGTGTGTGGATGGATATGTGCGTGTGTGCTAGTGTATACCTGTCCTTTTTTCCCCCTAAGGTAAGTCTTTCCGCTCCCGGGATTGGAATGACTCCTTACCCTCTCCCTTAAAACCCACTTCCTTTCGTCTTCCCCTCTCCTTCCCTCTTTCCTGAGGAGGCAACAGTTTGTTGCGAAAGCTTGAATTTTGTGTGTATGTTTGTGTGTCTATCGACCTGCCAGCGCTTTTGTTCGGTAAGTCACCTCATCTTTGTTTTTATATATAATTTTTCCCACGTGGAATGTTTCCTTCCATTATATTAAAACCACTATAAATAAACGCAAATAATATCTATTTAAAACAGCAGATAAAAATTTGCTTGATGCCTTCATAAGAGAGAGTCTCCATTCCTTCCAAGCTAATTGTGTAAGTGTAGACCAGATATGCTCAAGAATTATGGCTTTTTTGGAAAATGAACGTTTCCTCTATATAAATCAACATGGATTTCACAAACAGAGATCCTGCGAAACTCAGCTCACTCTGTTCCTCCATGAGGAGCTCAATGGACAACAACGCTCAGGTTGATGCTGTGTTCCTTGATTTCAGTAAAGCTTATTTAGTATCGGAGCAGACTTGCGATTGGATTCAAGACTTTCTTGCTGATAGAACTCAACACATTGCTCTTAATGGAACAAAATTGACAGATGTAAAAGTAATGTCTGGAGTACCACAGGGAAGTGTGATACAGTATATATAAATGAATAAATGATATAGTAGAAAGCTTCTGATGCTCTTTAAGGCTATTCGCAGATGATGTAGTTGTCTATACCAAAGTAGCAATGCCAGAAGATAGTAAGGATTTGCAGAACGACCTGCAGAGAACTGATGAGTGGTGCAGGCTCTGGCAGTTGACCCTGAACATAAATAGATGTAACATATTGCACATACATAGGAAAAGAAATCCACTACTGTACATTTACACTATCGATGACAAACAGTTGGAGACAGCGTCTGCCGCAAATATCTAGGCATAACTATCCAGAACGACTGCAATTGTAATGACCACCTAAAACAGATAGTGGGAAAAGCAGATACCAGATCCAGAATCTCAAGGGAATGTAACTCGTCCACAAAAGAAGTGGCTTATAAGGCACTTGTTTGGCCGATTCTTGAGTATTGTTCATCTATCTGGGATCCCTCTCAGGTAGGACTGATAAAAGAGATAGAAAAGATCCAATGAAGAGCGGTGTGTTTCGTCACAGGATCATTTAGCTGGCGAGAGAGTGTTACTGAGATGCTAAGCAATCTTCACTGGCAGACATTACAAGAGAGGCGATGTGCATCACAGAGAGATTTACTATTGAAATTTCAGGACAGCACTTTTCAGGAGGAGTCGAACAACATATTACGTACCCACACATACATCTCGCGTATTGACCACAAGGAGAAAATTCGAGAAATCAGAGCCAATACAGAGGTTTATCGACAATCATTCTTTCCACGAGCTATTTGCGAGTGGAGCAGGGATTGAGGGATCAGACAGTGGTTCCGAAAGTACCCTCTGTCACACACCATTAGGTGGCTTGCAGAGTGTGATGTAGATGTAGATGTACATGAGATTGTAAAGGTGGTAGGTGGTGCATTGTGACAGACTGCCTAGTCATCTTGTGCCATTTGTTGCAACTTGGCAACGGTTCTTACAGGCCCTGGAGAATGAGTAGGTTCCTGCTGCATCATGTCTCATATGTGTTCAATTGGTGAGATATGTGGTTATCTTGGTGGCCAGGGCAGTTGTTGTACACCACAAAGAGTATGTTGTATCACATCAGCTGCATGTGGATGTGCACTGTCTTGCTGAAAAAGCACATCACCTTCCTGTTGAAAAATTACCATAGCAAGGTGGTACCAGTCTGTCCAATGTACCAGGCAGTGGTTACTTTACCTTGTAGAAATGCCAAATGTGACCATGAGTTGTAATTGATGCCCCTCCTCTCCCCACACTGACAATCCTGGGGTAGAACCTTCGTGTCATGGGTGAATGAAATCCAGAATAGGCTGCTCAACACATCTACACTATACACTTGTGCGTCCAGAATAGCCATCCAGACAGAACCTACTTTCATCACTGCAAACAACAGAATGCCATTCCATTCCCCAGACGACTCCCACTACCAATAGATTGCTCCCAGCACGTGCAGCAGTCTGTCGACACATGTATCTGGTGTCCTGCAGGCCTCAGTGGGACCCTGTTCCAATGGTTGGGTGGTTGTTTTTGGGGAAGGAGACCAGACAGCGTGGTCATCGGTCTCATCGGATTAGGGAAGGATGGGGAAGGAAGTCGGCCGTGCTCTTTCAGAGGAACCATCCCGGCATTTGCCTGGAGTGATTTAGGGAAATCACGGAAAACCTAAATCAGGATGGCCGGACGCGGGATTGATCCGTCGTCCTCCCGAATGCGAGTCCAGTGTGCTAACCACTGCGCCACCTCGCTCGGTCCTGTTCCAATGGCTGAAGTTGTTTAACAGGAATACATACTTATCAGTGTAGAATGATCGTACCCTAGACTGACTGCTGCAAACATTCTTCATCTCTAATCTCAGCACACTTACTGCCTTCATAATCAGAACAGAGAGTGCAGAGACAGGGCTCCTGAGCACCATCTGCAGAGTGGGAAGTGGACACTGGTCTGCACTCATATATCCACTTCCCTATCTGGATACACTTCCTAGACAGAAGCCACCAAAATGGATGCTCAGCTGAATGAACTGGCACTGTATAATTAGTTAGCTAGAAAGACAGTATGCAAGACTAGGTGGGCTATGCTACACATATGATCCATCATGCGGCTGAGACATCCACACTGAAGTCTTGAAATGTCTTAAGAGACCACCTGTTCCCAGGTATAATAACAAATTCTGCACTGTCATATGAGACATGCTAACAGCACTGCAATGGTTTGAAACCAGATACTCAGGAAATCACATAGCAAGATCATCAATTTTGTACATGGCAGAATTAATAGTATTAAAAGTTGATCCAGCAGCCATAGGATCCTCTGTATGTTAGTGAGTTGTTGAAAGATATATGTGCAGTTTACTGGCCTTTGTGGTTTGCATTTCAAATGGTGTCACTATCGTTAATCTTAGTACACCAAATTGCAATCTGCGGATCAACTGAAGCTCTGTTCAGACTTAATTTGGACAGTGGTCAACCTGTTTAGGAGGAATTTTATCCTTAGGAATCATTGAATATGAGAATTGAGGTATGGATTTATAATGAAATTTCTTTGGAATTGCATTAAAAGCATTTTAGTCACACTAAACATGCATGGCTAAGAAAGTTTTTTTGCGTTTGTGGCATTGTACTGTGTTACAGTCAGTTGAGTACCAAACTGAAAGAGATAACATTGACCCTCTCCTTCTAAAAAAGAAAAGACAGATAGATAAGAGAGAGAGAGAGAGAGATAGGGGGGGGGGGGGGGGGGGGGGAGATTGGTTGAAAAGAGAGTACAATTTCAGCACCATGGAAAGTAGTTTTTGTGGACTGTTGCTTCAAATTGTGTTTCTGTAAAGTGCAACTACATCAAACATTTATGCACAGAAACAGAATATATTCAACTCATTCACTGTACTGTAGAAAAAGAGCCACTTACCACAAACATTGTAATATTGTACTGGAAAGGTTTACCTCACATCTTTACCACAGTTAACAGTGACATTTTGACCTTTCTAACTCTTGCTTCCTTTCAGTTAATTCTGGCATCCTCAGTGTGTATAATATGAGACAGCAACTTCTGCACAGTGATGGTATTGCACTTGATAATGTGGTGGAATTGCACTTGATGATGGCGTATGCTGCTTGCTGATCATTTTATGTCAAACTCCTCTGAGCTTCCATACCCATGTATAGAACAAACTTCTAGCCACAAGACACCTGGACTGCTACACGGACTGTCACGTTTTTATAACATCAGCTTGTTTTGCCATTTTTATTGTTCATGTTTTACAGTCTACACAGGTGAAGAAGTTCCAATATGCAGTAATATTAAGTGTAGTGTAGTAACTGTCTTAGCGGTGTTACATTTGGTGCATACTACGGTGTGCATGCTTGTACAAGTGGGATAGTACAAATGCCTCAAGTGTATGGTGAGCAGTTACCTTTACTCTTTGCATTATTTTATTTCACTCAGGATTTCCAATTTCGTATTAATATTGGGGGGGAGAGATTGAAAAGTAATGCCTCTTTTGTCATAAAAATTCCAATAATGAACATATAACAGCAGAGTTAGTACAAATCATAGCCTTAACTGTCCTCTACATAACACTAAAAACCTAAACTAAACTAAACTCTGTCCTAACAGCACTGTCCGACCGCTTTGTTTTCATCAGCCCACAGGCATCACTGGATGCGGATACGGCAGGGCTTGTGGTCAACACACTCCTCTCCCAGCCGTTGTCAGTTTTCATGACCAGAGCGCTACTTCCCCATCAAGTAGTGCATCAGTTGCATCCTGCTAGCCAACAGTGCTCGGCAGACCGAACGGTCACCCATCCAAGTGCTAGCCAACCTTACTGTGCTTAACTTCGATGATCTGACGGGAACCAGTGTTATCACTGTGTCAAGGCGATTGGCTCTATACAACACTACCATTTAAAATAGTTACTGTACATTTGTAAACATTTGCGCCATCATTAAACCCAGGTGTCAAAAACAGTTTGGAAAAATTCAGGGTTTGGTTTTTTTATCCAAGATTTTGACCTTGTCCATAAAGAAAGCATATGGGGATGCTGTAATGGACATCAGCAATGTGCAAGGTTGCGTGAAGAAGTTTGGTAACAGATAAAACAAACATGCAGGTGAGCTGCACAACAGACAGCCAACGACCTCTGCCACAGACACCAGTCAAGGTGATTTGAAGAGGCAGATGGTTCATAATTCACAGTCAACAGCTTTAAAATTATTCTGAGAAAAATGAGTTAAGAAGCAAAACCCTAAATTTTCCCAAACTGGTTTTTACACCTGGGTTCAGCAGAGGTGCAAATGTGTAGAAATGCATGGTGACTATGTTGAACAGTAATGTCTTATAGAGGGCAGTGCAGGCTATGATTTTTATTAATTTTGCTGTTGTATGTTCATTATTAAATTTTTAAGATACAGGGGAAATTACTTTTTGATCCACCCTGATACAATCAACAGATGTACGTAGAAAAGGGCAAATCATTTTTGTGTATGGGCTAAAGTACATACAACAAAAAAGATGGACCAAGACACCAAATCTGCTGTAAATTCTATAAGTAGAAAGTTAGCTGAATCATCAGGTGAATATGGTGACGTTTCATTGTAGTACGCAAGATTAAGCCCTTAGAGATTGTTGGGACTTCCATAATAATGAAATTGGCTTTCACAATTTTGTAAGTATTTTAGAAATTCATGAAGGTATATTTGGCTGTGGATCAAAGTATTTCAATAAATGATGTATTACAAAATATGTATTTGTGTAGTAGTATCATAGAGATTTAACATTTAATGTGTGTGTAACTCGTAAATAAATGCAGACCAAATTGACTACATATACATGGTGAGCATGCATTTTCATCATGTTAGATTTATATTGATCGAGATTAGACATTTATATTGATGTAGGTTGCATACACCATTTATTTGGTACATAGGTTCATCAATTCTAAAACAGTAGTGAATTAAAGTGCCATCACTATAATAATAACTATGATGGCTTTTTCTACATTTTTGTCTAAATGGTTGTGATGACAACATAACATTTACTGGTTCAGTAACTGGTGAATTATTTTTTAATTGATTTAAGCATGTTATGTTTCTTTGTGACAATTATTATCATGCTGAAATCAACAACTGTGTGTCATTTTACAGTTTGTTCTAAAACACAAAGAATGGGTATCTCTGCGAGAAGTGGCTGCTTACCCAAGCTCAATGTGTCCATCTCATCCAGGAGCACTGAAACTTGTTACATCTTTGATTAAACAAATTGTTGAATTTCACCCTGACATTCAATACATACATATTGGTGCCGATGAGGTATGTTTGGTTTTATCTGTTTGTTATATGCTTTTTATATCCTTTCATACATAGTGTAAGAACATCGTTACTCATACCTGTATAATTTCAGGTTTGGCACCTAGGCATATGTCCAACATGCATTCGAAGAACAGAAACAAGTAAACATGGAAAAGCACAGTTATTCCTGGAACACATTCTGGGAGTTGCCCAGTTTGTTCGAGATACCTACCCCACATTACGTGTCATAATGTGGGATGACATGCTTCGTAGTATTGATTCTTCTGTTATGAATGGTAAGTGTGGTTTTAGTTGTTTTTCTCAATCCTTTTTTTTTTTAATTTTTAAACTAAAAGACAGAAAATTTTAAAGGATCTGTCAAAGTAGTCAAATTAAAAATCCATCTATTGCACCAGTTATTTCATTCTTTATTTCACTTTACTATTTAAAAACATAGTTCTTATTAAGAAGTAATATGCTGATAGGCTACTGATATATCCAGAACAAATGTTACCTATGTAACAAAATCATCAAGCTGGTTATCGATATAAATTAATAATAATTTTTTCTTTCAGATATTACTTGATTTTCTTCCAGAGAAAATAATGACAGCTGTGACCGCTCGTTGCTAATCTTTCTTGTGGATGAATTACATGCTCATATTGGTTGGAATTGAGGTCTTTCCTCACCTTAATACATGTAATATGACAGTGATCAACCCAAAAACATATCGACAATAGCCCTGCTCACTCATTCATATTAAGTATTTCAGTATTAAATATGCCTCAAGTAATTTCAGTAGAAATTACTCATCTTGTGCAACAATGAGCATATCAATTCTCTCTCTCTCTCTCTCTCTCTCTCTCTCTCTCTCTCTCTCTCTGTGTGTGTGTGTGTGTGTGTGTGTGTGTGTGTGTGTGTGTGTGTGTGTGTGTGTTTGTTTGTTTGTTTGTTTGTGTGTGCCTGTGTATGTAGACATATATAACACACACAATGGAAAACCCAGGACGGAGTGTAACGATATAATGAAAAGGATAGCTGCTACTCACCAAATAGCGGAGATGTTGAATCACTGAAAGGCACAATGAAAAAGTAGTCTTTCTGTTGTGCCTTTCTGTGACTCGGCATCCCACACACACACACACACACACACACACACACACACACACACACAAACACGGACACAGTGCCTGATAGTCACGTATTTTACTCTCGTCTTTGCATGGACATATCTGTATCTGCCAACAACCACATGGGGCTAGGGATGTATGGTGAATTATGTCTGCAGTGGACATAAAAAAATTAAATATTAATTTCATTATTAATTGTTGGCTTTGATGCACCAAATACTTTTTAAAGTGATATTGATGTATAAGTAGGGTCCTGAATGTGAAAATCTAGAATACTTGCCATATAGTGGAGATGCTGAGTTGCAGATAGACACAACAAAAAGACTTTCACAAATAAAGCTTTTAGCCAGTAAGGTTGTCATCAACAATAGATGACACACACACACACACACACACACACACACACACACACACACATGCAGCTCTCACACACAACTGCAGTCTCAGGCAACTGAAACCACACTGCGAGCAGGAGCACCAGTGCATGATGGGAGTGGTGACTGGGTGGGGATAAGGAGGTGGCTGGGGTGGGGAGGGTGAGGGATAGTATGGTATGGGTGGCAGACTGTGAAGTGCTGCAGATTAGACGGAGTGCAGGGGGGGGGGGGGGGGGGTAGCGGAAAAAGAGAGAAGTAAAAATACTGGGTGTGATAGTGGAATGACGGCTGTGTAATGCTGGAATGGTAACAGGGAAGGGACTGGATGGATGAGGACAGTGACTATAGGAGGTTGAGGCCAGGAGGATTATGGGAACATAGGATGTATTGTAGGGAAAGTTCCCACCTGCACAATTCAGAAAAGCTGATGTCAGTCGGAAGGATCCATATGGCACAAGCTGTGAAGCAGTCATTGAAATGAAGGATGTCATGTTTGGCAGCATGCCCAGCAACAGGGTGGTCCATTTTTTCCTTGGCCACAGTTTGTTGGAGGCAGTTCATGCGGACAGATAGCTTGTTGGTTGTCATGCCCACATAGAATGCAGTACAGTGGTTGCAGCTTAACTTGTAGATCACAAGACTGGTTTCACAGGTAGTCCCATCAGAGGAGCATTCCCCTCATAACCCAGGACTGGAGCAACTGAATTACATTCTCTGCCAGGGTTTCGACTACCTCTCGTTGTGCCCTGAAATGTGAAATGTCCTACCCACTATCCTTTCCACCCCTCTCACAGTGGTATTCTATTGTCCACTGAACCTACACAATAGACTCATCCATCCTTACACAACCCCTGCTCTGAACCCCATACCTCATTACTCATACCTGGGTTATAGACCTAGATGCAAGACCTGCCCCATACATCCTCCCACCACAGCCTACTGCAGTCTGGTTACAAACATCACCTATCCTGTCAAGGGCAGGGCTATATGTGAAACCAGTCATGTGATCTTTTCTGAATTGCGCAGGTGGGAACTTTCCCTGCAATACATCATATGTTTCCATAACTCTCCTAGCCTCAACCTTCATTAGTCACTGTCCTCACCCATCCAGTCCCTTCCCTGTCCCCATTCCAGCACCACACAGCCATCATTCCACCTTCACACCTAGTCTTTTCACTTCTCTCCTTTTCCCCTACCCCGCCCCCCACCTCTCCCCTGCCCACTGTCTAACCTGCGTAATCTGCAGCAATTCACTATCTGCCACCCCTACCATACTCTCTCTTCCCAGCCTCCTCCTTACCGCCACCCAGTCGCCTCTCCCATCATGCACTGGTGCTGCCTGAGACTGCAGTTGCGTGTGCGTGTGTGTGTGTGTGTGTGTGTGTGTGTGTGTGAGAGAGAGAGAGAGAGAGAGAGAGAGAGAGAGAGAGAGAGAGAGAGAGATCTCTATTGTTGAAGAAGGCCTTACTGGCTGAAAGCTTTTTGTTGTGCCTATCCGCTACTCAGCATCCCTGCTATATGGTGAGTAGCAACTTTCCTTTTCATAATACTGTTACATTCCATCCTGGATTTTCCATTGTTTGAAAATATTGAATATGGCATTCATTGTGAAAAGTCACATCTACTACTGAGACTTAAATTTATGGGTTAAGTTTAACTGGATAATTTAAAATATTTATGGAATCTTGTAGAAGACTTCATTAAAAACAATAAATATTTTTTTCAGTATTTTAAAATATAAAGTTCCTGAGTATATTACAATATTTTCATAAGGTGTGTGCAACATACTCCCCCCTCCTTGATATTGCAAGGGTTAGTTAACATTTCAATTGAATTTTTTCTGTCTTGCCCTGATATCTAACTGCATTGTTATGGCAGGTGCCTTACTTGGCGGTGCATTACACGACTCCAGCCTGGGCTATTGGCTCAAGAAGGATACACTAAGCTCACACAGATACTGCATCTCATTGTAGGATTGTGATCACCTACTCACCTCAAAGACTAGAAGCATCCATACGTACATACAGCAATTGTAAAGCAGACAACAGAAACGTCTACATAGCTTTTTATTCTTAACCACTAAACTATTATATGGTTTTCATTCACAACTATCATTCGTTCAGTAGGTACATATAGGTTACACACCACTCTCCTGTAGGGATATGTCATCATCCTCATCAGCCAATTCAATCATTAAATGATGTGGCCTCTTCGAGTCGTGGATTCAGGAAGGCTTTCAGCAGTCTTCTCCAAGTGGGACGGTCTTGGGCAGTTCTCTGCCAGGTGTTACCAGCGATCTTCTTGATGTCTTTGTCCCATCTGTCTGATGGTCTTCCTCTAGGCCTCCGGTGCTCCCTCGGACTCCACTCCAGTACTAGCTTCGTCCATCTGTTGTCTTTTCTTCTTGCGACATGGCCAGCCCACTGCCATTTCGAGGAACCTACTGTCTCTAAGATGTCATTAACCTTCGTCACAGACCGGATGTCATCTGCCCTTTTCCTATCCTTTCTTGTATAGCCCAGCATTGATCTCTCCATGGCTCTCTGTGCTGTCCTAAGTTTCCCTTTTGTAAATGAGTTCAGTGTCCATGTCTCACAGCCATACGTCATCACAGGAAGAATGCATTGATCAAATACTGCTTTCTTCAAATTTACTGACATTTTTGATCTGAATACTTTTGAATTCTTCCCAAATGCTTGCCAGCCAAGCTTGATGCGTCGATAGATTTTTGGCCTTATGTCTCTCTTCATATTTATAATCTGGCCAAGGTAGACATATTCACTGACCTCTTCTAGTAGACTGTCCTTGACTTTCACATCTCCAGCTGGGACCCATTTGTTGGACATTACTTTTGTTTTGGAAAGGTTCATGTTCAAGCCAACCAGCTGACATTCCAATGCAAGATCTGTAACTAAGTTTTGGAGCTCTGCGAAGTCTTTGGTCAGTAAGGCAATATCATCAGCAAATCTCAAGTTGGTAAGCCTTCTTCCATTAACTCTAATTCCCTTACCTTCCCAGCTGACTTTGACATAGCCATTTCCAATACAGCAGAGAACAGTTTTGGGGAGATGAAATCGCCTTGCTGGACACCCCTCATGATGCGGAATTCTTTAGTTGATTCGCCGATGTTAACATAAGCTGAAGAATTCTCGTAGATTTTCCTGAGCACTTCAGTGTATGCTGCTCCCACTCCTTGCTCACTCAAAGCTTGGAGGACAGCTACATGGCTAATGGAGTCAAATGCCTTTTCAAACTCAACAAAGGCAATGCAGAGAGGCAGTTGGTATTCATTCGCTCTGCTTATCACTTCACTAACGGTCCGAATGTGGTCAATAGTGCTAAAATTGCTTCGGAATCCTGCTTGTTCTATAGGTTGGGCTGAGTCTAGGGCAGAACTAATTCGGTTTAACAAGATCTTTGTGAAAATTTTGTACAAAATTGAGAGCAAGCTGACAGGACGGTAGTTTTTAATATTGTGAATATTTCCTTTCTTGTGTATCAATATAATCTTAGCCTTGTTCCACGATAATGGGATTGAAGCATAGTGCAGGCAGGAAGTAAATACTTTTGCCAAGTGATTTATTGTTACCTCTCCTGCCAGTTTGACGATGTCAACGCTGAGCTCATCATCACCCGGCACTGTTCCCTTCTTCATGGTATCTAGAGCACACTTGACTTCCGAAGGGAGTATATCTGGAACACTAGGTACATCATTTAATTTAAATACACTCAAATTTTCCCTCGGATTGCTATACAATTTGCTATAAAAGCTTCTGATGAACTTCAAAACCTCCTCCTTTTCAGTGATTCGACTGTCATTTCCATCGAGTGTGATAATCTGCTTTTTACCGATTGTGAGTTTGCATTTGGCTGACTTTAAATTTGTCTTGTTCTCCAAGCTTGCTCGTAAGGTGTCTTCAGTGAATTTCTGTATCTCAGTTTTCATTTCTCTTCGCACTGCCTTACATAGTTCAGAATACGCTACCATGTCACGATCGGTTTGGATTTTCATTTCTCTCCTCTGTTGTAAAAGGGTTTCAGTTTTGGCACTGAATTTCTTTGGTTGTTTATTTTTTTTGGCATAGGCCACCGACTTCTTGTGCGCTTGAAACAATCATTTCCTCCAAATCACCATCTTTAGTTACGTGGAACTTGCTTTGGAGGACTTCTTGGAATTTCGAGGAACGTTCTTCCAGATTTTTGAGGTTGATTACCCTTCTCTTCCCTTTCATTAGTTTATTCCTTTCATTTCTTACATTGAGTTCGACCCTTGCTCTCACAAGACGGTGATCACTGCCAGTGTTGAACTGATTTAGCACTGATACATCTTTTACAATCTGCGGAATGTTTGACAGAATAAAGTCTATCTCATTTTTGACACTGAAATTTGGGCTCCTCCAAGTCCATTTTCGGACAGGGTGCTTCTTAAAGAACGTGTTCATGATGGACATACTGGTGTACTCAGCGAACTGGACTAATCTCTCACCTCTATCGTTTCGGTCGTCAATCCCATAGTTGCCCACCACTGTGTCACCTTGTTTCTTGGTGCCAGCTTTTGCATTGAAATCGCCAATGACCCTCTGGAAGTGACAATCGCTACCTTTTTTACAGGTGCTATCCAGACTTTCATAAAAGGATTCAATTTCTTTGTCAGGGTGGCTTGAGGTGGGAGCGTACACCTGAACAATCTGTATTTTATACCTATTCGACACCTTCAGGACCATTCGAACTGTCCTGCTGGAAGTTCCTTCTAAGACAGATACTCTATCAGCAATATTCTTGTTGATTAAGAACCCAACTCCATTGAGTTTTCCTTCTGGGTCACCACAAAAGTAAAACAAGTTGCCAGAGTGCAAACGGAGACAGTCTTCCCCTTTTCGGCGTACTTCGCTTAAACCAACAATACTCCAGTTGATTTTTGTAAGCTCTTTCTCGATCTCTTCTAGTCTGTCGTTGCCTATTAGAGAGCGACAGTTATATGTACAGACTTGAAGAGTCTGTATCTTCTTCTCAGCACCACTTGGTGTTTGGGACATCAAAGTTGCTCCCATCCGGAGATTCGACTGTGGGGCTATTACTCCGGAAAATTTAACATTAATGTCACACAACATAACTCGAAGGTGAGAAGCATAATCGCCACGCTTGCTTCAGAACGGATTGGCGATATAATTTCCAGGCCGCCCCCGACATGGGGTACAGACGCCTTTGGTAGGCCGCTCCATTAGAGTACGGACGCCACCACGCTGCTAGTTTTGGTCCACCCCGGGTATTTCATTTCCCCAGTGCCACCCATATCTGAGAGGCTTTCCTCTATCCGCCACCTGGGGAGGCACCCGATGGGGGACTAGCAACCCCACATGGGGTAGGGATATGTAACACCACAAATTTCCCCACTCAGATGAATGATGCTGCTGTTATTACATAAACTTAAGCAATTAAGTGTCTGTTATGAGATACCACAGAACCCTTTCACAGTTATTTATTGTATCATGCATAACATCTCTGCTCAGTTTCCAAGGCAATGTTGTTAGATTTTCTATATTAATCTTATAGTTAACACCATATTCACAGATTTCAACTGCTTATATCAGTATTGGAAACAAAAGAAAAATTTGGAGTAGGTAGTAAAATCCATGGAGAAGAAATAAAGACTTTGAGGTTAGCCGATGACATTGTAATTCTGTCAGAGACAGCAAAGGACTTCGAAGAGCAGTTGAACGGAATGGACAGTGTCTTGAAAGGATGCTATAAGGTGAACATCAACAAAAGCAAAACGAGGATAATGGAATGTAGTCGAATTAAGTCGGGTGATGCTGAGGGAATTAGATTAGGAAATGAGACACTTAAAGTAGTAAAGGAGTTTTGCTATTTGGGGAGCAAAATAACTGATGATGTTCGAAGTAGAGAGGATATAAAATGTAGACTGGCAATGGCAAGGAAAGCGTTTCTGAAGAAGAGAAATTTGTTGACATCGAGTTTAGATTTAAGTGTCAGGAAGTCGTTTCTGAAAGTATTTGTATGGAGTGTAGCCATGTATGGAAGTGAAACATGGACGATAAATAGTTTAGACAAGAAGAGAATAGAAGCTTTCGAAATGTGGTACTACAGAAGAATGCCAAAGATTAGATGGGTAGATCACATAACTAATGAGGAGGTATTGAATAGAATTGGGGAGACGAGGAGTTTGTGGCACAACTTGACAAGAAGAAGGGACCGGTTGGTAGGACATGTTCTGAGGCATCAGGGGATCACAAATTTAGCATTGGAGGGCAGTGTGGAGGGTAAAAATTGTGGAGGGAGACCAAGAGATGAATACACTAAGCAGATTCAGAAGGATGTAGGTTGCAGTAACTACTGGGAGATGAAGAAGCTTGCACAGGATAGAGTAGCATGGAGAGCTGCATCAAACCAGTCGTAGGACTGAAGACCATGATGATGACGACGACGACGACAATCAGTATTGGACCCTCTTGACGTCTCACAAGTTTTCACCCTCAGTTAAATTTTACAATTTACCCTCAACATTAGGGTATATTGTTTTGTGAGTACATAATGTGGGCTGTGTCTCATACCGAGAGTATATCCCTAGACATCAAAAGTTACTTAATATTTGTTTGCTCTGTATATTTTTCTTTGATCAGAATTACAACATTTTCAGTAAGTCTCTTTTTCAGCTCTAAATATAACAAGTTTATCCCTTTGTGGTAACTGCAGCCATGCAGATGGAGCTACATTTTGAGTACTTAGTAACTTTTGAGTTTTGCATAGCAGAAGTCTTTAATCTGTTGAACTGTGATTGTGGTCTGCATGCAGAGATCGGACTCTGGTGCCATTCTTCATAATTTCTTAAGTACTAGACCAGCAATATATGGCCTTAGAGTAAGGCTCAAAATCTTCAGTATTCCATCTGTCACGAAACTATATTCACACAGCATGTCTTTGTTAATAAAGACTTCTCGCACATCATTTTACATTTCTCTCAGTGATGGTATTCCTATATTATTTCTCCCTTTCCTCTCTACAGATGTAGGTCCCCCATCCATGGTATATCTACGCTATTCACCCGATACTTCATATATAAGGGCGCAGTATCCTGCTTACCAATTTACACCTCTGTTCTCTCCTCCCTAATCATGTGTTTAAGATGAACTTGCCCATATCTGATTGTTTGACTTTCCTTCTTTGTGGTTCTCAAATACTTCTCTGTCCTCCTCTGCAGTCAGTTATTTAACTTAGCAGTACCTTGTTATTTTTAACATTTATTGACTTTCAGTTATTTATTCGACACTTATATTAGGTTAGTCAAAACTTATGGCAACTTTTTCTGCTATGGATGTTCATGATACCTTTTGGCTCTAAGCTGGATGTTAGCATATTAGCAAATATAAAGTAAATAAATACAATTTCCCTCTCCAGCGTGACATTGCTAACATCTGCGCATTATTTTGCAGGGTACATTTGTGAAAGTAATAAAGTTATTCTTCTGACATATAATTAATCATATTTAGGTCTTCTCTGAGTGTGTGCATGATGGTATATCACTGTAGTGCAAAAATCCCATTTGTCCCTGTGAACATGTCTATCTGTGAAATTGTAATCCTGGTAAATTTGTCCAAAAGAATAAATTCACTGGGAGTCAAACTAGCAGAAAAGTTAAGGGTCCTGCTATCAGAACTAGTGAACATTGAAAGAGGGAGGATAGAACTGGTATCTGTTGAGGGAAGCGTAAAAGGAAATAAAACATGAGGTATGTTGAGGGGAGGAACGAAAGGCGACAGCCGAAAACAGATACCCTTCGCACATCCCATCTCGTGTTCCCTTACTGGTGGTGCATCACTGGTGGCTCAGAGGATAATGGTGGCTCTCTGTTCTACAGAACAGTCATTACCAGCTTCACCCTCAAAGGCCCCCAAAAATGGCCTCAACATCCTGCTATTTCATATTAATGAAGATTACATGACCTTCAAAAATATGTTTTTGCTAAAAAAATTAATGGATTGTATTGCACAACCAACCTTTCTTTCATGGTTTTGGATATCATATCAATATAATATTTATCTTCTAGGACATTTTCTGTGTGTTAATAACTCAATAGAGAATCCATTTCTGGTGTGATTGGTACCTCCAGCTGCATACCATCTCATCCAATAAGCACAACCATCTTTAGAACCTAAATCTGAGTCACAAATCTTTATAACTCTTTAATATTTATTTTCATTCACCATTGCATGTAACATAGGTGTATTAGCTCCACATTTACCTCAAAATCATTCTTTAACTATTGAGAAATAAGGAGTCAAGTGTGAAATATATCCTTAAATTAGTGCATCGCTTCTGCTCATCTCTCAGTTAAATCAAGATTTGTTCCTCATCTGTTTTTGGTATCATAACAGTGCATGATTTCTGTAAACCATCATTCATGATGTCAAATCATTGTGAGTTTCATTAATGATGTATGTGAGCTCCGTTCATCCCGGGTAATAGAATAGCGAATGACTTCAGCCAGATATCACAAGTGCCGTATTTGATCTTCAATTACTATAGGTATCATAAAAATGAGAGTTTTTTTTATATAAAACTATTCATGAGCGACATGTGCGACTGTGAATCATCATAGATAGCTCTCAGTGAATGATTTTGGATAAATCATCATAATTGTTTTACATTATACAAATTCAATGTGATCTGAATTCATCAAAGGTAGCGAAACGCTGAATGAAGTATATAAAGTACCATAATGTCCTTCAGTGGTGGATGAAATATGCAAAGAAACATAAGTGTTATACATGATTTTAATTCATCACACATATTTTATAGGTTAATGAAGTGCATAAAGATAGTTTATCTCCTCTTGTACGGAGGATTACATAAACCATCATCAAAAGGCAAACGTGTAGCCTCTACAGAGATATATCATCTCCTGGTCTGATAGTAAATCATCCTAAGCGTTTCTTTATTTACCTTGCTTTTAATTTTTTGTATGTAGTCTCCCGTCCATTTTAAAAAAATCAAGTAATGAATAGTGAGTATAACAAATGGGAAATAACCCAAGCTTCACAATTGCTGAGACACCTATTTACATGGGTACCAGCTTCCTATCTTGTAATTAAATATTATCAATAAGTTACAAACAATATATGTAACCTATGTGACGCAAATCCTTCAGTAATAGCATATTAGTAATGAAATGATAAGAGTAAATATGAAGACAAATGGAATGTAGAACATATTTTTCACACATAGGTGGACTGTTGTATTCAGATATCGTTGTGGATGCATTACTTCTAAGAAAACACAATACTGTTTAATGTCTCCAAAGGTATGCCATATTGTACTCCTATTCTTAAACTTCCTAAGTCATCTTTGACTATGAATGACAGTTCAGGTGAATGTCTTTCTAGATGTGTTGTAATCATATTATAGGTAGTTCTAATGCTTTGGACGATGATTTAAGTGTGAAGTAGATATACTAACTTTCACTACTTTTTCGAGATGACTTACTTGTTTTCCACAGCCAATCTTCTTCGCTCGCTTCTGGAATCTCTTCAAACTTCTTCTCCGAAGAGTGATGCTAGATACAGGAATATTTAAAATTCTCCCTCTACTTGTGAAATAAGTAGATACTCAAAGGTTACTTTTCATCAACTAACGATATATTAAAATGTCCTACAGAACGAACTTCTCCCTTCTCACATAAACATCTGACTTCTTGTAAGTCACCTGTATCACCTCATGTCAGAAACAAATCTAATTACATCCATGAAATAGTTGGCTTAATAACCATAACTCTATATCACAGGATTCATGAAATACATCGTTCCTCTAGCAAGGCTGGAATAAGAGTTTTTTAAGAGTTCTGTTTTCACTAACAATAGCCACTGACACTATTATCACAGAGTTACATAAATACTCCATGGTCCTCTTATGCACTCACTAAACATTCATGGACTGCCCGACAGGTACTTGTCGCTGCCGTTCAACTGCCGCGTCTACATTCTTCCTGCGACTGAATTTAAATCTGCACACACACAGACATGTGACGTGCCGTAGGTAGGATTCCGCTCTCTCACACTCATATCTAAATTATTGTGTGTTGGAGATGGTAGAAGGATGAGTGGTTCTAGAATTTACGCAGGAATTCTCGAAACACTACAGTGTATAATAATAAAATAAGTATCAGTGTATGATTTTCTAGGAAGATTCATTTTACAGAAGCCCCATATGAATGTTCTCTAATTATATGATATTTAGTGTGAAAATAAATGATTTTGTATCTTATTCATGACCAAATAAATATAATATTACATAATGTTAGCAAGTATTCCCTGTGTAGTATTATTACCATGCTGTGCCAAGCAGCCCACCAACCCTATGAATCTTGAACTTTCCCTTGGTGGGGTGGCTTGTGCGCCCCAGTGATACAGACAGTGACACTGTAGGTGCAAGCATAACTGAAGAGTATCTGCTGAGAGGTTCCTGAAGAAAGGCAGTATCCTGTTCAGTAGTTGCAGGGGCAACAGTCTGGATGATTGACTGACATGCCGTTGTAACATCAGCCAGCATGGTGTTGCTGTGCTGGTACTGTAAATGGCTGAAAGCAAGGGCAAACTAGAGCCACCATTTTTTCCCAGGGGCATCCAGCTCTGCTGTATGATTAAATGCTGATGGTATGCGCTTGGGTAAAATATTCTGGATGTAGAATAGTCCCCATTCGGACCTCCCAGCAGGGACCGCTAAGGAGGATGTCAACATTGAGAGAAACAAAACTGGCATTCTACAGGTTTGAGCATGCAATGTTAGAGCCCTTAACTGGGCATGTAGGCCAGAAAATTAAAAAAAAAGGCAAATAGATAGGTTGATATTAGGTATAGTGGGAATTAGTGGAATTTGGTGGCTGGAGGAACAGGACTTCTGGTCAGAAGGTTATAAATACAGAATCAAATATGGGTATTGCAGGAGTAGTTTCAATAATGAGTAATGAAATAGGAATGCATGTAAGCTACTATGAACAGCACAGTGAATGCATTATCATAGTCAAAATGACGAGATTGTAAAAATGTATGGTGAGATAAAAGAAATTATTGAGGTAGTTAAGAGAGAGGAAAATTTAACTGTGTTGGGGAACTGAAATTTGATAGTAGGAAAAGAAAGAGAATAAAAAATAGTGGGTGAATGTGGACTAAGGAAAAGGAGTGAAAGAGGAAGCTATCACCGTAGAACTTTGCAAAGAGTGTCTGCTAGAACTTTGCAAAGAGTGTAATTTTATCATTGCTAACATTTGGTTTAAGAGTCTATCGAGGGCCAGATGTGGACTCTGTTGGTTATGAACTGTAGATCAAAACTGAAGAAATTGAAAAAAAAAAGTGTGAAATTGAGGAGATGGAACCTTGATAAGCTGAAAGGACCAGAGGTTGTTGGGAGTTTCGGAGGGAGCATTAGGCAACAATTGATTGGAACAGGCGAAAAGAATACAATAGAAGACAAATTAACCTTGAGATATGAAATAGTGAAGGCAGCAGAGGATCAGATAGGTACAAAGACGAGGCCTAGTAGAAATTCATGGATATCACATGAGATACTGGATTTAATTGATGAAAGGGGAAATATAAAAATCCAACAAGTGAAGAAGATGAAAGGGAATACAAAGTGAGAAAGATGAGATTGACAGGAAGTGCAAATTGCGCAAGCAGGAATGGCTAAAGGACTAATCTAGGGATGTAGAAGCACATACAAACAAGGGAAAGATAGATACCACTTATAGGAAAATTAAAAACTTATTTGGAGAAAACAGAAGCAGTTGTATGAATATCAAGAGCTCAGATGGAAAACCAGTAACAAGCAGAGAAGGGGGGGGGGGGGGGGGGGTAGAAAGCTTGAAGGAGTATATGGATGGCCTATTCGAGGGAGACGAACTTGAAGGTAATATTATGAATGGGGGGAGAGGATGTAGATGAAGAAGATGAGATGGGATACATGATACTGCTAGAAGAATTTGTCAGAGCACTAGAAAAGCCAAGTTGAAACATGGCCTCTAAAGTAAACAATAAACTGTCAGAACTACTCATATCCTTGGGAGGCCACCCCTGACAAAATTATTCCATGTGGCATGCAAGATCTTTGAAACAGCAAAATACACTCAGACTTCAAGAAGATTGTATTGATTCAAATTCCAAAGATAACATCTACCTCTACATGGATACTCCGCAAGTCACACTTAAGTGCCTGGCAGAGGGTTCATTGACTACTTTCACAATAATTATCTATTATTCCACCCGCAAATGGCATGCAAAAAAAAGAGCACCTATATCTTTCCGCACAAGCTCTGTTTTCCCTTATGTTATTATGATGATTGTTTCTCCCTATGTATGTTGGTGTCAACAAAATATTTTTGCATTTGGAGGAGAAAGTTGGTGCTTGAAATCTCATGAGAAGATCCTGCCACAATGAGAAACGCCTTTGTTTTAATAACATCAAACTCCATAACCTGTATCATGTCCCTGACACTCACTCCCCTGTTTCTTGATAATATAGACTGTCTTGCTCTTCTTTGAACTTTCGTGAAATACTCCATTAATCCTATCTGCTCAGGATCCCACACCACACAGAATTACTCCAAAAGAGGATGGACAAGCATAGTGTAGGCAGTCTCTTTAGTAGATCTGTTGCATCTTATAAGTGTTCTGCCAGTAAATTGCAATCTTTGGTTCACTTTTCCATCAGCATTTTCTGTGAGTTCTTTCCAAATTAAGTTGCTCATAATTGTAATTCCTAGGTATTTAATTGAATTTATAGTCTTCAGATTTGCTTGATTTGTTGTATTCCTGTTAGCATTCATGTGGATGATGTCACGCTTTTCATTACTTAGGGTCAATTGTCAATTTCCAAATCATACAGATATCTCTTCTAAATCGTTTTGCAATTTTTTCTGTTCTTTTGATGACTTTAGTAGACAGCCCAAGACAGCTCCTCCGATTGTCTCCTAAATTGTTTATGTCGATAAGGAACAGCAGAGGGCCTATAACACTACCTTGGGGAATACCAGAAATCACTATTGTTTTACTTGATGGCTTTCCATCAATTACTATGAATTGTGACCCCTCTGACAGGATGAAACCAGTCACATAACTGAGACAATATTTCATAAGCATGAAATTCAATTACAAGCCGCTTTTAAGGTACAGTGTCAAAAGCCTTCTGGAAATCTAGAAATACAGAATCAATTTGAAAACCCATGTCAATAGTACTCAGTACTTCATGTGAATAAAGAGCTAGTTGTGCTTCACAAGAACGATGTTTTCTGAATCCATGTTGACTTTGTGTCAATAGACTGTTCTCTTAGATGTAATTCAGGCTGTTCGAACACATTATGTGTTTCAAAATCGAGTTGCATATTGACATTAATGATGTGGGGATGTAATTTAGTGGATTACTCCTATTTCCTTTGTGGAATATTGGTGTGACCACTGCAACTTTCCAGTCTTTGGGTACAGATGTTTCATTGAGCGAGCGATTGTATATTATTGTTAAGCGTGGTGCTACTGCATCAGTGTACTGTGAAAGGAACCTAATTGGTTTACAATCTGGAACAGAAGACTTGCTTTTACTAAGTGATTTAAGTTGTGTCACTACTCTGAGGATATCTACTTCCAAGTTAATCATGTTTGCAGCTGTTCTAGATTTGAATTCTTTAATATTTACTTCATCGTATTTAGTGAAGGAATTTTGGAAGGCTGTGTTTAGTAACTCTGCTTTAGGAGCACTCTCATCAAAGTATTTCCATTGCTATCGTGCAAAAAAGGCATTGATTGTGTCTTGCCACTAGCATGTTTTACATACAACCAGAATCTCTTCAGATTTTCTGCCAGGTTTTGAGACAAAGTTTTGTTGTGCAAACTATTATAAGCATCTTGCATTCAAGTCCGTGCTAAATTTTGAGCCTCTGTAAAAGATCACCAATCTTGGGGATTTTGCAGTCATTTAAATTTGGCATGCTTTTTTGTTGTTTCTGCAACAGTGTCCTGACCCATTTTATGATCCAAGGGAGACCAGCTTCATTGTTTGTTAATTTGTTTGGTAGGAATGTCTCAGTTGCTGTCGATGCTATTTCTTTGAATTCAAGCCACATCTGGTAATTTGGAAGGAGCGGAGATTGTCTCTCAGGAAGGCACCAAGAAAATTTTTATCTGCTTTTTTGAATAGGTGTATTTTTCGCTTAGTTCTGGAGGATTCGGTGGTTATGGTATTCATTCTCTCTATGACAACCCTGTGTTTAGTAATCCCTGTATCCGTTTTGATGCTAGTTATTGGCTGAGCAGCAGCAGATGCAGACAGGTGTGAATATTACCAAACTACCAGTTTAATAAGTCATGGTTGCAAAATACTGAGATGAATTATTTTCAGAAGGAAAAACTTATAAAAGTCAACCTACCAGAAGATCGGGTCTTCCCATAGAAGATTGGTTAAGGAAAGGTAAATCTACATTTGTAGCATTTATAGACTTATAGAAAGCTTTTGACAGTGTTGACTGGAATACTCTTTTTGAAACTCTGAAGGTAGTGGGAGTAAAATACAGGGAACAAAATGCTAATTACAACTTCTACAGAAACAAGACAGCAGTTATACAAGGGAAAGGCCATGAAAGGTGTAGGGAGCTGGGGTTGCTTTGTGTGCAGTAGGTCAAGCACAGGGTGTGGAGAGTGGTCCAGAGTAACACCCACAGGTGTGAGAGAGATAGCAGTATCTGTGATTACATTTATTTGCCAGGATGAGTGTACAGAGTTTGAACTGGCTCAGTGTGTTGTATGGTAGCCAGGCATCAGAGCATGCCATGAAGAATTGCTGATGCGCCCCATCAGTGAGTCTTTATGTTGAAACCACAGGTCAGTGTGTTGCAGCCACGTATTGTAATACAG
Organism: Schistocerca serialis cubense; assembly: GCF_023864345.2. Lineage (NCBI taxonomy): Eukaryota > Metazoa > Arthropoda > Insecta > Orthoptera > Acrididae > Schistocerca > Schistocerca serialis. The sequence continues at coordinate 1,128,923,697 of NC_064639.1, forward strand.
GCAGCAGCATGGAGCTGGGTAGGCATTGCTTGCCCTTGAGGTTCTGCAGTACAGTGCGGCCCTACATCTCACCACTCTCATAGATAACCTGTATTGCAGTTAGGTGAGGATGGCTGGCTGTGTGGTCCAGGATGTAAGTTGTCATGAAGGTCAGGCATCTACCATGGATAACCAAGACTGGAGCAGGTGTTCACGACTCCGCCAGGGGGCTGCAGGAGTGTGCCACACGTAGATAGTGTGGAGATGAGAGCTTGCAGATCCTCTTTTATTGGTTCCGTCAGCTCTCCCTGTCTAACTTTTATGGTTCAATAATTATTCTCAGTTGTGGAGCTTGGGTCTTCTGCAAGATTTTTCTATTGCAATGGCACTCTCATGCTTGAAGTTATGGAGAGTTATTTCATACTGTCCTATTATGTCGTTTTGTGGTATTTGCTCTTTTACTTCCCTCACTTAGAGGTTGTGTGATAATGTTTGCATGGTGCGCTGTCTTCCGCTCTATTGGTGGTATGCCGTGTTGACATTCCAATTGGCACCCAAGCTGGCCACCTCGGCTCTGAGCTCACCACGTACAACTTTCAAAAAAATTTAGACATGTACACAAAATTATTCTGCAGTGTAGTACTGCTTCCTTATGCAAAAAAAAAAGGTCATCCCAAATTTTGCCTCTGATATCCTCTGCAACAGTCTTGACATGTACATATATAATTGTACACTGTACTCATTGCACCAACTTTTTTGATCATGTAAGCTGACCCATATTGGTCTTTCTTTTGTCCCTTTAATTTGCTGCTATTATTCTTAAGCTTTTGTGTACTGAACCCTTTTCAAAATTATGCTATATTGTTCCCATGCCTCTCATTACAAGCTATCACAGATTTATAAATTTTCTTAGTCTATGCTTTCCAGGTTATGTCCGTTAATCACTTGATGGGCATCTGGTGAGTCAATAGGTCCGGAGAATGGATATCTCTACATCAGAAACAAAAGTAAAGTACACAAACTGCTGCCATGAACATGGCAAGTCTGGTGTTTTTGTAATGCTTATAGTTATCATATTCCAATGTCAGTTCTCTTGACATGTTGTCGCTGAATGTATTGAAACATTTGAGTCATGGAAATTTTTCCATGCTGAGATGTTATTAGTGTATCTAAAGAATGTATGAGGTCAGAATTTAGGGTGTTGCTAAGTTGGGTTAGATTTTGTGTGGGCTGTACTTGCAGCAGTTTCTGTGGCCAAGACAAAGCAAAATCAATCAGTTGGAGTACAGTAATTCCTGTGAGTGTAGCTGAGAGGCAGAATTTCATCCCGGCTATTCACAAGTTGTGCCGTTCACCAAATTACTGCTGTTACACAACTCTAATTTTACCATGCCTGTAGGTTTCCCATTCTACAGCAATTCATCATCACAGTTTCTTGTGCAAAAGCTGAGCAGCTCCAGTATGCTCCAACCTTCTTAAAATGATGTTCTGTGGCCAATATTTCCTTCTGGAATTTCGTTGCCTCTGCTTTCACTAGAAACAGTTGCACTCCACATGTCTGCATGTCAGTCTTCACTTCTCTGGCTGGACAAATTGGGATGGTTTCCTTTAGACACTCCTATAGGTCCTCTCCATCATGTGTTGTAGTTTCTGCTAGTCTCAACCATTTGAGAAACTGGTGTGGCAGTAGTAATACTGAACCCAGTTATCTGATTACCACATAGTAAACTGCATCTTATAAAGGTTCTACTTCTAGTCTTGCATAATTGAGTCCATCTGTTGTCTGCAGTAGTCTGGCTACTGCAATTTTACTGTGTAGTAAGCTCAATTGGTTCTGTATTTCTCCCAAATCACTGTTTAAATGCTATGGTTTTGGTAGCACTTGTCATCAGTTGCACTTGTCCAGTTGTGTCATTCAACTCCTGAATATCTTCATTATCCACCGTTCAAAACACTGTCGTTTAATTTTTTTCTCATATGCCCAACCACCCTCTTTCCCTGCAAAATAGTGCCAATGGTACAGTGTCAGCGACTTGCATCAATCAAGTTCTCAGTCTGCCAGATAATAACCTCAATTCCTTGTACTTACCCTGCACCATGATGAGAATTTTGTTCGATTGCACTTCCCTATGTAATTCTATGAATGCATCTTGCAACCTGTGACCTTCATTCCTTATCTCTCTCACATCAACCATCAACCACAGCCTGGTTAGTAGCACTTCTGGGTGACTAGCAAACACACCTGACTCTGAGAGTTGAATGTGAACTGTATGCATTAATTGCTCCTCTGTTGGTCTTCAGGACTACCGCTACCCATCCAGTTGTCCATCCTGATCTGTCAACTGATAAAAGGAACTTCCATCTACATCCACATCTTTGTACATACTCTGCAAGCCACCATGTGGTACATGGCAAAAGTTACATTGTACTACTACTAGTCATTTCCCTCCCTGTTCCACTCACAAATAGAGATAAAAGAAAACGACCATCTGTATGCCTCCGCACGAGACCAAATTTCTCATATCTTTTGTTTGTGGTCCTCACACAAAATGTATGTTGGGAGCAGTAGGATTCTGCAGTCAACTGCAAATGCTAGTGATACGCCTGCTAACCCGCTCAGCAGAACAGTTAATTAGGAGTGTGGAAAGGGCCAAATAAGGTTGGGGTCAGTTTCACCTGCTAATTGTAATTTAATAACACATTTACAACCAAAGTGGCACATAGCCAAACCTTTACCAAATGCAACTGTTCCATGGATGAAGGCCTGCAAACAAAAAATCTGAACAAATCAACAAGATAAAAATCCAACTAAAATAGCAATAAAATAATTAAAAAAATCATGTCACAGCTAGGTGAAAAGTCTCAAGACAAAGTAGATAGAACAAACATTTGCAAGGTGCAATACAAATGGCTGAAGGTCACAATTAAGTTTCAAAGTTTTAAAATAATCTTTTAAAGGCAGAAGCCCGCAATGTTTAACCTTGAAAGATAATTTTAAAAATAAGGTTGCAAGACAAAGCCCACAATTAATTTTGCAAAATTTTTAAGAAAAAAAGAAAAAAATAACCATAAGCCTTAAATTTTCAGTAGCTGAAAACAGATAATTAAACACCAGTGGGAGAGACAATAAAGACAACAGATAATTAAACACCAGTGGTAGAGACAATAAAGACAACGGCACTCAGAAGCCTCCAGGGATGTCGGTCTGCTCTCGTTCACTTAGGCGAGATAGGTGGTGAGCCCAACTACACCTGATCCGTCAGGACCCAACCAGGGGACAGCCACGGACCGACCGACACAATGACTTGCTTCCCGTCAATCAGTACATGAGAACTCAAACAGAAAAGGTTACAAACATGATAATCCACAATGTAGTATGTATTAGCTGTCAAAATTACACACCATGTTGGACAGCGACAATGGGTGAGGAAAGGACTCTGCCTGAAATTACATTAGTGGCCAGGGCAGGTAACCGGAACACGAACGGCCACTAGGCAGAAAATTCTGCTGGTACACTTGAATTTGAAACACAGTAATATAGTTAACTTCACCCAAAAGAACACTGCCTGAATTTACGTCAGTGCCCAGGACAGGTAACCAGAACACTAATGGCCACAAGGCAGAAAATTCCACTGGCGCACTCAAATTGTAGACAACCAAAATAGTTAATTGCACTGCATGGCGACTAAAATTCAGCAGTAGAAATGCTCGGTGTTGCTCATAGGAAAACTTCGCCAACAGCAAACCACCGAAATGAATGGACGTGGCTTGGGTAGTTGAAACCACTACTCAACTTTGACGTCCTGGGCCGGTGAACCACGAAGCCCATAATGATCGGACAGCTCCACACACGCTCCAACACTGTGCGGGGACTGCCAGTTGACCCAGTCGACTGTGCCACGAGGAGATAACTTCCCTCGTCTGCAACAACCGACCGACTACCTGCAGACCCCCTAGCCGGAAACTGTATGCACCAAACCAAAGATGGTACACAGCCCAAATATCGATACACATCACTGCTGCCACACGTAGAAGGAAGAAGAACCATGACGTAACCGCAACAAGGGCAGGAAAACAAACACAGATAGAAAGCGAAGTTCACAAAAACGCATAGTTGGGAGGGAGCACGGCTCAGCTAGTTCTTTAAATTTTCTCAGCAGTCTTCCTCAAAAAGAACATCTTCTTCCCACCATGGATTCCCATTTCAATTCCTGAAGCATCTCCATAATATTTATGTGCTGATCAGACCTACCAGTAATAAATTTAGCAGTCTGCCTCTGATTTGCTCTGATGTTTTCCTTTAATCCAGCCTAGTAGGGATTGCAAACACTCAAGCAGTACTCAAGAATGGACAGCACTAGTCTCCTGTATGTGATCTCCTTTACATGTGATCCACTCAGGTAGAATGTTATACCTAGATATTTAATCGATCTGACTGTGTTCTGTAGCACACTACTGATGCTGTATTTGAACATTATGGGATTGTTTTACTTAATCATCTGCATTAACTTACATTTTTCTTAATTTAGAGCTAGCTGCCATATGTCACATCAACTAGAAATTTTCTCCAAGTCATCTTGTAGCCTCCAACAGTCACACTACTTTGACACCTTCCCATACAATACAGCATCATTAGCAAACAACCTCAGATTCCTGCCCACCATGTCCACCAAATCATTTTCATACAGCATCATTAGCAAACAACCTCAGATTGCTGCCCACCATGTCCTTCAAATCATTTTCATATAAAGGAAATGTAGTGGTCCTTTACACTTCTCTGGAGCACTCCTGTTTTCCAGAAATCTAGAAATACGGAATCTGCCTATTGCCCTTCATCCATAGTTCACAGTAAATTATATGAGAAAAGGGCAAGCTGACTTTCGCACGGACAATGTTTTCTAAAACCATGCTGACTCATAGGTGTAAGTGTCTTCGTCTCAAGACATTTTATTGTATTTGAACAGAGAATATATTCAAGGATTGTGCAGAAAACTGTTATTAGGGATATTGGCCTGCAAATTTGTGGGTCTGTTCTTTTAACCTTCCCATGTATACTAGTCACCTGCACTTATTTCCATTCACTTGGGACTTTGGACTGGGTGAGAGACTCACAATAAATGCAAGCTAAGTAAGGGCTCAGTGCCATAGAGTACTCTTTCTAAAACCAAATTGGGATTCCATACGTACCTTGTGACTTATTTGTTTTCAACTCAGTTGCTTCTCTATGCAGGGATGCCTGTTAGTGTGTTCTCCCTACAGGAATCTGTGTGGTGTTCAGACGATAGTATGCTTGTACGATCCTCCTGTGTGAATGATTTCTTCAGTGTCAAATTTAAAACTTCAGCTTTCCTTTTGCTGTCTTCAGCCACCTTACGAGATTGGTCAACAAGTGACTTGATAGAAACCTTCGACCATCTTAGTAGCAATTTTACAAAGGGCCAGAATTTTCTTGGGGTCTCAACTAGATACTTTGCTGTTGTATGATGATGGTAGTTGCTGTATGCTTGATGCATTGATCTTTTTACAGATCGACAAATCCCCACCAACTTTTGCCTGTTGTCATTTGCATGTTCTCTTAACCATGGGTTTAACAGTCTTTGCGTCCTCAGAATTTTCCAAATTTTGTTTTTAAACCACAGTGGGTCTTTTCTGCCCTTAATCCATGTACTCATCACATACTTCTCTAGAGCACAGCTTACAATCCATTTAAACTTTTCCCATAATTCCTCTACTTCCATCATACCAATGTCCATTCATTGTCTAAGTGGATGCTAGCAACTGCTTATCAGCTCTTTCTAGCAAAAATACTGTCCTAGCCTTCTTTATTGTTTTGATAACTTTAGTAACCATCATGGCTATGATGATGTCAGTATCGCTAATCCCTGTCTTTATACTGACACTATTGATAAGTCAGGCCTGTTTGTAACTACAAGCTCTAAAATATTTCCATTACACATGGACTTTCTAACTAGCTGCTCAAGACAGTTTTTGGAAAATATATTCAAAATTTGCTTCGCAAGACTGTCTGTCGGCACCCTCTGCAATGGGTTCATAGACATCCCAGTCTATACTCGATATGTTAAAGTTGCCTCCAACTAGTATTTCATGACCTGGGTATTTCCACACTACTTGAATGACTCTAAAGCAATTAACTTGATTTCACATAGCCCAGTTGTTTGTGACCAAATAACTTCACTGTCAGGCTCAAATTCAACCTCAACAGAGAGAATATATTTGTTATCTACAATGAACACTCCCCCTCCTATGATGTCTAATCTGTCTTCTCAATATATGCTCCATGAATTGCTAAATACCTCGGAGCTTTATACTTCATTATTCACCCAGCTCTCAGTCCCAGGAATAATCTAAACGTGAGAAATTTCCTGGAGTGCAGTAAATTCAGGAACTTGGTATGAATGCTTTGACAATGTACTTATAACATTTTGACAGTTGAATTGATTTTGCTATCTGCGTGTCAGTTGGTGAGTGACATCAGAGTACCTCAGACTACCTCCTAGCCTAAAAAGCACTCCACTAGTACTCAGTTTCCCGTTAACTATTTCCTTTGTGACCCATTATAGGGAGTCCTACAACTGTCCACCCGATAATGTCGGTCCAGAAATCTACAGCCAAGACCGTCACAGAGTTGATGAAACCTTTGGTTGAGACCCTCCACTCAGCTCCAAACCAAAGGATACTGATAAATTCTGGGAACAAAGGTGCAGATTGCAAGCTCTGCTTGCATCCTGAGTGTGAGGCCAGCAGCCTTCACCACTTCCACCAGCCACCCGTGTGAACTGAGGATGGCCTCAGAACCCAAGGCAAGGCCTCCTCCACACCTCAGATGAGGCCTCCCAGCAGATGTACCTAGTGCACATTGGCTTTATTCCTGGCATGGAATGCTATTTTCCTAATAGGCTCCATAATGTGCTTAACATTGGAGCTCCTGATAACCAGCAGACCCTTCCCCTCATGTGCCTGTTTGGACCCTGCTGAAGGAGCGGCCACCTGTCCACTCACAGGGTGAATGGGCAAGGCCCGATGGCAGGCCTAAAGATAGCTGACCATAGCCAAAAGTGCCTTCAGCTGTTCAAGAGCTACTACCAGCTCCTCTTGCATCCTCACACAGGATACTAACATCCTACCCGCCCCGCAACACTAATAACACAGAAAAAGATAAATATGTAACTTGCTGCTCTGCAGGTCATAGCAGGTGACAGTTGGAACACGATGGAAATGAACGAATGCTGGCTCTTCAAAACAAACATATGAATAACAACTATGCTACAGACTGCCTGTATTTGCACTTTCAAGCTACAAAATGCAAATTTACATTTCTTAAATAGAAAAACACACATGACATTTAAGAAATACATTACTAAGGAAACACAGAAAAAGCTCAATATGTAACTCGCTGCTCTGCAGGTGTGTAGCAGGCAACGATTGGAACCTGAATCTCTTCCTCCCTCCCTCAAAAATGCATATACAAAACAAAACAAGTAAGAAACAACTCACAACCAAAATACAGCTGTAATGACTTGTGGTAACTAATACAAATTCAGAAGACACTCAAACAAGAATAGAAAAATAACTCATGCATGGATCAAATAGCTCTTAGAATAATGCAACGAAAGCTGAAAATTGCTATTTGTCACATGAGCTCATTGTATGTGGTACTCTGGTACATGCTTCTTGACTATCTGAGTTGTGTACATGTGCCCTGACTCTGTTGTCAGGATTTGTGGTAATGCAGCCACCATTCCTGTAAAATGTTTAACCACACTGACATGGACAGTAGATGTTTCAGTCATAAACTGCACTTAAACGTTCTCTGGAGAAGTCATATCAATAACTTGACGAGGACCCTGATACATAGTCAAGAACTTCTTTGCCTTTCCATTAAGTGTGTAATTATTAGTGACTAACAGCTATTGAACCACAGCTATTATACAGGGAAGGCCCACAATTTAACCCCTTTCAAACTCGGGCACTTGGCTGTCGGAAGCACAAGTGTATCTCTGAGGCGTAGTTGCCTGATTGCTTCACACATTTGCGCCACACTAAGACTTCTGGCTGTGAGCATTCCTATTAAAGGGTAAACAGAGATGATTCTCTGGCAGCTTTGCCACTGCACTGTCTGTTGTCGGACAATGTTGAAACCATTATCAGTACTTCTGCTGTCCCCCAGGGGGCATATTCCATCATCGGATCAAACTTGACAGTGTCTTTTCAGCTGCACTATTTTTTTCTGGGAGTTCATAAGTATCCAGGTGTTAACTAGCTACTGTACTAGCCTGCTGATTGGGAATCACCACCATTGCCGTGAACCTTGAAAAAATGATCTATAATTTTAGTGGTCCCAAGATATCAAGTCCAATCATCTTAAGAGGTGTTGATGCCTCTGACAGTATATGCAAAGGAATTTTTTGATGACTGAGATTGGCTATTTGTTCACAAGGTACACAGTGTTTTGTGTAAAGCTCAATGTCATGCATTCTGGTTCTCCACCAGAACCTTTCTGTGACTTGACTGGCCATCATTCTGTGTCCTCTGTGTTGGTACTACTAAGCATGGTCCATATTTTGTCATTGTGCAAAGTAAGCCCTTATGCATCATGAACTGTAGTTGTGAAGTGAATATGAAAATGTTTTATTGTCACAAGCCTATGTATAGAGAAATGATCATCATCATAATATAAGAGAAGTCTGAGCTTTTACAGAAAGTTTTAAGTATTCATTTTTCCCATGCGCTGTTAGGGTCTGGAATAATCTGAAGGCTGTTCAGTTGTCTGCCAGCATGTAAGTGTGAATTGCAGAGTATTCATGCACATGTAGCTGTAGCTGAATGCCTGACAGGTCTTTTTTGGTCCCCTGTGCTCTCTGCCACATTGTTACATTTTTCCTCAGTTTGTTCAACAGTGCAACCTTTCTGCCCAATGTATCCTACCCAGTTTATGGATCAACCCATAATCAAACTTACTGAGTTTGAGTGCCCACCTCATTAACCACCTGAAATGGTTTTTAAGTCCCAATGACATTTTAACGATGCATAGTCTTTTACAGCCTTGAACTTCCAGTCATATAAAAATGAAAGTACGTGATCCCCTATTAACTGCTAGTATTTTCTTTTCTGTAGTGAAGTAATTACATTCGGTTTTGTTCAGTTGCCTTGATGCAAATACTGCTGGATGTTGCTGCCCAATGATATTCTGGCTCAGAATACAACCAGCCATTCCGTTGCCGGCATCACAAGAGAGGATAAATTCCTTCTCAAAATTGGGGAAGATCAGTACTGGATGAGAAAGTAATGTTGTCTTCAGTGTTTAAAATGCTGTTTGACATTCTACTGACCACTGGAATTTCACACTCATTCTTATCAATCAATTCAAAGGTTCTGCGACCTGTGCAAAATTCTTCAAATTGCATAAACCCAGGAATGGCTGTAGTTGTTTCACAGTGTGTGACATTGCAAAGTTACAGATTGCCTGTATTAGGTGAGGATCAGTCTGAACACGGTTCCCACTAATCAGAAGCCTGAGGTAGTTCACCTGCATCTCAACAGAATGGCACTCGTCTAAGCTAAGCACGAAACACGCTGATCGTAGCCTGGTGAATATGTCTTCCAAGTGCTTCACATGCTCTGTCTTCAAGAAGACAGAAATATTGTACAGATATACCATACATGTTTTCAGCTTTAAATCATGCAGGACCCCATCTAATAACCAATGGAGCACGGTTGGTGATTTTTTTCAGCCTGAATGGCATCCTTTTATGCTGGTAATGTCTCCAATCTTCATTCTATCTTCTGGGACTGCTTCTAGCTGATGACACTCATCTCTTAGATCCAGTGTTGTAAAGTACTGACACTGTCCTAGGTTTTCTAATATTTCCATAATATTGTGAATGGGATAAGTATACGTCATAGTTTTCACATTCAGGTAGTGGTAATTGCAACAGAATTATCTGATAACTTTTTCAGAACAATGATGATGTTTGCCTCTCATCACTGTGCTGTATTATGCTCTTTGTCAGCTGTTGATCTGTAAACTACTCCATTATGGGTTGGAGTAGCTTTGCTTTCTGTATACTGGTGCAGTATTACTTGAAGGTAGTGGTGCAGGGTAACAGTTGTTGCTGGTAAAGGACCCTTCACGTTAAATAAATTTGTAAACCATAGTAGCAAAACTTCCATTGCCTGCAAGTCTCTGCCTTGCTAGTGACCCACTTTTTCATGTAACGCTGCTGTATTGGTGATTTTCTACCTCTAAAGTGACAATCATTAAGCCTTTCGAAAGACTAAATGCGCCCTCACCAGAGTTATCTAAGTTTACAGGAATCATAACTTCACCATTCACCAGTAGTACTACTTGCACACACTACGCTTCTGCGCACAAACCATTGCGCTATGTCTAACTTTTCATTTTATCTTACATGTTCGCAGTTTAGTCGGCGACACCATCGTGACAGATGTGCCTTGTGACATTGACTCACTTGCAGCTATATCCTCCATTGGGAATGAAGTCCCACTGAATTCTACTATATACTGTGAAAGATTGATTTTGGCATGTTGTTTGCTGAGAAAATCTAAACCAAAAATCGCTGAATACCCGTAACCCACGTATAATAACACTTCCGTATGCTAAATTAAATTTTTAGTTCTGATACAGATACTGAGCAGTGTCATACCTAATGACTCTATGCTATCGCCCCAGTTGCATGCAATTTGTAATGTGGAGACCCGAGACTCTGCCTGCCTCCGAGGACAACTGACACGTGCGCACCCTTGTCTACCAGAAATTTATGTTCCTAGCTTCACACAAAGCCTGCAGCTTGTAGTATATCATGTATGCATTTATCTATGCAGTGTTATGACCAGTTGAGTGGATGCCTACACACTTATGTTTGCAATGGCTGTTTCGACTGACGTTGTTTTCCCTGCCTTTGATTCCCACAATCCTGTGCTTGGTGTCAAACTTGTCTGCACTTGTAGCATTCAGGTTGCTGACATGGCTTCTGTATGTGACCTTGATGCCCACGTCTATAACACTTCACCTCTGAAGCAAAAACAAGGCAGTCCATATGTACTCCTGTCGCAGTGTCAGTTTCTTATAACTGTGTAGTGATCTTAAGAGCTGCTGCCAAGTTACCAGGACTTTCCTCCCTCATACTAAGTGACATCTTGGCAGAGATACCACATAGGAAAACATCCAAAGCCCTATTTTCAGCTTCCCACAACAAGATTCTATTTGCTTCTGCATTTGCATCAGTTGCTGAGTCTGTGCATTGATCTTCTAGTTCCAGTCTGAAAAAGCCTCCACTTATTCATTATGCTGCTGCATTAAGATGATCTATTTTTCTCAGAATAAACTTGTGCTATTTTGCTTTAGGTAAGGCTGTCATAAGCTGTCGGCTAACTGTTGGAATGTCTGAGCCTTACTGAGAACTTTTTGGTGCTGCAGGAATATTTTAGCTTTGCCTATCAGTTATAAATTAGAAAACGACATTATCAAGGCAGCTGCTGATTGTTCTGGAGGGGGAGAAGAAGGTACACTCACTACTGCCTTAGCTTCCTTTGATCCCGATTGCAATTGCTGAACCACAGCCTGTAATACTTCAGCCTGCCTATGTAGCTCCTGTTTTTCCTGCTGTTGCTGAAAAATTATACCTGATGATACCTGTCAGCGAGCGAGAGGCAGGTGGACCATCATAGATCAGCTTATTGTGGTTTCACTGAATCTCAATAGACAGTGATTCTCCACAGTTGGAGTGTATCCCTGTATGGAACTAAAACATGGACAATAAACAGTTCAGACAAGAAGAGAATAGAAGCTTCTGAAATGTGGTGCTACTGAAGAAAGCTGAAAGTTAGAAGGGCAGTTCTTGAAACTAATGAGGAGGTACTGAATGAAATTGAGGAGAAAAGATGTTTGTTGAATAACTTGACTAAAAGAAGGGACCAGTTGATAGGACACATTCTCAGACCTCAAATTACTATTAGAAAGAACTGTCAGGAGTAAAAATTATAAAGAGAGACCAAGATGAGTACAGGAAGCAGGTTCAGAATGATGTAGGTTGCAGTAGTTTTACAGAGATGAAGAAGCTTGCACTGGATAGAGTGTTGTGGAGACCTGCATCAAATCAGTCTTTGGAATGAAGGCCACAGCAATAGCATACCAATCAGTGGTGGGAAAGTCATAGGTGATATATGCAACATTAATTCATCACAGGTAGCAGACATTCAACAAAAAATATGAAGTTACAGTTATTTGGTATCTATTATTTGTACTGAAATATGGTGAATAATGCCTGCAAGAGAAAGCTAATCTCTCTGTTGTAACTGAAGTCTCTATAACCAGTTGAACTGTTCTCTTAACACAAATGCCAGTGACTCGTAGGTCCAGCCTAATGAAGAAGGGTAGTAGTAGCAAATATAGTTTAAAACTGATAGAATAGTAAAAGGGTAAGGTCGCTGTACAGAAACTAAGATATGAAGGAATCAGCTCAGGTTCTCACTCCACAAATTTACGGAGAATGTGAATTCCCAGAGGACGTGTGACACATCTGTAAGGAATGCCTGCGACATTGAAAAGTGTATCCCAATTCGTTTTTTTTGATACCCTTATCTACCCACGTACCTCAGCTTGCTGAATCTGGGCATGAGGCCACACAAATCTGCTTTTTCATTTCTTTTTGATTTTCTTGAGATATTTTAAGTCCTCATTGTACCTAGCATAAAGTTCAAACTTAAAGATACTACTAAATCTCACTTTGTACTAATAATAAGTAATTTCTTCAGTTAATGTTAACACTGAGTCATTTGTACATATTCTTACATAAACATGAGACATGTTAGACAAGTAGAAATGAAATGCTACTGGACAGAAAAAACCTAAGCAGTTATATGTGAACTGTCGACTTTAATCTGTCACATAAATGTTCCATCTATTCAGCTGAAGCTGCGTATTAAAATTAAATACTTTCTCCCAAATAGATTCACAGCAGACATCATCTGGTGAAAGACATTTGTCAATGTGTAGCACAATATTTTGCATAAACTTTTGTTCAAACAAATCAATACTATACCCCTTAAAGATTGTAAAAGGGGAAAATGAATAGTCTACCTATCATCTAATTCACAGTATTTACTCGAATCTAAGCCGCACCTGAAAAATGAGACTCGAAATCAAGGAAAAAAAATTTTCCTTAATCTAAGCCGCACCTGAAATTTGAGACTCGAAATTCAAGGGGAGAGAAAAGTTTTAGGCCGCACCTCCAAATCGAAACAAAGTTGGTCCATTTTAATATGAGACACAATTTAGGTCGAATGAATGACGATACAGCTACAGTAGTTTGGTTCGAGTCGTAAGCTTAGCAGTTAAGCTTTACCAGGTAGCCATTGCTATGCGTCAGACGCTCCATCCGTATTTATTCGGGTACCCTTCCTTTTTCACGTGCTTCGTCTGATTTGAATTGATTGCTTATTTTACTTTGATCTCATAAGTGCCGTTCTCTTCGTTATAGGTGTTAACGTGTGCCGTTCTCTTCGTTATAGGTGTTAACGTCACTCTAAGCTGAAAATGCGTTACTGTACTGTGTCATGCATTGTTTGTCGCATTCTGATAATGAGTGTTTACGGCCTGTCGCCGCTCGCGGCATGGTTTGCTTTTGTGCGCGCTACCGCCGCTTACAATGGAAAAAAAAAAAAATGGCAAAGAGACTGCTATTTGTTGTTACTTACACTGCTGCTTTCTTTGATAATGATCAACAAGAACCAAATAACAGACTGCGTATGATAGAAGATGTTCTGAACAAGAGTTTAGCGAAAATTTTTCTCCGTTTGAAAATCTTTGCAGACGCCTCTTTAGCACATTACTTTCCGCACATAAATTAGTCATCTTAGATTTAAAAATCTAGTCAATTGCCGTGCTTCATTTCTGACTGTATCACTATTAGGCATAAGAATAATACAAATATAAACATGACATGATATGTATATTCTTCCGCGTTTGCTGTTGTCTCACTCTAGTTTCGTAGTTTATTAGGCAGACAGGATTTAAATGAGGTAGCAGCAAACACGAAAGAATACATGGCAAAATGTTTATATTCGTATTATTCTTGTGGTGAAGAGAATACTGCATGTGATTCACAATTCATAAAAGTTCCTATTAGCAACCATCTCTTCTCACAGGTAGGAAAAAATTCAGAATGTAGAGTTGGCCATATTGACAAAAACCCCAAACAGTCTTGCCAGTCGGATATTCGTAGTACATTGAAATGCTGCTAAATTCGAAGATGAACAATACTTAATTTGTATTTACTTCGTTGGATAATGTATGAAAATGCAGTGGTCGAAACTCGGGGCGGAGAAAAAAGCTCGTCTTCCACCTTTTTTTAAAAAAATTTATTTACTGACGCAGAGGTTTTGGCGCCAGTATTTATCTATGTGCCTGCAAAGCAAGCCTGTGTAGCACTACGTATATTCGACGGCAGAAGTTAGTTGTGGTTGCACCTACCAACATTTTTCAGAACTTCCACTTACTTTGCACTCGATTCTAAGCCGCAGGCAGTTTTTTGGATTACAAAAACCGGAAAAAATGCGGCTTAGATTAGAGTAAATGCGGTACGTGTCGACATATTCTATGCCAAACATTATTGTAAACATATTTAAACATCTTTATCTCTGTGCAGACCAAGATGTACATAAATTTGTAAATAAAAACATGAACAACTTAGATCTTAGGCTTCTAAACCCCCACGTTGTTTTTGTTTGCATGTATTTACAACTTATCTGTCAAACACAACAAACAAATAAAATCGAAATTAAAATTCTGTGTTCACAGTATCATCATCAAATTACTTAAAATTCTCTATGTATTATATTTTTCTTTTTGTATTAGCTTATCAGTTTGGTCATTTGTATCATTACACTTTCTGTTTTTTATTATTTTTTATTTTATTTTATGTTTTTAGCACATACAAAACACTGATCACAACACCTTTCCTGTCTTCTTACGTGCCTCCCAGGCTCATTAAAATGATGCAGCTTTGATCATTGGTGCTGTTTTCAGACTCTCCTGTCAGCCAGCTGACATGGCATTAGCAAGAAACAAAAATCACTTAATGTGTCACCTATTATTTACATGCATCTGAATACCAAGGACCGGTTGAAATGAAATAGTAGTGTTAGCAAGGAACGCTTGCTAAGTACAGCCTTTTCGTTTCAGTAACAGCGACTTGTTCTGTTCAAAGTCAGAATGGCCCATAGTAGCTGTAACTGTACTGCATTGAAACAAAGGTTCTCCAACCAATATGAAATCAAGATGTAGTGTAAATAATGCTCAGAATGTTAAGTAAATGGCTGGTGTTCTGAACAAGCGCCAGCAAACAAAATAATTGTTCTGTTAAACAAACAGAATTGACTGGAGTAGTTTACCACAAGCTTAAAGATGAGAATTAGAAATGTATTAAAGCATATTGAACAGGACACTAATCATACCCCAAAGAATAAATAACCCCACAAAACTGACCAAAAGCTGTGACAGCTTATGTTACAATCTCAGACCACATTAATTCCATTTACTCATAATCAGCTCACCTTTTGTAGCTAATACCTGGACCATCACACATCAAAAATATGCTTGGTGTGTGGCCAAAACAAAATCAGCACTTATGCAACAACAGTAGGTAAAATTACATGTCTCTTACTCCCTTTTCATATCAAATTATGAACATGTAGATGCTGTGCAATAATTTCACCTGTTGCAGCTTGTTGGATTACAATTTTACTTTCTTTGTCATCAGTAATTCATAATTTATCACCCCACAGTTATGCAAGATACACCTCGTTAACTCATCCAGAAAAACGTAAATTTAACAGCCCACAATAAATGTACCTCCAGAATATACGCAATGCCACAGCAAAATGCCCCTTCAAAAATTTTGAACTAAACATAATATATTTACAACAAATTGAAGCCCTGAAACCTTATCCCAACATATATACCCCATGACAAAATAATCCCCAAAGTATTATACAACACACATTTAATTGTACACTTCACGTATACCATCGTAATTCACCACCATATTGACTGTTAACATCTGCTGCTTGCATGATCCTTCACTTTTATGGCATCATTAAAAGCTGTAAATAAACTTATCACTTCCATTCAATTACTGCCTAATTTACTGCACTACCCACAACTGTCTGTTGCTCACCATTAACTGAGTGTAAAAATTTATATCTCATTATCAACATTACTACTTTCACCGTATTAAAACTAGCACTTGCATTGTTCATTTCACTATCCATGTAAAAAGTTTTTTCATCAACTCATCTGTCTCTCCCCCTTTCCACAAAAAAAGATTAAAATCATTATCCCTGAAAATATTTCATCATCACACCTAAATGCTGGGCACTATCAATAAAAGAAAATATCTGTATAACCTCTCCACTCATACAATTATGAACACAATTTCACTTCAGTAGCATTCAGTGTAGCCTTCTCAGGTTCCAACAGTGAAACATTATCTGCACAAACAGGAACACCATAAGTTAATACTCCCGATACAGGAACCATTGCCCTCTCGTGATTACCTTCAACCACATTAATCATAGGCCTTCCTACCTACACACAAGTAACCTCAGTAACTGGAGTAGGTCCATGTATATCTCCAGCCATTAAAACATCGACCATACGCCCTGCTACATGTACACAAAAACAACATAATCATAACTGGAATGTATATCTCCATCTACGTATATTCCCATCCACAAAGTAACTTCAACCACAGGCCTTGCTGCATGCACATAAATAACATCAACCTCCTCATAGCTGGATTTCACTTCACCTAAATTAACTTATTAATGCTGTCATTCACACTTACATATATCTTATCACACCATGCACTTATTCTCCCACGTACCACAGCTGAATTCTGATTCTGACCTACAACTGTGTATTAATAGTGTCAAATCCACACACTCTTGTCAACACTTTCAATCCCACTATTATGTTCATCAAATGAACCCCCAATATTAATTTCTTCCCATCACTATCTGTTCCATTCAAAATATCCTGTTTCTTAACTACTTCCTAGCATTATTCTGCCTACAATTATTCCAACTTTTGATCCTATTTCTTTGCTGAGTTAATGTTAAATTACATGCCAGATGGAACAGATTTCAGTTTTTCAAATTTTCTACCTGCTGTGCGTCCCTGTTCATTTTGTACTTACATAGCCTTTTTAGATGTGCAGATTTTCTCACTTCTTCCTGCTGAAAACCCCCTTGTTGTGAATCTTTCTTCCCTATACACTAGTACATTTAGAACTTGGTTTTGAAACCTGATTTATTTAGGATGCCAGCAGTCTCTAGCCACAAACACTTTCCCATTTTTTTAAAAAAAAATGATCTACACTTTTATTTTCCAAGATATTTGGAACCCTTTATTAATTGTCAAAAACTTCATTTTTTACTGCCCATTCATACCTTGCACAAAACAATCGATATATGCATCATGAAAATTTACTGCATGGCATTCACTTACCCCTGCAAAGGTTTTTCTATTGGCTGTCTGCATCACAGGCTACCTCATTTCCAGAAACACAGCACAATTTTAAATTACTTTGTGTGTGTGTGTGTGTGTGTGTGTGTGTGTGTGTGTGTGTGTGTGTGTCTGGCCAACTTCACTGTTATTTGCAACAGAATTTACTTCTTTAATATTTAATATACCACTGACAGTTTCTGCAACAAACACATCATTCACTGCAGCTGTATTCTGCACATCACAACAATCACCACCAAAAAATCTGATACATGAATCACTGCCTGCTCACAGCTACATCACTGGAGCATGTGCCTTTTAAATATCTCCACCCACAAAAACACTGGATGCCGGCTCCCTTGCCTGCACATAATTATGGTAATGCTGACTCCCACTGATTTTGTATCTATATCCCTAGTTTTTTCTTTGAACCGCTTTCCAATTGGACTCTACAATTACTGCTTTACTTGCACACCCATAATTTCGTGTTTCAATTCCTCTACATAAGTCTTTAAAGTGGCATCAAATTGGCTCAAAAATGAAAGTTAGTCATTCTTCCTGATTTTGCCTACTTTTACAACCCTCTGGGATGTAACAGACTGACTCCCGCTAGCCATGCACCCACAAGCACTGAGTGGCCTCTTAATTTCATGCTCCAACACTCCACCTTACAAGAGAGCTGAAAATCACAAAATAATGTGCCTGCTGCCAACACTTGACTTTGGCTGTTGTGACTCTGCTGCTGCTGCTGCTGTTGTTGCTGCTGTATCAGGCTGCTCTGCTGCAGTGTTATGTAACTCCTGTACATGTGGAGCAGCTGTGGATTGGAGCACTGTTTGTCATGTGCCAGCAAAGTGTGATGTGCATGGCAGTGGTAACTCCTGGTTGGCTGGTTGGTGATGGGACGATCATCAAGCATTTAACTGCTGGCTTCTCCGTCTTATTTCTCACAGATTGTTGAAATCTTCCACAATTCTGCACTACCTACAGAGTCAGTTCACTGTGAGCTACCCTGGATGAGCCCCCCTTACGCTACATGGCGATACCACAAAAATTTAGCTTATAATCCCCCACATTCACCTGCACAAATAATGAACTGAAATTCAAATTAAAGTCACTCTTCATAAGGCTTCTCTCTGAATAGATGGTTGGATTTCTAAGAGTTGACTGTACTGAAGTCTATGGGCCAACCAATGCATTTGCTGCATTTATCCTAAAACTATGGTCACAAAGTTTGAAATGTATGCAGGCTGGAATTTGCTGTCCAAAATAATGTTAATTAGTCATGATATTTGTAAGATTTATCAGAATGGTGTTTAGTCACTTTTTTTACATATAACACAGTTTAATAATTGTTTATGACTGAATTAATAAATGTTTGAGTGAGAGCTTAAACCAGACTGGGGCAGTATCTCATGTTACGGTTCGCAAAACCTTTCTCCAAAAAAAAAGTTTGTTTAGCACTTGTATAAAGTTAAAGTGCCACAATTGTAACCTAGTTAAATTATGACTGCAGATCATGTACAAATAACTGCAGTGAAGTTTTAGAGTTCAGACTAGTTTGCTTCAGTCCAGAACCATGCTGCTGCTACGATTGCAGTTTCAAATCCTGCCTCGGGCATGGATGTGTGTGATGTCCTTAGGTTAGTTAGATTTAAATAGTTCTAAGTCTAGGGGACTGATGACCTCAGATGTTAAGTCCCATAGTGTTTAGAGCCATTTGAACCATTTGAACTAGTTTGCCTAATGCGAAATATTCTAAGCTCACAAGTTGAAAATATTTCAGAGAATTTGGTAGCTCCTCATGTAAATATTACAAGTCTGCATTTAGCACTTGGAAAAGTTTTGACACAGCCTACGCTGTTCATACCTACTGCCTCACCTAAATCTCAAAGCCAACTACTCTTTGAAAGCCTGAAATGCACTGCGCAAGATGGCTTCGACATGTTTAAACCCTCACTTTGACATGAGTCAAGCGCATACACTCTCGAATGTCAAGACATATTTATAAACTATAAATTTAATCTATAAATATTGCTTCTAATTCAGAAGTGTGTGCACTTGACTCATTTCAGAGTTCGGGCTTAAATATGTGGAAGCCATCTTGTGCAGTGCATTTTGGACATTCAAGGAATAGTTGGCACTGAGATCTAGGAGGGACAGTATGCATGAACAGTGTTAGGTCTCATCTTGAGTGTGTCAAAAATATAAATTTAATGTAATACACATCATATATCTCTTTGTTTGTAAATTTCCTAAGCTTTCTGGAGCCGTTCTTGAGTTTTCTCTGAGTTAAATAGTTTATTGAGAAACATCAATTTTGTTAAAGCAAACACTACTTTATGCTGTTTTGTTTCTAATAAATATAAATAGTTAAAAGTAAGTACATTGAATCCCTGGAGCATTGCTACAATTTCATCTTCATACCACTGAAAAGGTGAGTAAAATAAATATTAGTGTCAGTGGTGTTGAGAAACATCTGAAATCATTAAAACTGAATAAAACTCCGGGGCCTGATGGAATCTCTGTCAAATTCTATACTGAATTTGTGGCTGAGTTAGCCCCTCTTCTATCTATAATCTATTGTAGATTCCTCAAACAACGAACAATGCCCAGTAGTTGGAAGAAAGCACTGGTTACACCCGACTATAAGAAGTGATCCACAAAACTGCCATCCAATATCATTGACATCAATTTGTTGTAGAATCTTAGAACATATTCAGAGCTCAGACATTATGAAGTATGACCATCTCCAAGCCAACCGGCATGGATTCCGGAAACGTCAAATGTGAAACCCAGCTCACACTTTTATCACATGACATACTGAAAGCTTTGGATCAAGGCAGTCAAATAAATGCGGTGTTCTTGATTTCCTAAATGTGTTTGACTCAGTAGCAGAGCTATGCTTATTGTCAAAAGTATGATCATATGGTGTATCAAGTGACATTTGTGACTGGATTGAGGACTTTTCAGTAGAGAGGACATGGCATGTTATCTTGGATGGTGAGTCATTGTCAGATGTAGAAGTAACATCAGGTGTGCCCAGGAAAGTGTGTTGGGACGTATGCAGTTCATGCCGTATATTAATGATCCTGTGGACAATATGAATAGTAACATCACACTTACTGTAGATTATGCAGCTATCTATAATGAAGTAGTGTCAGAAAGAAATTGCATAAATATTCAGTCAGCTCGTGATAAGATTTCAATGTGGTGCAAAGATTGGCAACTTGCTTGAGATGTTCAGAAATGTAAAATTGCGCACTTCACAAAACAAAAAAAATGTTGTACCCTATGACTGTAATATCAGTGAGTCACAGTTGGAATTAGCAGACTCATACAATTTGTGGGTTACCACTTTGTAGGGATGTGATATGTAATGATCACATAGTCTCAGTCAGGGGTAAAGCAGGTGGTAGACTTCAGTTTATTGATAGAGTACTGGGGGAGTGCAATCAGTCTAGAAAATAGGTTGCTTACAAATCACTCATGCGACCCATTCTAGACTATTGCTCAAGTGTGTGGGACCCGTACCAGATAGTACTAACAGAAGATATTGAACGTATACAGAGAAGGGCGGTTTGAATGGTTGCAGGTTTGTGTGACTCGTGGGAGAGTCTCACAGAGGTGCTGAAGAAATTAAACTGAAAGGCTCTTGAAGATAGACGTAAACTATTCTGAGAAAGCCTACTAATAAAGTTTCATGAATCAGCTTTCAATGATGACCCTAGGAGTATACTACAACCCTCTACGTATCACTTGCATAGGAATCATGAGGACAAGAGGAGAATAATTACAGCACCCCCAGAGGCATTCAGACAATCATTCTTCCTGCGCTTCTTACATGAATGGAATGTGAAGAAACCCTAGTAACTGGTACAATGGGATATAATCTGTGCCATGCATGTCACACTTGTTTGCAAAGTATAGGTGTATATGTAGATTTAGAGATACATCCCTCTGTGTGTTTACTTCATAATGCTGTCGCTAATTTCAGTGTTTCATTTATTATTTAGGTAAACATCCAGCCTTTATTTTAAAATATATGTAAAAAGTCTCCTAATAGTGCTCATTGAGACTTATCCATAGTCATTTTGTTTGTGAAAATGATTTAAGGCATTGTCAAGATATTAATTTTCAAAATTCATTTTATACACAAAACATTTAACAATAAATAACTTAAGAACCACTATTCCAAATGACAGGGTGTATTTACCCATGCACTCACCTCAATTTTGTCTTTATTAGCATGTTACTGGCTCTTTAGTAACTAGTCAGGTTCAGTTTTTATTGAATTTAGTCTTATTTAACATTTATGCTAGTCTTTCAGTTTAGCCACGACAGTCTCCCTCTCGCGTTTCTCGCCAGTAGCCTGGATGCACGGGTTTTCTTAATCGTGCATCCAGAGCGTGTGTTCACCTGGCTGCTATCTTGCAGACAAGATAATTCTCATACTTGCAGTGTAAGGATGCCCCCCACCTGTTGGTGATACCATCAGGCTCATGCAGTTCTTTGAGTTCAGCTAAGCATGGCCTCCATACATCAGCTGTCAAAAACACACCAGTCTGGCTGTGCATGCTCATAATGTCCCAACAGGAATCAAATGTATGGCCACATCTGCCTTTTTGACAGCATGCAATATTTCTTACAGGGTTGTGCCCTCTGAATATATTTTCCTTATGTTGATGTATTAGAACTGACATTAATGACTGGAATTTGTGTAAATTTAATATTTGCTTAGACAGAATATGTCTCTAACAAAATTCAGGTGTTCAGATACTCCAAAATATAACTCTCATTTTATATTGGACAAATGTGTGGTTCCTGAAGAAGGGCAGCAGCCTTTTCAGTAGTTGCAGGGGCAACAGTCTGGGTGATTGACTGATCTGGCCTTGTAACACTAACCAAAACGGCCTTGCTGTTGTGGTACTGTGAATGGCTGAAAGCAAGGGGAAACTACAGCCGTAATTTTTCCCGAGGGCATGCAGCTTTACTGTATGGTTAAATGATGATGGCGTCCTCTTGGATAAAATATTCTGGAGGTAAAATAGTCCCCCATTCGGATCTCCGGGCGAGGACTACTCAAAAGGACGTCGTTATCAGGAGAAAGAAAAACTGGCATTCTACGGATCGGATTGTGGAATGTCAGATCCCTTAATCAGGCAGGTAGGTTAGAAAATTTAAAAAGGGAAATGCATAGGTTAAAGTTAGATATAGTGGGAATTAGTGAAGTTTGGTGCCAGGAGGAACAAGACTTTTGGTCAGGTGAATACAGGGTTATAAATACAAAATCAAATAGGGGTAATGCAGGAGTATGTTTAATAATGAATAAAAAAATAGGAGTGCGGGTAAGCTACTACAAACAGCATAGTGAATGTATTATAGTGGCCAAGATAGACACAAAGCCCATGCCTGCTACAGTAGTACAAGTTTACAAGCCAACTAGCTCTGCAGATGACGAAGTAATTGAAGAAATATATGATGAGATAAAAGAAATTATTGAGGTAGTGAAGGGAGACGAAAATTTAATAGTCATGGGTGACTGGAATTCGACAGTGGGAAAAGGGAGAGAAGGAAACGTAGTAGGTGAATATGGATTGGGGCTAAAAAATAAAAGAGGAAGCCGTCTGGTAGAATTTTGCACAGAGCATAACTTAATCATAGCTAACACTTGGTTCAAGAAACATAGAAGAAGGTTGTATACATGGAAGAATCCTGGAGATACTAAAAGGTATCAGATAGATTATATAATGGTAAGACAGAGATTTAGGAACCAGGTTTTAAATTGTAGGACATTTCCAGGGGCAGATGTGGACTCTGACCACAATCTGTTGGTTATGAACTGTAGATTAAAACTGAAGAAATTGCAAAAAGGTGGGAGTTTAAGGAGATGGGACCTGGATAAACTGAAAGAACCAGAGGTTGTACAGAGTTTCAGGGACAGCATAAGGGAACAATTGACAGGAATGGGGGAAAGAAATACAGTAAAAGACGAATGGGTAGCTCTGAGGGATGAAGTAGTGAAGGCAGCAGAGGATCAACTAGGTAAAAAGACGAGGGCTAGTAGAAATCCTTGGGTAACAGAAGAAATATTGAATTTAATTGATGAAAGGAGAAAATATAAAAATGCAGTAAATGAAGCAGGCAAAAAGGAATACAAACGCCTCAAAAATGAGATTGACAGGAAGTGCAAAATGGCTAAGCAGGCATGGCTAGAGGACAAATGTAAGGGTGTAGAGGCTTATCTCACTAGGGGTAAGATAGATACTGCCTACAGGAAAATTAAAGAGACCTTTGGAGAAAAGAGAGCCACTTGTATGAATATCAAGAGCTCAGATGGAAACCCAGTTCTAAGCAAAGAAGGGAAAGCAGAAAGGTGGAAGGAGTATATAGAAGGTCTATACAAGGGCGATGTACTTGAGGACAATATTATGGAAATGGAAGAGGATGTAGATGAAGATGAGATGGGAGACACGATACTGCGTGAAGAGTTTGACAGAGCACTGAAAGACCTGAGTCGAAACAAGGCCCCCGGAGTAGACATCATTCTGTTAGAACTACTGGCGGCCTTGGGAGAGCCAGTCCTGACAAAACTCTACCATCTGGTGAGCAAGATGTATGAGACAGGCGAAATACCCTCAGACTTCAAGAAGAATATAATAATTCCAATCCCAAAGAAAGCAGGTGTTGGCAGATGTGAAAATTACCGAACTATCAGTTTAATAAGTCACAGCTGCAAAATACTAACGCGAATTATTTACAGACAAATGGAAAAACTGGTAGAAGCGACCTCGGGGAAGATCAGTTTGGATTCCGTAGATATGTTGGAACACGTGAGGCAATACTGACCTTATGACTTATCTTAGAAGAAAGATCAAGGAAAGGCAAACCTACGTTTCTAGCATTTGTAGACTTAGAGAAAGCTTTTGACAATGTTGACTGGAATACTCTTTTTCAAATTCTTAAGGTGTCAGGGCTAAAATACTGGGAGCGAAAAGCTATTTACAATTTGTACAGAAACCAGATGGCAGTTATAAGAGTCGAGGGGCATGAAAGGGAAGCAGTGGTTGGGAAGGGAGTGAGACAGGGTTGTAGCCTCTTCCCTATGTTATTCAATCTGTATATTGAGCAAGCAGTAAAGGAAACAAAAGAAAAATTTGGAGTAGGTATTAAAATCCAGGGAGAAGAAATAAAAACTTTGAGGTTCGCCGATGACATTGTAATTCTGCCAGAGACAGCAAAGGGCTTGGAAGAGTTGTTGAACGGAATGGACAGTGTCTTGAAAGGAGGCTATAAGATGAACATCAACAAAAGCAAAACGAGGATATTGGAATGTAGTCGAATTAAGTCGGGTGATGTTTAGGGAATTAGATTAGGAAATGAGACGCTTAAAGTAGTAAAGGAGTTCTGCTATTTGGGGAGCAAAATAACTGATGATGGTCGAAGTAGAGAGGATATAAAATGTAGACTGGCAATGGCAAGGAAAGCGTTTCTGAAGAAGAGAAATTTGTTAACATCGAGTATAGATTTAAGTGTCAGGAAGTCGTTTCTGAAAGTATTTGTATGGAGTGTAGCCATATATGGAAGTGAAACATGGACAATAAATAGTTCGGACAAGAAGAGAATAGAAGCTTTCGAAATGTGGTGCTACAGAAGAATGTTGAAGATTAGGTGGGTAGATCATGTAACTAATGAGGAGGTATTGAGTAGGATTGGGGAGAAGAGAAGTTTGTGGCACAACTTGATTAGAAGAAGGGATCGATTGGTAGGACATGTCCTGAGGCATCAGGGGATCACAAATTTAGCATTGGAGGGCAGCGTGGAGGGTAAAAATCTTAGAGGGAGACCAAGAGATGAATACACTAAGCAGATTCAGAAGGCTGTAGGTTGTAGTAGGTACTGGGAGATGAAGGAGCTTGCACAGGATAGATTAGCATGGAGAGCTGCATCAAACCAGTCTCAGGACTGAAGACCATAGCAACAACATTTTATATTTATGATATTTGATCTGATTGTTACATTTTATTTTTTATTTCTGTATTTTGTTGCTGGAATGAATAATATGCTCATTTAATTTCTGGTTAGTTGGTTGTAATTCAGATTTGAAACCATCACTTTGACTCTTTAAATCTGCTTTTAATTCTGTTAGTAAGCCAGCATCTGTGCTGTAAATCATTTAATGCAGTGATCATTTGAGGATTTGTCTCAGCAAGAGCTTTTTTTAATCTGACAACTTGAGTATGTTTGCGTTCAGTCTAAAATTGTGAGCATTCAGTTGTTCTTTTGATTCCACAAAAATCTTCAAAACCTCTTCCATATTTTGAGTCAATATGGCAATATGGACCTGTTGTTGAAGCAGTATTCAGCTTGAAATTAATCTTCTACTAACAACCATCAAAGTGTTCGAGATAAATCTGTATTTTAAAAAAAATCATCTTTTGAACTCAAATGCACCTTACCTACTGCAAAACACATTTAAAAAACCATCTTATTTAGCTTCAAGACAACTCGCCAGAGGTCACCTGCATGTCTCACTGCATTGTGATGCTAATGAGAAACCTTATCACTGTACTCAATGAACCAGGACTGCCACTGCTTGGTGAGCAGCTGGTGTGGACACCACTGATCACTGTGGGATAGTTCTAGACGTGATGAAACCAGTCGTAGCTCTTATTAGTCCCAGCCGTTGATCTTGCGACTCATGGATTTTATAAATTCCTCTGAG
Source organism: Schistocerca serialis cubense (assembly GCF_023864345.2). Lineage (NCBI taxonomy): Eukaryota > Metazoa > Arthropoda > Insecta > Orthoptera > Acrididae > Schistocerca > Schistocerca serialis. The sequence goes on from NC_064639.1 coordinate 1,128,949,946, forward strand.
ACATAATTATTTTCAGTTAATGTAATTATTATTCATTGACAAATTATTGATTCTCAAATTTCTATATGCATGTAATTACTTATTCACTTCACCACAGTGTTGTGTTGATGACCTGGTTGGTAATGACTACAGTGATAATCTTTGATAAAACTTAAGCTAAAATGTTAATTTCTTCTTAACTTTCATGTAATATAAGACTGTTTTCTTAGCTTTTATCGATTTCCAGCAGAAATTATTCTGGAACCTGTTCACAGGGCACCAGAATGCAGTGTCCCCTTATATGAATATACATGCGTCCAGAGTTTAGCTTGTTACTTTTTGTATCTTTGAACTTCTCCACCTAAAATCGAATCGTCTTTGAACAGTGCTGGTACAGATTTGATGGACTTCTTCACCAATGCGGTCAACTCATGCTGGAATCGAAAACGCTTCAACAAACATTCATCTTTATTTAAATGAATACAAAGTGTTTCTTGTGTAACCAACTTCATATATAGTTTGTCCCAGTGTACAATAAATTCTTGCATTCTAAACATTACAGAACAGGGGACATTGCTTGTCCACTCATAACAAGCTCAAACATAAGAATGACATTAGTTAACATTTCAGTCGATATCTTCTGGCTTGCCCTGAAGATATGTCGCATTGTTACAGCATTTACTTTTACTCGATGGTGCACCATGCTACTCCAATCTAGGACAATGAGTCAAGGAGAATACATAAAGACCACACAGGTACTACAACTCTTGGTAATACTGTGATTGCCATCCCACCTTGAAGACACACGATGTCAAACTGTACATTTATCACATGCAAAACAGATAACAAAAACCTCCAAACAGCTTCCAGTGCTTCTTTTATGGTTAGAAAAATGCAGCCATCGTCTGTTGGCTATGTAGATGTAGGTTCACACACTGCTCTGCTTGGACTTCGTCACCAAAGTGTTAAACATTTTGTTTGTAGTTGATGAATTGATAGGTGACACATTAAACAATAAGCCTGTTGTGAAATCCAAATAGTTTCTCACTTGTTCAGCAATGCCCAGCCATTAAGTACATTTCTTCTTCCCAACCTTTGAAGAAAAATATTTTTACTTTAACTGGTCGATGAGTATTAATATACCTCTAAATATCTTTCTGGTAGAGGAGTGTAACAATAGCTTATGTAGCCTGCCTGGAGATAGATGTTGTGAAAGTGAATGTTACAAATGTGACACGGTGTAACAGTTATGAGAGGAGAGGCTTTTGATATTTTACTTGAAACATCATTAACTTTGCATGAATTCTGTTTGAAATATTTTGCTCTCTTTTTGTTACAGGTGGAGGAAGGTAAAATATAAATGTTGTAGGAAAGGTCTTGTAGAATATAAATACCTTATTATTAAAGATAACTCACCAAAAAGCAGAAGCATTGAGTGGTCAATAGGCATGCAAGAAAACTGAAAACTTGTTAGATTTCAGAGTTATCCTTTGATGAGGTAGAGTAAAATGAAATGGGTGTGTGTGCACATGCACGACCCCCCCCCCCCCCCCCCCCCCCACACACACACAAATACACACATTCATATGCCCCTACATCTGCTTCAGCTGGTACTCCTCTACCCAACTAGCCATCTTCCCGGATGCTGACTTCCATCTCTTGGATGACTCTGTCCACATTGCTCTCCACATTAACCCCACTAAAGGATGTCGTATCAGCAGTGACAAGGACTCCTTTGCCCAGTATGCCGAAGGTCTCACAAAGGCATTCACAGACTGGCAGTACCCTGCAAATCTAGTCCACAAATGGATTTCCCATCCATATACTTACACATTCCAATCCTCCCACCACCTCCCAAGAATCAGCTACAAAGAAGTGCCCCCTTCCATCATCCAGTATTACCCTGGACTGGAAGAACTGAACCACATCCCTCGCCAGGGCTTTGATTATCTCTCATCCTGCCCTGAGATGAGGGACAACCTACCCAAGATCCTTCTCGCCCCCTCCTAAACTAGTTTTCCGTTGTCCACCAAACCTCTACAACATCATCCCTATGCCACTTCCATTCCCAACTCCTTGCCAGAGGGATCATATCCCTGTGGCAGACCAAGGTGTGAGGCCTACCCAGCACTTTCTACTCTAGCCCTGTCAGAAGCTTATGCAACCCCATCAGAGACCGGGCCACATGTGAAAGCAGCCACATCGTTGCCAACTCTGCTGCAAACTCTGCACAGCCTTTAATATTGGTATGGTGCGGGTAAGCTACTACAAACAGCACAGTGAACGCATTATTGTGGCCAAGATAGACATGAAGCCCATGCCTACTACAGTAGTACAAGTTTATATGCCCATTGGCTCTTCAGATATTGAAGAAATTGATGAAATATATGATGAGATAAAAGAAATTATTCAGGTAGTGAAGGGAGATGAAAATTTAATAGTCATGGGTGACTGGAATTCGAGAGTGGGAAAAGGGAGAGAAGGAAACATAGTGGGTGAATATGGACTGGGGGAGAGAAATGAAAGAGGAAGCCATCTGGTAGAATTTTGCACAGACCATAACTTAATCATAGCTAACACTTGGTTCAAGAATCATAAAAGAAGGTTATATACATGGAAAAATCCTGGAGATACTAGAAGGTATCAGATAGATTATATAATGGTAAGACAGAGATTTAGGAACCAAGTTTTAAATTGTAAGACATTTCCAGGGGCAGATGTGGACTCTGACCACAATCTATTGGTTATGGACTGTAGATTAAAACTGAAGAAGCTGCAAAAAGGTGGAAATTAAAGGAGATGGGACCTGGATAAACTGAAAGAACCAGAGGTTGTACAGAGTTTCAGGGACAGCATAAGGGAACAATTGACAGGAATGGGAGAAAGAAATACAGTAGAAGACGAATGGGTAGCTCTGAGGGATGAAGTAGTGAAGGCAGCAGAGGATCAACTAGGTAAAAAGACGAGGGCTAGTAGAAATCCTTGGGTAACAGAAGAAATATTGAATTTAATTGATGAAAGGAGAAAATATAAAAATGCAGTAAATGAAGCAGGCAAAAAGGAATACAAACGCCTCAAAAATGAGATTGACAGGAAGTGCAAAATGGCTAAGCAGGCATGGCTAGAGGACAAATGTAAGGGTGTAGAGGCTTATCTCACCAGGGCTAAGATAGATACTGCCTACAGGAAAATTAAAGAGACCTTTGGAGAAAAGAGAGCCACTTGTATGAATATCAAGAGCTCAGATGGAAACCCAGTTCTAAGCAAAGAAGGGAAAGCAGAAAGGTGGAAGGAGTATATAGAGGGTCTATACAAGGGCGATGTACTTGAGGACAATGTTATGGAAATGGAAGAGGATTTAGATGAAGATGAAATGGGAGACACGATACTGCATGAAGAGTTTGACAGAGCACTGAAAAACCTGAGTCGAAACAAGGCCCCGGGAGTAGACAACATTCCATTAGAACTACTGACGGCCTTGGGAGAGCCAGTCCTGACAAAACTCTACCATCTGGTGAGCAAGATGTATGAGACAGGTGAAATACCCTCAGACTTCAAGAAGAATATAATAATTCCAATCCCAAAGAAAGCAGGTGTTGACAGATGTGAAAATTACCGAACTATCAGTTTAATAATTCACAGCTGCAAAATACTAACACGAATTCTTTACAGACAAATGGAAAAACTGGTAGAAGCCGACCTCGGGGAAGATCAGTTTGGATTCCGCAGAAATGTTGGAACACGTTGTAACATTACGAGTCAAGACAGCTGTAACGGAACTTGAATAGCATAAAGTTATCGTTAAAAACGCACGCCGCGCGATTTGTTACGATTTGGTCGGTCATAATAGTAGTAACATGCTTTTGAATACAATTAAAGTATAACGGCGATACCTGTTTAGCGTTATTGGAAATAATATGTAATAAATTAATGAGTAAGGTAGCCGATCCTATAAGAAGAGGTAAAATTGGGCATATTAAGGTGTTTTGCTTTATATCGACTAAGCCGATGATACGGCATCTTTTTTTTTCCGTTTACTCTTAGAAAAAAAAAAAAAAAAGAAAAGAAAAGAAAATAAGTAACGAAGTGCTAATTGTGCGTTGTGAAAAATATAGGGCCGAATTTTAAATAGCTACAGTGTATAATCAGACTAACAAATGGACATTCAGTTACGCGAAATAGCGGACAGTGAAGTGTGGTCATTAAACTGAGTACAACTACAGGGCAGTCAATTCCGGGATAAGTCTATTCGCATCTCACGAGGGACGCGGTATTGAGACCGTTTTTAATTTTAAATTATATCGCAGAGAGCGGGCTTCAATTTATAAAAAGGAGAAAAGCTGTATCATTATCATTGACTGTTGGTGTCAAGCAACCAAAACTGTTCATCAAAGGGTTTCGGTGAATGAGTGGTGAATGCGAAATGAAACTGTGAACGAAGTTATGTTAAATAAAGCAGAAGAGACAAGACAGTTTGGTTGTATCTGTTATTATTCCATAAACTGTAACATTTCTTCTCGTTGTACGAAGCCTTTATAGACGATCGTTATGACAATTTGCTTTGAAGGGATCTCGTTACGAGTTAAGTTTTGGGGACCTGGTCAACAGGGGATAGTTCGTAGATCTTAACTACTGCAGCTATTCTGGAATCAGGTGCTACTGTGACCGTTGTGTTTTGTCAATGGCTTAAGGTCATCATATCTCATGCTCTAAGATCGACGCGCCTTTCCTCTTGGTATAACGGTGTCTCACGGTAACCACGACAACGCCGACAGCGAAGGAAGATACGGTAGAAGTGGCGCCCAACGTGGGGCTCGATCGAGGAGGATTGCTGCATCGAGTTTCATCCGGATTCACGAACCCTAGAGTTGGAAAATATTGTAGCAGCCAGTGAGTCTGTCCAATGAAAGAGGTATTCTTCAATAATCGCTAAAAGTGAGCGATACTACCAGGTATGATTAAAATAACTGTATAATTATTAAAAAAAAAGGGAAGTTGAGACTTGTGATTTCGGTAGATAAATATATATAAATACATAGTGAAAATAAGTGTATGTCTTGGTAGTGAATAATCATGTCAAAATGAACGAAAAGAATACGTGATAATGTGCAGTTGAGTAGAGTAATGAGTAGAGAGAGAGAGGAAAGTGAAGAGGATAGGGATGATGCATCCCATGAGCTCAATGTGGGACAGGAGACATGTACAGATAATAATACGGTTATTGATTTAGAGCCGTTAGGAGATTCAAATACAATGATAAGTAAGGTAAGCAGTGTGGGAGAACATAAAGATCTTGAGGTTTCGGAAGTAGATCAGCAAGTTGATCCTCAAAATGGAAATATTAATCAAAAAATGTTTGATATGCTGGTATCAATAAATACTCAAATGGGTGTAATGAATGGAAGACTTGGTTCACTAGAAAAAGATAATAAGCAATTAAAAGAGGACGATCAAAAGTTAAATGAAAAATTTGAGGCCAAATTTGGTTCATTAGAAGTTAAAATGGATTCTTTGGAAAGCAAACTGAACACCTTTGATTATAAACTGGAAAATACTAAGAAAGAATTAAAGGCGGACTGGGAGACTCAGTTAAATGCGAAATTTGGAGAACTAGATGTAGAGTTTTCTAACACCTTAGAAAGGCAATATAATAATTTAATGGGAAAACTTCATGACGTAGAAAAGAAATATGAGGTAGTTTCAAAGAGTTATGATGGCCTGTCCAATAGGATGGTTAAGTGTGAAAGCAGCTGTTTCAATGCTAACGCACAGATAGAAGAGCTTTCGAAACAAATAGTCGAGTTTGAGTCTGATGCTCGTAAGGAGATTGACAAGTATTTAGTAGATCAAACTAAAAGACTTGACGAAGATCTAACTGAATGGATAGAAATAAAAGGAAATGAAATTGTAGACAAGGTTAAGACTACTATTGGATCCCAGCCAAATGAGAATATCAATGAGCACCTAAGTAGAAATGATGAATTAATTAAGCTCTTCACTAGCGAAATTCAAAAAATAAAAGAGAAAATAGTTGATGAGTTACCTAAATGGCAAAAGGAAACCAATCATAAATTGGCAGAGTTAGAACGAAAGTCATCACAAAATTTGTTGACAGAGGACGAACGTTCGGAGAATAGGTCGAAAAACAACCGAACATGTGATAATACGAAGTACAATTGTGGTGAAAATTTGCATTGGGAAGTTGATGATTCGGTTGGTAAAGATGATGATTCTTTTGGTCACCGAGGATATTTGTCTTCTTTAAAGGTGGAGAACAGCATTTTTAAAAGTAGACAATTCCCAACATTCTCCATTGAAAAGAACAACCTGCATCCGAAAATCTTTATCAATAATTTCAAAAGAATATTTCTGCGTAGCTGGTCAGAACACGACCGACTTCAATTTATAGTATCCAAAATTACCGGAGAAGCTGCATTATGGGCCGCCGAAGTAAGTGAAAGTTGCCATACTTGCGCTGAGTTTGAACAACTTTTTTTGGCTAAATACTGGTCGTCGAGTAAACAAGAGAAATTAAGAAAAGAGGTTTACCAACCTGAGTATTTTAACAGTAAAAGGAGTACTTTAAGGCAATATTTTGAAAAGTACATAAATAAGACACGTTATTGGAGTGATCCAATTTCTCACAAGGAAGTGATCAGAATTTTGAAGGGAAGGTTGCCCATAAATATACGTGAAAAGTTAATAAATGTTCCTGACCACGATGTAGAACAATTCTTGTCGGTGATTGACTCTATAGATATGATTATGGAAGACGCAAGACAAATGAGTAGTAATCAAATGTCGACTCACACTCATAGTAATACGAATAATTATAATAATAATTTAACGTATGATAATAATAATACCGAAAACCAGGTCAAACCCGCATCACAGGAGCGTGGACAATCTTCATCCTATGGTTGCAATAAAAACAATGATTATAATAAATATAGAAGAGATACTTACTGTGCTAGAAGTAAACCTCGATATGGTGATGCGAATGTGCATAGTAGTGATATTAATAAGAGTAACAGGTACCCAAGTGATGAACCCAATTGCATTCGACCTTGGGAAGATAATTCGAAGCATAATGTTCATCGGCAGGATGGAACAAATGCCTCAAGTCCTCATCCAGCACAAGGAGTTATACCAATGGGCGAAGGAGCCTCCAATGTGCGACGGGGTGAATACCATAACTCGGATCATACTGTACAGATTGTGGAAGTTCATGAACCCCCACCGATGACTCAACGAGATAGATTAAACTAATACCAGTCACCAAATGCCTTCCTAGGATGACTGGAAAGGAGAAGGAAGGCAGGCATCAATTTGAAGTGAGAGTATTAAGGTACAATAATGATCAGGATATAAGGAATGAGTTAATTGAAGAAAAACCTGAAGTTTCTAATAAATGCAGACAAATTTTACAGGCAATAATTCCAACAAGTATAAATAATGTTGATGTTGAAATATTAATTGATACTGGAGCAACTATTAGTGTCATGACGTTGGACTGTTTAAAACAGATAAGTCGAGGGGTAAAAATGCCCACTTTTCCTATCACAGGATGTACCGTGTCTGGCGCGTTCAGCACAAAAATGCAAAAAGTTGTGAAACAGGTACGTGTTGACGTTACAATACAGGGGGCTCAAATAGAAAGTGCATTCCTGGTTGTTCCTAAAATGACAGTACCATGTATCTGGGGTTTGGATTTTTTATGTGAGACCGGTGCAATCATTAATTTAGAGAAAGGTGAGTGTATATTTAATTCCAATGGTAATGTTTTGACAACCACCCTGAGAAAGGGCCGAGTAATTCCAAATCAATTGTGTATGAATCTAATGGTAAAATATGTCAGTATTGATGATGAAAATGTGTATGATAAATGCCTTATTGAATGTTCTGAAGAAATGATGGATAAAATGTCATTGCAGGAAAAGGTGTTAGAATCAGAATATTTATCTGTTATCCAAAGGGATGAACTGTAGTACTTGTTGGAAGCATATCAGTCAATTTTTAGTAAACGTCCGGGTATACTTTGAATACCATATAAAGACGTATGCACATAAACCCTTTTGTCGTACTTCCTATTCTATCCCATGGACAAAGAAAGAAGTAGTCAGAAAGGAAATCAATAAAATGTTAGAATGGGGTATTATTGAGCCCTCAGATTCTGAATATTGTAACCCTCTTGTGGCGGTAATTAAACCCAATGGTGACATCAGATTGGTGTTGGATGCCAGAGAGATCAATAAGATCATTATACCTGTACAAACGCGACCTGAGAACCTAGAAGAGTTAGTACAAAAGTTTTATGGTGCCCGCTTCTTAACTTCTTTAGATATGCGTAGTTCATATTGGCAAACTAGAATATCGAAAGAATCTAGAAAATATACTGCATTCGTTTTTCTGGGCCGAAGTTACCAGTTTACTGTCATGCCATTTGGGTTGAAAATAAGCGGTGGTGTTTTCATATCGGCATTAGATACCGTACTGGGCAGAGACCTTTTGAATGAAGTTACTTTATATGTGGATGATTTGCTAATTGCTTCTGAAACTTGGGAGGAACATTTAGACTTATTAAGAAGAGTTTTTGCGAAATTTTTGGAATACGGAGTTACTGTAAATTTGAGCAAATCCAAGTTTGCTCATAACCAATTGAAATTTCTTGGACATATAATCACTCCTGAAGGGATAAAACCAAATCCTAAAAAGATGGATGCGATTAACAGATGTGCGTATCCAAAGAATAGAACTGAATTAAAGTCATTTATCGGCTTAGTTTCATTTTTCCGACGATTTTTACCCAATCAGTTAGGAAGCCAAGACTGTTTGTTACGGCTGTTAAGAAAAAATGTCATGTGGGAGTGGAATTCCGAATGCACGCAAGCTTTTGATAACATCCGCAATGCTTTGACTAATGCTCCACTGTTACATCATCCGAGACTTGATCAAGATTTTTATATTGCTGCGGATGCTTCTGAAACAGGATTGGGTGCCACTCTTTTCCAGATGGACAATCGAGAAGATATCAGTACCATCAAGATAATTGGGTTTGCCAGCAGAACACTCTCTAGCTGTGAACGTGCATATTGTACTACTGAATTGGAAGTACTGGCCGTGGTCTGGTCACTTAGAAAGTTTCGCTATTTTGTATATGGAAAGAAGATCATTGTATTCTGTGACCACAAAGCTTTATCTTTTATTTTAACAGGAAGGATGTTCCATTCACGTTTAACCCGGTGGGCCTTGCTACTGCAAGAATATGATATTACGCTCAAATACATCAGAGGGAAAGACAACATCATAGCCGATGCTCTTTCAAGACTACCGAAAAGAAAGAATGACGACAAGTGTGAAGAACGGACTATTGACTTTAAAGTCATGAATTTATCAAGGCAATATTGTGAGAGGCAGATTTCACAGCTATCTCGAAGTCTTCCACAACTGCAAGAAGATGATAAGTTGTGGAAAGCCATTAGGCATGCTGTTGAAAGCAAAACGCTAAGTCACTCTCAAGAACAGTATCAATTAAAATCCGGAATACTGTATCGGAGGAAGGATGAAGAAGATGTTTGGAAAGTTTGTGTTCCAAATAAATATTTAGAATCACTAGTATGGTACACTCACTTGAATTGGGGTCATTTTGGTTCCGCTAAATGTACAGCCAAAATAGCACAATACTGCTATCATCCAAATTTGGGACGTATAGCTACAAATATTATTAAGAAGTGCAAAATATGTCAGAAGGCTAAACCCATAAACTATTGTCTGAAGATAGAATTACATCCTATCATCCCACAACAACCTTTAATGTTGGTGTCATGTGATGTCTGTGGGCCATGTCCCATGACACGTGGATGGTTCAAATATGTATTGGCTTTCTATTATCTCTTTTCAAAATATGTGAAATTATATCCTTTGAAAAATCTCCACGTTCGACCCATGTTACGTGAATTTATCAACAACTATATAACTGAGCTTGGCAAACCTATAATGATCTTGACAGACAACGGTGCTTATTATACAAGCAAAGTATGGAGAGACACTATGAAAGAACAAGGAATCCAGCACATTTACATCTCAAGATTTTACCCTTGTGGAAATCCGGTTAAAAGAATCTTCCGAGAGTTGAACCGATTTTTACGGACGTACATACCCAAACAACATTATAAATGGATCGATTGGATTTATGAATTTGAGAAAGTGTATAATGACTTACTTATCGACAGGTTATTCACCTAACCAAATAGTATTTGGTGAAAGTATTGTGCCAGAATGGATGAAGAAATTACCTGCGATAGAACAAAAGATTACCAAGAAAGAAGATATGGTGAAGAAGGTCTACGAAAACCTGAAGCATCAAGCACAATTGAGAAAAACCCGTTTTGATAAAAATGTGAAGAAAGTAGTCACATATGATGTAGGTGAAGAAATTTTATTGAGAAATCACCCAAAAGCATCAACCAGGAAAAGACTGAATAAAAAATGGCAATATTTATATACAGGTCCATATAAAATAATGAAAATACCTCATGAAGGGAGCTACCTCCTGGCAGATTGTGATACTGATGTAATTAAAGGCTTGTTCTCTCACATAGACCTGAAGAAGTATTATCAATAATGAGCAAAATATAGATTCAAGAAACACTGAATCATACCAAGACTACACTCAGTGGACTAAATAAAAGCACCAATGGATAAATACGTACTTATACTAACTTACAAAGAAAATTAAAGAATGTGCCGACGATTTCCATGAAATACCTTCCTGGTATCAGCAACAATGACGATGCTGAAATATGATTTATCCTCTCACCGAACAGCGAGGATGGATGATTTAAAAGTGGAATTAAGAGGAAAAGAAAAGGACCAAATCCTCTCTGGTTAAACAAGTGGCCTGATAAGGGTTTTGGCCTAGGATGCCAATCGTCGAACCCGGCTGTGATCCCTGCCTTGCACAGACGGTTGAAGAACTGAAGGCTTCATCCAAGAAAAAACAATGTGGTGTGAATATGAAGTGATTAGTGCGAAGTGTTTCTAAGACAACCTATAAACAAATGTGGAATTTAGTTAAGGGCATTTAGTCTAGGCCCATTAACTCAACTTAAATATTGTAGAATGTATGTACTGACTTGTTGAGTGAATCTGAGAGTGAGTGTATTCGCCGAAACAAATACCCTCTCCTGTCACAGTACACAAAAAAAAAATAAGCCTGTTCTGTCTGGAACCCTCTTCAAGACATCACAGTCTGGGGGGCCGTGTAACATTACGAGTCAAGACAGCTGTAACGGAAATTGAATAGCGTAAAGTTATCGTTAAAAACGGACGCCGCGCGATTTGTTACGATTTGGTCGGTCATAATAGTAGTAACATGCTTTTGAATACAATTAAAATATAACGGCGATACCTATTTAGCGTTATTGGAAATAATATGTAATAAATTAATGAGTAAGGTAGCCGATCCTATAAGAAGAGGTAAAATTGGGCATATTAAGGTGTTTTGCTTTATATCGACTAAGCCGATGATACGGCGTCTTTTTTTTTTCCGTTTACTCTTAGGAAAAAAAAAAAAAGAAAAGAAAAGAAAATAAGTAACGAAGTGCTAATTGTGCGTTGTGAAAAATATAGGGCCGAATTTTAAATAGCTACAGTGTATAATCAGACTAACAAATGGACATTCAGTTACGCGAAATAGCGGACAGTGAAGTGTGGTCATTAAACTGAGTACAACTACAGGGCAGTCAATTCCGGGATAAGTCTATTCGCATCTCACGAGGGACGCGGTATTGAGACCATTTTTTATTTTAAATTATATCGCGGAGAGCGGGCTTCAATCTATAAAAAGGAGAAAAGCTGTATCATTATCATTGACTGTTGGTGTCAAGCAACCAAAACTGTTCATCAAAGGGTTTCGGTGAATGAGTGGTAAATGCGAAATGAAACTGTGAACGAAGTTATGTTAAATAAAGCAGAAGAGACAAGACAGTTTGGTCGTATCTGTTATTATTCCATAAACTGTAACATTTCTTCTCGTTGTACGAAGCCTTTATAGACGATCATTATGACAATTTGCTTTGAAGGGATCTCGTTACGAGTTAAGTTTTGGGGACCTGGTCAACAGGGGATAGTTCATAGATCTTAACTACTGCAGCTATTCTGGAATCAGGTGCTACCGTGACCGTTGTGTGTTGTCAATGGCTTAAGGTCATCATATCTCATGCTCTAAGATCGACGCGCCTTTCCTCTTGGTATAACGGTGTCTCACGGTAACCACGACAACGCCGACGGCGAAGGAAGATACGGTAGAACGTGAGGCAATACTGACCCTATGACTTATCTTAGAAGCTAGATTAAGGAAAGGCAAACCTACGTTTATAGCATTTGTGGACTTAGAGAAAGCTTTCGACAATGTTGACTGGAATACTCTCTTTCAAATTCTAAAGATGGCAAGGATAAAATACAGGGAGCGAAAGGCTATTTACAATTTGTACAGAAACCAGATGGCAGTTATAAGAGTCGAGGGACATGAAAGGGAAGCAGTGGTTGGGAAGGGAGTGAGACAGGGTTGTAGCCTGTCCCTGATGTTATTCAATCTGTATATTGAGCAAGCAGTAAAGGAAACAAAAGAAAAATTTGGAGTAGGTATTAAAATCCATGGAGAAGAAATAAAAACTTTGAGGTTCGCCGATGACATTGTAATTCTGTCAGAGACAGCAAAGGACTTGGAAGAGCAGTTGAACGGAATGTACAGTGTCTTGAAAGGAGGCTATAAGATGAACATCAACAAAAGCAAAACAAGGATAATGGAATGTAGTCAAATCAAGTCGGGTGATGCTGAGGGAATTAGATTAGGAAATGAGACGCTTAAAGTAGTAAAGGAGTTCTGCTATTTGGGGAGCAAAATAACTGATGATGGTCGAAGTAGAGAGGATATAAAATGTAGACTGGCAATGGCAAGGAAAGCGTTTCTGAAGAAGAGAAATTTGTTAACATCGAGTATAGATTTTAGTGTCAGGAAGTCGTTTCCGAAAGTATTTGTATGGAGTGTAGCCATGTATGGAAGTGAAACATGGACGATAAATAGTTTGGACAAGAAGAGAATAGAAGCTTTTGAAATGTGGTGCTACAGAAGAATGCTGGAGATTAGATGGGTAGATCACGTAACTAATGAGGAGGTATTGAATAGAATTGGGGAGAAGAGGAGTTTGTGGCACAACATGACAAGAAGAAGGGACCGGTTGGTAGGACATTTTCTGAGGCATCAAGGGATCACAAATTTAGCATTGGAGGGCAGCATGGAGGGCAAAAATCTTAGAGGGATACCAAGAGATGAATAGACTAAGCAGATTCAGAAGGATGTAGGTTGCAGTAAGTACTGGGAGATGAAGAAGCTTGCACAGGATAGGGTAGCATGGAGAGCTGCATCAAACCAGTCTCAGGGCTGAAAAGACAACAACAACAACAACAACAACAACAATGACTACCAACCAGCTGTCCACCAGAATGAATGAACACTGTAAAACTGTTGTCAAGAACAAACTTGGCCACTTGATTGCACAACATGCAGCTGAGCATAACATGCACAATTTCAATGACTGGTTCACAATCTGAGCCATTTGGATCCGTCCCTCCACCACCAGCTTCTCTGAACTATGCAGATGGGAGTTATCCTTACAGCACACTCTACACTCTTGTAATTGTCCTGGAGTCAGTCTTGGGTAACCCACTGTCCCCGCATCCTCCACCAAACAGTTTCCACTTCCTCTGCCCTGTCATTCCCAATTCACATTGTATTCAGCATGTGCTGCTTGCAATCAGCCACTACAATTGGGCCAGCCCATGTACCTCCCACCCTCCCTCCTGCACTCCCAGCTGGCAAACTGGCTACTCCCTCAGCTGTTAACCACCCATCTCCAGTCCTTCTCCATGCCTCCCCCACCCTCTGCCTGCCCCACCCAATAATAACCCCACCATAACCAGTCCTCCGGTTGTAAAATGGCTTTGTACTGTTAGTCTAGCTGACACCATGTAAGGGCACAGGTGTGTGTATGCGTGTATGTGTGTGTGTCTGCTAGCTCAACAAAGGATAACTCCAAAATCTAGCTAGTTTCCTTTGTTTTGTGTATGCCTATTGACAGCTTAACACTCCTGCTTTTTGGTCAGTGGTTTCTTTTAATCATAAGTTATGGAGATAAAATATGGTTCACTGGTGACAGGTTATAACACACAATTGCATGATATGACATCAAATCTAAAGCTCAGTAAACTTAGATTTTCAGTAGGGCATAGTGATTGATACTGCATAATTTTCTGCAATGGGGCTTGCTGTCATCTTCAGGTGAGTACTAAGGAGTTGTCCTCAATAGGCATCTGAAGACAGCAGCAGGTTTTGTTGGTGAGAACTCAAATAGTGTCAATGATTATACCCAGCTAAATACACAAAGAAACCGAAACTACATATTCACTGAGCAAAACCTCACATAGCAAAAACTTAAACAATCTGAAAACCAGAAAAACTTGTAAAGTTTGGAACATCATTGCCATGATGCTGGCAATATACAGTATTTTTTTCATAGTTATTCTATTAGTTAGCCTACTGTAAATTTTTTGAGGCATTTTTCAATTATTATTATTGTCTGAAAATATTTAAATAAATCTCTGATATCTGTTGATAGTAACAACTTTGGGTGCTCTCATGATTACTAAAATCTTTTCCACAAAGCAAACAATGACTGTTGCTATACACCCACAGCATATTTCTGCCTTAGCTATATTGACTTTTGTGTCTTGTGAATATAAATTATTACACAAACTTAAAAACTGAACATAAATTAGTGCTGCAACTTTTGGTAATTGCCTGAAGGTATATTTAAGGACTGTCTCCAATAGGTGAAACAACATTACAAGGAAACTGAGAACAGTCTGAAAAAAGTTGTGGGATTGTTGAATAGGTTTCCTTGTAAAATAAATACCTTTTATTTCCATCTTTCCATAAAAAATTCATTATGTCATTAGTTTTAATTAGTTTCAGACACCACTGAGAGAAAATCAGCTGTGTTTTTACATTAAAATCAAACAGATTCATTCTTCTCTAGAGATTGTCTTAAGCATTGTGCATAGTTTCCAATTTCCTAATGATTTTCAATGTTACAGCATTTTGTGTTTTTTAGCACCTTCAGAAATTGTAATTTAAATCTCCCATGGAGTGACTTGTATATATGTAGTGTCTTAACCTGCCACAGTGTTGCACAGTAGTAATGCAACCTTAAAGTTGGAACATGGCTTTTCTCTACCTAATTTCTTGACTTGTTAAGAGTTTGCAGTGATTGTTATTTCCATTCAGAATATATGTATGTACTTATTACTTCTTACCACATCCTGTCATTCACTTTCATTTGAATTTCTGAATTGCAGTAAACAGAAGATCAGATATGTTGTTAAAATGTATGTGTGTCTATGAGCCGTGATCCAGTTGCCTCTATTTTGGCAACTAGAATTTATAAGCTCCTCTTCTGTCATATATTTTGTTAATAGTTCTTGTTATTGTGTTTGACAGCAACAATAAAAATTTTATGCCTTTTAGAAATTCATAAATTGCAAGTGTTACTTATACTTAAATCTAAATTGTTTGTATACTCCAGTTCGTTCATTAAACAGTGGTCAAAACAATTAAGAAGTATCTACAGATTTTCACATAATCATACACAGGCAGATATGATTTAAGGACATTGCACTACACTGTAATTATTGCCCGTGTGACCTAAGGTATGTGAGGGTAGTTTTTAGCACCACTGGAATAGTTCAGAAACATCTGAAATAAATACTGATACTAATATGACATATTGTTGTCATAAAAACATGGTTTCAATGAAATTATTACGTAGTTCTTGTGGGGCATTATGCTACTACTAAAGAAGCTGTCTTCTGCTCAGGTACAGTCTGGAGTGAATGATCTGGCTTATATGTAAAGTACACTATGTGATCAAAAGTATCCGGACACCCCCAAAAACATACGTTTTTCATATTGGGTGCATTGTGCTGCCACCTACTGCCAGGTACTCCATATCAGTGACCTCAGTAGTCTTTAGACATTGTGAGAGAGCAGAATGGGGCATTCTGCAGAACTCACAGACTTCAAATGTGGTCAGGGGATTGCGTGTCACTTGTGGCATACATCTGTAAGTGAGACTTCCATGCTCCTAAACATCCCTACGTCCACTGTTTCTGATGTGATAGTGAAGTGGAAATGTGAAGGGACACATACAGCACAAAAGCGTACAGACCGACCTCGTCTGTTGACTGACAGAGACTGCCCACAGTTGAAGAGAGTCATAATGTGTAATAGGCAGACATCTACCCATACCATCACACAGGAATTCCAAACTGCATCAGTATCCACTGCAAGTACTATGACAGTTAGGTAGGAGGTGAGAAAACTTGGATTTCATGGTCGAGTGGCTGCTCATAAGCCACACATCATGCCAGTAAATGCCAAATAACACCTCACTTGGTGAAAGGAGTGTAAACATTGGATGATTAAACAATGGAGAAACGTTGTGTAGAGTGACGAATCACAGTTCACAATGTGGCGACGTGATGTCAGGGTGTGAGTATGGCAAATGCCCGGTGAATGTCATCTGCCACCATGTGTAGTGCCAACAGTAAAATTCGGAGGCGGTGGTACCATGGTGTGGTCATGTTTTTCATGGAAGGGGCTTGCACCCCTTGTTGTTTTGCATGGGACTATCACAGTTGATATTTTAAGCACCTTCTTGCTTCCCACTGTTGAAGAGCAATTTGGGGATGGTGATTGCATCTTTCAACACGATAAAGCTCCTGTTCATAATGTACTGCCTGTGACAGAGTAGTTACACGACAGTAACATCCCTGTAATGGACTGGCCTGCACAGAGTCCTGACCTGAATCCTACAGAACACCTTTGGGATGTTTTGGAACGCCGACTTCATGCCAGACCTCACCGACCGACATCGATACCTCTCATCAGTGCAGCACTCTGTGAAGAATGGACTGCCATTCCCCAAGAAACCTCCCAGCACCTGATTGAACGTATGTCTGCAAGAGTGGAAGCTGTCATTAAGGCTAAGGGTGGCCCTACACTATATTGAATTCCAGCATTACTGTTGGAGGACGCCATGAACTTATAAGTCATTTTCAGTCGGGTGTCCGGATACTTTTGATCACATACTGTATCTCTTCTTTGTGCAGTTCAGACATGAGAACATTCAGTCCTGAGGACTATGATTGCAGTGTTCTGAATTTTTAGCTTACAATGAGTGAATGCTAAGGGGATGAACGTTGATGTGCCAAAAAGGTACAAGCAGCACCAGCATACAACAGAAAAAGAATCTGGAGCTTTTTGTCCCTATACCTTTGAGCTCTGAAAGGACAATTTTAGGCAATATGTCCAGTAATGCTGAATCTTGCCCACACCATCAGTTGGTTCTACATCTACATCTACATTTATACTCCGCAAGCCACCCAACGGTGTGTGGCGGAGGGCACTTTACGTGCCACTGTCATTACCTCCCTTTCCTGTTCCAGTCGCGTATGGTTCGCGGGAAGAACGACTGTCTGAAAGCCTCCGTGCGCGCTCTAATCTCTCTAATTTTACATTCGTGATCTCCTCGGGAGGTATAAGTAGGGGGAAGCAATATATTCGATACCTCATCCAGAAACGCACCCTCTCGAAACCTGGCGAGCAAGCTACACCGCGATGCAGAGCGCCTCTCTTGCAGAGTCTGCCACTTGAGTTTGTTAAACATCTCCGTAACGCTATCACGGTTACCAAATAACCCTGTGACGAAACGCGCCGCTCTTCTTTGGATCTTCTCTATCTCCTCCGTCAACCCGATCTGGTACGGATCCCACATTGATGAGCAATACTCAAGTATAGGTCGAACGAGTGTTTTGTAAGCCACCTCCTTTGTTGATGGACTACATTTTCTAAGGACTCTCCCAATGAATCTCAACCTGGTACGCGCCTTACCAACAATTAATTTTATATGATCGTTCCACTTCAAATCGTTCCGCACGCATACTCCCAAATATTTTACAGAAGTAACTGCTACCAGTGTTTGTTCTGCTATCAAATAGTCATACAATAAAGGATCCTTCTTTCTATGTATTCGCAATACATTACATTTGTCTATGTTAAGGGTCAGTTGCCACTCCCTGCACCAAGTGCCTATCCGCTGCAGATCTTCCTGCATTTCGCTACAATTTTCTAATGCTGCAGCTTCTCTGTATACTACAGCATCATCCGCGAAAAGCCGCATGGGACTTCCGACACTATCTACTAGGTCATTTATATACACTCCTGGAAATGGAAAAAAGAACACATTGACACCGGTGTGTCAGACCCACCATACTTGCTCTGGACACTGCGAGAGGGCTGTACAAGCAATGATCACACGCACGGCACAGCGGACACACCAGGAACCGCGGTGTTGGCCGTCGAATTGCGCTAGCTGCGCAGCATTTGTGCACCGCCGCCGTTAGTGTCAGCCAGTTTGCCGTGGCATACGGAGCTCCATCGCAGTCTTTAACACTGGTAGCATGCCGCGACAGCGTGGACGTGAACCGTATGTGCAGTTGACCGACTTTGAGCGAGGGCGTATAGTGGGCATGCGGGAGGCCGGGTGGACCTACCGCCGAATTGCTCAACACGTGGGGCGTGAGGTCTCCACAGTACATCGATGTTGTCGCCAGTGGTCGGCGGAAGGTGCACGTGCCCGTCGACCTGGTACCGGACCGCAGCGACGCACGGATGCACGCCAAGACCGTAGGATCCTACGCAGTGCCGTAGGGGACCGCACCGCCACTTCCCAGCAAATTAGGGACACTGTTGCTCCTGGGGTATCGGCGAGGACCATTCGCAACCATCTCCATGAAGCTGGGCTACAGTCCCGCACACCGTTAGGCCGTCTTCCGCTCACGCCCCAACATCGTGCAGCTCGCCTCCAGTGGTGTCGCGACAGGCGTGAATGGAGGGACGAATGGAGACGTGTCGTCTTCAGCGATGAGAGTCGCTTCTGCCTTGGTGCCAATGATGGTCGTATGCGTGTTTGGCGCCGTGCAGGTGAGCGCCACAATCAGGACTGCATATGACCGAGGCACACAGGGCCAACACCCGGCATCATGGTGTGGGGAGCGATCTCCTACACTGGCCGTACACCACTGGTGATCGTCGAGGGGACACTGAATAGTGCACGGTACATCCAAACCGTCATCGAACCCATCGTTCTACCATTCCTAGACCGGCAAGGGAACTTGCTGTTCCAACAGGACAATGCACGTCCGCATGTATCCCATGCCACCCAACGTGCTCTAGAAGGTGTAAGTCAACTACCCTGGCCAGCAAGATCTCCGGATCTGTCCCCCATTGAGCATGTTTGGGACTGGATGAAGCGTCGTCTCACGCGGTCTGCACGTCCAGCACGAACGCTGGTCCAACTGAGGCGCCAGGTGGAAATGGCATGGCAAGCCGTTCCACAGGACTACATCCAGCATCTCTACGATCGTCTCCATGGGAGAATAGCAGCCTGCATTGCTGCGAAACGTGGATATACACTGTACTAGTGCCGACATTGTGCATGCTCTGTTGCCTGTGTCTATGTGCCTGTGGTTCTGTCAGTGTGATCATGTGATGTATCTGACCCCAGGAATGTGTCAATACAGTTTCCCCTTCCTGGGACAATGAATTCACGATGTTCTTATTTCAATTTCCAGGAGTGTATATTGTGAAAAGCAATGGTCCCATAACACTCCCCTGTGGCATGTCAGAGGTTACTTTAACATCTGTAGACGTCTCTCCATTGATAACAACATGCTGTGTTCTGTTTGCTAAAAACTCTTCAATCCAGCCACACAGCTGGTCTGATATTCCGTAGGCTCTTACTTTGTTTATCAGGCGACAGTGTACATAGTAGATTCTGGGTTTCCAAAAACGACATGATACTCGAGCAAAAAATATGTTCTAAAATTCAACAACAGATCGACATCAGAGATATAGGTCTATAGTTTTGCGCATCTGCTCGACGACCCTTCCTGAAGACTGGGACTACCTGTGCTCTTTTCCGATCATTTGGAACCTCTAGTTCTTGCGGTACATGGCTGTTAGAAGGGGGGCAAGTTCTTTCGCGTACTCTGTGTAGAATCGAATTGGTATCCTGTCAGGTCCAGTGGACTTTCCTCTGTTGAGTGATTCCAGTTGCTTTTCTATTCCCTGGACACTTATTTCGATGTCAGCCATTTTTTCGTTTGTGCGAGGATTTAGAGAAGGAATTGCAGTGCGGTCTTCCTCTGTGAAACAGCTTTGGAAAAAGGTGTTTAGTATTTCAGCTTTACGCATGTCATCCTCTGTTTCAATGCCATCATCATCCCGGAGTGTCTGGATATGCTGTTTCGAGCCACTTACTGATTTAACGTAAGACCAGAAATTCCTAGGATTTTCTGTCAAGTCGGTACATAGAATTTTACTTTCGAATTCACTGAACACTTCACGCATAGCCCTCCTTACGCTAACTTTGACATCGTTTAGCTTCTGTTTGTCTGAGAGGTTTTGGCTGCGTTTAAACTTAGAGTGAAGCTCTCTTTGCTTTCGCAGTAGTTTCCTAACTTTGTTGTTGTACCACGGTGGGTTTTTCCCGTCCATCACAGTTTTACTCAGCACGTACCTGTCTAAAATGAATTTCACGATTGCCTTGAACTTTTTCCATAAACACTCAACATTGTCAGTGTCGGAACAGAAATTTTCGTTTTGATCTGTTAGGTAGTCTGAAATCTGCCTTCTATTACGCTTGCTAAACAGATAAACCTTCCTCCCTTTTTTTACATTCCTACTAACTTCCATATTCAGGGATGCTGCAACGGCCTTATGATCACTGATTCCCTGTTCTGCACATACAGAGTCGAAAAGTTCGGGTCTGTTTGTTATCAGTAGGTCCAAGATGTTATCTCCACGAGTCGGTTCTCTGTTTAAGAGCTCGAGGTAATTTTCGGATAGTGCACTCAGTATAGTGTCACTCGATGCTCTGTCCCTACCACCCGTCCTAAACATCTGAGCGTCCCAGTCTATATCTGGTAAATTGAAATCTCCACCTAAGACTATAACATGCTGAGAAAATTTATGTGAAATGTATTCCAAATTTTCTCTCAGTTGTTCTGCCACTAATGCTGCTGAGTCGGGAGGTCGGTAAAAGGAGCCAAGCTCGGTTGTTGAGTGTAACCTCCACCCATAATAATTCACAGGAACTATCCACTTATATTTCACTACAGGATAAACTACTACTAACAGCGACGTACACTCCACCACCGGTTGCATGCAATCTATCCTTTCTAAACACCGTTTGTACCTTTGTAAAAATTTCGGCAGAATTTATCTCTGGCTTCAACCAGCTTTCTGTACCTATAACGATCTCGGCTTCGGTGCTTTCTATCAGCGCTTGAAGTTCCGGTACTTTACCAATGCAGCTTCGACAGTTTACAATTACAATACCGATTGCTGCTTGGTCCCCACATGTTCTGACTTTGCCCTGCACCCGTTGAGGCTGTTGCCCTTTCTGTACTTGCCCAAGGCCATCTAACCTAAAAAACTGCCCAGCCCACGCCACACAACCCCTGCTACCCGTGTAGCCGCTTGTTGGGTGTAGTGGACTCCTGACCTATCCAGTGAAACCCCACCACCCTATGGCGCAAGTCGAGGAATCTGCAGCCCACACGGTCGCAGAACCGTCTCAGCCTCTGATTCAGACCCTCCACTCGGCTCTGTACCAAAGGTCCGCAGTCAGTCCTGTCGACGATGCTGCAGATGGTGAGCTCTGCTTTCATCCCGCTAGCAAGACTAGCAGTCTTCACCAAATCAGATAGCCGCCGGAAGCCAGAGAGGATTTCCTCGGATCCATAGCGACACACATCATTGGTGCCGACATGAGCGACCACCTGCAGATGGGTGCACCCTGTACCCTTCATGGCATCCGGAAGGACCCTTTCCACATCTGGAATGACTCCCCCCGGTATGCACACGGAGTGCACATTGGTTTTCTTCCCCTCTCTTGCTGCCATATCCCTAAGGGGCCCCATTACGCGCCTGACGTTGGAGCTCCCAACTACCAGTAAGCCCACCCTCTGCGACCGCCTGGATCTTGCAGACTGAGGGGCAACCTCTGGAACAGGACAAGCAGCCATGTCAGGCCGAAGATCAGTATCAGCCTGAGACAGAGCCTGAAACCGGTTCGTCAGACAAACTGGAGAGGCCTTCCGTTCAGCCCTCCGGAATGTCTTTCGCCCCCTGCCACACCTTGAGACGACCTCCCACTCTACCACAGGTGAGGGATCAGCCTCAATGCGGGCAGTATCCCGGGCAACCACAGTCGTAATCCGATCGGGGGATGCGTGGGACGAGCTGGCCGTCCCCAACAAACCCCCATCCGGAACCCCACAGTGATGCCCATTGGCAACAGCCTCAAGCTGTGTGACCGAAGCCAACACTGCCTGAAGCTGGGAGCGAAGGGATGCCAACTCAGCCTGCATCCGAACACAGCAGTCGCAGGCCCTATCCATGCTAAAAACTGTTGTGCAAAGAACGTCTGAACTAATCTACAGAGAGCGCAAACAAATCGATACAAAATTTAAACGGTTATTAAACTACAAGATTGCCTAGTAAATGCAGTAATGCTGCTACTTGCGCACTGCTGACACACTGCTCGGCGGCGGAAGGAAACTACGCGATTTTACACTATTCAGGTACTAAAACGCGATGCTACAACTCTCAAATACTATAATACGCCCGAAATTTATGAATTAAACAATGCAAGTACCAAAAACACGCAAAGAAATTAAGAATTAAACTATGTAACAAGTGAGTGAGCTAGGAGTATAAGACTTGCTGCTGCAGCTGCTTATCCAATGATGGCAGGGACGTAGTATTAGGATATTAGGATATTTCCCCCACAGATAATCATCCATGTTCCATGCTGTTTCCAGCCGTAAACGTGTTCACGTCAGGGCATCAGAAATATGTAAAACAAGGGAAAGGCAGCCACTCACCTACAGCTTATTGATCCATAACACATAACAGAAAACAGCTTTCACACTAGTGTTTGAGCATTAGCTTTTTTTCTGCAATAGTACACATATTAACACACACAACCACACAGACACCCAAAGGCTCTACAGAAGTGTGTCTTTGGGTGTCTGTGTGTGTGAATGTGTGTTCTGTTGTCAGTAAAGACTCTAATGTGTGAAAGATGGTGTGTATGCTGTTTTCTATTATGTGTTACTGTGCTCCATGCATTGATTCACTGTAAATGAGTAGGTGTTTTCCCCTTGTTTTACGTATTGTTGCATCCAGGAATTTTTGTTATTGTTAGTCATCAGAAAGTGAAACCTGGCTCCATTCATGTTCCTCCATCCCTAATGTCCAGTGTCTACATACATTGTGATACCACATTATTAATGCAATATACACCATGCAAAAAGTCCACGCTTTCAGAGTTAAATGCAGGCAGTTTGCATTTTCATTCTTTGACTTGTTGCGGTTTACAATACTCACAGCCAATAGTTGCATTGTATCACCTTTTCCATTGTACTGTAATTGATGGGGAATAATTGTCTCTAGCTGTACGTCCTTACAGATGCTCCTACCCTAATCTTTTTCAAACATATCTCACTGTTCACAGTTGTGAAAACTACATTTTCGACTACTCTGTCTGTATTTACCACAAAAAATTCATCAAATTCCATCTTATCAATGGCATTTCAAGCAGAAAATTCCACTAAATCATGTTTTTGAGACATCACACTGCTTCTTTAAGGGGAACAAAAAATGAACATTAACACTAAATCTTGGGGTTCAGTTAATGAGTGATTCCCATTTAAATATCATGTATCCAAGTGATTAGGTTGTTTTTTTCTGCTTCCTGTAATAGTAAAGAGACATTGCACTCTTACGTATCTCTTATACAGCGTTAGTACCAGGAAATAATTGAATACTTTCAATGATCCCGTAATTGTTTTTATTTTGGAAATGTTGGAAGGGTGTGCCTTCAAACACAGGTACAGCCATCCTGATTTAGGTTTTTTGTGGGTTTCTTAGACCACTTAAAGCAAAT
This sequence comes from Schistocerca serialis cubense, assembly GCF_023864345.2. Taxonomy (NCBI): domain Eukaryota; kingdom Metazoa; phylum Arthropoda; class Insecta; order Orthoptera; family Acrididae; genus Schistocerca; species Schistocerca serialis. The sequence continues at coordinate 1,128,974,059 of NC_064639.1, forward strand.
ACTGGAACAGTTCATTTGAAAAGACACAGCTGATTTGACCTTAGTGTCATCAGAACATTAAATCCTAATACTTCTCACATCCTAATCATTTTAACCATTGTATGTTTTTCATTTGTAAATTTTGTGGTTTCTAATGTGTACCCATTCATTTTTTACAGAATACAATCTTGGAAAATTTGTGGAGCCAATGGTATGGCATTACCTTCCAGCTGAAGCTTTTCAGCTTTCAACAGGTAGGATTTTAACTATATATGTACTTTTGGTATAAACTTATTGAACTAATTTTAAATGCTTGGGTCTTACATCAGAGTGATAAATCTAACAGTGGAACCTCCAGGTCGGAATATCAACAGTTATCGAAAGGATGGTTGCTACTTGCAGTAAAGACGACATGTTGATTGGCAGACAGGCATAACAAAAGAAGCTTTCGCTCAAAGCCTGCATCAGAAAAGAGAAACTCACATGCATTCACACAAGCAAGCACACGAGGCCAGACTGAAACTGAAACATGTTGAATGAGAGCAAGAATCCATAATGGAGCAGGGAAGAGGGAGGGATGGCAGGGTATGATTTGGGGAAGAGGAAACAGTGCTTCCTGGTGGAGATTTGTAATCTTAACCTCCCACACATCACTATTAAATTCTCATTCTTTGCACTAATTTTGAAAGCTTCGAGAAGTGTAAGATATACAAAAGAATAACTTTTTACTGATCTTCATTTTCTCATTTTTGTTATCAATGGCTCAAAGTCTTGTCTATGGGTACATTCGTGCAGCTGAAATTTCAGTTTTGTAGGTTCTTGATGACTAAATAACTGATGAAGATTTGCCTATATTATTCTTGAATTTTATTCGTTGTCACATCTGTCAATATCACACCATTTTTACATTTTCCACATTAAAAAAAAAGAAAAAATAATAACATTTTTGGTGACAAACTTAGAAAACGTCTACTCCGATCAGAAGCATGCCCATCACTACTTACATTCTGCGGTACTCACATTATTCCAAAGAGCTTACAAACTTTCTTTACCAAAGAAGAATCTTCGCTAAAATATATAATTATTTTGTAAATCAATGGATAAATAAATTTAATAATTAGTGTTAGATTGTGCAATCAATAATATGAATTTTAAGTATACCACAAATTTTGTAATTTCAATTATTTTTAAAAGAATAGTAATTTTAACTGTTAGTACGTATCAATTGTAACACATTAATTCCTTTTTTATACATTTTAGCCTGAAATATAATACATTGTATACAAATCATATGAAATCTTTTAATGAAACAGCTGAGATAATTTTAACCTACACAAGAATCGATAGTATACATGGTATTGGTTATCTCTATAAAAAAAAAGGTAATCTAAAAACAAAGATGATGTGACTTACCAAATGAAAGTGCTGGCAGGTCGACAGACACACAAACATACACACAAAATTCAAGCTTTCGCAACAAACTGTTGCCTCATCAGGAAAGAAGGAAGGAGAGGGAAAGACGAAAGGATGTGGGTTTTAAGGGAGAGGGTAAGGAGTCATTCCAATCCCGGGAGCGGAAAGACTTACCTTAGGGGGAAAAAAGGACGGGTATACACTCGCACACACACACATATCCATCCACACATATACAGCTTTTTTGGTTATGGTTTGGAAGTGGGTTACGTATTATTGAGTATATATAGGCGGGATAAAATTGTATTACGGTAAAAAGGGGAAGGTGAATACAAAGTGAGGCTACTGGTAAAAACAGAAAGAGAAAATAAAGAGAAAATAAGACGACAGGAAAGATTTCGAAATGCAACAGCGACAATAACAAACGTAATTGTTGGGTTCAAATTAATGATATGGTTATAATAGAGGGAAACATTCCACGTAGGAAAAATATATCTAAAAACAAAGATGATGTGACTTACCAAATGAAAGTGCTGGCAGGTCGACAGACACACAAACAAACACAAACATACACGCAAAATTCAAGCTTTCACAACAAACTGTTGCCTCATCAGGAAAGAAGGAAGGAGAGGGAAAGATGAAAGGATGTGGGTTTTAAGGGAGAGGGTAAGGAGTCATTCCAATCCCGGGAGCGGAAAGACTTACTGCTGTATATGTGTGGATGGATATGTGTGTGTGTGCGAGTGTATACCCGTCCTTTTTTCCCCCTAAGGTAATGAATGCTATAAAGAAAAGTACGTAGCTTTTGGAATACTTAACTTTAATCCATCCTTGTTGTATACATCGTTGCTATGTAAGGCTAATGGTGCCTTGCTAGGTCGTAGCCATGGACTTAGCTGAAGGCTATTCTAACTATCTGCTCGGCAAAGGAGTGAGGCTTCGTCAGTGTAGTCGCTACCAAAGTCGTCCGTACAACTGGGGCGAGTGCTAGTCCGTCTCTCGAGACCTGCCGTGTGGTGGCGCTCGGTCTGCGATCACTAACAGTGGCGACACGCGGGTCCGACATGTACTAATGGACCGCGGCCGATTTAAAGCTACCACCTAGCAAGTGTGGTGTCTGGCGGTGACACCACATTCCTCCCCCGCAAATCGGCGAACGGTCGTGTTATAAGGCTTCCGCCCGCCGTGGGGAGGACCCCATGTTGACGTATGCGATGAGGTGGGGAGCTTAACAACAGGCGAGGCTGTGCCACCCGCACCCGGCCATTCGGTCCGAGGGGAGCTAGGAAACGCCTGAAAACCTAGTCCAGGGTGCACGTCAACATGCGGTGTATGCGCCCGTAAAGAGACAGGAGGGGCCGAAGGGTCGACCTCCATTGCGTCGGGGTACCAGACGCGCGAAGACGCCATGTGGTCCGGAGCGGGCAAGAGTTCCGTGGCGGAGGACAGCTGGTCACGGGAAGCGATGTGCGGCGCGTGACCCAGGGAGGCGCTTGGCGGCTGCAGCGAAGCGTCCACTGCGGGCGGCGTTGGCGGGAGACCAAGCGGCGGCGGCGGCGTCGCGTCGCCATGGGGCAAAATGGAAGGCAGCGTAGGTAACACCTGGGGATGAGGCGAGCCAGTAGATGGGTCCCCAGGGCGCTGACCGGATGGCACCGTCGCTGAAAGCAGACGGGGAGCGGCAGAACCCGTGCGACGACAGAGGCGCAGCTGATTGAGATGCCGACGCACCTCGCCAGAGGTCCCCAAAACCAAATACATCGCGCGGCCGAGGCAGCGAAGAATGCGCCCTGCGAGCCAACGCCGTGAACCGCGATAGTTGCGATAGTATACAACGTCGCCTGGAGCAAAAGCAGAAGTCTGCCGCTGCACAGGAACCTGATGCGGCGGATGCAGCAAAGACATCAAGGTTCGATGAGGACGACTGTGCAACAACTCAGCCGGCGAGCGACGATCTCGGGGCTGAGAGCGATACGAAGACAAAAAGAGCAACAACGCGTCCTCCCGAGAATGCGACTTTTTCAACTTCCACATCTGTGACTTGAAAGTCCGGACCAGTTGTTCAGCGGCACCGTTTGACTGAGGCGAAAACGGCGCGGATGTCAGATGTTGAATACCATTGGCCTTGCAGAAAGACTGAAATTCTGCGGACATGAATTGTGGGCCATTGTCGGAAACAATAGTCTGTGGAATACCTTCTATGCAAAAGATAGCAGATAACGCTGGGATGGTGGCAGATGATGTCGTGGAAGACATCCGGACAACAAAAGGAAAATTACTGAAAGCATCGACCACAACCAACCATCGATCATTCCAGAATGGACCAGCAAAATCGATGTGCAAGCGTTGCCAAGGGGAAGTGACTTTCGGCCATGCAAAGAATTTCTGCAGCGGTGCGGATTGTTGTTCGGCACACGCTACAGGATCTTTGCAATTCAGAAAAGCTGGTAGTGGAGGGAGGGATCCAGATGACTTGGGTTGCAAAGCAATCATTGAAATCAAGCATGGTATGTTCGGCTGTTAAGTGGTGCAACTGGTGGTCCACTTTGCTCTTGGTCACAGTTTGGCCTTGGCCATTCAACCTCACGGATAGCTGGTTGGTAATCATACCAATATAAAAAGGTGATCAGCGATAGCAGCAGACGTGGAATATGACGTGGCTGCTTTCACTGGTGGCTCATTTTCTGATAGGGTGGGATAAGTCAGTGGCAGGACTGGAATAGGAAGTGCCGGATGGGTGAATTGGGCAGGACTTGCACCTGCATCTTCCACAGGAATATGATCCCATTTGCAAGTGGTTGGGATTGGGAGTGGCATAGGGATGAACTAGGATGTTGTGGAGGCTGAGTGGATGATGGAACATCACTTTAGGAGGGGTCAGAAGGATATTGGGTATCAGATGTGATGGAAGCTTCCTTTCCCAATATGCTGAAGGTCTCGCAAAGGCCTTCAGTCCATAAACAGACTTCCCATGCCATATCTCCACACACCCCGAATCCTTCAATCACCCCCAAGAACCAGCTATGAAGGAGTACCCCTCTCGTGACCCGGTACCACCTTGAAGTGGAACAACTGAACCACATCCTTTGTCAGGGCTTTCATTATCTATCACCTTGCTCTGTTTTGATGTATATCAGACCTGAGATCCTTCCAATCCCTCCTAAAGTGGTGTTCCATCACCCACCTAACCTCCAAAACATCCTGGTCCATCCATATGCCACTCTCAAACCCAACCACTTGCCACAGGAATCATATCCCTGTGGAAGACCCAGGTTCAAGACCAGCCCATTCCACCCACGCAGCCCTTCCTTTTCCATTCTTGGCACAGGCTTATCCTACCATGTCACAGGCCAGGCCACCTGTAAAAGCAGCCATGTCATGTACCAGCTCTGCTGCAATCATTGCTCAGATTTTTGTATTGGTATGACTACCAACCTGCTATCCACCAGGATGAATAGCCACTGCCAAACTGTCACCAAGAGCAAAGTGGACCACCCTGTCACACAAGATGCAGCTGTACATAACATGTCTGCTTAAGTGACTGCTTCACAACCTGGGACATCTGGACCCTACCCTAAACCAACAGCTTTTCTGAACTGAGCAAATGGCAATTATCCTAACAACACATACTCCGCTCCTGAAATCATCCTGGCCTCAACCTGTGGTAACCTATTTTCCCCACACTCTCCACCCAACACTTTCTGCCTCCTCTGTCCTATCACCTCCACCCACCTCATGTCTCCTCATCTACATTGTGCACTCCTCTTTGTTGATGCTCCCATTGATATTTTCCCTTCTCTGATCCTCTCCCTTCTGCTCCCTTTTTCCCTTCCCTCCCTTCCCCACAGCCTCCTGACCCTGCAGTGGGTAGCCTTGTCTGAAACCTTTAGTCCTCGCATTCTCTGTCAGTAAGCATTGTTTCCTCTTCCCCCACCCATACCCTGCTATCTCTCCCTCTTCTCCAGTCCATTATGGATTGTTACTCTCGTTTGATATGTTTTAGCTTTATTCTGGCCTGGGAGCCAGAGATAACTGTCATTTATGTGTGAGGCATGCTTGCTTGTGTGAATGAATGTACGTTTTTCTTTTCATGCAGGCTTTGAGTGAAGGCTTAATGAGTAACAATATTTTTATTGTGTCTGTGTGCAACTCAACATTTCATCTTTACTGTGAATAGCAATCTATCCTTTCCGTAAGAGTGATAAATCTGTTAGTTTCAGATTTTTTCTGCATTTACATATTCACATGAGTGATTGAATGATAGATTTGATATTTCAGTTTTGAGTACATTTGTATCAATTAAGCAAAGTTTATTGTAAAGGTATGGTACTGTGGTGAAAATACCAAGAAGTGGTATGTCATGTCCTTTCATCCAAAGAATGGATTTGTTAAATGTGGTGCATAGAGAACAATTTTTCTATTGACTCATTGTATTGTCATATGAATAATGCTACGTTACCAGCTTTTTACCTCCCTGTTTGCCTTAAAATATATTTGAGTCTTTTTGGCATGTTTTAATATTCCATCAGCAGTCTGGATAAAATATTGAAGAATGAAGTGATGAAGAGACTACAAGTCTTCTGTTATTGCTAAAAATTCAGCTTCCTTTAAGAAGGTGGTGTTAATGTATCTCTGTGGACTCCATATCAATGTCACCTGTCCATCAGCAGCTATAAACATCTCCATTTTTATTGTGCTGCTTGTCAGGATTATAAAAGGTGCTCTGTTTAAAATAACTATAAAATTGATAACTTAAAAAAAATATGACTCTCATGTTGCATGCATCTCCTTTTATGGCTGATCATGAAAGTAATTTATTGTTTTTTTCTCAACTAGTGTGAGAACGAGCAGCCATGACTTCATGCATTGCAGTACCAAAATTAACTTCTTAACAAGCAGCTCATGGATTTTGCATTGTTTTATGTTAAGAAACCATGCCCGCAGGTCTTAGCTACTGATATTCTCCACAGCATCCTCTCACTTTGAAAGCTGGGAGAGGGAAAGGAAGGAGGGGGTAGCCAAGAAATTGTATTGGTGGACCTCTCCAGAATTTTGAAAGCGGGATGGAGCTATTGCATAACTAAAATAGTGAGGCACGTCATGGGGTGATGCATAGATTCCCATTTGGTAAGAGCATTGTAGATAAAAGACAGAGGTCAGGGCATGAGTCTGGATCCTGCACACAGTTTTAGACTGCCGTAAGTTCCTTAAGAACCCTCTTATACAGTGAAAATACATGCAATTTTTGTAGCATTTTTTCATGAGCCAATGCTGGCAGTGTAATGTGATTTCACTGTGTCTGCCTTTGTTAATCCTTTTTCCTCTGAGAACCACCAGAGCAGTACATTTAAAAACTGGTATTGTCATGAGGGGCCGGCTGGTGTGGCCGAGTGGTTCTAGGCGCTTCAGTCTGGAACCGCGCGACCACTGCGGTCGCAGGTTCAAATCTTGCCTTGGGCATGGATGTGTGTGGTGTCCTTAGGTTAGTTAGGTTTAAGTAGTTCTAAGTTCTAGGGGACTGATGACCTCAGCTGTTAAGTCCCATAGTGCTAAGAGCAATTTGAACCATTTTTTTGTCATGAGGGGGAGGGGGTGGAGGGTGGGAGGGAGAGGACCACCTTACACAGCACTTTTAAAATACCATTTTATTTCATATATTCTTATGTCCAGGAACAAATACTTGTTGATATATGGGCCATTCTGTCCTGTGATAGACATCTTCTGTTGACACTATGGGAAGTGCTTGATGCGGTTGCCATTTATTTTTATTCATCCTTCCTCCATGTTGAAGAATCACAGACTTGTGAGAGCAAACTTTCCTGCTCTAATTTTGTTACATGCAAGACACACATGCTTCTGTAATGTGTGTGCATTGTCAATGGATGTGGAATACACCAATGCTGTAAAATGTTGCCTTAGCCAGAAATCTAAGGGATTAAAATGTAGTGAAGAGGGAGGCCACACAACTGGACCTTGCCGAGCAATCCATTGCTCACTAACTGTCATAAATGTCTGTGTTAGGTATTGTCATATGAGTGGTAGAAAATTTGTTGATACCCATTGTACATAAACTAAATTCTTTGTATTTCTACAAGGATTGTATTCTCCAGTAGTGCAGGTAATTTGTCATGCAGATATTGATAATACACAGAACCTGTTACTTATCCAGTACATTGTGTGGACCTGCGAGACTGTTACCTATTATTCTGACCCCACATTAATAGTAAAGTAAATCCAAAGCCTTGCTTCCATGATCACTCAAGTATTTGCATCTGCCTAGGTGTGGTTATTGTGGTAATTTGGCCTCTCACTCAATGCAAACCATGGCTCATACATAATAGAAATGCAAGCTGTGACCTTTGGATCTTCAGTACTGTATTGTAGAATCCAGTGGCAGGACTGTAACCTGACATAGTGGTCTTTTGGCGTGAAAGATTGCATGGCTGTAAGTGATGTGGATAAAGTTACTACTCATGCAGAACTAACCATGTAAGAATGTGGCTTATGCCTCCAGCAGCTCCAGTAAATCTTCGCAGATCCGTATTTCCTGAGCAGCCATCTTGGTGTTGCTCACAACATGAGGCCAGTTGTGTTGGGTAACTTCTCAGTAGCTTCTCTTGTCAGCATTTCCACCTATTTGAGGATAAACTTTGTATTGTTTCCTGCCATGTTACTTTTCTCCTGGGCCCAAGTTCAATCTAATTGGACTGAGCATGGTACAGGAAAAACATTATTAAGATATCCCTTGTCACCATAGCCAGTTAATTGATACCAGAGCTTTATATTTCCCATTAATCCCACCTTATTCATGTCAGGTTTTTCTGAAGATCATTTTTCTTCACCCAGAAAGTATATCCACCTTCCTCCACTACATTGTCAGAGCTTTATATACCACAACATAGTGATATGTCACATTGTCCATTACTATCAGTGAATTTAAAGGAAATTTTTGGAACAGAAAATCAGGAAAACAATTTGTGAAAACTGTGTCACTTTTTTGTAGTAATAATTACCTTGCTTTCTGTAACTGAGTGGCAATAAATAGTTTGGAATGAAGCCACAAGCCAAGTCATCATGAAGGATGATAAGTGTGCTAGCCTTTGCTATTACTGCTGTTGTCACTTCAGCTGTGCAGTTTGTTCAGTTTTCAGTCAGTCTGTGACATGCATTAACATGCAATGTCTTCAAAGGAAATGAACTTCACAGCACACAAAAACTGGTATCTCTTTGGCACTATGTCACTTCTGAGATGAAAAATGATTGTGCCAAAAACCAATCTCATGAAGACTGTTTCAAAGATAAGCTAAAAATAAATTTTTAATGGACTTTTCCTTGCTTTGATAATAACCATACACATGCGCATATTGTTTCTACAGCAATATGTGCCTCCTTTCCAATTCTCAGCATCATAGATCTACGACTGATAAGTGCAGTGACTGTTTTGTCCTCGACTTTTGAATCGTCTAAGATCGAACTACGACTATTGTACACCAGTTGAAAGTACTTATGCTAACAGAACAGCATTTTACAGTGTGTGATGCCCTTCCCTGATCTGCCAACCTAATGAAAAAGGAAGTGTTTTTAAGCAAAGTAAATTACTGTGCTAAATTTATACTATTGACTTAACAAACTTCACTGAAACAGTGTATCATATATGTGGCCAGATTATTGTGAACATACTTTTTAAACACCAAAACACAAGTTCCTGTGAGCAACCAGTCTGGTGACTTCTTTACCAGGTCATCTTCTTATTGTGGCAGTTGACACTTTGCACTATTTTCTGCAACAGTTCTCATGCACAGGCACACAGTAATTCATAGCAAGAAATATCCTACAATTCAATGACTATCAGAGCTGATCAGTAGAGTTATTCAGATTGTAAAAGAGGCTCTGACAATCACCCTGGAAAATGTGCTAACATACACATGGTATCACATTTACCAATTAGGCAAGTCTTGGGTTTAGACAAAACTGAGTCATGGGTTTTCATCTGGATGAGGACCTGCAGAACACCATAGACGGGTTCCCTATCATCACTTGAACCATGGCCCAAACCACTCATACCAACAGCCCTCTTTCACAGGTCATCATACCTGTCTTAGACAGGCTGACCAAGAAAAGCACTGAAAACACTGAACTATGGGCATGTTACACATAACAGCACATGCTTTTGCCATGGCACACTAATGTTGGCATGATATTTTGAGAAAGATACCCCTTGGATGCTCACCATCCTGGAAACAACCCATTGTCACCTGATGTATACAGAGGGCATCCATGGTATTGATAGCAATCAGTAGCCAGAGATGCCTATGTTATAAGTGGTGCTGTCTTGCCAGGAGGCAGTGCAGAGCAGAGCTTGCCTCATTTGCCAGTCACATGGTATTCTACGGGTCACCTGAGCAGAGTTCCTCATCCACTGCAGTTGTAAATTAACAGCTGCAGAGCTGCACCAAGTGTCATTCGTATCTACTGGTAACCTTCTGCTCTAATTATTTCCACAAACTCTCTACTACAATGACCTGTGCATGAATAAGGAACAATCTGACAAAATACTTTGCTGTGGACTTGAACTCAAGTAGATGATTTTCACTTTGGACATACGTATCACCACTATGTGTTGCTCAGAGTTGGTGGGTTTCTACTACCTATGTACAGGGTTATTCTAAATGATGGACCCATTTTCAAAAATTCAAGTACAAATTCAAAATGAACAAGCTTCATACCAATGAAAAGAGGAAGTTTCAAAGTTTTTAGTGAGTATTGGCGGGCGAGCGGTGATGGTTTCAGAAGCGGGCAGTGGAGTTTGTGCAGCAGTAGGGCTGGGCATTCTGTTTCACTGTCAGTTGTGAGGGAGATGGTGACTGTGGAGCATAAGGTTTTTTGCTTTCTTGAGTTTGTGAAAAGTGAGTCACAAATTGCAGTGCAGCAGGCATTTCGTACCCGATTCGGTATTCAACCACCTACTTGCAAAAGCAGTAGTCGTTGGTTTAAACAATTTAAATAAACTGGGAGTGTGTGCAAAAGAAAAAGCACAGGCCAACCGTTTGTGTTAGATGATGATGTCCAATGGATTCAAGAAAGTTTTGTGCGCAGTCCCAGTAAGTCTACCAATAGAGCCAGTCGAAAACTTGGAATACCCCAACCAACTTTATGGAAAGTTCTGAGATGGTGTTTGCTGTACAAGACACATCAACTACAACTTGTGCAGGCTGTCAACCCCATTGACAAACAGAAGCATCTCACATTTTGTGGTTATGTGCTAGCAAAGAAAGAGCATGACACATTTTTACAGCATGTAATTTTTAGCGATAAAGCGACGTTCCTCCTTAGTGGAAAAGTCAACATATGCATTGTTCACATATGTGGTTTGGAAAATCCACATTCACCATTGCAACATGAAAGAGACTCACTGAAGATCAATGTGTTCTGTACTGTATCCCATGGACCATTTTTCTTTGCAGAAAGAACTGTAACGGGGATCACGTACCTGGACATGTTGGAACAATGGCTGTTTCTTCAAGTTATGGACAATTCCCAGGACTTCATTTTCCAACAGGATGGAGCTCCGCCTCATTGACACTGTGACATACAAGGCTTTATGAATGACTTCTTTCCTCAGTGCTGGATTAGTCGCAGGGGACGTGAGGACCTGCCTCTGCACTTCTGCCCACCAAGATCTCTGGATCTCACACTCTGCAACTATTTCTTATGGGATTATGTAAAGGAAGCTGTTTACATCCCACCTCTACCGACCACTCTGAATGATCTTCAGAACCAGATCACTGCTGCTGTGCACTCAGTAACAGCAGATATGCTTTCGCGCATGTGGGACGAGTTTGGTTAAAACGTTGATATTTGCTGTGCAGCCAATGGTGGCTACATTGAACATTTATAACATTTATCACATTTCTTATCATGAAATAATTATTAAAACTAGGTAATTACAAATTTTTACATCTATTAAATTGATATCAAACACTAAGAAAAAAAACTTTGAAACTTCCACTTTTCATCGGTATAAAGCTAGTTCATTGTGGATTTGTACTTGAATAAATACAAAGTTTTGAAAATGGGTCCATCATTTAGAATAACCCTGTATTATCTTTGAGTTCAATTAACATCAGAGTTACACTGATAGAATATAATAGATGGAAATTATTTGTAAAAAAGTGCAATAGGTTCCAATTTCAATCCACTTCAACTTACACTTATCAACAGGAAGACTAGAACGAATGGGCATACTACACTACAATACTCAGCAGATAACTAAAGTTTTACAAGTGGTAACTGTCTTCAAAATTTGTTATAATGTAGCTCGTTACTTATGAACTGCATTCTGTTTAATAAGTATTGTATACCAAAGGCCTATCTTCAGTGAAAAAAGGATTATAGGGAGGGGAGATAGTAACATTTTATAACTTTTGATGTATTATAAAACATAGTACTACATTCCACAAAAAAATCTATATCTGCAGAGTATTATCTGCAACTTTAATAAGTCGTCAACTAATGTCCATTATCAGCTGCTAGACCAGTATAAATACTATTGTTCCATGAGCTGACAATAAGTTATCTGCAGACAACAAGAGACAGTATCTTAATAATTTTGCAACATGGACTGTGTATCTAACTAAGCATTTAATATTTATGGGCTAGCCGCAGTACCAAGGTAAGATGCAAGTTAATGAAGAAAAGATAATAAACACTTGTGATCTTTAAGAAAGAGTGAAAGCCTGCCTGGAGGAAGCTCTGATTTCACTCTTTCATGGTTCTGCTTTTTCTTTCTTCATTGTGTGAAATTCCAAATAATGTGCCTGCTTTATTCATTGACATTTGCTTTACTCTCAGACAACATAGAAGTATGTTCTGCTGGCAGCACTCTTCCCCCTCCCCCACCCCCCAAGTAATGAAGGGAATTATGGTTTTCAACAATTTGTGTACAAAGAGAAATGTTGGAAGAAAAAAGAATGCAATGGAGTGGCTGTATGTTGGTTTATAATAACAAGGGTGATTGATTTAAGTGCATGAATCCCAGTGTTAAGTAAAATATTGTGTAATTTGTTTGCAACTATAGCACCCAGAAAAATTTATTTCAGATATGTGGGAAAGATACGCAAGTGTCTTCAACACGTTATGGGTAGCAACAGCTTTCAAAGGAGCAACAGGTAGCTCACAAAATCTGCCAGTCATACAGCACCATATCAGCAATCACGAACAGTGGCTTACTGTGCTCAGCCAGGTTGTCAACAAATTTCCCAACTTTCGTGGTGTTGCTCTCACGGGCTGGTCTAGGTATGTTTACATTTTACATACATTTGTGAATGGTTACATATATTCGTTGTTCCACAAAGATTCTGGTTATATGAATGTAGTTAATTAGGATTTTTAAAAATACACAAAATAGCTTAATTAAGAAAGTAATGCGCAAAATCCTACATCTATTCTGCCAGTTATTTTTGTTACTTTGAATGAATGCATTGTACCGTATCATCTTCCAGACCATTAAGGAAATTGTTACCAGAGGATAATGTATCAGTCAACCATCGGCAAATCATCACTTGGGCTTCATCATAGAGTTATTATTGTATCACTAACAAATTACTCTCCTTTGTCCGGTTAGGTATTTCTGCCCCTCCTCCACCCCCTATCACTCATTTTCCTTTTCCTGACTCCTTCAATTTTTTTTTTTTAATTCTAGTATTTTTATTTATATGCATATGATTTATCAGGAAACTGAGACAGAGGGAAATGACTTCTTGCAAGTTAAGGTTTTCCGTGAAGGTTCCACAAAATTCTATTGATTCGTTAAGGTTTCCAGACAGTTCTCCTTTGTTCTATTTATTTTATCCAATCAAACGTAGGCTTAATGTCATTGGGAACTTCATCAACTGGCCTAGGAACTCCAAAACTTACCTTATGGGTTATACATTAATACCACTAAATTTAGACTATTTTGACATCTCCTTCCCACCATACCACTGCAGGTGATCACAGCAAATCACAGATGTGCAATGGATTACCCTAACACTGCACGACCATCCTGTAGCACACAGTGTACAGCCCTTTTGCATTTTCATTGCACAAACACATTCCTAGATAATGTACAGTCATCACACATGTATATTTTTCTCTGCTTCATGCTTCAAGTTATTTCATGTGTTTGCATTGAGTTTTTCCTCATAGTGTATTTGTTCCAGCTCCTTATTCCTTATACACCACCTCATTCCTGTTACGGCTCAACAACTTATCTATAACTATTTCTCTTTCAAGTCAAATATGTAGAAACAAATCCACATAATGGCTGTGATCACTCACATGACATTCTTTTATGCCAATCTTTTTATGGACATGTAGAGGAAACTATATGTTACCCACATCTGTTACACAAGCTGAATAGTAGTATATTAATTCCTTTCTTTTCACAGCTGATGGACGTGACGATATTGTCAATCACAACATTCCATTCCACACTGAACCCAATCACTTGTGCGAATGGATCTGTACTACCCTGTGTACTCTCTTGCCAGCTGTGTGCAACATTGTTGATCGAGACAGCAACTTCTATCCTCTGCACAGCACTGTGAAGTGCATGACAGTTTTTTTCCCATGTATGAAGTGTAAGAAAAATTATTGTTATGCCTCGATGAAAGCTGCAATTAATCTAATCTTGTCCTCAGAATCCCTACAGAAGCAATATGTAAGGTTTTGCAGTACATTTGTAGCCATAATTTAAAGCTGGTTCTTGAAACTTTATAAGTAGTTTAGCAGTCACCTCACAGTTTCTGGACTTTAGTGGCCAAGCAGGCTAAATAGGTGAGGTGGTGACACTACAGCTGCAGGATGTCAAGCTCATGGAACCAGTGGGGATGACTGTCATATGCCCAAAGGCATCAGCTAAACAGCATTGTCTGGAAGCATATTTATTGTTTACAACATGAGTTGTCTTCTCCGATGCAGTGAAAAGAACACTGAGTCGTGTGTCTGTGCATGGTGAGGAATGTGAATGCAGCACTATGGAGGCTGTTGGTAATACTGCAGGTCATGACCCACCAACAATGCTGGGCTGGTAACTGGGCCAGGAGTTTGCAGGTGCAAGCCTACAACAGCTGACCAAGAGTGACTGCGACATGCCACATTGCTCTCAAAGACAGATGAGGGCCCAGCACGTACTAACGGCGTAACACAGATGGCGGGTGTTGAGAAGGTGGAAGCCCAGGACCCCAATCGGCAGCATAACGTACAGCCACGGAGGCTGTACCGCATACAACTACAGAGGCGGTAGTCAGGTGCCTCGTCCAATGCATTGCGAATGGCGTCCTGCCTTCTGCTACAATGGCACTCATTGTGTGCTTCAAATTCCGTTTATCACACACGGTATGAGCTGGACTTGGTTCTCTGCCCAAAGCAAACATGGGTTTTAACAAGTTCCCTCCTGTGTTGATCCATTCCCTCTTTCTCCATATAGATGAATGCAGTACTACATCTGTTATGTGCATCAATTGTGCCCATAGTTTCTCATAAGACAGTTTCAATTCCTGATACTCATAACTAATATCTGAGAAAATGGCTTCTTTCTGTGTCTCCCTGTGTAACTCTACGAATGTGTCATGTAGGCTGTGAATTTCATTCCTAACTTAACATACTGTGAAAGTTTGCCCCAGTGTCCAATGGTGACTGGTGAACAGTGCACCTAGTTGCTTGGAAAACAATGCCCTGGAGTTCAGTGGTTGGTTTAGGATTGCACCACCTATTCCTGCTTCGATGAAAGCAGTAGTGTCAAGACTACAATTATACTTTGGGGTATCCACGCTACAATTATACTTTGGGGTATCCACGCCATTATGCCACACGAGGGAAAAGAACATCCATCAACTCTCTGTCTTCTTTGAAAAAAGAAGAGTTCCCACGCAACACAAATGAGCAAATGACTTGCTGAAATTTCATACTAATAAGTGTAAATGTAATAATATGAAACAAAGAGAGAAAAAAATACAATGTGGAAAATACGCTGCAATAATACATAATTATAAACTGCTAGTTTCATTACCTTAATGTATACGGTGTCTTGTGCTTAACATGAGTATTGGGCAGCTCATTTTTCCTAGTTCTCCATAGTTTTTTGGCTCTGCTGTGGCAGTGGTACTGGAATTTGTTGTAAGGCTTTATCTGCACCATCAAACAGCTTTACTCTACTGATACATACAGTAGAAGTTTTGGTTGGTAACTAGATATGAAAATTGGCTGGGTAGATCATTTCTATGACTTGATATGGACCATCATATTTCCCTTTTCCTCTGTAAGAATTGGTAACCAACACACAGTGTCCAACTTTGCAAGGTGGAAGTTGATGTACATGTTGTCCCAAATGTTCTTGTATTTCCAGAACTTTTGTGTTACTCTTTGCCAAACCTCATTTTCCTTCCATAGACAAAGTCATATGGTGAAAGACCATTACTAGTACGTGTCTTGGAACTATATGAGCAGACCATATATTAGAGATGTGTATCCCAACCTGTATGTTGGCTGTCAACATAATGAATCATCATTTTCAGGATCATTCAATTAATGCGTTCTGTTTGCCCGTTTGCTTGCAAATCGAAGGGACTTGTCTGTAATTGAGAACGCAAAGCACATGGCACAGGTGTTTCATCAGATCATATAAAAAATTTGTACTCTGATAAGTCAGAAAAGTTTCTGCTGTGTCAAATTTAAGAATCCAGTCATTAACCCGTGCTGAAGCAAATGCAGCCAGCTGATGAAGAATTGCTGTTGTAGATATGAACTGTGAAAAATGGCCAATAATCATTAATGTCAGTCTTTCCTTCTCATCCCATCTGGTAAGACTCCCCTGACCCGGGGTTCTGGGTGACTTTTCTGAACTTTACCCCTTTCCCTAACGCTCTCCAGTCATTTTCCTTCATCCCTCTTCCTTCCCCTTCAACTCTTCCGCCAGAAAAAAAAGACGCTGGCTCTGAAAGCTTGTAAAAGTTAATCCTTTTGTGTGTGTGTTCCCCTGCTGCCGCTTAGTGAGTAGATTTTTTTATATTTACATTTATATTATATTATCAATAATTGATCGTTTCTGTAAAAGCGTAGTTGTGCATAATGGGATACAGCTATGTAGAAAAACACTTCTAAAATGGTTGTTGCAATGAGACAAAGTTTTTAAAATCATCTTGCTTTGTTGATATAATTGTGGCACTGAACATCACTTCTAGTTATCTAGGGGATGGTCAAAGCTCCAGCTGTCTAAATGTAAGTGAAGATATTTATTCACATTTTTATGATATTTTGGTTTATTTCTCATTCACACATGGCAACCTATGGAACCTATATATCAGCTTTCTGCACTAAAGGGTCTTCTTGCAAGCTTCCAAAGGTTTTGACATATTCATTGTCCTCAATTGACAATTTTATTAAACATATGAGGTCATTTTCAATTACAAATCACAGTTTCCAACATAAAAGACATACATGGCACACTTTTTCTGCATGGCACAAGGACCAGTCTCCTATGAGGCATCTAGACAAAGACTGTCCTACTCAATACTGAAACAAAATCTGACTGACTTTTAGCCTGTGTGACAAAACATATATTACAGCTTGAAGTTCTAGATTTCTCCTGAATTTGTAGTGAGTCAAATTAACGTTTGTACACATTCGTCATGTACATGAGTAAACAATTACAAAGAAAATATGCTTCTTGATGTTAGCAAAATTTATGATGATAAAAATAATTATATATTAATATGATGATTTTGAAACAGAATATTTGAAAAGTTTGTGGACTATGTCTCATTGCCAAAATAATAAACGTTTGCATTTTCTTTCATTTGACTGATTTTTATGAAAAATAGAGCTTGTCTTTGAAAAATTATAACAGTTCTTAGTTTAATAGACAATGAAATGTTTGAGAAAATTTTGTAACAAAAATATTGTAAAATCAAAATGTATGTCAATTATGGTCAGTTGAAACAAATGGAATTTATAGGACAATTATGTTCCCTAAAATCAAAGAGAAAAAGTAGTGTTCCAAAGTATTACAGAAAAACTTGGAAAAAGAGTGAAAATTAAATGAATATATCCATTCAATACACAGTTCCCATTGCCTCTCCTTTTGAACTTGAGACTTTCAATTTTAGATTATACATAGCTGAAAAATGAGTGGAATCACAAATTTTGTAAAACTGGCTTAGTTTTGTATTGTACAGTTGATTGAAGGTCTCTGTAGTTCTGCTTCGTTAAAGTATGCCACAGGTTACTCTGTTGGTATTCTGACTGAGAATACAACCAAGTGCACTACTGCTAGCATTACAGGAAAGGATAAATTATTTATAAAAATCAGGAAACACCAATACTGTGTCTTCGATTAAAGCTTTTTTCAATGCCTGAAAGGCACACTCACATCTGTTGACTACTCAAGTTCAATACCTTTTTTCAGCAAATGATTTAATGGTTGAGCAATTTGCACAAAGTTTTTGACAAATTTTTGCTAATAGTTACAGAGGTCTGTTTTGTTGTTTGAAGGGTTGAAAACTCAGAGACTACAGATACTAAATGTGGATCTTGTTACTAATAACCTGGCCCAAGTGCTTGACTTGAGTTTGTGCAGAATTACATTTTTCAATATTTAGCATAAGATGCTCTTCCCGTAGTCTGCTGGATATTTCCTCCAACAGTTTTACATATTAATTCATGGTTTTCAAAAAACTATAATATCATCAAGAAATACCATACATTTTCTATGATTTAGGCCATGCAAAACCTCATCTGACAATCTTTGAAAGTGGCTGGTGTATTTTTAAACCTGAATGGCATTCTGCAGTATTGAAAATGCCATCATGGGACCGTAAAAGCTGTTTTAGGTCTGTCCTCTGGTACTACCTCCATCTGGTGGCAGCCACCCCACAAATCCATTGTGAAGACATATTTGCCTCTGCCTAAGTTATCCAAGCGTTGTAGTGCCTCGAGAATTTCGGGGTAAATTCTAGAGACACACGGTCTTCCACTGTCTCGAACACTCGATATTTTGATTATGACTGTGGGAGAGAGGAGATGTGTCTACCGCGACACCGGTTTTTGTGTGTACAGGATGGACATGTATCGGGTGAATACTGCAATTGTGGCAGTCAGTCGGCACAGACAAGTGTTTGCTGCTCGCACCATAAAAGCTGTATGTGGTGTACAAGGAGCTAGCACACGTTATTCTTTGACGGTGTAATGGTCATAATTGTTATGAACAAATGAAATATGATTTGTCTAGAGACTCTTTCTTAATCTTGGTGTTAGATTTGCGAGAAGCAAGACCTGCTTTTTGAATTTCCGAGTGGTTCTAAAACCAAACTCATTTGTAAGTGATAATTAAGCATGTTTCTAAAGCTCGAAGTACGTGTGAAATACAAGAAGACGAAAATATTTACATGTGAAATGCGAGAATGTTATTCTGCATAATCCAATACATTGTTAATTGGTGAAAACATAAAGTTTGTGTATTTACTCCACATACTCTATCGTCAGAAACCTTTAGAACGTGGCGACCTAAGTGACAGGACCCGAAGAAAACTGGAATTTTAAGATGGAAAAGGGAGGAAGATATTATGAGTTGCCATAGCAACCAGGCATAACAAGATACGAGAACTGTTTCAAGTAATTGGGTTGAGTCCAAGAAACTAAATGGAAGAAAGTTGCAAATGCAACAAAGTAAAAGATATAAGAAAGTACTAACGTCAAAAGAACAGAGAGAAGACCTCAATCTTTAGACTGAGAAGAGCTATGCCGAGAATACCTCATCTAAGGAGATTTGGAGAGTACAAAGCTCTCACACACATCACAGCCGATGCCAACACTGAAGCTAACATTCGACATTGCCAGCGCCCGTGCTGTTCACCGGTGCTGACTCCAAATCCACCCGCCGATGCTGAAACCAACATTTGACATCGCCGGTGCCCATGCTGTTCACCGATGCTGATTCCACACCTGCTCACTGACACAGCATGAAACCCTACGCCGGGTGAGCGAGAGAGAATAATTGTTTGAATAGAAAGTTACAGAAACTATTCAAAGACTGCAGTAATGTAGTTAGTATATTTAGAAGTGTTTTTTTAATGATAACTCGATCTAAAAGTAGAAATAATATGGATCAAGAACAGCAACTAGCAGAACCAGCCACAGCTATTAAAGTGACTAGGGAAATGCCAGACTGGTTTGAAATAGCAAATTTAGTTATTAAATATGTAACCAAATAACAGAGTCAAATGCCCAAATTACTACTTTAAGTAAACATTTAGAAGCACAGAGCGCAGTTTTAAATGCTCAGAGTCTTAAATTAGATTCAGTGACTACCCAATTAAATATTAAATTAGATGCTCAGAGTGAAGTTTTAAGTAACCAGAGTGGAACCTTGAACAGTCAAGCAACAAATATATCTTTATTAAAGACTGAATTTGACACTCTAAATAATAAAGTCAAAACTCTGAAGTTAGATTTAAAGAGTGAAATAACTAGTTCTTTGAATACTCATGACTCATGTAAATTAACTGTTTACTGACTTTGACCAGAGGCAGAATGAGGAATTTCAGAATTTAGCTAGAAAACTAGGATTTGATATTGAAGATAAATGTAATAATGTAGAAACTGAACTTAGCATAAAGTCAGAATCATTTCAAAGCGTAAGCAATGTTACATTCGATGCTGTGAAGCAGCGGTTGCGCAACGCAAGAGAGGGTTTGGAAAAACAGGATAAATTACTACCTATGGTCCAGTCGCAAATTGCAGGCATTAACACTCGAGTTGATAACATGGAAAGGAATTTTAAAGAGAAGCCAGTCACTTCAGATTTAATAAATATAAGTAATCTGGAGGAACAGGTAGAGGAAATAATCGATGGAAACATTGCCGTGAGGATAATCTCCGGAAACTTTCGACTGTTGCTTTTTCCAAACTTAATGATAACAGCAGTGTTATAGATGACTTGTGCAAAGAATTCAGAATTGTCCATGACAGAGTAGAAAATAGAATAACTGTACTTAATGTTGTGTTTCCTAGTAAAGTGGTAATTGTTTTGTTGTGGGCAGGCTTTCACACAAAATTTAATGAGAAGTATTGGTCCATAAATGGCGGGGTCACATCTGTCTCCCAGGGATGTTACTGTTCTTTGTTAATGGGCAGAGTAACGACCGTTGGATCCCTAGTTGTTTTCGGTGTTTATTCTGTGCTATTTTTTCTTGCGCCAAATTCCCTTCAAATCTTAAACTATTCTTAATCTATTCTTGAATTCTTAAACTATCCTGTAATTTTAGTACGTAGAAAATTGGATATGATGGTAAAGTAGAAAACTTAAGAGAATCGCAGATGAACAGTGATCTCTAGACAGGAAATGAAACGAATAAAATATTATTTGAGTGAAAAGTATAATATGATGATACTGTTTAAACCGAGTGATGTCTAGATGACATAAACTGAACAGAGTATTTTATGTATGTATAAAATATAGTGTAAAGTGATTAACTAAATAACTATTTGATTGTAATGTATAATTGTGTATTTAGTATAGAATATTTTATACACTTTATGAAATGTGATGTAGATGGGAAGGTTTATATTAGCAACCATTTCTACTTTTTCCTTTCTTACTTCTCATCTTAGTAGCAGTCTATTTTTCCCTCTTTACATATTCATATACTTCTATCGCTGAAGTCCTTCTTATTTTCTATGGTTTCCAATAACCTTCAACTTATTTCATATAAGTAGTGTAATTACAAACATGGCTAACACAGAACACACACCACACCTTTCAAACAATCCTTGCAAACAAGTGTGACTGGTTCTTCACCATTTCCCATTCCATAGGGGTTGCTAAGATTTTCTCCGGGGACTTCAAAGGCAAAGGTGAGGATGTCCATTCTGTAGGAGACGTTTAACACCATACCTCCTCCAGCTTCTCACTCAAGTACCACTGAGGTAGGGATCCTGGGGAAGGGCTATCTTCTTTCTCTTCCTCAATCTTAGCAACCATTTCTACTTTTTCCTTTCTTACTTCTCATCTTAGTAGCAGTCTATTTTTCCCTCTTTACATATTCATATACTTCTATCGCTGAAGTCCTTCTTATTTTCTATGGTTTCCAATAACTTTCAACTTATTTCATATAAGTAGGTCAAAGAATCAGGATACACAGACACACTTATGCATACACACAACGAAACATGAAGACGCAAATAATGAAAGTACAGATAAAAATGATGTAAGAACTGTCAAGTGTTGTAGGGGGAAAGAATGTGCACATGGAGAAATATGTACACATGGCTGTATATTGTGACGGTTCTACATCGCCCAGTTACTTGAGAAAACTATCAAGTAGATATT
This sequence comes from Schistocerca serialis cubense, assembly GCF_023864345.2. Classification (NCBI taxonomy): domain Eukaryota; kingdom Metazoa; phylum Arthropoda; class Insecta; order Orthoptera; family Acrididae; genus Schistocerca; species Schistocerca serialis. The sequence continues at coordinate 1,128,995,816 of NC_064639.1, forward strand.
TATTAATATGTATATATAGGAAATATATGTATAAGAACAATGACGATTCTATATTGCATATGTACATAAGGATATAAAAACTATGATAATTTCACATCAGGGCTACATAAAAAGGAAGTGTGAGTAAATACATAAGAAGGTAGTGTGAGTAGTTAAGGAGAGCACAAGCCAAGGAGGAACTAATGAGCATAAGCCAAGGAGGAACTAATGAGCATAAGCCAGGGAGGAACTAATTGTGATAATTACTCAGGAATATCACTCAAACATTGTAGTGCCCTCAGAATTTTATGAAAGTCTGGAGACACTTGTGTTCCAGCCATTTCGAACACGCGTTATTTTAAAGCAGGGCATAAGGATGAGCATGGGATACTGCACCCATTTATTGTTTGTGCAGGCGAAACTGGAAGGGAGATAATTCGTCGGCGCTGGCAAGTGTTCAGTGCGACCTGCCAAGAATAAGCAAATACGGCCCGGAAGCTCCGTGGCCAGCTGCAAAGAGTAAATTAGCATTGTATTGTTAAAAAACAAATGGAGAGACTCAAAATAGTGACTGTTTATTAGACGGTGAACTGCTGTTGAAAGCACATGGAGTGGACGTGGATAGTCAGCCACAACAAAAGCTTATGTATTAATTGTGTTCAAAAATGTGTAATTAACTGATTCTGGGTGCCCGGTAATGTGTGGTCTTACATCATAAAGTTTAGTTGTTTTTTTGTACAAAGTGGAGATAAATATGTTCTGGTGCACTGAATGATATTCCAAGAGTAGTGTATTTTTTAAATAAGAAGAGAGAGAGTGAGAGAAAGTGGAAATTTCCCCTTCCTAGCAGTGAAATCTTCGGAGAAGCGTCCGGTGCTAGCAGAACACATCGGCGCTGCAAGAAAGCAGAACCAGCATTCTTCAACAAGTAAGTCCACGGAAAATGCATAAGCTGTATAGAGAGAGCTTAACACTACACCGGGCCACCGCAACATTTGTTCTGACGATTTGTAGGATAGTGGGACAGGTATAGCATAAGTAAAGGTATTATATATTGAATAATATATATGTGGTGTATACTGGAAACATAGGAGTGGAAATGTAATGGAGGACTCTAGAGGATTAAATGAAGTATTAAGAAGTGAGTGTTTAGTGTGAAACAGATTTAGTTTCCAGACAATATTTAATTATAGTGTACATAAAGATGTATACTAGCGAGATGAACCATGATACCTATTCGGGAAGGATAAGGAAGGCGCACCCAGCATGTATTGGATATAAAGGGGCAGGTAGGCAGGCCTAAGAAAGCCTGGCCTATACTGTGCAGACAGTATAGGTCAGACCTGTTCCATAGGAAAATAGGAATCAAAAGGGACATACCTACTGAAACAGAAGGTGGGAGTGCACTCATAGGGTCAACCCATATGTAACGTATAGGTACTGTTCCTAGAGGGGAAAGGGCAGTATCGTGACAAAAGTCACAAAATTTTGTGGAGATTATTCTGGTAAGTTTGGATTCTATATACCACTAGCATTATTATGTTTTATGAGTGTCGGAAAGAACATGTTCATTTTCCCAGAGTTCCTCCAGACCCTATGGTAGATAATGAAACTAGTACCTACTAAAGAAAAAACAGTAAAGAGAAGTAGAGTTAGGAATGACATAATTAAGTGTCTGTGACACCTGGAGTTTGTGATTGGAAATCAAGAATGTTGTTCACACGATTCCTAGATGTAAAAGTACTAACTCCAATAGTAGGTGAAATGCTCAGATAGTTATTATCAAAATGAAGAAAGAAGAGCTAGATATTAAGTACACGAGTACTAGAAGAAATATAATGTATACTGATTGAAATGTGAATTAGCATTGTGGGATAATGTATATAATGAATATGTATAAAATATCGTAAAATTCTAGAGACACTCCATCTTCCACCATCTCGAACACTCGATATTTTAAGTATGAGTATGGAAGAGCGGAGATACGTCTACTGCGCCACTGGTTTTTGTGTGTGCAGGATTGACATGTATTGGGAGAATACTGCAATCGTGGCAGTCGATCGGCGCAGACAAGTGTTTACTGCTAGCACCACAGAAGCTGTATGTGACGTACAAGGGGCAAGCAAATGTTATTCTTTGACGGTGTAATGATTGTAATTGTTATGAACAAATGAAATATGATTCGTCTAGAGACTCTTTCTTAATCTTGGTGTTAGACTTGCAAGTAGCAAGACCTGGTTTTGAATTTCTGGTGGTTATGAAACCCACCAGAATGTAATTATAGTTAATAGTATGTAATGGGTATCATCGTAGTTGACTTGCAAGAATATGTATGTTTATGTAAAACTTGTGGAGATGAAAATATACCTGAACTTAACTGAAAGTATGAGGGTACCGAGTTATTTCTGGTGAGAGAGAGAGAGAGAGAGAGAGAGAGAGAGAGAGAGAGAGAGAGAGTATTTGTTAGTTCCTTTAATCAGCATTATTTCTTCGGAGACAAAGTTGTGGAGATTGACGTGGCCGTATATTCAGAGAAGAAGATTGGCTAAATGTTTCAAGTAAGTCAACTGTAGTAAGAAAAGTGTGAAGTTCACAATCCAGTTTTGCACCGCTTCTCTTGTCATCGAAACTGTTAGAGCGTCTCCATGATATTTGGTATCTGATAGGTGTTGTTGGTGGTTGAGCATTCAAGCATCTATTGTCACAACAAAAGTGACAATTTTTGATGCCATTGGTCAGTTTTGTTAGGACCATGACCATGGGTGCCCCAAGGACCATAACTAAATTCTATGGAACCCTCTACCAGCACTCTTCTATGAGTGGTTGCAAAAGCTTTGGTATGCAGTATGGCTTTCTATAACTGGAGCATTATTATAATGTAATGTCGGATAACAGGAGTGATGGGTAATAGACTCTGGGCATTAAAGAAATCTGTAATGTCTTAACAGTACTGCTTCCATAGCTTGCCGGCCACTGCCCTGCAGACGACCCAATTTGTCATGCAGTGCAGACTCAGTGACAGCATGCTTGTGGCTAACCGGAACCATATATTCACCATTCACAATAGTTATGCCTGCTATGCTTCTGCATACAAAATGGTGCACTAAATGAAAATGTCATTATTTTCAATTGGCCCAGCCAAACATAACATTTCTTGTGATAAATGTGTACCTACAGAAACCCGAACTAATATCCGTATACGTGACAGTACATTATCGTGAAAACCCACCTTTAGTATGCATGTACACAGTGCAGTTGGCAACATGTTCATGATCAGTGCACCTTTTGACATTGCCTCTGTGGCAGTAGTGTCACCCAGTGGAAACAAAGTCCCTCCAACCTCAACTTTATACTGCGACGGATTGATTTTAGACTGAGAGTTGCAGAATGTCTGTAACAAACCTAGTGCCACAACTCCATATGCTCAGAAAAAGTCTTAGCCCCAATGCTAAACTTGACCAGTGTTGTCCCCAATGAACTTTACCAGTGCTGGGACCATATGTTGTAGAAACCAGAACTTGTCTGAAAAGTTGATATGATACTGCTGCTGTGTCCAGAATTGTCAGTGGATGTTCCACTGTCAGCTCTGCTTTCTCTCTACTCTCATGTCAAAGGAAGCTGATACAGTGGTCACTATCTTGACAGTTTGTGATGCTCCAGACATTGTTGCACTATGTTTGTGTGTAGATACTTGTATCATTGTAAATAATCCCATTTCCTGACTCGAGATATGTCACCTGGCTGTACAATGTTGTGCAGACGAGTGAACAGTATGGTTTGCCTCTTGGGTACTAGTAACATGGGTCCTTTGAGAGCTCATATTCGCATGACAGTCATGAGTGCTGACAACACAAGCACCCATATTGTGGGGAAAAAATCTTCCGTCTCAACAGCTCGTGGTCCTGCTGCTGTTGCAAAAGTTGCTGACAGGCGTTTGTCATTCTTACATGAAGCATAACGTGACCTCTCAAGCAAACAACATTAAAATGTGATTTTTAATGAGATACCTGCTGTGTAATTGTTCCTTATATACAGTATATAAATGGCATTACTCCTACCTATTGCGTGCAATTGCATTGAAATGCTAATCAGATATATGTAGTACACTTCATGGCAATTTGGTGGTCATGTATACCGTCGCCGTGATACTGCAATTCTAATGGCCAGCAGTATGGATGTATTATAGAGCTGAATTACACTTTACATCACCAATCTAAAGTATGCAGCTTTTAGCACACATTTGTTCCACTTTAAACTAAGTAGTTCAATGTGAAAAAATAGAAGTCTTGGGACTAATGTGTAAATGTATTAATAGGGTCATATTTGAATTTTTGCAAGGAAAGGAGGAGCTGTTCTGGATGTGGCAAATATTTTTACAAAAGTTCAACAGTTCAGTGGGGAGGATGGTGTTTCTGACTGAAAAAGGAAAAAGAATCATATAAAGGTATATCTGAAAAGCCTTCATATTTGAGATTTTATCAAAAGAACATATTTCTAATTTCACAAGTGGGAAATAGTTTTGAAGACTTTCATTACTTTTTAATTAATCATTTCCACATGAAGAATGTCTGTTCCATAAACCAATTGACTTGGGTGTCCGCCCCCGGTAGCTGAGTGATCAGCGCGACAGAATGTCAATCCTCAGGGCCCGCGTTCGATTCCTGGCTGGGTCGTACATTTTCTCCGCTCAGGGACTGGGTGTTATGTTGTCCCAATCATCATTTCATCCCCATCAATGTGCAAGTCGCCGAAATTGGCGTCCAATCGAAAGACATGCACCTGGCGAACGGTCTACCCGATGGAAGGCCCTAGTCACACGACATTGACCTGGGTGGTTCCACAGCTCACATGACAAAGGACTGAACTTTTGGGAATGCCCTGACCGTGGAACTGGCCCTCCCATTCTATCCATCTGTCTTCAGTAATACCATACAGTGCATCACGAGCAGTATGATTGAAATGCGGATGAGTCCCATTATTAGGGACAGAAAATGTAGCCTCTGTTCTTAGCAAAATTCACATTTATCTGTTCGCATCTGCTTTTGGCAAAATTCGCATCTTTTTTGTGTTTGTAAGTGATTAGATGTGCTAATATAAAATGTTATCATGCTACTTGAGTGAAGACGAACAAAGTCTTAGTTGTTTGAAACTGACTGTTGAAAAAAGTGGAGATTGGGAAAATTTTGTTTGGATTGTTTGCTTTTGCAAAAACTTCAATGCCTTTTGTGCCGAAATGGCCTTTGTTTTCTTGGTTTGGCAGTATTTCAGATTTCAGTAATGTTTGTTCTGTCGAAAAGCAGCAGCATTTTCCCGTCAGTGAACTGAAGCATCGCAAAATTAAGGTGTTTCTGGACTTTACTTGTCTTTCTCCCCACCCCAGATTTGATGTTACTAAATCTGCAGACTATTAATTTAGACCTTCCGTGGGCATTCATAGCTTTGCGACCCATGCTTGACAACGCTATAAATTGAACTGAGAAGGTACGTAATTAGCATAGGTGTAGAGCCGAACTTACGGTGATTCGATTTTTACATTAGGGGAAGAATTTCAACGCAGTCAAAAAAAGTTACAGATTCGCTTTCCAGTCACTATAGCGCAGAGTGCGGGCACTATTGGTAATAGTGGTAGATAGCCGCGAGTGTAAACAAACTAGAATTTTGACCGCCAGACAGCACAGTAGAGGTGCACGGAAACAAGCCCCACTTCACTATAGCAGAGCAGCGGACTACAGCGGGACTGACGCAGATCTCTTCTGGTGTTGTAAGGGTGGTGTTCGAAATCCGTGATAGACCAGAATTCGCTTCACTTCTTTTTAAAATGCGGAAAGAAAACAACGAGCAACACACTACACAAGGCATTCGGGTACGGCTACAGCGCAATTGCGTGTTGAAGTTAAAAGAGTGTTGTTAACGACATAGTTCAGGCTCAATTTCTAGCCGTATTCAATGCGACCACAATTCAAAACATTCACCACATAATTTGCCACGTTAAAAGTTTTCGCATGATATCATCATTCGAATTTTGGCTAATAAAAAAACGTTCTCGTTCCTTAGTTGTAAAATGCTAGGTCCCGCGCTGAGTACTACTACGTTGCATTACATGGCGTGTATCTTAACTACACCATTCAACCGCTCACAGGTGGCATGGCGCCAAATCATTCTGCGTATTGATACATCGTTGTGTTCGTAGTTCGTACACTTTTTATTCGACAAACAGGTTCTTGTCTACATTATCTTTTCCAGCTAGGCTTCGCCAGATGATGTGCAATATTAGTAACTGAAAATTGGTTACATTTTTGATATTTATAGGCAGAAAAACCTTAATCCTATTCCCAACGTCACCACAGCTGAAGCCCAGGCTATCCGTGATCTGAAGGCTGACCGATCCACCGTCATTCTTCCGGCAGACAAGGGTTCCACGACCGTGGTACTTGATAGTCAGGAGTATGTGGCTGAGGGACTGCGCCAGCTTTCAGACAACACTACATACAAAGTTTGCCAAGGTAATCCCATTCCTGATGTCCAGGCGGAGCTTCAAGGAATCCTCAGAACCTTAGGCCCCCTACAAAACCTTTCACCTGACTCCATCAACCTCCCGACCCCACCAACACCCCTCACCCCTACCTTCTACCTACTTCCTAAAATTCACAAACCCAATCATCCCGGCCGCCCCATTGTAGCTGGTTACCAAGCCCCCACAGAACGTATCTCTGCCTATGTAGATCAACACCTTCAACCCATTACATGCAGTCTCCCATCCTTCATCAATGACACCAACCACTTTCTCGAATGCCTGGAATCCTTACCCAATCTGTTACCCCCGGAAACCATCCTTGTAACCATTGATGCCACTTCCTTGTACACAAATATCCCGCACATCCAGGGCCTCACTGCGATGGAGCACTTCCTTTCACGCCGATCACCTGCCATCCTACCTAAAATCTCTTTCCTCATTACCTTAGCCAGCTTCATCCTAACTCACAACTGCTTCACTTTCGAAGGCCAGACATACCAACAATTAAAGGGAACAGCCATGGTTACAAGGATGGCCCCCTCGTACGCCAACTTATTTATGGGTCGCTTAGAGGAAGGCTTCTTGGTTACCCAGGCCTGACAACCCAAAGTTTGGTACAGATTTATTGATGACATCTTCATGATCTGGACTCACAGTGATGAAGAACTCCAGAATTTCCTCTCCAACCTCAACTCCTTTGGTTCCATCAGATTCACCTGGTCCTACTCCAAATCCCATGCCACTTTCCTCGACGTTGACCTCCATCTGTCCAATGGCCAGCTTCACACATCCGTCCACATCAAACCCACCAACAAGCAACAGTTCCTCCATTATGACAGCTGCCACCCATTCCATATCAAGCGGTCCCTTCCCTGCAGCGTACGTCTTCGTGGCAAACAAATCTGCTCCAGTCCCGAATCCCTGAACCATTACACCAACAACCTGAAAGAGCTTTCACATCCCGCAACTACCCTCCCGACCTGGTACAGAAGCAAATAAGCAGAGCCACTTCCTCATCCCCCCAAACCCAGAACCTCCCACAGAAGAATCCCAAAAGTGCCCCACTTGTGACAGGATACTTTCCGGGACTGGATCAGACTCTGAATGTGGCTCTCCAGCAGGGATACGACTTCCTCAAATCCTGCCCTGAAATGAGATCCATCCTTCACGAAATCCTCCCCACTCCACCAAGAGTGTCTTTCCACCGTCCACCTAACCTTCATAACCTCTTGGTTCATCCCTATGAAATCCCCAAACCACCTTCCCTACCCTCTGGCTCCTACCCTTGTAACCGCCCCTGGTGTAAAACCTGTCTCATGCACCCTCCCACCATCACCTACTCCAGTCCTGTAACCCGGAAGGTGTACACGATCAAAGGCAGAGCCACATGTGACAGTACCCATGTGATTTACCAACTGACGTGCCTACACTGTGAAGCTTTCTATGTGGGAATGACCAGCAACAAACCGTCCATTCGCATGAACGGACACAGGCAGACAGTGTTTGTTGGTAATGAGGATCATCCTGTGGCTAAACATGCCTTGGTGCACGGCCAGCACATCTTGGCACAGTGTTACACTGTCCGGGTTATCTGGATACTTCCCACTGACAACAACCTATCAGAACTCCTTCCCGTTACCCACCAGGCCTCAACCTCCGCTAATTTCAAGTTGCCGCCGCCCATACCTCACCTGTCATTCAATAACATTGTTGCTTCTGTACTTCCGCCTCGACTGACGTCTATACCCTAACTCTTTGCCTTTACATATGTCTGCTTGTGTCTGTTATGTGCGGATGGATATGTGTGTGTGTGCGCGAGTGTATACCTGTCCCTTTTTCCCCCCCAAGGTAAGTCTTTCCGCTCCCGGGATTGGAATGACTCCTTACCCTCTCCCTTAAAACCCACATCCTTTCGTCTTTCCCTCTCCTTCCCTCTTTCCTGATGAAGCAACCGTGGGTTGCGAAAGCTTGAAATTTGTGTGTGTGTTTGTGTTTGTTATTGTTTCTATCAACATACCAATGCTTTCATTTGGTAAGTTACAGAATCTCTGTTTATATAAGATGATGTAACTTACCAAACGAAAGCGTTGGTATGTCGATAGAGACACAAACAAACACGAACACGCACACAAAAATCAAGCTTTCACAACCCAGGAAAGAGGGATGAAGCAACCGTGGGTTGCGAAAGCTTGAATTTTGTGTGTGTATTAGTGTTTGTTTGTGTCTCTATCAACATACCAACGCTTTTGTTTGGAGTGCACACAGGTCAGTCTTGATATACTTGAGAGCTGTCTTCAGGTTTATTGGTTTTGCCCTTAGACACAACTCGAGATCACCAGCATACATGTGGTATTAGTAGGTAGTAGGTAAAAACTAATGACACATCATTTACGTACAGTGAAAAGGGCGTAGGACCTAATACCTAGCCCGAAGGGATGTCCTCCACTGTGACTTTCTGATGCCAGATGTGACACATTGGTCATAGTTGACAGTATCAAAGGCTTTGTTGAAGTCTAAGAAGCACATTGTAGTTGCCTCTTGTGCATCAGCAGCAAGCTTCAAGCCATCTGTTACCTTTATTAAGGCAGATGTTCTGCTGTTATGTTTATGGAAGCATGATCAGTATTCGTCTAGTAGGTCATTTGTAGTTTGGTAGTTTGTTACTGATCATTAGCTATATATTCTGAGGCCTTGGACAGTGCTGGTAAAATGCAAGTAAGTTGGTAATCAGAGGGTGCAGTGGTTACATCCTTTTTGGTAATGGATTAACTAGTCCCTGTTTGAGAGCCTCAGGGGAAATGCTTGCAGTTAAGGAGTGGGTAAACATATCTGTTATAGCGGGTCAGTAATAAGCTTCATAATTTGAACTGTGATACTCCTGTGTCCAGTAGTTACTGATCTGATATGCTTGATAGATTTTTTGATGGTATTGCATGTAACATGGTTTAGATAGAATTTTTGTTGTACAGTCATTTATCCCCATGTATCTACATCTATACTCTGCAAACTACCATGAAGTGCTTGATGCAGGGTACATTCTATTGTACCAGTTAGTAGGGTTTCTTCCCATTCCATTCATATATGGGGTGTGGAAAGAATGAGTGATGAAGTGCGGAAAGAATGATTGTTTGAATGTCTCTGTGCATGCTGTAATTAATCTAATCTTTTCATCATGATCCACGTGTGATTAATGTTTACAGGGTTGTAATATATTCCTAGAGTCATCATTTAGAGGTGGTTCTTGAAAATTTGTTAGTAGACTTTCTCATGATAGTTTAAGTCTTTCTTCAAGAGTCTACCAGTTCAGTTTCTTTAGTGCCTCTGTGACACTGTCCCACAGGTCAAACAAATCTGGAACAATTTGCACTGCCCTTCTCTGTATATGTCCAATATCCCCTCTTAGTCCTTTTTGGTTCTGGTCCCACACACTTGAGCAGTAGTCTTGAATGGGTCACACAAGTGATTTGTAAGTAATATACTCTGTAGACTTATTGCACTTCCCCAGTATTCTACCAATAAGCTGAAGTCTACCAGCTACTTTACCCACAACAGAGTCTATGTGAATCATTCCATTTCATATCCATCCAAAGTGTTACTCCCAGGTATTTTTACATGTTGGCTGATTTTGACTGGGACTCATTGACATTATAGTCATAGGACACTACATTTTTTTCCTTTCTGTGAAGTGAACAATTTTACATTTCTGAACATTTAAAGCAGTTTGCCAGTCTTTGCACCCTGTACAAATCTTATCATGATCTTACTGAATATTTTGCAGCTTCTTTCAGACATTACTTCATTATAGATAACTGCATCATATGCAAAAAGTCTAGGGTTACTATTAGTATTGTCTGCAAGATGACTAATATACTACATGAATAGTAAGGGTCCAAATACACCTCCCTGTGGCACACCTTAAGTTTCTTCTAGATCTGACAGTGATTCTCCATCCAAGATAACAAGCTGCATCCTCCCTACCAAAAAGTTCTCAATCCAGTTACAAATTTCAGTTATCCTGTATGATCGTACTTTTGTCTGTAAGCATGTAGGTGGTACTGAGTCAAACGTGTTTAACGGAAATCAAAAAATACTGTATCTACCTGACTACAGATGAAGTAATCAAAGAGTCTCTGTTTCATTTGTGGTTCAGGTGTGGTTGTAGGTAGTGTGAAGTACCAGTTCAGTTTGTTGGCAGGGACAATAGAATAAGCTGCAGCTTTTACTTCACCTACACCAAGACCATGCAGGTTTTTCCATAGGGCAGCCGGTTTATTTCTGTTGCCAGTTAATGTATGGCCATGTTTGAGTTTTGCATTGAGAGTCATGAGATGTTATAGTTCCTCAGTTAGCCAAGGTGCAGGTTTCTTTCTTACTTTTCCAGTGTTTAGGGAGGGAGGGGATATATTTGTGATATATTTGTTGTATAGTTGAGTAACAAATACTAACAAAGAGATAGAGGGGCTGGCCAGTACTTACCTCAGCTCAGTACAGCCGATAGATACACATAAAACAGAACTGAAAATTTACATTCCTAGCTTTCGGAACTTTGTTCCTTCATCAGGGAGGAGAGAGGGGAAAAAAGGGGAAGAAGGGAAAGTGGATTCAGTTACTCACAACCCAGGTTATGAAGCAACAGGGAAAGGTAAACAGGGAGGGTAGCAAGGATGGAGGCATGGTTATGCCTCCATCCTTGCTACCCTCCCTGTTTACCTTTCCCTGTTGCTTCATAACCTGGGTTGTGAGTAACTGAATCCACTTTCCCTTCTTCCCCTTTTTTCCCCTCTCTCCTCCCTGATGAAGGAACAAAGTTCCGAAAGCTAGGAATGTAAATTTTCAGTTCTGTTTTATGTGTATCTATCGGCTGTACTGAGCTGAGGTAAGTACTGGCCAGCCCCTCTATCTCTTTGTTAGTATTTGTTTCACATCTTATATGAGATTTTCCATTAATCGTATAGTTGAGTAAGTTTGTTAGTAAATCGATTAAGTTTTTCTTTTACATATGAGAATGGAATACTGTATTGGGAGAAAAATGGAAATATTAATTAGTGTAAATGAATTGTTTCCACTTGTTTTGGACTTTGGCTCAATGAAATGGAGCAACTTCACTGAGTAAAGAGCGGAAACTTTTGAATCACTTGCTATATATCAGAACATTTACTCTGATTCTAAACAGCTATTACTATTGACTTGTGCTATATTTTTATGATAGTTTCTTTTTAGTATCTTGAAAAATGCAGTTTTCATCGTAGTGTGTTTCAGTTTCTGAACCTGTCGCTGGAAACATCATCATCAACATACGCTTAAAATTATAGCGTTGTTACAGGAAAAATACAAAGTTGTTTGGTGCACAAACAGACACAACCGTACATTTACAAAATTCATATTTTACAACAATTGAAATCACGTGATTATGAACAACCAGAATCTCTCATGACCTTGCTGTTGAATGGGCATTATACTCTCTCCAATCTCTGAACAATGACAAGAATTTACAAATACCATATTATTCCATATCAAAGCGAATGATTTTTTTAATGAAAGATAGCAGTTCCAGTGAAGCAACATTTCATTTAATTCTCCCAGGAAATATATGTTATTGGTTGCTGTTAACTTGGATATTCTTCAGAAGTATGCGATACCCTAATTCCAGAAGATGCAGCCCCATTAATATTTCAGCTAGATGAAGCACCACCACATGGGGCAACATGTATCCAAGAGTTATTGGGTTAAGAATATCTGATTTGGTCGATTGGAAGGGACGGCTCAATACCATGGCCATTGAGATCACCAGACACCACCCTGATGGATTCTTTCCTTTTCGGATATGTTATGACCTAGGTGTATGCTGCACCGAACGGGATATTTGCACATTGTATGAAAGAACCATTCAAAATGTTGAATGCATCATCCCTCAAATGCTGCAAAATGTGTGGCTTGTGACAGAGTAGTGTTTGGATATTTTTTTGTGTCACCAGCGGTGATCACATTGAGAGCATGAAATGAAATTATATGTGAATGAAAACCTTGGTTGTATGTGCATAAGTCTAATATTATGTATAAGTCAGTTTTAATTATAGAATTGTGATCACTTAAAATCTGAGTAAGCATTCTGGGACACATTGTATGTAAATGTCTTTTTCCTCTTTCCCTTGCTTATATCATGCCCTCTTTTTTTTTTTTTTTTTTTTTTTCCAGGTACGATCACTATGCGATAATGTGTGAACTGTTGGCAACCTCTCTACCAAGTCTCGCTGTGTGTCTGAGAATCTGGATGGCAGGCACTTACAGCAGTGATATACATACAACTGTAGCCAAAGCTCTTGGCTACTATGACACACCACTTTTCCTCAACCCTTTCCCAAGGTGAGCAATTTGTTTTCATTCATTGGTATCAGGATGTATTAATAGTCAGTGGTGGTGGTCGGTTAATATTTATTTTTAAGAACAGTAATTTTGCAAGCAGGTAATGCCATGTTCAGATGTGGAATTTGACATATCTGGCTCGGAGCTGTCTGTACTTCCTACTTTCCACTAACCGCTCCCCCTCCCAGCCCTGGTCCTCCTCATATTTTAATCTTTGTCTGCCTCCACAATTTTTTTCCTCTACTGTACATATCAGTTTCATGTTAGCTGTTTTAACAAACTCTTTATCTCCTTTTCTTGTAGTATTTTGTCTGGAGTTAACCATGAAATTGGACTTGCTTTATCATATTAAATATAAAAACCAGGAAAAGGGGAATGAGTTCAGGTGTTACAGATTTTTTTTACAGTATAGAAGAAATGTAGTTTATTAACAACAGTATCATATATAGGGATGAGTAATTAATATACAAATGAGTCTTATATTCAGTACATGCTTCACAGTTTGTGGGTTGCAGATGAACGAAAAGGAGAAGGCCGGGTCAGAGTGAGTTGTGAAACGTAAGTGTTGGCAGATCTGCTAGTCACAAAATGTGGTACATTGTTCAGTCCATGATATATGTGACACACAAGGCTTAATAAATCTTTGGAAAAAAGAGTTCAGAGTTGAAATCATACAAATTGAAAATATAAATTACCAGTCAGTCACAGTTATTGTTCCTCTCACTGTGCATTATGGAGGATGATGCGTCCACCATCAGGTGGCTTTCTTTCAGTTAATAAGGCATAGACAGTTTGTATTTATGCCTTTTTGACAGCACCTAGTGGTACTGTCTGGAAAAGGAACACAAAAAGATTGTGTATTGTAGGCCCAAATATTTGCGATTGCTTTATTGTGGAAATGAATAGTAATTTTAACGCAGATGTCTATATCTTTGAATGGACAGGCTGCTTTTCTAGTTGCATTTACATCACACGAACTTTCCCTAAACTGAAATAATTATGGTGCACTAGATGCTAGCAAGTGCAAAGAGCATATAAAGTAATAACACTGCCAAGAGTGGGAAGTGTTATATAACATGTTATTTATTAGAAAAAGATGATGTGACTTACCAAACGAAAGCGCTGGCAGGTCGACAGACACACAAACATACACACAAAATTCTAGCTTTCGCAACCAACGGTTGCTTCATCAGGAAAGAGGGAAGGAGAGGGAAAGACGAAAGGATGTGGGTTTTAAGGGAGAGGGTAAGGAGTCATTCCAATCCCGGGAGCGGGAGGACTTACCTTAGGGGGAAAAAAGGACGGGTATACACTCGTACACACACACATCCATCCACACATATACAGACACAAGCAGACATATTCAAAGGCCTTTGAATATACACTCGTACACACACACATCCATCCACACATATACAGACACAAGCAGACATATTCAAAGGCCTTTGAATATGTCTGCTTGTGTCTGTATATGTGTGGTTGGATGTGTGTGTGTACGAGTGTATACCCGTCCTTTTTTCCCCCTAAGGTAAGTCCTCCCGCTCCCGGGATTGGAATGACTCCTTACCCTCTCCCTTAAAACCCACATCCTTTTGTCTTTCCCTCTCCTTCCCTCTTTCCTGACGAAGCGACCGTTGGTTGCGGAAGCTAGAATTTTGTGTGTATGTTTGTGTTTGTTTGTGTGTCTATCGACCTGCCAGCGCTTTCGTTTGGTAAGTCACATCATCTTTGTTTTTAGATATATTTTTCCCACGTGGAATGTTTCCCTGTATTATATTTTATTTATTAGTATATAATTTCGCTTCCTTTCACTGTAGATACTTGGTGAAACATTTGTGTATGAAGAACCACTCTGTCATTAATTAATGAGTGAAAAACTGGCATATAAGCGTATTTTTCCATATTATCCACATCATCATCATCATCATCATCATCATCATCATCATCATTATTATTATTGTTATTATAGTAGTTGTTACATTTCCCAAGGACATGGTTTAGGTCCTCTCTATTCCTAACCTATCTAAATGGTTTAGGAGATAAACTGAGCAGCCCTCAGAAATTTTTGAAGATGATGCTGTCATGTACCATCTAGTAAAGTTATCAGAAGATTAAAAACAATTGTAAAATGATTTGACAAGATATCAGTGTGGTGTGATTAGTGGCAATTGACACAAAACAACGAATAGTTAAGGTCTTGCACATGAGTATTAAAAGGGATCTGCCAAATTTCAGTTACATGATAAATTGTACAAATTTAAAGGCCTCCAGTTCAACTAAATACCTAGCAATTATAATTACAAACAAACTAAACTGGTACTGTCAAATAGAAAATATTGTAGTAAAGGCAAACCAAAGACTGTGTTGTTTGCATGATATGTGATCCTTACCATATGGGATGAATGAGGGGCATCAGAAAAGTTCAAAGATCAACTTATTTTGTATTGTTGTGATAAAGGGGAGACAGTGTCACCAAATGTTATTAAACTTCCACAAGAGCAATATTATTAAAATTCCATGAGAGCACTTTAGGTGAGATTGTCGTACTATTCCTGGAAGCTCATTTCCCATTTCCGTAAGTTCTTTCTTCACTTATCCTTTATGATATGTTTTTGTGTTGTATTATATCTGTTCATTTAATTTTTAGCTTCCTTCTGAGTAGCACATTTAAAATGTTTCAAATTTCTTGTTTTTCAGTCTTCTCTTCCATACAATGTGACCCTACATACCAAAATTTTTTTTCGATACAGGTCAATATTTGATAGCAGCAAATCTCTTTTTGTACATTCTTTTTAAAAATAATTTGTTTTATTTTACATCTACTTAAAGTAATTCTGTATCTCTGTACTTTATTCCTATGCCTTTCAAATTTTGTACATCTTATTCCTTCTTATACTTCTTACAAAGGCATTCAATTAGATTTAATCTAGACTTTGGCATTTTTGAAGCTTTCCAGCATGTAGGGCAGATGTTAATGCCACTGTTATATAGTTTCAGCACAGGGATAGTGAAGCTAGTGCTGGCAGTTTCTGCTCATGCAGCATATGGCAAGTGAAATATTCAGATATTTAATTTTCCATCATGATAACGGTTTCCCCACAACACAAATGAATAAAAGACTTACTTTAATAGTTTACAACAAAACTTATTTCAATAGAATAAAAGGTGATTTGAAATCAACTTGCTTGCCCCAAACGTCATCAAACAGTAAGATATCAAACACTTTGCATATTAGAATCAACTTTGTGTGTGTGTGTGTGTGTGTGTCTGTGTTTGTTTGGTTGTTTGCATGCAGGTGCAGGCTTATGCTGCATAGATTTAGAATTTCATGGGTATGATGAGAATGCAGGAGTATGTTGGCAGATATGAAAGCAAGAAGAAACACAGTTAACTAATTATTTGATGCCATGCAGTAATCAATTCATTTCATGCTCGAACAGTCCACGGGTATACTGCCGGTTCATAGTGTCCAACGGGCACAATATTTCGGCGATCCCATCGTCAGGTGCGCAGACGAACTGAGCTCCTGAGGGCGGGCGGCCGATTTAAATCCCCTCCCCCCGCGGGCGGCTCTCTTCGCTGCTTGCACCCTTGTGCCGGCGGTCGTGAAGACGTGGGTGTCGGAATCTGTCGTAGTGTCGATGTGCTTGCTATGTCCGCCCTGGTCGCCAGTTTGTACTTCTTGTCCGTGGGGGGAGAGTATTTAAATCGGCCGGCCGCCCTCAGGAGCTCAGTTCGTCTGCGCACCTGACAATGGCGACATGTCTGATCGCCGAAATATTGTGCCCGTTGGACACTATGAACCGGCAGTATACCCGTGGACTGTTCGAGCAACAAATACGCCGGGAGAAACTGAAGAATCACAATTCATTTCATGATTCAGAAGATAAGAAACTGAAAATTACATTCATTAACACAGAAATGAAATGTGTGCTATGTGTAATTCTGTGCCTTCGTATGTTTTTCACTTTACATACAGGGTGTCCCAGGAGGAATGGTCAATATTTAGGGATATGACATCAACAATCATTTAAAGCAAAAAGTCTAGTAAACAAAGGCCCAAAAATGGATACTTTAATAAGACTTATGACCACTTCTTCATCTTCAATATTGTGAAACGAATCTCTTCTACTGCATGCTCTTTGCTTTCCATATTTTGGGAGGCGGTAGTATACACCAAAGCAAGAAAAAATGTCTTAGTAAAAGTGGGTTCTAAAATGCGTGCCTTAAGAGCAATGACCAGTCTTTCAATATACAAGTTGTGTTTCACAGTAGTGAAGATCAATAAATGCTCATAGCTCTTAAGGTATGCACCTTAGAGCCAACATTTCCTGGACATTATTTCCTTGTTTTGGTCCATACTACCACATTTCAGAACATGCAAAGCAAAGAGTTTGCAGTAGAAGAGATTTGTCTCACAGTACTGAAGATGAAGAAGTGCTCATAGCTCTTCATCTACATCTACATCTACATCACTATTCTGCAATTCATACTTCATTGCCTGACTGTGAGGGTTCTTCAAAACACTTTCTAACTATTTCTCTACTAGTCCTCTCTCTAACAGCATGTGGGTGAAATAAACACTTAACTCTTCCTGTATGATCTCTGATTTCTGTTATTTTGTTACAATGATCATTTCTCCCTATGTAGGTTGATAATAGTAAAATATTTTTACATTCAGAAGAGAAAGCTAGTCACTGAAATTTCATGAGAAGAGCTCGGTGCAACAAAAAACACCTCTTAATGTATGTATTTTATAGCCTTTTTTGCTTCAAATGATTGTTCCAGCCATATCCCTGTGTACTGATCATTCCTCTTTGGCCACCCTGTATAATGTTGTTGTTGTTGTTGTGGTCTTCAGTCCTGAGACTGGTTTGATGCAGCTCTCCATGCTACTCTATCCTGTGCAAGCTTTTTCATCTCCCAGTACCTACTGCAACCTACATCCTTCTGAATCTGCTTAGTGTATTCATCTCTTGGTCTCCCTCTACGATTTTTACCCTCCACGCTGCCCTCCAATACTAAATTGGTGATCCCTTGATGCCTCAGAACATGTCCTACCAACCGATCCCTTCTTCTGGTCAAGTTGTGCCACAAACTTCTCTTCTCCCCAATCCTATTCAATACTTCCTCATTAGTTATGTGATCTACCCATCTAATCTTCAGCATTCTTCTGTAGCACCACATTTCAAAAGCTTCTATTCTCTTCTTGTCCAAACTATTTATCGTCCATGTTTCACTTCCATACATGGCTACACTCCATACGAATACTTTCAGAAATGACTTCCTGACACTTAAATCAATACTGGATGTTAACAAATTTCTCTTCTTCAGAAACGCTTTCCTTGCCATTGCCAGTCTACATTTTATATCCTCTCTACTTCGACCATCATCAGTTATTTTGCTCCCCAAATAGCAAAACTCCTTTACTACTTTAAGTGCCTCATTTCCTAATCTAATTCCCTCAGCATCACCCGACTTAATTAGACTACATTCCATTATCCTTGTTTTGCTTTTGTTGATGTTCATCTTATATCCTCCTTTCAAGACACTGTCCATTCCATTCAACTGCTCTTCCAAGTCCTTTGCTGTCTCTGACAGAATTACAATGTCATCGGCGAACCTCAGAGTTTTTATTTCTTCTCCATGAATTTTAATACCTACTCCGAATTTTTCTTTTGTTTCCTTTACTGCTTGCTCAATATACAGATTGAACAACATCGGGGAGAGGCTACAACCCTGTCTTACTCCCTTCCCAACCACTGCTTCCCTTTCATGTCCCTCGACTCTTATAACTGCCATCTGGTTTCTGTACAAATTGTAAATAGCCTTTCGCTCCCTGTATTTTACCCCTGCCACCTTTAGAATTTGAAAGAGAGTATTCCAGTCAACATTGTCAAAAGCTTTCTCTAAGTCTACAAATGCTAGAAACGTAGGTTTGCCTTCCTTAATCTTTCTTCTAAGATAAGTCGTAAGGTCAGTATTGCCTCACGTGTTCCAGTGTTTCTACGGAATCCAAACTGATCTTCCCCGAGGTCGGCTTCTACTAGTTTTTCCATTCGTCTGTAAAGAATTCGTGTTAGTATTTTGCAGCTGTGACTTATTAAGCTGATAGTTCGGTAATTTTCACATCTGTCAACACCTGCTTTCTTTGGGATTGGAATTATTATATTCTTCTTGAAGTCTGAGGGTATTTCGCCTGTTTCATACATCTTGCTCACCAGATGGTAGAGTTTTGTCAGGACTGGCTCTCCCACGGCCGTAAGTAGTTCCAATGGAATATTGTCTACTCCGGGGGCCTTGTTTCGACTCAGGTCTCTCAGTGCTCTGTCAAACTCTTCATGCAGTATCTTATCTCCCATTTCATCTTCATCTACATCCTCTTCCATTTCCATAATATTATCCTCAAGTACATCGCCCTTGTATAGACTCTCTATATACTCCTTCCACCTTTCTGCTTTCCCTTCTTTGCTTAGAACTGGGTTTCCATCTGAGCTCTTGATATTCATACAAGTCGTTCTCTTATCTCCAAAGGTCTCTTTAATTTTCCTGTAGGCAGTATCTATCTTACCCCTAGTGAGATAGGCCTCTACATCCTTACATTTGTCCTCAAGCCATCCCTGCTTAGCCATTTTGCACTTCCTGTCGATCTCATTTTTGAGACGTTTGTATTCCTTTTTGCCTGTTTCATTTGGTGCATTTTTATATTTTCTCCTTTCATCAATTAAATTCAATATTTCTTCTGTTACCCAAGGATTTCTACTAGCCCTCGTCTTTTTACCTACTTGATCCTCTGCTGCCTTCACTACTTCATCCCTCAAAGCTACCCATTCTTCTTCTACTGTATTTATTTCCCTCATTCCTGTCAATTGCTCCCTTATGCTCTCCCTGAATCTCTGTACAACCTCTGGTTCTTTTAGTTTATCCAGGTCCCATCTCCTTAAATTCCCACCTTTTTGCAGTTTCTTCAGTTTTAATCTACAGGTCATAACCCTGTATAATGTTGTTGTTAAATATTTGTAATGTAGACCACTATGCCTGCTCTTTGAGGGATTAGGTCGAGATTGCCAGAAGACTTATGAACTATATTCGAAATCGAATGTTACAAGTGAAATACACACTTGACTACCCAGAACTTCCATGTTAGTTTACGTAGCTGTGTAAACAAAAGCAAGAAGAAACTCTAAAGAACAAAACTATCAAATGTAATGTTCCATTTATGGTTGTAACACTAGAACCAATGGCAGACTCCATATTACATATTCAATTGTTGAGTAATATACTGTGACACAAATTTATCTGTCATCATGTTATTAAATCAACTGAAATTATTGCAAAGTTTTACTTGCATCCCTAGCCTCATATTGTCATTTTTTTTTTCTTTTGGCCTTTTCCTATTGCTCTGGAGATGAGACACCGAGGTAAATGCATGTATTCTGCATGGCAAAACATCCAGGATTCCATTCTTCCAGACTCATTGGTCCTGAATAAATGCCAATAATAATACCAACAATAAAAAAATTATTGAATGTAATTTATTGTATTACAGAAGTAGGTTGACAATTTAAATATAAAAATAGACTGATCGTTCAGATGGTGCAGTGAAAGTGTTTTCTTAGCATTTTGTTACTGAATTCTGTCTTGACTGTTTCCAGAGAAAAAAGAAAGAGGCAAAGCAATACACACTAGTAGTCAGAGATCCAAACCAGCAACAGTACTTGTGGTATACACACATATTTACAGACTTCTAGTTAGACATAATCATTAGATTTACTCCTGGTATACAATACTTTTTTTTACAAATAACTTATTAAAATAATGTAATGCCACACTGTACACTCATATCTCACTTTCGGTCACTACACACACTACACACACATGGTTTCATCTCTGGGCCATTTTCTGTACCGCAACTTCCCATTCACTATCCTGAAAAACTGAGTCAGCATCCCTCCATAATGAGTAAGATGTTGAGCTCAGAAAGAGGAAGAGGTGTTAGTATTGTGCTATGCATAGACTGGGGGTAAGTATTTCTAGAAAAGAAAAAAGGAGGGAAAAAACATAAAGTGAAGGTGTTATGTGTTATGTTGGATGTTTTATAATAATAATAATTGTTATTATTTATTTGTACAACATTTTTTATCAAACCCGTACTCTGTTTTATCTAAGTAATCTTTCAATGTATAAAATATATTGCATAACAAGTACTTTTTAGTGCCATTTTACATAAGTGTATTTTTGCAATTTCTTTAATCTCTTTTTGTAATTTATTGTACAGTTTTATTCCGTGGTAGAAAATGCTGTTTTGAGTTTTATGTTTATTTTTTCTTAGTAAATGTAAGTTGAGTCTATCTCTTGTTGCATGGTCATAGACAGAGCTGTATGTGCAGTAATTGCCAATGTTATTTTTGATGTGTATAACTGACTGGTAGATGTATTCAGGTGGAGCAGTTAAAATCCCCAGTGTTTTGAACAGATTTTTACAATGAGCTCGACTAGTATTTTTGGTTATTATTCTTATGGCTCATTTCTGGAGTTTGAAAATTGTGTTCATATTTTGTGCGTTTGTTCCCCAAAAAAGAATGCCATAGCTAAGAATTGAGTGTACATATGAAAAATATGTAACTAAAAGACACTGCATGTTACACACTGATGATAGGATTCCAAGGGCATAACATGCTGATGGCATTCTGTTTGCAACTACCTTTGTATGTTCACACCACTTCAGCTGAGAATCAATATTCATTCATAGAAATTTTGCGTTTGTTACACAGTCTATAGAGGTGCCATCTACATTTAATTTAACAGTCATTTTTGCTCGTCAAACTGAAATTCATGGCATTAGTTTTCTTTATGTTCAATGTCACTTTATTGCTTATTGACCAGTCATAAACTTCCTCGAGAGTTTCATTTGCTTTCTCGGCAAGGAGTTCTCTTCTTTTCTCAATGACTATAATATTGCTGTCATAAGCGAAGGGAATTTTTTCCCTATGAGTAACACTAGTGGAAAAGTCATTGATGTATATCAGGAATAGTATTGGTCCTAATATGCTACCTTGCGGAACCCCTATATTAATGTATTTTGGTTCTGATAAGTGTTTTACTAAATGTTTAGATCTATTTGAAGTATGTGTTATCTCTACTCTTTGTACTCTATCTGCTAGGTATGATCGAAACCAGTCATGAGCTACCCCTCTTATTCCTAATGCTTCTGATTTATTTAATAGAATCTTGTGGTCGACTGTATCAGACACCTTAGAAAGATCCAAAAATATGCCTGTGACACACTCATCTATATCAAGAGCATCAAGTACAACTTTTGTGAATTCTACTATGGCCGACTCCGTATTTTTGCCACTTCAGAAACCAAACTGTGATTTGCTTAAAAGATTGTATTTATTCAGGTAATTCATTAACCTGTCTTTCATAATCACTTCTATTATTTTTGAGAATAAGTTTGGTAGTTAATGATGCCAGTTCACACCAAGAAATACAAAACCAGTTGAAATTTTAGGGTGAAATGACCTTCCAAGGGTTGAAAAATTAAATTTTCAATTTTGATGTCATATAAACCTGATGACTATTCAGATTCATTCATCAATATGGAAAGAAAATATTACGAGAATTTAGCAGGATCAATCAGCAGCAATGCCGAAAGTGAGTGAATGATTATTAGGTGCCAAAAATCATCAGCAGTATTGCCAAATGTCAACTGAACTAGCAACAAGAAGAACTCCATGGACAGTTTGCAATGCCCTCACTGTTATCCACATCCTGCTCCAGCCAGCCCTTAGCGTAGCTGTGCTACCAGCTGCTGATCTGAGGGACGGCTTCAAACCAACAGCAGATTACACTATTGAAAAATACAAATGAATTGCACATTTTATACTCTTCTGCTTGTGTTGAAGCTTATTTTAACAGAATTAAAATTTCATACAAACACCCATGTCCAAAATGTCAAGGAACAATAAGATACTATGCACTGTTGAACTCAAAGAGACTGTATCTGCATCCGGTATGGTGTCGTATGCAACTATGATATCAGGAGTACCAACAGAAAGTTGAGGTATTATCGATATGTTACTGGCATTGTGTGAAATGCTGGTGTTCTATAGAGCGCCTAGGTAAAGTATAGAATGCCTAATAGATTTGGGCAAAATGTGAAATATAAGTTTTTTTGTGAAAATGGCCTGTACCATTTACACAAAATATTGAAAGGGCACGAGATGAGAAGCCTTTATAAATTAATACGAATTTGAAACTGAAAAAACAAAAGTACAAAATAATGCACAAGATATTCTTTCCAGAAAACAATGAAAGCAGAACTGAGATTGAAGTACTTGTTGCAGTAAGTATTACTTTTCTTCTTCACAAAAAACCACTTTACATTTTGGCAATTTGATCATGTACATACATTTCAAGATTTAAAAAAGAATGCAAACAGAATATTGTTACCGGTAAAACACTAACTGAGTTAGATAACTCACAACCTGAAAGATGAGAGTATGGATACCTTAGCCACCTATCTGGAATCAAAAATGTTTACCATATTAACTCAGTGTGATGCCTTAAGTGTGAATTATTCAGAATATGTCATTGAGATGACAAGAAAAAGTCAAAAGAATGTAGCTGGATCACTCAGTCCCACATCCGCAAACCACTGTTATGATAATAGAGTTGCCAATCAGTGCCTACTGTGTTGCAAAGTCTTGACCCTGCTAGTGTCAAGAAAAATGTGTTTTCCTAGCTGGAATCACGCAAGCGCAGATCCAGTCATCCAGTCTACCGTGAGACACTGTACTCTTCAAATTTCAGATGTCACTGATTTCAAAACGCTGTGACGAACAACTAGCAACTTTAATGATGTGCTGGTATACAACAATGAAGGGCTTTCTGCATAAAGTTCCGGCTGCCTGATGAATTAAAACTAGTACTGTCCTGACCAGGATTCCTATTCTTTTTATTGCCACAATTAACTAATTCCACTACATCAAATTTCAACCTAACCATTTTCTCTGTTTAAATTCTTTAACCTACCTAGCCAACTAAGAGATCTGAGATTCTACAATCTGACCTGTAGAAAACCAGTTTTGCTTTTCTTGATGATGACATCCTTCTGAGTAGATCCTACCTGACGATCCAGACAGAGGACTATTTTATCTCTGAAATTAAAGTGTAGATGCTTGCACAGGACAGACTAGCATGGAAAGCTGCACCAAACCAGTCTCGGGACTGAAGACCACAACAATAACAATAAAAACAACAATAATTTATTTTCTGTTCTACATTACTTGTCTCAATATCTGCCATTTTTTCATTCATGGTGTGACTGAAAGCAGAAACTGTGTTACAATCTTCCACAAGGAAACTATTTTGGAAGAGGTAATTCAGTATTTCAACCACAGTTTGGTGGATGCTATTCATCGAAGATGAGTGTTGGTTCATGGTAATGTGCCTAAGTCAATATGTTACATGAATGGTTTCACACTATCTAGTGGGATAGTGGTAGAGTATAATAGTAGGAGTGCAATCAATGAATATGACATCACTGCACCCTTCTTTTTCCACAGGATGACGATCTGTGATTCACTTGGAACGTGAGTGTCATTGGTGTGGACACAGACATTGCTCAGGTTGGGAGAAATGGTGGAAAATCACTTTAGGAGTTGTGGGAATTATATTTGGTAGGAAATTTCTCATTTCAGGTCACATTGAGAGGTAGTAAAACCTCTACTGGAGGGTATGGCTCAGCTGTTGTGGTGTCAGATGATATTGACTGACCAGAGAAGAAAGAGGTTGCTGGGAAGGGGGGAAGTGAATTCTTATGGAAAATTTTGACAGGTTTGTCATGAACAAAGGTTCTTACAGAGTCAGCAGTGAAGCAGAGGTCAATTTCAAAGAACTGTGGTTTACTGAGTCAAAGAGGCACGCGTAGAACAAATGGAGATAAGGTTTTGAGATTTGAAGCAGTGGTAGACTGTGTTCCTGGCCAGATTCCAGATCAAAAATGTTGTCAATGATCTGGAACAAATTATTATTATTATTATTATTATTATCATATGCATCAATTACAGTAATACTCATTTATGTATAGTACACAATTATGTATAGTACACAATTTTTAAAACGGTTCAGACTACACTCGAATGTTGATGGACTCGATCCAGCGGAGTGCCTCATGGGATGCTTGATGGATCTTCTCAATGCCACCAGGGAAGTGTCTGATTGAACAGTTTAAGAATTTAGTATTCTGGGTTGCTAGAAATAATTACTCAAGAGGACCCTAGAAAACTTTGGCATGGGGTTATGCTATTCACATGCCCACGACAATACCATAGATATGTTTATGGATAAAACTAACACAGGGGAATTAGTCCCCCCCCCCATGAACCATGGACCTTGCCATTGGTGGGGAGGCTTGCGTGCCTCAGTGATACAGATGGCCGTACCGTAGGTGCAACCACAACGGAGGGGTATCTGTTGAGAGGCCAGACAAACATGTGGTTCCTGAAGAGGGGCAGCAGCCTTTTCAGTAGTTGCAGGGGCAACAGTCTGGATGATTGACTGATCTGGCCTTGTAACATTAACCAAAACGGCCTTGCTGTGCTGGTACTGCGAACGGCTGAAAGCAAGGGGAAACTACAGCCGTAATTTCTCCCGAGGACATGCAGCTTTACTGTATGATTAAATGATGATGGCGTCCTCTTGGGTAAAATATTCCGGAGGTAAAATAGTCCCCCATTCGGATCTCCGGGCGGGGACTACTCAAGAGGACGTCGTTATCAGGAGAAAGAAAACTGGCATTCTACAGATCGGAGCGTGGAATGTCAGATCCCTTAATCGGGCAGGTAGGTTAGAAAATTTAAAAAGGGAAATGGATAGGTTAAAGTTAGATATAGTGGGAATTAGTGAAGTTCGGTGGCTGGAGGAACAAGACTTTTGGTCAGGTGAATACAGGGTTATAAATACAAAATCAAATAGGGGTAATGCAGGAGTAGGTTTAATAATGAATAAAAAAAATAGGAGTGCGGGTTAGCTACTACAAACAGCATAGTGAACGCATTATTGTGGCCAAGATAGACACAAAGCCCATGCCTACTACAGTAGTACAAGTTTATATGCCAACTAGCTCTGCAGATGATGAAGAAATTGATGAAATGTATGACGAGATAAAAGAAATTATTCAGGTAGTGAAGGGAGACGAAAATTTAATAGTCATGGGTGACTGGAATTCGTCAGTAGGAAAAGGGAGAGAAGGAAAAAAAGTAGGTGAATATGGATTGGGGGGAAGAAATGAAAGAGGAAGCCGCCTTCTAGAATTTTGCACAGAGCATAACTTAATCATAGCTAACACTTGGTTCAAGAATCATGAAAGAAGGTTGTATACCTGGAAGAATCCTGGAGATATTAAAAGGTATCAGATAGATTACATAATGGTAAGACAGAGATTTAGGAACCAGGTTTTAAATTGTAAGACATTTCCAGGGGCAGATGTGGATTCTGACCACAATCTATTGGTTATGAACTGCAGATGAACTGCAGATTGAAACTGAAGAAACTGCAAAAAGGCAGGAATTTAAGGAGATGGGACCTGGATAAACTGAAAGAACCAGAGGTTGTACAGAGTTTCAGGGAGAGCATAAGGGAACAATTGACAGGAATGGGGGAAAGAAATACAGTAGAAGAAGAATGGGTAGCTCTGAGGGATGAAGTAGTGAAGGCAGCAGAGGATCAAGTAGGTAAAAAGACGAGGGCTAATAGAAATCCTTGGGTAACAGAAGAAATATTGAATTTAATTGATGAAAGGAGAAAATATAAAAATGCAGTAAATGAAGCAGGCAAAAAGGAATACAAACGTCTCAAAAATGAGATCGAGAGGAAGTGCAAAATGTCCAAGCAGGGATGGCTAGAGGACAAATGTAAGGATGTAGAGGCTTGTCTCACTAGGGGTAAGATAGATACTGCCTACAGGAAAATTAAAGAGGCCTTTGGAGAGAAGAGAACCACTTGTATGAATATCAAGAGCTCAGATGGCAACCCAGTTCTCAGCAAAGAAGGGAAGGCAGAAAGGTGGAAGGAGTATATAGAGGGTTTATACAAGGGCGATGTACTTGAGGACAATATTATGGAAATGGAAGAGGATGTAGATCAAGATGAAATGGGAGATAAGATACTGCGTGAAGAGTTTGACAGAGCACTGAAAGACCTGAGTCGAAACAAGGCCCCGGGAGTAGACAACATTCCATTAGAACTACTGATGGCCTTGGGAGAGCCAGTCATGACAAAACTCTACCAACTGGTGAGCAAGATGTATGAGACAGGCGAAATACCCATAGACTTCAAGAAGAATATCATAATTCCAATCCCAAAGAAAGCAGGTGTTGACAGATGTGAAAATTACCGAACTATCAGTTTAATAAGTCACAGCTGCAAAATACTAACGCGAATTCTTTACAGGCGAATGGAAAAACTGGTAGAAGCGGACCTCGGGGAAGATCAGTTTGGATTCCGTAGAAATGTTGGAACACGTGAGGCAATACTAACCTTACGACTTATCTTAGAAGAAAGATTAAGAAAAGGCAAACCTACGTTTCTAGCATTTGTAGACTTAGAGAAAGCATTTGACAACGTTAACTGGAATACTCTCTTTCAAATTCTGAAGGTGGCAGGGGTAAAATACAGGGAGTGAAAGGCTATTTACAATTTGTACAGAAACCAGATGGCAGTTATAAGAGTCGAGGGGCATGAAAGGGAAGCAGTGGTTGGGAAAGGAGTGAGACAGGGTTGTAGCCTCTCCCCGATGTTATTCAATCTGTATATTGAGCAAGCAGTAAAGGAAACAAAAGAAAAATTCGGAGTAGGTATTAAAATTCATGGAGAAGAAGTAAAAACTTTGAGGTTCGCCGATGACATTGTAATTCTGTCAGAGACAGCAAAAGACTTGGAAGAGCAGTTGAACGGAATGGACAGTGTCTTGAAAGGAGGATATAAGATGAACATCAACAAAAGCAAAACGAGGATAATGGAATGTAGTCAAATTAAATCGGGTGATGCTGAGGGTATTAGATTAGGAAATGAGACACTTAAAGTAGTAAAGGAGTTTTGCTATTTGGGGAGTAAAATAACTGATGATGGTCGAAGTAGAGAGGATATAAAATGTAGACTGGCAATGGCAAGGAAATCGTTTCTGAAGAAGAGAAATTTGTTAACATCGAGTATAGATTTAAGTGTCAGGAAGTCGTTTCTGAAAGTATTTGTATGGAGTGTAGCCATGTATGGAAGTGAAACATGGACGATAACTAGTTTGGACAAGAAGAGAATAGAAGCTTTCGAAATGTGGTGCTACAGAAGAATGCTGAAGATAAGGTGGGTAGATCACGTAACTAATGAGGAGGTATTGAATAGGATTGGGGAGAAGAGAAGTTTGTGGCACAACTTGAATAGAAGAAGGGATCGGTTGGTAGGACATGTTTTGAGGCATCAAGGGATCACAAATTTAGCATTGGAGGGCAGCGTGGAGGGTAAAAATCGTAGAGGGAGACCAAGAGATCAATACACTAAGCAGATTCAGAAGGATGTTGGTTGCAGTAGGTACTGGGAGATGAAGAAGCTTGCACAGAATAGAGTAGCATGGAGAGCTGCATCAAACCAGTCTCAGGACTGAAGACCACAACAACAACAACAACAGTGCTATAGTTGTTAATCATTAACAGGAAGTTAATTATGGATTTATAATCAAACTGACATTGTGAGAAGTAATGTTCAACAGTGACAAGACCATGGGCATTGGGGATTTTGGCATAGTCAGAGCAGCAGTTATTAAAGGGTCAGGAGCTGTAGAGAGCAAATGGAGGAATTCATTGATGTCTCTGATGTGCGAGAGGAGATTGGAGGAAATAAGTTGAAGGTCTTCATCGGCAAGGGTAAAGCTTTTCTTAATGAGGGTACAGTAAACGATCACAATAGGGGTGCCATAGATGTTTGGGCTGTGGACTTATTTATTTGTTTATTTACATTTTCTTTCCATTGAGTCAGAACAATCATGTTCAAATGTGTGAGAAATACTATGGGACTTAACTGCTAAGGTTATGAGTCCCTAAGCTTACACACTATTTAACCTAAATTATCATAAAGACAAACACACACACCCATGCCCGAGGGAGGACTCGAACCTCCGCCAGGACCAGCCGCACAGTCCATGACTGCAGCGCCTTAGACCGCACGGCCAGAACAATCATGGCTTTTGCAGATTTCAGACATAATAATATGACAAAAAATTGTATAAACAAAATATGTTACACTCCACAATAGTTGCATGTTACATCTATTTTATACATTTATTATTTTATGGGTAAAATGCACTGGTTGATATTACAACTAGTGTATCATAAGTCATTGAATGAATATAAACATTTACCTATTATAAAAATCTAGGAGTGTTCAAAAAGTTATGCAATGCATTTTTGTCTCAGGGAATTCTGTAGAAAAAAATGTGGAATTTGTTATGGGACATCATGGAATATTCCCACTTCAATTCTGATAGTTTCAAGAAGTTCTTATAGGTGGCGGTGCTATACATAACTTTCAAAAAATGGTGTCTGTAAAGGAGGTGCATTTCAAGCAGAGGGCTGTTATTAAGTTTCTTTTTGCATAAAATCAGAGCATTACAGATATTCTTAGGCCCTTGCAGAATATCCACGGAGACCTGGCAGTGAACAAAAGCATGATGAGTTGTTGGGCGAGGCATCTGTCATTATTTCAACAAGGTCACACAATCGTGACCAATCTTCAGTGTGCCACCTGGCCAAACACAGCTGCGACTCTTGCAATGTTCTGCTCTGAAGAAAAAGTTCCAAGCCACACCTTCAGCTGGTAATGTCACAGTGATGATCTTCTGGGACTCTGAAGGTGTTCTTCTGTGTGATCTTCTCCCTCATGGTGCAGCGATCAGCTCTGAAGTGTATTGTGCTACCCTCAGGAAATTGAAGAAATGACTCCAGTGTGTTCACCACCACAAAAATCCAGACAAATTTCTCCTTCTCCATGACAACAAAGGGCCTTACACAAGTCTGCGCACCCAAGAGGAGCTCACAAAAATTTGTTGGCTGTTCTTCCTCATCCACCCTACAACTTGGGTCCTGCACATTCCTACTTCCACCTCTTTGACCTAATGATGAATCCACTCAGCGAGAAGCAGTACATTGATGGTGGGGAGATTGTTAATGCAGCAGGACATTGGCTCTGACATCAGACAGTACGAGTGGTACCTAGCAGCCATACAGGCCCTCCCAGTAAGGTGGCATAAGACCATCACATTTAATGGAAATTGTGTTGAAAAATAGGATTCTGCAGCTAAAAGAGTGGGGAATAATGTGGCTTATTCAAATCTCCAATGAAACCAAATGCTTTCAGAAAAAAAGTGTTGCATTAGTTACTGAACGCCCCTCGTAACCTACTGTTAAAATCAGTCCCCTTATATGTTCTTAAATTGTTTGGTAATTCATTAAACCAAATCAAACCATTGATGTATGGGCTCCTGTATGACATTTTTAATTTTGTTCTTTCCCCAAAGTAGTTAAATTTTATTCTGGTGTTGTGTTGTTGTCCGTCACTGCACTAGATAACTTCCATTGGGTGACTCATAAAAAATGTAAGTAATTTAAATATGTGTAAAGAATATATTGTGATTGTAGAGTGGGACAACTTTGTCAAGCAGGGCAACTTTGCCACTTTTTGAATAAGAATTCCTCTGGCATCCTACCGAGGTCCTGGATCATTGAATAGAGGCAAAAATGCTCTCACTGCGCTAGCCAACAGTGAACGACATATTTGGCACACGTTTTACATTTATTCATTGTTTCCTGGTTTTTGTCAGTGCTTTTTCTTTTGGCTTGAACACACATTTTTGATCTACAAAAGTCTCACACCCTGTCCGCTCATTCTAATGTAAGTGAAAACTGTTTCTTTTGCTCGATGCTGTAAATTTCTTTTCAAGAATTTTTGGGTCTCTGTGCAGATTGTTAAAATGCTGAGGCTCATTACAATCATACAGGGAGCACACAGGTATCACTGTGTTACAGATACACTCTGCAGTGATTAATAAGCAAATGAGCAGTGGAAAAGCAGCAAAAGAGTTCAATATTCCTCAGAGAACAACTGAGAACAAAGTGAAGACTCTCTGTTTAAAGATACCATGCTGTCAGACTGCACTGATCAGTGAAGAGGAAGGAGAAGAAGAAGAACAAGAAGAAGAAGAAAAGGAGATTCTCGAACAAGCCCTTGTTTGTGCAGATTGTGGAATGCCTCTTGATGCCCTTGATTCAGGGGCGATTGTGAAGAATTTCTTGGATTCAGTGGGGAAGCAGATTTCACAATTCAAAAATAACTTACCTGGTAATGACTGGTACTGTTCTTTTGTGAAACGACATAAACAAACACTTTCTTCACATAAGTGCCAAAATATTTCCTAAACTATGATACGACAAATTTGACTGATGATCCAGGGTAAAAAAAAGTTATTTCATAGGGGATGCAAAGGACTATAAATTCTACCAAAACAAGTGTTTCTTTAATGTTAGCACTTTCATTCATCATGAGAACTGCTTCCCCCTTTTGGGGTCTTTATCGTCCAAAGCAGTTATGGGACATGTGGATTTTAGGAGGACCGAAAGAAACAAAATATGTCAATACAGCAAGTGGATTGTTTGATACTCTGCGGGCAAGAAATCTATCTGACCCTAAATGTTTAATAGGAGATAATCTTAGTAGCCAAGTGAATGTAAGAGATATCAAGGCATGCAAAAACTCACAACATTCGCTTTATGGTCTTGCCCCCAGCCACTCATCTGTGTCAACCTCTGGATGTTTCAGTCTTTGCTCCTGTAACAGGAAATGGAGAGCCATACTTACAGATTATAAGCTGAGAAACTCATCTAGTTCCAAACATTTCCCAGACTGTTGGTAAAACTTCTCATTGCTTTGGATGAAGGGAAGAAAATCAAATTGAACATCATATCAAGGTTCAAGAAATGTGGCATTGTGCCACTAAATCCTGAAGAAGTTTATTCAATCCTGAAGAAGTTTATTCTACAATCCCAGATGCAGAGAGAGCTGATGATAATGGCACACCTACAAGAATTAGTGATTCACTCGTTAATTACCTTCAAGCCTGTCTCAGACATAATAGTCAGAATCCACTGAAGAGGAGAAGAAGGAAAATTGGTGTGGCACCCGGAGTAGCTGGTGATGAATTGCCAGTCTTTTCCAAGTACCTGTGTAATGAAACAAATTGAGGGGACTGGTAAAAGGAAGAACACTCAGAGGAATAACCATCACATCAATCAAGAATCTGACTGTGTGTTTTCTTTACATGAACATCTGACTCCGAACCTGAAGATGATGCAAAACCTATGGAAGAACTAGGTAGTTGGAAATGATCTGTTGATCTCACTTTTTGCTGTGAAGGGGATTGTAGTTCAGCCATTTGTGAACATATTGAAGTTAGTACCAGAATGGCCCAGGATCTTACAAAACTAAAGCTTGGAATTTTTGTTGTAAAAAAATTCCTGACAAAAAAAGTGTCAAGCATTTTGATGGTAAACTCATTCAGTTCTATGGAGATGGGGAGTTCGAGATGTTGTATCTTTGTAAAATAGACAGGGGGGAAATTTTTGCTTCCCAGATGTGTGAGATGAAGCATCCCTGAATGTAAAAGACATTGTGTACATAATTAATAACCCTTATAATCAAAACCAAGGCAAATTTTTCTTTTCTAAAGAATACGTTAAACTATTCTTTTAACTTTTAATATTTGAATTTTGTGTTTACGTTTTTGTATCACTTTCTCTTTGCATTAAAGTTTTGACATTATAATGCCACTGGATTAAAGTGTTTAATACTACTGTGTAAATTGTTTTCAATGCTCTGAACTTCTTTTTTGGTATTTTTGTTTTTGATTTCCATCAATTTTAACACAGCTGGCAAGGTTACCTGGCAAACCAGGTCTGGTTTGCCAGCTAACTTTGCCAAACGTGTTTTTATTTTTTTAATATATAAATAACGAAAGTAAGTTGTCATCTGTCCATGAATTATGAAACTAGAGATCAGCACTGAAGTTTTAGGATGGTTTCAAAACCCTTTCTACATTATTAGGCAACAAATCAGGCTGAAGGAAAAAAAAATGTGGCAAAGTTGTCTCAGTTTACAGTAACTGTTTGCGCTGCACAAATACTTCACGGCATGATTCTCTACAGCCTATCCTAAATGTAAGTCTTATTCCTCATTTCTGTAAAAGCAGTAATCTTTCTAAATGGACTCAGCTGCATAGCCCCATAATAGTTTAGAAAGGGGTAAATCGTTCCATAGTAAACTATTTTTAATGTTTTTCTAGGAACTATCAGTCTAAGGTGGGTAGGGGTATATAAACTACCCCTGACTTTTCCACATACAGAATTAATGTGGTTTGTAGTCTAGCGGCTCAGGCGCTCAGTTCGGAACCGCGGGACTGCTACGGTCGCAGGTTTGAATCCTGCCTCGGGCATGGATGTGTGTGATGTCCTTAGGTTAGTTAGGTTTAAGTAGTTCTAAGTTCTAGGGGACTGATGACCACAGATGTTAAGTCCCATAGTGCTCAGAGCCATTTGAACCATTTTGTGGTTTGTACACCACAGATTTTCATCGACATGCACACCCAAAAGGTACAACTGTCTGTTTCTGTTGCTAAGATGTTACATACATTACTTACATTTATGTGGTGAGAACTGTCTATTTTAAATGCCAATAACTGAGATTTGGTGACATTCACTTTGAGGCCCTGGTCATTGAAGTATTTAATACTTTTATACCACTAGTAGCAAAAGAGTCTAACTTCGTATATTATCTACTAGAGAATAAAATTGAGGTGTTATCTGTGTAGCATATAATATGAGAGTTATTAAGTTGTGCAATGTCGTTAGTAAATATCAGGAAGAGAAAGGGACCAAGGATTGAGGTGTGAGGAACACCTTGTGTAACTGTTCCACTGGTGGAGATGTTACATACATTACTTACATTGATGTGGTGAGAACTTCAGTGTTTTTAGAAGTAAGATATGGTTTACTGTGTTTAATGCTTTTGTCAGGTGTAAAAATATACCTGCAGTTTGCATCCTCTTGTCCAACAGACAGTACACTTCATGGAAGAACTGTGCAACTGCTGTGGTCATGCTTACCCCTTTTTGTGCCGGGACTCTATAAGAAGTTTGTGTTTTGTGTAAGAGGCACTAAGCTGGGACAGGCGAATATCTTACTAAAGGCTGTAATTAATGTATGGTCTATAGTTAGAAACATCTTCCTTACTTCCCTCTATATGTACTGGTTTCACAACATTCATTTTTAGAACAGCTGGATACATGTTTTCTCTATTGCTGCAATTAACAAGGTAGGTAATAGGTTCTGATATTTCTTTTAAGCAACCCTTAGTAATTGCACTGAATATGCCATCCCATACAGATGAAAACTTTTTCTTTAGAATGTGTATTACCTTTGCCAACTTCCTACTCATTTACCTCCATAAACTCAAAGTTAGACGGCCTGAGGTCTCAACTTTTGCCTTTACAATAGGGGTTGGTTGGCCAGTAGTTGCAGTATTACCGTCATGTCTTACGCCGAAAGGTTCCATATTCATTATGGTATTTATCAATTAACTCCCAGGATGTTTTACTTATATTATCAGAGTGCGCTATTCATTTTCTATTAGTCTGATTCTTAAGGTTTGTAACTTCAGTTTAATGTTTTATTTTTTTCTTTGAACGATTGTATTTTCCCTTAAAGATCTTCGATTAGTAGCTTCATAAAGCAGGTTTAGATTGTATATAATTGGCATGAGCCTAATCAGATTTGGTAGGAGCTTCAGTCTAGGATTACTTCCATTTTGGCGATGCTTAACTACCTTTCGGATTTCCCTGACAGGGTAGCAACAGTCATAATGTCTCAAAAGGGTTGTATGGAATCTATTCCAATTGTTGTCAGGCCCTTTCACCTAAATCATCGACTCTCACTTCTCCTCTGCCAGTTTATATTTAAAGCCATTAATATTTGATCTATTCAGAGTTTGCTTCTGCAGAATGATCTTTATTGTTTGTGGTGCAGCTAAATTTATGTGTGTAAATCATATGTCATCACCTGACAAAAGTGGAGAGTGATGAAAATCTAGGCTACTGTGATTTATTTTATCTATAATATGTTGCTGATATTAGAATATCTACTATAGCGGAGCATGTGTCCATTACTGTAGTGTCTGAGCTTACTATATTTACAAGATTATATGAGCTTAATACTTCAATGAGCTTCAGATTTACTGTACTATTATAATTTGCATGTATATGAAATTGCCAAATATACCAAGGTCATTAGGGCCAGCCTGGCCAACTACCCTAGAAAGTCTGTCCGTAAAACTCTTTACATCTGCATTTGGTGGGTGATACATCCCAGTCACTTTATGCTTAGCTAACTTCAGATCATTACCGTGGAGCACACCTGCCATTTCAAATTAACCTTCTTCGGTATGGTGTTCAACAAAAAGTATTTTTTCAACTGCTGTTTGTTTATTAACATAAACTGCCCCACCACCACCTTTATGGCAATGCCTGCAATAACTATTTATTAATAGGTAACATTGTAATCTGTGATATATTATTTCGTTCAATTTTAGTCCGTATGTCCACATGTGGTTAGTGTTCCTCTATGAGTATCTGCAATAAACCTACTTTGTGTCTGAGATATTGAACATTTAAATGCATCATCTGTAATTGTGCGTCTTGTAGATTTAACACTTTTCACGCATCACATTTATTTACGTTACAGTTTTTACAATAATCTGCAGCTTTAACTGGGTCTTTAGAACTGTTTTGCAATGGCTGGTCACTTATTTTATAGTATGGATTTTCTTCAAGTGAAATGGATTCAGACACATCTGAACTACACCCCTGGATACTAGTGTGGTGATCCTTTATCCTAAAACAGCCTCATGCTTGTAATCTAAAGCAATAGGATCCTCCTCTTTAATAGATTTGTCCCACAGTTCACTTAACTGGGAAACTGGCTTGGAGGTTCCTTTCGTGTTTAAGTGCAGTCCATGGCTTGTGTATTCAGCACAGTTCTTTTTGCTTAGTTCTAACAAATCATACAATCTTTTTAGCTAAAGAATTGCAGAATTATATTTCCTTACTAACACACGACCATTGTGACAGATCATGTCACACCGGCACAGCGTTGAGGTTTTATTAATACCTCCGCTAAATTTTCATGGAAGTGTTTGTATTGGTAACTAATTTAGGAAGCTGATCCATTTCACTTGCAACTGCTGCTTTTAACATTTGCATGGAATATTCTTGACCACGAGGGTGACCATTGCATCAGTTCACTCAATAATTTTTGGTTCTTGTTGGTATGTCATTTCCTTTTCCCATCCCCAAAGGAAATCATCATTGAACATCAGATCTAGGCTGTTGTTTCACATCAAACTGGCCTACCTGTATGACCACTTCGCAAATCCATTGACTTGAAAAATAATTATGTAACCTTTCATGAATGCAATTTTGCGGATAAAAGATTCTCTCATTGAGCTGTTAGTGGTCAAATACAAACCTACAGTATTTCCAGATATATTTCATCACTCATAGCTGTATGGAAAAGGAGTGAACCAGCAAATGGAATATGCAGTAGGCCCATGCCAATCTGTTACCCTTTGACACCCATGCAACTCTCCAACAAAAACATTCTTCCTCATGCAGTAATGATAATTATGTCTGTTGACAAAGTTGACAGTTTGAAAGGCAGCATCATCTGACCACAATACATAGTTAAGCAGTCCTGATTTTCATCATGCCAGAGCCAAAGTAGAGTCAGCAATCTCCATTCCACAGTTATAATATTCAGGGAAAAATCATTAAATATAATATGGCTTCCGTTCATTGGAGAAAAGGTCATTTTTCAAAATGGTTCTAATCATATAAATATTTAGGTCACATTTGTGATAACCTTGACACAGTGACTTGTGTAGGCTCTGTGTATGGTGTGTATGGGTCTTGCTAACAGTAACAGCATTGCCATCTCTTCTGAACAAGTCATGATCTCCTTGTATCTGTAACACTGCCTATTGTTAGCATCTCTCAGTGATACTGTGTAGTTGTTTTTTGCATCTAACATGAACTGCATATTCAGCTCTCCTCCACATATTATAAGTACCACAGATCCCCAAATCTCAGAGACTGCAAAAAACTGTAGTGATTGTGCATGTCTCATTCGATTAGAGGCAATATGAATGAACAGATAAAGTTTCTGACTGATACAGCGACAATACCGGTACAAATCACATGTTATCAGCCCATAATGATATGAAACAGATCTTATGCTATCTACACACTTATACTTTGGTATTTTGAAAAGGACTGCAAAAGTCTAGGAATAGAGATCACTGACAGGCTAAGAATGTCATGAGGAATGGAGCAGTGTAAGTACATTATTTCTGGAGCATATTTCAAAATTAACTGCCATCTAGAAATGATGAACATGTGATCTAAGATGGAATAGTGTTATCAATTGGCTAAATCGAACAATGGAAAATCCAGGATGGAATATAACAATATAATGAAAAGGATAGTTGCTACTTACCATACAACAGAGATGCTGAGTCACAGAAAGGCTCAACAAAAAGACTGTCAGAAAGACTTTCCAACAGCCTTTTTGTTGTGACATGTGATTTGGTACCGGTATTGTCGCTGTACTAGTCGGAGACTTATTTGTTCATTCATATTGCTTTTAATCAAATGAGACATGCACGATCACTGCAGTTTTTTGCAGTCTCCTCAAGCTGATGGAGTGTAACAATATAATGAAAAGGGAAGTTGCTACTCACCATATAGCAGAAATGCTGAGTCACAGAAAGGAACAACAAAAAGACTGCGAGAAAAAATTCCGACAGTCTTTTTGTTGTGCCTTTCTGCGACTCAGCATTTCCGCTGTATGATGAGTAGCAGCTATCATTTTCATTATATTATTATAAATTGGCTTAAGTACATTATAGTAGTTATAGTCAAATATAATTACCATTCTCACGAAAGTAACAAATTATAACACAAAGGTTTGTCAATGGTTCTGTGCTAGAAGCTGAGGTGCAAGAGAACATTGGATAGTACCTACTGTAGTTCCAACAAAATATTATGTTCATATCCATATCCTTTGGGTGTTAACAGTGTAGGACAGATTGCTACTTACCATAATAAAGAAATGTGAAGTTGCAGACAGGCACAGATTAGATTAATACTAGTTCCATGGATCATGAATACGATATTTCGTAATGATGTGGAACGAGTCAAATTTTCCAATACATGACATAATTAAGTTAATTTAACAACATACTTAAGTTAGTATAACAACTTTATTTTTTTGTGTGTTTTTTGTTTTTCTTTATTTTTTATTTTTTATTTTTTTTCCTTTTTCTTTTTTTTCTTAATTTATATCTAAAAATTCCTCTATGGAGTAGAAGGAGTTGTCATTCAGAAGTTCTTTTAATTTCTTCTTAAATACTTGTTGGTTATCTGTCAGACTTTTGATTCTATTTGGTAAGTGACCAAAGACTTTAGTGCCAGTATAATTCACCCCTTTCTGTGCCAAAGTTAGATTTAATCTTGAATAGTGAAGATCATCCTTTCTCCTAGTGTTGTAGTTATGCACACTGCTATTACTTTTGAATTGGGTTTGGTTGTTAATAACAAATTTCATAAGAGAGTATATATACTGAGAAGCTACTGTGAATATCCCTAGATCCTTAAATAAATGTCTGCAGGATGATCTTGGGTGGACTCCAGCTATTATTCTGATTACACGCTTTTGTGCAATAAATACTTTTTTCCTCAGTGATGAATTACCCCAGAATATGATGCCATATGAAAGCAATGAGTGAAAATAGGCGTAGTAAGCTAATTTACTAAGATGTTTATCACCAAAATTTGCAATGACCCTTATTGCATAAGTAGCTGAACTCAAACATTTCAGCAGATCATCAATGTGTTTCTTCCAATTTAATCTCTCATCAATGGACACACCTAAAAATTTGGAATATTCTACCTTAGCTATATGCTTCTGATTAAGGTCTATATTTATTAATGGCATCATACCATTCACTGTACGGAACTGTATGTACTGTGTCTTATCAAAATTCAGTGAGAGTCCGTTTACAAGGAACCACTTAGTAATTTTCTGAAAGACAGTATTGACAATTTCATCGGTTAATTCTTGTTTGTCAGGTGTGATTACTATACTTGTATCATCAGCAAAGAGAACTAACTTTGCCTCTTCATGAATATAGAATGGCAAGTCATTAATATATATTAAGAACAACAAAGGACCCAAGACTGACCCTTGTGGAACCCCATTCTTGATAGTTCCCCAGTTTGAGGAATGTACTGATCTTTGCATGTTATGAGAACTACTTATTTCAACTTTCTGCACTCTTCCAGTTAGGTACGAATTAAACCATTTGTGCACTGTCCCACTCATGCCACAATACTTGAGCTTGTCTAGCAGAATTTCATGATTTACACAATCAAAAGCCTTTAAGTGATCACAAAAAATCCCAGTGGGTGGTGTTCGGTTATTCAGATCATTCAAAATTTGATTGGTGAAAGCATATATGGCATTTTCTGTTGAAAAACCTTTCTGGAAACCAAACTGACATTTTGTTAGTACTTCATTTTTACAGATATGTGAAGCTACTCTTGAATACATTACTTTCTCAAAAATTTTGGATAATGCTGTTAGAAGGGAGATTGGACGGTAATTGTTGACATCAGATCTATCCCCCTTTTTATGCAAAGGTATAACAATAGCATATTTCAGTCTATCAGGGAAAATGCCCTGTTCCAGAGAGCTATTACACAGGTGGCTGAGAATCTTACTTATCTGTTGAGAACAAGCTTTTAGTATTTTGCTGGAAATGCCATCAATTCCATGTGAGTTTTTGCTTTTAAGCAAGTTTATTATTTTCCTAATTTCAGAGGGAGAAGTGGGTGAGATTTCAATTGTATCAAATTGCATAGGTATGGCTTCTTCCATTAACAGCATAGCATCTTCTAATGAACACCTGGACCCGACTATATCCACAACATTTAGAAAATGATTATTAAAAATATTTTCAACTTCTGACTTTTTGTTCGTAAAGTTTTCATTCAATTTGATGGTAATACTGTCTTCCTCTGCTCTTGGTTGACCTGTTTCTCTTTTAATAATATTCCAAATTGTTTTAATTTTATTATCAGAGTTGCTGATTTCAGACATGATACACATACTCCTGGATTTTTTAATAACTTTTCTTAATATAACACAGTAGTTTTTATAATGTATGATAGTTTCTGGGTCACTACTCTTTCTTGCTGTCAGATACATTTCCCTTTCCGGTTACAAGATATTTTTATACCCTTAGTAAGCCATGGTTTGTTACAAGGTTTCTTACGAGTATATTTAACTATTTTCTTGGGGAAGCAGTTTTCAAATGCATTTACAAAAATGTCATGAAATAAATTATATTTTAAATTGGTATCAGGTTCACAGTACACCTCATCCCAGTCTAACTGCTGTAGGCTTTCCCTGAAATTTGCAATTGTTAAATCGTTGACTGAACGTACTACTTTGGAGGACTGTTTAGTATTGCTGAATGGAGCTATGTCATATATTGTAACTAGCTGTGCACCATGATCAGAAAGACCATTCTCAACAGGCTGAGCATTTATCTGGTTAAACTTATCTTGATCTATAAAGAAGTTATCTATCAGTGAGCTGCTATCCTTTACCACCCGAGTAGGAAAATCAATAACGGGTGTCAAATTGAAAGAACCGAGTAATACTTCAAGGTCATTTTTCCTATTACCCTCGTTCAGAGAATCTACACTGAAGTCCCCACAAATAATAATTTGCTTCCCCCTGTCTCACAGATAGCACAACAAGGAGTCCAAATTTTTCAGAAATAGATGAAAATTTCCTGATGGGGACCTATATACAGTTACAATTATAAATGTGCCTTTATTTAATTTAAGCTCACAGGCACATGCTTCTATATGTTTCTGTACACAAAACTTTTTTGTTTCTATACTTTTTGCACAATGATAACTTTTGACATATATGGCAACTCCTCCTTTCTCCATATTTTCTCTCGTTACATATGCAGAGAGCTTATATCCACTTACATTTACCTTATCCATATCAGTAACAATGTGATGCTCAGACAGGCGTAGTATATCTATTTCATCCTCAGCTTCTAAATCTTCTAAAAAAACCAGAAGCTCATCTATTTTATTCTTTAAACTCCCAATATTTTGATGAAATATACTCACATTATTTTAATTATACTTTTATGAGAACCTTTCCTTATTCTAACATTTACAGTACTCTCCTGTCTGAGTTTCTCATTGTGCTTAGGCCTAGTTCCTATACCAGTGGTCACATGGTGTTCAGAGAGGCAGATTATGTCAGTTGGGTTGGGTGACTTTAATTCATCAATGCAATTACCTAGGACTGAGATACAACTTGGTGGAGATAAAATTTCTGGTGATTGGTGAAAATTTATAATTGACAGCTGTGATTGGTGATCCAATGTGCTAGAATTGTGCTGTTTAATTTCTTTCCTAAACTGAAGATTTGATTCAATCCTGACCTCTCGTAGAACTTGACATCTTTCTGTCTTGCCTATTCTAAAAAAGGTGCTGCTCCAACACCCATAACCACTGGTATTTTACCATTCATGGCAGTGCCTCCACCCCTTAAATTTCCTGCTATTACCCCAGCCAGTTTCCCCTTCCCTTTCCTGTTGAGATGTAGGCCGTGCCTGGTATAGTCCCACCTACTGAGTGAATCAACAGGAACCACACCAATATGAGCCCCCGCACCCGACCCAAGCAGCTGTTCCAACTCCAAATTAACTCTCCCAACAGAAGAGTTCAAATGAGGCCGGTCATGGCGTCTCAGGACAGATACAAATTCAACATTGGTGTGTCTCGATGCCGACGCAATCTTTACCAGGTCACACTCTATACTGTACCCAGGACGTCTGTCGATGCTGTTCCCTGGCCCTCCCACAATAACCACGGTGTCTTCCCTGGTAAATCCTTTACAGAGTGAACCTAAATCCTCTGTCACCTGATCCAGACTAGCACTTGGTTTGAAAAAATTTGTGACCTGGTGTTCTGGTCCTAATTCCTCCTGCAGAAGTTGGCCTACACCTCTGGCATGAGAACTGCCTAACAACAAAACCTTCTTCCTTTTCGATGACTTTCCTACATTCTTTTTCAATTTCCTATTGAAAGTTTGTTGTGTCCTGTCTACACCTACCTCTGCTTGAGGCCCATCAGTTTCTAACTGAAGCAACAGGTCAAACTTATTTTTGACATTCACCACAAAACTGTCAGACTTAGTTCTAGGCCTGTTCCTTCTGCTACCTGTTGCCACTTCCCACCTCTCTTTGCCCTTCTCTCTCCTTAACCTGCCCAGATCTTCCCTAGCCTGATCTAGCTCAGCCTGAAGGGCAGCAATTTTCCCCTCCTGTTCCACTATCTTCCTATCTCTGCTGCAAATCCTACATAACCACTGATGAGCCTGATCCACTTTCCCAACACCCACGCCACTGCAGTCCCCCCAGTGAAAAAAACTACTGCATCCATCACACCAAACCCCGGAACTAACAATTCTACGGCAAGTCAGGCACTTCTCTCTCATGGCAAAAATAATACTTTAGCTAGAATAAAGCAATTAAATTACCGAAAATCAAAAAAGACGTTACAAGAAATTAAGCCTATTCACAAATGTATATAAGCAAGTTTCTGATTTAAAATTCCGCTGTTTTTCTGAGATCTGTATTAAAACAATGAAGGTATA
This sequence comes from Schistocerca serialis cubense, assembly GCF_023864345.2. Taxonomy (NCBI): domain Eukaryota; kingdom Metazoa; phylum Arthropoda; class Insecta; order Orthoptera; family Acrididae; genus Schistocerca; species Schistocerca serialis. The sequence continues at coordinate 1,129,038,575 of NC_064639.1, forward strand.
CGCTATTTATTATATATTTCACTCGATGGAATGAAAAAAGGACAATTAAACGAGATACTTTAACTTTGATTCTCCAAAAATGTTACGAGAATTAGGCCTATAAACAAATGTATGTAAGCAAGTTTCTGATATAAAGTTACGCTGTTTTTCTGAAATCTGTATTAAAACAATGAAGTTATATGCTATTTACAGTAGTTTACTTATTTGTTACCGAGAAACTAGTTAAATTACCGTGAAACAAGAAACAAACATGTTTACAAAATTTAAGCCTGAGCGCGACTTCACGAAGTTACGATCTTTTCGTGTTTTCTGAAAAAATACGCAAAGAAAAGTCAATCCTTTAACAGCAAGACTAAACGATACACTAATGCACGTATTTAATTTGTTGTCGGCGTTACACTAAATTATGTCCCTGTCTAAATCACTTAACTTTCTGGAAATGGTTTCTGGCGTCACTTACTCAGCGGCCATCTTGGAACATATCATGCTTCAGCTTGGACGTAGCTTTACACTCACATAAAGCTTTCGGCCACAGCCTTCATTGGTAACAAACACACGCGCGCCCACACAAACACAAGAGGAAGCACACCTCATGCACACACGACCGCCAACTCCAGTACCGCAGGCCGGAATGCAACTATCATGTGGGATGCAAGCAGCAATCTGGAGGGGGGGGGGCAGGGAAGGGGAAGGGATAGCAGTGTATGTGTAGAGAGAGAGAGAGAGGCAAACACTGTCTGGTGAAGTGTTGTGTGTGTTAGCAATTGTGATGCTTTGATCACAGATCACAACTCTTTATTATTTAATTAGTTAGTTATTTGTATGTGCAGTGGCCCATAATTGGAATGTTTCACTGTGGTAATGAAAGTGTCTTTATGTTTGCAAATATGACACACCTCCTCAGTGTTACATACATTTTCTCTTTGATGCTTGTAATTAGAAGACATTGGCTGGTCATATTGATCTTATCCCACAAATATTCCACCAGTAATGTAATGGCACTACAAGAATAGCAGTCTCTGCCCTAGTCATTCACAAGAGGAATGTGGTTGAGTGTTATCTTGTTAGGTTATTATTGAGCAGCCCAGTGAACATATGTGTATGATGACTATGAGGTACTGGTAGTTGTTGAAAGAATTCACAGTATGTAGCATCCGACAAGGATGCCCATACCCCCTCCCCCCCCCCCCCCCCCTTTCCCCAGCTCTGAGGAAAAGGAATAAATATATTTTAGCCAGGTTTTCTTCTTTCAGCAAAATTATTTAAAAATCAGTATTACATAGGTTTTTAATAGGTTCAGAAATGGAACTTTCTTATGGCTATTTACAAGTTGCCATTTATCTTCCAAAATATTAAAAATATTTCATTCCTATCCCTCAGTTGGGCCCCCACCCTCTCCCGCACAAACCATCATGTGGGCACCCAAGATTGATGTTATTAAAAAATGCACCATGCTATCACACCATCAGTCATCAAATATTACACTAAAATAAACATGATTTTGCCATTGTAATTGTAGTTAAAAGTATGGTTGTAAGTGTAGTGTCCTCATTGTAGTTTATGGCATCTATAATTCAGCATTAAATATCCACGCGCATTTTATTGAGTGACTACCAGGAGAGATCCAACATCATTGAATATCCAACACAGACCTGGCATTTGTGAGTCCTTCCAGCAGCAGTGGGTTCTATGAGAAAGAGATAGAGTAAATGTCCCACCCTTACTTCAATATATTCTTTGGTCTTTGTCCTTTCAAGACAATGCTTGATCACATATTGTCAGGAATGTACAGTGATTCTCCGCAACTTAAAGTAATATACTTAATTTCATGGCTAACGTGTCTATAACCACATTGCTGGTTGAAGATGTAAGAGATTCTGGCCTGCCATAATGCCTCAAGAATCTATGAATTGAAATTGTAATAGACTTACAGACGGTATCCTGAGAACACATTCAGTGACTTGTAGCTCTTACTGGAGCTCATCATGCCACTTCAAAATACCGTTCACATAGCTTTTTGTCTGTCAGTCTGCATAGCTTGCAATAAGTGTGTGTGTGTGTGTGTGTGTGTGTGTGTGTGTGTGTGTGTGTGTGTGTGTGTGTGTGTGTGTGGAAAGGAGGGGGGGGGGTCATTTTAATATTAATAGTTATTTTATTTGTTTCAGACCGCAACCAGTACCACAACAATTGTCATTTCCTGGATGGAAGGTTCGTGTTGGCGTTGAGTGGTTCATGAACCTTCGTGTCAAGTACCGGAACATTGTTGATAGTGAACAGTTAGTATATATTCATATGAACCTTCCAAGTACTACATTAATTATTTGCATGCCCCTGCACCATATCTTTTATCCTTCACTGTGATGTGGTATGTGTCAGTCAATTAACAACTGTAATACATTTTCTCAATGAAAAGTGTGGTACCAAGGTGATAATTTACAAGACTGACTTTTGCATTAATCTTTATTGACTCTTTTAATTAGATGTAATTCCATCTGCAAAAACACATACTCGCAAAATTGTCATTCTACCACATGTTCAGAAATTCCTCTAGGGAGAAGGAAGAGATATAGTAATGGAACTTGCTTCACAGAAATATGGTAATGGAAAGTAATTGGCAGGATATGAATGAAGTAAAAGTAACAATTCACCATGTACTTTTGAGGCACTAGGTCAATGAAAAACATGGGAACAAGGCTGAGAATGTTACTGAACTTTTGGGTGAATCCTCCTTCACAGCTGACAGAATCATATACACCTGCATAACTATATTGTGCCGGCTCTGCAGCTCAACTGGGTTGAAGGGTTGTAACGGGTGGACTGGGCAAGAGGAGAAATGAGGTGGGAAGTAGGAGGGAGAATTAAAGGGAATGGGGTCTAACAGCTGGATTTCACTGTGGCGCAGGGACGGGAAGTTGTGCATAGTGCACAATAATATGGAGAACTGGATTAGGTGTGGGATATAGAAGAGATAAAGCGGAAGGCTGCAGAGAGGAGGCTGTAAATGCAAATGAGTGAAGTGGGAGGTCAGGGAAACTCATGGCGAGAATATAGTAAAGTTGCCCCAATTCAGCATGATGATAGAGGTGGGTGGCCCTTAGCATCTAGTTCATGGGAGTAGTCAGAGGAATGGGAGCATGTGCAGATACGCCATTAGAAACAGTGTTTGCATGACAAGTAACACTTTAGGACCCATAGAAAGAATTGTGTGTAGTATGCCCCTCGCTTATGGACATCACGATAGATAGCCATAGTCCAGTCAAAGGATATGATTAGTTGTTGCACTCTGAGCTGATACTGTGTAATGCGGAGGAAGCGGGAGGAGGGTGCTTTCTCCTTTCAGCTGGTATGTGGGTGTGGATAAGGTGTAGGAGATCTGATTGCAGATTAGGTTTAGAATGTGGAACCTTTCCATAGAAGCCGATGGATTGCTGGGCAGGGGATTGCTCATCACTGCTTGCTACCTCTCCATCCAATCCCTGTCATCAGCCACCCTTCCGTCCACCCCTCCATCCCCACTCCCCACCTCCTTTCTCCCTACATCCACTCTGCTTGACATTTTTCTGTCTTGTTATGTGGCTGCTGACTACTCAACATTTCACCTATCCAGTGACTTGTTTACTTCATTCCTTCCATATTGATTTTATCTTAATTTTCATTTGAAGATTTTGTTATTATCTTCTAGACTTTGTACTTCATTGGGTTAGTGTTAAAAAGAGTTTTACAAATGAATACTTCATTTTTTTGTGTCTCACACTGAATAGTGTGAATCATTTTTCTTTTTGGCGTTACATATTGCTGAGAGGAGTTTTTGTTGTGTACCCAGCAAGAGGTACACAACAAATACCACAAGAGGCCGCCACCACAGGCACGACCACTTGCCTTCTGTCTTGCAGCACTGTGCTGCAGCCTTTAGATGGCAGTGCTGCAGCCTTTAGATGGCGCTCACAAACTCAGACATCTTTCAGCTTCCACACCACTTTCTCCGGCACGTTGTGTATGTCCACCAATATTGTGAACAGCCAATAAGGATTGCTGTCAACCATGATACACTTTGTCTCCACCCTGTATGGCTGGACATAGGTATTCTTCCACCAACAGGCTCAAAACATCATGTGCCACAAACACTAAGAAAGTTCTGCATCAGCAGTAGACCGTTCTGCAAAAGCAATTAGACAATATCATTCAGTGCCTGCAGTCATCTCAGACAGTACTCCAAAGGCTGTCTTCTAATGTAGCATTCACTGTTTACAGAGAATGTGAATCATTTACAGAGTGATTGTAAACATTGCCTCAGTGACACTTAAAATATCACAGACTGCCAGGAGACAGAAAAGGTCGTTAGATATCACTATACTAGGTTTAGGACATCAAGTAACATGCATCTGTACCAAAGTCAATTACCAGTTTGTAACGCACTCTTAATACACTGTCTGGTCACAATAATGTGACCACCTGTCAAACACCTGTATATCCACTTTTGCAGTGCCTGCAGGAAGAGACTCATTGAGGCTCTGGAAGGTACTGACAGGGATGTGGAGCCAAGGCAACTTCAGTGTCGCGGCCAACTGCACTAGGTTTCTCGGGTGAGGGTCCATATCGTTACCCAAGGTAGTATTACAGGCCCTTTGCTATTCCGTATCTATATACACAATGTGGGAGACAATCTGACCAGCCGTCTTAGGTCGTTTGCAGATGACGCTGTCGTTTATTGACTAGTAAAGTCATCAGAAGATCAGAACAAATTGCAAAATGATTTAGAAAAGATATCAGTATGGTGCAAAAATTGGCAATTGACCCTAAATAAAGAAAAGTGTGAGGTCATCCACATGAGTGCTAAAAGGAATCCGTTAAACTTCGGTTACGCAATAAATCAGTCAAATCTGAAGGTCATAAATTCAACTAAATACCCGGGAATTACAGTTGTGAACAACTTAAATTGGAAGGAACACAGAAAATGTTGTGGGGAAGGCTAACCAAAGACTGCATTTTATTGGCAGGACACTTAGAAAATGTAGCAGTTCTACTAAGGAGACTGCCTACACTATGCTTGTTCATCTTCTTTTAGAATACTGCTGCACGGTGTGTAATCTTTACCAGATAGGATTGACAGAATACATAGAAAAAGTTCTAAGAAGGGCAGCAAGTTTTGTATTATTGCAAAACGGGGGAGAGAGTGTCGCTGAAATGATACAGGATTTGGGGAGGACATCGTTAAAACAAAGGCATTTTTTGTTGCAGCGGAATCTTCTCATGAAATTTCAATCACCAACTTTCTCCTCTGAATGCAGAAATATTTTGTTGATTACAACCTACATAGGGAGAAACAATCACCACGATAAAATAAGGGAAATCGGAACTCGTATGGAAAGGTATAGGTGTTCGCTCTTTCCGTGTGCTACACAAGATTGGAATAATAGCAAATTGTGAAGGTGGTTTGATGAACCCTCTGCCAGGCACTTAAATGTGATTTACAGAGTATTGATGTAGATGCCATGAACAGCCCAATTGAGGTGGTCCTACAGATTCTCAGTTGGGGTTAAATCTATGGAGTTTGGTGGCCAGTGGAGTATTAGAAATCATCCTGGTGCTCTTCAAACCACGCACATACACTGCGATCTGTGTGACACATTATGTCCTGGTGGTAGATGTCATTGTACCTAGGAAAAACAAACTGCATGTATGGGAGATCAAGATCCCCAAGCATAGATGAATACTTGTTGTGTAGATGCACTGTGTTTTCCAGAACAACAAGATCACCCAGGGATCGCCACAAAAACATTCTTGAAACCATTACTCTCTCTCCTCCAGGCTGGAAACTTCCAATAATTGTTACAGGGTGTTTGCTTTCGGATGTTTCACTTTGGTGGAATATAAAATGTGATTCACCTGAGAGGGTCATCTGTCACCACTCAATGGACGTTCAGTTGCAGTACTAGCTGGTAGAGACCAACCTTCCTCATCAATGAACAGCGCTCATTGTGGGTTCTTGAACCAGGTGCCAGTTGTGGAGGCCCACACGCACCAGTGTTCACTGAATACTTGGCATATATTGAGGAGACACTGTTGGTAGCCTCGTGGTTCACCTGGGTGGTCAGCTGCTCAACAGTTGCTTGTCTATTTGCTTGTACACATCTCCACAGCCATCTTTCAACCTGTCATCTATGGCCCGTGGTGCACCACAGTTGCCTCAGAACCAGATTTGGATAGTGCCATTTTCCATGATAGTATAGTTTAACTGTGGTGGCACGTAAACATGTTGCAAACTTATCTGTTCTGACCCGCAAGCCAATGGTCATGCCCTTTTGGACGTCAAGATAAATCGCTCTGTTTCTACATTATAACAATGATATCACTGTTTTCTGCATCCCTCTCACATGCTTTATATACCCTCCACTGCTGGTACCACTACCTAGCGTCTGTGAGTGGTTATTGCACGGTTGTCGAACACATGCAGTGTTCACATTTATGTGACTGGACCGTGTAAATGTTGTTTGTTAATTGTTATTGTGTGCCATGTCTTTGCTATAGTGCCATCCTATCAGAAAAGTGATTAACAATCATAGCATACAGTGACTACTGATAAAGAACTGTATCAGGGCAATGTTTTTATGTTACCATGGGTGTTTGGACTGAATTAATAGTTGCATTCAGTCACTACATTCACAACAGTTGTCCACCACATGCACATCTGTCAACGTGTATGAATGTAGATTCAAGGGAACGTTGCTGTTGTTGATGTCTCCCTTCCCCCCCAACCTGTCCATCCACCACACTTCCCCCCCCCCCCCCCCCTCTATCTCCCTTCCCCCCTCTATCCCCCCCCCCTTCCTCCCTCCTCCTTTCCTCTTTGTAAGTTGCTTCATTCCTTATTCCTTAGAATGCTGTCCTTGATGCTCAAGGCCAGCCCTCACTTTAGACAGCAGCCCTTCTAAGGTTACCACAGGCCGTTCCATCCAACTGATTCCTGCCTCCTGGAGAAAGTTGTTCATGAGATTTGAAATTGGAAGATTGTACCTCAGTAGTGCAAAACCATCAAATCACCATTAATAATGATATGAGGTATCTGACATGTGCACATGATACCAGCCCAAAACATGACTGACCCAACTTTCTGCTGAAGCCATAGCACTGCCTGCCGTACATGTGCATTCGAACCTGGCCACCTCCACGCTCTTCTGTGATGTTCATCAGGTGCCAAACGATGTCACTGGTCCCAGTTCCATTCCAGGTGTTCTTTTGCTCTTCTTCTTCACACACCTTGGTGCTGGGAGTTTTGTACTGTTGATTGTAAGGGGTGCTGTGGGCCAAAGTGATAATGAAGAAACAGTTGTGTACTCTCTGGGTTGACAGAGCTCTCCTAGTTACATACAAACATGTCATGTGCAATTCTGTTACAGTCTGACTGGGGTATCTGGAAACCATAATTTGTAGGCAACCATCATCAGCTGTTGCTGTTGACTGCAAATAACTAGTACAAGGCACATCTTCAAAGTTGTGTGTCTCACAACTTTTCAGTTCTTTTTTGAATTGTGATTGCTTCTTAACAACAAACTTCATAGCTGAGTGAATGCCTAATGATCTGTGTGGCTTTAATCAGTCTGCACAATGCTGTCTCAAAAGCATTCTAAAATGAACACTACATATTTCCTTACTACACACTTCAACACAATGAATTCTTTCTTCTCCAGTTATGAGTTATCTCAAAATCTGGTAGAGAGTGATGTCAGTGAGTGAAAAAAAGAACAGTAAGTGAACTTTTTGATAGTTTCATTAATAATGTTGGCTATTACTCAGTGTGCAAAAATGCTGAAATTAGCTGTAAAGATGATCTATAGAATGAGACTTTCAATTCAGTTTCTTATCAATTTAACACCCATGAATTTTGAAAATTCTGTTTCGTTGATATTCTTTCGTGCAGTATTATATTCGTAAGGGTCATTAGACCTTGTGCAGTATATAATCCATGTTCTATGTATCATCTCAGTCTAGAAACAAACTATTTGCTGAGAACCAGTTAATAATTTTCAAGAGAATTTCAACTACCTTTTCTGGCATTAAGTGTCTCCATTACACTTAATCACAATACTTGCACCATCTGCAAGAGAACTAATTCATGTTCTTGGATATCCTATGATAGATTGTGTGTATCAGGGTTATTCAGAAAGTAGGGTTCAACTGATCATGAAGTGGAATGACAGTGAAAATTCGATGAAGATATACAGAGACGTGTTGGGTAGTGCCTCTAGTATGCACATTGATCGTGTCACATCCCTCTTTTCAGTTTTGAGTGCACAGTGAGCAGGTAAAGATGCCTAGAAAATAATGTCTCCCGCCAAGTATGGTTGCCTGCTGAGAGATTCCACCTGATTTCTTCAGCTCCACATAATGTAACTCTGATGCATTTCCTCCTTCATGACAATTCTCGACTGCACACTGCAGGGGTAATGAGGATGCACCTGCAACATTTTCAGTGAGAAGTGTTTGATCACCCACCATGCAGCCCAGACTAGGCTCCCACTGATTTTCATCTGTGCTCAGCGAACTGCTGTCTATGAAGACGACATTTTGGCACATACAATGAGCTGCACACTGGCGTAGGGAATTGTTGGAAAGCACAGGTGGCTACCTTCTATGACAAGGTATTTGAATGTTGGTGGAATGCTGCAACAGATGTCTAATTCTGAGCAGCGACTATGTAGAGAAGTAGATGGAAGGTGTAACTAATTGTTTCAAATAAAACATTTTTGATGTTCATTGTGGTTTCCATTCTGCAACTAATTGGACCTTGCTTTCTGAATTATTCTCATATATAACAACAACAACAACAACAACAAGAACAGGCCCAATATCAGTTCCTGTGGTGCACTTCAGACACTGATGCATTATGTACACTTTCCAAGTTCCATAATAAGACTTTCTGCATTCATTTTACATAGGAAGGATGAGAAATGGATACTGCCAAGATTCCTAATATCTTAAAATTTGAGTTGCTCTTAAATAGGGCCAGCCACTGCAAGTCAAACTTCACGTGGGCCTTGTATGTCAGCCGCATGCAGGCCAAGGCCCGACCTGTCACTCAGCTTTGCTTGTTCCTTCCTGCAAGTACCTGGAACAGTTGACAATGAAAGAGCAAACAATTACAATGATCAACAGATGGGATTCATTGTTCAGTACATCAAGAAGCACTTAGTTCTAAATTTCCAGGCAATTAGCATGTCAAGCAATTGGTGGTATGAATAGTAAAATTTATGACGTTGCATGCATTATTCATCTGTCATTTGCAGCTGTTTTTGATGGAACTGAATGAAGAGTATGGAACCTTTATATATTACTGCAAAGTATGTTGGTTAAGTCAAGGACCGAGCGAGGTGGCGCAGTGGTTAGCACACTGGACTCGCATTCGGGAGGACAACGGTTCAATCCCGTCTCCAGCCATCCTGATTTAGGTTTTCCGTGATTTCCCTAAATCGTTTCAGGCAAATGCCGGGATGGTTCCTTTGAAAGGGCACGGCCGATTTCCTTCCCAATCCTTCCCTAACCCGAGCTTGCGCTCCGTCTCTAATGACCTCGTTGTCGACGGGACGTTAAACACTAACCACCACCACCACCATTAAGTCAAGGTGCAGGTCTGGAGTGATTTTCGATTTAAAACCTGCTATTGTTGAAGTATGTATGACAAACGAGTGCAGGAACGAAAACTAGAACATCCAGAATGTATTGGAGACCTCACATTTTAAGTGGACTTAACTACTCACTGTCCACAGTCCGACATTACAAGATGAGAAACGACTTCTTTCTGATTTGATGGAGATCCATTTAAAAAGAAAACACATTACAGAAGGGACACATTCTGACAAATGCATTCCAGTTCCATAAGCTCACTGCCATTAAAGAAAATGTGATGTTTGAACAATTCACTGTGGCCTTGGGAGAATTACATGAATAGTTTTCTAAAGGTTTCATGGGCACTATAAATCTTAAATCTCTTTTTGAGCTCTTTCTGACACCATTTTGCGTTTCAATTGAAAGTGCCCTGTGCATGTGCAGATGCAACTGACTTGCACAATAGTTCCAGTTTTAATGGCAAATCGTTTTACTTTAGAACTGCCCAGGGTGTATACATTGCTTTCCTCAGTCAGAATTTCCATGGCTAAATAATGAGGTTGCAAAAGCGCTACAATATTTCAAGTGACACATTTGTGTTAGAGACCTTTTTTCATTTATGAAGCTAAATAAGTGGTGATTACATGGCAGGTTGAGTCAAAAAATCTGTTAAATTTTCTGTGTCTGTCTGTATGCCAATAGTTTGTACCAGATAAAAAGTGTATTAAGTATTCAGTGTGCTAAAAATAATTACATAATACTGAAAATTTGTGAGAAATGTGAAATATAAAACCAAGTTCTATGCAGTGTGACTGCACTGCCATTTAAATGTGGCTCATTTGTAGTTTTCCCTTCTTCCCCCTCCTTGCACTCAGACGGTGTCAGGGAATGTGCTATGAAGCTGAGCACTTCGGCACTCAGGCCCAGGCATGGCCCTGCTCTAAAGTAACATTTTGAATCACTTTAAACAAATAACAGAAAGTACCTACTGGCAATATTTTGTCATTTAAACTTCATATAATGGAAAATCCAGGATGGAATAATGACCCAGCAGCCAGAGACAGTAATTTTAATTTTATTGTGTGTGTGTGTGTGTGTGTGTGTGTGTGTTGTTTATTTTAGAAGAAGACCTACTGGCCGAAAGCTTACATATTTAGTACTCTTTTTGTTGTGCCTGTCTGTTATTCATCATCTATACTAAATTGTCAGACTGTTTATAAACTAATTAAAAATTACTTGTACAATGAATAGATCATTTTGTAACTCAAAACTGAGACTAAGTATCTCATTTTAAGAGAAATTTTTTATTTGTTCTTAACTACATAGTTTTCCAGTACTTGTGAAAAGCAAGCAAGCAGTGAAACTGGTTTATAAGTACTAATATCTGTCTTATTACTTTTCTTGTAAAAGTTTATAACAATACTGTACTAAAAACCAACTGGAAACAAATCTTTTTGATAATAATGTTTCGCAGTTTTGATTGAATATACTGATTGCATGTGAAGAACAGGTTTTAAGGGAGTGATTTGAGATATTTTCAACACATTAGGGTTTTTAGTTTTGAGACAGTTAATTACGTTCTTAATGTCCATTGTAGAGCATGGATTTACTGATTTGGCTGAATGTGTATTCTTTAATTGATTTTCTAGTCCTTTTTGAGCTATTGCCCCTATTGTTCTAATTTTATTTGGGTTGTTAGTTTCAGGTATTGTGTAAAGGTTTTGCTTTAACTGACATGCCTTTCGTTTTGGGGAAACATTGTAAATAAGGACACAAAAAACACAGTTTCTTGCATACGTTTCACAAAGAATTATTTTATGTGAACAAGGATTTGGGTTACAGACCCATTTTCTGATGTGAATGTTCAAATATGTTTTTTGCATCTCCTGATGTGGTCTGGACCAATCATCAGAAAATGATTGAGTGCCAAGTTAAAATACATTAAGATCTTCAGTATACAACAGAGGAGGTAATTCTTACTGGAGAGCAAAACTAGGAAACAGGTACTGATTGAGATATGGGTAATTCTGTTCTATGATACCGATCTGCCTACTATATCACAGAAGGTACCCATTTTTGTTGCCATTCATTATTACATTTCCTTCAGCCCTCCTTCTCAAAGAATCACAAACCCATGAATACACATCTGGTTGCTATCAGATTTGAACACATGTGTGAACACATGCTCCTGTAATATGTCAATGCATGTGAAATACACTAATTCATTTAAAAGTCTTACAGTCAAAAATATAAGGGATTAAGGTCAGATGAACTGGGATACCACGTTACTGTATGTCCTCAACTGCTCTTCTTGTTTTATTTCAGATGTAATGCAACACTGAGGACTGTGTTTGCATACTCTGTGAGTGGTTGTTGATTAATGCTGTTGGCAGAGGCATGACAGGGTACATGTCTGCTATTTCCTTATGAAAAAATATGATTGTATATCACTGAGTACATTGTTCATACTCCATGGAATCACTAATTGTCAACTGATGCCAGCACAACATCAAAATAAGACAATGTCTGATGGCTGATTCAGGAGACTGTTGTGAATGTCTGACAACATCATAACAGTGAAGGCTAAACACAGAGACTAACACAACCAATAAAAATTAGCAGTGAACATCAACTGTCAGAAAACATACACTAGTGAGTACTGACTATTCGTAATACAAATAAAGTGATCCATGTATCAACAGGTATTTGTTTCTGGACATTTTTTTCTAGTTTTGATCAGTACTGTTTCCTGTAAGAACACAGAACAATTTTTTTTAATCATCCTGTATAGTCTCTCACTACAAGATATTGACAATTAGTTAAATACACTCCTGGAAATGGAAAAAAGAACACATTGACACCGGTGTGTCAGACCCACCATACTTGCTCCGGACACTGCGAGAGGGCTGTACAAGCAATGATCACACGCACGGCACAGCGGACACACCAGGAACCGCAGTGTTGGCCGTCGAATGGCACTAGCTGCGCAGCATTTGTGCACCGCCGCCGTCAGTGTCAGCCAGTTTGCCGCGGCATACGGAGCTCCATCGCAGTCTTTAACACTGGTAGCATGCCGCGACAGCGTGGACGTGAACCGTATGTGCAGTTGACAGACTTTGAGCGAGGGCATATAGTGGGCATGCGGGAGGCCGGGTGGACGTACCGCTGAATTGCTCAACACGTGGGGCGTGAGGTCTCCACAGTACATCGATGTTGTCGCCAGTGGTCGGCGGAAGGTGCATGTGCCCGTCGACCTGGGACCGGACCGCAGCGACGCACGGATGCACGCCAAGACCGTAGGATCCTACGCAGTGCCGTGGGGGACCGCACCGCCACTTCCCAGCAAATTAGGGACACTGTTGCTCCTGGGGTATCGGCGAGGACCATTCGCAACCGTCTCCATGAAGCTGGGCTACGGTCCCGCACACCGTTAGGCCGTCTTCCACTCACGCCCCAACATCGTGCAGCCCGCCTCCAGTGGTGTCGTGACAGGCGTGAATGGAGGGACGAATGGAGACATGTCGTCTTCAGCGATGAGAGTCGCTTGTGCCTTGGTGCCAATGATGGTCGTATGCGTGTTTGGCGCCGTGCAGGTGAGCGCCACAATCAGGACTGCATACGACCGAGGCACACAGGGCCAACACCCGGCATCATGGTGTGGGGAGCGATCTCCTACACTGGCCGTACACCACTGGTGATCATCGAGGGGACACTGAATAGTGCACGGTACATCCAAACCGTCATCGAACCCATCGTTCTACCATTCCTAGACCGGCAAGGGAACTTGCTGTTCCAACAGGACAATGCACGTCTGCATGTATCCTGTGCCACCCAACGTGCTCTAGAAGGTGTAAGTCAACTACCCTGGCCAGCAAGATCTCCAGATCTGTCCCCCATTGAGCATGTTTGGGACTGGATGAAGCGTCGTCTCACGCGGTCTGCACGTCCGGCACGAACGCTGGTCCAACTGAGGCGCCAGGTGGAAATGGCATGGCAAGCCGTTCCACAGGACTACATCCAGCATCTCTACGATCGTCTCCATGGGAGAATAGCAGCCTGCATTGCTGCGAAAGGTGGATATACACTGTACTAGTGCCGACATTGTGCATGCTCTGTTGCCTGTGTCTATGTGCCTGTGGTTCTGTCAGTGTGATCATGTGATGTATCTGACCCCAGGAATGTGTCAATAAAGTTTCCCCTTCCTGGGACAATGAATTCACGGTGTTCTTATTTCAATTTCCAGGAGTGTAGATTAAAGGTTAAATAAAGACTTTCTCATAATATAACACAGTATAACACAAAACACAATATTGACAACAAGGCAGTGGTTATTACATGCTAGTCAAACTTGTTTCATTAAGTTTCACTATATTTAAGAATGGAATTTTTGGTGCAAGGTATATAACTGAAATATACGGGGCATTTGGGGGAGCAGAAGAAATCAACACTTTAGCTGTTTTGACGGTATCCAGAAGTGATGAGAAAGAAAATTCCATTTGGTCATTCAGTAGCAGTTCTGGGTGGCTCTTCCATTTTTGTACTTCTTTGGTTGACGACCATTATTTCATAATTCAAATTTATATTTGTTTTTCGTTTCTCAAAAAAGATGCAAAACGTGAGTATAGTACTAGGATAAAAAAAGTGTATAATATAAATAATATTAATACAGGACTTCAATATTGGAATCTCCCTCACCCCCACCTCCCTCCCCAATCCCCCCATCCCCACCCCACCATACTCTTCAAATTGATCACTCTCCCTGCGTCACTCTCATGTATTTTTGCATGTTATTTCCCACACCTTTCCGGTGCCACATGATCTTGTATCTCATCCTAAAAACCCCTCCCCATCCCCTTCCCCCACTCTTTCACAGGAGAACGGGTGCAGTTGGTGTGTTAGCTGCTTTTGCCATGAACCCACACACAATAATCGAGTGAATTTCTGTCAATGGACATTAACAGAGAATACTTTGCAGTTCTACCTGTTTTCTGATAATGCAGGTTTCACAAACTGCGAGGCAGTGAATCTACGAAACATGCATTACTGGTCCGTGGACGATCCTCGCTGGCTTCGAGAGGTAGAGTGACAGCCACTGTGAAATGTAAATGTATGATGCAGAGTAATTGGTGACCATCTCATTCGTTCTCACTTCATTGAAGACACCCAAACAGCTGCAAAATACATCGAGTTTGTACAAAATGATCTGCCAACATTGCTAGAAAATGTCCCGCTGGAAATGCATAGATGTATGTGGTGATCAACATGATGGTGCTGCTGCACATTCTGCATTGAGCACTAGGCTGACCCTTGACAGAATGTTCGACGGGCATCTCATAGGACATGGTGGACGCATAAATTGGCCAGCCCGTTGTCCTGATCTTACATCTTTAGACTTCTTTTGGTGGAGTACGTTAAAGGAGAATGTGTACTGTGATGTTCCTACAACCCCAGAGGATATGAAACATTGTATTGAGGCAGCCTGTGGCAACAGTACACCAGATGTACTGTGCCATATAAGACATTCATTATGCAATAGATTGCAAATGTGTGCAGCAAATGATGGACACCACTTTGAACATTTATTGGCCTGAAATGTCAGACACAATCTTTTACATTCTGTAACTGAAAACAAAAAACAAATTTGTAAGTTTAACGACATTCTCATGTTAATGTATATTTTCTTCTAACAAATCAGTACTGTACGGTATTCTTCAGAGAAAAAGACTAATAAAAATGTTAGCAAGTGGACGTAACGTGCTGTTCATGTCTCTTCTGTACCTACATTACATCACTGTTCTTTTTGTATCCCTAATTAATTTGGTTCTCTCTGATACACATAATTGAACTGCTTCCGATTTACTCAAGTGTCAGTTTTATGTTAAAAATTACTCTGGATGTAATTAACATTTTACAGTGTAAGAAATGACATTGATTAAGTATTTTTTTCTATTTTCAGTTGTGCTAAAAATAATAACAGGTTTCCATTTAAAGAAACATAAGTATGTGTTAAAAGTCGTACTTCCATGCATTTCTCAATGGTTTGTGTTAATCAGTTACACAAGCCCTTCTCCTCACTTTCGGTCTGCGGAATTGGTTATTCAGTGTTTGTTGTGGTTTGTGAGGTGTTTCCAGTGGTAATTTTAGGTGACTCACCCTGTATGTATAATTATAACTTTTATATCTAAAAACAAAGATGATGTGACTTACCAAACGAAAGTGCTGACAGGTCGATAGACACACAAACAAACACAAACATACACACAAAATTCAAGTTTTCGCAACCAACAGTTGCTTTATCAGGAAAGAGGGAAGGAGAGGGAAAGACGAAAGGATGTGGGTTTTAAGGGAGAGGGTAAGGAGTCATTCCAATCCCGGGAGCGGAAAGACTTACCTTAGGGGGAAAAAAGGACAGGTATACACTCGCACACACACACATATCCATCCGCTTGTGTCTGTGTATGTGCGGGGGAAAAAAGGACAGGTATACACCCACACACACACACATATCCATCCGCACATACACAGACACAAGCAGACAGAGAATGTCTGCTTGTGTCTGTGTATGTGCGGATGGATATGTGTGTATGTGCGAGTGTATACCTGTCCTTTTTTCCCGCTAAGGTAAGTCTTTCCGCTCTCGGGATTGGAATGACTCCTTACCCTCTCCCTTAAAACCCACATCCTTTCGTCTTTGCCTCTCCTTCCCTCTTCCCTGATGAAGCAACCGTTGGTTGCGAAAGCTTGAATTTTGTGTGTATGTTTGTGTTTGTTTGTGTGTCTATCAACCTGCCAGCGCTTTTGTTTGGTAAGTCACATCATCTTTGTTTTTAGATATATTTTTCCCACGTGGAATGTTTCCCTCTATTATAATTATAACTTTTCTTTGATCTCTTCGTGACTTCACGCCAATTTTACTGATTTTTTGCCTTTTGCTATCTCTGACTCCCTCAGATTTAATATTGTTTCTCCCTTTTGCATCTGTTTCATCCTTCTCATGATTTTTCACATGTATTTGGGTTTATTTTTACAAATTTTTTGGGTGTATTCTACTTTATTTATGTAATGTTTACTTTTTTTCCACCATCATGGATCCTTGCTCCTTCCATTGTGTCAATACAGAAGATTTTCCTAATACGTAGCCAGAACCCAGTCCCACATACTGTTCCTGTACTGTTGCTTGAATCATGGAATCCCCCCAAATGGCCTTACCATCAAATTACACATCTCTGGCTGCCACCCCACTTTCCACAATGGCGTCCTCCTGTTCAGATTCCACCAATCCTTAGCCCTCACCAAAATAGTCTTGCAAAACCATATCAACCAAGCCCAAACCTACTTGCATGATCTTCTCTCCATCTGCAAAATTCACCTGGTATGGAATCCCAAATTCCTGGAACACATAACACACATTGAAACTCTTGTGCTCCAGGAACTAGAGCAACATGCACAACACCACCTCAAAGACCTCTCCATCCTGCTCACTTCCTACTCCCACCTTCAAGTACCATTGTCCACCACCTCTACAACAACCTCCAAACCTCTCCCACATCCCCTCATGGCTGACAAGCCCTGTCTGGCAGACCTACTACACTTACTCTGCCCTCCAAAACTCCCTTCCACCAACACACAGAATCCAGAACCTAAACAGACCCATAACACAGTCATGAACCTTTCCTCCAGAGGCCTTAGCCCCACAGAAATATCAATCCCTTCCAAAGGCCTCACATTTTACCCCACTCCCAAATTCAGTCATGCAGGACTTGTTAAAGACCTTCTCTCCTTCTCCCGGTCCCTACAGTGGAAACACTTTTTCACCACGAACCCTACCAATCAGACTCAACCAACGACCAATGTTGAACCCTGCCCAACTCAGTTCAGTCCTCCATCCAACCATGATCCTCCCCCACTGCCCCCAAATCACCCCCTGTTAATTTTCCAGAATTTCTTAACCTCGAACCTTGCCTCACCATCATTCCCCAAATACCTCAACATGCAAACTAACCTTACATCCGCAGAAAGAATCACAGTCTACCATCGTATCTGCATACAAAGGCTACACCACTGTTGTTTTGAACCGCAAGGATTACCTGGCAGAACGACTCTGCCAACTGTCAGATACTTCCACCTACAAACCTTGCCACAGTGGCCCCATTCCAGAAATCCAGCAGGAACTCCAGTCACTTTTCAAATCCTTAGGCCCATCCCAGAAACTCACCTCAGAGTCCATCTCTCTGCTCACCCCTATGATTCCCCACACTCCTCCCTTCTACATGCTTCCTAAAGTCCATAAATCCAACCACCCAGGACACCCCATTGTGGCCGGTTACTGTGCCCTCACTGAGAAAAACTCTGCTCTCATAGACCAATACCTCAACCTATTACCCGGAACCCACCCTCCTATATAAAAGATACCAACATTTCCTTCACCAACTCTCCACAGTTCCTGTCCCTTTACCACATGGTGCCCCGCTTGTCACTATTGATGCCATCACCCTTTATACTAACATCCCTAATGCCCATGGCCTTACCGCTATTGAACACTACCTTTCCCAACACTCAACAGATTCCAAACCAACAACCTCCTTCCGAATCACCATGACCAACTATATCCTCACCCACAATTACTTCTCCTTTGAAAGCATTAACTATGAACAAACCCAGGGTATATCTTTGGGCACCCCTTGGCACCATCTTATGCCAACATATTCATGGGCCATCTAGAGGAATGCTTCCTGAACACCCAGAATCCTAAACCCCTCACCTGGTTCAGATTCATCAATCACATCTTTGTGATTTGGATTGAGGGTGAGGACACCCTATTCACATTCCTCCAGAACCTCAACAACTTCTCCCCTGTTTTCTTCACCTGGTTCCACTCAACCGAACAAGCCACCTTCCTAGATGTTGACCTCCACCTCAGAGATGGCTACATCATTATCACTGTCCATATCAAACCTACTAACCAGCAAAAATACCTCCACTTTGACAGCTGCCACCCATTCCATACCAAGAAATTCCTTCACAGTCTACCTTCTATACAGCCTAGCCACCAGTGGTCATAGCATCTGCAGTGAGTAGCGGTCTCTCTCGAAATATACTGAGACCTTCACAGACCATAATTATTCTCCCAACTTTGTACAAAAACAAATCTCCTGTGCCCCATGTTTCTAGTCTCGCACAACCTCCTGAAGTCTCACTGTCTGGCCACAGAGGAGCATTCCCCTCGTAACTCAGTACCACCCAGGAATGGAGCAACTAAATTACATTCTCTGCCAGGGTGTCAACTATCTCTCATTGTGCCCTGAAATGAGAAATGTCCTGCTCACTATCCTTCCAACCCCAGCCATAGTGGTATTCCGCTGTCCACCGAACCTACACAATATATTTCCATTCCTACACAACCCCTGCTCCCAACCCCTTATCTCGTGGCTCATACCCTTGTAATAGACCTGGATGCAACACCAGTCCCAAATCCTCCCACCACCACCTACTCCAGTCCAGTCACTTATATCACCTATCTCATGAAAGGAAGGGTTACCTGTGAAATCAGTCATGTGATCTAGAAGCTAAGCTGCAACCACTGTGCTGCATTCTATGTGGGCATGACAACCAATGAGCTGTCTGTCCACTTCCTCCCATGCCCCCTCCCCTCCCCCTCTCCACTGCCCTCCATTTAACCTGCAGCACTTCACTGTCTGCTACCCCTACCCTACTATCCCTCCCACTCCCCACCCCAGCCTCCTCCTTACCCCCACCCAGTCATCACTCCCATCATGCACTTGTGCTGCTGCTCGCAATGTGGTTTCAGTTGCCTGAGACAGCTATCATATGTGTGAGTTGCATTTGTGTGGTGTGTGTGTGTGTGTGTGTGTGTGTGTGTGTGTGTGTGTGTGTGTGTGTGTGTGTGTGTGTCAGTGCAGATTGAAAGTCTTATTCCAGCATTTAAGGATGAGAATCTTTAGTTGGGTGCTACATATGAGATTTAACAGTATCTAAATGGAAGGTCACTGTCATTGTTGCCAATACCTTTGCGTTTTCTTATACAACGGTGAAAGGCCTTACATCAGATTACACATGTAAGTTTATTTATTTTATATGTAAATGAAAGGGTGATTACTGCTGTCAGCTGCAGTGAGACATAAACAGAATCAGCGGTGACATCTGTTTTTGACGAACACCTTGCTGGCCAAAAGCTTTATTTGTGACAAGTCTTTTTGTTGTGCCTATCTGCTATTCAGCATCTCCGCTATAAGGTGAGTAGCGACTTTCCTTTTCATAGTAATCTGAATTAATATTTTACTGTAGCAGATTATGACTTTTGCCATGAAAATCATCATACCTACTGAAAAAATAATTATTTGTATTTAAAATAAATGTCATTTGACTCACAATCTGGTGCAACCATTTTCCTTTGACATGACTTTGCATGTCTATTTTGCTACTCATTTTATCAAACTTTTCTGATTTTGCCTCATGAAGTTCAGTGGACCCCATTCCCTGATTGTTCACTCTGAACTGAATCTGTGACCGTGCATCAGTAGCTAGCTACTGTAACCAATAAGCCACAGATATATAATTTGATTTTCATCAATAACCAGTCATTCAAAAAGTACTTCTATTTTTGTTTCAGAGTTGAAACCTGGCTAAACCCATGGCAGATCCAGCATGGACTCACCAATCCAATGCAGGTTGAAAGTCTCATTCCAGCATTTACAGAGTGAGTATTAGGTATGAGATTTAACAGTATCTAAATGAAAGATGACTGTCATTTTTGCCAATACCTTTGCATTTTCTTATACAACAGTGACTGGACTTACATCAGATTACACATGTAAGTTTAATTTTTTTATATATGTAAATGAAAGGGTGATCACTGCTTTCTGCTGCAGTGGGACATTAAGTGGAATCAGCAGTGACGAGTGAAAATTTATACCAGGGTGTGATTCGAACCCAGGATCTCCTTCTTATTAGGCAGGTGTGGTAAACACTGTGCCATCTGGGACACAGCGACATCACACCTACACGGGCTGTCTTGGTACGCCTCACAGTCGATCCACACTCCCACTGAGCACCACCTATCCGCACTTATCCACATTCACATAATTTATTTATTTTATGAATTCTCTCATTTGCAATCACTACATGTATGATAACTACTGATATTCATGAATCTGATCAGGGCCACTCATAGATTTCATGGGTCCCCAGAGAAATTTTTGTGAGGGCCACGAAGCCTTCTCACCCCACAGGAATTAAATATCAAAAATATTGATTCTTCAGTACATTGTTTTATACATGAAATGTTAATAAATGCTGCCTGCACAGTGAACTGCCAATAATTTTTTTTTAATGAATGTCCTGTATTTGAATACATACAAATATTAGTACACACACTGTCGCGCGGGATTAGCCGAGCGCTCTAAGGTGCTGCAGTCATAGGCTGTGCGGCTGGTCCCAGTGGAGGTTCGAGTCCTCCCTCGGGCATGGGTGTGTGTGTTTGTCCTTAGGATAATTTTGGTTAAGTAGTGTGTAAGCTTAGGGACTGATGACCTTAGCAGTTAAGTCCCATAAGATTTCACACACACTAATAATAATAATAATAATAATAATAGCAGCTAAAAGAAACAAACCTAATATTTAGTGAGAAACCGTTGCACGCATGGTTGCCTGAAGGATATTCCAGAGTACGTCAAACCAACACAAGCACTGCAATATGGTATTTCATGCCTATAAACATGTTCGAAACTTTAATCACACTTCTCTCCCTGTATGAGATTCACAGTATCTGTGCGAGTATAGGAGGTGGGCAAAACTATGACATATGCAAGTTTGGGTCTGTGCGGGGAGCATGCTCGGATAGCCAAACGGTTAAGGCAACTGCTCGAGTAAAGTGTAAATCTGGCTATGAGCCCGGTCTGCTACAAAGTTTCATTGTCACCAATACATTGTATAGCTGGAGTTTCACCATATTCATGAATGTGAATATTGTTAGAGCATTTGGAATACAAGTGATAATAGGTTAATTTTCTACTTTACTTGTCTACAACTGTCTAAATGTTCTAAGATCAGTATTTGAAACGCCTATTCTAACAATTCTGCCTCTATCACCATTATGTAACAGATATGGCTATTGCCCAGGATCACTTGGATTCCAGTCACAGTCACTACATCCATCAGGCTCAGACTTTTGTTAGCTTACCTCTCCTTCATCAGGCGGCAAAATACCTACATCAGGAATAGTTAGTTTAGGTTTTTGCTCAGAACGAGTTTACACTTCTACTGACATTGAAGGCCTACTTACATATGGCAGTGGATTATCTTTTTTATTTTCTCCAGCTCTTTCACAAAATTTTCCCCACTTTTATGTTTTTCTAATTGCTTGTGCACAGTAGCTTTATGTGCATATTCTGGAATAAATTATTAAAATACCTACTAATATATGTTTACATGAATAAGGGAAGCTTTATATAACAGTGAAAGTAGTAGCACTAAATTATTTTTACAGTTTTGCAACTTATCTCAGATTAAAAAGAATATAAGGAGAATTCCCTGATAGATTCACACATGCCTGCAGTATCTGCACAAGCAAAGAAGCCTAATTTTCACGACGACAACTTGCACACTGCCGTCACTCCTAATGTTAATTGAATAAATTAAAATAAGAACAGCACAGCACATAAATATGAAACACACTGTATGTAAAACATACCACGTGGACAACAGAGCCAAGCTCAGAAACAGTGGTCATCAATATTGTTGCCAAAATGTTTTTCACGAAAATAGCAAAGTCACAATGCTGGAGTTTCTAAATTCCTGTAGACATTTTATCAAGGGAATAAACACTATTCTTGTCACCAAAATTATTTTAGAAAGTTGTTCAATCCACATATACATATATTGAATCTCTAGAAAAGTTATCATTATTTGATAATGCCAAATTCTGGATGGGGAGATTGATTTTCATTTAATTTGGTGATAGGGGTGTTCAGTCACTGCCACAATTGATCATCAGTATGTATTGTAACGTTGATTTCAACAGTTAGAAGGCTATGGCTTTTCTAACTTTTCTTGAGTTGTGTCAGAGGTTAGCTCAGTGAATGAAGGAGTAAGCATTGTGGTGGCCATGGGGTGAGGAATGTTTTGTTGGGAGTATTTCCAGCAGTGCCACATTCTGACCACTTGCTGTAAAAGAAATGAGGCATAAAAATAACTAGGTTTCATGAGTGCATGTTAAAGCAACATTAATGTTCACACATGATACTTGTAGCAATGAAATTGATATGAAATTAAATGAAGGCCACAGCTCAGGGTCAAACAGTTAGTAGAGTACTGTGTAATACCAACTGCAGTGACACACAGTGTCAGCTTGCATAGTTTGGCAGCAGTTACAAGCATCGAGAAAACTTACAAAATCTGTGGACAAGTGCCAAGCAGTACTAGGGGCCATTGCCCCAAAGAAAGTTTGAGTAGCTATAAAGAATTTTTGTTGCATCAATTTAGTTTCTGTTATTTTAAATTTATAAACTAACAAAAGCATCATTAGCAACATTGACCATACATACTTGTACAATCAACAGGCCCAGACAATTCAGCAAAAATTTCAATCTTGACACGATTGAATCAAGAACCAAAATCACCTTCCCTTATGAGCACGTCTGCTCTGATTTCCGGTGATGTACATCTTGTTCCCTTATTTCTACAAAATAATTTTTGTGGAATTATGTAGTGAACAATTACCCTTACATTTTTATATAGCATATTTTGTTGTGCTTCATGTTTATATCAGCAAAAACTATGGTTATCAGTTCTGCAGGTCAAAGTATTTAATTATTCCTGTGAGAAGTGCTAGTTTGCGACATTAGTAATTATTTCTTTTTACTCAGAGATGTTACCATTTTTTATATATTCTTCCTTTGTGCTCATTATTGAATAAGGCATGGTGTTTGCACTAAAAGACCAGTCACATTGAACTGAGTGTACACATAGTCTGAAGGTAAAATACTCCCCCATTAAAATTTCCAAGTGGGGACCATTTCAGTAGATATAAACTGAATAAAAATAAATCATCATCATCTTGGACAGTTTCCAGCCTCCGGCCGGGTCTGTATGGAACATAGGCCTCTCCGTCATCTTCTGTCTTGCCACCATCTCTCCGTCTTTATCTTAGTCCAGTCTTCTCGTTTCTTCTGGACGCATTCCTCTACTCCTTTCAGCCATCTGTCTCTCGGTCTTCCTCTTGGTCTGTTTCCTTCCAGTTTCATGTCATGTATCCTCCTGGGTATCCTCTTCTCCTCCATTCTCTTAACATGTCCATACCACGTCAGCCTTGATTTCCCTATCTCCTCCTGTAATGGTTCCACCTTCATTAACTCTCTGATCCTCTCATTTCTTAACCTGTCTATCTTTGTCACTCCAATACTGTTTCTCAAGAGTTTCACCTCATTAGCTTGTACTTTGCTTTTCTCTCTTCCTTTCAGAATCCAGGTTTCTGACACATATGTCAGGATTGGGACATAGTATGACCGGTATATAATCTTTTTACTGATTTGGGGTACATCCTTGCTCCATATCAGGCTTCTGACACTCTTCCGAAATGCTTCTGCTTTTCTCCCCCACTCATTTATTTCTCTGTCATTTTTTCCATCTTCCTGTATCGGGCTTCCTATGTCTTGAAACTCTCCACTCTCCTCAATCGTTCCCCACCAATTGTTATTCCAGTTGTTCCTCTCTCCTTCTTTCTTGTTGTGATAATCGTCTCACTCTTACTTATACTAAATTTCATCCCATATTCTTATACTGTTCATTCCCATATGTCCAACTGCTCTTGTACTTCCTCATCCTTTTCCTCCAAATCATCAGATCATCTGCAAACACCATAGCTTCCATCTTCCTTTCACCAATTACTTGTGCTACTGTACTCATTATATCATCCATCATTACAATGAAGAGTAATGGTGAAAGTGCACTTCCCTGCCTCAAGCCTTTCTTCTGTTCAATCCAGGCTGATCTCTCTCCTCCCACTTTCACACAGCTCACACTTCCATGGTACGTTTCCCTTATGCTCCAAATAATCTGTTTTGCTATACCTCTGTTCTCTAGGGCTTTCCACACTTTGCTTCTACGTGCAATATTATAGGCTTTTTCAACGTCCAGGAAGGTCATTAGTAGAGCTATTCCGTATTCATAGTGCTGTTCCTGCAGTTGTCTTACAGCAAAAATTAGATCCACCATGGACCTACTTTTCTGAAACCATGTTGCTCTTCTCTCATTCTTTCTTCTAATTTTGCCCGAAGTCGTGCTTCCAAAATTTTCTAAAAAATCTTTGCACAATGACTCATCAGTGTTATCCCCCCGATAGTTCTTGTACTCTTTTCGATTTTCCTTCTTAAAGATCATGACAGTTATTCTCTTCTTCCAGTCTTCTGGGATCATCTTCTGTCTCCAAACAATTTTCATTACTCGATATAGCCATTTTATCTCCACCTCTACTGCTGCTCTCACCAACTCTACTCTTAGCTTATCCAGACCTGGTGACTTCCCTCCCTTCATCTTGCCCAATGCCTCTTCCACTTCTCCCCATGTAAGGTATTTTCCTATTTGCTGTTCCTCCTCTTTTTTTCTCCTGGGCGTGTTCCTCCTCATCCAGGTCTCCATTTGGGTTCAGGAGTTCTTCAAAATACTCCTTCCACATATTATTGAGTTCCTCCTTATTCTCTACATCATGTCCACTTGTGTTCACCATTCGAGCATAATCTGAATAAAAATAAATCGGGTGACATAAATATAGTAGGAAAGTTCTGATAGAATGTAAGTATGTTAAGAGTAAAGGAGATCCCTCACAAAATAGCAAAAGCATTGAGTAATTGAGAGGCACACAAAAAAGAATGAAACCTTTGTAAAAAAAAGTGATTGCTTTATGATTTTGCATGTCATTTTGCACAGGGTCCATGCTACTTTTCTCTGTATTGTTTCAGTTTTAGCATACATAACATCTAAGTGATTTGGCTGGCATTGTCGAAGATTCACCCTCTGTTGCTGGTGGGACCACTCACACTGGTAAAATGTCAGAAAAACTGTCAAACAAATGTTGGCCGATGAACCAGAGACAGAAGCCAAAAGGCAATATGTCAACAAGTGAGCACAAAGGCCTCATCAATTATGTGGTGCATCCATTATTGTGTCAACCCCATGACCATGGAGCAGAAAGAATGGTGTGAAACCTGTAGTGTCTTTCTTCATTATGTTATACACAAATATTATGAAAGACACTGTTGTATTTTATCTCTCTGTTTGACATCAAAATATGTAGAGAGCATCTTATTAAAGTGTTCTGTGAGGTCATTTGTGTCTGTGTGGTAAGCAGTTGTCACCATGTGTGTGATGTCACAATGTGAAATTACCCTAATACTAGGCTTCACTGGAAAACTTGTCCATAATCAGGTATCATCATAGGAGGTGCTGGGTGTTTCAAACTGATGTCTTTTACAATAAACTTTACAATTGCTGTAGGTTCGGGAACTCTTACGTCTTTGGTGACAGCATAGCAGGTGAGTTAGCCAGTGGAGACTCTTATTCATTGGATTTCCGTTTGTCAACTTCAGGAACCTCCACAGGAGGTCAATTCCAGTCCGGCGGAATAGCACTGCTGCAAGCAAAATTAGCACCAGGTGACCTAGATGAAACTGTGACAGAGGCTTCCATTGCTGGAATTCCTCACAGCAACTACCAAGTGAGATGGCGCAGTGGTTAGCACACTGGACTCGCATTCGGGAGGACGACGGTTCAATTCCATGACCGGCCATCCCGATTTAGGTTTTCCGTGATTTCCCTAAATCGCTTGGGCAAATGCCGGGATGGTTCCTTTGATGGTGCATGGCCAACTTCCTTCCCCATCTTTCCCTCTTATACAATATTTTATTTATTAATTGGAATCCTCCTTTGGTTCCTCTTTCTTCAAAGCTTCTGTGGTTATCCGCAATGCTGGATCTTCCCTCTGTCTAGCAGCAATGCTATGTAATGCATCAGTGACTTAGATTTTGTCGACACTGCTGTGTTCTGCCAAAGGATTTCTTCTTGAAAGGCAGTCTGTGTCCTTGTGGTTTTGTCCATTTTTGTATATCACTGTGATGATGTACACCTGAAGCCTCAGTGTCCAGTTCACCAGTAGGCCTGACAGATCCCTCAGCCTAGTCAGCTAGTGTAGAGAATGGTGGTCTGTCACAATGGTGAAAGGCTTGCCAAGTAAATATGGCTGGAACTTGTATGTGGTCCAAACAACTGCATAGCACAAATAGTTGATCTCAGATTTTGAGAGTACTCGGGAAGCATAAGCTGTGTCCCCACAGTCTTGTGACTGCTTGTGATGCCTGCAAGAAGTATCATCTGAGAACATCATAATGACAACATTCTGTTAAAATGACAAATTTGAAAGGTTGTGTTCTGTTATTGATAGTTATTCTTACAATACATGATCTTGTCATCTGGCCATATTTCCCATTAGCAACTTTCAGCACAGTTGCTTTCATATCACGGAACATAGTCTTCTTTAGCTGCAATGATAAGCATTCGACATTGCAGAAAAGAAACCTATGAGTTGACTAGTTCCTGGACTGGTTGGCCATTAATGATGATAGCAGCGAAGTTTCTTGCCATTTTGGTAACTGCTTTTAATGGCGGATTTTCATCTGTGGCAGCCTCACCTCCATAGATAGCCACTTTACTTATTTTTTGTGAATTCAGCAGCTATGCAAGCTGCTAATACCTCAGCATGGTGACAGGCCACATGATGGGAAGAGAGCTCAGTCAGAGTACTATGCTCCATGATATGAAACTGATTGTGCTGAAGGTTGCAAACTGAAATTACGTCCAGCCAGCAGGAACATGTATTGAAAGAATAACTGTCAATAACAGAACACAACCCTTTGAATTTGTCAGATGCGCTTCATCCTGAAGGTTGACTGCAGCCATTTGCAGTTGACAGGAATGAATAATACTGTTGTAACAATGTCTTGTGGCTTAGTAGTCGTTGAATACTCATTTCCTTTCTCTGCAGCATCGTACAGTGTTTCCAGGACATCCACAGTGGAAACATACCAGCATGTTGTCCTCTGTCTTCCAAATGTCTATTCAGCTTCAGGGCATTGTACTTGGCTTAGGAGTTGGTCGTAACTTTTTTGGCTGAATACTAAGTTGTCTTTCATAGGCTGCACTGTAAGTCCAAGTTGGTCGAGTCTGCTCTTCCTGGCACTTTTGACTGGTGGTGGAGATTGGTAAAGATCAATACACTTTTTCTTCAACATTCTGTTATCTCCTGGGACTTGATGTCATCATTCATGGGTGCCATCTCTTGCTTCCACAGTTCTGGCTCCCATAAACTGCAGTATCTGCTCTCTTACTACCTGGCATATGAGAGACGGACAAGGTCATGGTGGTCTCTCACAATTGCCATAGGGACCACATTTGTGAGTTACTCATAGTTCTTCTGCTTGACTCTTTTTCTGTTGCATTTCCTCATTGGTTGTGGTATCATTTACTAGAAGAGCTTGGTGTAATAAGTAAAGTAATGCTAAGCTGTATGGAATGAATGGCTGGAAGACCCTGAATGGCAGTTTCAGGCACCTAATTGAAAAGATTTTCCCTATCTTCCACTCCCACAGGCACTTTTTCTTTACAGAGTATTAGAATTGTATGGATAAGTAGAACTGTTAGGTTTAGTTGACTATGTGTGTGAGAGAGAGAGAGAAAGAGAGAGAGAGAGAGAGATAGTTAGTCTAGTGTTGTGTTCATGTTGGAGATGATAAGAAAAGGGAGAGGGTGAAATAAGCTTACTCCTCACAGAGAGCCACAAGGGGGCTGCCAAGATTAACATCCCCACCTGACAGACGAATCATCAACAACAATGTCACATGCCCTCACTGCAGAGAGGTTTGGAATTTAATCCAGGACACCTGTTCAGTGACTGGTGATCAGAAACTTTATGCCACCACCTTGTCTACCCTAATACTGGCAGCGAAAATTTCATTCACCGTCAGGATTTGAACCAGGTCACCTTCAAGCTGAGCATCACTGCACAGGCATGCGTTAGCCACCTTGGCTATGGAAGTGGGTAGCTTGGTACATATATTTTGTGACTCGTTTCATCGAGTGACATATTTGGATTTACAATATATGGCATATGGCCAAAACATTCTGTATGTAGGTCCATGTCATTTTCCTATGATGTTTGACCTGTTCTTCAGTTGTTCTTCCACTAAGCAGACTTACTACTGATTGTCACCAAATGTTTTCTTCAATTCACTCTGTAATTTCTCTTTGTTGTTCTTGAACCACTGTTGAGCTGTGCCACACAAATAAAACTACACATTTGTCAAACACGTTGTGTCATCTCACCTGTTGATTTTGGTGAGGTGACTTTAGTCGAATCCTTTCAGCCATTTCATCGAGTCCTGATCAGCATCTCCAGAAAACATGGATGGAAGCCTGATTTGCAGCTCGCTAGTGCTGCTTATATTCTGGTTCCCGTCTGTAGGTAACTGCTGTTACATCGACTAATTTGAGCCCCACTGATGTAGATGTTTTGAACTATCCAGCATCTCCATTAAACAATGACATATTGTAACCACAATCAAGTCCAATTTTGAAGTACAACACTTAGCACTGAAAGCACATTTATTATGAACAACAATGTACAGACAGAAAGAAATGAACTGAACTCCTGGAAAGTAGCTGTTACTATTCATACAAGCATTGAAAAATCCAGAATGAACAAACACCACAAACATAGGAAATTTTGAGAACCTTCTGTACATTATAAATACTAAATTAGAAATAATTTCTGATAGTTGGGTTTGAACTGATGAACTGCAGTATGCCACAGAGCAATGCTGACCACTGTGCCACAGTGCATGCTGCACAACCTACTGAAGCACTGACATGATCATAAAAAATTGGCTTAAAACATTAAATGGCATAATTAACAATGTACATTTTACATGTTTACTATTTTCTGTAAGGTCATAATTGGAAATGCTGAAAATGAAATCGAGAGAGCAGCTCATACATAAATCGAGTCAAGTTACTGATACATATGGTATTACAGTTCCCAGAAGTAAAACTGAAGTGGTGGCATTTTGAGAATTGGAATCAATAAGAACAAACATTATAATAAATGGATAAAAATCAAACAAATAAGTGAATTTAAATATCTGTGATTTAATCTTAAAATACAAAAATCAGACAATATGTAAATGAAGCTTCAAGGATCTTGGCATTTCTGTTGCACATTTTGATGAACTTTAGACTATAACATTCAAAAGGAAATGTTACTTAAACTATACCTTTGTTACTGTTTTTACAGATGCAACAGATGGATTCTTAATTTCTAACCAAATAGGACAAACTGAACTCTCTCAAATAAAGTTACTGTACTATTCAGGAGGATACTTTCTTGTAGAGTGTAAGAACAGTGTTGCTGTCATAAGAAGTAAGTTACAAATGTTATAAAAATACAGAAGAAAGTGGAGGGGATACGTTCAATGTATGAAAGACACTAAAATTGCTTTGCAATACAATCCAAAAGGAAAACAAAATATTAGCTAGCCTTCAAAATGATGCCATGAACAGTTCTACGACAGAACAGACCAATAAGTCTAATCCTGTATGTCTGTGATGATAACAGTGAGATTTGTGAGGTCACTGTTGCTGCATCTCAATATGTTCAGTGATATATGATGGATACAGTAACAGCAGCAACCGCTGTGAGTTGTGACAGTGAGTGATTCAACATCTCTGGGCTCAAAACTAAGTTTCAGTGGTGCTAAGTTTTGAGTGTACACTAATGCGGCAGTCAAGTGATGCTGTGTAATAATCAACAGCAGATTGAATACTTGTATTTACAGTCATGTTTTGGGTGAAATGATTCTGCCTCATGCCATTAATTGTAACAAATTGTGATCCACAAGTAGGAAGTTTTGCCCAAGACTGAAGTACTCTGAAAGTTAAAAGTTTCATTGAAGCATAGCATAGCATAGCATAATTTTGTTGAAAGAATTTCCAATTCAGTTTCAATGGAGGATACAACAAAAGAATATTTTAACTTCACCCAACTGTGCTCGACAAAGGATACAATAAAAAAATCTGAACTTCACCAAATCATGCTCATAATTTAAATTAGTTTTTATTACCTGCTAGGTATGTGGATTTTGGCAAAATAGGATTCAGATGGTCTTTTTTGTAGTACCATAACACATTACTCCTGTGCCTCTTTTCCTTCACACACCATCATCTTAAGGACCTACTTAGTAAAAACATCACAAACAGCTTCATGCCATTCTATTCTGACTTGTTTTTATCATAGATGTGAAACTGTATTCATCCTCAAAAGCCACACGTAGTGTCATCAGCCATCAGATATAAATATCCATTGGAAACAACTGAAGAACTTATAGAATTCAAATGATAAAGTAAATGAGTATATCTGAAAAAGTGAGTTGGGATTGGCCTCGATATGAGGAATATATTTATCATTGTTGAGTAGCAGATTGAACAAAATTGCAGCCCACTTTTGTGGTTTAATGTTGGCTTTAAATTTTTTCTGTGCTTGATTATTTTTGTCCCAGAATTAAAATTAGTCTGAATTTCTGTTTTTATTATTGTAACTGGAATTAACAATGATAAATGATCAGCTTTTGTGAAAGAGTTGTGAAAAAAATGAGAGTAGATTGAGTATTTCATGATAGGCTTGTTATCTGGGATGAAGAGTTGTCGACAAAAGTAGGAGTAACTTCAGGTATACTCCAGGAACCTTTGTTGCTCAAACAGCTGAAACAGTTAAAAATGAACAAAGCTCCAGTGCCCCATGTGTTCCCTATGAGATTCTATACTGAATTTCTGGCTGAGCTAGCCACTCTTTTATCTATAATGTACCACAGATATCTTGAACAAAAAACATGCCCAGTAGTTGGTTGAAAGTGGAGGTCACTCCCATCTACAAGATGGGTAACATAAATCCTTTAAAGGCTATTATCAAATATCCTTGACATAGATTTATTGTAGAGTCTTAGAACATATTCTGAGCTGAAACATAACGAAGTATCAGAATAACCTTCTGCATGCCAACCAACATGGATTCCGAGAACACTGATCATGTGAAACCAACTCTCTCATGTCATACTGAAAGCCTTGATTCAAGGCAGTCAGGTAGATGCAGTATTTCTCGATTTCTGAAAATCATTTGACTCATTACCACATCTATGATAATTATCAAAAGTACAATCACTTGGGGTATCAAGCACAATTTGTGATTAGGTTGGGGATTTTTGGTAGGAAGGGTGCAACAAGTCATCTTGGATGGAGACCGGCAGATGTAGAAGTAACTTGAGGTGTGCCACTGGGAAGTGTCTTAGGACTCTTGCTGTTCACTTTCTGTATTAATGACCTTCAGACAATATTAATAGTGACCTCAGAATTTTTGCAGATGATGCAATTATCTGTAATGAAGTACTGTCTGAAAGATGCTACATAAATATTCTGTCGGATCATGATAAGATTTCAGGGTGGTCCAAAATTTGCTATCTTGCTTTAGATGCTCATAAATATAAAATTTACCACTTCACAAAATGAAAAAAAAAACAACATAGTATTGTATAATATCAGTGAGTCACATTAGTAATTGGCCAACTCATTCAAATATGAAATGAAATGATCACATTGGCTCAGTTGTAGTTAAAGCTGGCTGCAGACTTTGGTTTATTGGCAGGATCCGGGGAAAATGCAGTCAGTCTTCAAAGAAGACATCTTGTAAAACACTTGTGTGTCTCATCTTAGAATATTGCTCAAGAGTGTGGAGCTTATATCGGGTATATGTAACGGGGAACATCGAACATTCACAAAGAAGGGCAGCCCAAATGGTCACAGGTTTGTTTGTCTCAGGGAGAGTGTCACTGAAATGTTTAAAAGCCTGAATAGGCAGACATGAAGATATGGTGTCAGTTATCTCACAAAAGCCTACTTAAGAAGTTTCAAGTATTAAGTGAAGAATCCATCCATACATATTATAAAAATGGATGTACACATATGTACATCCGTATGTTCCTCATACCCTCCTAAAGCACTGAATCAGTTTCAACCAAACTTGTACACATC
The DNA here is from genome assembly GCF_023864345.2 of Schistocerca serialis cubense. NCBI lineage: Eukaryota > Metazoa > Arthropoda > Insecta > Orthoptera > Acrididae > Schistocerca > Schistocerca serialis. Next base: position 1,129,071,320 of record NC_064639.1, read on the forward strand.
ACCTACCTGTTATAGTTCAGGAGATGTGATGTCATAAAGACTGAGATGTGTGAAAACTGCTGCATTGTGCGTGATGTTTAAATTTATTACTTATTTGCCAGTAACTCTATTCACAACATATTTGCAGACAGTATCCACATATGATGCTAAATGTATCTACACAAACATGTCATTGTGTGACATATAGTGCAAGAGATGTGTTGTCATAAACACTGAGATGCTTGGAAAAAATACCACATCACGCATGACACTTTAATTTATTATGTCTTTAACACTAATACCACTCACAACAAATTTTGCAGTCATTACCCAATATGCAACTGAATGTACTTGCAAAATTATATCTTTGTACAATACATTGTTCAGAAGATATGTCATAAAGATTGAGCTGTGTGAAAATGAAACTGCAGGGTGAAATTCGCTACAAGTAATGTTTGTACAAGTATTTGTGAAATATGATAAATATATGCCACATATGCACACTCGGGCAAAGCTGTGGCTCCTGCTAAATCACTGAATCAATTTCAACTGAACTTGGTAGACATATTACTTACTATACTTAGAAATACTGTGGAGGTGAGAACCACCAGATGATAATTTGGAGAGAAAAGGTGAGGAGGAGGAGATGGACAAAGAGGGGGAAGGAGGAGGTTGATCCAAATAGGAAGAGGAGAAGATGCATGGAGAGAGGGGGAGCAGGAAATGGACAGAGACGGGGATAAGGAAATGGAAAAAGACGGGGGGGGGGATTGGAATACATACCTGGGCAGCACTGGGTATTCATTTAGTACAGATTATAGAAATTTACGAGGGTGAGTCAAATCAAAACATTAAATATTTTTGCAAATATTATTTATTGTGCTGAAGTGGTACAAAGCTGTATCACTTTTCAACATAATCTCCCCTACGCTCAATGCAAGTCATCCAGCACTTACAAAGTGCATAAATTCCTTTAGAAGAAAGTTCTTTTGGTAGTCTGTGCAACCACTCGTGCACCACGTGGTGTACCTCTTCATCAGAACGGAACTTCTTTCCTCCCATTGCGTCTTTGAGTGGTCCAAACATATGGAAATCACTTGGGGCAAGGTCTGGTATGGTGGATGAGAAAGACACTCAAAATGCAGGTCTGTGATTGTTGCAACTGTTGTACGGGCAGTGTGGGGCCTTGCATTGTCATGTTGCAAAAGGACACCTGCTGACAGCAATCCATGTCACTTTGATTTGATTGCAGGTCGCAGATGATTTATTAGAAGATCTGAGTATGATACACTGGTGACAGTGGTCCCTTTAGGCATGTAATGCTCCAAAATGAAGCCTTTTTCGTCCCAAAAGAGAGTCAGCATAACCTTCCCTGCTGATGGTTCTGTTCGAAACTTCTTTGGTTTGGTGATGAGGAATGGCGCCATTCCTTGCTCGCTCTCTTCATTTCCGGTTGGTGGAAATAAACCCAGGTTTTATCCCCAGTAACGATTCTTGCAAGGAAGCCATCACCTTCTCGTTCAAAGCGCCAAAGAAGTTCTTCACAAGCATCAACATGTCATTCTCTCATTTCAGGAGTCAGCTGCCATGGAACCCATCTTGCAGACACTTTGTGAAACTGGAGCACATCATGCACAATGTGGTGTGCTGACCCATGACTAATCTGTAAACATGCTGCAATGTCATTCAGTGTCACTCGGCGGTTTTCCTTCACTGTGGCTTCAACTGCCGCAATGTTCTGCGGAGTCACAACACGTTGTGCCTCACCTGCACATGGAGCATCTTCCACTGAAGACATTCCTACTCCATTCATAGACTTACTACTGTGACAAACATGCATCACCATACTGAACCTTCATTCATTGATGAATTTCAGTAGGTTCCACACCTTCACTACACAATAATCGAATAACAGAACGCTGTTCTTCCCTGGAGCAAGTCGCAAGTGAGGTGGCCATCTTTATACTGATACTGCGCCGGTATGTGTGCATCTGCACTATGCTGCCACCTTCAGGCCATTCTGCTTGCTGTTTGTAGCACGCTTACCAAATTACAGGATAACGGCGCAAAATTTTGATTGGTTATTACAAATTTAAGGTTTTCATTTGACTCACCATTGTATGAATGTGTGTATGTTACACATTTCCTCCTCAACCTCTGGACTGATTTCAACTAAACTTGGTAATTATAGCCATATAGTCAGGCAACAATCGCTATAAGGGTTAAAACCACATACCTATCATAGTTTGGGAGATACGACACCATAAACAATGACATGCATGAAAAACTGCTGCATCATGCATGATGTTTCAATTAAGTACTTCTTGCTACTAACTCTGTCCACAATGTATTTCACGGATAGTATCCACATTGCTGCTGAATGACCTACACAAATATATCATTGTACGACACACAGCTTAAGAGATATGACATCATAAACACTGAGGTGTATGAAAAAAATGTCACATCATGCATGAAGTTTTAATACATTTACTCTTTACTATTAAGACACTGCTGCAGTCGAGTCTATTTAAGGAAATCCCTAACACCTGGCAGTGTATTTGACAGCTTTCAAGTATGAAGCTCAAGCAGTTGTAGGCAAAAACAATAACCATCTGTAGAGCTATGAAAAGGCATTGCCATAGAGACGTTTACAAAATCACATTGCAGACATGTGAAGCAGCTGCGCCCCTTTCACTTCAATCTACTTCAAGAGACTGCAATTTCCAGTGAGACTTGTGTTTGCCATTACACTTAATAAGTCACGGGGTCAGTTTATTAAATACTGCAGAGTGAATTTGACATCTCCATGTTTTTGTCATGGATGCATTATGCCATTTGCTCAAGGATGGGCCAGCCCAAGAATTTATTCATCATAGCTTCTGGACATGCAACTAGAAATATTGTTTATAATGATGTTTTGAATTAAATAAACATTACAGTGAATTTAGATTTTGCATACTGTGTTTCTTAATTTGGATACTGTACTTAGACATTTGTATATTATGCATATTTCTTTCTACAATTGTTTCATAATTTCAAAAGTGCTTTCACAAATACGTGGAAATGAAATTTATTCAGTATTACCCTACAAACACAGTTCATTTTTTGTTTTCATGTCCAATAGAAAATAAATGAATACCTGGGCGATGCTAGGTTTGTCAGCTAGTCTAGAGATATTTTTCTTCACTCTATACATCACTTTCGTAGGAACCACGATGAAAAGATTAAACTAATTGTGGCTCACACAAGACATTCCAGTCAATTCATTTTTCCCATTTCAAATATCTTACGGGTTTGCTGCCAGGTGACGTCATCGACCACCACTGATATTTCGACAGGAGCACACCCTGCCATTCTCAAGGCACAACTGCAAGGAGGAAGCAATGTGCAAGGGAATTCAATACCTTGGTTCACAGAGGAGAAACAAGGAAGATACCACACACACAACAAGTAACCGCAGAGTCAACACACAACCACAGATAACCAACATCAGAAATATCAATAGTGACTATTAATCAGCAGGTGAGGTAGCACTAATTCTGTCACTCTGTTTTTTGATGAGAGACAGAGCCAGATTCCAAGCAGCATTTAAACAAAATCCACCATCTCTGTTTATGAGGTTGCTTGATAGTTTTATTTCAACAGCTTCCTTAATAACACTATCCCAATAGCTGGACATGCAAGCCAGAATCTCCATGTTGTTGTATTCCATAGGATGACCGATGTCAAGGCAATGTTCTGCAATAGCGGATTTGCTCGGCTGTTGTAAGCGTATGTGACACTTGTGTTCAGTACACCGGTCTTCCACAGTCCTGATTGTCTGGCCAATATATGACATGCCACAACTGCAAGGAATATGATAGAAACCAGCCTTACACAAACAAAGATCATATTTTACAGACGCCAACAGGACCTTAATCGTAGAAGGTGCTCGAAAAACACATTTCGCATCACATTTCCACAAAATACGGCCAATCCTGTTGGAAATGCTTCCTGCAAAAAGGCCGTACACTTAGGTGCCACTTCGTTGCTATCGTCACTCACCCATTGCACAGAAGGCTGATAGCACAACGAGCATTTGATCTGCCTCTCACTATAACCATTCTGATGAAAGGTGACTTCGAGATGTGATAGCTCAGCTGCCAAACTTTCAGGGTCTGAGATAACATGGACCCTGTGAACCAAGGTACGAAGTACTCCTTCACGCTGAGCTGGATTGTGACAACTATCAGCTCGCAGATACAAGTCAGTGTGAGTGGGCTTCCTATAAACAGAATGTCCCAACGTACCATCAATCTTCCTTCTGACCAACACATCAAGGAAGGGAAGGCAATCCATTCTTTTCCATCTCCATAGTGAACTGAATATTCGGGTGGATTGAATTCAGGTGTTCCAAAAACCGGTTTAAATTTTCACTGCCATGAGGCCAAACAACAAAATTATTGTCTACATATCTGAAAAAACACGCAGGTTTCAAGGTCGCTGACTCCAATGCGCGTTCCTCAAAGTCCTCCATAAACAAATTGGCCACAGTATGTGACAACGGGCCTCCCATTGCAATTCCATCAGTCTGTTCGTAGTACTGACCATTGAATAAAAAGTAAGTGGAAGTCAGCACTTGTTGAAACAAATTTGTTAACTCGAAACCAAGCTTAACCTCAATTAGCTGCAATGAATCAGAGAGAGGAACGTGAGTGAAAAGAGAAACCACATCAAAACTGACTAAAGGATCCACCATACACAGGGATGAGGGTACTTGCACATTGATAGACTGGAGTGGAGAGCTGCATCAAGCCAGTTTTCCAACTGAAGACCACAACAACAGTGATAAAGTGTAGCCAGTGTTTTAGTGTCTAAATAATAGTATACATTCCTCTTCACTGCAAGTCAATGTGTCTTCATTCCTTCCCTGCATATGAAATACTAGTCTTTTTTTCACAAATCCCAATTTTGAAATATTAAGCTCTTAATTTATAAGTATTTTAAGTTTTCATAGCTCCATTTTGAAAAACAGCACTTACGTTTAATTTATTTTATATAATGGTTCCATGTTTATTAGAATATCTCAAAGATTGTAAATTGTTTCAGTTTGATGTTTGAACTGACATCTCTTGAGAGCTACTTACGTGCACACTTAGAAGACATACTGCATACAGCAACAGTGGATGAATGGATTGGAACAAATGTTGAGCCTTTAAAGGTTAGGCTTAGACAACTGAAAAAAGACGCAGAAGCACAAATGCCAATGAGAATACCAATGCAGAGTTTTCCAGATGTAATTTGAAATTGTGATGTCAAGACTATGTGTTTAAATGGAAAAACCATTGGGGTGTTTCATGAAATGTAGCGTTCTCTGTGGCATTGACTTGTTAAGTACTTTGTGCTATAAAAAAAGCCAGACAGATAATTTTGCCATGTTACAGAATGTTTATAGCTCCCATTTGACTCTTTTTGAGTTGAAAGACTGAATGATGTGATATGTGAAATAAACAAGTTGTTCACACACTGCCTCATTTTTCCATTAATGAAGCTGTGAAATATTTTGTATATATACATATACATGATTTTAACTCTTGTTAGTAATTTTAATGTGCTCTAGTCACCTATCACTGTAAATATTTCTCCAATAAAAAATGTAAGAGCTATTGCAGATTTCATAGTTTGTACAGTATGAAATAGTACCACTATTAGACAGAGGTGTGTTAGTTGTTATTTAACCTGTTCTGTTGTATGTTAACTTGTGACACAGTCCCTGATTCATATGCTTGAATTGTTACCATTGTTCTAATGAACTGTAAAGCCTGGATGTTATTTTCATGTGCTTGCTCACACACATTTAGCAGAATCAATGGCTGATTCTCCTCACCCACTTCATACATACAAATGTTAAGCAGCAAAACATCCTGAAAAGAGCTTACATAATTTGCAGACTGCATACATGATATTTCTTCACGTAAATTAAGGTAACATTGTGGTACCAAAAAAGCATTCAGGGGCAGAAACAAATATGGCATTACTAAGACTTTTCATTTGCAGACCCTGCAAAGTGAAATAATATCTTAGAGAAGCAAAAAAAGTTATTGGTCATTATTATACTGTGTAAATAAAAGGGAAAAAGTATATTAACAGTATTTGCTACAGTAGAGTAGAGTCTACTTACCAACCACTAGACATCAACAGGTAGAAGGACAGAAAAGACTAAGATGATGAATTTTTTTCAAAACCAAAAAATCTTCATTTTCCCTCTAGCACCTGTACAGCTTACTATTTCTTTCTCTGTATCTTGGTTAATTCTTCTTAATGGAGGAACTGACAAAATATTCTTAGAACTATGGGTTCAAATTGTGCTTTAGAATGTGTAAGGTTATTATCACTTTATTCTCATTTAGCAGTTTAAAAGTTACAATTCTGTCATCCCACAAATATTGTTGATATTTGATCAGTCATACATTTTAAGCATGTTTGAAGCATGTAAAGGAGCCATACTTTATGTCTGTCCTATGTACATGTGTGTATGAAAACTTCTAAATACAGTAGCATCTCTGTTTGATCTCTCAGGTTTTCTGTGTGTGGTTCATTAACAGAGAGCTTTCAGGTGTTCTGCTGAATTATTATTTCTGTTTTATGTACAATATTTCGATGACCAAACCAGGCATCTTTGGGTGCCGCGAGTTTTATTGTTATGTGAACTCACTGCCTGGACTCAAACCAGACTGTGAACTTCTGTTGGTCTCATGCTGCCATTTATAGCTGTGTTTGATTCATGACATCCACTTTGCCCTTTGACCCCTTTTGGTTTTCAGACCTAGCACTCATATTCTATGAAAGGAAAATTGTCTAAGCATGTCCTTACTCTGGTGAGATTTTAATAACTTGAGTGTCTGACCCAGTATATTTCACTCCTATCATCTAAGATAAAAGTATTTTTTATGATGTTAAAGATGATCTAAGTCTTCCAAAGCCAGATGTATCTCATGTTCAATGTGAAAGTGCCACATCTTACATGACACAGACACAGACTATAAGAAAAGTTGGGGAGAGATGCAAGAAACACCAACAACATACCCAACTAAAACAACCAAGAAATCAGCTGTTGTGGAGCACTGTCTCAAATATAATCATGAAATTAAATATGATGAGACCAGTATTGTGGTGCAAACATCAAGTTTGTGGGACAGCGTAATTAATGAGTATCTGCAGTTGAGAAGTCAGGAAACCTAATAAACAGGGACGGTGGTTTCAATTTAAATAAATGCTTTGGGCTTGGTACTCAATTTATTAAAAATCTTATTATCATAGCCAAGATAGACATGAAGCCTACACCACCATGCTAGTAAAAGTTTATATGTCAGAGATAAAAGAAATTATTCAGATAGTTATTGGAGGCAAAAAATTCAGTGTGATGGGGGGCTGGAATTCAGTAGTAGGAAAAGGAAGAGAAGAAAAACTTATATGAGAACATGGACAGGATGAAAGGAAAGAAGAGGAAGTTGCCTGGAAGAATTTTGTGTAGAGCATAATTTAATCAACGCTAGCACTTTGTTTAAGAATCATGTAAGTAGGATGTATTTGTGAAAAAGACCTGGGAGCACTAGAAGGTTTTCTGGTTGATTGTATAATGGTAACACAATGATTTCAAAACCAAATTTTAAACTATGAGACATTTTCAGGGGCAGATATGGACTCAGTTTAATGGTAATGAACTGCAGATTAAAACCGAAGAAATTGCAACGACAAGAAATTAACATGAAAGAATATGGGTAAAACGAGGAAGACAGTCATTGAGAGTTTCAGAAGTAGCATTAGGCAACATTAGATTGAAACAGGGGAAAGGAACGCTACAGAACATGAGGAACGCAGTAGGCAAGAAGGGAGTGAGACAAGGTTTTAGCCTGTCCCCAAGTTTGTGGGACAGCGTAATTAATGAGTATCTGCTGTTGAGAAGTCAGTACATCGAGCAAGTAGTAAGTATGCCAAGAAGAAAATAGGAAAGAGAACTAAACGTCATGGAGAGAAAGACAGAGAAAAAAGGAACTTTGAGGTCTTTCAGAGACAGCAAAGTATGTGGAAGAATAGTGGCATGGCAAGGATAGTATCTTGAAAAGAGGTTGTAATGTCAGTCCTCCATAACCAAAAATAATTAGTGCATTCATTTATAATTTTTTTCTGTCTGTGACGCCAGACCCATCAATTCTCCAAGAGTCTCAATATTATGATTCTACATATAAACTCCCATGTAAACTCACTCCAAAACCTCCTTAGAATGATTTTGCAGCTGCTCTGTCTGCTGTAAAACACATTTCTCTGGATGGTCTACTTTTGCTTCTCCCGCCCTTCACGGTTAGAGATGAGCCCAACCACTGATGTTAAGGTCTGTATCGCCACAAAAATTGGGATTTACTTAGTTATTAATTAAAGTATTCATGCACTAAGCTCCAAGAATATTTCCACCACCCTCACTTCTACGCCACCTGGAGGTATCGTGTCTCTGTCTACCATGCCGACACAACTTGCATTACAACGGTTGAACCAGATGCTATGCACCTCCATGAATCTTAGTGTGCTACTCAATTAATATTCAAATAACTCATGATCCAGCTGACATATTTTGAAGTGGTCTACACCAATCAATTGCAGGTTAAACAAGATCATGTTTAGGATATGTTCCACCATAAATTATTCTCTTGTGTCACTTACTGGATTACATACTGTTCCTTCTGAATTGAGTGTGGTGTGTGAAATAACAGGGCACTGCCACATCTCACACTGCCTCGATTGGTTTTAAAACTCCAGGAGGTTTGAAAATCAATACATATGTAATAAATGTATGTACCACCTTAAATGTTTATTACCACCAGCAAATCTTATCCTTAAGTCAGCCTTTCATAATCTAATGATGTTTCATTTTGCCTTACTTTTGAATCTGTAATTATACAAGATCTCTTGGACCATCAGATCTCTATTATCCTATTACTGTAACCACCTGCCTGAATAGCCATGTGTGTCAGCATGCCACTAATTGGATTTGGATAGATGCATCAGCACCGGATTAAACCTGACTGTTGAATTAAAGATGAGAGCCAGTGTGCCGGCCAGCCTGGATGTGATGTTTAGTCAGTTTCCCACCTCTGACAGGGTGAATACTGGGCTGGTACCCTTGTGGTGACTCAGTTACATGATTCACAAATATTTCATAAATGTTCTCACACCTTCACATGGCTAACACTAGAAGCAAACAGATGGAGTGCAAAAATTTCTATTCCAGGAGGGGGAGGGGGGGGGGGGGGGAGGCGAAGGGGGCTCTGGAATGCCACCTTATATCACTCATATGACAAATCAAGATTTAACAGGCCAACCTGTATACAAGAGTAAGTCAACAAGTTTAAGCAATTTTGCTCTAGTTATCTTTAGCTTGGCTCTATGGCTTTGTGTGCTCACCACCCACAAGACTGCGCTGTTGTTTTTGTCTGAGGTAGGCTGCAACATTATCACATCAATACATTTAGCACTGTTGTGATGTAAAGATGGCTGTGACACTCTTTGTTTGCACCATAGAACAACAGAGTTCTGTAATCCATTTTTTGTGAGCAGAAGGTGAACCTGGCATGGCAATTAATAGAAGACTTTCAGCAAAATGCAGGGACAATGTTTAGTTAAAGATAAATGTTTACCAATGGATTGAACAGTTCAAAGTGATCAAATGAGTGTGAATGCTGAAGAAAGAGTGGGGCTTCCAACTACAGCTGACACTAATATTGAACAATTCCGTGAATTGATTCTGAATAACAGACAAATGAATATTTATGATGTGGCAAACCATTTGCAGATTTCGCCCACTTAAATTTTCTTTAAGAGGCCACTGATTCAGTTCCAATCAACAGGTGAAGGAAATGGTACATACCCTTCACCTGGTGCACAGCAAGCCACATATGGTAAATACATGGCTTGCTGTGCAACCAAAACCCTTTTTTTTTTTAGTGTGTATCAGAAAGCTTGTGCAACAGTGGACCAAGTGCATTGAAAAGCAGGTTGACTATGTTGAAAAATGATATCAATAAAACTGTGCACTCTTTTTGTAATACATTATAAAAATTGATTGCAGATACTTATTGACTTACTCTCGTATATACAGAATAAGAGGCTGAAGAAAACAAAAGGAAGAAAAAGATAATATTACAATATCTATACCCCAAAAATATACAGAATGTTTATATACTAGCAACTAACAACAAAAGCAACTCATTTATAAATTTTTCAGATACTGTACATTGACAGCCTACTATATCACTTTTTGCCTCACTGCACTTGCCATCTCACTTTTTTAAAACTTCCATGTACCTATAACATGTTACTAAAAGTTTTTCTGCGATATGTGGCTTTGGTCATCATATGTAGAGGTGTTGCTGCTGGGAATATAGCCTCTCTCTAATTAGGTTTCTTCCTTCATTATCAAGAACCACCAAAATATAGTTGACAGGGGGAACTCTTCCCTAGACCGCTGTGAAACAGTGCCACCACCTGCATTGTTGCAGCTTCCGTCTGTGATCTCTTATATCTATTGCCTCTTGGCAACTGTGGGTTATGTTTACGAATCTTAGAAATTGACCATACAATACCGATCTGCATGACAGTAATTAGTTGTCATCTATACCTAGTGTACATTCAATTGCTTATCTTCCCTGGTATTGTCTCAGTTTTATTCCCCCTCATTCTGATAAACTAGGAAGCCTTTCCACTTTTCTTGCAAGCTTCATGACCAATGGCCGTAAACAGAACCCAGTTAACCTGGGTATTTCACAATTTTTAATTAAAGCTTTTGAATTAATGAAAATGACACTTTCTTGTTACACACACACACACACACACACACACACACATATATACACACACACTCATTCAAACACAACTCACATGCACATGACTGCAGTCTCTGGCAGCTGAAGCCATACAGAGTCTGGCAACTGGCAACTATCCTTTTCATAATATTGTTACATGTGATACTGCATTTTCCATTGATTAATACTTAATTACATGTACATAAAATTTTGTTGTTATACACTAGCATACCTGGCTGCTCTGCGCATTTGAATTGAGCATCACTATGCTGATTTTAACCTACATAAACATGAAATGCAAATGTAATTCTATCCACAGCCACTAAAAGGCCCATTGGTACCAACCGTCTGCCGTGTCATCATCTGCCATTGGCATCATTGGATGCAATATGGTGGGGCATGTGGTCACCACACAATTTCCTGGCTTGTAAACTTAACACTTGTGTACATATATCACTATTCTTCAAGGCTGCTTGGTCGTTTTTCTGTCTGTCCTTTCCTAAACTTGACACTCATGTACATTTGACAGTGGCACTCATGCATGACTCCTTAGTCCGTTTTCCTGCATATATAAACTTAACACTAACACATGTGTGCCTCTAATGCTCATAGTCTCCTTAGTTACTTTTCTTATATTTCATCTTTAGATTTGTCATTTATCAAGTTGTTCAGTAAGGAAGGCTTTATGTTATTGAAGATTTTTTTATAACTAAACATAACATTCTACCTTTGCCTCAGTTTCTCGCCTCATTTATTTTTCAACTGAACCACTTTGCACTAATCTCTAATGATTATATTTCCAACCTTGTTCATACCAATGGTTGCTTGACATCACAGCCTTCATCTTTAAACCAGTCCGGAATCTATCAACTTACCACTTAGGTTGTCTGACCTACTGACAGTATTCAAAACCTTACATACCACCACTTTTTTTACTGTGCTTATAAATATTCCACAAAAATTGTACTAATACAATATTTATTCATTAAATTTATCGCACCTTCAGCTATATTTTCAACAGTAGAGCTCAACCTCAAACTTGCTACTATACAGATAAAAGAAAAGAAAATAGACCATGGAAGAGAATAGAACAAAAAAGGAAGAATTGCTCTACACAGCTTGAGTGTGGACACTCACTCAACTGTGAAGATGCCCAAAGCCAAGGACGGCCTGCATGCTTTTTCATTAAGGAACCTCTTCCTCCAAAGGTATCCTTTCTCCTACCTTTAAATCAATTGTTGCCTGTTTATTCTCTAAAGGATAACTTATAATTACTCTATTACCATATCACTCAGTTCTAAGTCCATACAAACTGCTCCCACTTACCTTGTTCTTGCTGTTCAGTTCTTCAATGCAGTGAACTCTCGCAACACCCAAACATTTTTCATGTCATTTTACAAAAGGCACCACTAGGTGACACTTATCAAAATCCAGTTTACAACAACAATGATTTAGGAAACATACACATACATTCATATTTAACCTAAGCTGCAGAATAATCCAGAATCAATGTACTGTAATGATGTTATGAGATTGCAAAGGCAGCATCACTTCCTGCCTGATGGCTTTATACTATTTCCCTGTTGCTTCAAATATTTTGACGCTTGACACTGGCTTAATTACCATTCCTGTTTTGCTTGGCAGTGCTTTAAGATATTCCAGTGAAATTTCAGAAATTTCCAAATCACTGTGTTGCAATTACAAAAGGACTGATGTTACTACTAGTTGGCACTAGATCCTCTTTTTATAACAAATCTTCAATCATTGCTTCATGGTCAAGATCTGATTTAACAAGTTAATTTTTGGGTTTTGCTCTTCTCAAGAGCAACAGTGGAACTCCTTAAGCTTCCTGCTGTGAAGTGACAAGTCACATATGTGCTGTGCTTTGCACCACTCTTCCTATGTGCCTAAAAGAAATGCAACAGTATTATCTAGTCTGAACCGAGCGTGGTGGCGCAGTGGTTAGACACTGGACTCGCATTCGGGAGGACGACGGTTCAATCCCGCGTCTGGCCATCCTGATTTAGGTTTTCCGTGATTTCCCTAAATCGCTCCAGGTAAGTGCCAGGATGGTTCCTTTGAAAGGGCACAGCCAACTTCCTTCCCCATCTTTCCCTAATCCGATGAGACCGATGACCTCGCTGTCTGGTCTCCTTCCCCAAACAACCCAACCTATCTAGTCTGAAGGGCAGTTCTTATTCAGATTTACCATTACATATAAGTCTGTAGGTGCTATCACTTTCCTCCATAGGCACTTCTGCACTTTTTAATTGTTCTGCTTTATCAAGTTCAAAGTCCACCAAAGATCCCATTCTTACCAACTAAATGTTTGTTCATTTCCTTCTTTCCCTACAACATGATGTTTTTGCTCATTAAATAACCACACAGTTCCTGGAGTATCAGCCACTCGGCTATTGTCTAAAATGTCAGGGTGTCTAGAACTGCTAAAACAGATGTCGCGTGGTGCTATGCACACGTCATTCTTCACCTGAGCTTCCAACCTCTGCTTATCAAGTTTAACCATGGCACCACCAGGCCAGGGTCACTGGAATGCTCCACAAGCTGACCTGCCACAACACTGAGTGGACGACTTGTATCCATATATCCTGTCTCACATCGCCATGATTAAGCATGGCATCACCAAACTGGTGTTCTCTTCTTCTAAATCAAACAGAAGTGTTAGTACCTCAGACCTTGATCCCTCTAGCCAATCGTGTAGCAAGGCAGTACTTAGTTTAACAGCTCATGAGGAATATGCTGATTGCCATATTCTGCCTCTTCCAAATGGCTCCTACTCTGTTGCTCATTGTGTGTTTTACCTCCCCACTGTGGCAGTGCATCATATGCGCAGGCCTACTGCCACTTTGTCTTGCCTGTGTGCCATCATAGCCCTGTAAGAATTCCATCCTTTCCAAGAATCTCATGTAATTATCATGATTGTGTCACGGTGCTGCAATCAACTATTCACTAATGTAGAATGGCAACATCTGTTCAATATCAGCAACAAATAACTTGTTGGCCATTCCAACATCAAGACACTTAATGAATTTCCACCAGTAATAGCAGAAAACTTTCATTGTGCTGTGGTCTACCTGGTATCTATCATGACTTCAAAAATCAAGCAACTCCCTCTGAATTTCTGATGACGAATATTCCTTCAGAAAATTGTGCAAGACCTGCACCCCTTTCAGATGTCTGACTATAAAAGAAAATTGTTCCTGTGCCAGCGAAGATACTGGCAATATATCTGCAAATTCTTGTGTACACATTACCTTGTGAATCAAAATAATTAAACCTGTGACTTCTAATAATGGGAGCTTTTGCTGAGGTAACAAGTGAATGCTGTACTACACTTTGAGACAACTTTAGAATTTCTTAGACAATTTTTACTATTTTTTTTGTCAACTACTTTATTATGCTCTAGCTGTACACTTTAAAATGACTCACACGCTTTTCATTGTTTCCAGTGTGCAATTATTCTCTGTTACATGATTGTTAAAATATCACTATGATGACCTTGCACTTTTATTAGACAATTCTTTACCCTTAGCTTGTTTTAACTCTGCCTGTTCAGTGAAAATGTAATTGGTATTTTCATTCATTTAGAACTTTTATGCGATCTGTATCCTGGCTAGCATGGTGCATATTTCACTTACTTTGCTCACAGAATTGAGGTATGCCCACCTAAGAAGTAAGGGTTTCCAATTTAGAGTAATGGTGCTCATCCAATTGTGCTCAATATTGGTCAGACATGTTTGACTCTATTATCTTATTTCTGATTTCAAGATAGAAATTTCTTTCAAAATGTAGGTTTTCACACTATCAATCTCATTCTGCACTTTCTCAGTCTCAGTTTTTACAGTGGAATTTACCTTATCCACCTCAGTTTTTAGGCTGGACCTTTGATTGACAATGCACTTTTGCAATTCAGACTTTAAATTGCTAGCTGTCTCAATTAAAGACAATATTAAAAAACATTTTACCCATTGAGTTTGACATCTGGAGACCATTTCTCTGCTGTTGATTCTGTCATTAAGTGAATGTCATCGGTGCTCAGCTCGAGCACCACCATTTCCCTTTTAACTTGAACTGCTGATATAACATCAGGAGATTCTGCAGCAGTTTCATTGCCATACTGTACACAAGTAGAATACATATCTGCACTAAACATACTAGTATCATTGACTTCTATTTTAATTCTGTTCTCATCAGCATTATCTTCTGCATCACTCTGTGTTGTAGAACCCACTATATCATTAGCCTCAGCCATATTGGTCTGAGAGCACCCAGCAGTTACAGTAAGACGTGACAACTTGGCTTTTGATGTGTCAGATGTAATGTGATTTGGATACTTGTCGTCAGTAAGTGTAGATGGTACGGATGGTCATTGAGCGTGTCCCTGAAGTTGTGCCACACCACCAGCTCTCCCTGCCCTCTTGTTATAGAAGCTAACTGGGTCACCCACTCAGCCAATTTATGGACAGCCAGTATCTTTACTTCTCTGTGGTCAAGAGGGCTGCTACTTGCTCCACCTAGAGTCACTTATAGTGTCTCAGCAATGAGTTGATGGATGTTGTAGGTCTCACTCTTTAGCTTCAAAAGAATAGGCTACCAACAAATTGTGCCCACTTAGTGTTGCTTTCTAAACAATACCTCTGCTTGGAGAATTCTCTCCAGAAATTTATTATCCTTTATTCCTCTACAGCAACATTTAATATCATTTCCCAGTAACAGGATGCACATCTTTGTAATATAAGTCCTCCATATACATTAATCATTAGTGCATTTCTTTGGAACTCGTATAACAAAGACAACAAAAACAATCCTGGAACTTCTTTTAGGATGAACTGTCTGTAACCTATCTGCTCTTGACCTGGCCTGCCTTCATTTTCAAACTGGGGGGACGTACTTTTTGCATGACCAAAAACAACTTACAGAATGTTTGTACACCATCAAATTAATAACAACATAGATCTGGTAAAAACAGAATATATTGCCAGGGCCAAATATCCTGTTATTAGACTGTTGTACACTAGCAACAATATAAACAGAAAGAGAAAAGATCCATGCCCCAGAATTCGTACTAGCTACTCTGCCCAGGAAATTTAAGAAGATGGGACCTGGATAAACTGACTAAACCAGAGGTTGTACAGAGTTTCAGGGATAGCATAAGGGAACAATTGACAGGAATGGGGGAAAGAAATACAGTAGCAGAAGAATGGGTAGCTCTTAGGGATGAAGTAGTGAAGGCGGCAGAGGATAAAGTACGTAAAAAGACAAGGGCTACTAGAAATCCTTGGGTAACAGAAGAAATATTGAACTTTATTGATGAAAAGAGAAAATATAAAAATGCAGTAAATGAAGCAGGCAAAGAGGAATACAAACATCTCAAAAATGAGATCGACAGGAAGTGCAAAATGGCTAAGCAGAGATGGCTAGAGGACAAATGTAAGGATGTAGAGGCTTATCTTACTAGGGGTAAGACAGATACTGCCTACAGGAAAATTAAAGAGACCTTTGGAGAGAGGAGAACCACTTATATGAATATCAAGAGCTCAGATGGAAAACCCAGTTCTAAGCAAAGAAGGGAAAGTAGAAAGGTGGAAGGAGTATATAGAGGGTCTATACAAGGGCGATGTACTTGAGGACAATATTATGGAAATGGAAGAGGATGTAAATGAAGATGAAATGGGAGATAGGATACTGCGTGAAGAATTTGACAGAGCACTGAAAGACCTGAGTTGAAACAAGGCCCCAGGCGTAGACAACATTCCATTAGAACTACTGACAGCCTGGGGAGAGCCAGTCCCGACAAAACTCTACCATCTGGTGAGCAAGATATATGAGACAGGTGTTGACAGATGCGAAAATTACCGAACTATCAGTTTAATAAGTCACGGATGCAAAATACTAACGCGAATTCTTTACAGACAAATGGAAAAACTAGTAGAAACCAACCTCGGGGAAGATCAGTTTGGATTCTGTAGAAATATTGGAACACGTGAGGCAATACTGACCTTACGACTTATCTTAGAAGGAAGATTAAGGAAAAGCAAACCTACGTTTCTAGCATTTGTAAACTTAGAGAAAGCTTTTGACAATATTGACTGGAATACCCTCTTCCAAATTCTAAAGGTGGCAGGGGTAAAATACAGGGAGCGAAAAGCTATTTACAATTTGTACAGAAACCAGATGGCAGTTATAAGAGTCGAGAGACATGAAAGGGAAGCAGTGGTTGTGAAGGGAGTGAGACAGGGTTGTAGCCTATCCCTAATGTTATTCAATCTGTATATTGAGCAAACAGTAAAGGAAACAAAAGAAAAATTCGGAGTAGGTATTAAAATCCATGGAGAAGAAATAAAAACTTTGAGGTTTGCCGATGACATTGTAATTCTGTCAGAGACAGCAATGGACTTGGAAGAGCAGTTGAACGGAATGGATGGTGTCTTGAAAGGAGGATATAAGATGAACATTAACAAAAGCAAAATGAGGATAATGGAATGTAGTCTAATTAAGTCAGGTGATGCTCAGGGAATTAGATTAGGAAATGAGACACTTAAAGTAGTAAAGGAGTTTTGCTATTTGGGGAGCAAAATAACTGATGATGGTCAAAATAGAGAGGATATAAAATGTAGACTGGCAATGGCAAGAAAGGCGTTTCTGAAGAAGAGAAATTTGTTAACATCGATTATAGATTTAAGTGTCAGGAAGTTGTTTCTGAAAGTATTTGTATGGAGTGTAGCCATGTATGAAAGTGAAACATGGATGATAAATAGTTTGGACAAGGAGAGAATTGAAGCTTTTGAGATGTGGTGCTATAGAAGAATGCTGAAGATTAGGTGGGTAGATCACATAACTAATGAGGAGGTACTGAATAGGATTGGGGAGAAGAGAAGTTTGTGGTACAACTTGACTAGAAGGGATTGGTTGGTAGGACATGTTCTGAGGCATCAAGGGATCACCAATTTAGTATTGGAGGGCACCATGGAGGGTAAAAATCGAAGAGGGAGTCCAAGAGTTGAATACACTAAGCAGATTCACAGGGATGTAGACTGCAGTAGTTACTGGGAGATGAAGAAGCTTGTATAGGATAGAGTAGCATGGAGAGCTGCATCAAACCAGTCTCAGGACTGAAGCCCACAACAACACTCTGCCCAGGTTGCTTAATCTTGGGCTGCTAATTTGTACTAATACTAATCTCCTGTAAATTTGCCTATCTAGTGAGTCCAGTCTGAGATCAAAGAATGATACTGTTGCCATGCAGGACCTTATAATTTAAATGCCAGGATAGTTCTGAAACTGCTTTGCATCAAAACACACAATATTCTCCATGACAATAAAACTGACACCAACAATCATGACCAAAAGGCCATCTGCAATTATTTTAACACAACACTGAGAAAGTACACAGCAAGATAAGATGCTTTGTCCTAATTTCCAGCTTCATTGTGAGAAATACCATAATAGTGGAACATAAGCTTTGTTTTCATCTAATTGTTCAGTAGTTGTTGCAGCGAAATATACAACTTTGAAACACAATTTAAAGTCACTTCCTACGTGACTGTTCGTATTTTGACTTTGCAAACATCAGGTGGACTACTAAAAAGGTTATTGCATCACTGAGGTGTAAATGGATATCAGCCACAGGTCCATCCTCAGTCAACACCTGTTGTAACCTGCCTTGAACAAGTGATTCTGACCCTTATTTATAAGTTTTAGCTAACTATGATGTCAGACCAGACACTTATTCAATGATATATACATATTCCCCCTATGTAAAGTCTCTGCAAAAACTTCTTAGAATAATTTTGTGGCCACTCTATCTACTGTAAAATGTATTTTTGTAAATGAATGGCTTTTGCTTCTCCCACTGTTCAGTGCCAGGGATGAGTCCAACCTCTCTTGCTAAGTGCTGTTTGCCCACAAAATCAGTGTCTTACTTTTACTTTTTTACCAGG
Organism: Schistocerca serialis cubense; assembly: GCF_023864345.2. Taxonomy (NCBI): domain Eukaryota; kingdom Metazoa; phylum Arthropoda; class Insecta; order Orthoptera; family Acrididae; genus Schistocerca; species Schistocerca serialis. Next base: position 1,129,090,095 of record NC_064639.1, read on the forward strand.
GTATTCCTGCTCCAAGCTTAAAGAATGTTCACAGTGCCCTCGCTTCCACCCCACCTGGAGGCCTCCCATCTTCAGTGCCCTCCAACTTCCATTATAATAGCTGAACCTGACTGCCACATCTTTCCAGCAGTCTTGATGTGCTACACAATTAAAATTCAAATAATTCATAATCAACTTGATGCAGTCTGCACCAAGCAGTTGCAAATTAAACAAAGACCATATTTAGGAAATGTTCCATCGTAAATTATTCTCTAATGCTACTTACTAGATTAATTACTTGTTCTTTCTGAATTGTGCATGATTAGTGAAATGATATGGCACTGTCATGGCCCGAGGTTATAAGATAAACAAGGCTAATGGAATGGTAGAAAATCAGGTGAAGCTGAGGGTATAAATTGGGTAATGAGACACTAAAAGTTGTAAGTGAGTTTTTTGATTTGGGCAGTAAAAAACTGATGATGGCCAATGTAGAGAAAACACACACACACACACACACACACACACACACACACACAACACACTGTTCACACTCATGCACACGTGACCACTATCTCTTGCTGAGGCCAGACTTGACAACTAGAGACAGAGGTCAGGTCTGTGTGAGCTGCATTTGCATGAATATGTGTGTGGGGGGGGGGGGGGGGGTCTATTACAGGTGAAGGCCTTCTGGCCAAAAGCTTATTTGTTTAGTAGTCCTTTTGTTTGCCTGAAATTCCCATTATTCCACATTATCTATTTATTTTACTTTCATCTGTTCATAAGTTTTTGTAGTGATATTGGATACTACAGGATATACATGGATGGGCTATAAGGTATGTGCTTAAAAAAAGTAGATATACACAAGTTTTCAGGCATTTCTAAAAGTGATTAAGAGTTTACACCATATAAAGTTTACTCACATACTACACAACACATTATCAGACAGAGTTAAGAAAATATATACAATTATTCATAGGCCTGCATATGCTGCCTAGCACAGCGTCTTTATATTATTTACATGAAGTTTGCAGAAAAATCTCTTATTTAAGAATTTTCTGTACTTGCATCTAATAACTACTTTACACTGTTGTACTTGCATCTAAGAACTTCTTCGCACTGTAGCAACAGGCCGCAACCAGATGACATCTTAGTTTTTGTTTGAAAGCAGACAGTGTTTTTAGGTTCTTTATACTGCTTGGAATTTTGTTATCAAATATGCATGTAGTTATTTAAGGTTCTTTGTCACTTAAGTCTTTTTGTATACATGTGGTAGTTTTATGCACATTTACTTTTGTAATTATCCTACCCCCATGAACCATGGACCTTACAGTTGGTGGGGAGGCTTGCGTGCCTCAGCGATACAGATAGCCGTACCATAGGTGCAACCACAACAGATGGGCATCTGTTGAGAGGCCAGACAAACGGGTGGTTCCTGAAGAGGGGCAGCAGCCTTTTCAGTAGTTGCAGGGTCAACAGTCTGGATGATTGACTGATCTGGCCTTGCAACACTAACCAAAACGGCCTTGCTGTGCTGGTACTGCGAACGGCTGAAAGCAAGGGGAAACTACAGCCGTAATTTTTCCCGAGGGCATGCAGCTTCATTGTATGGTTCAATGATGATGGCGTCCTCTTGGGTAAAATATTCTGGAGGTAAAATAGTCCCCCATTCGGATCTCCGGGCGGGGACTACTCAAGAGGATGTCGTTATCACGAGAAAGAAAACTGGCATTCTACAGATCGGAGCGTGGAATGTCAGATCCCTTAATCGGGCAGGTAGGTTAGAAAATTTAAAAAGGGGAATGGATAGGTTGAAGTTAGATATAGTGGGAATTAGTGAAGTTCGGTGGCAGGAGGAACAAGACTTCTGGTCAGGTGAATACAGGGTTATAAATACAAAATCAAATAGGGGTAATGCAGGAGTAGGTTTAAAAATGAATAAAAAAATAGTAGTGCGGGTAAGCTACTACAAACAGCATAGTGAACGCATTATTGTGACCAAGATAGACACGAAGCCCGTGTCTACTACAGTAGTACAAGTTTATAAGCCAACTAGCTCTGCAGATGATGAAGAAATTGATGAATTGTATGATGAGATAAAAGAAATTATCCAGGTAGTGAAGGGAGATGAAAATTTAATAGTCATGGGTGACTGGAATTCGAGAGTAGGAAAAGGGAGAGAAGGAAACGTAGTGGGTGAATATGGATTGGGGGAGAGAAATGAAAGAGGAAGCCGCCTGGTAGAATTTTGCACAGCGCATAACTTAATCATAGCTAACACTTGGTTCAAGAATCATAAAAGAAGGTTGTATGCATGGAAGAATCCTGGAGATACTAGAAGGTATCAGGTAGATTATATAATGGTAAGACAGAGATTTAGGAACCAGGTTTTAAATTGTAAGACATTTCCAGGGGCAGATGTGGACTCTGACCACAATCTATTGGTTATGAACTGTAAATTAAAACTGAAGAAACTGCAAAAAGGTGGAAATTTAAGGAGATGGGACCTGGATAAACTGACTAAACCAGAGGTTGTAGAGAGTTTCAGGGAGAGCATAAGGGAACAATTGACAGGAATGGGGACAGAAATACAGTAGAAGAAGAATGGGTAGCTCTTAGGGATGAAGTAGTGAAGGCAGCAGAGGATCAAGTAGGTAAAAAGACGAAGGCTAGTAGAAATCCTTGGGTACCAGAAGAAATATTGAATTTAAATGATGAAAGGAGAAAATATAAAAACACAGTAAATGAAGCAGGCAAAAAGGAATACAAACGTCTCAAAAACGAGATTGACAGGAAGTGCAAAATGGCTAAGCAGGGATGGCTAGAGGACAAATGTAAGGATGTAGAGGCTTATCTCACTACGGGTAAGATAGATACTGCCTACAGGAAAATTAAAGAGACCTTTGGAGAAAAGAGAGCCACTTGTATGAATATCAAGAGCTCAGATGGAAACCCAGTTCTAAGCAAAGAAGGGAAAGCAGAAAGATGGAAGGAGTATATAGAGGGTCTATACAAGGGCGATGTACTTGAGGACAATATTATGGAAATGGAAGAGGATGTAGATGAAGATGAAATGGGAGATACGATACTGCGTGAAGAGTTTGACAGAGCACCGAAAGACCTGAGTCGAAACGAGGCCCCGGGAGTAGACAACATTCCATTGGAACTACTGACGGCCTTGGGAGAGCCAGTCCTGACAAAACTGTACCATCTGGTGAGCAAGATGTATGAGACAGGCAAAATACCCTCAGACTTCAAGAAGAATATAATAATTCCAATCCCAGAAAAAGCAGGTGTTGACAGATGTGAAAATTACCGAACTATCAGTTTAATAATTCACAGCTGCAAAATACTAACGCGAATTCTTTACAGACGAATGGAAAAATTGGTAGAAGCCGACCTTGGTGAAGATCAGTTTGGATTCCGCAGAAATGTTGGAACACGTGAGGCAATACTGACCCTACGACTTATCTTAGAAAATAGATTAAGGAAAGGCAAACCTACATTTCTAGCATTTGTAGACTTAGAGAAAGCTTTTGACAATATTGACTGGAATACTCTCTTTCAAATTCTAAAGGTGGCAGGGGTAAAATACAGGGAGCAAAAAGCTATTTACAATTTGTACAGAAACCAGATGGCAGTTATAAGAGTCGAGGGAAATGAAAGGGAAGCAGTGGTTGGGAAGGGAGTGAGACAGGGTTGTAGCCTATCCCCGGTGTTATTCAATCTTTATATTGAGCAAGTAGTGAAGGAAACAAAAAATGGTTCAAATGGCTCTGAGCACTATGGGACTCAACTGCTGTGGTCATCAGTCCCCTAGAACTTAGAACTACTTAAACCTAACTAACCTAAGGACATCACACACAGCCATGCCCGAGGCAGGATTCGAACCTGCGACCGTAGCAGTCGCACGGTTCCGGACTGCACGCCTAGAACCGCGAGACCACCGCGGCCGGCTGAAGGAAACAAAAGAAATATTCGGAGTAGGTATTAAAGTCCATGGAGCAGAAATATAAATGTTGAGGTTCGCCGATGACATCGTAATTCTGTCAGAGACAGCAAAGGACTTGGAAGAGTTGAACGGAATGGACAGTGTCTTGAAAGGAGGATATAAGATGAACATCAACAAAAGCAAATCAAGGATAATGGAATGTAGTCGAATTAAGTCGGGTGATGCACAGGGAATTAGATTATTTATTTATTTATTTATTTATTATATATAAAAACAAAGATGAGGTGACTTACCGAACGAAAGCGCTGGCAGGTCGATAGACACACAAACAAACACAAACATACACACATAATTCAAGCTTTCGCAACAAACTGTTGCCTCATCAGGAAAGAGGGAAGGAGAGGGGAAGACGAAAGGAAGTGGGTTTTAAGGGAGAGGGTAAGGAGTCATTCCAATCCCGGGAGCGGAAAGACTTACCTTTGGGGGAAAAAAGGACAGGTATACACTCGCACACACGCACATATCCATCCACACATACAGACACAAGCAGACATATATATGTTGAGGTATGTTGATATATGTCTGCTTGTGTGACATGTCCATATATATGTTGAGGTATGTTGATATATGTCTGCTTGTGTCTGTATGTGTGGATGGATATGTGCGTGTGTGCGAGTGTATACCTGCCCTTTTTTCCCCCAAAGGTAAGTCTTTCCGCTCCCAGGATTGGAATGACTCCTTACCCTCTCCCTTAAAACCCACTTCCTTTCGTCTTCCCCTCTCCTTCCCTCTTTCCTGATGAGGCAACAGTTTGTTGCGAAAGCTTGAATTTTGTGTGTATGTTTGTGTTTGTTTGTGTGTCTATCGACCTGCCAGCGCTTTCGTTCGGTAAGTCACCTCATCTTTGTTTTTATATATAATTTTTCCCACGTGGAATGTTTCCTTCTATTATATTTATTTATTTATTTATTTCTTGTTCCGTATATCCAGTTAGTGAGTCAATCACAAGGATATGGAACGTGTCAAATTGTACAGGTTTCAATTTAAACTTACAATAAATACAAGGGCAATTCAATGGCAAATTGTACATAGTTTAAGTAAGACATACTATAAATACAGTAACAGATACAATGTCAGCTAGATAACATAACTACCATTTGACAGAAAAAGGAGTTTCAAATAAAGGTTAAAGATAAGAGCACAAAGTTAAATCAGATATTAGGCCTACAAGAGTAGGAAATGAGACACATAAAGTAGTAAAGGAGTTTTGCTATTTGGGGAGCAAAATAACTGATGATGGTCAAAATAGAGAGGATATAACATGTAGACTGGCAATGGCAAGAAAGGCGTTTCTGAAGACGAGAAATTTGTTAACATCGAGTATAGATTTAAGTGTCAGGAAGTCGTTTCTGAAAGTATTTGTATGGAGTGTAGCCATGTATGGAAGTGAAACATGGACAATAAATAGTTTAGACAAGAAGAGAATAGAAGCTTTTGAAATGTGGTGCTACAGAAGAATGCTGAAGATTAGATGGGTAGATCACATAACTAATGAGGAGGTATTGAACAGAATTGGGGAAAAGATGAGTTTGTGGCACAACTTGACAAGAAGAAGGGACCGGTTGGTAGGACATATTCTGAGGCATCAAGGGATCACAAATTTAGCATTGGAGGGCAGTGTGGAGGGTAAAAATCATAGAGGGAGACCAAGAGATGAATACACTAAGCAGATTCAGAAGGATGTGGGTTGCAATAAGTACTGGGAGATGAAGAAGCTTGCACAGGATGGAGTAGCATGGAGAGCTGCATCAAACCAGTCTCAGGACTGAAGACAACAACAACAACAACATTGTAATTATGTATATTTTTGTTCATCAAACCTGCACAGTTCATTTTTAAGAACATATTAGTTTCACATATGTATAGGGCAAGCATTGTCAGTGTTTCTAATTTTTTGAATCAATACCAGAGAAGAAAAGTTGCTACTCACCATATAGTGGAAATGCTGAGTCGCGATAGGAACAACAAAAAGATTCAGTTCTCTGAGACTGCAGACATGTGCAAGTTGCATTTGCGTGAGCATGTGTGTGTGTGTGTGTGTCTACTGCTGACAAAGGCCTTAATGGCCGAAAGCTATGATTGTGTGAATCTTTTTATTACGCCTATCGCGACTCAGCATCTCCGCTTTATGGTGAGTAGCACCTTTCCTTCTCTGGTATTGTTACATTCCATCCTGGATTTCCCGTTTTTTGATTTCTAATTTTTTGAATTTATTTTTGCAGGAGTGCCTTGGTGATAGTTTTACAATGTACTTAATCACTTTCTTTCCCAGTTTAAGTAATCTGCCTATGTGTATACTAGCTACACTCTTCCACATGAGTATACAATAGGGAATGCGTATATAAATTAGACCATAATGCATTTTTAGTATTGTGTTGATCAACAGTTTGTGACCTTTTCTCATCAAAAATATATTTGTGCTAATTTTTGAGCATATTTTATTTATATGAGTCTCTCATGTCATGAAACTGTCCACCATCACTCTCAAAAACTTTGTGCAGTTAGCTTCTGAAATACTTGAGATCCCAAGCTTGATATTAAAATGATCTCCTTTGTCTGTCCTATTTGGTTGTATTCTCATAAAACTTGTTTTCCTTCCATTTGTAATATGTAATAGTAGGCACACAGTATTAAGCCATCAGACAAAATGTATCATAAGTTTTGATTTCTGTTATTTCTGATACGCATCAATGATGTTCCACTTGCAGCTTCAGAAGATGCAAATTTTTTGTACTTTTTGAGGATGATACAAGTGTAGGAATAAAAAATAGTACTAATTCCCTGCTGAAAAGGCAGCAGATGATGAATATTCGAAAACATCAACAGATGGTACAAGGCAAATGGATTACTAGCCTATTTAATTTTGACAATGCTCAGTACCTACAATTTAGAACTTCTCACAGAACTCCACAAGCTATAAAAATAAGTTTCTCAAACAATTAAATACAAGAAGTAGAAAGGATTAAATTTTTGGGACTACAGAGAGAGCACGGCCTCAGTTGGAAAACCCACTGCCTAGAATTAATTAAATGCCTTGGTTAAGCTATGTTCGCAGTGCAGATCACTTCTTCTATAGATGATTTAGAAATGAAGAAACTAATTTAATTTGCATATTTCCATTCAATAATGGGTTATAGGATCATTTCCTAGGCAAATGCAAGTTACAGTCTTCAGAATGCAGAAGCATTTTTCCACAACTACTTGAAATATAGAATTCTGTTATCGGGCAATTCCTCTGGTGAAAAAATCTTCTTTCACAAAAAAGGGAATCAAAACCATCAGCGCAGCAAAAAATAAGGTCTTCTAGACAATATTTCAGAAGTAAAAGCACACACTGTTATGTTCCACTATATTCAATACATGCAACATGACATGTCCAAAAACTGCCTATTGTATCCCACCATATTTATCTCACAAAGTGCGTACAGTGTCATTCAGTTTCCCCCACCAATTGGTTTTATGCAATCTGTGCTACACACAAGATTTTCATATTCTCTCGCTTACTAAGTGCGAACTATTGGTTGTGCAAAAAATGAACACAACCATTTTGTAGGAAATTTAATGTAGTTAAATTTTGTACTGGGATAAGTTTCTGCTAAAGGTCATAGTTTTTGAATTATTCAAGCAAAATGTACGAAAGTGCCCTCCAAAGCATTTTTCTTGAATAACTGTGGTGTCCAGTGAAAACTTATCCCAGTACATAATGTAACTAGTTTAAATGCCCTACAAAAATGTCCTGTTCATTTTTTCTGGAGGACTAATAGTCTGAGCATAGCGAGTGAGAGAATGTAAAAACCTCACACGTCATTTTTGAAAGTGTTGTGGGGTGCATGGAACTTCATAGGTAGGGGAGCTGAATCACTGTGTATATATTTATAAATGTATGTGTATATGTAAAAAAAGTGATGACATCAGCTGCATTTATGTGCTTAAAGATAGATAAATAATAATAATAATAATATCTAGTGTTAATTTAAGAACATCCAGCAGTAAAAAACTTTGTAAAGAATTGGGTAGTTGAAGAACACATTACAAAATATATAGTGGCTATTAATTAACGATGTTTGTCATTACCAGCGTTTCTCTAATCACAAAAAATAGTGAAAAGTATGACTGTAACACTAGAAACAAAAACAACCTCTCCAAAGACTTCAAGGAGTCACACTGATACCAAAAGGAGTGAGATGACATACCAGAGCATATTAAAAGACAGTAGATAAGGTAGTGGAGTTTAAAACTGACTGTCTATTGGACAACACCTTCTACTACATTGCAGGATATCTTCAAAAAATTCTTAAATTTAATGTTTAGGATAATGCATAACTGTCAATGGCCTTGCTGGAGTAGAACCCCAGTTCCTGTTGGATCACTGTAGTTAAATGCTACTGGGCTTGTCTAGCACTGGATGGACGACTGTCTGGGTCTGCTGAGCGCTGTTGGCTGGTGGTGTGCACTCAGCCCTTGTGAGGTCGATTGAGGAGCTACTTGACTGACAAATACTGGCTCCGGTCTCACAAACTGGCAATGGCCGGGAGCGCTGTGTGTTGACCACGTGCCCCTCCATATCTACACCCAGTGACGCCTGCCGACTGAGGGTGATATGGTGGTCAGTCGGTACTGTTGAGCCTTCCAAGGCCTGTTTGGAGGAGTTTAGTTTTTAATGTATAATTGTAATTAACACTGTATTGCAGGTGTGTACTCTCATTACACTGTTTTGTATTTAAATTAATTACCATTTGTTACCGTGGCTACATCATTTGCCAGTCATGACTGGATAGACTGTGCCAATGTTACAAGTTTAAGATTACACAAGCATTATAATAGAAGAACAAATTAGCATAAATGTAGAATTACAGTTAATGGTGTATAGAGTGTGATTTTTTAACAAGTACACATTCACTAAACACTAACGATTTCATGTAGTATTGCATTACTTAGGCAGTCCAATTTGCTCTTTCACTATCAACGAATTCAATCAAACTGTACAACGGCTTACGGCATTTAAAGACCAAGGAAGCGATGGGAGGATGAACTGCAGAAGGACCTTCAGCAGCCAGCTGTCCATAAGGATAGGATACAAAGTGCAGAAGATCACCATTTATGGAGGAAAATTGTAAGGTTGCCACATGATCTTAGGGACCGTGATCACCAATATGTATAATGTGAATTTTTTAATAGGCCCTTCCTGGAAAACTTGGCATATCTACGTTTTCCTTATTTCTTTTTTTTGTAATTGTGGATATCATTGCTGTTGCTGACTGCTTCATCATTTTCCTTCACATGTATGAGGCAGATAAAGATATATTGACTGAAAACTGTCACCACTCCTAGTCGTGTGATGATGGCTTTGCTGTTCCAGTTTTCTACCTGTTACGGCATAAAATCAAGCGCAGGCATGCCAGGCGGGAACGACAAGGAAGAGAAGGCAGTGGGAAGAAGTCAGCCAATCGCACAGTGACCGGACCTCCCTCCAGGATGACAACACAACTGCAGTGGCTCCTAAGTGAGGAGGGCATATAAGCGCCGCGATCGACTGCCGATGGGCCAGTTCAGTAGCAGCTTCAAGTTTAGCGACTTGGATAGAAGCATCAACTCTAGTCACTTTGTTTGTACTCCATATTTAGCACAGACTTGGGATTGTTTATACTAGAGAAAATCAATTATTTTGCTTGTCGCCCTTTGCTTACGACACATCTGTGTAATTGCAAAAGTTAAGTATTGTAGTTTTCTTATTGTAATAAAACTCAGTAATACGACTATTTGATTGTTTGTCTGGCGAACCGAGTATGCAGGCTTCCAATAGACACTACACTGCCCGATTGCAAACGACTCTGTGCCCGAGGTGTCTGCAGCGGTGGTAGCACATTTTACAAGAAGAGCCACGTAAACAGCTGCGTCTTGTACGAATTTTATTAAGGCACGAATTTATTAAGGCGCGTTTCTTAATGGAATTGGTTTAAGTTGCAGCTGTCCATTTATGTCAAATATTTTGATACTTGCAAACAGAATCTATATGGTTCCCGTTGATGTAGCATCATGAAATTTGGCAAAGGGCAAGGTTAACGGTACAAGTAAAGGAAAGAAATCCGAAAAGTGTTAATTTGTAATTATATCATAGGGAAAAATACTTCTATTTTAATTTGTTGTTCAAATTCCTGTCTGTCCATCTGTTAAAACCCTGTTTGTCGGGAACGGGTACACACAACACGTTGACATCTCGCATAATTAGGCCTAGGGTCGGTTGGCGGTGAAAAAACTTAAGCTATTAAGTTAATGCAATCAAAAGATACGGTCATCTATGTCACATATTTTAGCGTACGTCCCATAGACGTAAAAACATTAAGAAACAAGGTTTCACAGTACAAGTAAAGGAAGAAAACCTGGAGTTGTAAATGTGTGGTAGCATCTCACGAAAAAAATTTCTTTTGTCATTTGTCAATCGACTTCAAACTTAAAATTAAAACATTGTCGAAAGCCTTGGACTTACTGGGACCGATATCTTACCCGTATCCCGTATCAGTGTCGATAATAGGTAAAAATCGTCGATTCTCAGAGTGGATGAACTGTGACATATCAGTTTGTACGGAGCTCTCAGTTCGTGAGTCCTACCTGCACCTCGACCCTTTTTTTCCGGAGTGGTAGTACTTTCTTGCAGCCTGTAGAGTGACCTCATAGTAACAAGCCATAGCTGACACGATTGTGAAACAGTGAACAACGCCGTTAAGCAATTAATACTGATCAATCATCACATGTTTTAGTTTTCTGAGGAGGCGTATGAATCGTGACACTTTGTCACACAGATCTGCGATGTGTTCTTGCCTAGTGAGCTTGCTGTCCACTTTGGACCCCAGAAGTGTCACTGACCGTATACAGTTAGCATATCTTTCCGCGTCCCTGGGACCACTACCTGTGGAATCCATGGAATATGACTAATGTAAGGTAATACAATGCCCAATTATCTGCCAGACGGCAGTTTAACTAGCAATGTATCAAAAAATACCAGTAACCTATTGATTTCAGGATCAATATTTATTAGACGTTACCATTTTGTAATGGCAAAAGGGTCGCTGTTTGGAACATGCGACAATTTTATATTGCTAAGAGCATTTTCGCTGTTGAATGAACAAGTAGAGGAACACGATACCGCTGCTCATTTTCGTAATGCTGAATACAAGGTGAGAATCTAAGAACAAGATGCTTGTCTACATGTGAACAAAACGGCAACAGCAACAAAGTTAGCTTCGCACCAGGCGCTTTGGAAGCAACACCAGTTTATCTCGCGCCAAGTGAAGACGCCCGCAGGCTTACCACGCGCTGAATCCAGCCATAAATATTCTCCTGCAGGCAGGTGCGTGGGAAATGGGACGCGCCGCTGGATGATGCAACGCTGACGTGGGGCCTCATCTGTCTGCCCAGACTTCCGCGACTGCTGCTCAAATTACACAGTTACGAGACGCTGCAGTTCTTGTCCGTGGCTCAGACTGCACTTCAGATAGTGTGTATCAAGCTTTATCTGTAATTTTCTGCATTGATATTTCACTATTACAGAAAAAAATGTCCTTCCACTATGTATATCAAGAGTGCAGCCGGATGACACATTAAAAACTGGAATTCTTGTATTGTATAGCATAGTCTTTGTATTCGTGTTGCATAAAATTGAGAAGAGTGTATTTTTTTGCGACCTCCTCTGTCAATACCGTCGCGAACGCAACTCTATGTACCGATATTTCGCGCTATAGTGTCGCCATCACTATCGCTTGGACACATTCTACCCTACTACATCAGGGGAGAGTAACTGCACAACTCCTCCACTGAATCCTTAAAACGTGCGTTTACTGACGCCATAGATGAGGCAGCTTGCCAACAACATACCCCAGCAACATTACGTGATAATATTACAGCTACAACAGTATGTACAGCATGATTGTCGGACATTATTGCCAGGCAATATTTGCGGCAATACATTTCCCGGCCAGAAGGGCTACACGGGCAATTGTATCGCTGTGCAATTGACGAAAGGGAGTTAGTGATAGTGTGGGTCTCCTGTTTTTGCTTTCCACAAAGAAAAAAGAAAAGATACGATACTAGAAAAAGAGAAACTGGACATCGCCGATGCGTTCTTTTTTAAGCAGCGCAGAAGGTGTGTCCGCACGATGCCTTTTCTCTGATCAACTTCGCATGCATAAATTTCCGATAGCGCCACTACGCAACCATATTTGTGCATGCGTAATTTCCTGGAAATGTAGGCCGTGCGTAAAGCGCACTGCTTCCCACCTTCGGTCGGAATCTTTGCGCCTAGGATCCATGTCTGTTTCATTGTGTAGTGTGTTGAGGTGATGCTGTGAAACAATTTATGTGCAATAATGTCTTGATTCTAAAGGAAGAACGCTCGAATTTATAGTTGATTACAGACAAAGATATGTCGCATGGAATGCTGCTTCTAAAGGTAATTCGAATAAAAATTTGTGATGTGATGCCTTGAGAGTCAAGTATTGGATAAAAAATGCCCGATCGTATTACTGTAAAGAAAAGACACCCAGTATCGTAAATTTCGAAATAGAAGAATAAGCCAGAAATTTTTGAAAAATGTATATGAAAACTATGAACGAATATTCACGTTATGACGACTTAAAAGCACAAGTGAGGAGCCAGGCATGAGTGGGGTTTGAGTAGCTCCTCAACAAACATCTAGAAATAGAGATGAAGGACACTGATGGCGCAAAAACTACAAAACTGGAAAACACAACATGCGCCCTAGTGGATACTGGCATCTATGAAAATCCCAAATCTATCCAATCCGAGGATGTTAATCTGCATATACACTACTGGCCATTAAAGTTGCTACACCAAGAAGAAATGCAGATGATAAACGGGTACTCATTGACAAATATATTATACTAGAACTTACATGTGATTACATTTTTAGGCAATTTGGGTGCATAGATTCTGAGAAATCAGTACTCAGAGCAACCACCTCTGCCGTAATAACGGCCTCGATACGCCTGGGCAATGAGTCAAACAGAGCTTGGATGGCGTGTACAGGTACAGCTGCCCATGCAGCTTCAACACGATACCACAGTTCATCAAGAGTAGTGACTGGCGTATTGTGACGAGCCAGTTCCTCGGCCACGGTTGCCCAGACGTTTTCAATTGGTGAGAGATCTGGAGAATGTGCTGGCCAGGGCAGCAGTCGAACATTTTCTGTATCCAAAAAGGCCCGGATAGGACCTGTAACATGCGGTCGTGTATTATTCTGCTGGAATGTAGGATTTAGCAGGGATCGAATGCAGGGTAGAGGCACGAGTCGTAACACATCTGAAATGTAACGTCCACTGTTCAAAGTGCCGTCAATGCGAACAAGAGGTGACCGAGACGCGTATCCAGTGGCACCCCATACCATCACGGCGGGTGATACGCCAGTATGGCGATGACGAGTAAACGCTTCCAATGTGCGTTCACCGCGATGTCGCCAAACACGGATGCGACCATCATGATGCTGTAAACAGAACCTGGATTCATCCGAAAAAATGACGTTCTGCCATTCGTGCACACAGGTTCGTCGTTGAGTAAGCTCCTATCTGTGATGCAGCGTCGAGGGTAACCGCAGCCGTGGTCTCCGAGCTGATAGTTCGTGCTGCTGCAAACGTCGTCAAACTGTTCGTGCAGATGGTTGTTGTCTTGTAAACGTCCTCGTTGACTCAGCGATCGAGACGTGGCTGCACGTTCCGTTACAGCCATGCGGATAAGATGCCTTTCATCTCGACTGCTAGTGATACGAGGCCGTTGGGATTCAGCACGGCGTTCCGTATTACCCTACTGAACCCACCGATTCCATATTCTGCTAACAGTCATTCGATCTCGACCAACGCGAGCAGCAATGTCGCGATACGATAAACCGCAATCGCGATAGGCTACAATCCGATCTTTATCAAAGTCGGAAACGTAATGGTACGCATTTCTCCTCCTTACACGGGGCATCACAACAATGTTTCACCAGGCAACGCCGGTCAACTGCTGTTTGTGTATGAGAAATCGGTTGGAAACTTCCCTCATGTCAGCACGTTGTAGGTGTCGCCACCGGCGCCAACGTTGTGTGAATGCTCTGAAAAGCTAATCATTTGCATATCACAGCATCTTTTTCCTGTCGGTTAAATTTCGCGTCTGTAGCACGTCATCTTCGTGGTGTTGCAATTTTAATGGCCAGTAGTGTAATCTTCCGTGACTGAAGTTGTGCAAACAACTTTTCTTATAAAATAAAATACAAATGTTTTGTTTTGAAATTCGAAGTACATAGTTCAAACTGGTAAGTAAATCGCCGGTTACTAACTAACGAATTGTTATTACCAGCCCTTTCGGTGCAATTTCCCAAGCAGAAAATCTAAAATCTCCTCCTGAAATTTGTAAACAAAACGCTATCGTCACTTTGTGTTCTTCGTACATTTGTTTTTTAGATACTTTACAGCTACAGTCGCTTTTACGTGTCATTTTTCTGTTGACTTTTCGTCACAAGAAACACAGCACAAGATCCCAAGCAAAGGAGCGGATCCATAGCAGACTGCTCGCGCAACGAGGCAACGTGTGGGCACGACAACGCCCATGTGTGCATGCGTTCTTTTCGCAAATGTGTGTGCATGCCCGTTATTCCTGTGCATCTGCGATTGCTGACGGAGAAAGAGGTATCGTGCGGACATGCTTTACGCGAACTGCTTTCGAAGCTTTAATTTGTGAACTGATGCTGTGTACATACATTTAATTTCACCATAATGTCGAAGCATTGTACTGAAATCTCGGAAAATCGAATAGTCTGAGAATTAGTAAGACCGATACCAATACGGGAGACTGTACACCAACTAGACTGGCCCTCATCCTTCGGTATTTGGCAATTAGCAATTGATATGAATGTTTGACATAACTTTTTAGAGTGCACTCCTCATCAATTTGCTTCTTGATAGCATAAATTCGCAACATTTTTATAGAAGGACCGAAGAATTCATTACGGTAAGTTAGAAATAATACCCATATGATTCTACTGATAATTTATTACGGTTCAACTAAATGTAAATGTCGTGTGACTAGGGCCTCCAGTCGGGTAGACCGTTCGCCGGGTGCAAGTCTTTCGATTTGACGCCACTTCGGTGACTTGCGCGTCGATGGGGATGAAATGACGATGATTAGGACAACACAACACCCAGTCCCTGAGCGGAGAAAATCTCCGACCCCGGGAATCGAACCCTGGCGCTTATGAGTGACATTCTGTTGCGCTGACCACTCAGCTACCGGGGGCGGACACGGTTCACCTGTACCGATACTATAAGAGAACTATGGATTTTATACATGAGATACAGCAGCGATCAGAGCAATGGGACGTAGAAAGTAGTGTATAAAAGAGCGTAATCATTCTGCAAAGGTTCGAAAACTTCAAAATTGTTAGCTTCACCCATATTTCCGAGCTCGTCAGCAGCCGCTTGCCAACTGTCTTTTTACATATTGCTGTTTTCGTGTAGATTAGCTTGTACGTCCCATAGTTCTGGCCATACATGCACCACAAATATGAATTTCATACAAGTTCACCTGCGGTCATTCATGAACAGCTACAGAAGAGATCATCTCTCGTCAAATGGTTGATCGCTGACGTTGCATGTTCAGAGAAGGAAGACAGAGTGCGAAAGGTGATGTTCAAAGTAGGCATCGCTCCACATCCTCGTATATAAACAACACTACTACAGCACAGGACGTGGAGCTGGCTGTGCGACAATTCTTTGCATCGCAGGGCACCTAGTTTTAGCAGAGTGGCTTCTTCAGACTGGTTGCTCACTACGACAAGTGTCTCAACGTCATTGGCTACTATGTTGAAAATAGTGCAAGGTGTATTGTTCATGCTACCATGGTGTATGCTATTTGTTTCGGGCAATAAACTTTCCATGTGAAAAACAGTGCTGAAACTTACTTTCGGAAATCCCTTGTATATGTCTGGGTAAGACGCAACACCTCTACCATTTTGGTAGATTCCAGCGCTACTTTATTTTTATACTTGAGCATAGTTTCCATAGCTCTGGAAACTCGTGATACAGTGAGATAAATTGTAAAAAGTCATTTTCACTGAACGTATGTGATGAACATCAGCATAAACAATGTCCACCATCTTGCCAAACTCTGCGTCAGTCAAAATATCTTTCAAACACGTCAAACACGTTGTATACACTCCTGGAAATTGAAATAAGAACACCGTGAATTCATTGTCCCAGGAAGGGGAAACTTTATTGACACATTCCTGGGGTCAGATACATCACATGATCACACTGACAGAACCACAGGCACATAGACACAGGCAACAGAGCATGCACAATGTCGGCACTAGTACAGTGTATATCCACCTTTCGCAGCAATGCAGGCTGCTATTCTCCCATGGAGACGATCGTAGAGATGCTGGATGTAGTCCTGTGGTACGGCTTGCCATGCCATTTCCACCTGGCGCCTCAGTTGGACCAGCGTTCGTGCTGGACGTGCAGACCGCGTGAGACGACGCTTCATCCAGTCCCAAACATGCTCAATGGGGGACAGAACCGGAGATCTTGCTGGCCAGGGTAGTTGACTTACACCTTCTAGAGCACGTTGGGTGGCACGGGATACATGCGGACGTACATTGTCCTGTTGGAACAGCAAGTTCCCTTGCCGGTCTAGGAATGGTAGAACGATGGGTTCGATGACGGTTTGGATGTACCGTGCACTATTCAGTGTCCCCTCGACGATCACCAGTGGTGTACGGCCAGTGTAGGAGATCGCTCCCCACACCATGATGCCGGGTGTTGGCCCTGTGTGCCTCGGTCGTATGCAGTCCTGATTGTGGCGCTCACCTGCACGGCGCCAAACACGCATACGACCATCATTGGCACCAAGGCAGAAGCGACTCTCATCGCTGAAGACGACACGTCTCCATTCGTCCCTGCATTCACGCCTGTCGCGACACCACTGGAGGCGGGCTGCACGATGTTGGGGCGTGAGCGGAAGACGGCCTAACGGTGTGCGGGACCGTAGCCCAGCTTCATGGAGACGGTTGCGAATGGTCCTCGCCGATACCCCAGGAGCAACAGTGTCCCTAATTTGCTGGGAAGTGGCGGTGCGGTCCCCTACGGTACTGCGTAGGATCCTACGGTCTTGGCGTGCATCCGTGCGTCGCTGCGGTCCGGTCCCAGGTCGACGGGAAAGTGCACCTTCCGCCGACCACTGGCGACAACATCGATGTACTGTGGAGACCTCACGCCCCACGTGTTGAGCAATTCGGCGGTACGTCCACCCGGCCTCCCGCATGCCCACTATACGCCCTCGCTCAAAGTTCGTCAACTGCACATACGGTTCACGTCCATGCTGTCGCGGCATGCTACCAGTGTTAAAGACTGCAATGGAGCTCCGTATGCCACGGCAAACTGGCTGACACTGACGGCGGCGGTGCACAAATGCTGCGCAGCTAGCGCCATTCGACGGCCAACACCGCGGTTCCTGGTGTGTCCGCTGTGCCGTGCGTGTGATCATTGCTTGTACAGCCCTCTCGCAGTGTCCGGAGCAAGTATGGTGGGTCTGACACACCGGTGTCAATGTGTTCTTTTTTCCATTTCCAGGAGTGTATTAACAAAAGGTCAAACAGTACCGCACAAGTTAAATATTTGGCAGTCATACTAAAGTTTTGACGTATGGTTTGATGGCCTATTTGGGGCCTTTTGTGGTGTGCTAGGTTACTGTTGCGCACGGCTTTCAGTGGGCACCAGAACAGCATATGTATACTTGCAAACAACAAAAAAGTAAGAATGTAACTTTTTTATAGGTTATAGTTAAAGTTTATTATTACCTTTCATATCAAAACTTAGGTATTTTCTGAGCTGAATCATGAAAATTCTTGCGTTAATATACCTGTAGATTTACAAAGTCTTAAATGTGCGTGCAGGCAATTAATCGAAAAATTCCCGTTTCAGTTCTCTGTACATCACAGTAGTTAACTTGACATTAGAATCAATATTATTAATATAAACTGCTAAAGGTGTGTAATGTTACGAAGTCAGTTACCCTTGACATTAGGGTAAATATTATTCATATGAACGGCTAAAGGCGTATAGTGTTACTATGTCAAATCACGAAGGTGTCATAATGGAAAGGACATTCAATTATGTGTGTCGGAGGCCGATTGCAAGACAGGTTCTGACTACGAGAGGAGGCACCAGTAGTCGTTCCGACAGAACGCCGCTCTCTGATGACTGTGGTCAAGGTCGGTCAAAACTGGATGAGTTACTCTGATCTGGCGCTACTTATTTACAAGGAATACGAGTGAAAGGCGACATGTTCCCCGTCTGAGACGAAGATAATGGAGAAGAGAGAGTTTTTTTATTACTTTGCTGCATGCTTGCTATTAGCGCAAGTCAAGCTTGTTTGTGACCCGAGGCATATTTCTGTATTAATTTCTTCCAGAGTAGTTGTATTTTGTGCTAATCAAGTACACGGATAAACTGGAACCCCATGCAACCACAAAAGTTTCGGTTGAGGCTGTTGATGACCAGTAGAAAGTTATCCTAATTTAGTCGAAGCTGATAAGGCGTCTGCTCCTCTATTTTTAACAAGTAAGAAATGCTTAACGTAACTCAGACGCAGGTGCGATGATGATCCACGTAAAGGGCGTTGGGAAACGACCACCTTAAGTGAAGACGTCGGGAGTACTCACAATGTGATAGGTCTATCTGACGATTGACAATTGAAGGTATTGGAAATAACGAATGTCATAGGTACAACAGAAAAAGAGTACACTTTACGTGAGAAGTTAACTATGAGAAAACTCTGTGCAAGGGGGAAGCTGCATTTGTCGAATGCTGACCAAAAACTAGTGGGAAAACGGATTTCTCGACAGTTTTTTGGACTGTTTTCAAGAGAATCGGATTGATTTTGTGCAGCGAATGGTTACCATGGATGAGAAGCGAGTGCGCAACTCCATGCCAGAAACGAAAAAGCAATCAAGGCAGTGAGTGTGTCTGCAAGTCGATTTTATCTCTTGGTAAAGCTATGGAAAATGCGTTCTCGGATGCAGAGAGGCTCTTCTTGGTAGTTATCTAGCTAAGAGCTGAAAGTCTAGTCTGACTGAACGAAAATAAAATACGTGGGAAAAGACCTGGACTGCAAAAGGAAAAAAGAATCCGAACAGTACACTTGCTCACAAAGATGCTATGGAATTTGGAAAACAGAAAGATTTGAAGTACGAGTTGTTAAACATGTACTCTGCTCACGCGTTTTCATAGCCTCTGACTTTCAACTGTGTCATTATTTTTTGGATGTAAAACCTTTTGAGTCGAACGAAGAGATTGTGGCAGCCATTGGCGGACATTTCACAAAAGTTCTCGGGTGGAATCTGTGGTGTCACCGCCAGACACCACACTTGCTAGGTGGTAGCTTTAAATCGGCCGCGGTCCATTAGTACATGTCGGACCCGCGTGTCGCCACTGTCAGGGATCGCAGACCGAGCGCCACCACAAGGCAGGTCTCGAGATATGGACTAGCACTCGCCCCAGTTGTACGGACAACGTAGCTAGCGATGCACACTGACGAAGCCTCGCTCATTTGCAGAGCAGATAGTTAGAATAGCCTTCAGCTAAGTCAATGGCTACGACCTAGCAAGGCGCCATTAGCAACATTGCATGTATCTAAAGAGTCTCACTTGTATCGCCACAATCTCCAGATGTACCAAAAGGATGGATTAAAGTTAAGTATTCCAGAAGCTACGTACTTTTCTTTATAGCATTCATTACGTATCCTGTTTCAGACCTCACGCCATCCTGCTTTAGCTTAGCGCGTGCCTTTCGGCTTCCTCTCATTGTGTCTAGGCTGTCTTGTCTAGACACAACATTTTTGGCGACAAGGCTTAAAAGAGGATTTCGCGTTCGTATTGCTCTAATTTACTTGTGTCATGGCTTCGCCAGATGTACTGTCCGAATTTTATCGCTTGCAGAATCAGCAGACGCAGGCGTTATTGGATGCCCTTGGACAGCTCGTCCAGGGTCAACGTGCACTGCACACCGATGCGGCCGCCGCCGCTTCACCGCTACCGCAGCCACAACATGCAGTTGCAACCCCATTTCGTCCCTATGAACCAGCTAAGGAAACATAGACGGAGTGGTCACGCCAGTTTGGATTTCATCTCAGCGCCTACAGAATTCAAGGTAACGAGCGGCAGCCTCATTTATTGTTGTGTGTAGGGGTGCAAACGTACCGTGTGATAGTGAAATTATTTCCCCGACGCGACGTAGCAACTCTGTCCTACGAAGAAATTTTGTCTGCTTTAGATGCCTATTTCAAGGAAACAGTCAATATCATTGCAAAAAGGTATACTTTCTTTCGTACAAAACGTACGGCCGGTCAAACTAATAGGGAGTGGGTTGCAACATTGCAAGGCCTTACAAGGGATTGTGCTTTTGAGTGTGAATCTGGACTCCCTTATTCAGATACTATGGTACGTGATGCAATAGCACAGAACGTTTCTGATGTTCGCATACGGGAACAGATTTTGAAACTCGTCAATCCCTCCCTTCAACAAGTGATAGACAAGCAACTTCGCCAGCCGTGTGTCACATTAACCGGCCCGCCGGGCGCACTGCACGGCCCGGTAAACTGCCCTCGCACACGTCCGCGCAGCTGCCGCCACGCTCTAAACCAGGTGTGCCGCGACAGCATACAAATGCAGTAAAATCATGCCCGCGGTGTGCTACTAGACATTCGCGTGAAAATTGCCCGTCACGCCAAGCTATTTGCTTTTTCTGTAATAAGAAAGGACATGTTCGAAGTGTTTGCCAGAAAAAGCTCAGATCAGACAATCACAACCATTCCAGGCCCTTTGCTTCGCGCCGGAATCGAACCAAGAACACTCAGGCTCGTGAACCTTCGCCCATGGACATTCATGTAGTTAATTCCACTTCGTCCAGTGCCACTGTCTCTAACAGTGACTGTGTTCATCCCACCAATAGTGTGCGTCGACGTCGCCGGAAATTACGTCACTTAGCAAGTGATGCCGTACCTGTATCAGTTCAAATTGCACGAGACAGTCGCTCTTGTCGTCAGCAGGACAATAAACTTTTTGTAGATTTGGACTTTAATGGCAAGGTCATACCATTCCAGCTCGATATCAGAGCTGCAGTTTCATTGATCAATCACGACACGTACAAACAACTGGGCAAACCTCCGTTGCGTGCCACAAATGTTAAGTTACATAGTTATTCAGGTCAGAATATCCCTGTGTTAGGACAGTGCACTCTGCTTGCAACATACAAGGAACAAACAAAACTTGTGTCATTTTACGTTCTTCGTTCTTCTACTGCAGTGAACTTGTTTGGTTTAGATTTATTTCAGTTGTTTAACTTGTCTATAGTCAATCAGGTAATATCGGTGAACGAGACTGTGCCTTCAGCCAGCGTTTCTAGTCTATGTGAAGAATTTGCAGACATTTTTGCACCGGGCTTAGGTTGCACTCAGAACTATGAAGCACATTTGGAACTGAAAGTCAACGCGCAACCGAAATTTTTCAGAGCGCGCAATGTTCCTCACGCATTGCGTGATGGGGTCGCAAGAACATTACACGATTTAGAATCACAAGGTGTGAGTGAATGTGCGCAATGCCTCTTCCATTTCAGCTCCGCTTCATCGCTTACGCCGTACAGGTGTTCCGTTCGTCTGGACGACGGAATGCGACCGCGCTTTTCGCCAGTTGAAATCGGCGTTGCTTTCTAATACTTGCCTTACGCCATTCGATCCCCAGAAACCCCTTTTGTTGATGGTAGATGCATCGGATTTCGGGATCGGTGCGTTGCTTGCACACAAAGATGGATCGCATGATCGCCCTATTGCCTTTGCGTCCAAATTGCTCTCGTCTGCGCAAAGAAATTATTCACAGATAGAGAAAGAAGCTTTGGCTCTCGTGTTTGGTGTTACTAAGTTCCATGATTTCTTGTATGGTCGTCTGGAATGCTCGATGGTTGGTTCTGGTAGATGCCTTCAGTAATTTTCCTTTTGTTGTCCGGATGTCTTCCACGACGTCATCTGCCACCATCCAAGCGTTGTCTGCTATCTTTTGCATCGAAGGTCTTCTGCAGACTATTGTTTCCGACAATGGCCCACAATTCATATCCGCAGAATTTCAGTCATTCTGCTAGGCCAATGGTATTCAACATCTGACATCCGCGCCGTTTTCGCCTCAGTCAAACGGTGCCACTGAACGATTGGTCCGGACTTTCAAGTCACAGATGTTGAAGTTGAAAGCATCGCATTCTCGGGAGGACGTGTTGTTGCTCTTTTTGTCATCGTATCGCTCTCAGCCCCGAGATGGTCGCTCGCCGGCTGAGTTGCTCCACAGTCGTCCTCATCGAACCTTGATGTCTTCGCTGCACCCGCCGCATCAGGTTCCTGTGCAGCGGCAGACTTCTGCTTTTGCTCCAGGCGACGTTGTATTCTATCGCAACTATCGAGGTTCACGGCGTTGGCTCGCAGGGTGCATTCTTCGCTGCCTCGGCCGCGCGATGTATTTGGTTTTGGGGGCCTCTGGTGAGGTGCGTCGGCATCTCAATCAGCTGCGCCTCTGTCGTCGCACGGGTTCTGCCGCTCCCCGTCTGCTTTCAGCGACGGTGCCATCCGGTCAGCGCCCTGGGGACCCATCTACTGGCTCGCCTCATCCCCAGGTGTTACCGACAATGCCTTCCATTTTGCTCCATGGCGACGAGCCGTTGCCGCCTCCGCCGCCGCCGCCTTTCCTCCAGCCGGCGCCGCCCGCAGTGGACGCTTCGCTGCAGCCGCCAAGCGCCTCCCTGGGTCACGCGCCGCCGATCGCTTCCCGTGACCAGCTGTCCTCCGCCATGGAACTTTTGCCCGCTCCGGACCACATGACGTCATCGCACGTCGGATACCCCGACGCAATGGAGGTCGACCCTTCGGCCCCTCCTGTCTCTTTACGGGCGCATACACCGCATGTTGACGTGCACCCTGGACTAGGTTTTCAGGTGTTTCCTAGATCCCCTCGGACCGAATGGCCGGGTGCGGGTGGCACAGCCTCGCCTGTTGTTAGGCTCCCCACCTCATCGCATACGTCAACATGGGGTCCTCCCCACGGTGGGGGGAAGCCTTATAACACGACCGTTCGCCGATTTGCGGGGGAGGAATGTGGTGTCACCCCCAGACACCACATTTGCTAGGTGGTAACTTTAAATCGGCCGCGGTCCATTAGTACATGTCGGACCCGCGTGTCGCCACTGTCAGGGATCGCAGACCGAGCGCCACCACAAGGCAGGTCTCGAGATACGGACTAGCACTCGCCCCAGTTGTACGGACGACGTAGCTAGCGATGCACACTGACGAAGCCTCGCTCATTTGCAGAGCAGATAGTTAGAATAGCCTTCAGCTAAGTCAATGGCTACGACCTAGCAAGGCGCCATTAGTAACATTGCATGTATCTAAAGAGTCTCACTTGTATCGCCACAATCTCCAGATGTACCAAAAGGATGGATTAAAGTTAAGTATTCCAGAAGCTACGTACTTTTCTTTATAGCATTCATTACGTATCCTGTTTCAGACCTCACGCCATCCTGCTTTAGCTTAGCGCATGCCTTTCGGCTTCCTCTCATTGTGTCTAGGCTGTCTTGTCTAGACACAACAGAATCTACTCGCTGGAAAAATGGAGGACAAAGTTCATTGAGCCAAAAGAGGACTAAGTCGAAAACTAAGTGCATTTGCGCATCTCTCGCCTCAAAACGCCTCCTTTACTGCCAGACCAATAACTTTTCACCTTGCGTTCATACTTTGACTAATACGTCTCCACAGAGGAGTTCATTCCCATATCACTTTTGAAATACACCAAGGTGGCGACAGCAGTTTGCAGTAGCGGACGACGAGCAGATCTTTGGAAATAATGGAACAGCGGAACGAGTTCCATAGTTTATGAACCCAATATAAACTGTAAATGTCGTATGGGATTGTTGACTGGTCTTTCCCACGAGGTGAGTTTAGCTGCCTGCATTCTGTTCATCATAAGAATAAACCTGTTGTAATCATGACTGCAGGTATTCTTCCGCGTTTGACTGAAACTCATTGGATTTCTATTCAGGTGGAGTGGAAGGCAAGCTATGTCCAGTACAGTCAAGTGCGATCATAAGGACTCGTTTTATGCTGTAAAAAGCGGTAATGCGGTACAACAGCTTTACCGGCGCATGTAACTTAACACAGCACTGCGCAGCCAGCGGTCCAACTAAACTAAAATGATGACAGCAGCTGCCGTTCAGATGTAAAAAAGAGACGAGCAGAGAAACAATATAGCTTCGAATGTCATTTAATTTTTAAAAAGAATGAAATAATATTCGGCAAAACTTC
Source organism: Schistocerca serialis cubense (assembly GCF_023864345.2). Classification (NCBI taxonomy): domain Eukaryota; kingdom Metazoa; phylum Arthropoda; class Insecta; order Orthoptera; family Acrididae; genus Schistocerca; species Schistocerca serialis. The sequence goes on from NC_064639.1 coordinate 1,129,114,462, forward strand.
AGCAATACCACACGCTTCTTAGGCGACCAGACGAAAGGCACAAAATGCTCTCGTTCGCACCTAGCATTGTATTCTAATTACAAACAAGAGAGATAATTGAGATTTTCACTCTGCAGCGGAGTGTGCGCTGATATGAAACTTCCTGGCAGATTAAAACTGTGTGCCCGACCGAGACTCGAACTCGGGACCTTTGCCTTTCGCGGGCAAGTGCTCTACCAACTGAGCTACCGAAGCACGACTCACGCCCGGTACTCACAGCTTTACTTCTGCCAGTACCTCGTCTCCTATCTTCCAAACTTTACAGAAGCTCTCCTGCGAACCTTGCAGAACTAGCACTCCTGAAAGATAGGATTTTGCGGAGACATGGCTTAGCCACAGCCTGGGGGATGTTTCCAGAATGAGATTTTCACTCTGCAGCGGAGTGTGCGCTGATATGAAACTTCCTGGCAGATTAAAACTGTGTGCCCGACCGAGACTCGAACTCGGGACCTTTGCCTTTCGCGGGCAAGTGCTCTACCAACTGAGCTACCGAAGCACGATTCACGTCCGGTATTCACAGCTTTACTTCTGCCAGTACCTCGTCTCCTACCTTCCAATCTCATTCTGGAAACATCCCCCAGGCTGTGGCTAAGCCATGTCTCCGCAATATCCTTTCTTTCAGGAGTGCTAGTTCTGCAAGGTTCGCAGGAGAGCTTCTGTAAAGTTTGGAAGGTAGGAGACGAGGTACTGGCAGAAGTAAAGCTGTGAGTACCGGGCGTGAGTCATGCTTCGGTAGCTCAGTTGGTAGAGCACTTGCCCGCGAAAGGCAAAGGTCCCGAGTTCGAGTCTCGGTTGGGCACACAGTTTTAATCTGCCAGGAAGTTTCATATCAGCGCACACTCCGCTGCAGAGTGAAAATCTCATTCTGGAAACATCCCCCAGGCTGTGGCTAAGCCATGTCTCCGCAAAATCCTATCTTTCAGGAGTGCTAGTTCTGCAAGGTTCGCAGGAGAGCTTCTGTAAAGTTTGGAAGGTAGGAGACGAGGTACTGGCAGAAGTAAAGCTGTGGGTACCGGGCGTGAGTCGTGCTTCGGTAGCTCAGTTGGTAGAGCACTTGCCCGCGAAAGGCAAAGGTCCCGAGTTCGAGTCTCGGTCGGGCACACAGTTTTAATCTGCCAGGAAGTTTCAAGAGAGATAATTTCTTACTTAAACATATGGTAATTTTTCTGAGCGATATATGTCTGATGCAAAAGCATACTGCATAGATTTCACCGTATTATTGAATACTGAAGCCACTAAAGATATTATTTACAATCAGTCGTCCACTAATCTCTTAGTTCCTCCCTTAGCGGAAGCTGAAAATATATTTCAGTTCTGGAACTGTCATTTGCTACGTCGATACCAAGTTGATCAACAAGATAATTCACGAAGCCATCCAGGCGCCGCATTTTCAGCTCTTAATGACGAGCCGTTCTATGTCTCGCAATCGTTCGTCAGTGACATGTTTTTAAGCTGCGTGCGTTAGTTCCAGTAAGTCTGGCAGCTTAACAAGATGGCTCCACGTCAGTTCTGTTGGGTTCACTTTGTAATGGTACAGTGGCAACGCAAAAATACAGCATTTGTACAGTGTGCTCGAAGCTGTGAAAATTATTGTTTTTCATGTTTCTACCCGCTACCGATTAAACTATACATCGAATGTGTATTTGTATCTCAACTGTCCTTGGAAAACTTCAAAGCCGATTTTTTTCTGTAAATTTATGAAAAACATTTAGAACAACCTATTTTTTGGCATTTTTAACCGTGATTTACGAGCGTGTTTCACTATGGAGTAGAAAGTAGCCTCAGCCATTTTCATACGGCACCTTAACAGCGCAACAGTACAGAGACTGTGTCTGTACACGATTTTTTAAATAAAAAGTACATAGCTAAAGCGTGATTAAGAAAAATGTCGACGGTTGTGAATACATTAGAATATCTTTAAGTTTTATGTTACGCAACTTAATAATAAGGTACCTAATACATAAGTAGGACCTACTTCCAAGAGTGTAACAATGTTACGGCTTCTGACAAATCGTCGCGTTTGTGTTAGTTTATATAAGGTTTATTCTTATGATCAAGAGAGTATAGTCGGAAAGTTTCTTCCTCCTCCCACATAGGCTCCTGCGGAGTGTGAGTGTAGTGTTATATGTGTACTTGTGAAGTGTAGGTGAATGTAATGGATGCCTTTTAGTGTAGTGTTACGTTTGTGAGGATGTGACGATGTTGAGAGAAGGGAGATGACGAAACCCCGTGCCGGCACGTAGCCTACACCTTTCGAAGAGAAGCGAGGGGGCGGACGAGCTAAACGCACTCAACCGACGTACGGACCGCCATCGACAATCTCATGTTCCCTCACCTCATGAGGCACTGCGAACAAGAGGTGACCGAGACGTGTAACCAATGGCACCCCATACCATCACGCCGGGTGATACGCCAGTATGGCGATGACGAATACACGCTTCCAATGTGCGTTCAGCGCGATGTCGCCAAACACGGATGCGACCATCATGATGTTGTAAACAGAACCTGGATTCATCCGAAAAAATGACGTTTTACCATTCGTGCACCCAGGTTCGTCGTTGAGTACACCATCGCAGGCGCTCCTGTCTGTGATGCAGCGTCAAGGGTACCCGCAGCCACAGTCTCCGAGCTGATAGTCCATGCTGCTGCAAACGTCGTTGAACTGTTCGTGCAGATGGTTATTGTCTTGCAAACGTCCCCATCTGTTGACTCAGGGATCGAGACGTGGCTATACGATCCGTTACAGCCATGCGGATAAGATGCCTGTCATCTCGACTGCTAGTGATACGAGGCCGTTGGTATCCAGCACGGCGTTTCGTATTACCCTCCTGAACCCATCGATTCCATATTCAGCTAACAGTCATTGGATCTCGACCAACGCGAGCAGCAATGTCGCGATACGATAAACCGCAATCGCAATAGGTTACAATCCGACCTTTATCAGCGTCGGAAACGTGATGGTACGCATTTATCCTCCTTACACTAGGCATCACAACAACGTTTCACCAGGAAACGCCGGTCAACTGCTGTTTGTGTATGAGAAATCGGATTGAAAATTTCCTTATCTCAACACGTTGTAGGTGTCGCCACCGGCGCCAGCGTTGTGTGAATGCTCTGAAAAGCTAATCATTTGCATATCACAGCATCTTATTCCTGTTGGTTAAATTTGGCGTCTGTAGCATGTAGTCTTCGTGATGTAGCAATGGCCAGTAGTGTAATTGGGATTATAATTGCAGTGTGCACTCAAATAGACAACAGAAGCATGTAAAAAAACTTTCAAGAGTCTGACTCACCTGTGGTAAAAAAAAAACGGACAACACGAGTGGTAGGTGCAAGTACTTTCTAGAATAAGGAAGTCGTTTCATTCTTACCTGGTTTCACTTCGAAAACAAGCAGCTGTGGTCCGAGTGCCCCAGGAAAGTGTTCACCGAAGTGTTTTCAAATTTCGCTCGTCCAAGCAGCAGATTGCACAAAAACTTGAGAACGATGTCCAGCTGGTATTCGCATTCTGCCAGCAGTTGGAGACGAGCCTGAACGAGGACACTGTGTTTATAAAAGTCGTGATCCAAGCGGCCAGTGTGACTGACGGCCACGCTGGCGAAAGGTTTTCGATTCGCAGGACTTCTAAGGACTGTTCCTTTGTTGGAAGTCTTAAAACGGTAGGCACCTAGCTTCAAGAGAACACGAAGACGCTTGAAGGGGAAACAATGATAGTTCTGCAGGCCGTACAGTAACAGTGGGGAGACGCCTGTCCATATTAACGTCTAAATACACTCCTGGAAATTGAAATAAGAACACCGTGAATTCATTGTCCCAGGAAGGGGAAACTTTATTGACACATTCCTGGGGTCAGATACATCACATGATCACACTGACAGAACCACAGGCACATAGACACAGGCAACAGAGCATGCACAATGTCGGCACTAGTACAGTGTATATCCACCTTTCGCAGCAATGCAGGCTGCTATTCTCCCATGGAGACGATCGTAGAGATGCTGGATGTAGTCCTGTGGTACGGCTTGCCATGCCATTTCCACCTGGCGCCTCAGTTGGACCAGCGTTCGTGCTGGACGTGCAGACCGCGTGAGACGACGCTTCATCCAGTCCCAAACATGCTCAATGGGGGACAGAACCGGAGATCTTGCTGGCCAGGGTAGTTGACTTACACCTTCTAGAGCACGTTGGGTGGCACGGGATACATGCGGACGTACATTGTCCTGTTGGAACAGCAAGTTCCCTTGCCGGTCTAGGAATGGTAGAACGATGGGTTCGATGACGGTTTGGATGTACCGTGCACTATTCAGTGTCCCCTCGACGATCACCAGTGGTGTACGGCCAGTGTAGGAGATCGCTCCCCACACCATGATGCCGGGTGTTGGCCCTGTGTGCCTCGGTCGTATGCAGTCCTGATTGTGGCGCTCACCTGCACGGCGCCAAACACGCATACGACCATCATTGGCACCAAGGCAGAAGCGACTCTCATCGCTGAAGACGACACGTCTCCATTCGTCCCTGCATTCACGCCTGTCGCGACACCACTGGAGGCGGGCTGCACGATGTTGGGGCGTGAGCGGAAGACGGCCTAACGGTGTGCGGGACCGTAGCCCAGCTTCATGGAGACGGTTGCGAATGGTCCTCGCCGATACCCCAGGAGCAACAGTGTCCCTAATTTGCTGGGAAGTGGCGGTGCGGTCCCCTACGGTACTGCGTAGGATCCTACGGTCTTGGCGTGCATCCGTGCGTCGCTGCGGTCCGGTCCCAGGTCGACGGGAAAGTGCACCTTCCGCCGACCACTGGCGACAACATCGATGTACTGTGGAGACCTCACGCCCCACGTGTTGAGCAATTCGGCGGTACGTCCACCCGGCCTCCCGCATGCCCACTATACGCCCTCGCTCAAAGTCCGTCAACTGCACATACGGTTCACGTCCACGCTGTCGCGGCATGCTACCAGTGTTAAAGACTGCGATGGAGCTCCGTATGCCACGGCAAACTGGCTGACACTGACGGCGGCGGTGCACAAATGCTGCGCAGCTAGCGCCATTCGACGGCCAACACCGCGGTTCCTGGTGTGTCCGCTGTGCCGTGCGTGTGATCATTGCTTGTACAGCCCTCTCGCAGTGTCCGGAGCAAGTATGGTGGGTCTGACACACCGGTGTCAATGTGTTCTTTTTTCCATTTCCAGGAGTGTATATCGTATGTAGAGGATGACGCATCGGGCAGTCGGCATATTTTGGTCCTCTGGGTGTCTGCGGATTTTAGTTTTACTTTTTAAGTATATCAGAGGAGACCTAGTTTCACCTCATGGGTTAAGCAGAACCCTAATAGGTAGGCAGCAACACCAACGGAGTTAACCGACACCCTTTAGACCGTCGTAAGGTAAAGTTAAGGTGTGTAGTTTCGTAGCAAGCAACATCTGAACTCACTCCATCGAAAATTAAGATCAGATCACAACTGTCATTCGTTTCGGAATGTTGAGATAGTCCAATCTTTTATTGTACATGGAGTGCCCAATTTTCCACAATTTAATGACTTCTGGTTTCAAAAATATAATGCAAAATCATACACCACATGGTAGTCAATAGCTGCTAGTGAATGTGTATTTTAAAAACTGAATAACACTCCCTCACTTTCAAGCATACCGCATTTGGCCACTTTCGTACTTTTTCTCTGTACCTACCTTAAGAGTCGGATCTACACAAATCAGAGGATGGAAAAATTTTTAAAAAGTAATTTAAGTCGGAATTTGTGACATGTCTGAGAAACTGCAGCGAGCAACGGGGAACTTCGACTATAGACAGGACGAATGCATATGCGCAGGAGAACGCTAGGATGTAATTTTCAAGACTTGGTAAACTGATTTGCTACCATTTAAAAAGCGATTTGTCTGTCAATAAACGAGTTTAACAGATTTTATCTAGATTTGTTAGTGTTTCAAAAATTTGTGTATTTACGAATTGTCATCCACTCTCATTTCATAGGCGGTTCTTCCCTATTTTACTCGCCAAATAGTTTGGATAAATATAAATGAATGCTGTTCCTATGTTCTCAGAATGTTACAATGTTAGTTTTTCATGACCTATGTAATTGTTTATTCGGTGATGTCGTGTTGTCAATGTTACGCATCTCTTCCATCCGCCAGTTTCACAACCTCCGCCCTTACTACCCTTGAAAATTGCTCTTATAATTACGGGACAAGTCAAGTTTCCTGATACATCATACGAAGACCGCTATGTTGTGGAAAGTCTAGAGTAGCGCAACAACTTTGTATTTATTATTTTATTCATTGCTGTAATTTTCAGCAACTGTAGTGTGATATTTCAGAATAAAATTCACTCATCAGCTGCAAATATATTTTCAATTTCCCTTACCGCTTTCGACAAATTAATTTGTCAGGTTCAGAAGCCTACCTAATTAGGCACATGATAAATCGTTAGACCTTGGCTGTACATTTATGTAAATTATAAGAAGTATATTACAGAAACTTACTTAGTGGTGACTTGAGCAGATGTCAACTACTTCTTTATAGAAGAATAATGCCATGATATGTCCAAAAATATGCATATTGTACGTGATTATTGTAAACACTGATCGACAGATAGAAAATTTACAGTAACTGAATCGCATGCACTCAAACTGCTGTGCCAGCAGCAAGGAACATACATAAAAGCATATAAAAACTATAACTAAGGCATGTAAGAAGGTTATATATAATACATTTGAAAAAACGTGGTACATAACTGTAACACATAAAAGGAATGGAACATTTTATAAGAGATGCTATGTAATCAAAATAGTGTCTTTTTTTAGTGCAAGTTGATCATTCAACAATTTTTTCGAATTTAGTTGGGAATTTTTATATATTTCATATTATTCTAAGAGATTACTATGTAACCCTTGTCAACTATATGCAAATTTCCCCTGCTAGGCAAGGATGGGGGGCAATGCATCCCAGATATGCTCAATAATGTTTTTGTCGGGGGAGTCTGGTGGCCAGCGGAAGTGTTTAAACTCAGAAGAGAGTTCCCGGAGCCACTCTGTAGCATTTCTGGACGTTTGGGGTGTCGCATTGTCCTGCTGGAATTGCCCAAGTCAGTCGAAATGCACAATGGACGTGAATGGATGTAGGTGATCAGACAGGACGCTTACGTACGTGTATGGTCGTATCTAGACGTATCAGGGGTCCCATATCACTCCAGCTGCACACGACCCACACCGTTACAGAGCCTCCACCAGCTTGAGCAGACCCCTGTTGACATGCAGCGTCCATGGATTCATGAGGTTGTCTCCATACCCGTACACGCCCATCCGCTCGATACAGTTTGAAAAGAGACTCGTCCGACCAGGCAACATGTTTCCAGTCGTCAAGACTCCAATGTCGGTGTTGACGGGCCCGACCTAGGCGTAAAGCTTTGTGTCGTGCAATCATCAAGGGTACACGAGCGGAATTTCGGCTCCGAAAGCCCATATCGATGACGTTTCGTGCGACAGACACTTGTTGTCTTATAATCAGTAATAATAATATCGGGAACTAAAGTGACGACCCATAAATGATGTAGGCCACGTAGTTGCGATTCGGTTAGAATAATGTTTATTCAGAAAGTAAACTAATAGCGAACGTGACCGTATTTATAGAGTTACTGTTACGCTCGAGCGCATAGCTATTTGACACAGTTCGATCATTCTCAATAGTATCGCGGAACCCAAGTCCAACACTCCACCCCGTTATTCACACGAAAAGTTAAAAGAGTTCACACCAGGCGCGGTGCTACTCATCGCTCAGAGACTAAGTCCCGCGATACCACACAACGCGCAAGTTTCCAAGTCGTTTCACTTCCTAGATGCCTAAAGACCGACTGTCCGCTTTCGCGTCTCAATCCGAACTGTACCCTTTGGTGTCTCCAGCCGAACTGAACTCTTTGGTGTCTAGACCAGAACTGCCCTCTGACTGTCTTCGACCGAATTTCCCGCGCGCCGAATATCTTCGCTCAACTGATTAGCGCAGTTCCCTTTCGTGGAGTCGTCCATCTGATTGGCTTCAGCTTATTCTACATTATTTTACATTTTAACATATTTATATAATCAAAGCTTGACCACTTTCATGTCCGAAGTAAAGTAACAATGATATCCATTACATAATAAACGTTAAATTCTTTTACATAAAACCAATACAATTTCCTTCCTAACTTTGAATCTCATGGGCAGTAGCTTTGCACCAATGCGCTTTCTGATAAATAGCTAAAGAACAAAAGTAGCTATTATGCACTAAACTTTACAACAAATATTCTATTACCTAATGACTCAATAAGGTGTCATGCTGTCATCGTTCAGTGTGTTGTGTGTGGAGGAAATGATGTTCTGATACTTAACTCAAAATACTGATAATTTAAATTTACTATGTATTTTAAACAAATAAAGTTACAGAGTTGATATTTACAAAGTTTATCATTTTAATGATGCGCTTCTATATGAAATGTCGATCGTTAAGATCGACCAAAGCGTTCAGATTTTAGCATTCAGGTCTTTGTTACAAAACTTGTTAATTTCACTTTAACAGTAAATCCTAAACTACTACATATGTGAACAATACTCAAATTTTATTGGGATTACCATGAAAATTTATGAAGGATGGTAGATTAAAATTACTGTGCCTTCATTCCCTGATTTATTACAGAATTAAATAGTTTTCATAAATGTTTCCCTTGATGGCCGATCTTAGGTCCGCCATATTTAACACTGCTACGTGTCCCTGTCCACAAACAGGTTCTACGGGGTTTCCCTATGATGTAGGTTCTCATGTGTCTCACTCGCACACTGCAGTGCTTAGGCCTCGTTCAGCACAATAGACGCCTGTGAAATTTCCCCATCTCGTGGCGAATTTGCGCACTTTGTGGCACACGATCCTGGACGACAGGGTTTGTTTCACAATTCCTGTAGGCTGGCTCTTTTTTAAATGAGAGCGAAATGTTCATTAACTCACAGTGTGCTTATACCACTTTCTTTGGCGCTTCAGTGTATATACCCAAGATTTGAGAAATTTGTCACTAGGAGTTTTCTCATTAAATATAATGATCTTCTTGATGATATTATTGGTGGTAAAGGACACAGTAATGTCATATTTTTTTAAACAAAATGAATTTATATTGTTGTTGGTTTTACAAATATACGTAAGTGTATAGCCAAGACTCAAGAATTTGTAATATCCCTAGTTTTGTAGGCTTCTGAAGCTGACAAATTCATTTGTCGAAACCGGTAAGATAAAATAAAAATATATTTGCAACTGACGACAAAGTTTTTTCCTGAAACTATGTATTTCTACCGGAAGACCGAAAAGGCCCTTCCCGTCACCTAGAAACGTCTAATAAACACATAACTGATTCATTGGATAAATTGGGTATTGAACAATTATTAGAGTTTTCAGAAGTCCAACCCCTCGTCCAAGTCGTGGGAGATGGGCAACGGCACAAAGTAGGGGACTGCCTATAGGGGCGATGTACAGCGGGGACTTCGTGTGCCCCAGGACCGCTACGGTAGCTGGGAAGGCCCTATGGGAACCCTGAAACGTGACGGCTAACGGGGCTCTGGTGAAGCTGCGATAGGCCTAGCAAGCCAGTAGTGGATAAATCAACTGTTTTCAAAAAGGGAACATGCCTCGGATCACGGAACGGATTTAAAGGAAACCGACCAAGCAATGGAAAAGGATTACGAGATGGTTTACGACTGGGCACCTTAAACGTAAGGACTCTAACTGGGAAGTTAGAAGAAATTGTAGAAATGATGGAAAGGAGGAAATTGGACATCTTGGGACTTGCTGAGACTAGGTGGAGAGGAGTTGGTGAAAAACCACTAAGTAAAGGATGTAAACTGTACTGGATAGGGAATGAGAGGGGAAGAAATGGAGTGGCAATAGTGGTCAGAGAGGGTCTGCAGGAGGAGGTGGAAGGTATCAATGATCGAATGATAAAAGCCAGAGTACGATTGAAAGGAAAAAGCATTGAAATCATCCAAGCACATGCCCCACAGGTGGGGTGTACAAAAAAGGAGAAGGAGGAATTTGAAGATGACATGCAAAAGCAGCTAAATGGAGGTAATCAGATTATAATAGGGGACCTCAATGCACATGTTGGCACAGACAGGAAAGGATTCGAGGTGATAATGGGACCAGAGGGCTGGGGGAACCGAAATAGAGAAGGAAAATTGTTGCTGGAATTCTGCAAGAGGAATGGGCTGGCGATCGCAAATTCCTGGTACAAGAAGAGAAGTAGCCACAAAATAACTTGGTACAGTGGAGACTGGTCCCAAACTTCAGTAGTAGACTATGTACTAGTGGATAGGCAGATGATGAGCAGCCTCACAGATGTTAAGGTCATTCCATCTGAGGCCTTAGACAGTGACCATCGGCTGTTGGTAGCCACCCTGAGAGAGAAAAAAGATAGGAGGGCAACAGATATACAGGAGAAAAGGTTGAAGACATGGATGCTGAAAGAGGATGAACGGAGGACCCAGTACCAGACACTGATCAGGAAGAAGCTGCCAAAGGAAGATCAGAGAACAGTGGAAGAAGAATGGGGAGATTTTAAGAGGGCTCTAGTTGAGGCAGCTGAGACTGTGTGCAGAAGAACTAGCACAAAGAGGAGAAGTATGGAAACCCCATGGTGGAACAACATATGTAAAGAGGCAGTACTTCGAAAGAACAAAGCCTTCAGAGAATGGTTCCAGACCCGAACAGAGGAAGCTAGGGGAAAATATAAGGAAAGCAAGAAAGCGGCACAGACCGTAGTAAGGGCGGAGAAGAAGAAGTGGATGGAAAAATGGACAAGAATGTTAGAAGAGGACAGTGAAGGGAACAAAAAAGTACTTTACACCATGGTAAGAAATAAGAGGAACGACAGAAGCGAGTGCCTGAGGATCATGGATAATAATGGAAGAGTTGTGGAGGAAATGCATGAGCTCAAAAAGATTTGGAAGGAGTACTTTGAAGATCTGTTGAATGCCGCCAAGCGGGTAACTAACAGCGTTGGAGAGCCTAAGGCAGCAGATGATTATAATAGTGGGGAAATTGATGATCTAACTTGGAATGAAGTGGAAGAAGCCATAAAGAGGATGAAAGGGGGCAAGGCACCAGGTTGGGACGAAGTAACACTGGATATGATACGAGCACCAGGAGAAGTAGGAACCCAGTGGCTATACAGAGTGCTGAGGGTGGTGTGGAAGGAGAACAGAATTCCTGAGGATTGGAAGAAAGGAATTATAGTCCCAATCTTCAAGAAAGGGGATAAAAGGAGATGTGAGAACTACAGAGGAATCACCCTGCTATGCCACTGTGGAAAAATCTATGAAAAGATCCTGGAGAAGAGAATAAGAAGCAGTATTGAAAGTAGACTGCAAGAGGAGCAGTATGGTTTCAGACCGGGAAGATCAACAACGGACCTCATATTTGCGGTAAGGCAACTGCAGGAAAGGCACTATGAGTACGGGAGGGACTTAATCATGGCCTTTTTAGATATTGAGAAGGCGTATGACAGTATCTATAGGGACAAGCTCTGGGATGTGCTGAACGCAAAAGGTATAGATGAAGAGATAACACGAAAAGTCAGAAAAATGTATGAGGGAAGTGAGAGTTGTGTGAAAGTGGGGAGGGAACGTACTGCATGGTTCAAGCTGGAAAATGGGCTGCGACAGGGAAGTGCACTTTCGCCTTTATTGTTTATTATTGTTATGGATGAAATCCTACAGCAAGTATCAGATGCAATTGGAGATCATAAAATGAAAGCAGTGCTTTTTGCCGATGACCTGATGTTATGGGGAAATTGCGAGAAGGAGGTGCAAGAGCAGTTAGATGTATGGGAGGCAACGGCAGCACAATATGGAATGCATTTCTCTGCAAAGAAAAGTGAAATAACTGTCACAACAAGGAAGATGAATAGGCCAAATGTGGATATAACTTGTGGAGGGGAAAAACTACAAGTGGTAGAGAACTTCAAGTACCTGGGAAGCATGATTGAAAGTAAGGGGGGAAACGCAATGGAAATAAATGAAAGGTGCAGAAAAGCAGGGCAGTTCTTCAAATGTATTAGGGGGCTTATTTGGAGCAAGGAGGTGCCACAGAAATCCAAGGGAATTATATACCGAACCTACTTTGTCCCCATATTGGCATACGGAAGTGAGACATGGGTAATGCACAAAAGCGACAAAAGTAGAATACAAGCTAGTGAAATGAAGTTCCAGAGGAGCAGGTTGAGTGTAACAAGACGAGACAGATTGCGAAATGTGTATGTGAGGGAAAGACTAAAGGAGGAACCAGTACAGGACAGGATAGAAAAATCAAGACTGCAGTGGTATGGACACATGAAGAGAATGGATGAGGGAAGAATTCCAAAGAGGATGTTTGATCTGCAACTGGAGGGGAAGAGGCCCAGGGGAATACCAAGAGATAGATGGGTGAAGGGAGTGAAGGAATGTGTGACGAGAAGAGGAGAGAACTGGACGAAGGTGGAAGAGGGGGAATGGTGGAAAGACAGAACACGATGGAGAGGCTTGTGTTCCCGACAGACCTAGCCAGTGGCTGGAAACTGTCCAAGATGATGATGATGAGAAGTCGTCGATGGTCGGCACTAATATTGGGCCACCTCTATATTCGAATGTTAACGTTGCTGCTTACTGACATGCATGTCCTGGATTCGATTCTCGGAGACCACTACAGCTTTCTGCAGCCAAAAGGTTTCTAACACCGGCCACTTAGCCTCGACAGGACAAATGACTAGGTGTTTGAAAAAATAAACAGTAAATCTGTGGTACACCAGCAGCTACTGAAACACCAAATCGAAAGGTTTGCACCAGCCTAGGAACCGCATGACATGTTTTTATTTATTCTTGTACTGCCGTCCATTCTGTACGCGTAAGGGCAATGCAGTGACTCAGTGGGTAATTGAAGTATCCTGATACACGGAATATCGTTTGTCAGACAGCAGCTGATCAGCTTTACAGAGTGATGTAGCTAAATAACCAGGAAATGTCTCAATGTTTGGTTGTGAGACTATGAAATCGCTTCTTTCGAGCAACGGAAGGTATTACTAAAAGAAAGTAAGGGGTGAACGCCGTATCAATGAGGAAGTTGTTAGATAAGGAGCACAAGCTCGGGGGAGAAAGGAAACTTGCCGTCTCCTTCTCGAGGGGGACGGCCCGACATATCCCAATATGGCTCATCAAATCGCTCTCCATCCAGGAGGGTTCCCCTACCCGAAACATGTGCTCCGTCTCTAATGACCTCGTCGTCAACGAGAGATTAAATCAAAACCTTCCCCCCGAAGTAAATGGAAATGTCGTGTGGCTAGGGCCTCCCGTTGGGTAGACCGTTCGCCTGGTGCAAGTCTTTCGATTTGACGCCACTTCGGCGACCTGCGCGTCGATGGGGATGAAATGATGATGATTAGGACAACACAACACCCAGTCCCTGAGCGGAGAAAATTTCCGACCCAGCCGGGAATCGAACCCGGGCCCTTAGACCCCCGAAGTGAGAGGTGGCGCAACGGTTTGTACGCTGGCTTCGTATTTAGGAGTAGCAGGGCTCCAGTTACTGTCACCCATCTTCGTTTAAGTTTACCGCGATTTTCCTAATTCACTTCAGGTGAATGACACGAAGAGTTTCCAAAACCCATATGAGTTACCAACTGAGCTAGTGCGTTGTAGAGACCTTCAGTTTTAACCATCCGTCCCTGCTTGCTCTCTAGGACCGCCTCACTCGTCGCAGGGCATCTCGACGATGGAGGAACAGTCGTGCTTTGCAGATTTAAATCTTAGGTGCTATTCCAAGCTGTGATTCAGAAAGATAAACAGGTAGCGTTGTACATGACACTTGAGAGTACAAGTCTTATCTGGAGTGTCGTTCTGTAGCGTGTTAGCCGAAAGATAGCCCACACGCTCTCTGCAACAGCACATCCTCTAGTGTTCAATCACTATTGCTTGGTTTCTTATTTACGTCATTCATGTTATCTATGCACTATTATATTCAACAAGAAAAATGATAAACTCAGTCTCCATTAATTATATTCTTTTACTCTTGGCTGACAATACACTGAGTTGATCTTTGTGGCAAGCTAACTGTGACCATGATATCAGTGGCTGAGTTCCAGAGTATAAGTACAAAGGTTAAGGGTTCGACGACACACCACCTCCAATAGGATCATCTACATCTACATCTACATCTGTACTCCGCAAGCCACCTGACGGTGTGTGGCGGATGGTAACTTGAGTACCTCTATCGGTTCTCCCTTCTATTCCAGTCTCGTATTGTTCGTGGAAAGAAGGATTGTCGGTATGCCTCTGTGTGGGCTCTAATCTCTCTGATTTTAACCTCATGGTCTCTTAGCGAGATATACGTAGGAGGGAGCAATATACGGCTTGACTCCTCGGTCGAGGTATGTTCTCGAAACTTCAATAAAAGCACGTACCGAGCTACTGAGCGTCTCTCCTGCAGAATCTTCCACTGGAGTTTATCTATCATCTCAGTAACGCTTTCGCGATTACTAAATGATCCTGTAACGAAGCGCGCTGCTCTCCATTGGATCTTCTCTATCTCTTCTATCAACCCTATCTGGCACGGATCCCACATCGGTGAGCAGTACTCAAGCAGTGGGCGAACAAGTGTACTGTAAATGTAAACAACTTCCTTTGTTTTCGAACTGCATTTCCGTAGGATTCTTCCAATGAATCTCAGTCTGGCATCTGCTTTACCGACGATTAATTTTATATGGTCATTCCATTTTAGATCACTCCTAATGCCTACTCCCAGATAATTTATGGAATTAACTGCTTCCAGTTGATGACCTGCTATAGTGTAGCTAAATGATAAAGGATCTTTCTTTCTGTGTATTCGCAGCACATTACACTTGTCTACATTGAGATTCAATTGCCATTCCCTGCACCATGCGTCAATTCGTTGCAGATCCTCCTGCATTTCAATACAATTTTCCATTGTTACAACCTCTCGATATACTACAGCATTATCCGCAAAAAGCTTCAGTGAACTTCCGATGTTATCCACAAGGTCATCTATATAAATTGTGAATAGTAACGGTCCTACGACACTTCCATGCGGCACACCTGAAATCACTCTTATTTCGGAAGACTTCTCTCCATTGAGAATGACATGCTCCGTTCTGTTATCTAGGAACTCTTCAATCCAATCACACAATTGGTCTGATAGTTCATATGCTCTTACTTTGTTCATTAAACGACTGTGGGGAACTGTATCAAACGCCTTGCGGAAGTCAAGAACCACGGTATCTACCTGGGAACCTGTGTCTATGGCCCTCTGAGTCTCGTGGACGAATAGCGCGAGCTGGGTTTCACACGATCGTCATTTTCGAAACCCATGCTGATTCTTACAGAGTAGATTTCTAGTCTCCAGAAAAGTCATTATAGTCGAACATAATAAGTGTTCCAAAATTCTACAACTGATCGACGTTAGAGATACAGGTCTATAGTTCTGCACATCTCTTCGACGTCCCTTCTTGAAAACGGAGATGACCTGTGCCCTTTTCCAATCCTTTGGAACGCTACGCTCTTCTAGAGACCTACGGTACACCGCTGCAAGAAGGGGTGGGGGCAAGTTCCTTCGCATACTCTGTGTGAAATCGGACTGGTATCACATCAGGTCCAGCGGCCTTTCCTCTTTTCAGCGATTTTAATTGTTTTTCTATCCCACTGTTATCTATTTCGATATCCACCATTTTGTCATCTGTGCGACAATCTAGAGAAGGAACTATAATGCAGTCTTCCTCTGTGAAATAGCTATGGAAAAAGACAGTTAGTATTTCGGCCTTCAGTCTGTCATCCTCTGTTTCAGTACCATTTTGGTCACAGAGTTTCTGGACATTTTGTTTTGATCCACCTACCGCTTTAACATAAGACCTAAATTTCTTAGGATTTTCCGCCAAGTCAGTACACAGAACTTTACTTTCGAATTCATTGAAAGTATCTCGCATAGCCCTCCTCACACTACATTTCCCTTCATGTAATTTTTGTTTGTCTACAAGGCTTTGGCTATGTTTATGTTTGCTGTGAAGTTGTCTTTGCTTCCGCAGCAGTTTTCTAACTCGGTTGTCGTACCACGGTGGTTCTTTTCCATCTCTTACGATCTTGCTTGGCACATACTCATCTAATGCATATTGTACGATGGTTTTGAACTTTGTCCACTGATCCTCAACACTATCTGTACTTGAGATAAAACTTTTGTGCTGAGCCGTGAAGTACTCTGAAATCTGCTTTTTGTGACTTTTGCTAAACAGAAAAATCTTCCTACCTTTTTTAATGTTTCTATTTATGGCTGAAATCACCGGTGCTGTAACCCCTTTATGATCGCTGATTCCCTGTTCTGCGTTAACTTTTTCAAATAGTTCGGGTCTGTCTGTCATCAGAAGGTCTAATATGTTATCGCCTCGAGTCGGTTCTCTGTTTAACTGCTCAAGGTAGTTTTTAGATAATGCACTTTAATGCGTCGGAAAACACTGTGGTGTTCAAATCAGCCTTCGGGTTGAGGAAAACTTTACCTTTTTTTGACCATATCAACGACACGAAGGAACTCGGTAAGTTAAAACTCTGAAAGCTTTTAACCAGCTCATGAAGTGTTGTCGGGTTGTTCAACAGGTAAATTCAGAGGTAAGATGTGACAGACCAGGTCCTGCACCCTGACCCTGTTCGCCTCATGCAAGTGTTTTTCCTGCTGAACAACGCAACAACACATCACGAACTGCGCAGGCGGAGGAGCTCCTGGAACGAGAGGACAACCGGCGAATGGACTGGCCTGCCACTTTCCCCGACTTACATCCCATGGCGCACATTTTAAGACGACGCATTGCAGCACGTCTATCTACTTGACGAATGACCATCCAACGTGGCTGGTGGGGGGAATGGAAAGCCGCACCACAACAACTCTTTACCAAGCTTGGGGCCAGGATGGGACAATGTTGCAGAGAATGCACACACCCTATTAGGAACCATGTCCTGCCTTTCGTAATGTGTAGAGGACTACAATACATCGCCCTGACTTCAGTGAACTATTATCTTTGAACAAAAGCGTCACTTCTGTTCGTCTCGTTGCGTATTTCTTTCAGTTACCGCTTGTATTGTACTTTATTCTTCTAGATTGTAGCACTACTTCCTATGTATGGTCTAAAGTCCATCCAGCTGTATTACCTGGCAGTGACACATCATTCAAAACTTACTTTTGTCCATAAGTTTTGCACATCAGATTATAACAAGAGGTAGAGATTGGACTAGAAGAGCACGCGACTTGTAAACTCATTATATTTACATCAAAAAGCGTCAACGAGAGTAAGAGGAGAAACTACCAACTAGACCGAGTCAGGAAAATGAGCAACACAAAGCTGCTGCCTGTCCCCTACTTCTCTCAATAGATTCTTTGTGATCGATCATTGTCCGCTACATGAGAAGGGAATAACGCCTGGAGGAAGAAGAATATGGTGGTTGAAGTTTGTAGACGCCATGGTGCTTCTAGTAACGCATGAAAAAGAGCTAAAGGAAATAGTCTATGCCATTGAAGCTAAAACAAAAGGTAGAGGAAGGAAAATCAGCACAAAGGACAAAAAATATTGACAACCGGAGATAAATAAAAGGGTCTAGATTATGTTCAATCGAGAAACATTAGAACGTGTACGAATCTTTTTGTACCTAGGAAGCAGAGAAGAAAGCAGCTGGAAGAGCAGCCCATAAATTAAAACCAGGATAGTAAAGGTGAAAGAGGAATTTTGTAAGAAATGAAAGAAAATTTTATTGTATGGAGTATGTATAGTGGTCAACCGTGGTCGACGAAGAAGAGAGATAGAGCAAAACTGGAGCTTTTTGAGATGTGCATATGGCGGAGGGCGGAAAAAACAAGTTGGATGGAAAGGACGGCAGATGTGGAAGTACTGAGAAAAGTAGGAGGGCAGAGACACTTACTAACGTAGTAAATGAAGGAGAAAATCTGGATAGGACACACGTTAAGCAGTGAGGGCTTATTAGGAAGAATCCCAGAAGGACATGCAGAGGGGAAGACGAAGATATTTCAAAAAAATGGCTCTGAGCACTATGCGACTAAACTTCTGAGGTCATCAGTCACCTAGAACTTAGAACTAATTAAACCTAACTAACCTAAGGACATCACACACATCCATGCCCGAGGCAGGATTCGAACCTGCGTCCGTAGCGGTCACGCGGAAGGTATTTCAGATTCTCGATGAATTGCTGGATGGCAGCGCAGACAGCGTCATTAAGATGGACCACCATAAAAAGAGGTGCAAAGGACCTGTTAACGTAGCAGAAAACCAAAGATGATGGTAATGATTTTGTACGAAAGTTTGGTGCACTGTTTGCGATTTGTTACTATGTGAACAGTAAATGGATGAATGAGTCGTTGATATATGTCTTCAAGCGCTTAATAAGCTTCCCAAGGTTAACTAAGTCAAAGGCTTTAGAAATATCTAAGAGTATGCCTGTTGTTATTATGTCTTCGTCTGCTAGCCATACACATCATGCGGAAGTTTAGCAACTGTAGCAGTTTTGCTGCTATCTCTCCTGAAGAGATAGTGTGTTTCTGGGATAACTGTTTCAAAAACCTTGCTAAGGTTGTGATCATTGATACTGAGCAGTAGTTTGAAGCCTCTTTTATATATTCCTTCTTAAGCACCGGTTTATATGTGCTTATTTTTAGAGTCCTTTAAGAGCACAAGTTTATGCGGAAGGTGTAATTTTTAACTGCCTGTTTCAATAAGTGTATTTTGCAATTTCTTTAATCTCTTTTGGTAATTTATTGTACATTTTTATTCTTTGGTAGAAAATGATGTTTTGAGTTTTATATTTGTATTTGGCATTGTTTTAAAACTGTCGAGCATTATAAGCAAGTTCTTTTTCGTTTTATAAATCAGTTTTCTTCCTTTTCACATTACTGTGATGCACTCTTCTTGATTTTATCACCCTCAAAATTAATTTATCAGCTTCCACTACATGTTCTCTGTCTATTGCATACAAAGCTTTGATGCAGTTCACTCCGGGCTTCATTCCCATTTTCTCTAAAACATATTTCCTGCTTTGCACATCATCATTAAAGCATGAAACTGCATCATAAACACCAACAGCAAGTGCATTTCTTCCCATAAAAATGGGAAACTTGTAAACCTATTTCTACGCCTATGGAAAATAATGCAAAACTGCTAATAACTGATGATGACAAGAAATGTAAGGAAAGTGTACCCTATTTGGAAGCTGTAGGAAGTGTACTGTACTTAGCACAAACTTCCAGACCAGATATTGCATTTTTCACATGTGCAGTAAGCAAGTTTTGCAGTGATCCGAGAGAAAAGCACTGGATAGTAGTCAAGAGGATATTCAGATTTTTAAATGGAACTGCTGATTATAAGTTAAAATATTCTAAAACTGGAAATGTAAATTTGGAAGGATACAGTGATGCAGACTGGGGAAATGAGCTGGAAAGCAGACACTGCATCACTGGAAGTTGTTTTAGACTAATGGGAGGATTGATATCATGGTCATGTAAGAGACAAAGAACTGTTGCTTTGAGTACTGTAGAAGCTGAATATATGGCCTTGTCCTCCACTATCCATTAAGCTCTTTGGATCCATACTCTGACGAGTGAAATAGAATCTCATCCAACATTAAAGACAACTGTCGTATTTTGTGACAATATGGGAGCTATTAAACTTGCAAAAACATGTCATCAGTGTAAGATCCAAACATATTGACATAGCGCATCACTTTATAAGACATCATGTGGAACAGGGAAGTATAATCCTCTATTATCTATGCACAGAAGAAATGTTATCTGATCTCCTAACCAAGCCTCTCTGTACGGACAAATTTCAGAAGCTGTTGAAACATTATGGTTTAACCTGGGATGTATAGTGTTGAGTATCTGAAACTATTTGTTCAAGGGGGAGTGTTGGGGCGCAAGATATGATGTGCAGAATGCATTAGACTCTGTGGAATATGCATGTGCTGTGTTTTCTGATGTGCAACAGAATATATTTGCGTAGCCAAATTTATTAATATGTGTTGTGCGAATAAAGCAAAAGTTTATTTTGTCCCTTAAATAGTTGTTACTTGTCATTTAACTGCGTTAATCTACATAAACTACAACAGTCACCATCATTTTCGATAATAGATTCTCTGCAGCACTTTTAATTGATGATTCTGCAATTTCTTTTTCAGCCCCAAGCAGTAAGCCATAATATCTCCCATATTTTGGTGGAGGAGGTGGAAGATTCATCACTGCATAAAGTGTTTTTGCAGCTTTCTGGCGCCTACCGATACAACGCATGCCACATGCTACCCTCAAATTCACATCATAACCCTTGTGTACGATTTAGATGTCATGTAAGACGCACCAACGTTGCATTTACTGCATGTAAGTTCGTAGTAAGGCCTTTCCTGACACCCTCATCTTCCACCACAGAAACACACTGTACACCAAAGCAATGCTTGCACACAACATTGTCCAATATTATCGGTGAGCGTATGTTAACATCAACAATAATATTACATGAACCTTCGGTAATTTACAAGAATGATTGCCCATCGAATTCGCGGTGTCCAAACGATACACATCGAACGAGAGATCGTAAATCGATTATGTGACTCTGGTGGCGGGCGTTGTGATCAATTATTCGTGATCGTCGTTTTTTATCTGTTTTCCGTCGTTCCTTTAGTTGCTCTAAGTTACATACCCCTACGAATGATTTGTGAGTTGCTAGGGAATCCCAGAAAATTTATGTCGTTAGTGAATGGGATGTTTGGTGTTCTTGACGTTTCTTCGGCGGATTCTCTCACATGGAAAAGTCTAATTCCATGTTTATCCAGCGCAGAAAATTGTTCGACTTTTCGTCGCAAAAGTGGAGTACCACCGGACGAGGAAAGAAGGGACTACGTACACTGTGGTGGTGTGAAGTGTGTAAAACTTAGTACGAACAGTTTCGATGCTGAAATAACGTTTACAATTTCATTGCGGACAGTGCGAAAACGAACGATATCAGGAAGAATACATGGTTCGACTCTTCCAAATTACCCATCCAGATCACCTTAATAGACTTTCACATGATGACAACACCAACGACGCGTAAGGTAAGTCGTCTTCTTTGCAATTACAAGTATTTTTGTAATGCTCTTCTTTTGTCGTTGCTGTAGCGACCACTGTAAATTTACTCATAACGCCCGCCACCAGAGTCGCATGATCGATTTACGATCACACTTTCGATATGTATCGTTTGGACTCCGCGATTTCGATTGGCAATCATTCTTGGAAATTACCAAACCTTCTGATTCACGGCCCCCATTTGGTCCTCACCAAAAACAAATTTCCTTCTTGAAGCACTCGACAGTGGTTTGTTTACCTGGTCTAAGAGCTACTGGTGTAACATTTGTTGTAGCACCCTTTATTGTGAATCTGTTGCTCTGGTGATGTTGTATACGGTTGAAGCAACGAATTTTAGTGATCTTGTGCGATAATATGCAACAAACGAACGTAAAAAACACAGCCAAATGAAAATCGTTTCGAAATTCACAACACCACCTGCATGCCTTTCAAAACAGAGAACAAACAAAACAGCGATCAAAACAATGCACGTCGATAGCAGCAGAGAAAGTATCGATATCAATAGTCCTTTGTTTCGCGTATGACAATCTCTGGAGCAAATATTCGAACTCTACAAAGCGAAATACACTTATACGTATGACAGAAGAATGCTGTGCAAAGGGGTGTGGCGCTGCATCTTGGTACACTTAAGACCTGTAATCTCTCAAATATGTATGTTTTTTTACATCAAACTATCACTACAAAACAGGCATGTTTTTGAAAAATAGAGTTTTTTTATAAATTTTCATGTCCTATTTACCATCACGTTACAATGACCGTCCTTCATGATACCATTCAGTATTTGAGTATCACAGGCAAACATTATACAAATCAAATAATTAAATTTCCTCCACAAATAGATCTTAGAGCTAAATATGCACACATCAAAGAAAGTTTTGCATCACCTTGGTTCCCAGAACTCCTGAAGATAGATGTTGACTGTGGGATACTGTATCAGAGACACAGTCCCTTCGACTGCTCAGAGATGTCACTAAACCCACCCAAAGATGTAAAACGACCACGCATGAGCAGCGCCTATTAGACGGAGGGGGTCTGACAGCTGATCACTTCCAGTCATTTCACCAGGAAGGAAGTACACGGTATGTGCTGTCTGTAGTTCAACCATACCTAGACGGTCAATATCGCGGTCGATCGAGTACGCATTATTACTTTGTGCCAGGAAGGGCTCTCAGCAAGTGAAGTATGAACCAAAGTGATGTTGTTCGGACATGGAGGAGATACAGAGTGACAGAAACTGTCGATGACATGCCACGTTCAGGCTGCACAAGAACTGATACTGCAGTGGATGACCGCTAACTACGGATTATGGCCCAGAGGAACCCTTACTGCAACGCTTGAATAACGCTTTTCGTGCAGCCGCAGGACATCGTGTTGCGACTCAAACTGTGCACGATAGGCTACATGATGCACAACTTCACTCCCGACGTCCATGGCGAGGTCCATCTTTGCAACGACGACACCATGCAGCGCGTTACAGATGGGCCCAACAACATGCCGAATGGACCGCTCAGGATTGGCATCACTTTCTCTTCGCCGAAGAGTGTCGCATATGCCTTCAACCAGACAATCGTCGGAGACGTGTTTGGAGGCAACCCAGTCAGGGTGAACGCCTTAGACACACTGTCCAGCGAGTGCAGCAAGGTGTTGGTTCCCTGTTGTTTTGGGTTGGCATTGTGTGGGGCCGACGTACACCGCTGATAGTCATGGAAGGCGCCGTATCGGCTGTGCGATACGTGAATGCCATCCTCCGACCGATAGAGCAACCATGTCGGCAGCATACTGTCGAGGCATTTGTCTTCATGGACGACAATTCGCATCCCCATCGTGCACAGCTTCCGAATGACTTCCTTTAGGGCCGCGCGTGATTAGCCGAGCTGTCTTAGGCGCTGCAGTCATGGACTGTGCGGCTGGTCCCGGCGGAGATTCGAATCCTCCCTCGGGCATGGGTGTGTGTGTTTGTTCTTAGGATAATTTAGGTTAAGTAGTGTGTAAGCTTAGGGACTGGTGACATTTGCAGTTAAGTCCCGTAGTGCTCAGAGCCATTTGAACCTGGGGATGAAGACGTGAGCTCTACACAAGTGGGGTTGCCCTGTTTGCCATAAACTGATTAAATAAAGAATATACGTAATGTATTATTAACATCGATTTGCAATTCTTGTCGTGAGATCCTCCCTCTTTGCATGGAGGGAGTCTTTTGACCACCATTTTTTTCTGGGAAACGTGGGTAGCTAGGGGGCGAGGAGTGAGGGGGTGGGACATCCTCTGGTGGTGGCGCTGTGCACTGGCTCATGTCAAGGTGAGTGCACACGAAAATGTTCCAAGAGGACAACACCTGCAATCTGCAGTAGCATAATTACATAATTAGGAAATGTAGTTGCTGGATGTCGGCTCTTCCCACCAGATGAAGAGACTCAATTCCCGAAAATTAAACTCTAAATTGTTTAAATAAACAACATTCCACACATTGCCTCTCTGCCAGAAATAGTTTAAACAATATTCCATACATTGCAATAGATTTTCCCTCAAATTCTGTAAATAAATGAATAAACTACACTACCAGCCATTAAAATTGCTACACCACGAAGATGACGTGCTACAGACGCGAAATTTAACCGACAGGAAGAAGATGTTGTGATATGCAAATGATTAGCTTTTCAGAGCATTCACACAAGGTTGGCGACACCTACAACGTGCTGACATGAGGAAAGTTTCCAACCGATTTCTCAGACACAAACAGCAATTGACAGGCGTTGCCTGGTGAAACGTTGTTGTTATGCCTCGTGTAAGGAGGAGAAATGCGTACCATCACGTTTCCGACTTTGACAAAGGTCTGATTGTAGCCCATCGCGATTGCGGTTTATCGTATCGCGACATTGCTTCTAGCGCTGGTAGAGATCCAATGACTGTTAGTAGAATATGGAATCGGTGGGTTCAGGAGGGTAATACGAAACGCCGTGCTGGATCCTAACGGCCTCGTATCACTAGCAGTCGAGATGACAGGCATCTTATCCACACGGCTGTAACGGATCGTGCAGCCACGTCTCGATCCCCGAGTCAACAGATGGGGACGTTTCCAAGACAAATTCGACGACGTTTGCAGCAGTATTGACTGTCAGCTCGGAGACCATGGCTACGGTTACCCTTGACGCTGCATCAAAGACAGGAGCGCCTGCGATGGCGTACTCAACGACGAACCTGGGTGCACGAATGGCAAAACGTCATTTTTTCGGATGAATCCAGGTTCTGTTTACAGCAGCATTATGGTCGCATCCGTGTTTGGTGACATGGCGGTGAATGCACATTGGAAGCGTGTATTCGTCATCGGTAATCTGGCATATCACCCGGCGTGTTGGTATGGGGTGCCATTGGTTACACGTTTCGGTCACCTCTCGTTCGCATTGACGGCACTTTGAACAGTGGACATTACATTTCAGATGTGTTACGACCCGTGTCTCTACCCTTCATTTGATCCCTGCGAAACCCTACATTTCAGCAGGATAATGCACGACTGCATGTTGGAGGTCCTGTATGGGCCTTTATGGATACAGAAAATGCTACCCTGGCCAGCACATTCTCCAGATCTCTCACGAATTGAAAACGTGTGGTGAATGGTGGCCGAGCAACTGGCTCATCACAATACGCCAGTCACTACTCTTGATGAACTGTGGTATCGTGTTGAAGCTACATGGGCAACTGTACCTGTACACGCCATCCAAGCTCTGTTTGACTCAATGCCCAGGCGTATCAAGGTTGTTATTACGGCCAGAGGTGGTTGTTCTGGGTACTGATTTCTCAGGATCTGTCCACCCAAATTGCGTGAAAATGTAATCACATGTAAGTTCTAGTATAATATATTTGTCCAATGAGTACCCGTTTATCATCTGCATTTCTTATTGGTGTAGCAATTTTAATGGCCAGTAGTGTATATTCCACATGCCCCCTTCTGTCCAAAAAATTGTTTAAACAAACGATATTACCCAAATATTTCATACGCCACAATCGATTTCCCGACAAATAGCCAGTTAACTGAGTTTTTTTCCCACCAATTTCCAGATGGGTGAGGTGAGGGGTGGCTGGGGATTTGACAGAGGAGGAGAAGTTAATTAATTTATTGATTTAATTAATTAGTCAGTCAGATGGATAGAGTGGGAGGGGCTATTCGAGTAACTCTGGTCTGAAAGTGTGCTTGTATCGGCAAGGGGGGGAGGGGGGAGGATTGGAGGTTCCCAGCGGGATGGGTTTGGAGAGCTGGGAGGAGGAGTTTTCTCGGGAGGACGTGTTTGCCATTGGGGGTCATAAACCACTTAACACTTAACAGAACAATAGATTGAGGGGAGGGGGGGGGGGGGGAGAGTCATAAATCAATGAAGTACGCCCCTTTGCAGCTCACACAAACAAAATGGTACAGAAAGAATTTTGCCCTACTACTGATAGGGTACACAAATTGTCTGTGGCGCGGGAGTGAGGGTGTTGTGGCATAGGTCACACTTTGCTGCTAACAACGCCTAATACAAATTAACATACCATTGAAGTTACCAGTATGGGTAAAGACCAGGAATAAGAAGATTGCAGAATTACGTCAAATGAATGAGAATCCATCCTCAGAGAGTTTCAATAAATATTTGGCTGACTTATACTCAAGTCACTTAATTAGGGAGACCATACGTCCCGATTAATCAGGCTTGTCCCGTTTTTTGAGGCTCAAAAATTTGTCCCGACTTTTTTTTTTAAACAGGCAATTTCTCCCGATTTTCAAGGATTATTTTCAGACATTTACAAAGTGGTTAAAATATTTTCTGAGTGTCGATTTTATAAACTATCAATTGAAACTGACGTTACGTGCGTTGGTACCCCCTGATAATGTACAGCTCAAGCACTATAATTGTTGTGTACTCTTATTTTCTTTGCTTTTGCTTGCCATTGTTGTCAGCACTCAGTATCAGTTTCGTGAAGTGCTACCACGTCGTGGCGATGCCGAAACGAAAATCAACGATTTCAGAAGAGCTTAAGAGGAAATTTCCTTGCTTCACTGCTACAGACAATGACTGTTCAGCAAAATGTGGCGTATGTAACTGTGCTGTATGCGTATCTCATGGTGGTGCTGCAGATCTCAAGCATCATATGGAATCAGAGAAACACAGGAAGAATCTTCGATCGGCAGGTTCCTCGCAAGAAATGACGAGATATTTTGTAACTTCAAATACACAGGAACAGAAGGAACCCTGTCATTCCATGTCGTTAAATACCATCAAAGCTTTCGTTCTAATGACTGCAGTGTTCAACTAAACAAAAAAATTTTTCCTGATTCTAAGATTGCAGAAAATGTTTCGTGTGAAAGAACAAAGTGTGAAGCAATTATCAACAATGTTATAGCTCCGCATTCCCACAAACAGGTAATAGTTGCTGTAACCAGTGCAAAATACTTTTCAATATCTACTGATGCTAGCAACTATGGGCATCAGAAATTTTTTCCTGTGATAGTTCAGTATTTTTCTGTAAGTGAGGGTGGACTGCAGACGAAATTGCTTGATCTTGATGAATTGCAGAACGAAAAGTCCGAAGCAAGTAGTTGCAAGGGCAACCGTCTGGATGATTGACTGATCTGGCCTTGTAACAATAACCAAAACGGCCTTGCTGTGCTGGTACTGCGAACGGCTGAAAACAAGGGGAAACTACAACCGTAATTTTTCCCGAGGGCATGCAGCTTTACTGTATGATTAAATGATGATGGCGTCCTCTTGGGTAAAATATTCCGGAGGTAAAATAGTCCCCCATTCGGATCTCCGGTCGGGGACTACTCAGGAGGATGTCGTTATCAGGAGAAAGAAGACTGGCGTTCTACAGATCAGAGCGTGGAATGTTAGATCCCTTAATCGGGCAGGTAGGTTAGAAAATTTAAAAAGGGAAATGGATAGGTTGAAGTTAGATATAGTGGGAATTAGTGAAGTTCGGTGGCAGGAGGAACAAGACTTCTGGTCAGGTGACTACAGGGTTATAAACACAAAATGAAATAGGGGTAATGCAAGAGTAGGTTTAATAATGAATAGGAAAATAGGAATGCGGGTAAGCTACTACAAACAGCATAGTGAACGCATTATTGTGGCCAAGATAGATACGAAGCCCACACCTACTACAGTAGTACAAGTTTATATGCCAACTAGCTCTGCAGATGACGAAGAAATTGAAGAAACGTATGATGAAATAAAAGAAATTATTCAGATAGTGAAGGGAGACGAAAATTTAATAGTCATTGTTGACTGGAATTCGAGAGTAGGAAAAGGGAGAGAAGGAAACATAGTCGGTGAATATGGATTGGGGGAAAGAAATGAAAGAGGAAGCCGCCTGGTAGTATTTTGCACAGAGCACAACATAATCATACCTAACACTTGGTTTAAGAATCATGAAAGAAGGTTGTATACATGGAAGAACCCTGGAGATACTAAAAGGTATCAGATAGATTATATAATGATAAGACAGAGATGTAGGAACCAGGTTTTAAATTGTAAGACGTTTCCAGGGGCAGATGTGGACTCTGACCACAATCTATTGGTTATGACCTGTAGATTAAAACTGAAGAAACTGCAAAAAGGTGGGAATTTAAGGAGATGGGACCTGGATAAACTGAAAGAACCAGAGGTTGTACAGAGTTTCAGGGAGAGCATAAGGGAGCAATTGACAGGAATGGGGGAAATAAATACAGTAGAAGAAGAATGGGTAGCTTTGAGGGATGAAGTAGTGAAGGCAACAGAGGATCAAGTAGGTAAACAGACGAGGGCTAGTAGAAATCCTTGGGTAACAGAAGAAATATTGAATTTAATTGACGACAGGAGAAAATATAAAAATGCAGTAAATGAAGCAGGCAAAAAGGAATACAAAAATGAGATCGACAGGAAGTGCAAAATGGCTAAGCAGGGATGGCTAGAGGACAAATGTAAGGATGTAGAGGCTTATCTCACTAGGGGTAAGATAGATACCTCCTACAGGAAAATTAAAGAGACCTTTGGAGATAAGAGAACGACTTGTATGAATATCAAGAGCTCAGATGGAAACCCAGTTCTAAGCAAAGAAGGGAAAGCAGAAAGGTGGAAGGAGTATATAGAGGGTCTATACAAAGGCGATGTGCTTGAGGACAATATTATAGAAATGGAAGAGGATGTAGATGAAGATGAAATGGGAGATACGATACTGCGTGAAGAGTTTGACAGAGCACTGAAAGACCTGAGTCGAAACAAGGCCCCCGGAGTAGACAACATTCCATTGGAACTACTGACGGCCTTGGGAGAGCCAGTCTTGGCAAAAATCTACCATCTGGTGAGCAAGATGTACGAAACAGGCGAAATACCCTCAGACTTCAAGAAGAATATAATAATTCCAATCCCAAAGAAAGCAGCTGTTGACAGATGTGAAAATTACCGAACTATCAGTTTAACAAGTCACAGCTGCAAAATACTAACACGAATTCTTTACAGACGAATGGAAAAACTAGTAGAAGCCAACCTCGGGGAAGATCAGTTTGGATTCCGTAGAAATACTGGAACACGTGAGGCAATACTGACCTTACTACTTATCTTAGAAGAAAGATTAAGGAAAGGCAAACCTACGTTTCTAGCATTTGTAGACTTAGAGAAAGCTTTTGATAATGTTGACTGGAATACTCTCTTTCAAATTCTAAAGGTGGCAGGGGTAAAATACAGGGAGCGAAAGGCTATTTACAATTTGTACAGAAACCAGATGGCAGTTAGCCGGCCGAAGTGGCCGTGCGGTTAAAGGCGCTGCAGTCTGGAACCGCAGGACCGCTACGGTCGCAGGTTCGAATCCTGCCTCGGGCATGGATGTTTGTTATGTCCTTAGGTTTAACTAGTTCTAAGTTCTAGGGGACTAATGACCTCAGAAGTTGAGTCCCATAGTGCTCAGAGCCATTTGAACCAACCAGATGGCAGTTATAAGAGTCGAGGGACATGAAAGGGAAGCAGTGGTTGGGAAGGGAGTAAGACAGGGTTGTAGCCTCTCCCCGATGTTATTCAATCTGTATATTGAGCAAGCAGTAAAGAAAACAAAAGAAAAATTCGGAGCAGGTATTAAAATCCATGGAGAAGAAATAAAAACTTTGAGGTTCGCCGATGACACTGTAATTCTGTCAGAGACAGCAAAGGACTTGGAAGAGCAGTTGAATGGAATGGACAGTGTCTTGAAAGGAGGATATAAGATGAACATCAACAAAAGCAAAACGAGGATAATGGAATGTAGTCTAATTAAGTCGGGTGATGCTGAGGGAATTAGATTAGGAAATGAGACACTTACAGTAGTAAAGGAGTTTTGCTATTTGGGGAGCAAAATAACTGATGATGGTCGAAGTAGAGAGGATATAAAATGTAGACTGGCAATGGCAAGGAAAGCTTTTCTGAAGAAGAGAAATTTGTTAACATCGAGTATAGATTTAAGTGTCAGGAAGTCGTTTCTGAAAGTATTTGTATGGAGTGTAGCCATGTATGGAAGTGAATCATGGACGATAAATAGTTTGGACAAGAAGAGAATAGAAGCATTCGAAATGTGGTGCTACAGAAGAATGCTGAAGATTAGATGGGTAGATGACATAACTAACGAGGAAGTATTGAATAGGATTGGGGAGAAGAGAAGTTTGTGGCACAACTTGACCAAATTTTTACTGACCTGTTTAAACTTCAGTAAATACAGTTGCACTGACTTCTATTCATACCTATTAGGCAAACCTGAGTTGCTGAATGAAATTTCATCTTCGAAGAAATATGACTGCAGTGTGGAATCCACAAAACCATAAATTCCTTGTGCTTACTAAGAACTTTTTTTGTAGTGATTGTTACTGTAGGTCTTTCTACATTCTGTGTTATAAATGTTACATTTCTTAATAAATAAAATTCTGAAAACTTGAAATGTACTTCTTTCCAGTCTTTCCATTCTTTGTTTGGTTTTGTACACACACACACACACACACACACACACACACACACACACACACACACACACACACAAATATCAGTGAAGGCTATATTTGCAGAGGAAGAATAAATGTTAGCATTAAAAGTGATATTTAACGAGAAATAAAAATTGTCCCACTTTTTGGCTAAGAAAATGTATGAAAGTCCCACTTTTGTCCGAAGAAAATATGGTCACCCTACACTTAATAGATTTTCATAGTTGATACTCCCCTTTTCTCATACCACTCCTTCACCCCTCTACACTTCTGCTTTCCTTTCCATCATGTTTGCACCTCTGAGATTTGTTTACCCTGTACAAACGCTCGTTCTTTGGCGTGCAAGCCTAATAGGAGAGATGCTGTCAACACTCTGTGATGATAAGTTTAGTGGTTACGTAAGGTAAGGGCGTAGTATGGGAGACACTGTGAGCTATTGAAGCGGCTGGCTGACTGCGGTACGAAATGTGCTTTGTTGAGTGAGATCGACTCTGAATTGTGCTAGAGTCGATACTTCAGTATGCAAATGACTGCCGCTTTATTTTGAAAGGCAAACAATAAAGAGAGACACATGTTGCGGTGGTACATTATTAACCAAAAGAATTGTAGTCTGTACTCAAAAGAATGTCATTTCGTGTGCCTCACGCTGGGAACTGCTACTATCGGTATTTCTCGGAAAAACAGACGATATGGCAACGGACATAAGTAAACATTTTAACCCTTTCATGAGCAGCACAAATTTGTTTCCTTGAGTTCACAGGGATTATGAAACTCCTATATCTGAGTGGTGCTGCGATCTAGCGTGCGCCAACAGGCTCACAGTTTTGTACTATTGCGAGAGGTACAGCTTAATTGTTGCAATTGTGCATTGTGCGCCTTGTGTTCTGGAGGTTTAGTGTAATTTTATGCCAGTCTGCAACAGATAAGCCCAGTAAAGCTATTTATTGTCTTTCTTACATTGTTTACAGAAATATACAGATTTGTGCACACATTTATTGATAAATCATTTTTAAATTCGTTTAGTGGTGTTGCGTTGTGGCCAGTGTGTGTGTAGAGAATTTCTATTTGTGCTTTTTTTCATATTTGTGCCTAAATTTTCACATTTATATATTTTACCCAGTGCCTGTTATTTTATTTCCTTTGATTTGATATGAATCAAAAACTCCACAAACTCCAGGATTGATTTTTGTTATGAATACTTGCCTTCCCCTTCCCTTTATATTTCTCCCGTTGAAGTCTGTCTTACAAGAGCAAGATGAAAAGGGAGTTGGTCAGATTGTCTCCATTATTACAGTTCCACATAATACTAATAACGTCGTGTGACGAGGGCCTCCCGTCGGCTAGACCGTTAGCCTGGTGCAAGTCTTTCGATTTGACGCCACTTCGGCGACTTGCGCGTCGATGGGGATGAAATGATGATGATTGGGACTACACAACACCCAGTCCCTGAGCGGAGAAAATCTCCGACCCAGCCGGGAATCGAGCCCGTGCCCTCAGGATTGCCATTCCGTCACGCTGACCACTCAGCTACCGGGGTCGGATTCAGTTCCACAAGAAGAAACTGTTTACTATTGCAAAGTCCAAAAGAAATAAGAAAGACGAGGCCACCATTTGAGTGGCCTTCTTTCACCTTGTCGAACTGGCCTACAGCTCCCATTGCAGCTGTGTACCCTGCTATGGTTGCAAGGCAGGACATAGCTGAGGTTGTACCATTTTTATTTTTTCTTGTGACGAATCTTATCTTCCGGATGGTGAGCAGTTAACAAAGCTATAACAGGCTTATTATCTTACCATTTTGTTGCAGACACACACCCTTTTGTACGGGTTATGATGTGTGTTTACATGCAGATGGAAAACATTTTCCAGCGACGAGCACAAGGAGAGAATTCAGACAATGAGAGCACACAGGAGCAAAAGATAACGATAAATTTAATATGTAGCCACTGCAAAGTACCGCGATGTATTCAGCAATGTTTTGAAAATCTTCATAAAAATATTAAGCTGCGAGCAAATAAATTTGTTTGACATGATAATGGTACTTACGTGCGACTTTCTAAAATCTTCGTACCCAATAATAAAATTATTTTAAGTGAGATGTATACGTATGTCCCGATAGATTCGAGAAGGAATAAATTTAAGGAACCTTTTATTCCTCATCGAGTCCAGTGAGACATATTAGTGGCATTTAATATAATTATAAAACTATAATCAGCAATCGAAATTTAGAAACATGGCCCGACTCAGCATCCATTCCAAAAGTAGGAAACCAGTTCTTACACTAATATGCGAAATTTGAATTTATTCAGTCACTAGATTGTTAAGACGTGTTTCGAGCAGTTCATTCGGTTAGAATATTCATAAAGTTCTGTAATCTGTTGTATGATGTAACATCCCAGAAGACACCATGCTATGAAGCCAGATTCAGTGTCAACCTGCCACTATCTTCATATTAAAAAAAAAAAAAAAAAAGTGGAAGTATCTTCGTGTATGGTACTGGTCGTTGCCACGATGTCAACGATTCTTCATGTGTTCCTTTGCTCCTGAATAATAGCCAAATGCAGCGTGATTATTATAGAGAAACCCACGTTCAGTACGCCTTTATCAAAACTGAATTCAAGTTTGTTCTTGTTTGACGAGCAATTTGTTATGGGCAATATGCAAGCTTATGAATATGATGAACCTCTAGCATAATGGAGCATTGTACTGGTGACTTTGACAAGAATCATTTATCGTGTGTTCTAGACGGTCTGTACATGTCACCTATGATTATTTCCAAAAGTACTGGTTGTACTGCGTTTCAATACTTACGACGAAGGCGATGGTTTGATCACTTCGATGGCTTCACAAATAGTAGTTTTAGTGTAAACATGAGATGGTCAGTTTTGAGATGTATCATGCCACAAGACCTAAATTTTTAAAGTGACACTGGACTGTACCTTCTCGCCTATAATTTATAGTAACCTTAGAATTGCGACAGCAAAGAGAAAAGAAAACAATTGATGTAAAATTATCATATTTATAAATCATTGCATCGAGTAGGCACACTTCAAAAGTGGTGGAATAAATGTAAGGGCCTCATTCCAGTTTTAGATTCAGGTTCTCTGTGAATCCTGTTCCAAATGCAGGTACCAGAATTCCTAAATATTATCCCGAGTAGAATCAAATAATAATCCACACTCCCACAATGCCCTAGTGTGTTTAAAATAGCTCTGTAGTTGGATGTTGGAAGTGACATGCTATAGACATATTTCAGAAATATTCCCACTGTAAATTCTCATTGGAATCAGGCCAATGTGCATTGTTGGCTCCTGTCATTGCCTAGTGGCATTTGACCATGTAAGTTATTGAAATTTCCCTGCAACGAAATACTAACTGAAATATAAACAGACTTTGTTTTATGTGAAAGCAGGTTCTTTGTGAAAAATATGAAAATGTTAAACGGTAATGCTCAACTGGTGCATGATTGTTCACTCAATAAACAACCAAGTCACAACTTTTAATATAGCTGATAATTTTTAATAAGTCGAATAGATATCTTTAATGTAATAAAGGAAATAATTTTTAAACTAAATCTCTTTAACCACATTTGAATTGAAATTATTATTAACAGAGAGTTTCTTACACATCATTCCCATCCGATCTGTTGACTGCCGAAACAAAAAGGGTGTCTCATGCAAAAAAGAAATAAGTGATTCGCACTAAAGAAAAAAGCGAATGATTTTTAAAACAAGATTATATACATTAGCAATTTCTTTGGTTGTAATTTTATAGAGCCAAGTATTTGCCACAGAGTGGCTTGTATGTACAGACTTTTCTCTTACAGATGGTCTCATATGTGTTATTTGTGTTTGATGGAAACAATGCAAGAAAATGAAGCCTAAATTGCCCCATTGAATGATGGAACTGATGGGCATAAACAGCGCCTCACTTCCACAATTTAATTACGTACCTCTCTTGAATACGCTATGGCATTATGGAAGTGTGGATTATAGCTTAATTCCACTTTGGGTAATATTTAGGAATTGTGGCCCCTCTATTTGGATGAGTAAATACGTTCCTCCGTGAGGTTTGTGTGCCTATAAATGAATGGAGTGATGCCTTCATAGGTAGACTAAATTTACATTTACATCTGTATGCTCAATTCACAATCAATCGTGCAGTGTGTGGTGGAGGGTATTCTGTACCACTACAAGTCATTCCATTTCCTATTCCACTCGCAAATGTAGCGAGGGAAAAAGACTGCCTTTAAGCCTCCTTATGAGCACTAATTTCTCGTATCTTATCTTTGTGGTCCTTAAGCGAAATGTATGTTGGCGGGGTAGAATCCTTCTGCAATCAGCTTCAATAGTCATTACTCAATAGTGTTCCTTGAAAAGAGCATTGCATTCCCTCCAGGGATTCCTATTTGAGTTCTCGAAGCATCCGCCCACTGATATTGTGGGAGGCAATAGGAACTTTTATATAGGGCTCTATTCTGAGGGACCCCGTAGGTCTGCAGACTCCACATTTGGGACAGGGCCGTCAGTAGACAGGTGTTTTGTTATGGCTCACTGCGTCAGCCTTTCTGGGATAGTTCGAAAACACATATCAGAACGTTTGGAAGGATGAGAGGAAGTATATTGTTCAACGCCCTGGTATTTACTCCAACGATATTTAAGCGCCTAGCCCTTCTGGAGAGGATAGGACAATTTTTGGGAGTCTGGAATCATTATCAGCTGTCCGGCACAGCGAGCAGTGGACTGTCAGCCAGCAGCAGTACAGCCCTTACGAGCGGATGGAGGTTCACATATGGAGGTTCGAGGTGGCAGCTGTTCACATGTGATCCAGTGGCGGAGGCGTTGTGGGAGTGGAGAAGAGAGTGAAACATGCTACACCTCATAGGCTGACAGGTTAAAAAAAAAGTTAAAATGTGTGTGAAATCTTATGGGACTTAACTGCTAAGGTCATCAGTCCCTAAGCTTACACACTACTCAACCTAAATTATCCTAAGGACAAACACACACACCCATGCCCGAGGGAGGACTCGAACCTCCGCCAGGATCAGCCGCACACGGCTGACAGGTCTCAGCAGGATTAGTTCAGGAACAGTACACTAGAAATCTAAGTGACTTACTTCTACCAATATGACAACGCAATCGAGAGACAGAATGCAGTTAGCATTGGATGTCTTCAGCTAATTGACGATGGTTACCACAGACTTTGGTATGAGAGGAAGTGATGTCGTAGCCTGCGGGAAGCCTCCAGAGCTCTCACAGAAGCTTCTATAATGGTTACTTGGTGAGTATAACCCGACTGCAGCAAAAAAATTATTCACTTGCGAAGGGACTCTCATGATTAATTTATTTAATCAATTCGATATTAATGATGTGCCGCTGAGTGGGTGGAAGCGAGGGTGACAGTACCTCGAGTATGATTCAAAAGCTGATGAGGTGATAAGGCGTTTTTTAGGAATTTCAATCTCCCATCTACACTGGGAGAGATGATTATCGTAATAAAATCAATTATATCACCGAATTTATGAAGTGATACGTAGTATAAACCTGACATTTACAATTTGTCTTTGCTCTTATCTTCAGGGACTTCGAATGTGATGAGACATTTGTTTACTCTAAGAAAGTTCGAAAAGTGAGGAGGCATCTTTGACAGAGGAAGAGCGTGCTTTTAGCACTCCATCATGAGCCAAAAACGAGTTTAATATTTTAGTCCTGTGCTGCAGGATGTGGCAGATATTAAGCTCATAAGAAATGATTTTGCTTCATGATGAGAGAATACTTGGAGGAAATATAGCCTCTGTGACGGTGTTGAACAGGATTTTCACCACATGTAAGGATACTTTAGCGATCTGAAAACCCTTGTATGGTCATTCCTTCGGTCTTCTAAAAGAACTCATATAGAAGGAAGGGATCTACGTTTGTGAGAGAAATTCGAGGTGTATTGACAAAACAACAACCTCATTTAGGATTTTTTAAATTGAGGAGTCTATGTCAGGGATGGTACCGCAGTTAGTCCAAATCACGCCGCATTGTGCCACAGTGAGTGGCAGGAGTGGTTACTGGAGGTTCAGGCGACCGGAAGTCGAGGCTTTAGGCTATCCTGAGCGGTGGTGTCTCGGCTGGCCGGCCCTTCAGGTACACAATACACTAGGTAGATGGTGCTGGACTAGACTGGAAGTGACTGGTATAGTTCTTTCTTCGTCTTGAGACGCCATGTTCTGGTAAGATAATGAGCACTACATTCTTAAAAAATATTGTGCGATATATTTCCCATATTTCTGTTGGCTAGGACGCGACTTGCGACTTGTAAATAGGTATACATTTGTTTCATTCCCAAATGATGTTGCCAGAGGAGTCCTGTACGTAGGGACAGGGAGCTACAAGAGCCCTCTGCTCATCCTCCATCAGCTCCTTTCCCGGCTCCCCCCCCCCCTTTTTTTATTTTCCCATCATCTGTCCAGTTTCCCCCCACCTGCTCTCGGCTGTGGTATGTCACATTTGCCAACTTTTTAGTGCAGTGTTCCAGTGACTGTTCAGTGTTGTTCGTCTTTCTCGTGTTGCGAACAGAAACCATGCTGTCGCTGGGTGTGAATTTTATGTCTTTTGCGAACAGAAACCAGACTGTCGCCGTGTTTTTTTAAATTGTCTGTCTATTGTTTTACCTGTCTGCTTTGTAAGTATTTTCTTAGCTTCATCATCCCTCTGTTCTTTGTTTTAAGTTCCACGATTTCTTTTCGCCATGTTACTCTTTAAGTCTCCGATTTTATCGCCTGTTTTTATTATTTATTCTCTTCATCTTTCTAACAAAGTCTGTAGGCTGAAGAGCGGCATACTAAGCTGCTGCCAGCCCACCCCCTTCGGGGGGAATTGAAATTCAATAAAGGAAAAAAAAAAAAACCAGGAGCCCTCCGCCGGAGATCATCGTCACCAGTTTCCTATGTGTGTGCCATTGTGTTTGTGTTTAGTGTTCGCTCTCACGCCCCAACATTCACATGTGCCATCAAAATCATCAGTGTTTGTGCATCGCGTCGACAGTTTGTAGTGTGGTTTTTCGTCGAGTGTGAACGGCTTCGTGTTTTTTATGTTCTGTGTCTACTGTTTTTTACCTGCCGAATTGTTCAATCTCTTTTGTGTCTACTATATGTTTTCTCATTGTTAACTCTGAGGCTGAAGAGCAGTGTAAGGTGCTGCTGCCAGCCTACCTGATGTACAGGTGTTGAAATTACAATAAAGGAAAAAAAAAACAGGAGCCCTCGCCATCTTTTCTTATGCCAGCGTTACTTGGATTTTCGCCCCTCCCAGGTTCTATAAAGCCCTCCAAATCCTCAAACATCATTCACTCCGCCTAGCCTTCCGCATCCGCCTCCCGACCCCCACGGGCATCCTCTACTACCTCATCCCCTTTCCCCACCTTCTGTTTTTCCTTGAACACATCCACACCCTGTATATTGTCTGCTGACTCAATCCCACTCACCTCCTGGTGTCTCCCTTCCTCTCCACCCCCAGCCTGTTGCCGTGCCTTTACCATTGTGTCCGACCCTCTCTCCATCTCCTCACCCGCCACCTCCTTTCCCAACACAACTACCAGCATCTACCCTTCCTGGATGATGAGCTTCGCCCTGACATCAACCTTTCCTACCAACTCTAACCCTACCTTCCTCCTGCCTTCTCCTCAGGCTCCCTCTCCTGCCTCTCCTCAACAGCTTTCCCCCTCCTACGCCCCCTCCCTCTCCTTTGCTCCCCTTCAGTGTCTCTGCACTCCTTCCTGCCTTCTCTTGCCTCTTTGTCTCCTGCTCTGACTGTCTCCTGCCTCTTGGTGCGCCCTCTGTCCCCCCTTTCCCTTTTCCTCCCCCCCATCCCCCTACCCTCTTTTTTCCTCCTCTCCGACCTCCAGTCCTTCGGCAGATATCTACCAGCGGTTTTTATTCTTTGTAAGCGTTCTGTCGCTTCCAGTAGTTTTTGATTTAAGTGTCTCACTCTGTGTGATTTTTATACTGTGATTGACTTTTAAATTGTATTTGACTCCAGTGATTGTAAGTACACAGCGAATTGCCAGATGTGCTCTTTTAACTTTATATCGACCTTTTAATTGTCCCCAAATGTCCCTGTATTAGTGTATATTTTAACTCCCATCACCTCCATTTACTGTATTTTTATGTCCCCCTTTTCCCCCCATTGTTTATGTAAGAGTTCCACTTGTATTTCTGTTAAAGCGGTTTGGCTGAAGAGTGGTGGACTGTGCCGCTGCCAGACCTCCCCTGCCCATGTGGGGCAGGGGAATGAAATTGCAGTAAAGGGGAAAAAAAACAGGAGCACTGGGTCAGTTGTCGCTGTTCTAATATTATCCTTATGTGCCTCCCAGCAGAAATTTACTTGTAGATCGACGGGATGTTACCGCCCTTTACTTCTTGTCATTATTACCCATCCTTTGATTATATGGCTATTGGCTAGACTGGCTGGAGCAACTCTCTAATGGTAGATTATTGTGAAAATATCCACTCCACAACCAGCAGTGCTCAGTCAATGGTAAGTACCCCTGCTCTACTCAAATTGTTTAAATAAACAATATTCTGCTGTGCATGCAAAATAAAGCCTTGCGTTTGTCCTATCTGGCAGCAGTGCACAGACCCACGTGTTAACTGGGGAAAATCCATAGCATCATCAGGGGGTGGGGGTAATTAATTGGTCAATTAATTAATTTGCACAATTCGATATCAATTTTATATCATAAGTGGTTCAGAACCATTTTTGGTTTCCATGCGTCACGTGTCTCCATGAACTGTCTAGCTATGTTGAGGTACTACCAGGCCAATAAAGATCCCAAGAGAAAACTGTGGGATTAACTCGCACTCAACTCTCTCTCAATGCGAGTGACAAGGATATCAGGGAGCAGTTACAACAACTTTGGGCCAGCTTGTCTCAGAAAACAATGCAAAGGGTTTGCAACACCCTTCCCAACCGAAATCATTGTGTGTATGCTGGGCCTCAGACTGCTAAGTTCTTCGTCAATTTTCCTCCATTTTGTAATCACTGTAACATCACATATCCTCTCAACATGTGAAGTTTCATCCCGTTTCCTCCATCCCTTCTGTGTGCTTAACTTGTTTTTCGTCAGGCAATATACACTCCTGGAAATTGAAATAAGAACACCGTGAATTCATTGTCCCAGGAAGGGGAAACTTTATTGACACATTCCTGGGGTCAGATACATCACATGATCACACTGACAGAACCACAGGTACATAGACACAGGCAACAGAGCATGCAAAATGTCGGCACTAGTACAGTGTATATCCACCTTTCGCAGCAATGCAGGCTGCTATTCTCCCATGGAGACGATCGTAGAGATGCTGGATGTAGTCCTTTGGAACGGCTTGCCATGCCATTTCCACATGGCGCCTCAGTTGGACCAGCGTTCGTGCTGGACGTGCAGACCGCGAGAGACGACGCTTCATCCAGTCCCAAACATGCTCAATGGGGGACAGATCCGGAGATCTTGCTGGCCAGGGTAGTTGACTTACACCTTCTAGAGCACGTTGGGTGGCACGGGATACATGCGGACGTGCATTGTCCTGTTGGAACAGCAAGTTCCCTTGCCGGTCTAGGAATAGTAGAACGATGGGTTCGATGACGGTTTGGATGTACCGTGCACTATTCAGTGTCCCCTCGACGATCACCAGTGGTGTACGGCCAGTGTAGGAGATCGCTCCCCACACCATGATGCCGGGTGTTGGCCCTGTGTGCCTCGGTCGTATGCAGTCCTGATTGTGGCGCTCACCTGCACGGCGCCAAACACGCATACGACCATCATTGGCACCAAGGCAGAAGCGACTCTCATCGCTGAAGACGACACGTCTCCATTCGTCCCTCCATTCACGCCTGTCGCGACACCACTGGAGGCGGGCTGCACGATGTTGGGGCGTGAGCGGAAGACGGCCTAACGGTGTGCGGGACCGTAGCCCAGCTTCATGGAGACGGTTGCGAATGGTGCTCGCCGATACCCCAGGAGCAACAGTGTCCCTAATTTGCTGGGAAGTGGCGGTGCGGTCCCCTACGGCACTGCGTAGGATCCTACGGTCTTGGCGTGCATCCGTGCGTCGCTGCGGTCCGGTCCCAGGTC
This sequence comes from Schistocerca serialis cubense, assembly GCF_023864345.2. Lineage (NCBI taxonomy): Eukaryota > Metazoa > Arthropoda > Insecta > Orthoptera > Acrididae > Schistocerca > Schistocerca serialis. Next base: position 1,129,154,733 of record NC_064639.1, read on the forward strand.
GACGGGCACGTGCACCTTCCGCCGACCACTGGCGACAACATCGATGTACTGTGGAGACCTCACGCCCCACGTGTTGAGCAATTCGGCGGTACGTCCACCCGGCCTCCCGCATGCCCACTATATGCCCTTGCTCAAAGTCCGTCAACTGCACATACGGTTCATGGCCACGCTGTCGCGGCATGCTACCAGTGTTAAAGACTGCGATGGAGCTCCGTATGCCACGGCAAACTGGCTGACACTGACGGCGGCGGTGCACAAATGCTGCGCAGCTAGCGCCATTCGACGGCCAACACCGCGGTTCCTGGTGTGTCCGCTGTGCCGTGCGTGTGATCATTGCTTGTATAGCCCTCTCGCAGTGTCCGGAGCAAGTATGGTGGGTCTGACACACCGGTGTCAATGTGTTCTTTTTTCCATTTCCAGGAGTGTATATGAGTATATAGGTTAGGGTTACACAATATGGCTCATATTCAAGCAAAAGTGCACTTATGGTGATGCTGTTGCTAGTAAAGATTTCACCAATGAATGATGGAAAGTGAACACAATGAAACATTTATCGGATATGGGTACCAATCATATTGTTGTTCGTAATTTCCAATGCTTCATAAACGAAGTTGACTGGTGTCTTATTTAACTAGCAGGAATTTCATCTGTGCTATTAGGTCCCACAAAAAAAGATGGAAAGGAGACGGTAGGCATGAAGCATAGAACTAAGGTCAGTGACATAATGGAATAAGAAAATATCTTGAAATGACAGTGGGCTGGGCCATGTCGCTCGAAGAAACGATTGCAGATGGTCAAAACAAATACTAGACTGCAGCTCAATTTACCAAAAAAGACCGAGAGGAAGATTACTGGACAGATGGGACAGAGACTTGAGAAAGACAGCTGGTTTCAATTGGCAAAGGGAAGCTCAAGATCGGCAGAAACGCAAGAACCTGCTGGGGTCCTATGTTGCTTGCATACCGAAAGAGGCTACATCACAAAGTCGTTGAACTGGCTGATAATGATTGATGATTAGGTTCTACGTCAACTACAATCTCGGAAATAGTGACATATTAAAAAAAAAAAAAAAACATGATTAGATTGCGCGATTCAGTTTGGTTCCCATGAACTGTCTCCCGTTTGGTTACGACCATCGGCAACAAATTGCCAACAGCGACACGCAAAGTACCGCCCGTGGACAGCGTGCTCATAATGTTCCGGCTGATCAGTGTACATTACTTGTCGAGGGCGCCTAGATACCAGCAGAGGGCTCTTTTTGTTATCTTGTAGGGGCTTTGTAGTCTTTTTGTCTTCGTAAAAGTCCTCCACCTGGAACAATGCAGAGCCTATAACACAATTTATGACTCTCTTCTTTGGATGTCAACGGAAGGCTGCTGCTGTCACACATGAGAGGCCCACGTATAGCTGCTCCAGGTAATATCATCGCTGCTTAGAGATAAAACCTCACAACGTCTGCCGTAATGTCATGTGTGAGAGAGCGAAGTACCGAGCTGTACCCTGATGCTGCTGCTTCACGTAATGTTTAAGGAAAGACAGACATTACCAATAACATTGATACTTTTTATAGCTAGGAAGCTAAGTTTCCGTAGCGTTAAGTGATGCCGTAATAGATTTAAGATATTTAAATGCTGGTAGTAGAATTTCTGGGAATAAAACATCAAATTTGTAGTTTTGCTCACTCATTCATTTCTTGCAAATACATATTTACTGATAATAGCTCACAAATCGTAAAATGTCGATTTTACATGTGATAAATATTGATGTTGCCGCAGGATTAGCCGGTCTAACAAGGGGAGGCCGCCAATTGTGAAATTCAGATTCGATTCATACTGCGCATAATAAAAGCTCATGGCCAGAAGTGTAATGTGGCAAAGCACCAAGATGCACTTCTCAGCCGTTGTTGAGAAAATCGACAGTTAAAAGAAACCGTTGTGGTGAAATACTCTCTATGAGTAATGTTTTTCTACAGCGTCGTGGCGCAGCGGTAAGCGCTCGGGTTCGTAATCCGAAGGTCGCCGGATCGAATCTCGCTCCATGCAATTTTTTTTTATTATTAGTTTTTTGTAATTCAAATATATATATATATATTAATGGATTGCTTATGCATGTTGGTGAAGGCGGATCGCTCTCCAATTGTACCACCTCCATTTTTCCCTTTTTTTAACAGGGTGTACCAAAGCTCTCCCGTCCGCACTGATTTTCGACGATGTTATGAGTTGCGCTAGGGACCGAATCTACCTTCTTTCGAAGTTAGCACGCAACTACGCTGTTATGCGGCGGCTCGTTTCGGCCCATTCAACATCTGTCCATCAAGTGTAACTAGCGAGTAACGGAGTTTATATTTCATATCTGCCACAGCAAATTTGTGTTCGTGGGGTCTCTATTGTAATTCGAACGTTTGACTTACGCTAAACGTATTCGTTTCGGAATATCGTTTCTACGTCATCCGTTAGCTATACGTGGATAACATTATGAAGATAATTAATAATATTTGTGAAATACAACTTTGTTTGCGGAAAACATAATGATGTTCGAAGTCGCCACTTTTTCCACGACAAACGACTTTCAACAACTTATTATATGCATAATTGTTGCAACTGATTGCCGGGAATTTACAAAAAACAAATACTAGAAAAAAAAAAAGGTTGCATGGCGCGAGATTCGATCCGGCGACCTTCGGATTAGGAACCCGAGCGCTTACCGCTGCGCCACGACGCTGCAGAAAATTATTAATCGTAGAGAGCATTTCACCGCAACGCTTTCTTTTAACTGTCGATTTTCTCGACAACGGCTGAGAAGTGCATCTTGGTGCTTTGCCACATTACACCTCTGGCCATGAGCTTTTATAATGCGCAGTATGAATCGAATCTGAATTTCACAATTGGCTGCCTCCCCTTGTAAGAGAAACATAACAAGACTGTGGATTGATGTTCCATGGGGCACTTGTAGCAGCGGGCACAGGTTAAGTACGAGGGTAACCCCAAAACTAACGTCTCCTATTTTTTTATAAGTACACAACACTGTTTGTGTGGCAGTTGGTCACACTGTTATGAAGAGTGCTTCACGCGGTGTGTATAAACATGCGCACGCCGCACTGAGGCGCTCTGTCTTGGCCTAGCAGCCGTTGAGAACGAAGCTCCCGTTGGATGTTACCGCCAAGTGCGAATTGCAGGCAGTAATTCGAATTTTAAACGCAAAGGGCACTGCGCCGATTGAAATCCATCGCCAATTGACGGAAGTGTATGGTCAGTCGTGCATGAATGTCAAATATTCGTAAGTGGTGTAGAGAGTTTGCAAATGCTCGGACCGAAATCCACGACGAACAAAGGAGCGGGAGACCGTCAATTTCTGAGGAGACAGTGTTGAAGGTTGAGCAAAACATTGCATAGGGGCTTAATTAAATATAATTGAAAATACTTTTTTTAGTTTTTAGTAGCTGTATGTCCGATTACGCTGTGTCTCGTAATCGGTTGGCCCTGACTAGTATTATTACGCAATCTGACTGCATAGAATAACAACAAACAATGAAAGAAAATTTTCGTAAACACAGTTAATTAATTAAGTCCCCGGCAACTATAAAACCTACTAAACCAAAGCACAAGTATAACTGTTCTGCGTGTGGGAGTGAGACTCAACGTACATCTGGCACGGTTCTTCTTCAACAAGACAAGAATTTTTAAATACCATTTATATTGAAGTAATTAAAAAAATTAGAAATACAATAATTGCGCAAGAAAATCAGAATTACACTCTAATACAAGAACACAAGCCAGATGCTTTGTTGACTGAACCTGTAATGATGCATTATTTGAGACACACAAATAATAAAAGAACATAGTGGTTTTTACCTTCATATACACTCCTGGAAATTGAAATAAGAATACCGTGAATTCATTGTCCCAGGAAGGGGAAACTTTATTGACACATTCCTGGGGTCAGATACATCACATGATCACACTGACAGAACCACAGGCACATAGACACAGGCAACAGAGCATGCACAATGTCGGCACTAGTACAGTGTATATCCACCTTTCGCAGCAATGCAGGCTGCTATTCTCCCATGGAGACGATCGTAGAGATGCTGGATGTAGTCCTGTGGAACGGCTTGCCATGCCATTTCCACCTGGCGCCTCAGTTGGACCAGCGTTCGTGCTGGACGTGCAGACCGCGTGAGACGACGCTTCATCCAGTCCCAAACATGCTCAATGGGGGACAGATCCGGAGATCTTGCTGGCCAGGGTAGTTGACTTACACCTTCTAGAGCACGTTGGGTGGCACGGGATACATGCGGACGTGCATTGTCCTGTTGGAACAGCAAGTTCCCTTGCCGGTCTAGGAATGGTAGAACGATGGGTTCGATGACGGTTTGGATGTACCGTGCACTATTCAGTGTCCCCTCGACGATCACCAGTGGTGTACGGCCAGTGTAGGAGATCGCTCCCCACACCATGATGCCGGGTGTTGGCCCTGTGTGCCTCGGTCGTATGCAGTCCTGATTGTGGCGCTCACCTGCACGGCGCCAAACACGCATACGACCATCATTGGCACCAAGGCAGAAGCGACTCTCATCGCTGAAGACGACACGTCTCCATTCGTCCCTCCATTCACGCCTGTCGCGACACCACTGGAGGCGGGCTGCACGATGTTGGGGCGTGAGCGGAAGATGGCCTAACGGTGTGCGGGACCGTAGCCCAGCTTCATGGAGACGGCTGCGAATGGTCCTCGCCGATACCCCAGGAGCAACAGTGTCCCTAATTTGCTGGGAAGTGGCGGTGCGGTCCCCTACGGCACTGCGTAGGATCCTACGGTCTTGGCGTGCATCCGTGCGTCGCTGCAGTCCGGTCCCAGGTCGACGGGCACGTGCACCTTCCGCCGACCACTGGCGACAACATCGATGTACTGTGGAGACCTCACGCCCCACGTGTTGAGCAATTCGGCGGTACGTCCACCCGGCCTCCCGCATGCCCACTATACGCCCTCGCTCAAAGTCCGTCAACTGCACATACGGTTCACATCCACGCTGTTGCGGCATGCTACCAGTGTTAAAGACTGCGGTGGAGCTCTGTATGCCACGGCAAACTGGCTGACACTGACGGCGGCGGTGCACAAATGCTGCGCAGCTCGCGCCATTCGATGGCCAACACCGTGGTTCCTGGTGTGTCCGCTGTGCCGTGCGTGTGATCATTGCTTGTACAGCCCTCTCGCAGTGTCCGGAGCAAGTATGGTGGGTCTGACACACCGGTGTCAATGTGTTCTTTTTTCCATTTCCAGGAGTGTATATTGACGAAATGCACTCTGATCATTACAATATCTTCATTAGAATAACATCTGCTATCTCTCCCATCAAATAACTGCATTAAACATGGAACAAACACTCCCTACTACCACATATCCACTCCGACTTCACGACAAGCAGTGCCCACCACAACTTCTCGGCAAGAACTGCCCGCCGCTACCTCTCAATAATCACTGCCAGTGGAGGCGGCCGAACAATACTCTCTGGCTCGATCTCTGGCGCTGTGGCTCAGTGTAGCCACCTTTCATATGCCCTTCCTCCACGGGCGAGAATTTGATGGTATTTTTGCCAGCATTGGTGGTGAAAATACCACCAAATTCGTCAAAAAAAATACAGACAAAAATAAAAGATAATATTAATACGTAAATATCATATTAACTAGATAAAATTTTGGCTTTGCACTGACCTTTCAATATCCTAATATATAAAATACAGTAGGCAATACAAATTCTTTTCATACATGTGGCTTTACATAATAGTTTACACAATACATAAAAAATCAGTTTATACAAATGTTCACATAAAATACTTTTAATTATTAAAAAAAAACAAATAGTTGATAATTCCAGCCCAGCAATGGTCAACAGGTGCAATCACCAACAAGTGGCATCATTTCAGTAGAAACAGTCCATCAGTTGCACCCAGCAATGTTGAGCAGGTGCAGACACCAACAAGTGACATCATTTCAGTAAAAGCAGTTCCATCTGTTGCACCCAGTAAAGTTGAAGAGGTACACACAGCAACAAGTGACACCATTTCAGTAGAAGCAGTTCCATCTGTGGCACCCAGTAAAGTTGAAGAGGTACACACAGCAACAAGTCACATTAGTTCAGTAGAAGCAGTCCATCAGTGGCACCCAGCAATGTTGAGTAGGTGCAGACACCGGCAAGTGACATCATTTCAGTAAAAACAGTTCTAACAGTGGTACCCAGCAATGTTGAGTAGGTGCAGACAGCAACAAGTGACCTCATCTCCATACAAGTAGTCCATCAGTTGCACCTAGCAATTATGAGCAGGTCCAGAGAGCAGTCCATGATATTCACTATCACCGATCACACTGTTCATCAGAGTATATAAGCACAAATTAAACATGTCCTAGTGGCACCAATCATGTAGAAAAAGTACAAGTAACAGCCCATAATATTCACTATCACTGATCACACAGTTCATCAGCAGAAATTAAACATGTCCTATTGGCACCAATCGTGTAGAAAAAGTGCAAGTAACAGTCCATAATATTCACTATCACTGATCACACAGTTTATTAGCAGAAATTAATCATTCCTAAGTGTCACACATTATGTTGAAAAAGTGCAGGTAACAGTTCATAATATTTACCATCACTAATCAGACAGTTCAGGCATGAACAATAGTTTGAATACACATACAAATGCTTTTACAATGCTCTTACACTAAACATACAAATTCTAATAAACACACAAATGATATCAGGTAATTGTCATATTAACTATTACAAATACTCAAATATCAGTAAACCTATAATATTTATGGGTGTCAGTGCAAGCCACAACAAACAAATAAAATAATATTTACGAGATAGGTGGGTAGGATTAGGAAAGGAAAACACACAAAACACACTCATTCATCTTTCATCCACATTAAGTACTACTGTGTAATTGAATGGTGTTAACTGTGTAAATGTAATTCTGTCAAAATCTGATGTTCATCATGTGTATCAAGTAGTAGTGGCAGCAATGTATAACAGTCAATAATAGTTAAGTCAACGTCATAGTCATCATGTCAAGACCAATGTTTGCCAAGCCAGATCAAATGTACTGTTGTTGAACAACTGTCAGTGAGCCAAGATATGCAAATACTTCCTCTGTCCAAAAAAAAGTATATACCGCTTAGTGATTTAACAAAGTGTGTGTATAGACTATCTTCCTTCTACTTTAGTGTTCTAGTCTGCTATCTTCATCCTCCTTGTTCCATAAGACCAACAAAAAAAAATATGCATCTCACTTACTTTACCTCTTATCCACCAAAACTCCAATAATCATCAGCATCACATAATCTCAATAATACCTCAATAATACCTCTTCAATGCGTCGATACATATAAACCTTATTACCAATATCATTTCACTTCCATAACAACTCTTTCCTCTAGTCAGTCTCCTCGAACAAGTACAGATAAAATCCTAATGCAAACCTCATCATCCTATACCATCCGAAGACACACTGTCAACACACAACCTCTGTGTAATCCATCTGAGCCAAATCTTCTGCTCATTATGAATTATAAACAAAGAAATGCATACATGACCTCTAACAGACTTAGTTCGAATAACTCTCAGTAATTAAGTACGAGTACGGAGTTTGAATGATAGTAATATTTCACAGTGTGTACACCACTTCAAGAATTATGGCAAACAGAAGCAAACATGTGGAGTATTTCTTGTATCAAGTGTCACTTCCTATTTCAATTGCTCACGAAAAATGCAGTGTAATAACTGTCAATGGTCTAAACCTAGTTTTGGTATGTCATGTCGTTAGCTTCCTTCCTATTAGCATACGTTTATACAGCTTTCATAAAACCTCCAGCTCATGTGACTTCAACGAAGTTCTTTGTACCAATGTCGTTCGTCGAATTATAGCAGTTCAGCAATTCATTTTCTTATCTTAAAAATATAAGGCACTGAGCGTAAGCAAAACAAGCAACAGCGAGTAAATATACCAGTAGAGAACAGAATGTCAAAAAGTGGATGCAGCACAATCCTTACAACGAGGCTCTGCCAAGCGAACAATCTGTAATTAACACCATACTGTAGCCTAAACTCTCTGTTTGTACACAGTATATCAGCATTTCTATACACCAAATTAAAGAGTAGTTATGACAACAACAGATATGTATAAATATGCAATCCATACGCATAGCAGCAAACATATGTTATCTAACATAATAAACAGGTCATTAGCATCATATCATCATAAGCAAATAAATGTTCATATGTCATCTTAATAAGTAAACGTGAAGGCGCAAGCAGATAAATCACAAAGTATAACTTACATACATAATTACAGTCAGCACAATTAATCAGGTGACAATTATAATTTAAATAAATAAGCACAGCAGGCACATAATTAAAAAATATGACATCAGTGAAAAAGCAGTGCAGTCAAGCGATGCATAATATACACAAGTTACAACCCAGTTCATTAATAATCATTGTCAAAATCAGTTAACGTACGCAAGCACGTCGCTTCACAAGTAAATTCATAGAACATGAAAGTAGCACAAAGTATGAATCACGTAATCGCGAGCAGCAAATTACGTCTAAAGTACGTACCTAAGTGGAAATATGTTACCTGAAAAATGAACTCAATAATAGTTACCCTTTTTAGTTTATTAGTTTCTTCTTGGAAATTACATTCTTTCTGAAATTTTCTCGATAGCAAGTCCTCTTAACGTCGGAGACACACAGAATTTACCTGGAGTTCTTAAATATTTTATACAACCGTATTCTGAAAAATACTGAGTGTTAATAACATAATTCATCAAGTCACTATCGCTTTATACTGAATTTAGTCGGAGAAATTAGACTGTGTATTTGTTTACGGCTGTCAGTGCATTCGCACTGAGCGCTCGATCAGCTGTAGGCGCGTGACGTAGGAAGCAATTGTTTGCGGTCAACGACTGCCTTGTGCGGCGCGCAGACTTGACTGTTGCTTTGAGTATGTGCCGCCGCCAAAACACAGCGCGGTATCCTTGTATTCTCTGCATGTTTACATGTAGCTGTTAGTTTCTCTAAAGTATGTCATTCCACAAAAATTTTGCAAACTACGAACCTCACGTTTTGTGCTAGGAACAGCATAATTACGAATAGCGTCTAATTTTTCTGGATCAGGAAGAATACCTTCTGTAGAAATAAAGTGACCGAGAAATTTCACCTGAGAACGACCAAATTCAGATTTTTCTAAGTTTACTGTAATCCCAACTCGTGCAAAAATACGTAATAATGAATCCAAAATTTTGTTGTGCTCACTCCAAGAACGTTTAGCAATAAGAATGTCGTTAACATATGAAATAAATTTGTCACGAATATAAACAGGTAAAATTTCGTTTAAGCTACGAATGAATGCTGCAGAAAATCTAGTAAGTCCAAACGGTAATTTCCGAAGTCACTTTTGGGTAAATTAGTCATATCCGGTTATTGTTTATCTACTGTCTAGATAGATTGATAGTCGAAGAGTTGTTTTGACAGATGCAAAGAATAGTAAAAGAGTAGGCAGCGGTGCAGAAAACTAAAAGAGAAATAGCACCACTACAGCTCGGGGCCCTATGCTCGCTACGGCACATATTCACTTAGAGTAGTGAATCCCCTGAGGACTTTAATAGCCGCACATAATTTCTAGTTTGTGACTTAATGGCCCATTTGGTGGGAGTGCGTACATAAATTGATCTAACCATGAACATGGATGTATGTCATTCTTAGAGTTGCGGAAGATCTTAAATGTCCGAACAGTCAAAAAGTGTTTATAGTCAAAATTTTCGCCTCGTGGCGACAAAGACCTACCGCGTCTGTCCCAGTCCCAATGACGATTATTGTCAAGTTCGCGCGCCTGGCGCTCTCTTGTTGCTTCTCGTAAATGAAATAAATTACTTTCTTCATATCCATCTGCTATCTGTGATTCCAAATTTCTTTTGCTGTCTTTTCCTACAATTTCGCCTTCGATCTGTTTGACTTGCTTTCGTAATGCCTCAACTTCCCTTTTAACGCGTTCATTAAATTTTCCCTGCTTTTCAACATGTTTATTTATGTTCTGGTACTCTTCGGTTTCTTCGAATGGTAATGGAGCTGTATCATCCGAATCTCTGTCCCCATGTAAACTAAGATTTGTCAATTTATCTGATATCTCCTCAACTCTTTCCGCTAAATCACCTATTTTTTCTTTCTGTTTATTTACGTCTACCGTAAGTGTCGCAACTCGGGTTTCAGTATTGACACATTTGGTAGTTAACTGTTCATATTGTTGTGTTAGATCATTTATTCTGTCATTTGGTACGGATTCCTCGATTCTCTCAAATATTTCTTTCTTATCATGTGCACGTTGTAAATTTAACTCTGAAAATTTCTGTACTATCACGCGATCTCTTTCTTCCTGTTCTCTATCCTGTTCCCTTTGTCTAATCTCTACTGCAATTAATCTATTATTGTGAGCATTCAAAATTGGTTGTACTTCTTCTCTGATTTCTTTCTTTAATTCATCTTTCATATTTTTGAAACATGTCCCTATTCGTGAATCTATCCGTGTTTCCAAAGTTCCCATCTCTGTTTTTAATTCAGATACTAACCGAGTTTCCATTGTTCTCATCCGTGTTTCCATTGTTCCCATATCAGTTTTAATTTCAGATCCCAAAGTTCCCATCTCGGTTTTAATTGTTCCTATTTGTGATTTTAATTCAGATCCAAACCGTGTTTCCATTGTTCCCATATCATTTTTTAATTCAGATCGTAACTATGATCCCACATTTAATATAGCACTCATCAACTGCTCCATAGTAACTGTTTCAAAATTCTTTTCACCCCTAACATTTCCCGCGAAACCAGTTTCCTTCGTCATAGCTGTAAAGCTATCTGAGTTCGATACTATTCCAGAATCTTCTGTCGTTAATCTCGTATTCTGTGAATTTTCTGATTGAGAAAAATTTTGAAATGGTTCCGGACTGTCTTCCCGACTTATTAAATTGTTTTCAGCTCCATTATTCATCATACTGTTGTCCTGTGTTGGCGAGTTCGCCATTTCAACAATTTCGTCATTCTCACTATGCATCATTTTTGCCTTTTTCATCGACCGCGTAATCATTTACAAAACATAAAAAAAAATTCGTCACTGTACGAAAATTACACACAATGACTGTTTATCTCCAACAATACCATTTACATGCAATGTCTCCCTCAAACACGATCAATCGAACAATTGAAATAATTGCACTAGATTGTCAAACGCGTATACAAGACAACAATTTAAATTTTTTAAAAAATACCATTAGAAGAATGACAATTACCAAATCTACACATGCAATACAGACTACAATTACTAAACTCAAATTACTACAACAATACTACGGTCTACTATTTTTACAATCACAAGAATTCCAAGGGACGATCCGAAGCAGCGGTCGCCACGTGCATGGGGGCTTAATTAAATATGATTGAAAATACTTTTTAGTTTTTAGTTTTTAGTAGCTGTATGTCCGATTACGCTGTGTCTCGTAATCGGTTGGCCCTGACTAGTATTATTACGCAATCTGACTGCATAGAATAACAACAAACAATGAAAGAAAATTTTCGTAAACACAGTTAATTACTTAAGTCCCCGGCAACTATAAAACCTACTAAACCAAAGCACAAGTATAACTGTTCTGTGTGTGGGAGTGTGACTCAACGTACATCTGGCACGGTTCTTCTTCAACAAGACAAGAATTTTTAAATAGCATTTATATTGAAGTAATTAAAAAAATTAGAAATACTATAATTGCGCAAGAAAATCAGAATTACACTCTAATACAAGAAGACAAGCCAGATGCTTTGTTGACCGAACCTGTAATGATGCATTATTTGAGACACACAAATAATAAAAGAACATAGTGGTTTTTACCTTCATATATATTGACGAAATGCACTCTGATCATTACAATATCTTCATTAGAATAACATCTGCTATCTCTCCCATCAAATAACTGCATTAAACATGGAACAAACACTCCCTACTACCACATATCCACTCCGACTTCACGACAAGCAGTGCCCACCACAACTTCTCGGCAAGAACTGCCCGCCGCTACCTCTCAATAATCACTGCCAGTGGAGGCGGCCGAACAATACTCTCTGGCGCGATCTCTGGCGCTGTGGCTCAGTGTAGCCACCTTTCAACATGCGTGAAGATCGGCGGATCACCCTAGATGATATCTGCACGTTGTTTCCTGAGGTTTCCCGAAGCACCGCTCACAGAATTTTAACGGAAACATTGAACTACCGGAAGGTGTGCGCAAGATGGGTGCCACGTATGCTGACTGAGGACCACATGCGGCAACGAGTTGATGCTTCCCGCGCATTTCTTCACCGCCTTGCAGCCGAACAGGACAACTTTCTGGATTCAATTGTCACGGGTGAGGAATCCTGGGCTTACCACTTTTCCCGGAAAGCGATTCAGCTCCGACGACGAGGTGAAAGATGAGGTTCATAACTTTCTGAACAGCTTGGCGGCGAGCTGTTATGACATGGGCATACAAAAACTGCCACAGCGTCTACAAAACTGCATCGACAGAAATGGTGATTATGTCGAAAAATAGCTAAATGTTCAAGCTGTAAGCTGATGTAAACCATTGTAGAAATAAACAGGTCTATGTATTAATAAAAAATTAGGAGACCTTACTTTTGGGATTTCCCTCGTATCAGATGAGAGTCACTCATAGAGCTGTAGATAACGCAGTCGAGGGAAGAGAATCGTGGAACATGGATAAAAGATTTGAACCCTCTAGGTATAATTACATCCTCAGAAAACACATTTCAGATTCCGGTTAGCACAACCTAACTTGTTACATTAAATGGGAGAAGAGTCTAAACCAGTTATTGAGAAAAGCAGAGTACAAAAACTCGTTTGAATCTACACGGGTAGAAAAGTCAATAGAAAGAAAAGAGTCCTCCGGTAGCAAATATGGGAGGAGTGAAAGCCAAATATTACAGGAAAGGCTAGGTGTAGATCAGCATGTTAGAAGCAGTTTGAAACGTAATGCCAAACGTAGCGAAATGGCAGAGGATATAGGAAATCTGTGCAGAGATTTTGATGAAGAAGATCAGATACTTATACTAGGAAGAGCAGGAAACAGTCTAGCTAGCAACTTAAGAGTACAGTACTGCAGCGACGTGGAGGAAATAGGAGCTGCAACGGACATAGTCGTGTGGATTTGTGGAGGTTTTGTAGCGCCACGACCAGCCCTGGGTTAATCAGCTGTCAGCCATGTAAACAAATGCTGAATGGTCTCCTTCAATAAAATTCTTCAGGGTATCAGACCGCATCGTCATAATTTAAAATGCGCCAACGTTTCGGCCAGCGTTGCAGCTAGCCTTCATCAGGGCCTTACGTTAACTGCTAAATGAACACACTTGATTCCTTAAATAGCTGCACGAGAAAACCGTGTCGTTACTTGATTGGCTGTAAAGGGAGGAGGAGGAGGGGTGAAAGGTATGCTTTATTGGTGTTTCCTTTATTATCTGTCATTGGCTGAAATAGCTGTTTTCTATTGGTATTTATATTAATCCACCCCATTCTAGGAGACGGACGAATAGCGAACAGGTGATAGCTGTGACGTCACACTGTTGTGCGTGTGGATTAGTTTACATAGGTGAGACGGGACGTCCGATTAGCACAAGGCTCTCGGAACATGAAAGATATATCCGCCTGAAACAACACACTAAGTCAGCAGTGGCGGAACACCGAGACGAGTGCGGGAAACCAATATTTTTTCAAGAAGCCCGCGTCCTGGCGAAACAGCCTCTCACTTTGAAAAGAAAGATTAGAGAGGCGATGGAAATAGCCAAAAGACCCGCCAACATGAATAGAGAGGACGGGTACAAGCTTCCGAGGTCTTGGCTGCCTGCAATAGCAGGGCTACGGAGCGGCGGCAGAGCCGTGGCGGCCCATGCAGACACGCGGAGAGCCGCAGTAGTGGTCGCGAGTACACAAAGCAATGGCACGCCGCAGCCGACTTCTGGACAGCATGGAAACAGTGTGACGTCACAGCCATCACCTGTTCGCTATTCGTCCGTCTCCTAGAATGGGGTGGATTAATATAAAGACCAATAGAAAACAGCTATTTCAGCCAATGACAGATAATAAAGGAAACACCAATAAAGCATACCTTTCACCCCCTCCTCCTCCTCCTCCCTTTACAGCCAATCAAGTAACGACACGGTTTTCTCGTGCAGCTATTTAAGGAATCAAGTGTGTTCATTTAGCAGTTAACGTAAGGCCCTGATGAAGGCTAGCTGCAACGCTGGCCGAAATGTTGGCGCATTTTAAATTATGACGATGCGGTCTGATACCCTGAAGAATTTTATTGAAGAAATGCTGAATGGATTGTTTTTGACTAAAACGAAATCTTATATCTGTGCTGTACCTGTTGCTGTAGTTGGGAGACAGGGATACAAAAGTCGTAGGAGCAGAGCCTAGACCAGTTTTTTAACAGAGTAGAGTACACCAGACTCGTTGAAATAACTGTAATCGTAGGAAGTGGGAAGGGCAGCTTAGCTGAGCATCTTGCAGAAAGTGTAAGAGGGGAGGATGGGGGCATATGCAGAAAGGATAAAATTCCTGTGGTTATTGGAATCATAGGGACACACTTTTTAGGTTAGGCTCATGTTATATACAGGCAGTCTTGCAAGATATTAGAACAGAACAGGACCATAAAATATGTAACAGTTTTCAAAAAAGGAAAATTAGTTTGTTTATCAGAACACTGAGGGCTGAAAAACAATGAAGATGAGCCTCTTGTTTACCTAGCAGATGTGTGAAATTCTGAAGTGATTGATGTTCTGAGTATCTCTGAACACCATCTAACCACAAGGATAGAGAATTCAGTTATCATAGACAGGTATTATAGACTGGCATGATTTTTGTATACGCATAAAACGGAACAGGAGAAGTTGCTATCTAAGTAGCGTAGGACACAAAGTCAGAAACATTTAAACAAGCTGTTTTTGTGTAGATCAGAAGCTAGAAGCATGTGCTTGTGAATTGTTACTACAGAACACTGATCTTGTAATTGTACGAGGGGCGTTCGATAAGTACCGCAACATTTTTCTCTGAATGCAAGTTGGTTTTATTCATAATTCCAATGCACCATATTATTTCCCACACTTTTGGCTTCAAAACCCTATTTTTCAATACGATCTCCGTTGAATGCGACGGCCTTACGCCAACTTACTGAGAGGGCATAAAGACCCGCATGCTATCACTCTACTGCTCTACGTCGGAGGTGCGACGTCTCGACTACAGGATGGATGAAAGAGAACACTCCAATGAAGTTTCGTGCGCTCCTCTCTGGTTCGCGGATTTGTGTGAGGCCTTGCTTTGTCACAAAAATGGTTCAAAGGGCTCTAAGCACTATGGGACTTAACATCTGAGGTCATCAGTCCGCTATACTTAAACTTACTTAACTAACTAACCTGACATCACACAGGATTCGAACCTGCGACCGTAAGGCAGTGCGGTTCCGGACTTAAGCGCCTAGAACCGGTCGGCCACAGCGGCCGGCTTTCATGTGACAAATTCGGGGTATATGGACAGCATCGTCCCTATCTCGAACAGACTAAAGTGAATTTTTTTTTAAATTGGGGAGTCTGTGTCAGAGATACAGTTAGAACTTCACTTCCCAGCTGCGCCTCCTTGTCTCACAGTGTGCTGCGGCTCAGCCTCTCGCGACCTTTGGATGCAAAGAAACTCCCTAAAATGTCGGTTTTTCAGGTACACCATATACTCGTAGAAGGCGCTGGGCTACACTGGAGGTGACTGGCCAATTTTTCATCTTGTGATGCGGTGTTCAAGTAAGATTATGAGCACTACACTCATAGACGATGTATTTTCCACGTTTCTGGTATCTAGGATGAGGTTTGCAACTCGTAAATATGTATAAGTGTGCTATTGCTACAGAACTCTTGTATATAGGGGCAGAGATTTACGCCAGCACTGGAATAGTGGGTCACTGTCCTAATAATCACTTGTAGATGGGCAGGACGCCACTCCCCTGCACTTCAGTGGTAGTTTGCTGTCCTATTACTATGACGCATCCTTCCTTCCCACGTAGGGCTATTGGCTGGATTGGCTGGAGCAACTCTCAACTGCAAGACTAACGGCGAAAATACCCTCTCTACGTCCAGCAGTTACTGATGAGACTGGCCAGAGCCTCTCTCTAACGCTCGATCAATGGCAGCTGCCCCAGTTGGGACTCCCGTGCTTCACATTCAGAAGAAAAAAAATTGAATTTTCCCGATTTTTGAACTTCCTGCCAGTTATGAATTTCTCGCCAATAGCAGGAGGGGAGAGTGTAGAATTTCTTGGACCGTGACAGTGCCAGTATCCCAAAGATGATGAAATAGAGAGAGTACACTACATCCTTCCACACCAGCTATATGAAAATTGAATTTTTATAAATAATGAATATACTACTACTACTACTACAATTATTGTTATTACTATTATTTCCTCAGCAGTGCAATATATTAGCATTTTAATTTACCGCCAAAGTCGAATTTACCATGAAAACTTTAATTTCCGATTTTCAAATTTCCCGGCGATTTTTGAATTTCCAAGCTGTAGCTTGTCTACTGAAATCTAGAAAAAGACTCGTCGCTCGGACTCAACCACTGGAGAGAGCACCGGAGTCCAACTGCTTCACCAGATGGTAGAGCAAGCCACCGCTTATATCCTTGGAAAATGCGAAGGAAGAGCTAGCCCCAAGAAACGATCTGCCCTACTCTGTTTGACATCACTCAATCGTCTTAGGGTGGGCATCCCCCTTTGCAAGACCAACATGCAATAATGGGAATCCTTACTGCTGATGGAGGCATTGCGACGTATCATGGTAGATTCTTCCCGTTTGTTATGCCCTTTATACCCCAATAAATAACAAAATGTTTTGTTGCTTAATCTTTATCTTACTTTCTATACATTTATCTACTGGCATGTGACTGTTACATCAAAATCTCAAGATATTACTCAGATTTAATTTCACTTGAAATTAATGTTCAGATTTTCGTTTTGGTTGTTCTGTTTACAATGACGTAATTAGTTTCCATTAGGGCGCTCATAACAGGAAAATATAATTCAATGATGTCAGTACTTACAACGTTACGCCGTTTCAGAATCTGCTGAAGTGTAAAAAAATTTGTCGCTGTTCGTAACAACAGCTAATATTGCGAGTAGTTCATTGGACGAGGGTGTAAATTCAGGTACGTACAAATACGTATCTTCTTGAAACTTTCTGGGAGATTAAAACTGTGTGCCGGACCGAGACTCGATCTCAGGACCTTTGCCCAAAGGTCCCGAGTTCGAGTCTCGGTCCGGCACATAGTTTTAATCTGCCAGGAAGTTACATATAAGCGCACACTTCGCTGCAGAGTGAAAATCTCATTTCTGGAGGTATCTTCTTGTTTTCTTCTTTGCTGCAACATTTCACTCTCGTAGATAATCTGAAATTCTTCCGATCTGCAGACTTTACATGTGGCATGCATAATAATGAAGCCTACACACGCACCATTATTATTTATTACCAAATTGTTAGGACCGACGAGAAACATAGATTCCGCCTCAAAATCTGATGGAAGACTGACCTCCTCGCTAAAAATCCGCCACTAGTTAAAGTAAACATTAAAATGGATTAATTGTTATAAACAGACTTTAAGTGGACTGCAATTAAAGGTTATGCATTGAGTTGATAATTCGGATGGCAAATTACCTCTAATTTACAGTTACATGCGTTTAAATACGAAGGTCACACTAACGTTTATGTTTTTATATTGAAATACGAGATGTTCAGTTTAACAACAATTCAGTTACTTCTTTCTTTAGTTACGCAGAAACTAATTAATAAAAATAATACAATGTGTTGAGAGATGATATTAAATATAGAATTTTGTGATGTAGGCAAAACTTATGTATCTGGCTTGATTATCAGAGAGTTTGATTTGTTCGCATTTCCTAATAATGCCCTCACCATGCATTGTACAGTTTAAACATACTGACTTGTTTCTGTTGCTTTGAACACAAGAAAAGTTTACGAATATTCAATATAAATACATTTTGGTTAATACTACATTGAAATACAACGGTATAATGTTCGAAAAATTACATTGCATCACTCATTGTGTGTTATCACGTTCTCGCGAATTACAAAAGGGCCAGATAATCTTATTCATTTCCACCAATGTCAGCAGCACATTTCAATATGTAGAACATCATTACGTAGTTATTATTTCCACAATATTTCCCTAAGGTGATATTAACCATGTTTGGTTGT
Organism: Schistocerca serialis cubense; assembly: GCF_023864345.2. Lineage (NCBI taxonomy): Eukaryota > Metazoa > Arthropoda > Insecta > Orthoptera > Acrididae > Schistocerca > Schistocerca serialis. The sequence goes on from NC_064639.1 coordinate 1,129,173,076, forward strand.
TTTGTGTTATTGTCTTTTAGTATTGTTTGCATCTACAGTATTTCCTGATGAATTCGATACATATACATCTATATCAGTATCTGGACATCAGTGTATAGTAAACGAATATTCTACATGTGGCTTTGGATAGGCTTGAAATCAAAGCTGTTACGCTTCATACTACACTTCACAACACGCAAAATCATATGAGCTGATCAGTATATTTGAGGAAAGTGACCTACACCATTCGAATGCTAAGTATTCCAGCTTCCCAGTAACGTATCTTAAATTACCTGAAACTTATTTTCTTTCTAAATAATTAACCTTGAAGTTCAAAGACAATACCAGTTTTCATTGCAGAGTTTGCCCTAACCCAGTGGTCATCAAGCTTATTTTCACAAGAGCCAGTACTGACATTGTGGGGTGACTAACCTACAAACGCTAATCAGCCAGAACATTATGATCACCGACCAACTATGGATATCAACCGGTCTACACGATAGCAGCATCACCTGGCTAGGAGTAACTGCTAGTCAGACACACGCAAGGTGGATGTACTGTAGTATCACGGAGCATGCTGCCTGCGTGCAGAATGGGGAAGGCGCGCGATCTGTCTTAGTTTGACAGAGGGCAGATTGTGGAGGCCCGGAAGCTCTGCACGAGCATTTCGGAAACTGCACGACTTGTCGAGAGTTTGAGATATGCTGTGGTGAGTGTCTTCAACAAGTGGCGAACCCAAGGTGAAACCACATCCAGACGTCATGCGGTTGGCTGGCCACCCCTCGGACGTCGTAGGCTGGGCAGACTGGTAAAACAGAACAGGCGGCGAACTGTGCCAGAACTAATATTAGACTTTAATATTGGTACAAGTGTGTCTGAACACACAGTGCACCGAACACTCCTAACGATGGACCGACGACGCAATCATGTGCCAATGTTAACACCACGATATCGGCAACTATGACTGAAATGGACACGTGACCATCGGCACTCGACGTTGGCGCAGCGGTAGAGCATTGCATACCTTCTTCAGCATTCCGATGGGTGTGCGCGAATCTGACGTCTTTCAGGCGAAGAGCTCCTTGACGCCTGTACTGTGGGTCAGAGACAAGCTGGTGGCAGCTCCATTATGCTCTGGGGACCATTCATGTGAGCATCCATGGGATCAGTGGAGTTCGTACAAGACACCATAACGGCAAAAGTGTATCGTACACTGGTTGCAGACCACATACACCCGTTCAAGGCGATCATGTTTCCCCATGGCAGTCGCATTTTTCCACAAGGTAATGTGCTATGTCACAAGACCAGGCGTGTGATGGAGTGGCTCGAGGAACACAGTGGCGAATGCCAGTTGATGTGGTGCCCCCCCCCCCCCCCCCAACTTGCCAGATCTGAACCCCATCCAGCATATCTGGGACGTGACTGGACGTGGTGTCAGAGCTCATCCCCCCTTCCCCGGAATTTCCGGAAAGTAGGTGAACAGTGTACGCAAATGTAATGCCATCTCACTCCAGCGACCTATAAAGGCCTTCTTGCTTCCATGCCAAGATGTGTCGCCGCTGTTATCCGTGCCAAAGGCGGACATACCGGCTATTGGTTAGATGGTTATAATGTTCTCGCTGATCAGTGTAAATTAGATTGTTATGTGCCCCAAACAGAGCAACGTGGTACGTTTGCTGCCAGCGCAGAAGTATTGACCGTTAAATCAGCACCATTCGGAACACTTTGTGACGAATGATTCAAATTGCTACCCCCATCAGTGACCCCCAAGTTGTGTCATTGTAATTACCTGACGAAGTGTTGTGTTGCCTGTGCGAGTGGTTAAAAAAATGGTTCAAATGGCTCTGAGCACTATGGGACTTAACACCTGAGGTCATCAGTCCCCTAGAACTTAGAACCACTTAAACCTAACTAACTTAAGGACATCACACACATCCATGCCCGAGGCAGGATTCGAACCTGCGACCGTAGCGGTCACGTGGTTCCAGACTGAAGCGCCTAGAACCGCTCGGCCACTGCGGCCGGCCCTGTGCGAGTGGATGAGTAATTGAGTAATGACAGTAACTGTACTTATATTTAATGGGACACTGTCAGATATTATTACTAAATGCTGTGTATATCAGTTTTCTTCTACTCACTGCATCGTATTACAACAACCTCAATTCAATTTCATATTCCTTCCAACATATAAGTACCACATTTGAAGATGACTGTCTCTGTAACATATGTTATTGAATCTGTGTTACTTCTGTGTCAAGATTTATAACGTAGAAGCTGATGGGTACAAGTTGAGCATGCCCGTGAATGTCACTACTGTAGGACAAACAATGAAACACTCCCCCTCTCACGTCCTTTTACTACGCAGTGGACCCGCTGTTTACCCCTCTTCCCCTGTGTTCAGTGGCAAAGGACTCTTTACACGCTCAGATGTTTGCACAAACGTATCTGTATAGACAGTTTTTACGCACACAAATCTTTGAATGTGAATAAACTGCAAACTGAAAGATTTTTCTGTATTGCTGTGTTCTGCCTGTGTGCTGAGCAGATGTGCGTGCGGGATGAAGTGATGAAGTACAGTACTTCATACATAGCACGATGTGTATCTCAACGCTGATGGTGATATCACAGCAGAAAATTTCTGATACGCAGATATTCTGCCAGTTGCCAAGTACCACAAAGTTACTGTAAGTCTTTCATAAGCACTTAGTTATTTCATTTCAGTGTCATTTCTCCGTATATACGGTGTAAGATACTGAAACAACACGAGGAATGACTCCTCGTCCCAGGTAGTTACGAGTCCGTTTTTTGCAGTTTTTAGCTCCTTCTAAAGATTAACATGCGAAAGGATTACACGTTTTAGAAGTCACTCTTTCGTCCATCTTCTCCATGCTGACGTTTTATACACTACTGGCTATTAAAATTGCTACACCACGAAGATGACGTGCTACAGATGCGAAATTTAACCAACAGGAAGAAGGTGCTGTGATATGCAAATGATTAGCTTTTCAGAGCATTCACACAAGGTTGGCGCTGGTGGCGACACCTACAACGTGCTGACATGAGGAAAGTTTCCAAACGATTGCTCATACACAAACAGCAGTTGACTGGCGTTGCCTGGCGAAACGTTGTTGTGATGCCTCGTGTAAGGAGGAGACATGCGTACCATCACGCTTCCGACTTTGATAAAGGTCGTATTGTAGCCTACCGCGATTGCGGTTTATCGTATCGCGACGTTGCTGCTCGCGTTGGTCGAGATCCACTGACTGTTAGCAGAATATGGAATCGGTGGGTAAAGGAGGGTAATACGGAACGCCGTGCTGGATCCCAACGGCCTCGTATCACTAGCAGTCGAGATGACAGGCATCTTACCTGCATGGCTGTAACGGATCGTGCAGCCACGTCTCGATCCCTCAAGACAACAACCACGTGCACCAACAGTTTGACGACGTTTGCAGCAGCATGGACTATCAGCTCGGAGACCATGGCTGCGGTTACCCTTGACGCTGCACCACAGACAGGAGCGCCTGCGATGGTGTACTCAACGACGAACCTGGGTGCACGAATGGCAAAACGTCATTTTTTCGGATGAATCCAGGTTCTGTTTACAGCATCATGATGGTCGCATCCGTGTTTGGCGACATCGCGGTGAACGCACACAGGAAGCGTGTATTCGTCAACGCTATACTGGCGTATCTCGCAGCATGATGGTATGGGGTGCCACTGGTTACACGTCTCGGTAGCCTCTTGTTCGTATTGACGGCACTTTGAACATTGGACGTTACATTTCAGATGTGTTACGACCCGTGGCTCTACCCTTCATTCGATCCCTGCGAAACCCTACATTTCAGCAGGATATTGCACGACCGCATGTTGCAGGTCCTGTACGGGCCTTTCTGCATACAGAAAATGTTCGACTGTTGCCCTGGCCAGCACATTCTCCAGATGTCTCACCAATTGGAAACCTCCGGTCAATGGTGGGCGAGGAACTTGCTCGTCTCAATACGTCAGTCGCTACTCTTGATGAACTGTGGTATCGTGTTGAAGCTGCATTGGCAGCTGTACCTATACATGCCATGCAAGCTCTGTTTGACTCAATGCCCAGGCGTACCAAGGCCGTTATTACGGCCAGAGGTGGTTATTCGGGGTGCTGATTTCTCAGGATCTGTGCACCGAAATTGCGTGAATATGTAATCACATGTCAGTTCTAGTATAATATATTTGTCCAATGAATACCCGTTTATTATCTGCATTTCTTCTTAGTGTAGCAATTTTAATGGCCAGTAGTGTAGCTTCCAAAGTAATAGCAGTAGACTAAAAGAATTATCTTAGAAGCAAATTTACTCTGCACTCGATCTACTACCTCAGGATAGGGCCACTGGCTTCCCACTGCATTCCCCCCAATGAAAATCTGTAGTAGAAACAAGTTAATAGAGGAGCAGGAGCGTAAGATCTGTGTCCTTCAGGTGCAGTTACGACGCGCAAAGGAGGAACTAGATAGGTTGAGGAGGGTGAAGGGTGGTGGGGAATGGGAACTGGCAGTTGGCAAGAAGGTAGCTAGGAAGAGGCGGTACTCAGACAGTTTTACTTTGCATACATGCAATAGATACGACCAACTGTCAGAGTTGAGTGGAGAGGAGCCTCGTGTAGCCGTAGATGTAGGTAACTTGCAGCAGTCCTCAGCAATTAGGAGGCCTAGGTCAGTTGCAAAGTCTAGCAGAAGCAAGGTTCTGCTGCTAGGTAGTTCCCACGGTAGAGGTGTGGGCCAACAGTTGCAGGAAGTGTTGGGGAGTGAGTACCAGGTCACCAGCATTGTGAAGCCTAGTGCAGGGTTGGCTCAGGTGACTGAAAGCATAGGGGAGTTATGCAAGAATTTTACGAAAGAGGATCAGGTAGTGATAGTGGGTGGAGCAGGGAGCAGTCTCGATAGGGACGGGGAATATGTCAGTGGTGACTTGGTTAAGATAGCCACGCAAACTGGTGGTACTAATGTGCATTTCGTGCAACTGTTTCAGCGTCATGATCGGCCTCACCTTAATGCGGCTGTTAGGTGCGTTAATGTGGGACTGGGGAGGGCACTGATGGCGGAGGGCATGGTTCACATCTCAGTGGTGCCAGTTGGGTCCATCAGTAGATGGGGTTTCACTAGGCATGGCCTGCACCTCAATAGGTATGGGAAGGGGAGGCTGGCTAAGCTTATAGGTGACAGTGTAGTGGATGGTGGTGGTGGTGGTAGTGGTATCACTCATGGAAAAATTCGTATAGTAGTTGGTGCTAGAGCTGCACCTTTATTAGACTGAAGTCAGCTGATAGGTATACCTGCTTAAAGGAAGTGCCTCTAACTAAGGGCTCACCTCCAGAGGATGTAATGTTTCCAAGTAGAGAAGGAATTAGCATATTTCATCAAAATATAAGAGTTATTAGAGATAAAGTTAGTGAACTGCTAATAGATGCTAACTCTGAAATTATTGGTATATCTGAGCACCACTTAAATAATTTGATAATTGAGAGGCTTCCTTTACCAGGCTACAGATTAGCTGGCTGTTTCTCAAGGAGTTCCTTGCGGGGTGGGGGAGTGGCTCTGTACGTAAAAAACAGTATTTCATTTGAGTCCATAGACGTATCACGACACTGCACTGAACAGATATTTGAAAGTTGTGCAGCATTAGTTGAATTTAGTGAAACTAACCTTCTAATTGCTGTTGTTTATAGGTCCCCTAATTCTGACTTCAGAGTATTTTTGCTTAAGCTAGAGAGGGTTCTTGTTTCACTTTGTAGGAAGTACCAGAAAGTAGTTCTATGTGGTGACTTCAGTATTAATTTTGTACATGATTGTGCAAGAAAAAGGATGTTGGTAGATCTCCTAAATTCATATGATCTGATGCAAACTGTGTTTTTTCCAACTAGGGTGCAGGGGAACAGTAGCACAGTCATAGACAATATTTTTATTCATTCTTCATTACTAGATGGGCATTCTGTTAGTAAAAGGGTGAATGGCCTTTCAGACCGTGATGCACAAATTTTAACACTAAAAGGTTTTTGTACTCTAACCAATGTCGTATTTAATTACGTAGGAAAGTTAATCCAACAGCAATAGAGAGTTTTTCAAAACTTGTCAAGGAACAAGAGTGGCAATAGTGCCGATAATATAGATGATAAATACAATGCTTTCCATAACACATTTCTCATGCTCTTTGAGAGTTGCTTTCCATTAGAACATTCTAAACGGGGTACTAGCAGTAATGGACAGCCCTGTTGGCTGACTAGTGGGATAAGGATATCATGTAGAACAAAGTGGGAATTATATCAAAATCTTAGAAGAAGTCACAATCAAGCTACAGTAGCCCATTACAAACAGTATTGTAAGGTGCTTAAAAATGTTATTAACAAGGCAAAAAGTATGTGGTATGCAAATAGAATAGCTAATTCACAGGATAAAATTAAAGCCATATGGTCAGTTGTGAAGTAAGTGTCTGGTCAGCAGCACAAGGTTGATGATATAAAGTCAGTACGCAGTAATAATATTTCAGTTACTGATAAATCAGATATATGTACAGTATTTTAAAAACCATTTTCTGAGCATTGCTAGTGAATTAAATAAAAATTTAGTATCTACAGGAAATCATATAAATTTCTTATCAAATGCCTTTCCGAGATTGACGTCTGAAATACTCCTCTGTGACACAGACAAGAGGGAGATTGAGACAATAATCAAATCACTGAAGACTAAGGACTCTCACGGTTATGATGGAGCGTCTAGTAGAATATTAAACTACTGTGCTGCACATGTTAGCCCTGTATTTAGCCATATTTGTAATTTTTCCTTTAGGAATGGTCAGTTTCCTGAGCGATTAAAGTACTCAGTAGTAAAGCCGCTTTATAAAAAGGGAGAAAGGGATAATGTAGATAATTTTAGACCTATTTCTATGCCATCAGTGTTTGCAAAAATTATCGACAAGGCTGTGTATGTAAGGTTAATTGATAGTTTTATATCACACGATTTGCTATCAAATGTACAGTTCGGCTTTAGAAGTCGTTTGACAACTGAAAATACTATATTCTCTTTTCTCTGTGAGGTACAGATGGGCTAAACAAAAAGTTTCGAACGCTTGGCGTATTTTTTGATTTAACAAAGGCATTTGACTGTGTTGATCACACAATATTGCTTCAGAAGTTGGACCATTACGGAATAAGGGGAGTAGCTCACAATTGGGTCACCTCTTACTTTAGCAACAGGCAGCAAAAGGTCATTATTCACAATGTTGATAACGGCTGTGATGTGGGATCTGAGCGGGGTACTGTCAAATGGGGAGTGCCGCAGGGATCAGTGTTGGGGCCGCTCCTGTTCCTTATTTATATAAATCATATGCCCTCTAGTATTATGGGAAACTCTAAAATATTTCTGTTTGCTGATGACACTAGCTTGGTAGTAAAGGATGTTGTGTGCAACATTGACTCGGTTTCAAGTAGAGCAGTACATGACTTCAGTTCATGGCTTGTAGAAAATAAACTAATGTTAAATCACAGTAAGACTCAGTTTTTACAGTTCCTAACACACAATTCAACAAAACCTGACGTTTTAATCTCACAGAACGGGCATATGATTAGTGAAACTGTACAGTTCAAATTCCTAGGTGTTCGGATAGATAGTAAGCTGTCGTGGAAAACCCACGTTCAGGATCTTGTTCAAAGACTTAATACTGCCATTTTCACTATTCGAACGGTATCGAAAGTGAGTGATATTTCGACACGTAAATTAGTCTACTTTGCTTATTTTCATTGACTTATGTCGTATGGTATTATGTTTTGGGGTAACTCTTCCCATTCTAGAAGAATATTTTCACGAGTCTGGGTATTTTGACATTGGCCTCTCAATATGTATATTCCTTATTGTCGTTTCTTGTTACCAATATTAGTTTATTTCCAAGAATAAGCAGCTTTCACTTGGTTAACACTCGGCAGAAATCAAACCTCCATTTGGGTCGGACTTCCTTAACTCTTGTGCAAAAAGGTGTGCAGTATACTGCTGCATCCATTTTCAATAAGCTGCCACTCGAATTCAAAAATCTTAGCAGTAATCCACGAGCTTTCAAATCAAAACTGAAGAGTTTCCTCATGGGTCACTCCTTCTATTCTGTCGAGGAGTTCCTTTAAAAATTAAGATGATTCTCATTGTATTGCTGATAGCGTTTGCTTAAACTTATGGACTGATTTTCTTTGAGGTTCATGAACATTTATTTTTATCTGTTATTACTTTTTATGTTGCAAGTTCATGTACTGACACGTTCCATGACCTTGGAGATTTGCTCCTCAATTTGGTCCTACGGAACTTGACATTTAAATAAATAAATAAATAAGGGCGAAAGCTGCATTGTTTCTGGAAGGTGTAAATGTGAATTTAATACAGCAAGCCCCTCATTGCAAACTTGGTCTGTTCATACAAACCTGAGAGGGTAAGTGCCCTTTACTTAGCTCATCAAATTCAAAACATCAATTAAAATTAAATTCATCTTACTATTGTCCCCGTAAGTATTTTTGTTTGTTGCTGAGCTAGAAAACTACGCTCTTGAAAAATTATTAACCTTATTTGACGTTTTAGGATTCGGCTGTTAGTTGCTGGATGCATATTGTTATAAAACACTGAGAACTTGATTCAGTCTGCATGCGGTCCACGGGCCTCAGTTTGACGACCACTGCCGTAACCACTGTAAGAGCTCGCGCAGGGTACAGTGACCGATGCGCAGGGTCCGGTTTCCGTCCAGTGCCCTGGGTGAGTTCATTCGTTTGTTGGGAAGGGTAGGCCGACAACTGTCTTCCATCTTTCTGCCGGTCAGCGATGGCAGAATCGAGGCGCACGCCTTGCAATCTTTCTCAAACGATTTTACAGAAACTATTCAGTAAAAAATTTCATTTTTGCTTTACTTATAGCTTTATACGTAAAGTTGATGATGATGTGCCCATCATTTAGTTAATGGTCACAGTAATTGTGATATTTACTTGGAAGTAAGACACTGCGCGAAATTCGAAAATGTTGGCAATGAGAAATAGGTGTCGCCATGATTTTGCGTTTGTTGCATATTACATAATACGTTGTGGTGTATGAATTTTAGCGAACATATTGAATTTCTCTTTAGAATTGGGTAGAGGTATCTTTCTGGCACCAATCTCGAGAAAATTGATCTGATGTAGCACACTCTGCGACCGCGCCACGCCAGCGTTAAGGCCTGCGTGAAATACAACGTTCCTCATATTTCATAAACCGTTTCAGAAATCGAAATGAGATTTTGGTAAATGATAACACGCAAATAGGAGAGCATTTTACCATATGGTTATTCCGCAAAATTTCATTACCTACCGTGTTATTCCGCTAACTACAGACTTCGTCGATGAAAGAATGCAATTTTTAGGGGCCATCGATACCTTGTGAAACGTAATATGCTTTGGGTTTTGGAGCAACATAAGTGAAGACATTACACGTTTTTTTGTACCAAGAACGTGCTTTTTCGTAATATGATGGCCTTACCTTTCCACAGCTGCTCACTTAATAAAACTAAAGAAACCAATGTTTCAGAATTCTCCCGCAACTGCGACTGCACAACATAGCGAAGTGAGACTGTGTAAACTCCGCTGTGTTTTGCCAAGAGAAGCAAATTTTAAAATGGCAACCAGAGAAATGTGTAGATTTTACTCTCACTCATGACGCTTCTCTGAAAGTCATCATTTAGTTAATGGTCACAGTTATTGTGATATTTCCGTGGAAGTAAGACACTGCGCGAAATTCGGAAATGTTTGCAATGAGAAGTAGGTGTCGCCATGATTTTGCGTTTGTTGTATATTGTGGAATTCCACCGAAAATGCAGCGATTTATTATCGTCTACGTTGCTAGTCATTTGCGAAAATGCAGCGATTTATTATCGTCTACGTTGTTAGTCATTTGCAAATGACTAGCAACGTAGACGATAATAAATCGCTGCATTTTCGGTGGAATTCTTTTTAGATACTAACCAACAGAAATGACTGAAGATCTTTTTGAAGGGTTGCCATGCAAGTGTGAGCTTGGAAGGGCTCCACTTAATGTTTACAAAAAATTTAGGCGTATGCTTCAGTTTAGAATGGCAGTTCCGCTCCGGCGTTTCCCCTACATCTGCCCGTAATTACCAGTTTCCCCATGCGTGCCCTGCCATCTGCGCACCTTCTGTCTACGGCATTTTGAGCGGGTTATAGATACTGACTTTCCGTTACTTACTTTTATTACTTTCATTTTTCTGTACAAAATGACATACGGCACTGAGTAGTTAACTCACTATAACTTGATGTAATTTACCCTAATCTGCAGTCTGACGCTTATACATGTAATTACGGGGATTCATAACGCATAAGAATAACCGTGTCCATGTATTTTTCTAAATTTCTAACTAGTGACTTTTCTACAGGGTGTCACACTTGAAACTGGTACGCCTCACAACTTAAATCCAAGTAACAATGTACTAGCTGAAAAGGAATCCATAATAGTAACGTTAAAAACATGTAGCTACCTGTTTGTAAGAGATGCTGGAAGTGGCAGCCATATGCATCCAGGCATCGTCGACTTCACGTGATAACATCACCAGCAACACGCTGTAATTGTGCAGGCATGATGGTGTTAATTTCTCAAGTAATGTTCCGTTTAAGATCGTTTGTTGTGCGAGGACTGCAACCATACACTTTGCCTTTTAGAATTCCCCATAAATAAAAATCACTCGATGTTAAGTCCAGAGACATTGGGGACCAGAGGCCTCCACTGACAAGTCTGTCTTCAGGGAAGTCTTTGGTGATGGTGGCCATACTTTGGTTGGATGTTGAGCGGTTGCTCCATCTTGTTGGAATATTGCATACAGCTCCTCTGGATCGGTTAACTGTGTACAGAAAGAGTCAAAGATCTCTAGATATCTCGCACTGTTTGCGGTGTAACTGAAAAATATGGACCAATAACGCACATATTAGACAACGCGCACCAAACACCTATCTTCTCTGAGTGGAGAGGTTCTTCATACAGAATATGTGGGTTGTCCTGCGACCTGCAATTCTGGAAGTTAACATAACCTGACAAATGAGACAAGACATCATACGACATAAAGTAGAGCAAGGGGTCCAAATAACCGCCATTTACAATAATGATCTCCTTTTTTTTTCCTGCTCCTCAAATTTCAATTCTTGCACCACACTCACATGATAGGCTTTTAATTTCATATCTTCTATTACACGATGACACGATGTACGAGATACACAACTCTGCTGCGATAGCCTCCTTACCGACTAGAGAGGACTTCTGGTAATGTCGAAGCGAATTTTGTCTGTAGTTTCGGCGGTCTTCACTGTCGGTCTCCTATTCCTCTGCACGTTCTGAACGGATACTACAGCTCTCCATTTGTTGTTCAGATCTAGAATATCTACATCTACATCTACATCCATACTCCGCAAGCCACCCTCTGGTGTGTGGCGGAGGGTACCTTTAGTACCTCTATCGGTTCTCCCTTCTATTCCAGTGTCGCATTGTTTCTGTAAAGAAAGATTGTCGGTATGCCTCTGTATGGGCTCCAATCTCTCTGATTTTATCTTCATGGTCTCTTCGCGAGATATACGTAGGAGGGAGCAATATACTGCTTGACTCCTCGGTGAAGGTATGTTCCCGAAACTTCAACAAAAGCCCGTACCGAGCTACTGATCGTCTCTCTTTTGTGCGCTGCTCTCCGTTGGATGTTCTCTATCTCTTCTATCAACCCTATCTGGTACGGATCCCACACTGCTGAGCAGTATTCAAGCAGTGGGCGAACAAGCGTACTGTAACCTACTTCCTTTGTTTTCGGATTGCATTTCCTTAGGATTCTTCCAATGAATCTCAGTCTGGCATCTGCTTTACCGACGATCAACATTAAATGATCATTCCATTTTAAATCACTCCTAATGCGTACTCCCAGATAATTTATGGTATTAATTGCTTCCAGTTGCTACCTGCTATTTTGTAGCTAAATGATAAGGGATCTATCTTTCTATGTATTAGCAGCACATTACACTTGTCTACATTGAGATTCAATTGCCATTCCCTGCACCATGCGTCAATTCGCTGCAGATCCTCCTGCATTTCAGTACAATTTTCCATTGTTACAACCTCTCGATACACCACAGCATCATCTGCAAAAAGCTTCAGTGAACTTCCGATGTCATCCACAAGGTCATTTATGTATATTGTGAATAGCAACGGTCCTACGACGCACCCCTGCGGCACACCTGAAATCACTCTTACTTCGGAAGACTTCAATCCATTGAGAATAACATGCTGCGTTCTGTTATCTAGGACTTCTTCAATCCAATCATACAATTGGTCTCACAGTCCATGCGCTATTACTTTGTTCATTAAACGACTGTGGGGAACTGTATCAAACGCCTTGCATCTACCTGGGAACCCGTGTCTATGGCCCTCTGAATCTCGTCTTTTTCGAAACCCATGCTGATTCCTACAGCATAGATTTCTAATCTTCAGAAAAGTCATTATAGTCGAACATAATACGTGTTCCAAAATTCTACAACTGGTCGACGTTAGAGATATAGGTCTATAGTTCTGCACATCTGTTCGACGCCCGTTCTTGAAAACAGGGATGACCTGTGCCCTTTTCCAATCCTTTGGAACGCTACGCTCTTCTAGAGACCTATGGTACACCTCTGCAAGAAGGGGGGCAAGTTCCTTCGCGTACTCTGTGTAAAATCGAATTGGTATCCCATCAGGTCCAGCGGCCTTTCCTCTTTTGAGCGATTTTAATTGTTTTTCTATCCCTCTGTCATCTATTTTGATATCTACCATTTTGTCATCTGTGCGACAATCTAGAGAAGGAACTACAGTGCAGTGTTCCTCTGTAAAACAGCTTTGGAAAAAGACATTTAGTATTTCGGCCTTTAGTCTGTCGTCCTCTGTTTCAGTACCATTCTGGTCACAGGGTGTCTGGACATTTTCTTTTGATCCACCTACCGCTTTGACATAAGACCAATATTTCTTAGGATTTTCTGCCAAGTCAGTACATAGAACTCTACTTTCGAATTCATTGCACGCCTCTCGCATAGCCCTCCTCACGCTAAATTTCGTTTTGTGTAATTTTTGTTTGTCTGCAAGGCTTTGGCTATGCTTTTGTTTGCTATGAAGTTCCCTTTGCTTCCGTAACAGTTTTCTAATTCGGTTGTTGTACCACGGTGGCTCTTTTCCATCTCTTACGATCTTGCTTGGCACATACTCATCTAATGCATATTGTACGATGGTTTTGAACCTTGTCCACTGTTCCTCAATACTATCTGTACTTGAGATAAAACTTTTGTGTTGAGCCGTCAAGTACTCTGAAATCTGCTGTTTGTCACTTTTGCTAAACAGAAAAATCTTCCTGCCCTTCTTAATATTTCTATTTACGGCAGAAATCACAGATGCTATAACCGCTTTATGATCGCTGATTCCCTGTTCTGCGTTAACTGTTTCAAGTAGTTCGGGTCTATTTGTCACCAGAATGTCTAATATGTTATCGCCACGAATCGGTTCTCTGTTTAACTGCTGAAGGTAGTTTTCAGATAATGCCCTTAAAAAAATTTCACACGTTTCTATGTCCCTGCCACCCGTTATAAACGTTTGAGTCTCCCAGTCTATATCTGGTAAATTAAAATCTTCACCCACAACTATAACATGGTCGGGGAACCTACCCGAAATATTTGCAAATTTTCCTTCAAGTGTTCTGCCACAACAGCTGCTGCGCGAGGGGGCCTGTAGAGACATCCAATTACCGTGTTTGAGCTTGCTTTAACCGTGACCTTCACCCAAATGTTTTCACATTTCGGATCTCCGTCAATTTCCTTCGATACTATTGAACTTCTTATCGGTATAAACACGCCTCCCCCTTCACTGTCCAGCCTGTCTCTGCGGTATACATTCCAATCTGAGTTTAGAGTTTCATCAGTGCTTACATCTGGTTACAGCCAACTTTTCGTCCCTAGTACTATGTGGGCATTGTGACCATTTATTAATGAGAGCAGCTCTGGGACCATTCTACAGACGCTCCTGCAGTTTACTATTAGCACATTAATATTGTCATTCCCTGTTGCGTTTTGCCTACTGCTACATTGTCGCGTCTCAGGAGGCGTCTTGTCGGGCCTAGGGAGGGAATTCTCTAACCTAAAAAACCCACATGTGCACTCCACACGTACTCCGCTACCCTTGTAGCCGCTTCCTGCGTGTAGTGCACGCCTGACCTATTCAGGGGGACCCTACATTTCTCCACCCGATAGCGGAGGTCGAGAAATTTGCACCCCAGATCTCCGCAGAATCGTCTGAGCCTCTGGTTTAAGCCTTCCACTCGGCTCCGAACCAGTGGAGCGTGATCGGGTCTGGGAACGATACTACAAATAGTTAGCTCTGATTCCACCCCGCGAGCGAGGCTTTCCGCCTTCACCAACTCCGCCAACCGCCTGTATGAACTGAGGATGACCCCTGAACCCAGACGGTAGGAGTCATTGGTGCCGACATGAGCAACAATTTGCAGTCTGGTGCAGTGTTGGTCGTGGGGAGTCTCCTACCAGGATACTTCGCTTGAAACATTTCTTTACAGTCCTTGATGGAGCCTGTCTGTATGTACCACTCCATTATATCAAATCGCTGTTCTAATGCAAACTGCCCCAGTTCTGTAACAACCAACAATACGAGCTTCTCACAACAACTGACATACGAACACACAGCTGCACTCAACTTTCCGATAAAATGCAGTACACAGGGTGTAAATTTTAAGTTGACAAACCAGAATAACTCAAAAAATAAGCTTCACACGAAAAAATGTGTAGAATCCAAAGTTGATTGTTGTTGATAATTCTTCCGGGTTATATGGCCGTGGTCCATGGAATTCTTCTATTCCTACCGTTTCGTCCAATACTACGTTGGACATCTTCAGAGGTATGGCTGGTCCTGCTGCGTCCTGCCGACTGACGAGTCGGGCGTCGGAGAGCGGCCTAAATACCGAGGAAAGTGGGCGTGGTCTAGCTTGCACATAGTAGCAGAGAGAAAACTAGTCAAAGATAAACTGTAACTATCGATAATAGTCCGTCATGGAAAAAAATCACTTATCGATTCTGTAACGCCACTGTCCATATCTCCCTTAATTTCAAGGCCTCTTCTTTCCTATTAAAATTATCTTCATGTTTATAAATTTCAATAGCCTCCCTATACAGTCGTGGATAATAGTTCGTGGTAGCACTTAAAACTGTAGTTTCGGAAAACTTAACTACATGGTCACCTGACTGAAGCACATGTTCCGTAACGGCCGATTTATCTATTTTTCCCAGTCGGCAAAGACTTTTATGCTCCATTACCCTCGTATTCACAAGTCTTTTCGTAGTACAGGCCTTCGAAAAGAATGGGTACTCAAACAAAGAAATTAATAAAGTTTTAAAACCTAATTACAGCAGGCCAAAGGACAAGGATGGTACACAGCAATGGAAGAACACGGTGGCTTTACCTTTCATTAGTAAGGTTACAGATCGAATCGGCAAAATTTTGCTGAAACATAAAATGAAACCGGTATTCAAACCTACCAGAAAAATAGGACAAGTACTTCGTTCTGTTAAAGATAGAAGGCCACCATTATCATCTAGCGGTGTGTATAAAATTCCGTGTACTTGTGGCAAGGTCTATATTGGTACTACGAAAAGAAGTGTGAATACGAGGGTAAAGGAGCATAAAAGTCTTTGCCGACTGTGAAAAATAGATAAATCGGCCGTTGCGGAACATGCACCTCGGTCAGGTGACCATGTAGTTAAGTTTTCCGAAATTACAGTTTTAAGTGCTACCACGAACTATTATCCACGACTGTTTAGGGAGGCTAATGAAATTTATAAACATGAAGATAATTTTAATAGAAAAGAAGAGGCCTTAAAATTAAGCGAGATATGGACAGTGGCGTTAGAGAATCGATAAGTGATTTTTATCCATGACGGACTATTATCGAGTTACATTTTATCTTTGACTAGTTTTCTCTTTGCTACTATGTGCACTTTCCTCGGTATTTAGACCGTTCTCCGACGCCCGACTCGTCAGTCGGCAGGCCTCAGCAGGACCAGCCATACCTCTGAAGATGTCCAACGTAGTATAGGACGAAATGCTAGGAATACAAGAATTCCATGGACCACAGCGATATAACCCGGAAGAATTATCAACAACAGTACCATCCGGTCGTGAAAGCCTTCATTGTATGACCAAAGTTGGCTATTTTCGAGGGGGATATGTGCTGGTGCTAAAATTAGCCCGCCAGCCGAACACTCGCCTACCACTCGCGAAAGCATGATGCAAAGAATAAGAGATGCTTGCGCTGCGCGGCGCGGAGTGGTCGCGCGGTTTGGGGATCCATGTCACGGACTGCGCGGCCCCTCCAACCGGAGGTTCGAGTCCTCCCTCGGGCATTGGTGTGTGTGTTGTTCTTAGCATAAGTTAGTTTAAGTAAGTTTAAGTAGTGTGTAAGTCTAGGGACCGATGGCCTCAGCAGTTTGGTCCCTTAGGAATTCGCACACATTTTAACATTTTTTTGCTTGCGCTGCAATTACACCAGACATGTTATCAAGATGTGTGCAGGGATCTACAGAACGGGTCAACAAATGCATCAAAGTTGGAGGCCATCACTTCGAACATTTGATTTCATAAAACGGTGAGATGCAAGGGATTTACGGACAACAAGCAGGCCGAAAGTGAGAGGCGAGGGCACCCCCTGGAAACAAGCACCCCGAAATTCATTTACTTGCAAGTATTTGCAAATAATCAACAATAAAACTAAACCAATCGTTCCTTTTCAGGACCACAAAATCTTAAACGGGAATACATTCATCTTCAGTTAGCGAGTGGGTTAGTCTTTTCCTTAGTTAGTCTTTTACTTCGTTTACTCTGTGAGTTAATGAGTTCACTCGTTAGTAAGTAGGATGTTTCTTTAGTTAATTAGCTAGTCAGATGATTTGTTTGATAATTAAACAATGGCTGTAAGCACTATGGGACTTAACATCTGAGGTCATCAGTCGCCTAGAACTTAGAACTACTTAAACCTAACTAACCTAAGGACATCACACACATCCATGCCCGAGGCAGGATTCGAACCTGCGACAGCAGCAGCAGCGCGGTTCCGGACTGAAGCGCCTAGAACCGCTCGGGCACAGCTTCCAGCGTTTGATAATTAAAATT
Source organism: Schistocerca serialis cubense (assembly GCF_023864345.2). Classification (NCBI taxonomy): domain Eukaryota; kingdom Metazoa; phylum Arthropoda; class Insecta; order Orthoptera; family Acrididae; genus Schistocerca; species Schistocerca serialis. Next base: position 1,129,190,276 of record NC_064639.1, read on the forward strand.
CGTGTGGCCTCATGACCATGAAACAAACAAAACTTATCCGAATCTGTAGAAAAAATTAATATTTGGGTTAACATTTGTAAAATTCTAATTCCTCTCTCAAACCCCACCCTATGGGGAGAGAGGGAGAGTTTTTGTATTAGCGAATCAGAATTTACCAAGTAAATAAGTATTTTTTATTTATCTGTAAACATTTACCACGCAAAAATGAGAACATGGATTTTCTTGAAATACAGCGCCAACTACCAAGAATCAAAACAAATGATTAACACTAAATGTACGTCGTTTGTTGGGTAGAACTGATTCTACAATAAAAAATGGGGTTTCCCATTAGAAATTTTAAAGTTGCCTCCCGCCTCACCCCCAGGGGGTGGCGGGCTAATTTTAGAACCAGCAGATGTGCCCCTCGAAAATAATCAACTTTGGATTCTACTCCTTTTTTCCTGTGAAGCTTATTTATCGAGATATTCTGGTTTGTCAACTTAAAATTTAAGACAATTGTCGAGACACTATTGCCACTTCACAACCAATTTGGCTAGAATAAATGATGACTAACTGACAACCTCAGCTGCCGACAGGTGCTGTTGTTATACCTCGTTGTGGACAGCTGAAAATGTGTGCCCCGACCGGGACTCGAACCCGGGATCTCCCGGGTTCGAGTCCCGGTCGGGGCACACATTTTCAGCTGTCCACATCGAGGTATAACAACAACACCTGTCGGCAGCTGAGGTTGTCAGTTGGTCATCATTTATTCCAGGGAAAAGCTGCACGGTCATCAACAGTAACTGTTCTTTCGAGAACTAGTTACTGTCTTCGTATATATAATTTGGCTAGAGATGACTAATCGTTGTGCGTGGCGTACCAGTTTTATATGGGACACCCTGTACAAGCCAGAATCACATTAGCTCTTGTTATACATCATAAGCAGTAAAATCCAGACTAATCTATTTTCAAAACCTAGTTTACAAAATAACAGTTTGTTCTTACTCCTGTCTTTAAATAGTCGGTCGTCACCTAAAATTAGTAGTTCGTTGCTCGAAAGCCCACGAGTAAGACCTATTCGGGTTCACTTTCGGTATTGACTCACGCCACAGCCATGCACGTTTCTGCGCGAAAATATGCTCGCTGACATCCGCGAAACTCAAGAACTTTGGCGGTTAAAGACTTTCGAGTGATTTTTTGTAACCCAAATTAATGAACATTTAAGGAACTGTGTTGTGATTAACAAGTGGTGTGGAAAATTATTGTCATCGAAGCGAATGATTTTTGGACACGGCGATACTAATTATGGACTTAATTGCTCAAATTACGTCACTGTATTCCTATATTACAATACTGACTGTGAACCGTGACATTTCGTATAAATGTTAACTGTGTTTTGTGCCATATTTAAATAATTAAATTCGCCACAGGACTGTGTTTGTTAGATATTGCAGGTGCTGATTTGGTTTGTGCGCTAATACATGTACTTTCGTAATTCACAATTGGTCACCGTTATTACTAACTGATTTTAGTGAAGAATGAATATGTGTGTTAATGCAAACTAAATTAAGGTGTCATATGCTTGTTTGAGCAAACAATACAAGATGCGATTGGTCAGACTGGATTCATACGTGTCTAAAACATCATGCAATATGATGTATACGTATAGTTTTGTACCTTAATCCATTACTATACATTGAAGAAAACAACCCACTTAGACGTTAGAAGTCAGTTATAGCCCAAAACACTGACTTTCTCGAATATATCCCTCGTTAACCAGCCTGTATGAAGTACGTACTATGTACTCTTTAACTCACAAACAAGTAAACACATGCATACAGATGCTTCCGCGGGTTAATAATCCTTCCATAAAACTTCGGGAATGCGTCAGCATAAACTTCATTTCTTCTTTTTCTACCGTTTCGGCCCTGTATCTCAGGCCTTCTTCAGTGTTTGTCGACTAAAGGTACAGTTTGCTACAGCAGTTGTCTCTGGCACTTGGGTTCTCTCTGGTTTAAAACGGCAAAATAAGTACTGTGGCTTCAGACGACTCATTCTGAAAATGACAGGAGGATACACGATGAAACATCAGCAAAAGAAGAAACAAAGTTTGTGTTTCTGCTTTCCCTAAATTTTATGGATGAAATAAACACGTGCCCGATCATCGTTTATGAGCAACAACAACCAACTGAGATGCAGCCAGCACCAAGGAAACTAGGCTCAGTCCAAGTATGTCACATAGTTTCTTTCATTTGCTCTTTGGAAGGCAATGTACGCGCTACACCAATCGATAATATGCTTATTGTTATCAAATAAAACAATACCTAAATAGCTAAAAAAGGACACTGTACAACAATAACATAACAAAGCATCACGTAGGCTATTATCAATATCATGCTCAATGCGAGGTGCTTTCAACAGTTTCCGCAACAAATCTCTGCCTCTAAATGTAAAAGAAAATCCAAAGACATTCTGGTCATATGTGAAGCACACCAGTGGCAAGACGCAATCAATACTTTCACTGCCCGGTAACAATGATGAGGTCATTGGTGAGAGTGCCACTAAGGCAGAATTACTAAACCGGTTTTCCGAAAGCCCTCCTCGAAAGAAGACGAAGTAAATAATCCAAAATTCGAATCTAAAACAACTGCCAGCATGAGTAACTTAGAAGTAGATATCCTCGGTGTAGCGAAGCAACTTAAATTACTTAATAAAGACAAGGCCTCCGGTCCAGACTGTATATCACTCAGATTCCTTTCAGAGTATGCTGATACAAAAGTTCGTACTTAATAATCACATGCAACCGCACGCTTTTCGAAAAATCCGTACCTAAAGTCTGGAATGTTGCACTAGTCAGACCAATACCCTGAAAAGGAAAAACGAGTAATCCGCTGAATTACAGACCCATATCGCTAATGTCTATTTGCTGTAGGATTTTGGAACATATACTGTGTTCGAGTTATGTGACTGGATTTGTGATTTCTTGTCAGAAAGGTCACAGTTAACAGGAACTGACGGGAAGTCATCGATTAAAAGAGAAATAATATTTGGCATTCAACAAAGGAATGTTATAGGCCCTCTGCTGTTCCTGATCTACATAGGAGACAATCTGAGTAGCCCTCTTAGACTGTTTGCAGGTCATACAGTCATTTACCGTACTGTAAAGTCTTCAGATGATCGAAACCAATTGCAAGATGATTTAGACAAGATATCTGTATGGTGCGAAAAGCGGCGATTGACTTAAAATAATGAAAAGTGTGAAGTCGTTGACATGAGTGCTAAAAAAAAGGTGTGAAATCTTATGGGACTTAACTGCTAAGATCATCAGTCCCTAAGCTTACACACTACTTAACCTAAACTATCCTAAGGACAAACACTCACACCCATGTCCGAGGGAGGACTCGAACGTCCGCCGGTACCAGCCGCACAGTCCATGACTGCAGCGCCATAGACCGCTCGGCTAATCCGGCGCGGCGAGTGCTACAAGAAATACTCTTAATTTCGGTTACGCAATACATCACACAAATCTAAAGGCTCTAAATTCAGCTAAATACTTTGGGATTACAATCACGAATAGGTTAAATTGGAACAATTATGTAGATAATGTTGTGGATAAAGCAAACCAAAGACTGCGATTTATTGCCAGAACGCTTAGAAAATGCAACAGGTCCACTAAAGTGATTGCTTCCACTACGCTTGTCCGCCCTCTTCCCAAGTTTTGCTGTGGCGTATGAAATCCACGTCAGATGGGACTGACGGAGGAGATCGAAAAACTTCAAAGAAAGGTATCTCGTTTTGTACAGTAGCGAAATAGCGGAGAGAGTGCCACAGACATTATACGTGAATTGGGGTAGGACTCGTTAGAACAAAGGTGCTTTTCATTACGGCAGGACCCCCTTGCACGACTGCATGTTGCAGGTCCTGTACGGGCTTTTCTGGATACAGAAAATGTTCGACTGCTGCCCTGGCCAGCACATTCTCCAGATCGCTCACCCCCTGAAAACGTCTGGTCAATGGTGACCGAGCAACTGGCTCGTCACAATACGCCAGTCACTACTCTTGATGAACTGTGGTATCATGTTGAAGCTGGATGGGCAGCTGTACCTGTATACGCCATCCAAGCTCTGTTTGACTCAATGCCCAGGCGTATCAAGGCCGTTATTATGGCCAGAGGTGGTTGTTCTGGATACTGATTTCTCAGGATCTATGCACTCAAATTGCGAGAAAATGCAATCATATGTCAGTTCTAGTATAATATATTTGTCCTATCATCTGCATTTGTTCTTGGTGTAGCAATTTTAATGACCAGTAGTGTAAGTCTTGGCTTAAAGAGCTTTGCCACCTCGTCCTTGTTTCTTAACTATTCCTGCAACAAGTCTCCACACCTCAAGTGCTGCCTAACTGCAGCACTTTCCTCCTCTCTCATGCTTTCTCTGAAGCCACTGGTTTCTTATTGAAGAACTGCTCTGCCTTGGCTGCACCTATAGCTGTTGAATTTCTTGTCAGAATATTGCAAATATTATGAAAAGGAAAGTTGCTTTTCACCATATAGCGGAGATGCTGAGACGCACATAGGCACAACAAAAAGACTTTCACAATTAAATTAAAACTTTTGGCCATTAATTGTGAAAGACTATCACAATTAAATTAAAACTTTTGGCCATTAATTGTGAAAATCCTTTCTCCTCCTATTGCGAAAAATATTCTATTGGCGCCCACCTACACAGGGAGAAATGATCATGATAAAATAAGAGAAATCAGAGTTCGCACCGAAAGCTGTAATTGCTCGTTTTCCCCACGCGCCGATGGAGAGTGGAACGGCTGAGAAATAGCTTGAAGGTGGTCGGTGAATCCTCTGCCAGATTGTGATTTGCAGAGTGATCATGTAGGTGTAGATGCAAAACTAGAAAGTAGTGTGTACGGTGACTGGTACTAAGAAATCAACGAGCATTACATTTTTACACTACGAAATAACTTCTTTGCATGAATGTATATACAAAACAATTTCATACATCGGTGATAAATGGAACGATGTTGCGATGATTTTAACAGACTAGCCTTGTATTCGGAAGAATGGAGAATCACACCATCTGCTCATTTTGATTTAAGTTCTGCATATTTCTCTAGATTTCTTCAGGAAAATTCCGGGATGGTTTCTACTATATGGCCTCAGCCGACTTCCTGTCCCATCCTCGTCAAACTGGACCTGTAAGTATGTTATGCCTCTATAAATGAATTATGTTTTTTTTCTTCAGTTGATATGTCTAACGCCCTCTCAGCTAGTATAACATGAACACAACTTCTACTACTACTATTGCCACCACCACCAGCAACAACCCCACCACCGACAAGGCAAAAGTTACGACAAGGCAGAGGCAGCCGGTGGCGGCTTCATGAGACCCTTAAGTGAGAGCGAGAATTTAGTCTCGTTAGCTAACACTGGAACCTCGCTGGCGATGAAACCATTTCGAGCAATCTCGCAGAGGTTTCGGTGCAGCTCAGCAGAGTCTTGCGAAAGGTTAAGCACCCATTCATCCGAATGAGATCAGCGACAAACTGGCCACAAACGGCATTTACAGCTGCGCTTTGTCTTCGTCTGATGTCACTTCCCTTCGAAACTGCTTTTCTTCTTCTGCAGCTTTGCCAGCGCGAGTCCTTTCATCACCTCGCTCTCCTTTACGGTTTTACCAGAAACTGAGGAAAAGCAGTCGCTTTTCACGGCCACTGTTGACTGATATGATTTAAAGGGCGGACGAGAGCAGTTACCGTGCCAAACGTCTTACTCATGCTTCCGTGGCGAGAGGAGTACAGCTTGCATACTTCGAATCGTCACTGCCGTGTGGCATAGTCTTTGGAACAGTGCAGCTAAGATCATGAAAGTATTTATTTTACAGAAGAGTGCGGTAAGGATGTCGTGTAAAGTCGATTACCGAACATCTTACATAAGTACACTATGTGATCAAAAGTATCCGGACACCTGGCTGAAAATGACTTACAAGTACGTGGTGCCCTCCATCGGTAATGCTGGAATTCCGTATGGTGTTGGCCCACCCATAGCCTTGATGACAGCATCCACTCTCGCAAGCATACGTTCAATCAGTTGTTGGAAGGTTTCTTGGGGAATGGCAGCCCATTCTTCACGGAGTGCTACACTGAGGAGATGTATCGGTGTCGGTCGGTGAGGCCTGGCACGAAGTCGGCGTTCCAAAACATCCCAAAGGCGTTCTACAGTATTCAGGTCAGGACTCTGTGCAGGCTAGTCCATTACAGGGATGTTATTGTCGTGTAACCACTCAGCCATAGGCCGTTCAGTATGAACAAATGCTCGATCGTGTTGAAAGATGCAATCGTCGTCCCCGAATTGCTCTTCAACTGTGGGACCAAGAAGGTGCTTAAAACATCAATGTAGGCCTGTGCGGTGATAATGTCACGCAAAACAACATGGGGTGCAAGCCCCCTCCATGAAAAACACGACCACACCATAACACCACCGCCTCCGAATTTTACTGTTGGCACTACACACGCTGGCAGATGACATTCACCGGGCATTCGCCATACCCACACCCTGCCATCGGATCGCCACATTGTGATTCGTCACCTCACACAAGGTTTTTCCACTGTTCAATCGTCCAATGTTTACGTTCCTTACTCCAAGGAGGGGGAAATATGACTTTGGCGCGAATTGTGCCCTCCGCCACACACCGCTTGGTGGCTAGCGGAGTATATATGTAGATGTAGAAGCGAGGCGTAGTTTGGCATTTACTAGCTTGATGTGTGGCTTACGAGCAGCCGCTCGACCATGAATCCAAGTTTTCTCACCTCCCCCCTAACTGTCATAGTACTTGCAGTGGTTCCTGATGCAGTTTGGAATTCCTGTGTGATGGTCTGGATAGATGTCTGCCTATTACACATTACGACCCTCATCAACTGTCGGCGGTCTCTGTCCGTCAACAGACGAGGTAGGCCTGTACGCTTTTGTGTTGTACGTGTCCCTTCACGTTTCCAGTTCACTTTCACATCGGAAACAGTGGATCTAGGGATGTTTAGGAGAGCGGAAATCTCGCGTACAGACGTATGACACGAGTGACACGAAATCACCTACCCATGTTTGAGGTCCTTGAGTTCCGCCTTGCGCCCCATTTTGCTCTCTCAGGATTTCTAATGACTGCTGAGGTCGCTGATATGGAGTACTTGGCAGTAGGTGGCAGCACAGTGCACCTAATATGAAAACCGTATGTTTTTGGGGGGTGTCCGGATACTTTTGATCACATAGTGTATCTTTAGGGACCTAGAATTCTTACACTCAAGTGCTGTTACAGTTACTAAACACCCTGTATTTGTGGTTAGTAATAAGGGAACCGTGAAATTCACAACCAAAATACCGAAAGTGAAAATAAGTCCCATGCGGACTTTTTGCCCGTGTATAGGGTTCATAATGGATTTTTATATTGTGTTGCGAAAGTTTCTAACAGGTTCCCAGCAGACATCAGGAATCTCTTCAAAAATAAATTAAATTATCTTATCAGTCACTCCTTAGGTAACTTATCAGCATCTTTAGACCTATGGAATCAAATTCTGGTTAATGCTGAAGCTCTTCTAAACAGGTTTTAACTTTAAGAATAAATAACCAGCTGGTTTCGTCCTCCGAAATCGGTAAACTTAAATGAATACTTAGTATGGAGTAGTAGATACAAAATGGGAGGTAAGCAGTGTAAGGTGGAGAAACGTGGATTTTTCAGTTCTGATTTACAGCGCACTGGAGAAGTTATTCCCGTAGTTAACAATGTAAATAGAATGGCACTAGTAGACTACAGAGACTGCTTGTGACTGGTAATGTATAATGTGACTCTTTCTACGTAACTGAAGGCAAGAAAATTGTGAAATATGATTTATGTGTGTATGAATGAATGAATAAATGAACTGAATTAAACTAGGTTGAATCCAAATGTTGTTCACCTGAACTTTGTAGCTTGTGGCTTAATAACTGTGTATGTTATGTGCTAAATACTGTGACTTAGCTGCTGGACTGCAATGTGTAACAATTTCGTTGTTGGCCCAGGTTTCTGTATTGTTTGTAACATAACGGGAGCGCGGACTGTTTGAGCTGCCATAGGGAAGGAAGTTCTGAGGTGCAGAGTAGCTGTTGGCCTTCATTGTGGGGTCGGAGGATGTAGTGACGTGGGAAATGGCGATGTAAGTGAGACTCTTCCAAGGTATTTGGGAGTCTGTGCAAGAGACACAGTAATGTAAGAAAAATAGATCCTGTAAGCTGGAGTTTGACAATGCTAAGAAATAATTAGAAACGTTAACAGGAAGGAAGGTAACAAGAAACTGGAAGTGGTAGCAGGAGTTATGGGCCACAGGCAGAGAACGGCATCTGAGGACTCTGTCACTGGCACAAAAAATAGCTGTTTTCTCCTAATATACACAATATTCTGATAAAAACCAAACAATGGAAAATCCAGGATGGAATGTAACAAAATTATGAGAAGGAAAGTTGCTAACCAGTATATAGCGGAGATGCTTAGTAGCAGATATGCACAACAAAAAGATTTTCACAATTAATGGCCAAAAGTTTTAATTTAATTGTGATAGTCTTTCACAATTAATGGCCAAAAGTTTTAATTTAATTGTGAAAGTCTTTTTGTTGTGCCTATGTGCGTCTCAGCATCTCCGCTATATGGTGAAAAGCAACTTTCCTTTTCATAATATTTGCAATATTCTGACAAGAAATTCAACAGCTATAGGTGCAGCCAAGGCAGAGCAGTTCTTCAATAAGAAACCAGTGGCTTCAGAGAAAGCATGAGAGAGGAGGAAAGTGCTGCAGTTAGGCAGCACTTGAGGTGTGGAGACTTGTTGCAGGAATAGTTAAGAAACAAGGACGAGGTGGCAAAGCTCTTTAAGCCAAGACTTACACTACTGGTCATTAAAATTGCTACACCAAGAACAAATGCAGATGATAGGACAAATATATTATACTAGAACTGACATATGATTGCATTTTCTCGCAATTTGAGTGCATAGATCCTGAGAAATCAGTATCCAGAACAACCACCTCTGGGCATTGAGTCAAACAGAGCTTGGATGGTGTATACAGGTACAGCTGCCCATGCAGCTTCAACACGATACCACAGTTCATCAAGAGTAGTGACTGGCGTATTGTGACGATTCAGTTGCTCGGCCACCATTGACCAGACGTTTTCAGGGGGTGAGCGATCTGGAGAATGTGCTGGCCAGGGCAGCAGTCGAACATTTTCTGTATCCAGAAAGTCCCGTACAGGACCTGCAACATGCGGTCGTGCATTATCCTGCTGAAACGTAGGGTTTCGCAGAGATCGAATGAAGGGTAGAGCCACGGGTCGTAACACATCTGAAATGTAACGTCCACTGTTCAAAGTGCCGTCAATGCGAACAAGAGGTGACCGAGACGTGTAACCAATGGCACCCCATACCATCACGCCGGGTGATACCCCAGTATGGCGATGACGTATACACGCTTCCAATGTGCGTTCACCGCGATGTCGCCAAACACGGATGCGACCATCATGATGCTGTAAACAGAACCTGGATTCTTCCGAAAAAATGACGTTTTGCCGTTCGTGCACCCAGGTTCGTCGTTGAGTACACCATCGCAGACGCTCCTGTCTGTGATGCAGCGTCAAGGGTAACCGCAGCCATGGTCTCCGAGCTGATAGTCCATGCTGCTGCAAACGTCGTCGAACTGTTCGTGCAGATGGTTGTTGTCTTGCAGACGTCCCCATCTGCTGACTCAGGGATCGAGACGTGGCTGCACGATCTCGACCAACGCGAGCCCCAGTGTCGCGATACGATAAACCGCAATCGCGAGAGTCTACAATCCGACCTTTATCAAAGTCGGAAACGTGATGGTACCCACTTCTCCTTCTCACACGAGGCATCACAACAACGTTTCACCAGCCAACGCCGGTCAACTGCTGTTTGTGTATGAGAAATTGGTTGGAAACTTTCCTCATCTCAACACGTTGTAGGTGTCGCCACAGGCGCCAACCTTGTGTGGATGCTGTGAAAAGCTAATCATTTGAATATCACAGCATCTTCTTCCTGTCTGTTAAATTTCGCGACTGTAGCATGTCATCTTCGTGGTGTAGCAATTTTAATGGCCAGTAGTGTGTGTTTTAGTCCAGTAGTAGAAGATATACCGGTAGGTTCTTTGCGCAGAGTTTCTGGAAAGGAGGATCATATTACGAAAATCGGTGTATCAGGGAACCATACTGACAAGAATGAGAGCTGCAGTGTCGAGAATGGCTCTTTAAGCATAGTTTCAGCAATGAACCATAAAATGTTGTGATTGTTACTGCCTTAAAGTGTTATGGTCGGCCCCAGTTGAACAGCTGTGTGAACGGAATCAACATGGAATTAGTTCAGCCGCTTCTCTCAGATGTGGGACCGAACGTAGGTTTAATTACTTTTTCTGATTTTGGGAGGTTGCGTTTTACAAGACCTGGTGTACATTTCCATAGTATTAGAAAAGATAAATTGGGTGGGTTGATGGCAGAATCTTTAAGAGGGAGACGGGGGTGGGGGGAGGGGATGCTGACACTCATTGACGCATCCTTGTAGTAACTGGTGTGAGGACAGCATCTGCGTTAGAGTTAACTCAAATATCAGGCCCCCAGTAGTAAAGGGAGTTAACATAACTGAAATTTTTGGACTTAAGACATGTGAAGAAAAAAAAGGAACGCAAAGTAAACTTATTGCGTCAGAATTTTAGAGAGTTATAATATCAATCAATCTTAAATATGTGCAATAACATTAGAGGGTTGAAAAACGCGATACCTAGAAGATGTAGAAAATTCTGATGTGATAGATGTTCTATGCCTGTCTGAACACCACAAACCACACAGCTGGGGAAGTAAATATCAGGAATTATAGACTTGCGTAACTTTCGTGTAGAGTTAAAATGGAGAAAGGAGGGGTTGCAACATATATAAAAGTTGAACACAGAATCAAAAATATTGAAACAAAGAGTTTTTGTGTGGCTCAGAATCTGTGAGTTGTCATATCAGAATACTTCTCTTGCAATCGTGATGCACCATAGATACCCTGTATCAAACTTTCGGCTGTTTATGAAAAATAGAGATGCATTATTGAGTTACCTTTCAGACAAGATGAAACAGCTGGTAGCTTCTGGAGACTTCAGTAGAGATTTCTTATAAGATATGGACAGGAAAAATGAACTGAAGTCATTAGTTGATTGTTGCAATCTAATTTCAGTAGTTCATTTTCCAACTCATGTGCAGCAAGATAGTTGGTGCCTGATTGATAACATTTTTATAGACAGTTCTCAGGCTGGTACAATCAGTGTGTACCCAACTAGTAATCGGCTATCAGCACATGATGTAAAATTAATAAAAATAAACAATATAGCGTCTTACAGCCCTGAGGAATGTTTCTACAAAGCTAAGAGGCTAATTGATGAGAACAAGATAAAATGTTTGAAGAGTAAATTAAAAGAGGTGGTGTGGGATGAGATATATATAGAAAGGATGCTAATGTCTAATTCAATTTATTCCATAGTAAATTTACGGCAATATTGTAATGTAGCTTTCCTATAAAATTATCCAAAAAATCGATTATTAAAGCAAGTAAGTTATGGAGAACTAAGGGAATTAAAATCTTATATAAGAGGAAGAGGGAAATTTATATAAAGGCCAGAAAAAGTCAAGCTCCACCACTACTTCATACTACAGAAAATACTGTTATTTATTTATTTACTGAATAACCTCTTTGGAAGGTACGATCAATTAACTTTGTTTTCAGAATGAGAATTTCACTCTGCAGCTGAGAGTGCGCTGATATAAAACTTCCTGGTGAATTAAAACTGTGTGCCGGACCGAGACTCGGACTCGGGACCGTTGCCTTTTGCGGGCAAGTGTTCTACCAGCTCAGCTACCCAAGCACGACTCACAGCCGCTCCTCACAGCTTCAGTTCTGCCAGTACCTCGTCTTCTATCTTCCAAACCTCACAGAAGCTTTCCTGATAACCTTGTAGAACTAGCACTCCTGGAAGAAATGCACTTGCCCGCGAAAGGCAAAGGTCCCGAGTTAGCGTCAAAGTCCAGCACACAGTTCTAATCTGCCAGGAAGTTTCAACTTTGTTTTTGTGTTTTTGTTTCTTTGAGTTTAATTTTCGTTGCTCCTAGACTCATCCTTCGAGAGCGTCATTCCTTTTCTCCTTAGGTTCACTTTCTTTATTTTGCAGATCTCTTTCTTTCCTGAAATCCTGGCTTTTATGCGGCTTCTCTAAACAGAATTCTGTTATATGTTATCTTCATTCGAATTCCAGTGTTTTCCATGTTGTTGTTGTGGTCTTCAGTGTGAAGACTGGTTTCACACAGCTCTCCATGCTGCTCTATCCTGTCCAAGCCTCTTCACTTCCGAGTATCTACTGCAATCTACATATTTATGAATCTGCTTCCTGTATTCATCTCTTGGTCTCCCTCTACGATTTTGACGCCCCCCCCCCCCCCCCTCAATTCCCTCAAACACAGTCTTGCTGTCTCAGAATGTGTCCTATCAACCGTTCCCTTCTTTTGGTCAAACTGTGCCACAAATTTCTTGTCTCTCCAGTTCTATCCAGTACTTCTTCATTAGTCATGTGATCGACCCATCTAATCTTCGGCATTCTTCTGTAGCACCATATTTCGAAAGCTTCTATTCTCTTTTTCTCTAAACTTCTATCGTACATTTTTCACTTCCACACGTAACTACACTACAGACAAATACCTTCAGAAAGGTGTTCCCAACACGTAAATCTATATTCGATGTTAACAGACTTCTCTTCTTCAGAAATGCTTTTCTAACCATTGCGAATCTACATTTTATGTTCTCTCTACTTTGGCCATCATCAATTATTTTGCTGCTCAAATAGCAAAATTCACCTACTATTTTAAGTGTCTCGTTTCTAGTCTGATTATCTTAGCATCATCTGATTTAATTCGATTACATTCCATTATCCTTGTTTTGCTTGTGTTGATGTTCATCTTATATCCTGTTTTCAACACACTGTCCATTCTGTTCAACTACTCTTACAAATCCCTTGGTGTCTCTGACAAAATTACAATGTCATCGGTAAACCTCAACGTTTTTATTTCTTCTCCCTGAACTCTAACTGCTATTATAAATTTTTCTTTGTTTCCTTTACTGATTGTTCAATGTACAGATTGAATAATATCAGGGATAGTCTACAATCCTATTTCACATCCTTCTCAATCACTGCTTCTCTTTCATGCATCTCGACTCTTATTACTGCCATATGATTTCTGTACAATTTTTAAACAGCTTTTCGCTCCATTTATTTTACCCTGCTCCCTTCAGAATTTCAGAGTGTTCCAATCAACATCGTCAAAAGCTATCTCTAAGTCTACAAATGCTAAAAACGTCGGTTTGCCTTTACTTAACCTATCTTCTAACATAAGTCGTAGGGTCAGCATAGACTCGCGTGTTCCTACATTTCTTCGGAATCCAAAATAATCTTCCCCGAGGTCGGCTTCTACCAGTTTTTCCACTCTTCTGTAAAGAATTCTTGTTAGTATCCTGCAACCATGACTTACTAACATGATAGTTCGGTAAATTTTACACCTATCAGCAACAGCTTTGTGTGGAATTGGAGTTACAACGTTGGTGTTTAAGATAGGTTCTAGAATGCTCAGACTCATTCTTTGCACAGTGTCGTAGGTTACTAGAATCCAAATGCCTACCTCTCATTTCCTTGGAAATGGAGACTGGTTTCCACCTGGGGTAAAATGTCTTACAAAGTGTATCTCCATTGTTGACTGTTTGTTGAGTTAGGAGAACAAGTCCCTTACACATAGTGCTCACTGTTGTCAGCTCTGAGGATTGTGTTTCCAGCTGCACCTCTGGTGAACAGACGCTGATCACTTTTCTACTTGTTGCACCTGGGCTAGGTGTGCCCTGGTATTCTTACGAGATTGTTACTCTTCCCCGTCCTTCTTCATCACTTGCACAACGAAGCCCCAGGCTTGGGACTGTCATAGTGGAGTTAAAATACTGTAATATATCAAGAGAATCATTGAAATACATACAGTAATTAAAAATATATATAATAATTGTGTGGGAAGTTGCCTAATAGGAGACACAACAGCCACCTAGTATACAAAACGCCGTTACAGTTAAACTAAACGATAATGTTGTGACTCATAATTTACAAGTTGTGAGTGCTGTTAACATTCAATTTCTACATGTAGCATCAAAAATAAGATTAAAAAGTTCATTTTGAAGTAGCAAGAGACTACATAAAAATGTCATTTCACAAAACTTGAAACAAGTAGAAGTGGTACCAACACCATTCACTAAAATTAAAAGACCTATAAAAATTCTGAAAAACAATAGCTCATATGATGTTGATGGAATTTCAGACAGAATTCTGAAAAGTTTTTCTAACTAGTGAGTAACTTCCTTAGTGATATATGTAATACATCACTGGCACAGAGAATTTGTCCATACATTAAAATATGCAATTATTAAACTTCTTTATAAGAAAGACTTAAATAATTATTATCCAGTTTCCTTATTGATACCTTTTTGGAAAATAATCGAAAAAGTAATGTACCCAAGAGCAGTTTGATATTTAAGTAGAAACAATTTACATAGCACTTCGCAGTTTCGATTCCAGAAGGACTGCTTGACTGAAAATGCTATTTATACATTCACTCACCAAACGTTACAAGCTTAAAACAATAAAATATCGTCAATTGGTATTTTTCCTGAACTGTCCAAGGTGTCTGCTTATGTGCACCATGTTAGTCTCCTAGAAAAATTTAAGTTGTATAGAATTGCTGGCTTTATACACAACTTAAGAAACAGGATGCAAAAAGTTGTGCTGAATAAGACATCAGCGTTGAATGCAGAGAAAATTTTAGTGACTGGGGAGAAATGAGAAAGGAAGTCCCTCAGGGTTCAATTTTGAGACCACTCCTATTCCTTATGTATATGAATGACCTTCCACTTAACATTCAACAAGTAGAATTGGTACTTCTTGCAGACAATGCTAGTTGTATAATAATTCCCGTTAGAGAGAAAGCAGCAGAAGAGAACGTTAATAATATTTTTCAAAGAATTATGAAATGGTTCTCTGAAAATAATATCTCTCTAAATTTTGAGAAAAAAAATATATATGCTTTCCATACAACAGGTGGAGTCATACCTAAACCTAATCTAGTACAAGAACAGGAGTCAGTGAACAGTGTAGAATGCTCGAAATTTCTGTGTGTGCATATTGATGAAAGACTGAACTGGAAAAAGCATGTTAGTGAGCTTCCCAAACAAGTTCAATTACTTTTGCTCTTCTTATAATTGCTATTCTTGGAATCGAACAAATCAGCCTCAAACATATCTTCCACTCAAGAACGTTTTATGGAATATTTTTCTGGGGTAGCACTCTACTTAAAAACAAAATATAACACAAAAGTGAGCAGTAAAAATACTCTGTAATGTTCATGCAGAGTCGTCTCATAGGAACCTCTTCAAAGGATTCAGTATTTTAATTGCACCATCACAATACATATACTCATTAATGAAATGCATCATAAATAAAACATAACACTTTGAGAACAGAGATGCCCATGTCTACATCACTGGACGAAAAAGTGACATTATTACCCTTATTAAAGCTATCAGCAGCTCATAAATGAGTTCAGTATTCAGAAACAAAAAACTTTGATTGTTTGCTCAGTAACTCAAAATGTCGGACAGGTATCAAAGCAAGTTTTAAAACCAAGTATAGTTGCATGAGTAACACTAGAAAAGAATATATATATTAATGTATTTTTTAAGACAATATTATAAATAAATACGTTTGTTTATAGTGTTCCTCATGCAACTACATTAAAAACAAGGGTTTTAAAACTTGCTTTGCTACCTGTCGGGATTTGTATATACAGGATGAGACAGTTAAGTCGTAACACCCCTTGCATCTCCCCAACCGTAATAGATACAAAGATGCCGTTTGAACAGTGAATTGTATGGACATGGGCTACTTGAATACATCACATTTCATGCCTGTGCTATTTTTTATTACACAGATATAAGGCCATCTTTGGTTTTTTGCAATGGGACCCTACGTTAAATTTTAGCGTAACATGATGGGCTTAAAAAGACGGTTTCAAATATGTGAAGATCATAATATTTAGGCGAATAGTTTTTGAGACACAGATATCTTCCCGTATCGTATTCGTCCTTCGAAGTGGCGTTGTCCAATGCGACCTTTCCTGTTGCCCACTGACGAACTTAACAGGGAAGGCGTTGTTTTCCTGCTTCTCGATAACGTTGTAAGATGACACATGAGGTAGCTGGAGAGAAGGGTATAAATGTGCTGCTGGGGTAATGAGACATCGCATTTCCGTCACTGTTTCTTCGAGCAGATATGTACACCAACGAAGAAAAGTTAGATATGCTTCTAGTGTATGGTAAAAGCAGAAGAAATGCTGTTAGAGCAATAAAACGATATGGAGAGCTGTATCCTGATCGTAAACGTCGTGCGCGCAAGCTTCTTGCACGTATTTCCAAGAAACTACTTGAATCGGGACCATGGAACGGCATACAGAGGACAATGCAGAAAACTGCAACTGGCGAGGTACACGAAGAGGGCGTTCTAGCGTTGACGCCTAACAACCCTACTGTTTCGTAACGACGTATCGCCTCGGAATGTGGTATAAGTCAGAGAAGTGTTCTACGCATATTGCACCGACATAGATTTCACCCGTTTCAATTGTCATTACATCAAGCACTATCCGGTATGGATTTCGAACGGCACCAGGAATTTTGCCCGTTTGCTCTGCAGCGCCTACAAGATGACGCAACGTTTTTTCAACGGGTGATTTTTACTGATGAAGCGACTTTAACAAACCATGGCAATGTTAATTTGTATAATATGCAATACTGGTAAATAGAGAACCCTCATTGGCTTCGACAAGTACAGCATCAGCAACCGTGGAGTGTTAACGTGTGGTGCGGAAATGTCATTGTGGGGTCGTACGTCATTCCGGGTATACTAAATGGCAATAACTGTGCACAGTTCCTGCGAAACGTTCTGCCCATTTTGCTGGAGGAGATACCACTAACTACGCGTAAGTGCATGTGGTTCCAACATGACGGCTGTCCTACTCACTCTTCCCGTGTGGCTACAGAGCTCTTAAATGAAAAGTTCCTTGATTGTTGGATAGGATGACTTGTTAAAGTGAAGTGGCCAGCCCAGTTTCCTGATTTGACCCCTCTTGATTTATTTTTTTCTGTGGCGAGCAATCAAACATAAAGTGTATGCTCAAATACCAACCACGCGAGACGATATGAAGGAACGAATCATCGAAGCATGCGTGACACCCTCGCAGCGTTCACAGATCATTCGAACGGCGACTACAAATGTGCATTGCAGCAGAGGGGAAGCATTTTGAGCACATGCTTCAGTAAAGTTTTGTGTCATGTACAGTATGTATTTTGCATCTTTGTGTGTATTTGGTTCGTATTGTGATCAATAGTAAATAATTTCAAATAAATAACAAATATGTACGAAATAATTGTGACCAATAAGGGCATTCTCATTTGCATTTCTATTTCTGTTATTTAAAATGTATTAACATCTTGTAGTATTTTAATACTGTGTGTTATCTACTATTTTGGTATCACAGTTGTCAAATAACTGAATAATATTTACGAGACATCATCAGTTAATTTTTGCGCAAAATATCGCAATATGTATTACTGTTGTCGGGTAAATGGGCGTGTTTGTGGAAAGGTCGCATTGGAGAACGCCGCTTCGAAGGACGAATACGATACGAGAACATATCTGTGTCTCAAAAACTATTTGCCAAAATATTATGATATACACATATTTGAAAATGTCTTTTTAAGCCCATCATGTTACGCGAAAATTTAACATAGGGTTCCATTTTAAAAAACCAAAGATGGCCTCATATCTTTGTGATAAAAAATAGCACAAACATGAAATGTGATGTATTCAAGTAGCCCCTATCCCTGCAATTCACTGTCCAAACGTCATCTTCGTATATATATATATATATATATATATATATATATATATATATATATATATATATATATATATATAAGATTGGTTTGTTCCACATCATTTTAATAAAAGAATTGTTGAAATAATCTATGGAACATGTAACTAACTTTTCTTGCCATTTCTGATTCCTATAGTTTGTTTGGAAGTTGTTTTTCTGAAGTCCAGCTGATCATCTTATTGGTACATTAAACTATCCATCTTCCACTCTTTGGATCTTCTACCTCTTAACAATTTTGATATAACCAGTCTTCCTTTGCTTTGTCCATTTCTTTCTTAAGAAGATTATTGAGAGTTCTGTATCTTCTCTGGCCACCTTTCCACTTTTACCTTCTGTCCATCCACTAATCGATGACCTCTTCCTTTCGTTCTTAACTTTCAATCCAACTGTTTGTTTTGCTATTTTTGTGTGTAGTTTTTAAAGTTAACCATCTGTTGTTAGAGATTAGTTTCATGAAATGTAATATGCCCTATTTTTCCCGGAAATTTACTTGGTAATACTTGCTGGTTTTTATGTTTTAAAATTTTTTGCATTAAATATTTTTATTACCTGCATTGTGAATATGTTCGTAAGTTTCTTCACCTCTTACGGTGCTCGTACACTGTACTCCAAATTATAACACTAAAAAAGAATCAAAATCGTTGGATATCTTGATATCTAGTGCTCTTTCTGAGATAATTGAAATATGGCGATTCATAATACGTCTCCATAAACGCCATTCTTGAGGTGTTCGATACGCATAACATTGTATCAAGGGGAACGACACACAGAAAATAGTCCCACTAGAGTATTTTTGTGATGAACATTTGGCATTTGGAAGGAAGGAGACGAGGTACTGGCAGAAATAAATCTGTGAGGACGAGGCGTGAGTCGTGCTTGGGTAGCTCAGTTGGTAGAGGACTAGCCCGCGAAAGGCAAAGGCTCTGAGTTCGAGTCTCAGTCCGACACACAGTTTTAATCTGCCAGATAGTTTCAACATTTGTCAAGTTACTCTGAAGAGTCCAACAGTAGTCCGACACCACTGCACTGGATCGCCTTTGGCAGCTTTACTCCTTCATCGAGATGTCCTGATGAAAACTTCCACCAATTTATCACTAACTGAACCTTGGTTCTCAGGGAAGAACGAAGTTTGGGAGATCTGTTGCACCCTAACTGTCTGTATAGAGTAATTCACTTATGCACAACTTTTATGTAGTCAACAGACTTGCAATTTCCGAGAAAGTTACAATTGTCATGAATGCCACGTATGCATATCTTTCATCACCACTCACTTACTGTAAGTCATGGAAATGGCGAGCAGCAGAGATTTTCTTGTAGACCAAAGAACACACCTTGTTTCATTTCCTCATCACTCAACAATCGTCAGTGTGTGCCAGTTCTAGCCTAAAGGGGGGCCTTTTTCTCGTAAGCAAACAAACCAGCCAGTGCCCTAGCTCCTCTTATGTAAACAAACCTCTCAGTTGTGCCCCTGTTTTGTTGATTTAGGACGCAATAAATTGGCAATAACTGACATAATTACAATTAATGGTCAATAACTGTCATAATAACTACCATAATTTATGGTCAAGATGGAGGCTGAGTAGCGCAATTGTTTTGATGTTTACCCAGGTGTCAGTTAATGGTCATTTGCTTTTAGCATAAAGTGATAACTGTCAGTTTAATGATTAGATTAGATTAGATTAATACTAGTTCCATGGATCATGAATACGATATTTCGTAATGATGTGGAACGAGTCAAATTTTCCAATACATGACATAATTAAGTTAATTTAACAACATACTTAAGTTAATATAACTACTTTTTTATTTTTTGTGTTTTTTAAATTTTTATTATTATTTTTTGTTTTTTTTTCTTTCTTTTCCTTAATTTATATCTAAAAATTCCTCTATGGAGTAGAAGGAGTTGTCATTCAGAAATTCTTTTAATTTCTTCTTAAATACTTGTTGGTTATCTGTCAGACTTTTGATACTATTTGTTAAGTGACCAAAGACTTTAGTGGCAGTATAACTCACCCCTTTCTGTGCCAAAGTTAGATTTAATCTTGAATAGTGAAGATCATCCTTTCTCCTAGCATTGAAGTTATGCACACTGCTATTACTTTTGAATTGGGTTTGGTTGTTAATAACAAATTTAATAAGAGAGTATATATACTGAGAAGCTACTGTGAATATTCCTAGATCCTTAAATAAATGTCTGCAGGATGATCTTGGGTGGACTCCAGCTATTATTCTGATTACACGCTTTTGTGCAATAAATACTTTATCCCTCAGTGATGAATTACCCCAAAATATGATGCCATATTAAAGCAATGAGTGAAAATAGGCGTAGTAAGCTAATTTACTAAGATGTTTATCACCAGAATTTGCAATGACCCTTATTGCATAAGTAGCTGAACTCAAACGTTTCAGCAGATCATCAATGTGTTTCTTCCAATTTAATCTCTCATCAATGGGCACACCAAAAAATTTGGAATATTCTACCTTAGCTATATGCTTCTGATTAAGGTCTATATGTATTAATGGTGTCATACCATTCACTGTACAGAACTGTATGTACTGTGTCTTATCAAAATTCAGTGAGAGTCCGTTTACAAGGAACCACGTAGTAATTTTCTGAAAGACAGTATTGACAATTTCATCAGTTAATTCATGTTTGTCAGGTGTGATTACTATACTTGTATCATCAGCAAAGAGAACTAACTTTGCCTCTTCATGAATATAGAATGGCAAGTCATTAATATATATTAAGAACAACAAAGGACCCAAGACTGACCCTTGTGGAACCCCATTCTTGATAGTTCCCCAGTTTGAGGAATGTGCTGATCTTTGCATATTATGAGAACTGTTTATTTCAACTTTCTGCACTCTTCCAGTTAGGTACGAATTAAACCATTTGTGCACTGTCCCACTCATGCCACAATACCTGAGCTTGTCTAGCAGAATTTCATGATGGTAATTTATGACCCAAAAATGGCGTCTCCCCAACTCCATGGTTTCAGTGTGCACCTTCCCCCGCAATCGGTCGCATCCATCATGATGTAACTGGCATTCGTAGTATGGCCCGGCCCTCACTCAAGTAACAGCAGCAGCCTGAGTAAACTCAGGTGGTATTGAAAATATCCTGCGTAGTATAGCCCTCACCAGTACTGGCCTAGTTTTCACAAATGTTCAGCAGAACATCGCGATCACGCTATTTTCTGCAACATACGTCATTATTTGCAGTTTTGTGGCTAATGTATACCATTTTTTAAAAGGAGATGCTCATTTCTTAGTTGTTTTATTGACTTTCCCCCACATTAATAAGACACACATGAATATGGGACTTACTGTAACTTCATCAGCATTCATTCGTAGTTTAAACGAAATTTTACCTGTTTATCTTCGTGACAATATTACTTCATATGTTGACGACATTCTTATTGCTAAACGTTCTTGGAGTGAACACAACAAAATTTTGGATTCATTATTACGTATTTTTGCAGGAGTTGGCATTACAGTGAACTTGAAAAAATCTGAATTTGGTCGTTCTCAGGTGAAATTTCTCGGTCACATTATTTCTACAGAAGGTATTCTTCCTGATCCAGAGAAACTAGACGCTATTCGTAATTATGCTGTTCTTACCACAAAACGTGATGTTCGTAGTTTCCTTGGTGTCTGTAATTTTCTTAGACGCTTTGTTAGATTGGACAATTTGGCCACACCTCGTTTATGTGAACTATCTGGAAAGAAATCTAATTGGTGTTGGGATGAGGAAGCTGTCAGAATTTGAACAACTCCGTGATGCTTTAGTTGCTGCTCCACTTCTTTCACATCCGGATTTATCTAAAGATTTTTGTTTGGCGACGGACTCATCATACATTTATTTCGAGAGATAGAAGAAAACGGCGTTGTAGTACAGAAGACTATTGCATTTGGAAGTCGTATTCTCTCTAAATCAGAAAAAAATTATTCGATTACGGAACTTGAAGCTTTGGCTGTTGTTTGGGCTTTCACAAAATTTCGGACATTTTTGTATGGCAGACATACTAAGGTTTACACCGAACACCGAGCTCTGGAATTTCTTATGTCAACAAAATTAACTCATGGCGGATTGTCACGATGGGCGTTGTACCTACAGGAATTTGATTTTAGTATTGTTTACATACAGGGTTCTTCAAATATTGTTGCTGATGCTGTATCACGTGCACCTGTGGGTTTGAAACAAAGTGCTGAAGAGGACTGCATAGAAAACAATTATTGTTTCGTGTATATTCAAGGTGTTGCGTTTGAGAACTTTATTTCGTCTTCGCTCCAGGACATCGCCAAGGAGCAAAATAAGGATCCAATCTGGAAGGACATTAAGGAGAAGTGGAGGAGAAAGGAAAGCGTAGCGATTAGACAGCATTATTTAGTTCGCAATGATATTCTTTTTAAACGAAAATCGGTCGACAACTCTGTTTGGTTAGTTTGTATTCCTGATGAGTGGGTCAATAAATTGATTTGGTAAAAAGGGCAATATACATGAAGTGGGAAACTATAGACCAATAGCTTTATTATTGGTATTTTGTAAAGTAATAGAGACAGTCATGAAAAACAGAATTACAAATTACCTCGAGAAATTCAATCTATCGTCTGTAAACCAACACGGCTTTCGCAAAGGAATGAGTACAGAGTCAGCCATCACCCAATTCATTGAAAATATTGTAACGGGGCTAGATAAAAACAACAGTACAATAGGAATAAATTTGGACCTCTCAAAGGCATTCGATACTGTCCAACATGATATCCTGCTAGACAAATTAGAATATGTCGGTATACGAGGAGTAGCTAAAAAGTGGTTTCAGTCATATCTCCATAATAGGAAACAGGTAGTAGAAATTGCAACAACAAACAGTAAAAACCAAAGTATTGTTTACAGATCGGATATTCAAACTGTGCCAATAGGGGTACCGCAGGGGAGTGTTCTAGGACCTCTCCTATTTCTTCTTTACATAAATGATATCAAGATTCCAGTAAATGGTACTCATATAACCCTGTTTGCAGATGACACAAACATTGTAGTAACTGACATAAACCGGGTATTACCAACATCTGCAACCAGAGTTATAGAATATTTGCAAAATTGGTTTGAAGTGAACAAATTAACCATAAATATCTCTACAACTAATTATATCCATTACAAGAAAGCAAAGTCACACTCTGATCTAGATCTCAGAATACAAAATAAAGAAATTGTGAGAGTTGCTACCACAAAATTATTAGGTGTACATATAGATGAAAGTTTAGACTGGAAATCCCATATCCTGTATCTCTCACATAAGTTAAGCTCTGCTTGCTTTGCTTTACGCGTTATTAGCTTTGTATGTAGTAGGGAATGTAGCAGAGCTGTTTACTTTGCTTGTATACATTCTGCTATTACCTATGGCCTCATCTTCTGGGGTCATAGTAAGAAAAATCTCAAAACCATCTTCACTCTACAAAAACGAGCTGTTAGAATAATTACCAACAGTTCAAGGCTAACTCCTTCAAAGCAATTATTTAAACAGCTGAATATTCTACCCCTACCATGCCTCTATATACAGAAATGCGTAATTAATGTCAAACGAAATATTAACAATTTCCAATCCAACTCAGATCTACATACTTACAACACAAGAAAGTGCAATGACATTCATATAAAAAGAGTTAACAAGGCTTTGAACAAACAAACATACAAGGAAGTAGATTGTATAACAAACTACCGGTAAAGATAAAAGAAATAAAAAACTATCTTCATTTAAAGAAGCAATATTCAAATTTTTAATGATCAACTGCTATTATAGTGTAAAAGAATACCTGGAGTAGCTCCATAGTAAACAATTATATTTATGTACTCTGTGCCAATAGTAATTTTTATCTGACTGTTGCTATGATTTAAATAAATAATATGTACAAAAGTGTTAGAATTGTATGCGTTATATCTAAATGTCAACTGTGTATTCCATGTAAAAAGTCTTTCTCTTACATCAATGTAAATAATCAAAGTTGTACATGCTATTTCAATGTGGTCTGATGTTATGTAGTCTACTATGCACATCTGTATTTTGTATAATATTGTTCACCCTATATGTGTATATATATATATATACTATGTATTTTTTTGACGAAATCCATGCAATGTAAATTGTCTCTGGATGAATATACTACTACTACTACTACTACACACATTTCAGTTATGTGCACTTTGGTCCCAGAAAATGCTTTCATAAATTACGAGAAAATTGCTACTTCAGTAATATGGAAAAACGTATTCGATTTGTTCTTGCCAAATGCAAATTATGTCAAAAGGCTAAGCCGCCAACTATTACTCACAGAGCACCGTTGTTTCCTATCATTCCAGCGAAATTAAAAGACATGGCTGCAGTCGATTTGTTCGGTCCAGTGGTTCTTTCTACTAATGGTTTTGCGCACATTTTAGTAGCAGTGGAATTGACATCAAAATATGTGTGTTTTACACCTTTACGCAAAGCAACAGCTCGATCAGTATCTAACGCTTTTATCAAACATTTTCTTAAAGAAGTTGGTCATGTTGATAAGGTTATATCAGATAATGGATCACAGTTTCGCTCTAAAATTTGGCTTCGTACTCTACGGCGTCGTAAAATTAAACCAATTTTCATTTCACTTTTTCACCCTCAATCTAACGCTTCAGAGAGATGGATGAAGGAAATCAATAAATTGTGTCGACTTTATTGTCATCAGAATCACAGAACGTGGGATCAGTATCTTCATAATTTTCAAAACATTCTGAATGAACTTCCTAATGACTCAACTTCTTTACCGCCTATACTGATATTAAAAACATAGCTCCGACAAATCGCATTTCTGAAATCGTTCCTTTTCCGCCTACACGGAAACTGCGGCATTCTGAAGTTGTCAACCTGGCTCTACGAAATATTGCATCTGCGGCTGCTAGAAGAGAGAAATCAGCAAAACGTCCTGGTCGTTTAAAAACTTTTTCAGTTGGCCAAAAGGTATTAATTAAGTCTCATCGTTTGCTTCACAAAGGAAAAGGCTTGTGTCGCAAATTTTTTCTGCTTTATAACGGTCCATATAGAATTCGAAAAATTATTCATGATAACACTGTTGAAGTAGAAACTCTTAAATCTCGACGCTCTAAGGGAATACATCATATATCTAACGTTAAAATTTTTGTGGAATGATATACTTTTGAAAATTTTTTGTGGAATGACATACTTGTGAGAAACTAACAGCTACATGTAAACACGCAGAGAGTACAAGGATACCGAGCTGTGTTTTGGTGGCGGCACGTACTCAAAGCAACAGTCAAGTCTGCGCGCCGCACAAGGCAGTCGTTGACCGCAAACAATCACTTTCCTACGTCACGCGCCTACAGCTGATCGAGTGCTCAGTGCGAATGCTCTGACAGCCGTAAACAAATACACAGTCTAATTTCTCCGATTAAATTCAGTATAAAGCTATAGTGACTTGATGACTTATGTTATTAACGTTCAGTATTTTTCAGGATACGGTTCTATAAAATATTTAAGAACTTCAGGTAAATTCTGTGCGTGTCCAATGTTAAGACGATTTGCTATCGAGAACATTTCAGGAAGAATGTCATTTCGAAGAAGAAAGTATTAAACTAAAAAGGGTAACTATTAATTGAGTTTTTTTTTCAGGTAACATAATTCCACTTAGGTACGTACTTTAGACGTAATTTGCTGTTCGCGATTACGTGATTTATACTTTGTGCTAAATTTCATGTTCTATGAATTTACTCGTGAAGCGACGTGCTTGCGTACATTAACTGATTTTGACAATGATTGATTAATGAACAGGTTGTTATTTGTATACATTATGCATCGCTTGGCTGCACTGCTTTTTCACTATGTCATTTTTTTATTATTGTTATGTGCCTGCTGTGCTTATTTATTTAAATTATAATTGTCACATGATTAATTGTGCTGATATAATTATGTATGTAAGTTATACTTTGTGATTTATCTGCTTGTGCCTTCATGTTTACTTATTAAGATTACATATGAACATTTATTGGCTTATGCTGATATGATGCTAATGACTTGTTTATTACGTAAGATATATGTTTGCTGCTGTGCGTATGGATTGCATATTTATACATTTCTGTTTGTTGTCATAACTACTATTTAATTTGGTATATAGAAATGCTGATATACTGTGTACAAAAATAGAGTTTAGGTCACACTATGGTATTAATTATAGATTATTCGCTTGGCAGAGCCTCGTTGTAGGGATTGTGCTGCATCCACTTGTTGACATTCTGTTCTCTACTGGTATATTTACTCGCTATTACATGTTTTGCTTACGCTCAATGCCTTATATTTTTAAGATAAGAAAATGAACTGCTATAATTCGACGAACGACATTAGTACAAGAAACTTCATAAAAGTCATATGAGCTGGAGGTTTTATGGAAGCTGTATAAATTTATGCTAATAGGAAGGAAGCTAACGACATGACATACTATTACTAGGTTTAGACCATTAACAATTATTACACTGCATTTTTCGTGAGCAATTGAAATAGCAAGTGACACTTGACACAAAAAATACTCCACATGTTTGCCTCTGCCATGATTCTTGAAGTGGTGTACACACTGTGAAATATTATGATCATTCACACTCCGTAATCGTACTTAATTACTGAGAGTTATTCGAACTAAAGTCTGTTAGAGGTCGTGTATGCATTTCTCTTATTTAATGATGGACAAGGTAACCAAAATGTATTTTATAATTCATAATGAGTAGAAGATATGGGTCAGATGGATTACACAGAGGTTGTGTGTGGACACTGTGTCTTCGGATTGTATGGGATGATGAACTGAAGTTTTCACTAGAATTTTATCTGTACTTCTTCGAGGAGACTGACTAGAGGAGAGAGTTGTTATGGAAGTGAAATGATATTGATGCTAAGGTTTATATGTATCGACGTATTGAAGAGGTATTATTGAGGTATTGAGATTATGTGAAGTTGATGATTATTGGAGTTTTGGTGGACAAGAGGTAAGGTAAATGATATTGATGAAGGTTTATATGTATCGACATAAGAGGTATTATTGAAGTATTGAGATTATGTGATGCTGATGATTATTGGAGTTTTGGTGGATAAGAGGTAAAGTAAGTGAGGAGCATTTTTTTTTTTTTTTGTTGGTTTATATGGAACAAGGAGGTTGAAGATGGCAGACTAGAACACTCAAGTAGAAGGAAGATTGTCTACACACACACTTTGTTAAATCACTAAGCAGTATATACTTTTTTTTGGAGAGAGGAAGCATTTGCATATCTTGGCTCACTGACAGTTGTTCAGCAACCATACGTTTTGATCTGGCTTGGCAAACATTGGTCTTGACATGATGACTATGACGTTGACTAACTATTATTGACTGTTATACACTGCTGCCACTACTACTTGATACACATGATGAACATCAAATTTTGACAGAATTACATTTACACAGTTAACACTATTCAAGTACACAGTAGCACTAATGTGGACGAAAGATGAGTGAGTGTGTTTTCCTTTCCCAATCCCAAATTTGTACCAACCTATCTCCTAAATATTATTTTATTTGTTTGTCGTGGCTTGCACTGACACCCATAAATATTATAGGTTTACTGATATTTGTGTATTGTAATAGTTAATATCACAATTATCTGATATCATTCGTGTGTTTATTATGATTTTTATGTTTAGTGTAAGAGCATTGATAATAATTTTGTAAAAGCAATTGTGTGTGCATTCAAACTGTTGGTCACACCTGCACCTGTTCAACATTGATGTGTGACACTTAGAAGTGTTTAATTTCTGCTGGTGAACTGTGTGATCAGTAATAGTGAATATTATGGACTGTTACTTGCACTTTTTCTACATGATTGGTGCCACTAGGACATGTTTAATTTCTGCTTATAATCTCTGATGAACAGTGTGATTAGTGATAGTGAATATTATGGACTGCTGTCTGGACCTGCTCTTCATTGCTAGGTGCCACTGATGAACTGCTTCTACTGACGTAATGTCACTTGTTGGTTTCTGCACCTGTTCAACATTGCTGGGTGCCACTGATGGAACTGCTTCTACTGAAATGATATCACTTGTTGCTGTCTGCACCTGTTCAACACTACTGGGTGCTACTGGTGGAACTGATTCTAGTGATGATATGTCACTTGTTGCTGTCAGCACCTGTTCAACATTGATGGGTGCCCCTGATGGACTGCTTCTACTGAATGATGTGGCTTGTTGCTGTGTGTACCTGCTCAACATTACTGGGTGCACTGATGGACTGTTTTTACTGAAATAATGTGACTTGTTGCTGTGTGTACCTGCTCAACATTGCTGGGTGCCACAGATGGAACTGCTTCTACTGAAATAATGTCACTTGTTGGTGTCTGCACCTACTCAACATTGCTGGGTGCCACTGATGGACTGCATCTATTGAAATAATGTCACTCGTTGCTGTCTGCACCTGCTCAACATTGCTGGGAGCCACTGATGGACTGCTTCTCCTGAAATGATGTCACTTGTTGGTGTCTGCACCTGTTCAACAATGCTGGGTGCCACTGATGGACTGCTTCTACTGACATAATGTCACTTGTTGGTGTCTGTACCTGTTCAACATTGCTGGGTGCTACTGCTGGAACTATCAACTACTTGTTTTTTTTGAATAATTAAAAGCATTTTATATGAACATTTGTATAAACTGATTTTTTGTGTATTGTATAAACTATTATGTAAAGTCACATGTATGAAAGAATTTGTATTGCTTACTGTATTCTATATATTAGGTTATTGAAAGTTCAGTGCAAAGCAAAAATTTTATCTAATTATGTGATATTTATGTATTAATATTATCTTTTATTTTTGTCTGTATTTTTTTGACGAATTTGGTGGTATTTTCACCACCAATGCTGGCAAAAATACCATCAAATTCTGGCCCGTGGCGGAAGGGCATATGAAAGGTGGCTACACTGAGCCACAGCGCCAGAGATCGCGCCAGAGAGTTTTGTTTCGCCGCCTCCACTGGCAGTGATTATTGAGAAGTAGCGGAGTGCAGTGCTTGTCGAGGACTCGTAATAGGCAGTGCTTGCTGAGATGTGGTAGTGAAAAGTTCTTGTCGAGATGTCGTAGTAGTGAGTGCTTGTTCCATGTTTTATGCAGTTATTGGATGGGCTAGATAGCAGATGTTGTTCTAATGGAGATGTTGTAATGATTAGAGTGCTTTTCGTCAATATATATGAAGGTAACAAAACTCGGTTTTTTTTCTCATTATTTCAATGTCTTGAATAATGCGTCATTACAGGTTCAGTCAACAAAGCATCTGGCTCGTGTTCTTGTATTAGGTGTAATTCTGGTTTTCTTGCAATTACAGTATTTCTATTTTTTTTAATTACTTCAGTATAAATGATATTTAAAATTTCTTGTCTTATTGATGAAGGACCGTGCCAGATGTGTACGTTGAGTCATACTTCCACACACAGAACAGTTATACTTGTGATTTGGTTTCGTAGGTTTTATAGTTGCCGGGGACTTAATTAATTATTTGTATTAACGGAAATTTTCATTTCATTCCTTGTTGTTGTTCTATGCAGTCAGATTCCGTACAAAAACTAGTCAGGGCCAACCGTTTACGAGACTTCGTAATCGGACAGACAGCTACTAAATCAAAAAATTAAAAAGTATTTGCATTATAAATAATTAAGCTCCCATGCAATGTATTGTGAAAAACAATGCATTATCTTTAAAATACATTATTTTCTTATTTTTCTGTACATCAATCACACTTAGGTACGTTCTTCATATGACAGCTGTAATTACACTGTGATCTTAACACCTTCCGATCTGTGTTAAAGAATCGTGATTTTTTACTGTTTTAATCATAGAATTGACAGATGATACCATTCTGTCGAAGTATGAAGTCTTCCATGGGGTTAAAGGAACTTCATTTTGTCCCCCAACAGAGTACTATTGTTAAGATCTATGCTTCACAGTTTCATATGATCTGATAACAAGTGCTTTGCCACATGTACACACCACTAAGCTTGTAGTGACTAGATTTTGTATTGGGGTGTATTGCATAAGGAAAAAGAAAATCTTGTTCTGTCACCACACAAAACCATCTGTAACGTATAAAATGCTGCCTACAGCCATACATCATATTACATTAGTAAAAAGCATTACACAGCACATGGAATCAGAATTGGCAGTAGAAGATGTATGCACTATGTGTAGCACAGATGGATGATGTCACATATCAGCACTTTAATAGGGGAGGAATTCTATACATTCTAGGGACATTGTACGACTTTCCATACATGGAAGCGTTGATGAGGTATTGAGAGGTTTATTAGGAGAAATTGTATTGGTGCAGCAGAAATACAAGAAATCCCTATAAAACAGAACTGACTGACTTTAAATTGACCATTAACTTGGACAATTGCAATAGCTTTGTGTGCAGATGACTCTTAATTTATGGATTGGGATAAAAAGAGGTATTTTTTAACAGATTGGAGATGTGTGATTATATAACATCTGGCAGCACCCAAGATGAACATTATACTAGCTGTAGACAGGCAGGACTACATACACACTTAATTTGACATATATAAAAACAATTATTTGATAAATATTGTCATGTGGCTAACAGTTTTGCAATACGTGTATAGTTCCTCATCATGGGGAATGGATGTTGGTGCTGCATATGCCATAGAAGTTTGTACTTTTAACAGAACATTTCATAAGTCAGCATGTGGCATATATTGCATGTATATGTTGTGGAAAACTGTAGTTTTAATAGAATGTCTGTTAGTGGTCTCAGGGAGTACCCTACATAGCATCACTGACAAACATTTGCAACATCTGCAAAATTGTGTTGTACAAAAACAGTGATTCCGAAAATTAAGTTTCAAAATCAAGAGGGAGTCTATACACCACAGAAGACTGGGAGTGCATGGATAATTGATTAGTCGCTATAATCAAATTAAATTTCAGAAATCACTATGGGATGTATATGGTGTGATGGAGTACAAACTGTGGTGTCACCGCCAGACACCACACTTGCTAGGTGGTAGCTTTAAATCGGCCGCGGTCCATTAGTACATGTCGGACCCGCGTGACGCCACTGTCAATGATCGCAGACCGAGCGCCACCACATGGCAGGTCTCGAGAGACTTACTAGCCCCCCCCCCCCCCCCAGTTGTACAGACGACTTAGCTAGCGATGCAACACTGACGAAGCCTCGTTTATTTGCAGAGAAGATAGTTAGACTAGCCTTCAGCTAAGTCAATGGCTACGACCTAGCAAGGCGCCATAGCAATTGATAGTTATCGTATGAAGCATGTCTCATCAAGAACGATGTATAGAAATGATGGATTAAAGTTAAGTATTCCAGAAGCTACGTACTTTTCTTTATAGCATTCATTACGTATCCTGTTTCAGACCTCACGCCATCCTGCGTGAGCTTATAGCGTGCATTTCGGCCTTCTCTAGCAATATAACAAGTGGCGACGAGGCTTAAAAGGGGAGTTCGCGTTCGTATTGCTCTAATTTATTTGTGTCATGGCTTCGCCACAATCTCCAGATGTACTGTCCGAATTTTATCGCTTGCAGAATCAGCAGATGCAGGCATTATTGGATGCCCTTGGACAGCTCGTCCAGGGTTAACGTGCAATGCAACCCGATGCGGCGGCCTCCGCTTCACCGCTACCGCAGCCACAACATGCTGTTGCACCCCCGTTTCGGCACTATGCTGCGGAGGTGGAAACCTGGACGGAGTGGTCACGCCAGTTTGGATTTCATCTCGCCGCCTACAGAATTCAAGGTAACGAGCGGCAGCCTCATTTATTGGCGTGTGTAGGGGTGCAAACGTACCGTCTGATAGTGAAATTATTTCCCCGATGCGACGTAGCAACCCTGTCCTACGAAGAAATTTTGTCTGCTTTAAATGCCTATTTCAAAGAAACAGTCAATGTCGTTGCAAAAAGGTATACGTTCTTTCGTACAAAACGTACGGCTGGTCAAACTAATCGGGAGTGGGTTGCAACTTTGCAAGGCCTCACAAGTGATTGTGCTTTTGAGTGTGAATGTGGACTCCCTTATTCAGATACTATGGTGCGTGATGCAATTGCACAGAACGTTTCTGATGTTCGTATACGGGAGCAAATTTTGAAACTAGTCAATCCCTCCCTTCAACAAGTGATAGACATATTGGATAGGCAAGACACACTTGACTTTGCTCAGGAATCGTTTGCAACTTCGCCAGCCGTGTGTCACATTAACCGGCCCGCCGGGCGAGCTGCACAGAACTGTAAACAGCCCTCGCGCACATCCGCGCAGCCACGTGTCCCGCGCAAGCATGCAAATGCAGTGCAATCATGCCCGCGGTGTGCTACTAGACATTCGCGTGAGAATTGCCCGTCACGCCACGCTATTTGCTTTTTCTGTAATAAAAAAGGACACGTTCAGAGTGTTTGCCAGAAAAAGCTCAGATCGGACACAAAACGCCATTCCCAGCCCTTTGCATCAAGAATGCTCAGGCTCGTGAACCTTCGCCCATGGAAATTCATGTAATTAATTCCACTCCGCCCAGTGCCACTCTCTCTAACAGTGACTGTGTTCGTCCCACAAAAAGTGTGCGTCGACATCGACGGAAATCACGTCAAGTTGCGAGTGATTCTGTACCAGTGTCTGTTCAAATTGCACGAGACAGTCGCTCCTGTCGTCAGCAGGACAATAAACGTTTTGTAGACTTGGACATTAATGGCAACGTAATACCATTCCAGCTCGATACCGGAACTGCAGTTTCATTGATCAATAAAGTCACGTACAAACAACTGGGCACTCCGCCGTTGCATGCCGCACATGTTAAGCTAACTACATATTCAGGTCACACGATCCCTGTGTTCGGACAGTGCAGCCTTCTTGCAACATACAAGGGACTAACAAAACTTGTGTCATTTTACGTTCTTCGTTCTTCTTCTGCAGTGAACTTGTTTGTTTTAGATTTATTTCAGTTGTTTAACTTGTCTATAGTCAATCAGATCCTCTCAGTGAACCAGACTGTGCCTTCAGACAGTGTTTCTCGTCTATGTGCAGAATTTGCAGACATTTTTGCACCGGGCCTTGGTTGCGCTAAGAAATATAAAGCATATTTGGAACTGAAAGTAAACACGCAACCAAAATTTTTCAGAGCGCGCAATGTTCCCCACGCATTGCATGATGAGGTCGCAAGAACATTACACGATTTAGAATCACAAGGTGTGATTGAACGTGTGCAAGCTTCTCTCTGGGCATCACCCTTTGTAATTTTGCCAAAACCTTCTGGAAAATTGAGACTTTGTGTGGACTTCAAGGCAACAGTGAATCCACAACTAGTGATTGCAACTTTTCCTCTACCCAGCCCGGAGGATCTTTTTGATAAACTGTGCCTGGGTAAATACTTTTCGAAGTTGGACCTCGCAGATGCGTACTTGCAAATACCGGTGGACGACGAATCCCAGCGCGTTTTGGTGGTTAACACGCATCTTGTGTTGTCTCGCTTCAAAAGACTATTGTTTCCGACAATGGCCCACAATTCATGTCTGCAGAATTTCAGTCATTCTGCAAAGCCAATGGTATTCAACATCTGACGTCCGCGCCGTTTTCGCCTCAGTCAAACGGTGCCGCTGAACGATTGGTCCGGACTTTCAAGTCACAGATGTTGAAATTGAAAGAGTCGCATTCTCGGGAGGACGCATTGTTGCTCTTTTTGTCTTCGTATCGCTCTCAGCCCCGAGATGGTCGCTCGCCGGCTGAGTTGCTCCACGGTCGTCCTCATCGCACCTTGATGTCTTTGCTGCATCCGCCGCATCAGGTTCCTGTGCAGCGGCAGACTCCTGCTTTTGCTCCAGGCGACGTTGTCTTTTATCGCAACTATCGAGGTTCACGGCGTTGGCTCGCAGGGCGCATTCTTCGCTGCCTCGGCCGCGCGATGTATTTGGTTTTGGGGGCCTCTGGTGAGGTGCGTCGGCATCTCAATCAGCTGCGCCTCTGTCGTCGCCTGGGTTCTGCCACTCCCCGTCTGCTTTCAGCGACTGTGCCGTCCGGTCAGCGCCCTGGGTACCCATCTACTGGCTCGCCTCATCCCCAGGGGTTACCGACGCTGCCTTCCATTTTGCCCCATGGTGACGCGCCGCCGACGCCGCCTGTTCTCCCGCCGGCGCCGTCCGCAGTGGACGCGTCGCTGCAACCGCCTGGCGCCTCCCTGGGTCACACGCCGCCGATCGCTTCCCGTGACCAGATGTCCTCCGCCATGGACCTCTTGCCCGCTCCGGACCACTTGGCGTCTTCGCGCGTCGGGTACCCCGACGCGATGGAGGTCGACTCTTCGGCCCCTCCTGTCTCTCTACGGGCGCATACACCGCATGTTGGCGTGCACCCTGGACTAGGTTTTCAGGCGTTTCCTAGCTCCCCTCGGACCGAATGGCAGGGTGCGGGTGGCACAGCCTCGCCTGTTGTTAGGCTCCCCACCTCATCGCATACGTCAACATGGTGTCCTCCCCACGGCGGGCGGAAGCCTTATAACACGACCGTTCGCCGATTTGCGGGGGAGGAATGTGGTGTCACCGCCAGACACCACACTTGCTAGGTGGTAGCTTTAAATCGGCCGCGGTCCATTAGTACATGTCGGACCCGCGTGTCGCCACTGTCCGTGATCGCAGACCGAGCGCCACCACACGGCAGGTCTCGAGGGACTTACTAGCACTCGCCCCAGTTGTACAGACGACTTAGCTAGCGATGCAACACTGACGAAGCCTCGTTTATTTGCAGAGAAGATAGTTAGACTAGCCTTCAGCTAAGTCAATGGCTACGACCTAGCAAGGCGCCATAGCAATTGACAGTTATCGTATGAAGAATGTCTCATCAAGAACGATGTATAGAAATGATGGATTAAAGTTAAGTATTCCAGAAGCTACGTACTTTTCTTTATAGCATTCATTACGTATCCCGTTTCAGACCTCACGCCATCCTGCGTGAGCTTATAGCGTGCATTTCGGCCTTCTCTAGCAATATAACACAAACACACACACACACACAAACACACACACACACACACACACACACACACACACACAAACACACACACACACAGTGCTGCTGTACTGAAATAGGACTGACAGAGATTGGAAATCGTTACACACAAATGATTCCATTGCTCTGCTGGATGACTGAGTATTTCTAAATCACAGATAATTCAGCTTTTTAAAAAATTTAAAAATATCAAATTATTACACTTTTTTAGTTTCTCTACTGTATTACGTACAAAATGCTCTGACATAGCTACAAAACTGATCGTACATATAGCAATTTAAAAAAATCGTAGTCTTCATCTTCATTTCACTTCAACCACCTATTCATAATGAGACAATATTTCGCAAATAACTGTTTTCTGTATGCTTTGAAGTCCACATGTATTGCGTCCAAACCCTGTTGGAGTAGGTATACCACCGTGCACTGAACTTTTGATGCATGTACTTACACATTTACTAATGCAATATCATCATCATGAACTTTACATTCCAATATACGTGTTACAATATCATCAAAAAGTGTTTTAACACCGGCTTGCAACTGACTTAATGAATTCACTGCGGCACATACCACATCCTGCAAACCATATTCATGACACTTTGATACTTTAGAAATATACTTTTCGATGATTCTTTAGCTGTTAATTTTAATGTAACAACACTCAACACAATGAGTACTGATGTACTGACACAGTTGCTGCTGAAGGAAGGAGTGTTGAGAAATAGTGTGCTGTGTTGAGCTGTCAACTGATACTCGATATAAATATCAGTTTTCTGCACAGCTCCTCCCATGCTATTTGAACAAGTGTCACCTTCATACCTTGCCATAAATTCTCAGTTTCCACTATAACTTTGAGGTCATTTTTGGGTGCTGTCCCAATATTAACTGGTGTAGACACGTTTGTGGTTAAATGATACATACAGGTGAACAGTAACATCGATTCGGTAGCTCAATACTAAGTACATGGATGGACTGCTGAGTTTAGTTATACACCCCACCGAAGAGAGTTGCTGTCTACCAACCATGAGAGTCCACATCTGTTCGTGCTACATGGGCACGCCATGTGCATGATGCTACGATTGTATAGCTTGCTATACTCCATTCAAATATGCAACAGAAAAAAAACTCTGGGAAAGACGTATTTCTGTCAAAAACATAAGGGTGGATTATAAAATGAATGAAGGTATACAGGCAATCATTTTTCACTTGATCAGTGTGTAAGGGTGTGATGGATGAGTAATCGATAATACACGTACATTAACGGGACTCTTTTCGAGACGCAACGGATTGCAAAGTTATAATTCCAATGTTTCGATAGCCTCTTACGGTGAAGTAACATACCATAGAGAATTACGAGAACAGTGGCTGTAAAAAGACAGGAGTACCGAGCGACTGATTTCAATATTGAACTACGTGCCATTGACAAAAACTATGACGTTCGAACAACAGTTACAAGCGCTCATTACATGCAATGACGTGGTCCAGTACGAATTACATTTTGTTCTGCGTCGTCAGCCGCCAGCGCGTCGACGAGGCAAGGAGAAGGTACACAGTTTTACTGTGTCTTCAAACATTAACTTCCAGGAGTAAAGCTACAGAGGTATTATTTAACAAGGCTTGCAACTACTGTGATACACTCCTGGAAATGGAAAAAAGAACACATTGACACCGGTGTGTCAGACCCACCATACTTGCTCCGGACACTGCGAGAGGGCTGTACAAGCAATGATCACACGCACGGCACAGCGGACACACCAGGAACCGCGGTGTTGGCCGTCGAATGGCGCTAGCTGCGCAGCATTTGTGCACCGCCGCCGTCAGTGTCAGCCAGTTTGCCGTGGCATACGGAGCTCCATCGCAGTCTTTAACACTGGTAGCATGCCGCGACAGCGTGGACGTGAACCGAATGTGCAGTTGACGGACTTTGAGCGAGGGTATATAGTGGGCATTCGCAACCGTCTCCATGAAGCTGGGCTACTGTCCCGCACACCGTTAGGCCGTCTTCCGCTCACGCCCCAACATCGTGCAGCCCGCCTCCAGTGGTGTCGCGACAGGCGTGAATGGAGGGACGAATGGAGACGTGTCGTCTTCAGCGATGAGAGTCGCTTGTGCCTTGGTGCCAATGATGGTCGTATGCGTGTTTGACGCCGTGCAGGTGAGCGCCACAATCAGGACTGCATACGACCGAGGCACACAGGGCCAACACCCGGCATCATGGTGTGGGGAGCGATCTCCTACACTGGCCGTACACCACTGGTGATCGTCGAGGGGACACTGAATAGTGCACGGTACATCCAAACCGTCATCGAACCCATTGTTCTACCATTCCTAGACCGGCAAGGGAACTTGCTGTTCCAACAGGACAATGCACGTCCGCATGTATCCCGTGCCACCCAACGTGCTCTAGAAGGTGTACGTCAACTACCCTGGCCAGCAAGATCTCCGGATCTGTCCCCCATTGAGCATGTTTGGGACTGGATGATGCGTCGTCTCACGCGGTCTGCACGTCCAGCACGAACGCTGGTCCAACTGAGGCGCCAGGTGGAAATGGCATGGCAAGCCGTTCCACAGGACTACATCCAGCTTCTCTACGATCGTCTCCATGGGAGAATAGCAGCCTGCATTGCTGCGAAAGGTGGATATACACTGTACTAGTGCCGACATTGTGCATGCTCTGTTGCCTGTGTCTATGTGCCTGTGGTTCTGTCAGTGTGATCATGTGATGTATCTGACCCCAGGAATGTGTCAATAAAGTTTCCCCTTCCTGGTACAATGAATTCACGGTGTTCTTATTTCAATTTCCATGAGTGTATGTTTGTGGGACGGCTCACCGCTTCTCACAGCTGTTTCTTTCGCCGAATATTACAATTGTTAGGGAACTCTTAGGTGTGTCTGTATTGCATAGATTGTTTAAGTTATAATTCACTTCACATACTTGACTACCTGTAATAATATGAATTATTCCATTTCTTGTTCCAATGCACATACAAAAGGAAATGTCCTCACTGATTCACTGACTCATCATCGCCTAGCCCAGGAAGGAAGCTTGAACTTCGGAGAGGGTGTTGATGTTATGCTGTATGCATCGTTTAAGAATGGATTTTTCGAAATTCCACCGCTAATAGGGTGAAGTAGGACAGGAAGCGTTTTTTTTGAAAATACGTCGCTATTAAGGTATTTTTTGAAGTTAGAATTACGAGGAAAATTGGTATTTGGTTTCTCGGCCAGAAATAAAAAAAGGTGTTCCAGAATGTTTTGAAATTCGACGCTTGATCACGGCGAGTATCGACTGTATTTCGTTATGCTAGTGTGAGAAACACGTGAAAAATCAGACCTTCACTTATGTTTTCAATGGATCACTTAGAAACGGCCGCACGATTATAGTTCTACAACACGCAGTACTATGGAAAGAGGACAGATAGGCGCTACTGCGCCGACAGATGGAAGAATACAAGTTCCCCAAAAAAATATAGCTATATTTCAAAAAACCACGAGTTTAGTCGCCTCCTACGATTATACACGATTGATTGATAAACACAAGAGAGAATTCTATCTCACCATTGATACCACGGATGCCTGCATTCTGTCTGAAAGACACTTGGTCGTTCTTTTCACTATCACAAAGAAACCGACTACAGTTTCGATGCAAAATGCGTAACAAATCATAGTGTATGCATAACCTGAATAACCGAATTCTCTAGTAATAATTTATCCTCACTCAGTACAATTCGCACTGCAGCACACATTAGCAAGCGATCGTACAAAGGTGCAAAGACATTTAACTTCAGAAGGGAATTTGAATTGAGAACAAGTGTGAAGGATTTTAGTTCATATTAATTATTCCCAGGAACTGAGAGTGGATTTCTTATGATAAACGTTAAACGAGTATCCACTTCTTCTGTGCGTCCGCTACACGTTGTCAATGGTCCAACATACAAAGTAATCTCACAAAAAAATGTTTACGATGAGTTATTGATAGCTGAGCATTGAAAGCTCGGCTAGTATTTTAACACTGATGCGAAAATGATTTGGTAATGTTATCTGTGATATATATAAAGCAGAGTGTATGTGTGTATGTCCGAGATCTCCTGCCAAACCCCTGGATGGATTTCAACCAAATTTTTCACAGAAATAGCAGGCCTCGCGATTAACACCACTATGGGGTTTATAGCCTCCTAGCTCCAAGAGGAGGAAAGATACAGATAAAACGTGTTTTTCCCAGCTGCTGGCATATACATTGCCTTGCATGGCGCATATGTTGTGTGGGAATATTATTGGCCTTTTAGATCAACCTGCCTGGA
Source organism: Schistocerca serialis cubense (assembly GCF_023864345.2). NCBI lineage: Eukaryota > Metazoa > Arthropoda > Insecta > Orthoptera > Acrididae > Schistocerca > Schistocerca serialis. The sequence goes on from NC_064639.1 coordinate 1,129,229,720, forward strand.
AGGCTAGCATACATGTCAGGGGCATGAAACTGTTTTCTGGTCCCTGACATGTAGGCTGCTCTGCATGACATGCATGTTCTGTTGGAGAAGTACCGGGCTGCATAATGGCCAGTACATCATATGCAAATAAATAATTTTCATAGGGAGGAAAAGTTAGACACACAGATGGGGAGGAAGAGGTGTGTTCAGTATATGTGTCGAAGGCATATACAGACAAAGCTGTCGGGAAAAGACTAGTAACACACTAAAGTAAAAATTCGAATATCTTACCAAATACAGAGTGGAGCATATCTAGGTCTGTCTTACTTAGTCCCCAAGCCGCAAGCGCTATTTTAAATAATTTCCATTCGCTGCTTGTGAACGACCATGGAGTGGAAATAGCTCTTCGGAGAAGCTGAGCTCACCCTGACTAATGCAGCAGAAACGCCAACAGACTGCTACACCTAAGGAGTTGTGCACATGACCTGTCTGTCCATGCACTAGTGTTCTAAGATTGGTAAATCAAATGCTTCCTTTCATCAAAAGAAAACATGCTCAAACACATTCTACCTCCACAGACACACAGGAGGTGGAAAACAGGATTGAAGATACATTCATTCACTCTATTGTACACTTGTATTCACATATGCATAGGATAGGGAGAGTAGGAACAATGCTGATACTTTTTATATGAGTGGAATGAACAAACAGACACGCTCCTCCTTTGTCAAGGTCTGCTACTGTCACAGCTGAGAAGCGAGGGGCTGAAATGACAACACAGTCTGGTTAAATGTTACGAAGAGGTCTAAGGGGTTTCTTCCAGGTTATCCTGTTGGAAGGTGCAGTCACTGTCAGGAAAGTTATCAAGCTCGACGGGATGTATGTGTCTGCAACAATGTTCACCAAGTCCAAAGATGTTACAGTGCCTTCAATTATCACCACAGGTACCATGGAAGCTCAAGTAAATGTCTCCTATAGCATAAAACTGCCCCCACTGGCCTGCGTCCTGTTTCGAGTAGCCGTTCGCGTGGATGAAAGCATATCGGGACACGACCATCAACCTGATGTAATAAGAAACTTGATTCATCCAACCACGCGAAACGCTTCCATCGATCAACTGACAGACTTCGATCATCTCGCTTCCACTGAAATCGTGACTGACTATGTCGTTGGATCAACATAGGAAAACACAGAGATCTTCTGCTTCGGAGCCTCAAGGTGCTCTCAACAGTGTCTTCCGAAACACTTGTAACTGCACCAGCATCATACTCTGCTGTTAGATCTGCCATAGGTCGCCACCTATCCCACTTTGCAGAGAGAGCCAGCCTCCAACTTCTACGTTCTGTGATGAGGTGTGGATGTCCAACACTTTGTAGCCTACTCGTGGTTTAAGCGTGCTTCAGCCCTTTTTCTACAGACGATCGCGACAGTAACACGCGACCAACTGACCAGCTTCTCGTTTCCATGTGCCAGGCTATAAAATTAAGCTTTTTGTCAGTGTCTCTTATGTCAGCGGATATCCCCATTTGCGTACCGAATCAGAGGAATGATTCCCCACTCATCCGCGCTCTGGTTATACACTTCGATTATGGCATCACGTGCCCGAACTCCACCTTGCGCCATACAGTCTCGCGAAGGACAGTGGCCATAATGTTTCGACTCATCCGTGAGTACTTGGCGCTTACCTTCATACTTCCACTTTGTTTCACGGCCCTTCATTCCCTGACCTTGGCGTAGAATTTACATTCCTAGTTACATCATTCACGTGTAGGCCATTTCGTTACGGTATTAATCGTTAATCTCAGATCCATTGTTCTGCATATCCTCTGAGTTTCAAATCACATTGGCCAGAAACGTTAGTAGATTCGGGTAATAAACAAAAAAAGTATGGTCAGCCTTCCAGGGCGCATTAATTTACATCTAAATCTATATGACTAATCTGCAGTTCACATTTAGCGCATGGAGGAGGTTCTGTCGTACCACCGTCAGACTATTTCTCTAGCGTCCTATTCTCGAACAGCGTGTGGGGAAAATGAACACATAAGTCTTTCCATACGAGCTCTGCTTTTTCTTATTTTATTATTTTTTGCTATATGGATTGGTGTCAATAAAATATTTTCACATTCAGAGGAGGAAGTTAGTGACTGAAGTTCCGTGAGAAGATCTCGCCGCAATGGGAAACGCCTTCGTTTTATTGATTGCCATTCCAACTCGCTAATCACATCCGTGACACTTTCTTCAGTATTTCCCGATAATGCAAAATGAGCTGTCCTTTTTGGGACTTCTTCTGTGTTCTCCGTCAATCCAGTCTGATAAGTTCCCAAACAGCGCAACAGTACTCTAGCAGAGGACGGATAAGCGTAGTGTAGGCAATCTCTTTAGCAGACCTGATGCACCTACTAAGTGTCCACTCAATAAAACGCAATCTTTGGCAATCTTTGGCTCGTTTTTCCCCACAACATTATCTATGTGATCGATCCAATTTAAGCTCTTTGTAATTGCTAACCCTAGGTATTTTGTTGAACTGACAACCATTAGATTTGTGTGCTTTATCACGAAACTGAAATTTAATGGATTTCTTTTAATACCTATCTGGATGGCCTCATGCTTCGTTATTTAGGGTTATTTCGCACCATTCTTCACACACTGATGAAGGAAGTATGTTATATGTAAAACGCAGTATTACCACGCCAGAGCTCATCAGCGCACTCAATCCAGAGTATTTTGCTGTATCGCAGGAGTACCGTGTATAGTTTCAAACCCTTCCACAGTAGGAGCACGAAGTCTATCTCAATCTTGCACTGCAGTTCTACGCACAAATTCTTTCACAAAAAAGGTCTAGTGCGTTCATGTCCTGAGAACGTGGAGCGCAGGAAACTGGTCCTTCTCTCCCTGCCCATAGCTCATGGAATCTGTTATTTAGAAGCCTACAGGTCTTAACAATCATACGAGGAGCTCCGTTATGCACGAAGAACAGGTTTTATCGCTCTGTTAACAACGCATCTTCTGCTATAGCGGGTAGAGTATTCTCTAAGAAAGCACTGTAAGTTGTTCGTCTGTCGACCCTAGGCACAAGGATTCAAGTCTCTAACAAACGCACACCAAGCCACTGTCCTTATTACATAATATTGCCTATTCTGCGCTCCCCTCAACTGCAATGCAGTCGTCATTAAACATAATGCGATCGTGATATTAAAGTGGTAGCTAATCGTCATGCGTTTTTGGCAGGTTGGTCAGAGCTTCCGTTGTTCGTAATGCAGATAGGCCCAGTGTACGCTTCGAATTCACAAAGATTTTTGCGGACCGGTAACACGTGTTTGATGTCCTGCCATAGTCTGCAGTTTTTCTCGAAGAATCTCTTCCTAGGCACAAGAGAGCACTCGTGGAATCGATACACATCAGGATTCTGTTGACTTGTAGCTCTGTCGCATACAGTATAGTATGGCCTTCGGGACAAAAAATATCTCTGGTATGTGGATATATCAGCCATGTTCAGTTACCTGATTGCAGAATGTACACTCATGCTCGTAAATTAAGGACAAATGCAGAATGTGGTGCCATACAAGTGGTACTACACAAAACTGGCGCTAATAGCAAAGGCACATAGGGAACACACACCGAACACACACTACACAGATCTGTAAGTCCACGGTATTGGTGATATGTTGAGAAAACCGTCCCGAAACGAATGTGCTACAAAACGCCACTGTTTCCTGTGCATGTACTCCGACATCAATATGGGATATGATCACCATGCATCACCATGCACACGCAACAACGGGTTGGCACACTCTGGACCAGGTAGTGGAGCAGCTGCAGGGGTATAGCCTCCCATTCTTGCACCAGTGCCAGTCGGGGCTCCTGAAGTGTCATAGGAGTTTGAAGACTTGCAGCGATTCGTCGACTAAGAGCATCCCAGACTTGCTCGATGGGGTTTAGGCCTGGAGAACAGGCAGGCCACGCCATTCGCCTGACATCTTCTGTTTCAAGGTACTCCTCCACGATGGCAGCTCGGTGTGGCCGTGCTTTATCATCCATCAGGAGGACGTTGGGACCCACTGCACCCCTGAAAAGGAGGACATACTGTTGCAAAATGACGTCCCGACACACCTGACCTGTTACAGTTCCTGACTTTGACAGACATGCAGGGGTGTACGTGCACCAATCATAATCCCACCGCACATCATCAAACCACGACCTCCATACAGGTCCCTTTCAAGGACATTATGGGTTGGTATCTGGTTCTTGGTTCACGCCAGATGAAAACCCGGCGAGAATCACTGTTCACACTATACCTGCGCTCGTCCGTGAACATAACCTGGGACCATTGTTCCAATGACCATGTACTGTGTTCTTGACACCAGGCTTTACGGGCTCTCCTGTGACCAGGGGTCAGTGGAATGCACCTTGCAGGTCTCCAGGCGAATAAGCCATGCCTGTTCAGTCGTCTGTAGATTGTGTGTCTGGAGGCAACTGTTCCAGTGGCTGCGGTAAGGTCCCGAGCAAGGCTACCTGCAGTACTCCGTCGCCGTCTGCGGGCACCGATGGTGAGATATCGGTCTTCTTGTGGTGTTGTACACTTTGGACGTTCCGTACTGTAGCGCCTGGACACGTTTCCTGTCTGCTAGAATCGTTGCCATAATCTTGAGATCACACTTTGTGGCACACGGAGGGCCCATGCTACGACCTGCTGTGTTTGACCAGCCTCCAGTCGCCCTAGTATTCTACCCCTCATAACGTCATCAATATGTGTTCTTTGAGCCATTTTCAACAAACAATCACCATTAGCATGTCTGAAAACGTCTGCACACTTACTCGCTGCACCGTACTCCGACATGCACCAACACACCTCTGCGTGTGTGGGCTGCTGCCAGCGCCACCGTGCGACGACCGCAGGTCAAATGCACCGCATGGTCATACCCCAAGGTGATTTAAATCCGCAGACAGCCCACCAGAGCGTTGTTTCGCCATGTATCAGCATTATTCATAATTTATGAGCATCAGTGTACTTTCCTAAAAGATGTCATCTGTAAAAGCTTTGCAGCAGCCGTTCCGAAAGCACGATTTGGGCAGGAAAACAATGCCGGCCCAAAAAACGGCAGAAAATGTTTTTTGATTGCGAATGAGTACTCACGCACCGGATACGTGCAGATCACGAGAATTTACATTACCATCACGTTAAACAGCTGCGCGAAAATAACAGTTGATGCGTTGTTGAATAAACCATTCGCACGTGTGTACCTGTTCAGGAAAATCAGCTGCTTATGGTCCCTGTACACGCTATAAATGGCGTGGGTGCAAAAGGTTATCACGTAACACTCGCCTACAGTAATTGTTGCAGTTACTTGTTACACTAACGCTATGGTTGATGTCAATCGCAGGATGTACATATCTGAAAAAAGATAGGGGCGGCTCCTCGGTGTTTGTTTCAGTGCGAAAGCACACGTACCGTCCGAGCTCCTATGGGAATCAAGATTTGCGAGAAGTGCTTTTAACGGAGGAGGGACGTTGCATTGCAGCGTGCGCTAAGCTGGAAATCTGACAAGGGAAATTCCGCGTCGCACCCCTCTCAGATTTGGTGGTAAGAGTCCCCGTCATAAACTGAACACAGATCAAGCACGAAAACAAGAAGAAGGTGTACTGGACGGTGACAAAAGTAGCAAAAGAGAACCAGTGAAGGGTCCGAGAACAAGAAGTGCGATATAGAGCGGGTGGCACCATGGTGAGTGGTTACGGTGTTGCACTACGAAGCGGGTTAAGTCGTATTCAAACATCCCTCATGCCTTTTTTTCCACTGTCCGCTTTATTCAAATTTGTGTCTGTGTCGTGGTGTAACGTCCGGTTGCAACAGCGAGGTGTAAGGTAGGAAGCTGTAATGACAGTTGATTCTGCACAACTACTCTAAATGGAAAAGAGCGTACGGCATTGTGGGCCGGGAGTCCCCCATTCGGGGAAGTTCGGCCGCAGAGGGCAAGTACTTATTGTTATTTTCCGCCATAATGGCCATGTTTGTGAACCGTGACTGGTAGCAGAAACTAGAAATAAGTAAGTACTTATTGCATTCGAAGCCACATTGGGCGACTTGCGTGTCGGAGATGGGGATGAAGTGATGATGATTAGGACGACACAACACCCAGTCCCTGAGCGGAGAAAATCTCCTACCCCAGCCGGGAATCGAACCCGGGCCCCTTGGCGTAGCATTCCGCCGTTCTGAACACTCAGCTAACGGAGATGGACAGAACTACTCTATTAGTAGCCGAAAGAAAGTGGCTTTCGAATGAGAACCGCAAACGTTTGATGACAAGGCGACAAGTCAACCGAATCCTCCACCGGATAACATGTCTGGTGTGTCATACACGGGATTATTGATAGTATGTGCGTCATACGATAGGAATCTCCTGAATTACTTTGTTGAAACATAGCTCACACAACTTTTTTTGTTGTTTTCATTTCTGTGAGATGTTTATGTGGTATCTCGTCTGCTTTCACTATTCATTACATTTACTTGCGAAGGTAACGTTTTCCTACGACATGATTCATATTCTGTAACAAATGTATAGTACGACAGCTGTCATGACTATAGACAGAGAACAAACATATCATTGACAGGACGGACAGTTCATAATTTTGTGAAAAAAATAAATGAGTAACTGGTACGAGGGACATTTGAACATAACTCGCCCGATTGGCAGTCCAACAGCATGATCACATACCCGAGCCTCCATTGTTGGTTCTGAATACTGTTTTTTGCACTTCGTGTTCTTTGCCCTTTTTTCCACAGTTCAGTACACGTTCTTCCTATTTTCATGTTGATCTGTGTTCAGTTTTTGAAGGGCTATCCACTGGCCATCTTACCACTAAATCTGAGGGGGCTGCGATGGGGAGTTTCCCTTGTGAGTCGGTCAGAGATCGAGTCCGGATAGCCGAAGTGCTTGAGGCAACCGCTCATGAGAAGCAATAACCCGGGTTCGAGTCCCCCTCCGGCACAACTTCCGCCATTGTATTACCACAATGCCCTCTTACGTCATTGCATTACCACAATGCCTTGTGCGGCTAACTGTCGCGATTTCCTACCTTTCATGATTACACGTAATTCGAGGAACAACTGCGCGCTCCAGGTGCGATGTCACTCTAGACGTGACTCAGTGGCAAGTAGCGGATTTAAACAACACAGGTTCGCTAAGACAGTGATCAGTTGTTACAAAAGTCCCCCTGTCAAGGTACGTTCGTTCTGTAGATCTCTCCCGATACAAATATTGAGCGGTACGGCAGTCTGTATTAGCGTACAATTGCTTTGCGGTTTACCGGAAACCGAATTCGTCATGAACACTAGTACACGGTTATTAGTCGACCACAGTATTTTGCACCTTGGAGTGAGAAGCGCTTTGGTCGGCTTATCATGAGTTCTTATCGTGATACTTCACGAAGACACGCTAAACCGCTTGATGGTATATGCATCATTCACAATGCGATGCTTTTTCCTTAGTCACCGCTGTACTCGCTTATTATAACCTCACTGTTTCCGATAACAGCCACGGGAAGTCGAGTGCAGTAATATCTTTGCCGGCAATATGTGCTCGTCAAGCCCGTAATGTTAGCATAAACATTTAATGCTGAGTGTAACTAAGGCGACGAAGTGCGTTGTATGTCAACACAAGCAATCACGTGAGTCACATGATATTACACTCCTGGAAATTGAAATAAGAACACCGTGAATTCATTGTCCCAGGAAGGGGAAACTTTATTGACACATTCCTGGGGTCAGATACATCACATGATCACACTGACAGAACCACAGGCACATAGACACAGGCAACAGAGCATGCACAATGTCGGCACTAGTACAGTGTATATCCACCTTTCGCAGCAATGCAGGCTGCTATTCTCCCATGGAGACGATCGTAGAGATGCTGGATGTAGTCCTGTGGAACGGCTTGCCATGCCATTTCCACCTGGCGCCTCAGTTGGACCAGCGTTCGTGCTGGACGTGCAGACCGCGTGAGACGACGCTTCATCCAGTCCCAAACATGCTCAATGGGGGACAGATCCGGAGATCTTGCTGACCAGGGTAGTTGACTTACACCTTCTAGAGCACGTTGGGTGGCACGGGATGCATGCGGACGTGCATTGTCCTGTTGGAACAGCAAGTTCCCTTGCCGGTCTAGGAATGGTAGAACGATGGGTTCGATGACGGTTTGGATGTACCGTGCACTATTCAGTGTCCCCTCGACGATCACCAGTGGTGTACGGCCAGTGTAGGAGATCGCTCCCCACACCATGATGCCGGGTGTTGGCCCTGTGTGCCTCGGTCGTATGCAGTCCTGATTGTGGCGCTCACCTGCACGGCGCCAAACACGCATACGACCATCATTGGCACCAAGGCAGAAGCGACTCTCATCGCTGAAGACGACACGTCTCCATTCGTCCCTCCATTCACGCCTGTCGCGACACCACTGGAGGCGGGCTGCACGATGTTGGGGCGTGAGCGGAAGACGGCCTAAAGGTGTGCGGGACCGTAGCCCAGCTTCATGGAGACGGTTGCGAATGGTCCTCGCCGATACCCCAGGAGCAACAGTGTCCCTAATTTGCTGGGAAGTGGCGGTGCGGTCCCCTACGGCACTGCGTAGGATCCTACGGTCTTGGCGTGCATCCGTGCGTCGCTGCGGTCCGGTCCCAGGTCGACGGGCACGTGCACCTTCCGCCGACCACTGGCGACAACATCGATGTACTGTGGAGACCTCACGCCCCACGTGTTGAGCAATTCGGCGGTACGTCCACCCGGCCTCCCGCATGCCCACTATACGCCCTCGCTCAAAGTCCGTCAACTGTACATATGGTTCACGTCCACGCTGTCGCTGCATGCTACCAGTGTTAAAGACTGCGATGGAGCTCCGTATGCCACGGCAAACTGGCTGACACTGACGGCGGCGGTGCACAAATGCTGCGCAGCTAGCGCCATTCGACGGCCAAAACCGCGGTTCCTGGTGTGTCCGCTGTGCCGTGCGTGTGATCATTGCTTGTACAGCCCTCTCGCAGTGTCCGGAGCAAGTATGGTGGGTCTGACACACCGGTGTCAACGTGTTCTTTTTTCCATTTCCAGGAGTGTATTACCCTTGACATTTCACGTAAGAAAGTGGTTCATATTGTATTCTAGTATGTTCCGCTCTTGTTTGCTTCCCTTGATTAATTTATAATGGCTTTAACATGTAAACAAAGCGTTTTCGGACTCATGTCCATATAATTTCTTTATGGTTCTTTGCCTGAGGTAGGCGTCCTGAGGTGATGGTTGTGACTTTTTATTATGTCCTGTATAGTGGACACAGTAACGGCTCTGGAAGGCAGTTTTTTTAGCACCAGTTGATAAAAGTAATGAGGGACATCCAAGTCCTACGATTATTGCAACTCAGTAACACTACTTTTTTTTCATGAAGTGCGTTGCGTGAAACTACGTGGTCATCCAGTGTATAAAACTAACATCCTTCTAAATCTTGACTGATGTTGAATTTCCTGTTAAGCCCTCAAAAGCTAAATGTTTAACCTCAAGTTGATTATTACTAAACAGTTGGATTTGGAACCGAGTACTGTCCACTGGGCAGGGGGAGGGGTGGGGGGGGGGGGGGAGGGAGTATGTGGTGCATTGGAAAACGACGGACGAAATTTTAGTATTCTTTCACTTTTCATTCTCTGCTATTCGCTTGAGCATGTCCCTTCATTTCACAATGTATTTACATTGGCTGTGAGAGGTATATTCGAACTCCTGGTGTTGCAGAGTCAGTTAAATTCACTGATGGAAAGAGATACCCTAATACCAATAAACCGTTAACGTAGAGTATTGAAATTTCGGGAATACAATTGTCTAGGTAACATATTGCTCGCACTGTTATGGGTCTCATTACTTTTCTCACACACCTCGTACAGTATCAGCACACTGGAAAAGGAACCTAATCGAATGGGAATATTGAGAAACACCACAAATTGAGTTGCCTATGAGTCTGCACTTTAAAAATATATAGGCCGATCATGATGCAAAGAAACCCTATATGTTCTGAAATTTTCGGTGTTGTAGCCATCGTATCACTTAAACTGAAGGGAAACCCCCACGTGTACAAAAGATGCATTACCGAAGGCGATTTCTACCGTTCTTACCAAAAGAAGAAATCATCCAGAACTTCTGCATTGATGTACACAGTTTATCAGCATGTGTAAAAGAATGAACCACGTGTGGATTATAACTCGAAAGAGAATGGAATATATACACAATTTGTTTGATTTTTGTCCTTATTAGCAATAAAGTATGACTTAAGTAATGATTAATGCTTATTTATTACAAAATACTGAGAAAGCCCACACGTTCACTAAATCAATTTTAACTTCACGCCAAGAAAATGTATCACGACTGTTTACTGTGCAAGGCATTCTTCCCTCATTCATTTTAATAAAAAATGAGAAAATCGGAATTTTAGCACAATTTTTAAGACCCCCAATGTTTTTTATCTCCTGAAAAGTTTAGTTTTTGGAACATGTGGGATTTATCAATATCCCATTCAATTGATATGTAATCTGGACTGGAGGACTTTGTTTGCTACATCGAGGATCGTACTTCTAAGTTACTTATGTTGGCATCAGTCCTTGATTCTAGTTCTGGAATATTTTATTCGTCTTTTTTGATGAAGGAATTCCAGAAAATCGTGTTTAGTAACTCTACCTTAGTGTCACTGCCATGGTTCGAGCATATGGGATTGGTTCCCAAGTATGTGAGTGGCTCGAAGACTTCTCAAGTAATAGAACCCAGTACGTTGCCCTCGATGGTGAGTGTTCATCGGAGGTGAGCGTATCATCTGGAGTGCCCCAGGGAAGTGTGGTAGGTCCGCTGTTGTTTTATATCTACATAAATGATCTTTTGGGTTGGGTGGATAGCAATGTGTGGCTGTTTGCTGATGATGCTGTGGTGCACGGGAAGGTGTCGTCGTTGAGTGACTGTAGGAGGATACAAGATGTCTTGGACAGGATTTGTGATTGGTGTAAAGAATGGCAGCTAACTCTAAATATAGATAAACGTAAATTAGTGCAGATGAATAGGAAAAAGAATCCTGTAATGTCTGAATACTCCATCAGTAGTGTAGCGCTTGACACAGTCACGTCGATTAAATATTTGGGCGTAACATTGCAGAGCGATATGAAGTGGGACAAGCATGTAATGGCAGTTGTGGGGAAGGCGGATAGTCGCCTTCGGTTCATTGGTAGAATTTTGGGAAGATGTGGTTCATCCGTAAAGGAGACCGCTTATAAAACACTAATACGAACTATTCTTGAGTACTGCTCGAGCGTTTGGGATCCCTATCAGGTCGGATTGAGGGAGGACTTAGAAGCAATTCAGAGGCGGGCTGCTATATTTGTTACTGGTAGGTAGGATCGGAGCGTGGAATGTCAGATCCCTTAATCGGGCAGGTAGGTTAGAAAATTTAAAAAGGGAAATGGAGAGGTTGAAGTTAGATATAGTGGGAATTAGTGAAGTTCGGTGGCAGGAGGAACAAGACTTCTGGTCAGGTGACTACAGGGTTATAAACACAAAATCAAATAGGGGTAATGCAGGAGTAGGTTTAATAATGAATAGGAAAATAGGAATGCGGGTAAGCTACTACAAACAGCATAGTGAACGCATTATTGTGGCCAAGATAGATACGAAGCCCACACCTACTACAGTAGTACAAGTTTATATGCCAACTAGCTCTGCAGATGACGAAGAAATTGAAGAAATGTATGATGAAATAAAAGAAATTATTCAGATTGTGAAGGGAGACGAAAATTTAATAGTCATGGGTGACTGGAATTCGAGTGTAGGAAAAGGGAGAGAAGGAAACATAGTAGGTGAATATGGATTGGGGGACAGAAATGAAAGAGGAACCCGCCTGGTAGAATTTTGCACAGAGCACAACATAATCATAGCTAACACTTGGTTTAAGAATCATGAAAGAAGGTTGTATACATGGAAGAACCCTGGAGATACTAAAAGGTATCAGATAGATTATATAATGGTAAGACAGAGATTTAGGAACCAGGTTTTAAATTGTAAGACATTTCCAGGGGCAGATGTGGACTCTGACCACAATCTATTGGTTATGACCTGTAGATTAAAACTGAAGAAACTGCAAAAAGGTGGGAATTTAAGGAGATGGGACCTGGATAAACTAAAAGAACCAGAGGTTGTACAGAGATTCATGGAGAGCATAAGGGAGCAATTGACAGGAATGGGGGAAATAAATACAGTAGAAGAAGAATGGGTAGCTTTGAGGGATGAAGTAGTGACAGCAGCAGAGGATCAAGTAGGTAAAAAGACGAGGGCTAGTAGAAATCCTTGGGTAACAGAAGAAATATTGAATTTAATTGATGAAAGGAGAAAATATAAAAATGCAGTAAGTGAAACAGGCAAAAAGGAATACAAACGTCTCAAAAATGAGATCGACAGGAAGTGCAAAATGGCTAAGCAGGGATGGCTAGAGGACAAATGTAAGGATGTAGAGGCCTATCTCACTAGGGGTAAGATAGATACCGCCTACAGGAAAATTAAAGAGACCTTTGGAGATAAGAGAACGACTTGTATGAATATCAAGAGCTCAGATGGAAACCCAGTTCTAAGCAAAGAAGGGAAAGCAGAAAGGTGGAAGGAGTATATAGAGGGTCTATACAAGGGCGATGTACTTGAGGACAATATTATGGAAATGGAAGAGGATGTAGATGAAGATGAAATGGGAGATATGATACTGCGTGAAGAGTTTGACAGAGCACTGAAAGACCTGAGTCGAAACAAGGCCCCCGGAGTAGACAATATTCCATTGGAACTACTGACGGCCGTGGGAGAGCCAGTCCTGACAAAACTCTACCATCTGGTGAGCAAGATGTATGAAACAGGCGAAATACCCTCAGACTTCAAGAAGAATATAATAATTCCAATCCCAAAGAAAGCAGGTGTTGACAGATGTGAAAATTACCGAACTATCAGTTTAATAAGTCACAGCTGCAAAATACTAACACGAATTCTTTACAGACGAATGGAAAAACTTGTAGAAGCCAACCTCGGGGAAGATCAGTTTGGATTCCGTAGAAACACTGGAACACGTGAGGCAATACTGACCTTACGACTTATCTTAGAAGAAAGATTAAGGAAAGGCAAACCTACGTTTCTAGCATTTGTAGACTTAGAGAAAGCTTTTGACAATGTTGACTGGAATACTCTCTTTCAAATTCTAAAGGTGGCAGGGGTAAATTACAGGGAGCGAAAGGCTATTTGCAATTTGTACAGAAACCAGATGGCAGTTATAAGAGTCGAGGGACATGAAAGGGAAGCAGTGGTTGGGAAGGGAGTAAGACAGGGTTGTAGCCTCTCCCCGATGTTGTTCAATCTGTATATTGAGCAAGCAGTAAAGGAAACAAAAGAAAAATTCGGAGTAGGTATTAAAATTCATGGAGAAGAAATAAAAACTTTGAGGTTCGCTGATGACATTGTAATTCTGTCAGAGACAGCAAAGGACTTGGAAGAGCAGTTGAATGGAATGGACAGTGTCTTGAAAGGAGGATATAAGATGAACATCAACAAAAGCAAAACAAGGATAATGGAATGTAGTCTAATTAAGTCGGGTGATGCTGAGGGAATTAGATTAGGAAATGAGGCACTTAAAGTAGTAAAGGAGTTTTGCTATTTGGGGAGCAAAATAACTGATGATGGTCGAAGTAGAGAGGATATAAAATGTAGACTGGCAATGGCAAGGAAAGCGTTTCTGAAGAAGAGAAATTTGTTAACATCCAGTATTGATTTAAGTGTCAGGAAGTCATTTCTGAAAGTATTCGTATGGAGTGTAGCCATGTATGGAAGTGAAACATGGACGATAAATAGTTTGGACAAGAAGAGAATAGAAGCTTTCGAAATGTGGTGCTACAGAAGAATGCTAAAGATTAGATGGGTAGATCACATAACTAATGAGGAAGTATTGAATAGGATTGGGGAGAAGAGAAGTTTGTGGCACAACTTGACCAGAAGAAGGGATCGGTTGGTAGGACATGTTCTGAGGCATCAAGGGATCACCAATTTAGTATTGGAGGGCAGCGTGGAGGGTAAAAATCGTAGAGGGAGACCAAGAAATGAATACACTAAGCAGATTCAGAAGGATGTAGGTTGCAGTAGGTACTGGGAGATGAAAAAGCTTGCACAGGATAGAGTAGCATGGAGAGCTGCATCAAACCAGTCTCAGGACTGATGACCACAACAACAACAACAAGGTAGGATCATCACGCGAGTGTTACGGAAATGCTTCAGGAATTCGGGTGGGAGTCTCTGGAGGAAAGGAGACGCTCTTTTCGTGAATCGCTACTGAGGAAATTTAGAGAACCAGCATTTGAGGCTGACTGCAGTACAATTTTACTGCCGCCAACTTACATTTCGCGGAAAGACCAAAAAGATAAGATAAGAGAGATTAGGGCTCGTACAGAGGCATATAGGCAGTCATTTTTCCCTCGTTCTGTTTGGGAGTGGAACAGGGAGAGAAGATCCTAGTTGTGGTACAAGGTACCCTCCGCCACGCACCGTATGGTGGATTGCGGAGTGTGTATGTAGATGTAGATGTAGATTACGATCGCTGTCGTGCAGTGAAGATATTGACTGTCTCTTGCCGCTGTTGTACTTCACATACAACCAAAATCTCCATGCGTTTTCTCCCAGATTTCGAGACAGTTTTTTTTTTTTTTTTTTTTTTTTTGAAACTATTAAAAACATCTCGCACTGAAGACATTTCCAATATGTTTTTACTAACTAGGGAAATATTTCATTCTGAAATCAGTGGCGGCTTATAGCTGTAGTTTCATAATTAATGCAAACAGTTCATTTACAGTACCATGTTTACCAGGACATTTGTGTTTCTGTTATTGTATACGTTCATCCGTGCCAGCTTTGGCTATTAATAAAGGTAGTTCCCGTGTATTTATTTGAGTCAGGTCGTAGTAATCTTCTGAGTTACAAGCTGACTGTGGGTGTTGAAAATCAAACCATGCAAAACAATAGCTATGTCCCACAAGGCGACTTCTGTCTTCCCTGGCCCGGATGGGTCACCCCACGGCTGCCTACTTCAGGCGCCGAATCAAGACTACCGAATTTTCACGTCTGGACCCTCATTTACTCCCTTGGACACCGGTCCTTTCACAGGTGATACTGCAGGTAAAATAGGTAGTGGCACTCGCTCTTGTCTCCGATGGATTCTCCTGCAACCGTTCAGTTTATGTGACTTTCCAGGCTCGAGGGTCAATGAGACGTCCAACGGCATCGGTATACCTGATACGGTGTTTGTGCGTCTAGTGAGTGTAAGAATTTTTTATAGGTTGGTCCGCAAGATGACTACCTTTTTGCTCGAAGACGTATCATGTAATCTGTTTCCCAATAAATTACAGCTCCTTCATATTGTCAGACTATTAGTCCCTCTAGACTACCCCTTTCAAAATCGCTGCAAACGTTTTTTTCACCTGAAATACTGTCTCATTACCCGTCGTTTATTTTTTAAAAAGCGTATGTCCCTGCTTATTCGGCCAACATTGACGTGTAACAGAGCTCCCAACAATCATAGTTTCTTTTGGGCATGAACGCCTTTAGCCAAAATTCAACAGCTGTTATTTCGAAAACTAGTATTTCTTTTTCTTTTGGTTGCCTTAACAATTGCAAAACGGTAAGAAAAATAAAATGTCTGGTATAGAAGACCTTTTGCTGAATACTTACAAACGAACGCTCAGTTTTATAGCTACGTTGGGCGTACTCTACGTCTACGACAGAAGATAAGGATTCAACGTCCCATCGGAATCGAGGTGGCTAGAGAAGGATCAATAGCTGGCACACAGAACAGGCTTTCGGGAGTTTGGTGGTTCTAATCCTCTTCTGGCCGTCCACATTTATGTTTTTCGGAAATTCTTTGAAACATGAATAAAACAAATTCTGCGATGGTTCTTTTCAAAAGGTGACGCCCGAATCCGTTCTCAAGCCTGCCCCCAGTCTATTTTAGCGCTCCATCTCTAAGGGTGTCGTCGTCTACGGGAGATCAAACCCCCGTCCTTCCTGCAGAGCACATGTTAAGATGGACACGTGTGAGGCAGGAATAAAATGGCCTCCTTTTGAAGGCGCCGTCTCGGCATTCGCTTTGCATGGTTTAGGGAAAGCTAAACCAGTCCGCACAGGTGAGGATTTGAACCCGGGTCCTCCTGGATACGATTCTAATCCCTCAGCCACCAAGCCACTTCGTGACGTCATATTTCTAACATCTGCCTGGCTTAGGGCGCTGAGAAGCCTCCATGAATGCTTGCTCCAATAAAAAGTAAGAATGTTGTATCTGCTGGCGCGAGTGATAAGGAGTATAAAAAAAGATGCGATTTGTCAGTGTGCATTTCGATATAAGTCGAACAAAATGCATTATCTTTTCCAGGATACCGGCACAGCAACTACATTGTATGAATCCCTTACGAAATGTTTCCTATAAAAGACACAAGCGTACACAGAAGACACATGACAGTGCAAACTATACGTCGCGGGGAACAAAAGCAACGAGGGAGAACACGAGATAAAAGAGCAAGTGCCAGAAAGAGGTCAAAGATAAGATCTGGTCGGCTAAGCGCGGACTGTAGAAGACGTAGAGTTCACTACGTCCAGAGCTGTAAAGACATCAGTTACCAGTCGGCATTAATTCAGATCGCTATGCCAACTATAGTTTATAATTAAAACAGCAAATGTTGTGATACGTATAGTGAAACCTTCCCGTCTCCTCTATATCTCTTTTGTTATTACGCAATAACCGTCTCCTCTATATCTCTTTTGTTATTGATAATCTTTCCTTTTATAATAAACTATGAAACCTTTCCTAGGATTTCTATCTCTTGCTTAATAATAACAAATGAAATCTTCCCTTAGAAATTTATTCTCTTTCTCAATCTTCGCATAAAAATTTATTTGCTGCTTATTAAAAGTGATTTTCTGATTATTTCGACGAAACATAGAATGTGTCGTCGTCGTGGCCCTCAGTCGTTATCTGCAATAACCCAAAACTGTTCCTTACCTTTTTTACTGTTACTGGATCGCCATCTGACTGCTACATCGAACTGCGACGTGAATATACTTACTCTGTCTTACTATACTCTATTAGCTGCTGGTTGGCTTTCAGAATAAGTGGCTGCAAGGGCATACCCAGGTTCTGAACTAGGGGGGGGAGGGGGGGGGGAGGCAGGTCATACTAGTCTCAGGAAACATGGGCTTGAGAGAACATATAGCACTTCTTATTAAATAAAACAGTAAACCAGTGAAAAACTGCTTTTAATAAACATTTTAAATACAAGAATGCACTTGTACAATCCGAGAAAACATGCAGCATTTCTTATTAAATAAAAAAGTAAACTAGTGAAAAACTGCGAATATCTTCTAGGGGTGGGGGTAGGGGGGGCAGCCCCCCTGCCCCTCGCTGGGTACGCCCATGAGTGGCTGTATTTATTACCAAAGCTGACGTTATTCTTTAATAGCAAAGCTGACGTTATTCTTTAATTAATTTGACTGAAGTTATGTAATTCATAGTTAAACTTTTTCGTGACAGCAATAAAATTTTGCAAAGTTTTATGTTGATGGTTTTTGGGATGGATTATAATTAGAAATGCAATATTGCTGGCAAAAGTTAGTTATATTCTGAATGAAATGATTTTACAAACGTTCACATGGGACTTAATTTTTTACAATAGTCTTACAACTAGCATTGCGCAAACAAACCTTCAGTAGTCTTGAGTTTCTCAAAAAAATAATTCAATAATATTAGTTCCTCTTATGATAATACTTAGCTGATTTCTCTGTACATCCGTTGATAATCTCTTAATAATCATAGCTGGTGGCTGGCAGGCACACCGCTCCTCTCAACCTCTCGCTTCAGACCTGCTACCGACTCGCTTCACATCTCGCTTACTAATGACTTCCTACGAACGCTAAAGTTCGGTCTCTCCTGCCAACAATGCTTTCTGGTGCAGACAATCCCTGCTACCATTACAAAATGTATCAATGCGCGGTCTTTCCCGCTCTTTTCTTAAAATGTATCCATACTCTATCTCTCCCGCCCTTTTTAAAATTATAACAATTTGTGGTATCTCTTGTCAACAATTCTTTGGTGCAGACATTCCCTGCTACCACAATTATTTCTAACATGACAAATATTAATTATTCCTACTTAGTCCTATTAATAAAATATAAACATCTTTCATAATTTGTGATTTGACAATAGACAATAGAAATATACACGTCTTACAATAGTACATTACGAATATATTATTCTATGCACCCCTGAACAGAATTCAACATTCATGTCTTCTAGGTTACAGCACCCCATTCCGCCCTGATTACGTCGGCGATGCGTACCATATGAAATCCACGAGATTCAGAAACGATTATGGAGCCATCCTGATCCATGACCGCTCTCAAACGTTATTCACAATTCTCGGAGATTGGTCGTGGTTGAGATGAAGGTGCACACATCTCGCTCTACACTAACATCGACGAGGGCCTGCTGAAAAGTAATGTCTGCGAACTTTTTTACGTGAAATGGCTTACAGCTTTTTAAATAAAACAAAAGTTATTAACATTCTACATCTTTATGCTTCATGTTCACAGATTAATTTCTCAACATAGCCACTCTGCCGACGCACAGATTTCTCCCAACGAGAGAGGCCAGTTTCAGTACAGAATATTTGATGTTGTTCACGAAAACACAACCTCATTTCTGCTTGCACAGCTTCATCACTATCGAAGTGATGTCCTCGAAGGTGTTCTTTGAGTTTTTGAATCGCATGGCGCCAAGTCGGGAGTGATGGCGGACTAGTGGCAGACTGGTCGTTGACAGTGAAGCCAAGGCAACGCAAGGCACCACTCGTGTGTGGTCTGGCATCGTCGTGGTTTCAAATGGAGGCACGTTTTCTGCGATTAGGAACTCGATTACAGCACGCTGTTTCCCGCACACCGATGTAGTTACGTTAAACACAGCCATGTCACACGCAAGCGGCGGAGGGTTGCAAGTTGCGTCAGCGAAGTGGGAAGGTCGACCGAATAATGTGCATGACACGTGATAGCTCAACATATCTCGAGAACAGAATAAAACATTCGGTGGGATCACGTTTCAGCACGCCCCCGTACGTAAATACTCTACAAGCCCTTGTACAGTACACGGCAGAGGGTTCTTCGTACCAATGTTATCGATTGTGTGTCGTGTTTCGAATGAGGGGAAAAGAACTGTATGGCTCTGTACGCACCTTGATGTCTCATCTCACTCGCGTGGTCCCTAAGCGAGCATCATGGTCGCACAATCTTCTTCGAATACAGATTTTCAAAATTTATCCAGCAGTGTTTCACGACAACTGTCAACGATCCCCATGAAAGCTCCTCAGGCGTTCCTCTTACGCTTTCTTGTGTGGTATACAAACCTGTGACATAGCAGCGAGCCTCTGCTTGCATTACAGGATTGTTGTCATGTTTGCTTGATAAGGACTCCAGAGATCCGAACAATAGTCTAGAAGTGGTCTCACTAGCGTCTTGTATACTTTACAAACGCATTACATAGTCTAAGAACTTTTCCAAACCATCTAAGTCTTCCATTCACCTACCCTAATGTGGATTCTATGTGATCGTCCCTTTTTTCATATCGGTCGTGCTCAAGACGTCCACCACTAATCTTGTAATCATATACTATTGGGGTCTTTCTCTTTGCTATAGGCAGTAGTGTACAATTTAAAGAGGGCTGCCATTACACCAAGTACTAATTTTGTTCAAGTCATTATCCAGTTTATTACAAACGGCCAACCACTATACTTTCGTGTACGAAATGGCATCGGCAGCGTTTTCAAATGTTCCTTTTACAAAGTAAAACCCAGGAGAATAGCCCCAATTTAAGCCTCGTACCACTAAAATGTTGAGTGTAATAGGTGTTGGTATCAGTGGCGTTGAGAAACCGTTAATGTTGCACAAACCTCCAAGACCCGATCGACTCCATATCAGATTCCACGCTCTTCTGGCAGGTGGGTTGGCCCATTTATAACCATAATCTATCGTAGATGACTCGCACAAAATAACAGTGACCTGTAGTTGGCAGAGAGCACAGGTCACAGCCGTTTAGAAAACTACCGTCCAACGTTCTTGACATTGATTTGCTGTAGAATCTTAATATGTTTTGTGCTCAAACATGAGACAAGTCAAGCAGAATGAGCTTCTCCATGCCAACCAGCATGGCTTCCAAAAACATCGACGATGCAAGATCCAACAAGCACTTTTCTCACGTGACATGACTTGGATCCAAGCATTCAGGTAGATTTAGTATTTCATGATTTTAGAAAAGCTTTTGACTCGGTACCACATCTACGCTTATTGTCAAAATGACGATCATATGGGGTGTCAAGCGAAAATCGTGGTTGGATTGAGTACTTTTTGGTAGGGAGAACACAGCTTGTCATCTTGGATCTTGGGTGGGGACTCATAGTTAGATGAAAAAATAACTTGAGGTGTGCCCCTGTGTTAGTATGTTGGGACCCTTGCTATTCGTGTTGTAAATTAATGACCTTGCGGACAATATTAATAGTATGCTCAAACTCTTTGCAGATGACGCAGCTACCTGTGATGAACTGTCTGAAAGAAGGTGCATAAATATTCAGATTTTGATAAGATTTCAAAACAATAGAAAAATTATCAACTTGCTTTATATGTTCAGAAATGTAGAACTGTGCACTTCACAAAACGAAAAAACCTAGTAGCCTATATTATCAATGAGTCACAGATGGAGAGGTTGAAAAAAATCAGCCATCCAGTTTTAAGACAAAGGTTTATTAGCCCTTGGCCTGGGTTTCGATATTTCTAACAATATCTTCTTCAGAAGGAGTGGACCTTGTTACATCACACGATGGTACATTACATTAACTGAAGCCGAGCAGCTCTTGCCACACATAAAATTGACTCCTTCTGAAGAAGATATTTTTAGACACATCGAAACCTAGGTCAAGGGCTAATAAACCACTTTTTTTTTTTTGCAACTGGTTGGCTGATTTTTTCAATCTCTTCAGATTTATACAGTTGCTGATTAGCCTTTTTTTTACCAGATAACATTCAGCGTACTTCTGAATAAATGCCCGCTAGTAAATGCCCGCTGATAAACGCTATTCCCAACATAAAAATATAACAGGGCAGATAAATCT
Organism: Schistocerca serialis cubense; assembly: GCF_023864345.2. Classification (NCBI taxonomy): domain Eukaryota; kingdom Metazoa; phylum Arthropoda; class Insecta; order Orthoptera; family Acrididae; genus Schistocerca; species Schistocerca serialis. The sequence goes on from NC_064639.1 coordinate 1,129,250,930, forward strand.
GTGTTTTGCAACTGGTTGGCTGATTTTTTTCAAATTCTTGAGATTTATGCAGATGCTGATTCGCAGCCATGTTTAAGATTATTAGTCACAGATTGATTTGGTAAACTCCTAGAAGCACCTGGGTGTAACGCTTTATAAGGATATGAAATGGAATGACTACATAGGTCATTCCTGGGCAAAGCAGGTGACAGACCAGTTTATTGGTAGAATACTGCGAAAATGCAATCTACAAAGAAGATTGCTTACAAAACACCTGTGCGGCCTATTTGTGGTAAGTTCCTATGGGAGAAAACTGCTGAGGTCATCGGTGCCCAGGCTTACACACTACTTAAACTAACTTACGCTAAGGACAACACGCACACCCATGACCGAGGGAGGACTCGAACCTCCCACAGGAGAAGCCGCGAGAAACGTGACAAGGCGTCCAAGACCGAACGGCTACCCCGCGCGGCGTGCGACCCATTTGGAATATTCCTCAAGAGTGTGAGACCCGTACCAAATAGGACTAACAAAGTATGTATACAGAGAAGGGCAGCACGAATGGTTACAGGTTTATTTGACCAGTGGGAGAGTGTCACAGAGATGCTAAATAAATTGAACTGGCAGATTCTTGAAGATAGAATTAAACTATCCCGAGGGAGCCTGCTTAAAAAAGCTTCATGAACCGGCCTTAAGTGATGACTCTAAGAATATACTACAACCCCTACTCAACGCTCACACGGGGATTGTGAGGAGAAGATTAGATTGATTACAGCACACACAAACATTCTTTCTTCCCGCTCTCAATACAAGGACGGAACGGGAAGAAAATCTAATACAGGGTGACAATTATTGAATTACATGAAAAATAAACGTAAATTAGTTACAAACTGCGGCGTGCGCACACTTTATCCAACACGTAAATGTCACTACAGATATTCGGATTTGGGTTATGACATGTTCGATATGCCTGCCATCATTGGCGATGATGTGGAGCAAACGAATACCGAAATTCTGCATGACCGGTAGAAGTGTCGGAACATCGATGCTGTCGGTGACCTTGTGAATGGCTGTTTTCAGCTCAGAAATGTTGTTGAGGTTATTGCTTTACACCTTGTCTTTAATATAGCCCCACAAAAGGAGCCGCACGAGTTCAGATCCGGAGAATATGGCTACCAATGGAGGATCATGCAAGTGGCCTCTGGGTACCCCAGAGCCAGAATACGGTCCCCACAGTGCCCCTCCAGGACATCAAACACTCTCCTGCTTCGATTGCTGCGTCTTGCACGAACCACATCTTGCCGAAACCAGGATCACTTTGGATAATGGGGATGAAATCATCTTCCAAAACTTCATGTACCGTTCGATAGTCACCGTGCCATCAAGAAATAACGCACCGATCATTCCGTGACTGGACACTGCACACCACACAGTTGCCCGTTGATGGTGAAGAGACTTCTCGATCGCGAAATGCGAATTCTCAGTCCCCAAATGCGCCAATTTAGCTTATTGACGAACCCATCCAAATAAAAGTGGGCTTCGCCGCAAAATCAAACCAAGCATGCGAATCCTAATTCACCTGATGCCTCGCGGCAAACAGTGCAGTTTGAACGTCCTAAGGCAAACCGTTCAGAAGTTATGACGATTTTATTTCACGTAGTTCAATAATTGCCACACTATAACCAGTGCAATGGTAATTATCCTCTGCCATGCACTTCACAGTGGTTTGCACAGTACAGATATAGACGTAGTTAAATCGTTTGTGTACATTGAGAACATTAGAGACACTACTACTCTTGCTTGTGGATCACCAGATGTTACTTTCGTGTCTGTCGAACATTCGTCGTGCAGTACAGCATACCGGATTCTATTAGTTAAACATTCCTCAACCCATTACATATTGAGTAATATACTCCGTGCGGTCGTATCTTCGTTATTAGTAGACGATGTGAGGTACAGTGGCCAACGGTTCCCGCTTGATGGCACAACATGGATGCCTAATACAATTGAGGTCAGATAATTTTAGGAGATGGTTGGAGGGGAGGGAGAGGACAAATGGCCATACAGGTACTCCCACGTTAATGGAGTGGACCTCAATCCATTTTGATACAATTTGGAAGCGATGTGGTGATTATGCTGTCTTCTGAGTGGTTACCTGTGGGATGTAACGAAAGCCGAAGTTTTAAATTTCGCATTTAAGCAGTTGCTGACGTAGCAAAATCGTACAAGCATACGGTCGTTTGACCATCAAACAGGCTCCCTTACGGACGGCATAGTAATAAGCATCCCTAGTGTAGAGAAACAGCTGAAAGCGTTGACAACAAATGGGTTGCCATGTTCCGATGGAATCCCAATTCGTTTTGACAAAGAGTACTCAGCGGAACTGCCCTCGTACTTAGCTTGCATTTATCGCAAATCTCTGTCCCAGCGCAAAGTCCCAAGCGGGTGGAAAAAAGGCACAGGTGACTTCTGTATATGAGAAGGCTAAAAGAACTGACCCGCAAAATTGCAGACCAATATCTCTAACATCGGTTTGCTACAGGATCCTTGAACATAATTCTTAGTTCAAATATAACAGATTTTCTTGACACCGAGAAACGTATATCCACGAATCAGCATGGTTTTAGAAAGCATCGCGCATCCGAAACTTAGCTTGTCCTTTTCTCACATGATATACTGCTAACTTTGGATGAAGGGAGTATAGTCAGGAGAGACCAAGGGAAGTGTGATAGCACCGCTATTATTTTCCATGTACATAAATGATCTGGCGGACAAGGGGGTATCAATCTGCGGTTGTTTGATGAGAATGCAGTGTTCGGGTAGGTGTCAAAGTCGAGTGACTATAGGAGAGTACAAGCTGACTTAGACAAAACTTCTAGTTGATGTGATGAATGTTAACTAGCTCTAAATACAGAAAATGTAAGTTAATGCCAATGAGCAGGAAAAAGAAACTCCTACTGTTTAGATTCACCATAAGTAGTGTCCTACTTGACGCAGTCACGTCATTTAAATATCTGTGCGTAAAGCTGCAAAGCAATATGAAATGGAACGAGCATGTGATAGTTGTGGTAGGGAAGGCGAATAGCTCGGTTTATTGGGAGAATTTAAGGAATGTGTGCTTCATCTGTAAAGGAGGCTGCATATATGATGCTAGTGTGAACCACTCTTGCTAGAGGGAAGGTGACGTTCTCTTCGCGACACACTATTGAGAAAATTTAGAGAAGTAGCATTTGAAGATGGCTGCAGAACTATTCTACTGCCGCCAACGTACACTTCGCGTAAGGATCGCGAAGAAAAGATACGAGAAATTAGGAGTCATACGGAAGCATATAGGAAGTCGTTTTTCTCTCGCTCTATTTGCGAGTGAACTGGAAAGAGAATGACTAGTAGTAACACAGGGTGTACACTGCGACGCACTGTCCAGTGGCTTGCGGAGTATGTACGCTATGTGATCAAAAGTATCCGGACACCCCCAAAAACGTACGTTTTTCATACTAGGTGCATTGTGCTGCCACCTTCTGCCAGGTGCTCCATATCAGCAACCACAGTAGTCATAAGGCTTCGTGAGAGAGCAGAATGGAGCGCTCCGTGGAACTCACGCACTTCGAACGTGGTCAGGTGATTGGGAGTCACTTGTGTCATACGTCTGTACACGAAATTTCCACACTCCTTCCCTAGAACCACTGTTTCCGTTGTGATAATGAAGTGGAAACGTGAATGGACACGTACAGCACAAAAGCGCACAGGCCGACCTCGTCTGTTGACTGACAAAGACCGCCAACAGCTGAAGAGAGTCGCAATATGTAATTGGCAAACATCTATCCAGATCGTCCCACATGAATTCCAAAATGCGTTAGAATCCACTGCAAGTACTATGACAGTTAGATGGGAGGTGAAAACACTTTGATTTCATGGTCGAGCGGCTGCTCATAAGCCACACACCAAGACGGTAAATGCCAAACGACGCCTCGCTTAGTGTAAGGAGCGTAAACATTGGACGATTGAACAATAGAAAAACGTTATGTAGGTTGACGAATCTCGGTACACAATGTGCCGATCCGATGGTAGGTTGTGGGTATGGCGAATGCCCAGTGAACGTCATCTGCCAGCGTGTGTAGTGCAAACAGTAAAATTCGGAGGCGGTGGTGTTATGGTGTGGTCGTGTTTTTCAAGGAGCGGGCTTGCACTCCATGTTGTTTTGCGTGGCACTATCACAGAACAGGCCTACATTGATGTTTTAAGCACCTTCTTGATTCCCACTGTTGAAGAGCAACTCTGAGACGGCGATTGCATCTTTCAACACGATCGAGCACCTGTTCATAATGCACTGCCTGTAGCGGAGTGATTACACGACAATAACATTCCTGTAATGGACTGGCCTGCACAGACCTGAATCCTATAGAACAGCTTTGGGATGTTTTGGAACGCCGAGTTCGTGCCAGGCCTCACCGACTGACATCGATACCTCTCCTCAGTGCAGCACTACGTGAAGAATGGGCTGCCATTCCCCAAGAAACCTTTCAGCACCTGACTGAACGTATGCCTGCGAGGGTGGTAGCTGTCATCAAGGCTAAGGGTGGGCCAACTCCATATTGAATTCCAGCATTACCCATAAAGGGCGCCTCGAACTTGTAAGTCATTTTCAGCCAGGTGTCCGGATGCTTTTGATCACATGTGTATGTGGATGTAGAGTAGATGTACATAGTTGGATGAGAGATACTTGTGTCGTTCGCCGGTGACAGACGATGATAAACGTAACACGAGCCCCATGTAAGCACTCCGTACATGAGAATAACTGCGCCTTGTGCCTGAAAGGTGCACTGTCAACAAAACAGATGCACTGCCACATGTGGTCTTCGGAATATACGCACCCATAGGCGCGTGTCCGTAGATATGGCACATCATAACGGTAGGTGACTTTTTTTCATGTTTCGATGGTTCGATGATGAAGTTTCGTTCCCTTGAAAATTAGCTGTTACGTGAAGTGAGCAGACATACTGTGATTTGGGGGGTGGGGGGAGAGCTGTATCCCGCAGAGAGGAGGTGCGTCTGGATGTCTGGATGGTATGATTGTTCTGCAGTTGTTGTAGTCCAGCATCACGCATGCGAAACTCAGCTTGTCCATTTCTGACAAGATGTACCGCTAACTTTGTCCGCTGTTACACCCTCGATAGTAGGTGGCAATCCATCACATCGACACGTTGTTGCACAAAGCAGTTGATTTGGTGATGTCCGTTTCCCCACTTTGAGGTACTCATAATACATCCTACAATACGATGGCAAGTATGCAGCCCAATGCGTGCAGGACGTCACAGACGGAGTGTCTCTTCAGTTGGGCAACCATGAGATGAACACGATAAAAAGCGCCGATATCGCGTTTTGCCCAGACTGCACTCGACCTCCACCTGGACGGCGAGTGCAATATTTGACGCGGTAGGTACCTGTCGTGTGGCACGCCCAACTGTTGTTCGTCGGCCGCGAAGGATTAGCCGAGCGGTCTTAGGCGCTGCAGTCATGGACTGTGCGGCTGGTCCCGGCGAAGGTTCGAGTCCTCCCTCGGGCATGGGTGTGTGTGTGTTTGTGCTTAGGATAATATAGGTTAAGTAGTGTGTAAGCTTAGGGACTGATGACCTTAGCAGTTAAGTCCCATAAGATTTCACACACATTTGAACATTTTTTTGTTGTTCGTCTTGGCGTAGCGACAGAAATGCTCTTGCTTCACACAGAGCACCTATATCTACCATAAGTTCACAAAATAGTTCGTAGGGCAGAATTGTTAAACTACGAGCTGAAAAATTTCGTTCTCCTTCTAACAAACTGCCAAGCACTAACTAGCAACAAAATGTCAAAGAAAATTCAACTACTTGAAGTCTTACGTGCAATGTAAATTTAATAACCAATGAAAATCACTGTTCTCGTTCGTTCACTGGATATAAATTTTAGTATCTTTTGTTGCATATTGTTTGGTTTGTGTTAATTTTAAATAGCTTAGTCTCGTCAGCTTAACAGCTGTAACTAACGTTTGTGTTATGTTTCAAATAGTAGTTGTTGTGTAAGGTTTCACGTACAATTGAAATGTGTATTTACGTTAGTAACAGAGTATTTTCACTTCGTATCTCATTTATCTAGTCTTGAAGCAAAAGCATACTTACATTCTCGACAAGTATATTTGTAAATCGGGCATTCCGTGCTGCCACATTTCTTTAATTGGCGGTAAATGGTCCCGTTAAAAAATACATCTTCTCCACATCTATACCCTGAAAGTCCCCTTATGGTATGTGGTGGAGAGTACTTCATCATTGCATGACACAGGATCCAGCACCTACTTAGGCAGCCTCTAAACAGCACATAGCACATGAACTAATAGCTGGACAGGCAGGATCCGTATGGCACAAGGCACTACAGTACCTACTTAGGCATGCTCTGAATCGAGTGTGACACAGGAACCAGTACCTACATTGGCAGGTTCCGTACGGTACATGACACAGTACCAGTTTAATCAGGCTTGAAAGGCACATGTCAAATGAAGCAGCAACTTCATTGGCAGATTATATTATATGGTACATGATGGAGAACTATGTAGGCAGGCTTGAAGGTTGCAGCACACAGGAACCAGTACCTGTATAGTCAGAACCTTCGTGATGCAAGATGCAGCACCCACTACCTGCGAAGGCAGGCTCTAAATGGTACACGATGCAGAACCAACTGCCCATGTAGACAGGTTCTGAACAGGGCATGAACCAGGAACCAGTACACATGTACGCAGATTCTGAACAGGTCATGAACCAGGAATCAGTACATATGTAGACAGGCTCTGAACAGGGCATGAAGCAGGAACCAGTACACATGTAGGCAGGCTCTGAACGGTGATCGACCCTCCAGCCTCTTGCTTGGTCAGTCTGACACGTGGCGCATCATTTTTAATCGATACAAACAAGGCGAGTTAGGAGTTGTCTTGCCGACAGTCGGCAGGACTCAACAGGACCAGCCGTACTTCTGAGGATGTCCAACGTAGTATTGGACGAAACGTTAGGAATAGAAGTATTCCGTGGACCACAGCCATATAACCCAGAAGAATTATCAACAACAGTACCATCCGGTCGTGAAAGCCTTCATTGTACAATGAGATTTTTAGCTCAAACGCGTACCCAGCAGTATTTATATAGGTCAGTTATGTAGTTTTGTTACGGGATAACATTTACAGTTAAAAAAAAAAATTCGCATATTTCTTCAGTACCCTTTCTTGATTCTGTACAATGGCTGAAAATGCTGTTTCGAGCTATTCTATTTTTTTTTTCCTTTGATAAAGGTAAGTTCTGACTCGTCCTTCTTACATAATCAGCGGGTGAGCCGTTCGCGCAATAACTAAAGAGTGCCACGATGTGGTATCTAAGCATCCCCGAAATTCGAATTTTACGGGTAAATGCTTACAAGTACAGTGAAATACTGCTAGGTGTCTCCTCGCTCATTCTTCGTGAATGAGTGTAGCAAGTGGTTGCGAGCTTGTTGATGTGGTTAGTTGTGGTGAGCTATTTCTATTTTTGTGCTTTCGTGAGTTTTCAATTTTCCAATGGCTGACCTGAAGGAGCAGCGTTCTGTATAAAATTTTGTTTTACACTTGGAGGAAAACACCGAATTGTGAAATAAGCTATTGGCGTTAACGGTTTAGGTCGGACACAGACTTAAGTCTAATTTATACGTCTTAAAAATCCGTGAGCGTCGACGTTGGCGACGCTTTCTGTCCGCTGTCCACTGACATCAAACAAGAAAATGTTTAGAAAGTGAGGCATATGGTTCTGCAAGATCTAGACAGTCCATCAATGGGAACAAATTATGGTCCATGTGCACGTTTTCTGTCGAACGAACTGAACATAAGAACGATTACGTCGAAGTCTGTGCCTCGACTGCTTCTAGATTATGAGCAGCAATATCGTGTGTTAAGCTACAGGAAACTTAATTAGCTACTTCAGGACGATTAAAACTTTCTTTCAATGGCTGTCGCTGGTGACGAAAGTTCGGTTTATAGCTATCATTCTGAAACGAAGCAGCAACCGTCGCAATGGAAAAGTCCTTTTTCAACTCGGCCATAACAGCTTGACAATCAAGAGTAACATTAAGTCCTCCTTGATACTTGTTTCATTTATTTATTGACGGAATTGTTCATAAATAATGGCTCATTCCTTGTTAGACGGCCAACAAAACGTTCTGTCGCAGTGGTCTAAGAAGTCTGAGGGGGGACATTGAGGAGTGAAATTACAATGAAATCCAGACCATTAGTTGCTTACAGGCGTTGATAAATATCAACAGCGACAGGTGAAAATGTGTTCCCCGATCGGAACTCGAATCCGGGCTCTCCTGCTTACACAGCAAACGCTCTATCTGACTGAGACATTGAGGACTAAAGGGACTTATCTCTGACACGCTCCCTGTGAGACCCACATTTCCAACTTACTGTCCACACACTACGTTTGTAGTGCCCCTGCCCACTATACTCATTACTCGCGGCAGTCAGCCTACCGATTCCCGTAAGAGTTTGAGCAATGTGAGTGCATCTGCACTGAAGAAGATCATTGGCCAGTAAGCCTTATCTGTATGAAGATGGTATATGTTCTTTCGGACACGTAGTGTGTGTACAGTAAGTTGGAAATGTGGGTGTCATGGGTAGTGTGTCGCAGACAAGTCCCTGCAGTCGCTCTATTCTCTGTGTCGTCGATGGCTCAGACGGATAGAGTGTCTGTCATGAAAGTAGGTGATCCCCGGATCAAGTCCCGGTTGAGGAACACATTTCCAACTCTCCCTGTTGATATTTATCGACGCCTGTAAGCAGCTAATGGTCTGGATTTCATTGTAATTTCATTCTTCGAGAGCTGCAAGATCACCGATAGTACCTGCTCTGTCGGAAATGTCCGAAAGAACATGTACCATCCTCATATTGAGGAGTGAACGTCAACAAAAGTGGCCTACGAACAATTGGGTACTCCAACATGACAATGCACGACTGAATACAGCCTACATTATTCGTGACTTGTTGAGTCAAAACAAGATGACAGTATTTCTCACGCACCAGATGTAGCTCCATGTGACTTCTTTTTCTTCCCCACGACGAATATCAAACTGAAGGGCAAAGATTTGATACAGATGAGGTTTAAGTGGAATTGCAAAGAGTATAAACATTGAGGTCTGCGTATTTCCTCCAAAGAGGACTACTTAGAGGGTAATTGTGTAGTATAATACGTACTGTATAACAATATATTTGGGGAGCTTTCGAATACAGTCTCGTGTTCTTTTCCTTAAGTTATGCGCAGATTTCTGGGTATACTCACATGGGATTCCCAACTTCCTGAAAACATCCTTGCAAATTAAACTGATTACTGTTTTCATTTATTATTCTTACGGTCAATTTCCATAGACTGGTAATTGTATCAATTTTTAGTGCTACTTATATCCCAGTTATTCGTTTCACTAACATATTAGAATTCGCCACAATGATATAGACAGCGTGTCGTTCTCAGCCAAGGAGGCTGCCCAGGCGGTAACAAGACCAGACAACTGCCAAGTCATGTCTGTGGTTCGCATGCAAATACATCTCGCTCAAACCAACAAAAGACTGTGCCGCGGAGAATATAGAGGCTGATTTCATTAGAGTTGTCAGTGATGCAGTCTGTGTGGGTGAGCAGGGAAGGACGTTGCTTCCACATTTGTGGTCGACACGCGTACAGGGCCGCTGGCGTTTTACATACGAGTGCTAGCACCGCAGCCAGACTCGACCTTCCATTTTCAGACTTAGAGCGTAATGGTGTAATATAATTTGTACTGTATAATAATACACTAATGACCATTACAACTGCTACACCATGAAGATGGCGTGCTACAGACGCGAAATTTAACCGACAGGAAGAAGATGCTGTGATAAGCAAATGATTAGCTTTTCAGAGCATTCACACAAGGTAGGCGCCGGTGGCAACACCTACAACGTGCTAACATGAGGAAAGTTTTCAACCGATTTCTCAAACACAAACAGCGGTTGACCGGCGTTGCCTGGTGAAACGTCGTTGTGATGCCTCGTGTAAGGAGGAGAAATGCGTACCATCACGTTTCCGACTTTGATAAAGGTCGGATTGTAGTCTACCGCGATTGCGGTTTATCGTATCACGACATTGCTGCCCGCGTTGGTCGAGATCCAATGACTGTTAGCAGAATATGGAATCGGTGGGTTCAGGACGGTAATACGGAACGCCGTGCTGGATCCCAACGGCCTCGTATCGCTAGCAGACGATATGACAGGCATCTTATCCGCATGGCTGTAACGGATCGTGCAGCCACGTCTCGATCCCTGAGTCAACAGGTGGGGACGTTTACATGGCATCAACTATCTGCACGAACAGTTCGACGACGCTTGCAAAAATGGTTCAAATGGCTCTGAGCACTATGCGACTTAACTTCTGAGGTCATCAGTCGCCTAGAACTTATAATTAATCAAACCTAAGGACATCACACACATCCATGCCCGAGGCAGGATTCGAACCTGCGACCGTAGCGGTCACGCGGTTCCAGACTGAAGCGCCTCTAACCGCACGGCCACACCGGCCGGCGGACGTTTGCAGCAGCATGGACTATCAGCTCGGAGACCATGGCTGCGATTACCCTTGACGCTGCATAACAGACAGGAGCGCCTGCGATGGTGTACTCAACCACGAACCTGAGTGCACGAATGGCAAAACGTCATTTTTTCGGATGAATCCAGGTTCTGTTTACAGCATCATGATGGTCACATCCGTGTTTGGTGACATCGCGGTGAACGCACATTGGAAGCGTCTATTCGTCATCGCCATACTGGCATATCACCCGACGTGATGGTATGGGGTGCCATTGGTTACGCGTCTCGGTCACCTCTTGTTCGCATTGACGGTACTTTGAACAGTGGACGTTACATTTCAGATGTGTTACGACTCGTGACTCTACCGTTCATTCGATCCCTGCGAAACCCTACATTTCAGCAGGATAATGCACGACCGCATGTTGCAGGTCCTTTAGGAGCCTTTCTGGATACAGAAAATGTTCGACTTCTGCCCTGGGCAGCACATTCTCCAGATCTCACACCAATTGAAAACGTCTGGTCAATGGTGGCCGAGCAACTGGCTCGTCACAATACGCCAATCACTACTCTTGATGAACTGTGGTATCGTGTTGAAGCTGCAAGGCATCTGTACCTGTACACGCAATCCAAGCTCTGTTTGACTCAATACCCAGGAGTATCAAGGCCGTTATTACGGCCGGAGGTGGTTGTCCTGGGTAGTGATTTCTCAGGATCTATGCACCCAAACTGCTTGAAAATGTGATCACACGTCAGTTCTAATACAATATATTTGTCCAATGAATACCTGTTTATCATCTGCATTTCTTCTTGGTGTAGCAATTGTAATGGCCAGTAGTGTATATTTGGGGAGCTTTTGATTACAGTCTCGTATTCTTTTCCTTAAGGTATGTGCAGGTTTCTGGGTATACTCACATGGGATTCCCAATTTCCTGAAAACATCCTTGCAAATCGTTGTACCCTAATTAGGGGCTTTTGAAATGAAGGGGCAAGAATTCAAGAATTAAACCTTGGATTATTAGTTTTTGCTGCGATTTTTCTCAGCCACTCACACTTGTGCTTCATTTTCCAGCGAAGTATTTACACTGATAAGTTGGAATATTATCCCCCGCTATCTAATAGCATGCTGGTCAATCTTTTGACACAAAATAATAGTAATTTCACAATGCCGATTTTCTTTATGTCCTTGCTATATAACTGCGTCTAGACGGAATGACATGTTCACTTATGAGTCACATGATTCATGTACATTGCGAGGAAATACTCGTAGACTATGAGTTCCAATCGAGCGCTGTGTGATCCCAGTTGTGTTCTGTGGAGATGGTATGCAGTGAAAATGGGAACTTAGACATCCAATGGAATTAATCATCTTGCTAGTCAACCCTACAGCAAAGACTATCGCGTTATTGTAAATGTCGTGCCCAGAAGAGGAGAAGATGTAGGTGGTCAGCAATTGCAGATATTGTACATTACCTTCCGTTCCCAACAAAGCCAAAGTTAACGCTCCATTCGTGCTACGTCCACCGCAGTGAGGTAACACGCAGCATGTTTCAGTCAGACAACATCTTGTCATCTCTTGATGATAATTGGTCTTAGCGTTATGACTAATTAATAGGAAGTGAAATGTAGACCCACACAGATTAATACTAGCGTTTCCGTCATATTAATGTTCCAGGAGTTGATGAAATCATTACACGTTTTTCTTCGACTACTAAATCCCTAACTGCACATAGTCAAAGGTACTTCGTCAATGGTAAACGAAATATGGACACCGTGAAGCAATCGTCCTAAAATAATTACTCTTTATTCCCATTTTGCCAAGACTGTATGACCAAAATATATATGGACACCGTGAAGCAATCGTCCTAAAATAATTACTCTTTATTCCCATTTTGCCAAGGCTGTATGACCAAAATATATATGTTTACTCTGCAGGTCACCTTACTTTGCGTGGCGGAGGGAACTTTGTATATCAATGTCACAACTGCTTTCCCTGTTCCAGTCCTGAATGGCGTGTGGCGCTTCCGTGCCCGCTAAGTGAACCTGTGGCGCTGCTCTTCTTTGGATCTTCTGTTCCCTGGGACAAATCTACCTGGTAATGGCCGTAGTATAACTCTCATCTATTGGCCGAACGAGGGTTTCCTAAGCCGCCTCCTGTGTAGGTGGACTAGGCTTTATCTGAACTATTCCTATGAATCTGAATCTGCCATCTGGTTTTCCTACCATTAGTTTTAGGTGCTCGATCAATTAAAATCGCTCCCTACTCTTATTCCCTGATATTTAATCGACGTGATTGTTTCCAGCGATTGTTTCGGAGTAGTGTAACAGAAAAATAACGAATGTTTCCGGCATAATACTGTATATTACATTTCTTAATGCTCAGGATCAACTGTCGATTCCTCTACCTTGCGTCAGCTCCATACATCCTTCCCTGATTTCGCTATAATTTTTTAGCTTTTTGTGTTCATTGTGTACACTGACTGAGAAAAAAACTGAGGTATCCTTAAGACGCAGAGAAAACAAAATGAAACTCGACAGGTTGAGCGGGTATGTGACGTTATTTCAGTGACTACAAAACTGAGCTAAATTTACAAAGAACTTGGCGCTATGAGTGTACTTATCACTATGACGTAGCACCCCCTCTGGCCTAGACGCATTCACTGATCCGACTGGGTAGCGCGTCATAGAGAAGGTGGCCTGCCACTGTTGTTAACTGGTCTCTGAAATCCTGAATACTGTCACTGGGAGGGAGTTGATGTCCAAGGTATCAGCGACAGATCTGCGGTTCCAACTAGCGGCGATAATACCTCAGTATCAAGCAGACCGTTCATAGAAACACGTGACATGTCTAGTCGAGCGTTATCCTGTTGAAAATTGCACCACGATACTGTCGTATGGAGAATAGCACGTGAGGATGCTGTATGTTCGCGTGGAACCGTTGTGCCGTCAGAGTTAACTGAATCAGTACCACGCGTTGTTTTCCACTAAATGCGTTAAGACTACAGTGAATACAGATATGAGTCGTTAATAACACAAGCGCAAAAGATGGACAGATTCTACGTAAATCTGTGCACGCTGTACTACACAGGTAGAGAGGAAACTGGTTCTTAGTCATCCTGTGCGGCAGCTGCGGCGTTATTCCGGGAAAGGCAGCTTCCACCAGCACGGGTGCTGCCTGATTTCCAGCTTACAGGCAGACTATATCTCCGCACTATTTGCTGTCCCATTCTCTTGTGTGAATAGACATGTTATTTCACTGAGAATGTGTTTATTTTCAGTTTAGGCTTATTTTTATTTTGTTAAGTGAGTAATTACTTGCAGTGGTTAAGACAGATTTCATGTAAAATATGTTCCTAGTTGTGAAGAGCTTCATGTGTAAGTTTACTGTTGTCAGTGACATATGTAGTGTTGGTGGGAAAGGGATTGGTAAAATATGGCGTCTAGCTGCTCTCTTGTCGTTGAAAGCGCATTGTAAAGTTGTGTAGCGGTGTTGTACCGCCTTGCTAGTGAATGATCAGAAAGTCACTGCACTTCTCTCACTATTAGGCTCGTCTCACACCGGGACACTTGTGATGGTCACCGCGAACACTCCTGGGTCACTGGTGCCCCACACTGCGGCTGTTGCCAACTGATTAGTTGGTGAAATGGACTCGAGCGAGGAGGAACTGTTGTTAGTACTTGTAATGAGGAGGAGGAGGAGGAGGAGAATGAAGATAAAACGTTCATTACACATACATCCACTGCTACGTGATCGGCTGCAGAAAGGATTGTATTACACCCTTTATGACGATCTGAGAAGATGTTTTTTCAGTATTTTCGAATGTCAAAAAATTCATTTGATGAACTACTAGAAAATGTGAAAGAAGCAATCACAGGAAAAGACACTATACCAAGGAAGGCTATCCCACCAGAGGAAAAACTAGCTCTACATTAAGATAGGTACTGTAGTATTATTTTATTTTATTGAAAGACATTTTACAGATTTTAACTAGTATTAATATACGTTACAAAATATTGTAAAACTCTCACTGATAGTTTTAAGTTCATTGTTTCTCTGCCTGTGCTGTTGAAAAGTACACTCCTGGAAATGGAAAAAAGAACACATTGACACCGGTGTGTCAGACGCACCATACTTGCTCCGGACACTGCGAGAGGGCTGTACAAGCAATGATCACACGCATGGCACAGCGGACACACCAGGAACCGCGGTGTTGGCCGTCGAATGGCGCTAGCTGCGCAGCATTTGTGCACCGCCGCCGTCAGTGTCAGCCAGTTTGCCGTGGCATAAGGAGCTCCATCGCAGTCTTTAACACTGGTAGCATGCCGCGACAGCGTGGACGTGAACCGTATGTGCAGTTGACGGACTTTGAGCGAGGGCGTATAGTGGGCATGCGGGAGGCCGGGTGGACGTACCGCCGAATTGCTCAACACGTGGGGCGTGAGGTCTCCACAGTACATCGATGTTGTCGCCAGTGGTCGGCGGAAGGTGCACGTGCCCGTCGACCTGGGACCGGACCGCAGCGACGCACGGATGCACGCCAAGACCGTAGGATCCTACGCAGTGCCGTAGGGGACCGCACCGCCACTTCCCAGCAAATTAGGGACACTGTTGCTCCTGGGGTATCGGCGAGGACCATTCGCAACCGTCTCCATGAAGCTGGGCTACGGTCCCGCACACCGTTAGGCCGTCTTCCGCTCACGCCCCAACATCGTGCAGCCCGCCTCCAGTGGTGTCGCGACAGGCGTGAATGGAGGGACGAATGGAGACGTGTCGTCTTCAGCGATGAGAGTCGCTTCTGCCTTGGTGCCAATGATGGTCGTATGCGTGTTTGGCGCTGTGCAGGTGAGCGCCACAATCAGGACTGCATACGACCGAGACACACAGGGCCAACACCCGGCATCATGGTGTGGGGAGCGATCTCCTACACTGGCCGTACACCACTGGTGATCGTCGAGGGGACACTGAATAGTGCACGGTACATCCAAACCGTCATCGAACCCATCATTCTACCATTCCTAGACTGGCAAGGGAACTTGCTGTTCCAACAGGACAATGCACGTCCGCATGTATCCCGTGCCACCCAACGTGCTCTAGAAGGTGTACGTCAACTACCCTGGCCAGCAAGATCTCCGGATCTGTCCCCCATTGAGCATGTTTGGGACTGGATGAAGCGTCGTCTCACGCGGTCAGCACGTCCAGCACGAACGCTGGTCCAACTGAGGCGCCAGGTGGAAATGGCATGGCAAGCCGTTCCACAGGACTACATCCAGCATCTCTACGATCGTCTCCATGGGAGAATAGCAGCCTGCATTGCTGCGAAAGGCGGATATACACTGTACTAGTGCCGACATTGTGCATGCTCTGTTGCCTGTGTCTATGTGCCTGTGGTTCTGTCAGTGTGATCATGTGATGTATCTGACCCCAGGAATGTGTCAATAAAGTTTCCCCTTCCTGGGACAATGAATTCACGGTGTTCTTATTTCAATTTCCAGGAGTGTATATTAAGGACTGTACTCGGAAGCCGCTGGCGAGCACACAGCTGGTAACTGATGGGACAACCTCGACTGTCCTCCAGCGTAGCCTTGAACTGTTCCATGATATGCACCGTCGTGATGCGGATCCCCCGTAGCGTAATTTGGTACCGGCGCAAATCCTATTTGGGACGAAGAGGAAGCAGAAGCGCTGTAATATTGTTAGGCATTAATAATGACATTCATCAAATCTGATTTCACTTTCAATCTTGCATGACTGGGTAATTTTTTTTAATTCAGGTAGTAAAGACTGCATAAGCAAGCTATCTTCGTCGGATTGCTGTGATGAATTGTCTTTTCTGGCGTACTTTTCCTTCAAAATGTTATATAGGATATCTTCTTCTTCGAGACTCTTCTTTTCACGTGGCCTTTTTTGCCGTCGCTCAGCAGTTTTTTCACGTGCCTCCTGCTCTAAATTTTCTCCTTCATCAAACTAATTTCTGTCTTCATCATCATCATTGTCAATACTAGAAGTAGTGTTCTTACAGTCAGTTGTTAGGAATCGCAGCTGATCGAAATAGATATACTTCTTCCTACCAGTTGCTGCAGAACCACTCTTTCCTGTTTTTTGCCTTAATAACTCTCTGGTATAACTGGCCCTTAAGCTCTTCCATTTCCTTTGAAGGATTGTCCCTGCAACAAACAAAAACCACCATAGTATTGTAATATCTAATATACAGGGTTATTACAAATGATTGAAGCGATTTCACAGCTCTACAATAACTTTATTATTTGAGATATTTTCTCAATGCTTTGCACACACGTACAAAAACTCAAAAAGTTTTTTTAGGCATTCACAAATGTTCGATATGTGCCCCTTTAGTGATTCGGCAGACATCAAGCCGATAATCAAGTTCCTCCCACACTCGGCGCAGCATGTTCCCATCAATGAGTTCGAAAGCATCGTTGATGCGAGCTCGCATTTCTGGCACGTTTCTTGGTAGAGGAGGTTTAAACACTGAATCTTTCACATAACCCCACAGAAAGAAATCGCATTGGGTTAAGTAGGGAGAGCGTGGAGGCCATGACATGAATTGCTGATCATGATCTCCACTGCGCCGAAAACTCAAATCGTTTGACTTTGTCATCGTGTGTCAGAGCTTGTAGCAATTGTAAACGGTAAGGCTTCTGCTTTAGCCTTTTCCGTAAGATTTTCCAAAGCGTCGGCTGTGGTACGTTTAGCTCCCTGCTTGCTTTATTCGTCGACTTCCGTGGGCTACGCGTGAAACTTGCCCGCACGCGCTCAACCGTTTCTTCGCTCACTGCAGGCCGACCCGTTGATTTCCCCTTACAGAGGCATCCAGAAGCTTTAAACTGCGCATACCTTCGCCGAATTGAGTTAGCAGTTGGTGGA
The DNA here is from genome assembly GCF_023864345.2 of Schistocerca serialis cubense. Lineage (NCBI taxonomy): Eukaryota > Metazoa > Arthropoda > Insecta > Orthoptera > Acrididae > Schistocerca > Schistocerca serialis. The sequence continues at coordinate 1,129,268,389 of NC_064639.1, forward strand.
TCTTTGTTGAACTTCGTCCTGAAGTGTCGTTGCACTGTTATGACTGACTGATGTGAGTGCATTTCAAGCACGACATACGCTTTCTCGACTCCTGTTCCCATTTTGTCTCACTGCGCTCTCGAGCGCTCTGGCGGCAGAAACCTGAAGTGCGGCTTCAGCCGAACAAAACTTCATGAGTTTTTCTACGTATCTGTAGTGTGCCGTGACCATATGTCAATGAATGGAGCTACAGTGAATTTATGAAATCGCTTCAATCATTTGTAATAGCTCTGTATAAAAATGAATGTTTGTTTGGTTTTGTTCGTATTTTATGCGCAGCCGTACCGTTCATCCGATTGCGATGAAACTTTGTCACTTGCGCGAAAGTTATAGGCATAGTACAATTATTAACATTTATTAAAATTATAGTTGCCGGGTGTTTCAGCTGGTTATCTATAATGTCTACGTGTGCATGCGTGTTTATGCTTGTGTGTAACCTGCATAATTTTCTAGTTTTGCTCCATATGCTTTATCTTTTTTTAACAGGTACTTGGGGGCCGGATCATCCATGATGGACTTACATTTTCAGTACAGAATTGGAGTATCAACTATCTCGTATATTATACGAGACGTTTGCTCTGCCATATGGCGTAAAATGAAGTCAAAATGTTTTCCCGACCTCTCGAAAGATCTATGGCTTGCCTCAGCTGAAGGATTCCATAAGAGGGCCTACTTTCCTCATTGTGTGGGCGCAGTGGACGGGAAACAAATCAGAATTGTAAAACCCACTTCCAGTGGTTCACTCTACTATAATAATAAGAACTATTTTTCCATTCTGTTGTTAACTGTTTGTGATTCGACGTACAAATTCTTATTTATAGACGTTGGAGCATGTGGGAAATCGTCCGACTCAACTGTGTTTCATAATACAGTGTTAAATAATAAACTACAATATGGTACGCTAGATTTACCTGCACCAAAACAACTGTCATTATCGTTTGTAAGACCTATGCCATTCATGTTAGTAGGAGATGAAGGTTTCGGAGTGTCAAAATTCATTTTGCGCCCTTATGGTGGAAAGTATTTAGACATTAAAAAACGTGTGTTCAACTATAGACTGTGCAGAGCTAGAAGGTATATCGAGTGTACTTTTGGAATTCTTGCAAACAAGTGGTGCATTTTCTATCGACCACTGGATGTTAAATTAGAGTTGGCAGAGTCTATTGTGAAGACATGTTGCCTCCTCCATAACTTTGTGCGTGATCGTGATGGAATGCAGTTTGAGGATACGTTAACTATTCAAGGATCGCAGGACATGTCACCTTGCTTGGTCCGTGGAGGAAATATTACGAACGGTATCAGAGAAGATTTCGCAAACTACTTCATCACCCCTGAAGGCGAAGTGCCATGGCAGCTGCAAAAAAAGTGCTAGAAATGTTATGTGAACATTAATGTCGTTAGGCCTAAATGTTAATTGGAATTGTATTTGAAATGTGCAGTGTTCAATTATTATCATGTTAACTGTAACAAACCATACTGTTGCGTTCACTGAACTGATTAAAACTTGCAATTAAAATTATAATTACAATGCACTTTTGTGTATTACAGTTGTGTGTACCTAATTGAACAGAACCCAAGCACGAGCACTGTTCTCATTCGGGTGTCAAAAATTTGTAAGTCAATAGTATTATGGTAAATAAATGAAATTCATTATTATAGTAACAACATATGCGTAAATTATTGTTGTTTTGAATAATATTTTAACTGTATTTTTCGGACCATAAGGCGGAGCGCCTTATTAGACTACGAAAAGACGTACCCTTAATTTTGTTATGAAAATGTTGAAATAAAACTATTTATTTTATTTTACTTTCATTCGCCCTGTAGGGGTGAGTACATGGTTTCTGCGCTCATCCATTTTGTCCATTCTTCTCGCATTGAGACCGCATAACAGTACACTTGCTATTGGCAATGCAAAAGAAAAGGGGTGAGGGATAGCATTCTCCTTGTAGGTTATTAACCTCCTAGCCTCGTACAGGGGTAGAAAATATACACTCCTGGAAATTGAAATAAGAACACCGTGAATTCATTGTCCCAGGAAGGGGAAACTTTATTGACACATTCCTGGGGTCAGATACATCACATGATCACACTGACAGACCCACAGGCACATAAACACAGGCAACAGAGCATGCACAATGTCGGCACTAGTACAGTGTATATCCACCTTTCGCAGCAATGCAGGCTGCTATTCTCCCATGGAGACGATCGTAGAGATGCTGGATGTAGTCCTGTGAAACGACTTGCCATGCCATTTCCACCTGGCGCCTCAGTTGGACCAGCGTTCGTGCTGGACGTGCTGACCGCGTGAGACGACACTTCATCCAGTCCCAAACATGCTCAATGGGGGACAGATCCGGAGATCTTGCTGGCCAGGGTAGTTGACTTACACCTTCTAGAGCACGTTGGGTGGCACGGGATACATGCGGACGTGCATTGTCCTGTTGGAACAGCAAGTTCCCTTGCCGGTCTAGGAATGGTAGAACGATGGGTTCGATGACGGTTTGGATGTACCGTGCACTATTCAGTGTCCCCTCGACGATCACCAGTGGTGTACGGCCAGTGTAGGAGATCGCTCCCCACACCATGATGCCGGGTGTTGGCCCTGTGTGCCTCGGTCTTATGCAGTCCTGATTGTGGCGCTCACCTGCACGGCGCCAAACACGCATACGACCATCATTGGCACCAAGGCACAAGCGACTCTCATCGCTGAAGACGACACGTCTCCATTCGTCCCTCCATTCACGCCTGTCGCGACACCACTGGAGGCGGGCTGCACGATGTTGGGGCGTGAGCGGAAGACGGCCTAACGGTGTGCGGGACCGTAGCCCAGCTTCATGGAGACGGTTGCGAATGGTCCTCGCCGATACCCCAGGAGCAACAGTGTCCCTAATTTGCTGGGAAGTGGCGGTGCGGTCCCCTACGGCACTGCGTAGGATCCTACGGTCTTGGCGTGCATCCGTGCGTCGCTACGGTCCGGTCCCAGGTCGACGGGCACGTGCACCTTCCGCCGACCACTGGCGACAACATCGATGTACTGTGGAGACCTCACGCCCCACGTGTTGAGCAATTCGGCGGTACGTCCACCCGGCCTCCCGCATGCCCACTATACGCCCTCGCTCAAAGTCCGTCAACTGCACATACGGTTCACGTCCACGCTGTCGCGGCATGCTACCAGTGTTAAAGACTGCGATGGAGCTCCGTATGCCACGGCAAACTGGCTGACACTGACAGCGGCGGTGCACAAATGCTGCGCAGCTAGCGCCATTCGACGGCCAACACCGCGGTTCCTGGTGTGTCCGCTGTGTCGTGCGTGTGATCATTGCGTGTACAGCCCTCTCGCAGTGTCCGGAGCAGGTATGGTGGGTCTGACACACCGGTGTCAATGTGTTCTTTTTTCCATTTCCAGGAGTGTACAATATGGTACGCTAGATTTACCTGCACCAAAACAACTGTCATTATCGTTTGTAAGACCTATGCCATTCATGTTAGTAGGAGATGAAGGTTTCGGATTGTCAAAATTCATTTTGCGCCCTTATGGTGGAAAGTATTTAGACTGTGCAGAGCTAGAAGGTATATCGAGTGTACTTTTGGAATTCTTGCAAACAAGTGGCGCATTTTCTATCGACCACTGGATGTTAAATTAGAGTTGGCAGAGTCTGTTGTGAAGACATGTTGCCTCCTCCATAACTTTGTGCGTGATCGTGATGGAATACAGTTTGAGGATACGTTAACTATTCAGGGATTGCAGGACATGTCACCTTGCTTGGTCCGTGGAGGAAATATTACGAACGGTATCAGAGAAGATTTCGCAAACTACTTCATCAGCCCTGAAGGCGAAGTGCCATGGCAGCTGCAAAAAATCTAAGTGCTAGAAATGTTATGTGAACATTAATGTCGTTAGGCCTAAATGTTCATTGGAATTGTATTTGAAATGTGCAGTGTTCAATTATTACCATGTTAACTGTAACAAACCATACTGTTGCGTTCACTGAACTGATTAAAACTTGCAATTAAAATTATAATTACAATGCACTTTTGTGTATTACAGTTGTGTGTACCTAATTGAACAGAACCCAAGCACGAGCACTGTTCTCATTCGGGTGTCAAAAACTTGTAAGTCAATAGTATTATGGTAAATAAATAAAATTCATTATTATAGTAACAACATATGCGTAAATTATTGTTGTTTTGAATAATATTTTAACTGTATTTTTCGGACCATAAGACTTATTAGACTACGAAAAGACGTACCCTTAATTTTGTTATGAAAATGTTGAAATAAAACTATTTATTATATTTTACTTTCATTCGCCCTGTAGGGGTGAGTACATGGTTTCTGCGCTCATCCATTTTGTCCATTCTTCTCGCATTGAGACCGCATAACAGTACACTTGCTATTGGCAATGCAAAAGAAAAGGGGTGAGGGATAGCATTCTCCTTGTAGGTTATTAACCTCCTAGCCTCGTACAGGGCTAGAAAATATATTTCGCTATTCTTGTGGTCCGAAAAATACGGTATTAAAGTGAAAAAAGAATATAGAACTTACCAATTTTGTTTTTCATCTATGCTCCTATCATCGAAATCAGGCACAAACTTCGTAATAATTTCTTGCCACGCTGTAGTCATCGCTTTTCATATCCCAAATAACGGGACGACTTTCCACTTCACTTATAAATCTTCTGTGTTGATGAACTCTAAACTCATGGCTGCTCTGTGTGGAGAACCACTGGGCTCAGCAACGGCTGCCTGTCTGTTGGCAACCCTGCACTGCTGTGTCTGTGATCGGTGTCCCAGTGTGAACACTCCGATTGATGGGGAGCTCGTGAATGAGTCGTTCAAATGAACGCTTCACTTCCGTGAAGTGTGAACTAACCACTCAATTTCAATGAACTGGTACTTCAAACTCTTCACAGATAGCACACTCCACACTTCTTTCTAGTTCACTCACTCTCTTCCCCTCTCCCTCTCCCACTACATCGGCGCTACGTCACTCATCCTCCCTTCACTTCAGTCCTCCCTCTGCTGCCTGTCGACCAATCATGCGGTGTTTGTGGGGAACGATAGGTTTATGAGGGGTCGGGGTGGTGAGGGGCGAGGGGAAGGCAACGTCAGCTGCTTCCTGCAGTGCTGACATCATTACCCGTGACTATTTGTGCAGTTAAACTTCGCGTCTACGGGTAGCCTACCGTTGGCAGCGCTTGCAGACAAATGAATATTAAAGATACAAACGAAGGGGCTGGCTGTGTGAGCACGCACAGCCAACATGAAAATAAAAGGTTCGTTAATAACACTGAAAGAGGGATTTCACCTGAAATCGTACCAATGACTACAGGTGACAGTTTACGTTTTGAATCTGGAGGGTTATTATTCTCAACAAAAATAAAATCTACAGGAAAACTTCTGAATAATTACTTAACGTAGGTATATAGACTGTGACAGTGGTAAACATACTCATTCTATTTTGGATTAAATTTTACAAGGAACATAAAATTGGACTGCATTTCGTTGGTAGCCCTATTTTTCAGTTCATGAATACAACAAATAATATTTCATTTGGCAGATAAAGGCTTTTTTGGACGCTTCATGAGAAAATTTCGAGCAAGATTAAATGTAATACCTTCTTTACATGTGACAGGCTTCTCTGTTTATCTTTTCTTTGTCCCCTTCGACCGTGTTCTATTTAAGATAACTCTGACGCTGTAAGAGCGTAAAACGTTGCGTTCACGTTACTGCATAGTTCGGCCATCTGTTGGTAAAATTATGAAGTATTACGAAGCTTCATGTACGAGCGAGGCGAAGCGAGCGTAGCAGCGGCTGAGCGGCGAACTGGGCAACTTCGACAGGCTTCCGTACTTCACGAATGAACTACTTCATTTGAACGCTTCACGGCAAAGAGTGAAATGAATGAAGTAGTTCACTGGAATGAACGAGTTCGACCCATCTCTAGGTCCATACAAGCTAATGCATGTCCGGCGGTGACCGCAGCGAACACAGTGTCGGTGTCCGTCACATGTGGCGAGGGTGAGTCACTGCTGGGTCACCTAGACTCGGTGACTCAGTGCAGTGTCCCGGTGTGAATGCTCCAATTCAAACGAATGTATCTCTATCAGTGACCGTCACAAGTGTCCCAGTGTGAAACGAGCCTTAATTATGTTACTGGTAGAGTACGCAAATCTCTTCTATTCAGGAATTGCTGGCAGTTGTAAAGTTAGCTGCCCTGATTAGAGCCACTTACCGCACATCTACAGTACATCTCGCTAGGTGGGTGTCAATATAACTTATGGAATAGGAATGATCGTGTTTAAATATACAAGGGCAGTTCAATAAGCAATGCAACACATTTTTTTTTCTGAAACAGGGGTTGTTTTATGCAGCATTGAAGTACACCAGGTTATTCCCCAATCTTTTAGCTACACAACACTATTTTTCAACGTAATCTCCATTCAATGCTACGGCCTTACGCCATCTTGAAATGAGGGCCTGTATGCCTGCACGGTACCATTCCACTGGTCGATGTCGGAGCCAACGTCGTACTGCATCAATAACTTCTTCATCATCCGCGTAGTGCCTCCCACGGATTGCGTCCTTCATTGGGCCAAACATATGGAAATCCGACGGTGCGAGATCGGGGCTATAGGGTGCATGAGGAAGAACAGTCCACTGAAGTTTTGTGAGCTCCTCTCGGGTGCGAAGACTTGTGTGAGGTCTTGCGTTGTCATGAAGAAGGAGAAGTTCGTTCAGATTTTTGTGCCTACGAACACGCTGAAGTCGTTTCTTCAATTTCTGAAGAGTAGCACAATACACTTCAGAGTTGATCGTTTGACCGTGGGGAAGGACATCGAACAGAATAACCCCTTCAGCGTCCCAGAAGACTGTAACCATGACTTTACCGGCTGAGGGTATGGCTTTAAACTTTTTCTTGGTAGGGGAGTGGGTGTGGCGCCACTCCATTGATTGCCGTTTTGTTTCAGGTTCGAAGTGATGAACCCATGTTTCATCGCCTGTAACAATCTTTGACAAGAAATTGTCACCCTCAACCACATGACGAGCAAGCACTTCCGCACAGATGGTTCTCCTTTGCTCTTTATGGTGTTCGGTTAGACAACGAGGGACCCAGCGGGAACAAACCTTTGAATATCCAAACTGGTGAACAATTGTGACAGCACTACCAACAGAGATGTCAAGTTGAGCACCGAGTTGTTTGATGGTGATCCGTCGATCATCTCGAACGAGTGTGTTCGCACGCTCCTCCATTGCAGGAGTCACAGCTGTGCACGGCCGGCCCGCACGCAGGAGATCAAACAGTCTTGCTTGACCTTGCGGCGATGATGACACACGCTTTGCTCAACGACTCACCGTGCTTTTGTCCACTGCCAGATCACCGTAGACATTCTGCAAGCGCCTATGAACATCTGAGATGCCCTGGTTTTCCGCCAAAAGAAACTCGATCACTGCCCGTTGTTTGCAACCCACATCCGTTACAGACGCCATTTTAACAGCTCCGTACAGCGCTGCCACCTGTCGGAAGTCAATGAAACTGTACGAGACGAAGCGGGAATGTTTGAAAATATTTCACAAGAAATTTCCGGTTTTTTCAACCAAAATTGGCCGAGAAAAAAAAGTGTTGCATTACTTATTGAACTGCCCTCGTAGAATAATAATCTGTTCTACTGCATTTCTTGACTTGTTAAATATCTTAAGTTTTGTTACAGAGGGAGCCAAATTAAGCCTCTGGGCCTCTTGAGAAGTTGGAGGAGCTGGGTGCGAGGTTATACATTTGATACCCCTCATGCTGCGAAACTTATCCCAGCCATTGATAGTGGAGACAATGAAATCGCCATTCTCGAATACATTTTGCTAGCATGTTACATCTGGAGCAGGCTCGTATCTGTCGTAGACTGTTGACAGCTCCACCTGTTGAGCTTTTTTACACAATAGCCCTTTTAACAACTGCGAGTAAATACTCAGTTGCTGAAGCTAAAATAAGCGGAAACTGAAAATAAACACGAGCTCGGTGAAGAGAACTGGACAGGAAAAGCTGGGGAGACAAGAGTCAGCCTGTGAAACGGAAAGCGAGAAGCGCTCGCGGAGGAGGAACTCGCTTTTATCGGGAGAACACTACACCTGCCGTACAGGATGACTGAGAATCAATTGTCCCTACAACAGTGCAGAACAATGTGCAGAGATATACGTAAAATCTGACCATATGCTCTTTTGCGTTTGTATTATTAGTAATTAGCAAGACAAGAATAGAGCAATATAAATCCCTTAGGAATGAAATAAATATCAAGTTATGGGACCCAAGGCGAGATGGCTGCAGGAAAAATGTGGAGACGATAGAAAAGAAATGATCGATCGTCAAGGGAGCCGATTCAGCGTATAGAAAAGTGAAATTAAAAGTAAGGGTGTTAATATTAAGAATGCAATGGGAATTCCACTGGTAAACGCACAAAGGAGAGCGGGTAGATAGAAAGAGTACATTTAGGCCTATGTGAAGGGGAGTACCTCTTTGACACCGGAATTTCTAAATTCATGGGTGGAAGTGCAACCAAACGACTATTCAAATTCGTGATGATGATGATTTATGGTGGAGGGCGCTAAACATCTATGTCATCAGCGCCCTTGCATTAATGTTATACTGAAGAAGATTTTCATAATCTATGGATGGAGATCAATAACTGGAAAACTACGTTTGGTCCCACCACAGGAAATGTAAAGCAACACCAAGAAGGTGAGGTTCAGAAAAGCCCGTAATAAGACCCCAGCGAGACACAGCGGGATAACTAAATGAAATCATGGAGGAAATACCTGTTAAGATGCTGTTAAGAAAGAGACAAATAAGCGTGGCTGGATGACGACTTTGGGAAGAATTCCGGACACGAACAACACTCGCCTCGTTATCAGTTAAAACAGAGGGAAGATCCTGTGGGAGACCAAGTTCAACACTCAGGTCGTCATATAAAACACACTCAGTTAAAGTATGTCGCACTGACAGCTGTGTCCCGCATCTCTGACATACTGGGGGCTCCTCTCGACGTAAGAGGAAGCCGTGTGTCAGTGGGCAATGTCCCACTCTAAGCCGAGTAAGGGCTACTTCTTCACACCGTCGCGAGCGGAAGGAGGTGATCCATGGTCTCACTGAAGTCTTAATGGGACGCAGTTTATTGTTCCTCACTTCCAGCCAATGGGACTCCCACCAACATGTGGCCTTCCTGATCACAGATGAAGTGACAGCCCGCAGAGGGACTGGACAGCTGACAGGAGGAGAAAGGGAGCAAGCCTCCTTAGCAGCAGCGGCAGCGAGTTCGTTTCCCTGGATGCCTATGTGCCCTGCAACACAGCAAAAAATGATTTCCTTGTTTTGCCTGTGCAAGAGAAGGAGAGCGTCCTGCACTTGTTGCTGGGTACTTCTGTCCAACAGCGAGAAGGGATATTTGAGAATCAGAGCAGGTGATAAATTTGTTGTCACGGCGCCGTCTCATCTGCTCCATTGCTCTCAGGATAGCAAACAATTCCACGTAATAAACTGAAAAGTGCTCTGGGAGCCCTATCCTGAGGACAGTGCCAGGGAACACGACACAACAACCGAAAACATCTCTCTGCTTAGAACCATCCACGTAGACGGTAATAAAATCTGGGTGGCTACGTAAAATTTCATTAAATTTAATTTTAAAAACATGGTCTGGGGTACAATGCTTCTCGTAAGCAGCCGGTTCTAAAAGCAATCTAGGCCTTGGTAGCAGCGAGGGACATACCCTACTCCACCCCTGGCTTTGGACCTTAATGCCCCCAATCTGTAATAATTCAAGGCTCTCACTTGCACGGGTCCCAAATGGGCGTTTTGCTTGTGGTCGATGATCGAGCAGACGTTCCTGTGGCGGCTGAACAACGTAACTGGATGCTGGCGATGTAGGAACGGACAGTGCCCTGTATGCTTGACGTACCACGAAAAGGAGACGTCGAATAGACAGCGGAGGCTCACCAGCCTCTGCACACAGACTAACAACAGGGCTCGTGTGATAGGCCCCTGTCGACAGCCCAACACCCTCGTGGTGGACTGCATCCAGCATTTTAAGGTATGAACGCCTTGCTGACCCATAAATCTGGCATCCGTATTCAAGCCAGGGTCTCACGAAGGCCTTATAAAGTTGGAGCAGGCGCGCTCTGTCGGCTCCCCAAGACATGTGACTAAAACATTTAAAGATGTTTAAGGCCTTGAGACATCTCAGTTTCAGTTCTTTAAGGTGTGGCAACCACGCTAACTTCTCATCAAAGATAAGACCCAGATACTTCACCTTTTCCTTAAAAGTGAGATCGCTGTCCCCCAGTTTTAAAACGGGCAAATTAAACAGAGAGCGGGAACGATTAAAAGCAACACAAACTGTTTTCTCTAATGAGAATTTAAAACCTGTGGTGCGAGACCATTCCTCTAACCGTCTGATCTTCAGTTGCAATTGTCGAGTAGCCGTGGCGAGGCTGGAGGATGCACAGAAGATGGAGAAGTCCTCCACAAATAAGGAACATAGTACTGGACGTCGCACTGTGGTTTTAATACTATTGATTGCGATGGCGAAAGCCGTGAGACTTCAAACACTCCCTTGAGCGACACCATTCTCCTGATTAAAACGGTCAGACAAGACATTCCCAACCCTTATCTAAAATATCTGTCCGAGAGGAAGGACCGTATGAAGGTCGGTAGACGTCCACGGAACCCCACTGGTGAAGCTGCGACAAAATGTTATGCCTGCAGGTAGCGTCATAGGCCTTTTACAAATCGAAGAAAACACCGATAAGGTGTTGCTTACGAAGCAAAGCTTGTTGAATTGCAGTTTCGAACAGGGTCAGGTTATCGAGAGTGAAGCGATACCTCCTGAACCCACACTGGGAGAGACTGCGTAGGGACCTGATTTCCAGAACCCACACTAAGCGCCGATTGACCATACGCTCCAGTGTCTTTCCTATGCAGGTTGTCAGGCTAATATTACGATAACTAACAGGGTCTGTCCGATCCTTTCCTGGTTATAAAATTGGGATTAAAAAAGATTCCTTCCACGACTTGGGAAAGTCGCCAGTTATCCAAATTTTATTGAAGAGCGGAAGGAGGACTTCCTTCGACTGTCGGTCCAACTGTTGTAACGTGCTTAGGTTATCTGGTCGTTTCCAGGGGTCGTATCACAAGCAACTGACAATGCAGAATCCAGCTCCCACAGAGAGAAAGGCTGGTTGTATTCTTCCATGTTGGTGGAACAGAAATCAAGATCAGCCTTCTTCTGTGCCTCCCAATATTGACGGAGGGTGGGATCCTGGCTGGAATCGGTCGTAATGGATTTATATGATTCAGCCATTGTCTGAACTATATTCGTTGTCGATGTTACAAGAGACCCCTGTATTCATACAGCTACTATTCGCGGTCGAGAGTTGTGCCTTGAGATGCTCCTAATGGCTTCGCATACTTTGCATGTGGGTGTGGACCTATTGATGGAGTTCAGGAACTCTTGTCAAGACCTCTGCTTACGCTCCCGAATTATTCTCCTCACCTTTGCACGCGCCATTCGAAAGTTTGCAAGATTCTCATCTGTAGGGCACCAATTGAATCTGCGCATTGCTGCCCTCCTGTTCCTGAACGCAAAACGACACCCAAAATTCCTCCTAGGCACTTCTACAGACTGTGGGATGGATGCATCAGCAGCATGGTGAATCATAGCTGTAATGTGATCCACCCACTCCTGGATGCTTCACATTGCTCGAAAACAGCTAAATGCCTGTGAAGCAACCATTTAGCCTTCTTGAATAACCATCTTGGTGGCTTTCTTTCAGGATCTGCTCCATCAGGGAGATGGATCCAGATTGGGAAATAGTCACTACCATGAAGGTCATCGTCCACTGCTCACTGAGCAGTGTCCCTAAGAGCAGGCGAGCAGAAGGAGAGATCTTTGGCTTTAGACGAACCTGTAGTGGTGCTAAACTGTGTGGCTTGATCCATGTTCAGTGTAAGATCTGTTATGTGTATCCTCAAGTACCCGACCACTGGGGCATGTGGTGTTAGAACTCTATAGTTTACTGTGGGCATTGAAGTCCCCCAAAAGGTGAAAGGGTCAGGGTAGTTCATCAAGAAGATGAGTGAGGACTCCACTATCAAGAGGCTCATGAGGCGGTAAATACACAGAGCACACTGTGATGTCAACATGGGCCACTATCCGAACAGCAACTGCTTGTACTGTTGTTGCTAAGGGAATAGGTGAGGAGTGAAAAGTGTCCTTTACGAACACTGCAACCCCACCTTTTGCCCTGTCACCGGTAAGGTCGTCGTTTCTATAAAGGTGATAACCTCCAAGTACAGGTGTGTCAGTCTCTTTAAAATGAATCTCTTGAAGGCAGAGGCAAAAGGGTCTGTCCTGTACAAGGAGTCTCAGTTCTGCCAGACGAGTCCTGTATCCATTTATATTCCACTGAATTATGGGAGCCATTCAATCAATGTGGTCTTGATTTAGCCCTGTCTTTGTGCCAAGGTGGTGAGGCGCTTGTAGATTGAAGCAGGGTTCTGGGGCTGACTGGGTCTGGTGATGAAGCATCAAACTCCATGATGTCCTCATCATCTGCCAGATGTGCCAGAATGATGTCTGATGGCGTCCTGGTCAGCTTTCAACCTATATGTTGGAATCCTTTCCCTGCACCCTTTCCCAGCAAGGATGAGGGGGAAAGGGGGCGCTGAGAGCCACCTTTCTTTAAAGAAACTTGGCGCTGAGGGACACTCTGCTTTTGGGGTGCCTTCGGGCTGTGCAGTGTGGAAGCATTACTGGTCTCTTCCATTGTAGCTGTTTGAATCGCTATGTCTTTCACTTTACTTTGGCACATGCAGGTGCAAGTACAGGTGCCAGAGGTGGATAAGGGAACACTGAACTTCGTCAGAGTCGAATCGTCGACCTTAGTAATAAGTTTCTGAACCAAAGAAGCATAAGAAGTGGCAAAGACAGGGGGCTTTCATCGCCTGATAGTCCTTTTTGGCTTCTGCATATGCGTTCTGCTTAGTCACTTTGATTTCCTGAATTTTGGGTTCCTCTGCGAAACACAGGGCAGGCTTGGCTCCAGAGCCATTAATACTGATTGCTGGAGATGGACAATCAGTCCCAGCTTCATGGGCTGCCTTTCCACACTTCCCACAAGTCGCTTCACCTCTGCAACTCAGCGTTGTATGGCCAAAATGCTGGCATTTGAAGCACTGCACAGGGCTAGGTACATAGGGCTCAACCCTAAGTTGGAGGAAACCTGCCTTGATGTGTTCAGGTAGCGTTGGAGAATTGAAGGTCACAATAAAAATGACAGTCTTCTCAGTCTCTCCATTGCTCTTGCGTGTCCTTTGTTCCACCTCTATGATCCCCTGTGGTACCCATTCTTGTTTGAGTTCAGCAACGCCTAGATCCATAATATCACGGCAGGTTACCACACCTTTGCTGGAGTTAAGGTAGTTATGCAACTCAACAATGATGTCATACTCACCCAATTTCTGTGACTTCTTAAGGAGTTCCACCTGCTTTGCCCAGTTAGTCTCAACAAGCAAGGAACCTTTGCACAACTGCATAATAGACTTTAGGGTACCACCCAGCCCTTCTGAGCCTTTATGGATATAGAAGGGGGACACATTTTCAAACGTCCCATCCTTCCTCTTGGTCACTACAAAGACATTGTGATTCATGACTCCTTGAGCCCTGTTATTGACAACAAGTTGATTATCAGGACGACTAACCTCCCTCATTCTTTTTGATGAATGGGTGTGAGAACTCCCAGGTGGTATACCCTTCCCGCTGGGAGGAGAAAAAGAAGAAGATTTCAAGGGTTACATCTCGGTCCCACGAGCAGCTAGGGAAATAAGGGTCCACTCAGACAGAGCCCCGCGTGCCTGAGTAAGCCTTACACAAATGAGGTGCGGCAGGTTTCCCAGAGGTTGCCCGCTAACGACTGTTCCACCTCAACAGCCATGCATCTCATCAGCGCGCAGCACTCCTTGAGATGGAGTTTTTTTTTATAGAGGTTTATTCCATCCTCGCGATCAAGCCAAGATCCCCATTCCCTCAGGCACACAACGTTCCACTACCACGCCGCACAGTGGTCGCTGAAGCATGCCCAGAGCTTATGGTGACAGGGGACTGGCGGCGCTTACCAGTCCCCAGCTCAGGAACCCCGGGGTCGCCAAGCCCGTACCCAGAAAATTGATTCCGAGCCCCTGAGGGCTATTCAAATTCGTGTGGAAAATCTATGAGACTGGCGACGTACCATCATACACACAAGTCCAAAGACAGCAAGGGCAGGTAAGTGCGAAAACTACTGAACAGTCAGCTTAACAGCTCACGCACCAGAACAGCTGAAAAGAATAATGTACAGAAGAATGGAAAAGAAAGTGAGAATCGGTTGGATGACGATCAGTTTGCCTTAAGGAAAGGTAAAGGCACCAGAGAGGCAGTTCTCACGTTGTGTTTGATGATGGAAGCAAGGCTGAAGAAAAATCAAGATACGCTCACAGCATTCGTCGACCTAGAAAAAGCGTTCGACAATGTAAAATCGTGTAAGATGTCCGAAATTCAGCGAAAAATAGGAGTAAGCTGTAGGGAAAGGTGGGTAATATACAACACGTACAAGAATCAAAAGGCAACAGTAAGATCTGAAGACAAAGATACAAGTTCTCGAATTAAAAAGGGTGTAAGACAGGGATGCAGTCTTTCGACATTACTGTTCAATCTATACATCGAAGAGCAATATTGCTAATAACAGATAGGTTCAAGACTGGGATTAAAATTCAGGGTGAAAGCATATCAGTGGTAAGATTCGCTGATGACATTGTTATCCTCTGTGAATGCGAAGAAGAATTACAGGCTCTGAGTGAAGGCTTCCACGACCAGATGACATTGCTACTGGCAAACGTCTCAGAGTATAAGGTCGTGATCCACGAAACTCTTTCGTTCCTGACGTTTCGTCCAGAACTGCGGTGAGCATCTTCAGAGGCGTTGTTCATCCGCTGAGTCTTGGCGAGTGACGGGTCGGACGTCTGAGAGCGGCAATCTACTGCAGAAAAAGGGACATGGCCAGAGTTACACGTGATCAGCAGACGTCAGTGATCTTTACACTGTATAGATGTTGAACTTCAGCTGTCTGATCGTGCCAGCCATAGATGCTCGTACTACGTTTCTTGCCAAACTTCAACATGACTGCTGGGAAATGTCACTAGAACACGAAAAGAAAGTTCTTTTCTATTCCGCTCCGACATCAGCCTGCTACGACTCATGTTGACACACATTTGAAAACAAAAAAATCAGTATGCAATTCTTTGTCATGTACAGACCGATGGAAATTTGTTTGCCAAACTACATGGCGGACGTCGCAAAGCACATGAATCTGAAGACACACAGCAGTTCTATGCTCAGAGACCAGACTTCTACATCCCAGGCTGAACAGAGATCACTGGCAGAGATGATCCTTGTCAAAGATATAACGTAACTTTGGATTGTCGCCTTGTCAAAGATAAAAAGACTGTTTAGCGATTATGCAGAGCAAAAGTTTCATCGTCTCTTCTTTCCTACTAAAATTGTCCCTATTTTTATACACTGAAAAGCCAAAGAAATAGTTACACAAGCTAAGATGGTGTAGAGCCCCCGCGAACACGCAGAAGTGACGCTACCACCACGTGGAATGGACTCGACTAATCTCTGAAGTAGTGCTGTAGGGAACTGTCACCATGAACCCTGCGGGGCTCTCCATAAATCCGTAAGAGTATGAGGGAGTGGTGGTCTCTTCTGAACAGCACGTTGCAAGGCACCTAGATATGCTCAATAATGTTCATGTATGGGAACTTTGGTGGCCAGAGGAAGTGTTCAACTCAGAAGAGTGTTTCTGGAGCCGCTCTGTAGCAATGCTGGACGTGTGGGGTGTCGCATTGTCCTGGTGGAATTGTCCAAGTTCGTCGGAGTACACAATGGGCATGAAAGGATGCAGGTGATCAGACAGGATGCGTACGTACGTGTCACCTGTCAGGGTCGTAGTTAGGCTTATCAGGGGTCCCATATCATTCCAATTGCGCGAGCCCCACAGCATTACAGAGTCTCCACCAGCTTGAACAGTCCCCTGCTGACATCCAGGGCCCATGGATTCATGAGGTTGTCTCCATACCCGTATACGTCCATCCGCTCGATGCAATGTAAAACGAGTCTCGTCCGACCAGGCAACATGTTTCCAGTTATCAACAGTCCAATGTCGATGTTGACGGGTTCAGGCGAGGCGTAAAGCTTTGTATTGTGCATTCATCCAGGACACACGAGTAAGCCTTCGGCTCCGAAAGCTCATATAGATGATGGTTCGGACCCTGGCACTTGTTGGCCCAGCATTGAAATCTGCATCAATTTGCGGGAGGGTTGCACTTCTGTAACGTTGAAAGATTCTCTTCAGTCGTCGCTGGTCCCGTTCTTGCAGAATCTTTTTCCGGCCTCAGCGATGTCGGAGATTTGGTGTTTTACCGGATTCCTGATATTCACGGTACACTCGTGAAACGATCGTACGGGAAAATCCCCACTTCA
This sequence comes from Schistocerca serialis cubense, assembly GCF_023864345.2. Lineage (NCBI taxonomy): Eukaryota > Metazoa > Arthropoda > Insecta > Orthoptera > Acrididae > Schistocerca > Schistocerca serialis. The sequence goes on from NC_064639.1 coordinate 1,129,284,993, forward strand.
TCGTTACCTCGGAGATGCTATGTCTCATCGCTCGTGCGCCGACTATAACACCACTTTCAAACTCACTTAAATCTTGATAACCTGCCATTGCAATAGCAGTAACCGATCTAACAAATGCGCCGGACACTTGTCTGCCTCTTTAAATATCTCTGTATTTGAATACGCATGCCTGTACCAGTTTCTTTTGCGCTTCAGTTTATATTTCAATGGATTCTCTACGTAGCTGTGGATAACTGTTCGTCGTCGTAGATAAAATTTTTGTTTCAGAACACTTCGCGACTTCCTGACTGAAGAGCATGCTCCATACAGCTGATTTGTCTATGTTCCCTAGTTGGCAGAGACTTTTGTGTTCCTCTACCCGTGTATTCTCTCTTCTCTTGGTTGCTCCAATATAAACTTTACCACACGCCCATGGAATTTTATACGCTCTACATGCTGACAATGGAGGGCATTTGTCCTTTACGGATCGGAGTGCATGACGTATTTTCTTTGTTGGTCTAAAAACCGGCCTAATGTTATGTTTCTGTGAAATCTTTCCGACCCGATTTGTTACATTTGCAATACAGGGGACCGAAACTGAATTCTTCCATCGTTGTTTTTCATGCTTGACCTTCGGCCATTCGTTATTTGGTCGTAGAGTCCTGTTTACTTCTTTCCCAGAGTTGCCATTTTCCTCGAAAGTCTGCTTTAGATGTTTTAATCCGGCGTCCGGATATGCCGGCGTGCATATTCTGTTGGCTCTATCGACAAGAATTTTAAGGACACCGTCTTTTGTTGTGGGCTGTGTTAAGAGATATTATGTAAATTCTGACGGTGTGCAGTACTTTTCGAAAAACCTAATGTTTCAAACTTCCATTAATCAGCCTCATAACTAGAACAACCCCGAAAGTTACTTTGTTGTCAATTTCTATTTCCATAGTGAACTGGATATCTGGATTTATTTTATTTAGAAAATCAAAGAAATACCTCAAAGCTTTTTTACATTGTGGCCAGACCACAAACGTGTCATCCACAAACCGATGCCAGCGAGATGCTAACGAAGCAAAAAGTTTGAACCTTTTAACTTTGAACCTTCCTACTGAATAGAATGGATAAAGTTATGGGGGAAGAATATAATATGAGAATTAATAAAGCAAAAACAAAAGTAATGACATGCGACAAAAAAGATCAAGTGAAAGTTCAAGTTCATGTAGGCAATGAACTGCTTGAACAAGTTGATAAATTTACTTATCTGGGCAGTAATATTACCAGAGATGGAAGGAGCAAGGCTCAAGCAAAGACTGCTTTTAAAAAGAAGAAAAATATCTTAACATCTAAGAGCATCATCCTTGAAATCAGGAAATGATTTTTCAAATCATATGTGTGGAGTGTGGCATGCTATGGGTGTGAAACATGGACTCTCGGGACAGAGGAAGACCAGAAGCTAAATTCTTTTGAAATGTGGTGCTATAGACGCATGCTCAAAATAAAATGTATCGACAGGGTCACAAACGAAGTGGTTCTGGAAAGAGCAGATGAGAAGAGAAGCTTCTGGAGTTTCATTGTTAAAAGAAGAGTGCAATTTACAGGCCATCTATTAAGACATAAAGGACTCCTGAACACAATCATAGAGGGATATGTCGAGGGGAAAAGACCAAGAGGAAGACCACGGCTGAGGTACATGGATCAAATCGTGAAAGATGTGGGATGTAACACCTATAAAGAAATGAAGAGAAAAGCTGAAAGACGCACAGAATGGAGACAAGTTGTCATTGTAGCTGTTGCAAACCAATCCTTGGATTGACCACTACAGAAGAGAAGAACTTCAAGACAACACAAAAAACTTAAGAAAGATGCTACAGCTGGCGTACTGAGGAAAACAAATAATCTGATAAAGTCATCTACTTCTATTCAAAAAGAAGAAAAAACGAACTTTATTGAAAACTGAAGCTTTGTTTCCTCGCGTTTACGACCTACCAAAATTCATAAAATTGATCTGCCTTTGAGACCCATTGTTAGTGCTATTAATTCTCCCACGCATGAAATAGAAAGATATTTGGCAACTCATTTACAACCATTTATTGGGAAAACTGACTCGTACACAAAAGACTCTAGAGAAGACTGAAGGGCTAATTGTGTCTCCTGAGGATATTTTTGTAAGTTTCAACATGATGTCTCTTTTCACTATGATCCCAGTCAACGAAGTTATGATTTTTATAACGGATATTTTTCCAGGCGATCTGTCTGTTCTTTTCAGAGATTGCCGTTTTTCCAGTCAGTTCCAGTGTGATGATAAACTTTATGAGCAACTTCATGGTGTAGCCATGTGCAACGTTTTACGTCTTGCAACAGCTAATTTCTGTATGGAGAAATTCGAATAGTCAGCTTTAGAAAAAGGATACAAGAAACCATCTCGCTGTTATCACTTTGTGGATGACACATTTGTGGACTGGCTACACGGTAAAAAAGCTATGAGGGAATTCTTTGGTTTTTTAAATAGAATAAATCCAGAAATACAGTTCACAATGGAAATAAAAAATGACTGCAAAATACCTTTCTTGGATATTTCAGTTTTGAGGCAGAAAGATGGAATTTTGGAACATTACGTTTTTCGACAAGTAACACATACAGGGAGATATTTACATAATTACTATCCATAACAAAAGATAGGTGCCTTTAAAATTCTTGTCAATAGAGCCAATAGAATTGGCACGCCGGAATACCCAGACGCCGAATTAAAACATCTAAAGATGGCTTTCGAGAGAAATGGTGACTCGGGGAAAGAAGTAAACAGAACTCTACGACCAAATAACTGAAGGTCGAAGGACAAGCACGAAAAACAACGATGGAAGAATTCAGTTTCTCTCCCTTTTATTGAAAGCGTAACAGATCAGATGAGAAAGAGTTTACAGGAACACGACATTAGACCAGTTTTTAGACCAACAAAGAAAATATGTCAGGCTCTCCGATAAGTAAAGGATAAACGCCCTCCTCTGTCAGCATGTAGCGCGTATAAAATTTCATGTGCGTGTGGTAAAGTTTATATTGGAACAACCAAGAGAAGAGCGAATACACGGCGAAAGGAACACAAAAGTCTCTGCTTATCACCCGTAACTTCGGCCACGCCCCTTTTTCTGCAGTATATATGTCGCCCTCAGGCGTCCGACATGTCAATCGGCAAGACTCAAGGGAGGGGTAACGCCCTGAAGACGTCCAGCGCAGTTTTGGACGAAACGTGAAGAACAGAAGAGTTTCGTGGACAACGACCTTATCGAAAGATTTACCAGCATGAATTACAGGATCTGTGGGACGGAATGAACAGTCTAATAAGTACAGAATATGGACTGAGGTAAACCGGAAAAAGACAAAGGTAATGAATTGTAGCAGGTATGAAAACAGCGAGAAAGTTAACATGAAAATTGGTAGTAACGAAGTTAAGAAATTATGCTTCCTTGGTAGCAAAATTACCTTTGACAGGCGAATGAAGGAGGACATAAAAGCAGACTAGCACAGGCAAAGAGAAGTCTACTTGTATCAACTTGTATCAAACATTGGCGAGAATTTGAGGAGGAAATTTCTGAGGATGTACGATTGGAGCACAGCATTGTATGGTAGTGAAACATGGACTGTGGGAAAAACCAGAAGAGAATCGACGCGGTTGAAATGTGGTTACGGGGGCTGGTGAGCCGGCCAGCCAAAATGTTGTTTTCAGGCGGTTTCCCATATCCCATTAGGTGACGACGTTTCGCCTCAGATACGTGTTAAGCAAAGGTTTAGAAAACGTTCGCACATGAAAATAGATTTACTCTAAACGCAGAAAGTTAGGAAACATAAATTCCGTCCCAGGTGGCGCCACGAACTACCACCAAGATTGCCTCGACCTATATAACAACGCCGACGCCGTAGGTGAAAACGGGAAAAAGCAAAAGAGGGAGAAGAAGAAGACAACGAAGACAGTAGAACCTCTAGAGGAGTGGATGAAGACACAAACAATGATAAGTGTACAGAAGCATGGTCGTGCCAATACCAGAGACACAGGTATAAAACAGAAGAACAGCCCACAAGAGAAAGCAGCCCCGTAGCTGGGGTCCAATAGCTGGTGTAGAGAGCAGTTAAAGACGACATTCACTGTAAACACATCGCTGGATGTGAGATGCAGGGTCGGCCTCCTCGCGAACAGACCGCCACCAGAGGTTTTGCCCACGACACCCGACGCGCTATCAACGCCCTCGATGTTGTTCGAATAATTGCGAGCTCCATTTATTGTCTGACGGTGATATCAAAATTGCAGTTGGCGTTAGTTGAAGATGATTCCTGTCATCAACACACTGTTATCCGCAGCAGTAGATCTGTTGGTGTTGGCTTTATCCCGATCGAGGTACTCACGCAACTCACTTGACACACGAAAAGCGCAGAATCCCATTGTGCTGATATCTCGCGTCGGGGCACTCCTGCGTTCCAGTGTCAGCAAGGTGACACTCTGAACTATTGCTCGTGGTGACGGCAATTCTTTCTCCAAAACACAGCAACTTTTTCTAACTCAGTTTCTTGCAACTACTGTATGTTTTTGTATATGTGTCTGTAAAGTCATGCTGTCACTGTCAGAAGGGCAAATCTCACCCTTTAAAGCAACTGTTTCTCGCAGCACGTTGATTATTCATTGATCAACGTTAGAAGTCTAAAAATAATGGAAGGACAGTTCCATATTAATAGGCGTCTCGCTCAATCGTCTCGACTGCACATTATCATTCATCAGGCCACAGTTGCAGCAGCAGAATTTAAACAGATGCTGCTGAATTCCAAATCGCTACGTGTGTCATATTCATACAAGGGTACGAATTTGTGAGTGGGACTGTGATAAATATGCAATTTGGGCAGCTGATGGCAATATTTGAAACCTCAACTTCAAGTTACAGTTTGTAATCTCACGGTGAATTTACTTTTGGGACCTTGAGATGGGAATGGTTACTTTTAATTGATACACCGGGCGTCCCAGAAGTCTGATTAAAAACATTCATAACGCGTAAAATATGACACATAGACAAGTAATTTTTATCTTGAATTGCAAGTGACTTATTCAAGTTTTTTTGTACGAGTACATGCATACCGCTACTTTGTTTGTTAAGGGCTCAGTGACGTAACAACAGCGGAATTCGACACCATTTGCAAACAACATGTACTCAAACCACGAGAAAGCCCAATGTGTCTTCTTGTGCGCACGGAAGAGTTGGCTAGGGTGCACTGACGTCTCCGGAGGGTCTGCGGACTGACTTCTTGGGACTTCTCACGAAGGCATCTCTCACCGTCTGAGTTGTGTGCGCACTTGATGCAGGCCTACCTATTCTAGGGAGATCACAGACGCCCTCTGTTTCCTTAAACTTTGCATACCACATCTTGGTGCTTTAACACCTGGTGACTGCCTATGGTATGCCGTCTAGAATTTTCTCTGGACTGTTTCTGATGACTCCGTTTCGTGATACCAGAGGACACATTGAGCTTTCTCCCGCGGTCAGATTCCGCTGTTCAACACAAACAAAGTGACAGTAAGTATGTGTGGTCACAAGGACTTGAATATGCCACATGCACTTCAAGATAAAAATTATTTGTCTATGTGTCATATTTTATGCCCTATGAGTGTTAACGAAGGGAAGATTTCTGGGAGACACGGTATTTCTTGCTCAACATAGTATCAAAATTTATGTCTGCCATGAGACTTTAAAGTAGACGTGTTGATTGATTCAAAAGACCTGGAGATGAATCCTGTCGCAGTGATTTAGTTTACAGCAGGACAGCGCCCGTCTACGCAATATTGTGAGTGGAACGTAAAAAATATTACGATCCTCATAGTGAAAGTTTCTAGGGCGTCTGTTTCACAGTTCATGTTTTGCATCATGTAACTTTGCACTTTTTTCGAAAGATAAATGAACACTTATGAGCAAAGCCTTTTTAATATGACAGTGAGGTACGAGAGATGAAAACAAAGTAATTGAGACACCAAGCAAAAGATATAGCAGGTTCGATGGTAATGACTATGTGCAAAAGCAATTAAAGGTCATTCTAAGCTTTTATTTGTTGCTTTCCAGTCGTATGTGAAAAATAAAATATCGGTGTTGCCGATGATATTAGAGAGTAGGGCCCTCAGCTGAAACGTCTGTGTAGTACACAGAACAAAATGCTGGCGTCACGGCAGGCGCAAGGCAGACTGTTCGTAACCGTACAAGTATGAAGCTTTACGTCAAGCTCCATATCTGCTGCATGGGTATGACATTCCTTTTTCTTTGGCGTTTGAATGGTTTACCTCTAGGATGACGGTTGTTGTCCATACGCGAAGCGAGTCTTTACAAGCGCCAAGTGTTCCTACATATAACGGGCGCTCGAAAAGAAACGAGCCGGAGGCATAATTACAAAAACCAGTACCTGCATGTTAGAAGTACTGACCCTGGATGTTGAGAACTTGTCCCACTGTGACACATGACGCTGTGTTACATGAGCACTTTTCGTGAAGGTGTCCACTCTCCACACACAGTCACCAACCGCCTGGAATATCCACGGTGTTTATGCCTTCTTTCCACATAAACCACTTCGTTCAATACAGTCCTTGATGATCACATTCCATGTTGTCCACTCACGTAATAACGGTAGTTAGAAACATGGGCTGCACTGCCCAGAGATTATACTTCTAGTGATTGTCCTGACACCTACCAAAGTACTACTTGCAACGTAATTAGTCAAGTGGCGCATCATAAATGATGGGGAAAATTAAAGGGTAAATCAGTATGATACACCCATCGTATGTTGAGATAAGCTTTGAGAACTATTTCACGCATGAGGCTGTTATTATTATCGTAACGTTCATCCAAACTTCAAAGATGACCAAAAATCATATCTCTTACGGCTTGGCGTCACTTTCTACATTCTTTGTTATTTTAGATAATTTTATTAGTTATCAGTTTTCAGTCAGCCTTTGTTTGTTATGGAACTAACTACTTCCTCCTGGTATCTCCATTCAGTCCATTTTACATAGACAGTTCATTTATCTTAATGCTTTTATACTCCACGAACGGTTTTACACGGAATGGCGGCCGGCCGGTGTGGCCGTGCGGTCTAGGTGCTTCAGTCTGGAACTGCGTGACCGCTCCGGTCGCAGGTTCGAATCCTGCCTCGGGCATGGATGTGTGTGTTAGGTTTAAGTGGTTCTAAGTTCTAGGGGACTGATGACCACAGATGTTAAGTCCCATAGTGCTCAGAGGCATTTGAACCATTTTGAACGGAATGGCGAAGGGTGTTTCGGCCCAGCACTACCAACTTTCTGTGCTATTTTATTTGCGTCTTGAATGAGGGAGAAATGACTGTCTACATGCCTTGATATGACGCCTAAGCTCTCATGCTGTTATCCTACGTAACATGTACAATGAGAATGACAAACGTTTTAGACAGACATCTTCTAATACTGGTTCTTAAATTAAATAAATTAATTACTATAGCTATATGAATTTTGGACATCTTTGAAGAGTGAATGCATATGGTAATAATAATAGTTATTACTAATTTCACTAATAATAATTAAAGCTTTGATATTTTTTCTGTTTTCCACCATCTTTTTTGTTTAGAATATGAAGTATTTCTCTTAATATCGACAGCCCTCTTCTGGTTCTCGCCTAAATCTTCCTGTACCGTGCACAGCGTTTCCATCCAGTGTTCCAGGCAGTATCATTCCATACTGAAGATCGTTCTTAGCAAGTGTGTCTTCTTTCATTACAATTTCTTATAACGTCTCATTTCCTAGTCTCTTTTTATAGCTTACAAATTGTACCTCCATCCAGCCTCCAAAGTTTCTAAATGCTGATTTTCACGTCTGTATGACATTCGTGATTCAACGCCACATAATGCTAGGTTCAATACGAACGTTCCGTTAATCTACATGTTAAAGTGCAGTCTACGTAAAAATAATTCTTTTCGCCATACAAAAATTTCCTTACGATTAATTTGGTTGCCTTTATGTCTTCATTGTGCCTAATGTCACAATTATTCTGCACCTCGAGTACTTAATTTTTTTTTAATGGTCTTCATTTCTCTGCCAAATTCCATATCTATCTTCCTGTTCTATGTTGCAGTTACCGTCTACTTAATATTTACCTTTTCCACATATTATCACCTAGATACTCATTTTCATCTAATAAAATCTTGTCACCAACGAATAGTAAATGGCTGATTTTTTTATCAGTCACTATCATGACTTCTTTGAGAATAACTTAACATTATTTCCAAACAAATGCCGACCGAAATGTGTGATAAACAGCACCTTTGTTTTATGAAGGTGTTATTTTTACTTTTCACTGTTAATTCTTCATTAGATTTTTACTTTTATTTCTTTTATTATGAACTCGTTCTTAAGATATTTTTCATCAATTATTCATAACAATAATTTTGCTCCATCCGCTCTTTCCCTTTTTAAAAAAAAAAATACGAATTGTTTCTTGTCTAGATTTCAGATGTTTCCCGTAATGATTCATAGCAAGTTTTGGCTGATTAATATATAGTTCCAATAAAACTGTACATGTATTTTTTGCAACATTAATTGTTTTTTGACTCGATAAAGAATGAGAATATTCTATGAACCTTAATAATGTAACAAGAATACATTAATCCTCTCTTCCCTTTGTACAGTCCTTTAATGAGTTCAATATGAGTTACATATTTGGACGTTGTATCTATTCCTCATTTGTCTCAGTGTTGATTTCACGTCTTCTCTATAGGCTGGAATTTTCTTTTTAATTTCTGTTAACTTTTCTTGTTGCTCAATTTTAAGGCGATTGGAGTATTTTTTGTTCCATAAAATTGTTCTGCTTAATTCTGTCACTCACTAATCATTTCTTATTTGTATATTAGTTCCCTATCATTTCCGTCTTCTGTCACCCATATTGATTTACGGGTCTTTGCTTCTGCCAATTTAAACCATAGCTTCCTCTCTCTTACACATCTATATTTTGACTTTCCACGGCAAGTATACTTCTTCCACTTAGCCATTTCTATACTGAGTATGTTTTGACAGTTCTATAGCTTCTTTGACCTACCTCTCTGCTAAGACTCTTCCAAGAGGTTCTTTCTTTCACATCTCTCAACATTCGTGTGTAATCCATAACTTAATCCAGTTTTCCTTTATTATCCTATGTCTCATCCGCTACATTCTGCACTCAGCTTTCCCAGTTAAGAGTTCTGATGATTATTGTAGATCTGTCTCAATTGTTTAGGAATTTTGATGGCACAGAGTGTCCTCTTTTATATTTTTACTTCTTTATCGGATTTTTTTATTATCTGCATTTGGATACTTTCTTCACTCTGTTATCTATCTCTGAAATGATAAAAGCCCTGGAAGTACCTAAGCGTTCTGAGGCTTCTCTTAAATCTTTCCTGTATCATAGAGTTGTCAGTTTGATATCGATTTGCGTGATCATAATTCGTTACCGTGGCATCCACATGTAAAACAGTGCTCAGATTTATGAGGCAGGGAGGTGAGTTAGATCCAAATTGAATCTTTAAACCGCATGAACGACCGATGTTCTGGTGCATCGGCCCAGCCTAAGTGTGGTTTTTAGGCGGCTTCCGATAGTAATAAAAATAAATGACATGCTGGTCTCGATCGTAACTTTAGACACAATCATTGAAATACGAATAACGACAGTTCAATGTTCACACAATTCGCGGACACATGGATGAGGTGAAGAGCCACAGGAAGATCATCCAGCCACGGAATTAATTTAATAGCGTAATCATGATTGGAAAACTGCCCATTATTGGTGAATCCTATAACACGGAGGGAAAGGCTGAAGGAAAAGGAAAAGACGACGACTCGCTTAATACAACCAACCCTCACTTTTTACGTTGTTCGTTGTTTGCTTTTCCATTTAGTAAAGAATTCCTTTCGCGGGAATTTACCTATTGTGGATTCCTTTCAATTTCTCCGCCTAGAATATCTGCTGCCGATGCATTAAAGACTCAGACAACTACATTGACGGAAAAAAATCGCTACACCAACAAATAATTAATGTAAAGTAATGAAATTTCTAGGTACCATATTTAAGTGATTAGTATTGTAAGCTCACAGGTTAACGTAAGAGCGAGATAAGCCACTGACAGTGTGAAATGCTGGTACATTAATAGCAGATGGAACTGCCAGGATGTTGAGTGGAAGCATGCATTCTGCTGTACAGGCGCCGAATGTCAGTTTGTACGATGGAGTTCCACGCCTGTTGCACTTGGTCAGTCAATAAAGGGTGGTTAATGCTGGTTGCGGATGACGCTGGAGTTGTCGTCCGATGACGTTCCGTACGTGCTCGACCAGAGACAGATCGGGCGATCGAGCACCTTGTAGAGCATGTTGGGTTACAACAGCGGTATGGTTCAAAACTGGTTCAAATGGCTCTGAGCACTATGGGACTTAACATCTGAGGTCATCAGTCCCCTAGAACTTAGAACTACTTAAACCTAACTAACCTAAGGACATCACATACATCCCTGCCCGAGGCAGGATTCGAACCTGCGACCGTAGCGGTCGCGCGGTTCCGGACTGAAGCGCCTAGAACCGCTCGGCCCCAACGGCCGTTACAGCGGTGTGTCTGAGACTGTAATCCTGTTGGAAAACACCACCTGGAATACTGTTCATGATAGGCAGCGCAACAGGTTGAATCATTAGACTGAGGAACAGACCTGCAGTCAGATTGCGTGGGATATCCACGTGAGTGCTCCTGCTGTCACACGAAATCGTACCCCACACAATAACTCCAGGTGCAGGTCCAATGTCTCTAGCACGCAGACAGGTTGGCTGCTGGCCTTCAACTGGTCTCATTCTAAGCAACACATGGCCATCACTGGGACTGAGGCAGAACCAGCGTTCATCAGAAAACACACCACAGCTCCACCCTGCCGTCCAATGTGCCTTCGCTTGACACCGCTGAAGTTACAAATAGAGATGGTTTGAGCTCAGTGGCTTGGACGCTACAGGGTGTGTGGCTCGGAGCTGTCCTAGAAGTAACCGATTTATAACAGTTCTTCGCCCCACTGCGGTGCCCAATGCTGCTCAGATAGCTGTTGCAGATGCACTACGAAGCGCCACACCCACACGCCGATCACGATGGTCTTCCCTCTCGGTAGTACCACTTGGCCGTCCGGAGCCAGACCTTCCGGCGACCGCACATTCCTGTGACCACAGCTCCCAGCAACCGTGTACAGTGGCTACATTCCTGTCAGATGATGTTCCCGAGCGACTGGAAAAAAGCGCAGGTGAAGCCTTGTAAGAGGTCCGAGCAGATGTAATTTTATGTAAGAGGTCCGAGCAGATGTAATTTCGATGTATTGCTCATGCGCTGCCTGCGATATGCAAGGTATAAGAGAATCGCTGACCAGAGACCAGTGTTGACTGCAGTAGGAACTGTGTAGCTGTAGCAGTAAGTTGTCGCTAGTCTGCAGTCTGCTCTGGTCTGGTCTGGTGTATCGTGTTGGCTGGGCGGGTCGCGGTGCAGCGATGCCGGAGCCTGGATATTATTGTATAAGGTAAAAAGCAGCCTCGCGCATATCTAGTAATGTTATCTCAAGTCGCATGTAAATGTTTTAAAACTCTCGTAATAATAATCTTCCTCATAAAAAGTAACTTTTAACAAGCATTCATTTCAATTTAAACAATTTACTAATTTCTCCCATCCATGATCATCCCGATTATTGCAATAGAAAAATCAGTTGCTCCGTTTCATAAATGACAGATAGGTCGGCCAGCATTGCACAGAGCTGCGCCGGAAAAATTTATTGTAAGAGCAGATATATCCGGCGACTTCATTGAGGTAAGAATTTTTCCTTTTTTCATTCAGAATGATCTTTCAGGGCCATGACGGAGCACTGCTGTCGTCCAAAATTTACCATGTTAAATTCACAGTGAATTCTTGAAAAGTTATAAGTGAGCGACAATTTAATTGAGAGGTTTAGGAATTTTTCTGTTGTGAGGTTACGCTAAATGTGAATGAATTTTGAGCTTAGATTAAATCAGAAAGAATTTTGTGTTGAGGTTAATGTGAAAAGAATTCTGTAGGGAGGTTGCAAATGAGAAAGAATTTTGTTTTGAGGTTACACTAACATTAGAATCATATTCATATTAATTATTTATTTTTATTTTGTGGGGCGGTTACAGCCTGTATATAAGAAGGGTGGAAGGACGGATCCTCAAAATTACAGACCAATATCCTTAACATCGGTTTTTTGCAGGATTCTCGAACATATTCTCAGTTCGAATATAATGATTGTCCTTGAGACAGAGAAGTTGCTGTCCATGCATGAGCACGGCTTTAGAAAGCACCGCTCCTGCGAAACGCAACTCGCCCTTTTTTCACATGAAATCTTGCGAACCGTTGATGAAGGGTATCAGACGGATTCCCATATTCCTTGACTTCCGGAACGCATTTGACTCGGTGCCCCACTGCAGACTCCTAACTAAGGTACGAGCATACGGGATTGGTTCCCAAGTATGTGAGTGGCTCGAAGACTTCTTAAGTAATAGAACCCAGTACGTTGTCCTCGATGGTGAGTGTTCATCGGAGGTGAGGGTATCATCTGGAGTGCCCCAGGGAAGTGTGGTAGCTCCGCTGTTGTTTTCTATCTACATAAATGATCTTTTGGCTAGGGTGGATAGCAATGTGCGGCTGTTTGCTGATGATGCTGTGGTGTACGGGAAGGTGTCGTCGTTGAGTGACTATAGGAGGATACAAGATGACTTGGACAGGATTTTTGATTGGTGTAAAGAATGGCAGCTAACTCTAACTATAGATAAATGTAAATTAATGCAGATGGATAGGAAAAAGAATCCTGTAATGTTTGAATACTCCATTAGTAGTGTAGCGCTTCACACAGTCACGTCGATTAAGTATTTGGGCGTAACATTGCAGAGCGATATGAAGTGGGACAAGCATGTAATGGCAGTTGTGGGGAAGGCGGATGGTCGTCTTCGGTTCATTGGTAGAATTTTGGGAAGATGTGGTTCATCCGTAAAGGAGACCGCTTATAGAACGCTGGTGCGACCTATTCTTGAGTACTGCTCGAGCGTTTGGGATCCCTATCAGGTCGGATTGAGGGAGGACATAGAAGCAATTCAGAGGCGGTCTGGTAGATTTGTTACTGGTAGGTTTGATCATCACGCGAGTGTTACGGAAATGCTTCAGGAACTCGGGTGGGAGTCTCTGGAGGAAAGGAGGCGTTCTTTTCGTGAATCACTACTGAGGAAATTTAGAAGACCAGCATTTGAGGCTGACTGCAGTATAATTTCACTACCGGCAAGACCACAAAGATAAGATAAGAGAGATTCGGGCTCGTACAGAGACATATAGGCAGTCATTTTTCCCTCGTTCTGTTTGGGAGTGGAACAGGGAGAGAAGATACTAGTTGTGGTACGAGGTACCCTCCGCCACGCACCGTATGGTGGATTGCGGAATATGTATGTAGATGTAGATGTAGATGTAGATCTTTCTGCAGTACCACAGAAGAAGGACCCAGCTACTCGTAGCCCTATTACATGACCTCGTTCAAACTCGTTGAGGTGTTGATAGTGGCATTTTTGTCGCCTTAAACTCGTTCTTGACTAAAATCGACTCACCGCATCTAATCGCAAAGGTATCTAACGCACACGATCGCTACGGCGCGTACTTAAAGCAAACCTGATTTGCATTCTCATGCTGAAGCGAAAAACTCTGACTTCGTGGCTTCAGATGTAGATATACGCCTACCAATTTTCGATTATGCCGCACAGCTCCTTCTTCGTGCTGTGATTTTTTTCCGTCAGTGTGTTACACAGATCCTCTTATTCTTCTTCCCCACTACATTTTACAGCTATGATAATTGTAATAAGTTTCTTCGCTAAGAAAACTTGAGAAACAAAACAAACATTACGTTGTACATTCCAAATGCGATCAATTCTATGACGAATAACACAGAGAAAAAGGAAACATTCCAAAGTAAAAAAATTTGAAGATTTAGTTTTATGAATAAATACTAACTTAGGGTACTAATGCAGTGAGGAAACACGTAGTTAGGAAGAGTACGAATTAATGTAATCTGTTGGCCTTGAGAGAAGCTGAAAAACTGTTGGCCGGCCGTTGTGTCCGAGCGGTTCTAGGCGGTACACTCTGGAACCGCGCGACCGCTACGGTCGTAGGTTCGAATCCTGCCTCGAGCATGGATGTGTGTGATGTCCTTAGGTTAGTTAGGTTTAAGTAGTTCTAAGTTCTAGGAGACTCATGACCTCAGAAATTAAGTCCTATAGTGCTCAGAGCCATTTGAACTATTTTTTTGAAAAACTGTTTGGAAAATAGGGAACAATTAAGAGAGAAGGGAATGATGTTGCGATGTTGTGCTTGTTGTTCATAGCCTCCCTCACCTCAAACTCTCTTCCATTTCCATGCCATCTCTCCTCACAAAAAAAGGAAAAAAAGCTATTGAACGAGCCAGTAGTTCATCACCTGTTATTTTTCGGACATTGCGAAACAGAATCAATGTTTGTTCATTCACCATATTTATTATTCATCTAAACTAATTATTGTGATTTCAACAGTCCCAAATAAAAGATTAGAACTTGCCAACAGTCATCGCTAGGATGTACGTGAAGGGTGAGCATGCGTACATGCTAAAAGTGCGTTTAGACTGAGGACTTAACTTCTCGAGACGGTTGCTCCAGGCTGTTTGGTGAGACGACTGTGTCGCCCTTTCATCCACAGAGCGAAACATTGCACGAAGCAGGTACGATAACGATGAATTGTCAGTGTGGGTGATACAGCCGCACACCCGGCTCAGTTGCTTCGCTCTCATAACGCTGCTACATTTGAAAAAAGGAAGGAAAACTGGTCGATGGTGATAGAGCAAGAAATTATTCTTTCTGAAGTGCCAATAAAGAGACCAGTTTATGCAGAAATGGCAGTGAGACCCACTGAAGGCAACACTAGCAACTTCATTATGTGAAATATTACAAAATAATAAGTGCTTATAAATATAGAGTACAAAATTACCAATCCAGTCATCCTGGTTTTTCCTCCACTACTTTTACTTCTTCATGTCCCCACCAGAGTTTCCAGTTTTAATTTTAAAGTTGAAATGGCTGGTGAAGGAAGGATCAGGCTTATTCATTCCCACAAATCCTCCCTTTTACTGTTTCTTTGGTATCTTGTACAAACAGACGAGGCGGATACTTTCGCCCCTGGTGCACTATCTCCCACGCAACATTTACTCTAAGGAGAATGGAAGAGGCGAGTCACTTTCATGCGGCCCAAACTACCTGGTTCTGTGTGTTCCTCGACGTGAAAATGCCTCACGCAATACATTTTTCAGTGAGGACCACTTTTACATTACGCTAGAACGCCTCGCGAAAATGTTGCGTGATATTATTTGATATAGTGTAAATACACCTTAATGACACTTAATAACCTGTAACATATTGTGGGTAATGCTTGTAACTAACTGCACATTCCTATCTTTGTATGAGATTTTGTAACCTATTGTTGTGGTACTGCGTCATGCAATTGCCTGCGGGCTAGATACCATATTTTGTAGTTGTCGATATTTCTTTGCCGAAATTTTCACAGTTGTATTGAAATCAGTAGCACTTTCTAGGAGTGAGAATGCCTCTGTAATATGGAGAGTACATTACGAGGTACGAAAGATGTAGAGGAGAAACACGTGAATGATTTAGGCAATTCAGTGCAGAGGAAGAAGCGAGCTATTCTTATAAGCGGTTGATGCAAGTTTACGTTTTGCCATCTACGGAAAACGGCCACATGAAGCTGATACGATGTCTAGGAGAAGTTAGACGTCCATTTCTCATCCAATTACACTACCGTATCAGAAGTATCTGGACACCTACGTTAAAATGGGGTGTGTCCAACGTATGTCCGCTTCAACTCTGCTGGGGACAATTTCGGTGATGTGTCTGAATGTCTGTGCACGAATGGCAGCCCGTTCTTCCTCAAGATCCGAAACTGGAGAACGTGCTGTATTTGGACGCCCAAGTTTGGATCAAAGTCAGCGTTCTAATTCAGCCCAAAAGTGTTTCAATAGATTCAGGCCTGTACTCTGAGTAAGGCAGTCCATTTCAAAAATGTTCGTGATGTCCTCTTTGCTTTCTCTGCTTCCTTTTTTCTCGCAGTTTCAGATGCTGCCATATGGCAAGACACATCGTCGTGTTGATACAGCCAATCATCGTCGACAAAGCGCTCCTCTACTGTACGCAGTAGGCCTAAACAAGGCTGTAAAATGTGTTCGTGTCCTGAGCGTTTTCTTAAGCGCAATAAGGGGGACCAAACACAGCCACGTAAAACACTCCGTACCATAACTTCGCCTTCTTCTTACTTCACTGTTGGCGCTACTCGTGATGGACAGCGGAAGTTTGTAACATCCACCTTACTAACCGCCCTCTCCCGCTTGCGATATAAAATATGACCGTGGATCGTATGTACGCCTAATGGATTTTTACTAATTGGATAAGGCTATCTTTCCCGAAGAAAAAATACCGGTAAGTAGGAGGAAAGTGTTCGACAGAACCTTCTGACGGAAAAGTGTACTAAAAATAAAAAGTAATTAAACCGAACGGGGTTATATTTAGGAAAAATGAAAATGATTTTGTGCATTCACTCACGAACAACACTGGACAGAAAAGGGGTACCACTTATCATGAATCCAGAAGTTACACTACTGAACGAAAAGGTAATAATTAACGGTCGCCAACCTACTAGGGTAATTTACATCCAAAATCCTGTCCTAGATGATGACAAAGAAAAACATGTATTCTTAAACACTGACGTGGCAACTGAAGGTTGTCACGTTTTCTTGGCACTAATTTTAAGTGAGTATGTAATGATAAAGAAAACAAGTTATGTTTGTCATTAAATTTTGAAAAAAAATCGACTAATGATTTGAAAATACGCAATTAAACTGTATGTTAGTATTGAACTCCGTTACATGAATGATGAGTTTCAGTGGCCTCATCATAACGTTATCAAAGAAATTTAGAAAAAAAGCAAGCACTTTTACTTTGCACTTACTTATTTTGCAAATTGGATTTCAAATTATTGTCTGAACAGCTGAGCCTTTTTTACTGACTTGAACAGAAATAAATAATAGAATACGTACCAAACCAAACAGCCATGTGCTCCAAGCTATATGTAAAATAAATCAAACTTCCGCACTCTTAATTAGAGTTGGATTTTTTTCAGTGATTGATTCTGAAACTTGAAAAATGAAATTCCTTTACTTTACTCATATACTGAAGGCTATGTTGTACGACAGTTAATTGAAAGTAGACTGAGGCTAAAATTCTTAAAAGTGAAATTATTGATTAATAAACTGGCTGTAACTATTCAATTTGTTTCTTATGACACTCGGTTAGCATATAAGGGGAAAAAAAAGGAAGAAGGACCCTGCTTGGTAACAATGTCTGAGGACAATGAGGACACAATCGCCCTGAGTTTAACTGATTATTATTTAAATAAATTTTATCAATCAAGTCACATTCAGTTGTGCTCCTGGGTTAGCCGTTAATACTTTCTACCAATGAACAGTCTTACTTCAGTGCTGTGCACACGACGAAACTCGGAGCCGACGACGAAACTGTGTTGCTGGAACTGCTGTTGTTGTTGAAGACGGTAGCATATTGTGGGGCCACGGCTAATTACAGGAACGGGCAATCGTTCTTAATGCAGCCTCTTCCGCCCGTCCACTGTCCTTCCTCCTGCTACTAGTCATCTGGCCGACGCGCGTACATGATGCCGCCGAAATGGTATACTCTACCGCGAGAGCGTTAACACCACACTTCCGCACACTACAAGCGCTGGAACCCCTCTCCCTCCCTCCGCACAAGAAGTTCCTACCCAAAGATTTTACAACGCACAAGCACTGCTATTATCGTTGCTAGTCGATGCAAATAGCACTTCTTTTGGCTTTTACCCAGAACTTATAAGTTCCACAGTAAGATACAGATAAATAGAATGAAATGTCAACAGACTTCTACCTAAATTCACACATACATACTTATTAAAAGAAAGCATTTAATTGCAAATATTTATACACAATTCAGCAAAAAAATTTTATATATCGGTAGCAGGTACCATGCATCTTGCATTTTCGGTGTTAGAAGTTCTTCAGGCATTCTCCAAACCCAGACCCTTCCAACTGATTGCTACAACTGTAGCGCCACTCACCACGCCGTATCACTCGTTTCCGTTCATCCAGGGTCCAGGTCTGTTCACCACCTCAAGCGCTGCTTAGCATCCACTGCAGAAATGCGTGGCTTACCAGCAGCTCCTCCAGCGTTGACCCCGTTCTTTGTAACTCCCTGCGCGCAGTCACTGTGCTACCTGGACTTCTGGCGGCGCTTTAGAACGAGAGATCCATTCCACTGATTTCATGCGATTTTTTTACAGTCGCTCTCAACAATGCTCGACGGTGGCTGTCCATTAGTATATGAGGTCTGGCTGGTCTTGGTTCAGGTGTGGTTGTTCAATCGACTTTACTCTTCGACTTGGCCAGCTGTAGAAGCATTGAAATGTTCCTGATCGATTTGTTACTCGGGTGACATCCAGTGACTAGTCCACGTACGGAACACTGAACTCTCGTGGCCGACCCATTCTGCTTTTACACCGTCAGGTCTGCCTCTTGTGACATCTACATCTACATCTACATCCATACTCCGCAAGCCACCTGACGGTGTGTGGCGGAGGGTACCTTGAGTGGAAAGAAGGATTGTCGGTATGCCTCTGTGTGGGCTCTAATCTCTCTGATTTTATCCTCATGGTCTCTTCGCGAGATATACGTAGGAGGTAGCAATATACTGCTTGACTCTTCGGTGAAGGTATGTTCTCGAAACTTTGACAAAAGCCCGTACCGAGCTACTGAGCGTCTCTCCTGCAGAGTCTTCCACTGGAGTTTATCTATCATCTCCGTAACGCTTTCACGATTACTAAATGATCCTGTAACGAAGCGCGCTGCTCTCCGTTGGATCTTCTCTATATCTTCTATCAACCCTATCTGGTACGGATCACACACTGCTGAGCAGTATTCAAGCAGTGGGCGAACAAGCGTACTGTAACCTACTTCCTTTGTTTTCGGATTGCATTTCCTTAGGATTCTTCCAATGAATCTCAGTCTGGCATCTGCTTTACCGACGATCAACATTATATGATCATTCCATTTTAAATCACTCCTCATGCGTACTCCCAGATAATTTATGGTATTAACTGCTTCCAGTTGCTGACCTGCTATTTTGTAGCTAAATGATAAAGGATCTATCTTTCTGTGTATTCGCAGCACATTACACTTGTCTACATTGAGATTCAATTGCCATTCCCTGCACCATGCGTCAATTCGCTGCAGATCCTCCTGCATTTCAGTACAATTTTCCATTGTTACAACCTCTCGATACACCACAGCATCATCCGCAAAAAGCCTCAGTGAACTTCCGATGTCATCCACAAGGTCACTTATGTATATTGTGAATAGCAACGGTCCTATGACACTCCCCTGCGGCACACCTGAAATCACTCTTACTTCGGAAGACTTCTCTCCATTGAGAATGACATGCTGCGTCCTGTTATCTAGGAACTCCTCAATCCAATCACACAATTGTTCTGATAGTCCATATGCTCTTACTTTGTTCATTAAACGACTGTGGGGAACTGTATCGAACGCCTTGCGGAATTCAAGAAACACGGCATCTACCTGTGAACCCGTATCTATGGCCCTCTGAGTCTCGTGGACGAATAGCGCGAGCTGGGTTTCACATGACCGTCTTTTTCGAAACCCATGCTGATTCCTACAGAGTAGATTTCTAGTCTCCAGAATCTAGAGGTCAATTCCGCATTCTGCATCTACACAATATTTTGCGAGTGACCGCACGGTGGGTTGCGGAGGGTATGCTATACCACTGCTATACCCTTTCCTGTTCCACTCGCAAATAAAGCGAGGAAAAAACGACTATCTCTGTACCCAGTATCAGTCACAATTTCTCGTATCTTATGCACTCGCAAATAAAGCGAGGAAAAAACGACTATCTCCGTACCCAGTATCAGTCACAATTTCTCGTATCTTATCCTCGTGGTCCTTACGCGACATGTATGTTAGTGACAGTAGAATCGTTCTGCAGTCAGTTTCAAGTGCCGGTTCTCTAAATTTTCAGAATAATGTTCGTTGAAAAGAACGTCGCATTCCCCCCCCCCCCCCCCAGCCATTCCGATTTGAGTTCTCTAACAAGCGTCTCCGTAATACTTGTGTGTTGTTCGAACCTACCAGTAGCAATTCTAGCAGACCTCCTCTGAAGTGATCGATGTCGTCCTTTAGTCCGACCTGGCGTGGATCCGAAGCACTAGAGCAATACTCAAGAATAGCTCGCTCTAGTTTCCTATATGCTCATTCCATTTCACACGCCCAGATATTTAAACGACGTGATTGTGTCGAGCAGGGCACTACTAATGCGGTATTCGAACATTACGGGTTTGTTTCTCCTACTCATCTGCATTAACATACATTTTTCTACATTTAGAGCTACCTGCCATTCATCATTATTTAGGGGTGTCCAGGTATTTTTGATAACATAGTGTACGTGGACTAGTCACATGGTATCAAGTACCGTAAACCGGGGTAGGCGACAAATGACCACGCTGACGAAAGCGCAAATGTACAGGGTGATTCGAAAAGAATACCACAAATTTAAAAATGTGTATTTAATGAAAGAAACATAATATAACCTTCTGTTATACATCATTACAAAGAGTATTTAAAAAGGTTTTTTTTCACTCAAAAACAAGTTCAGAGATGTTCAATATGGCCCCCGCCAGACACTCGAGCAATATCAACCCGATACTCCAACTCGTTCCACACTCTCTGTAGCATAACAGGCGTAACAGTTTGGATAGCTGCTGTTATTTCTCGTTTCGAATCATCATTGGTGGCTGGGAGAGGTGGCCGAAACACCATATCCTTAACATACCCCCATGAGAAAAAATCGCAGGGGGTAAGATCAGGGCATCTTGGAGGCCAGTGATGAAGTGCTCTGTCACGGGCTGCCTGGCGGCCGATCCATCGCCTCCGGTAGTTGACGTTCAGGTAGTTACGGACAGATAAGTGCCAATGTGGTGGCGCTCCATCCTGCTGAAATATGAATTGTTGTGCTTCTTGTTCGAGCTGAGGGAACAGCCAATTCTCTAACATCTCCAGATACTGTAGTCCAGTTACAGTAGCACCTTCGAAGAAAAAGGGACCAAAAACTTTATTGGCTGAAGTGGCCCAGAAAACGTTCCCTTTGCACAAACACCCATCCTCTGTAAACTGTTTATACCAACGTTTAATACACCACCTATCAGGAGGTTTAACACCATACTTCGTTCGAAATGCACGCTGAACAACTGTCGTCGATTCACTTCTGCCGTACTCAATAACACAAAAAGCTTTCTGTTGAGCGCTTGCCATCTTGGCATCAAATGACGCTGACGCCTAGTCAACAGCGCCTCAAGCGAACAAATGTATAACTAAATGAAACTTTATAGCTCCCTTAATTCGCCGACAGATAGTGCTTAGCTCTGCCTTTTGTCGTTGCAGAGTTTTAAATTCCTAAAGTTGTGGTATTCTTTTTGAATCACCCTGTATATTGGAGTAAACCGCTCGTGACTCACTGGTCTTCGCAAGCAGATATGTCATTCTCAAACAGAAACTAATCTCAACTAAACGGTATTTGTACACCGCAGCATGGCACTGCAAGTATATCTTCACTGTCTTTCATCACTCGTTGAGCGTGCAGGCTTTCAACAAAAAATGTGGCCCTCAATTACGAATCCTCAGATTCAGAGTTGAAATATTAAAAGTTTTGGCTGGTTCCGTTGTCTATGGGCTGGGATACGTAGTTGCCGCTTTACAAGCCAAATACTGCTGAGTCTACAGTATACAATATGAATACACACATGAACCGAGTGGTCGAAGGTTCCTATCACTCGCCAACTGCGAATTTTGAACGTAACATAGAAATTTATAAATGAAAGATTGCAATTAAATCAAATCTGCAGGTACTATCGTAACGCCTTTAAATGATGAGAACGGTGGTAGAAGTACTTTTGAGAATGCGGTATATTTCTGCAAAACACTTATTGGTGTCGATGGTCCAGCAATTAAATAAAATATAAGTTGAGTAACAGGGAAACAATGGATTCCTACTTCACGTAATCAGTTATGAACAACAACATAGCTCACGAGATATTCACTTCTAAGCGCATACTACGAGTTCTCTGTAGAAGCCACGGAAATGACACAAGTGCACAAGTCGGCACTACGAAATATTTCTATCTCCCGCGACCACGCGCAAACTTCTCAACTCTCTCCAAGTATTTCATGTGACGCTCCGTCACGCCTCGCCATCCAGCACTCCCCCGCGTCCTGTGCGGCCCGTTGCTCCTCCCCCGCCTCCATACAGTCTCTCCATTGACTTCGGTAGTCGCCTACCGTAGTAACGAGTCCTGTGATTGGCTAGAGCGCTTCCGCCATGTCTCCAAGCGAATGTACACTCACAAACATATTGAAACACATACAAAATACTGGATTTACATTTAAATAACTCGAAATTAAAAAAGTTTTCCTACGGCTGGACCATAAACACGCTCTTACACACATTATTAAATACATAAACAAATTAAATAAATATATATCAAAGGAGTAAAGCAAAAGTAGGCCAGTAGCCTAATGTCTCTGTGCTTTCTAAAACACAGTAAATAATTTACCAATTTGTTCATTAATAGTATATATCGGATATAAACAATGACACAGACGAATTAATATAAATTTATAAGCATGCTGCTACCGTTTTTTGATGTAACTGTTGAGTACTTATGGGCTGGTGCGATCAACAGCAATCGGCCACTTTGACCTCCAATAACTCATGTACTATTCAAGGTACATGCCTGTAATTCATACCAATGTCGGTTTACACTAATAGCTTTCTAAAGACGGGTCGATCAACAAATTCGAATGAACCGTTTAGATATTGGAAATTCGTTGCTGGGTGTTACTTGTATAATTTACTGTGAGATACTGAACTTCAAACTAATAGAGATATTGAAAATCTGTTACACCATCAGAGTCGTCGAGCAAATAATGGTAATGACGTGTTTGAGCTATCATGATTCCTCTGGCTACCATTAATTTCTACATGAACTGTGAAATGTCTGCCATTATGGTTTCACAAAGTCCACCATCTGTGGCACTCCCGGCATACAAATCGCCTTCATCGGCACAAAGCACCTTCCTCGACACAGCGTCAACGTGGAATTCGCAGCCACGCTGTCGGCCAGGACCACGCCCTGGGGCTGCCCCACTTGGTCCGGCTACTGTTCGGCACCACACGGTTGCTGAAGAGTGCCGGCTTGCCGAGCGGCCGGTGCAGCCACGCCAACTCCCAACTTGGAATATTTTCAGCGCGCCACAACTCGCCCGTTACCTCACAAGCATGTCGTTGTTTGTTGTGGTCTTCAGTCCTGAGACTGGTTTGTTGCAGCTCTCCATGCTACTCTATCCTGTGCAAGCTTCTTCAACTCCCAGTAACTACTGCAGCCTACATCCTTCTGAATCTGCTTAGTGTATTCATCTCTTGGTCTCCCTCTACGAATTTTACCCTCCACGCTGCCCTCCAATGCTAAATTTGTGATTCCTTGATGCCTCAGAACATGTCCTACCAACCGGTCCTTCTTCTTGCGAAGTTCTGCCACAAAACTTCTCTTCTCCCCAATCCTATTCAAAACTTCCATTTTTCACTTCCATACATGGCTACACACCACACAAATACTTTCACAAACGACTTCCTGACACTTAAATCTATACTCGATGTTAACAAATTTCTCTTCTTCAGAAATGCTTTCCTCGCTATTGCCAGTCTACATTTTATATCCTCTCTACTTCGACCATCATCCGTTATTTTGCTCCCCAAATAGCAAAACTCCTTTTCTTCTTTAAGTGTCTCATTTCCTAATCTAATTCCCTCAACATCACCCGACTTAATTCGAATACATTCCATTACCCTCGTTTTGCTTTTGTTGATGTTCATCTTATAGCCTCCTTTCAAGACACTGTCCATTCTGTTCAACTGCTCTTCCAAGTCCTTTCCTGTCTCTGACAGAATTACCATGTCATCGGCGAACCTCATAGTTTTTATTTCTTCTCCATGGATTTTAATACCTACTCCAAATTTTTCTTTCGTTTCCTTTACTGCTTGCTCAATATTCAGATTGAGTAACATGGGGGAGAGGCTACAACCCTGTCTCACTCCCTTCCCAACCACTGCTTCCCTTTCATGTCCCTCGACTCTTATAACTGCCATCTGGTTTCTGTACAAATTGTAAATAGCCTTTCGCTCCCTGTATTTTACCCCTGCCACCTCCAGAATTTGAGAGAGAGTATTCCAGTCAACATTGTCAAAAGCTTTCTGTAAGTCTACAAATGCTAGAAACGTAGGTTTGCCTCTCCTTAATCTTTGTTCTAAGATAAGTCGTAGGTTCAGTATTGCCTCACGTGTTCCAACATTTCTACGGAATCCAAACTGATCTTCCCCGAGGTCGGCTTCTACCAGTTTTTCCATTCGTCTGTAAAGAATTCGCGTTAGTATTTTGCAGCTGTGACTTGTTAAACCGATAGTTCGGTAATTTTCACATCTGGCAACACCTGCTTTCTTTGGGATTGGAATTATTATATTCTTCTTGAAGTCTGAGGGTATTTCGCCTGTCTCATACATCTTGCTCACCAGATGGTAGAGTTTTGTCAGGACTGGCTCTCCCAAGGCCGTCAGTAGTTCTAATGGAATGTTGTCTACTCCTGGGGCCTTGTTTCGACCCAGGTCTTTCAGTGCTCTGTCAAACTCTTCACGCAGTATCGTATCTCCCATTTCATCTTCATCTACATCCTGTTCCATTTCCATACTATTATACTTAAGTACATCGCCCTTGTATAGACCCTCTATATACCCCTTCCACGTTTCTGCTTTCCCTTCTTTGATTAGAACTCGGTTTCCATCTGAGCTCCTGATATTCATACAACTGGTTCCCTTTTCTCCATGTCGTATGGCATGGTATTTGCATAAAACTGTCATCTTGGGTTTGAGGGAACGCTGTTCTTGAGCCACGGAACTATGAAAAATCTGTAGCTGAGTTACAGAAATCAGTTCGATTACCTGAGTTTGA
Source organism: Schistocerca serialis cubense (assembly GCF_023864345.2). NCBI lineage: Eukaryota > Metazoa > Arthropoda > Insecta > Orthoptera > Acrididae > Schistocerca > Schistocerca serialis. Next base: position 1,129,310,201 of record NC_064639.1, read on the forward strand.
TGCCTGCGACAGTACTTACTGACACTCGGGAGAAGGTCTGAATCACAATGCGTCACGGTGCATGCTGATGGTAAAATGAAGAAACTACGCCCATCTTATTGCTTGGTGCTTGCATCTCTCCATGGCTAGTGTCTTCCCCATCGCACATAATTACTATGAGGACAATGGTCAAAGAAATGTGGCCGAACCTCGTGACCAGTTCAAATTAATGCTCAGTGCCCACTTCCGTTATACTCAAGCCCTAGCAAATTCTCTGGGTTTTATTCGAATGGCAACTAAACTTCTTTGTCTTGCAAGAACTTTAGAGTGAATAACGTCGTGAAACAACCTGGTCACTCATAATGGTTCAAATGGCTCTGAGCACTATGGGACTTTACTTCTAAGGTCATCAGTCCCCTAGAACGTAGAACTACTTAAACCTAACTAATGTAAGGACATCACACACATCCATGCCGGAGGCAGGATTCGAACCTGCGACCAGAGCGGTCGCGAGGTTCCAGACTGTAGCGCCTAGAGCCGCTCGGCCACCTCGGCCGGCTGATCATTCATAAAACGAGGCCAGCCTCCAACACAGTCGACGCAAAACTCGACAACAGGAGTCCAACGGCGCCCTCATTCTCTACACCAAGCAACTCAGCGCCCTCCAGGAGACCCCACGGGTCCTCAGCGCCAGCAGGCAGCGCGGTGCCAGCCCAGCCTCTCGCGGTCACCGGGACCTCGGGTGACGGCCCTGCCAACACACTCGGCCAAGTCAACAGGGCGATCGCCAGCGTCATTCACATACCGCGGTAGCCGCTAGCGGCTGCCGCCACTGCTCCTCCACCACAGTACGGTCGATAAAATACACAGGGAACTGCCAAATTCGTTAGAATACGTGCGAAACTTGATCCTATAGCTCAGGAATGTGTAATGCTCCTGCATATGAAGCCTTACAGTTACTGTAGCAATTGTATCCGGGCGACGATAACAGAAGCTACGGAATTTGCCTTTCAGTTCTCCGGGATACGGGAGAGTACACTTTTTCCGGCCGGCCGGAGGGGCCGAGCGGTTCTAGGCGCTACAGTCTGGAGCCGCGCATCCGCTACGGTCGCAGGATCGAATCCTGCCTCGGGCATGGATGTGTGTGCTGTCCTTAGGTTAGTTAGGTTTAAGTAGTTCTAAGTGCTAGGAGAGTGATGACCTCAGAAGTTAAGTCCCATAGTGCTCAGAGCCATTTGAACCATTTTTCCGAGCGACTCTTCTTTTCGTACGTGTCGACGTTCCATCTATCGGGTAAAGTGAACCGTCGTAATGTTAAGAATTTGGAAGCCACAACATCCTGGCGTCCTCGTCGAACATGAAAGAGACTCACCGAAACTAGATGCGTTTTGTGCCGTTTCTATTCACAAGGTTTATGGACCTTGGAAACTGTGATAGGAATGTCATATCTAGACACGCTGCAAAACTGGTTGTCTCCTCATCTTCACGAAGACTTCAAAGATTTCATTTTTATGAGTGACGACACCTGGGCTCAGTTTCACCTTGACGTCCGGCTTTCTGTTAAGAGCACCACGCCACGCCACAACGGTGGACTGGAAGAGGTGAACAACAAGATTTTGCTCATTGTTTTTGGCCTCCCAGGTCACCTGACTTCATACTTCGCTATTTCTTTTCTGTGAGGGTACATAACCGACAGAGTCTTTGTCCCACCTATGGCAGCTACTCTTTAAGAGCTGAAAAATCGAATTGCTGAAGCTGTCGATTCAGTAAACAAGGACTTGTTGATTCGTGTGTGCAGTGAAACGAACTACAGTTTCGATGTTTCTCGAGCAACGCGAGGTGTTCGTGTTGGGTGTATGGTACAGTGCCTGTGCGAACATGAAACTTTGAACCTTCCGTATCTAGTGACATGCGCAGTGTGGTACTATCTTTTATAGTTTGTCTCTAATAAACAACTGAAATGTGTTTACTTTTTTTTTTTTCAATCACCCAGTATTTCCCTTGTGTTCCTCTATCGAACAGCGTGCGGGTAAAACGAACACTTAAGTCTTTCCGTGCGAACTCTGATTATTTTATCTCGATTATCATTTCTCCTTATGTAAGTGGGAGCCAACAAAATACAGGGTGATTCAAAAAGAATACCACAACTTTAGGAATTTAAAACTCTGCAACGACAAAAGGCAGAGCTAAGCACTATCTGTCGGCGAATTAAGGGAACTATAAAGTTTCATTTAGTTGTACATTTGTTCGCTTGAGGCGCTGTTGACTAGGCGTCAGCGTCAGTTGACGCTAAGATGGCGACCGCTCAACAGAAAGCTTTTTGTGTTATTGAGTACGGCAGAGGTGAATCGACGACAGTTGTTCAGCGTGCATTTCGAACGAAGTATGGTGTTAAACCTCCTGATAGGTGGTGTATTAAACGTTGGTATAAACAGTTTACAGAGAATGGGTGTTTGTGCAAAGGGAAAAGTTCTGGACGGCCGAGAACGAGTGATGAAATTGTAGCACGCATCCAGCAAGCATTTGTTCGCAGCCCAGGAATTGGCTGTTCCCTCAGCTCGAACAAGAAGCACAACAATTCATATTTCAGCAGGATGGAGCGCCACCACATTGGCACTTATCTGTCCGTAACTACCCGAACGTCAACTACCCGAGGCGATGGATCGGCCGCCAGGCAGCCCGTGACAGAGCACTTCATCACTGGCCTCCAAGAAGCCCTGATCTTACCCCCTGCGATTTTTTCTTATGGGGGTATGTTAAGGATATGGTGTTTTGGCCACCTCTCCCAGCCACCAATGATGATTTGAAACGAGAAATAACAGCAGCTATCCGAACTGTTACGCCTGATATGCTACAGAGAGTGTGCAACGAGTTGGAGTATCGGGTTGATATTGCTCGAGTGTCTGGAGGGGGCCATATTGAACATCTCTGAACTTGTTTTTGAGTGAAAAAAAACCTTTTTAAATACTCTTTGTAATGATGTATAACAGAAGGTTGTATTATGTTTCCTTCATTAAATACACATTTTTAAAGTTGTGGTATTCTTTTTGAATCACCCTGTATGTTCGCATTCGGAAGAGAAAGTTAGTGACTGAAATTTCCTGGAAAGATCATCCCCGCACCGAAAAATGGCTTTGTTTTAATGACTGCCACACTAACCTGCGTATCATATCCCTGACCCTTCTTCCCTCTTTCGCGGTAATTCAAAACGAGCTGCCCTTCTTTGAACTTTTTCGACGTCCTCCGCCAGTCCTATGTGACACGGATCCCACACCGCACAGGAGTACTCAAACAGAGGGCGGACAAGGATAGTGTAGGCAGCTTCTGTTACATTTTCTAAGTGTTCTGCCAATACAACACAATCATCAGTTCCTTTTACCCACAACATTATCTACTTTAAGTTGTCAGTAATTATTATCCCTAGGTATTTTATTGAAACGACAGCCTTCAGATTTGTGTGGTGTATCGTGTAACCGAAATTTAACGGATTCTTTTTAGAAATCGTGTGTATGACCTCACACCTTTCATTAATTAGATTCAGTTGGCAGTTTCTGCACCATACAAATATCGCATTAAATCACTTTGAAATTGGTTTTGGTCTTCTGATGACTTTACTAGACGGTAAATGACAGCATTACCTGCGAAGTAGCTAAGAGGTCTGCTCATATTGTCTCCCAAATCAGTTGTATACGAGGGACTATAAAACTTTATTCGGGAACGACACATATCATCTCTATTTTACTCGACGACTTTCTGTCGATAGCTACGACCTTTGTGGCAGGAAGCGATACTTCGTAGGCATGCAATTTGTTTAGAAGTCGCTTGTGAGGAACCATGTGAAATCCTCCTGGAAACCTTGAAGTATGTAATCAATTTAAGATTCTCTGTCAGTAGCACTCGTAAGTTCATATGAATAACGAGAACGGTATCTTCTGAATCCTTGCTGACTCTTCGTCAGTAAATCGTTTTGTTCGCGTTAGTCCTTAACGTTCGAACAGAGCATATCTTCCGAACTCTTACTACAAATCGACGTCAGTGATATGGGTCTCAGATTCAGCAGTTTAATCCTTTTTCTTTTCTTGGCCATTGGTGTAAGTTGTGGAACTTCCCAGTATTTAGGTACAGTCCTTCGTAGAGTGAGCGGTTGTATATAATTGCTCAGTACGGACCCATTGTGTCAGGATACTCTGAAAAGAACCTAATCTGTGTACAATTTGGATTGGAGGCGTTGCCTTTGGTGACTGATTTAAGGTTCTCAGCTACGTAGAGCATAGCTACTTCTAAGTTACTTACGGCAGCTGTTCTTCATTCGAATTGTGTGATTGTTTTTGGGGGAAGAGACCAAACAGCGAGGTCATCGGTTCATCGGATTAGTGAAGGATGGGGAAGGAATTCGGCCGTGCCCTTTCAAAGGAACCATCCCGGCATTTGCCTGGAGCGATTTAGGGAAATCACGGAAAACCTAAATCAGGGTGGCCGGACGCGGGATTGAACCGTCGTCCTCCCGAATGCGAGTCCAGTGTGCTAACCACTGCACCATCTCGCTCGGTTTCATTCGAATTCTGGAATATTTACTGCGTCTTCTTTGGTGAAGGAATTTCAGAAAACTGCGTTTAGTAACTTCGCTTTAGTGTCAGTGTTATAGGCAAAATTATCATTGCTATCGCGTAGTGAAGGTATTTATTGTCTCTTATCGCTGGTGTACTATACGTATGACAAGAATATTTCTGGAATTTCTGCCAGATTTCGAGAAAGAGTTTCGTTGAGGAAACTATTAAAAGCATCTTGCACTGAAGTCCGTGCTAACTTTTGAAATTCCGTAAACCATCGTCTCTTACATTCGACCATGCTTTCTTCGTTGCTTTTACAACAGTGTTCTGATCCGTTTTGTGTACCATGGGACATCAGTACCACATCTTATTAATTTATCTGGTACATATCTCTCAACTGTCGTCGATATTATTTCTTTGACTTTAAGTCATCTTTACTTTTGTGCGCAAATTTAGCGGGTGAACGTCTTTCTAGAAAAGTAGTATTTCGTATCTAAGTAATTATGAGAAACTGAAACAAAGTAAGTTATCGCGTGAAAGTCGTTTTTCGCTAGATGAAGAGACGAGCTGGTCGGATGTGTAGGACAGATTACGAGTCGTTCAGAAAGTAAGTCCCGATGTGAAATGAAAAAGGAAAATATTCACAAAGAAATAGTTATAGATACACCTGTGGTAAATGATGCAATCATTACTGAAAATAATATTCATTGTTTAACGTACGCGCAAAACCCCATCTGTACCGTTGTGTTGCTAAGACTTGTCAACGGAACCTACTTACAAGGTTCACATACCACTTTCAATAGACTATCTTATGATTAATAACCTTTAGCTTTGCATTTACATAATCATTGTCGTATCTATCCCTCATATTCTTGTTTGGCGTCCATAGCTTCGTGGCTGATTATCATGTTTGAGTAAGACTGGAAAGAAAGTAGACTTACTTAGCGCCGAAAGCAGAGAATTTCACAATTTTTCCTGACTGGAATAAGAAAGGAGCAGGGTCAAAGTGGAACACAAATATTAATTATAAACACTATGACGCGCACCTGTATGAGAGTCAGTGCAGTTTTTACGTGTGTGCCTCGGCATGAAGGCAGTGACCGCATGCTCTGACTAGCACATTTATGGTCGATTTGCCACGAGTTCACACTCTTCGTTTCTCCTAGAATGTTTTATGAGCACATTTCAGATAAATTGGAACGAAGTATTTGTGTCTGTTATCAGAAATATTTTCATTCGGAAGAATAACAAATCTACTCGTGAATACATCACACATTAAGAGTGGAGAAGTAGAGAACCGCTAGGATAGCGGAATATGTTAAATAGTTGGCTTTGACAACTGAGAGATGGCTAAACGCCAATGCGATTCTGGTACTGCGATTAACGGCTGATGTTCTAGCGTGCAAGCAAGTAGGGCGGTTGTTAACACCCAGTTAGTCAAGAGGAGTTGCTTTCTCACTTACATGCGAGTCATAACAAGCGTTAACCTTGAACAACCTGCATTAGAAGATATGCCGAAAACACAGACAGAATGGCTGTACATATGCCTTCATCAGTGTAGGAATTCAGCGGCACATGTCATCCCTAGGAAACAGAAACGTCTGGCAACTGTGATGTTCAAAACTGAGGACTGTGAAAAACAATCGTGTATCTCCAAAAAGAGAGACGTGCTGGTAACAACAACACCAGTTTGAAGAAAGAAATAGGATTATCTATCCTATTTCAGCTTACCTCTTTCATCATACTGGTTAAACCGCTAGTAACGCTAGAAACGGATTTCGAATCACGCTATTGGAAGTTAGCAACACTCGAATTCGGCTACCATGACCTCCAGATTTGGAGGAAACAGTTTCTGATCAAAACACTGTTTACTGAGATACTAGGTAAGTTCGACGCAAAGTACAGTAAGTTACAGAGCAGTGAAGAGATGTGTGTGTGTGTGGGGGGGGGGGGGGGGGGGGAGGTGATAATGTTGACACGATTCCATACGGGCTGCACTTGATTGGTTTACAGAAATTATAATTCAGTTTTCATACTTCTCTAACTGAGCTAGAGCTCCATCTCTAATGACATAGGTATCAAAATGTTGTCTCTTTTCACATTGGAGCACTTTATACTTGTCCACTAGCACTAGATTTTACTTTCTCTTATTTCTCCATTTCGTATTCATCTAGAATACCAATAGGTAGGGTTGCCAGGTTTCCAAACTATAGATACGGGAGATTTTGGAACTGATGGCCAAAATTGTCCCACCTTGACATTATCGACATGTTTTAGCTTTAGGAGGCTGTTGTAAACAACTGTACACAGGGGTGTACACAAATAATGAATATTTCCAGAAACTTTCACGAATTGAAACTCCTTTCACAAAACAGGTTGAAAATTAACAATACGTGATACAGTGACATACAAAAGTTGACTTAACATTACTAATTTGTTCTAACTTGCAGGCTTTCATAAATTCTTTTTCTCTGTTAATATAGCCTTAGGCTCAGGATTTAACTAAAAAATTAATATAATTGACGAATTTTACCAGTCTAACAATATCGATAGATCCTCGTCATCACTTTCCGTACCAACAGTTAAATAGATGTACTAAATACAAATCAGACACGCTGAACTGACATCAAGCTGCATGTCTACACGGCAGAGAAGCACATGACGCAAGTTTCGTCACGGAAGCTTCAAGTTTGCCAACATGAAAAAGAGAAAATTCAAGGACGATAAACTGGGAGTATCGGCTGTTGATTTGGGAACGACAGTCTTTGAATGGTACGGAAATGTCAGGATAAATAAAGAAATTAAAGTTTATGAAATACGAGGCAAGAAATTACCAAATACGTCAAATACGCGAGACAGATAAAATAAGGGAAAACCCGTCAAATACGAGAGACCCATTGAAAATAAGGGAGACAGGAGAAAATGTGGGTAAAATACTTTCCCTGAACGGTGTTTCTACCTGCCGAAAATAGGTAAAACTAGTTATAATACACACTATCATTATTGTCCGTGAGTCTGGAAGAAGAAGCTTGATCCGCTATTCTTTCCTAACAACATTTCCTGATTTTCGGTTGTTAGCTCACTTGTTACCCCAGTTGAAGAACGTTCAAACGTTCAACATCTTTTGGCTTTGTATTGCTTGGGATACTAGGGCATCAACGTGACTAGATAATATGTTCAGAATTCGCAGTATCAAACATGTTGCGACAGGAAATGCGACAGAGGCGGTAAATAATGATGAGATACCTTCTTCTACAACAGCAAAGCAATTTCATGTTCCCCGCAATGAGCTGAAAATATGATTTCTAGGAAAAATTGAGATGCAATAGGTGGTAAAAAAAAGATTGTGTTAAGTCTATGAGTGTGTTCAAAAAATAACAAGAAGAAGAAGGGAGAGAAGAGCAAAGTACAGGGTGATTCAAAAAGAATACCACAACTTTAGGAATTTAAAACTCTGCAACGACAAAAGGCAGAGCTAATCACTATCTGTCGGCGAATTAAGGGAGCTATAAAGTTTCATTTAGTTGTACATTTGTTCGCTTGAGGCGCTGTTGACTAGGCGTCAGCGTCAGTTGATGCTAAGATGGCGACCGCTCAACAGAAAGCTTTTTGTGTTATTGAGTACGGCAGAAGTGAATCGACGACAGTTGTTCAGCGTGCATTTCGAACGAAGTATGGTGTTAAACCTCCTGATAGGTGGTGCATTAAACGTTGGTATAAACAGTTTACAGAGAATGGGGGTTTGTGCAAAGGGAAAAGTTCTGGACGGCCGAGAACGAGTGATGAAAATGTAGCACGCGTCCAGCAAGCATTTGTTCACAGCCCAGGAATTGGCTGTTCCCTCAGCTCCAACAAGAAGCACAACAATTCATATTTCAGCAGGATGGAGCGCCACCACATTGGCACTTATCTGTCCGTAACTACCTGAACGTCAACTACCCGAGGCGATGGATCGGCCGCCAGGCAGCCCGTGACAGAGCACTTCATCACTGGCCTCCAAGAATCCCTGATCTTACCCCATGCGATTTTTTCTTATGGGGGTATGTTAAGGATATGGTGTTTCGGCCACCTCTCTCAGCCACCATTGATGATTTGAAACGAGAAATAACAGCAGCTATCCAAACTGTTACGCCTGATATGCTACAGAGAGTGTGGAACGAGTTGGAGTATCGGGTTGATATTGCTCGAGTGTCTGGAGGGGGCCATATTGAACATCTCTGAACTTGTTTTTGAGTGAAAAAAAACCTTTTCAAATACTCTTTGTAATGATGTATAACAGAAGGTTATATTATGTTTCTTTCATTAAATACACATTTTTAAAGTTGTGGTATTCTTTTTGAATGACCCTGTATTTTCACGTAAAGCGAGATGCCAAGCAGGTGGCGTTACCTAAGCCGAAAGAGGGTTGGTGTTCACACTCGGAGTACGTACTCCATGTCAGCACTGGCCACCTAGTCCCGTTAGCGTGGTAAAATGCGTGCAGATCACGTTCTTTATATATACTTGCAAGACTTTAGTATGATGCCTAGTGATATGAAGATTCAACATACGAAAGCGACAATCTTCCATCAAAAACCATGGTTTTGTGAAAATTCAGTTTTCCCCCTAGAGTGGCCACTTCACCCTACCTTCCCCTTCATCAGCACACTGTCAGTTCTTGTCCTGGTCGTCGTAACAGTTCAACGCGGGGTGGCCAAGATGCGTGAAACCAACGTTGTTGATCACGGCCCGTTGGTTGTTTGATTACCTGGACGTTAAGGTCTGCAGCTCGTGGTCGTGCGGTAGCGTTCTCGCTTCCCACGCCCGGGTTCCCGGGTTCGATTCCCGGCGGGGTCAGGGATTTACTCTGCCCCGTGATGACTGGGTGTTGTGTGATGTCCTTAGGTTAGTTAGGTTTAAGTAGTTCTAAGTTCTAGGGGACTCATGACCATAGATGTTAAGTGCCATAGTGCTCAGAGCCATTTGAACCATTTGAACCTGGACGTTAAGGGATTAGACTATGAGGTCATCAGTCCCTCGTTCACAAAACAAGCCGTAATTGGCCAGCTATTAGTAAAGGCCATCAGGTCGTGTTGCGATGCGTCTAGTAATGGTAGCGATGGTGATATTTACGGCAACAACGATGCTTGGAGCTAGAGTTGTGGCACAAGGTATATATAGTGAATGTAGCGTCGGCCGGCTTCTAGACCAGAGAGCAGATGATCAGAGGTAATCCCAACCCCAACGGCCAGTCCTCTCATTGCAGGTCTGAAAGAATTATGTAACAAAGAAAATCTTTCTAGACCTTGTAAGAGTTCTGTCGCATTGCCTCACTTGGTTGACAATGATGATGATGGAGTGTTTCATCACTATAATGGGTTCGTCATAAGAATGAACCTGATGCAAACAGTACAATACGTATTCTCCTGCGTTTGCTGGAATGTCACTGGATTTCGTTTCACGTGGAGCGGAAGGGAATCTGTCTCGAGTACAGTAAAGTACGATAATAAGAATCCATTTTTATGATGTGCTTTGCGCGCACATCGACTCAGCGATAATACGAGAAAACAGCTTTATCGTCACTTTAACTTGGGCAACACTGGCGAGCCGGCTGGTTCATCTAACTTGCAGTGACGTCAATGGACGTAGTTGCGATAAAACGGGACAACAGGTTTACCGGTGCATTTCACATGGACAGCACTGGCCAGCCAGCTCGTCCAACAAACCTGGTGTTATATGAGGTTACGAACAGTTGCAGTTAAAGCGTGGTCTACTCGTAACGTTTGATAGTCAGTCTTGCATTGTTAAGCCAGATTTGTCAAATAAAACGTTACATGTGGACGGGAGTTTGACAGTCTTGCATGAACTGGTTGAAGTTTGACAAAGTCGCAAAGGACTGATGGCCTGAGCTTTGTGCACATGCGGGACTGGTCTGAGCATGCACATCTGAAGAGGCACGCCAGTCTTATCGCTCGAAATTAGCTGCGCTGCCAGATTGCTCACATTGACGCCAGAGATTACAACTCTTATTTTAGTGCGTGTAGTGAAGAAACAAAATGACAGATTTACGACGCGGAACTCACGAAATTTTCACGGAGTCCATCGGGTCGTACCAACGTTTTCCTTGCATGCGGCAAGTAAAATCTGAGATTTACTGCAACCTACAAGAAAAACTAGACTTTCGCCGCTTTGGTTAATAAGTACAATGAAGTGGATCCTGAAGTAACAAAAGAGTATGTCACGAAACAAATCAACTCGTTTACAACAGTTTACCGCTAAGAGAATGCTAGAACGGAAGAAATTTATAAACCTTCTTTGTGGTACCTTGATTTACTTTCCTACTTGGATTTCGAAGACCAACACCCGGGACGCTCACAGTCAAATATAGAAGACCATTCGTCCTAACGATAAATTTGATGCCAGCCGAAAATATATAGCGCATAAGTTACGTGATGTTACTGGGAATCTACATATACTTACGCGAAAACGGGTATACTTGCGTGAAAGCTCATTAATGATGTTATTTTTTTAATATAAGCTGGAAGCGTTAACAAAAGACATTATTCTCGTTAACTGTGCTGGTTGTTACGAAGGTCAGAATTTAAAACAATAGTTTTCCTTATACGTATGAGGGAAATTTTCCCAGTAGCAGAATGGTTACGCACAACCCAATCATCCAGTTCAACCTATTACTAGTTCTGTAAGCTTTCTATAAAACTTTGTCTATTTGTGGGAGAACTGAATACATTAATTTCGAAAAGTTTTCCCTCATGTACCGTGTACTGTAGATAACGTATTCGCTGCTGAGCAAAACTGTCTGTTCGTTGGCCCTGTGTTACGCACAGTGTCGCGAAATGTAAACTTCACGAAATGCAAAATTTGAAATAAAGAAAATGAATATACACACATCAAAAAAAGTTTTGCGTCATCTCCGTTCCGAGATTTCCGGAACCTGTACAGAAAATTGGAATAGAGATCAACATAAACATCATTTCAGCCATTTTTATTCCTCATGAAAACCACACATTGCATGTTGTGTCAACATACAGCGAGACCTTCAGAGGTGGTGGTCCAATTTGCTGTACACATGGGTACCTCTAATACCCTGTAGCACGTCCTCTTGCATTGGTGCACACCTGTATTCGTCGTGGCATACTATCCACAAGTTCATCAAGGCACTGTTAGAGCAGATTGCCCCACTCCTCAACAGCGATTCGGCGTAGATCCCTCAGAATCGTTGGTGGATCACGTCGTCCATAAACAGCCCTTTTCAATCTATCCCAGATATGTTCGATAGGTTTCATGGCTGGAGAACATGTGTAAGTAGGCTGTTTAGGTTTTTATATTGGTAATGTCACGTAGCACTCTGTATGAAAGTCACTGGCTGTGCTGTGTGCAGTCTGTGGCTGGTTTGCATAGTTGTTGGCTATTGTAGTGTTGGGCAGTTGGCTGTTAACAGCGCGTAGCGTTGCGCAGTTGGAGGTGAGCCGCCAGCAGTGGTGGATGTGGGGAGAGACATGGCAGAGTTTTGAGAGCGGACGATCTGGAAATTTGTAAGACTGGATGTCATGAACTGAAATATATATTATGACTTTTGAACACTTTTAAGGTAAATACATTGTTTATTCTCTATAAAAGCTTTCATTTGCTAACTATGCCCATCAGTAGTTAGTGCTTTCAGTAGTTAGAATCTTTTACACTCCTGGAAATGGAAAAAAGAACACATTGACACCGGTGTGTCAGACCCACCATACTTGCTCCGGACACTGCGAGAGGGCTGTACAAGCAATGATCACACGCACGGCACAGCGGACACACCAGGAACCGCGGTGTTGGCCGTCGAATGGCGCTAGATGCGCAGCATTTGTGCACCGCCGCCGTCAGTGTCAGCCAGTTTGCCGTGGCATACGGAGCTCCATCGCAGTCTTTAACACTGGTAGCATGCCGCGACAGCGTGGACGTGAACCGTATGTGCAGTTGACGGACTTTGAGCGAGGGCGTATAGTGGGCATGCGGGAGGCCGGGTGGACGTACCGCCGAATTGCTCAACACGTGGGGCGTGAGGTCTCCACAGTACATCGATGTTGTCGCCAGTGGTCGGCGGAAGGTGCACGTGCCCGTCGACCTGGGACCGGACCGCAGCGACGCACGGATGCACGCCAAGACCGTAGGATCCTACGCAGTGCCGTAGGGGACCGCACCGCAACTTCCCAGCAAATTAGGGACACTGTTGCTCCTGGGGTATCGGCGAGGACCATTCGCAACCGTCTCCATGAAACTGCGCTACGGTCCCGCACACCGTTAGGCCGTCTTCCGCTCACGCCCCAACATCGTGCAGCCCGCCTCCAGTGGTGTCGCGACAGGCGTGAATGGAGGGACGAATGGAGACGTGTCGTCTTCAGCGATGAGAGTCGCTTCTGCCTTGGTGCCAATGATGGTCGTATGCATGTTTGGCGCCGTTCAGGTGAGCGCCACAATCAGGACTGCATACGACCGAGGCACACAGGGCCAACACCCGGCATCATGGTGTGGGGAGCGATCTCCTACACTGGCCGTACACCACTAGTGATCGTCGAGGGGACACTGAATAGTGCACGGTACATCCAAACCGTCATCGAACCCATCGTTCTACCATTCCTAGACCGGCAAGGGAACTTGCTGTTCCAACAGGACAATGCACGTCCGCATGTATCCCGTGCCACCCAACGTGCTCTAGAAGGTGTAAGTCAACTACCCTCGCCAGCAAGATCTCCGGATCTGTCCCCCATTGAGCATGTTTGGGACTGGATGAAGCGTCGTCTCACGCGGTCTGCACGTCCAGCACGAACGCTGGTCCAACTGAGGCGCCAGGTGGAAATGGCATGGCAAGCCGTTCCACAGGACTACATCCAGCATCTCTACGATCGTCTCCATGGGAGAATAGCAGCCTGCATTGCTGCGAAAGGTGGATATACACTGTACTAGTGCCGACATTGTGCATGCTCTGTTGCCTGTGTCTATGTGCCTGTGGTTCTGTCAGTGTGATCATGTGATGTATCTGACCCCAGGAATGTGTCAATAAAGTTTCCCCTTCCTGGGACAATGAATTCACGGTGTTCTTATTTCAATTTCCAGGAGTGTATTTAGCTGGCAGTATTGGCGCTCGCTGTATTGCAGTAGTTCGAGTAACGAAGATTTTTGTGAGCTAAGTGATTCATGAAAGGTATAGGTTAATGTTAGTCAGGCCATTCTTTTGTAGGGATTTTTGAAAGTCAGATTGCGTTGCGCTAAAAATATTGTGTGTCAGTTTAGTGTTGACCAGAATAGGTAAAGAGCGAAATGTCTGAGTACGTTCAGTTTTGCTCAGCTGTCTGAAAAGCAAATAATGTAAGAGGTTTATCAGCACAGTAATTCATTAATTTCTCTAAGGGGACGTTTCATATGTCGACCCTTAGCCGAGGATACCTCACTGGAATCTTCTAATTTTTTCTTGTAGTTTGTGTAATTAGTGTAGCTTTTGTTTATTGATAGCGCGTAGTTGTAGAGAGAATCTCCTTTGTAGTTGCAGTCTTTCATTGTTGTACAGTAAAACAGTTGTGGCATGCATGTAGATTTGCACCAAGTATTTCGCAGCTGCGCTTGCAATTAACTAGATTTTATTTTCAGTGCTATGTTAATGTGTTCTCTTATTTTTGCTCTTCAAATTGTGCTTTTCTGTGTTATTGTGTGAAATATTGTGACAATAATGGCGTGTGAAAAACATAACACTAGGCTCCAAAGTAAACTGAGAAATAATAGTGACGACGAGCGTAGCTTATCAGCACCACTGTGTAATGAATTAACAGACATTCAAAGTAGTAATTTGGTAATTGTGCATAGGGAAATGGAGAGGGCGGCAAATAATGGTGTAGACAGTGAAACAAGTAGTGAACAGGGAAGCATTATCGATGGATCGGTCGGCAACAGCTCGCCTCAGGAATCCGAAATGCCAGAACACAATATTGCAAATACTGTAGACTCAGGTTTTGGGTCCTCACCGTTTTCTCAAATGAGTCAAGCCACATTTTCTGCTTGTCAAAATGTGAATGTTGCCGGTGAAAATGCACTGCCAAAAAGCATAGAGAAACAGATTCCAGACACTAATACATTATTATTGCAATTAATGCAAGAAATGGAACAAAATCAGAGACAAACACAGCAAAAGCCTCAAAAGTTAGACACAATTAAACAAAATCAGAGACAAACACAGCAAAAGCTTCAAAAGTTAGACACAATGGAACAAAATCTTCGGAAGTTAGACACCACACTTGAACAAACACGTGAAGATTTAACTACTGAGTTACATAACATTGAATCGAAATGTCAAAAAGTCTGTAATGACGTAAAAACACAAATTTGTGAGCATTTTCAACCTATTTTTTCGCGGCATGAAAATGTATTACAGAATCACGAAGCAGCCATAAAAGAACTGCAAACCATTGTTCATGAAAATCATGAGACCTTGCAAGCTAATATTGACTCAGTTGCATCTACCGATTCGGTTACGCAACTTGCAAAAACTCAGGAAAACTTAAAGGACACAGTAGATACTCTGAAAATTGGTTCAGAAAGACACATGGAGGAAATTAGCTCATTATCGGAGAAAGTAGCCGAACTTTCGGATCAGTTCACTAACTTATCTACAAAGGTAGATGATGATCTGAATGACACAAGCCCTGTAGCGTTCACTGACACAGAAGAGTATGAACAAATTAGAAAGTTCAAACAAAATCAGAATCAAATTAATACGCAACACAAAAGAGAAATCCGGGAAGTACAAGATCAGTTGGCACAAGTAATACAAAAATTAGAAATTTCAGAGGACACTCGCGCTCCAACACAGGAAGAGGGACTAGAAATACGGAAAAGCCACAAAATAATAACACAGGGCATTTCGGAAATTATGAAAGATATTGGCAAGGTGCACCGAATTTTGAGATGGAACCGCCGACACGACGTAACAATGACCGATATGCAACTCGCCGACACGATGATTTTGACTATAAGCTGTTCATTACTACACGTAAATTCAAAACATTTAAGAATTCTGGCAACGACATTCATCCACAAGCGTGGCTTCATCAATTCTCTCATTGTTTTCCTCCCAACTGGTCATTAGAGCACAGATAAGAATTTATGTGTGGCTACTTAGAGAATGAACCAGCTGTAAGAATGCGATCGGTCATTCACGATTGCCACAGTGAAAGAGAATTTTACCATGCCTTCCTCTCAGCATATTGGTCTCAAGCTACACAAGACCGAGTAAAACATAGCATCATAATGATGAAACATTTCGAACAATTTGAATTTTCCAGTCTTGTGAAATATTTTGAAGACATGTTGCACAAGAATCTGTACCTGTCAAACCCATACAGCCCCTCAGAACTCATCCGCATTTGCTTAATCAAATTATCTGAACATTTACGACATATTATTTTGGCAGGACGTTGCAAAGACGAAATTGAAGCTTTTCAGGGACTCTTACAAGAATTAGAAATTGACATTGACAATCTCGGAACGCGAAAACAGGAACACAACAATTACAGGTCACATCCGTCACAATTCCGCAATTAAAGAAATAATAACTGGACACGACAAGGCTATTCTCACAACACAAATCGTGACCAAAACAGACACCCCCAGTATGGCAACCGTTGGCAGAGTAGTAATAATTACAGGGAAAGATCACCTCTCCGCAGTAGTGACTATCACAGAGACAATCATAGAAACAGACAATATGGCAACCAGAACTATTATTATCACGGGAGACAGAATAACTTCAGACGCAACGGTCCACCGCGCAGTGATAATTCAGGGAGAAATTCTCCACCATTTAACCGACAAGAAAGAAACTACAGGAACTACGAACATGACGACGGACGATATAATCATAACAACAGACCAGAATTTCATCAGAACTGGCGGGATTCAAACAGGGCTGGGCCCTCTCGGCAAGGTGAATTTGTAGAAGTTAGGTCTCCTAATCCCAATAACGACGCACGCCAACAAAGAGATAGCAGACAATGACTCGCACCGCAGGCAGCCACGTGCGCTGACTGGCTCAGGGAAAAAAAACATAGACGCTAACCTTGAAAAAAATTTTTGCATTCCTTACCAATGTATGCAACATGATTTTGCTTACAGAGGCCGATAACTACGACACTTCCACAGAATTATCTTACAGCAAGACGCACATTTAGCGCTACAGGACACGTATTTGAGTGATTAATTTTGTACTTAAAACATTTATTTTTAAAGATTTTTGAATTACAAAGAAAGTTTTCCGTGATACATTTCATTCCATTGCTGTAATCTGTAACACCTGAGGGTATAATTACATTAATCCTCAGGGGGGTACACGCTTACTTTGTGTGGCAAACACAAGGAGCCCTAGCTAATATGGTATTTGCTTATACAACTTTACACATCGGTACCATATTCCTCTAAAACAGAACTACACAGCTATCTGATTATTTGACAGAGAAGCAAACATCTTTTTACTACATCAGTGACACATGTTTACAGAATTACACAGTTGGATAATTTCACACTTATGAAACTGTATTTTGTCTGTACTTTGTGAACTGTTCATATTTTTTCAGAACCATTGTGATACTATGAGAACTTTGAATGATGTATTTGGTATAGGATCATGATTTTTAAAGTATGTTTGAGGTAGATGACACTACTGAAATGAGCAGAGAATTTTTTTTAGGTTTTGAAATTATTGCAGAAAGCTACGACATTTTTGAGATTTGACTGAGATGTTATAATATTATTATTACGATGACTATGTGTATTATGTTGTTGAGGTATGTTGATGATCAATAAGCTTATGTTATATGGGGAATTTGATTATGCTATGTATTTATTATGATGAAATATTGAAGTGTCAACGCAAGATTGACGTGTCGACGAATATGTATATGTGCAATAAGGTAAGGAGTAATGAATAGTGGTTAGGGACTCTGATATGTGAAAAAGGATGTTGGAAGCCAAGAATCGTACTTTAAGAGTTATGAAATGTGTGTACATGCGTGAATGTATCACAGTGCCGCCAAAATTTTTTTGGACACTGTTATATTTATAGGATTTTGTTTCTACAGATTTGTAACGCAAATATTTCGACCTGTGAAATTTTATTTGTATCAAACTGTCACTGCAGCGGAAACTGATGTCGTAAATATTTCGGTAAGGAAGGTAGGTCACCTTGACATAATGCATTGTAAGCACCCAGCTGTGCGACAGTTGCCTGGAAAAAAGCCATTAGTGTGCGCCTTTCAGAGGTACAGGTGGAAAAAAAAGGAGGCCATTTCCTCGCTATTGACATTTCTTTGTAGAAAGCATCGCAAATACGACACGCTCAATCTTGAAAACATATGATTACACTGTTGGGCTCTTAATTTATGATACTTACTAAAATGATTAATAAATTGATGAGAAACATTTTACACCTATTGTCTTTCTAGTTGAGAGATTGCTCCTTTTGTTTAATATCTAGTTTCTAGTTTCACTGTAGCATTGGTTATAATAAAATTTAATAGATGTACTAATATCACTATTTTCTGTCTACAGACCCAGTGAAGAATAATTTTATGATCTACTTTCTTAAAAAAAAGGGAACACAAATAGACATTTCCCCTCACAGGAATTGTATAAATAATTTTTTTTACGACTTGGTAACTTTCTTGCAGAGTAAGTTTTTGTGATGCATCACTTTAGTGTTAAAGATGTGACATAGGTATTAGACATAGCCATCTTTACTGTACTAATTTTTTCTGCTTGTGGGTTTGTCACGTTTAGGTATAAGTTATTGCATTTTCTGCCACTGTTTGCCAGGCATAGTTCTACTGAATTTTACATTGTATTAAGCTAGTTTTACTACTGATTTATTTTCTTGTTGCTGCTCATTGCCTCATATTAGTTGTATTTGCTTTGCAGATTTCTATAATGCTTCTTGCTTTGACAATTTCCATTTTTTGTCATTGCTGTTTGTGTTAATTGTTTTGTGGTGCTGCATTGCCTCGTCCCTTAGTTTAGCATCTGAGCTCTGTAGATTTAAGTTAGCTTAAGGGGGGGTAGGTTATATAAGAGAACGAGTTGTGATGAATTGTAAGAAATGCATTGAGAAGCTACAAGAAAATGGTTTGGCCAAAAAAGTAGTGTACAGTGGAGAAAAACTATATTTGAAAGAGGATGTGAACAGAATATAGAAAGCATGCTTGGATAGGATTTTTTTGGTGGAAACAAATGACATAAGAGGAAAGATCTACGGAATGAAGTTTTGGGTTGGACTGCAGTACCAAATGTCACACTGAAAACAAACCCTGTCCTGTACTTTGGTGTTATTACACTATGTGAATTTGTGTTTCTCCTGTCTTTATGTGTTTAGCTAATAAGATTTACATTGTAGAATTTTTCTGATAATATGTTATTTACTTTGTAAAGATGTTTAGACATTATTTATTCTGTTTTCTTTTAATGCTCATGTGTGAAGTTGATGTTTCAAAAGTTATTCTGATCTTTTATGTATGTACTTATGTCATAATTCTTGTAACACTGATGTACATGTTTATTTCTATTCTTTTGTAAAGCCTGTTTTCCTACAAATGTTATCTATATTGTTATGTTCCTTAATGATGTTTTCTGTATCTTTGTAGTTGTATTCTCATGTTATAAAATTGTAATGGACACCAGTTCAGCAAATTAAGTAACTTGTAAGCATTCATTTCAGTGCACACGTTTCTGTTGGTCATAGTATATGCACAATATGTGAGAAGTTGGAACTGTTAGTGTTTGCACGTGTGTTAATAATTCAGCAAGGGTCTGGTTCACAGCATTGCTGGTTCTAAGGACACACCAAAAAGTTTTTGAGTGCTCAAGTGGTGGTTTATGGACTTACTATATTGTCTGCAAGACTCTCTAATGGTGACTGTGCACCCGCACAGCCGCAACAGATGTCTGCTGGCCGTCTCTACAAGGACTACAGTAGGTCTGCATCTTTGATGGCCCACCAATACCATTATTTCTACAAGGACTGCAGTGGGTCTGCACCTCTGGTGGCCCACCAATACCATAATCTCTACCAGGACTACATCTACCTACCTATATTCTTCAAAACTTCGACTGACTCTGCTGTGGGTTTGCTCTGTTGTGGCCCATTACCTGTCTGCATGTCAAGAGTCAGCACTGTCTTTCTGTTGGAAGGACAACACTACTTCTTCAAGACTGCATGGAAATCCACTACTTCCGTGTGCATTTTCTTTACTGCTCAGACTTTGAGAAAAACACTGCAATTTTACTGTGATGAACGATCAGGACTATCTTTATGGACTGTGAGAAAATTTCAGGTTTTGACCAACATTGTATCAATAAGTGTGTGCATTTGATTTCTTTGTAATTGTAATTATGAAAAATTTTTTCAAATCTGTATTGGCCACTGCCCAAAACAATTTGTAAAACTTTTTGTGGGGAGCATGGGGGCTATGTAAGTAGACTGTTTAGGTTTTTATATTGGTAACGCCACGTAGCGCTCTGTATGAAAATCACTGGCTGTGCTGTGTGTAATCTGTGGCTGGTTTACATTGTTGTTGGCTATTGTAGTGTTGGGCAGTTGGCTGTTAACAGCGCGTAGCGTTGCACGGTTGGAGGTGAGTCGCCAGCAGTGGTGGATGTGGGGAGAGACATGGCAGAGTTTTGAGAGCGGACGATCTGGAAATTTGTAAGACTGGATGTCATGAACTGAAATATATATTATGACTTTTGAACACTTTTAAGGTAAATACATTGTTTATTCTCTATAAAAGCTTTCATTTGCTAACTATGCCCATCAGTAGTTAGTGCTTTCAGTAGTTAGAATCTTTTATTTAGCTGGCAGTATTGGCGCTCGCTGTATTGCAGTAGTTCGAGTAACGAAGATTTTTGTGAGCTAAGTGATTCATGAAAGGTATAGGTTAATGTTAGTCAGGCCATTCTTTTGTAGGGATTTTTGAAAGTCAGATTGCGTTGCGCTAAAAATATTGTGTGTCAGTTTAGTGTTGACCAGAATAGGTAAAGAGCGAAATGTCTGAGTACTTTCAGTTTTGCTCAGCTGTCTGAAAAGCAAATAATGTAAGAGGTTTATCAGCACAGTAATTCATTAATTTTATCTAAGGGGACGTTTCACATGCTGGCCACACTAGTCGAGCGATGTCGTTATCCTGAAGGAAGTCATTCACAAGATGTGCACGGTGGGGGCGCGAATTGTCGTCCATGAAGACGAATACCTCGCAAATATGCTGCCGATATGTTTGCACTATCGGTCGCAGGATGAGATTCACGTACCGTACAGCCGTTACGACGCCTTCCATGACCACCAGCGGCGTACGTCGGCCCCACCTAATGCCACCCCAAAACGGCAGGGAACCTCCGCCTTGCTGCACTCGCTCGACAGTGTGTCTAAGCCATTCAGCTTCACTGGGTTGCATACAAACGCGTCTCTGACGATCTTCTGGTTGTAGGCATATGCGACACTCATCGGTGAAGAGAGCGGAATGCCAATCCTGAGCGGTCCATTCGGTATGTTGTTTGACCCATCTGTACCGCGCTGCATGGTGTCGTGGTTGCAAAGATGGACCTCGCCATGGACGTGAGTGAAGAGTTGCGCAGCATGCAGCCTATTGCGCAGAGTTTGAGTCGTAACACGACGTCCTGTGGCTGCACGAAAAGCATTATTCAACGTGGTGGATTTGGTGTCAGGGTTCCTCCGACCCATAATCCGTAGGTAGCGGTCATCCACTGCAGTAGTAGCCTTTGGGCGGTCTGAGCGAGGCATGTCATCGACAGTTCCTGTCTCTCTGTATCTCCTCCCTCCATGTCCGAACAACATCACTTTGCTTCACTCCGAGACGCCTGGACACTCCCCTTGTTGAGAGCCCTTTCTGGCACAAGGTAACAAAGCGGAAGCGATCGAGCCGCGGTATTGACCGTCTAGGCATGGCTGAACTATACACAACAAGAGCCGTATACCTCTTTCCTGGTGGAATGACTGGAACTGATCGGCTGTCTGACCCCCTCCGTCTAATAGGCGCTGCTCATGCTTGGTTGTTTACATCTTTCGCTGGGTTCAGTGACATCTCTGAACAGTCAAAGGGACTGTGTCTGTGATACTGCGATATATTCACAGTCAACTATCTTCAAGAGTTCTGAGAACCGGGATGATGCAAAACTTTTATTGATGTCTGTTATTACATGCCAAGGAATACTATTGTGTGCCTAATGAAAACTATAAAACTCAGTACTGAAGCACATTATGAATGATGCGTGATATGAAGTGTAATGTTAGACTAAGAAGATCCACAAAAATAAATTACTGCTCTACTCGGAATGAAATAACTTTTTGAAATTAGCAACTCTGTTCACTGAATAATAATGTACTTCCTAGCACGACACCTGAAAATCCTGACTACACACTGTTCGCCCAAGAATGCAACATGAGATCTGTCCTGAAATAAAAGTGATTTACCTCTTGCTCAGCATGTTGTTCTTGTGTACGTAGTGTTTACATTCTCGAAACCAAATAGAAATCAGCAGATGCAGCAGCTAAAGATGGTTCAAATGACTCTAAGCACTATGGGATTTAACATCTGAGGTCATCAGTCCCCTAGACTAGGAACTACTGTAACCTAACTAACCAAAGGACATCACACACACTCATGCCCGAGGCAGAATTGGAACCTGCGACCGTAGCAACTAAAGGTAAATAATCTACTCCAAATTCTTTTTGTCACAAACAATTTGTTGCTTCATGTGGCATAAGGGGCAAAAATTCAAAACTTTACTATGAGTCATGGAAGTCGGTTTTACTTTAAAGAAAGTCATGTTTGAGGAATCAAACTCTTTTTACTGACAAAAGACTGCACAACGTAAGAAGACTCTAGCAGTTACAAAATTATCTCATTACAAAAATTAAAAACATACCTTTAAAATTCCTCCAAAATCTTCATCAATACAAGAACAAGAAAGTATTGTACACCTGTCTTTCATCTCTATAATAAATTATTCTAGATAGCTTCTCCCAAATACTCAGAAAACAGATCTCATTTTATGAACAACTCAACCCCACACTACTTTGCCTCAAATAAGAATGTCTCGGCGCTGCACAACTGACTGACTAACAAGTCAGCCACAGATGAAACTAAACACGGATTCAAGGATCTTGTTCACTACTCACACAGTACGCTTATTCATCTTTGTCCCAGTACAGTAAAGGTGAATTATTTACAGTTGTAGAAAACATATGAGAATCTTACAATTCAAGTAGTAATATAATGAATACAAATAACTAGTTGACCGGGCGAACTCTGTTGCGCCTTAAAGCCAATAAATAATCAGATTTTGGATGCTAAGTTCAATTTTTTATTAGGAAATACAAATAAAAAAATTAAGTATTTTAATGATTCTTTATTCTTTATGTTTTTTGGTGCATAGCGTCCACTCTTCAATTAAGTACCTTGTGATACACGACATTTTTTGTTTTATTATCAGGGGCAAGAACAAACAACGCAGATGGTCTCCCGACCCGTGAACATGTGACAAACATGGATATTCCAGATTTAAACCACAAAATTTCAAGGATTGGCATTGTGATTTGTTGATGGTCATGGCGAATGCAAGACGGATTGGAAATTGAAGTCTTTTAAAGCCAAATGACGTATCGGTTGGGATCATCGGGATCCTCGGAATGAGAACTTCCTCACCTTCGAATTTTCCTTTGAGTATCGTCGCGCAAATAACATTGTTCATCAATTTACTCACCACCAAACGCGTACCGTTGCACAGTTTTGGTTGGTTTATGTTTCGAAGCATGATTACTACGGAGCCAACGTTTAGGCGTAAATTGTGCGATGGTAAGCAAGGCACATCCAAGGAGTTTAAAAATTCAATTGGGTAGTTGGTGGCTTCATCTTCATTTGTTACACAGTCAATAGATTTGAATGAATACATTTTACCAATGATCTCATTCTGAATTATGTAGTTAGGTCATCTACATCTTTATTCTTAGCCGCTAACATTGCTCGCTCACTCAACCATTCATTACTTTTGTAGTTAGTAATGATGTTTGGGAATACTTTGTTGATAAGTTCGTCTATCGATGAGACAAAGTTACAGAAATTATGAGGAAATGACATCAATCCGCTCGATTACGGCCTTGTCGAGAAATATTCGATCGTCTTGGTCGCGGCGTTGTGAATGATGATTCAAAGAAAATACAAATTATTTCTTTAAATTTTTAGTTAATGATATATACTGATACTTAACCATAGACGTTTAGCTGTCATTTGCGTTTTGTTATTCCATGTCAGATGCGTTTTTGTTATACCACGTTTTATAGTGACGTTTAGCCGACATTTGCGTTTTGTTATTCCATGCCAGAAGCGTTTTTGTTACACCACGTTGTATAGCCGTCGAACGGGATGAAAAGTATCCTATGTCCGTCTCCTGGTTCTAAGCTACCTCTCCACCAATTTTCAGCCAAATCGGCCCAGCCATTCTTGAGTTATAAATAGGGTAACTAACACGACTTTCTTTTATATATATAGATTTCTCAAGCATAGCAGGAATTTCTAAATACGAGGGACGATCAATAATTAATGTAACACATTTTTCTCGGCCAATTTCAGTTGAACAAATTCGGAATTTGCTGTGAAACATCGTGGAATATTCCACTTCAGCCCCTACGGTTTCATGCAGTTGCGATTGGTGGCGTCGCTATACGTATCTTTCAAAATTGCGTCTGTAACGGAGACGCGTTTGAGGAAGAGCGCAGTAACGATGTTCCTTTCACGGAGTTTCTTTTGGCGAAAAACCGCAGCATCGCAGACGTTCGTAGACGCTTGCAGAATGTCTACGGAGACCTGGCAGTGAACAAAAGTACTGCGAGGTTGTGGGCGAGGAGTCAGTCACAATCGCGAGGTCGCGCAAACCTCTCTGATCTGCCGCCCAGTGTGTCCGCAGCTCGTGGTCTTGCGGTAGCGTTCTCGCTTCCCGCGCGCGGGATCCGGGGTTCGATTCCCGGCGGGGTCAGCGATTTTCTCTGCCTCGTGATGAATGGGTGTTGTGTGTTCTTCATCATCAAGTCGCCGAAGTGGCGTCAACTAAAAAGGACTTACAATACGGCGGCCGAACTTTGAAAGCATGGGGCCTCCCCGGCTAACAATGCCATACAATCATTTCATTTTTCCCGCGTACGGGTCGGCTGCACACAGCTGTGTGACTCCTGCAGTGTGTTCTTCGGCACACAAAAAAACAAACGAACTTCTGCTTTCTCATGACAGCGCAACGCCTCACACAAGTGTGTGCATCCGAAAGGAGCTCCTCCACCCTAAAGCCCGGATCTCACACCTTCCAACTTCGATCTGTTTGGCCCAGTGAAGGATGCACAAGCGGCAACTGGATTATGGGGAAGTTCCATTTTCCCACGCGCCATTAGAGAGTGGAATGGTAGAGAAGTAGTGTGAAAATGGTTCGATGAACCCTCTGCCAGGCACTTAAGTGTGAATTGCAGAGTAACCATGTAGATGTAGATGTAGGTGTAGGTTACTGATGCAGCAAGACGTTGGCTCGGGAGTCGACCATTGGAGTGGTCCCATGTCGGTAACAGGCCTTCCCAGTAAGGTGGCGTAAGGCCGTCGCATTGAATGGAGGTTATATTGAAAAGTAGGGTTTTGTAGCCGAAAGAGCTGGGAATAATACGGTTTATTGGAATCCTGAATAAAACCAAAGTGCTTTCAGAGAAAATGTGTTCAACCACTTACTGAACGCCCCTTGTACTTTGCTAACTTCGGGAATGATAGCTAAAATTATGCGGACGTTAATCTACCCACAAAATATTTTCTGCAAATTCAAGGTCCATGTCGTTTCTGCCAGTCGCTATTACTCTTAACGTTGCGGTGAGTTTCTCGTGGGGGCTGACAGCCGCTCTTCTGACATTATCCTCTTTTTCAGTTTTTGAGGTTACCAGATTTAACAGTTTAGGGTACTTTTCTGTGACTATACATCGGTAATCGTACCAATCTTCTGGAGCCGGCCGCAGTGGCCGAGCGGTTCTAGGCGCTTCAGTCTGGAACCGCGCGAGCGCTACGGTCGCAGGTTCGAATCCTGGCTCGGGCATGGATATGTGTGTGATGTACTTAGGTCAGTTAGGTTTACGTAGTTCTGAGTTCTAGGGGGCTGATGACCTCAGATGTTAAGTCCCATAGTGCTCAGAGCCATTTGAACCCAACCAGTCTTATGGTTTCTGCTGTAGTTCTCGGAGAAGATCCACGTGGTAGAATGTTCCTCTCTTCGATAACCAGTCCCGGGACCACAGTGGACGGAGTGCAGAGTTTTTCTTCAGTTTAAGTGAACATACTGCATCCGTCGTCACTAACAGTTCTTCCTCCATGACGATTTCGGAACGACTGAGCGAAAGACTGAGCAAAAAAGTGAGCGAAAGTTTGAACAGCGTAGCCAAGCGATTTGTGTCAGTTTCCCGACAGTCTTGCATGATCATGTAAGACTCTGACGACAAAACTTTACGTGTAGACCAGACTTAATAGATAAAAAGAGACAAGCCGGGAAACAACGTAGCTTCGAATGTCATTTATTTTTTAGACAGAACCAAATAATATACGGCTAAACTCCGACAATACGTCTCTTAAGGGACCAGACGGAAAACACAACATGCTCTCATTCTTAGCTAACATATTGCTGTAATAACAACTCAAACACAGGGCAATTTTTCTCCGTGAGCTACGTGTGACGTAATTGCAGGGATTTTATCATATAGTTAAATATAGATTCCACTGACGGTATTACCTACTGACTGTCGTACGGTAATCGCTGAACGCCTTCCATATCTGGATCCGAGGAATACATTTCATTACTGGTCACCTACTACACTGATAACAAGGCCATTGACAACAGAATCCACGAAGCCATCCAAGCCCCAAATTTTCTCCTCTTTTTTATGACGCGCTGTTTTGCATCGAGCCAGCGTTCCGTCGTTAACTCTGTATAAAGTTCGATAATTAATTACAAAATTGCAAGTGGTTTTTATTTCAGTAAAGGCAACACAACAATACAGCGCTTTCAACATCGAAAAATCAGAAGTAAACGACGTAATAAACAAAGAACGCCCTCGATAACAGGAACCATTTCCCGAAACGCGTCGTGCAAAAGATAAATGATAATAAAATTGTGACTTCTAGCAGAAAAAATTATTTTATAAGTAAACCCATTGTTTTTTTTTATTCGTAGGCTTTCGCCAATCATTTCTAATGGACAAAATTGAAAGTAACTGAGGACAACAAATACCAGCGCAGGCAAATGTGATACATCTGGCATTTATCAGCTCGGGTGTCAAGACTGCGCTCAATTTATATCGGGCAGACTGTAGAAATCTCAGTATCAGATACGCAGAACGACACTGAAGAGTAAGCTGACCTTCTACATCCGCATAGCACCTTATCAGTGTGAACCACAGGCCAACAACACACGCACTGGTGCAGTAAGAGCCCTCAGCACAAACTAATAATAGAAGACAATGCTATATGCAAAGAATGAAAATAGAAAACTGAACTAAAGCGCTCTCTGCCGCTGTCTCTCGCTCTGACATAGACACACACACACACACACACACACACACACACACACACAGACGAGAACAGACAATCTGATCAAAATCTGCCATCAAAGTCTGCGGAAATATAAGTCCAAAATTCACGACCAGAACCGTGAAACTAGATAGCAGTGTAGGTGAATGTTTCGGGAACAGCAGCACATGTCTGCTAGTGAGTACAGTTTCGTAGACTCATGACAAAGCGGGAAACTATAGAAAATAACTAGAAATAATTACATACATCCCTCCCACCTCCGTCATACAAATTTATGAAGCCCATCACGAATAACATATTCTCACACAATCAATAGTTAAAATATTTTCGAAAACAATTACAATAACGTAGGAAACAAACTTTGAAAGATAAATAGCACACAAATAATAGCAGTAAACTAACATAACGCTAACTAACCTTTGGAACGGATAACAACATGACGCGTCGTGCCATGGAAGCAATGAGGCCTTGTAAGGCACTGGAGTGAGATGGCATACAGAAGTCACCTAATTCCTGTAAATTACGGGGAGGGAAGCGATGGGCTCTGACGCCACTTTCAATCATAGCCCAGATGTGTTCGATTGGAAACAGATCTGGCGAGTTGGGGGGGGGGGGGAGCAGCACATCAATTAGAACTCGCCACAATGTTTCTCAGACCACTCCATGACGCTCCTGGCTTTATGACACGGCGCATTATCTTGTTGAAAAATGTGACTGTCGTCGGGAAATACTATCGTCATGAGGGGGTGTCCGTGAGCTTCAACCAGCGTGCGATACTCCTTGGCCGTCATGGTGTCTTGCACCAGCTCCATTCGACCCGCGGATGCCCATGGAATGTTCTCCAGAGCCTAATGAAGCCGCCGCCAACTTGTCTGCATCGTGCAGTACAGGTGTCAAGGAACTGTTCCCCCGGAAGACGACGGATTCGCGCCCTTCCATCAGGATGAAAAAGAAGATATCGGGATGGATCAGACCATGCAACGCTTTGCCACTGTGCCAACGCCCAGTGCCGACGGTCACGTGCCCTTTTCAGTCATCGTTTGCGGCGTAGTTGACGTTGGCACATACATTGGTCGTCGGCTGCAGAGGCGCGTCGTTAGGAGTATTCGGTGCACCGTGTGTTCAGAGACACTTGTACTCTGTCCAGGATTGAAATCTAATATTAGTTCCGTCACAGTTCACCGCTTGTCCTATTTTACCAGTGTGCCCAGCCTACGACAAGCGACATCTGTAATGAGGGGTGGCCGCCCAATCCCACGACATCTGGAGGCGGTTTCACCTCGGTTTCGCCACGTGTTGAAGACACTCACCACAGCACTCCTCTATCACTCGACAAGTCTTGCAGTTTCCGAAATGCTCGTGACGAGCCTCCGAGGCATCGCAGTCTGCCCTCGGTCAAACCCAGGTAGATCGCGCCTTCCCCATTTTACACACGCACGGTACGTTCACTGTGCGTGTGTCTGAGCAGCAGTCACGCCTCGCCAGGTGACGCTGCTATCGCCTGGGCGAGTGTATATTGACAGCAGGCCGGTGGTCATAATGTTCTGACTGATCAGTGTACTTACTGGTGTTATTACTGGATTCTTTTAGTAGAGACACTTCTGGTACGTGCGATTTTCTTAACTTGGAAAAAAAGAAAGTAATTAACAAACTAACTGTTCGCAGCCACACGTTGTGTGGCTCAGACTGATTAAATGGGAAAGAAAAAAAAAAACAGAAAACACACGTTTCCAACATGATGGGAATTGGATATACGTAATAATCTTCTTCTCATCTCCCCTCCTCCCGGTCTCTGCTCATCTCCTCCTCCTCCTCTCTTTATCCATCACCTCCTCCCCCCTTTCCAACTGCTTCCACTTCTCTCTCCATCTCCTGCTGCCCTCTCTCCCTCCTGTTCCTCCTCCTCCTCCTCCTCCTCCCTCTCCCCACCACCTCCTCCCCCATTTCTATATCCCTCTTCTCCCTGTCTCTCCATCCACTTCTGCCACTTCTCTCCATCCATCTCCTCCTTTCCGCTTTCTATCTCCATTTCCTCCCTCCCTTCTCTCCATCTCCTCTTTCCCACTTTCTGACTTTGCATCTTGTTCATTGTTGTTGCATATTCAGATTCTGTACTAGGGTTGTACTCATAAGCTGATAAGCCATAAATACAACTTTCCTCTTTGCTAACAACGTTTCAGCATTATATATAGCCCATATATTCGAAAAATTTATAGCCCATGTTCGCCCGAATGTTCAGTAGAGTATTGTGGAAAAATCTGGAGAAAATTGCTCAAGAGCTTTTCCAGATTTTTCATAATGACTTTTCCCCTTTATATATTACATATTTATTATGTATAATACATATTACAAAAATAGTTATGTAAAAACACTAGCGTATTTGAATACAACGGTGTGTTGGAATTTTAAAGCATTCGGGGAAGAACTTTCGGAGATTTACAATTTTGTACAAACGAAAATTTACATTTACATTTACATGCATGTCCGAAGGAATATTGCGTCGTACTTCTTAACAACACAATAGGCCTACGGCTTTAGCGGCCGAGCGTGTTTACTTTTTTCGGCCGACACTACCGTGACGCCGTAGCGCGAAAAGATCTTGGCGAATCAACACCGCAAATCAAAACTGAGATTCGCATTTAGAAACGACTTTGCTAGACCAAAAGCGCTGGATACCGAGCATTTTTTAAGGAAAGAGGCCAAGATACCGGCTGCCGACATCGTCAGCATCCTCTTTACGATTGTAAGTAACACCGTCTATGTGAAACTTATTAACGACGCTGCAATCGACAGGGTTCTTCGAGACACGAAACAAGGGCTACGCGTCTGCCACGCAGTCTGGAACATTGGAAACGTCGAAGTTGCTCATGCTGGACTGGGATTGCGCACTAAACGCGTACTCGAACTACACTTTGAACTTCTGGCGGCAACGTCGTACGGCGACCAATTGCACCTAAGGAACATTGTCTACAAGAGCATGGATCTCACTGTCCCCATCCAGCGGATGAATCGCCATCAAAAGCGTCCCTCTTTGAGTCATTATGCCACGTCATTGATTTTAAGTCTAGAGATCAGGACATTAGCTCCTCACCTCTCTTCTGCACATTATTTGCTGTTAAGCCACAAAGGGCTGCGCCAATGGGAAACTAGGTGACGGCAATAAGCCGCGACTTTTCCAAGTCCACAGCAGGACTGTGTGGCCAACCTTCAACCTGTTGCGAATAAGATATGAAATTCTTCTTACGTTCTTGCTTAAGAGCTATACTCTTTTAATGTATAGCTTCGTCCTCCAGCTAGAACACGCCCGTTAGTAATGGCTTAGGTTGTTTTGGGTGAGGAGACCAGACAGCGAGGTCATCGGTCTCATCGGATTAGGGAAGGATGGGAAAGGAAGACGGCCGTGCTCTTTCGAAGGAACCATCCCGGCATTTGCCTGGAGCGATTTAGGGAAAATCACGGAAAACCTAACGTACTACATCCAGTGAAACACATTTTGTGCGCTGACAGAAGGTTGGGCCTTGATTTAAATGAGGTCTGGCCCACAATATTAGTTAATGAAGGACGAAATGTCTTGTGCGCATTTAAAACTTTTGTGAATTGTAAGAACTCCTTCCTAACACCAGAGTAGCTGTTTCATCCTATTGTTGAGTGGTCAACCAGCCAGATACATCTGCATATTTTATTTTATTCTGCGTCTGCGTGTGAGATGTTCTGCGCTTTATAATATTTTAAAAATGATGACCAACTAAGATTTTAGATGGCCCGCCCGGTTGGCCGTGCGGTCTAACGCACGGCTTTCCGGACTGGGAAGGAGCGCCTGGTCCCCGGCACGAATCCGCCCGGCGGATTTGTGTCGAGGTCCGGTAAACCGGCCAGTCTGTGGATGGTTTTTATGCGGTTTTCCATCTGTCTCGGCGAATGCGAGCTGGTTCCCCTTATTCCGCCTGAGTTACACTATGTCGGCGATTGCTGCGCAAACAAGTTCTCCACGTACGCGTACACCACCATTACTCTAACACGCAAACATAGGGGATACACTCGTCTGGTGTGAGACGTTCCCTGGGGGGACCACCGGGGGCCGAACCGCACAATAACCCTGGGTTCGGTGTGGGAGGCGGAGGGGTGAAGTGGACTGCGGTAGTCGTCGTGGGGTTGTGGACCACTGCGGCTGCGGCGGGGACGGAGCCTCTCCGTCGTTTCTAGGTCCCCGGATAACATACAATACATACAAGATTTTATACAGGGTGTTACAAAAAGGTACGGCCAAACTTTCAGGAAACATTCCTCACACACAAATAAAAAAAAGATTTTATGTGGACATGTGTCCAGAAACGCTAAATTTCCATGTTAGAGCTCATTTTAGTTTCGTCATTCCAACGTGATCAAATTGTAAATTTTCACAATCAACATGTGTGGGCTGACGAGAATCCGCACGCAATTGTGCAATCACGTCATCGACACAGATTTTCTGTGAACGTTTGGGCAGGCATTGTTGGTGATGTCTTGATTGGGCCCCATGTTCTTCCACCTACGCTCAATGGAGCACGTTATCATGATTTCATACGGGATACTCTACCTGTGCTGCTAGAACATGTGCCTTTACAAGTACAACACAACATGTGGTTTATGCACGATGGAGCTCCTGCACATTTCAGTCGAAGTGTTCGTACGCTTCTCAGCAACAGATTCGGTGACCGATGGATTGGTAGAGGCGGACCAATTCCATGGCCTCCACGCTCTCCTGACCTCAACCCTCTTGACTTTCATTTATGGGGGCATTCGAAAGCTCTTGCCTACGCAACCCCGGTACCAAATGTAGAGACCCTTCGTGCTCGTATTGCGTACGGCTGTGATACAATACGCCATTCTCCAGGGCTGCATCAGCGCATCAGGGATTCCATGCGACGGAGGGTGGATGCATGTATCCTCGCTAACGGAGGACGTTTTGAACATTTCCTGTAACAAAGTGTTTGAAGTCACGCTGGTACGTTCTGTTGCTGTGTGTTTCCACTGCATGATTAATGTGATTTGAAGAGAAGTAATAAAATAATAAAATGAGCTCTAACATGGAAAGTAAGCATTTCCGGACACATGTCCACATAACATATTATCTTTCTTTGTGTGTGAGGAATGTTTCCTGAAAGTTTGGCCGTACCTTTTTGTAACACCCTGTATATATGTGTGTGTATGTGTGTGTGTGTGAGTGTGCGCGCGCGCGTGTGTGTGTCTAGTAGGTAGTTGATCCTATTTTTATTGGTGGTCAGCCACCGACATGTATCTGAGAGACAATCTCAGTACTTTTATTTTTTACTGGATCGCCAGTTTGAGATATTTTACCTCATGACTATTACTGCCATTTACATCGACCGATGTGACTCAGTTGTAAGACACTAGACTCGTACTCGAGACGACTGAAGTTTAAATACCCATTCAGATTAGTATTTCCGCGATTTCCCTAATTCGCTTATGGTGAATGCCGGGGCGGTTCCTTTGAAAAAGCAGGCTGATTTCCACCCCCCATCTTCTCCCAATCACAGTCTCTAACGACCTCATTGACGACGGCGCATTAAGTCACAACATCCACTTTCCACATAGTTTTACAGGTCTAGACAGATTTGTACTAAGGGGCTCCGGAACGCCCTGTACTTGCAATGTTAAAATAACGCTTATAAATTACATCTTTCCTCACAAAGTATTTGAGGTAGGAAGTTGAACTTTTTACAGATTATTTATTGGAATATGGGCTACAACTTAACACAGGGATTTCACAAAATTTTAGTTCAGTTATTAAAGATGATTTTCTTTCAATTGTAATGAAAATTCACAACATTTTTTTGCAATTTTTTATTTACATATTCAAAAATATACAGTTTTTTGGAAAAAGGCTGTGTTAAATTATGCAGAAGGTACTGTGTAACATTTACTGAAAGTTTGAAACAAATATGTTTGGAAGATCCTTAGAAAGCATGTAATTACTATGAGAAAATAAAAGTTTTGGGAATCGAGCGACAAAGATTGGATTAACTTTTTAGTGCATTCCAGGTCCATAGGATGGATTATCTTCATCCTCTGCAAACTCCTCCTCCAGCTTCCTCTTGTTCCTCCTCCTGTTTACTCTTGCTTGTATTTCTAGACTCTTTACAGCCCTGTCTGCAGCCCGAAGGCGTTCCTTGTCTAAAGCAACCATCGCTCGTTGTTGTGTTCGTAGATTTTGCTACCATTTTCTTCAGTTGCAGTTACTGCAACACTGTTCCAAAAGGTGGTCATGTATGAACACTTATCACATTTCAGTTGTATTTCACTAGCAAGTCCTACGTGCTTTATTATGGAGAGTTCCAGACCAACTTCACTACAATGAATACATCTTACACAGTTTGAAAGAATTCCTTTGAGAACCGACATATCAAATATTTCATTCACATCCGATTCGCCCATAAAACATTCATAGTTTTCACTCATTGAACCAAGCTTCTTCTGTGAAGTATTTTCTTTCCCACTTTGACTGCTATGGGCAGGTGTACTTGAGAGGTTAGGTTCACTCACTTGGTTACCGTCTTTATTGTTTGCAGTAATAACACATACCTTTGGCTTTCCAACATTTCTCCTTTTCTTAAAAGCCTTCAGAGGATTTCTAGTAACTTTACTTTTACTCATTATTATACTTCAACAAAACAGAGACTCAAGAAACAGAATTAATTACGAATATTTTCGAGATAACGACAGAGTAAATAAACATGAAACAATCGACAATCACACCAGCGATATATATTGAACCATCACAGGTTAGCCACAACACATACTTTATCTCACATCACTAAAATGTACCTGATGAACACGGACGTTAATAATAACACCATTTGACAGCAGTTTAACAGTGTCACAGTGGGTCACGCCCATGTAGAACACATTTCAAAAAAAATTTAAAAATAGTTGTAGTCGGAATTGAATAAATTATATATCTATTAAAAGGTAATAGTCTGCAGATTCAGAAAACGCAAAAAAGTAAAAATTGAACTTTTCATGATTTTGAGCCTTTCCGGAGCCCCTTAAAAAGAAAAAAATCCATACATGCGCTGGCAACATCGACATGAGGGTCCTAAACGCAAAGAGGAATAGCAGCTTTTTCCACTTCTCTGCCTCGTAGTGGACAAATAACGGCGACGTAAACTGTTAACATCACAAGATTCTAACTAGCCACCTCCGATGATGACGTTGGATTGAAGACAGCGTGGTCACCAGCGCCGTTAGTGGATATGATGAACATACACCTCTTGTGTGTCGGACGGTGTCAGCTCTCACAAGTGAAATTGCTGCGACTGCTGCCCAGTAACACATACTGGCAATTTTCTAAAGAATGTCTCAGTATGTGCACACAAATATGTGGTTCGCCACAGGTAAAATCAACTGATCAGTTACGTTATTACGTATTTATGATCATCAATGGTTTGGAAGAACGTCCTTATAACTTAAAATATTCAGCTCACTGTTTCTCCCGTAGGTGGTTAATTACGAGTAGTCACCACTCACATCGGCGTCTTTTTACTTGAAGAAAATATCTTGATACAGGCTTGAGGTGCTCTTTAAAGGGACGAGAATCGGCTGAATGGAAAAGCTGGAACTGTCCGTTGTACGGGAATGGCTATGCACTCAGTACTCACTGACGCCCTCTCTCCTACATTCTGGGTATGAGGCCCGACACTTAACACAAAAGTTTTAAAAGTGTGTTATATTGTTGCTATTGTCCGCTAGGATGGCGCCCAGTCCCTAACCAAGCTGAAAGTTGCCCGTACGTCAGCATAATAAACAAACATATGTTGCACCGTACATGGTATTCCATAAACTTCACGTATTGGCGGATCACGCATATGAGGAAGAAGCGTTGGGCCATTGGACAGTATTCTATTCTTAACCTGATGGACATCAGTTCCTCCCATCTGAGCGGCTGGAAATGAGATGTGCCACGCTGAGAGATCGATTTTATTGACTGCATTTGTTTTTTAGCAGTTCAAATCAGTCATCTCCTCTCTGACACATGGTCCTCCTGTCCAACAGTGAGATACGACAGCGCCCTCTATACACGCTCCCGCACCACCTTCGTGTCGAAGTGATCTGCGTCCATGACCTCAGCTACGTACACTTATTAAGCTCCCCCTCGGAGCAGTGTTGGGAACCTCCAGTTTCCACAGACCTACCAAATTTCACCTCCAGCACTAAGGAGCTGCTGGGCATTAAAATTTCAACAACATGAAGACAGCATGCAACAAACCTGGGTAGGAGTAACGCCATCTACGTTCTGTAGCTAAACAAAGATTTAGCAATACGTTTCTCGTTCAGAAATCGTATTTGAATGTTGCTTGTATATGAGAAGGTTTTTTTTTGTAAGATCGACGAACGAAGAAAATACAAAAACGCTCAGGGTGTTATTGTGG
The DNA here is from genome assembly GCF_023864345.2 of Schistocerca serialis cubense. Taxonomy (NCBI): domain Eukaryota; kingdom Metazoa; phylum Arthropoda; class Insecta; order Orthoptera; family Acrididae; genus Schistocerca; species Schistocerca serialis. Next base: position 1,129,345,790 of record NC_064639.1, read on the forward strand.
TCTTCAGCCCGAAGACTGGTTTGATGCAGCTCTCCACACTACTCTATACTGTGCAAGCCTCTTCGTCTCCAAATAACTACCGCAGCCTAAATCATTCAGAATCTGCTAACTGTATTTATCTCTTGGCCTCCCTCTGCGATTTGTACCCTCATACACTTACCTCCAGTACTAAAGTGGTAATCCCTTGATGTCTCTGAATGTCTACTATCAACCGATCCCTTCTTTTAGTCGTGTTGTGTTTCAAATTTCTTGTCTCCACAACTCCATTCAGTACCTCCTCATTAATTACGTGATCTACCCATCTAATCTTCAACCTGCTTCTGTAGCACCGCGTTTCAAAAACTTCTATTTTCTTCTTGCATACAATGTTTACCATCTATGTTTCACCTCAATATATGGCTACACTCCAGACAAATATCTTACAAAACACTACCCGAACACTTAAATCTGTATTCGATATTAAAAAATTTCTCTTCTTCAGAAATGCTTTTCTTGCCATTGTCAGTCAGTTCTTTTGCTACCCAAATAGCAGAACTCTTCTACCACTTTCAGTGTCTCGTTTCCTAATGTAATTCCCTCAGCGTACCTGATTTAATTCGACTTCATTCCATTATCCTTGTTTTGCTTCTGTTGATATTCATCTTATATCCTCATTTCAAGATCCTATCCACGCCATTCAACCGCTCTTCCAAGTTCTCTGTTGCCTCTGAGAGAATTACAATGTGATCGGCAAACCTCCAAGTTTTTATTTCCTCTCCGTGAACTTCAATTCCTACTCAAAACTTTTCATTTGTTTCCTTTCCTGTTTGGTCAGTGTACAGACTGAATAACATCGGCGACAGTTATCACTCTGTCTCACTACCTTCTCAAGCACTGTTTCCCTTTCAAGTCCCTCGACTCTTATAACTACCGGCTGGTTTCTGTATAAGTGGTTCCCTGTGTTTTACTCCTACTACCTTCAAAACTTCAAAGAGAGTATTCAAGTCAACATTGTCAAAAGGTTTCTCTAAGCCTACAAATGCTACAAACGTAGATTTTCCTTTCCTTAACCGATCTTCTAAGTTAAGTCGTAGACTCACTGTTGCCTCACATTTTCCTATATTTCTCCGGAATCCAACCTGATCTTCCCCAAAGTCGGTTTCTACTTGCTTTCCCATTCTTCTGTAAAGAATTCGTGTTAGTATTTTGCAGCCATGACGTATTGCAATGATAGTTCGGTAATATTCAAACCTGTGAGCACTCAGGATACGACAGGCATATAGCAGTATAAGTCAGTTAGGAATGAAGTAAATGTAAAGTGCAGAAGAACTAAGGCGGAATGGTTGCAGGAAAAATATGAATAAATCGAAAAAGGAGTGCCAGACTGAAGGACTGATTCAGCATATAGAAAAGTCAAAATAGACTTGGCTGAAATTGAAAGCAAGTGCGTGAATATTAAGAGTGGAATGGGAATCCCACTGTTAAACGCAGAGGACGGAACGGATAGGTGGAAATAATAAAAGAATACTATAAAGGTCTCTATGAGGAAGGTATGGGGGGGGGGGGGGAATGTTGCCTGCTGACGTGGCAGAAAAAGAGATGAGAATCTATAGGGAACACATGGGGCTTCCTGTAGCATAGTGTTTGACGGAGCTATGGAAGACTTGGGCTCAGAGAAGCCAGAGCGCCTAGATAACATTCCTTCGAAATTTCTAACATCATTGGAGGAAGTGACAGCAAAATGTGTATCCGCTTTGGTGTATAGAATCTATGACACCGAATACATACCTTCAGACTTTGGAAAAAATATCATCCACACAGTCCCTACGATAGCAATGTCAGATAAATGCGAGAATAGTGCACAATCAGCTTAACAGGTCGTGCTTCCAAGCTTCTAACAGGAATAATACAGGGAAGAATGAAAAACAAAGTGGCGGAGCTGTTAGATAACGATCAGTTAAGTTTTCTAAAAGGGAAAGGCAGCAGAGAAGCATATCTGACGTTGCACTTAATAATACAAGCAAAACTTAAGAAGAATCAATACATCTTCACAGGATTTGTAGACGTAGAAAAACTGTCTGAGAGTACAAAATGATGCAAGATGTCAGAAATTCTGAGAAATTCTGTTGGGAAAGACGAGCGATATGCAATATGTATATTCTTTGACTTGTAAGGTTAATTTTTTTTGCATCACAGACCTTGGTATGTGACATAAATTTTAGCTTGATACGTCTATCCGTTCTTGAGAAAACGTGTGTTTATAGACGGGCAGACAGACACTAGGACAACAAATTACAAAAAAAAAATATTTTCATTCGTTTAATATAACTATAGATAAACAGTTTTCGGATTTTCTCCTTCACTTTAACTATGAAACCTTGTTTCTTGCCAAATTTGATTGGTCCTAGGTGAAAGGGAAGTACCCGATAGGTTTTGATGAGTGAGATTGTGATAGTCAAAATATGTGACGTAAATGGCCGTAGCTTTTGGTTGCATTCACTTAGAAGCTTACGTTTATCACACCTGAAGGGATTATAGATCTTAGTACGCGACATAAATTTCAACTTGATTTGTTTACTCGTTCCTGAGAAAACGGGTGTCAACAGACATATGGACAGACAGACAGACAGACAGATAACCAATGACCAAAAAAATGTTTTTTTGGTATATTATAAAAACAAATTAACGATTGTCGGATTTTTTTCCCTTAGCTGTACTGTGAGACCCTGCTTCTTGCCACATTTCATGTTTCTAGGTCAACGGGAAGTATCCTGCACGTTTTGATAAGTGAGTTTGAGAGCATGAAAATTATCAAAATATGTGATATAAATGGCCGCATCTTTTGACTGTATTGACTTGGAAGATTAGATTTCTTACACCGCCAAGGGACCGTAGACCTTAGTTTATGACATGAATTTTAACTCGATACGCCAATCCATTTCTAACAAAAAGAGTTTTTAATAGTCGGACAGACAGACAGATAGACAGACTGACAGACGGACAACAAAGTGACATAAGAGTTACGTTTTTGCCAACTGAGATACGGAGCCCTAGAAAGAAATCTGTGATGCAAGCTCAGTTTGACTCGACGCCCAGTCGGGTCGGAGCCATAGTTGCTACCACAGGCAACAGCTGTGTGTATCAAATTTCGCCCCCTCTGTACCCCAAATCACCTACAAACTTAATAGCGTATTCTTTCTTCCGCGCGCAAAATAAGTAAAATTTCTTTGTTTCTTATCGTTCCTGATGCTTCGATATTAATGGCGAGCAGGGCTGTAGTTGGTGCCACTGTACTTGTGAAGAGGGGGTGACGCTAGATTCGCCTCTGTAACACTTCTCCGAGACATCCCTATGACGTGTCCATGCCCTGTTTCGACCATCAGGGACGTCTATCGACTACTTTCGTGGTGGTATCGAGTTTTGGGAAGTGGGAGAAATCATCATTGACAGGTTTTAAACCACTATGTATATCCTATGAATATAAGCTACTTCTAATATTGAGGATGTCTCGAAAACGCGTTACTGTTAGTACGATTTGTTATAATTAAATATATGGTAACAGCATAACGGCTCTTGATGACTTCATACTGTTTATATTTAAAATCGAGGAGTAACCTGCACAGCTCCACAGTGCCGCAGTATTGAGGCTGTCGGGTAATTATGGGAAATCTAGATGGTGCATCGGTTCGCGTCCCACTACGTCTATAACTTTTTTTTTTCGCCTCGCTTTTTAAGAAGATTCTGGTCCTGCTACATCTAATTTTGCCCCCTATGCTTTTTTAAAAATTCTGGAACCTTGTTAATTTAAGGAAAGTATATTGCGTAATATTTGATGTTATGTACATATAAGAGTGCTTTTTCCCAGGAACTTACAAATTAAGCATAAAACACAAATATTCGAAATACATTGATCATCTGGTAAAATAAAGTAAGTACCACTCAGAATAAAAAGCATAGGAAAGACTGATAATCTGAAAAATGACTAAAACGTAACTGTCTCAGCCGCCTGTAAAGAATAAAAGAAAATTTAGAAGCCACTTATTTTAGGAGACTTTCCTTCAAAACAAGAACATCTTATACGTATCCAGGCGTAATGAATTCTGGTACCGATACACAACTGTACCTTCAGCTGCTTTTCTCGTTGTTTAAATTACTTTCAAAACTGCAAAGGAAGAAATTCGTTTTTCTCGCAGATAATTGTAATTTTTCATACAAATTGGGACACACCTCACACTTCTACCATTGGGGAAGCTTACTGTTTTAAGTGAAATTACAATTAAATCAATACAATGAAATGAATACCCCTAGCTGCATACAAGTGTTGATATATGTCAACAGGGACATGTTCAAAATGTGTGCCCCGACCGGGACTCGAACCCAGAATGTCCTGCTACATGGCAGACGCTCTATCCATCTGAGCCACCGAGGACACAGGGGATAGTGCGAGCGCAGGGAATTATCTCTGGCACGCCTCCCATGAGACCCACATTCCCAACTTATTGTACCGCACTACATTCGTAGTGCCCCTGCCCATTACACTCATTACTCGCGGCTTTACTGATTCCCGTAAGAGTTCGGGCAATGTGTGTGCATCCGCACAGAAGATGGTCAAATGGCCGGTGAGTCTTAACTATATATATATATGAAGACGGTATCTGTTCTTTTGGACGTGTCCATATTTACTGTTAAGTATTTTCGGTAATACGTAATTATGGTATGTAAATAACGAGTATGAAATTCGAAGGTTCTCACTTTAAAACAGAGGAAAGGCAAGAATACGTTCTAAAATTGCAATGAATGTACCGATTGAAGATACGAGCTGCTGCTTTAATCCGTGAGCGAGAATGGCTACCACAGTCACAGCGATACTCTGTATTTATAATCTTTTTATTGTTTTAGAATAGTGTTATGTTAATGATACTTTTATTATTCTGGTGTGCAAAGCACGTATAATACGAGGTGCATTCAAGTTCTAAGGCCTCCGATTTTTTTTCTCCGGACTGGAAAGAGATAGAAACATGCGAATTGTTTTAAAATGAGGCCGCGTTCATTGTCAATACGTCCCAGAGATGGCAGCACCGTATGGCAGATGGAATTTTACCGCCAGCGGCGAGAATGAGAACTGTTTTAAATACTTAAAATGGCGACGTTTTCCTTACTTGAACAGCATGCAATCATTCGTTTTTTGAATTTGCGTGGTGTGAAACCAATTGAAATTCATCGACAGTTGAAGGAGACATGTGGTGATGGAGTTATGGATGTGTCGAAAGTGCGTTCGTGGGTGTGACAGTTTAATGAAGGCAGAACATCGTGTGACAATAAACCGAAACAACCTCAGGCTCGCACAAGCCGGTCTGACGACATGATCGAGAAAGTGGAGAGAATTGTTTTGGGGGATCGCCGAATGACTGTTGAACAGATCGCCTCCAGAGTTGGCATTTCTGTGGGTTCTGTGCACACAATCCTGCATGACGACCTGAAAATGCGAAAAGTGTCATCCAGGTGGGTGCCACGAATGCTGACGGACGACCACATGGCTGCCCGTGTGGCATGTTGCCAAGCAATGTTGACGCGCAATGACAGCATGTTTGGGACTTTCTTTTCGTCGATTGTGACAATGGATGAGACGTGGACGCCATTTTTCAATCCAGAAACAAAGCGCCAGTCAGCTCAATGGAAGCACACAGATTCACCGCCACCAAAAAAATTTCGGGTAACCGCCAGTGCTGAAAAAATGATGGTGTCCATTTTCTGGGACAGCGAGGGCGTAATCCTTACCCATTGCGTTCCAAAGGGCACTACGGTAACAGGTGCATCCTACGAAAATGTTTTGAAGGACAAATTCCTTCCTGCACTGCAACAAAAAGGTCCGGGAAGGGCTGCGCGTGTGCTGTTTCACCAAGACAACGCACCCGCACATCGAGCTAACGTTACGCAACAGTTTCTTCGTGATAACAACTTTGAAGTGATTCCTCGTGCTCCCTACTCACCTGACCTGGCTCCTAGTGACTTTTGGCTTTTTACAACAATGAAAGACACTCTCCGTGGCGGCACATTCACCAGCCGTGCTGCTATTGCCTCAGCGATTTTCCAGTGGTCAAAACAGACTCCTAAAGAAGCCTTCGCTGCTGCCATGGAATCATGGCGTCAGCGTTGTGAAAAATGTGTACGTCTGCAGGGCGATTACGTCGAGAAGTAACGCCAGTTTCATCGATTTCGGGTGAGTAGTTAATTAGAAAAAAAATCGGAGGCCTTAGAACTTGAATGCACCTCGTACTAATGAAGCACAAACAAAGATTGCAGACCATTCCTGAAAAGGATATAACTTTCCTATCCAAACATTACTTTGGTGCTTGGAAATAATTAGGTATTAAAAATAAGAACTGGTCACATTATTACAGATTGGTACACTGCTATCCCATAAGCGTTCCCTAGATGGTGGCATGTATCAACACGATCATGGGGCCAGCTCCCAAGTGAAACCGCGAAAGTGAAGGCTCACGGCGGTGACACCTCTCCGTAAACACCAGATGGTTGTCCGCTCAATCGAGGCTCGTCGCTCTCACAAGGAACCCCTTGAGTGTGGGCTCGCAAAAGGCCAATGACGTGTACGGCATTCGACGCCCCGCATATTGTATACCACGCAACCACAATATTGGCTGCTAATGGCAGCAGGGGTCGGAACTGGAGGTATCAAAATGGTTCAAATGGCTCTGAGCACTATGGGACTTAACTTCTGAGGTCATCAGTCCCCTAGAACTTAGAACTACTTAAACCTAACTAACCTAAGGACATCACACACATCCATGCCCGAGGCGGGATTCGAACCTGCGACGGTAGCGGTCGCGCGGTTCCAGACTGTGGAGCCTAGAACCGCTCGGCCACCCTGGCCGGCAACTGGAGGTATCCAATGGTGAGCCGAGCATGTGGCAACGGAGCGTAGCTGAACTGATTAGTCGATGAGCAACTCATACCAGTGCTACAGTACTAGTGATGTTGATACAAAGTAGAGCAATGGCAACGATAAACAAAACAAACATTGCATTATATTGACAACAACAGTTGCCGAAGTTGGCATTTCGTTAGAAAGTAATCCAAGGAATTTCGCAGACTGAGAGAGAAGCGCCAGATGATTAGCGTTTCTGCAAGATGAGTCAGTGCAACGTGTGGGGTGGAAAAAAAAAAAAAAAGTTCAAATGGCTCTGAGCACTATGGGACTTAACATCTATGGTTATCAGTCCCCTAGAACTTATAACTACTTAAACCTAACTAACCTAAGGACATCACACAACACCCAGTCATCAAGAGGCAGAGAAAATCCCTGATCCCGCCAGGAATCGAACCCGGGAACCCGGGCGCGGGAAGCGAGAAGTGGAGTTGCATGCGCTCGACTGTACGTACAATGTACGCGAGGAGTACAATGACGATACGTGCTTAACAAGTGAAAGTGATACTGAAACAGGTATCGAGCTCTGCAGTTCATCATCTTTGTCGGACAGAGAGCACAAATCCCGCCTCATGAAACATGGCAAAAGACAATCGTTGTCCTAAACATAATTACGCACATCGATGATCTTCCGCAACTTAGTAAAAAACAATTATGAACAGATTTGGAGTAAGTCCGCAGCAATATGACCGTGTAGTGCATAAGAAAAATTACGGATATTCAACGGAGGCAAGAGACACTTGCTATAAAAACTGGTGTTTGCGGGTTTCAAGGATGCTCGATACAATTTCCAGGATGTGCATGGTAGCGATCCATTACGTTATGCACATCAAATTGCGCGCGACATAGATTACAGTGGTTTCAAGGGAAGCAGTGGACGGTTGCATAACTTCAAACAGCACTACAGAGTTGCAAGACATAAGGCAACGAAATTTCAAAGAATGCGTCAACTTGACGATGCACAGCAAACTGTAGACTCGGCCCTAAAAAATTTGTGGATGAGATAAACAAACTTACCCCATCGTTCAGTAAGAAATTGGTTCTCAGCTCCGACTAATCGGGATCTGAAGAGGAAATGCGTATGAAAGGAAACCTGGAAATTAAAGGTTGCGAGAGATTTTTATCAAGATCAGCTATGCCTTAACGCATTTGCACAAATCTGTCAGTCTGGATGACGAATTGGCTAGAAAGTTATTTATTGTGCTGTGAGATTTTGGAGGTGTTCTCCCTCTAGTGGTCTCTCTCGTGTGCATGATCTTGCAAGGGCAGTAGGGAATTTTGACGTCACAGCAAGCAAGAGTGGTATAAACACTGCTTTTGGCCAATAGTTGGTCAAAATGATTTGCCTTTGCTCGATTCCTGCTCTGCATATAACAGCCATACTCCTTTAGAGCAAACTATCCCTCCTCAAAAGTGTGTGACTTTGCAGTTCATACCACCTGGAACCAATGAGCAAAATCAGTTTTTGGAAGTTTGTTGTTTTCCGTGCCTATAAAAGATGCAACTACGCCTTAAAGTATAACCTGTTTGGCGATAAGCTCCACGACAGACTGTTTCACATTCGATTGCATGCCCTCACATTTCGTCATTACACCAATGTGATTCTATATGCATTCTTTAAGAGTGGATGGCTAGCTGAACATCCTGCACGGTTCGTAACTGCCAAGGAGTTCACCTTCGATCTTGGTGGTGCGAACCCCTGTGATCACTGGCTCGCAATTTTTCCGTCGGTATTCATGGTGCAAGTTAATGGTTTGTTTTGAACATTTCTCGAATCTCGACGACCAGGACACTCACTTTCGGTCACCCTCCTGATGCACATGGTGAGTCATTAGCAGATAATATTTTTTCTTGTCATAGCTGTAAACACTTTCAAGTGAGCCTTATTAAAGATTGAACTTGCGAGCTCGGACTCAAGGGTTCCCTGTCAAGGTGCGTCCACACTACTCGTGCTCGCCAGATTTGTGCTCGCCATACTCCTCTGTCAGGAGACTTGTCTGACTTGCGCTCGTGCTGCTTCTATCTTCGTCCACACTACTCCAGTTGCTTGCCAGACTTTGGCTCCTGAGGATGCGCACCGTACTCGCGGTCCTGGTCAGTGCCAGTTTCATAATTTAAAAAATGGAGGAAGTGGTTGTAGTAAGTGCCAGCTTCCTTGTTATGCGCCCTTTAGCTGAGGTAGGAGATAGAAGAAGATGTTACAAAGACCCAAGAAAACGCAGGTGGTGGATGATGTATGCTGATGTCGGCTGCCAAGATCAAATTTCAGACGGTGGTGTTTTTCGAAATACATCTTTTTTTTAAGAATATGAGTAATGATATCATCGTTTTTCCGGACGATCGTGCCCTCCCAGGTAGACAGAAAATGTATCCTTTCTTCTGTATTCCGGATACTAACAAAGCCTGTATTACTACAGCCTGAGAAAGTCCAAAGTGTTGATTATGACTTGTATATACCTCCATAATTTCTTGCGAAAAAGTTCTGTAGGAGCAGTGGGTCATGAGGAGAACAGACATTTAAAGCGAGGAACTTGGAGAGATGAGATCACTCCTGCTACAACATTTACACGATCAGCGATCATTGCACGACATTCAGCGCAGACTGCCCAAGACATTAGAGATGAATTCGCTTCTTATTTCGTTTCCGAAGAGGGAAGATTGCCATGGCAAGATGAGTACCAATAACATATTAAAGAATTTTTTTCAGCTACTAGCTACATACGTACTGGTGACTGTCTTACAGCATACGTTTCAGCTACCTATATATGTGAAGTTTTATCTTGATTAACTCCTATTTTATTAGTTCTATTTCCTCAAATAACATAATATACGAATAAAATATACATAAATGTACATGTGCTTAAATATATTGTGTTACAAAAATAAATGTTATTCATTACTATTTATTTATTACTACCTGAGTACCGAGCGTTGCCCCAATATGTATTCCAATCGTGTTAGTCCATTTCCTCCTTTCTCCTCTGTGACATTCAGAGCCTATTTTGCTATAAACCGTATAATTGTATCACAATTAGAACTTTTTTTAATTTTTAAATTTCAAAAATATAAGCAGTTACTAGGTATACTCCTAATAGAAATCGCAGTAAGCTAAAATAAATATTTTAAAAAAATCTTAAGATAAGATATGACATGATTAATAGTATATAATGAAATAACACCAAAAAATATAAAAATAATAAATGAGCAGGGAGCGAAATGAAAGCTGAGAAAGACAAAAAGTTAAGTAGCTTTGGAGACGGAACCCAAAAGGGATCCAACCCCATTAAGTTTGTCAATAGGTTTTTTATATAAATATTTTTTACTTATATCTATGTTGATTGTCTTCCACAGCTGATATTTGCAGTGCAGAAATTCAAACGCTTTGAAAGCGAACCAGTTTGGAGTGTTCACTTCCTCAACCCCAGCGCCAGACAGCCCAGCCTCATTTTTGTTCTGGCGAACTTTCCTGTAAGTGGCTAATAAGCTGGTCTTTTTTTTTTTTAATTCGGCCACATGCATCCGTAGTTCTGTGGCGATGGAACCCCACGCTTCACTTTTTTTTTAATTTTATTTTATATTGGGAGTTTTTTGCATCTCGGCACAGGATATTGTTCATAAATATTTATGAATTTAATGGCAAAATCGTTGGTCCACTCCATTTTAAAAGAAAAACGATGTCCACGACACAGGAAAAGAATAATACCAAGACCAAGCTGTACGAGTGCAGCGAGCCAACTGGTCAGTGCTTGTTGCCGTCCACACCACTCGCGCAGCTCCCCGCAGATCCCTTTGACGTGCCGACAACAGCCTGGAGCCAGACAAGCCAGTTTCGCGGCGAGCCCCCGGAGCCTGCCTCCGTCCACATTACTCGTAAGGCTCGCAAGTCTCACATGTACACGAGCCACACGACTAGTGTGGACGCACATTTCAGACGCGATACGTTTACGAGGTTGTACAGACGTCTCCCGACGGTCGAAACCACGCATGTACACGTCACAGTGACGTCACGGAGAGGTGTTGCCGAGGTGACACCAGGGCAGGGCTTCACAACATACGTGCTCGCGGGGCAAGCTGTGAGCAGCAAGGCGCGAGCACGGAGCAGCAGCGCGAGCACGCCACCCCCACTACCGGACCAGAGCGGAGAGTGGGGAGAGTCACGTGGGGCACACAACAGCTGCCGCCAGTCAATGTAAATCCGCGGCCACCTGCAGGGATATCACTCACGAATTATTACTGCGACAAATGAAACAAATAAAGGAGAATGTACACATGCCACATAATTTTATTAGCTTAGTGTATGCCTCTACATTCGCATTAATTTGTGAACTGTTACACAATAAAAGGTGTCACTGAAGTGTGGGATTCTCGGTTATCTTGTACTTTTTGCCCTTTACAATTGCGTCTGTGTTCGGAGTAATTGTTCTTCTGCATTTTAGGCGCAGCGTGCAGTTTAAATTTCGATCAGACAATGCGTTTCTCAGGCGCGTCTTGTTACATTTCATTGCAGAGAACAGTTGTTCACAAACATACGTGGAACCGAACATTGATATTATTGTAGCCGCCAGTTTGTGCAAACGAGGAAATCTATCCTGAGGGAAGTGTCTGTAGAATTCCAAAATGTTTTTCTTGTTCTGAAATTTGTCTCTGTATTCTCTGTCACACTGCAGGTCAATAATTTCTTGCTGCAGCTCAGGACGAATCTCTCAAATATTCGCTGAATATGGAGAGAACAGATCAAAATCACTGTCTAGTGCTGTCAGATCTTGAAAGCGCTGATCAACTAAACTATATGAATAACGTTCACAGTCTTTGTGAACATCTTGCATGGATGATAATTTAGGAAAATGAGCTAGGTTTCCTGTTTCCAGCTGACTCTCCCAAAGTGTCAATTTCATTTTAAAAGCTCGTATTCGATCTATGAAATGAGTAATTAGCAGATCTTTACCTTGTAGTAAAATGTTGAAAGCATTCAGATGGCTAGTTAAATCTGCTAAGAACGCGAGATCACATTCAAACGTGCGCGCGCATTTCCCCTCCCAACCCCTCCCCCCCTACTCCGCGACCTTGCAGCTGCTCGCGAGCACGTGCCTGAGCAGACGCGACTACTCGCGCTCAAAACCGGCCAGTTGTTAAGCCGTGCACTAGGGTCTCCCGTGGTGAGGTGGCTCCGGGGCCGGGCTACAGCCGTGTCGGGTGGCGGTCCCCTTGGCGCAGTGCAGTGAGGCGTCGCGCGCGTCCCGGTTTCGCGGAAGGACACTCGGCTATTGGCGAGAGCGCGGCTTGGCGGCCGTGCTAAACGCGCTTCCCGGCCGGCTCTCTCTCCCGCGCCGCGCCGCGCAGCTCAGCTCAAGGATGCGCCGGCCGCCTCCTGCCCAGATAACCGGCCGCCCACGCCACGCCGCCGGCGGGACCCCACGCTGTGGCCGCGTGCCGTACCTACCGGGCTGCCTTCCCAAACATCTGTCAGTACGTGAACCGCTCTACGAATGAAACGGCAAACTTTTCCACGAAATGAATCACTCGTTCTGTAGAGAGTGCATTGTTATGAAATTTCCAAGCAGATTAAAAATGTGTATCCGACTGTAACTCGAAGCCGGAAACTTACCCTTTTCAAGCACTGCTATTAAGAACTGAGCTACAAGGCAAATTTTTGTTTTATTTTCAAATTGTGGCAAAATATCGTTGCGGTGTAGAAGTTTTGCTCCCGCATACGAAGGGCATTTCGTAAATAGTGCACACTAAGAGAACCACTTGCATGAATATCAAGAGCTCAGGTGGAAACCCAATTCTAAGCAAAGAAGGGAAAGCAGAAAGATGGAAGGAGTATATAGAGGGTCTATACAAGGGCGATGATCTTGAGGGCAACATTATAGAAACGGAAGAAAATGTAGATGAAGATGGAATAGGAGATATGATACTGCGTGAAGAGTTTGACAGAGCACTGAAAGACCTGAGTCGAAACAAGGCCCCCGGAGTAGACAACATTCCATTGGAACTACTGACAGCCTTGGGAGAGCCAGTCCTGACAAAACTCTACCATCTGGTGAACAAGATGTATGAGACAGGCGAAATACACTCAGACTTCAAGAAGAATATAATAATTCCAATCCCAAAGAAAGCAGGTGTTGACAGATGTGAAAATTACCGAACTATCAGTTTAACAAGTCACAGCTGCAAAATACTACCGCGAATTCTTTACAGACGAATGGAAAAACTGATAGAAGCCGACCTCGGGGAAGATCAGTTTGGATTCCGTAGAAATGTTGGAACACGTGAGGCAATACTGACCCTACGACTTATCTTAGAAGAAAGCATTTGTAGACTTAGAGAAAGCTTTTGACAATGTTGACTGGAATACGCTCTTTCAAATTCTGAAAGTGGCAGGGGTAAAATACAGGGAGAGAAAGGCTATTTACAATTTGTACGGAAACGAGACAGCAGTTATAAGGGTTAAGGGGCATGAAATGGAAGCAGTGGTTGGGAACGGAGTGAGACAGGGTTATAGGCTATCCCCGATGTTATTCAATCTGTATATTGAGCAAGCAGTAAAGGAAACAAAAGAAAAATTTCGAGTAGGAATTAAAATCCATGGAGAAGAAAGAAAAACCTTGAGGTTCGCCGATGACATGACTGTCTAGACAAGAAGAGAGTAGAAGCTTTCGAAATGTGTTGCTACAGAAAAATGCTGAAGATTAGATGGGTGGATCACATAACTAATGAGGAGGTATTGAATAGAATTGGAGAGAAGAGAAATTTGTGGCACAACTTGACTAGAAGAAGGCATCGGTTGGTAGGGCATATTCTGAGGCATCAAGGGATCACCAATTTACTATTGGAGGGCAGCGTGGAGGGTAAAAATAGTAGAGGGAGACCAAGAGATGAATACATTAAGCAGATTCAGAAGGATGTAGGTTGCAGTAGGTACTGGGAGATGAAGAATCTTGCACAGGATAGAGTAGCATGGAGAGCTGCATCAAACCAGACTCTGGACTGAAGACCACAACGACAACAACTTATTTTATTCACAAGTTTTCTCTCCTATACCTGTTCACAGTCCTTCAGCATAATCTCCCTGCTTCTCTAAGACTGAATCTCAACGTCTCGGAAGCTCTGTTATTCCATACAGGACACAACTTCTGTTCATCTGTAGAATGACTCGGATAACAGTGGTAGAAATCTCTTCCAGAGAAAAACAACCACGTCCAGGCATAGGTTTTTTTCAACTTCGGGAACGAGTCGAAGTCTGGTGGACTCATGTCTGGACTGTAAGGAATATGCGACAATACCTCCCAACTGCATTCGCGCAGTTCTTGGGCTACAACAATGCCGACATTCGAGCGAGCCCAACTGAGATCGAGTTTTGCACGAAGTTACGTTAACACACAGCTGTTCCACATTGTACCCTATCTGATTCCTTTGTGATCATGACCAAAAATCATTATTTACTTCAGCTTTGATTGAATGCGCCGAAATTCTTTTGGACGTGGAGAATCTCAAGCCCTCCGCTCGTTTGGTTGTGATTTCAACTCCGGTTCGAAGTCCGTAATCCACATTTCATCAACAGCGACAATTCGACACCACAATCCTTGACCTTCAAGGTCGAAAAGCTGTTTGTGCAAGGTTGCAATGCCCAGGCGTTTTTGCTTTTCCGCAGCAGTCTAACAGTGTGGGACGCACTTCGCAGAAATATTTCTCTTCTTCAGATCAGTTGTCACAATACGGAATACTGACTCCTGTGGAATTCCTGTGGCTTCAGAGAGTTCCTCACAAGTCGCACTGCGATCTTCTTCAAGTTTCGCACTTCGTTCATGTGTTGGCGTTTTTAGTCTTTCGGGTATCGAATTATCATCTATGCTCATACGACCACCACGAAAACGACTGACGCAACGTGAAACTGTACTACGGTCCTCTAAAAACTCATCACAAACTTCACTTAACGCACTGCGGATTTCTCTAAGCTTTTTGCCTCGTAAAGTTTCGATCTTGATGCACGACCTCTGTTCAGCAGTCACAGTAGCCGAGGCCACTGCAGGGTGCATTTCCACGTCTCGCCAATTTTATGTTAAGAGCGCACAGCGAAAAAAAACGAAAACACCTGCTTCTTCCTCAAGCTCCCAGCTACATCTGACGTTAATTTTCACTGTTGCACCAAACAGGCCACAGTAATACCTACCTGTACATTATTAAGAAATGTCCCTCGTATAATCAAGCACTGGTCTGAAAAATATTTAATATTACATAACATATTGTACTTATCGTGTTTCGAGCAAATCAAAATAAAATTCTTCGTACTGATAATTTATTGATATTACATAGCGCTGCTGTACAATTTTGTAGAACGTTCTACTAATATTTTAAGATAGCGAATCTGGTGCTTGTGAAGTAGTTACGTGCTTAAATGCGCCTGCCATCATCAACATATATATTATTTCTCAAGTCGACATCCCTTTTTCTGAACACATACTAATCGTACAGGGATGAGTGAGGTAGCGTTAGAAAGGTTTTTTTAAACCAGTTTCTGATATTGCAAGTCTATTTTGCACTAGAACTCACTATTTGCCAAAATTTTAATGTAAAACAGACATTACCTATCGTAGTCAAAAGGGCATCATGGATGCCGAGTTTCATACCTATTACGAAGCTATCTTATTAATCACGAATAAGAGACTCCCTTTTCCTATCATCTTATTACAAATACCATCTTATTTGTTTTAAAGTACTTATCAGCTGGATAATTTGTATACGGCATTGTCATAGACAATAACCGTGACCATTATGGTAGTCCATTATGTCTGTCTGTCGTACAAGTTCGCTTTTTTAAACGAATACACTTGTCGAAACTACAAACATACTTGTCATTGTCGGCTTAAACTGTGATTTACCTATTACTGCTACGACTTAAAGTGCTTACTGTGACTGAAAAAGTTTGTCGAGTTAAATTTAGGGTTATGTGGCCCTACTGACAGTAGGCCTACCTCATCTCTGCCTGTCGTACAAGCCGGGACTAACACTCCGATTGCAAAACACATTTTCGGACTCGTTTCTTAAACAAATATTTTGTGGTGTCACCGCCAGACACCACACTTGCTAGGTGGTAGCTTTTAAATCGGCCGCGGTCCGGTAGTATACGTCAGACCCGCGTGTCGCCACTGTCAGTGATAGCAGACCGAGCGTCACCACACGGCAGGTCTAGAGAGACGTTCTAGCACTCGCCCCAGTTGTACAGCCGACTTTGCTAGCGAAGCTACACTGACCGATACGCTCTCATTTGCCGAGACGATAGTTAGCATAGCCTTCAGCTACATTTGCTACGACCTAGCAAGGCGCCGTATTCAATTGATATTTATTATGTGAAGCATGTATCATCAAGAGCGATGTTCTACAATTGTGGATTAAAGTTAAGTATTACATCATCTAAGTACTTAATTCGCAATTCTCAAGATATTGTCCTGTTCCAGATCTCACGCCAGTCAGCGCGTAATTAAACGCGTGCATTTGGGCCTCCTCTAGAAAAACAGTGTTGGCTCTTCTGCCAACACTACATATTTATTTGCAATTGCCGCTTCTACAGTGCACTTATGTATTGCTACTAAAGCACAACGTAGAAAGTGAAATTAAAATCTCAAAATACAGCTAGAAGTCATTGTGACATCATTGATAAATCAGGTAAGAACCCGGACACTATTCTAACGGATAGACTTCGCATTTTTACCTCTTTGTATTTTATATTAGTATTTCTCATGAAACTTCTCTTCAACAATAGATAAATGTAAATATTACGGCCGACAGTTAGAAATTACAAGCAATTATTTCACGTTGTTTCTGTTCATTATTGAATATTTTTGTCTTCATTCCCACAGCTACCCTTAACTCAGATAGTACAGTTATTCCAAATAATGTCATCCTTTAAAATTGTAAAAGTGCGAAAATTTCGCACGAGTCCCTTGATAATAATTCACTATTTTGCTTTTCACTGTCGTTTGCCATAGACATGGACGAATTTTCAAGTATCTGTAGGCATTAATACGAAACATTACGCGAACAATTTAGAGCCATATTATCCATTTCCCCGGTGAATGAACAAGCTTGTGTGTTCCTTACAGCAGCAGCCCAAAGTGACGGGCACCAGTCATGCATGCAACACACTAACGTACGATATTCTGCTGGATCCTGTCAAATGTTCCTTATGTGCCCCGAATGTCATCAACAGCTGTTACAGACCTGGCAATTAAATCCATGTCCGTGGGCACAGAATTGTTGGTGACCTCTATTGCAAATAATACATTATACTTAAGTTACGTGATAGGGTAGGCAATATACGTATACGGCCTTCAATTTCAGCCTAGCGCCCGGTAGATGGTTATGGGGTTCCGCGAAGAAGTGAGGCAATGTTCCGTCATGTTGCAATCGCGCCTTCTCACGGTTGGCCAAGGACGCGTCCTCCAGTAACTTTTGCATAGCATGGTTTGTTGTGTCATGTGCCGAGCTGAGTTGGCTTGGAGTCAGTGGTATAGAAAGAGATCTGAATGGATGACGTAAAACGTCGGTACTGAAGAGGTGTTCAGCCCCTTATCTCATTAGGCTATCCTTGCGAACCAAACGTCAGCTGTCTAAGAACACTCGGTATTGTAATTTTTACTCAGATTTTAATTTAATCATGTTCTTGCTAGATCCTGTCTATTACAGAATTTTCGGGTGTTACCCACGGAAGTATGACAGAGCTACAAATATTAATGTAAATTTACACATAAATAGATACTTCAGTGCTCACCATACAGTGAATGTGTGGTAGAGGACACATTGTACCATGATCAGTATACTGATTGACCTTCGTCGCATATGTTACACATGATTTACGATTTGATTTCCTTGGTATTCACAGACGGAAAAAAGTCACAACAACAAAAGTAACTAATGTAGACTAATGAAATTTCAGAAATACATTTATCTGGTAGCATATTTAAGTGATTAACATTGCAAGATCACAAGTTAATGTAAGCGCGAGATAAGCCGTTGCAAATGTGAAATGCTGGTACAATAACAACTGGAGTACCGCTATGATGTTGAATGCAACCATGTAGACATGCATGCGTGTTTTGTACGGGTGCGGAATGTCAGTTTGTGGGATGGAGTTCCATGCCTGTTGGTCTTAGGGCGGTCAATACAGGAACCGTTATTGTTGTTTGTGGATGACGCTTGAGTTGTCAGCCGATAATATCCCATTTTTGCTCGATTGGAAACAGATCTGGTGATCCAGCAGACCAAAGCAACATGTCGACGCTCTGTAGAAATGTTGGGTTACAGCAGCGGTATGCTGGCGAGAGGAAAGCACCCCCTGGAATGCCGTTTATGAATGGCAGCACAACGGACCGAATCACGAGACTGACGTACAAATTTGTAGTCAGGGTGCGAGGAATAACCACGAGAGAGCTCCTGCTGTCACACGAAGTCCCACCCGAGACTCCCAAGTGCAGGTCCAGTGTGTCTAGCATACAAACAGGTTGGTTGCAGGCCCACAATTGGGCTCCTTCTAACCAACACGCGGCCATCAGTGGCAGCGAGGCAGAACCAGCTTTCATCAGAAAACACAACAGACGTCCACCATGCCCTCGAATGAGCTCTAACTTGAGGCCACTGAAGTCGCAAAGGGCGATGGTTTTGGGTCAGTGGAATGCACGCTGCAAGGCGTCTTTGAAGTAACCGATTTGCAGCTGCTGCTCAGAATGGTGCTGCAGATGGTTTACGATGCAACAGAGTCATACACCAAAGACGATGGTCTTCCGTCTCCGTAGTACCACGCGGCCATTCAGCACCCGGTCTTCTTGCGGTCGTAGGATCCTGTGACCACCGTGTGAGGGTACTGGTGTGTAGTATCTGTAAGTGGTTGTTCTTTGGAGGGCGACAATGCCCAGTGGCGCAAGAGAGTCGCAGGCAGAGGCAGTTGTTGAGAGGCTGTGGAAGGTGTAGGCTGCGTGAGCCAAACGCGGTTGCGTAGCGAAGGATTTATCTCTTGTTTAATAGTAGTGGCACACAGTTTAAATAATGGTGTGTTCATGTTTGTGCAGTGTGATAAAGGAAATAAATTAAATTTTACCAGTTAAAAAAAATAAGCTCCCTTCACCTTGGAGATTATATGGGTTAATTATTGATTATTACGTTACAATCCTCTTGTTGTAGTTGACCGTGTATATCGAGACTTCGTTCATTGTTAAATGCAATGGTGTGGTACTAACTGATGGAGACGCATTAAGAACTGGTAAGATTTAATTTATTTCCTTTATCACACTGCACAAACATAAAAAACACATTATTATTCAAACTGTGTGCCACTACTTTTAAACATAGAGATAAATCCTTCGCTACGCAACCGCCTTTGGCTCACGCAGCCCACACCTTCCACAGCCTCTCAACAACTGCCTCTACTTGCGACTCTCTGCGCCACTGGGCATTGTCGGACTCCAAAGAACAACCACTTACAGATGCTACACACCAGTACCCTCACAACCGCTACCAGTGGCTGTATTCCTGCCAAGTCTTTCTGCAGCACCGCAGAAGGAACATTCAGCTTCTCGTAGCCTCGTTCAAACTCAGTGAGGTGTTGATAATGGCGTCTTTGTCGCCTTAAAGACAGTCTTAGCTAACGTCAAATCGCCACGTCCAATCTCCAAGGTGACTAACGCTCGCGACCGTTACAGCGTGTATTTAAAGCAAACCTGATTTGCATCCTCACAGCGGCGCCACTGGCGTGAAACTTGAATAGATAGCATCTTTCAGCTGTCGAAACACGGCTGACAACTGTCGTTTATGTCGCTCAGCTCCTTGGGGTTGCGATTTTTTTCCGTCGATGTGTTACGTATTCTTTTCCCATGCAACTCTGTTCGTTGATTCTTAAACAAAGGACACTATTATCCGATCCTCATTTTAAGTCTGTTACCTATGCTTTCAGCCTATTTCAAACTTCTGGAGGTGACAAATTAATCTTTTGAAACCGGTAATGTAAATCTAACAAATTTTTTGTGCAGATGGCGACCTGTTAAAAGAACACGCACAACAAGCTGCTGAACCACAACTATGAACACAGTCACCAAAAGAAATTGTCTGTATGACTACGTAGGAGGTATAATCTCCCTTACTATACCCTTACAGTCCTTATACAACATGAACGTTGCAGGCATTACAGTCGTTCTGCAGTCTGTCGTGAATGCTATTTCTCTAAACTTCCTCAATAGTGCTTGGTGAAAAGATCGTCTTCTCCGTATCTAAGCTCAAGGACCAATTGCGTAACACTCTCCTACTGATCGAAGCGACGGATAACAAATTTAGCACCACGCCTCAGACCTCCATCAATGTGTTCTAGACTTGGCCACTGTTTCTATGTTTCGATACAGTGTATCGATACGTGGAACTGTTTCAGTGTTTCGGAACGGTTGTGGTTCACTGTTTCGAAACAGTGGTGTTTCACTCCGCCCCTGTCTCGGACCAGATTCGATCTCGAGCCAGACACAGAAACTGTATCGTTGTTTCAAAATAAGGCTGTTTCAGTCCACCTGTGCCTGGAACGGACTAACTGTATCGAAACAGTGATGTTTCATTCCACTCTGTGTCGGACGAGATTCACGAAACTCTTTCAAGAGTGTCGAAATCTTTTTGACAAGCAATAGCATGAAGCTTAAGATATCCGAAAATAAAGCTTCGTTTCTAGCTGACTATCCTATTTCGAAATGGCGTAACACCTCCTTTATAAACACTAACCAAACAATAAACATAAATTTGATGTAGGTATAATTGCAAGCAATCTGTTTGACAAATCACTGATAGTGTAATGGTGTACGGGAAGGGCTGGGAAGCATGGTGAATTTATAGTAACGGTTCGAAACACCTTGAAAGACAAAAAAATTTTCTGTTATATTTTGTTATTTATTCGAATTATTTGGCGTTATTTGTGAGTCTATAGTCACTGTGCCTATTATCCACAATGATTCCCTTTGTGTAGATGGAAATTAGCAGGACGGGTGTATTACCCATACTAACGGAATGTGGGACTCCCAGTAGAATATCCGTTGTTTCTGCAGTTTGCTCCCACCTCCAGTTCCTTTCGGAGTGGTTCTTCTCTCTTCAGCTATGGCTGTCCTCAGCCAATTGAAAAGTATGAAAGTCACGCGACACGAAAACAGCGCATTTGCTGCAGGAAATACGAAATTGCCAAGACGCCTAAGTGATAGTTTCATACTTTCTCCGACATGATTAGCGCTCTCGCACCTCGTTTGTGTTTATATGGACATACTTATACAGTAGACATTCAAGATGATAAAATGTGTAGGTTTATTAGATTACAAAACACAAACTGTTTCACTGTTTCGAAACAGCGTATCGGAACATTACATTGTACTGTTTCATTTGTTTCGAAACAGTTACGTGTTTCAGTTTGCCCATCTCTAATGTGTTCCTTTCAGTCGAAACATACAAAGGTTGTTTAAACAATGTGTCCCGTGTCAATACAAGAGATAGTACTGCTCAAAACTATAAAAAATGTTTTATATGCGTTATAGGCCTATAAGTGAGACGTGAGCCGTTCTGTACACATGGTTTCTCTCGGATTTGGTTACATACACTGCCTGACAAAAAAAGTAAAACACCCAGGCCGGTCGCTGTGGCCGAGCGGTTCAAGGCGCTTCAGCTCGGAACCACACTGCTGCTATGGTCGAAGGTTCGAATCCTGCCTCGGGCATGGATGTGTGTGATGTCCTTAGGTTAGTTAGGTTTAAGTAGTTCTAAGTCTAGGGGCCCCCCATGAACCACGGACCTTGCCGTTGGTGGGGAGGCTTGCATGCCTCAGCGATACAGATGGCCGTACCGTAGGTGCAACCACAACGGAGGGGTATCTGTTGAGAGGCCAGACAAACATGTGGATCCTGAAGAGGGACAGCAGCCTTTTCAGTAGTTGCAGGGGCAACAGTCTGGGTGATTGACTGATCTGCCCTTGCAACACTAACCAAAACGGCCTTGCTGTGTTGGTACTGCGAACGGCTGAAAGCAAGGGGAAACTACAGCCGTAATTTTTCCCGATGGCATGCAGCTTTCCTGTATGGTTAAATGATGATGGCGTGCTCTTGGGTAAAATATTCCGGAGGTCAAATAGTCCCCCATTCGGATCTCCGGGCGGGGACTACTCAAGAGGACGTCGTTATCACGAGAAAGAAAACTGGCGTTCTATGGATCGGAGCGTGGAATGTCAGATCCCTTAATCGGGCAGGTCGGTTAGGAAACTTAAAAAGGGAAATGGATAGGTTAAAGTTAGATATAGTGGGAATTGATGAAGTTCAGTGGCAGGAGGAACAAGACTTTTGGTCAGGTGAATACAGGGTTATAAATACAAAATCAGATAGGGGTAATGCAGGAGTAGGTTTAATAACGAATAACAAAATAGGATTGCGGGTAAGCTACTACAAACAGCATAGTGAACGCATTATTGTGGCCAAGATAGACATGAAGCCCATGCCTACTACAGTAGTACAAGTTTATATGCCACCTAGCTCTGTAGATGATGAAGAAATTGATGAAATGTATGATGAGATAAAGGAAATTATTCAGGGAGACGAAAATTTAATAGTCATGGGTGACTGGAATTCGAGAGTAGGAAAAGGGAGAGAAGGTAACATAGTAGGTGAAAATGGATTGGGGGAAAGAAATAAAAGAGGAAGCAGTCTGGTAGAATTATGCACAGAGCATAACTTAATCGTAGCTAACACTCGGTTCAAGAATCATAAAAGAAGGTTGTACACGTGGAGGAATCCTGGAGATACTAGAAGGTATCAGATAGATTATATAATGGTAAGACAGAGATTTAGGAACCAGGTATTAAATTGTAAGACATTTCCAGGGGCAGATGTGGACTCTGACCACAATCTATTGGTTATGAGCTGTAGATTAAAACTGAAGAAACTGCAAAAAGGTGGGAATTTAAGGAGATGGGATCTGGACAAACTGATTAAAGCAGAGGTTGTACAGAGTTTCAGGGAGAGCATAAGCGAACAATTGTCACAAATGGGGGAAAGAAATACAGTAGAAGAAGAATGGGTAGCTCTGAGGGCTGAAGTAGTGAAGGCAGCAGAGGATCAAGTGAAACATGGACGATAAATAGTTTGGACAAGAAGAGAATAGAAGCTTTCGAAATGTGGTGCTACAGAAAAATGCTGAAGATTAGATGGGTAGATCACATAACTAATGAGGAGGTATTGAATGGAATTGGGGAGAAGAGGAGCTTGTGGCACAACTTGACTAGAAGAAGGGATCGGTTGGTAGGACATGTTCTGAGGCATCAAGGGATCACAAATTTAGCATTGGAGGGTAGTGTGGAGGGTAAAAATCATAGAGGGCGACCAAGAGATGAATACTCTAAGCAGATTCAGAAGGACGTAGGTTGCAGTAAGTACTGGGAGATGAAGAAGTTTGCATAGGATAGAGTAGCATGGAGAGCTGCATCAAACCAGTCTCAGGACTGAAGACCACAACAACAACAACAAGTCTAGGGGACTGATGACCTCAGATGGTAAGTCCCATAGTGCTTAGAGCCATTTGAAGATTTGAAACACCCAGAAGGGAAGGGGGAAGCGAAATTGAAATTTACTTCTTGAGAGGGTGTCCGATATTATTTCAGTGATTACAAAATCGAGCGAAATTTACAAAGAACTTTGCAGCGTGAGGCTACTTATCATTATGACGTTGCACCCCTTGTGTCCAGGATCCATCCCCTGATTGGCTTGGGAAGGATGTCATAAACCCATTGTGTCCTCTCCTGAGACGAGCTGGCCCACAATTGTTGTAACTCGTCCTTGATATCCTAGTCACTGGCACTACGATGCAGTTGACATCCGAGCTGGTTCTATCAGGCACAGATCTGAAGATCTTACTGGCCACAGTAATAACTCAACATCATGCATACAGTTCATAGACACACCTCCCGCATTGTCCTGATGAAAAATGGCACCAAGATACTGCCGCACGAGAGGTAGCACAAGAGGACACAAGAAGTCCGTAACCTACCATTGTGCCGTCACTTGACTTGATCCCGTGCGGCATACGATGACGCCAGGGCGATTTCTCCCCACTTCATTGCCCTACTTACCGACAATGATCAATCTGCGTAGTGCAAAACACAATTCGACGCCTTTCACCAGCTGTCGCTGCTTCATGGTGGCGATACCACGCCAGATGCAGCTGTTTGTGTTGTGGTGTTAACGGCAGCCTACGCGTGGGACATAAATTCCCTAATCTGTCTGCCTGCTGGTTCCTGACTAACGGTGCAGCATAACAGATTCTAACAGTGAGTCCATTAGCTGTTCTCGGATGACGGACGCAGATGGGAAGGAGTCACGGTTTGCTTGGCGCGGAATATGGCGATCCTCCCTCGTAATGGTCAGACGTGGTCGACCAGAACTTTGAACGACGAGTATGGCCGCTCTCGCGTCCAACATCGGTCCACTCTCACAACTGAGTGCCCCCACAAATCTGGAATTTGTACAGTTCGAACAGCCGGCCAAATGGAGAGTCACTGTAAGCCCCTTTCAACCTCTGTTAGGTGCTGATACGGCGTCTCTCACGAGCATGCGGTATCTTCGGTTCTTCGCAGTGATCTCCCAACATCTGACGCTGCTCACACCACTCTACTAGACCTGATCATTACACTAAACACGTATAACACTAATGCCTCAGTTGGTCGTGTGAGAATTACAACTCTCAATCATTTACATGCCCACCGACGGTGTGTACATGTTCGAGGTTACATTGACACATGACTATGTCTCCTAGATGCTTAACGCTTCTGTAACATGTGTTCTTTGTCGGTGGTTGCTCAAAACACCACTGTCTTTAAATGTCCCCAGAGTCAGACATCTGAAGATCGACATTCATGCTCATAAATTAAGGGTAATGCTGATACATGGTAAAACTACGCTCTGGTGGGCAGTTTTCTGGTTTAAATCACCTCGGGGTATGACCATGCGGTGCATTTGACCCGCGGTCGTCGCACGGTGGCGCTGGCAGCAGTCCACATACGCAGAGGTGTGTTGGTGCATGTCAGAGTACGGTGCAGCGAGTAAGTGTGCAGACGTTTTAAGACGTGCTAATGGTGACTGTGTGTTGAAAATGGCTCAAAGAACACATATTGATGGCGTTATGAGGGGTAGAATACTAGGGCGACTGGAGGCTGGTCAATCACAGCAGGTCGTAGCACAGGCCCTACGTGTGCCACAAAGTGTGGTCTCGAGATTATGGCAACGATTCCAGCAGACAGGAAACGTGTCCAGGCGCTACAGTACGGTACGTCCAAAGTGTACAACACCACAAGAAGACCGATATCTCACCATCAGTGCCCGCAGACGGCCATGGAGTACTGCAGGTAGCCTTGCTCGGGACCTTACCGCAGCAACTGGAACAGTTGTCTCCAGACACACAGTACAGACGACTGAACAGACATGGTTTATTCACCCGGAGACCTGGCAAGGTGCATTCCACTGACCCCTGGTCACAGGACAGCCCGTAAATCCTGGTGTCAAGAACACAGTACATGGTCATTGGAACAGTGGTCCCAGGTTATGTTGACGAACGAGTCCAGGTATAGTATGAACAGTGATTCTCGCCGGCTTTTCATCTGGCGTGAACCAGGAACCAGATACCAACCTCTTAATGCCCTTGAAAGGGTTCTGTATTGAGGTCGTTGTTTGATGATGTGGGGTGGGAATATGATTGGTGCACGTACACCCCTGCATGTCTTTGACAGAGAAACTGTAGATATCAGGCGAATGAAGTGGCCTGCCTCTTCTCCAGACCTAAACCCCATCGAGCACGTCTGGGATGCTCTCGGTCGACGTATCGCTGCACGTCTTCAAACCCCTAGGACACTTCAGGAGCTCCGACAGGCACTGGTGCAACAATCGGAAGCTATACCCCAGTAGCTGCTCGACCACCTGATCCAGAGTATGTCAACCCGTTGTGCGGTGTGTGTACGTGTACATGGTGATCATATCCCATATTGCTGTCGGGTTACATGCGCAGGAAACAGTGGCGTTTTGTAGCATATGTGTTTCGGGACGGTTTCCTCAACTTATCTCCTATACCGTGGACTTACAGATCTGTGTCGTGTGTGTTCTCTATGTGCTTATGCTATTAGCGCCAGTTTTGTGTAGTGCCACGTTGTGTGGCACCACATTCTGCAATTATCCTTAATTTATGAACATGGGTGTATGATTAGATGAACGGGAAGGTTATACTACTGGACCTGCTCGATCATCGCCCGTGAAATTTGTCTATTAGATACTGTCGCACAAGGGGTATGAAACAGGGTGTTGCGTCGAAGCGTATAAACCGCGTCCGTTTTTTTCTGCAAGCGATCCGTTTGGGAATGAATAATTTTCTGGAAGTCGCTGGAATAAGCAGATGGATGGAATAAGGCATTCATGAAACGTGCCTGTCTATTAACACCGTCGGCTTAAGCGCAGCAGGGCACTATGTCTGTCATAGTCTGTGTGGAGTAATAGTACTCTCTTTGACTGTTTGCGTTGTTCACACTCCATGGAATCGGTTATCTTCATCTGATTCCAACACAACTTCATACCGATACGTACGGAATTCCTGGTGCAGTGACAGATGTGCAATGTTTAACAACTGAATCATTGTCAGAAGACTAAACAAACAATCAACAACAACCTTTAAGAAATGACCAATGAGCGACAAATGAAAGTCAGCCAACATCACTGAATACCGAACTTTCATGACACAAGAAGAATCACCCATGACTCAAGGAGTATTTGTTACTGGCGATATCTATATAGATTTAATCAGTGTTCTCTGCTGCCACCCTGTTGTTGTTGTGGTTTTCAGATTTTCAATCCGAGCACTGGTTTGATGCAGCTCTCCATGCTAATCTACCCCGTGCAAGCCTCTTCACCTCAGCTTAACTACCGCAACCCACGTCCAATTGAACGAGCTTACTGTATTCAAACCTCGGACCGTTTCTACAATTTTCACCCCCGCACCTCCCTTCATTATCAAATTGACTATTTCTTAATGCCTCGGGATGCGTCTTGCAACCGATCCCTGCTCTTAGTGAAGTTATGATACAAATTTCTTTTCTCCACAATTCGATTCTGTACCTCCTCATTTGTTATTCGAGCTACTCATCTAACATTCAGCATTCTTCTATAGCACCGAGTTTCAGAAGCTTCTAGTCTCCTCTTGTCTGAACTGCTTATTGTACACGTTTCACTTTCCTACGAGGCTACACTCCAGACAAATACCTTCAGAAATACTTCCAAAGATTTAGATTTATATTAGATGGTAATAAATTTCTTCTTTCCAGAAATTATTTTCTTGCTATTGTCAGTCTGCATTTTATGTCCTCTCTAATTTGGTCTTCGTCAGCTTTTTTGCAGCCCAAATAGTGAAACACATGTACTATTTTTAATGTCTCATTTCCTAAGCTGAATCCCTCAGCATGGCCTGTTTTAATTCGATTATACTTCTTTACCCTTTTTTTTACTTTTGTTGATATTCATTTTGCATTATTTTTTTTTTCAAAGAACTATCAATTCCGTTCGTTTGCTCTTTCAAGTTCTTTGCTGTCTCGGACAGAAACCTCGAAGTTTTCATTTCTTCTCCCTTAACTTTTATTCTCTTTCCAAATTTCTCCTTGATTTCCTTCACAGCTTGCTCAGTATACAGATTGAATATGATCGAGGATAGGCAAAATTCCTGCCTCACTCCCTTCACAAATTCTGTTTCTCTTTCATGTCCTTCTACTCATATGACTCTAGTCTGGTTTCTAAACCAATCGTAAATAACCTTTTGCTTACTTATTTCATTCCTGTTACCTTTCAAATTTTAAAGACTGTAGTCGAGCCAGAAGCATCAAAAGCTTTCTCTAAATCTATAAGTACTTAAACGGAGTTTGCTTTCTTTACTCTATCGTCTAGGGACAGTACTGTCGTAGGGACAGTACTGCCTCGCGGGTTTCTAACATTTCTCTGGGACCTAAACTGATCTTCCCACAAATCGGCTTCTACCAATTTTTCAATTCTTCTGCAAATGATTCGTGTCAATATTTTGCAACCATAACGTTTTAAACTGACCATTCGGTGTAATATTCACACTTGTCAGCAAATTCCTCCTTTGGAGTCCGTATTATTATATTCTTTATGAAGTGTGAGGGTATATCGTCTGTCTCATATATGTTGCTCGCCAGGAAAAATAATAATTTAGGATCCCAGTAATTCTGAGAGAATGTCGTTTGCTCCAGGGGTTTTGTTTCAACTTTCATCTACATCTGCAGTAACACATCTCCCACCTCACCCTCATCTGCTTCCTCTGACCTATAATACTGTCCTCAAGACAGTTTCTCTTAAATAGTGCCACTGAATATTCCATCTCCGTTTCGTCTCAGACCATCTACAGTAGTGGAAAGTAAATACCCTGAATCAATGGTCACACGTTCAAAAAAGGCCCTGAGCACTAAGCGACTTAACTTCTTAGGTCATCAGTCGCCTAGAACTTAGAACTAATTAAACCTAACTAACCTAAGGACATCACACATATCCATGCCCGAGGCAGGATTCGAACCTGCGACCGTAGCGGTCGTCCGGCTCCAGACTGTAGCGCCTTGAACCACTCGGCCACTCTGGCCGGCAATGGTCACACGTGAATGACGTTATTGACTGAAGTGAAAAGTCATGGGATACCGATATGCACATATACAGATGACGGTACTATCGCGTACACAAGGTATAAAAGGGCAGCGCATTGGCGGAGCTATCATTTATATTCAGGCAAGTCATGCAAAGAGGTTTCCGACGTGATTATAGCTGTGCGACGGGAATTAACAGACTTTGAAGGCGGAATTTTAGCTGGAGCAAGAAGTATGGAACATTGCATTTTGGAATTCGTTAGGCAAGTCAACATTCCGCCATTCACAGTGTCAAGACTGTGCTGAGAATATCAAATTTCAGGCACCCCCTCTCACCACCGACAACGCAGCGGCCGACGGTCTCCACTTAACGACCAGGAGCGTCGGCGTTTGCGAAGAGTTGTCAGTGCTAGTAGACAAGCAACACTGCTTGAAATAACCGCAGAAATGAATGTGGGACGTACGACGAACGTATCCGTTAAGACAGTGCGGCGAAGTTTGGCGTTGATGGCCTATGGCAGTAGACGACCGATGTGAGTGTCTTCACTAACTGCACGACACCGCCCGCAGCGCCTCTCTTGGTCTCGTGACCATATCGGTTGGAACCTAGACGACTGGAAAACTTTCGCCGGGTCACTGAGTCCCGATTTCAGTAGGTAACAGCTGATGGTAGGGTTCAAGTTTGGCACAGGCTCAACGAAACCATGGACCCAAGTTGCCAACACGGCACTGTGCAAGCTGGTGGTGGTGGTGTCTCGATAATGGTGTGGGCTGGGCTGTGTCCTCTGGTCAGTCCAACTGAACCGATCATTTACTGGAAATGGTAATATCTGCAGCCATTCATGGACTGTATGTTCCCAAATAATGATGGAATTGCCGACCGTGGTAGCTGAGCGGTTATAGACGCTACGGTCTGGAACCGCGCGACCGCTACGGTCGCAGGTTCGAATCCTGCCTCGGGCATGGATGTGTGTGATGTGCTTAGGTTAGTTAGGTTTCAGTAGTTCTAAGTTCTAGGGGAGTGATGACCTCAGAAGTTAAGTCCCATAGTGCTCAGAGCCATTTGAACCTTTTTTGAGGTTTGAAGAACATTCTGGTCAGTTCGAGCGAACGGTTTGGCCACCCAGATCGCCTGAAGTGAATCTCATCGAACGTTTATGGGACGTAAGGGAGAGGTTAGATGTGGCACAGAATCCTGCGCCGGCAACACTTCCGCAATTACAGGCGGCTGCAGAGGCAGCACGGCACAAATTTCTGCAGGGGACTTCCAGCGACTTCTGGAGTCCATGCCACGTCGAGCTGCTGCATTACACACGTAGCGAAAGGAGGTCCAACACGATATTAGGAGGTATCGCATGATTTCCGTCACGTTATTGTGTACACATGTTATTCAGACTGTAGACTACGTACAGCTATATGAGTACCCGTAAGGTCATGCTTGTATCAACAGCTGTGAACTGTTTGCTTTGCACAAAAATTCATTATCTTTTACCGAGGACTGTCGCTATATTTCTGTCCTCTAAGCACGCGTAGAGGCGATGTACAGTTCTGGGATCTCATCTAGGAAGATAGAGTTCTGCATTATTTACCCTTGTTATAGCAGTTGGTCAAAAGACTGCGTCCTGTTAGGTCCAATCGTGCTGCTTAGAGAGGCTGACAAACGTCCCAGAGACGGCGCGACGTGGCTGAGCGTAGATACCGACACACTGTAAGAAGACCGCTTCCATGCGGTTTAAGAGCGGCGACGGAATGGGCGGTATTTTGAGCGTTCTCTCAAGAAAGACCAGAGGTATTTGCGTCGTTGTAAGTTTTACGTCTTCTCATCAGTGTCTCGTGCAGCTGCAGTGTTTTTATGTCACATCGGGTAAGGTGTTCGTTTTGAACTACTGTATTCATGAGAGCTCTAAGCTCGGACTCTTTGCAGACGGTTGTGATGTTCTGCGGATAACTGTTCAATATCGAGTTAAATATTGACGAAGTGGCCATATAGCCAGAACTTCAACGGATTAAGATCAGGTGATCTGAACGACCAGGCTGCAGGGAGATGACGGCTGATAATTCTAGCATCTCCGAAATGCCTCTGCAGCAGCCGCTCCACTCCTACGTAATGTGCGGAGGAGTGCTATCTCGCATAAAAATGATCCTATTGACACATCCGTGCCGTTGGAGGGTTGTAATGACGTTGGTGCGCGACAGACTCTCCGCCAGTGACGATACAGGTAACAGGGCCCGCAGGAGTCTTCTCCTCAAAAAACGATAAACGATGCCGTCAACCTGCATCACGTCTTTGCAGAACGAAGAGGCACCAGTTGATGTGGTGCGGATTTTCCGTTGTCCATATTCTGCAATTCTGCATATTGACGTATGCTTGGAGATGGAGATGAGTTTCGTCCATCCTCAGAACGTTCTATGGCCATTCAATGTCCATTTCCGTGCCAGCAAGAAATTCCAGATATAACGTTTGTATTGCTGGCATGTAACCAACAAACTACACCTGAACATTGGTGATTTGATATGGACAGCACTGCAGGATGTTTCATAGGATTTTATGCATCACGCTCGCAGACATGTCCAACGTTCGGGCAGTTTCCCGTGCACTCCATGTTTGCACACCACCGCTCGACCCCTGCTGCAATGCTGTGGCCACATCTTCGACGACGTCGGATCAAATGCTTTCCTCCTCCTGCCACACTGCACTTCAAAAGAACCTGTCTTCTCGAATTTTAACCATTTGCTCCAGGCTCTTAACAGACACCGGATCAATGCCTTTTTTCGTATCCTTGACTGTCCGGAACTTCTGTAGGGCTACTGTCGCACCCTCACTCTTGTTGTGAAAGAGCTTCATCAGCACCGCGCAATCCTTCATAGGGACAGTCATGTTGCTCGTTCGAACACGAACTGAGAAACAGCCGTGTACCCCGCGTCAGTTGGTGTGCAAATCCTGACGCTTAGAGGGCCTCCCATTGGTTAATTTTTTTTACATAACGTTTCCCACTGCGTCAATAATACGCTGTTCAAATTGGACATCATTCTGAACAGTGGTCCTACCTTGTACAGCGTTTTTAAAATTGGAACTTTAATTACGTGCACCCTATGTATTCTGACGTGACTCAGAAGTCCCACTTGTGTTTAGTACATAAACTAAGATAAATATGTGTATTAAAAAGCGCAACTCTGTTTTAGTTGCTTTGGTAATATTTTCTCCAAATATCAAATCCTTTGGTTCAGTTTAATCAAAGGTTAACCAAAGTGCTGCGTTCGCAAATCTAGTAATAGAGAAGAGATTTTTTCATTTCATTGATCGTGTGGTAGTGATTCATCTGATGTGAGTGAGTGGCATCGCTGAACTTTTAAAACATACAATTGTTGACCATCTAAAATCGTTTGTCTCTATGTAGAACTGACTGAAAATATAATAATGTTTATTGACTGCTGTTGTTCTTGTGGTCTTCAGTCCTGAGACTGGTTTGATGCAGCTCTCCATGCTACTCTATCCTATGCAAGGTTCTTCATCTCCCAGTACCTACTGCAACCTACATCCTTCTGAGTCTGCTTAGTGTATTCATTTCTTGGTCTCCCTCTACGATTTTTACCCTCCATGCTGCCCTCCAATACTAAATTGGTGATCCATTGACGCCTCAGAACATGTCCTACCAACCAATCCCTTCTTCCAGTCAAGTTGTGCCACAATTCTATTCAATACCTCCTCATTAGTTATGTGATCTACCAATATAATCTTCAGCATTCTTCTGTAGCACCACATTTCAAAAGCTTCTATTCTCTTCTTGTCCAAACTATTTATCGTCCACGTTTCACTTCCATACATGGCTACACTCCATACAAATACTTTCAGAAACGAATTCCTGACACTTAAATCTATACTCGATGTTAACAAATATCTCTTCTTCAGAAACGCTTTCCTTGCCATTGCCAGTCTACATTTTAAATCCTCCCTGCTTCGACCATCATCAGTTATTTTGCTCCCTGAATAGCAAAACTCATTTACTACTTTAAGCGTCTCGTTTCCTATTCTAATTCTCGCAGCATCACCCGACTTAATTCGACTACATTCCATTATCCTCGTTTTGCTTTTGTTGATGTTCATCTTATATCCTCCTGTCAAGACATTGCACATTTCGTTCAGCTGCTCTTCCGGGTCCTTTGGTGTCTCTGACTGAATTACAATGTCATCGGCAAACCTCAAAGTTTCTGTTTCTTCTCCGTGGATTTTAATTCCTACTCCGAATTTTTCTTTTGTTTCCTTTACTGCTTGCTCAATATACAGATTGAATAACATGGGGGAGAGGCTACAACCCTGTCTCACTCCCTTCCCAACCGCTGCTTCCCTTTCGTGTCCCTCGACTCTTATATCTGCCATCTGGTTTCTGTACAAATTGTAAATAGCCTTTCGCTCCCTGTATTTTACCCCTGAAAGAGAGTATTCCAGTCAACATTGTCAAATGTATTCTCTAAATCTACAAATGCTAGAAATGTAGGTTTGCCTTTTCTTAATCTAGCTTCTAAGATAAGTCGTAGGGTCAGTATTGCCTCACGTGTTCCAACATTTCTACGGAATCCAAACTGATCTTCCCCCGAGGTCGGCTTCTATTGTTGCCAATAGTCTTTAGTGTAGGCCTGAATAGGACATAAAATAACCTATAATTTATAGTTTGCAACATGTGTGTTTGTAAAACGTCAGTTCTGTTGGCTCGCACCTCGACGTTGGTTCAATATTGGACGTTCCGGAACTGGAGTCACCAAGCGGCCTCTAATACCAGAGCATCATTCGTGCAAGAGCAGAGATAGGTGACAGGATGTGTGCGTGAGGTGGTGGGTGGGTGAGCGGTGTCTGTTACCGAAGTGAGTGAGCTTTCCGAATAGAGGCTTGCCCCTGTATGGCTATAGTCACGAGAACAAGAGGAAGAAGACGAAAAAGGAGACGAGCAAGCTATTCACGGCCAGGGGTTTATTTTTCGAAGCTATCGTATCACGAGTGTGAGCGCTGGACAGTCATTTGACAGCTGACGTTTAGATTAGATTAGATTAGATTAGATTAATACTAGTTCCATGGATCATGAATACGATATTTCGTAATGATGTGGAACGAGTCGAATTTTCCAATACATGACATAATTAGGTTAATTTAACAACATACTTAAGTTAATATAACAACTTTATTTTTTGTGTTTTTTGTTTTTCTTTATTTTTTATTTTTATTTTTTAAATTTTTTTTTATTTTTAAAATTTTTTTTTCTTAATTTATATCTAAAAATTCCTCTATGGAGTAGAAGGAGTTGTCATTCAGAAATTCTTTTAATTTCTTCTTAAATACTTGTTGGTTATCTGTCAGACTTTTGATACTATTTCGTAAGTGACCAAAGACTTTAGTGCCAGTATAATTCACCCCTTTCTGTGCCAAAGTTAGGTTTAATCTTGAATAGTGAAGATCATCCTTTCTCCTAGTATTGTAGCTATGCACACTGCTATTACTTTTGAATTGGGTTAGGTTGTTAATAACAAATTTCATAAGAGAGTATATATACTGAGAAGCTACTGTGAATATCCCTAGATCCTTAAATAAATGTCTGCAGGATGATCTTGAGTGGACTCCAGCTATTATTCTGATTACACGCTTTTGTGCAATAAATACTTTATTCCTCAGTGATGAATTCCCTCAAAATATGATGCCATATGAAAGCAATGAGTGAAACTAGGCGTAGTAAGCTAATTTACTAAGATGTTTATCACCAAAATTTGCACTGACCCTTATTGCATAAGTAGCTGAACTCAAACGTTTCAGCAGATCATCAATGTGTTTCTTCCAATTTAATCTCTCATCAATGGACACACCTAAAAATTTGGAATATTCTACCTTAGCTATATGCTTCTGATTAAGGTCTATATTTATTAATGGCGTCATACCATTCCCTGTACGGAACTGTATGTACTGTGTTTTATCAAAATTCAGTGAGAGTCCGTTTACAAGGAACCACTTAGTAATTTTCTGAAAGACAGTATTGACAATTTCATCAGTTAATTCCTGTTTGTCATGTGTGATTACTATACTTGTATCATCAGCAAAGAGAACTAACTTTGCCTCTTCATGAATATAGAATGGCAAGTCATTAATATATAATAAGAACAACAAAGGACCCAAGACTGACCCTTGTGGAACCCCATGCTTGATAGTTCCCCAGTTTGAGGAATGTGCTGATCTTTGCATGTTATGAGAACTACTTATTTCAACTTTCTGCACTCTTCCAGTTAGGTACGAATTAAACCATTTGTGCACTGTCCCACTCATGCCACAATACTTGAGCTTGTCTAGCAGAATTTCATGATTTACACAATCAAAAGCCTTTGAGAGATCACAAAAAATCCCAATGGGTGGTGTTCGGTTATTCAGATCATTCAAAATTTGACTGGTGAAAGCATATATGGCATTTTCTGTTGAAAAACCTTTCTGGAAACCAAACTGACATTTTGTTAGTACTTCATTTTTACAGATATGTGAAGCTACTCTTGAATACATTACTTTCTCAAAAATTTTGGATAAAGCTGTTAGAAGGGAGATTGGACGGTAATTGTTGACATCAGATCTATCCCCCTTTTTATGCAAAGGTATAACAATAGCATATTTCAGTCTATCAGGGAAAATGCCCTGTTCCAGAGAGTTATTACACAGGTGGCTGAGAATCTTACTTATCTGTTGAGAACAAGCTTTTAGTATTTTGCTGGAAATGCCATCAATTCCATGTGAGTTTTTGCTTTTAAGCAAGTTTATTATTTTCCTAATTTCAGAGGGAGAAGTGGGTGAGATTTCAATTGTATCAAATTGCATAGGTATGGCCTCTTCCGTTAACAGCCTAGCATCTTCTAATGAACACCTGGATCCTACTATATCCACAACATTTAGAAAATGATTATTAAAAATATTTTCAACTTCTGACTTTTTGTTCGTAAAGTTTTCATTCAATTTGATCGTAATACTGTCTTCCTCTGCTCTTGGTTGACCTGTTTCTCTTTTAATAATATTCCAAATTGTTTTAATTTTATTATCAGAGTTGCTGATTTCAGACATGATACACGTACTCCTGGATTTTTTAATAACTTTTCTTAATATAACACAGTAGTTTTTATAATTTTTGATAGTTTCTGGGTCACTACTCTTTCTTGCTGTCAGATACATTGCCCTTTTCCGATTACAAGATATTTTTATACCCTTAGTAAGCCATGGTTTGTTACAAGGTTTCTTACGAGTATATTTAACTATTTTCTTGGGGAAGCAGTTTTCAAATGCATTTACAAAAATGTCATGAAATAAATTATATTTTAAATTGGCATCAGGTTCACGGTACACCTCATCCCAGTCTAACTGCTGTAGGCTTTCCCTGAAATTTGCAATTGTTAAATCGTTGATTGAACGTACTACTTTGGAGGACTGTTTAGTATTGCTGAATGGAGCTATGTCATATATTGTAACTAGCTGACGTCGGGTGGTTGCATCTACAGAAGAGAAACGGCAGGTTGTGCGGCATCGACGTGGGAGGCCAGACCCATTGTGCTGCTACCGCGGAGGAGACGTTGCGCAACGCGCCCTCTGCGCCGCTCCGAGATACCGCAGCGGCACTTCTTGCGCTCCTGAATGAATTGCGCGCCGCAGCCACTGTGAAGGTCACACGAACGAAGTGGGACTCGCCATCAACAACGCGCGTAGATACCAGGAGCAACGATCACATGACTGCAGACGTGGGTCAGGCATATCGCAGGATTCAGTTCACTGGTAGGCCATTGGAAGCTTAACGTTTTAGCTACGAAAGAGATGGGTTATGAAACGCTGTATGGGCGCTTAGTGGAGTATTGTTCAGTCGTGTGAGGATTACAGGGTGATTCAAAAAGAAAGAACCGATTTCAGTTCTTTATTAAAATGGTTCAAATGGCTCTGACCACTGTAGGACTTAACATCTATGGTCATCAGTCCCCTAGAACTTGTTGTTGTTGTTGTGGTCTTCAGTCCTGAGACTGGTTTGATGCAGCTCTCCATGCTACTCTATCCTGTGCAAGCTTCTTCATCTCCCAGTACCTACTGCAGTCTACATCCTTCTGAATCTGCTTAGCGCATTCATCTCTTGGTCTCCCTCTACTATTTTTACCCTCCACGCTGCCCTCCAATACTAAATTGGTCATCCCTCGATGTCTCAGAACATGTCCTACCAACCGATCCCTTCTTCTTGTCAAGT
Organism: Schistocerca serialis cubense; assembly: GCF_023864345.2. Taxonomy (NCBI): domain Eukaryota; kingdom Metazoa; phylum Arthropoda; class Insecta; order Orthoptera; family Acrididae; genus Schistocerca; species Schistocerca serialis. The sequence continues at coordinate 1,129,382,631 of NC_064639.1, forward strand.
TGTGCCACAAACTCCTCTTCTCCCCAATTCTATTCAATACCTCTTCATTAGTTATATGATCTACCCATCTAATCTTCAGCATTCTTCTGTAGCACCACATTTCGAAAGCTTCTATTCTCTTCTTGTTTAAACTATTTATCGTCCACGTTTACTTCTATACATGGCTACACTCCATACAAATACTTTAAGAAACGACTTCCTGACATTTAAATCTATACTCGATGTTAACAAATTTCTCTTCTTCAGAAACGCTTTCCTTGCCATTGCCATTCTACATTTGATATCCTCTCTACTTCGACCATCATCAGTTATTTTTCTCCCCAAATAGTAAAACTCCTTTACTACTTTAAGTGTCTCATTTCTTAATCTAATTCCCTCAGCATCAGCCGACTTAATTCGACTACATTCCATTATCCTCGTTTTCCTTTTGTTGATGTTCACCTTATACCCTCCTTTCAAGACACTGTCCATTCCGTTCAGCTGCTCTTCCAGGTCCTTTGCTGTCTCTGACAATTCACAATAACTATAAATATCTTGGTGTCACACGTTTTAACAAACTACCAAAAATGCCCAGTCAGTGCCCCTCAATAAATTCAAAAGTGTAATAACAAAATGGGTAAAAAGCATAGCCTTCTATACAGTGAAAGAATTTGAAGAATGTGTAATAGACGATTTGGAGTTTTGAGATGAGACTATACCAAATTATAAATTGTAATATTTTATGAAGCTACGAGTGTGGTATGTTGAGTCACTGTGCCATATTGTATAAGGCAATATAGAGATAAAATTTATGATTATCATAGTTGTAAACAGATTATTTAGATACAAAGACACTAACATGATACGCTGATTCAGTGTGGCATACTGTATTTGGTTTGCAAAAAGTGATCAATTTGTGTTACAACTTGCTTTTTTGAAGCAGTTACTTATGTAAAAGCCTCCGTGCAACATAATTAGGCAAGGATAATTGTAAAATAACTGTAATGCTGTAACTATAAAACATACGACGACGCCAGTTACATGTAAACATGTTCAAAGGTGAATAAATCTCCTATTCTATTCTCTTCTACGTCGCGCGTGTTACTGGATACAGTAGGGTGCAAAGTTTTACGTTCGCACCGACACTCTACCATATACTCAACGTGAGCACCAGGCGTTGCTCGAGAACCATCGAAATACTAGTCCATTCCATTCCACACGCGAATCAACGGATCCCTGTTTGTTGACTCGACACCTTCAACAATTCGATTTCTCAGCCTTTGAAGAGTAGAGTCATAGATGAGACAAAGACTTTCTTTCATGTACCCCCACAGAAAAAAATCGTGAAGTTTGATGTCTGGTGACCTGGGAGGTCAAAAGCAATGAAAACGACTCTTTAATCCGACGTTGCGGGGTGTTGTTGCTAAGGTAACCCTGCACCTCAAGGTGAAAGTGAGGTCGAGTACCGACATGCATAACAATGAAATCATTGAAATCTTAGTGAAGCTGAGGAAACAACCAATTTGGCAGTATGTCCAGGTATGACATTCCTGGCATAGTTCCCTCAGCAAAAAAAAAAAAAAAAAAAAAAAAAAAAACAACTGGTGAATCTCTTTCAAGCTCGACGACGACGCCTGGGTTTCGTACTCCCAAATTCTTACACTATGGTGATTTACTTTACGCGACAGATGGAACGTCGATTCGTCCGGAAAGATGAGTCGTTCGGAAAAAGTGTCCTCTGCCATGGCCTGCAGAACTGAAATGTAAAATTCGGACCTTCTGTTGTGGTCGTCGGAGCTCAACTGCTGCTGTAACTGCAGCTTCCGAGACTTCATATGCAGGTGCTGCTTCAGAACATGCCACACCGTTGTTTGAGGAAGCTGGAAGCTCTTGGCCTGCCCATCTTGTCGACTTCCGAGGGCTCCGTGCGAACGCATCTCGGATACGCTCGACATTTTCGTTACACGTGCGTGGCAGAGCAGTGCTCTTCCCTCTGCATACACAGACAGCTTTCAAGAATTCTGTATGCCAGTCAGAAATCTGTTTGTGCAGAGGCGGCCTCTTGCTGGACCGTGGGCGGGATGCACGTTGCACGTGAACATTGGATTGACTTCGCGCAAATTCCAACGCACAGAACCATTTGCCTTCTGGTGCGGTCTTCATGTTCCTACAAACAAACCACAGCGCAGCCGTGTCAAAACTTTGAACCTTCCTCTCTCCAGTGACATATGCAATGTGGTTCTGTCTTTTATATTTTGTCTGCAACAAACAACTGAAATCTGTTGTTTCTTTTTTAAGCACCTTGTATATGTCTTTGAAATAGCAGAGGGGTCGAGACAACATAAAGAAGGGAAGCGCGATTGTCACCGACTTGTTGACTTGTAGAGGCTTGCAACAGACATTTTAAAAGATCACAGCTGCTTCACATTCAAATAAAGAGAATATTTCGGCAAAACCTACTTACTTTGAGGATTTGAAAAATCCATTTTCAGGTTGAAACCTATGAATGTTTATGGCGAGCTCCGAAGTGATAGCTCCGGAGAAGGAAATTTGCTCATACAAGTGGAAGTAGACAAGATTGCATGCCGATAAGAGTCTTTGTACATCAGCCGAACGATGTGAACACCGAGGACAAAAGCGCAACCTAAAGTCACACAAACTGACTGTAGCAAAGTATCTGCTTTATTTGTGGTCATATTTTGCAGTTCGAAGAAACCATAATTCCAGTGACAGTATTTGTCAGTCTGGTATCAAGGAATTCATGGAAAACTGAATGATAATCTCAATGACATCGACCGTCGCTCATCGCCGGCTTCCAGTTTTGTCATATTTCATACCGTTGTAATAGAAAGAAAAGGATAGAACAGCTATACTTGTAGATCGTAACGCTATTTGAGGCGCTGGATGCAGCAACCGACAGATAGTTGACGCTATGGTACAAATTATGTACCGGCAAGTGCGAGGCTTCTTATGTCTCTCTGCCATCACTTGAAAATGGCAACCATGTTTATCGTCCAAGTATGGTTTGAGAACACGTTTATGCGACAGGATACCAAATACACTATTGGCCATTAAAATTGCTACTCCACGAAGATGACGTGCTACAGACGCGAAATTTAAGAAACAGGAAGAAGATGCTGTGTCATGCAAATGATAAGCTTTTCAGAGCATTCACACAAGGTTGGCGACACCTACAACGTGCCGACATGAGGAAAGTTTCCAACCGATTTCTCATACACAAACAGCAGTTGACCGGGGTTGTCTGGTGTAACGCTGTTGCGATGCCTCGTGTAAGGAGGAGAAATGCGTACCATCACGTTTCCGACTTTGATAAAGGTCGGATTGTAGCCTATCGCGATTGCGGTTTATCGTATGATTATCAGCTCGGAGACCATGGCTGCGGTTACCCTTGACTCTGCATCACAAACAGGAGCACCTGCGATAGTGTACTCAACGACGAACCTGGGTGCACGAATGGCAATACGTCATTTTTTCGGATGAATCCAGGTTCTCTTTACAGCATCATGATGGTCGCTTCCGTGTTTGGCGACATCGCGGTGAACGCACATTGGAAGCGTGTATTCGTCATCGCCATACTGGCGTATCACCCGGCGTGATGGTATGGGGTGCCATTGGTTACATGTCTCGGTCACCTCTTGTTCGCATTGACGGCACTTTGAACAGTGGACGTTACATTTCAGATGTGTTACGACCCGTGGCTCTACCCTTCGTTTGATCCCTGCGAAACCCTACACTTCAGCAGGATAATGCACGACCGCATGTTGCAGGTCCTGTACGGGAAAATGTTCGACTGCTGCCCTGGCCAGCATATTCTCCAGATCTCCCACCAATTGAAAACGTCTGGTCAATGGTGGCCGAGCAACTGAATCGTCACAATACGCCAGTCACTACTCTTGATGAACTGTGGTATCGTGTTGAAGCTGCATGGGCAGCTGTACCTGTACACGCCATCCAAGCTCTGTTTGACTCAATGCCCAGGCGTATCAAGGCCATTATTACGGCCAGAGGTGGTTGTTGTGGGTACTGATTTCTCAGGATCCATGCACCAAAATTGAGTGAAAATGTAATCACATGTCAGTTCTAGTAAAATATTTGTCCAATGAATACCCGTTTATGATCTGCATTTCTTCTTGATGTAGCAATTTTAATGGCCAGTAGTGTATTATCTTTTGTGTCATTCTACCCTTGTTCGCTTTCAGTACAGGATCGTGAGTCAGTTGTCAAAAAAGCGTCTTGTACAACAGAACTAAACAAGTGTAGATAAAAATTAACTATCAACTTAGGAATACTTGTAGAATTCAATGAACGGACAAAAGGTGCTCAAAATGGGCTCCTTGTTGTAGGGAACACTGTATCTTTTCAATACTGATTTGGTAATTTTGTCGCAAATCTCCCGAAACTGTTGTAAATTCTGATTGGATTAGTTCCTTCAAACGCTCAACATCACGAGTCCTGATGGAATAAACCTCATTTTTCTGGTAAACACCATACCGAAAAATCACTGAGTTTGATATCTGGGGATCGCGGAGGCCCTTCAATTGTACCCCAGTAACTTCATAATGCGAGGTTGCTCCATCGTGTTGTCATATTAACTTCTCCAGACCTACTGTAGACGTTCAAAAAGTGGGCTACTTTGCAGTTAAAACAACACTTCTTGAACCATATGTAGGCACTGTTAAAAAGTAAGGCCCGATTAGCCCTCGCTGAAAATCCCTACCCATACACTCACACCAGGAGAGTGTAACGTTGTCTCCATCGCCAATGAAAATTTGTAGAATCCCAGTGCATATAGTTTTGTCTGTTCACTCTAACATTCACTTTAAAAGTCGCGTCGTCACTCCAGAGAATGCTTGTATAAAACTTGGGATCGGCTTCTTGTCGCATTTATAGAACTCGCGGAATTCCTTACCCCTGTCCAGATCATCTTCTCTTAGGTCTTGGAGTAAAGTAGGCCTATATGAAACTTCCTGGCGGATTAAAACTGTGTGCCGGACCGAGACTCGAACTCGGGACCTCTCCCTTTCGCGGGCAAGTGCTCTACCAGCTGAGCTACCCAAGCACGACTCACGCCCTGTCCTCACAGCTTTACTTCTGCCAGTACCTCGTCTCTTACCCTCCAAACTTTACAGAAGCTCTCCTGCGGACCTTGCAGAACCAGCACTCCTGAAAGAAACTTGCAGAGACATGGCTTAGCCACAGCCTGGGGGATGTTTCTAGAATGGAATTTTCACTCTACAGCGGAGTGTGCGCTGATATGAAACTTCCTGGCAGATTAAAATTGTGTGCCGGACCGAGACTCGAACTCGGGACCTTTGCCTTTCGCGGGCATGTGCTCTACCAACATTCTAGGCCTATATGGTTTCAACGTAAGCCTTTTCTGAATCCTTCTTAGGCCCCCGCAGTTGACAGAACGTCAAACACTAATCGTCCTTCCTTCCCTCGCGATACCGTTTTCTGTTCAGTCACTAAACTGGAATGTACAGAGTGGGTTGTAAGTCAGTTGTCACTGGCAGTCCTTAGACACTTCTTCGCCTAACGTAGTGATAATCATGAGTGAGCTTGACTAATGCATAGTACCCATAGATCAGTTCACACTAGCAGTTTGCAGTGACATTGTTTTTGCTATCTGAGAAACAATGAATAGAAAGTTAACTACAGAACAGTGTGTATTTATTTTGCAAATATGATAGAAACACGACAATAATTACAGTGGAGTATGTGGTTTGTTTGTGGAACGTTTTCCAATCATGCAACCTCCATTTTCACAAAATATTCGCTAATTCTGCCCGGAATCTCATTGACTGGAGTAGAACTGACTTCAGTGATGAGTCCCGCTTCGAACTGAGCCCCGATGACCAGTGAAGACGTGTCTGGAAACGCACTGGACAGTGGCGGGATGCCAAACCGACTGTCGCGTGCCACGCAGACAGGCAACCAGGTGCGATGGTCTGGGGTGCCATTCGTTTTCATAGCAGGACCCCATCGGTTGTCATGGGCGGCAGCGTCACACCACAGCGGTAAGTCGACAGTATTCTACGCCCCGTTTTATTTCCCTTCATGGTGAGCCACACAGTGCTTACATTTCAGCAAAACAATACCCGCCCACATACGGATAGAGTTTCTACTGCTTGTCTTCACGCCTGCCAAGCCCTAGCTTGGGCAGCAAGGTCGGTAGATCACTCCCCAGTCGAGAACATTTGGAGCATTATGGACAGGGTCCTCCAACCATCTCTGGATTTTCACGATCTAACGCACCAACTGGACAGAATTTGACACTATATCCCTCAGGAGGACATCCAACAGTTGCATCAGTCAGTACCGAGCCGAATAACTGCTTGCATAAGGGTCAGTTCGTTCCGCTCTTTCTCTTGACTAATTGGTCCAATTTTTGTGAGTTGTAATCATTTCTTTGTATATATACGCACATCACATCTACCGATTTCCGTTTCATTCGGGTAATTCCTTCGTATTGCGTCTTTTTCATTCTTTCTCTGTTTTTGTCTACGTACAATGTTTTCAATACAAGATATACAATATTGCACTCAAAGTTTCAAGAAAAACTACAATACTGTCGATGGTATACAACGTATACAGTATTACATACCTGGGCGTACAATATTACAATATAATTTATAATATAACCCATCTTTTACAAAGCTTATAACTCTAGAAATTCAATAAAATTATACACTGTACGGTTTATGTGGAATTGTCTCAGTTTCTTCTTGAATAAGTGAGATTTGTCAATTTCCTTTCTTGTATTCCATGGGAGTTTACTCTAAATTCTTATTCCACTCTCCGTTTCGTGCTGTATTGAGAGTTATTGAGTCTTTGTGAAGGCAAAATACGTAATGCCGAAGAGAACAAAATAATGCGACCTCACTCGCATCTACATGGAACGTAGTCACAGAAATCACGCCTACATAAATTCAGCGCAACGCATGGAATTGGCCTGAATATCACATGTATTATAAGAATGAATCGTTCCGTGAAGGCAGCAGATTTCTATGAATACCTGTTAGTTCTCCGCTTGTAGCTTCCAGTTGTGCAATGGCGCAGTTTCCCAGGATGTGTAAATATAAACTGCGAATTCAAAAATAGGTAACTAGCTGAAATATCATTCAATGAATGACTAAGCTCCTATCGGAATTGTTATCGTAGCAGTTCAGCGAAGCAGAGCAACAACGAGTGTCATATCAGTGTCTACCAGCACGTCCTTCGTGGCCTTATCTTACTCTGTCCCAGAAAGCTGACTAGCATGCTTATAGATTCTACCGATTATTGTTTGTAGTTCTCACTGCCTACTCCAGAGCTGAGTGGCTACTTATTAAAATGACTGTTAATAGTATATATGACTTCGACAACATTACAAGATGGTAGCTCATTAGGGTGGCAAATAAATGAAGCAAGTATACAGGATAATGGGTTTCTGTACTCTAAGCTCACCACATGTGATTTCAGTCATTAATTTATTGACCTTTAATGAGAATTGGCGCAGTGTACAACCTAGTAGGGATAATCTAACCCAAACTTCTCTTTACAAACCATGTCACCCTCATCGGGTATGTAACCCATAATCATCAGTACATCGAACAGATTTTAAGATAATACGGAATGAAAAAAATTATAAGTGGTGCAGTAACCAGCTTCCAAGCAATTATTATTTCGCAACCTCATCGCATTTACTCCACTTCGCGAAACACGCGATCGAATACTTGCGCACGGAGGGATATTTGTAAACAAGGAAGGAAGGAAGAGTAGGGTTTAACGTCCCTTCGATGTCGGTGTCACTAGAGACGGAGCTCAAGCTCGAATTGTTACAAGGATGGGGAAGGAAATCGGTTATGCCCTTTTAAAGAACTCATCACAAGACCTTCCTGGAGCAATTTAAGGAAATCACGTAGAACCTAAATCAGGATGACCGGACGCGGATTTGAACCGTCGTCCTCCCGAACGCGTCTAGCGTGCAAACCACTACTCCACCTCGCTCAGTGATATACAAGTACAGAAAGCCAACTAACCTCACACGTAAAACTAAATTCCAGTTGCGTGAACGTACCATAGATATTGAACGCACTAATGTCTGTCCAAAAACATGGCTCTCCATCAGACAAACGTGACTCCTTCATATTGTCATGCAACCTATAAAGTAGCCGTCCAGCTCACAGCAAGCACCACCATTCACATACTACTGCAGTGGATATCCTTCTTCGAACAAGGAAACCACATGCCTTGAAACACTCGAACAAATGCTTTTGGCTGAGAGCAAACCAACTCGCCAGACGTAATATGATGCAGTGGCTTATCAAAAAGTTTATGAAAAAGCTTGTATCGATACATACTGAAACTGGTTAGGCCGGTATTACACTATCAAATTTCTTTGTCCAATATCTTTGTCCAATATCTTTGTCAAAGATATTTGATAGTGTAATAGGAATCTTTGACAAATGTCGTCCAATATTTGATCAAATCTAGGCCGAGGCCGTATATTTGATCAAAGAAATCGCTTGTCTTCTGTTCACTGCAATGCGATATGTTACCACGCGGAGCGCTAGCATCGCTGCAGCGTTCTGTCGTCTGTAGTGTTTTTATAACCATTGCCGGTAAATACAATTGGTGTGTGCCGACCACTACAGAATTAATAGAGATGTCTGAAGCTTATGAGGCGCTTTACAACGTGAGGCACCCTGAATAAAAAATAGATTAAGAAGATTGGAGACCTAACCTGGCCTAACCTAACCTAACCTAACATAACATAACCCTCTCCTGTAGCAAGGAATCGGAGTGTTATAGTGAGCCTGTCTTCTGAAGATGTAGCAGTTCTTAAGTGAAAATTGTGCTTTGTGATATGAGGATACACTTCATTGAGCACATACAGAAATGTATGCTCATCCATTCTTAAGTAATTGATGTACGACTTGACGTCTTCCACTGTAAGCTCACGTAACAAGTTTTGTTGAATGCTTTTATCGTGTCGTCGTAAAACCCACGGCTTCACCCAGATTAGATTAGTTTTTCGTTCCATAGATCCGTGCTGAGGAGATCCTCGTGGATGTGGAACATGTCGATTTTTTTAAGCTGAAATAAAAATACTAATAGTATGAATAAATACATCATTTGTTTCTATTAAAAATTTCGCCAATGGAGTAGAAGGAGTTGGCCAGTAGTAAGTCTTTCAGGCTCCTTTTAAACTGATCTTTATTTCTAACTAAATTTTTTATGTTTCCTGGCAAATTATTGAAGATGAGTGTTCCTGAGTAGTGGACCCCTTTTTGAACTAAAGTAAGTGTTTTTAAGTCCTTGTGCAGATCATTTTTGTTCCTGGTATTGTATGTATGAACTGAGTTGTTTGTTGGAAAAAGAGATATATTATTTACGACAAATTTTATTAAGAAGTAAATATACTGAGAGGCAGTAGTTAACCTGCGAGCCGGAAGTATAGTGAGACTCTGTCATTTGGGCCTACGAGAGTTATAGTTTTTTTTTGTTTGTTTCTCATGCCTAGATAACTGTACAAACATATCGTTGCATGTATTGTAATAATCATTACATATAATGATCCACATGCAACAATATCTCTACGGAAGTATCTAGGCATGAAATACAAAACAAAATAAGCTAACCTGCAAATCTCGTACGTCCAAACGACAGTCTCACTGTACTTCTGGCCCGCCAACAGTTTCATTTTCTTTCTTATTTTCCCCCAGTACCAATGCAAGAATCTGAAGTACGCAGTTCTTTGAAGAGGTTTCTGCAGGAGGTCCGTGAATTTACTCCACAAATAATACGTATTACACGCTTTTGGACCTTGAAAACTTTTGTTTGACTTCAAGATTTACCCCAAAATATTATCCCATATGACATTATGGAATGAAAGTATGCAAGCTTTTTCATTTTTATGTTGCCTATGTCTGCTAACACTCGAATTGCAAATACAGATTTGTTAAGGCGTTTCTGCAGTTCTGTGGTGTGCTCCTCCCAACTGAATTTATTATCAAGTTGTAATCCCAGGACTTTTAAGACTGTCAACCTCGTATGTATGGTTCCATTTTCTCCCCCCACTTCTTTTCCGCATGTGCACACAATGCAATTGGAGAACGTAGAACTGCTGCGGTTAATAACAAGTTGTTGTCAGCCATCTTGAACTTTGACGAAAAATTTGATGACAGTGTAATACCCCTTGTAGCGCTACGTCAAAGATCTTTGTCAAATATATTGGACGGAATATTGGATCACATCTTTGATCAAATCTTTGACAAAGAAATTTGATAGTGTAATACCGGCCTCAGCGCAAGATCTCAAAGATAGCAGTAAAATAAATATTACAATTCACAGAAAAGGTGAAGTATGCTGTGAGGAAATGAAAGCTCCGACTAATAGGGACCTTTCAGTTTGCAAATATTTTTAATTCGCTTAAGTGCTGTATAACATATTAAAACTATTTGGAATGTATTGTTAATTCCTGAGGAACAGAATGTTACAGTCAGCAAAACGTTACATATTTTGAACACTAGTTGTATAACATCTGGACAGTTAGGTCACACTTCGTCGGTTGTACAGTATTTCCACCTCAAAATGCAAGAAAGTCTTCTACCGCAGAACATGTGATATTTGCAAAAACTGAACTTCTTTAATGTCTTAACTGTTTCACCTGTCTTAAAAATGGAAATTTGTGTCAGTTTTCAAGAGCTTCTGTTTCAGAGTGTTTCTAATTTGTAGCCGGATTTTGATAACACTTCTACTCAGTTTTATTTCGCATACTGATTGTTGGTATGTAGTGGAGCAATAATGTAACAAGTGGACTATTAAATCTAATAATGACAAGATTTTGTCGATTGCAACGCTTTTAAATTTCAGTAGAATATTTGTACTTGAGTACATCGTTGGGATGTACCTTGGGAGGCTATAGCACAGTAAAAGGAATGCTGTCATATAAAAAATGGAATAAGAAAATATATTAAACTTCCATTATCACCGTTCGCGCAGGTCCCCCCCCCCCCCCCCCTCTCGTCGGAGGTTCGAGCCCTCCCTCGGGCATGGGTGTGTGTGTGTTTGTCCTTAAGATGATTTAGGTTACGTAGTGTGTAAGCTTTGGGACTGATGACCTTAGCAGTTAAGTCCCATAAGATTTCACACACATTTGAACATTTTGGAAATTGTTACATCACCGACATCGGTATTCGCGAGTGGAAATATCATTTTCCTCTATTTGTTTCGAGTTCTCACATAAAGGTCTTCGCAGATGGGATAAGCGCTAAAGTTTCACGGTTGTAGAGAAATAATTTCCAGTCTATATCTTCGGAATTATGTTGCGCGAGCGATTGGTAGGCTACTACTGTGTGCAGACTATGCGAAAATACATGTGTTCTTGTGATCCCATAGTCTGGAGACGTGTGTAGAAAAAAGCAACCAAGCAAGCAGGTCCAGACCGGAAACAGTAACGTGTTTGTGTCGAGGGGAAGTAGCCCGAATTTGTAGAAGAGTTCTGAGAGTGACTTCAATCCACTGACGGCGTTCTGGCCACCCAGCGGGGGTGGATGACCGCAGACCTCGCAGGGGGGACACCTAGTGCTGGGAGGAGTATATATGGTGCTGTCTGTCTTCACGGTATATGTACGAATGATGTAAAAGGGGCGATTTTGTATATTTACTACATCGATACACTACGTGGTGATATATTGCTGGGTTTGAGTCCGGTTTCACACTCTAATATTCAAGCTCCTGTCCTCAGTGGGAGAGCAGTGCAATTGAGTAAGAGTCTTTCCGTATATGATGACATGTAGGGGCACTTTGCAGGGTTTAATTTTCGATGCAATATGCCTATCTGTGTAAAATAACTGCTCAAAGCCTGGTCTGCAGAAAGAAAAAGAAAGGTGGATGGTGCTTCCACACCTGCGGCACCAGTAATTCATAGGGTAAATTCGATAAGAGCTAATCATAATGTTCGATTCATACACATCTTTTCTGCTGGGATATAGGAGTCTCTACATAGCGGTGAGAACATTTGAGTGTGTTGAAAGCAGGAAAGCATGATGGACGGGGTGCCACGTTAGGGCTGCGAGGAAGACTGCATTCGACATTATTCTGTGGTATTTTCATAAACAGGTTCTCAAATGGTTCAAATGGCTCTGAGCACTGTGAGACTTAACTGCTGTGGTCATCAGTCCGCTAGAACTTAGAACTACTTAAACCTAACTAACTTAAGGACATCACACACATCTATGCCCGAGGCAGGATTCGAATCTGCGACCGTAGCAGTCGCACGGTTCCGGACTGCGCGCCTAGAACCGCGAGACCACCGCGGCCGGCTAAACAGGTTCTACTAGGGCAAGAATTTCTGTGCATACAAGCTGAGGCATCAAGAAAGCGAGTGTTAAATACTTCTGGGACACTATACAATTTCCGAGAGGTCGACTCGGTTCTTATTTTTTACATAGTCATGTGACATCAGTATAAGATTGAGAACCTTGTCAGATGTGCTTACTATGGTTTGTAGCATTGCATCGGTCACGCTGGGCAGTTAAGCATGGTTAGATGCGTCTCTCATGTCGCAATAGGAACAATGCGCCGTGTGCTATTCGATGACGTCAGTATCCCCAGGTATCGCATCAGTAATGGTAAAACACACCTGCTGCCCAGAGGCGTCTCGCATTTGGGACCAGCGTGAGCGCACATTGCAGTTCTGTGACGTTATTATAACACTCGGAGAACTCTAACCATATACACGACAATAGAAACAACTTTCACCCGGCCGCTGTAGGCCGCAGCAGTGTGAGAGCAATGGGTCACGATGGCTAGTGTCCGGCGGTGGTTTGTGGCCGTGTTGGCGTGTTCTGCAAATACGTCTTCGCTCTTACCTGATCACGTCAGCAACGATGCATAGGTGAACATGTATTTCGAAAGGAATTTCTCCGGTACCAAGTATGGAAGGGATGTCGCCACCTCATTCTTGCAGGACCCGATCGGGCACCTGGACGTGGGTTGACAGCTGATAGCCACGTCACTTTGCGGGGTTGCTGGTAGCCTCGTGTGCGGTCTACTGGGTTGTGGCGGACTGTGCTTGTGCGTGTTATTTGCGTGTCTGTTGCATTATTTCATGAGCAGGTCTGTAGGCTGTGCTATGCACTATTTGGACAGTTTATGAGTTGATTTTGTGGCTGCACATCTGTTTACTGCATTGTTTAGGAGGAGATCGCATGTCTGTACTGAAATTATTTCAGTAATTTAGGAGTTGTTTGCATGTCTACAGAGCGTTATTTATGAGTAGTTTACAGGTCTGTAGGCTGTGTGGCGTAAGCCCAAGCATTAGAGACCATCTGTTCCTGTATCAGTGTGATAAATATACTACATCCCTAAATAAACTGTTCCAAAATAAATAAAGTACACTTCTTCCTTACTCTTTACAGCAGCCCAGCACAGGCTGAGTCATTTTCGCGCCATTTTCCCCTCTAGACCACCATCTTGGATTATGTCACAGAATTGATGACAGTGCCCTCTGGTGGCAGTACTGTGTACTAAGTCAGTTGGACTTTAGATCTTGTGGTGGAGACACTGCCTGTAAAGTACTTATGTCCAGCACAGGCAGAGTCCTTTTCCCGCTATTTCCTCCCACCATCGTGGATTATGTCACAGAAGTGACAACAGCACTCTCTGGTGGTGGTACTGTGTACTTGACTCAGCCCTCGTGGTGACCACGCTATTTCCCGCCATTTCCCCCCACAATCTTGGATTACGTCACAGGAGGGATGACAGCACCCTCTGGTGGTGGTACTGTGTACTAGGTGAGTTGGAATCCGGACCCCTTGGCGACCACACTGGATGGTGGTAGTGCCTCTAATTGTTTAAATAAAATAGTGTGTGGAAAATAATAAAGGCTTATATCCAGCACAGGTCAAGTCCTATGCCTGTCAATAAATAGGAGGAGGTGGTGGTCGGGTGACTTAGATTAGTGGAGGTGACCTTTCTTTCCCGCTATTTTCTTAGGTTAGTGGAGATACCCCAATTGACCTATTTCATAACCAAAATTCAGACTTGGTGCCAGTTCATAGGACGAGCTGGAGGTCAGATGACTTAGGTTAGTTTATTGGAGATAGCCCAATTGACCTATTTTCCTGCCAAAATTCACACTTTCCGCCAAAAGCCGCCATCTTGAATGATGTCATGGCCATCATCTTGGATGATGTCATGTGCTGTTTCTAAGTCTACATGCCGCCATCTTGGATGACGTCATCGCCTCCATCTTTGATACATCTGGCTATAATGGAAAGTGGCGCAGAACATAGGTTGCCCCAATATTTCTGTGAAAAATCGTTCATTGTATACTCTTTACAATCGACTGAACGCTTTAGAATGGCTGTTGCCGTTAGAAAAAATATGTCCTGTATAGCTGAATGTCCCTATCTTGCATGACGTTCAAACACTTTCAGTCCTGACATGGCTTATGATATATACCTAATGTTTTGAATGTTTCGAAAACTTTTATCCATAGCTATGTGCTTTATGCTGAAGAGTATAAATGGGCACTCATATGATTACAAATAACTGAATTATGTAGAAATTTAATGACGAATCTATCTAAATGCATAAACACAAGCCGCTTCTTGCTACTAATCAATGATTAAAACAGTAAGTATTAATGTTAGTTTGTTGTGCATCCCTGACGGTTTCTCATCAAGATAGGATCTACGGAATATGATACGTGCGTGCGTGCCAGCGCGCGCGACTGTGTGTGTGTGTGTGTGTGTGTGTGCGTAGCATGAGATTTATTGACAATCTATTTCTCAACCAATTACTAACTAGTAACCTCAGTAAATTTTTGATACTGATAACACTTCCTACAGCGAAGGCAACAGAAGTGAAACTGCACACAAGAACAAGGGTCTGAAAAAATTTCTCAGAGACAAGTTTCTTTACAAGCAGGCAAAAGTGGGAAGCTCTGGACGCATAACTGATGAACAGCAGTTCTTACTTCAAATGCCTTCAGTTTTGTTATTGTCAAGCCTCCTTTGTAGGCATGTCCGTTGTCCTAAGGAAAGACAGCCACACCTCTTTTTTCTTCATTTTTATCCAGTCCAGAACTTGCAGTCGATAATAATAATCTCTTTTGCATAGCAGGAAACACTGCATTGACCTTCCCGGCGGATAAAATCGACATTGCCTGTCGTGGTGAAGGACATCTGTTGTTCAGCGTCTTGCGTGAACTGGCGGACACTTGTCTCATATACAGTAATAAATCGGTTCACGAAATCAGTTGGACCCTTTTTAAAAGTAGTCAGGTCTTTGCTGAGAATCTTTTTGGTTTGATTTTTGTCAGCATTCAACGTACGTTGATCAAAGATTTCTTTACGTCAATTTTTCACGCAAACTATATATGAATCATCTACAAACTATTTCATACAATTTCAATTACTGATCGTCCGTTGCCATTCCTGGATGATCTGATTTGTAGTGGCAGTTTTGAGGAGTCCTTCACGTGGATCACCTTCGAGAGAAATACGTCCACATTTCAGCCGCCCATTCCAAATGAAGCAGATTCGTTATAACTCTTCACTAACTGCGAAAGACATTCCGTTGGCGAAGTACCGACAGAAACAAAGAATGTTATGACAACACGATATTCCACGACTATGAGGAAGAATTACCGAAGTTTACTTATCACCTAGAAAAAAGTCAAGCTGAGGCCACAAAGCTTGGTGGTGGTTTTAGCCCTTCGCTACACATTGACTCTTCAATGCAACACATTTTTCCTGCCTCGAAAATCACCTCGTCGTCAATCTGAAAAATACCTGCCACGCATCTGGGAAAATGGGAAGAAGTCACTGGAGGCCGGATACCGCATAGAGTTAGCATGTGCGATGGCTGTTCCTAAAAACACTCAACATTACCTTGCCCCATAATGGTTGTGCCTTGAATTGCTGTAATAATAATTATAAAAGGTGGCAATTTTATTTACGCACTGTCTTTTAAATAGATATGATGGTATCTGATACTCAAGTACTAGTGCAATGGAACGTAATGATGCTAAAATGCCTTAAATTCTTGCTATGATTTATTCTTTAAAATTTAATAATTCTCTTCCTGTTAATATTTAATTAATTAACTTACGTCGTTCAGATTTCGTAACGCTGACGGCGTTAAAATTTAAAGTTTTTCAGTCCCTGTTTTGTTTTCTTTCAATTGTTGCGAACCAGCGATGGTGCAATGATGTTCGCTTTCAAGTCTACACATTTATAAAAATCATGTCCAGGAAACACTTTTGTGACCACGGTTGCGATTTAGACGGTATTCGCGTAATTGTACTGCTTAAGAGTTATCGTTTCCGAAAGATGCACGTACACTTTTGCGCGTGTAATGAAAATATTCATAATACGTCGCGTAACAAAAAGTAACATGCGAATCTCAACCGTGGTCAAACGAAGAAAATATATGATGACGTAAATGTTCTTCGCTGTTATTCGGGATAGGTTTAGATTAAACACTGCAATTTTCAGTCTTTAGAAATCACAAGACGATACACTTTAGAGATATTTGTTTTGAATAACTTGTATTTACCTTTTCTTATACAATATGGTGATTGTCCGCAAGGATTATCTCTCTCTCTCTCCTTTTTATAGCCTTTATACATTCACATTACATACATCGATTAAGAAACATTTCTTTCTCTACCGACCAGTACGAGAACAAAATCCGCACAGACAAAATGTCTTACATAGGATCAGTTCTCATTTAACAATCATATATAGTTTCGTAGTACAAACAATGCTAGTTTATTCCGTGGACTAGAAAGTCTTTGATTCACTGAGCACAAAAATTAAAATAATGAAATTATAATTACATTTTAAATATCGTCGATTCTTCTTTATATCATGAAAATAAGGTTTGACATCGTCGTAACATTATTTTTCATCGTTGTAGCACTACAGCATCCGCTTTCTCCAAAGGTGATGAAACCACGTGTTTCCACAGCTTTCTTTCCTCCTTTTTGTCGAGATGATGATGATAAACCCGGCACCTGTCCATGACGTTCAGGCGGCTGAAGAGGTCATCTGAACTGTCCTGACACAGCTGCAACATTTCGGATTGTGCTTCGGTTCGATAGTGTTTTTGAATGGATCTTGCGGAAGCCTGCGGGCTGTGACTTTTGTCACGTTCAAACTGCCATGAACGTTGTTAAAAACTGATCCACGGCAGTTTATCACTTTTTCCACTGTCAGCTCTATTATGGTACGCCTCTGTCGCAGTTTCCCGTACACACCCAGCGTAGGTCTGCCCCTGCGCCCTTTGTCATTCAGACTTCTTTGACCACACTGGATGCGTCTGCGTCACCTAACCACTGGTGGCGTGTATTGTTGTTGTACACTTCCACCTACCCTGCACGGTTCTTGCAGAGCTGTTCCACTTCGAATGCACAGGCAGCAGCAGACGGTCGAGAGAGAAGCAGCAACAGGGAAGTAACCGATTTTGTGAGTTTTTACGAGTTCCTAACCGGAGTGAATCACATAGCTTCATCTGTGTGCTTTGGAAGGTTAGTTTTTGAATTTCTGTGTGTAAATTTACTATTTAATAGACACAGTTCTCGTGTTTTGGCTGGTTCAAATGGCTCTGAGCACTATGGGACTTAACATCTCAGGTCATCAGTCCCCTAGAACTAACCTAAGGACATCACACACATCCATGCCCGAGGCAGGATTCGAACCTGCGACCGTAGCGGTCGCGCGGTTCCAGACTGAAGCGCCTAGAACCGCGCGGCCACCAGCGGCCGGCTCTCGTGTTTTCGTTTGTGTCGGAAAGTAAACCGATTTTGAAACATACTATAAGTTCCTAACCAGGAGTGAATTATTTAGTCTCACGTGTGTGCTTTGGTAGTTTAGTTTTTGAATCTCTGCGTATTAACCAAGTTTCTTAGACATACTTCTTGCGTTTCCTTCAGTGTCTGCAATAGATCAAATTCTTGTGTGGTCTTCAACCGGATCAAACTGTCATCTGCACACAATATTTCCGCGGTCCACCTGGCCGCCACGTGAGGGAAGCTAAGCCGCTTCTAGCACCCACTATAAGAGAGTGCTCAGCCACCGCAGATTTGTCAAGTTGTAATAATGCGTATGGCAATGGCAATGATGTTGAACACATGTGTCATTGGTAGTTTTACCGCACTCACATGGTATTTTGTAAACGCCAGGCTTCCTCAAACCTAAATCGTCCTTAACGAGCCAAGAAGTGCTCTAATCTTCGCAGGCGGACGGAATACACATCTAATTTCATATTTCTTCAGGCAGTGTTGGCTTTGGTCACACAGCTTGAGGCTGTTGCCAATGGGCATCACTGTGGGGGTCCGGATGGAGGTTTGTCGGGGACGGCCAGCTCGTCCCACGCATCCCCCGATCGGACTACGACAGTGGCTGCCTGGGATACTGCCCACATTGAGGTTGATCCCTCACCTGTGGTAGAGTGGGAGGTCGTCTCGAGGTGTGGCAGGGGGCGAAAGACATTCTGGAGGGCTGAACAGAAGGCCTCTCCAGTTTGTCTGACGAACCGGTTTCGGGCTCTGTCTCAGGCTGATACTGATCTTCGGCCGGACATGGCTGCTTGTCTTGTTCCAGAGGTTGCCCCTCAGTCTGCAAGATCCGGGCGGTCGCAGAGGGTGGGCTTACTGGTAGTTGGGAGTTCCAACGTCAGGCGCGTAATGGGGCCCCTTAGGGATATGGCAGCAGGAGAGGGGAAGAAAACCAATGTGCACTCCGTGTGCATACCGGGGGGAGTCATTCTACATGTGAAAAGGGTCCTTCCGGGTGCCATGAAGGGTACAGGGTGCACCCATTTGCAGGTGGTCGCTCATGTCGGCACCAATGATGTGTGTCGCTATGGATCGGAGGAAATCCTCTCTGGCTTCCGGCGGCTATCTGATTTGGTGAAGACTGCCAGTCTCGCTAGCGGGATGAAAGCAGAGCTCACCATCTGCAGCATCGTCGACAGGACTGACTGCGGACCTTTGGTACAGAGCCGAGTGGAGGGTCTGAATCAGAGGCTGAGATGGTTCTGCGACCGTGTGGGCGGCAGATTCCTCGACTTGCGCCATAGGGTGGTGGGGTTTCGGGTTCCGCTGGATAGGTCAGGAGTCCACTACACGCAGCAAGCGGCTACACGGGTAGCAGGGGTTGTGTGGCGTGGACTGGGCGGTTTTTTAGGTTAGATGGCCTCGGGCAAGTACAGAAAGGGCAGCAGCCTCAAAGGGTGCGGGGAAAAGTCAGGACATGCGGGGGCCAAGCAGCAATCGGTATTGTAATTGTAAACTGTCGAAGCTGCATTGGTAAAGTACCGGAACTTCAAGTGCTGATAGAAAGCACCGAAGCTGAAACCGTTATCGGTACAGAAAGCTGGCTGAAGCCAGAGATAAATTCTGCCGAAATTTTTACAAAGACACAGACGGTGTTTAGAAAGGATAGATTGCATGCAACTGGTGGTGGCGTGTTTGTCGCTGTTGGTAGTAGTTTATCCTGTAGTGGAGTAGAAGTGGATAGTTCCTGTGAATTATTATGGGTGGAGGTTACACTCAACAACCGAGCTAGGTTAATGATTGGCTCCTTTTACCGACCTCCTGACTCAGCAGCGTTAGTGGCAGAACAACTGAGATAAAATTTGGAATACATTTCACATAAATTTTCTCAGCATGTTATAGTCTTAGGTGGAGATTTCAATTTACCAGATATAGACTGGGACACTCAAATGTTTAAGACAGGTGGTAGGGACAGAGCATCGAGTGATATTATACTGAGTGCACATCCGAAAATTACCTCGAGCAATTAAACAGAGAACCGACTCGTGGAGATAACATCTTGGACCTACTGATAACAAACAGACGCGAACTTTTCAACTCTGTAAGTGCAGAACAGGGAATCAGTGATCACAAGGCCGTTGCAGCATCCCTGAATATGGAAGTTAATAGGAATATAAAAAAAGGGAGGAAGGTTTATCTGTTTAGCAAGAGTAATAGAAGGCAGATTTCAGACTACCTAATAGATCAAAACGAAAATTTCTGTTCCGACACTGATAATGTTGAGTGTTTATGGAAAAAGTTCAAGGCAATCGTAAAATGCGTTTTAGACAGGTACGTGCCGAGTAAAACTGTGAGGCACGGGAAAAACCCACCGTGGTTCAACAACAAAGTTAGGAAACTACTGCGAAAGCAAAGAGAGCTTCACTCCAAGTATAAACGCAGCCAAAACCTCTCAGACAAACAGAAGCTAAACGATGTCAAAGTTAGCGTAAGGAGGGCTATGCGTGAAGCGTTCAGTGAATTCGAAAGTAAAATTCTATGTACCGACTTGACAGAAAATCCTAGGAAGTTCTGGTCCTACGTTAAATCTGTAAGTGGCTCGAAACAGCATATCCAGACACTCCGGGATGATGATGGCATTGAAACAGAGGATGACACGCGTAAAGCTGAAATACTAAACACCTTTTTCCAAAGCTGTTTTACAGAGGAAGACCGCACTGCAGTTCCTTCTCTAAATCCTCGCACAAACGAAAAAATGGCTGACATCGAAATAAGTGTCCAAGGAATAGAAAAGCAACTGGAATCACTCAACAGAGGAAAGTCCACTGGAGCTGACGGGATACCAATTCGATTCTACACAGAGTACGCGAAAGAACTTGCCCCCCTTCTAACAGCCGTGTACCGCAAGTCTCTAGAGGAACGGAAGGTTCCAAATGATTGGAAAAGAGCACAGGTAGTCCCAGTCTTCAAGAAGGGTCGTCGAGCAGATGCGCAAAACTATAGACCTATATCTCTGACGTCGATCTGCTGTAGAATTTTTAGAACATGTTTTTTGCTCGCGTATCATGTCGTTTTTGGAAACCCAGAATCTGCTCTGTAGGAATCAACATGGATTCCGGAAACAGCGATCGTGTGAGACCCAACTCCATTGTCGCCTGATAAACAAAGTAAGAGCCTACGGAATATCAGACCAGCTGTGTGGCTGGATTGAAGAGTTTTTAGCAAACAGAACACAGCATGTTGTTATCAATGGGGAGACGTCTACAGACGTTAAAGTAACCTCTGGCGTGCCACAGGGGAGTGTTATGGGACCATTGGTTTTCACAATATACGTAAATGACCTAGTAGATAGTGTCGGAAGTTCCATGCGGCTTTTCGCGGATAATGCTGTAGTATACAGAGAAGTTGCAGCATTAGAAAATTGTAGCGAAATGCAGGAAGATCTGCAGCGTATAGGCACTTGGTGCAGGGAGTGGCAACTGACCCTTAACATAGACAAATGTAATGTATTGCGAATACATAGAAAGAAGGATCCTTTATTGTATGATTATATGATAGCGGAACAAACACTGGTAGCAGTTACTTCTGTAAAATATCTGGGAGTATGCGTGCGGAACGATTTGAAGTGGAATGATCATATAAAATTAATTGTTGGTAAGGCGGGTGCCAGGTTGAGATTCATTGGGAGAGTGCTTAGAAAATGTAGTCCATCAACAAAGGAGGAGGCTTACAAAACACTCGTACGACCTATACTTGAGTATTGCTCATCAGTGTGGGATCCGTACCAGATCGGGTTGACGGAGGAGATAGAGAAGATCCAAAGAAGAGCGGCGCGTTTCGTCACAGGGTTATTTGGTAACGGTGATAGCGTTACGGAGATGTTTAGCAAACTCAAGTGGCAGACTCTGCAAGAGAGGCGCTCTGCATCGCGGTGTAGCTTGTTGTCCAGGTTTCGAGAGGGTGCGTTTCTGGATGAGGTATCGAATATATTTCTTCCCCCTACTTATACCTCCCGAGGAGATCACGAATGTAAAATTAGAGAGATTCGAGAGCGCACGGAGGCTTTCCGGCAGTCGTTCTTCCCGCGAACCATACGCGACTGGAATAGAAAAGGGAGGTAATGACAGTGGCACGTAAAGTGCCCTCCGCCACACACCGTTGGGTGGCTTGCGGAGTATAAATGTAGATGTAGATGTAGAAACATATCGTCAACTTACCTCGAAAAACTAGTACGCTTCAAAAACGCTTTCTTCATGGCCTTATCGTCAAAGCCCTCCACAAAAAGATTAGCGACTATAGGGATTCCCCATAACCACACCGTCAGTCTATTCAAAATATTTGTTGAATAAAAAATAGGTGGACGTCTGTATGTCACAGCAGAGCTTCATCATTTCCATATCTAGTTTTTCATTAATTAAAATCGATGATTCTTCAAGAGGGACCTGAGTAAAAAGAGACACCACAGTGAAACTGACAAGTAAATCAGAGGGACCAAAATGAAGCGACTTTTAACGCTGAATAAAATCCATAGATCATGCCGTTCACATGTACCCACATGAGGACCGCATAAATATTATAGGCAGATAACACATTGATCCGGCTGAAGACCGGATAAGAATTTGATCTGTTAATAAATATGTCAAAAATCCGCCTTAGTTGCGAAATGTTACTGGTCTTTACCCAGGTTTCAGCTTGAGTAATCTAGCCCTCTTCAGAAGCATAAAATAAAATGAAGTAATACATGCCAGAATAAGGCAGGGTCAAACATGAAAAGCTACAGTACCGTGGTACCATGTCAAACTACGTTACTTAGCTGAGGAACAGCCCCGGCCCCACTTCGTGGAAAGCGGTCGGTTAGTTCCAACGCAGCGTCCGCAACTAACCGATCGCTTTCCACGAAGTGGGGCCGGAGCTGTTCCTCAGCTAAGTAACGTAGTTTGACATGGTACCACGGTACTGTAGCTTTTCATGTTTGACCGTGCCTTATTCTGGCATGTATTAGTTTATTTTATTTTATGCTTCTGAAGAGGGCTAGATTACTGAAGCTGAAACCTGGGTAAAGACCAGTACCTTATCGCAACTGAGGCTGATTTTTGACATATTAATTTATCACAGATGCTGACAGGGCTGCAACATGTTAAAAATTCTTTGATCTGTTAATATGCCACGAAAGTCTACATAATCACAGTAGTAGGGCAATGGCGCTATCACCCCACCTTGGATCCAAGGTGGTGACCATGGGTGTGGCAATATCACACAGACGTCATAGCGGCAAATTCAAATTTTGGGGGTAAAATAATTCAGTTGGGCTACCTCCACTAACCTAGCTCCACCTACCCCCAAACACTCCCCCCTCCCTCTCCCTTCCTCTTCTCCTGTCCCTCATCTGGAAATTGATAGGAAAATGACTCAATCTGTGCTGGGCTGCCAGACAGAACGGATGTAAGTCTTTATTTTGTATGCAGTCTGATATATTGTTTATTTAAATAATTTGAGTTGCTATTGATCGAGCTCTAGACAGTAGCTCCATCCTGTATGCTCATTTTGAGGTCTGGAAGCCAACTAACCTAGTTCACAACACCATCCTCCTCCCGTCCTCCTCTTGTGACATAATCCAAGATGGCGGCCTGGGAAAAAAATGACAATATCAGTGTAGACCAGATGTGGCTTAAATTCAAAGAAATAGTATCGACAGCAAATGAGAGATTTACACAAAATAAATCAACAAACAATGGAGCTGATACCCCTAGGTACACAAAACAGGTCAGAACATTGTTGCAGAAACAACAACAAACCTAATGCAAACTGTTCAGAAGTTATGACGATTTTATTCAATAATTGTCACCATGTAAGTGTGATTTGCGGGTTATCCATGTGATGTAGATGAAATTGAATCACCGCAGGATACTCTACTTTATCAATGGATTGCGCCATTTTTCTTTTGGCTCCACTACCAGCTGCTACAGCACTGCGGAGCAGGGATTTCAGAGTCTGACAGGACTGCAGACATGTATTTCCAACAAGCAATGACTCACCAATGGCAATTTATTTTCTCAAGTGTCAATTAAAACCTTATGTCCATGGTATAACAGATTGAGGTGATAGAGTAAGCTCTCGATTATCCGCAGTAATTGGGGGACTTGAAAACTGCGGATAATCGAATGCTACAGGTAAGCCACAATTAAGGTATCAGTAATGTATTAGTTTTGTTCATTAATAAAATTTATTACAGTGCTATAATAAAAATTACTCAACTAATGTTTACAATAAATTCTACCTTAATCGTCTTAGCATGAGTGAAAATACAGTACTTCCAAAAAAATACAGTACTATCCAATTTCACATTACATTACACTACTTTGAAACAAAATAGTCTTAAATTGATTTCTGTCTCAGTGAGGTATCGTGTCTTTTATATATCGCACTGGGAATTTTACACATCATCAACTTATCAGAAAGGGGTGTATCTTCGGGCTGTTCCAGGTAGGCCAGCAACTCTTCGGCTCACTGAAGTGCTGATGCATGACTGTTTACTCTTCATGGAATTAGAAGAATGTTGCTGTCTTCGCCACCTTCTCGGATTTCCTTTGTACTCGTTGAAGAACAGCGCTGTCATTCAACATCTCATCACTGGGCTCTGTGCAGTCGACATCAAACCATTCAGAAATATTTTCTATGTTGACAGTTTCACACCCTGGAGTAATTTTCAAAACAGCAGCTACCGTTGCTAAAAAGCAATCTTCTTCATCTTTGGAATTAATGATTTCACCAATTTTAGGATTAGTATTTTTATATGACTTGGCTATGGTCGATACTTTACACCACGCCTTCGACTCTTTGTAAACTGTGTCGAGCACAGTTAATGGCTTCCAAAATATCTGAAGATTGCTGCCCTCTCAATAGGTTTTTGTAGCAGACTTCCTCTACAAACTTTTTTCACGGCAACTATGACACTCTCATCCATTCGCTGGATTAAGACTGTCACAGTAGGGTCTAAACACTTCACAAATATCATGTCGCCATCTAATTTCAGAACATTTTCGTTCAGATGCGATAGAACACTGTCGAACATCAATACAGATCGTTCAACATTAAAGGTTCTCGCACCTGTGGCGCAAAACAATTATGGAACCATGTTTGAAGTATTGTGCGGACTATCCAGGCCCCTTCCTGTGGAAAATAATGGGCAGGTAAATTGGTAAATTCTGCCTTTTTTCCCTTTGAAACAGCACGGTTTTTCAGCTTTACCTATTAAAACAAGCTCAGCTTGATGTGCTCCCATACTATTAACACATCACAAAAGAGCTATCCTTTCCTTTAATTTATAACCATACACAGGTACAGTCTGCCTCGGAAGCTATAGTCTTTGTTGGTGGACAAATCCAAAACAACCCAGTTTCGTCGGCATTATAAATATGCTACAGTTCGACAAGTTCTCCAGCAATAACCTGCTGCAAATCTTTACAGAAGCCTACCATACGTCCGTTAAAAGACGGGACAGCACCCTTTTCTGGCCCCGGAGTCCCCGTAATTTTTATTGGGACAGACAAATGTCCTGTACATTAAAATTTCAAAAATACATTGTATACCACAAATTCATAATGCTGATTTATATTTAATTTACGTACACTACTGGCCATTAAAATTGCTACACCACGAAGATGACGTGCTACAGACGCGAAATTTAACCGACAGGAAGAAGATGCTGTGATATGCAAACGGTTAGCTTTTCAGAGCATTCACACAAGGTTGGCGCCGGTGACGACACCTACAACGTGGTGACATGAGGAAAGTTTCCAATCGATTTCTCATACGCAAACAGCAGTTGGCCGGCGTTGCCTGGTGAAACGTTGTTGTGATGCCTCGTGGAAGGAGGAGAAATGCATACCATCACGCTTCCGACTTTGATAAAGGTCGGATTGTAGCCTATCGCGATTGCGGTTTATCGTATCGCGATATTGCTGCTCGCGTTGGTCGAGATCCAATGACTGTCAGCAGAACATGGAATCGGTGGGTTCAGGGGGGTAATACGGAACGCCGTGCTGGATCCCAACGGCTTCGCATCACGAGCAGTCGAGATGACAGGCATCTTATCCGCGTGGCTGTAACGGATCGTGCAGCCATGTCTCGATCCCTGAGTCAACAGATGGGGACGTTTGCAAGACAACAACCATCTGCACGAACAGTTCGACGACGTTTGCAGCACCATAGACTATCAGCTCGGAGACGATGGCTGCGGTTACCCTTGACGCTGCATCACAGACAGGAGCGCCTGTGATGGTGTAGCCAACGACGAACCTGGGTGCACGAATGGTAAAACGTCATTTTTTCGGATGAATCCAGGTTCTGTTTACAGCATCATGATGGTCACATCCGTGTTTGGCGACATCGCAGTGAACGCGCATTGGAATCGTGTATTCGTCATCGCCATGCTGGCGTATCACCCGGCGTGATGATATGGAGTGCCATTGGTTACACGTCTCTTCACCTCTTGTTCGCATTGGCGGCACTTTGAACAGTGGACGTTACATTTCAGATGTGTTACGACCCGTGGCTCTACCCTTCGTTCGATCCCTGCGAAATACTACATATCAGCAGGATAATGCACGACCGCATGTTGCAGGTCCTGTACGGGCCTTTCTGGATACAGAAAATGTTCGACTGCTGCCCTGGCCAGCACGTTCTCCAGATCTCTCACCAAATGAAAACGTCTGGTCAATGGTGACCGAGCAACTGGCTCGACACGATACGCCAGTCACTACTCTTGATGAACTGTAGTATCGTGCTGAAGCTGCAAGGCAGCTGTACCTGTACACGCCATCCAAGCTCTGTTTGACTCAATGCCCAGGCGTATCAAGGCCGTTATTACGGCCAGAGGTGGTTGTCCTGGGTACTGATTTCTCAGGATGTATGCACCCAAATTGCGTGAAAATGTAATCACATTTCAGTTCTAGTATAATATATTTATCCAATGAATACCCGTTTATCATCTGCATTTCTTCTTGGTGTAGCAATTTTAACGGCCAGTAGCGTATAATTGTTTGAAAATGTTGCGATCTGTAGTTCTTAAAATATATCATAAAATTTGCTTATTTTCTACGTCATCGCTTTATTTATGTTTGTTACGTTTCTGTTGAAGTACCTGTATGCTTCCACACAACACTACAATGGTCAAAAATCGCCTCCCCTCCTCCACTCCCATGCCTCCTATAACTCGATTGCACTAAATCATGTTAATATTACTTTCCAACAGCAACAATACATGACTTAGCTGAGAAGTAAAACTATCGTTTAGCGGAGCTTCAGATTTAACCACAGATTTTGTTCTTATTTATTTTCTGTGCTTTCTTGTGCTTACCTCGGCTCAGTGATGACTGTTGAGTGTTGAATGGTTTAAGAATGCGTGTGCTCTTGTTCAGTTTTGTGAATAATCATTTCAATATTGTATTCACATTCAGTATTCTGAGAATCTTTCTCTTCCCTACTGCGATACACATTTCTTCATATTAAGCCCAAACGCAAGAGCATGTTTTCATCCAAACTCAAGGAAACGTACCCTTTTCTGGAAAGTACCAAAACTGTGAGATTTATTGCGCAACTTGTTACAATACATTTTCAATTGCACGTGGTGGGTGTGAAGACATTTTACAGCACGACAAAACTAAGAAACATAAATTATGTTCAAAAGGTGCCCAGTACAAAATTAGGTGTATTAACAGAATATTGTAATATCGAAAGCTTATACTTTTGTTATCAACTACTACTTTTTTTTTTATTTTGTTAGTAGCTTTTACGAAATTCCTCCTGTCTCAGACAACGAAGAATTAAAATTAGCTGCAGCAGAAAGAACATTTGCCCGCCACAATGTGTGTCACAATCACAGCTACAGTTCCATGGACTACATACCGAAAATGATTAAGAAACTGCATGGTATCAAGTTTAGTTGTGCAAGGACAAAAACAGAAAGTATTTATAATAATATATTGGCTGCATGGTGCAAAGAGCTTCTTACTGAAGACCTTAATGAACTGAATTTTATAAGAATTTCTATCGTTACCAGCAATCATAAACCTAGTAGATCACTTCTTCTCATTGTCAGATATTTCAAATCTGAAAGTGTGTTACATGTGAAGTTGTTAGATTTCTGTTCTATCGAAAATTAAACAATAGTTGTCTTATCACAGCGCGTAAAGCGTAATTTGGAGTCAAAATTTGTGTCTCTCTCAGCCGATAATATGAAAAGTATGTTTGGTGAGGTTAAGGGACAAGGTAAAGAAAACGTTTTCTGTAAATTAGAAGAGAGTCTGAAAAAGTCTCTTGTAGGGGTTGGCTGCGTGGCGCATACAATTCACAACAGCGCAGAAAGAACAGTAGGCAAGTTACCAATCGATATAGAAAACATTGTGTGTAAAATAAGTATTTCCGTGGAATGACTAAAGGAATTCTGTGAATTTGTGAACATTGAATATCAGCAAGTACTGGGTTACAGCAACACAAGGTGTTTAGCATTAGTGCCTGCAGTTGAAAGGATTGTGAAATTGTATCCTGCTTTAAAATCATTTTTCCCGTTAGAATCAGGGTGCCTTGCTGATTTCTATTCATTTTTCGATAACGAGAAAACGGAATTACAGTTATGGTTTGTGCACAGTCAGCTAAATATCTTTCAAAGAAGCGTTGTAGAAATTGAAAGGCGGAAGCATTAGGTTGTTATCAGATACTAAAAACAAAATTAAAAAATAGGAGAGATAATAATTTTTTGAGTCTGCAAGTTAAACCCCTGTTACTGAAATTGTATATATATGTATTTTAGATATTGTATGAATGAAGATATATTTTATTCATTTGTAAATATGTACGGTGTAGCATATGACTATCTAGCATCATGCAGTCAGAAATTTCGACTCCCGTTGGTCTGCTTTGAAATCAAAAACAAAATGATCAAATGTGGAGACCAGTATTTTAACAATAAAAGACATAGGTAATGTAATCCTTGGCTGTTCACTCTTTTTTGATGAGTTTTGTATGACTAAAACTTACTATAGTAGCAGTACATGATAGGTGTGTAGAAAGTATTCAAGGAGAAAAACATTGCAATAACAGTCCTCCCTAATGTTATAGAATTTATCGTTTGCCTTCCAGGCACAAATGCGCCCATAGAACGAATTTTTCCAAAAATGAATAAGTACTGGTTATGTGAAAAGACATATATTTTGCAAATTCTTTAGTGGTACATTGTAATTTCACTTTCCCATGCACGGAGTCATATGACAAATTGTTGAGTCTCAGAAAGATTTGTGAAAATATTGGCTCCGGTGCAAAATATGTAAATAAGCAAACATGCATGACTGCATGAGGTTTGTCTATGCATCAAAGATTTATGAGCAATGTTAAATTGTTTTAAATGTGATAGTGTCCTCTCTTTTAACTACTTTGTACTAGTTTTATATAAATAATAATGGCTTTTTACTATGTATGAAATACAATTTCTGTACTTGAATGTCGATGGTGAAAGTCATTATCATAATCATCGTCCTCCTTCTCCTCCTCCTCATCATCGTCGTAATATTCCAGTCACGAAAAGCTATTGTTGATTCGTTTCGGTTCCAGTTAAACGGGATGTATAAGATGTTGGTGTCCCGTACGTTTAAAAAAATATATATGGCCGGCTCACTTCACAAAATTTTGAAGGAGCCTTCTTATCCGGGAGATTGCTGTCCAAGGAGAAAAGTTAAGTGGTGTGTTAACTTTTCTCCTTGAACGGTAATCTCCCAGATACCCCGACGCTGTGTAAATCTTGTTAACCAGCCGTAATATGCATTGAAATCCATAGTTTTTTTAAAAAAAAGACTGTAACAGTTTGCTGCACATTGGGCCAGATACTTTATGCCCTCTGCTGTTTTCTATTGAAACCTTTCCAACAGGGCCTTATTCAATTCTGTCTTTCTTTTGACAAACCTTTAGAGGGATCAGAGCTGCTAGCAAATTGAATTATTTTGTCATTGTTTTTTATGGATATCACGGTTCGTAGTTCCACCCACAGTGCAAACCAGTGCCATGTTTCGCGATTAAATACTGCCTTCTTAGGGTTTGTGTATCATTTCCAGTTTCTGCCGTACTGTTAACAAAAGACGATTTTGCTTCTTAGACATTGTTCGGCACTAACAGAAACCAATGACTATCTTGCAATGACTATCTTGCAGTGCTCTAGCAGTACGTTGTTTACTACGCTCGCGATGTAATGCAAGATTATCGCTCACCCGCGACCACTCCCGGGCTAAAGAAAAATTTTTCTGGAGAAAAAAAGAGGGGGAAATAAGCCCACGGATAATCCGCAAAGCAGAGAATCCGCCCGCAGTTATCCAGAGGTTTCTGTACTTACGTTATTGTACAATGTGTATCAACATAATAAAAACGCTCAGGAAAGCAAAACGCCTGGCCAAGAACGTTCCCTTACGTGAACGAGCTCGCAGGGACCACGACCGTTAGACAAGGGCTCTGGTTTCGTAGTCTAGACGATGGCGCATTCTTCTACCTAGCTTCACTGGAACTAGGGATTAGATCGATCCCTTCCATACATATTTTATTGAAAATAGTTTTCATTCCATTCTTTCTAACTAACTAAAGGGAAACAAATCCAGACTGTTATTTTCGTTTATCCGTGTTCTTCTACATTTACTATCTTCCTTTCAAGTTTATTTCAAACTTGAATTCTCACTTAATGTGAAAATTATCTTGGATGCAGAGTCATCAACGGTTGTAAAATAACTTTAGGTGTGTCGGAGGGAAATGTGTTGGGACTCTTGCTGTTATTATTGTATATTAATGACATTGCAATGTTACTAGCAAGTACAGATTTTTCGCAGAAAATATAGGTGTTTATAATAAAGTAGTGTCTTTGCTACTAGTAGTATATAAAATAATTTCCAAGGTTATGCTAAACTGGGTAGAAACAACACGTGCCAGTCATTTAGGCGAATATCAAGGTGGTTTAAGGAAGGCCAGATCATATTCTGAACAAATATTTAATCTGAAGTGAATCATTCGCCACAGATTAGTAAATTGAAAAGATATTGTAGTGAGGTTTGTTAAATTCAGAAACGCGTCTGATTCCGTTGACAGACAAACTATAGATAAAATAATCCGAGAATTTGGTGTAAAATCTAAAATAGCAAATCTAATTTGTGAAACACTTACAGACACAATCTCTAAAGCGAAATTTGTGGGGCGAATATCTCAGCAATGAGGAATAAACACAGGTGTACCAATACTTTTTAATTGTTTTCTAGAAAAAAAATGAGTATTAGGAAGGAAGAACTGAATGAATATAAGATTTGACCAATAAAGTTAGGAAGAGGAAACAAAAATATTGGAACAAATTGTTTCGTATTTGCTGATGATATTGCTACACTATTTGAAAATGTGACAGCTGGCGTAACATAAATTAATCTTTCAGAAGCACTAATTAGTAGGACCGGCTTAAGAATTTACGCAGAGAAAATGAAATCTTGTACAAACATTTAAAATGAGCCAAGTTACTGGAAACAGAATTTCACCAAAGTGAAAAGTTAAATAATTTTAAATATTTTGGGAAGACAAACGAAGAAAATGGTTTAGAAGAAGATATATATAGGGGAAAGAACACATAGAATGGTAAGGGAAAATAATATAACCAAGATTTTTACAACAAAAAAGTCTATCTAAAAATGCTAAAATAAGATTAACATTAAATTATACTTTAAATAAATTAGGAATACTAGAAAGGCGAATCATTAGGAAAATGTTAGGCCCACGAAGAACTGCGAAAGATTGAAAAACCCGTATAACGAATTTATTAAAACAGAAAAAAACCTACAGTAGTAATGAGAGAAAGAAAATTGGTATTTTTTGGCATTTGTGTCCAATGTAAGACACTGAAAAAACAACTGACAAATAAATGTTTATAAAAAAACTATTGAATGTGTAAGGATTCCAAGATAAAAGCGTGAAAAGAATCTGATATGAAGTGGTCAGAACACAGGAAGGAAAAACGTAGTGTACAACAGATCAGGAAAAGAAACTGGTATGTGGTTCTTAGTTGGCCGATCCGAGAAGAAAACAAAGTAATGTCTGAAAAAGGCTGCACAGATATCACGACAGATAAGGTGTCAATGCAGAACAAAGATTGTATCTCACTGTAAATGCTCAGAAATTCAAAATTGTGTACTACATGAAACAGAAAAACGTGACATTCTCTGACTGCAACATCAGTGAGCCACAATTGTAATTAACCAACTCATATAGATATCTGGGTGTAACAGTGCGGGGATATGATGCGGAATGGACACATAAACTCAGTCTTAGGTAAAGCAGGTTTATCGGTGGTATACTGGGAAAATGCAGTCAATCTACAAAGGAGACCAACTATGCAGCGAAAGCTTAGTTAAAAAGTTTCAGGGGCCAATATTTAGCGAGGAATTCAGGAATGTACTACAGTACCCTTCGTGTCGCTCCCGAAGGGGCTGCGAAGACAGGTTTACTATTAGACTAATGACGGCGCACATCGAGGGCTTTAAGCAGCCATTTTCCCCGCGCTCAAAACGGAGCATGGAACGGGAAGAACCCCTAGCAACTGGTACGGTAGGAAGCAACCTCTGCCATACACTTCACGTGAGAGCATGCAGTAGATATAGATGTAATGTGGCCCTTTCATTGACCAAGCGCAAATTATTCTTTCGTCACAGAAGGGGTGATTGTAGTGTGTGAATTTGTCGTATCGCCTGAAAATATGTTTTAAAAGCTTGTCGCCTTCAGTTAACAAGAAGTTTCATATTTGAAATTTGGTAGGAAAATGGAGGACAGATGTCCACTTTCTGGCCCTGGTTATGAATTAGACCTATCCCGCTGGTTTCTAGTAATATGAGGCCAATTGGCGAACCATGCTTTATCTTCTGCTTCCTTTCATATTCATTCGTAGTAGCTTAACTCTACACTACAGTGCAAAGCTGTTTATTTCTTCTGCTTGCTTTTCCATTCATTCGTAATAGCTAAACATTACAGTATAATGCAGAGTTACTCATTATAGTTAGTTACAACAGGCAGTTTACTTATAACTGCTCACACACAAACCACACACACTCATTTACGGGTATTGCTGGGTCATCTCCGTGTTAAAGTCACCGTGAGATAAATGTGAGGAATCGTAAGAGACTCCGCCACTGCGCCTACGGACTCGTGTGTTTGCAGCAGACGGTGCTTGCACGTAGCGTCGTTTATCAGTTTATTGTGACGCAAGTCTCATGACGTTCCCGCAGCATTCACGTTCTTTTAACTGTCGTTGATAACTGACGTCAGTTGAGTGGCACGCTGTGTTCGGAAGCGATGTTTCCCAAGTCGCTTCAGAAAGAACAAGTCAACGAGTGTCACAGCAGACTGACGAGGATGGGCACACGAGATATTAGCATAACGAGAAATTAATCTTCCCATGTAAATATCTGTAATGGAAATTTCATTATAATTCGAATCGCGTTTGCGGTTGCTTTGTCGTGTTGACATCGTAGATGTCTCACAAACATAATGAGGATCGGTAATTGGCGTACAGAGAAGTCTAGTGGGGTACACTCACGACATTTAGCGCTGACAGTAAGAGGATGGTTTCCTTGCCCGAAGACAGACGACGCCACGTTGGTTTATTCACTCTGTGCTTCGTCTAGATCGGTGATAGCCAAGCTGGTCCCTATCGCCCACTAGTGAATGAGTGTTCCAGCTTCCGTGCTGGGAGGTAGGCGATGGCCGTTTTAAAGACATGTTCACTAGGCTTTCGAAAATTTTGCTAAACGTATCTGGTAAGTAATTATTATTATATGTGTTAACTTGCTTTAGCTCTGTTTTACAAATTTTGTAAAGTACAGTTACACCCCTACATTGTAAACCACGACTACTGTGGAGCAGGAAGGCGGTTAGAAAACTTACTACTAAAAGAGGTATAAAAATGAGCGATATGTAAATAAGATTGACTACCCCTGGTCTAGACCCTCGAACTCTTCTTGTACGGTTTCGTGATTTATAGGGATGAAAATTGTGATCTTAATAAAAAGTCTCTTATTATACCCAGGACTGCTAACTGTTCCTGGGAAGACATGTATGGTTTTGTCAGGTTTACTGGTGTAAATTAACATAGTTTTTATGTGTTCGCCTTGCCCTTTCGCTTCCTTCTGCACTTCTATCGCAGGAACGAACTAGGAATCTGTAGAAGCTATTGAGACATCGAAAAACCGTCTGCTATCGATAACAGCATCTAGCTATTTTACGAACAACCATCAATTACACCTGGCAGTTAAGATTCATCTTTCTAAACAGAATAATCCTCTGAAAAGGATATTAGACACATCTTTATATAGTCGTCGTTCTTGAGAATCAAAGTAAATATCGTTACTTTATTATGACACTCTCCCGGACATATTTATTGTATACTTGAGAGACAGACAAGAAATGTTCTTGAATAGACCAGCGCTATCTTAATCTACACACAGGCCTTGCAGTCCACCCTGTCGCGTGTGATGGAGAGCGCATCGCACCAAGTTGGAATCATTTCCGAAACGTCTAAGAATGTAATCTGTTCTTGTGCCACAGTGGTTAAAGAATACAGTGGATGGCAAAATGGCGGTATCCAGAACCGGTACTGAGGCAACTGTGGTACATCTCGGGCCACAGATGACAGGTGTGAACGATATCTTATACCTCCCGAGGAGGTCACGAATGTAAAATTAGAGTGATTCGAGCGCGCACGGAGACTTTCCGGCAGTCGTTCTTCCCGCGAACCATACGCGACTGGAACAGGAAAGGGAGGTAATGACAGTGGCACGTAAAGTGCCCTCCGCCACACACCGTTGGGTGGCTTGCGGAGTATCAATGTAGATGTAGATCTGTACGGGCGAATAGACCTGCAACTGCTGAACACCTTACCGCGCACATATATATGTAAGTAGGCTGTTTAGGTTTTTATGTTGGTAACGTCACGGCAGCGGAGGATCAAGTAGGTAAAAAGACGAGGGCTAGTAGAAATCCTTGGGTAACAGAAGAAATATTGAATTTAATTGATGAAAGGAGAAAATATAAAAATGCAGTAAATGAAGCAGGCAAAAAGGAATACAAACGTCTCAAAAATGAGATCGACAGGAAGTGCAAAATGGCTAAGCAGGGATGGCTAGAGGACAAATGTAAGGATGTAGAGGGTTGTCTCACTAGGGGTAAGATAGATACTGCCTACAGGAAAATTAAAGAGATCTTTGGAGAGAAGAGAACCACTTGTATGAATATCAAGAGCTCAGATGGCAACCCAGTTCTAAGCAAATAAGGGAAGGCAGAAAGGTGGAAGGAGTATATAGATGGTCTATACAAGGGCGATGTACTTGAGGACAATATTATGGAAATGGAAGAGGATGTAGATGAAGATGAAATGGGAGATAAGATACTGCGTGAAGAGTTTGACAGAGCACTGAAAGACCTGAGTCGAAACAAGGCCCCGGGAGTAGACAACATTCCATTAGAACTACTGATGGCCTTGGGAGAACCTGTCATGACAAAACTCTACCATCTGGTGAGCAAGATGTATGAGACAGGCGAAATACCCACAGACTTCAAGAAGAATATCATAATTCCAATCCCAAAGAAAGCAGGTGTTGACAGATGTGAAAATTACAGAACTATCAGTTTAATAAGTCACAGCTGCAAAATACTAACGCGAATTCTTTACAGACGAATGGAAAAACTGGTAGAAGCGGACCTCGGGGAAGATCAGTTTGGATTCCGTAGAAATGTTGGAACACGTGAGGCAATACTAACCTTACGACTTATCTTAGAAG
Organism: Schistocerca serialis cubense; assembly: GCF_023864345.2. Classification (NCBI taxonomy): domain Eukaryota; kingdom Metazoa; phylum Arthropoda; class Insecta; order Orthoptera; family Acrididae; genus Schistocerca; species Schistocerca serialis. The sequence continues at coordinate 1,129,418,244 of NC_064639.1, forward strand.
AAAGATTAAGAAAAGGCAAACCTACGTTTCTAGCATTTGTAGACTTAGAGAAAGCTTTTGACAACGTTACTGGAGTACTCTCTTTCAAATTCTGAAGGTGGCAGGGGTAAAATACAGGGAGCGAAAGGCTATTTACAATTTGTACAGAAACCAGCTGGCAGTTATAAGAGTCGAGGGACATGAAAGGGAAGCAATGGTTGGGAAAGGAGTGAGACAGGGTTGTAGCCTCTCCCCGATGTTATTCAATCTGTATATTGAGCAAGCAGTAAAGGAAACAAAAGAAAAATTCGGAGTACGTATTAAATTCATGGAGAAGAAGTAAAAACTTTGAGGTTCCGCAGTTGAACGGAATGGACAGTGTTGTGAAAGGAGGATATAAGTAGAACATCAACAAAAGCAAAACGAGGATAATAGAATGTAGTCAAATTAAATCGGGTGATGCTGAGGGGATTAGATTAGGAAATGAGACACTTAAAGTAGTAAATGAGTCTTGCTATTTAGGGAGTAAAATAACTGATGATGGTCGAAGTAGAGAGGATATAAAATGTAGACTGGCAATGGGAAGGAAATCGTTTCTGAAGAAGAGAAATTTGTTAACTTCGAGTATACATTTAAGTGTCAGGAAGTCGTTTCTGAAAGTACTTGTATGGAGTGTAGCCATGTATGGAAGTGAAACATGGACGATAACCAGTTTGGACAAGAAGAGAATAGAAGCTTTCGAAATGTGGTGCTACAGAAGAATGCTGAAGATAAGGTGGGTAGATCACGTAACTAATGAGGAGGTATTGAATAGGATTGGGGAGAAGAGAAGTTTGTGGCACAACTTGACTAGAAGAAGGGATCGGTTGGTAGGACATGTTTTGAGGCATCAAGGGATCACAAATTTAGCATTTGAGGGCAGCGTGGAGGGTAAAAATCGTAGAGGGAGACCAAGAGATGAATACACTAAGCAGATTCAGTAGGATGTAGGTTGCAGTAGGTACTGGGAGATGAAGAAGCTTGCACAGGATAGAGTAGCATGGAGGGCTGCATCAAACCAGTCTCAGGACTGAAGACCGCAACAACAAACAACAACAACAACGTCACGTGGCGCTCTGTATGAAAAATCACTGACTGTGCTGTGTGCAGTCTGTGCCTGGTTTGCATTGATGGAATATTTGTCACTGTAGTGTTCGGCAGTTGGATGTGAACAGCGCGTAGCGTTGCGCATTTGGAGGTGAGCCGCCAGCAGTGGTGGATGTGGGGAGAGAGATGGCGGAATTTTAAGAGCGGACGATCTGGACCTGTGTCCGTCAAAAGTGGAAATTTGTTTAATTGGATGTCACAAAATTATATATATAATGACTTTTGAACACTATTAAGGTAAATACACTGTTTGTTCTCTATCAAAATCTTTCATTTGCTAAGTATGCCTATCAGTAGTTAGTGCCTTCAGTAGTTAGAATCCTTTATTTAGCTTGCAGTATTGGCGCTCGCTGTATTGCAGTAGTTCGAGTAACGAAGATCTTTGTGAGGTAAGTGATTCAAGAAACGTATAGGATATAGGTTATTGTTAGTCAGGGCCATTCTTTTGTAGGGATTATTGAAAGTCAGATTACGTTGCGCTAAAACATAGTGTGTCACTTTAGTGATGCTCAGAATAAGTAAAGAGAGAAATGTCTGAGTACGTTCAGTTTTACTCAGCTGTCTTTGTATCAAATAAGGTAGAAGTTTACTAGCACAGTCATTCATAATTTTCCAAAGGGGACGTTTCAATGTCCTGCTGCGAAAAATGGCTATTCGGGCTTTTTACTTGTAGCCACACTAATGAGACTGGACAGTGTGTAAGAGAAACCGCCGTCAGGCGCTCTGTTACTGAGTATTCGATCGGCATACATGCCTGTCAAGTAAATCACGCCATCACAGATTTCGTAGTTTGAATCTTACTTGGTATCACTTATTCCAACGTGATCCCCGATGACGATTCCAGATAGATGTGCAGGGCTTCTCCAAACTACTTCTGTCATAGAGAATCTGCACCTCCACTCTGAAATGTCTGACGTTATCACTTCCTCCAATGTTACCAGAGACTCCAGTCAGTATAAAATATATCTATAGAGAGTTATCTTTTATGCTATATTGCGACAACATCGGCTGACTATGTCTAGTAGTGCGCATTATTTCGCGATGCAGTTTACATAAATGTTGACCTCAACGTTAAATTAGCTCTCAACAAATGAGAGAAACACTCAGTTATTTAGACCAAGTAACGGACTAAAATAAAATACGTAATTATGCCCGTAATGGAAATGAAGTACAGGCGGATGAGACATGTATCCAAATGAATACACTATCTGAGCAAAAGTATCCGGACACCCCAACGTAAAGCGGAATTGACCACCGGATGTCACAAGAGGCGGACCAGTCAGTACGAAAATAGGTGCGGAGATTGTGTTGTCAGTTGAGAATCAGTGACAGCAGAATGCGGCGCCAGTGAGAAGTCAGTTACTTCAAACGTCCAGTATTTACCACCACGGACTCGCATTCCAGGACGACGGTTGAGATCCGCATCTTGATTCAGGTTTTCATTGATTTCCCTAAATCGCTTCGGGAAAATGCCAGGATTGTTTCTTTCAAAGGCCACGGCCGACTTCCTTCCCCCTTCCTTAATCCGATGGGTCCGATGACCTCACGGTTAATTCCTCTCCCCCCAAATCAACCCAGCTCAGAATCAACCAACCAACCAACTTCAAAAGTCATTCATTATCATGTGAGTAACGAATCCACCAGAAAAAATTTCAAGTCTTCTCAAGTTGAGCAAGTAGACTGCTGGTTATGTGATTGTGAAATGAAAAGGAAGGCACAACTACAGCTAAACCAAGACCTAATGAATTTTGCGGAATCCCAGCTAGCCCAATGCCTGTGCATAGGGACTTAAAAATAATGGCCTACAATGGCCGAGCAGCTCCTCCAAGTCCCACAGTTTTCTGGTAGATGCTTATGAGACGCTTGAGATAGTGTAAGGGGCGACGGCAATGGATGGTGAGTGACTGAAACGAGTGATTTGGAGCGACGAATCACCCCATACACTGAGGTAATGCGATGGAAGGTTCCATGCGTAACATTGCCTGCCATCACGTTTAGTGCCACCAAGGAAGTACGGAAGAGGTTGTGTTACGGTACGGGTGTTTTTCTAGTGGTTAGGGTGTGGTCGCATTATTGCCCTGAAGAAAACGCTAATTGCGGAATGGCGCTGATACATTTTTACAGCACTGTGTTCTTCGTGCAGTAGAGGAACATTTCGGAGAAGATGATTGTATCAGTATAATAATGGTCTCTTTCATAAAGCAGCATCTGTGAGGCCACAGTTTGTGGAGAGTAACATTCTTGATATGGACTGGCCTGTCCAGAGACCCGACCAGCACCCAGTGGATCACCTTTGGGATGAATTAGAACTTCAGCTTCACATCACAACCTAGCGTCCAACATCACTACCGTTCTTGGTGTCTGCTCTTCAGGAAGAAAGAGCTGCCATTCTTCCACAGATAACCAGACACCTCACTGAAACTATCGCCAGCAGAGTTCAGAGTTCAAGCCGCCATAAACGCGAAGAATGCGATCATCCCATGTTAATGTATACTACTAGATATGTGGATGGTGTGTAGATGGTAGATGAACCAAGAAAGGTCTGAGTTGGACCCAAAGGGATAAGAAAGGGCAGAGGCGACGGTGGGTGGGCGACATTAAAAGACACGAAGGAGCAACATGTTTAGGCGTAGGTGAAAATCGTAGGGCACAGAAAAGTCTAGAGGAATGCGTTATCCAGCAGTAGACGCGTAATGCTGCTGCTGCCGTTGCTGATGACGTTAATGAGCTGTACCAGGAATATTTTGTTTTTGCAGCGCATGTCGTGCTGTTATCGTTAACACTGTGTTCTCAAGACTCATATCAAGCTCACCAATCACTTTGAGGGCAGTCATCTTCTTCTTAGTAAATTCAGTCTAATTGTACTAACGTGCTCAGTAGCCGAGTTCTACCGATGGGTTCTGCATCTCATCACGACGTTTCCGACAGTTCTTCATAGTCGAATTCTTCCCACGACCTCTGTATGTCGTGACAGTACGTAATCAAATAGTGGCTGTTCTCGCAGGTGCACCAACTAAACAGGCACTGACAGTGCTCCCTCTGCGTCTCTCTACTTCTTTCTCGGTCCCCGTACTCTCCCTTCCCACAATGTATATGTTTTAGGCTACTGGTCAGACGTACTCGCATCGTCTACCTCGTTAACTCTACCCAGATCATCGTCAGCAATAATGTGTAAGGAATTAAGAAGAAATTAATCTGCAAAAAGGAAACGAAACCCCGCGACCAGGCTCTGAAGGCATTGCGATAGTCGACCGGCCGCCGTGTCATCCTCAACATTAACTATCAGACGCGGTATAGATATTAATCTGATTTTATTGAATTTGAATACATCGTGCACATTTTTTTTTAAAATTCGGAAGAAGAATAGCGATAAGGGTAGTTATAGTCCACCTCTACCTCTTGGATGAAAGGGGAAGGGGAGAAATTATTAGTGAAAGCGAAGAAAAGCTAGACTAGTTCTTATTGCCTGCCGACCTGCCACTTACCAGTTATAGGAGCGATGGAATTGTGCCTTGTGGACGATACAGATTTTTGTCACGCTGTTAGTGTTAAGAAGCGTTTAATAAGCCGTCACGATTCATTTAGTGTGCCATTTGCTCGGTTATGCAAACGGTCAATTCAGACGTACAATCTGACCATAAATCATTTCCACACATAATCGTGCCCCAACTCTACGACACTGCCTCGCCCGTAACTATGATGCGATTAGATTAACAAAAATATCCGAATTAAATGTGCGCTCGTGATTCAACAGCCAGAAACATAGACTAAAATTTAATTTTAAATAAAGTTAATGGATACAAGATGCTTTACGATAAACTCATTCGCAGAAAAATTTTGAAGGCTTCTCTATAAACGTTTCAGCTGTTAAAAATCTCTTATTTTACCCACGAAATGGCAGCCACGTAAAGTGTATTTTCGAGGTGCCGTTGCTGGCTCGCCGACTGGAGCGCGCGCGAAGTGAAAAAGCAGACGGCACTTGAGACACGTTCATTTACAGCCGCTAATGCCTCGCTTATCACCATGTGTAAACGCCGTCACACCAGGCGTGTGCAAGGGCAAGCGCTTTCGTTTTCGTCTCTTTCCCAGCTCCGAGTCAGGCAGAAGGAAAATTACTCGACGGGAATTGTTTCTTTTCCTTTGAGACAATAGTGCTGAAAGCCTTAGAACTCCGTTTCAGGCTTTTAAATTGTCTTTGTGCTGCTATCAGAAATTATAAACCGAGTTATGCCGCATTGTGGTGAAGACAGTCATCTTGTATTTTGTAGAAGTGTCGTATAAATACCTTCCGAACCGCACAGTTTTAAATTACCCACGATTTCCTTGAGTCGCCTGTAATGATCGTCGGAGCTACACCTGAAAATCCGAGCCTGTGCTCGGTGACTAATGACCTCTACGTCCACAGTGCTCTCCTCCCTTCGGCCATTAGAAGAAATGCTGTTGTTCGAATACCGAATGCATCATGATAGTTCCAGAAGGCAAATGGTTGAGGACTGGAAAACTGATGCGTGTTCTGTGCAACACATAGGCAACAGAAACGCAATGGGAACGTGGTGCACTGTAGCTGATAGCTGAAGTTCGAAATTATAACTGTAGTTTAGCCCATCATAACGAATACGTTCATGTTAAGAAATTAATGCCCTATGACATACCCGTATGTGTGTCAGTGTCCTGATTTCATACTCAAAAATCTCTCTGCAACCATGCATGAGGGACATTTGTATCTTTTCTCTCTTGTAGTATTTTGTTTTTGTTCATTTTGTTCCACGATGTTCCCTATAGTTAAGGTTCGCTTTATGTATTATCGTTGCAGTTTTCCCCCCATCTTGGCGATACTTTTTGAGATACATGTCACCGTGTCGGCTGCTCTGTCATAGATTTGTTCTCACATAACTTCCGTTCTTGTCATGTACGTTCAGCTACATCTACATCATAGCCACTTAGTGGTGTGTGGTGGAGGGTACTTTTGTACAACTAACTGAGACCTCCAATCCTATCCCACTCACGAATAGCGCATGGGAAGAATGACTGTCGGTGGGCCACTGTATTGGCTTTAATTTCTCGAATTTTCTCCTCATGGTCATTGCGCGAGACGTACGTGTACATTGGTAACCTCGATATGAGTCTTGTCAATACAGTGTTAACAATAACAGCACGACATGCACTTCAAAAACAAAATATTCCTGGTACAGTTCATCAACATCATTAGAAGCAACAGCAACAAAAGTCGCAGCATCAGATGTTTGCTGCAGGATAACGGATTCCTCTAGACTTTTCTGTGCCCTACGATTTTCACCAACGCCTAAACATGTTGCTCTTCGTGTCTTCTGCTGTTGCTCACTCACCGTCGTTTCAGCCTTTTCTTACCTCTTGGGATATAACTCAGAACTTTCCTTGGTTCATGTACCATATACACACCATCTAGTAGTATACATTAACATGGGATGATCGCATTCTTCGCATTTATCACGGCTTGATCTCTGAACTCTGCTGGTGACACTTGCAATGAGGTGTCTGAATATCTGTCGAGGAATAGCAGCCCTTTCTTACTCAAAAGCGGAAACCAAGAACGGTAGTGATGTTGGACACTAGGTTGTGAAGTGAAGCTGACGTTCTAACTCGTCCCAAACGTGATCCACTGGGTGCTGGTCGGGACTCTGGACAGGCCAGTCCATATAAAAATGTTACTGTCCACAAACTGTGGCCTCGCAGATGCTGCTTTATGATAGGGACCATTGTTATACTGATACAATCACCTTCTCCGAAATGTTCCTCTACTGCACGAAGTACACAGTGCTGTAAAAATCTATCAGCACCATTCAGCATTTAGCGTTTCCTTCAGGGCAAACACTTGATCACACCCTAACCATGAGAAACACGCTCATACCGTAACACCACCTTCCTTGGTGGCTCTACCCATGATGACAGGCAATGTTATTCAGGCATTTGCCAAACTCAGACCCTTCCGTCGCGTTAGCACACGCTATGGGGCGATTCGACGCTTCAAATCGCTCGTTCCCAGTCATTCACCGTCCATTGCCATCGCTCCTTAAACGACCTAAAGCGTCGCTTAAGCACCTACCTGTTCGCCCATTGTAGCGCATTATTTGTAACTCCCTATTCACATTCATTGCGCTAGCTGGGATTCCGTCAGTACACTAGGTCTAGGTTTAGCTATAGTTGTGCCTTCCTTTTCATTTCACAATCACATAACCAGCAGCCAACTTGTTCAGCTTGAGGAGGGCTGAAATTATCCTGATGGATTCGTTACTCACCTGATAATGAATGACGTTTGTAGTTGGTTGGTTGGTCAAGTGTGCGGAGAGGAGCAAACAGTGAGTCGGATTAAGGAAGGGGAAAGGAAGTCGGTCGTTCGTTTCGAAAGAAACCATCCCGGCATTTGCCTGAATCGATTTAGGGAAATCACGGAAAATCGGAATGAAGATCGTCGGACGCGGGTCTGAACCGTCATCCTCCCGAATGTGAGTCAAGTGTACATTTGGAGTCACTGGCTCCTCACTGCCGACACATTCTGCTGTCACTGCTTCTCTACCCATAACTCAACCTCCACGCCTGCTTTTATACTGGCGGGTCCGCCTCTAGTGATATCTAGCGGCAAACGCCGCATTGCCGTGGGGTGTCCGGTTACTTTTGATCAGACACTGCATTCATTTGGATACATGTCTCATCCGCCTATACTTCATGTCCATTACTATTATAATTATGTATCTACCCCAGTCTGTTACCTGGTCTATTTGTTTGTTTTCGTGTCTCTCCTAACAATTTCGAACAATTATATCTCCTTCGCTCGCCGAGAAACCCGGTCTTCACATTGTAAGTCTGTGGTTCATTGCAGTAACTGAAAACGATTTTAGCAGTATTTTAAGTAGCATAAAATTAAGCTATACAGGGTGAAAAGTATTTAAACCGACAAACTCGGGAGGTTTTAGGGGACATAAAAACAAATATTTTTACCTAATGCCATTGTTTCCTATGAGGGTTATTTATACCGATGGAGGCCGTATTACACTGTTCAGTTGTTAGAGGCCGTATTACGATCTTCAGTTTTTAGAGGCCGTATTACGATCTTCAGTTGTAGTCAACTGCTATCCACCACTGCAGTAGTGCATTGTATCTGTTTACTAATGGAGCGATACACCTGAAGTGAGTACACTGATACGGTTCGTGCGTACTACTTAGCGCACCACAACGGACGAGCTGCACAGCGGGTTTATCAACAACAATACCCTAATCGCCGTATCCCTCTTCATACGATCTTTGCTGCGGTGTACCAACGTCTGCGTGAGACCGGGTCATTTAGCAGATTACCTGGACCAGGGACGCCGTCGCACAGTAAGAATGGTGCAAGTTGAGGAAGCTGTCTTGCAGCATGTGGAGCAGGATCCTTCAATCAGCAGTTGCGCAATTGCACGTAACATGGGGACGAATCAGAACGAATGTAAGACCAGTCCTTCGAGAGCAATTGTTACGTTCATTTCACTTACAGCGTGTCCACAACCTGGGACCAGTTGATTATCCACCCAGAGCACAGTTTTCGCAGTGGTACCTGGAGCAATGTGAAATCCATCCTACATTTCCATCCTCTGTATTGTTTACCGATAAGGCAACGTTCGGGGGTTATGGAGTCTTCAACATGCACAATTCGCATCTTTGGAGTGAGGATAACCCACATGCCACAGTTACTAGCGCTTCTTCGTTAATGTGTGGGTCGTGTTGTTGGGGACTGTTTAATTGGGTCGTATCTGCTCCCTAGATGTTGTCTCTTGGTCATAAAAAAATGGAAAAGTGTTTGTTGGTTTAGTTAATTTGCCGCCAGAGAAATCTTCCTCTACCGGTTTAAATACTCCTCATACGAAAAAATGACTTTAAGGAAAAATATTTGTTTTAATGTCCCCTACAACCACTCAGAGTTGGTCGGTTTAAATACTTTTCACCCTGTAGGTATAAGCCCAGCCAGCTAGCTGCTCTGTCTAACACGGTGCTTCCCGTGCGGGAAGGCGTGCCGCTTCCTGGTACGATCCGCCTGGCGGATTAGTGTCGAGGTCTGGTGTGCCGGCCAGCCTGTGGATGGTTTTTAAGGCGGTTTTCCGTCTGCCTCGGCGAATTAGTGTCGAGGTCTGGTGTGCCGGCCAGCCTGTGGATGGTTTTTAAGGCGAGTTTCCGTCTGCGTCGGCGAATTAGTGTCGAGGTCTGGTGTGCCGGCCAACCTCTGGATGGTTTTTAAGGCGGTTTTCCGTCTGCCTCGGCGAATTAGTGTCGAGGTCTGGTGTGCCGGCCAGCCTGTGGATGGTTTTTAAGGCGGTTTTCCGTCTGCCTCGGCGAATTAGTGTCGAGGTCTGGTGTGCCGGCCAGCCTGTGGATGGTTTTTAAGGCGAGTTTCCGTCTGCGTCGGCGAATTAGTGTCGAGGTCTGGTGTGCCGGCCAGCCTGTGGATGGTTTTTAAGGCGGTTTTCCATCTACCTCGGCGATTGCGGGCTGGTTCCCCTTATTCCGCCTCAGTTGAATTATGTCGGCGATTGCTGCGCAAACACTGCCTCCACGTACACGTACAGCATACTTACCCTACCACGCTAACGTTGGGGTTACACTCGTCCGGTATGAGATGTTCCCGGGGAGTCCACTGGGGGCCGAACCGCACAGTAACCCTGGGTTCCATGTGAGGCGGCTGTGGGGTGGGGCGATGGACTGCTGTGGCCTGTTGTGGGGTTGTGAACTGCTGAGGGCTACAGGGGAATGAAGCCTCTCCATCGTTTATAGGTCCCCGGTTCAGTACACAATAGACGAGCTACAGGTATAAGCTGCAGGTCAATTTGGACTAACAGAAAGTCATGAGCACTTGTTCGAAAAAAATTGACCCCACAGGTGGTTTAAGAGGATTAAAAATTTAAACGACTTCGTATATCTAGGTTCTATCGAACGTAGTAGGGAGGATGAGATTGGGAGACGATTCGCCCTCGGAAAATTTATGATGCTCAAATTAACAGATGTGTGGAGTGACAATAGTAACAAATGCCACAAAATTTTGCCTTGCAAAAATTATTGTTCAAATGGCTCTGAGCACTATGGCACTTAACATCTATGGGCATCAGTCCCCTAGAACTTAGAACTACTTAAACCTAACTAACCTAAGGACATCACACAACACCCAGTCATCACGAGGCAGAGAAAATCGTTGACCCCGCCGGGAATCGAACCCGGGCGTGGGAAGCGAGAACGCTACCTCACGACCACGAGCTGTGGACAAAAATTATTGTAATTACCGCATTTTTTATTGTTGTCGTTCAAATACATGAATATCAAGTAACATGAAATAAATAGATACGATTTGGGTGTGATTCTGGCATAGATTGCTTTGCATATCGAAAATAAGTAATTGGAAAAAAATCTGTTGTTGAGTGAAACTTATACGTTCACGCTCAGCTATGTAGTTTTCTTCATTTTCAGCATGCGATCGGGAGATATGAAAGCAACCATTAATTTGTCATCTTACAAGAGAGTTAGCAGCCAAGACACCGATAACAGTTAAAAGATATGTTGATCTCTAAAACATGGTACTCGTTTTACAGGCGAGTATTCCCATCTGAACACCGAAGAGAGCCAGGAATGACAGTGATGACGATGGGTATTCATATTCTCGACCTATCATTTCAACCAGTAAAACCCTCTTTAACTAGTCACACACCGCTACTTTAGTCTCGTATTGTAATATTCGCCGGCCATTGTGGCCGAGCGGTTCTAGGTGCTTCCGTGCAGAACCGCGCTGCTAGTACGGTCGTCGTTTCGAATCCTGCCTCGCGCATGGATGTGTGTGATGTTAGGTTTAAGCAGTTCTAAGTCTAGGGGACTGATGACCTCAGATTGTAATGTTATCTGTGCCTCACGGCTTTTTTCTTTAACTAATTTGTGCCTGATTTTATTCTGAGAAGCTCAGTAATGTATGTAAATACCGTAAATGTAAATGTGATTCAAAAAGTACTTGAAGTGAAGTGAAGCACAGCTGGACAGCAAGAAACTGTTTAGCACGCAATCCCCGCAACGACAGTATTAGAGAATCTTTGAGTATGGACTCTAAAAGAAAAAGACAATTGATTTTATTTGAAAAAAAATGACTGTTAATCTGTATCTTGTGGAAAGAGGACGTGTTGCTAGGCCGTCGCTTAGAACGCATTGTTACATTTAATGAAAATTGATATTTTAGTGATAAAACCGAGTGAAGTTTTATGTGTAAGAGTTGCCCAAACATTTACGTATACAAATTTTCTGGAAGTGAAGAATAGGAATATCTTGTTTTTGGAAAAGGAGGTGAACTTCATTGTCGTTGCCGCCTATCAATCGACAGAATTGTAAGGGTACAAAGTTCACGAAAATACAGGAAAAGAAATGCATTCTCTATAGTTTTCATTCAATTAGCAACAACCTCTCATAATTTCTTAATTACAGTAACTGGATTATGTTATTGTACAACATTATGGTGCTGAACTCCACTGACCAATTTTGATGCAGCAGGACGTGTAGTTTGAAGGAAGTTTGTGTGCCAACCAATCTCCTTTTCTCACGGAAAGCAGATTGTTGTTTGATCTTTCTTATTTACAACAGTGGTCCCTTAGGTATGAAAAGCTACGAAAATTTGGGCTGAAAGCTATCCGCATTACGGCCAAGTAACTAACAGAGTCGTATTTTAAATCTTAAAGAACAATAACTTCCTCCAAACTGCAATACATCAACAACTGGTGCAGAAGCTGATCATTCAAGGAGGCAGCAACCAAAATTCAGGTACCAGTTACGACTTAAAGTAAAAATCTTAATCAAAAATCAATCTCTCTCTCTCTATCTGCAAACACATATATAAATATTGATATTATGAAAAAAAGTCATTTTTATAAGATGTTAAGTGCCATAGTGCTTAGAGCCATTTGAACCATCATAATCTTCGATACACATTAGTCTACAGTGTGTCAAAGGTTGGGAGCATCGCTGATCTGCATCGCTGAAGCAGACATGTAGGGTTGGTCATGTGACTGGAATGAACGTGTGTCTGTGTGTGTGTGTGTGTGTGTGTGTGTGTGTGTGTGTGTGTGGAATGAGCAGGAAAGCAGTTAGTTCTAGGCACTCTGATGGTACTTTCCACTGCGGCGGCTGGGCAGTTGTTTATATCCGTAGCTTATGCTTCGGAAGTAACTGTATGACACGGAGTGCGACTTCTGGATTGAAGCAGGATCATAAACGCACGTAATGGCGTCGAGTATAACTGGTGTGTCCAGCATCGTGCGGAGGATGTGGCTATATGCTCATCTCTTTGCCTCATACCGACACATGTAATAGTGAAGTGGGCTTCATATTTTCATGGTATGTAGTGCATACCATGAACTGGTGACACTTTATGGATGTAAAAAGGACAGTGCATGTTGTGGATTCTTCCTGTATGGATGTCACCTTGTTAGACTAGAATAATTATCGGTTACATGTGATTGTTTCATTTCTATCTGCATGTCTTTGTTCTCGCATTAGCGAACAATTAGTGGGTGTTTGAGAAAACTGGCCACGGAACTGTGTTGCGAATGTGTCTGCACCAATAATTTGAACTGTCCCTAAAGTATTCTTGCTCATGTTAATAAGAAGCATGGCTATGGACTGACTTCTTGTGCAGATAATCGAATGTAACAGATCCTGACCTCCAAAGCTCCCAAAGTGAATGCAGTAAACACTTTTTGTATATTCTGCTGCAACTATCGTGATTTTTGATTCCTTTAAGAGGCGATCAGCACAAATATTACTTTCATTATATTACTTGTGTATGGTGAACTTACTCCGTTTCTCTTTTTTTTCAATAATTTCTGGTAAACTGCTAATTATAAAGATCTCAGTTTTTAAATTTCATCACACCTACTTGTCTTTTTTAAAAACGTAAATTTTTGGTAAGCTTCTGATTATCAAGATCTCACTTGTTAAAGTTTAGCAAAGCTCTTCATCTTTTTAAAGTTAATTCTGGTAAATTTGTAATAATACGATGTCTTGTTATTCTAAAATGGGTATTGTGTTTCAAAAGAATAAATGAAAATATTACTGTTTTGAAGGAAAAAACATACATTCTTGGAACTTTGGTTGTGTGTCTATCGTTTCCCGTAATCAGCCACTGCGAATACGGTCTAGTGCGAGTAGTATCACAACAGTGCTGTGTTGGAGGCAACGGTGAGAATGAGAATTGGCTGGGGGCTGTGAGGGAGTTAATACTTCAGTTTTAAACACTGTTATTAATAACAGAATAACGTAAATCAGAGTGCATGAGTAAAAGTAAAACACAAGGAAAATGATCAGTGCTCCATCCACAAACTGACATTGTTGTTGTTGTGGTCTTCAGTCCTGAGACTGGTTTGATGCAGCTCTCCATGCTACCCTATCCTCTGCAAGCTTCTTCACCTCCCAGTACCTACTGCAACCTCCATCCTTCTGAATCTGCTTAGTGTATTCATCTCTTGGTCTCCCTCTACGATTTTTACCCTCCAATACTAAATTGGTGATCCCTTGATGCCTCAGAACATGTCCTACCAACCGATCCCTTCTTCTAGTCAAGTTGTGCCACAAACTCCTCTTCTCCCCAATTCTATTCAATACCTCCTCATTAGTTATGTGATCTACCTATCTTATCTTCAGCATTCTTCTGTAGCACCACATTTCGAAAGCTTCTATTCTCTTCTTGTCCAAACAATTTATCGTCCATGTTTCACTTCCATACATGGCTACACACCACACAAATACTTTCAGAAACGACTTCCTGACACTTAAATCTATACTCGATGTTAAAAAATTTCTCTTCTTCAGAAACGCTTTCCTTGCCATTGCCAGTCTACATGTTATATCCTCCCTACTACGACCATCATCAGTTATTTTGCTCCACAAATAGCAAAACTCCTTTACTTCTTTAAGTATCTCATTTCCTAATCTAATTCCCTCAGCATCACCCGACTTGATTCGACTACATTCCATTATCCTCGTTTTGCTTTTTTTGATGTTCATCTTATACCCTCCTTTCAAGACACTGTCCATTCCGTTCAACTGCTCTTCCAAGTCCTTTGGTGTGTCTGACCGAATTACAATGTCATCGTCGAACCTCAAAGTTTTTATTTCTTCTCCATGGATTTTGATACGTACTCCGAATTTTTCTTTTGTTTCCTTTACTGCTTGCTCAATATACAGATTGAATAACATCAGGGAGAGGCTACAGCCCTGTCTCACTCCCTTCCCAACTACCGCTTTCCTTTTATATCCATCGACTCTTATAACTGCCATCTGGTTTCTGTACAAATTGTAAATAGCCTTTTGCTCCCTGTATTTTACCCCCGACATCTTTAGGGTTTGAAAGAGAGTATTCCAGTCAACATTGTCAAAAGCTTTCTCTAAGTCTACAAATGCTAGAAACGTGGGTTTGCCTTTCCTTAATCTATTTTCTAAGATAAGTCGTAGGGTCAGTATTGCCTCACGTCTTCCAATATTTCTACGGAATCCAAACTGATCTTCCGCGAGGTCGGCTTCTACCAGTTTTTCCATTCGTCTGTAAAGGATTCGCGCTAGTATTTTGCAGCGGTGACTTATTAAACTGATAGTTCGGTAATTTTCACATCTGTCAACACCTGCTTTCTTTGGGATTGGAATTATGATATTCTTCTTGAAGTCTGAGGGTATTTCGCCTGTCTCATACATCTTGCTCACCAGATGGTAGAGTTTTCTTAGGACTGGCTCTCCCAAGGCTCTCAGTAGTTCTAATGGAAAGTTGTCTACTCCTGGGGCCTTGTTCAAACTTACGTCTCTCAGTGCTCTGTCAAACTCTTCACGAAGTATCATATCTCCCATTTCATCTTCATCAACATCCCCTTCTACAGTATTTCCATAATATTGTCCTCAAGTACATCGCCTTTATACAGATCATCTATATTCTCCTTCTACCTTTCTGCTTTCCCTTCTTTGCTTAGAATTGGGTTTCCATCTGAACTCTTGATATTCATACAAGTGGTTCTCTTTTCTCCAAAGGTCTCTTTAATTTTCCTGTAGGCAGTATCTATCTTACCCCTAGGGAGACAAGCCTCCACATCCTTATATTTGTCCTCTGGCCATCCCTGCTTAGCCATTTTGCACTTCCTGTCGATCTCATTTTTGAGACGTTTGTATTCCTTTTTATCCGCTTCATTTACTGCATGTTTATAATTTCTCCTTTCATCAATTAAATTCAATATTTCGTCTGTTACCCAAGGATTTCTATTAGCCCTTGTCTTTTTATCTACTTGATCTCTACTGCCTTCACTACTTCATGCCTCAAAGCTACCCATTCTTCTTCTACTGTATTTCTTTCCCCCATTCCTCTCAATTCTTTTCTTATGCTCTCCCTGAAGCTCTGTACAACCTATGGTTTAGTCAGTCTATCCAGGTCACATCTCCTTAAATTTCCACCTTTTTGCAGTTTTTTCAGTTTTAATCTACAGTTCATAACCAATAGATTGTGGTCAGAGTCCACATCTGCCCCTGGAAATGTCTTACAATTTAAAACCTGGTTCCTAAATCTCTGTCTTACCATTATATAATCTGTCTAATACCTTCTAGTATCTCCAGACTTCTTCTTTCATGATCCTTGAACCAAGTATCTATTAAAATGTATGTCTTACACACTGAGTCTTGGCTGTGAAATCAGTACGTTCCCAGGTGCAGTTGACTAAATTTGCCGATACAGTCCCCCTGTTTTGATTGAAATAGAAACAAAACACAAAGAATTTACAGACATTGGCTGAAACCAGTAGGGAAAGTTGAAAATTTGTACTGGACCAGGATCGAACCAAGGTCTTGCACACTAGGCAGGTGCTCGGAGCACTAAACTAGAGACATTGCCTTCAGAAGATGTGGTGACAATTCGGCTGTAACTGTAGTGCAGACAGTGAGAATAATTGATATTAATGCTTACAGGCAAAGACCAAAATAATATGAGAACCCACCTAAAACAGCACAGAGATAACTTTGGAATTAAACTAAAAGTATTTCAGAAAATCGATACCGTATACATAAGTCCTGTAATTTCATTCAGTGTCCCATAAAAACAACTTTGTAAATATCTGACAGACAGGGTGGAATAACGACCCTAACTTTTTCACTTCAGATGCCGATCACCACGGCTCGAAAATATTTAAATCTGCTAATTACTCAGGCCTGGAAAGAAGTGTTATTTTACCATGGTACTTATGAAACTAATCTGGGGTGTGTACACGTGTCTGGCTAAGAGAAAAAGTATCTTGGGAAATGCAGTTCCGTGCTGTGAAAATACCTGCATATCTGAATTAATAACATAAACTTAAATTGTTTCACATGCGTTATTAGTCACGTATCGTTTCATTGTGACAACCCTATGAACTCCGCTCTCCAGCCCTGATGGATTATTCAGTTTCGTGCCATCTTCTGCCACTGGCGACATTCAGATGCGGTATAGATGACACGTGATAAGCACAAGCTGTCCTGGCTATTGTCTGCTTCCCACCCTCTGGGAGCCGATACTCCCCATTCAAGTACCAATAACTCCTCAATTCGTATCACGAGACCTAGTAGACGCTGTTCTAGTCCTCCCACCAATCCATGGCACTCCTGGGGACTGAAGACTAGTCGTCTGCATGGCCGTCGGACATGCTAATCATTCAGCTATGGAGGTGTACAGCACACTTTCACCTTTCAGTGAAAATCACAATACTCTGTACCAATAGCACACATGAAACAGCTCTGTGAAGAGGATCAATGTGGAGTTGGATGGACTGCTTCGGGCTGGTGCTGGGTCAGGGATTGGTTTGGTTCATGATGACAACATCGGTAGGTGGAGCTTTACTTCTCATGGCCTGCACCTCAGTAGAATAGGGAAGGCTATACTGGCTAGGATGATAGCAAATTCTTCAAAGGCGGACACTGCAACTCATGGAAGTATTTCTTTCTTAGGTTAAGCCCATTACCTACGCATTCAATACTGAAACAAGATGTATCTGAAAATGCCAATCATAATACTTGTAAAGACAAAAAAAAGTAACAGTAAATTTACTTCATAAAACTATCAGAGGTTTAAAAAACAAAATTAATGAATTTCAGATTTGTTTAGATGAGCTACAGTCTACAAATCCTGCTGATATTATTTGTATTTCTGAACATCATTTGGGTAGTGAAATTGAAATGCTTAATATGGAAGGGCATACATTAGCTTCAAAGTACTGTAGAAAAAAGATGGAGACAGGAGGAGTTGCCACTTACTTTAGAAAGGGTCACAGTTATAAAAACGTTGACATTCTTAAATACTGTAGTGATCAGCATTTTGAAGCATGTGCCACACAAGTAGAAACACATAAAAGAAAAATAATTATGGTCACAATGTATTAAATTTCTTAAATTCTAAAAATAATGAACTCAAACTCAGTGGAGATTTTAATTTAAATTTTCTGAAGGATAGTCACTCAAGATCCATACTAGAGTCTCTTAACACTTCTTATAATCTCATTCCCTTAGTACAGTTTCCAACCAGGGTTATGGGCTCCAGTATGAAGCCAATGCTGTTGATAACAGATACTACCACACTAGTAAATCATAGTATAAATCCAATATTTAATAGCCTTTCAGATCATGATGCTCAGTTGCTTACATTTAATATAGTGGGGTCTTGTTCAACGGCCGGCTGCAGTGGCCGTGCGGTTCTGGGCGCTTAAGTCCAGAACAGCAGGACTGCTACGGTCGCAGGTTCGAATCCTGCTTCGGGCATGGATGTGTGTGATGTTCTTAGGTTAGTTAGGTTTAAGTAGTTCTAAGTTCTAGGGGACTGATGACCTAAGATGTTAAGTCCCATAGTGCTCATAGCCATTTGAACCATTTTTTTTCTTATTCAACTAATAACAGGAAGTGGGAAACGATATGAATAATAAATGAAACAGGAATTGAAGGTATAAAAAAACTGTTTGAGGAATAGAGACTGGAAAGATGTATACAATTCACCAGGATAAATGAAAAACATAACTGTTTCTCTAATTCTGTCATAGGTCACACTGAAAACTGCTGCCCTAAGAAAGTAATCAAAGCAAATAGATTCAATGTTTCAAAACCTTGGATTACAAATGGAATAAAAGTATCTTGCAAAATAAAAAGAAGACTGTACTTAATGTCAAGGGAAAACATTGACTACAGAGCTAAATCACATTACAAAATGTATTATAAAATTCTAAACAAGGCAATCAGAAACTCAAAATGTATTTATTTTCAAGAAAAAAGAAATACCTGTAATAACAAGATAAAAACTGTATGGAACATAGTAAAAAGTGAAACAGGGAAAACTAATCAGGTAAATGAGGAAATTATGTTAAATGTAAATAATGAGTTGATTAGAGATACCTCCAAAGTTGCAGACACTTTCAACAACTTTTTCCTTTCAGTATCAGACAGCTTAGGTTTGCATAGTTCATCAGAATACAGCTTAAAATATTTTTTTTTAAATGCATTTCCGCAGACTTTTGACAAAATTCAAATATATCCTACCTCCTGCCATAATTAAATGTTGCTCCTCAGAACTTTGTGAGATACTGAGTTACTTATGTAATGAATCCCTCCACAGTGGTACTTCCTCAGATAGGCTTAAATATGCTTTTGTTAAACCATTACACAAAAAAGGAGACAAATCATCAGAGGAAAACTTATGTCCCATTTCATTATTGGCAATATTTTCAAAAGTGTTTGAAAGGATTTTGTACATTGATACTTGCAAATATTTCATTAGCTGATTGCTCAGTGAGATCACAGGTACGGATTGTCAACTGAATTGGTATAAAAACAGTACCTGTGCTCTCACTGGGCAATCAGCAAATGAAATATTTGCAAGTATCAATGGGTGGTTCATAGCAAATGGATTGTCACTGAATTTTGACAAGACCCAGTACATACAGTTTAGCACCTCATGAAGAATACCTGACCCTATAAGTATAATGTATTCAAACAATGAAATCAAACCTTTTGACAGTGACAAATTTTTAGGGCTGCAAATTGACCTCAAGCTAAATTGGAAAACTCACACTCTAGACTTAATGAAACGCCTTAGTTCAGCTACTTTCACAGTACGCATGATAGCAGAAATAGGTGATTTAAAAATGAAGAAGTTAGTTTATTTGGGTTACTTTCATTCGCTAATGGGGAAACTCCTTTCACAAAGAGAACATTTTCAAAATTCAGAAACGAGTCATTAGAATTATATCTTTGTCAGTTCTAGATCATCATGCAGAGACCTCTATAAGAAACTTGGTATTCTAATTACTACTTCTCAGTACATATACTCATTGCTGTCCTTTGTCATTTCCAACATGCCTCTGATTTCACAAAATAGTGCAAAACGTGATTATAATACCAGAACCAAAACCAGTCTATATAAGGACTATAAAAGCTTAACATTAGTACAAAAAGGAGTCGAATAGATGGGTACTCATATATTTAATAACTTACCAGAGCATATCAAAGGCCTTGTAAGTGATAAAGATCGGTTTCAGAGTGAACTTCCTGTTGGCCAACTCCTTCTACTCCATCGATGAATATCTTCACAAGGATTATAGCTCATAACTCTGTCTGCTTTAGAATTGTACAATATCCATGTATCTGAGTAAAAAAAAAAAAATTAAAAAAAAACTTTAACTCTTTCCACATCCCACAGACTCTTCTCCAATGGATCCATGGAAAACGACAAATGTAATGTAATTGAAATAGCACAGTGCATGCATTACCGATCTCTCACAATTTGTTCCACATATTGCAGTGAAAAATACCTTATCAATGCTATAATAAAGCAATTGAAATAGTTCATAACTAAACCCTTTAATGTATTACTTGGAGAAATGCATGATATTCAATGTGCTGTCTTACACTACATTTAATCACTGCTGATTTCCACATAGACAATCTTCAAAGCGATAGCGCAAAAACGGGAACAAAGTGAAAAATGTTAATCTCAAAACATAGTGCATTTTCAAGAGAAATCCCTTCACATGCCATACATGCTATTTCAGCAGGAAAGTATACGCCTTTGCGACATGAAAACGTAAGAAAACTGATTGTTTAATCGTCTAATATAAGCTTAATAATTGCTGTAAGAGCAATAAGTGCACAGGGCCACTGCTCAGGCACAACAAGACTCAGTAAGCTAAAACTCAAAGAGTTGATCAAAGAAGCTACAAGCCAAAGTCAAAGATCATAGGTCAAAGAACAAGTTAGAAAAAATGTATACATTATAGAACAGTCACAAAGAGATACACATGCACTCAAATTACGATAAAAGAAATACAATGAAAGAAGATACAGCTGTACATGATTTTTTAATTCCATACAATGTTAGGCAATACAATATTCAAATGACACTATTATAGCGTTATATGATATTATAATGTCACTAACCATTTGGTGAAAACTAGCACATATGAAAATATACATAGATGTGTACAACATTATGTAATAAACCAGTCACATGATGTTATTCTACTGTCACATGATGATATAATATCACATGATTAAAACAAACTGGTCATTTTGTAAGAACTACAACATTAAAATGTACATGATATGTAATGTTAAACGATTAAATGAAGCACTCCAACTACCATGAATCATTCATTCTACCAGCAGTAAAACAGTTTCAGTGTCAAATCCATATCAGAACTATGAGAATACAAATAGTGTAACCAAATGAGGAACTGGATAATGCATACAGTATTGAGTACGATGGTGGTTTGAAAAGTTCTCGGAATCACCACGAGAGGTCAGCACTAGCGCAACGAGTTGTTCACACGATATTCATTGGACTGTGCCTGTAAACACGTGCCACGTCAGTGCTCTTGGAAGAGAGCTGTGGCGGTGATAGGTCTGTTGTTGTTCCTGCATAGTAATTTGCGAAGACAGAAAAAATCGAGGTTCGAGCAGTGATTAAGTACTTCATAAAGGAAAGTATGAAAGCAAAGGACATTCATGCCGATTTCCAGAATACACTGGGTGACTCTGCTCCTTCATATTCAACTGTTGCCAAGAGGACAAATGAATTTAAATTTTGTTGGGAGAGATATATATTGATCCGTGTAGTGGTCGGCCAAGAAGTGTCACTACTCCAGAAATCATTGCAAAAGCGCACAAAATCGTCATCGAGGATCGCCGATTGAAAGTGTGTGAAATTGCTCACGCTTGCCAGATATCATCTGAAAGGGTATATCACATTTTAAATGAAGAATTAGAAATGAAAAAATTATCTGATAGATGGGTGCCACGACTCTTGTTTCTGGATCAAAAACATGTGCCATCGCCATGGAAACATTACACGAACTAAGGTATGAATTGTTACCACACCTGCCTTATTCACCTGATATGGCTCCTTCAGACTTCCATCTCTTCCCAAAGCTGAAAATTTTTCTTGGTGGACGAAGATTCACGTCAAACAAAGAATTGATTGCCAGAATTGGCAACTATTTTGTAGGCCTGGAGGAAACTTATTTTCGAGATGGGATCAAGGCACTGGAACATCGTTGGACCAAGTGCATTAATCTATAAGGAGACTACATTGAAAACTAAAAAATTCAGTGATGTAAGTACTGTATTATGTTCCGTTTCGAGAACTAATCAAATCACTCTTGTAATATAATAATCACATGATACTACTCAACTATCCAGTGATTTTACAGTGTCACATAATAAAAATAAACGAGCAATTTGATGAGAACTATAACATAAGAAAAAATGTATACAGACATGTAATATTGGAACATCTTAAGAAGGAATACCACTAAAAACAAAGAAAATAAAAACAAAATGATAGCTAAAATAATTCCAACATCAAGTCCATATCTGAAGTTCGAGGATACACTTATTGTAAACAGTTGAGACACCATGGCTAAAATCACTTCTAATGGTGTTACACAAAAACTGTAATTATTAATTCTGTTACATGTTTGAGCCTACTACCACTCACTAATCAATTTTATTTAAGTAATTTACCAGTAATATCAACATAGCATATGCCCAAAACACCTTTTATTATCCACCAGCATCAGTATGAAAAATCTAGCAGCGAATTTAAATATCAGAAAATATGCACACATCTATGATCATACCAAAATGACCAGGGCTGTGAAGTTATTCCTGTATCATAAAAGTTTACGAGTTTCAAGAGAGGGAGGGGTAAGTGGGGGAGAGAGGTATGAGTAATGTAAGCTCTATGTCCCCATGGCCTATCTCATAATATACGCAATATCTAATATTTGTAGCATGTATGCAGGCCTGTTGTAGTAATAGGTCCCTAATGACAATGCAAGGTACATATTAAAAGTAGCTAAAAATATTCCTACATCACGAAAATGTAAAACTTTAAAAAGGGTGGGGTAGAGGTATGGGTAATATAAAATCCTTGGATCCATAACATAACCAATGGAATAAATGTTATTAACCATTTGCAACAGGTGAGTAGAACCACTCTAATATCAGGCTCTTAATCACTTAATAACAGAAAAGGAACATATTTAATGTACTGTAATACCTCAGCCTGAATGTAATAAAAAATTCTGTCTTAACACATTATGTTGAATACCAACTAAATATAAAATTAAAAGTTGGAATAAAATATATTTTGTGTCGAGTGCTGGGAGAAGGCAAGGCAGACCTGTCTATAGTAACGTGCATGATGCAGTCATATAGGTGACTGATTCTGAGCGGTGAAAGGCCACTACATATTTTGGAAGGGTCTTTATATTTCGAGAGGTCTGAATGAGCTCCAGAGCACGAATCCGACTTTTTTAGCTTGTTTTAAGGAACGGAGGATAGACAAAGCATGAGTGACTATTTTTCGTATCGCGCGTGTTAATTTGTGAAATATCATGCTGAACTCTGAACTATTTTGAGCCGGTGAATCTTTCGTGTATTGTGATCATGAAACGGATTTAGTTTTCGCGAGTCTTTAATGATTATTTAGTTCGGGGATTTTGCTACCATTCTCGTAACGCTCTCAACGTAACTTTAATGCATTTGATAGGGATATTTTCTGTTTGTATTTTAACTGAATATTGGAGGACCACTTCCAGTTTAATTGACATGTCTTTTCTTGAATAAGCATTGTTCAATATAACTCTCTGTGGACTACATTAATTATAGCCACTAGAATAAAACCCTTGTCATTAAATAATTCATTTGACTTTTATTTTGTATTTCTGGGTATTTTGTTACTTATCATTTCTACACAACGCATAGACTATTTGATTGCAGGAAAACAGCTATACATTTTTATTTGTAGCGAATTAGCTGCGAGGCACAAATTAGACTTGCGGGGCTCGACCCCATGACTGCATCGAGCCATCCTTTTTCAATAGAGCTGTGCGTAGCAACAGTACCTAAAGTACGAGTAACCACAGGTAACGTAACAACTGGTTTCCTCATTGTTTGGAAGGCACCGCCCCAAGAGACGCCGATGATACTTGCATTTAGACTCCTCACTCTTTGTGAGGCAGTCTGAATCGGGAGACAAGTTCAGGTGGCATCGATCTGCAGTCTACTGTCAACACTGAAC
Source organism: Schistocerca serialis cubense (assembly GCF_023864345.2). Taxonomy (NCBI): domain Eukaryota; kingdom Metazoa; phylum Arthropoda; class Insecta; order Orthoptera; family Acrididae; genus Schistocerca; species Schistocerca serialis. The sequence goes on from NC_064639.1 coordinate 1,129,441,966, forward strand.
ATTTAAGGCGAGATTATCTGGCGGTATCAGTCGGTTAAGACGAAAAAAAAATAGATGGGGTTTTCCAATATTTCAGTAAATTCACGTAGGCCCGTCCCTGACCTGTCAATTTCACTTCTCTTTCCGGTATGATTGCACAATCACTGTTGTCCATCCACAAGTATGTTATGTTGAAATAACATGTTAGAAAGTTGATTGCTACCTGCCCCATTCCTGTCATATAACTTTATGAGATACCAATCTTTCTAGTAACTTACTTCCCTGTTTCAATTAGATACTCTTTCTCGTGTGCACATATAAATTTTACTCAATATCCTTATTAATGTGTGTACACTCAGTATTTTCTAATAAAAACTGGGTTCACTTGGGCCAAATTTTTTATTTCATAGTTAGTGAATATCTTTAATGCAGTTAATTAATATAGAATTATAAAAATGTCAATACCCAAATTCAGTTCTAGGGACACTATTTTTCCATTAATAACGTTAATTAAAATCCGTTGTGCAAGGTTTTATTGAGCATCTGAGTTCTTCGGGGAGTGATCTGCCTCTCAGCAGCCAAATTGTGGGTGTGTGTGTGTGGTTTGGGAACGTATGGGCGCCCAACGGCGAGGTTATCAGCGCCGTGACATCGATGAAAACAAACGAATGTGGATAATAACGAAAACTGTCGTACGCGCATGCGCACGAAACAACCACACAATGAGTCTATCGCACAGACACTCTCCCGTGCATTAAAACCAGTGTGGAGGCAAGACAGCTAATCAAGAAATTAAAACAGAGGGAAAACAAAACACAAAAGAGCTAAACGAACAGCACAGGGAAATGAGACTGGCTGACCACTTACGAAAAAATTTGGGTGAGCCAGCCACCCCGTTGATACATTAAAAATAGCTCCCCAAAATCTTGTTAAAAATGTGGGACAATTCATAGAACTTTAAAACCTGAACCACAGCCAAATTGATGCAGATCGTTATACCATTCAAGAAGGAAGGTTCAGCACGATTGGCATCTCGCTTAGGGTCCTTTCTATGTTCCCTCTCCCCTCCCTCTTTTTCCATAAATCACTAATGTCACAAGATGGCCGCAATGACACCCTCTGAGCCGCTTCTCATGGGACATCTTGTTTGTAATGAATACACTCTGACGTCACGGGGAAGTGCTAAACCATAAACACCTTGGCCTAATACTACTAAACTGATACTCCAGTATTTCATTGCCTGTAGCGCATGTTTATTTAAATTTCATGCATGTGAGAGCCTTTTTTCAGTACAGAAAGAGCCATTCCTGCGATAAAGAATGGTGGAAGTGCGTGACGACTATTGAACGTGTGCTACGTTACTAGAAATTTTCAAGTGCTGATCGCGACAAAGCATGGCCAGTGGACGTGCACATGTGGCTTATCGTCATCTTTCAGACTCTGGGAGATTGCCGCCTCATACCGACATATCGGAGGAACAGTTGGCTGCAATGCGGTGATTGCAGAACGAGTGGTTACGAAACGCACTCAGTACAAAAGTGTGGCAAATACAGTAGGAACAAGCCCCCCCAGGAGGGCAAGAAGGTACGAGCGAGTCCTTCCATACGGACTACGCCAGGCTTGTTCGAATGGCTCTGACGAAACCACAACATCTAGATTACAGGCAGGCGTTACAGACAGAGTGGCACCACGCACTGTCTTGGACAGATTACCGGGAACTGGATTGAGATCTCGAGCTGCCACGCACCGTTTACAGTTGACACCATACCACAGACAACAGACACGTATGATGTAGAGCCAAGAGTCAACTGCGACACTGAATGACATTCCGTGGTTTTCAGCGAGGAGTCTCGCTCCTGTATATGTGAATCACAGAGACGCCAACGTGTCCGTAGACGACTTGGTGAAATGTCCGATTCTCGAGACCGATACCTCTCCAGCTTCTGGAATCATGGTTTGGAGAGCTATTAGATAGGACTATGGGACTCATTTCGCAATTGTTGAAGAGTGGCGTAATGCTCGCCAGTCTGTAGCATGAATGGTAAACACTATTGTCGTACTAAATGGTTCAAATGGCTCTAAGCACTATGGGACTTAACATCTGAAGTCATCAGTCCCCTAGACTTAGAACTACTTAAACCTAACTAACCTAAGGACATCACACACATCCATGCCCGAGGCAGGATTCGAGCCTGCGACGGTAGCAGCAGCGCGGTTCCAGACTGAAGCGCCTAGAACTGCTCGCCCACAGCTGCCAGCTATTGTCGTACTCTTCACGACCAGGGGATCACGTAGCACAGCAGGATAACGTAAGATTCTGTACTCCATTTCACACAACAAAACGCCTTGAGGAAAGTAACCAACCCTGACTATCTGCCTGGTCTCCTAATCTGTCACCCACAGAGTTTGTCTGGGACGCAGTGGCAAGACGTTTACTTTTACACCAGTCCTCAGTCAGCAGTCATGTTAAACTGATACAGCATGTGTTACAGCCCTGGTAAGAAGTTCCTCCACATGACATTCGGAGGCTGTTTGCTTTACACAAGGGTGTATTCGTGCCCCTCGGGGTCACACATAATATTTGATACTGGACATCAGTTTGAAATGGAATGGAACTAGTCACTTAATATCCGTTAAATGACGAGCCTCTGAACAAGGCTTGATAAATATCTAACTAGTTCTTCATGGTGTAAGACTTTCCATTTCTGCCAGTGTATGAAGACTCGCGTATTCACAATATTTGCGAACCTGATTTCAAAGCTGTGAATTTAATGCAAAATTTATAGATCTAGACCGAAATTACGAGACATGTGAACAGTTTGTAGCACAGCTCGTAGTTTGACACTCACTTACGGCCTGTAGACCAGATGGTGACGGGGCAGACCAGGTTTGCCATTACGTCGCAGTGGGAATCTTACTGCACACAGTACATAATGCACCGTGGGACTTTCCCTCAGAGAAGCTATTTAGTCTTGTGCAAATTAATGTGAACAAGAAGGTAATTTTCACTTTCATGCATTGCGTCATTGTTTACATCCGCTTCCTGGAACGTGTCCCTGTCGTCTGTTACCTTCATATCATACGCATATTTTTTATGATTTTGTTCGAGCTTGTAAACGTAGGCTGGTGTACAAAATAATACATACATATAATGGCGCAGGGCACTCACCTGTGAGAACTGCCACAGCACTTCTGAGGATAGGGATCAATCGGATGTTACACAATTCTGTGCAAAAATTATGTTCGAATTTCTAGAGAAATACTGGAGATGCTGACAGACCGTTATTGCATTTTTCAGTGTCAGCTATAATCACTCGAAAACGTTCAGTCTGAGTTTATGGTGTTCAAGGAAGACGTATTATTTCAGACATTTTGGATTAAGTGCTCCCCCTGGTGATCTTTATACGCAAATACGTCCTGCGATAGGGAATACACTACATACCTACACTGGTTGCAATCCAGATTTTGTGCTCTTTGCTCTTTTTCTTTGCCTTAAGCTGTCGCAGAAGAGGTTTGGCAACATGAAATATATGATGAATGTTTTGTTCATGCTGTTCCCTCCGCGCTGTTCTCGATTCACTGTTTTCTCTAGGTGCAAACCAAGTTTAGGATAATGCAGAGTTTGTTTCGCTTACAGTGGTGTACAATTTCGATGGACTTTCTCTAGATATTAGCCAATTAAATCATTCACAAAAATGATTAAGTCTACTTCTAAAAAGGACGGAACGCACAACAGCTGCTTGCTTATCTTCGATTACAACACGCGAGACTAAGGCTCTCAAGCCAAAGCGAGAGCTTGTAGCACATGGAAAGAACAGCGAGAAGAAACACGATGGCACGGAGAGTGCCGCTAGTATAATCCATATGCTGCTCCATTCGTAAGATCACCGGTTCACCGAATAGACATACGATGGACCGCACCTAATGTTCTTCATAAGGAAACGCTGCTCCACGGCAACTTGCACGGTCACCTCCATGTGGTAGCATCAAAGCTATTCCTACTTGTTAGTCCTAGTCAATACAATGTGATTCTCAAACTCCGGTATTCTTTTCTTTCGCTATGGGCGGTATCGCGATCAGAAAGTCCGTTCGTACAGGATGTCAATTTGAAAAGCTGATTTCCAACTGCTGCCAATAATATCCTATACAGAAATTAACAGAATCGTATAGTTTTAAAAGGTAGTAAATTGTACCTAAATCAGATTATTGGGACCACAGCTCATCGCAAGTTTGGATGCCGCCTCGTGACGTGATAAGGAAAGAATATAAGCGTAACAAAGACGATTTGGGACCCATTCTAGAGATACGGGCAGCAAATGGGGAAATCCACTGACATATGCAATTGTGACGAAGGGTAGATTGTTACGGCCTGGAGTCTGGAAAATAGCATCCCGGAAACGGCGAAACTGCTCGGTTGTTACCGTGCTACTGGAAACTAACAGCATTTGATTCCAGGTACCGCGATGCGTTTTTGTGATCTACTATGTGCTTTGTAAATATTTCCTGAGTTTTTATAGAAAAAAAGGTAATGTCAACGCGCTACAGATACATAAGAAATTAGCTCCATATGCCTGTTTGTATATGAGGACGCCAAAATTAATCTGTCGAGGGACTGTACATACTTCTCTCAGGAGCAGAAACAAATCTGGTAAAAAAGCAAGGAAAATGTTTGTTCCACAGACAAATCACCTTAGTTCTCGACTTCCCTCCTTCGATATACACTTGGTCCAGCGATCCTCCAGCTTTTTCATCCCACCGGAAACGTAGGTTCTGTCAAACTCTGCAAAATACTCGTTGATTGCAACTGTTCGATGAAAATTTCTTCCCAGCAAGCCAAAGTTTGATCTTAGGGAACAGGAAGAAGTCACTTGGGGGTAAGTCTGGTGAATACGGTGGATGACGAACCAATTCAAAGCCCAGTTCATGAACTTTCGTCGTTGTTACCTCTGATGTGTGCAATGGTGCATTATCCTGGTGAAAGAGCACATTTTTGCGTGACAACCTCGGTCTTTCTTCTACCAACACCAGTTTCAGACGATCCAACAATGAATCATGATAGGGTCCAGTTATGGTTCCGCCTTTTCCAAAGTAATCTACGAGGATTATTCCTTGGTAGTCCCAAAAACAGTGACAGTCACCTGATCTGACCGATTGGTCTTTGCCTTCTTCAGTGCACTTTCACAAGTCTTTGTTCATTGCTTTGATTGATGTTTTTAACTATGGAATGTAATGAAGGATCCACACCTAACCAACAGTCAGAAACCGGTGCAAAAGGTCTTGCGGATTGCGATTAAACATCGCCACACATTGCTTTGAAATGTGTCGACTTTGAGAAATCGCGGCACCCCTCTCGCACACAGCTTCTTCACAGCCAGTTCTCCGTCTATGATAACAAGCACTGGTTCAGTTGAGATGCCTACAGTCTCAGCAGTCTCACAAATTTTTATTCGGCGGTCTTGCATTACCATATCACGGGTTTTGCCAATGGTTTCCTTTGTGGTGGCCTCTACTGGACGGCTGGACTGTACTTCGTCTTTGGTGCTAGTCCGACCACGTCCAAAAGTAAATTGTCTTCAGTGATGGTGCAGAGGACACGTTACTTCAACCAGTTCTCTTTTTATCTGTGCAGCAACGAAACCTGCAAATGAAAATATTTAATAACAGCTCGAAACTCGGTTTTCTCCATTTTGAATCGCGGTCGGCACAGTGACCAATTCAGACGGCTAACAACGAACACTTAGACCCTAGACTGTACGTTGTTGAAATTCTTTATACGATCTTTGCAATAAACAAACTTACCAACTGTGAAAACGCAATAAAAATATTTCACTCTGTCATGGAAATTTAACAGACTTATGAAGCCACTCTGTGGAAAGCAAAGAGAAATTTCCCCAGTGCGTGGAGGGGGCTATGCAGATGGTTCGTCGGCCACGTTTCACAGCAATTCCCGCAAACGTGACGTCATTTTGACGTCACGCGCAATATCGACGACCGCATGATCGTCTATCGACTTACGTTAGGGTTCGATACGGGCTTCTCACAAGACTTCATGCATGCGTACCAAGATTTACAAAACACGTCATTCTTGGAATGCTTTATCATGATTACTGCTTTAAAAAATTTTACACAATGATTTATGACGGTTAATGCCTTCATGTAAGAGTGCTCTCTCAGGTGTGAGTTATTATCGTCAATAATTTACAAATTAAGCATGAAATACGCTTGTTTTACAATTTGCGGTACGCCATTTCAAGATAACAGAGCCCTGAAAATTTATGACAAACATGTCACCATTATCATTACATGTCACGTAATAACGCTTTTTTTTTGGACCGTGAATTCTTGTAGTTCGCCGCTTCCACAGAAGTGGAAGACAAAATAACGATTTCGATCGCAGCATTAGTTTTCTAACGATCCATAAGAATGTGTGTAAATGCATTGGTAAGCTTTTGTAAGAAAGGAAAATCGTTTATGTGCATAATTTCAGGTATTTACACAAAATAAGCACGTATGTTTCCCGACTTTTGCTTAATTCGGTACAGATACCGAAACAATATCAAGACAGGAAACGTAATATATTACATAAGGTTGATTATACTGGTGTAGTGAGCTAGAAGTTAGCGATATGTCGTCTCAAAATCTTAGTCATGCACGAAGCTTTACACCCAAGGACCAACAGCCATACTAACTTTCAACTTCTGGAAATAGCTCGGCAAGTATTTTAGAGTAATTCACTTACACAACTGAGATTTTCGTCACTTTATCTGATCTATAGGATACGAAACAACTGCCTAATCTGAGCGTATGTAAAGGTCTTTACTTCTGCATCTATAAAAAAGCACAACATTTGATCTGTAACAAAAATGTCATAAATTGTGCACTATAAATGCGTAATGACATGCTCGGCATCGTGTCACGTGACAGACGTTGGTTTCAGTAAAGTTATGTCATGCGCAGTCTATGTTATCTATGGCCTATGTCGTTGACGGCCAGTCAGAGAGCTACTATTGGCCACCGAAGCATAAAAGAAAATATTTATGCAGTAATATAACAGTTGACTCATGATACAAAAAAGAAGCAAAGGGAGAGTCAATGGCTCAATGCTTAAATGACCTGAAAGTGTGATTAAATCAAACGGGTGTGCATTATAAATCAGTAAATGTAAATGTAACACTGACCTGCCTAAAATTTACTGTGGATACAGTTTGTTTGCATCTTGACTCCACATCACACATATCTGTAGAATTTACAAGTGCAAACCTTGTGATCTTATTGTTTTGTTCTAGCAGATAGAGCGCATATGGCGGAAACTGAAGCTACACAATAACCATGTCGATTCGTATACATTTAAACGCAGAATTAGAGAAGTCTGCGACAACCACAATTTATTACAACTGTTTTTGTAGAGCTTCGGCGGGCAAATTATCATTTTGCTGCTAACCTGATGTGACAAATCGAGGCTTTTAATAGTTCAACAAAACAATCCGCATGGCGGACATTTCTGATTCCGCTTTCTAACTCTGCCCTCGAATCCTACTCCTGACAGCGATCGTGACGTGTCATCCACGTTAAGGTCGTTAGAAACGGATCGTGGCTGGCCGTGTTTCGCAAGATCCGTGAATGAAATCAGTGCTTCATTGTTTATCTGTATCAAGACTGTACTGCAATAATCTGAGGCACTTGACGGCGTCCCGGAAACTGCAGCACAATTAGTAGTGTCAAAACTTGGTATCTTGTATCTCCTTCTGACTGATCAACTGCTAGTCAAGTGTTGAAACATGTAATCGCTAAATAATCCAACAGTCCCAATAGCTTTACGGAAGAGCTTAAGAAACCGATTAAAAGAAGTAAAGTGACCTGTGATGTAGGCACATCTAAAATTTTTTTACAGGAATTAAGAACTCGGTCGATGCACTCTCTCGTTCCCCTTCCGCGTCTCCCTCAAAATAACGCACACACACTCACACACACAAACAAATAGTGCATTCCATGTAATACACAAGCTAAATCTAAATTCACGCACTCTGACGCAAAAGCGCGATTTCTTGCGTACTAACAGTAAAAACGCCACTAACAAAATTTCGTCCCACACATATTTTCAGAAGCAAGTAGACATTAAACAACGGCAATCTGGCAACAGTGTGAGCATGCACACGACAAATATGGTGTCTTCATTCCGGACTAGTGGGTAGTGTGGGCAGACTTTTGTATTACAGTACTCCAGTTCGGGAGTTCGATTCACAGTATAGGAATACTTTTTTCCTACTTTTGATCTGCCCAATAACGCTGTGCAATTCGCTGTTTCTTAAAGGATACGTATCCTACAACTAGATTTTTTTTTAAACTTTTGTAGGCCTCTGGGATGACGGCCATTTATTACCGTGACGGATGAAAACACCTACAGCGGTCCTTATGATTTTATTTTATTTTGTAGCTACCAGTTTCAACGCTTCTGTACGTCATCTTCAGGCTGTTTTTGATGCGATACTGGTTAATATGATCCCCATGCATAACACATCAGTTGGCAGCATTACTGGATACTCAGTTTGAGTTGGCACTTGATGGTTGGAGTGCTGGCACACTATCTACGTATCCAGTAATTCTGGCAACTGATGCGCATGCGTGGGTATCATTTCAACCTGTATCGCATCAAAAACAGCCTGAAGGTGACGCACTGAAGCGTTGAAACTGGTAGCGACAGAATAAAATAAAATCATAAGGACGGCTGTAGGTGTCTTTATTTATTTGTCAAGATAGTTTTTTTTAACAGTCAGCATAACAGTTGTTGCTCAGATATGTCAGGAACATTCCTAAATATACAGACGAAAAAATAATCGCAACAAAAAGAAGGAGCTGCGCGAAATACACGAAACATGGTAGGAGTGATCAGAATGAGATTTTCACTCTGCAGCGGAGTGTGCGCTGATATGAAACTTCCTGGCAGATTAAAACTGTGTGCCCGACCGAGACTCGAACTCGGGACCTTTGCCTTTCGCGGGCAAGTGCTCTACCAACTGAGCTACCGAAGCACGACTCACGCCCGGTACTCACAGCTTTACTTCTGCCAGTACCTCGTCTCCTACCTTCCAAACTTTACAGAAGCTCTCCTGCGAACCTTGCAGAACTAGCACTCCTGAAAGAAAGGATATTGCGGAGACATGGCTTAGCCACAGCCTGGGGGATGTTTCCAGAATGAGATTTTCACTCTGCAGCGGAGTGTGCGCTGATATGAAACTTCCTGGCAGATTAAAACTGTGTGCCCGACCGAGACTCGAACTCGGGACCTTTGCCTTTCGCAGGCAAGTGCTCTACCAACTGAGCTACCGAAGCACGACTCACGCCCGGTACTCACAGCTTTACTTCTGCCAGTACCTCGTCTCCTACCTTCCAAACTTTACAGAAGCTCTCCTGCGAACCTTGCAGAACTAGCACTCCTGAAAGAAAGGATATTGCGGAGACATGGCTTAGCCACAGCCTGGGGGATGTTTCCAGAATGAGATTTTCACTCTGCAGCGGAGTGTGCGCTGATATGAAACTTCCTGGCAGATTAAAACTGTGTGCCCGACCGAGACTCGAACTCGGGACCTTTGCCTTTCGCGGGCAAGTGCTCTACCAACTGAGCTACCGAAGCACGACTCACGCCCGGTACTCACAGCTTTACTTCTGCCAGTACCTCGTCTCCTACCTTCCAAACTTTACAGAAGCTCTCCTGCGAACCTTGCAGAACTAGCACTCCTGAAAGAAAGGATATTGCGGAGACATGGCTTAGCCACAGCCTGGGGGATGTTTCCAGAATGAGATTTTCACTCTGCAGCGGAGTGTGCGCTGATATGAAACTTCCTGGCAGATTAAAACTGTGTGCCCGACCGAGACTCGAACTCGGGACCTTTGCCTTTCGCAGGCAAGTGCTCTACCAACTGAGCTACCGAAGCACGACTCACGCCCGGTACTCACAGCTTTACTTCTGCCAGTACCTCGTCTCCTACCTTCCAAACTTTACAGAAGCTCTCCTGCGAACCTTGCAGAACTAGCACTCCTGAAAGAAAGGATATTGCGGAGACATGGCTTAGCCACAGCCTGGGGGATGTTTCCAGAATGAGATTTTCACTCTGCAGCGGAGTGTGCGCTGATATGAAACTTCCTGGCAGATTAAAACTGTGTGCCCGACCAAGACTCGAACTCGGGACCTTTGCCTTTCGCGGGCAAGTGCTCTACCAACTGAGCTACCGAAGCACGACTCACGCCCGGTACTCACAGCTTTACTTCTGCCAGTACCTCGTCTCCTACCTTCCAAACTTTACAGAAGCTCTCCTGCGAACCTTGCAGAACTAGCACTCCTGAAAGAAAGGATATTGCGGAGACATGGCTTAGCCACAGCCTGGGGGATGTTTCCAGAATGAGATTTTCACTCTGCAGCGGAGTGTGCGCTGATATGAAACTTCCTGGCAGATTAAAACTGTGTGCCCGACCGAGACTCGAACTCGGGACCTTTGCCTTTCGCAGGCAAGTGCTCTACCAACTGAGCTACCGAAGCACGACTCACGCCCGGTACTCACAGCTTTACTTCTGCCAGTACCTCGTCTCCTACCTTCCAAACTTTACAGAAGCTCTCCTGCGAACCTTGCAGAACTAGCACTCCTGAAAGAAAGGATATTGCGGAGACATGGCTTAGCCACAGCCTGGGGGATGTTTCCAGAATGAGATTTTCACTCTGCAGCGGAGTGTGCGCTGATATGAAACTTCCTGGCAGATTAAAACTGTGTGCCCGACCGAGACTCGAACTCGGGACCTTTGCCTTTCGCAGGCAAGTGCTCTACCAACTGAGCTACCGAAGCACGACTCACGCCCGGTACTCACAGCTTTACTTCTGCCAGTACCTCGTCTCCTACCTTCCAAACTTTACAGAAGCTCTCCTGCGAACCTTGCAGAACTAGCACTCCTGAAAGAAAGGATATTGCGGAGACATGGCTTAGCCACAGCCTGGGGGATGTTTCCAGAATGAGATTTTCACTCTGCAGCGGAGTGTGCGCTGATATGAAACTTCCTGGCAGATTAAAACTGTGTGCCCGACCGAGACTCGAACTCGGGACCTTTGCCTTTCGCGGGCAAGTGCTCTACCAACTGAGCTACCGAAGCACGACTCACGCCCGGTACTCACAGCTTTACTTCTGCCAGTACCTCGTCTCCTACCTTCCAAACTTTACAGAAGCTCTCCTGCGAACCTTGCAGAACTAGCACTCCTGAAAGAAAGGATATTGCGGAGACATGGCTTAGCCACAGCCTGGGGGATGTTTCCAGAATGAGATTTTCACTCTGCAGCGGAGTGTGCGCTGATATGAAACTTCCTGGCAGATTAAAACTGTGTGCCCGACCGAGACTCGAACTCGGGACCTTTGCCTTTCGCAGGCAAGTGCTCTACCAACTGAGCTACCGAAGCACGACTCACGCCCGGTACTCACAGCTTTACTTCTGCCAGTACCTCGTCTCCTACCTTCCAAACTTTACAGAAGCTCTCCTGCGAACCTTGCAGAACTAGCACTCCTGAAAGAAAGGATATTGCGGAGACATGGCTTAGCCACAGCCTGGGGGATGTTTCCAGAATGAGATTTTCACTCTGCAGCGGAGTGTGCGCTGATATGAAACTTCCTGGCAGATTAAAACTGTGTGCCCGACCGAGACTCGAACTCGGGACCTTTGCCTTTCGCGGGCAAGTGCTCTACCAACTGAGCTACCGAAGCACGACTCACGCCCGGTACTCACAGCTTTACTTCTGCCAGTACCTCGTCTCCTACCTTCCAAACTTTACAGAAGCTCTCCTGCGAACCTTGCAGAACTAGCACTCCTGAAAGAAAGGATATTGCGGAGACATGGCTTAGCCACAGCCTGGGGGATGTTTCCAGAATGAGATTTTCACTCTGCAGCGGAGTGTGCGCTGATATGAAACTTCCTGGCAGATTAAAACTGTGTGCCCGACCGAGACTCGAACTCGGGACCTTTGCCTTTCGCAGGCAAGTGCTCTACCAACTGAGCTACCGAAGCACGACTCACGCCCGGTACTCACAGCTTTACTTCTGCCAGTACCTCGTCTCCTACCTTCCAAACTTTACAGAAGCTCTCCTGCGAACCTTGCAGAACTAGCACTCCTGAAAGAAAGGATATTGCGGAGACATGGCTTAGCCACAGCCTGGGGGATGTTTCCAGAATGAGATTTTCACTCTGCAGCGGAGTGTGCGCTGATATGAAACTTCCTGGCAGATTAAAACTGTGTGCCCGACCGAGACTCGAACTCGGGACCTTTGCCTTTCGCGGGCAAGTGCTCTACCAACTGAGCTACCGAAGCACGACTCACGCCCGGTACTCACAGCTTTACTTCTGCCAGTACCTCGTCTCCTACCTTCCAAACTTTACAGAAGCTCTCCTGCGAACCTTGCAGAACTAGCACTCCTGAAAGAAAGGATATTGCGGAGACATGGCTTAGCCACAGCCTGGGGGATGTTTCCAGAATGAGATTTTCACTCTGCAGCGGAGTGTGCGCTGATATGAAACTTCCTGGCAGATTAAAACTGTGTGCCCGACCGAGACTCGAACTCGGGACCTTTGCCTTTCGCAGGCAAGTGCTCTACCAACTGAGCTACCGAAGCACGACTCACGCCCGGTACTCACAGCTTTACTTCTGCCAGTACCTCGTCTCCTACCTTCCAAACTTTACAGAAGCTCTCCTGCGAACCTTGCAGAACTAGCACTCCTGAAAGAAAGGATATTGCGGAGACATGGCTTAGCCACAGCCTGGGGGATGTTTCCAGAATGAGATTTTCACTCTGCAGCGGAGTGTGCGCTGATATGAAACTTCCTGGCAGATTAAAACTGTGTGCCCGACCGAGACTCGAACTCGGGACCTTTGCCTTTCGCGGGCAAGTGCTCTACCAACTGAGCTACCGAAGCACGACTCACGCCCGGTACTCACAGCTTTACTTCTGCCAGTACCTCGTCTCCTACCTTCCAAACTTTACAGAAGCTCTCCTGCGAACCTTGCAGAACTAGCACTCCTGAAAGAAAGGATATTGCGGAGACATGGCTTAGCCACAGCCTGGGGGATGTTTCCAGAATGAGATTTTCACTCTGCAGCGGAGTGTGCGCTGATATGAAACTTCCTGGCAGATTAAAACTGTGTGCCCGACCGAGACTCGAACTCGGGACCTTTGCCTTTCGCAGGCAAGTGCTCTACCAACTGAGCTACCGAAGCACGACTCACGCCCGGTACTCACAGCTTTACTTCTGCCAGTACCTCGTCTCCTACCTTCCAAACTTTACAGAAGCTCTCCTGCGAACCTTGCAGAACTAGCACTCCTGAAAGAAAGGATATTGCGGAGACATGGCTTAGCCACAGCCTGGGGGATGTTTCCAGAATGAGATTTTCACTCTGCAGCGGAGTGTGCGCTGATATGAAACTTCCTGGCAGATTAAAACTGTGTGCCCGACCGAGACTCGAACTCGGGACCTTTGCCTTTCGCGGGCAAGTGCTCTACCAACTGAGCTACCGAAGCACGACTCACGCCCGGTACTCACAGCTTTACTTCTGCCAGTACCTCGTCTCCTACCTTCCAAACTTTACAGAAGCTCTCCTGCGAACCTTGCAGAACTAGCACTCCTGAAAGAAAGGATATTGCGGAGACATGGCTTAGCCACAGCCTGGGGGATGTTTCCAGAATGAGATTTTCACTCTGCAGCGGAGTGTGCGCTGATATGAAACTTCCTGGCAGATTAAAACTGTGTGCCCGACCGAGACTCGAACTCGGGACCTTTGCCTTTCGCAGGCAAGTGCTCTACCAACTGAGCTACCGAAGCACGACTCACGCCCGGTACTCACAGCTTTACTTCTGCCAGTACCTCGTCTCCTACCTTCCAAACTTTACAGAAGCTCTCCTGCGAACCTTGCAGAACTAGCACTCCTGAAAGAAAGGATATTGCGGAGACATGGCTTAGCCACAGCCTGGGGGATGTTTCCAGAATGAGATTTTCACTCTGCAGCGGAGTGTGCGCTGATATGAAACTTCCTGGCAGATTAAAACTGTGTGCCCGACCGAGACTCGAACTCGGGACCTTTGCCTTTCGCGGGCAAGTGCTCTACCAACTGAGCTACCGAAGCACGACTCACGCCCGGTACTCACAGCTTTACTTCTGCCAGTACCTCGTCTCCTACCTTCCAAACTTTACAGAAGCTCTCCTGCGAACCTTGCAGAACTAGCACTCCTGAAAGAAAGGATATTGCGGAGACATGGCTTAGCCACAGCCTGGGGGATGTTTCCAGAATGAGATTTTCACTCTGCAGCGGAGTGTGCGCTGATATGAAACTTCCTGGCAGATTAAAACTGTGTGCCCGACCGAGACTCGAACTCGGGACCTTTGCCTTTCGCAGGCAAGTGCTCTACCAACTGAGCTACCGAAGCACGACTCACGCCCGGTACTCACAGCTTTACTTCTGCCAGTACCTCGTCTCCTACCTTCCAAACTTTACAGAAGCTCTCCTGCGAACCTTGCAGAACTAGCACTCCTGAAAGAAAGGATATTGCGGAGACATGGCTTAGCCACAGCCTGGGGGATGTTTCCAGAATGAGATTTTCACTCTGCAGCGGAGTGTGCGCTGATATGAAACTTCCTGGCAGATTAAAACTGTGTGCCCGACCGAGACTCGAACTCGGGACCTTTGCCTTTCGCGGGCAAGTGCTCTACCAACTGAGCTACCGAAGCACGACTCACGCCCGGTACTCACAGCTTTACTTCTGCCAGTACCTCGTCTCCTACCTTCCAAACTTTACAGAAGCTCTCCTGCGAACCTTGCAGAACTAGCACTCCTGAAAGAAAGGATATTGCGGAGACATGGCTTAGCCACAGCCTGGGGGATGTTTCCAGAATGAGATTTTCACTCTGCAGCGGAGTGTGCGCTGATATGAAACTTCCTGGCAGATTAAAACTGTGTGCCCGACCGAGACTCGAACTCGGGACCTTTGCCTTTCGCAGGCAAGTGCTCTACCAACTGAGCTACCGAAGCACGACTCACGCCCGGTACTCACAGCTTTACTTCTGCCAGTACCTCGTCTCCTACCTTCCAAACTTTACAGAAGCTCTCCTGCGAACCTTGCAGAACTAGCACTCCTGAAAGAAAGGATATTGCGGAGACATGGCTTAGCCACAGCCTGGGGGATGTTTCCAGAATGAGATTTTCACTCTGCAGCGGAGTGTGCGCTGATATGAAACTTCCTGGCAGATTAAAACTGTGTGCCCGACCGAGACTCGAACTCGGGACCTTTGCCTTTCGCGGGCAAGTGCTCTACCAACTGAGCTACCGAAGCACGACTCACGCCCGGTACTCACAGCTTTACTTCTGCCAGTACCTCGTCTCCTACCTTCCAAACTTTACAGAAGCTCTCCTGCGAACCTTGCAGAACTAGCACTCCTGAAAGAAAGGATATTGCGGAGACATGGCTTAGCCACAGCCTGGGGGATGTTTCCAGAATGAGATTTTCACTCTGCAGCGGAGTGTGCGCTGATATGAAACTTCCTGGCAGATTAAAACTGTGTGCCCGACCGAGACTCGAACTCGGGACCTTTGCCTTTCGCAGGCAAGTGCTCTACCAACTGAGCTACCGAAGCACGACTCACGCCCGGTACTCACAGCTTTACTTCTGCCAGTACCTCGTCTCCTACCTTCCAAACTTTACAGAAGCTCTCCTGCGAACCTTGCAGAACTAGCACTCCTGAAAGAAAGGATATTGCGGAGACATGGCTTAGCCACAGCCTGGGGGATGTTTCCAGAATGAGATTTTCACTCTGCAGCGGAGTGTGCGCTGATATGAAACTTCCTGGCAGATTAAAACTGTGTGCCCGACCGAGACTCGAACTCGGGACCTTTGCCTTTCGCGGGCAAGTGCTCTACCAACTGAGCTACCGAAGCACGACTCACGCCCGGTACTCACAGCTTTACTTCTGCCAGTACCTCGTCTCCTACCTTCCAAACTTTACAGAAGCTCTCCTGCGAACCTTGCAGAACTAGCACTCCTGAAAGAAAGGATATTGCGGAGACATGGCTTAGCCACAGCCTGGGGGATGTTTCCAGAATGAGATTTTCACTCTGCAGCGGAGTGTGCGCTGATATGAAACTTCCTGGCAGATTAAAACTGTGTGCCCGACCGAGACTCGAACTCGGGACCTTTGCCTTTCGCAGGCAAGTGCTCTACCAACTGAGCTACCGAAGCACGACTCACGCCCGGTACTCACAGCTTTACTTCTGCCAGTACCTCGTCTCCTACCTTCCAAACTTTACAGAAGCTCTCCTGCGAACCTTGCAGAACTAGCACTCCTGAAAGAAAGGATATTGCGGAGACATGGCTTAGCCACAGCCTGGGGGATGTTTCCAGAATGAGATTTTCACTCTGCAGCGGAGTGTGCGCTGATATGAAACTTCCTGGCAGATTAAAACTGTGTGCCCGACCGAGACTCGAACTCGGGACCTTTGCCTTTCGCGGGCAAGTGCTCTACCAACTGAGCTACCGAAGCACGACTCACGCCCGGTACTCACAGCTTTACTTCTGCCAGTACCTCGTCTCCTACCTTCCAAACTTTACAGAAGCTCTCCTGCGAACCTTGCAGAACTAGCACTCCTGAAAGAAAGGATATTGCGGAGACATGGCTTAGCCACAGCCTGGGGGATGTTTCCAGAATGAGATTTTCACTCTGCAGCGGAGTGTGCGCTGATATGAAACTTCCTGGCAGATTAAAACTGTGTGCCCGACCGAGACTCGAACTCGGGACCTTTGCCTTTCGCAGGCAAGTGCTCTACCAACTGAGCTACCGAAGCACGACTCACGCCCGGTACTCACAGCTTTACTTCTGCCAGTACCTCGTCTCCTACCTTCCAAACTTTACAGAAGCTCTCCTGCGAACCTTGCAGAACTAGCACTCCTGAAAGAAAGGATATTGCGGAGACATGGCTTAGCCACAGCCTGGGGGATGTTTCCAGAATGAGATTTTCACTCTGCAGCGGAGTGTGCGCTGATATGAAACTTCCTGGCAGATTAAAACTGTGTGCCCGACCGAGACTCGAACTCGGGACCTTTGCCTTTCGCGGGCAAGTGCTCTACCAACTGAGCTACCGAAGCACGACTCACGCCCGGTACTCACAGCTTTACTTCTGCCAGTACCTCGTCTCCTACCTTCCAAACTTTACAGAAGCTCTCCTGCGAACCTTGCAGAACTAGCACTCCTGAAAGAAAGGATATTGCGGAGACATGGCTTAGCCACAGCCTGGGGGATGTTTCCAGAATGAGATTTTCACTCTGCAGCGGAGTGTGCGCTGATATGAAACTTCCTGGCAGATTAAAACTGTGTGCCCGACCGAGACTCGAACTCGGGACCTTTGCCTTTCGCAGGCAAGTGCTCTACCAACTGAGCTACCGAAGCACGACTCACGCCCGGTACTCACAGCTTTACTTCTGCCAGTACCTCGTCTCCTACCTTCCAAACTTTACAGAAGCTCTCCTGCGAACCTTGCAGAACTAGCACTCCTGAAAGAAAGGATATTGCGGAGACATGGCTTAGCCACAGCCTGGGGGATGTTTCCAGAATGAGATTTTCACTCTGCAGCGGAGTGTGCGCTGATATGAAACTTCCTGGCAGATTAAAGCCATGTCTCCGCAATATCCTTTCTTTCAGGAGTGCTAGTTCTGCAAGGTTCGCAGGAGAGCTTCTGTAAAGTTTGGAAGGTAGGAGACGAGGTACTGGCAGAAGTAAAGCTGTGAGTACCGGGCGTGAGTCGTGCTTCGGTAGCTCAGTTGGTAGAGCACTTGCCTGCGAAAGGCAAAGGTCCCGAGTTCGAGTCTCGGTCGGGCACACAGTTTTAATCTGCCAGGAAGTTTCATATCAGCGCACACTCCGCTGCAGAGTGAAAATCTCATTCTGGAAACATCCCCCAGGCTGTGGCTAAGCCATGTCTCCGCAATATCCTTTCTTTCAGGAGTGCTAGTTCTGCAAGGTTCGCAGGAGAGCTTCTGTAAAGTTTGGAAGGTAGGAGACGAGGTACTGGCAGAAGTAAAGCTGTGAGTACCGGGCGTGAGTCGTGCTTCGGTAGCTCAGTTGGTAGAGCACTTGCCCGCGAAAGGCAAAGGTCCCGAGTTCGAGTCTCGGTCGGGCACACAGTTTTAATCTGCCAGGAAGTTTCATATCAGCGCACACTCCGCTGCAGAGTGAAAATCTCATTCTGGAAACATCCCCCAGGCTGTGGCTAAGCCATGTCTCCGCAATATCCTTTCTTTCAGGAGTGCTAGTTCTGCAAGGTTCGCAGGAGAGCTTCTGTAAAGTTTGGAAGGTAGGAGACGAGGTACTGGCAGAAGTAAAGCTGTGAGTACCGGGCGTGAGTCGTGCTTCGGTAGCTCAGTTGGTAGAGCACTTGCCTGCGAAAGGCAAAGGTCCCGAGTTCGAGTCTCGGTCGGGCACACAGTTTTAATCTGCCAGGAAGTTTCATATCAGCGCACACTCCGCTGCAGAGTGAAAATCTCATTCTGGAAACATCCCCCAGGCTGTGGCTAAGCCATGTCTCCGCAATATCCTTTCTTTCAGGAGTGCTAGTTCTGCAAGGTTCGCAGGAGAGCTTCTGTAAAGTTTGGAAGGTAGGAGACGAGGTACTGGCAGAAGTAAAGCTGTGAGTACCGGGCGTGAGTCGTGCTTCGGTAGCTCAGTTGGTAGAGCACTTGCCCGCGAAAGGCAAAGGTCCCGAGTTCGAGTCTCGGTCGGGCACACAGTTTTAATCTGCCAGGAAGTTTCATATCAGCGCACACTCCGCTGCAGAGTGAAAATCTCATTCTGGAAACATCCCCCAGGCTGTGGCTAAGCCATGTCTCCGCAATATCCTTTCTTTCAGGAGTGCTAGTTCTGCAAGGTTCGCAGGAGAGCTTCTGTAAAGTTTGGAAGGTAGGAGACGAGGTACTGGCAGAAGTAAAGCTGTGAGTACCGGGCGTGAGTCGTGCTTCGGTAGCTCAGTTGGTAGAGCACTTGCCTGCGAAAGGCAAAGGTCCCGAGTTCGAGTCTCGGTCGGGCACACAGTTTTAATCTGCCAGGAAGTTTCATATCAGCGCACACTCCGCTGCAGAGTGAAAATCTCATTCTGGAAACATCCCCCAGGCTGTGGCTAAGCCATGTCTCCGCAATATCCTTTCTTTCAGGAGTGCTAGTTCTGCAAGGTTCGCAGGAGAGCTTCTGTAAAGTTTGGAAGGTAGGAGACGAGGTACTGGCAGAAGTAAAGCTGTGAGTACCGGGCGTGAGTCGTGCTTCGGTAGCTCAGTTGGTAGAGCACTTGCCCGCGAAAGGCAAAGGTCCCGAGTTCGAGTCTCGGTCGGGCACACAGTTTTAATCTGCCAGGAAGTTTCATATCAGCGCACACTCCGCTGCAGAGTGAAAATCTCATTCTGGAAACATCCCCCAGGCTGTGGCTAAGCCATGTCTCCGCAATATCCTTTCTTTCAGGAGTGCTAGTTCTGCAAGGTTCGCAGGAGAGCTTCTGTAAAGTTTGGAAGGTAGGAGACGAGGTACTGGCAGAAGTAAAGCTGTGAGTACCGGGCGTGAGTCGTGCTTCGGTAGCTCAGTTGGTAGAGCACTTGCCTGCGAAAGGCAAAGGTCCCGAGTTCGAGTCTCGGTCGGGCACACAGTTTTAATCTGCCAGGAAGTTTCATATCAGCGCACACTCCGCTGCAGAGTGAAAATCTCATTCTGGAAACATCCCCCAGGCTGTGGCTAAGCCATGTCTCCGCAATATCCTTTCTTTCAGGAGTGCTAGTTCTGCAAGGTTCGCAGGAGAGCTTCTGTAAAGTTTGGAAGGTAGGAGACGAGGTACTGGCAGAAGTAAAGCTGTGAGTACCGGGCGTGAGTCGTGCTTCGGTAGCTCAGTTGGTAGAGCACTTGCCCGCGAAAGGCAAAGGTCCCGAGTTCGAGTCTCGGTCGGGCACACAGTTTTAATCTGCCAGGAAGTTTCATATCAGCGCACACTCCGCTGCAGAGTGAAAATCTCATTCTGGAAACATCCCCCAGGCTGTGGCTAAGCCATGTCTCCGCAATATCCTTTCTTTCAGGAGTGCTAGTTCTGCAAGGTTCGCAGGAGAGCTTCTGTAAAGTTTGGAAGGTAGGAGACGAGGTACTGGCAGAAGTAAAGCTGTGAGTACCGGGCGTGAGTCGTGCTTCGGTAGCTCAGTTGGTAGAGCACTTGCCTGCGAAAGGCAAAGGTCCCGAGTTCGAGTCTCGGTCGGGCACACAGTTTTAATCTGCCAGGAAGTTTCATATCAGCGCACACTCCGCTGCAGAGTGAAAATCTCATTCTGGAAACATCCCCCAGGCTGTGGCTAAGCCATGTCTCCGCAATATCCTTTCTTTCAGGAGTGCTAGTTCTGCAAGGTTCGCAGGAGAGCTTCTGTAAAGTTTGGAAGGTAGGAGACGAGGTACTGGCAGAAGTAAAGCTGTGAGTACCGGGCGTGAGTCGTGTTTCGGTAGCTCAGTTGGTAGAGCACTTGCCCGCGAAAGGCAAAGGTCCCGAGTTCGAGTCTCGGTCGGGCACACAGTTTTAATCTGCCAGGAAGTTTCATATCAGCGCACACTCCGCTGCAGAGTGAAAATCTCATTCTGGAAACATCCCCCAGGCTGTGGCTAAGCCATGTCTCCGCAATATCCTTTCTTTCAGGAGTGCTAGTTCTGCAAGGTTCGCAGGAGAGCTTCTGTAAAGTTTGGAAGGTAGGAGACGAGGTACTGGCAGAAGTAAAGCTGTGAGTACCGGGCGTGAGTCGTGCTTCGGTAGCTCAGTTGGTAGAGCACTTGCCTGCGAAAGGCAAAGGTCCCGAGTTCGAGTCTCGGTCGGGCACACAGTTTTAATCTGCCAGGAAGTTTCATATCAGCGCACACTCCGCTGCAGAGTGAAAATCTCATTCTGGAAACATCCCCCAGGCTGTGGCTAAGCCATGTCTCCGCAATATCCTTTCTTTCAGGAGTGCTAGTTCTGCAAGGTTCGCAGGAGAGCTTCTGTAAAGTTTGGAAGGTAGGAGACGAGGTACTGGCAGAAGTAAAGCTGTGAGTACCGGGCGTGAGTCGTGCTTCGGTAGCTCAGTTGGTAGAGCACTTGCCCGCGAAAGGCAAAGGTCCCGAGTTCGAGTCTCGGTCGGGCACACAGTTTTAATCTGCCAGGAAGTTTCATATCAGCGCACACTCCGCTGCAGAGTGAAAATCTCATTCTGGAAACATCCCCCAGGCTGTGGCTAAGCCATGTCTCCGCAATATCCTTTCTTTCAGGAGTGCTAGTTCTGCAAGGTTCGCAGGAGAGCTTCTGTAAAGTTTGGAAGGTAGGAGACGAGGTACTGGCAGAAGTAAAGCTGTGAGTACCGGGCGTGAGTCGTGCTTCGGTAGCTCAGTTGGTAGAGCACTTGCCTGCGAAAGGCAAAGGTCCCGAGTTCGAGTCTCGGTCGGGCACACAGTTTTAATCTGCCAGGAAGTTTCATATCAGCGCACACTCCGCTGCAGAGTGAAAATCTCATTCTGGAAACATCCCCCAGGCTGTGGCTAAGCCATGTCTCCGCAATATCCTTTCTTTCAGGAGTGCTAGTTCTGCAAGGTTCGCAGGAGAGCTTCTGTAAAGTTTGGAAGGTAGGAGACGAGGTACTGGCAGAAGTAAAGCTGTGAGTACCGGGCGTGAGTCGTGCTTCGGTAGCTCAGTTGGTAGAGCACTTGCCCGCGAAAGGCAAAGGTCCCGAGTTCGAGTCTCGGTCGGGCACACAGTTTTAATCTGCCAGGAAGTTTCATATCAGCGCACACTCCGCTGCAGAGTGAAAATCTCATTCTGGAAACATCCCCCAGGCTGTGGCTAAGCCATGTCTCCGCAATATCCTTTCTTTCAGGAGTGCTAGTTCTGCAAGGTTCGCAGGAGAGCTTCTGTAAAGTTTGGAAGGTAGGAGACGAGGTACTGGCAGAAGTAAAGCTGTGAGTACCGGGCGTGAGTCGTGCTTCGGTAGCTCAGTTGGTAGAGCACTTGCCTGCGAAAGGCAAAGGTCCCGAGTTCGAGTCTCGGTCGGGCACACAGTTTTAATCTGCCAGGAAGTTTCATATCAGCGCACACTCCGCTGCAGAGTGAAAATCTCATTCTGGAAACATCCCCCAGGCTGTGGCTAAGCCATGTCTCCGCAATATCCTTTCTTTCAGGAGTGCTAGTTCTGCAAGGTTCGCAGGAGAGCTTCTGTAAAGTTTGGAAGGTAGGAGACGAGGTACTGGCAGAAGTAAAGCTGTGAGTACCGGGCGTGAGTCGTGCTTCGGTAGCTCAGTTGGTAGAGCACTTGCCCGCGAAAGGCAAAGGTCCCGAGTTCGAGTCTCGGTCGGGCACACAGTTTTAATCTGCCAGGAAGTTTCATATCAGCGCACACTCCGCTGCAGAGTGAAAATCTCATTCTGGAAACATCCCCCAGGCTGTGGCTAAGCCATGTCTCCGCAATATCCTTTCTTTCAGGAGTGCTAGTTCTGCAAGGTTCGCAGGAGAGCTTCTGTAAAGTTTGGAAGGTAGGAGACGAGGTACTGGCAGAAGTAAAGCTGTGAGTACCGGGCGTGAGTCGTGCTTCGGTAGCTCAGTTGGTAGAGCACTTGCCTGCGAAAGGCAAAGGTCCCGAGTTCGAGTCTCGGTCGGGCACACAGTTTTAATCTGCCAGGAAGTTTCATATCAGCGCACACTCCGCTGCAGAGTGAAAATCTCATTCTGGAAACATCCCCCAGGCTGTGGCTAAGCCATGTCTCCGCAATATCCTTTCTTTCAGGAGTGCTAGTTCTGCAAGGTTCGCAGGAGAGCTTCTGTAAAGTTTGGAAGGTAGGAGACGAGGTACTGGCAGAAGTAAAGCTGTGAGTACCGGGCGTGAGTCGTGCTTCGGTAGCTCAGTTGGTAGAGCACTTGCCCGCGAAAGGCAAAGGTCCCGAGTTCGAGTCTCGGTCGGGCACACAGTTTTAATCTGCCAGGAAGTTTCATATCAGCGCACACTCCGCTGCAGAGTGAAAATCTCATTCTGGAAACATCCCCCAGGCTGTGGCTAAGCCATGTCTCCGCAATATCCTTTCTTTCAGGAGTGCTAGTTCTGCAAGGTTCGCAGGAGAGCTTCTGTAAAGTTTGGAAGGTAGGAGACGAGGTACTGGCAGAAGTAAAGCTGTGAGTACCGGGCGTGAGTCGTGCTTCGGTAGCTCAGTTGGTAGAGCACTTGCCTGCGAAAGGCAAAGGTCCCGAGTTCGAGTCTCGGTCGGGCACACAGTTTTAATCTGCCAGGAAGTTTCATATCAGCGCACACTCCGCTGCAGAGTGAAAATCTCATTCTGGAAACATCCCCCAGGCTGTGGCTAAGCCATGTCTCCGCAATATCCTTTCTTTCAGGAGTGCTAGTTCTGCAAGGTTCGCAGGAGAGCTTCTGTAAAGTTTGGAAGGTAGGAGACGAGGTACTGGCAGAAGTAAAGCTGTGAGTACCGGGCGTGAGTCGTGTTTCGGTAGCTCAGTTGGTAGAGCACTTGCCCGCGAAAGGCAAAGGTCCCGAGTTCGAGTCTCGGTCGGGCACACAGTTTTAATCTGCCAGGAAGTTTCATATCAGCGCACACTCCGCTGCAGAGTGAAAATCTCATTCTGGAAACATCCCCCAGGCTGTGGCTAAGCCATGTCTCCGCAATATCCTTTCTTTCAGGAGTGCTAGTTCTGCAAGGTTCGCAGGAGAGCTTCTGTAAAGTTTGGAAGGTAGGAGACGAGGTACTGGCAGAAGTAAAGCTGTGAGTACCGGGCGTGAGTCGTGCTTCGGTAGCTCAGTTGGTAGAGCACTTGCCTGCGAAAGGCAAAGGTCCCGAGTTCGAGTCTCGGTCGGGCACACAGTTTTAATCTGCCAGGAAGTTTCATATCAGCGCACACTCCGCTGCAGAGTGAAAATCTCATTCTGGAAACATCCCCCAGGCTGTGGCTAAGCCATGTCTCCGCAATATCCTTTCTTTCAGGAGTGCTAGTTCTGCAAGGTTCGCAGGAGAGCTTCTGTAAAGTTTGGAAGGTAGGAGACGAGGTACTGGCAGAAGTAAAGCTGTGAGTACCGGGCGTGAGTCGTGCTTCGGTAGCTCAGTTGGTAGAGCACTTGCCCGCGAAAGGCAAAGGTCCCGAGTTCGAGTCTCGGTCGGGCACACAGTTTTAATCTGCCAGGAAGTTTCATATCAGCGCACACTCCGCTGCAGAGTGAAAATCTCATTCTGGAAACATCCCCCAGGCTGTGGCTAAGCCATGTCTCCGCAATATCCTTTCTTTCAGGAGTGCTAGTTCTGCAAGGTTCGCAGGAGAGCTTCTGTAAAGTTTGGAAGGTAGGAGACGAGGTACTGGCAGAAGTAAAGCTGTGAGTACCGGGCGTGAGTCGTGCTTCGGTAGCTCAGTTGGTAGAGCACTTGCCTGCGAAAGGCAAAGGTCCCGAGTTCGAGTCTCGGTCGGGCACACAGTTTTAATCTGCCAGGAAGTTTCATATCAGCGCACACTCCGCTGCAGAGTGAAAATCTCATTCTGGAAACATCCCCCAGGCTGTGGCTAAGCCATGTCTCCGCAATATCCTTTCTTTCAGGAGTGCTAGTTCTGCAAGGTTCGCAGGAGAGCTTCTGTAAAGTTTGGAAGGTAGGAGACGAGGTACTGGCAGAAGTAAAGCTGTGAGTACCGGGCGTGAGTCGTGCTTCGGTAGCTCAGTTGGTAGAGCACTTGCCCGCGAAAGGCAAAGGTCCCGAGTTCGAGTCTCGGTCGGGCACACAGTTTTAATCTGCCAGGAAGTTTCATATCAGCGCACACTCCGCTGCAGAGTGAAAATCTCATTCTGGAAACATCCCCCAGGCTGTGGCTAAGCCATGTCTCCGCAATATCCTTTCTTTCAGGAGTGCTAGTTCTGCAAGGTTCGCAGGAGAGCTTCTGTAAAGTTTGGAAGGTAGGAGACGAGGTACTGGCAGAAGTAAAGCTGTGAGTACCGGGCGTGAGTCGTGCTTCGGTAGCTCAGTTGGTAGAGCACTTGCCTGCGAAAGGCAAAGGTCCCGAGTTCGAGTCTCGGTCGGGCACACAGTTTTAATCTGCCAGGAAGTTTCATATCAGCGCACACTCCGCTGCAGAGTGAAAATCTCATTCTGGAAACATCCCCCAGGCTGTGGCTAAGCCATGTCTCCGCAATATCCTTTCTTTCAGGAGTGCTAGTTCTGCAAGGTTCGCAGGAGAGCTTCTGTAAAGTTTGGAAGGTAGGAGACGAGGTACTGGCAGAAGTAAAGCTGTGAGTACCGGGCGTGAGTCGTGCTTCGGTAGCTCAGTTGGTAGAGCACTTGCCCGCGAAAGGCAAAGGTCCCGAGTTCGAGTCTCGGTCGGGCACACAGTTTTAATCTGCCAGGAAGTTTCATATCAGCGCACACTCCGCTGCAGAGTGAAAATCTCATTCTGGAAACATCCCCCAGGCTGTGGCTAAGCCATGTCTCCGCAATATCCTTTCTTTCAGGAGTGCTAGTTCTGCAAGGTTCGCAGGAGAGCTTCTGTAAAGTTTGGAAGGTAGGAGACGAGGTACTGGCAGAAGTAAAGCTGTGAGTACCGGGCGTGAGTCGTGCTTCGGTAGCTCAGTTGGTAGAGCACTTGCCTGCGAAAGGCAAAGGTCCCGAGTTCGAGTCTCGGTCGGGCACACAGTTTTAATCTGCCAGGAAGTTTCATATCAGCGCACACTCCGCTGCAGAGTGAAAATCTCATTCTGGAAACATCCCCCAGGCTGTGGCTAAGCCATGTCTCCGCAATATCCTTTCTTTCAGGAGTGCTAGTTCTGCAAGGTTCGCAGGAGAGCTTCTGTAAAGTTTGGAAGGTAGGAGACGAGGTACTGGCAGAAGTAAAGCTGTGAGTACCGGGCGTGAGTCGTGCTTCGGTAGCTCAGTTGGTAGAGCACTTGCCCGCGAAAGGCAAAGGTCCCGAGTTCGAGTCTCGGTCGGGCACACAGTTTTAATCTGCCAGGAAGTTTCATATCAGCGCACACTCCGCTGCAGAGTGAAAATCTCATTCTGGAAACATCCCCCAGGCTGTGGCTAAGCCATGTCTCCGCAATATCCTTTCTTTCAGGAGTGCTAGTTCTGCAAGGTTCGCAGGAGAGCTTCTGTAAAGTTTGGAAGGTAGGAGACGAGGTACTGGCAGAAGTAAAGCTGTGAGTACCGGGCGTGAGTCGTGCTTCGGTAGCTCAGTTGGTAGAGCACTTGCCTGCGAAAGGCAAAGGTCCCGAGTTCGAGTCTCGGTCGGGCACACAGTTTTAATCTGCCAGGAAGTTTCATATCAGCGCACACTCCGCTGCAGAGTGAAAATCTCATTCTGGAAACATCCCCCAGGCTGTGGCTAAGCCATGTCTCCGCAATATCCTTTCTTTCAGGAGTGCTAGTTCTGCAAGGTTCGCAGGAGAGCTTCTGTAAAGTTTGGAAGGTAGGAGACGAGGTACTGGCAGAAGTATAGCTGTGAGTACCGGGCGTGAGTCGTGCTTCGGTAGCTCAGTTGGTAGAGCACTTGCCCGCGAAAGGCAAAGGTCCCGAGTTCGAGTCTCGGTCGGGCACACAGTTTTAATCTGCCAGGAAGTTTCATATCAGCGCACACTCCGCTGCAGAGTGAAAATCTCATTCTGGAAACATCCCCCAGGCTGTGGCTAAGCCATGTCTCCGCAATATCCTTTCTTTCAGGAGTGCTAGTTCTGCAAGGTTCGCAGGAGAGCTTCTGTAAAGTTTGGAAGGTAGGAGACGAGGTACTGGCAGAAGTAAAGCTGTGAGTACCGGGCGTGAGTCGTGCTTCGGTAGCTCAGTTGGTAGAGCACTTGCCTGCGAAAGGCAAAGGTCCCGAGTTCGAGTCTCGGTCGGGCACACAGTTTTAATCTGCCAGGAAGTTTCATATCAGCGCACACTCCGCTGCAGAGTGAAAATCTCATTCTGGAAACATCCCCCAGGCTGTGGCTAAGCCATGTCTCCGCAATATCCTTTCTTTCAGGAGTGCTAGTTCTGCAAGGTTCGCAGGAGAGCTTCTGTAAAGTTTGGAAGGTAGGAGACGAGGTACTGGCAGAAGTAAAGCTGTGAGTACCGGGCGTGAGTCGTGCTTCGGTAGCTCAGTTGGTAGAGCACTTGCCCGCGAAAGGCAAAGGTCCCGAGTTCGAGTCTCGGTCGGGCACACAGTTTTAATCTGCCAGGAAGTTTCATATCAGCGCACACTCCGCTGCAGAGTGAAAATCTCATTCTGGAAACATCCCCCAGGCTGTGGCTAAGCCATGTCTCCGCAATATCCTTTCTTTCAGGAGTGCTAGTTCTGCAAGGTTCGCAGGAGAGCTTCTGTAAAGTTTGGAAGGTAGGAGACGAGGTACTGGCAGAAGTAAAGCTGTGAGTACCGGGCGTGAGTCGTGCTTCGGTAGCTCAGTTGGTAGAGCACTTGCCTGCGAAAGGCAAAGGTCCCGAGTTCGAGTCTCGGTCGGGCACACAGTTTTAATCTGCCAGGAAGTTTCATATCAGCGCACACTCCGCTGCAGAGTGAAAATCTCATTCTGGAAACATCCCCCAGGCTGTGGCTAAGCCATGTCTCCGCAATATCCTTTCTTTCAGGAGTGCTAGTTCTGCAAGGTTCGCAGGAGAGCTTCTGTAAAGTTTGGAAGGTAGGAGACGAGGTACTGGCAGAAGTAAAGCTGTGAGTACCGGGCGTGAGTCGTGCTTCGGTAGCTCGGTTGGTAGAGCACTTGCCCGCGAAAGGCAAAGGTCCCGAGTTCGAGTCTCGGTCGGGCACACAGTTTTAATCTGCCAGGAAGTTTCATATCAGCGCACACTCCGCTGCAGAGTGAAAATCTCATTCTGGAAACATCCCCCAGGCTGTGGCTAAGCCATGTCTCCGCAATATCCTTTCTTTCAGGAGTGCTAGTTCTGCAAGGTTCGCAGGAGAGCTTCTGTAAAGTTTGGAAGGTAGGAGACGAGGTACTGGCAGAAGTAAAGCTGTGAGTACCGGGCGTGAGTCGTGCTTCGGTAGCTCAGTTGGTAGAGCACTTGCCTGCGAAAGGCAAAGGTCCCGAGTTCGAGTCTCGGTCGGGCACACAGTTTTAATCTGCCAGGAAGTTTCATATCAGCGCACACTCCGCTGCAGAGTGAAAATCTCATTCTGGAAACATCCCCCAGGCTGTGGCTAAGCCATGTCTCCGCAATATCCTTTCTTTCAGGAGTGCTAGTTCTGCAAGGTTCGCAGGAGAGCTTCTGTAAAGTTTGGAAGGTAGGAGACGAGGTACTGGCAGAAGTAAAGCTGTGAGTACCGGGCGTGAGTCGTGCTTCGGTAGCTCAGTTGGTAGAGCACTTGCCCGCGAAAGGCAAAGGTCCCGAGTTCGAGTCTCGGTCGGGCACACAGTTTTAATCTGCCAGGAAGTTTCATATCAGCGCACACTCCGCTGCAGAGTGAAAATCTCATTCTGGAAACATCCCCCAGGCTGTGGCTAAGCCATGTCTCCGCAATATCCTTTCTTTCAGGAGTGCTAGTTCTGCAAGGTTCGCAGGAGAGCTTCTGTAAAGTTTGGAAGGTAG
This sequence comes from Schistocerca serialis cubense, assembly GCF_023864345.2. Classification (NCBI taxonomy): domain Eukaryota; kingdom Metazoa; phylum Arthropoda; class Insecta; order Orthoptera; family Acrididae; genus Schistocerca; species Schistocerca serialis. The sequence continues at coordinate 1,129,470,544 of NC_064639.1, forward strand.
GAGACGAGGTACTGGCAGAAGTAAAGCTGTGAGTACCGGGCGTGAGTCGTGCTTCGGTAGCTCAGTTGGTAGAGCACTTGCCTGCGAAAGGCAAAGGTCCCGAGTTCGAGTCTCGGTCGGGCACACAGTTTTAATCTGCCAGGAAGTTTCATATCAGCGCACACTCCGCTGCAGAGTGAAAATCTCATTCTGGAAACATCCCCCAGGCTGTGGCTAAGCCATGTCTCCGCAATATCCTTTCTTTCAGGAGTGCTAGTTCTGCAAGGTTCGCAGGAGAGCTTCTGTAAAGTTTGGAAGGTAGGAGACGAGGTACTGGCAGAAGTAAAGCTGTGAGTACCGGGCGTGAGTCGTGCTTCGGTAGCTCAGTTGGTAGAGCACTTGCCCGCGAAAGGCAAAGGTCCCGAGTTCGAGTCTCGGTCGGGCACACAGTTTTAATCTGCCAGGAAGTTTCATATCAGCGCACACTCCGCTGCAGAGTGAAAATCTCATTCTGGAAACATCCCCCAGGCTGTGGCTAAGCCATGTCTCCGCAATATCCTTTCTTTCAGGAGTGCTAGTTCTGCAAGGTTCGCAGGAGAGCTTCTGTAAAGTTTGGAAGGTAGGAGACGAGGTACTGGCAGAAGTAAAGCTGTGAGTACCGGGCGTGAGTCGTGCTTCGGTAGCTCAGTTGGTAGAGCACTTGCCTGCGAAAGGCAAAGGTCCCGAGTTCGAGTCTCGGTCGGGCACACAGTTTTAATCTGCCAGGAAGTTTCATATCAGCGCACACTCCGCTGCAGAGTGAAAATCTCATTCTGGAAACATCCCCCAGGCTGTGGCTAAGCCATGTCTCCGCAATATCCTTTCTTTCAGGAGTGCTAGTTCTGCAAGGTTCGCAGGAGAGCTTCTGTAAAGTTTGGAAGGTAGGAGACGAGGTACTGGCAGAAGTAAAGCTGTGAGTACCGGGCGTGAGTCGTGCTTCGGTAGCTCAGTTGGTAGAGCACTTGCCCGCGAAAGGCAAAGGTCCCGAGTTCGAGTCTCGGTCGGGCACACAGTTTTAATCTGCCAGGAAGTTTCATATCAGCGCACACTCCGCTGCAGAGTGAAAATCTCATTCTGGAAACATCCCCCAGGCTGTGGCTAAGCCATGTCTCCGCAATATCCTTTCTTTCAGGAGTGCTAGTTCTGCAAGGTTCGCAGGAGAGCTTCTGTAAAGTTTGGAAGGTAGGAGACGAGGTACTGGCAGAAGTAAAGCTGTGAGTACCGGGCGTGAGTCGTGCTTCGGTAGCTCAGTTGGTAGAGCACTTGCCTGCGAAAGGCAAAGGTCCCGAGTTCGAGTCTCGGTCGGGCACACAGTTTTAATCTGCCAGGAAGTTTCATATCAGCGCACACTCCGCTGCAGAGTGAAAATCTCATTCTGGAAACATCCCCCAGGCTGTGGCTAAGCCATGTCTCCGCAATATCCTTTCTTTCAGGAGTGCTAGTTCTGCAAGGTTCGCAGGAGAGCTTCTGTAAAGTTTGGAAGGTAGGAGACGAGGTACTGGCAGAAGTAAAGCTGTGAGTACCGGGCGTGAGTCGTGCTTCGGTAGCTCAGTTGGTAGAGCACTTGCCCGCGAAAGGCAAAGGTCCCGAGTTCGAGTCTCGGTCGGGCACACAGTTTTAATCTGCCAGGAAGTTTCATATCAGCGCACACTCCGCTGCAGAGTGAAAATCTCATTCTGGAAACATCCCCCAGGCTGTGGCTAAGCCATGTCTCCGCAATATCCTTTCTTTCAGGAGTGCTAGTTCTGCAAGGTTCGCAGGAGAGCTTCTGTAAAGTTTGGAAGGTAGGAGACGAGGTACTGGCAGAAGTAAAGCTGTGAGTACCGGGCGTGAGTCGTGCTTCGGTAGCTCAGTTGGTAGAGCACTTGCCTGCGAAAGGCAAAGGTCCCGAGTTCGAGTCTCGGTCGGGCACACAGTTTTAATCTGCCAGGAAGTTTCATATCAGCGCACACTCCGCTGCAGAGTGAAAATCTCATTCTGGAAACATCCCCCAGGCTGTGGCTAAGCCATGTCTCCGCAATATCCTTTCTTTCAGGAGTGCTAGTTCTGCAAGGTTCGCAGGAGAGCTTCTGTAAAGTTTGGAAGGTAGGAGACGAGGTACTGGCAGAAGTAAAGCTGTGAGTACCGGGCGTGAGTCGTGCTTCGGTAGCTCAGTTGGTAGAGCACTTGCCCGCGAAAGGCAAAGGTCCCGAGTTCGAGTCTCGGTCGGGCACACAGTTTTAATCTGCCAGGAAGTTTCATATCAGCGCACACTCCGCTGCAGAGTGAAAATCTCATTCTGGAAACATCCCCCAGGCTGTGGCTAAGCCATGTCTCCGCAATATCCTTTCTTTCAGGAGTGCTAGTTCTGCAAGGTTCGCAGGAGAGCTTCTGTAAAGTTTGGAAGGTAGGAGACGAGGTACTGGCAGAAGTAAAGCTGTGAGTACCGGGCGTGAGTCGTGCTTCGGTAGCTCAGTTGGTAGAGCACTTGCCTGCGAAAGGCTAAGGTCCCGAGTTCGAGTCTCGGTCGGGCACACAGTTTTAATCTGCCAGGAAGTTTCATATCAGCGCACACTCCGCTGCAGAGTGAAAATCTCATTCTGGAAACATCCCCCAGGCTGTGGCTAAGCCATGTCTCCGCAATATCCTTTCTTTCAGGAGTGCTAGTTCTGCAAGGTTCGCAGGAGAGCTTCTGTAAAGTTTGGAAGGTAGGAGACGAGGTACTGGCAGAAGTAAAGCTGTGAGTACCGGGCGTGAGTCGTGCTTCGGTAGCTCAGTTGGTAGAGCACTTGCCCGCGAAAGGCAAAGGTCCCGAGTTCGAGTCTCGGTCGGGCACACAGTTTTAATCTGCCAGGAAGTTTCATGGTAGGAGTGTTTCTACATCTGAAAGATGATGCATATTCAGATTTCGCACCTGCTGCGTAAGAGCTGCGCTAGTAGCGCCAGTATCAGCACGCAAATTACACTACTGGCCATTAAAGCTGCTACACCACGAAGATGACGTGCTATAGATGCAAAATTTAACCGACAGGAAGAAGATGCTGTGATATGCAAATGATAAGCTTTTCAGAGCATTCACATAAGGTTGACGCCGATGGCGACACCTACAACGTGCTGACATGAGGGAAGTTTCCAACCGATATCTCATACACAGCCAGCAGTTGACCGGCGTTGCCTGGTGAAACGATGTTGTGATGCCTCGTGTAAGGAGGAGACATGCGTACCATCACGTTTCCGACTTTGATAAAGGTCGGATTGTAGCCTATCGCGATTGCGGTTTATCGTATCGCGACATTGCTGCTCACGTTGGTCGAGATCCAATGACTGTTGGCAGAATATGGAATCGGTGGGTTCAGGAGGGTAATACGGAACGTCGTGCTGGATCCCAACGGCCTCGTATCACTAACAGTCGAGATGACAGGCATCTTATCCGCACGGCTGTAACGGATCGTGCAGCAACGTCTCGATCCCTGAGTCAACAAATGGGGACGTTTGCAAGACAACAACCATTTGCACGAACAATTCGACGACATTTGCAGCAGTATGGACTATCAGCTCGGAGATCAAGGCTGCGGTTAACCTGACGCTGCATCACAGACAGGAGCGCCTGCGGTGGTGTACTCAACGACGAACCTGAGTGCACGAATGGCAAAACGTCATTTTTTCGGATGAATCGAGGTTCAGTTTACAGCATCATGATGGTCGCATCCGTGTTTGGCGACATCGCGGTGAACGCACACTGGAAGCGTGTATTCGTCATCGCCATACTGGCGTATCAGCCGGCGTGATGGTATGGGGTGCCATTGGTTACACGTTTCGGTCACCTCTTGTTCGCACTGACGACACATTGAACAGTGGACGTTACATTTCAGATGTGTTACGACCCGTGGCTCTACCCTTCATTCGATCCCTGCGAAACCCTACATTTCAGCAGGATAATGCACGACCGCATGTTGCAGGTCCTGTACGGGCCTTTCTGGATACAGAAAATGTCCGACTGCTGCCCTGGCCAGCACATTCTCCAGATCTCTCACCAATTGAAAACGTCTGGTCAGTGGTGGCCGAGCAACTGGCTCGTCACAATACGCCAGTCACTACTCATGATGAACTGTGGTATAGTGTTGAAGCTGCATGGGCAGCTGTACCTGTACACGCCATCCAAGCTATGTTTGACTCAATGCCCAGGCGTATAAAGTCCGTTATTACGGCCAGAGGTGGTTGTTCTTCGTACTGGTTTCTCAGGATCTGTGCACCCAAATTGCGTGTAAATGTAATCGCATGTCAGTTCTAGTATAATATATTTGTCCAATGAATACCCGTTTATCATCTGCATTTCTTCTTGGTGTAGCAATTTTAATGGCCAGTAGTGTAGATTTCCTTTAAATACACCCTGTAACGGTGTTAGATTAGTTACATTTGAGACTGGACGTGGCGAGTTGGTGTTAGTCAAGAATGCTTTTAAGGCGACAAAGACGTCATTATCAACACCTCACTGAGTTTGAACGAGGTCGTGTAATTGAGCTACGAGAATTTGGATGTTCCCTCTGCGATACTGCAGAAAGACTTGGGGCGAATGTAAGCAGTGTACGCGATCGCTAATATCGGTGGTGACGAGAATGTACGGCTGCAAGACGACCGGGCTCCGGACATTACACGTAGGACTACCGAGAGGGAAGTCGACCGTGCTCGGCGTACGGCTCTGGCGCATCACACGGAGTCTGCAGCAGCAATCTGAGCAAAGTTGACTCCACAGTGACACAACGAACTGTTACAAAACGGTTACTTCAAAGACGGCTCCTAGCCAGGAGTCCCGCAGCGTGCATTGCGCTGACCTGAAACCGCCGCCATTTGTTGCTGCAGTGGTGTAGAGAGCTCACTGGAGGTCCAGGTGGAGGTCTGTTCTGTTTTCTGATGAAAGCTGGTTCTTCCGCGGTGCCAGTGATGGCCGTGTGTTGGTTAGAAAGAGCCCAGTTGTGGGCCTGCAACCAACCTTTCTGCGTGCTGGACACACTGACCTACACTTGGAGCTATGGTCTGGGATGCCATTTCATATGACAGCCGGAGCACTCTCCTGGTTATCGCAAGCATCCTGATTGCAAATCTGCACGTCAGTCTGGTGATTCGACCTGTTGTGCTGCCATTAATGAACAACATTCCAGGAAGTGTTTTCCAACACGATGACGCTCGCCCACGTACCGCTGTTGTAACTCAATATGCTCTACAGAGTGTTGCTAAGTTGGCTTGGCCTGCTCGATCAACAGATTTGTGTCCAATTGAGCACATGTGGGACATCGTTAGTCGATAACTCTGGCATCGTGTAGGACCAGCATTAACTGCTCCTGTAGTGACCGACCAAGTGCAACAAGCATGGACCTCCATTCAAAAAACCGACATCCGCTAAGTGTACAACACAATTCTTGCACATTTGCATGCTTGCACTCAATATTCTGACGGTTGTACTTTTTATTGATGCACCAATATTTGACATTTCCTACAGCTTATCTCGCGCTTACGTTAACCTGTGAACTTGCAAAGTTGATCTCTTAAATATTTTTCCTTACAAATGTATTCCCGAAATTTCCTTGCTCTGAATTAATTATTTTTTTGGTCTTGCGGTTTTTTCTGTCTGTGTATAAATGAGTATAGACCAGTATCTGCTCACAGAGTCAATAAGGTTCAAAATGGTTAAAATGGCTCTGAGCACTATGGGACTCAACTGCTGAGGTCATTAGTCCCCTAGAACTTAGAACTAGTTAAACCTAACTAACCTAAGGACATCACAAACATCCATGCCCGAGGCAGGATTCGAACCTGCGACCGTAGCGGTCTTGCGGTTCCAGACTGCAGCGCCTTTAACCGCACGGCCACTTCGGCCGGCAGTCAATAAGGGTAACGGGGCACTTTTCACATACGCAAAAGTTGAAAATAAACTTCTTCGTTCTTAAAAAAGTATATATACAGATCAGAGTCTCGATGGACATGCTTGTGATCCCCAATGAAGCTCAAAACTGGTTCAAATGGCTCTAAGCACTGTGGTACTTCACATGTGAGGTTATCAGCCCCTAGAGTTAGACCTACTTTAACCTGACTCACCTAAGGACATTACACACACCCATGACCGAGGCAGGATTCGAACCTGCGACCATAGCAGCAGCGCGGTTCCGGACTGAAGGGCCTAGAACCGCTCGGCCACAACGGCCGGCCCTAATGAAGCATTCCCGTCTTAAACTTATGACTGTGTACAGACTTCAATGGAAATCTTTCAGCTATTTATAACACATTTACATTTGTTGTTGATTCTCTTGCTAAATAAGAAAAACTGCGCAGCGCGGTGTAGCTGCGCGGTCTTGGGCACCTTGACATGGTTCGGGCGGCTCGTCCCATCGGAAGTTCGAGTCCTCCCTTGGGCACGGATGTGTGCTCTGTCCTTAACGTAAGTTAGTTTAAGTTAGAGTAATTAGTGTGTAAGCCTAGGAACCGATGACCTCAGCAGTTTTGTCCCATAGAACCTTACCACAAAAATTTCAAAAAAAAAAAAGAAAAATTGTGTTAAACTTTGTGGATATTTCTGCGTAGATTTCATAAAAGATTCCTCCAAAATTATCGGCTTGAAACACTGTTTCACTGTTTCAACGATTTCAATAGTGAATGTTGTCAGTAAACTATCTTAAGATGATTGAAAAGTGGTTGAAACAAGCAATACAGTATAATTCTTCTCTGAGATGTATCCATATAAAACGATTAGACACACAGGAGGCAATGTCTCAAGAATAAGATACAAGCGATATATTGAAATGATATAAGTAAAGAAAAACGTTATGATGTGAAATACATTTTATAGTAAATCTGTCATTATTAAAAAGCAGCTTCTTAGTAAGTTGTTCGGAAATGCCATTAAAAAGAAGTAAAAATCCACTAAAAATATTGTTGCTATAAAATAGAATTTTTAAGAATAAGGACGAAAGTAATTTTGACATGACGTGTCATTGCCAATTAACAAAGCTCGAGGAAACTTCGACTACGCACAAAAAGAACTGCTATAGAATAATAAGCAGGTAACTGAAAGAAATACGCAATGAGACGAACAGAATGGCGCTTTTATTGAACGATAATAATTACACTGAAGTCACCGCGATTTATATTGGTCACTTGGGCATCACAAAAGAGAGGACATGGTTCTTAATAGGATGTGTGTCCGCCCCGATAGCTGAATGGTCAGCGTGACGGAGTGCCGTCCTGAAAGGCCCGGGTGTTGTGTTGTCTTCATCATCATTTCATCCCCATCCGGCGCGCAGGTCGCCCAGTATGTAATAAGACCTGCGCCAAGGCGGCCGGACCTGCCCCACAAGGGGCCTCCCGGCCAATGACGCCAAACGCTCATTTCCATGTCATAGGTTGTGTGATCACCACAGACGGCAGTGCGTGCTCTGCAACGTTTTCCCGTGCAAGCCACAAGGTTGGTAAGCATTTCTTGCGGTAGGGCGTTCCATTCCTCCACAACAACCGGATGGTTATGTGGACATGGTGCAGTACGTCTCCTCAAGGCCCCCAGCACGTGCTCGATGGTATATGAATCGGGGGAACGGGCAGAGATCGTGCACCTGCTCCTTTCGATACGGTCACGCGTTGTGATCCATAAAAATGACGTCACGGCCGAATGCGTCCATGGAGTGACGCACATGGGGAAGGAGTACAGTGTCACAGTGACGCTGCAGGGTGAGTGTACAGTGTTCAAAAACCTGGAGGTCAGTAGACCAGTGTAACATTACGCCTCCCCACGGCATAGTACTGTACCATCAAAATGATCGCGTACGACGGTGTTTCTGGGAGTATTGCGTGTTCCCAGCTCTCGCCATACGAGAGTATGTAGCGCATTCGGGAATTACGTCGAACAGGATCTTTTTGGTGGTCCGTATGCTACGGTGTAGGAAGGCATAATGTTGCGTCGGTGTACTGCCCTCCAGATCCTTGAACTCGGCACACTCTCCTGCCAACGTTACTGTGACGCTGTTATTCACCCCCACGTGCGTCTTTTTAGGGGCTCGTTGGGCTCTGACTTCATTTTTATGGATGACAATGCGCGACCACGTCGAACACCGCAGGTGGAAGAGCTCTTGGAACGAGAAGATATTCGGCGAATGGACTGACCTGCCCGTTCCCCCGATTCAAATCACATCGAGCACGTGTGGAGTGAGTTGGGACGACGTAACACAGCACGTTCATATGCACCAACGAACATTCAGTAGTTGTTTAACCGCTCTGGCGTAGTAATGAGACACTGTAGCACAAGAACTCCTTACCAATGCTGCGGTCAGCATGAGAACACGTTGCAGAACATGTGTTGCTCACCGTGGTGATTACACGCCCTATTAAGAATCTGTCCCGGCTTTTGTAATGCCCAAGGATCCAACACAAATCGGGCAGACTTCAGCGTAAATAGCTTCTGCACTGCAGCAGCTTTTTCTGTGGATGGGCCAAAATTCATCGAGATCTGTGTGTCTGTGTGCGTGTGTGTGTGTGTGTGTGTGTGTCTGATATCTTATGGGACTTAACTACTAAGGTCATCAGTCCCTAAGCTTACACACTACTTAACCTAAATTATCCTAAGGACAAACACACACACTCATGCCCGAGGGAGGACTCGAACCTCCGCCGGGACCAGCTGCACAGTCCATGACTGCAGTGCCTTAGACCGCTCGGCTAATCCCGCGCGGCTCATCGAGATATGTTACTTGGCATGACACATCATGCGAATGTTACTTTCGTCCTTATATTGTGCACACCAGTGTACATGTACATCAGGAAAAATATTAATAATTCTTATAATTCAGTTAAATATATATGGAATATAATGAAATGAGAGCCAGGACAACTCCTTAGTGCACTACATGGTTTCGCAGTTACGTATAATAAGTATATCGATAATTGTAATTATTTTTAATTATAATTTTCTATATGTAGTTCAGTTGAAGCAAGGGGATGCACTGTTAACGTCGTACTACAAAGGAATAAGCAACAGGAGTAACACTGACACCCTGTAGTGTAATTAAAAGAACTGTAAAAAGTTCGCAAAAGCACAGTTTCATGTATTAATTGAATATTTACGTAATTCTGGAGAATTTCATAGCTTAATAAGAAATTTTATTGGCGACATTGTAACAGACAATTTTCCCATACAGATTAAAATAAGCAACTGCTCAACATCTTTGTAAGGAATGTGACAGGAAAGTTCCAAATAATTATCATCCTAATACTTTACTTAAATTCTTAATGATTAATGAGTTATTTTCGTAAAATAATTCATTTAGTACCTCACAGCTTGTTTCAAAAGGCCTGTTTTCTTTGGGATGTCATATAGCGATGATGTTTGATACGGCAGCCACAACTATCAAATTTCGAAGACGCCACCCTTAACTCGGTACCGAAATAAATCGAAGTTGAAAGTTTGTGCCGCTCTGGGACTGGAACTCGAATCTCTCGCTTAATGCGAGAGGTTGCTTTATGTCCCCTCTGCCATCAACACATACTTTCCATCTGACTCAGATTCTCAACTTGTCACACGCTAGTAGCGTCCACTATCCACTAGCGTGTGACAAGGGGAGAATTTGAGGTGGACAGGTACCGTGCCCAGGTGACCAACCACCAGTGTAAAGAGGGAGGTGCAGGTTCGACACCCAGTACAACACAAATATTCAACTTGTACCATCGAATTATTTCGATTCCTGTTTGTGGCTTGTGTCGGTCTTTCCTTCGAAATTTATGTAATTATTCAATAAATAAGACAAGCACTTTTTGTTATTTGCCAAAAGCATTTGATTATGTAAATCACTAATCTATCTTCAAAAATCTTAAATTTTATGAATTTATTCATATTACATGAAACTGGCTTTTATAACAGTTAACAGAAGAATGTTGTCTTGTGACAGCCAGAGCGAGAGCACCAGCAGCAGCGAGTACTGTTTGTATAAAGCGTTTATTTTGCATTTTGTTTACGACCTTCCACTAAGGAAGGGATTCTATTTGTGTTTATCTGCTCTGCATAGTAACTAACAGTTCTTGATAAAACTTTACGTAGTTTTCGTGTTAGATTTCTTAGTGTTTTCTTGATCGTTTAGAACAGAAAGCGCCCTAAAACCGTCTTTTGTTTGCTTCGCGGCCGTTAGCCACTAGTCACTTGAATCAGCAGTTGTCTTGTGACAGCCAGAGCGAGAGCACCAGCAGCAGCGAGTACTGTTTGTATAAAGCGTTTTTGTACTTATTTGCTGCGCTTAGCTTTTAAATAGTTTTTCTGGGAAAACCTAGCGTAGTTTTCGCGTCTCGTATTTCAGTGAGTGTTTCTTGATTATCAGAGTAGCTCATCAGAAGATTATCTTGGGAATTTGTCACCGTATAGAGTAGGGTAAACATAGTCATGTGTAGGGACTGTGGTTGTTGTGAGCGGACGCAAGGAGAATTGGCCACTCTTCGGGGGCAGGTGGAGGCTTTGTCTGTTAGGCTCATCGAGCTCGAGGCGCAGGCGTCGGCTCGTAGTGGCGTTGGGGCAACTGTGGTGAGACCTATGCCTACTTCGGTGGCCTTGGAATCACATGGAACCCCTGATGTCGCTGCGTCTTCCGGCAGTGAGCATCTTACCGGTCAGCCATCACTCCAGGGTGAATGGCGGACAGTGGTGGGCTCGCGCGTGCCTGGCCGAAAGGCGAAGGTGGGATCTGGCCGCGTGGCAGCTGCCTTACCCCTTTCCAACAGGTACGGGGTGCTTCCTAGCGGTGATGACATCGTTTCCGAGCCACCACAGGATGCCTCGCCTGTTGGGCCAGTGGCCGATTCTCCGGCAAGGTCCCGACAGTCACAGAGGGCGGGCCTATTACTTATAGGGAGCTCCAACGTTAGGCGGGTTATGGAGCCCCTCAGGAAAATAGCGGGTAGGTCGGGGAAGAATGCCAGTGTGCACTCGGTGTGCTTGCCGGGGGGTCTCGTCCGTAATGTGGAGGAGGCCCTTCCGGCAGCTATTGAACGCACTGGGTGTGACCGGCTGCAGATAGTAGCACATGTCGGAACGAATGACGCCTGCCGCTTGGGTTCTGAGGCCATCCTTGGTTCCTTCCGGCGGCTGGCTGATTTGGTGAAGACAACCAGCATCGCACGCGGAGTGCAAGCTGAGCTTAATATCTGCAGCATAGTGCCCAGGGTCGATCGCGGTCCTCTGGTTTGGAGCCGTGTGGAGGGTCTAAACCAGAGGCTCAGACGACTCTGCGACTATAATGGTTGCAAATTCATCGACCTCCGTTATTGGGTGGAGAACTGTAGGGCCCCCCTAGACAGGTCAGGCGTGCACTACACACCGGAAGCAGCTACTAGGGTAGCAGAGTACGTGTGGCGTGCACACGGGGGTTTTTTAGGTTAGAGGGACCCCCCTTGGGCGAAACGATAAAATACCTGACGGCTTACCAGAGAGGACATTATCATCGTTGATAAAGAACGTCCGTCCTCAGAGACCAAAAACAGGAAAAGTTAACGTAATATTGGTAAACTGCAGGAGTATCCAGGGCAAGGTTCCTGAATTAGTATCTCTTATTGAAGGAAATAGTGCGCATATAGTATTAGGAACGGAAAGTTGGTTAAAACCGGAAGTGAACAGTAACGAAATCCTAGACACAGAATGGAATATATACCGCAAGGATAGGATAAACGCCAATGGTGGAGGAGTATTTATAGCAGTAAAGAATTCAATAATATCCAGTGAAGTTATTAGCGAATGCGAATGTGAAATAATCTGGGTTAAGTTAAGTATCAAAGGTGGGTCAGATATGATAGTCGGATGCTTCTATAGACCACCTGCATCAGCAACCGTAGTAGTTGAGCGCCTCAGAGAGAACCTGCAGAACGTCGTGAAGAAGTTTCGTGATCATACTATTGTAATAGGGGGAGACTTCAATCTACCAGGTATAGAATGGGATAGTCACACAATCAGAACTGGAGCCAGGGACAGAGACTCTTGTGACATTATCCTGACTGCCTTGTCCGAGAATTACTTCGAGCAGATAGTTAGAGAACCAACTCGTGAAGCTAACGTTTTAGACCTCATAGCAACAAATAGACCGGAACTTTTCGACTCCGTGAATGTAGAAGAGGGTATCAGTGATCATAAGTCAGTGGTTGCATCAATGACTACAAGTGTAATAAGAAATGCCAAGAAAGGAAGGAAAATATATTTGCTTAACAAGAGTGATAGGGCACAAATCGCAGAATATCTGAGTGACCACCATCAAACGTTCATTTCTGAGGAAGAGGATGTGGAACAAAAATGGAAAAAATTCAGAAACATCGTCCAGTACGCCTTAGATAAGTTCGTACCGACTAAGGTCCAAAGCGAGGGGAAAGATCCACCGTGGTATAACAATCATGTACGAAAGGTACTACGGAAACAAAGAAAGCTTCATCATAGGTTTAAGAGTAGTCGAATCATAGCTGATAAGGAAAAGCTGAACGAAGCGAAAAAGAGCGTAAAGAGAGCAATGAGAGAAGCATTCAACGAATTCGAACATAAAACATTGGCAAACAATCTAAACAAGAACCCTAAAAAGTTTTGGTCATATGTAAAATCGGTAAGCGGATCTAAATCCCCTATTCAGTCACTCGTTGACCACGATGGCACCGAAACAGAGGACGACCGAAGAAAGGCAGAAATACTGAATTCAGTGTTCCGAAACTGTTTCACTGCGGAAAATCGTAACACGGTCCCTGACTTCAGCCGTCGCACGGACGCCAAAATGGAAAATACTGAAATAAACGATATCGGAATTGAAAAACAACTGCTATCACTTAGTAGCGGAAAAGCATCCGGACCAGACGAGATACCCTTAAGATTCTACAGTGATTATGCTAAAGAACTTGCCCCCTTTCTATCAGCAATTTATCGTAGATCGCTGGAAGAACGTAAAGTACCTAGCGACTGGAAGAAAGCGCAGGTCGTTCCCATTTTCAAGAAGGGTCATAAATCAGATGCGAATAATTATAGGCCTATTTCGCTTACGTCAATCTGTTGTAGAATAATGGAACATGTTTTGTGTTCTCGTATTATGACGTTCTTAGATAATACAAATCTCCTTCATCATAACCAACATGGATTCCGCAAACAGAGATCATGTGAAACTCAGCTCGCCCTATTTGCCCAAGAAATTCACAGTGCCGTAGACACTGGCGAGCAGATTGATGCCGTATTCCTGGACTTCAGGAAGGCATTTGATACGGTTCCGCACTTACGTTTAGTGAAAAAAATACGAGCTTACGGAATATCGGACCAGGTTTGTGATTGGATTCAAGATTTCCTAGAAGAAAGAACACAACATGTCATTCTTAACGGTTCAAAATCTGCAGATGTAGAGGTAATTTCGGGAGTACCGCAGGGAAGCGTGATAGGACCTTTATTGTTTACAATATACATAAATGACTTAGTTGACAACATCGGTAGCTCCGTGAGGCTATTTGCAGATGACACGGTTGTCTACAAGAAAGTAGCAACATCAGAAGACTCGTACGTACTCCAGGAGGACCTGCAGAGGATTAATGCATGGTGCGACAGCTGGCAGCTTTCCCTAAACGTAGATAAATGTAATATAATGCGCATACATAGGGGCAGAAATCCATTCCAGTACGATTATGCCATAGGTGGTAAATCATTGGAAGCGGTAACGACCGTAAAATACTTAGGAGTTACTATCCGGAGCGATCTGAAGTGGAATGATCACATAAAACAAATAGTGGGAAAAGCAGGCGCCAGGTTGAGATTCATAGGAAGAATTCTAAGAAAATGTGACTCATCGACGAAAGAAGTAGCTTACAAAACGCTTGTTCGTCCGATTCTTGAGTATTGCTCATCAGTATGGGACCCTTACCAGGTTGGATTAATAGAAGAGATAGACATGATCCAGCGAAAAGCAGCGCGATTCGTCATGGGGACATTTAGTCAGCGCGAGAGCGTTACGGAGATGCTGAACAAGCTCCAGTGGCGGACACTTCAAGAAAGGCGTTACGCAATACGGAGAGGTTTATTATCGAAATTACGAGAGAGCACATTCCGGGAAGAGATGGGCAACATATTACTACCGCCCACATATATCTCGCGTAATGATCACAACGAAAAGATCCGAGAAATTAGAGCAAATACGGAGACTTACAAGCAGTCGTTCTTCCCACGCACAATTCGTGAATGGAACAGGGAAGGGGGGATCAGATAGTGGTACAATAAGTACCCTCCGCCACACACCGTAAGGTGGCTCGCGGAGTATAGATATAGATGTAGATGTAGATGCAGTAAGCTGTCCTAATTATTACAAACTATGTTGGAAGGAGTGAAAATATTGGTGACTGGATAAAAAATCACGAATGCAGTCTCAATGGTCAAAGTCTGGGGGCATTCTTATTGCTGATATATGTGAAAAACCTTCTAAATAACATAAATCAACAAGTGTTATAGTTAATACTGTTAAATAACTATCAACACAAGAGATTAACAGTAAAGTTTTTCACAGAATTGTTTGATGGTTCTCGGTAAATGTATTTTCTCTGAATTTTGCAAAAAAAGAAAAGGAAAGCCATCGTCAAACTTGAAACTTCTTGGCAGATTAAAATTGTGTGCCAGACCGAGACTGCAATTCGCAACCTTTGCCTTTCGCGGGCAAGTGCTCTACCGACATTCTTTTTTATTCGTTGTATTGGTCGTAGCGGACGTCACATGACATCCATTGGAGTTCATTGTTGATCCGTTCACTGAGTTTTCTCTTTTTTTTGTTATTACAGAGACCAGCCAGCTCTCTGACCAACTGAGCTACCCAAGCACGACTCACGATGCGTCCTCACGGCTTTAATTCTGCCAGTACCTCATCTCCTACCTTTCAACAGTTTTAATCTGACAGAAAGTTTCATATCAGCGCTTACTCCATTGCAGAGTGAAAATTCATTCTGGAAAAGCCAGCTTGATTAGGTCTATTCAACTTGATTAGTTCTGTTCAACAAATAGAAGAATACCAGTGATTAATTCAGCAAATCACCACGAAAAAATTAACTAATCACGAAAAAAAGTTGAGTAACAAATGAAAGGGCAACGTTCTACGAGTTAGGGCAAGACATGCAATGTCAGAAGTTTCAGCGTGGTAGTGAAGCTAGAAAATCTGAAAAGAGAAAGGCTTAGGCTCAGTTTAGATAAAGTGGAAGTCAGTGAAGTGAAACGGAAAGAGGACAGGAATTTCCGGTCGAACACGTATACGCTAATATCAACAGCAGCAGCAAGTAGTATAACTGGAATACGATTCGTTATGAATAGGAATGTAAGGCAGGGAGTGTGTAACTGTGAACAGTTCTGTCATAGAGTTATTCTCATCACAATCGACAGCAAACCAACACCGACAACTATAGTTCAGGAATAGATATCGGCGTCGCAGGTAGAAGATGAAGAGACAGAGAAAGTGTATGGAGATATTGACTGGGTAATTCAGTATGTAAACGGAGATGAAAGTCTAATAGTCATGGAGTACTGGAATACCGTTTTAGGGGAAGGAATAGAAGAAAGTGTCACGGAAGTAGTAGGAATGAGAGAGGAGGAAGACTAAAAGAGTTCTGCAATAAATTTCAGTTAGTAATTAGCGAATACTCTCCTCAAGGATCACTAGAAGAGGGGGTGTACTTGGAAAAGACGGAGAGATACGAGAAACTACCGGTTAGATTCCATTATGGTCAGTCAAAGACTCCAAAATAACCATTGGTTTGTAAGGTGTACACAGGAGCAATATGGACTCAGATCACAATTTAGAAACGATTAAGAGTAGGTTGAAGTTTAAGAGACAAGCTCGGAAGAATTAATGCGCAAAGACATGGGATGTGGAAGTACTAAGGAATGTAGACATAACTCTTGAAGGTCTCTGAGGCTGGAAATACGATCATAATGAACAGCTCAATAGGCAGTTCGGCTGAAAGCAATGAACATCACTAAAAATGGTAATCACAGAAGATGGAAGGAAAAACATGGATAGCAGAAGTACTTCAGTTGATCGACGAAAGAAGGAAGTACAAAATTCAGTAAGAAGCAAATATAAGTCTCTTAGGAAATGTAAAATAGAAAGTGCAAGGAAGCTAAGGTGAAATGGCTGCATGAAAAATCTGAAGAGATCGAAAAAAATGGTTGTTGGAAGGACTGACTCAGTCAAAAAAACCTTCGGTAATTATAAAAGCAGGGGCAGTAATATTAAGAGTGCAATGGGACTATCACAGTTAAATTCAGAGGAGAGAGCAGATGGGTGGAAACAGTGCATTGAAGGTCTCTGTGAGCGGGAAGACTTGTCTGATGGAATGACGGAAGAAGAAACAGTATCAACAGGAAGAATATAGCGATCCAGTATTAGAAGTAGAATTTAATATAGGTTTGGACGACTTAAGATCAAATAAGGCAGTAAGGACACATAGTATTCTATTGGAATTTCTAAAATCGTTTGAGGAACTGGTAACCAAACGACTATTCAAATTAGTGTGTAAAATCTATGAGGCTGGCAACATATCATCAGACTCTCGGAAAAATATCATCCATATAATCCCGAACATAGCAATAACCGACGAGTGCGAGAATTATTGACACTCGGCTTAACAGTTCATGCATCCAAGTTGCTCACAAGAATAATAAACAGAAAAATGGAAGAAAACTGACGATCTGTTAGATGACGATCAGTTATCCTTTAGGAGAAGTAAAGGCACCAGAGCGGCAGTTCTAACGTTGCGTATGATAATGGAAGCAAGACTAAAGAAATATCAAGACACCCTCATAAGATTTGTTGACCTGGAGGACGCATTCGACAGTGTCAAATGTTCCAAATTCTGAGAAAAAATAGGGGTAACCTGTAGGGAGAGATGGGTGATATAAATATGTACAAGAAACAAGAGCGAATATTAAGAGTGGAAGACCAAGGACAAAGTGCTCGTATTAAAAAAGGCCGCAAGACAGGAATGTAGTCTTTTTCCCCTATTTTTCAATCTATACATCAAAGATGCAATGACGGAAATGAAAGAAAGGTTAAGAGTGGGGATTAAAATTTAAGGTTAAACATTGTCAATGGCAAGATTCGCTGATGGATTGCTATCCTCAGTGATAGTGAAGAAAAATTACCCGATCTGCTGAATGGACTGAACAGAATACGGATTGAGAATAAATCGAAGAAAGAGAGAGATAATGAGGTGTAGTAGAAGTGAAAATAGCGAGAAAATTAACATAAAAACTGATGACCACAAAGTTAAGGAATTCTACTTGGAAGAAAAATTACTCATGATGGATGAAGCAAGGAGGACATAGAAAGCACCAGGAAAGAGTACAGTCCTGACGAAGAAAAGAGTAGTATCAGACATAGGACTTAATACGAGGCAGAAATTTCTGAGAATGTACATTTGGAGTATAGTGAAACATGCACTGTGGGAAATCCGAAACAGAAGAGAATCGAAACATTTGAGATGTGGTGCTACAGAAGAATGTTGAAAATTAGGTGGACTGATAAAATAATTAATGAGGACGTTCCCAACAGAATCGGCGATGAAAAGAATGTATGGAAAACACTTAGATTAGGTTAGATTAGATTAATTATTCATTTCATAGATCCATAAAAGAGGGAATCCTCCTGGGTGTGTCAGATAAACACATTACAAAAATGTAATTAGAAAAACTTGAGTTTCATTAATTTTAATGATCCTCAGTCAATAAACAGTAAAATTATGTACGTGAATTAAATTTAAACTTCTAATATTTACAGGTTTAATACTTATGTCTGCTTTCATTAAATCTGTCATTCAGACATTTGCTAGTTTCTTGGCTATTACAACCAAGTATTGTCAAAAATTAAAGTGAATTATTCATTTCAATGATCCTCAGTTAAGAACAGTCAGATTATGTGCAAGATTTAAAATTAAACTTCCACTATTTACAGACTTAAGACTTACATCTGCTTTCCATACATCCATCATTCAAACAGTAGGTAGTTACTTGGCTGTTACAACCAAGTTTTGTCAAAAATTAAAGTATAATAAATTTTCATTAAAATGGTCTACTGCCCTTGTTGAGAAACTCATGGATGGTATAGAAGGAGTTGGCCACCATAAATTCTTTTAAAATTCTTTTAAATTATGTTTAAATTATGCCTTGTTTGAAACTAAACTCTTAACAGTTGACAAGCAGAAGGGACAGGATAATAGGAAATGACGTAAGACACTACGTAATAACTTCGGTGGTATTAGAGGTACCGTATAAACTGTAGAGGAAGACAGGGGCTGGAATACATCCAGCAAATAACTGAGGACGTAGGTTGCAAGTGCTACTCTGAGATGAAAAGGTTGACACAGGTGACGAACTCTTGGTGGACCTCATCAAACCAGTCAGAAGACTGATGACTCAAAAAACATAGTCATGAATTAATGACTAGAGGATGTTCATGTGTATGAACCCTTATAATAAACGTAAAGAGGAAGAAACATATTATTGACCTATTCAAATAGCTAAGTTCTGCAGCTTTTGATTTATGGTATTTTCAGAGAAAAATGAAGCTGCGTTACTAAATTTTTATGTTTCGATTCGTTGACATCTTTTGGCATCAGCTCCTGAGGTCACTCATTACACAGATTTTGAAGGAATAAAATTTTCATAGCTACAGTTGCAGAAGATACATTCCCTAGACTACACATTCCTAAGCCTGTTGATAGTTGAAAAAGTGTTCAATATTCAGCCATCAAAATAATACACAATACCTGATGAGTAGCAAAGCAAGATTTAAATGTAAGGTAAAATTTCTTCTACACAACTCTTTATAGTGTATGGCCAAGTGTTCACTTAAAAATTTGTATCATTGCTTTAGAAGACAAAGACATTTATTTCTGTTCTTAAATTTAAGTTTGCTTCACTGGTAATAGAGTAATGTACAAGTACTGATGCGTTCATCTTATTTATTTTAAGCCACTGTTCCATTTATAATTTATGGAAGGCAATTACACACACACACACAAAAACACACGTATATATACCATCATGGCGCGATGAGAGATTTCTACGATGGAGGCATACATAAGATGGTACACAGCAAATAGAAATCCATTTATCTCAATGGCGATTATGATGTCAAAAAATAGGTAAAGTCTAAGCTTTTCACACACGTATTATTCAACGCCAATAACATGTTTTTCTATAAATCAGATTCCAAATTGTTAACGAGTACTTTTCCTCTGTTGGAAAATCCATTAATGACCACTTCAACAATCTCCAGCGTAAATGCAAAGACAGTCAGGTCAAACAAAGCATATACTTGCCCCTAACTATCAGTGAGGAGTCACTAAAATATTCAAAGTCAGCAGGCTATGATGGGTTGTCCATCAGCACATTAAAAAGATGCGTACACAACAAGCTCCATGGCCACAGCAGTAAAAGATAAAATTGCATGGAGTAGTTTCCCAAACAATCTAAAAATAGCACTAGCAAGCTCTATTTACAAGAATGGCCATAAATCTAAAATTGGAAACTGCTGACAAATTTCAATCTTAGCGGCGTTTTTGGAGGTAAGTGAGGTTGTTATTCAGACGAGACTACTGACATTCCTGAGTCAATGCAATTTAATATTCGAAAATCAGAATGGTTTTGTGAAAAAACAAGTCGATTTCAGCGGTCACAGCCATAGATAACAAGGTGTGTGTTACTGGAGTGTGCCTTTCTCTTGAAAAAGCTTTTGATTGTGTCAACATCACCACATTACTTGAGAAGCTGTTAAACCAGAGTGTTAGAGGAACTAGCTATGAATTGATGAAATCGTATATGAGCAACAAGAAACAATTGCTTAGAATAAAAAGTGGGCCATTCATAACCACAATTGCTGATATCAAATATGGAGTCATCACGATTCAATGATGAGGCCCTTCTTTTCTTGATATATGTTAATAAGTAAGGCACTGTTGTCCTAACTCTAAAAATATTGAATGCAGACAGTGCAACAGTTATGTGCAAATAGAAAACTGTATGACAGTTTGGAGGTACTGTGTAACAGTGTTTCCAGTGAAATAGTCAAATATTAAAATGAAATCCATCTAAATGCAAATACTTCAAAGGCCGCAAGAATGGAACTTAACAACAGAAAAAAATAAGAATTTGGTATAAATTATCCATAGAGAATTACACTTTACTAAAAGAAAAATGGACAAAATTCTTGGGAATCACAATCCCCAATTATCTCAAGAGGGATATCCATACAGATACTTAAGCCTTAAGTTGTCTAAAACATATTTACCATAAACATGATTAACAAATAATATAAAAAAATGTGTATGTTATAAACTGCATGTGTTTAATTATTCTCATCAGATTTGAACAACCCAGTACAAATGTGGGGTGCAACAACAAAACAGCCTAAACACAATACTAACACTGCAAAAAAAACTGTCAGACATATTAGAATCTGTTTCCAAAATTAGGTGTGCTTATCGTTATAATGGTATATATATTGATGTAATATTGCTTGTGAAAACTATAAATCCAAACTTAAACTGTAGCTTCACCTGAATTACACCAAAAAATTAAGATACCATGCAGACAGCCACAGAACATCACAAGCACCAAATATTGCTCATAAAAGTTGTTTGTACACCATGACAATGTGCATGTTCACTCATTACTGATTAAAATTGTGATGTTATGCGAAATGAACATCAAAATAGTTGCCCACCCTACTCTTCTTTCCTGAATTGGACACCACCTGGCTTTTTTGTGATTCATAATACAAAAAAGTTGCTAGCAGAAAAGAATTTCTCAGGGAATAAAGAAATTATCACTACTGAAAGTAAAAGTTACACAGATTTGGACAAAGAATTTTTTCTGAGTTTTTCACGCAAATAAGTAAAGCCCATTTTAAGTTATAGAAAAAACTTTAAATTTTAAGTGACTTATAAAAAAAAACGCCATGGTGAAGGCAAATCCCTAGGGGTAGAGTACCCCAAAATCAAGACTCCTGGTCCTCCAGGTTGGGGGTTGTGCAGAGGGCTACCAACCCACTCATGTAAAACAATGGCTGGTCAGGACACTCAAGGTATGCCTCGGAAACAGGACAGAATTTACTGGAACAGAAATTGGCAAAGTTACAAGGATTTCTCTTTTGGCTCGTGGAATGTCAGAAGTCTATACCGCCCAGGAAGCGCACAAATACTAATAAATGAACTAGGAAAATACAAGGTACAACTGGTAGCGCTCCAAGAAATAAGATGGCAGGGAACGGGATCAATGAAAATAGGAGACGGGACAATAATGTATGGAGACTGCGGTCAGCGCCATGAATTTGGAACGGGCTTTTACACTCATAAAACAGCAATTGACACAATAAAGGAATTCAAATCAATTAATAACCGAATATCACACATTACAGTTCAGGCTCAGTGGTTTGATATCACATTTATAAATGTTCATGCACCCACAGAAGATAAGGAAGATGACGTGAAAGAAGAATTTTATAGTCAACTGGAACAGACATATAATTCAATAAGTAGACATAACGTAACAATAGTGTTAGGAGACTTTAATGCCAAAGTAGGAAAAGAAGAAACCTACAAACCAACCATTGGGAATTACAGCTTACATGATGAAAGTTCAGAGAATGGTGTGCGACTCATAAACTTTGCAATGGCAAATGGTCTCACATTAAGCAGCATAAAATTCCAACACAAACGCATTCATTTAGGGACATGGATATCACCAGATGGAAAAGTAGTGAACCAGATTGACCATGTCGCCATCCAAAGACGATTTCAAAACAGTATTAAAGACGTTAGAACTTTTAGGGGAGCAGATTGTGAGACAGATCATATGTTAATCATAGCTCAAATGAAAATAAAGCTAAAAAAGAAACAAAGTACAAATAGGGTTGAAATTAAAAGGTACGATGTAGAAAATCTGGCAGAAGAAAAAATAAAAGAAAACTTTAGGATAGAAATGGAAATTAACCTATCGGAATCTAGACTGACACATAGTGACCAGCAAGTTGTGGAAAGTAGATGGAGACACCTCAGAAACAGTATTCAAGATGTAGCTTCCAAAACTATAGGTAAAAGAAAACGAACTAACAAAATCTGGTTTAATATAAAGTGCCAAGAAAGAGTACTGGAGAGGCAAAATGCGAGGAAGGCATGGTTACAAGACATGGACAATATTACACTAAAGGAGAGATACTATAAAATCCGCAAGGAAACACAACGAACTCTAAGACAAGAGAAGAGAAAACACTACAACAACATGGTAAGAGAAGCGGAGGATGATTTCAAGCATCACAGAGCAAGGCAGATGTACCAGAATATAAAAAAGTCCTTGGGAAAATTCACTAAAAGGGAACAGTTTATAAAGGACCATAATGGGAAAATACTTACAAACAAGAATGACATACAAGAAACATGGAAGAAATACTTTACACAGCTGCTCAACTGCAATGATCCACAATATTACTTTACATTTGAAGAACCAGATACAGTTGATATACAAGTCACCACACCATCAGTAAATGAAATAAGACAAACAATAAAGAAATTAAAGAACAACAAGGCCTGTGGGGAAGACCAGGTATATGCTGAGCTTTTAAAAAATGGAGGACCACAATTGGAAATAGAACTACATTCCTTAATTGAAACAATTTGGGAGACAGAAAACATACCGGCCGATTGGAAAACTGCAATTATATGCCCCATCTTTAAGAAGAATGATCCCCTTGTCTGTGATAACTACAGAGGAATTGCCCTACTCGATGTCACGTATAAAATTTTGTCGATGTGTATACTACACAGACTGATTCCCATAACCGAAGAACTGATTGGGGACTACCAATGTGGTTTCCGCACTAACAGATCCACTTTGGATCACTTATTCACATTGAGATAAATAAATGAGAAGGCATGGGAATTTAATGTAGATATCCATATTCTATTTATAGACTTCAAGAAAGCCTATGATAGCATACACCGACAGACACTCTTAAACACCATGAAAGAATTTGAAATACCATTAAAATTAATCAAATTAGTTAAAATGTGTTTGGAAGAAACCATATGCAAAGTTAAGACACCTGCAGGAGAGACTGAAAATTTTAAGGTGTACACTGGACTGAGACAAGGGGATGCCATCTCACCTATTCTATTTAATATTATCTTAGAGAAGATTGATAGAGAATTCACCAAAACTAATCCACAAGGAATCCAACTGCAGGGACAGAACATTACTAGACTTGTGACTCTTCAGGCTTTCCCGGCGATCTAATGACATCTTGGGTTGTCGGGTGTTCTGCCGGATATCAGCGTCGTACTTGCACGATATTTCGGTCACGTAGCTCGAGACCTTCATCAGGTGCGACCTGAGACTGTCTCAGGTCGCACCTGATGAAGGTCTCGAGCTACGTGACCGAAATATCGTGCAAGTACGACGCTGATATCCGGCAGAACACCTGACAACCCAAGATGTCATTACTAGACTTGCTTATGCAGATGATGTAGCCTTAATAAGCACTTCAAAAGCTGAATTAATCAGGATGATGCAAAATTATTACAAAATAGCTGAGAAAGCTGGACTTCATGTGAATGAAGAAAAGACAGAATATCTAGTCATAAGTAAAAAACTCCAAAAGAATACACCACTGACCGTAAATGGTCTCACTTTCAAGGCAGTTGACCACTTCAAGTACTTGGGGAGTCTTTTTAGCAGAGACAATAGAGCAGAAATAGAAATAGACGCCCATGTAGCAGCAGCTAATAGAACTTTTTACAGCTGTATCAAAATTTTAAGGATGAGATCACTTAGTACTGAATTCAAAATACGTTTTTATCAGTCAACTATTGTACCAGTAGCATTATATGGATGTGAAGCTATTACATTCAGGAAAAAAGATGAAGAAAAATTGTTGATATTTGAAAGAAAAATACTAAGAAAAATATTTGGACCAATCTTCGATGAAAATGTCATGGAGTGGAGGATAAGGAAAAATGAAGAACTACGGGAGCTGTACAAACATAGTACCATTGTGGAAATGTTAAAGAAGAGAAGACTGAACTGGGCTGGTCATGTAGCAAGGATGCCGGAGAACAGACTACCCAAAATAGCATCCACTAAGAAAGTAGAAGGAAAGAGAAGAAGAGGAAGACCTCGAATTAGGTGGATGGAGAATATCCGGGAAGATGCAGCTAGGATGGGCATCAACTCTGATTGGACAACAATTTCCCTGGATAGAAATAATTGGAAGAGGCTCGTAGAGCAGGTGTATGGTCGATAAGGCCTTAGCCACGTGTAAAGTAAAGTAAAGTATTAAAAAAATGCCATAGACTATATTCCACAGAAATTATTTCTGCATTAATTCAGTATACCAGATGTTCCTGTCATCTGCAGTGCAGCAAAAATTTATATTTTTGCGTTGCTTTCCTTACCACCTGAGTAAAGTGCAAAGATGTAACTATGTTTAACACATAAAAAGTACAATGTTAAAGAAACAATTAATTTGATTTTTTATGTTATTTATTGATACCTAATTGTAAATAAATGATTATTTATTTCTGTTTCATGCAGAGTGCACATGCAGTATTACAACATTCCATCCTATGTATACTTACAATGTAAGCAACACCTATCAATCACAGTAACATGTTGTTAAGTGTTGCAAGCCTTCATGTTTGTTCTATCAAAATGAAAAAAAATATATCAGTTTATTCTTTGTAACTGTAATGACAAGAAATTATGAAACATTAAACATTATAAGGTATTCTATATAAGTATGAGAGGAGTCAGTTCTCTGTTAGTAGGTCATGATAATACCTGTACACTTTTTATGTGATGTAAATATGCTTATCACTGAAATTAATAAATTTGAATTACATCTGTGAATATCTAAAAAGAAAAGCATTCACTGATTATTACTTTGAAGTAGATGTATTGAATATGAAGATCATTTATTAATAATTGATACAGTAATAAAACATTATAAAGATTTCTCAGCTGACTACTTTTATAACAAAAGAAAAATGGGTTCTAATGTATAGTGTTAACAAGACTTCTGAGTTTCCATAACAACTCATACAACAGGGACAAGAGATATCACTGATATCAAATTTCAGAAAAGATAATAACCATTTAAATGTTTTACTTTTTTGTCTTCAAGATTATTGTAAAAATAGTTACAACTTGCATACAATTAATAACTTCAGTTTAATATTGAGAAAACATTTAAGCATTCAATACCAACAATCAAAAATAATTTGTATTTCACAACCCAGTATGATGATTAAAATCGATAACTGTTCCTTGTACAGTTACATAAGGAAAAAATATCTTCAGGTAAATAAATAATAAAATTCACATATTGCCTGTTGCCTTCTATCTC
This sequence comes from Schistocerca serialis cubense, assembly GCF_023864345.2. Taxonomy (NCBI): domain Eukaryota; kingdom Metazoa; phylum Arthropoda; class Insecta; order Orthoptera; family Acrididae; genus Schistocerca; species Schistocerca serialis. The sequence goes on from NC_064639.1 coordinate 1,129,495,947, forward strand.
AGAATCTTTGGCCAACATTTATTTAATCATTAAACAAATGTCAGATGAAGATACCAAGACAGAAGCTAACAGTAATCCACCAAGAAGTGGCCATGAAAACTTCAACAGTTTCGTAAATAATAAAATTGCTGAAACTTCCTGGCAGATTAAAACTGAACACCAGACAGTGATTCGAACTTGGTACCTTACCTTTTGTTGGTAATGTTCTTTCCCAGTAGGTCATGAGTCGTGCCTGGATAGCTCACTAGGTACAGTAAGGGCATTGCACATGAAATTCAATATTCTGAGTTTGAGTCCCAGTCTGGCATACAGTTCATACACTCTCCTGCAGAGCAAAAGATTCATTCTGGAAATAAAATTACTTTGAAGTATAACACCATTACCTGTGGTGATGTAGTGCAGCTGATGGTCTGGTAGAAGTTATGGGTACAATAGTTACCCAGAGCTGGAAAACTTAATTAACTTTGACTAATTTGCGATCTTCACACTCAGGGTTGTAGGTTTTAAAAGGATAGACTTGTGTGAGGAGCTGCATCAAATCAGTCTTCAGACTGAAGACCACAACATTGCACATATAAATATTTAAAAATTATTGTTGCAAGCAAACATATTTCAGACACAGCCATAATAAACAGTTGATATTAAAAGTAATTTTTACATCAGTTCTGTGTTAGAAAGCAGTAATCTATTTAGCATTGTTATCATTAAGCCTATACAGTATAATCTCACTTCATTTGGTACAGAGTATGAACTACTTCTGTTTTGCTGTTATTGGCTTACACAATCTTCTTCCGTATTAGTTTCTTTTGAACCTTATAGCACATTTAAAATCCTATTGAACAGAGATAGGAACTCCTTTTTTTGCACTTAATGATTGTACTGGTACATACTGGTTTATTTATATATAAACTTCACGTATTTTCTTGTTTTTGTTATTTAAAATCTATGACATTAATTCCTTTATTATACTTTTTAACCATCCCAGTAACACACTATAAACAATTGTTAATAAAAATTATTTTCGAAGTATTTTATAAAGAACAATTATAGATTTTAGTTTCTTCAGTCATCACATCTAAAACTGTACCAGAATCTAATTGGATATTAGAAACATGAAAACATTCTTATGTATCTCACCAAACAGCACAAAATACAGCATGAAAATATGACACATACTGATGTAACAGCAAATGTGTTGTAATGAATATCAAAAGCAAATCGCATGCAGTCAAAATTGGAGGTAAATGAGCTGTATATTATATGGGAAAACTTAAATTAGAGAAGCATGTAAATTCAAAGCAAAACATATAAATCATGTTTACTTCTATGTACACTTCTACATATATATAGTGCTCAAGGGATAATCATATTAGAAAATAAATAATTTAATAGAATATTATGATATGCGACAGGGTAATTCAAATGCTATGTGTCAATTCTATAAATGACTAACAAATTTAAGTTGTCCAAATTGACTAGTGATTCCAAATTATTAAAAATATTAATAATATACTAATCATGGGAAAAATGTGGAACTTCTGGTCCCATTATGAGTGTGACACTATTCGGGTATTAATGCCATTAGTGATTACTGCAGTTATAAAAAGAACAAATTGACCTAGTAGGTACACCCAAGAGAGTCCCTGGCACAGTGATGGGCAGCTCTTGTAGCAAGGTTTCGACTTGGATGTGAGACATTTCTAGTTTGGTATGCTGTATTGCTTATTTACTCCTTCCTGTAAATAGATCAATCATGAGAATCTCATAATCAGTCAATTTCTTCACAGGAAGCTATTGTTTTACTTCCACTAAATCATTTCCAGTTCTTTGGACCAGAGAATGCCATTCTGTTGCTTTAGTTCTTCAAAATCAGGATGTATTAAAACCGGTCATATTATAAACGCTACATTTCAAATTTGAAACCAATGTGTAGTTTTGTCTATGTGCACCTGCAGTGGTTTGCATTGTACCATATGTTGGGTTGAAAAAAAAAAGAAAAAAGAAAAACAAGAGGACTGTGCATATTTAGGGATTCCCATGTCAACACATAGTTCAACCAACAGAAAACTCATAAAACACGATACACATCATTCATTGTATCACTATATTGCTTAATAAGTGATCGACGGCAGCATCTTGCCTTCTACATTTGTGCATTGACGGCTATCACCACTACACAGCTCAGAGCAACATTGAGTGATGTCTGATTTGAGTCATGAAAGACAAATAGTTACTATGAATCTTGTGAAGAAGGGTTATTCCATAGTTCCATTGTTGTTTAACGAACTAACTGTAAAATGACGTAACATCGAGTAGAATATTCCATAAAAAGGATCAAATTTTCTTTTATGTCGCTCACAGTACTTGAACTTGAATATAAAACATTTGAGACGTTTTTCTTTTCACACATCATCACTAGGTAGATCGTTGAAGGCGGTGGTGGTCTGTTCGAGTCATTCATCTAGCGAAATTATATTTCTGTTATGAAATTTTCTTCCATCGAGACCTTTATGGGTCTGCTTGGGCTTTTCTTTCGACTTATGGGACAATGATTGACAGTGACCGGAGAATTTTTTTGACAACATATAATTATCGTCTCTGTTTTTATCACTCGAGGAAGAGATGTTAAAATTATTGAATTCCGTATTTTTGTTGCTATTGGTTGCAGGGAGAAACAACTCCAATACTGAAATGGAAGACGCCAGAAGCTAACCATCCAATGCTTTATAGTAAATGAAAGCTTTACATACTATTCAGTAAGAAGCCATGGCAACTGGATTATCATGTCTTTTACTAGATCCTAATGTCACATTTTTTCCACAGTTACAATCTGTTTCCTACAGTCATAAAACATTTCCGAATCGATAATAGTTACAGACTACCTATACTGTTTGAAATGTATGTAGTATCCATATATCACTAAGCTGCCATAAAAATTTAGCTCTTGTAAGTAGATTAAATACTCGCAGGCCCTGAATTACAGACATAACCAGAATATCACCTTTACTTGGCATTAAGGGACTCAGATAAACGACTGAGTTACATTACATTAAAAACCATATTGTAAAATTTTAAATAAAAGTTGTAAGAAACAAAAATGCATATGTTATCAAACTTTGTAAAAAAAATGAAACAGATGAAATCAAGAAAATGGGGAAATTTCATTAAAGAGAACTGATCAAATACAATCCTAATACTGCGAGCAGCTTTAATGAGGTTTTTTTATTGAAGTAACATTGTTAGTTCCGAACACTTCCTTGCCTCGTAAACTACAATTCCTAAAAAAAAAAAAAAAAAAAAATGCGTGGAAACAAGTTTGATAATCCACCTAAGAGAAACAGCTGCCACCATTGTTAAAGCTGACAGTTCTTTTTCCGCAGCTGAACTTTGCGAAAGTGAAATTGCTTGATAAATTTCTCGTGTGTGGCGATGTTGAAGAGAAGAAGGTATTGCAGCAGATATTGCTGCCCTTGATTGCCAGCGCTACATCACTCTCGTACAGGGCTTTCTATGCACCACATACGAGAAAGACAGTGCTTGGGGTCAGTGTACTGGAACGAACAACTCAACGAGTAAATACAGTTTGCTGTCTGCTTATTGAGTAAACGTTAATTTTCTTGATTGTAGTACTTTTAGGAAGGCATTTTTATATAATAGTGAAGTGCGTGGAAGAATGCGCGAAAGGAAATAGTTGTTCCATAGGTTACATTACTTTAAAAATACCAAAATTATTGTAGCATTTTTTTGAGAATGTTATTGAATTATTCGCTGAAGTTAATCCATGATATCGTTACTAAGCAGTTGTTAATGGCCTTCTGTTTAAGAATATTTATTTTTGTATAAATATTACGAATTTATTGATGAAGTGCATTGTACATCGTGCTCACAAAAACACGTGGAAATGAACAATTTATTAAATTGTTTTATATTGACCACAATATGAATTCCATAGCATCTCTTTATATAATCCACGACACTGGTATCAGTTTTGTCGTTGATGAAATATGAGTGAATATTGTGTCCATGCCCTGGAATGGAAAAAAACTCACGCACAAGTAAATATAATGCTTCATTGGCTCGATGACGTTCGGTTTGTGGCGCTGCCACCCAAGTGTAGAAGAAGTACGATGTTTCCAAAGTGTACCCATTGAAATTTTTCATGCATTTTGTTACAAATGTGCAGCAGAATACACCCTTATAATGTGATGATTTTGTAAATGAATTGTTCTCCCAAGTTGTAGTCCACCCACAGGGTAATCCCACTGGTGAAACAAAAAAAAAAAATCCTTAGCCACTGTCATCTTACGTAGTCGTGCGACTTGGCAAAGTGGTAAGGCTCTGAATTGCCATATGGGAGCACGGTGGTTCAAATCATCCAGATTTATGCTTTCCTAACTCTTCTAAGACAAATACTGGGATATTTCATTCGAAAAAGATATAGTCGATTTTCGTTCCTACCCTCTCCCAAACTAAGGCTTTCTTTCTAATGAGCTCATTGTCGACGAGAACGTTAAGCTTTAATCTTCATTCTTGCTTCCTTTATGTTTTGTATATCTTGAAAATGACAGCCTCCACGTGATCACCATTTAGACGTTGGCGCTTAGAGGATCAACGCATTGTTTAAGTGTCAAGCACTGTAGGATTAATTACGAACCAGTTTCTGGTTCTCTTATTGTCAGGGTTCCATATTATGTTAGCTAGAGGAGTCAATGTAGACAGCATTGTACGTCGCATAGGGTAACGCTGTGCTACGCGGTGTAGCCGGCCGGGATCGTGGTAGGTTCCCTAGTAATGCGTGCAGGCGGCGTCGAATCCCGGCGTGTAGAAAGGGGATTTCTGATTGCTTAATCGAACCCGTAGGTCAGAGAACTCTCAGGACTTAAGTTTGATAGCTGGATTATTGAGAAAGACCAGCGCGGCAGTAAGCAAACCGTATGAATCCATATGGTGCTGAGCTATAAAATAATTTCCAGAATGAGATTTTCACTCTGCAGCGGAGTGTGCACTGATATGAAACTCCCTGGCAGATTAAAACTGTGTGCCTGGTTCGAGACTTGAACTCAGTACCTTTTCCTTTCACAGGCAAATGCTCTACCGATTGAGCTACCTAGGTACGACCTACGACCTGTCCTCACAGCTTCACTTGTGCCAGTACCTCCTCTTCTACTTACCAAACCTTATCGAAGCTCTCCTCCGAACCTTGCAGAACTAGCACAGCTGGAAGAAGGATATTGCGGAGACAGGATATCAGCGTACACTCCGCTGCAGAGTGAAAATTTCACTCTGGAAACATCCCCCAGGCTGTGGCTAAGCCATCTCTCCGCAATATCCTTCTTCCAGGAGTGTGGGAAAGCCTCCGACTCCTACGCTGTATTATGAGAGGTCGCCGTCCAACATCCTGTCGCTTACTCGCGTTCTACATCTACATCTACATTGATACTCCGCAAGCCACCCAACGGTGTGTGGCGGAGGGCACTTTACGTGCCACTGTCATTACCTCCCTTTCCTGTTCCAGTCGCGTATGGTTCGCGGGAAGAACGACTGTCTGAAAGCCTCCGTGCGCGCTCTAATCTCTCTAATTTTACATTCGTGATCTGCTCGGGAAGTATAAGTAGGGGGAAGCAATATATTCGATACCTCATCCAGAAACGCACCCTCTCGAAACCTGGCGAGCAAGCTACACCGCGATGCAGAGCGCCTCTCTTGCAGAGTCTGCCACTTGAGTTTATTAAACATCTCCGTAACGCTATCACGGTTACCAAATAACCCAGTGACGAAACGCGCCGCTCTTCTTTGGATCTTCTCTATCTCCTCCGTCAACCCGACCTGGTACGGATCCCACACTGATGAGCAATACTCAAGTATAGGTCGAACGAGTGTTTTGTAAGCCACCTCCTTTGTTGATGGACTACATTTTCTAAGCACTCTCCCAATGAATCTCAACCTGGTACCCGCCTTACCAACAATTAGTTTTATATGATCATTCCACTTCAAATCGTTCCGTACGCATACTCCCAGATATTTTACAGAAGTAACTGCTACCAGTGTTTGTTCCGCTATCATATAATCATACAATAAAGGATCCTTCTTTCTATGTATTCGCAATACATTACATTTGTCTATGTTAAGGGTCAGTTGCCACTCCCTGCACCAAGTGCCTATCCGCTGCAGATCTTCCTGTATTTCGCTACAATTTTCTAATGCAGCAACTTCTCTGTATACTACAGCATCATCCGCGAAAAGCCGCATGGAACTTCCGACACTATCTACTAAGTCATTTATATATATTGTGAAAAGCAATGGTCCCATAACACTCCCCTGTGGCACGCCAGAGGTTACTTTAACGTCTGTAGACGTCTCTCCATTGATAACAACATGCTGTGTTCTGTTTGCTAAAAACTCTTCAATCCAGCCACACAGCTGGTCTGATATTCCGTAGGCTCTTACTTTGTTTATCAGGCGACAGTGCGGAACTGTATCGAACGCCTTCCGGAAGTCAAGAAAAATAGCATCTACCTGGGAGCCTGTATCTAATATTTTCTGGGTCTCATGAACAAATAAGGCGAGTTGGGTCTCACACGATCGCTGTTTCCGGAATCCATGTTGATTCCTACATAGTAGATTCTGGGTTTCCAGAAATGACATGATACGCGAGCAAAAAACATGTTCTAAAATTCTACAAGAGATCGACGTAAGAGATATAGGTCTATAGTTTTGCGCATCTGCTCGACGACCCTTCTTGAAGACTGGGACTATCTGTGCTCTTTTCCAATCATTTGGAACCCTCCGTTCCTCTAGAGACTTGCGGTACACGGCTGTTAGAAGGGGGACAAGTTCTTTCGCGTACTCTTTGTAGAATCGAATTGGTATCCCGTCAGGTCCAGTGGACTTTCCTCTATTGAGTGATTCCAGTTGCTTTTCTATTCCTTGGACACTTATTTCGATGTCAGCCATTTTTTCGTTTGTGCGAGGATTTAGAGAAGGAACTGCAGTGCGGTCTTCCTCTGTGAAACAGCTTTGGAAAAAGGTGTTTAGTATTTCAGCTTTACGCGAGTCATCCTCTGTTTCAATGCCATCATCATCCCGTAGTGTCTGGATATGCTGTTTCGAGCCACTTACTGATTTAACGTAAGACCAGAACTTCCTAGGATTTTCTGTCAAGTCGGTACATAGAATTTTACTTTCGAATTCAATGAACGCTTCACGCATAGCCCTCCTTACGCTAACTTTGACATCGTTTAGCTTCTGTTTGTCTGAGAGGTTTTGGCTGCGTTTAAACTTGGAGTGGAGCTCTCTTTGCTTTCGCAGTAGTTTCCTAACTTTGTTGTTGTACCACGGTGGGTTTTTCCCGTCCCTCACAGTTTTACTCGGCACGTACCTGTCTAAAACGCATTTTACGATTGCCTCGAACTTTTTGCATAAACACTCAACATTGTCAGTGTCGGAACAGAAATTTTCGTTTTGATCTGTTAGGTAGTCTGAAATCTGCCTTCTATTACTCTTGCTAAACAGATAAACCTTCCTCCCTTTTTTTATATTCCTATTAACTTCCATATTCAGGGATGCTGCAACGGCCTTATGATCACTGATTCCCTGCTCTGTACATACAGATTCGAAAAGTTCGGGTCTGTTTGTTATCAGTAGGTCCAATATGTTATCTCCACGAGTCGGTTCTCTGTTTAATTGCTCGAGGTAATTTTCGGATAGTGCACTCAGTATAATGTCACTCGATGCTCTGTCCCTACCACCCGTCCTAAACATCTGAGTGTCCCAGTCTATATCTGGTAAATTGAAATCTCCACCTAAGACTATAACATGCTGAGAAAATTTATGTGAAATGTATTCCAAATTTTCTCTCAGTTGTTCTGCCACTAATGCTGCTGAGTCGGGAGGTCGGTAAAAGGAGCCAATTATTAACCTAGTTCGGTTGTTTAGTGTAACCTCCACCCATAATAATTCACAGGAACTATCCACTTCTACTTCACTACAGGATAAACTACTACTAACAGCGATGAACACTCCACCACCGGTTGCATGCAATCTATCCTTTGTAAACACCGTCTGTACCTTTGTAAAAATTTCGGCAGAATTTATCTCTGGCTTAAGCCAGCTTTCTGTACCTATAACGATTTCAGCTTCGGTGCTTTCTATCAGCGCTTGAAGTTCCGGTACTTTACCAACGCAGCTTCGACAGTTGACAATTAGAATACCGATTGCTGCTTGTTCGCCGCGTGTCCTGACTTTGCCCCGCACCCGTTGAGGCTGTTGCCCTTTCTGTACTTGCCCAAGGCCATCTAACCTAAAAAACCGCCCAGCCCACGCCACACAACCCCTGCTACCCGTGTAGCCGCTTGTTGCGTGTAGTGGACTCCTGACCTATCCAGCGGAACCCGAAACCCCACCACCCTATGGCGCAAGTCGAGGAATCTGCAGCCCACACGGTCGCAGAACCGTCTCAGCCTCTGATTCAGACCCTCCACTCGGCTCTGTACCAAAGGTCCGCAGTCAGTCCTGTCGACGATGCTGCAGATGGTGAGCTCTGCTTTCATCCCGCTAGCGAGACTGGCAGTCTTCACCAAATCAGATAGCCGCCGGAAGCCAGAGAGGATTTCCTCCGATCCATAGCGACACACATCATTGGTGCCGACATGAGCGACCACCTGCAGATGGGTGCACCCTGTACCCTTCATGGCATCCGGAAGGACCCTTTCCACATCTGGAATGACTCCCCCCGGTATGCACACGGAGTGCACATTGGTTTTCTTCCCCTCTCTTGCTGCCATTTCCCTAAGGGGCCCCAACATCCTGTCGCTTACTCGCGTTTTCACCTTCTTTCAAACACCTTCCATAGTTGCTTTCTATTAGAACGCTCTAAACGCGGTACTAGCAGTAATAGGCAGCCCGGGAGAATCACTAGTAGAATAACGATATCATGTAGAACAAAGCGGAAATTACATCAAAATGTTAGAAGTAGTCACAATCAAGCTACAGTAGTCCATTATAAACAGTATTGTAAGGTGCTTAAAAATGTTATTAGGAACGCAAAGAGTGTGTGGTTTGCAAATAGAATCGCCAGTTCACAGGCTGAAGTTGGAACCATGTGGTCAACAGCGCAAGGTCGGCGATATAAAGTCAATTCGTAGTAAAAATATATCTGTTACGGATAAGTCAGATGTATGTACAGTATTTAACAATCATTTTCTGCGCATTGCTGGTGAATTAAATAACAATTTAGTTTCTACAGGGAATCATATAACTTTCTTGGCAAATACCTTTACGATACTGATGTCTGAAAAACTCCTCTGTGATAAACACAAGAGGGAGATTGAGTCGATAATTAAATCACTGAAGACTAAGGACTCTCGTGAAGATGATGCAGTGCCTAGCAGAATATTAAAGTACTGTGCTGCACATGTTAGCCCTTTATTAGCCATATTTGTAATATTTCCTTTAGGAATGGTCAGTTTTCTGAACGATTAAAGTACTCAGTAGTAAAGCCTGCTTTATAAAAATGGAGAAAAGGATAATGTAGACATTTTATACCTATTTCTATGCCATCAGTGTTCGCTAAAGTTATAGAAAAGGTTGTGTATGTAACGATAATTGATCATTTATATCACACGATTTGCTATCAAATGTACAGTTCGCCTTTAGAACAACTGAAAATGCTATATTCTCTTTTCTCTGTGAGGTACTGGATGGGCTAAACAAAAGGGTTCGAACGCTAGGCAAATTTTTTTATTTAACTAAGGCGTTTGATTGTGTTGATCACAAAATATTGCTCCAGAAGTTGGACCATTATGGAATACGGGGAGTACCTCACAATTGGTTCACCTCTTACTTTAACCACAGGTCATTATTCACAATGTTGAGAATGTTTGTGACGTGGGATCTGAGTGGGGTACAGTCAAGTGGGAGGTGCCCCAGAGATCAGTGTTGGGGCCACTCCTGTTCCTTATTTACATAAATGATATGCCCTCTAGTATTACGGGTAATCCTAATATATTTCTTTTTGCTGGTGACTGTAGTAAAGGATGTTGTGCGCAACATTGGCCCGGTTTCAAATAGTGCAGTTAATCTGGCTTGTAGAAAATAAACTAATGCTAAATCAGAGTAAGACTCAGTTTTCACAACTTCTGACACACAATTCAACAAAACCTGACGTTTTAATTTCACAGAATGGGCATATGATTAGTGAAACTCAACAGTTAAAATTTCTAGATGTGCAAAGTAGGCTGTTGTACTGTGCATGGGAAGTTTCCTGTTCCACTCGCAAAATTGCTGCCCAGTTTCCCGTTCCAGTCGCGAAATTGCTGCCTGTCTGCCTCTGCATGAACTCTAATTTCTCTTAACCTTACGGTCCATACTCGAGATATATACTCCATGTAGAAGAATCATACAGTCCCCTATCAAGTGTTCAAATGTGTGTGAATTCGCCGGCCGCTGTGGCCGAGCGGATCTAGGCCCTTCAGTCTGCTGCTACGGTCGCAGGTTCGAATCCTGCCTCGGGCGTGGATGTGTGTGATGTCCTTAAGGTAGTTAAGATTAAGTAGTTCTAAGTCTAGGGGACTGATGACTTCAGAAGTTAAGCCCCATAGTGCTGAGAGGCATTTGAACCATTTTTTGTGTGAATTCCTAAGGAACCAAACTGCTTAGGTCATCGGTCCCTAGACTTACACTCTACTTAAACTAGCTTTTGCTAAGAACGGCAAACACGCCCATGCCCGAGGGAGGACTCGAACCTCTGGCGGGAGGGGCCGCGCAGTCCGTGACATGACGCCTCAAACCGCGCGGCAGTCCCCTATCACAAATGCAGTTTCTTTAAATACTGTCAGTATCTTTCTGCTTAACGAGAACTGCTGGGAAATGCAGGAAAACCAGCACGTGGGTTAGGTAACAATTTGGACTGGAAGACTTTATTATGCACAGAGGTGACGAAGACATAGGATAACGATATGCACGTACACAGGTGTCGGTAGTAGCACGTACACAAGGTATAAAAGGGCAGTCCATTGTCATTTGTACTCAGGTAATTCATGTAAAAAGCTGTCGTACTTGATTGTGCCGCACTATGGGAAATAACAGACACTGAGCACGGAATGGTAGTTGGAGCTACACGCATGGAGCATACCATTTCGGAAATCGTTAGGGAATTCAGTATTCCAAGATTGAAAGTGTCAAGAGTGTGACGAGAGTACCACACTTCAGACAATACCTCTCACAATGGGCAATGCAGTGGCCGACAGCCTTCAATAAGCGACCGAGAGCAGCAACCTTTGCATGGAGTCGTCAGTGTTAACAGACGAGCAACACTACTTGAAATAACAGCATAAATCAACGTGGGAGGTACAACGAACGTATTCGTTAGAATAGTGCGGCGAAATGTGCGTTAATGGACTACGGCAGCAGACGACAGATGACAGTGGCTTTGCTAACAGCACGATATCGCCTGTAGCGCCTCTCCTGGGCCCGTGACCCTGTCAGTTGGACCCTACATGAACCGGAAACAGTTGCCTCGTCAGATGAGTCCCGATTTCAGTTGGTAACAACTGATGGTAGGGCTCGAGTATGGTGCAGACCCCACGAAGCCATGGACCCAAGCTGTGGCACTCTGCAAGCTGGTGGTGGCTTCATAGTAGTGTGGGTTGTGTTTGTTTGGAATGGACTGCGCCCTCTGGTTACATTCAGCTACCTGGAAACCATCGACAGCCGTCGATGCACTACATGTCCCCAAACAACGATGGAATTTTCGTGTATTGGATGGCGCAACTGTTCGTGGTTGGTTTGAAGAACATTCTAGACAGTTAGAGCGAATGATTTGATCACCCACATCGCCCGACATGAATCCCATTGTACATTTATGGGACATAATCGAGAGGTCAGTTCGTGTATAAAATTCTGCTCCGGTAGCACTTAGGCAATTGTGGACGGCTACAGAGGCGGCACGGCTCAATATTTCTGCAGGGGACTTGCAACGATTTGTAGAGTCCGTGCTACGTCGACTTTCTGCAGTTTAGCTGGTGGAAGGATGACCGATACGATATTAGAAGGCATCCCACGACGTTTGTCACCTCAGTGAAACTGTAACGAAATGAAATGGGGAGGTAAAGAATATTTTGTCAGGTGAATGGATTGCAGATGGAGTATAAAACTTCTTTGCTGGTTTTCAACAGATAAGAGAAGAGCAAATAGGAACACTCAATGGAAGGTGGGTTGGTGACTCTTATGTATAGCTGAAGACTAGAATGCACGGGAATTTCAAGCAATTCGCCGGCCACGGTGGCCGAGCGGTTCTAGGCGCTACAGTCGGGAACCGCGCGATTGCTACGGTCGCAGGTTCGAATCCTGCCTCAGGCATGAATGTGTGTGATGTCCTTAGGTTGGTTAGGTTTAAGTAGTTCTAAGTTCTAGGGGACTGATGACCTCAGAAGTTAAATCCCATAGTGCTCAGAGCCATTTTTTTTTTTTTTTTTGTCAAGAAATTCGCATGTCAAATAACTGCTTTTGCTGCTGATACCGAGCAGTACGTTTTAAGATGACAGCTACATTTTGCGCTGTTTGTATTGTTTATGCTGTGTGAACACTCCATCTACCTGCTTTACCTACACATGTCTCCAGTCCACAAAATACACTCCTGGAAATGGAAAAAAGAACACATTGACACCGGTGTGTCAGACCCACCATACTTGCTCCGGACACTGCGAGAGGGCTGTACAAGCAATGATCACACGCACGGCACAGCGGACACACCAGGAACCGCGGTGTTGGCCGTCGAATGGCGCAAGCTGCGCAGCATTTGTGCACCGCCGCCGTCAGTGTCAGCCAGTTTGCCGTGGCATACGGAGCTCCATCGCAGTCTTTAACACTGGTAGCATGCCGCGACAGCGTGGACGTGAACCATATGTGCAGTTGACGGACTTTGAGCGAGGGCGTATAGTGGGCATGCGGGAGGCCGGGTGGACGTACCGCCGAATTGCTCAACACGTGGGGCGTGAGGTCTCCGCAGTACATCGATGTTGTCGCCAGTGGTCGGCGGAAGGTGCACGTGCCCGTCGACCTGGGACCGGACCGCAGCGACGCACGGATGCACGCCAAGACCGTAGGATCCTACACAGTGCCGTAGGGGACCGCACCGCCACTTCCCAGCAAATTAGGGACACTGTTGCTCCTGGGGTATCGGCGAGGACCATTCGCAACCGTCTCCATGAAGCTGGGCTACGGTCCCGCACACCGTTAGGCCGTCTTCCGCTCACGCCCCAACATCGTGCAGCCCGCCTCCAGTGGTGTCGCGACAGGCGTGAATGGAGGGACGAATGGAGACGTGTCGTCTTCAGCGATGAGAGTCGCTTCTGCCTTGGTGCCAATGATGGTCGTATGCGTGTTTGGCGCCGTGCAGGTGAGCGCCACAATCAGGACTGCATACGACCGAGGCACACAGGGCCAACACCCGGCATCATGGTGTGGCGAGCGATCTCCTACACTGGCCGTACACCACTGGTGATCGTCGAGGGGACACTGAATAGTGCACGGTACATCCAAACCGTCATCGAACCCATCGTTCTACCATTCCTAGACCGGCAAGGGAACTTGCTGTTCCAACAGGACAATGCACGTCCGCATGTAGCCCGTGCCACCCAACGTGCTCTAGAAGGTGTAAGTCAACTACCCTGGCCAGCAAGATCTCCGGATCTGTCCCCCATTGAGCATGTTTGGGACTGGATGAAGCGTCGTCTCACGCGGTCTGCACGTCCAGCACGAACGCTGGTCCAACTGAGGCGCCAGGTGGAAATGGCATGGCAAGCCGTTCCACAGGACTACATCCAGCATCTCTACGATCGTCTCCATGGGAGAATAGCAGCCTGCATTGCTGCGAAAGGTGGATATACACTGTACTAGTGCCGACATTGTGCATGCTCTGTTGCCTGTGTCTATGTGCCTGTGGTTCTGTCAGTGTGATCATGTGATGTATCTGACCCCAGGAATGTGTCAATAAAGTTTCCCCTTCCTGGCACAATGAATTCACGGTGTTCTTATTTCAATTTCCAGGAGTGTATATTTAAGGAAAAATGGCTCTAAGCACTATGGGACTTAACATCTGAGGTCATCAGTCCCCTAGACTTAGAACTACTTAAACGTAAGTAACCAAAGGACATCACACACATCCATGCCCGAGGCAGGATTCGAACCTGCGACCGTAGCAGCAACGTGGTTCTGGACTGAAGCGCCTAGAGCCGCTCGGTCACAGCGGCCGGCTATATTTACGGAAAGCTCCGTCATAAATGTAAAACCATAATGTAGTATCCTGCCCACTCGGGGTGCTTAGGAAGCTGTTTTCTCGGATCACTAAACATCAATTCAAGCAAATCAAGTTAATGGAGTTTATTACATTAAGGTAAATGGACATAATTTTGCGTATTCACAAAGATGTGTCGCAAGCAAATGGCGACGGGCAAATAATCGACGTTCTTCAGTGCATGCAAGCAAAACAAAACGGTTCATAAGTCACTGCTGTAGCATTTGTAAGACGGCTCTTCTTCCACTCCGGCCGCGCCTTGTTGGAGCGCCGCTTATGTTCCTCTTGGCCTAGATGCCGCTTCTGTCTTGGCGTCGTCCTAGAGAGCGTACTACTGGCTCATGTCGTCTCAGAGCCCTCTCTGCTCTTCAGGTTTTCATCATCGTACCGGCGGGCGCTTGTTGCGCCGGAACTGTTAATACTATCGCTTATTTGTTCTAGCCCATTCGCTAGTTTTGTAAAATGCTTTTAAAGTTTTATTGAGCTCCATTCCAGCAAACCGTCGCTGCAAACTGCGTACACATAGAAAACAAATTGCGTGCATATAGAAAACTGAATAACAATGACTAGTTTCCCAAGATTACGTTTGAGGCTTTCCCGGTGTTTCTATAGCACTCCCTCTATTTGTGCAGCTGATGTCACCAAGGAATTGCTCACACCTTCCACCTCTGGAGATGCCATGAATGGGGCGAACTGAAGGCCGCCGCCCTCAGGCAACTTCTGCGTTACGTCCAGGTTTACGCAGGCTAGAGAGCCGGCAGGAATACACCTCGCGTTTTCCCACGGTGCCTCTCGTCCTTGTTTGAGGCTCTCTGTAAGCGAGGGTCGTTAACGAGCTGGAAAATCTGCGCCGCGACGGGAACTCACTGCTGCAAATCTCGAAACTTTGCGTCGTAAGCGTTATGGTTAATGGCTTCAGCTCTTGTCTTTCCTCCTATTCCATGGTGGAATGATTAACAGCCATAAAATAATTGAAACAATGGTCTTCACAACGTACATGAGATACTCAGACTATCCAAATTACAGGGATTGGGCAAAAATATAGAAAAAGAGCGAGAAATGCATTCTTTAGAATAAATGTAGGTACTGCTTATTTATTTATTTATTTACACGCCAAGTTCCGTAGGACCAAATTGAGGAGCAAATCTCCAAGGTCATGGAACGTACCAGTACATGAACTTACAACATCAAAGTAATAACACATAAAAATAAATGTGCATGGACCTGAAAAAACTCTGTCCATAAGTTTAAGTAAACGCTATCAGCAATACAATAAGAATCAGCTTAATTTTTCAAGGAACTCCTCGACAGAACATAAGGAGTGACCCATGAGGAAACTCTTCAGTTTCGATTTGAAAGCGCGTGGATTACTGCTAAGATTTTTGAATTCGAGTGGCAGCTTATTGAAAATGGATGCAGCAGTATACTGCACACCTTTTTGCACAAGAGTTAAGGAAGTCCGATCCAAATGGAGGTTTGATTTCTGCCGAGTATTAACCGAGTGAAAGCTGCTTATTTTTGGGACTAAATTAATATTGGTAACAAGAAACGACAATAAGGAGTACACATATTGAGAGCCCAATGTCAAAATACCCAGACTCGTGAACAGAGGTCGACAAGAGGTTCGTGAACTCACACCACTTATTGCCCGAACCGCCCATTTCTGAGACAAAAATATCCTTCTGGAATGGGAAGAGTTACCCCAAAACATAATACCATATGACATATGTGAATGAAAATAAGCAAAGTAGACTGATTTACGTGTCGAAGTATCACTCGCTTTTGATACCGTTCGAATAGTAAAAATGGCAGTATTAAGTCTTTGAACAAGATCCTGAACGTGGGCTTTCCATGACAGCTTACTATCTATTTGAACACCTAGAAATTTGAACTGTTCAGTTTCACTAATCATATGCCCGTTCTGTGAGATTAAAACGTCAGGTTTTGTTGCGTTGTGTGTTAGAAACTGTAAAAACTGCGTCTTACTGTGATTTAGCATTAGTTTATTTTCTACAAACCATGAACTTAGGTCATGAACTGCACTATTTGAAACCGAATCAACGTTGCACACAACATCCTTTACTACCAAGCTAGTGTCATCAGCAAACAGAAATATTTTAGAGTTACCCATAATACTAGAGGGCATCTCATTTATACAAATAAGGAACAGGAGCGGCCCCAACACTGATCCCTGGGGCACTCCCCACTTAACAATACCCCGCTCAGATCCCACATCACAGCCGTTATCAACATTGTAAATAATGACCTTTTGCTGCCTGTTGCTAAAGTATGAGGTGAACCAATTGTGAGCTACTCCCCTTATTTCGTAATGGTCCAACTTCTGGAGCAATATTGTGAGATCAACACAGTCAAATGACTTAATTAAATCAAAAAATACGCCAAGTGTTGGAAACTTTTTGTTTAGCCCATCCAGTAACTCACAGAGAAAAGAGAATATAGCATTTTCAGTTGTGAAACGCCTTCAAAAAAGCCGAACTGTACATTTGATAGCAAATCGTGTGATATAAAATGATCAATTAACCTTACATACACAGCCTTTTCGATAACTTTTGCAACCACTGATTTCATAGAAATATGTATAAAATTGTCTACATTATCCCTTTCTCCCTTTTTATAAAGCGGCCTTACTACTGAGTACTTTAATCACTCAGGAAACTGACCATTCTTGAAGGAAAAATTACAAATATGGCTAAATACATGTGCAGCACAGTACTTAAATATTCTTCTAGACACTCCATCATAACCATGAGAGTCCTTAGTCTTCAGTGATTTAATTATTGACTCAGTGTCCCTCTTGCCTGTATCAAAGAGGTGTATTTCAGCCATCAATCTCGGAAAGGCATTTGCTAAGAAATTTATATGATTTCCTGTAGAAACTAAATTTTTATTTAATTCACCAGCAATGCTCAGAAAATGATTGTTAAATACTGTACATATATCTGATTTATCAGTAACAGAAATATTATTACTGTGAACTGACTTTATATCATCGACCTTGTGTTGCTGAACAGACACTTCCTTCACAACTGACCATATGGCTTTAATTTTATCGTGTGAATTAGCTATTCTATTTGCATACCACATACTCTTTGCCTTGCTAATGACATTTTTAAGCACCTTACAATACTGTTTGTAATGGCCTACTGTAGCTTGATTGTGACTACTTCTAAAATTTTGATATAATTCCCGCTTGGTTCTACATGATATCCTTATCCCACTAGTCAGCCAACCGGGCTGTCCATTACTGCTGGTACCCCGTTTAGAACGTTCTAATGGAAAGCAACTCTCAAAGAGCATGAGAAATGTGTTATGGAAAGCATTGTATTTATCATCTATGTTATCGGCACTATAAGCATCTTACCACTCTTGTTCCTTCAAAACTTTTTAAAAACTCTCTATTGCTGTTGGATTAACTTTCCTACATAGTTTGTAATTAAATATGACACTGGTCTGAGTACAAAAGGCATTTAGTGTTAAAAATTTGTGCATCATGGTCTGAAAGGCCATTCACCCTTTTACTAACAGAATGCCCACCTAGTAATGACGAACGAATAAAAATATTGTCTATGACTGTGCTACTGTTCCCCTGCACCCTAGTTGGAAAAAACACAGTTTGCATCAGATCATATGAATTTAGGAGATCTACCAACATCCTTTTTCTTGCACAATCATATACAAAATTAATATTGAAGTCACCACATATAACTACTTTCTGGTACTTCCTACAAAGTGAATCAAGAACCCTCTCTGGCTTAAGCAAAAATGCTCTGAAGGTGGAGTAAGGGGACCTATAAACAACAACAATTAGAAGTTTAGTTTCAGTAAATTCAACTAATGCTGCACAACTTTCAAATATCTGTTCAGTGCAGTGTCATGATACGTCTCTGGACTCAAATGAAATACTGTTTTTTACGTACAGAGCCACTCCCGCACCCCGCAGAGAACTCCTTGAGGAACAGCCAGCTTATCTGTAGCCTGGTAAATGAAGCCTTCGAATTATCAAATTATGTAAGTGGTGCTCTGATATACCAATAATTTCAGAGTTGACATCTATTAGCAGTTCACTAACTTTATCTTTGCCCGCAGCTCGTGGTCTCGCGGTAGCGTTCTCGCTTCCCGAACACGGGGTCCCGGGTTCGATTCCGGCGGGCTCGGGGATTTTTCCTGCCTCGAGATGACTGGGTGTTGTTGTGTCGTCTTCATCATCATCATTCATCCCCATTACGGCCGGAGGAAGGCAATGGCAAACCACCTACACCAGGACCTTGCCTAGTAAGGCATTTTGATGAAATATGCTAATTCCTTCTCTACTTGGAAACATTACATCCTCTGAAGGTGAGCCCCTAGTTAGAGGGACTTACTTTAAGCAGGTATCAGCTGACTTCAATCTAAAAAAGGTGCAGCTCTAACACCAACTACTACAGGAATTCTATTCTATTCTATTTGACCGCCAACGGCGATGTCCTCAGTGCGTTGCAGGCGTCACTCGTGGTCAGAATAGTGTTCCCTGTAGTTGTCAGCGCATTGTGTCGGAACTAAGTGAATTCGAACGTGATCAAATTGTTGTTGCTCTTACGGTGTGTGCTTCCGTAACCAAGGTAGCCGAAGTGTTTGGCGTTTCGAGAGGAATCGTATCGAACATTTATGCCACGTACAGGAATAACGGAGAAACGTCATCTGCTAAGTTACAACGCGGACGGAAGGGTATGTAAAGTGATTGTGACAGACGGTCATTGCACAGGACTGTGACGAAAAATAAAGAGGACAATAGCGGCAAAACGCACTGCGGAAATGAATTTCGCACTCACCAACGCCGTCAGCACCAAAACAACACGAAGGGAGCTCCATAAGCAAGAAACTGGAGGGCGAACTGGAATTCCAAAACCACACATCAGTGATGTAAATGCCCGTAGCAGGAAAATGTGGCGCCGAAGCCGTAAAACCTGGACTGTGGAGCAATGGAAAAAAGTCATTTGGTCGGATGAGTGTAATGTTGCATTCCTGCCAAGCATTACGTGACCATTTTGGCTGATCAGATCCATCCCATGGTACAATATTTGTTCCCAAAATATGATGCTGTATTCCAAGACAAAGGGTCCCCGTTCACATACCTCGTGTCGCCCACACCTGTTTTTATACGAGTATGAATCGTCGTATATCCTCTGATCATCAAAATCAACAGATCTCAATACCATTGAGCCTTTGTGTCTACTTTAGAGAGAGGGGAACAGTGACCGCTGTCCACCTGCATCGTCGTTACCTGAACTTGGCAGTATTTTGCAAAAAGAGTGGTATATGACTCCCTTGAAAACCATACAGGGCATGTATTTATCCATTCTGAGACGACTGCAAGCTGTTTTGAATGCCAACGGCTTTTGTACAGCGTATTAGACGTAGTAATGTGTTTTTAGTGTTTCCATATTTTTGTACACCCGCTGTACTTTCCTTTTACAACAGTCTCCTCTACGCCAGATAAATTTCACGATGTGAGTAGAATTTCGTGAGTAAAGGAAGTTAATTTTTTAAATCAGTTTCTACTGACATTTTATTTTCAGACGCTAAGCTGGCGTTCCAAAACAGTTCATAAATTTTCGACTAGATCAGATTTACGCCGTTCAGAATTGGCAACTCTATGACCAGTAAATGAACTGCATCTAAATCACTTCCCTATACAACATGAACCATTACTTTGCCATTATGATACAACAGTTATCACCAAAAGCGTTTCGATGCTAAAGATACTGTTGTTACATGTAATAATAATGGCTCCAAATCTTGAACAGCTAGATGCCATGGTTGCATGAGCATCAAGATCTTTTTTTCTTTCTGGTGTTGTTTTGTAACTCAACCTGATTCAGTAAAATTATGTGCCTCGGCTGTTGTGTGGTCGACGCTGGACAACACCACTCTTGGTGGCTTCTACGAGGGACACTTGATGATTTCAGGATATGTCTTAGGTTTGAGGCCTGCTATTGCCAACGTTGCCCTGTGAAAACTCCTTTGAGGCAAATGATCTTATTCATATTTTAGGAGTGAAACTGTCCATCACTATGCAGCAAAACAGTTTTTACTGCATTACTAATTTCTTGTTTATGAACAGGAGCTGCAGCTGATTCAGACACCTGGAAGAACTTGGTAATTTATTTTTCCAGATTAAAATTCTGTTACAACTGCCAATGAATTTTATTATGCCTTACCGGTTTCGACAAATTATTTTGTCATCTTCGGGAGCTTAGTATTGGTTTACCAGATGTCAATATCTTCTTCATCCACTACAGTGTGAGTTAGCAAGAGAAGCGAATAGAACACAACATTACCAGTTACTACGGCAGGAGAAGGCGTTAGGGCATGACGTATGAGGAACTGTAATACCCTCTAGGAGGTTCAAATGGTTCTAAGCACTACGGGACTTAACATCTGAGGTCATCAGTCCCCTAGAACTTAGAACTACTTAAACCTAAATAACCTAAGGACATCACACACATTCATGCCCGAGGCAGGATTCGAACCTACGACTGTAGCAGCAGCGCAGTTCCGGACGGAAGCACCTAGAACCACTCGGCCACAGCGGATGGCCCTCTAGGTGGAAACCATGCATACCGCAACTGTGGCTGCATGACACCGTGCATATAAGACCGCAGTGTTGGTGGCGGTGGTCGTGGTTAGTGTTTAACGCCCCGTCGACAACCGAAGTCATTAGAGACGGAGCGCAAGCTCGGGTTAGGGAAGGATGGGGAAGGAAATCGGCCGTGCCCTTTCAAAGGAACCATCCCGGCATTTGCCTGAAACGATTTAGGGAAATCACGGAAAACCTAAATCAGGATGGCCGGAGACGGGATTGAACCGTCGTCCTCCCGAATGCGAGTCCAGTGTGCTAACCACTGCGCCACCTCGCTTTAGACCGCAGTCTCTGTAACAATGTATGATTTAATAAATGGTGTCCAGCATTGAAACCATGCTTTTCCAGACATAAGTTCATTAGACCTTTTTTGTTCTGTATCTCATCGGTCGATCCCTAGAGTTTGTACAAGATGAAAAAAATCACCCTGCATATTTTTTTCAACAGTCGATGGTTGGCCTAATCTAGCTGGTGAGATTACCTACTTGACCGAAACATTGCCATCCTCTTTCCATATAAAATTATCTGTCATGCATACACTGGACCTGGGCAGATTTCACTCAGTACACTGACATACCCTCAACAACAGCTAAGATTCCAGAGAAGCTTGTTCCGAACATTTAAAGAGCTTTCAGTTCCAAATAAGGTTAGACTGAAATTGTGAATGGAATGGACCCTTACAACCGAATATCGGAGATGCAGCCGACCATCTCACTACTGGACACTGAGACAGTGGGCCATTGTGAAAGTCATTTAACAGGTTATACACTGCCTGACAAAAAAAATCGCGTAAAACGGGAGCAGGATGTATAATTTAGGAAGCACTTGATAGTATAAGCCCACTTATCAATATAACGATAAACTCTCTCTGCCCTGGATGCATGCACAGATTCGGTTGGGAAGGGTGTCGAAGTCGTTCTGTCGTGTCCTGAGGCAAGCAGGCCCACAACTGTTTCAGCTGATCCTTGACATGCTGGGTACTGGCTCTCGGACAGAGTCGACATCCAAGTTCGTCCCACACATGATCGATCAGGGACAGACCTGCAGATCATAGCGACACGTGTTGGCGGTAGTCACACACAATGGTACCTCAAGCACATCCTACGTCCTCGTGTGTTGCTTTTCACTCTACAGTATTGTAGTGCCATTTATCAACAGAACAATGTTCATCTACATTCGCATCTACATCACACTCCACAAAGTACCTAAAGATGTGTGGTGGAAGGTGTTTCAATTAGTGATACCAGAGGCATTGTGCCATCAAAGTTTTCTCAGTAACCACGACCATGACCTGAAATCATATCCGATGACTCTCCACACCGTGATGCCATCAGTAATAACACTGCTGTGGCTGTTCAAAACATTGGATGACTGGGGAAACCGCGAAAGCGCCGCACGTGAGCTGCGTTGCTTCATATTTCTCAACGATATGGATCGCAAGAAAATAAATTTTTTGTTGGTGTTAGTTATTTTTCGCGCTGAAAATGTAATAAAATATATATATGGTGCAAACTGTCGGCATATGGATACACGCAGAGTGTTCGCAGATTTTCGTTACTAAATTTGCCATGTAATTATGATTTATTTAGTTTCACAGTCGAAAAATGTCTTTTACTCACACATATTGATCGAGACATTAATATTACGTTCGTAACTTCATTATGGAGACGTCGAAACTTTTCCCAAGGAAAACAACGTAGACGTCCTGGACAGGTTTAACGTAAAAGAGTATCTTTGAAATTTGAATTACAATGCATATCGACCAGTTCCATCTCCAGATACACAGAGGCGCTTTCAACTGAGAGTGAAATGGAAAAAACTGTCTCGAAAACAGCTCAGAAACTGATGTAAGGCGTAATCGTTTAGAAAGAAGCTATTTCTGTAAGTCTTTCAAAGCTAAGACGGGTTGTTCAAAATACGAGTTTTCTTTAACGTCAGTGAGCTCAGGGACGGTGCTCGCCGTCAGAAGTTGTCCCTTTCACAATGCGATTTTCTTCTTAAGTGCATCCACTTAAGCCGTAAAATCGGGAATAAGTTGCTTCATACTTTACAGTGTCTTACTGCCGACAGTCTGCCGTCAACTCTACTTAAAATTCAAGGTCTGCAATCCATCCGGATCTTCTACTTTCCGTTCTTGCTTTTGTTTTGTCCTCCAGAAAGTCAACAATAATGGGGCTTAAAACGAAAACTCGTTCCGGACCTGTGGTTCACTTAACCAACGTACTTTGTAGTAGTATATAACGTCTGCATACTCTTCGATCGCTTCCATGAAAAATTGTTGCAGCTGGCGACGCAGTAATGCGTGCAACTTCAGAAAATTTACTAATCGCACCACCAGTTCCAACACGTGTCCTATGCCTATGTATTTAACACAAAATGTTTACTGATGTGAACAATGAATCCTGTACAGATCCTCTCCCGATCGTAGTAATTGTCAGCTCTTCTATCGTCAGTTAAATCTTTAAATTCTGTCTTTGTGGTATTGTAATGCCGTTTCTTAGCAAATTTGCGGTATCCGTCGATTAGGCTAGTTCGTAATAACTGTTGAGAGTTCTCACCCTTCTACTCTATGGTTTCCATTCATTTTTAAAGGACTGCGACAATAAATCGTACGGTGACTCTTTTTGTGCGAACAGCCACTGGACCTATGAGCTTGCTTATGACGAACAAATATCGAAGGATAAACAGCACAGCACATACGCCACGATTCTGCCGAACTGAAGAAAGTTGTGCCGACCAAAATATGCACGCCAAAAGCTGAAAGAAAGAGTCGCATCGCACTGCCATATTAGATGTCGCACCGAGAAGGAGCGACCAAAGCCGAGACTTACCGAGCAGTGCCGAGACATGCCAAGCCTCGGACCGCACGCAGGCAGCACGTTGTGCACGCGTGAAGCTTTGCACAACAAATTTTACAATTTTCCAACCTCAGGAGCCGTGGCGACTTGTCGTACTGTATCGATATCGATATTCTCTTTTCTTTGGTTCTTAGATGTGCATAGCGAGCGCAACTCCCTCTACTTGGACTGCAGGGCTGGCTTGCTAGGCCCACAATGTAGTATGTAGTATCAGTGGGGCAACCAAGCAGAAAGGTGGCCCTTTGCCGCCACCCCCTGTCTCTATGTTGGCGTAAACCGGGAAAGATATCCAGGGGTTATGTTGGCCAGTGTTTGGCTTTGCAGTGCCGAGGAACCTCAGCAGTGGATTACTGAAAACCCGCCGAGCTGTCTGAAGCGTGTTTATCGGAATTACTGGATGCTCCGATTCTGTTTATTGGTACGGAAGTCCGCGCCTCCATGGCATTTCCAGGCTGAATTGTATGACTAAGAACTTATGTTAAAAAGATCTATTAAATATTTTAATTAGATCTTTGTATATTGCATCTTACTGGAAGTTTGATCTGTGAATTTTAACTGTCCGTGGCGCCTTTAATTTCGGTTTATGTTAGTATCTGCCTCTACAAGGAAGCTTACTGTGAAGTTTGTTGGTAATGTAGGATTTATTTGTCTTTAAGTGCTCTACCTGCCTGTTTTAGTTCTCGCCTTCAAAAAAAAATGTTCAAATGTGTGTGAAATCTTATGGGACTTAACCGCTAAGCTTACACACTACTTAACCTAAATTATCCTAAGGACAAACACACACACTCACGCCCGAGGGAGGACTCGAACCTCCGCCGGGACCAGCGCCACAGTCCATGACTGCAGCGCCTTAGACCGAATTCCCGCCTTCCTTAGGGCAAATAACGATCAGCTGATATTAGTTCTGGCGCACAGTATTGGTCGATGTTTAATGTTATCCCAGATTGTATGTTCTTGGTGTGAAAGTGGACTTTCGTGTTGCGCGAATGTTTTCAGAATTAATGTTAAGAACTGTGTGACTTATGCGTACTTTGAACGTTTTGGGTAAGTGCTTTGTTCAATTCATAGTTGTCGTTTGGTGGAACATTAACCGTCTTTGTGGAATTGGCTCCAATGTGTCTTATTTATTGAGGCTAATGTACTGCTTATTCTGCTTCACGTCACGTATAGCGTGTGTTTATTTTATTTAAGTGGTTTAGATGGAAATTTTAGTTTCTTTTAGGACACATTGTCCGTTCTGTGCTTGGCCTGGACTGTCTACGTGCGCAGGAGCCGCAGAATTTAAGGGAATTGGCTCCAGGTTGCCTTAGTCATTGTTCCAGTAGGTTTTGGTATAACTATTTAATTCCGAGGTTTGCATACACCGACTGTAAGTGGTGTCTTACATTTTCTGTTAACTTCTTAGAAGACTTGAATTTAGAGTATCGCTCTGTAAGAAATTGCGTTAACTATTGGGAGTCTATCCATTATTTATTATAATCTTGGTTGCGACTTGAGCTTGCACTTATTGGAATTTATTTGGCAGCAGGGAGTTTTGCTTAAGACTGCTTGTGCCTTGGCGTCGGTGCTGTTTACTGGTCCTTGCCAGGCCCACTCATTCTGAGAACAGTCGGCTTATACAGCCGCCTGTTCATGCGATTCTGTGCACAAGCCTTGGCCAGCTCAAGCTCAAGCCGTCCCACTTTTGCAGTGTTATTTCTTCCAAGCGGAGCAATGGCCTTTACTGCTGCTGTTTAAAGTTGAAATTTTAGAGCAATTCAGAATCATTCCATTTGTTAGTTAAGAGGTTCCATTTTTATAACCTTATTAATTCCTTAAGTTATTTAAACGTTTTATTAGTGGTTGAGAGCTAAAAGGTAATTTTTATGTAACGTAAATTTTAGTTATTTGAATATTATTGTGGAATCCTGTTAGCCTTCCTACCATGTCCGTTTTGAGGTTTTAAACCTTTCTCCTTCTTTGGTCACTTTGTATTTTAGTATCGGAATTTTTTTGGTAGTAGCCTATTATGTGGCTGGTTCAGTTTTATTAAATTTTTTTATTGGTGTCTTCTGTTCATTAAGTTTTGGTAATTTTTATGCCCGTTTATATTTTGATTGAAGTTTGTATCACTAGTCTTTTATCTTAAGGTCTGGCGAACAGCGATTGGGTGCGAGTTATAATTGACATTTTCTGCCTTCACTGATTACTGTTCAGTGCTCAAATAATCGTTGCTTAATTACACTCCTAACTGGATTTCATGTAATTCACCCTGTGCAAAATAAATTTTTGTGTTGTACCAGTGAATGAACTGTGCCAACTCCCCATTGATCTAGCCCTCTCTGCTTTTTCCTCCTGGCCAAACTAAGAGGCCGTATTTTCACATTTCAGAAATGAGGTAAGAAGAGGTATCGTGTCAAATGCAGTGTGGTCAAAGTGAATGTTTTGCTCTGTATAAGTGTTGTTTGAATGTATTATTTCGGTTCTGTTGGTAACAACGATTGCTGCCTTTTCACATTTGGAGATCTGTTTCTATGATATTACGATGGTTACCATCTGCTGTGGGATGTGTCCTTAGAAACGCTTGATAACGGAGATGGTGCAGTTCCTTACCTCAGCGCAATGTACTTTTAAATATCTAAGTAGCATAGCAGTAAAATTCTCTGGGACAAACACCCAAAGAGCGTTGCAAGCTTGAAAACAGCTGACAGCTATATAAACGTCGAACTTTCTGTGATAAGCCGTTGGATTTTCAGACCAGGCTATCGGATTAGATTAGATTAGAGCCTGCATCTGGAGTGGCGCGTGCACCCGAGACCCGGCGGCTCTGTGAGATAACCAGGCGCCACGGATCGCTTCCTTCGAGTGCTCTTTTAAGAGGCGGCGCACTCTCCATGCGTAATCTTGGCCGCCTATCGATGTTTATTTACCCTCGAGAGTTTCCATGTCGATAAGACGCATTATTTGCAGTCATCAGCCTTCTGACTGGTTTGTGGCTCCCCGCCACGAATTCTGCTCCTGCGCCAACCTCTTCATCTCAGAGTAGCACTTGCATACCACGTCCTCAATAATTTTTTTATTTTTTTTATTTACACGTCACGTTTCGTAGGACCAAATTGAGGAGCAAATCTCCAAGGTCATGGAACATGTCAGTACGTGTAATTACAACATAAAATTAATAACAGATAAAAATAAAATGTCTATGAACCCGAAAAAATGCAATCCATAAATAAACGCAACCAACTATACAACAAGAATCAGCTTGATTTTTCAAGAAACTCCTCGACAGAATAGAAGGAGTGACCCATGAGGAAACTCTTCAATTTCGATTTGAAAGCGCGTGGATTACTGCTAAGATTTTTGAAATCGAGTGGCAGCTTATTGAAAATGGATGCTGCAGTATACTGCACACCTTTCTGCACAAGAGTTAAGGAAGTCCGATCCAAATGCAGGTATGATTTCCGCCGAGTATTAACTGAGTGGAAAGCTGCTTATTCTCGGGAATAAGCTAATATTGTTAACAAGAAATGATAGTAAGGAATATATATATATATTGAGAGCCCAATTTCAAAATACCCAGACTCGTGAACAGGGGTTGACAAGAGGTTCGTGAACTTACACCACTTATTGCGCTAACCTCCAGTTTCTGAGCCAAAAATATCCTTTTAGAATGGGAAGAATTACCCCAAAATTTAATACCATACGACATAAGCGAATGAAAATAAGCAAAGTAGACTAATTTTCGTGTCGAACGATGATTCAGTTCAGATACCGTTCGAATAGTAAAAATGGCAGCATTAAGTCTTTGAACAAGATCCTGAATGTGGGCTTTCCAAGACAGTTTACTATTCATCTGAACACCTATAAATTTGAACTGTTCAGTTTCACTAATCATATGAAGTTAAAACGTCAGGTTTTGTTGAATTGTGTGTTTTTGTTGTTGTTTTGGTCTTCAGTCCTGAGACTGGTTTGATGCAGCTCTCCATGCTACTCTATCCTGTGCAAGCCTCTTCATCTTCCAGTAATTACTGCAACCTACATCCTTCTGAATCTGCTTAGTGTATTCATCTCTTGGTCTCCCTCTACCATTTTTACCCTCCACTCTGCCCTCCAGTACTAAATTGGTGATCCCTTGATACCGCAGAACATGTCCTACCAACTGATCCCTTCTTCTAGTCAAGTTGTGCCACAAACTCCTCTTCTCCCCAATTCTATTCAATACCTCTTCATTAGTTATGTGATCTACCCATCTAATCTTCAGCATTCTTCTGTAGCACCACGTTTCGAAAGCTTCTATTCTCTTCTGTTTTAAACAATTTATCGTCCATGTATCACTTCCATACATGGCTACACTCCATACAAATACTTTCAGAAACGACTTTCTGACACTTCAATCAATACTCGATGTTAAAAAATTTCTCTTCTTCAGAAACGCTTTCCTTGCCATTGCCAGTCTACATTTGATATCCTCTCTACTTCGACCATCATCAGTTATTTTGCTCCCCATATAGCGCAACTCCTTTATTACTTTAAGTGTCTCGTTTCCTAATCTAATTCCCGCAGCATCACCCGACTTAATTCGACTACATTCCATTATCCTCGTTTTGCTTTTGTTGATGTTCATCTCATACCCTTCTTTCAAGACACTGTGAATTCCGTTCAACTGCTTTTCCAAGTCCTTTGCTGTCTCTGACAGAATTACAATGTCATCGGCGAACCTCAAAGTTTTTATTTCTTCTCCATGGACTTTAATTCCTACTCCGAACTTTTGTGTGTTAGAAACTGTAAAAACTGCGTCTTACTGTGATTTAGCATTAGTTTATTTTCTACAAACCATGAACTTATGTCATGAACTGCACTATTTGAAACCGGGCAAATGTTGCGCACAACATCCTTTACTACCCAGCTAGTGTCACCAGCAAACAGAAATATTTTAGAGGCACCTGTAATGCTAGAGGGAACATCATTTATACAAATAAGGAACAGGAGTGACGCCAACACTGATCAATGGGACAGCCCCCACTTGACTGTACCCCACTCAGACCACACATCACAGCCATTTTCAACATTGTGAATAATGACCTTTTGTTGTTTGTTGCTAAAGTAAGAGTTGAACCAATTGTGAGCTACTCCCCGTATTCCGGAATGGTCCAACTTCTGGAGCAATATTTTGTGATCAACACAATCATACGCCTTAGTTAAATCAAAAAATATGCCTAGCGTTCGAAACCTTTTCTTCAGTCCACCCAGTACCTCGTAGAGGAAAGACAATATAGCATTTTCAGTTGTTAAACGATATCTAAAGCCAAACTGTACACTTGACTGCAAATCGTGTGATATAAAATGATTAACTATCCTTACATACACAGCCTTTTCAATAACTTTAGCAAGCACTGATGACATAGAAATAGGTCTCAAATTGTCTACATTATCCTTTTCTCCCTGTTTATAAAGCGGCTTTACTACTGAGTATTTTAATCGTTCAAGAAACTGACCATTCCTAAAGGAAAAATTACAAATATGGCTAAATACAGAGCTAACATATGCAGCACAGTACTTTAATATTATGCTAGGTACTCCTTCATCTCCATAAGTGGCCTTAGACTTCAGTGATTGAACTATTGACTCAATCTCCCCCTTGTCTGTATCACAGAGGAGTATTTCAGATATCAATCTTGGAAAGGCATTTGCCAAGAAAGTTATATGACTCCCTGTAGAAACTAAGTTTTTATTTATTTCACCAGCAATGCTCAGACAATGATTGTTAAATACTGTACATAAATCCGATTTATCAGAGCCAGAAATATTTTTACTAAGAACTGATTGTATATCGTCGACATTGTGCTGCTGACTACAACTGACCACACGGTTTCAATTTTATCCTGTGAATTAGCCATTCTGTTTGCATACCATATACCCTTTGCCTTCCTAATAACAGTTTTAAGCACCTTGCAATACTGTTTCTAATGGATTACTGTATTTTGATTGTGACTACTTCTGACATTTTGATATAATTCCCGCTTTGTTCTACATTTACTGGATGTACTCCAATCTCTCTAGTTTTTGCCCTCTATAGCTCCCTCTAGTACCATGCAGGTTATTCGGTCTTGAACATTTCTTTTATTTCCTTCATTGATTCTTCGATTTCTAGATTGAGCAATACGCTGCATCGTTGCCTTACACCCTTTTTAAAATGAGCACTTCCTTCTTGGCCTTCCAATCTCCTAATTCCTTCTTGGTTCTTGTAGATAACGTATATTACCCGTGTTTCCCTATAGCTTACTCCTCTTTTTCTCATATTTTCGAACGTCTTCATTTTACATTGTCGAACGCTTTTGCTATATCGACAAATCCTGTGAGTGTGTCTCGATGTTTTTTCAGTCTGGTTTTCATTATCAGCCACAATGTCAAAATCACCTCCCTCGTCCCTGAAGGTTTCCTATAGCCAAACTGATAGGCATTGAACAGATTCTCAATTTTCTCTTCTATTCTTCTGTATAGCACGAGTATTCCTGCCAGCAGCTTGGGTACATGAGCTGTTAAGCTTATTGTGCGATAGTTCTCGCATTTATCGGTCATAATGTAATCATAATGTAATCGAGTTGGAGTCTTCCCGTGTCTCTGGGTCTTCACAAAGTGTACCCCGTCCTCTTGTTATTCTTGCACAGAGTATTCGCTATTACCATCTGAAATTTATTGCGGAACTCAGTTAGTCCTTCTCCTCTCTCATTCCTACTACCAAGCATATATTAACCCCTAACCTTATTTCTATTCCTTCCCTACAAACGTGTTCCAATCGAACACGATGATTAGATTTTTATCTCCGTTTACATACTGAATTACTCGTTTAGTATCTTCATATACTTTCTGTAGATGGAAAGATCATCAGGACATTTTTTTCAAAATGGTTCAAATGGCTCTGAGCAGTATGGGACTTAACATCTGAGGTTATCAGTCCCCTAGAACTTAGAACTACTTAAACCTAACTAACCTAAGGACATCATACACATCCATGCCCGATGCAGGATTCCAGACTGAAGCGCCTAGAACCGGTCGGCCACACCGGCCGCCCAATTTTTTCAATTACAGGCCACATGTCCCGTGGGCACACAATGTGTCTTTAATTCAGTGGTTTTCATTGCCTTCAACAACCTCATGCCGTTGCTCATTGCTGATCCTTGTGCCATTCAGGGGCAGTTTCCCACAGCAAGAGTGAGTGCCCTAAATCTATCCTCTTCTCCGGCCTCTTTGAGGCTGTCGGCGGAACGAGCGTGACTTCTTATGACACCAATACTGATGACTTTTATCCACAATTTAAGCAGTGGCTGGGCTCGAACCCGGAACGGAGGATGTTTTGAATATTAGACAAAGATGCTACCCCTCCCCTTCCAAAGGAATTGCAACATCCGTATAGAAAATATGTATGACATCATCCAGCAAGGGAAAGGTTCCGCGACCTAAACTGAAAATATTTTACTCGAGCCCATTCGTAACTTTTGTTCGATGATTGTGAGAATTGTGTTTTAAGTGCATCAGAGCCGAGTGGCTAATGTGCCGAGCACTTGTGCAGTTATGCAGTGTAGTGTCTTCTTTGTATTGTTATCCATTTATTACCGAAATAACTCAGACGGAGAGGGGGAAAGCCGATACCAGCCTGCTCCTTTCAAATAACATCAAATGGGACACCAAGTCATAAGTGCCAAGTACATTCACTCCACGACAGTTACGGAGAAGTTCATAAGTTATCCCAGAAAATTGTGCAAAACCTGATGATCCTTAGTCAAAATACTCAGGGTCAGACACCAGCATGGACTGGGAATTTTGGCTTTGGAGGTGAAATGGAAACGACATACGTGTTGACTCCATATCTGAAGGGCGTTTGAAAAGTCATCATTCTTACGGGTGACGGTTCTTTGCTCATTTCATTTTATTGTGTTTGTCTGTACATTTGTTCCAGTGACGGTGTTGCTGCTGTCGGACATAGCACTACCACGCCAAGCATCACGTATGCTTAATTTTGAGTTGGTGCTGGCATCAGAAAGTAATTAGTCACTCTGTGGAGTGTGAACTACGTAAACAGTGAAATTATCCCACTAGCGAATGAGTGACACGGATTCAAGCTATGGTTTAGCCAGTACCGTTAATCGACGGTGACGTCTCAGATGTACCGAATGACATTCTCAACCCCCAATTCCACCATTAAAAATGTTCAGCGCGTTGTTCCAGCGACTTGCGCCCACCGTGTCACTCACAACAAGAAGGCATCGTGGTAGACCTAAGTTAGATTAAGTAGTTTGTAAGCATAGGGACCGATTACCTCAGCAGTTTGGTCCCATAGGAACTTACCGCAATCCCATCACGCTAGAATGGAAGAGTGATTGTTGCGACGAGAAGATGGTCCTGAAGAGTATGCGAAGTTTTTGTTCTGTTGAAGGCATAAAGCATGCACTTGCGTGGTCAGTTCTGCATGAACAGTTTTAATATCGTTACAACTTACAGTGTGTGCAAGCTATCATACCACAAGCCCACTATGTCAAATAATATTTTTGTCGATGGATTATAAGGCCAAGAGCTTGAAAGTTTGACGTCTGTGATTCTGCTGTGTGCATACACAAACTCTTGAGTCTGAGATATTATTATCGCGAGCAGCAGCGAGCGAGGAGTTGTCGAGGGGAGTCGGAAGCGGTCGGACGCAGGATCTTGTCAGATTTATGTATGCATACAGTCAGAGTAATATTCGTATCTTTGTTGTGGCCAGAAACGTGTTTATTGGGTATAGACACTGTGGAATAATTAATTCTGTGTAAAGTTTGTCAGCATTTAAATCATCAATTTTTTGAATACAGTGAAATAAAAGTTTTTATTGGTTTCTTTCATTTCTCTTTATATCGTTTAAGGTTAGTTGACCAAACCCCTCCTGATCACTCAGTTACTGTGTATAAAAATATGGCAGCAATTCTTGCAATTAGTCCATGCACTGCACTCCGCAAGGATCGCAATGTTGCCTTTTGGAATGATTTAGCTTGTTGCTGATCACGCAGTTGCAGCGGCAGGACGAGGTAAGTTGTCTGTTGTGTACAGCAGCACTGCACAACAGTTGTGAGGAGACATTAGACTGGATATTTTAAAACTCGCAGTCAGATGGTTGAGAACAGATTTATTTATAATTCGTGGGAACGGTAATTTGTTCTGGCTCAACCCTGCCGGGTCCACGACCACGCCCACGACCTCCCATCTGTCCTCCTCCCTGTTGAGGGGGCGCGTTGTCGCTGCTCCAGCCTCTGTTCTGTCATCTCGACTCCTCTGAGTTGGTACCCTGTTAGAATCACCGTCAGAGGGTGGTACGGGACTACAAGTTCCACCGCCACACCTCCAAAGTGAATTGCAGTGACGCACAGAATGTCGACGGGATCCGGCTGCATACCCGGAAATTATTAGAAGAAGAAATACGCCGGGAAAATTTCAAAAGTCACAATTTGTATCTTGTTTATATGTCTCTCTGTTCACAGTAGAATTTTATCATAGTTAGAGACGGAATGTCACACGCAAATTTCCGTACATCTCTTAAAGTAATTTATCAAAGAAGAGGTTTAATCTTCAGATCTGCAGTTCACATATTATATATTAACTATGGATGAGGCGGTATTAGCACAGAGTTGGACGATAAATTACCACAACAACCACGTGTGAGCAAATGTAAATATTCGGGGTATCTTGTAAACAAAACACCAGGTTTGCTTAAGTGTCATTGTGTGGGCAGGAATTGGTGACAGATTCAAAGAGCGTAGATTTTACAGAACAGATTAACAGGTTCTGTTTATAACGAATTTCTGCGTAACAAATTAACCTCGGTGTTGGACAGTTATCTTTGCAGGATAACGGCACTTGTGGTTTATGCACGATTGGTCGCTGCTGTAGGGTTCGCAGATACCCAGGCTGGAAACTCCTACTCTTTCGTTGGGATGGAAGTAGAGAAACCTTTGTGGAGCCGTCAGACACAATAAAACAAGATTAAATATTACTTCTTTTATTCCTCAGAGTACATCTTGTCGCCGTGTCTTTCGTGGTTGATGGTAGCTTCGTAACCGGAGTGGAATCTGCTGAATCCAGAGGCAGACTCAGGGCTGCCAAAAATCACTCCTTCAGCCTCGAGTGCAGGAACCGGTGGCGCTGTGGTCAGCACAATAGACTCGGATTCAAGAGGACGATGATTCAAACACCCGTCAGGCCATCCTGATTTATGTTTCCGTGATTTCCTTAAATCGCTCCGGCCAAATTTTGGGTTGCTTCCTTTTAAATGGCATGTTCAATTTCCTTGCCCATCCTTGAATCATTTCGAGCCTCTGCTTCATCTCTAATGACCTCTATGTCAACGGGACTTTAAACAGTAATCTTCCTTCCGAATGCAGTCCAGTGACTCAGTGTGGCAGGTTACCAGCCCGATGGTTTGGAAGGCACTTCCCATTAGGTGGTCTTCTACAGATTATGCAACTGTGTTATGTGTGTGTTTGACTACACACCATCCTGAGTATACGTTGTCCCTCTCAGGTCAGTGCCAGTGTTATTGCATCAAATAGACCTCAATATTGGATGCCATGATGTCATATTGAATGCTGATCCTTACCCGCCAGTTTGGTAGGCCGTCTGACCTAAACGATGCTGAAGTTTCGGAGACATTGGTGGCCTGAACTGGAACAGTGTTGGTAAACTCATGGACTACGCACCAGTGGCGACTTCAGTACTGGATGTTGGTTCGTAGTCACCCACGGCTATGGACTGGAGGTCATCACATCAGGCAGCAAGCGTATGACAAATTCTGGAAGAATCTCACGCAAGATCTTAAAAGTATAATAATTTCACAATGAAGTTTGAACGACATGGATGCCATTGATCCTACTGATCATCTGACTCAAGGCTAGTGTGGTGAAGTATTTTTGGCATCTAGGAGTGGCTTTCCTGTACGGCATCATTTGTAATGATTCAATGGGTCTCGCTCATTAGTCATCAGTGGTCTTCAGTTTTGCTGTATTGGTTTAATCAACTTGTTTCAGTATCATAATTGCTTTGTCAAACCCGTGGCAGGTGTTGTTGTGTCCTACATAGAACTTCCTACACGATGTTATAAGAGTAATAGAGGCAGGTTGTTCTGCCATTGCCTTACACTTTATCGCTGAGTTCACTAGCACTTACAAATGGAAGTGTTGATGTCACACCCTTGGTGACCAACTAAGCATAATGTGATGTTTATGTCTGGTGGTTGGCTCATGTCGATACTTTCGTGCAGCTGCGGCACGAACCCATGACCTGTACTGCGTAGATCGCGCGTAAAATAGCTGCGTTAAGTCGGTTAACTATTGTCGAAGAAGAGCGGAGAAAATTGCGAAGACGATTGTGGACTCGACGGTTGGAACGGCGAATTGCTGGTACATACAGTCAGGGTGCAAAATTGATGGGACAGTGATATGACGTACACATATGGTTGCAGTATCGCGTACAGGCGGTATAAAAGGACAACACATCTGCCCTCAGGTGATTCATGCAGAAAGGTTTCCGACGTGATTGTGACCGCGCGACGGAGTTAAGTCTTTGAACGCGAAACGGTAGTAGGAGCAAGACTCATGGGACATTTCATTTCTGAAATCGTTAGGAAATTCAATATTCCGAGATCCATAGAGCCAAGAGCGCGCCGAGAGTAGTGTGGAAGGAGGTTGCTCTTCCATACAGTGTTTTGACATCGATAAGGTTGGCTTCAGAGCTATGTTCTGTGATATCACAAGAGACAAAAGAAGATTGTATTGTTTTTGAGTGTTATAAAATGTGTCGTTGCCTAAGCAACATCCGATTCACGTCTTATAAAATGTTATAATAAAGAAGTTTTAAGGTCTTATTTGTGTTTGTGTTTACCTGTGTTAGGCACCACCGACAAATTGGTGATCCCGACGTGATCGGCGAGACAACAGAAGAAACCCTCCAACGTAATTATCGGCGAATTGTCCAACGCGGAATCTGCTGTAATTCGGTGCAGACGGTGTTCAATAAAATACTCAAAATACAATCAGGAAGTTGACTTGACGGGGACAGTCCTGTGAGTACTCCGGAAATCAATAAGGTGAGCGTAAAGCTTCATCCCTTTTGGGTAGAAAAGCCCGATATTTGGTTTCCCCAAGCCGAGGCTCAGTTTACGATCGCTGCCATAGCAACGGAAGCAGCTAAGTTCAATTATCTGTTGGCCCAGCTCGAACCGAAATATGTCGAAAACATCTGGGATCTGGTAACCAGTGGTGAAAATAATAAATATTCTCTGGCAGAAGAACGACTCTGAAAAAACAATTTTCAAAGAAAGTGAGGAGCGTAAAATAAAAAAAAACTGTTGAGTGGTTTGGAACTTGGCGATATGAAACCTAGCCAGTTATTACGAAATATGCGAAACTATGGTGATACCAACTTGTCGGAGAACGCTTTAAAAACACTGTGGCTCGATAAACTTCCTAGTAATAATCGAAGTATATTAGTGATATCGGAAGAAACGACGGACAAGATCGCGCAGTCAGCCGATCGTATAGTGGAGATGCAATATGCTGAGGAGCTTCAAATTACCTCATCCAAGTCAGTTCCTTCAACATCCTTATCAGTCCAAGATATTATTGTAAAAATTAAAGACATAGAAAATGAAGTTAGGGCGCACCGAGAATCAAATAGAGCCAGGTCGCGCAGCAGAAGTAGAAACAGAACATAGTTTTTAAAAAAATGGTGAATATTGTCATTATCACTTAAAATTTGGCTCAAGGTGTAAACCTCAAAAGTGTGTACAACCTTACCAATGTAAAAACCCTCTGACTTTAGTCCCTATGCCGCAAATGGTTCTTAAATAAAAAATTATGGGTCTTAAGCATAAGTTTGAATGGCCGTTTATGGTAGCAGATGTATCAAAAGGAATATTGGGGGTCGATTTACTTCATCATTTTGGTTTACTCGTAGATCTGAAAAATAAAAACTTATAGATAACATTACTAAGTTAAAAATTTCCGCAGAGGTAATCGCTGTGGATACTAACGATTCAGTAAGCTCACTCTATGCAAAATGTCAGCATTCAGTATTTCCTGAGCTAACAAAACCATCTAGAATACCAAAGGTGTTAAAGCATAAAGTACAACATTATATCACTACATCTAGTCGACCACCGGTGTATAGTGAAGCTCGTAGATTGGACATACATAAGTTGCTAAAAGCTAAGAAAGAATTTCAGTTTCTGCTGAATAATGGTATTATACGTCCATCATAATCACAATGGGCTAGTCCACTTTACCTTGATATGAAGTCCAATGATCAGTGGCGAGTTTGTGGGGATTATCGTCGTCTTAATGACAGGACTCTCCCAGACCGGTATCCAGTCCCTCGAGTAGATGACGTAAATTTGATGGTTCAGAATAAGAAGATATTCTCCAAGATTGACCTACTAAAAGCGTATTATCAAATTCCTTTAGCCGAAGAAGACAAACCAAAGTCAGCGGTTATTACTCCTTTTGGTCTTTATGAATTTAATTATATGCCCTCCGGGCTTCGAAATGCTCCTAGCACATTTCGGAAGTTTATACACGAAGTTGTGAGAGAGCTGGATTCTTGCTTTCCCTATCTGGATGATATTTTGATAGCGTCAGAATCTCTCGAACAACATATCGAGCATCTAAATTTACTCTTTTAAACAATTGAATCAGTATCGTCTAGTAATAAATGTTGCAAAATCGCTATTGGGAGTGCAAGAATTCACATTCTTGGGACAATTAATCACACCCTCAGGAACTAAGCCGGATCCAGAAAGAGTGTCTGCGCTAATGAACTACAAGCGACCTGAAATGTTAGCGAACTTCGAAAATGTTTAGGAACCATCAATTTTTATCGTACATATTTAAAACATGCTGCAGAAAACCAAGCCTTATTGAATTATTACCTAAAAGTAACAACTAAAAATAACCGAAGACATATTGACTGTACAGAAGAGGCAATTGCTCAGTTCCAAAAATGTAAAGACGATCTCGTAAATGCTACACTTTCCGGGTCTGCACAGCTAACTCGCACAATTTGTGGATGCATCCAATTTTGCAGCTGGTGCTGTGTTGCAACAGTGGCAAGATGAACAATGGAAACCTATTGGATTCTTTTCAAAAATGTTCAGGAATGCACAGAAAAAGTATTCCACATATGGCAGTGAACTACTTAGTATATATATGGCAGTCAAGTATTTCAAATGTCTGTTAGAAGGTAGAGACTTTGTTATTTATACTGATCATGCCCCTCTAACATATGCATTCAAGCAGAAGAATGAGAAAGCAACGTCGATCCAATTACGTTATCTCCAATATATTTCACAGTTTACAACAGAATTGCGACATATTTCTGGTAAAGCAAATGTTGTGGCTGATAGCTTTTCAAGGCGTGAATAACTGGTTCCAATTAACTATGAAGAGATAGCCCAAGCACAAGAAAAGGACGAAGAGCTTCTTCAACTGCAATCTGGCAATAATACTTCGCTTGAATTAAAATACTATTTGACTCAGACAGGAAAGCAATTGTGGTGTGATGGTGTGATGTCTCGACACGAAGTATTCGACCTTATATTCCTGAACAATTCCGTTATGCTATTTTTCAACACTGTCATAATTTGGCTCACCCAGGTATCAAGACAACTGTAAAAATGATTGCATCAAGATGTGTCTGGATGAAAATGAAAAAGGACATTTCAAATTGGTCACGAGCATGTAACGCTTTTGAAAAAAAAAAAAAAAAAAAAAGTATCACAGCATGTGCATTCACCAGTAGGACACTTTACCGGCTGATGAATATTTTAAAGTAGTTCATCTGGATCTGACAGGGCCAATGCCTCCTCCTGATGAATATACGTATTGCTTAACATGCATCGATAGAGCTACGAATTGGACAGAGGTAATACCACTTCGGGATATTCAAGCAGAAGAAACTACTGCATATCATTCTCAATCCAATGGAAAAATAGAAAGATTTCATCGCACAATTAAAGCAGCAATCAGTTCACATTCAACTACGAAATGGACTCAAACAATACCTGTAACCCTTCTTGTTCTTCGTTGCTCAGTCAGAGAAAACACGAATGCTACGATAGCAGACATGGTTTATGGTTCACCCATCAGGGTACCCGGTGATTTTTTTCAAGAAGTCGGAATAAAAAGGGATTCAGATTTACCCCAATTTGTTTCACAACTAAAACAACATATGAACCGGCTGAAACCTGTGCAAATAGCTCACAAAGCAAAAGAGACACCATTATATACAAGGACGTCAGCACTTCAACACACGTATTTGTAATGGTTGACAGAGTTAAAAAGTCGTGAGAACCTCCATATGAAGGGCCATACGAAGTCGTGGAAAGAACGCCAAAATTTTTTGGACTCAAAATTATAGACCAAGTAGAAAAAAACCGATTGAACCCTGCATATTTGCTGAACGAAGACGTTAGATTGCTGGAAGATACTTCAGTTTCACCATCACCCCCAGGACAAACAACCTGAAGATAAAAAACCACCAACATCAAGATCGGGTCGCGTAACTCGATTTCCCGCAAGACTAGTGGACGTGGTACAGTGAATTGTGACCATCTTACTGAGAAGGGGGTGCTGTGAGAGCAGGTTGCTCTTCCATATTGTGTTTTGACGTCGATAAGGTTGGCTTCAGAGCTGTATGTTCTGTGATATCACAAGAGACAAAAGAAGATGGTATTGTTTTTGAGAGTTGTAAAATGTATCGTTGCCTAAGCAACACGCCGATTCACGTCTTATAAAATGTTATAATAAAGAAGTTTTAAGTTCTTATTTGTGTGTGTGTTTACCTATGTTAGACACCACCGACAGTACAAAATTTCAGGTATTACCTCTCGCCATGGACAAAGTAGTGGCTGACGAGAGCAGTGGTGTTTACGTAAAGTTGCCAGTGATAATAGACGAGCAAAACTGCGTGAAATAACCAAAGAAATCAATCTGGGAGGTACGACGATTGTATCCGTTAGAACAGTCCAGCGAAATCCGGCGTTAATTGTCTATGGCAGCAGACGACCAGCGCGATCTGTTTTGCTTACGGCACGGCATTGCCTCCGGTGCCTCTCCTGGGATCATGACCATATCGATAGGACCCTAGACTACTGGAAAACCGTGGCCTGATCAGATGAGTCCCGATTTCAGTTGGTAAGAGCTGATGGTAGAGTTCGAGTGTGGTGTAGACCCCATGAATCCATGGGCCCAAGCTCTCAACAAGGCACTGTGCAAGCTGGGGGTGGCTCCATACTGATGTTGGCTGTGTTTACATGGAATGGAGTGGCTCGTCTGGTCCAACTGAAACAGTCATTTAAAGTGTAAGACGTCGTGGTCTCTTGACCTTCATTGCTTACATATTCTGCCCTCACAATCATATTCCACACATCAAAACGCTTCATTCGAACACAAACTCGATAAGATAAAGTCAGTGTTGTATGAATTCATGTAAATGATATGCAAGTAACAAGTGCGCACCGGGGTTGAAATACTCGAGGCTGGCGTACACACATACATTCCAGACA
Organism: Schistocerca serialis cubense; assembly: GCF_023864345.2. Lineage (NCBI taxonomy): Eukaryota > Metazoa > Arthropoda > Insecta > Orthoptera > Acrididae > Schistocerca > Schistocerca serialis. The sequence goes on from NC_064639.1 coordinate 1,129,536,299, forward strand.
CGACGGTCACAGGAGCGTTTAGTTCGAGAGAGGCAGACCACACACCGGGAGGCCGGTCCCTTCAGAGGACGGGTCAACCTCGGCCGCCCATGGAGCCGACAGAGTGTGCCCGAGTGAAAGGGGGAACAATCCCATATTCGGCGTAAAAGCAAATTCCGCTACATTGTGTGGGAGCGTCCAACCTAAGCGCTTTTTACACATAGCACACAGTTTCAGAGATTTTGACAGGGAGACAGCAAACGCCAAACGCCAATACTACAGATTTTCGGATTGGTCGCCTTAAACTAAACATCATTCTCACGTTTTAGAAGAGCAATGCTGATTGGCAGACGATATTTCTGACGCCTTGAGCTGAAGGAGTAATGGAAGAGACCGAAAGATATACCCCTTCACGTCTGGCGTGGAGAGGCGCCGTTCCGTTGTCGCTCTTGGAGCGAGGAACAAGTCTCTCCTCAGTACTTCACTGGGAGAGCACCTCTGTCGAGAGCGAATCGAAGTGCGACTCTATATCGAGTCCTTGCGATTAAGCATTGTTCACTGTGTTGGCCAACACACTTATTGTGTGGTGTGAACGGACAGAGTTATAGTTAAACGCCTGCGAGCGAATTTTTGAGTGGTATTGCGGTGGACTGGTTATCTGACCAGTGTACCACGCCAATAGTTAGACTAGGGGCAAATAGGAATCCTTGACTTCATCAAGGTGTAGGGATAGTTTGATTGGCGAAGGTCAATCCAGATAGAACGAGAGTTATCTTATTTGTCAGCAGCAAGCGGCGCAGACAACAGTCATCGCAGCTTACGGTACTGTGCGCTACAGCTATTGCGAGCACCATATTTCCTCCACAACAGTGCACTTCACTGCATTTCGCACACGACAGCCTCGACCGTACCTAGCAACATTCTAAAGGATAATTATTCGAGTTGAGTAGGCGCACCTCTCAGCCATTCTGCCAAGTCAATAACAATCTTAAACTTTGTATAGAAACTTCATTAGCGAATCCTATCCTTGAGAGGTAACTTCACATTCCGAAAAGAACCAGGATTTAACTTGTTAATTCATAACTAAAAGTGCCATTGTGATTTCTCAGAATGTTTGCAAAATAAATAATAATTTTCGTTAGTTTCATGTTTTTCTTACCCTAACTAGCACTACTCCAGTACCCAAGTGTCCCACTAGTTACGTAAGAAAGTTTGTGAATTTTTGTGTCATTTCCTTACAGCGGACAACTCCAGAAGATATTTATTGCTGAAAGTTTTTCAGGCATTTCTCTTTAGAACGTTAGGAGCGTCTGTCTGACTTCTGTAGTAGTGTGTGGGTGGAAATTGCATCTTGCAGGGGTCACAGGATAAAGGGTACATCTCAGATTAATCCGTCATGCAGAATAACAGAATAGCAGATCAACCTCAAGCTCACAAAAGAAAATGGTAATATTCGGCTACATGGAGACCATTTTGCAGCCATTCATGGACTTCGTGTTCCCAGACATCGATGGAATTTTATGGATGACAGTGCGTCATGTCACTGGCCACAATTGTTCGCGATTGCTTTGAAGAACATTCTGGACCATTCGAGCGAATGATTTGGCCATCCAGATGCCTGACATTAATACCATCGAACACTGATGGGACACAATCGAGATGTCAGTTCATGCACAAAGTCGTGCACCAGGAACACTTTCGGAAGTATGGACTGCTATTTACACAGCATGGCTTAATGTTTCTACAGGAGACTTACGACGACTTGTAGAGTCCATGGCACATGGAGTTACTGCAGTACGCCAGGTAAAGGGAGGTTCGACACAGTATTAGGAGGTATCTCATGACTTTTGTCTCCCCAGTGTATTGTATTGTATTGTATGTTAACCGGGGACCTAGAAACGACGGAGAGGCTCCGTCCCCGCGGCAGCCGCAGTGGTCCAAAATCCCACGACGACTACTGCAGTCCACCCCTCCGCCGCCCCACACCGAACCATTCTTTTAGGGTTATTGTGGGGTTCGGCCCCCGGTGGACGTCTCACACCAGACGAGTGTAACCGCTATGTTTGCGTGGTAGAGTAATGGTGGTGTACGCATACGTGGAGAACTTGTTTGCGCAGCAATCACCGACCTAGTGTATCTGAGGCGGAATAAGGGAAAACAGCCCACATTCGCCGAGGCAGATGGAAAACCGCCTAAAAACCATCCACAGACTGGCCGGCTCACCGGATCTCGACACAAGTCCGCCGGACGGATTCGTGCCGGGGACTAGGCGCTCCTTCCCAATCCGTAAAGCCGTGCGTTAGACTGCTCAGCTAACCGTGCGGCCTCCTCAATGTATAATCTTCTACAAATTAGTTCAGCGGTGCTCAGCTTTGATGTTCATGGATGACGTCGAAAGCTCCACAAGGCTGCTCGTAGAAGATGCCTTTGTCTATAGTAAGGTAGCAGCGCTAGAAGGCCGTAGCGCCCTGCACGCAGACATGCTTGGTGCAGTGACTGCTAGTCGACTCTGAACGTAACTAACTTTGACGTACTGCGCATAAAAAGGTGAAGCAATACACCACAGTACGATTACACTATTGGCAAGAAATAACTGATGACAGTAACCACCGTAAAATGCCAATGAGTGATCACTCATTGCGACCTGAATTGGAATGACAACATAAAACAGACTCTAGGAAAATCGGATGCCAGACTGAAATTCATAGGTAGAATCTTAAGGAAATGTAATTCATCCATGAAAGATACGGCTTGCGAAACACTTGTTCGGTCGATTCTCGTGTATTGCTCATCAATCCGGGACTCTCATCGGATAGGCTTAATAGAAGAGACAGACATCAAACGAAGAGCGGCGCGTTTAGTCACGGATTGTTTAGCTGGTGCAAGTGTGTCAACAAACCCCAAGGTCAGATTCTGCGCGAGAGGCATTGCGCATCACGGAAAGGTGTACTACTGTAATTCCGAGTGAGCACGTTTTGGGAAGAGTCGGGCAACATATTACTTTCTTCCACATGCGTCTCCCTAAATAACCACAACTACAAAGTACGATAAATCAGAGATACACAAATTTACTGATAGTCATTCTTCCCACTCGCCATTCGCGAATGGAGCAGAGGGAAACAGGGTGTAGCAGAAGTACTCCCCACTACACACCGTAAGATGGCTTGCGGAATATAGCTGTAGATGTAGATGAATATACGATTCTCGCAAAAACAAAGCATGGTGAATGAGGGTTATTTAAGGAGACTCTGTTGCTAGTGGAATAAAAAAGGCCTCTGACGTTTTAAGGCATTGACGACGTCAAAACGACTTTAACGAAGTTGATAAATATCGACACACAGCAAGAATATGTTCGAACATAATAATAGTGTTTAGCATAAAAGAAAAAAGCCCTGTGGAAACTGGTACGATTAATGTGATTTGTCCAGTGTCCACATAATCTTGACGAAAATGTGTGAAGAGCCACAGACATTGAAAAATAGAAATAGGAGAGAGGTACCCGAGAACTCAACCCATGAGAGAGTGGGGGGGAGGGGGAGGGACAGTCAGTAGTCACGCCTGGTTAGGTCCGTTGGTAAAAGCATCGCTTCAGAAAGGAATGATTCCGAGTTCGAGTTATGGCTCTGAGCACTATGGGACTTAACATCTGAGGTCATCAGTCCCCTAGAACTTAGAACTACTTAAACCTAACTAACCTAAGGACATCACACACATCCATGCCCGAGGCAGGATTCGAACCTGCGACCGTAGCAGTCACGCGGTTCCAAACTGAAGCGCTTAGAACCGCACGGCCACACTGGTCGGCTCCGAGTTCGAGTAACGATCTGGCACACTACTATAACCTGCCAGGAAGTTTTATAGCCGTGCACACTCCACTGCATTCGTTTTGCATACATAGATCTGTACACACAGCCCTTAATATATGTGAATGACCTCCCTTCTTATGTGAAACAAGATGCTGCACTGACACTGTTTGCTGATGTTACAAGCATAATTATTAATCCAGTGAAAGAAAGTCCGATAGAAAATTATACAAATAAGGTCTTTGGAAAAATTAATCGGTTTTCTACGAATGGGCTTGCTCTGAACTTTGAAAAAACGCAGTACATCCAATTTTCTGCTGCAAAAGGTATAATTCCTTCAATAAACATAACACATCAAAAGAAGTCAGTAACCAGGATAGAGCGTACTAAGTTTTTGGGTGTACATATAGATGAGAATCTTAGTTGGAAAAATCATATTTTGGATCTCCTAAAGCGACTAGGTTCAGCAACCTTTGCTATCAGAATAATTGCCAATTTTGAGGATGTAGAAATTAGTAAGCTAACATACTTTGCATACTTCCACTCTCTGATGTCATACGGAGTAATATTCTGGGGCAACTCAACACTTAGGCAAAAGGTATTCACTGCTCAAAAGAAAGTAGTTAGAATAATGTGTGGGGTTCATAGTCGCACATCTTGTAGGCATCTGTTTAAAAGGTTAGGAATTCTTACAACTGCTTCACAGTACATTTACACAGTACTGAAATTTTTTCTCAACAACATGGGCCATTAAAACTGTGTGCCCGACGGAGACTCGAACTCGGGACCTTTGCTCCGCTATATCCTTTCTTTCAGGAGTGCTAGTTCTGCAAGGTTCGCAGGAGAGCTTCTGTAAAGTTTGGAAGGTAGGAGACGAGGTACTGGCAGAAGTAAAGCTGTGAGCACCGGCCGTGAGTCGTGCTTCGGTAGCTCAGTTGGTAGAGCACTTGCCCGCGAAAGGCAAAGGTCCCGAGTTCGAGTCTCGGTCGGGCACACAGTTTTAATCTGCCAGGAAGTTTCATATCAGCGCACACTCCACTGCAGAGTGAAAATCTCATTCTGGAAACATGGACCAGTTTAAAATCAATTGCGACATTCATGATTACAATACCAGAAAAAAGAAAGAGCTACACTATCCTTTACTTAACCTATCTTTGGCTCAGAATGTGGTAAAATATGCTGCTATAAAACTTTTTGATAAATTACGAGATGAAATAAAATGTCTGGCAGACAGCAGTAATAGTTTCAAAAACAAATTGAAATCATACCTCCTTGAGAACTCCTTTTATACCATAGATGAATTCTTGAACATGAGTAAATAAATCTGGAGATAGAATATATGCATTTTGTGCAATTTAAGGGAATGAGATAGATAATAGAAATATTTAGATATAACACTATAATGTAAACAACAAAAAAACTTGTTTCCTGCGCGCATTTCTTGTGCATTTGACACGTTCCACATCATAACGGTTTTCCGTGCTATTGATCATTGAAACACGTAACTAACTAACTAACTAGCTCTCCTACGGATTAGACATTTGTTTAATAACGCATTAACAGCACTGCGTTGGGAAAGTTTGTTTCTGTTATGTTCTTCCATTCACTAGGGTGGGCTGCACCTTGGAAAGGCATCCTAACTTCTATTTCGCTCGCCTCCACGTCCCAAATGAAGGCTCCATTCCGTTTCAACGGCGTGGGAAGTTGCGCAATATATATAGTTTCACTATATTAAGTGAAAGATAAGTGAATTAACACATTAAAAGTAGATGTAGTTCTTTTGTATAAGTATAGTCTACGTCTCTTTACATGTTAGGCATAATTAAATGAAAATGGCTGTTTATCTCTCTGCACAAAATGGCAATCTCTCATAAAGCAACTGGAAGCAGTTAATTCCATAAATTATCTGGGAGTACGCATTAGGAATGATTTAAAATGGAATGATCATATAAAATTCATCGTCGGTAAAGCGGATGCCAGTCTGAGATTCATTGGAAGAATCCTAAGGAAATGCAATCCGAAAACAAAGGAAGTAGGTTACAGTACGCTTGTTCGGCCACTGCTTGAATACTGCTCAGCAGTGTGGGATCCGTACCAGATAGGGTTGATAGAAGAGATAGAGAAGATCCAACGGAGAGCAGCGCGCTTCGTTACAGGATCATTTAGTAATCGCGAAAACGTTACGGAGATGATAGATAAACTCCAGTGGAAGACACTGCAGGAGAGACGCTCAGTAGCTCGGTACGGGCTTTTGTTGAAGTTTCGAGAACATACCTTCACCGAAAAGTCAAGCAGTAATTGCTCCCTCCTACGTATATTTCGCGAAGAGACCATGAGGATAAAATCAGAGAGATTAGACCCCACACAGAAGCATTCCGACAATCCTTCTTTCCACGAACAATACGAGACTGGAATAGAAGGGAGAACTGATAGAGGTACTCAAGGTACCCTCCGCCACACACCGTCAGGTGGCTTGCGGAGTATGGATGTAGATGTAGATGTAGAAGCATACATGCTTTTGGGACTGATTGCAAAACACACTCCCATAAGGCACTCTTCCTGTCAGACTACGCAACGAGTAAATTTGATGACCACTAGGAGGTCGTTAAGTATGTTGGGCAAGTCTGCCGTCAGTCACATACTCATAAAGGGGGGCAGAGAGTAGTTCGGAAATCCCGCAGTACTCTCCCGAGAGGTGGTACTGGGGAACTTTGTGCTGCGTTCCTCTGCTCTGTGGATAATGTGACAGCTGCGAATCTGTGAATGACTAATGAGTTTTTGAGCAGTGTAACGCTGTACTTATTTTGTTAAGAGTGAGAATATAAATAAACTACGGAAAACGATAAAACCCACTGACGAAAACAAGCCTAATCGTCGCAAACAAAGGTTAAGCCGGCGACGTAGCTTAACACACACCCGACAAGTGTATACGTCCTGCAAACATTTCTTTGCTTTCAGTCCAGGAGTTCCAAACGTAACTCTTTTCTGTGAATCAATTGCTCGTTAAGAAACTAAGAGGGCTATTAAGAAAGTAAGTTCCGATAGGTCGCAGAATGGAAACGACACTGAAAATCCGATGAAGCTTAGCACAGATGTGTTCGGCAGTGTCTCTAGCATCGCGTCCCGTCGCTCTTTTCCGTTATGAGCAGACAAGGAACACGTAAATATGCCTAAAAACACCTAAACACCTACATCTACATGGATACTCTGCACATCACACTTAAGTGTCTGGCAGAGGCACTTTCACGATGATTCTCTATTATTCCACTCTCGAACATCGTGCGGAAAAACCGAACACCTTGTAAATTCTCTGTTTAGGTTTTTATGTTGGTAACGCCACGCAGTGCTCTGTATGAAAATCGCTGACTGCGCTGTGTGCAGTCTGTGGCTGGTTGGACTTATTGTTGGAATATCCACTTGTGTAGTGTTGGACAGTTAGTTGGATGTGAACAGCGCAGCGTTGGGCAGTTGTAGGTGAGCCGCCAGCAGTGGTGGATGTGGGGAGAGAGATGCCAGGATTTTGAGAGGTTACTATGAGTGGACAATCTGGACGTGTGTCCATCAGAAAAAGGAAATTTATAAGACTGGATGTCATGAACTGATGTATATATATGATGACTTTTGAACATTATTAAGGTAAATACAATGTTTGTTCTCTATCAAAATCTTTCATTTGCTAATTAAGCCTATCAGTAGTTAGTGCCTTCAGTAGTTAGAATCTTTTATTTAGCTGGCAGTATTGGCGCTCGCGATATTGCAGTAGTTCGAGTAACGAAGATTTTTGTGAGGTAAATGATTCATGAAAGATATAGGTTACTGTTTGTCAGGGCCATCCTTTTGTAGGCATTATTGAAAGTTAGATTACGTTGCGCTAAAAATATTGTGTGTCAGTTTAGTGATGATCAGAATAAGTAAAGAAAGAACTGTCTGAGTACATTCAGTTTTGCTCAGCTGTTTGAAAATCAAATAACGTAAGAGTTTTTCCAGCAAAGTCTTTCTATGCATTCAGAGGGGAAGTTTCATATGTCGACCCTTAGCCGAGGATACCTCAATGGAATCATCTAATTTTTTCTCGTAGTGTGAGTATCCTTTGTAGTTTTAGTTTTTCATTGCTGTACTGAAAAACAGTTGTGACATGCATGTAGATTTGCACAAAGTATTTCGCAGCCGTGCTTGCAATTAACTAGATATTATTTTCAGTGCTATGTTAATGTGTTTTCTTATTTTTGCTCTTCAAATTGTGCTTTTCTGTGTTATCTTGTGAAATACGTGGTAATTATGGTGTGTGAAAAACGTAACACTAGGTTCCAAACTAAATTGAGAAATGATAGTGACGACGAGCGTAGCTTATCAGCACCACCGTGTAATGAATTAACAGACATTCAAAGTAGTAATTTGGTAATTGTGCATAGGGAAATGGACCAGGCGATAAATAATGGTGTAGACAGTGAAACAGCTAGTGAACAGAGTAGTAGTGTCGATCGATCGGTCGGCAATAGCTCGCTTCAGGAATCCGAAATGAAAGGACAAGATCTGGAAATTCCGCAGATTCAGGTTTTGCATCATTACCCTTTTCTCAATTAAGTCAAGATACATTATCTGCTTTTCAAAATGCGAATGTCGCCGGTTCAAATGCACTGCCGAATAGCACTGAGGAACATGTTTCAGACACCAGCTCATTGTTATTACGATTAATGCAACAAATCAGACAAAGGCTTCAAAAGTTAGACACAACGCTTGAACAAAATCAGAAACAAATGGGCCAAAAGCTTCAACGGTTAGACACAATTAAGCAAACGCTTGAACAAACACGAGAAGGTTTAACGGCTGAGTTAAATGTCAAAATTTAGTAATGACGTAAAAACACAAATTTGTGAGCATTTTCAACCTATTTTTTCAGGTCATGGAAATGCATTACAGAATCACGAAGCAGCCATAAAAGAACTGCTAACTATTGTTCATGAAAATCACGACACCTTGCAAGTTAAAACTGACTCAGTTGCGCCTACCAATTTATTTACGCAACTTACAAAAACTCAGGAAAACTTAAAGGACACAGTAGATATAGATACGCTTTCGACACAAATGGACACTCTGGAACCTGTTTCAGAAAAACACACACAGGAAATCAGCATCATATCTGAGAAAGTAGTCGAACTTTTGAATCAGCTAAATAATTTATCTACGAAGGTACATGATGATCTGAATGACGCAAGACCCATAGCCTTTATTGGCACAGAACACTATGAACAAATTAATAAATTTAAACAAAATCAGAATCAAATCAATACACAGTACAAAAGAGAAATGCGGGAAGTACAAGATCAGTTGGCACACATAATGCAAGAATTACATATTTCAGAGGCGACTCGCGCTCCGAGACAGGAAGAGGGATTCAGAAATAAGGATAAGTTACAAAGTAACAACACAGGGCACTTTGGAAATTTTGAAAGAAATTGGCAAGATACACCGAATTTTGAGATGGAACCGCCGACACGACGCAACAATGACCGAATGCGACTCGCCGACATGATGATTTTGACTATAAGCTGTTCATTACTACAAGTAAATTCAAAACATTTAAGAATTCTGGCAACGACATTCATCCACAAGCGTAGCTTTATCAATTCTCTCATTGTTTTCCTCCCAACTGGTAATTAGTGCACAGATTGGAACTTATGTGTGGCTATTTGGAAAATGAACCTGCTGTAAGAATGCGTCCGGTCATTTGCGAATTTTATCATGCCTTCCTCTCAGCATATTCGTCTCAAGCTACTCAAGACTGAGTAAAACATAGCATCATAATGATGAAACACTTTGAACAATCTGAATTTTCTAGTCTTGTCAAATATTTTCAAGACATGTTGCACAAGAATCAGTACCTGTCAAACCCATACAGCCCCTCAGAACTCATCCATATTTGCTGAATCAAATTTCCTGAGCATTTGAGACATATTATTTTGGCAGGACGTTGTAAGTCGACATTGAAGCTTTTGAGGGACTGCTACAAGAATTGGAAATTGACACTGACAATCGCGGTACGCGAAACCAGGGAAACAACAATTACAGGTCACACCTGCTACAATTGTGTGACGACAGAAATAATAACTGGACACGACAAGGCTATTCTTACAACGCAAATCGTGAGCAAAACAGACACCACCCGTATGACAACAGTTGGAAGAGTAATAATAATTACATGGAATGATCACGTCTCCGTGGAAATGACTATCATAGAGACAATCATCGAAACAGACAATATGGGAACCAAAATAATTATTATCAAGGGAGACAGAATAACTTCAGACGCAACGGTGCACCTCGCAACTACGATTCTGGGAGAAATTCTCCACCACGTGACCACCAAGAAGGGAAATATGGAAACTACCGACAAGACGACAGAAGATATAATCTTAATAACACACCAGAATTTAATCAGAACTGGCAGGATTCAAACAGGGCAGCGCCCTATCGACAAGTTGAAATTGTAGAAGTTAGATCTACAAATCCCAGTAACGATGCACGACAACAAAGAGGTAACAGACAATGACTTGCACTGCAGGCAGTCACGTGCACCGGCTGGGCTCGAGAAACGTAATACAGAAGCTAACCTTGAGAAAAATTCCAGTATTCTTTACCGACATATACTGCATGATAATTGCGTTCAAGTTGAAATTCTGCTTACTAGGAAGAGTAAAGTATTACACCACATTTTACATGTAAAACCATTTATTTAGGGATAACTTGCTTTCTGAATTAGTCGTTGCTACAAGATTTCTACTTCACGTTAATAGTACGCTTTGTCACACTTAGAAACTTAACAGGCAACAATGTTTTGAAATTAACTATCCAGTCAATAACCTAGGGAACTTATTTAGCCATTATTTACGACTGCACTATTATACTGAACAGATGACACAGTATTATTGTGTGTACATCTTGCTTGTTAGTTGCATGATTATGTAACAACTATAAGGCTTACATACTTAGAACATATACTGATAATGAGATTTTATTGCAACATTTTGGTTTACTTGAAAAGACATTCTTTATTTAAAGTACTTTCTGAGAGATTACAGATGACTTGGTGTTTGGTTTGTTTGGCAGCTACACGATTATATCAAGACGCTATTAAAGAGTAACACAATTCATATTATTACTTTTGCACTGCGTCTGTTTTATATCTGCACAGTTTTTCTGTATTCTTCTGGAAAGTAAAACATGTTTCAGTAGTAACTTTTGTGGTATAGCTACAATGAGACTGCCTTTTCCATAGCAAAACAATACATTACGGTACAATACTTTCATGATCACAGCAATGAGTATAATAGCTACGATATCTATACGCATAGCATTTCACGTTTGTTTATGACAAGGTAAGTACATTGAATTCTACAGAACTTTGCTTATGGACGACGATAATTAGGACACTTGACACATTTTTACCGTTAAGTGATGACAGAAATTATCCTACAGCAAGACGCACAGTTGAGCGCTACGGGAAACGCATTTGAGCTCTTAATTTTTGTACTTGCAACATTTTTAGAAAGATTCTTCAATTACAAAGACACATAGAAGGTTTTCTGTGAGACGTTTCATTCCATTGCTGTAATCTATAACACCTGAGAGTATTAATCATCATGGGTACATGCCTACTTTGTGTACTAAGCGTGTGGTAAGCGCTAGGAGCCCTAGCTAATATGGTATTTGTTTATTCAGTTTTACACATCAGTACCATATTTCTCTAAAACAGAATTACACAGCTATCTGATCATTTAAGATAGAATAACATTTTTTTACTACATTAGTGAATCGCACTTACAAAATTGTATTTTGTCTGTACTTTGTGAACTGTTCATATTTTTTCAGAACCATTGTGATACAATGAGAGCTTTGAATGATGTATTTGGTAATGGATCATGATTTTTGAAGTATGTTTGAGGTAGATGACACTATTGAAACGAGCAGAGAAATTTTTAGGTTTTGAAATTATTGAAACAAGCTGTGACGATTTTGAGATGTGACTGATGTGGTATGATGATATTATTATGAGGACGATGTGTATTATGATGTTGAAATATGTTTATGATCATTAAGATGATGCTGTATGAGGAATGCGATTGCGTGTTTATATGTATATGAATAATGAGTAATGATTAGGGCTCTGGTTTGTGAAAAGGATGTTGGAAACTGTGAATCATACTTTAAGAGTTATGAAATGTGTGTACATGCGTGACAATGAGTATCACAATGCCGACAGAAATTTTTAGACGCTGCTATTCATGAGATTTCATCTGTATAAATTACTACTGTAATTTTTCGACCTGTGAAATTTTATTTATATGAGACTGTCACTGTAGCGGAAACTGCTGTTGGATATGTTTTGGTAAAGAATGTTAGTGACCTTGACGTAATGCACTGTGGGCGCCCAGCTGCGCGACAGTTGGCTGGGAAAAAAAGCCATTAGTGTGTGTTTCAGAGGCACAGGTGTAGAAAAAAGGGGCCATTAACCTCGCTATTGACACTTGTTTGTAGAAAGCATTGCAAATACGACACACTCATACATGAAAACATATTATTACTCTTTGGAGCTGGTAATTTCTGATATTTACTAAAATGCCTATGAAATCATGAGAAGTATTTTACGTCTACACACCTGATTATGACTACTGTCTTTCTAGTTGAGAGATTTTTTTACTGCCTTATGAGATGCCATATGGCTAGTGAATGACGTTTCATGCCTTGCTTTATATATACATTTGCTCATTTTGTTTGATATCTAGTTTCTAGCTGCACTGCAGCATTGGTTAAAAAAAATTTAATAGATGTACCAATGTAAATCATTTCTGTCTACAGATCCATTAAATAATAATTTTATGATGTACTTTCTTTAAAAAAAGGGAGCACAAATAGACATTTCCCTTCACAGGAATTGCATACATAATTTTTTTGCAACAAACTGGTAACATGTTTAGTAGAGTAAGTTATCATGATGCATCTCTCTAGTGTTAAGATGTGACATAGGTATTAGACATAGCTATCTTCACGGTAATATTTTTTCTGCTTGAGCTTTGTCATGTTTAGGTATAAGTTATTGCATTTGCTGCTGCTGTTTGCCAGGATTAGTCCTACTGAATTTTTTTCACTTTGTATTACTCTGCTAAGCCAATTTTACTACTGATTTATTCTTCTTCTTGCTGCACATTGGCTCATATTAGTTGTAATGTTACATTTGCTTTGCTAATTTGTATTTATTGCTGCTTGCTTTGCCACTTTGCATTTTTTTCTCGTTCTTGTTTGTGTTAACCATTTTGCGCTGCTGTATTGCCTCATCCCTTAGTTTATGTATCTGAGCTCCGTAGACTTAAGCTAGCTTAAGAGGGGGGATACCATTTAAGAAACTAAGTATGAAGAATAGGGAATGAATGCATTGAGAAGTTTTATGAAAAAGTTTGGCCAAAAAAGTAGTGTACAATGAAGAATAATTATTTTGAAAGAGCATACGAATAGATTACAGAAAGCAGGCATAGATAGGACTTTTTTGGAATAAATTGAAGAATGAAGGGGGATTTCCGAGAAGCAAAGAAAGTTTTGAAACTTCCTGGCAGATCAAAACTGTGTGCCAGGCCGAGACTCGAACTCGGGACCTTTGCCTGTCGTGGGCAAGTGCTCACCAACTGAGCTACCCAGCCACGACTCACGCCCCGTCCTCACAGCTTTACTTCTGCCAGTACCTCGTCTCCTACCTTCCAAACTCTACAGAATCTCACCTGTGAACTGGAAGAAGTAAAGCTGTGTGGATGGGGCGTGAGTTGTGCTTCGGTAGCTCAGTTGGTAGAGCACTTGCCCGTGCAAGGCAAAGGTCCCGAGTTCGAGTCTCGGCCCGGCACACAGTTTTAATCTGACAGGAAGTTTCATATCAGTCGCCGACATGGTACCTCAGCGTGTTCGGTCAGAGGGGTAGCTGCCCTCTGTAATAAAAAAACTGAGTTAATCGATCAACAACGAACTTAAAAGGGCGTCTTACGACGTCCGCCCTGAGCAGTTGCGACGAACAAAAGCAAACAAAATGAGATAATCGGTTCTAAATATAAAAAAAAAGAGTCTCGGCCTGGCACACAGTTTTAATCTACCAGGAAGTTTTATATCAGCGCACACTCCGCTGCAAAGTGAAAATCTCATTCTGGAAAGTAAGTTTTGTTTGCAAGTGAAATACGATAAATACTGCAGAACCAAATGTTATACTGAAAACAAACTCTGTCCTTTCCTTTTGCGTTATTCCACTATGTGTTTATGTGTACCCTTGTGTGTCTATGTTCTTTCTATCTTTATGTGTTGTAGACGTTTCTGATACTAAGCTGCATGTACTATGATGAGGAGTACTGTTATCCTCAAATACTTTGGATAGATGTTTGGATATTATTTATTCTGTTATGTATTCCTTTAATGATTCTGTTATGTATTCCTTTAATACTTTGGATAGATGTTTGGATATTATTTATTCTGTTATGTATTCCTTTAATGTTTGAATACTCTCATTTCTCATTTATTAGTTATGTCGCAATTTCTATAATACTCATGTATATGCTTATTTCTATTCTTTTGTAAAGCCTGTATTACTAAAAATGTTGTCTGTAGTATTATGTTCTTTAATGATGTTTTCTGTACCTTTTTAATTGTATTCTTATGCCATAAATTTGTAATTGTATAGACACCAGTTCTTCAAATTAAGTGAATAGTAGGGATTCATTTTACTGCACACGTTTCTGATGGTCATACTGTATGTGTAAAATCTCAGATGCTAAATGACTGTCTTAATGTTCGGATGTGAGTTGATAATTCAGCAAGGGACTGGTTAACAGCATTGCTGGTTCTAAGGACATTCCAAAACGTTTGAGAGTGCACTGACCGGCCGCCGTGTCATCTTCAGCTCACAGGCGTCATGTATCAGTCTACGAAACTGGAGCCGCTACTTCTCAATCAAGTAGCTCCTCAGTTTGCCTCACAAGGGGTAAGTGTACCCCACTTGCCAACAGCGCTCAGCAGACCGTTTGGCCATCCATACAAGTGCTAGCGCAGCCCGACAGCGCTTCACTTCGGTAATCTGATGGGAACCGGTGTTACATGGATTATGACAAATTTTTAAGTTTTAATACAAGAAAGGAGTTTTTAGCATCATGAGGGCGAGAAATATCAAAGTAGGGAAATATCACAAAATAGTTTGCAAAATAAAATTCGATGATTTTATAACAAAGTTATTTTCATTTCACCATCATTTCAGATTTGCAACATAATTTCTTTAGTAATTAATCATGTGCCAACCAAAGGTAAATTAAAATTATTCGCTTACAATACATAATTGATGTATGCAGATGATTTGCGAGCAGATTCATTTAAAAGTGGTATTCTGCAAATTGTATTAATTAACTATGTTTAGTGTGGGGAACTTTACTTAGTAGTAGTCCAGTAGAATTGTAGTTAATAACAGGTATAGATCATTCTCAATTATTTGAACCAGATAGCCAATATTAGGTTGGTGCATAAGTTCGTAGCGTTTTTGTTTGGCATATTGGTATTCCAGTTGGTATGGGATATTTATCGATTGTCGTTTTGTACATGTAGTTCAGTGTTGTTATTTGATTTTACATGTTGTCATTTTGTCATTTGGAGATAGTAAGTTAAGCACTGGACGCTAGAAAATGTAGTGCCAGTTGGAGAAATCGCAACATTTCCGATATATTCTTCTGTTGGAGCTCAACACAGGGGTAACACTTAGTGGATGCAGCCAGAAACATTTGCTTCGTCTATGGGAACAATGTCATTCGACAGAGCATGGCAACGTAATGTATATGGATAACGCCATTGGTCAGATCACGGCAAGAACACGGTTTTCTCGTTATAAGGAGGATCGTTTTGACTTTAGTGACTCTCCACGTTCAGGAAGACCTTCGGGGTTCGATAAAAACCACTTAACCTCGTTAATCCACAATGATCAACGTCAGTACACTCGAGAACTAGCAAATGTAATGAATTGTGAGCATTCCAACATCGTGCGACATTTGCATGCCATGCAGAAGGTTCAAAAATCGGGTGTACGGATACTGAGTGCTCTAAGTCAAAATCACAAAAATCAGCGGGTGGCCAATGTGCACCTCTGCTTGCTAGTCGTCAATTGGCTTATGTACAACACCGACCATTCCTATCCTGTACCGCTACTGGTGATGTGATGATAATGATGATGATAATGATGATTAATTATTCATTCCATAAACCCACAAAAGAGGGGATCCACCTGGGTGTGAACATGTCAGATAAACACATTAAAACAATGTAATTAGAAAAACTTGAGTTTCATTACTTTTAATGATCGTCAGTCAATAAACAGTAAAATTATGTACCTGAATTAAAATTAAACTTCCAATATTTACATGTTTAATACTTACACCTGCTTTCATTAAATCCATCATTCACACTGTAGCTAGTTACTTTCCTATTACAGCCAAGTAATGTCAAAAATTAAAGTAAATTATACATTTCAATGATCATCAGTTAAGAACAGTCAAATTATGTACAAGATTTAAAATTAAACTTCCACTATTTACAGACTTAAGACTTACATCTGCTTTCCATACATCCATCTTTCACACAGTAGGTAGTTACTTGGCTGTTACAACCAAGTATTGTCAAAAATTAAAGTATAATAAATTTTCATTAAAATGGTCTACTGCACTTGTTGAGAAATTCATGGATAGAATAGAAGGAGTTGGCCACCAAACATTCTTTTAAATTACGTTTAAGTTGTGTGTTGTCCGAAACTAAACTCTTAATGGTTGCTGGTAACGTATCGAAAATATGCGTTGCTCAATACTGGACTACTTTCTGGCCAAGAGTAAGTGACTTTAAATCTTTATGTATATTGTTCTTATTCCTAATATTGATACTGTGTACTAAGCAGTTAGTTGGAAAAAGAGATGTATTATTTACAACAAACTTCATTAAGGAATAAATATACTGAGAAGCTATGGTTAGTTCGCCCAATTCTTTAAATAGGTTTTGACATGATGTTCTTGGATTTACACTACACATTACTCTTTTTATACGCTGCTGTACTTGTGGAGTTACCCCAAATATGATACCATATGACATAATGGAGTGAAAGTAACCAAAATATGCCAGTTTTTTTATATTTATATCTCCTATGTATGACATCATTCACACTGCAAGTACAGACTTGTTTAGGCGCTTTAGCAGTTCGTTAGTATGTCGCTCCCAACTGAATTAATTATCAAGTTGTAATCCCAAGAATTTTATACTCTCAACTTCTCTTTCCATGTCATCATATTTTATACACACACTAGAAGGGAATCTCTTGGAAGTTCTGAACTGCATATAGTGGATCTTTTCAAAGTTTAATGACAGTGAATTGGCTATGAACTAGTTATTAATGTCAGTAAAAATTTGATTAGGTGCCCTTTCTTAATTTATATTTGATTTACTATTTATTGCAATGTTTGTATCATCTACAAATAAGACAATCTTGGCATTTGGTAATGTACAGATGACAGGTCATTAATATACACAAGAAAAAGCAGTGGACCTGGTATGTAATCTTGGGGAACACCACATGTAATTTCTTCCCAGTCAAATGATGTGTTATTGCCTACTGCTGAAGTGTTACATAATGATAACCTTTGTTTTCTATTAGTAAGATATAACTGAAACCACTTTGCAGCACTACTAGTGATGCAATATTTTAATTTACTTAAAAGAATGCTGTGATTCACAAAGTCAAACTCCTTTGACAGGTCACAGAATATGCCCATTGCCTCTAATTTGTTGTCCAATAAATTAAGGACATTTTTGCTGTAAGTGTAAATAGCTTTCTCAATATCAGAACCCTTAAGAAACCCAAACTGTGACTTTGACAGTATGTTATTTTCACTAAGGTGCTTAGGTAGACAGTTGAACATAACTTTTTCGAAGATTTTTGAAAAAGCTGGCAAGAGTGAGATCAGTCAGTAATTTGACGGCATTTCTTTGTCCCTTTCTTGTGGAGAGGTATAACTTCAGCATATTTAAGCCAGTCCGGGAATGTTCCTGTGACAAGTGATTGATTACTCAAGTAACTTAAGATATGTCTAAGCTCACATGAACACTCTTTTATAACTTTGTCGATATGTTATCATAACCACTAGAATGCTTGATTTCAAGGACTTTATGATGTATTCTATTTCTTTGGGTGAAGTAAGTGTCAATTCCATTTTACTGAGATTGCTTGCGTGCACTGGTCTCAGATATTCCATTGCATTATTTACTGAACCTGACAACCCCATGCTATCAGTAACAGAGACAAAATACTTATTTAAATGGTTTGCAACACAACATGCATTTGTTACCAGGGTTTCATTTATTTTTAGAGCTATTTGTTCCTCCTCATTTTTGGTCCTACCTGTCTCTGACTTAACTATTTCCCATATTGTTTTTATTTTATTGCTGGATGTATTTATCTTCTTCTCATAATGCAGGTGTTTAGATTTCTGGATAACCTTCTTCAATATTTTGCAGTAATTTTTGTAATGAGCTATAATGCTAGTATCAAAGGTGTCCCTAAATATCAGATACAGTTTCCTTTTTGTCTCACATGATATCTTTATCCCTTGTGTGATCCATGGTTTCTTATTAGACTTCTGCTTAATTTGAGTTACTTTCAGGGGAAAACAATTTTCAAATAGGGTGCTAACTTTATTAATGAATGTTTTGCATTTTCCATTTGTGTCTTGGGTGCTGTAGACATCCATTCAATTAATTTCTTCGAGCAATCTCCTAAATTTGCCAGTTTTTGACTGTTTTATTGGCCTTCTGTACTCAGTTCTGATAGATGTTTTAGTCTGGCAATTTTCAAAATTTAACGTTAGGTGTTGTATGTCATGGTCAGATAGCCCATTTACTACTGGTTTTGTAAAGTGGCTTAGTTGTCTAGAATTTTCTATGGAGATATTATCAATAGCAGTCTTAAAACTTTTGTATACCCAAATTGGGAAATTTACAGTAGAAATTAAATTGAATTACTTCAGTAACTGTTCACTGACAGTGTTTTTCAAGACATGTATATTAAAATCAGCAGCAACCACTAGTTCTTTGTTTTTTAATGTTAGATGAGATAATATATCTCAAGACCGTTTATAAACAGGTAGAAATGTCCTGAAGGTGTTCTGTATATGGCTACTATTATAAAGGACCTATTATGAAATTCTATCTCTGTTGCATATGCTTCTAAGTGCTGCTCTAAGCAAAATTTAGTAATGTCAGTATTCTTAAATTTAAAACTGTTTTTAAAAATTGTGGCAACTCGTCCTTTCTCCATATTTTGTCTACAGAAGTAAGAGGCTAACTTAAATTCTGTAAGGTTTAACATATCTATACCAGTGGTCACATGATGTTCAGAGTGGCAGATTATATCACCTGGATTTGATGACTCTAATTCATCAATGCACATGAGTAGTTCGTTATTTTTACTTCTAAGCCCTCGAATATTTTGATGCACTAAAGATAGTTGGCATTTCACATTTACCAAGATGAAATAGGGAGGAAATAAAATTTCTGCTGATTGCTCTAAATTTTTAACCAACAGCTGAGTTTGCTGATCCAATGTGCCAGGATTATGCTGTTTGATTTCTTTACTTCTCTCAGAACCTGACTTCGTTCTGTCCTACCTATCCTAAAAAAGGTGCTGCTCCAACACCTATGCCCACTGGTATATTACCACTCATGGCAGTGCCTCCCCCCCCCCCCCCCCCACATTTCCTGCTATTAGCCCAGCCAGTTCATCCTTCCCTTTCCTGTTGAGGTGTAGGCCGTGCCTGGTATAGTCCCACCTACTGAGAGAATCAACAGGAACCAAACCAATATGTGACCCCGCACCCGGCCCAAGCAGCCGTTCCAACTCAAAATTAACTCTCCCGACAGACGAGTTTAAATGAGGTCAGTCATGGCGTCTCAGAACAGACACAAACTCGACACTGGTATGTCTCGTTGCTGATGCAATCTTTGCCAGATCACACTCAACACTGTACCCAGGATCTCTGTTAATACTATTGCCTGGCCCACCCACAATAACCACGGTGTCTTCCTTCGTAAAATCTTTACAGAGTGAACCTAATTCCTCTGTCACCTGACCCAGACCAGCACTAGGTTTAAAAAAATTTGTGACCTGGTATTCTGATCCTAACTGGTCCTGACTTAAATTCTCAGATATTTCTGAAAAGAAACTTAACTTGCAACATAGTTTTGCTAAAAAAAACTGAGTGTTAGTAATTCACCATAATCAGTACCACCTCCCAGTCCAGGTCATATATTTTTCAAAGAAGCTGGATTTTCTTAAATGTTCTCGTTTATCAGCCAAATGAATTTCATGTGCATTTCAAGTATTATGGCCAGCATTGCACACTGTTGAGCCTGTAGTTAGCGTATTTACATTTTTTTGTGAGAGACCAGAATATATCGCATTCAACCATTGCTGCTTTAGAGGTAAGATAATTTAATTTATTTGTTATGTGCACAGGTACCAAAGCTATTAGTTCTGAACAGGGCCTTAGGATTCAGTGCTTAAGGGGCTGAATGTATTTTGCAGTGACTGTATTTTGTTATTGGTATTGGGAGTTGCATTGCCCAATAACAGAGTAAGCACACCACCTGTACTTAAAACACGCAACACGACAATTACAGTGCAATACTCATTACAGATACCAGACATTCATTCAACGTAATCGTAAAGTTATCATTTTAAAATAAAGTTACAAATTTATGCAATAACTCAATAGAATGAATACAAAAAGTTACCGTACGGTTACGATAAGCCTCTCTTCCGCTAAGAGCCATACTCTGTTGTTGGATTGCTTTTCAGTATCCCCCACGAATCGCTTCAAGTATTTAATACAATATTTCATTCTTCATTGCCGTATATTTGTAAAAATTGTCTGGTTGTTTCAGTTACTGATGAATGCGTGTATGCTATTCAATACGTTATTTTCGAGACAGATATAGCTCATTTATATACATTCGGCATCATTTTAACAACAAAAACCGTAATGCAGGTCTCGTCTCGAAGCGCAGAAGCGGCATTACATCCATCTAGCCAAAATTGACGAAAGATGTCGGACGTACTTTGACCAAGTTATCAGCCAACTGGCAACCCCTGGCGATGGCGTCGGACGAACCTTTCGGAGCCACTGTGACTGTAGCCTTAGTCCTATTGGGTACGGGACCCATACATTTCAGCAATATTGTAAAATGGATCACATAAGTGTTTTGAAAGCAATTTCCTTTGTAAACTATGACTGGTTGCACTTCCATAGTATTCTACCAATGAACCGAAATATGCCACTTACTTTACCTACGTCTGAGACTGTGTGATCGTTCCATTTCATTTCCCTACAGATTGTTACACCTAGATATTTATATGAGCTGACAGATTCAGTCATGGGATACTACGTTTTCTCGTTTTGAAAAAAGTACAATTTTACCTTTCTGAACAAATTTCTAGTGTATACATCGCTTTGAAATCTTATTAAGATCTGATTACTGGTGGAGCTTTTTTCAGACCATACTTCATTACAGAGAACAGCATCATCTGTGAAAAGTTTGAGGTTACTACTAACGTTATCCGCAAGGCCATTAATACACGATATGAACAGCAAGGGTCCCACCACAGTTCCCTAGGTCTACTTCTATGTCTGTCGATAGCTCTAAAACCAAGACAATGTGCTGCGTTCTCCCTATCATGAAATCCTCACTCAAGAAAAAATTCGCTACCCCACACAATCATACTTTCCAAAATTAGTGTAGGTGTGTTACTGAATCAAATGCTTTTGAGATGTGAAGAAACACCACCTCTACTTGACTGCCTTGCTCCACGGCTTTCAGATTTTCATCTGATAAAAGCGCGAGTTGAGTTTAACATTATCGATTTTTCGGAATCTGTGCTGGTTGTTATGAACGAGGTCATTCTGTTCGCAATACTTCATTATATATGAGCTCAGAATACGTTCTAAGATTCTGCAACGAACTGATGTCTAGGATACTGGACGGTAATTTTGTGGATCATTTCTGGTGCCCTTCTCGTAGACGGCTGTGACATGTACTTTCTTGGAACCACAGGGCACAGTTTTTTGTTTGAGGGAGTACGATATATCATGGTTAGAACAACGACTATCTCCGCTGCAGATTAGAATAGAATATGATAGAGATTCCATCTGGCCTTGAAGCTTTGCTCGATTTTAAATATTTCAGCTGTTCCTCAACACTGCTGACAATAATATCTATTTCATTCATCTTTGCAGTGAAGCGAGAATTAAATTATGGCAAAATCCTGGGTTTTCTTTTGTAAAGGAACATTTGAAAAAGGAGTTCAGCAATTCTCCTTTTGCTTTGCTACTCTCAATTTCAGTTCCCATCCCGTCCATGAAGATCTGGACACTAAGTATGGCCAGAATTTTTTTCGGTTTTATCGGGTATCTTTCGACGGCATTCTACTACGGTAGTCGTTGAAAGCCTCACGCGTTACCCGCCTGACAATCAAACGCGCATCACTTTGTCTAAAATCATATATTTTTGTATTGCACTTATTGTGCAATAGTCTCCATTTTTTTAGAAGTGTATTTACAGTGACTGCAGACCATTGAGGGTCTCTCTCCTCATGAACTGTTCTACTAAGTACTTAATTGGTCTACTTTGCTTTTCAATTTGAGCCACAATTCTCCATGCTCCTGTCGAGAGGTATATGTTCAATGTTTTCTTTGAGATGTGATATTGCTGCCCCTTTGTCTGGTTGATTGAACATACAAACCTTTCCACTTGGTTTAGTTGCCCTTTGTACTTTTGTAATCAAATACATTAGTTTCAACGTGGACATCCTCAGAGAGATCAAGTTGTTTTGTTGCCATTAAACGCAATGCATTGCATCATGAGTAGGCTTCCGATCTGTCTATTCTAGGCGGTTTTAAGAGACGACATTCAGTAAGGTTTCACAAAATGTCTTGTCACGCCTACAAATTACAAAACCGTGGCTACTCCAGTTGATTGCTGGATTGTGTAAGTTTTCTCTGATGACGACAATACGACTGGTGAACTCACGCACTAACAAACTGAAGTCTTCTCTAACGTTTTTGGCAAAATCTGGGGATGAGTCTGGTGGTCGTTAGGAAGAACCAGTTGTATTTCCACCCTTGAGTGAACATCTGCGAGATTTCAGCCCTCGACCGTTCATCTTGGCGATCACTAATCCGTAGCGAGGCATACCGGCTAAACAGCATCTGATAGGAGGGGGCGTAGAAAAGAAAATCTTGTCCAAACAATATTGAAAACAGCCTGAATTTCTTTCTCGGCGTATTTGAATCTCTTGTTTACTGTGGCAAGTACAAAAATTCCATTCCCCCATTAGACTATCATTTCGATGTTCACTTAAACTTTCCCCAAAATCTCATTGCTATCAATTTCAAGTTTTAAAGAACTTTCTTAACGTGCTATTATGTGACCTCCACTGCATTTTAGTTGCGCTGCAAACCGTGACACTTTGTTGCGAATACTTAATTACTAGGATTTCACTTCTCATTTGCCGAACGTCTGAACTGCAAACAGTTAATAGATCCTTATCCCATTTGCATTTGCCCTTCATGACACACAACGCAGTAGGCTACCAAGCAGGTGAAGTGAGACTCACTGGCTCAGCTTCAGTCAATGGACGTCATAAAATCGGGCTTGTGTTCAGTGGAATGAGTGTAACACTTGAGTTCTCCCTCGTACTTGTCATCATTGTACAGAGCACTTAGCCCTACCGTTGACAAGCCACTCAAAACAACTTATTACGTCTCTCTACGGTAATTTATTATTTGATATATTGATTTATTAGTATTGACTATTACGTAAAAGCAATAGAGGCCGTAATACGAAGATTGATTTGTAGGTGGCCAAAATAAATGTTAAGCTATTATTTACTTGAGCGCCAGGCACCCTACAAATTATTTCAAATGCTCTTAGCGTAATGGAATTCCGGCCAAGTCCGCTGACCTAGAAATAATTGCATCTCCTAAAATATTTAGTTTTTACCAAAATAACATTATTGAATTTTTCCGCTTTAAATAACTTACAGACTTGGAATAATTTTTACTACGCTGGCTATTGAAGTAATCTGCACAAAATAGCAACTTTAAATATACCGCGTAATGGCGGCCAATTGTTACCGATCAAAGATCACCGCTGCTCGCTTCGCAGCAACTGAAAAATGCTAAATAACTTTTTTCAATTGACACTCCATGAAGAGGTGCTTGTATGGGTTTTTAAATGACTCAGTGCACTCACTTTTATATTTTTTTTTCACTAAGCACAGGATACACTCTAATTAATCGCTAAGCAAGAGAACAAACAAAACAAATGCAATCGCTATACGTAATCTCTCCAGTACAATAGCGATCTTACCTTAGAGACATCAGACTAACAGCAGCAGAAAAATTCATTGTATTTTTTCAGTTTATATATAAGAACAAAAATCATAATGATGGCGTCTATACGTTATACACAACGATTTCATCCATTACATATAATGTCTTTTTTTTACATTATGATCGATATAATGTTTCCTTTAATTAATTTGATAAATTGCGTTTGTACGTTATACACTAAGATTTCATCCCTTACATATAATGCCTTTTTTTTTTACATTATGATCGATATAACATTTCCTTGAAGTTAATTTGATAAATTTTCATAATAAATTTGACGTACCTGTCCATTTAATATTATTCACAGTCTCTTTTTTAGTCATTTCATATGTATTGTCCTTAATATTTGGAAAGGGACACTACAAACTCTGCTACTTCCTGCAGAAAAGACAGTATCTAGGAGAGGGTAGCGCTTAAGATTTCTTTGGAATCATTCGTGTATAACTCTCGCTAACTCTCTCAACACAGTCATTCGCAGTAACTTCCAATCACGTGACAGCGGTCAGAGCGATTTCCAGCTGCTTATTAACGCAACTAACTCAACCCGTGCGCGAGGAAAGCATTGACGGTGGCTAGTAAAATGTTTTACAGTAAAATTAGCAAATAACTTTAAAGTAAGCTTGCTGTTTCGCTTTCTAATTCCGGATCTATCAGTAAATCCCCATCCCCTGTCTTTAAGAATCAAACTCCCATGTATAGAACAGCTTCAGACATCTGATAACTTTACAAATGAGTTTGATGTTTTAAATATTTGGCGCTAAGAATGTAAGCAGATAATTTTTTAAAATGCTTTAAAATTATGTTTAAAATCTGTTGGAAGTCGCTATGTGTATTATTATCAAACACTGGATGAGTGCACACTGAGAAATTTGAGCTCCGCTCGAAGCAAAAGCTAGTTTCTAATGCATCTCAAAGTTTATGGCCTCACCTCTCCCGAACTGTTCGTCGTAATTTTGCAGGTACATGTAAAATGTGCTGCGAAGCTCTCAGCAGTCAAGAAATGATTTAGTGCCCGTGGTCTAGGACAGTGTCTTTATCTATTAATCAGAATGTCCACGGACCCGGGTTTGAACCCAGAAACTGCTTAAATTATGATTAAAAATCATCAGCAATCTCAGTTTATGACGATTGTAATGGAAACGAGTCAATAAATCAGTCACCTTACATCCAGTGATTGCTTAAAAAAAAAAATAAAAAATAAACTAGCGTCCATTTCAGCACTGTTCCTTCGTGGTAATAGATAGTGTGTATTCACACGACTTGTGGCTTGTAATTGAAAAAGCGTTGGCAAAAGATCCCGAAATAGTCCCTCATTCGGATCTGCGGGAGGGGACACCCAAGGAAGAGGTGACCATGAGAGAAAGAAGAAATAACCAACGACGGGAAAACATTCTACGAGTCGGAGCATACAATGTCAGAAGTTTGAAAATAGTAAGAAAGCTAATAAAATTGAAAAGGGGAATGTAAAAGCTCAATCTAGGTATTGTGGGCTTCAGTGAAGTAAAGTGGAAAGAAGATAAGGATTTATGGTCAGGCGAATATAGGGTAATAACAAAAGCATGTGAAGATGGTACAACGGGAGGATTCGTTAAGAATAGAAAAATAGATCAGAGAGTGAGCTATTGTGAACTGTTCAGTGATGGGTTTGTTCTCACCAGATACGACAGCAAACCAAAGTCGACAGTGATAGTTAAGGCATATTTTCCAACGTCGCAAGCAGAAAATGAAGAGACAGAGAAAGTATATGAGGATGCTGAACGGGTAATTCTGTACGTAAAGGGAGATGAAGATCTAATTGCAACGCTGTTTTAGTGGAAGAAATAGAAGAAAGGGTTACGGGAGTGTATGGGATTGGCAGCAGGAAAGAGAAACGAGAAAGATTAACTGAGATTTGCAATAAACTGCAGATGGTAAAAGCAAATACTCTGTTCAAAAATATTGAGAGGAGGAGGTATGTATGGAAGAGACCCGGAAACATAGGGAGATTTCAGCTTGATTGCATCGTAGTCACACAGAGATTTCAACTCATATTCTGAATCGTGAGGCGTGCCCACGTGAAGTTATAGACTCAGGTCACAGTTTACTAATGATGAAAAGTAGAGTGAATTTTAAGAAAATCGTGCGGGAGAATAACTGTGGAAATAAGAGTGATGTAAGTCCTGAGGAATGCAGAGACGCTTTCGAAGTTCTCTAAGGATGTGGATATGCGATAAAAAAATACCAGTGTAGTTCGTGCAAGAATGAAATAAATAAAAAATGCAGGCAGCCAAATTGAAATGGCTGGGGAAAGATGTGAAGAAATCGAAAAAGAAATGCTTGTCGGGAGGACTGAATTAGCATATATAAAATTCAAAACAATCTTCGGTGAAATTAGAAGGAAGGGTGGTACCATCAAGAGTGCCAGAGGAGGAGAGAGCAGGCAGATGAAGAGAGGTCACTAAAGGCCTCAATGAGGGCACGACTTGTCTGAAGACGTGACAGATAAAGGAACTGGAGTCGACGTGGAAGACGTAGGAGATGCAGTATTAGGGCCAGAATTTAAAAGAGATCTGAATGACTTGAGATCAAATAAGACAGATAATGTTCCATTGGAATTTTTAAAATCAGTGGGCGGAAGTGGCAACCAAATGATTATTCGAGTTGATGGTTGGAATCTACGAGACTGGTGACATGGCAGACTTTTGGAATGACATCATCAACACTATACTGAAGAAAGTAAGGGCGGATAAGTGCGAGTACCATCGCACTATCAGCTTAACAGCTCATGCATCCAAGCTGCTGTCAAGAATAATATAGAGAATGTGGTGTCACCGCCAGACACCACACTTGCTAGGTGGTAGCCTTTAAATCGGCCGCGGTCCGTTAGTATACGTCGGACCCGCGTGTCGCCACTATCAGTGATTGCAGACCGAGCGCCGCCACACGGCAGGTCTAGAGAGACGTCCTAGCACTCGCCCCAGTTGTACAACCGACTTTGCTAGCGATGGTTCACTGACAAAATACGCCCTCATTTGCCGAGACGATAGTTAGCATAGCCTTCAGCTACGTCATTTGCTGCGACCTAGCAAGGCGCCATTATCAGTTGCTATTGATCTTGTGATTCATGTACCGTCAGACCGACGTTCACCATTAATGGATTAAAGTTAAGTATTCCACCAGCTACGTCCGTTTTTTCTAAAGTCTAATTTCCTTGTCCTGTTCCAGACCTCGCGCCAGCCTGCGTGAGCTAAAACGCGTGCCTTTCGGCTTCCTCTATGAACACTGTGTTGGCTCTCCTGCCAACCCACAACAGAGAAGAATCAACAAGAAAATTGAGGATCTGTTAGATAACCATCAATCTGGCTTTAAGAAAGCTGAAGGCACCAGAGAGGCAGTTCTGACGTTCCGTTTGATAATGTAGGCAAGACTGAAGAAAAATGAAGACACGCCCCTAGGGTCTGTGGACACAGAAAAATCGGGCCAAGATGTTGTACAATACATACAAGAACCAAGAGGGAAGAATGAGACAGGAAGTCCGAGAATAAAGTGATAGGATTAAAAAGGGTGAAGTCTTCTGAGCCTACTATTCAGTTTATATATCGAAGAACCAATAACAGAAATAAATCAAAGGTTCAAGAGTAGGATTATAACTCAAGGTGAAAGGATATCAATGATGAGATACGCTGATGACAGTGCTACCCTCGGTGAAAGTAAAGAAAAATTATAGGATCTGTTGAACGCAAAGAAATCTGAAGAGTACAGAATGTCGACTGAGATTAAACCGGAAAAAGACAAAAATTAGAAGTCGGAGAAATGAGAATAGCAAGAAACTGAACATCAAAATTGGTGATCATGAAGAATTCTGCTAGCTTGAAAACAAAACACCAATGACGGACGAAGCAAGGAGGGCGTACGAAGCCGATTAGCATGAGCAAAAGTCGCATTCCTGGACAAGAGAAGTTTATTGGTATCAAACATAGACATTAATTTGAGGAAGAAATTTCTGAGAATATACGTTTGGTCACACGATAGTGAATGATGGATAGTGAGAAAACCGAATAGATTGATGTGAGGTGCTACATAAGAATGTTGAAAATTAGGTGGACTGATAAGGCTGTTATTCACAGAATCGGAAAAAAAAGAAAGATATGGAAAACACTGGCAAGAAGAGACAGGGTGATAGGACGTCAGGGAATAATCTCCGTAGTACCTGAGTGACATGTAGAGGGTAAAAACTGTAAGGGAAGACGGAGACTGGAATACACACGACACATAATTGAGGACGTAAGGAGCATCTGCTACACAGGCGAAGAGGATATAGCAGGACAGAACATCGTGGCGGGCCGTTCAAACCAGCCAGACGACTAAAAAAAAGTAATAAATTAAAACGTCATGCCTAAGTTTCACTGCATGAACAGCAAAAATGTAGTAAGGGACAGTTTTTTCCTGGCATTATTTTGTGGGGATTGTAACCGAGAAGAAGTTTCGTAAGGGTTTGAAATCATGTATGAAGTTGGTTGGAAGCCGCTAAGTGCAGTCACTCTCAAAAAAAGTTCGTAAATGTAGTCTGCGTAATTTATGCTCCGTGAATTATGCTGACTCAAGCACATACATTGCTTTTAACTGCAATAATTGCCTTACTGTGTTAAACTTTATCCGTAAGATTATATACACTCCTGGAAATGGAAAAAAGAACACATTGACACCGGTGTGTCAGACCCAACATACTTGCTCCGGACACTGCGAGAGGGCTGTACAAGCAATGATCACACGCACGGCACAGCGGACACACCAGGAACCGCGGTGTTGGCCGTCGAATGGCGCTAGCTGCGCGGCATTTGTGCACTGCCGCCGTCAGTGTCAGCCAGTTTGCCGTGGCATACGGAGCTCCATCGCAGTCTTTAAGACTGGTAGCATGCCGCGACAGCGTGGACGTGAACCGTATGTGCAGTTGACGGACTTTGAGCGAGGGCGTATAGTGGGCATGCGGGAGGCCGGGTGGACGTACCGCCGAATTGCTCAACACGTGGGGCGTGAGGTCTCCACAGTACATCGATGTTGTCGCCAGTGGTCGGCGGAAGGTGCACGTGCCCGTCGACCTGGGACCGGACCGCAGCGACGCACGGATGCACGCCAAGACCGTAGGATCCTACGCAGTGCCGTAGGGGACCGCACCGCCACTTCCCAGCAAATTAGGGACACTGTTGCTCCTGGGGTATCGGCGAGGACCATTCGCAACCGTCTCCATGAAGCTGGGCTACGGTCCCGCACACCGTTAGGCCGTCTTCCGCTCACGCCCCAACATCGTGCAGCCCGCCTCCAGTGGTGTCGCGACAGGCGTCAATGGAGGGACGAATGGAGACGTGTCGTCTTCAGCGATGAGAGTCGCTTCTGCCTTGGTGCCAATGATGGTCGTATGCGTGTTTGGCGCCGTGCAGGTGAGCGCCACAATCAGGACTGCATACAACCGAGGCACACAGGGCCAACATCCGGCATCATGGTGTGGGGAGCGATCTCCTACACTGGCCGTACACCACTGGTGATCGTCGAGGGGACACTGAATAGTGCACGGTACATCCAAACCGTCATCGAACCCATCGTTCTACCATTCCTAGACCGGCAAGGGAACTTGCTGTTCCAACAGGACAATGCACGTCCGCATGTATCCCGTGCCACCCAACGTGCTCTAGAAGGTGTAAGTCAACTACCCTGGCCATCAAGATCTCCGGATCTGTCCCCCATTGAGCATGTTTGGGACTGGATGAAGCGTCGTCTCACGCGGTCAGCACGTCCAGCACGAACGCTGGTCCAACTGAGGCGCCAGGTGGAAATGGCATGGCAAGCCGTGCCACAGGACTACATCCAGCATCTCTACGATCGTCTCCATGGGAGAGTAGCAGCCTGCATTGCTGCGAAAGGTGGATATACACTGTACTAGTGCCGACATTGTGCATGCTCTGTTGCCTGTGTCTATGTGCCTGTGGTTCTGTCAGTGTGATCATGTGATGTATCTGACCCCAGGAATGTGTCAATAAAGTTTCCCCTTCCTGGGACAATGAATTCACGGTGTTCTTATTTCAATTTCCAGGAGTGTATCTTAATGAGTACCTTTTGACAGCATTATAATTTTTTTTAAATTCGGTCAATAATTACATGAAATATTGAAAGCAAAATGTTTCTTGGCCCTGGAACCTATTAGATATGCAGCCTTCAACTGTGATCGAACAACGGTGCCCGAGTTATGTTTCGTAACATATATTATGACATTTATTATCGCTTCCCTTTAATAACTGCAGGGACAAAGAGCAAAGAGAGATTTTTGTAATCACTAACAACTCTAATACAGAATTAGTTTACGTTACATGCAGACAATATGCACTCCTGTTGAAAGAAAATACTAAATGCAACTCGATATTTTGGTGCAATGCGTATATGCTACAGTGACTGTAAATCACAAACGCTGATTTAGTCTGAAATATGTTACGTACAACACTCATAACTTGCGAACACTATCAAATATTTTAGTTTACTAGCGAAATTTCATTGAACCACTTTTGTATAACATGGATACAAGAGCTAAAATTGTGTAAATCAGAAAGGTTGATTACAAGTGACACTATAGCACAAAATATGTTTTTCGCGACACTCGGGTTTACTTATTGTTTTCATAAGTTTTCTTTTATTCTCTTTTTTACGAGAGATTCTGCCGCCGTAAAACTGTGAAAAAATTACGAAGGTACATCCCATTACGGCCCTCTTCACAAAACTGTCGACAGAGAGAAACCTCGGAAACTACAGCGATGGTATACAAGAAATTTTCTCCCAGCAAACATTACAAATTACACAGACTGCTAAGTGGTGATTTGATTTTTCAAAATGTATTTCTTTCTGTATTCCTAAAGCTAGAACAGAATTTTCAAAACTCTTCTGAAGCAAACATCAGGCGAACTCATTGGTTATATATGGGAGGGTATTTCCAGATCCTGTAGAAGCCTTACAACCAAGGGCAACGTCAGAAAAAGCTTGAGCGAAACCCGGCGATTGGAACTAATTGTAATTTACTTCTGAGACAATTTGTCCGTGATGGCTGGGTGTTGTGTGCTGTCCTTAGGTTAGTTAGGTTTAAGTAGTTCTAAGTTCTAGGGGACTTATGACCACAGCAGTTGAGTCCCATAGTGCTCAGAGCCATTTGAACAATTTGTCCGTTACAAAATTATTCAAAGTACGTGTTTGTGAATGTACGAAGTAGTGAAACAGATTACATTCTGTATCCATGCAGTGTCTCTACCATGGCTGCTGAATACATACTAATACATCACCGGTAGTAAAATCCAAACATCTGAATACTACATAGAAAAAAAGCTCTTATAATAGCACAAAAAAGGCGAGTTTGTCCTAAGCAGTGTTAGGGATATAAAAGAGGGGAACTAACTTTTCGACTTATCTGGCAGCTATAAAGACATTTAAACCAAAGCATCTTGACATATTCGCACGTTTACACTTGTTACTGTTAGTATCCATATCTTGTAGCATAATGCGTCGTGTCAAGTTAAGCAACATGATGCATGATATCACGTCGCATAACACGACATAGCTATCACGCCATCCGACATGGCACTTGTAATGTTGTGCAATATGACACAAGGTGTCGTCATTAAAGCATAGAATCCATTCAATCTCACTCTGGCATACTTCTTATTGTAGAAGCATCCCAGTCTTTAGAAACATATATATTTGTGTTTGTTTGTTCTTACACCCCTCGCTCTACATGTAACAGGGAGTAGGTTTACGGGAGAAATGGTTCCCTCAAGGGAAAAACAATCCCCCGAACCCAGATATAAAAAAATCATTTTAACGCCCCCCCTCCCCCCAGGAACAAATCCACCCGCAGAAATTTTATACCTGACAAATTTTATTGTAGCTGCTACATATATGCTCTTTAGCCATATATTATATATTGTTTACTATGGCTAGCGAATCTTCCAGATTTTTGGCACAGGATTCGGGACTTAAAGCCTATAAATTGCAATATGCATATGTGACACCTTGCAACTAAGAGAGCTCATCTCGCTGGGGAAGTAGGGTTAACTCGTAAAAAAGCGCTAATATGTCAAGATTTAAATGTCTTTGAAGCTGCCAGCTAGTCGAAAAGGTAGTTCCCTTCTTTTACATCCCTAACTCTACCGAGGACATATTCGACTTCCTTGTGCTATGACAGGAACATTTTCCATTCTTGCTTCTACTTTTTACTTTATCATAATTTTGACATTACGCCACCGCCATAGCATGGCAACCAATATAGATTTTTGTTAACTCGGGTGACGGCCAATCGTGTACAGATTTTTTATCGTCTTTCGAATCATGTTGTTTATATCATGCCAACCAATAAAACTTTAACAAAACAACAGGACGACCATTAATTAGGTATATTTGTCTACCTTCTTATAACATTTGAACTGATTCGCAACAAGTTTGAAACATACACTGACGTGCCAAAGAAACTGGTGTATGCACGCATATTCAAACAGTCAGAATACGGCACTGCGGTCGGCTACGGCTATAAGACAACGACTGTTTGGCGCATTTGTTTTTAGATCGGTTACTGCTCCTACAATGGCAGGTTATCAAGATTTAAGTGAGTTTGAATGTGGTGTTATAGTCGGCGTACGAGCGATGGGACATAGCATGTCCGAGGCAACGATGAAGTGGGGATTTTCCCGTACGACCACTTCACCTTTGTGCCGCGAATATCTGGAATCCGGTAAAACATCAGTCTCCGACATCGCTGCGGCCGGAAAAAGATCCTGCAAGATTGGACCAACGACAACTTAAGAGAATCGTTCAGCGTGACAGAAGTGTAATCCTTCTGCAAATTGCTGCAGATTTCAATGCTGGGCCATCAACAAGTGTCAGCGTGCGAATCATTCGACGAAATATCATCGATATGGGCTTTCGGAGCCGAGAGCCCACTCGCGTACACTTGATGACTGCACCACACAAAGCTTTACGGCTCGCCCGACGTTGGACTGTTGATGAATGGAAACATGTTGCCTGGTCGGACGAGATTCAGATTGTATCGAGCGGATGGACGTGTGCGGGTATGGAGACAATCTCGTGAATCTGTGGACCCTGTATGTCATCAGGGGACTGTTCAAGCTGGTGAAGACTTTTTAATGGTGTGGGGCGTGTGCGGTTGGAGTGATATGGGACCCCTGATAGATCTAGATACGACTGTGACAGGTGACGCGTACGTGAGCATCCAGTCTGATCACCTGCATCCGTTTATGTTCATTGTGCATTCCGACGGACTTGGGCAATTCTAGCAGGACAATGCGACACCCCAAATGTCCAGAATTGCTACAGAGTAGCTTCAGGAACACTCTTCTGCGTTTAAACACTTCCTCTGGCCACCAAACTCCCCAGACATGAACATTATTGAGCGTATCTGGGATGCCTTGCAACGTGCTGTTCAGAAGAGACCTCCACCCCCTCTTACTCTTACGGATTTATGGACCGCCCTGCAGGATTCATGTCGTCAGTTCCCTGCAGCACTACTTCAGATATTAGTCGAGTCCATGCCACGTCGTGTTGCGGCACTTCTGCGTGCTCGCGGGGGCCCTACAGGATATTAGGCAGGTGTACCAGATTCTTTGGCTCTTCGGTGCAAAATCTTTTGCAGAAGGAATTAATCGATTCGCACAATTTGCCAGTTCGTTGTCCAAACTTTGCCTAACATACTGTCACATAACTACAGTAACACAGATGTTCGAGTAGCTATACTGCATTACTGGCCATTAAAAATGCTACACCAAGAAGAAATGCAGATGATAAACGGGTATTCATTGGACAACTATATTATACTAGAACTGACATGTGATTACATTTTCACTCAATTTGGGTGCGTAGATCCTGAGAAATCAGTACCCAGAACAACCACCTCGGGCCGTAATAACGGCTTTCATACACCTGGGCATTGAGTCAAACAGAGCTTGGATGGCGTGTACAGGTACAGCTGACCATGCAGCTTCAACACGATAACACAGTTCATCAAGAGTAGCGACTGGCGTATCGTGACTAGCCAGTTGCTCGACCACCATTGACCAGAGTTTTTCAGTTGGTGAGAGATCTGGATCATGTGCTGGCCAGGGCAGCAGTCGAACATTTTCTGTATCCAGAAAGGCCCGTACAGGACCTGCAACATGCGGTCGTGCATTACCCTGCTGAAATGTAGGGTTTCGCAGGGATCGAATGAAGGGTAGAGCCACGGGTCGTAACACATGTGAAATGTAACGTCCACTGTTCAAAGTGTCGTCAATGCGAACAAGAGGTGACCGAGACGTGTAACCAATGGCACCCCATACCATCACGCCGGGTGATATGCCAGTATGGCGATGGCGAATACACGCTCGCAATGTGCGTTCACCGCGATGTCGCCAAACACGGATGCGACTCTCATGATGCTGTAAACAGAACCTGGATTCATCCGAAAAAATGACGATTTGCCATTGGTGCATCCAGGTTCATCGTTGATTACACCACCATAAGCAGTCCTGTCTGTGATGCAGCGTCAGGTTAACCGCAGCCATGGTCTCCGAGCTGATAGTCCATGCTGCTGCAAACGTCGTCAAACTGTTCGTGCAGATGGTTGTTGTCTTGCAAATGTCCCCATCTGTTGACTCACGGGTCGATACGTGGCTGCACGATCCGTTACAGCCTTGCGGATAAGATGCCTGTCATCTCGACTGCTAGTGATACCAGGCCGTTGGGATTCAACACGGCGTTCCGTATTACCCTCCTGAACCCACCGATTCCATATTCTGCTGATAGTCATTGGATCTCGACCAACGCGAGCAGCAATGTCGCCATACGATAAACCGCAATCGCGATAGGCTACAATCCAACCTTTATCAACGTCGGAAACGTGGTGGCACGCATTTCTCGTTCTTACACGAGGCATCACAACAACGTTTCACCAGGCAACGCCGATCAACTGCTGTTTGTGTACGAGAAATCGGTTGGAAACTTTCCTCATGTCAGCACTTTATAGGTGTCGCCACCGGCGCCAACCTTGCGTGAATGCTCTGAAAAGCTAATCATTTGCATATCCCGTCGGTTAAATTTCGCGTCTGTAACACGTCATCTTCGTGGTGTAGCAATTTTAATGGCCAGTAGTGTAGTTGCCGCCGGTCCGAGCTGAACTAAAAACATTTTAGTCCATGTTCTTAGCTGAAATAGTAACTGTGTACCAAGATCCACTCTCCCCTCCCCCCCCCCCCCCCCCCCAAACCAACGATTCTGCGCGTGGCTTTTCCGTACACACTTGTTACAGTGCTTCCGAGCTGTAACGGTAGTCTGTAAGCTCAAAAGCATGTCAACGTAAATGCAGCTTGTTAACTGATGTATTTATGGACCGCTTATACATCCTTTACCGATCCCCAAAACACCAGCAGCGTCACCGTTTCTGCAGACTCCTTCGGCCTGCACCACTCCGCCAGTCCACTTCCCAGCTGCCGAGGCGGCGTCGCGAGGTATCACCTGCCGGCTGCGAGGCAAAACACGGACGTACCGGCGGGGCGCAGAGTACGGCCAAGGTCAGCCGGCGTGGCGTATGTTGCCAGACCAGTCACGCATCTCTGCCGAGTGTTTACGTCCTGAGCGGCTCTCTGCTCCCGCAGCCAAAAGCTGTTTGCCGCTTGACGGCCTCATGTGTAAGAAAATGTTAATCACCTTATGCAAATACGGCTCTTTCTATTCCCGTGCCTAATAAATAAATAACTAATGGGAACGAATCTCCTAGCAAGAACATGGTGTTTAGTTACCAACTAACTCAATAAGTCACAGAACTGCTGCGCCATCGTCAATGCATCTACATCTACATCTACATGATTACTCTGCAATTCGCATTCAAGTGCTTGGCAGAGGGGTCATCGAACCACAATCATACTATCTCCCTACCATTCCACTCCCGAACAGCGCGCGGGAAAAACGAACAGTTAAACCTTTCTGTTTGAGCTCTGATTTCTCTTATTTTATTTTGATGATCATTCCTACCTATGGAGGTTGGGCCCAAAAAAATATTTTCGCATTCGGAAGAGAAAGTTGGTGACTGAAATTTCTCGCCGCGACGAAAAACGTCTTTGCTTTAATGACTTCCATCCCAACTCGCGTATCATATCTGCCACACTCTCTACCCTATTACGTGATAATACAAAACGAGCTGCCCTTTTTTGCACCCTTTCGATGTCCTCCGTCAATCCCACCTGGTAAGGATCCCACACAGCGCAACAATATTCTAACAGAGCACCAACGAGTGTAGTGTAAGCTGAGTCTTTAGTGGACTTGTTGCATCTTCTAAGTGTCCTGCCAATGAAACGCAACCTTTGGCTCGCCTTCCCCACAATATTATCTATGTGGTCTTTCCAACTGAAGTTGTTCGTAATTTTAACACCCAGGTACTTAGTTGAATTGACAGCCTTGAGAATTGTACTATTTATCGAGTAATCGAATTCCAACGGATTTATTTTGGAACTCGTGTGGATCACCTCACACTTTTCGTTATTTAGCGTCAACTGCCACCTGCCACACCATACAGCAATCTTTTCTAAATCGCTTTGCAACTTATACTGGTCTTCGGATGACCATACTAGACGATAAATTACAGCATCATCTACGAACAACCTAAGAGAACTGCTCAGATTGTCACCCAGATCATTTATATAGATCAGGAATAGCAGAGGTCCCAGGACGCTTCCCTGGGGAACACCTGATATCACTTCAGTTTTACTCGATGATTTGCCGTCTATTACTACGAACTGCGACCTTCCTGACAGGAAATCACGAATCCAGTCGCACAACTGAGACGATACCCCATAGGCCCGCAGCTTGATTAGAAGTCGCTTGTGAGGAACAGTGTCAAAAGCTTTCCGGCAATCTAGAAATACGGAATCAACTTGAGATCCCCTGTCGATAGCGGCCATTACTTCGTGCGAATAAAGAGCTACCTGCGTTGCACAAGAACGATGTTTTCTGAAACCATGCTGATTACGTATCAATACATCGTTCCCTTCGAGGTGATTCATAATGTTTGAATACAGTATATGCTCCAAAACCCTACTGCAAACCGACGTCAATGATATAGGTCTGTAGTTCGATGGATTTCTCCTACTACCCTTCTTTAACACTGGTGCGGCCTGCACAATTTTCCAATCTGTAGGCACAGATCTATCGGTGAGCGAGCGGTTGTATATGATTGCTAAGTAGGGAGCTATTGTATCAGCGTAATCTGAAAGGAACCTAATAGGTATACAATCTGGACCTGAAGACATGCCCGTATCAAGCGATTTGAGTTGCTTCGCAACCCCTAAGGTATCCACTTCTAGGAAACTCAAGCTAGCAGCTGTTCGTGTTTCAAATTCTGGAATATTCCATTCGTCTTCCGTGGTGAAGGAATTTCGGAAAACTGCGTTCAATAACTCCGCTTTAGCGGCACAGTCGTCGGTAACAGTACCATCGACACTGCGCAGCGAAGGTATTGACTGCGTCTTGCTGCTTGTGTACTTTACATATGACCAGACTTTCTTCGGATTTTGTACCAAATTTCGAGACAATACCGGAACATGTGTACAGATGTACGCGACCACATCCGAGATGAGAAGTCTTAAGCGTACACCTCAAGTACATCGAGGAACGTCCAAACGTGAGAGAAACGCTTAAGGATTCTGACAGGTTACCCACACTTCTGTCATGAGTAAGAGAAGTGATGTATCATAGTTAGAATGTGGGAGAACCACTGGTTTTCCGGGCCAAGAGGAGACAATGTTTCTGAAACGGTGAAGGTCTGGACCGTTCTCGTGTATCTGCATTAAAAATACTAGTATATGGTCAGAGGTGATCATCGGCACTTGCCGAGCACAACAGTTCAGTGAACCCTGCTGTTTATAGTGCTCTGAAGCAGACAGATGTTGACTGAACCCGTGCTTTATCGACGCAAAAAACATGAATATGCCCACCATTGTTGAATCTGGAACGCTGCTACCGGTTGACAGGGATTTTATGCTCTCTAGATGGCACAGATGTGGGTGTCAGATTACAAATCCAAAATATTTCTGAGTCTACGTTCAGCTGTAAGCTCCCATATAACCAGCTCATTAAGTCAGTTCAAAAGTCAGAGGAAGATTGGGGCGTACCACCTCCAGCTGGACCTTATGTTGGAACTGGTCAGTGGCACACTTTTATTCTCTAGTATACAACACTAAACCACACATACAGGGTTATTACAAATGATTGAAGCGATTTCACAGCTCGACAATAACTTTATTATTTGAGGTATTTTCACAATGCTTTGCACACACATACAAAAACTCAAAAAGTTTTTGTAGGCGTTCACAAATGTTCGATATGTGCCCCTTTAGTGATTCGGCAGACATCAAGCCGATAATCAAGTTCCTCCCACACTTGGCGCACCATGTACCCATCAATGAGTTCGAAAGCATCGTTTATGCGAGCTCGCAGTTCTGGCACGTTTCTTGGTAGTGGAGGTTTAAACACTGAATCCTTCACATAACCCCACAGAAAGAAATCGTATGGGGTTAAGTCGGGAGAGCGTGGAGGCCATGACATGAATTGCTGATCATGATCTCCACCACGACCGATCCATCGGTTTTCCAATCTCCTGTTTAAGAAATGCCGAACATCATGATGGAAGTGCGATGGAGCACCATCCTGTTGAAAGATGAAGTCGGCGCTGTCGGTCTCCAGTTGTGGCATGAGCCAATTTTCCAGCACGTCCAGATACACGTGTCCTGCAACGTTTTTTTCGCAGAAGAAAAAGGGGCCGTAAACTTTAAACCGTGAGATTGCACAAAACACGTTAACTTTTGGTGAATTGCGAATTTGCTGCACGAATGGGTGAGGATTCTCTACCGCTCAGATTCGCACATTGTGTCTGTTCACTTCACCATTAAGAAAAAATGTTGCTTCATCACTGAAAACAAGTTTCGCACTGAACGCATCCTCTTCCATGAGCTGTTGCAACCGCGCCGAAAATTCAAGGCGTTTGACTTTGTCATTGGGTGTCAGGGCTTGTAGCAATTGTAAACGGTAAGGCTTCTGCTTTAGCCTTTTCCGTAAGATTTTCCAAACCGTTGGCTGTGGTACGTTTAGCTCCCTGCTTGCTTTATTCGTCGAATTCCGCGGGCTGCGCGTGAAACTTGCCCGCACGCGTTCAACCGTTTCTTCGCTCACTGCAGGCCGATCCGTTCATTTCCCCTTACAGAGGCATCCAGAAGCTTTAAACTGAGCATACCATCGCCGATGGAGTTAGCAGTTGGTAGATCTTTGTTGAACTTCGTCCTGAAGTGTCGTTGCACTGTTATGACTGACTGATGTGAGTGCATTTCAAGCACGACATACGCTTTCTTGGCTCCTGTCGCCATTTTGTCTCACTGCGCCCTCGAGCGCTCTGGCGGCAGAAACCTGAAGTGCGGCTTCAGCCGAACAAAACTTTATGAGCTTTTCTACGTATCTGTAGTGTGTCGTGACCATATGTCAATGAATGGAGCTACAGTGAATTTATGAAATCGCTTCAATCATTTGTAATAGCCCTGTACTATAAAAATGGCTGTATGTATGTAATCGAGTCCCACATCTCCTCCTAAACCAGTGGACCGATTTCAGCCAAACTTCATACACATATACACATATCCCTTACTGTCAGGCAACAATCGCTGTGAGTTAAGGACCTCATATCTATCATAGTTTAGGAGATACGTCGACATAAACACTGAAATGCGTGATAAACTGCCGCACTAAGCACGACGTTTAAATTTATTACTACTTTTCTATTACATCTATTTGCAACACGTTTTGCAGATAGTCTCTGAATGTACCTACAGAATTATATCGTTTTATGACATACAAATCAGGAGACGTGACGTCATAAACACTGAGATGCGTGAAAAATGCCGCATCATGCTGAAGATTTAATACAATTATTGTCTACTGCTAAGACATTCCTACACTCGAGTCAACTTAAGGAAATCTCTGGCATCTGACTGCGCTTTTGACAGACTTCAAGTGCGAAGCGCAAACGGCTGTAGCCGAAAACGATAGCCGTCTGTAGAGCTATGAAGAGGCGTTGCCACAGAGACGTTCACAAAATCACGTCGTAGACGCTTAATTTGGCTGCTGTCCTTAGACATTAAACTTTATGCGTATTTCTTTGCACGACTGTTTCATAGTTCAAAGTTGTTTTCACTAATACAAGCAAATGAAACTTTTTCGACACTTCACTACATACACAGCTGAATCACTGTTTTCGTTTCTAATAGAAAAGTGGCAAAATAAATAGCCGGGAAGTGGCAGGTATGCTAGCTAGTAAACACCACCCAGTCCAGAAACACTTTTTGCACAACATTAATTTTTTATTTTCGTTTACATCCAAATAGGTGTTAGTGTAATTTGTTTATGGACTAATGTACAAAGACGTATACAAGAGCTATTTTGGATGAAGTATCATAATACTAAAAGATCTGACAATTATATTTTGTAATCTTGAAAAATAAAACAGTAATGTGAAATACTGTTTTTCTACTTTCTCTATTAATAACTGAATATTTTCTGAATTCAAAATAATAAAGACAGAAAAGTAAATTGTAAATAAAAATTAGTCAAAGATAATTTTATCATATTATAGAGTAGTAACTTTGTTTACCTTGGTGTATCTTTGTTTACTTCACATTTGGCGGCAAGGGGTAGTAGTGACTGGTATGTAGTAAGCTATTGTGATTTTAAGGTGCACATATTTGTCCGAAAGAT
The DNA here is from genome assembly GCF_023864345.2 of Schistocerca serialis cubense. Taxonomy (NCBI): domain Eukaryota; kingdom Metazoa; phylum Arthropoda; class Insecta; order Orthoptera; family Acrididae; genus Schistocerca; species Schistocerca serialis. Next base: position 1,129,577,370 of record NC_064639.1, read on the forward strand.
CTATGTTATTTAAAGTTAATGTATATTGTAAACTATTCTGCAAAAGAAGTTATTAAAATGGAGAAACTCAGTAGAAAAAGGCCTGCAACATTTCCTTTATAATATTAATATATGTCAACAAACTCGGCACTGAATTTTTCTTCTTACAGCAGGAAATGTACCTCGAGGCATGCTTTGCCACAGACCTTCATCGAGTAATGTACAAAAAAGTGAAGAAGTTAACTAGAAAACCAACAATGAATAAATTTTGGGATTATCATTATCGACAAATCTTTTTAACACATCTCCTTTGCTCCCTCGAGATACTGAGAACCGTGTGAACCAAACCACTGTTCAAGGATAGTTCGCTGAACATTATTAAATCTTTTTTAACAATGTAGGAAAAGATAGATCGCAAAGTACCATAAAGCAGACACGTTAAGTTGCAAACAGGCACAGGTAAGACACTTATACAAAGTTTTCGTCCACAGGCTTCTTCAGCAAAAGAGAAACACACATCATTAGTACAGACAAACAAGCACACCTTACGCACACATGACCGCCAACTCCGGCTAATACAACAAAAGGTCAGAAACTTTCCTATAAAAACACTTACAGTACTATAGTGAACCTACTGAATGATAACAGCTTTACCAACAGAACAAACGTTGGTTGGCGTGTGCAGCGACAAACAAAGGACGACAAACACTCTTCACTGTTGCCAGAAGCAGGCGCAGGTTCAGGATTCTGTTCCCGAAGGAAGAGGGGAGGGGGCGGGGCTGATTACGGCTTGTTACTGCCCCTCTCTCCCTTTCCTTGCCTCATACCTCCTATAAAGCATTGTCGCCCGTCACCATAGATGTGTACAATTTTCATAATAATAACGATAAAAAAATAAGCTGTTTCAGCACTATATTAATAATTTGTTTACGTTCAATAAAATATTCAAAATATTATCAGTGTTAATAGTGGTTGAGGTCTGAAGCTGTGGATTAAACACTGAATTACTTGAAGAAATCCATTGACCACCCACTTTTTTTTACATAGTTTTATTTTATGCCCAGACGTGTTTGGGACTCTCACCAGCTTCAGTTGGCGTGATACACTTGTCAGTACAACGTTTGCATCGACTGTCTTTCTAATGTTGCACCTATCTTTTGTCCAATAATTTATGTCTCCTTATTCCCATATTTGTGTACTGCTATAAACACTTTTACGCTCACTGATGGGGCACCGCATCAGTGCACCTTCAGTTTCAGCTTCGAGGACGCTTCCCGTTTGCAAACAGCTTCCTCATCGTTCTCTGAAGAGGATATAGGTGCAGCACAAAAACTAGCGGGGAAGAACCGCGTGTGTAATAACACCAGCTGGAGGAAACGCTGCGCCTGTGTGACTAGCAGCTCACATTGCTTCGCAAGATCACGCAACGAGAAATCATTATACTTTGCGCTCTTAATGACTGGCCGAGATGACATAGTTTGTCTCGTGGTGCAAGGAAATGCTCAAATAATCGAAAGTGAGGCTTCTCCCTATATGAATAGGTTAAACCTATTTTCTTTACAACGTAAGTTGGTTTTGAAGTAGGTACAATTCACTCCGTATGGAGATCACAGTCGGCTAAGTAGACGAGGTAATTAACGAGTCGCAATCGCCTCGGAGAAAGCCGGCTCGAATTTCAGAAGTGGAACAGATATTCAATAGCAGTTTTTGGCGAGCTGTGGGGGGCGCGGTACAGGAGTAAGGTCCCAGTTACCAGACTGGATTGTTTTCTAAACCTCTGAATAGTATCTCGCGAAATAGGGGATGAGACACATGACGCTTTTGATGGTGCTCCGATCGTTGTATGGAGACGATAAGGTCAGCGGCCACTGGACGCTTTGCACCTCTCTTCTTTCTCATTGTTCACAACAACACGAATCAAAAATTGAATTATTTCAGTTGTATCCATTAAAAGAGCTACTCTTCAGATATTTGATGCATAAACAGCCGAAATAGTTCTGCGTGCCGTCAAATAGAGTAGAGGGAAAGTCTCCAGCCAAATGAAGGAGTCTCCACTCTTAAGCATACTGGTGGCGCTTTGTGGGTGGCATGCACATTTTCGTATACTACAAGTATTGCCATTGGTCGGTCTTCTCGCCAAATCGGGACTATATACGACAGAGGGCAGCATCAAATCCAGAGCCTACACGCAAGGCAAAATCCGCTTTTGATTACTAGAGTCAAAGGGGAACATTTTTTAGGCTGCAGTTAGGTTAAAAACTGCAGTCTGAAAAAACTGAAACAGGGCAGGACCATAACATGGGTAACAGTTTCCAGGAAAGTTTAGGAGGCTGAAAACAAGATGGATTTACTTCCTATATGTCTAAAAGATGTGGAAAATTCTGAAACGATAAACGGTCTGTGCCTCTCTGAACACCTTGTAACTGCAGGGGTGGAGAACTCAAGTATTACGAATTACAGACTAGCATCAGTTTCATACAGAATGAACATGGAGAAAGGAGGAGGTGTAACGCATGTAAAAGTCAAAAATATTGAAACAGAGAGTTTTTGTGTGGATCAGAAGCTAGAAGTATGTGCTTGTGAATTGTTACTACAGAATACTTCTCATGTAATTGTAAAAGTGTGCTAATCAACTGTAGAAAACTTTCAGCTATTTAATAGAATTCCTGTGTGCGCTATCGAGCTACCTATCAGACAAGAAGAAACAGTTATTAGTTTGCGGAGATTTCAGTGTAGACTTCTTAGAAGCTACGGATAGCAAAATTTTCCAACTTGTGTGCTGTAACGTAGTAGGACCCTGACTGATAACATTTTTTGTAGTCGATGCTCAGGCTGAAACGATGTGTACACTACTGTTAATTTCCTGTGGTAATTCATCACTTAGACGGGAAGTATCGATTGCACAAAGGCGAGCAGTAAGAATAGAATGTGGTGTTCATCCACAGACGTCATGTAGGTTTCTCTCGAGAAAGACAGGCCGTGGCGCGTACGTCACGAAGGTGGTCATGAACTCGCTCGCTCGCTCAGCTCAGCAGACAAAATGCGTTTCTAAACCTGTTAACTCGCAGCTGGGCGTGGAAGTACTAACGATAATTGCATCTTCCACTGGAATCTGCTATTATGAAGTCTCACTCATTAACAGTACTGCAGCAAAATTTAATTTAAGATCAGTACTCGATATAAATGGTATAACGGCGTGTTTATTGCATTTAGTCTCTTCTGCTTAACAGTACTCATTACATGCTGGAAGTGGTGCCTTAAGCAACTGATAATCTTTTTAGCATGACTTTATTTTATTGTACGCCAATACAGCTGTAGCAAATTATAAGTAGGCCCATGAACTTCCCGTCATTACAGGACTAATAAGAGTAAGATTCCATAATAGCAGATTCCAGTAGAAGATTCAGTTTCAGTTTGTACGGACAAGCCTAGTTACGAGTTAACAGGTGTAGAAACGTAGTTTGTCTGCTGATTTGAGTGAACGAACGAGCGCAGGACTACCTTCGTGACGTACGCGCCGCGGCGTGTCTTTCTCGTAGGCCTCGGGTTTCTCTTCAAGGAGCTAGGTATTTCAACTGCCTCGCCACAGAAAATATATTCACTAATGAAATTCGTCATAAATAATCCATTAAAATCTGAGAAGTATAGCGATGTCTACTTCTACCCCTCTAGATGACTTTTCATATCCATTATTAAAGCTGTTAGTAGCTTAGAAAGGAGTTGAGTGCGCAGCAACAAAAATTTGTGATCGTTTGCCCAATAACATAAAATTTCTGACAGATAGAGAAGCAAGTTTAAATCTAACCTAAAGACATTTCTCCTAGACTACTTCTTCTATTCCGCAGATGATTTCTATTTAAAAACTGGCAGCTTGCATGAGTGGGACTAAAAGGTAATACGTTCATTAATGTTCACACTCGTCATGTAGACATGTCATGTGTAAACTGACTCATTCCATATCGTATGAAAGAAGCCTGAAATGATCTACAGAACATGCAACTAACGGCATTCCACCTTAATAACTGGACGGGACTACGCAATACCTACTCAGCTTTTGTCGGTCGTAGTTTGTTAGCCCTCACTTCCTACCTGTCTTCCTACTGATAACTTGTAGATTTATGACTCAACATGAAAGGTGCTTGTTTAAACGTTCGTAGGAATTTTTCTTGTTTTGGATGGCTAGAATCGCGCTCGTAAGGTTTGAATTGCTTGGACGTACCCGCCCAGCCTCAGCTGAGGAGCTGCGATACACAGAGATGGGTTAGAGGTGATCTTTGGTCTGCGAAGAAGCGCGCCAGAGATCTGTTGATCGCGAGGAGAGGAGAGAGACAGACAGTTGAGCTTTGGTCTTAGATGTGATCAGTCGAGTTTCGGTTTAGTAGCAGTAAGCAGCAAACAATGAAAATTTTTGGGAATTATATTATGAATTAATAGAAGATTTCTTGTGGAGATAAAAGGAACTGATTTTAACTATGATACTACATTTTGCAGCTCTGTTATCGAGACACGCAGTCGCTACGAGAGTAGTTTGCACGGCGTGATCCAGCGCGACCGAGATAAGCCAAATAGTGTAGAAAACCGATTCTTTCTTTAAGCAGATTTCACAGGGGTGAACTTCAGTTTCAAAGTAATTAGTTTCTCATAAAAGTTTATAGTCAAATTTTGTGGTAACGTAAGCTTCAGACAGCGCATGAGTTTCTCAGAATTCTCGTAGTTAGATTTCTCTACGCGTTCTCGCAACTGTATTTTGTCACCAACAATCAGCGTTACGCAAGCTATCAGTTTTTAGGTCTGGTATGTACACTATTAAAAATAGGAAGCCCAAAGTTTTGCATCTAACAGACAATTAATATTAAAAACACAGTTAACATTACAGATCCACTTTCACAAAAAATATAAACATTTAACTTTCAAACCGTGCCGTTAGAACATGTACCTACACGGAATCTGCATCGCACGACAGTAGGTGGCGTGCAGGTCTTCTTGGCTTCAGGTACAATTATGTTCGTTGAACTGCCATTTTCCCAGTATCTAACAAACTACCACTTCTTCCTCAGGACGCTGAATGTGAAACAGGGTATCATGTATGGAACATCTATTTGCTACCTTCGTGTACAGGAGACCTTGGAGTGCATTTCAGAAAAGAGCAGACAAAGAAAGTCTTCTGCACGATAGACAATGAATTCGTCTGGTATGTGAATGTTGAGAACATGAGTGGGGCAAACTAGTGAGTAGCTAACATAGTGTTGCTATTTAAACCAGCAATTTTCGCTGGCCTTTGGTTGCATTGCCGACATAAAGTATTGCACATACAGTTTGGAGTGCTCTCCACAATTTTTGCGCAGTCAAATTCGGGTTGTTTACTTTAAGAGCGAGAGGTGCGAAGCTTTATATAGCCTCTTCGTTATATATAAATGAGCATCCTTATTGTTTATAAACGTTACGTGAAAGGGAATTTTTCAAATGACGCGGAGACCCGCATTTTTGGGTACCACGTTATATGTTACGACAAGTATTTGTTTGTGTTGTACTATTACTTTGTTTGAGGTACATCTTGGGTGGCAAGCGGCAGTTACAGAGTCCGCCAGCAGACGGCTTTACGTCACAAAAAGCATGTCATTGAATTTCTAACACCATACGGACTGCTGAAGCGGTCCCCGGAGTTAGCGACATGACATCGAGAATCACCATGGAAGATGGTGTATTCAGAAATGAATAGGTCAAATCTCGTGGCTGTAGCTGTTAGTTTATTTCAGTTCATTTCTGATGCCCAAAATTATGAACATATTGCTTCACATAATAAAAAAAAAAGTTCTCCATTAGCAGATACTGTAAGGGGGGGGGGGGGGGGGGCACAGTCACACAAGGCGTGATCCCTGTGGTTATTGGGACCAGGCAGAAAGGTTTTTTAGGTTAAAGCAAAATTCCAGACAGACAACAACCAAGGAAAATAGAAGAAAAGAAACTTCATGCACAGCAGATAGGGATAAAGCTAAGGGTGGTATCAACTTACTTCACCAAAATATCAGGGTAATAAAAAATAAAGTAGATGAGCTGATAAGAGGTGTTTAGATGATCTCAAAAATAAGAATGAGATTGATATACTTTGTCTGTCTGAGCACCATGTAACTGTGGGGACGGAAAATGTCAATGTAAATGGGTATAATTTAGCATCTTACACTTGTAGATCTAATATGGACAGAGAAGGAGCTGCCATTTTCATAAAACAAGAGTATAAATACAGAACTGTTGAATTAATCAAATGTTGAGTTAATCAGCAGTTTGAGGTTTGTGCATGTGAACTTCAGCTAGATAATGTTATGTTGATATTAGCAACAGTGTACAGGTCTCCACTGGGAGCTATTCATAAAAAAGTTTGACGCCCTATTATGCTGTCTGTCAGACAAAAAGAAGAAGTTATTAATTTGTGGTGATTTCAATGTTAACTGTCTAACCAATTCTGATAGGAAAAGTGAACTAGAAGTGTTGTTAACAACATATAACTTACAGTCAGTGATCAGTTTCCCTACATGTATAGCTCAGGACAGTAGTACTCTAATAGATAATGTATTTGTACTGTAAGAGGATGTAGAACAAACACATGCTTTCCCTGTGGTAAATCGATTATCTGACCATGATGCACAACTGATTAACTTACAAAACTTAACAGGGTGTACACTTCAGAAACCATTAAGTAAAAGTGTGGGGGTGCTCAACCTGATATCTAGAGATCACTTCAGAGAAAGTTTAGGAAATGTAGTCTTGGAAGATGTATATATTGAGCCAAATGCTAATGATAAATGCAGCACATTTCTTGATAAATTTATATTCCTTTTTGAACATTGTTTTCCAAAGAAAATAACTGAATGAAACACCACAAACTTTTCAAAAGAAAACTGTATGAAACAGCAAGAACTAGTAAAGATCCATAAGTAGTTTTACACTATACAATTTATTGTAACATACTGAGAAAAGTTGTAAGGAAATCAAGAAATATGTATGTTAGAGAAGAAATTAACAACTCCAGCAATAAAATCAAATCAATATGGAATTTTGTTAGAAGGGAGACAGGAAAAGTAACCTCTGGGGTAGGTAGTATTAATGTTAAAGAGAATGAGACCATCTTAAACAACAGTACACAGGTAGCCAACGAATCTAACAATCACTTCTTAAGTGTAGGAGAAAAAAATTGGTGAGAATAGTTCAAAAGAAAAAGCCAGGCAGTACATGGAAGAGTCAGTTTTGAAAAATTTTAGTCACATTAAGTTTCATCTAGCAACCTCTTGTGAAATAAGGAAAATTGTTAAATCTTTGAAAAATAAATGTTCTGTTGGAGTAGATGACATCTCTAACAGGTTATTAAAACAATGTTGAGCAATTATAGCTAATGTTTTGAGTCACATATGTAATGCATCACTGACTCAGGCTATTTTTCCAGACAGGTTAAAATATGCCATTGTCAGGCCTCTCTTCAAAAAGGGGGAAATCACAGATGTCAATAATTCCCAGCCAGTATCCTTGCTTACAACATTTTCAAAAATCTTTGAGAAAATAATGTACTCAAGAGTGGTCAGCCATCTCAACAGTAATGGGATATTTAGTAAATCACAGTTCGGATTTCAGAAATGCTGTTCCACTAGACAGCAGTATACAATTTTACTGTCCACATAATAGAGTCTTTAAATAGTAAAATGTCACCAGTAGGAATATTCTGTGACTTGTCCGAAGCATTTGATTGCGTGACCCATGACATTATGTTAGAGAAATTACAATTCTACGGTATAAATGCAACAGCATATGAGTAGTTTATGTCATATCTACAGAACAGGAAGCAAAAAGTCTCTTTATATGCTTCAAGTGATTCAAGGAGTTTGCCACTTCATCTAACGGGTGAAATTACATTAGGTGTTCCACAAGGTTCGATCATGGGTCCCCTCCTGTTCTTTATATATGTGAATGACCTCCCTTCTTATGTGAAACAAGATGCTGAACTAACACTGTTTGCTGATGATACAAGCATAATTATTAATCCAGTGAAAGAAAGTCCGACAGAAAATGATACAAATAAGGTCTTCGGAAAAGTTATTAATTGGTTTTCTGCAAATGGGCTTGCTCTGAACTTTGAAAAAACACAGTACATCCAATTTTCTGCTGCAAGAAGTATAATTCCTTCAATAAATATAACACATAAAAAGAAGTCAGTAGCCAGGGTAGAGCATACTGAGTTTTTGGGTGTACATATAGATGAGAATCTTAATTGGAAAATTCGGATTTTGGATCTCCTAAAGCGACTAGGTTCAGAAACTTTTGCAATCAGAATAATTGCCAATTTTGAGGATGTAGAAATTAGTAAGCTAACATACTTTGCATACTTCCACTCTCTGCTGTCATATGGAATAATATTCTGGGGCAACTCAACACGTAGGCAAAAGGTATTCACTGCTAGAAAGAAAGTAGTTAGAATAATGTGTGGGGTTCATAGCTGCACATGTTGTAGGCATCTGTTTAAAAGGTTAGGAATTCTTACAACTCCTTCACAGTACATTACTCAATAATGAAATTTTTTCTCAACAACATGGACCAGTTTAAAATCAACAGCGACATTCATGATTACAAAACCATAAAAAAGAAAGACCTACACTATCCTTTACTTAACCTATCTTTGGCACAGAAAGGGGTAAAATATGCTTCTATAAAACGTCTGATAAATTACCAGATGAAATAAAATGTCTGACAGACATCAGTAATAGTTTCAAAAACAAATTGAAATCATACCTCCTTGACAACTCCTTCTATACCATAGATGAATTCTTGAATATGAGTAAATAAATCTGGAGATATAATATATGCATTTTGTGCCATTTAAGGGCATGGGATAGATAATAGAAATATTTAGGTATAACACTATAATATAAACAAAAAAAGAAAAGAAAAGAAAACTTGTTTCCTGTGCATTTGACACGTATCACATCGTAATGGTTTTCCATGCTATTGATCAACGGAACACGTAACAAACTAACTAAATAACTACAACACAGTGGTACTTATTTATAAAGTATGTAGGTGTAAGTAATATCTCGAGATCTAAACTGCATCGAGAATATTTTTTTATGAATTTGCCACCCATATGTTCTCTCAATCTGAGAAGTTTTAAAATCAACATGAATTTCTTCAACATCCAAGGTGAGTGTCGACTCCACTCATGGAGAGGAACTGAATCGCGGTACACAACCAGCAAGTGTCACTTCGTCTGTCTCTGAGTGGATATCAAATGATTCTGATACTCATGCGCATTTTGTGAATGCCTTTCCAATGTGTTTTTATGCCATGTCACATGGTTTATACTTTATCTATCTTTCAGAATAATCGACACATGAATTTTGATTTGCATATCCATTTTTCTTGTTATTATTCTCAGTTTATGGAAAACAGTATAAGACAGGAACAATATGAAAGAGCTGTTAAAGTGTAATGTAAGTTGACTTTCCAGGCTGTGTACGTGGCGCTTGTAGTACAGGCTATTTTAACACGGACAGGTGTCTGGCGCGCTGCTTGCTGCCCAGCAGTTGCGTCACAGCCGCAGAGCGGCTCACGTGCGTGGATTTCCGAGAAAGAATGCCTATTTGTCCGCCAGCTACCTACGACCGTTCTGTCTGAGTCAGATAAAGTTCCAAAAGCCGAAGGCTGTGGGATGACGTGGAAACACGAAGCAGTGGCAATGAATTTAGTACAGTTGGTCTCTTCTTATCCGGTTTCAGTCTACTATACTTCGTCAGAAACTGAGCTCGGCTTTTCATTCATAGGTAAGATTGCATAAAACAAGAAACAGCTATTTGAAGGTGCTGCAGAACTCACAACACCTGTAATATTTACACAATGAGTTTCCTCTCTAGAAATAATTAATTGTGTAGTGATCAAGATTTGAGGTGATGAAAAGCAATTGAAATCGCTAAAACTCAAGGATGTCTGTCGTATTCTGTCGGGTTCTGCGAATGATTTAGCTGCACACTTACTTCTAACCCAATTCAGACAGCTTAGGCAGAGAACTCTTATTTGCGACTGGTAAAAGAACGTCAGTCACACGCATTTACAAATTAACCTGCTTAAATCGTCTACAGAGCTACCATCCTGTCTCATCCATATAGATTTGCAGTTCAAACGTTATGACCTACCTGACTCTGCTGCGGTGCGTTGGCTTGCGTGCCTCAACGATACAGGCAGTCGTACTGTGGGTGCAGACACATCGGAAGACCGATGTATGATTCCTGAAGAGATGCAGCAGGCTTTTCAGTAATAGCAGGGGCAACAGTGTGGATGATTCTCTATTCTGGCGTTGTAACATTAGTTAATTGGCCTTTCAAGGTTGGGACTGAAAACTGCTGAAAGCGATTATATTTCTCGAGAACAAGCAGCTCGGGTGCATGGCCTAATGGTAATAGCATCCCCTTGTGTAAAAGATTGCGGAGGTAAAATAGTCCCGTTTAGGATATCACGCCATTTCGAAAAGCTAACTGTTTTTTCATTGGTTTTTATGTCTATTACGGAGCACTAATCATTTAGTGTCATAAAGACTTATCTACTAACTATACAATCTCTTTGCAGAAATTACTTTTACTATTTCTCGTTGTTGTTAATTATTTCACTTACATTAAATCAGAGGCTTTTTAAGTAATACTTTCAATAATTTAAAAAGGCTACATTGAAATTAATTTCTTTCATTAAATGCTCTTTTATAGCAAAATGTTATTTTTTGTGGATGTTACACTATGTGATCAAAAGTATCCGGACACTTAGCTAAAAATGAGTTACAAGTTTGTGTAGCCCTCCATCGGTAATGCTGGAATTCTGTATGGTGTTGGCCCTCCCTTAGCCTTGATGACAGCTTCCACTCTAGCAGGCATACGTTCAATCAGGTGCTGGAAGGTTTCTTGGGGAATGGCAGCCAATTCTTCACGGACTGCTGCACTGAGGAGAGGTATCGATGTCGGTCGGTGAGGCCTGGCACGAAGTTAGCGTTCCAAAACATCCCAAAGGTGTCCTCCAGGATGTCGTGTAACCACTCCGCCACGGGCTGTGCATTATAAACTGGTGCTCGATCGTGTTGAAAGATGCAGTGACCACCCCCGAATTGCTCTTCAACAGTGGGAAGCAAGATGGTACTTAAAACATCATTGTAGGCTGTGCTGTGATAGTGCCACGCAAAACAACGATGAGTCAAGCCCCCTCCCTGAAAAACACGACCACACCATAACACCACCACCTCCGAATTTTACTGTTGGCACTACACACGTTGGCAGATCACGTTTACCGGGCATTCACCATACCGACACCCTGTCATCGGATTGCCACATTGTGTACCGTGATTCGTCACTCCACACAACGTTTTACCACTGTTCAATCTTCCAGCTATACGTTCCTTACACCAAGCGACGCGTCGTTTTGCATCTACCTGCGTGATGTGTGGCTTATGAGCACCCGCTCGACCATGAAAGCCAAGTTTTCTCACCAACTGTCATAGTACTTGCTGTGGATCCTGATGCTGCTCAAATTTCCTGTGTGATGGTCTGCCTATTACTCATTACGATCCGCTTCAACTGTCGGCGGTCTCTGTCAGTCAACAGACGAGGTCGGCCTGTACGTTTTTGTGCTGTACTTGTTCCTTCACGTTTCCATTTCACTATCACATCGAAAATAGTGGATCTACGGATGTTAAGGAGTGTGGAAATCTCGCGTACAGACGTACGATACAAGTGACATCCATTCACCTGACCACGTTTGATGGCCCGTGAGTTCCGCGGAGCGTCCCAGTCTGCTCTTTCACGGTGTCTAACGACTACTGAGATCGCTGGTGTGGAGTACCTGGCAGTAGGTGGCAGCACAATGCACCTAATATTAGAAACGTATGTCTTTGTGGTGTCCGGATACTTTTGATCACACAGTGTATATGTTTGGCATCGACTATATTTTTGTCGCATTTACATGAGCAGCAGTACAGATTTTTTTTACTTTGTTTTCTCCCTGTAGTGCCACCAGCAACCAGCATTCTTTTTTCGTGCGTGTGACTGAATAAAATATCGACTCCGCTGGAGCTAGTGCGAGAGGCCGTGGAAGTGGGGTAGACTGGAGAAGACCAGACGCAGTTACACCAGACATTACCTGGTTATATGGCAAACGCTGCGGACAATTTAACGGTATAACTTTATTATATCTTCAGTTCTACATGAGGCAGGCGCACACCTCTCCTCGCGAGCTCTGGACGGTGCAGCTGGCGTCAGCTGCCAGAACGGATCCAGCGATGCTGCGACAGGAGTCCGGCCCGCCAGCAGAGGCAAAGCCACGGCCAGCTGCGACAGCGGCGCCAAATGGCGTTGGCCCCGCTGGTGTTCTGCCCACAGTGGCGAAGGCGGCTGTGCGCGGGTCTCGAACAGCACTCCTCGGACAGGCGGTGGACGTCAGCTGGTGTCGTGACACCGAGGGCCTCCCTGGGCCTCAGCGGGGGCGGCAGCAGGCCAGTGGGGCTGTGGCACCAAATCCCGTGTAGGGGCAGACGCAGCCTGGTCTCGAACTGGAGGCTGCTGCCGGCGCTGCCCAGTCGTCTCACAATCTGGCGGCGCTCCAGCGTTGTGGTGCGACTGCTCAGGGATGACCGCGTCCCCGAATCGAATGACGCCCTGTCCTCAAACTCAGCCTCACTTATAATCCGTTACTGCCCATTTGTTTCTCTGAAACTTGGCGAAACATCCCCTTAGAAAAATTAAGAATGACTGTGCTGGTAAACCTCTTACGTTATTTTATTTCCAAACAGCTGAGCAATACTGAACGTACTCAGACATTCCTCTCTTTACTTATTCTGATCAACACTAAACTGACACGGAATATTTTTAGCACAACGCAATCTGACTTTCAATAATCCCTACAAAAGAATAGCCCTGACTAACAATAACCTATACCTTACATGAATCACTTACCTCACAAAAATCTTCGTTACTAGAACTACTGCAATACAGCGAGCGCCAATACTGCCTAACTACTGAAGGCACTAATTACTGATAGGCATAGTTAGCAAATGAAAGATTTTGGTAGAGAACAAACAATGTATTTACCTTAATAGTGTTCAAAAGTCATAATATACCAGGTGATCAAAAAGTCAGTATAAATTTGAAAACTGAATAAACCACGGAATAATGTAGATAGAGAGGTAAAAATTGACACACATGCTTAGAATGACATGGGGTTTTATTAGAACAAAAACAAGTATTGCTAGACGCGTGACAGATCTATGGCGCGCGTCATTTGGTGATGATCGTGTGCTCAGCCGCCACTTTCGTCATGCTTGGCCTCCCAGGTCCCCAGACCTCAGTCCGTGCGATTATTGGCTTTAGGGTTACCTGAATCCGCAAGTGTGTCGTGATCGACCGACATCTCTAGGGATGCTGAAAGACAACATCCGACGCCAATGCCTCACCATAACTCCGGACATGCTTTACAGTGCTGTTCACAACATTATTCCTCGACTAAAGCTATTGTTGAGGAATGATGGTGGACATATTGAGCATTTCCTGTAAAGAACATCATCTTTGCTTTGTCTTACTTTGTTATGCTAATTATTGCTATTCTGATCAGATGGAGCGCCATCTGTCGGACATTTTTTGAACTTTTGTATTTTTTTGGTTCTAATAAAATCCCATGTCATTCCAAGCATGTGTGTCAATTTGTACCTCTCTATCTGCATTATTTCGTGATTTATTCAGTTTTCAAATTTATACCGACTTTTTGATCACCCGGTATATATCAGTTCATGACATCTAGTCTTACAAATTTCCTTTTTCTGACGGACACACGTCCAGATCGTCCGCTCATAGTAACCTCTCAAAACTCTGGCATCTCTCTCCCCACATCCACCACTGCTGGCGACTCACCTCCAAATGCGCAACGCTACGCGCTGTTCACATCCAACTGCCCAACACTACAATAGCGAATATTTCAACAATGCCAACCAGCCACAGACTGCACACAGCACAGTCAGTGATTTTCATACAGAGCGCTACGTGGCGTTACCAACATAAAAACCTAAACAGTCAACTTACACTGGTGTCCAGTCAAATCACCCATAACAAAGTCACTGGTTCGAGTGTGGTGGCAACAAACCACTTACTACATCGTTCTTGCCTGCGGGGGGCATTTTACCGCTTCGCTCAACTATCCTCGCTTTGTATCTCTTTTTCACATTTGTTCTCGTGCCCTGCATGTCGACATAGAGTGGCTGACGGCCAATGCTGTTACCGCAATTCTCTGCGGCAGCCTCCATGCTACTTTCAGTCATTTACACTAAGATTTTAATACTTTTACACAAAATACTGAGTAGTGCCGCTAGCTACATTAGCTACAGTTTTAAGCACGATCTTTTATATGGCTTTAGTGTTTGTCATGTTTTCTCTTTGTGATTATATCTGGGTTTGTAATAGTTATCACCACCCCCCACCTACATACACCATCTGCTGTGGATTGTGTATACTAGCTGTATCCTTCTGGTACGTTTCCGTGCCCAGTACTATGAGCACAGCCCGGGGCAAGGGCAACTGTGCCTTCTATGTACTTTCTATGTGATGTATCTGTGTAGGCTTGATCTCGTTTTAGTGGATGAAGATGGCACCATTTATCTGACAAGGTAATCTGCCGCGTATTTATAAAGACATATGTATTTGTTGTGAGACTAAGCCAGTTTTCTATTGAATACTTCTTGACTATCCTCACGATGAGGTGTTTTATAGGACACTACACGAGGCCTTTTTAAAAATTTGACAAGGGCAGCAACCTACTGAGGCTTTCGTGTGTTTTAGGTGTGGTTTCCCATGTAGTTAACAACTTCTGTATTAGTAAGTTACACAATATTGGCCATATTCCAGTATATTTTACTCTTATTTTATTGGACGCCGCACAGGGTTCTTTAAAATTCTGACCACGGTAGTTTCCTACTGGTACATTTGTATGTATGGCATCCTATGTGCTGAACACCATATTTTGTCTGTAACTTGTTTCATTTTTCTTGATACTTCAATTTTGCTAAATTCATATGAACGGTTGCATTTTTTTTCTCATAGGCTATTCTGGAGATGCCTCGTATAAGGCGAAACGTGTCATTGGAGCATAAATAAAATAAAAAATAGGGTTTTGCAACCAAGATTATTTGTTCTTTCAAATCTTAATGTGTTTTAGTAAATAATACAAACAATTTTTGATTTTCGGTATGTGGTACAAAAATCAGACTAATCTCATTGACAACTGCAGCTTAACCTTAAAGTTATCTCAGTAGTGCCAATGTTTGTATTGTTTATAAAATCTTATAGAATAACTAAGTTATGACAGCAGTGAAATGTGTGGTTTATATTCGAAATATTTATGTACTTCCATAAATAATATATCTACATCTACATGACTGCTCTACAATTCACACTTAAATGCCTGGCAGAGGTTGCATTGAACCACCTTCAGACTGTTTCTTACCCTACAATTTTATTTTGGTGTAAACAACGAATTTTCTTTCATAATCAGGTATCTTCTTTAATTATACGGTACTTGCATACTACAGTCAGCAACTTGTGTGTATTTTGTATTCGAAATTTCTGTATATATTGATAAATAATTTTATTTTGGTGTAAATATCGTATTTTCAAGATATGGAACTTTCCTGTCTTTCGGAACTGTATTAGAGTGTTGTCTACATTCAAACTGTGTTTACATTTCGTATTTGAAGCATCCACAGCTATAATTACGTATTACGAAAATACGTAATTTAAGTGATACAATCCGTTAAAGATCTCATCTCAATACACCATTTGTAGTGTGCTTCGTTGTGCTTAAGTATCGATAAATGTGATGTCTGTGGCTAAACGTGCAATTTAGGCCTAGGAAGAACAGTTAAATACTACTGTACTGCCTGCAGCACATGTTTTGCACTATTACAGGAAAAAATTTGCAGGTGGAAATGGTATTATGGCAATAATTTCAAAGTCCACAGTCACGTTTTAGGCGTCAAATGTAAGTTACACACTAATTGCACTCATCCAGTAACTGCCAGCTAAAGATAAATAACATAGACTGTTTGTGTCAGCTGTTATTGCTTACCTGTTTAGGACATTATTTGAGCCAAGATATGTTTTGTACAGTCATAGATGTGTTCAAGTTCGTTTTTATGCATATCATCATTTCAGACATGGTAATAACATTGTGAGTCTTAACATATACCATTTTGTGTGTGTGTGTGTGTGTGTGTGTGTGCGTGTGTGTGTCTTGTGTGTGTGTGTGTGTGTGAACTTAAATATTTTCAATATCCATAATATTTAATTTGGGACTCCATTGTGCCTCATGCCAAGTGTGGTACACAGATAGAACTATGCTCATTGACAAGTGCAGCTTCGCCTGTAAATTAGATCATCAGTACCAAGTTAAACCTTTATTGTCATATCGTTCAGCATTTTTCATAAATAATAGAATATTTTTGAATATGGAGCAAAATTCAGGTAGTTCATTTACTTATGAACATGGTTACATAAAATCAGGCGTTTCATTTCAGTAGCTGGCATAATATGGGGATATCAGTGTGAGTGTGTGTGTGTTTGTGTGTGTGTGTCTTCGATGAAACGTACTAATGAGGTAGAAATTTTGCTCTTGAACCTGTATATCAGGTCACTGTTGACACAGCATCTTGCTCCCTGTGTGTGATGCCGCGCATGTGGTACTAAGCCATGTGCGTGCCGGCAAAAGATTTCAAGGTAGGTCTAATGGTGTCAAGTAGAACATTGCTACACTGCTCATCACAATGTTGAGGAATGTTGAAGACATCAGCATCAGGATGGGGTATGTGAGTTGGTAAAGCGAACATGGGTTGGAATAATAGTGACAATAAATTCTCAAAATATTACAAAATATACGGTGCGGTTTTGTTTAGGCAAACCAATGAAAGGTCTTGTTTAGGCAAACCAATGAAAATTCAGGAGACTGGAGAGTGTGTTGGCATAAGGAGCACATAGATGAAGTAAGTCGAGTTTTGGGACTGTAGGTCCTAAAAAGTATCTGTAGAAATTATTTGAATGTGTATTTTTTGGTAACATGGTGAAGAAGATGAACGACTATATTAAAACTTACGATAAATGTCAAAGAGCAGAAGTTACTAATGAAACATGCAGACTTCCCAAGCAGAACGTTAAACTGAATGATTTGGTGGAATTGATGGTTGATATTTATGGCCCATTACGAAAGACTAAAGGAGGTTTTGGGTACAGCCCTCTAGTATTGGAGATGTAGACCAAATTTATAAAGCTCCATCCTTTGCGGAAGACAACTTGCAAGGACCCCTGAGTAAACTAGAAAATTATTTTATGAAATTTGGAAAACCTCAAGCTATTTGATTTGGTAATGGGTCACAACATACATGTAAAAAATGGAATGTAGGTCTTGCCAACCAGGGAGTGAAGCTTATGTACTCTTAAACTTATCATACAATGGAGAATTCTACGGGACCTGTATTATGTCTGTTTGTTGAATGCCTCTCATCACTACCAAAAGTAAATTCAGGACTGGGTAGCATTGGGATAGTATTCTCCAACCTACTACCCAACGTTCCAGTCAACAATTTGGCGACTGTTTTATCTTTCAAGACAGTATTGCAAGAGCCCACTGCACCCACCTCGTGAACATTTTCCTCCTAGAGGCAGGAAGACATCTGTACCCAATGGAATTTCATGTGCTGTTTGCTGACACGATTACTACAGAACATGGTTGGGACCAGCTGAGACTTGGAGTGTGTCGTTATAGAAAACCATCTCACCAGTGATTGTCCTAAGGAGAGACCCACTAAACAGGGGGACAGGCTTGAGAGGAACATCTCGGCCACATTGTGGCCAGTTTGCCAAGGAGGATCCAAACATGTTACATGGGGTGGAGTAACAAGTATTAAGTGTTACTCAGCACTAAACTTTGATTTCACAGATGTACAAAAATGTGCACTGTCAAACAGACAGTCCGCAGCTCGTGGTCGTGCGGTAGCGTTCTCGCTTTCCACGCCCAGGTTCCCGGGTTCGATTCCCGGCGGGGTCAGGGATTTTCTCTGCCTCATGATGACTGGGTGTTGTGTGGTGTTCTTAGGTTAGTTAGGTTAACTAGTTCTAAGTTCTAGGGGACTGATGACAATAGAGGTTAAGTCCCATAGTGCTCAGAGCCATTTGACCCATTTGTCAAACAGACTACCTTAATTTTGCCCGTTTCGCTGTTGGTGCAGGAGTACAAGTGGAGAAACATGATCAAGCTGGTAGAGGGGAGCGTCAGAAGAGAAGTTTCAGAAAGTAAAGAGTGAAATTTATTGAACTGTAGTATGTTCTCAATACCCAGAATACAGAAAAGCTCACCTGGGGCAGAAGTAAAGGGCCCTGCCAGTCAAGATCCAATGTAAATAACATAAAACGAATAGGGTGCGTGAGAGGAGGCGGTTAGCGTTCATGTAGCTGATGGCTGGCCCTGGTGAGCCGCGCCAGAGGCAGACAGCGGCAAACGTCCGCTCTGGCTGATACTAGAGAGTACCTACGCTGTGCCCTGCACTCCAAGATGCTTTGGTAATCACACAAGTGACTGATACCCCACGTTCCCTGTTGTTTGGGTAGCGCATTTAGTTAGTATTGTCAGCAAAGGTGGAAACGGTAGTACAATGTTAACTTATTCAGCAACAACTGGAACAGTGGTGTTATGCTCACAATCACAGATTCCTCTGACACACATGCCTCTGTGAGAATTCGAGTCGAGAAAGTGTCTGAAAGATGCAGTTAGTAATTTTGGAAAAAAAATCTCCAAAATATTCGCTACCGACTGTCCACCCTGTACATTTTATTTCACAGTAAGTTTCTCAGGGCTGCTTCTTTCGTTCGCTACTCCCTTGGAATCCACGTCCACACATATTGGCAGATAAACAGGTACTGCAAAGCTTTTTTTGTGCAGTTTATAATACAGTTGTTGAAACGTCTGTATGTGACTCATTCAGGCAGTTAAGGTTTCAGAATCATAGCGCCACACTGGTACAACTTGCATATTACACATAGTAAACGAGAATTTCTTTCGAATAAATGATCATATTGATACAATATGAATGGTGCCCACCTTGCTTCAAGTGTAGAAATACTTTTATAGTTAATTCTATATTCAGTAACAGCTCATGTGAGCAACTGTGTCCGATAAGTGGTCATTTATTACCTGCATTTATAAGGGTTCTTGTATGAACTGCAAGTAAATAACTTAGTATGTAACATTTTTTGAAAAGGATGATTATATTTCCTGAAACTTGTTTATTTGTCCAAGTTATCAGCTGTCTCCAAGGAACGGAATCTTCTTAATCAGTGACAATAATATGATGTCTCCTCGTGTGTGAAAAAATATGTTGTTATCGAGGACCATTGTCTAAAACACTTGGGTAAGTAAGAGTAATTCAGAATCACTTAGGAGAGCATAACGGTACTCCAAATTTGAATTTATTGTTTCTAACAAGATCAGAAAAAGTCGCATAATCCGCTAGGACATATTATGAGAAAAAACTTTATAGAAAAAACAGAGTGCGATCATCGGGATTTCTTATATTGTGCGAAATTCAAGTCTCTTCTGTTGGTCACTGACGAAGAAATGCAAGTGTTTGATAGGGAAGAGAAATGGGGCGAACCGTTGACTGAAATCGGGCACTAAGAAAAAAGTATTTTGTGGATGATCAAAAGATTCTAACCTGCAGCGGAAATTTTGGAGTGTGCTGAGTCATATAGGCACTGAATGCATGTTATACAGAAGAATGATAAGAGCGTGGAATCTGTCGGACGATAACGCATATGAGCGCCGTGATATCTGATGTAGGGACAGCTATCCAGCTTGAAAAGTGGGTCGTTTTGTCGGTGGCTTCAACGATCTACATCTTTACCCTGAGACCAGACTGGGTACTAATGTTAGAAATGTTCTGTAATGATTCCAGTAGTATTTCTGCAGCAGAGTTATTGTTTTCATTCACACTACCGCAATGTAACGCCTCCAGTAAAACCAGAAAGAGTAAACGCTGAAGCCACCTAGAATGTTGGTACGTTATGAAGTCTAATAGCCCATAAAGAAACGTTGTAAGGTATTATGCTCGAAGACCCAGAGAACTGCACCAGGCACCGTATTTGAAAAGTAATTCTCAAACTACATATTGCTGAATTTCCTTCAAAACTGGATAACCTCAGATAGATGCGTATGGGTGGAAGTCTCGGGATTACGTCTGTAATAAGCAGACAAGGAAGGTTAAAATTTGTCTCGTTGACATTACCTGAATTATGAATCTGGGTCAAACGTAAATCGTAAATATTCATTTCGCTGCTATTTGTTTTGCCCAAGTGACACGAAAATGTATCGCTTTCAACATAATGCTCCCCCCCCCCCCCCCCCCCCCCGTTCTCTCTCTCTCTCAAGCTCCACGCAATTTCTCTAGCACTAACCAAACGTCTGAAATCTCTCACGAAGAAAGAAATTTATGACTTTGCGCAAGCACTTGTATAGCGTTCAACATAACTTATATACGTTCAGCCCAGTGCTTTTGGCGTAGTCCAAAGGTATGGAAAGGTCTGGCGAGTATGGCGGCTGCAGAAGACGTGCAAATTTGAGGTCTGTGTTTGTAATTGTTGCGCAGTCCGCCTGGGGCCGTGCATTGACATGTTGCTATAGAACACCAGTAGCCAACAACTCATTTCGTTTGGATTAGACTGTATGATGAGAACGGCTTTCTTAAGGAATTCGAACGTGTTTGAGTTGCTTTCATTGTTCTTCGAGATGTGCAGAGATCCAAAATATTCAGAGGATCAACATAATCTTTTCAGTTGGGATGTGTGATTGGATTTAATTCGGACAATTGTCGGCAAGCTAAATGAAACATTTACTGGTACATGCAAATATGCAGAACTCTTGAAAGCTGGTGTTCAGTTACATCACATAGAGCTACAGGAAATGAAAAAGTTGAAAATAAATGAGTTATTCCATTTTTAAAGAGTTAAAGCTCCCATGTGTATGATGAAATTTCAAATAGGATTATGAAGAGCATACATTAGTTCTGCACTCAGCCAGTTGCACAGGTTTTTTTTTTTTTTAGGTGTGGTGAGTTATCTAACAGACAAATATTCGTTAGTGAAACTACTTTATAATAAAAAGAGTGAAAGAGGAGATGTAGACAATTGCCGGCCAATTTCTTTGGCAGGAGTGTTTACAAAAATTTTAGAGAGAAGTGGCATATCCCATCACACATAACGTGCAGTCAGGCTCGTATTTTGGTTTCAGGAGTGGAGCATCTACAGAAAATGCAACTTATTCATTTGTCTTTGAGGCTCAAAGAACGCTAGGCGATAGGTATTTTCTTTGAATTAAGAAAAGCATTTGATTGTTGGTTGCTTGATTTGGGGGAGGGGACCAAACAGCGAAGTCATCGGTCCCATCGGATCAGGGAAGAATGGGGAATGAAATCCGCTGTGCCCTCAAAGGAACCATCCCGGCATTTGCCTGAAGCGATTTAGGGAAATTACGGAAAACGTAAATCAGGATGGCTGGATGCGTATTTGAACCGTCGCCCTCCCGAATGCGAGGCCAGTGTGCTAACCACTGCACCACCTGGATCGGTACACTTCACTGTGTAGACGATGCAATACTTTTTTGCATATGCTGCAACATTACGGGATTAGGGAAAAAACTCAACAATGGTTCACTTCATATCTGGAAAGCAGGAAGCAGAAGGTTGCCCTCCAGTGTCAATGAATATGGAGGGGTTTCAATCTGACAGAGAGTCGCGTAAAATGGCGGTGATGGGGGTGAGGGAGGGTGTCGCAGGGATCCAGTGTTTTTCTTGAAATACAGGGTGTCCATAAAGTCCCTTTACAACTTCAAAATTTTATTACAACAACAGTTGTTGAAATATTTTAACAAAATTTCTTTTATTGTAATCACTGTTTACTGAAGTTTTTCAACATACTAAAATTTTGTGTTTCAGATACTCTGTTGATGGAAGGAACTGAACCTCTGTAAAATGGCAACTCCTCAAGCGAAGGCGCAATGTGTGTCCTGGTTTACTGAGACAAAATCGGATGTTCAGAGCCAACGAAACTTCAGAACGAAGTATGGAAGAAATCCACCATCGCGCCCTTCAGTCTGTGCATGGCACAAAAAATTTATGGAGACAGGGACAGCGTTGGATAAAGGGAGGAGCGGGCGACCGAGAACATCCGAGGAAACATCGATCGCGTTTTAAACTTCTTCACTCGTTCACCTACGAAGTCCATCCGTTCTGCTGCCAGACAGTTGCAACTACCACGTTCGACTGTGCATAAGGTCCTCCACAAGAACTTACGGTTCTACACTTACAAAGTGCAACTGTTACAGACACTTGAGCCAAATGACAAGCCAAAATGGACAGAGTTTGCACTCAACATGCTGGAATGTCTTTCGGAGGATGAAGCATTCCTCAAGCTAGTTTGTTTCAGTGACGAGGCAACTTTTCATGTTTCTGGGACGTTATACAGACACAATGTGAGAATATGGGGATCTGAACACCTCCTTGACTAGGGAGCTTCACTGGGCTAGTCAAAAATTGAATGCTTGGTGTGGAATCATATGCTACCGAATAATGGGTCCAATTTTCTTCGAGTCAACGGTTACTGCAGATGTTTACCTCGACCTTCTGACCGAATATGTAGTACCACAATTGATTGACTTACAACCAATTATCATTTTCCAGCAAGATGGTGCACCAACACATTGGAGCCTGCATGTTCGTCGGTTCCCCAATTAAACATTTCCAGGCAGATGGATTGGGAGAATAGGCCAATTCCTTAGCCACCGCGTTCGCCAGATATCACTCCCATGGACTATTTTTATGGGGGTATGTAAAAGATATCGTGTATCAATCACAGATACGGGACATTGCTGACTTGAACCAAAGGATTCGTAATGCTGTTGCCACCATTGATGACGCTATGCTACAGCGAACATAGCAAGAAATCCAGTACCGTCTTGATGTGCTTCGTGCAACTATAGGCGCCCATATAAAGGTCTATTAAACACTGTCAAAAAAAAAAACTTCTAGAAACACTGATTACAATAAAAGAAACGTTCTTAAAATATTTCAACAACTGCCTTTGTAATAAAATTTTGAATTTGTAAAGGGACTTTATGGACATCCCGTATGTCGAAGACCTGTCATTAAACATAACAGATGACTCAAAAAATTTTCACGTTGCAGATGACACAAGCGTTATTGTGGACATGGAACATAAAAGTGATATAGCAAACGTGGTAGTCAGTAAAATCAGCATGCTCTTTTAAAGGATAGATTAACTCTTAACTGCAACAAAACGCAATGCACACAGTTTCTAACCCAGCCTGGCCAGACAGTCGTTGCAGTCGATCATTTTAAATTCTTAAGTCTGACAAGGACACCGCAAGTACCATAAGCCGATTTCGCAGAAACCTCGTCGAGTAAAAGAGGGGACAAAATAAACGAACAGGTGTCTCTGCTTATCCGTAGATACCGACCGTCTGTGAGAAAACGACAATCAAAGTTTTCGAGGCATTTTATGTGCCTTTCATCGAGTAAATAACTCAACCGAAGCGGTGACGCAGTGGCTTCACACTTATGTGCCCTGCGATCGAACTCATATCATTATTTTTAGTTTTGTTTTTCATTTATCTACCCACGTCCGTAGAAGATTACTACACGAATGGTTTCCAATGTACAGGGCGTTTAAAAAAGGCTGACCTGATTTTGGACGACAATAACTACAAAACATGGCATGTGTCGACAAAGAAATGTGTGTTTGAATGGGGGTAGTATACAGTCCCTTCTTTTTTAAAAGAAAACACAGTGACTAGTATGAGCTATCTTCAAATGCTGCAGAATTGGCTTTTTCCACGACATCATTTTTCAACAGGATGAAGATCCACCACTATAGCACAACAACATACGTCAGTTTCTCAATGACACTCTGCCTCAACTTTGGACAGAGCGTACGGGAATACGGGACACTGAGACACTTCCCTCATGCTTGGCCTCCAAGATCGCCAGACATGACCCTGTGCGATTTTTTCTTGTGGGGAAATGTGAAGAAAAGGGTGTTCATCTGCCCTTACCTCGTGACATAAAAGAAGTGAAGAATAGAATAGCAGCCGCTTCCCAGCCAGTTGCCGTGTGTAGTGCAGCGTTGAAGTATTTGACGCCTGGAGGTAGACTGATGTTTTAAAATTATGGAATCTGTCCTAACGAACGCTAAAAGATCCGTCTAATGAGAAAGAAAACCAGATAACAATATTTTAACTTCTGCTTTTCTAAAATATAAAATCTGCTGTAGTGTCTTGACCATAAACGTTCCGTGTCAAGGAATAATTATTGTGAGACAATGCATTACTATGTAGACTGTTGCACGTTAAAGACGTGTTATTACGTACATTCTTATGAACTATATATTGCATTATTTTAGCTCTGTTTTCGTGAGCACCAGTGAAGTTGCTACTCCAAAAGTCATTTCTGAATGTAAGCAAAAGTTATTGTAACACGGAGGTGAGAAATACGTCAACTGTAATACGACGCAGCTATACTTACATCAAGAATGCATTTGCAAATGAAAGAAAATTAAGTTTTTCCTTCTCACTAACCAATGCAGAGAAGAAAAGTTCATTATTTTAAAATCTAAGCGACACGCTGAAGAAAGAAGATTTACAACATCGTGGCTATGTAAAGACATCGAAACGATCCTCGAGCGCGAAAGGCAAATCACCACGCTAGAGTTTTGGTAACAAAATGCAAGAAGCTTTGAAGTTCTTTAACGGAAAACACGGATTCCAAAATTGGGTAATTTCCAATAATGATTGCCTATCGAAGTCGCTGGGTGCAAACGACACATATCGAACGTGCAATCGTAAATCGATCATGCGACACCGGTGGCGGGCGTTGTGATCAATTATTTGTGATCGTCATTTTTATCTGTTTCCTGTTGTCCCGTAGTTCTTCTAAATTAGATACCTCCGCGAATTATTTTTGAGTTGCTAGGGAAACCCAGACGATTTATATCGTTAGTGAGTGGGATGTCTGGTGTTCTTGATCTTTCTTCGGCGGATTCTCTCACGTGGAAAAATCTAATTTCTTGTTTATCCAGCATAGAAAATTGTTTGACTTTTTGTCGCAAATATGAAGTACTACCAGACGAGGGAAGAAAGGAATGCGTAGACTGTGGTGGTGTGAAGTGTGTAAAACTTCGTAAGAACAGTTTCGATGCTGAAATACCGTTACAATTTCATTGCGGACAGTGCGGAAAACGAACGAGTATCAGGAAGAATACATGGTCCGACTCTTCCAAATTATCCATCCAGACCACCGTAATGAACTTTAACATGATGACAACACCGATGACGAGTAAGGTAAGTCGTCTCCTTTGCAATTGCAAGTATTTTTGCAACGCTCTTCTTTTGTCATTGCTGTAGTGACCACCGTAAACATACTCATAACGCCCGTCACCAGAGTTGCATGATCGATTTACGATCGCACGTTCGGTATGTATCGTTTGGACCCCACGACGTCGATAGCCAATTATTCTTGGAAATTACCCAAAATTGACTCAGCGATCAATTGTAATGATTTTTATAACATACGTCTAACTTTCCGAGGTCAGTCGCAGCGGTATGTCATTACGTATTCTGTTAAATACAATATACTTAGTCGTTACGCCAGCGACGCTTTCGTTTATCAGTGCATGCCTTATGGATACACTAAATTACAGCCCACTGCTTCGCTCGCGTATGCTGTATGGTCTGCACATTTTTTATGTTTTTCTTTAATCGAATTTTTATGTTGTTCAAAAATAGCAACACCTTTTCAACTTTTCACACTAATTAAGACCACAGAAGCATGGTCTTTTCATAATGTACTTCTGAAAAAAAGCGATTCTGCTAGCTGAAGTCAAAGATTTTTGTTAATCATGCCTTTTTCGTTTTGTGTAGTGATATATCCACAGAAACTTTTTTCCCCTAATCCATTTCTTTCTTTATATCTGAACGAGAAGTGAAATACTAATATTCATAGATTTAGTTTTAAACATTTTTTAATACAACGAAATATTTTCTTAAAAATTTTCATCCCCTATCTAATGCCATTAGGGGTTTGAATTTCACGCTATTACGTGTTTGAATTTCCAAAGACAATGAAACACTTTTTTTTATTTCTAACACAGAAGTCAAATACCAATGTAGCTTTAAATATGCTTCAATAGTTCTTTAATAATCATTCATTTTCAAAATAAAATTTTGCCCACCATTTCACCCCCATAGGGGCTGAATTTCCAAAAATGCTGAAACACGTGTTTTTTTCTGACTGAGGAACCAAATACCAATTTTCGTAGTTCTAGCTTCAAAATTTCCTAAATAGCGACATATTTTAAAAAAGGGTTTCAATCCTATTTCACCTCATTAGGAGTGGGACTCCGAACAATCCTTTCTTAAACGATGTCCACTATATAAGTTATACATCCTCTCCAAATTTCAAGATTTTATCCCTAGCGGTTTGGGCTGGCCGATGCTGAGTCAGCGATCAGTTTGGTCCTGTTTCAGCCCCTTAGGGGTTGAATTTCCGGTGACACGTAGGCCTATTTGTCACTTGTAACCGAGAAGCAAAGTATCAATTTTCATAGATTTAGATGTTAAAATTCCATCACAATTAAATATTTTCATGAAATATTTCACCCCCTATTTCACTTCCTTAGGGGTTGAATTTCCAAAAACACTGAAAAACGTATTTTTTTATTTGTAATCAAGAAGTCAAAGCCAATTTTCATAGATGTAGCTTTAAAAATACTTTAGTAGTTCTTTAGTAATGATTTACTTTCGAAATAAAGCTTTACCCACTCTGTAACCTCCGTAGGGGTTAAATTTCCAAAAATGCTGAAACAGGTGTTGCTTTATTTCTGACCGAGAAACCAAATACCAATTTTTTCACTCCAAAGTTGCCTTAATAGCTATATATTTTCAAAAAATCGTTCATCTCTTTCTTCACCGCCTTACGGGTTGAACATTCTACAGTTTCAGATCAACACTCTCTGTAAATTTCAAGTTTCTATCCATAGTGGTTTGGGCTGGGCGATAGTGAGTCAGAGTGGGTCAGTCACTCAGTCGGGACATTGCCTTTTCTACAGGGTGAACATTAATAAAACTGACAAACTGCGGGGACGGATGCCTGACTGGACATGGAGGAAAAAGAGGTCCTATGAGCAGATGTCTGGAAAAGCATTGTTCCCACGGAAATGCATTGTCCCTCTGACCACGTGCCGTATGTTCGTTCTGTGTAGCATACTGTGTGATTGACGCAGCGTAATTATCTTCCCTGCATAATGCAGTCTCCATTTTATGCACAAAAATGGCTTCCTCTCATGTTAAATCAATGTCCGGGGGTAAAATAGTCCCCCATTCGGATCTCTGGGGGGGACAACAACTTGAAATAAGGCAAAAAATCAAAACGAGAATTGGTACCTGGAATGTTAGAACTCTGCTACAAGCAGGAAAACTAGAAAACCTTAAAAGTGAGATGGAAAAGAATCATATGGACCTCGTAGGAGCTGCTGAGGTAAGATCGAATGGACATGGAGAGTTGCAGTCAGATGACTATGTATTGTCTACTCAGGAGAAGAAGTAAAAGGAATGAATGGAGTAGGAATGATTATGACAAAGGAATTGGCAAAATGTGTGGAATATGTAGACTATGCAAATGACCGGGTTCTTGGTGTAAGGCTGAAAGGAGCACAAAAAGATTTACTGATTGTCCAGGTGTATATGCCAACTTCAGAACATGATGACCAAATTGTAGAGGAAACGTATAATGTAATAGAGAGAATAATGGACGAAAATAAAAAATGCTGCAAAATAGTAATGGGAGACTGGAACGCCATTGTGGGAGAAGGGAAAGAGGGAAACATAGTAGGCAGTCATGGTCTTGGAAAGAGAAATGACAGAGGTGAATGGTTAATTGACTTCTGCAGGGAAAGGCAGCTGATAGCGGCAAACACATGGTTCAAGAACCACAAGAGGAGGCTCTACACTTGGAAATCTCCAGGGGATAAATACAGAAACTAAATCGATTTTATACTGGTAGAAGAAAGATACAGGAATGGAATCAAGAAGGTGCACACATTACGAGGTGCAGATATTAATACCGACCACTTACTTATGGCAGAAATAGAAACAAGAATGAAAAAAATGAAAAAGGCTACCACGCTGAAAAAGTAGGATTTAGAGAAGATAAGATCCAACAAAGAACAAATTACAGAAATGCTGTCTCGGGAGTTTCTAAACGCAATACGAGACAAATAACCACCGGATAATGCCAACGAGTACTGGAATATGCTGAAAGAAGGAATCATTAAAGCAGGACAGGAAAATATAGGATATGTAAAAGGGAAAAGATCAAAAAACCATGGGTCACACAAGAAATGATTTCCAAGATGGGGGAGAGAAGAAAATTGAAAAACAAGAACACTGAAGATGCAAGAAAGATATGCCGAAGGTTAAATAAAGAACTGCGATGAGAAACAGAGCAGGCTAGGAAAAAATGGCTAAAAGAGAAATTTGATGAAATTGAAGAACTGGACAGGAAGGGATGATACGACTTACTGTACAACAGAGTAAAGACTATGGCATGGGAACAAAACAGAGCAGGAAGTGCTACTATGGAAATTTTGAGTAAAGATGAAGAGGTAGTGTACAAAGATCGTGACGATGTCCTCCAGACATGGGAAGAATATCTAAAAGAGCTATATGAAACAAATAGCAAACCAGAAACTCTGGAACTTGAATCACACAACAGTGTAAGTGATGACGAGAAAGGACCAACAATCATAATGGAAGAAGTAAAGTCTGCCATAGCTGCAATGACAAATGGCAAAGCGGTAGGTACAGATACAATACCGGGAGAAATATTAAAATGCTTGAACCAAGATGGAATAAGAGGAATATTGAGGTTATGTAATAAAATATATGACAGTGGTGAATGTCCTGAGGACTTTCTGACAACAGTAATGATACCATTACTGAAAAAACAAGGAACC
This sequence comes from Schistocerca serialis cubense, assembly GCF_023864345.2. Taxonomy (NCBI): domain Eukaryota; kingdom Metazoa; phylum Arthropoda; class Insecta; order Orthoptera; family Acrididae; genus Schistocerca; species Schistocerca serialis. Next base: position 1,129,606,472 of record NC_064639.1, read on the forward strand.
AAAAAATGCAGCGAGCACAGGACAATCAGCCTCATTTCACATGCAGCCAAAGTGATGTTAAGAATAATTAATAAAGGACTTGAAAAAGTAATGGAGGAGAATCTTGGCGAGGAGCAGTTTGGCTTTAGACGGAATACGAGCACCAGAGATGCAATAGGGCTCCTACGAATCTTGGGAGAAAGGTTTATTGAAAAAGGAAGAGCCCTATATACACTCCTGGAAATGGAAAAAAGAACACATTGACACCGGTGTGTCAGACCCACCATACTTGCTCCGGACACTGCGAGAGGGCTGTACAAGCAATGATCACACGCACGGCACAGCGGACACACCAGGAACCGCGATGTTGGCCGTCGAATGGCGCTAGCTGCGCAGCATTTGTGCACCGCCGCCGTCAGTGTCAGCCAGTTTGCCGTGGCATACGGAGCTCCATCGCAGTCTTTAACACTGGTAGCATGCCGCGACAGCGTGGACGTGAACCGTATGAGCAGTTGACGGACTTTGAGCGAGGGCGTATAGTGGGCATGCGGGAGGCCGGGTGGACGTACCGCCGAATTGCTCAACACGTGGGGCGTGAGGTCTCCACAGTACATCGATGTTGTCGCCAGTGGTCGGCGGAAGGTGCACGTGCCCGTCGACCTGGGACCGGACCGCAGCGACGCACGGATGCACGCCAAGACCGTAGGATCCTACGCAGTGCCGTAGGGGACCGCACCGCCACTTCCCAGCAAATTAGGGACACTGTTGCTCCTGGGGTATCGGCGAGGACCATTCGCAACCGTCTCCATGAAGCTGGGCTACGGTCCCGCACACCGTTAGGCCGTCTTCCGCTCACGCCCCAACATCGTGCAGCCCGCCTCCAGTGGTGTCGCGACAGGCGTGAATGGAGGGACGAATGGAGACGTGTCGTCTTCAGCGATGAGAGTCGCTTCTGCCTTGGTGCCAATGATGGTCGTATGCGTGTTTGGCGCCGTGCAGGTGAGCGCCACAATCAGGACTGCATACGACCGAGGCACACAGGGCCAACACCCGGCATCATGGTGTGGGGAGCGATCTCCTACACTGGCCGTACACCACTGGTGATCGTCGAGGGGACACTGAATAGTGCACGGTACATCCAAACCGTCATCGAACCCATCGTTCTACCATTCCTAGACCGGCAAGGGAACTTGCTGTTCCAACAGGACAATGCACGTCCGCATGTATCCCGTGCCACCCAACGTGCTCTAGAAGGTGTAAGTCAACTACCCTGGCCAGCAAGATCTCCGGATCTGTCACCCATTGAGCATGTTTGGGACTGGATGAAGCGTCGTCTCACGCGGTCTGCACGTCCAGCACGGACGCTGGTCCAACTGAGGCGCCAGGTGGAAATGGCATGGCAAGCCGTTCCACAGGACTACATCCAGCATCTCTACGATCGTCTCCATGGGAGAATAGCAGCCTGCATTGCTGCGAAAGGTGGATATACACTGTACTAGTGCCGACATTGTGCATGCTCTGTTGCCTGTGTCTATGTGCCTGTGGTTCTGTCAGTGTGATCATGTGATGTATCTGACCCCAGGAATGTGTCAATAAAGTTTCCCCTTCCTGGGACAATGAATTCACGGTGTTCTTATTTCAATTTCCAGGAGTGTGTGTGTCTCGTCGATCTAGAAAAGGCATTTGACGATGTGGTTTGGGACAAGCTGGCGACTATAATGAGGGAAAAGAAAGTGGACTGGAAAACCAGAAGACTTATAAACTCATTATATCTTAATCAAAAAGTTTCAGTTAAAGTGAGAGGAGAAAGTACAAACTGGATCAGACTAGGAAAAGGAGTAAGACAAGGATGCTGTCTATCACCTACTCTTTTCAACCTCTAATTGGAAAATATGATTGACTGATGCTCATTAGATGACAAAGGAGTAGAAATTGGAGGAAGAAGAGTAGGGTGTTTGAGGTTTGCTGATGACATGGACCTTTTAGCCACAGGGGAAAAGAATTACAGGATTTGGTGGACACCATTGCAACTAACAGAAAAAATATGGAATGAAAATTAACACAAATAAAACAAAAGTATTGGCACTAGGAGGAAATAAGGAAATAAAAATTATGCTGAATGGAGAAATACTCGAATAGGTGCAAAATTTTAAGTATCTTGGAAGCAGGATATACACCGACTGGAAGTGCACCATAGAAATTAAAACAAGGATAGCAATGGCAAAAGAGGCGTTTTATAAGAAAAGGAGAATTTTCTGCAGCGGTCTGGACAGAGAACTCAGAAAGAGACTCATAAAATGTCTTGTATGGAGTGCTCTTCTATATGGCGCTGAAACATGGACTATGAGGAAAAAAGACAGAGAAAGGCTGGAGGCTTTTGAGATATGGACATGGCGGAGGATGGAAAGAATAAGTTGTATGGACAGAGTAAAAAAATGAAGAGGTACTGAGAAGAGTGGGAGAGAAAAGACAGTTACTAGATGTAAGAAAGAGAGAGAGAAAAAAAAAGAAACTGGATTGGGCATACATTAAGAAAGAACGACGGACTGATAAAAACAGTTTTAGAAGGTTATGTAGAAGGGAAAAAGAAGCGAGGAAGGAAGAGATTCCAGATACTGGATGACATGATGGACGGTACAACATACAGCAGCCTTAAGAAGGAAGCAATGGATCGCAGAAAATGGAGAGGCAAAGGACCTGCTAATATAGCAGATAACTGATGATGATGAATGTAAAGCAGCAGAATGTTCCGGTATTCATATCGGGAACAAGCTGCACAGCGTCTGAATGCGGCCAAGCAGACAGAAGCGGTCGAGAGGCAGCACAGTCCTCCAAATGAGGGGCACGCACAGGCCGCCGCCTCCCTGCACGTTCATCTGTCTGTAAGGACCCACGACCACACAGACGCCCGAAAAGGGCTTCAAATGTCGTACGATGTGTTTGGTGTCTGTGAGGGTATTAGCCGTGCTGTCTCTCGACCGTTTCCATCTGCTTGGCAAGACACAAGCATTATCTGGGCTTTTTCTCGACATGATTACCAGACGACTCTGCTGCTTACAGTACGATGCGGGAATCACACAGCCTGCAGCACGCAAGGAAACACGGCAGGTGGTCAGTGGAACTTCCATTCGTCATCGCTATGTACCGTGGCAACGATGCGTTTCCGGACAACGTGTTCATAGGATCTTTCTTCGTCCTTTTCCAGTTAGGAATCCGCCTCTGCAGTTTGTCGGATTTTACTAAGGTTCGCCCTGCATATAGAGATAAGCGGCAGTCGAAAAAATTTCGTGCCGCGACTTCTAGGAAGATATCCGTTTGCGGAGCCCATACGTGTTGGCGAATAATACTCAGTTTACAATTATCATTCGATTTCGTCAATCCTGAGTCGATTGCGCATCGTGAACTCTTCTCTTTACGTTGTACACAAGCAACTTGCCAAGTATGTCCCTAAACGGTTGCCCATGTCTGAAGCCTTCCGCTTGCAATTAAGAGGGCGAGTCAAATGAAAACCTTAAATGTTTTTTTTTAAATATTATTTATTGTGTAGAAGTGGTTCAAAGCTGTATCACTTTTCAACATAATCTTCCCCACGCTCAATGCAAGTCCTCCAGCGCTTACAAAGTGCATAAATTCCTTTAGAAAAAAATTCTTTTGGTAGTCCGCGGAACCACTCATGCGCTGTGTGGCGTACCTCTTCGTCAGAATGGAACTTCTTTCCTCTCATTGCGTCTTTGAGTGGTCAAAACATATGGAAATCACTTGGGGCAGGGTCTGGTGAGCACGGTGGATGAAGACGACACTCAAAATGCAGGTCTGTGATTGTTGCAACTGTTGTACGGGCAGTGTGGGACTTTGCATTGTCATGTTGCAAAAGGACACCTGGTGACAGCAATCCACGTCGCTTTGATTTGATTGCAGGGCGCAGATGATTTTTTAGGAGATCTGTGTATGATGCACTGGTGACAGTGGTCCCTCTAGGCACGTAATGCTACAAAATGTCGCCTTTTTTGTCGCAAAAGAGAGTCAGCATAACCTTCCCTGCTGATGGTTCTGTTCGTTTCACTTCGGTTTTGATGATGAGGTCTGGTGTCATTACTTGCTCGCTCTCTTCGTTTCCGGTTGGTGGAAGTGAACCCAGGTTTCGTCCCCAGTAACGATTCTTGCAAGGAAGCCATCACCTTCTCGTTCAAAGCGCCGAAAAAGTTCTTCACAAGCATCAACACGTCGTTCTCTCATTTCAGGAGTTACCTGCCGTGGCACGCATCTTGCAGACACTTTGTGAAACTGGAGCACATCATGCACAGTGTGGTGTGCTGACCCATGACTAATCTGTAAACATGCTGCAATGTCATTCAGTGTCACTCGGCGGTTATCCTTCACAATGGCTTCAGCTACTGCAATGTTCTGGTGAGTCACAACTCGTTGTGCCTGACCTGGACGAGGAGCATCCTCCACTGAAGTCACACCATTTGCGAACTTCTTACTCCATTCGTAGACTTGCTGCTGCGACAAACATGCATCACCGTACTGAACCTTCATTCGTCAATGAATTTCAACAGGTTTCACACCTTCACTACGCAAAAACCGAATACCTGAACGCTGTTCTTCCCTGGTGCAAGTCGCAAGTGGGGCGGCCATCTTTATACTGATACTGCGACGGTATGTGTGCATCTGCCACCTACAGGCCATTCTTCTCGCTGTTTGTAGCACGCTTACCAACTTACAGGATAACGGCGCGAAATTTCTATTTGTTCTTAGAAATTTGAAGTTTTCATTTGACTCACGCTCGTATAATGTTCGAAGGGAAATGATGAACTATTAGCTCGTTAGCCTCACGAGGCGGCAGCCTAACGTTTAAAACGTCCGGGAGGAACCCATTGACACCCTTACATGTAGGTACGAGAGGAAAATACTCGATATCAGATACTCCTGCTGCAGAACAACGTCCGTGTGGCTGCTCTCAGTGGCCGGCAGTAATCGCTTTAACGGCAACGTAAAACAGCCATTCTGCAGAGCACTGCAAGCTAAGAGTAGCGAAAACAGCAGGAAAGTGAAACGTGCCTACGATCCGGCGCGCGAGAGGGCAATCAAGGTTGGCAAGATGGACTGAGCAATGGCTTTGCGCAAGACAGCTGCTGAGAATGAGCTGTAAAGCGGAACGAAAGTCGTCACCTGCACTGTAGCCAGCCCCAATTCTCAGGAGCACCGCAACTTCTGTTCACCTACACCAGTATTACCTGTGTCTGTGTGCTTAATGTAACCGTATTTAACTTATTTCATACCACCGCCGAATAAGGGATCTCATGAGGAATGATAAATACTTCAAAAGGTGACAATACAAATGTTCAAATGTGTGTGATATCTTATGGGACTTAACTGCTAAGGTCATCAGTCCCTAAGCTTACACACTACTTAACTTGAATTATCCTAAGGACAAACACACACACCCATGCCCGAGGGAGGACTCGAACCTCCGCCGGGACCAGCCGCACAGTCCATGACTGCAGCGCCGCAGACCGCTCGGCTAATCCCGCGCGGCCTCAAAAGGTGACAATACAAAGGCTTTAGAGTTGAAAATTTCATTTCCGCATTTATAATTTGCAAGCTACCCCACAGTGCATGACGAAGGCTACTTCGAATTTGTGTTCACTACTTTCTGTCCTCCACAATTAGTGTCTGGAGCAAAGAAAAAAGACTGTGCGCCTGGGAATACGCCCTAGTTCTCTTGCAGTATTCTTATAATCCATGCGCGAAATATACGATAGAGCCAGCGACATTAATGCACAGGTCAGCTCAAATATCAATTCTGTAAATTTAGCAACGAGTTTCGTGTGAACAACAATTAAAATCTTAGTTCGCGGAGCATCTTCGTTATATTTACAGGGTGATCCATTGATAGTGACCATGCCAAATATCTCACGAAATAAGCATCAAACGAAAAATCTACAAAGAAGGAAATTCGTCTAGCTTGAAGAGGGAAACCAGATGGCGCTATGGTTGCCCCCCCAAATTGCGCTGTCATAGGTCAAACGGATATAAACTGCGTTTTTTAAAATAGGAACCCCCATTTTTTTATTACATATTCGTTAGTACATAAAGAAATATGAATGTTTTAGTTGGACCACTTTTTTCGCTTTGTGATAGATGGCCCTGTAATAGTCACAAACGTATAAGCACGTAGTGTCACGTAACATTTCGCCAGTGCGAACGGTATTTGCTTCGTGATACATTACCCGTGTTAAAATGGACCGTTTACCAATTGCGAAAAAGGTCGATATCGTGTTGATGTATGGCTATTGTGATCAAAATGTCCAAGGGGCGTGTGCTATGTATGCTGCTCGGTATCCTGGACGACATCATCCAAGGGTCCGGACTGTTCGCCGGATAGTTACGTTATTTAAGGAAACAGGAAGTGTTCAGCCACATGTGAAACGTCAACCACGACCTGCAACAAATGATGATGCCCAAGTAGGTGTTTTAGCTGCTGTCGCGGCTAATACGCACATCAGTAGCAGACAAATTGCGCGAGAATCGGGAATCTCAAAAACGTCGGTGTTGAGAATACTACATCAACATCGATTGCACCCTTACCATATTTCTATGCACCAGGAATTGCATGGCGACGACTTTAAATGTCGTGCACAGTTCTGCCACTTGGAACAAGAGAAATTACCGGACGATGGCAGATTTTTTGCACTCGTTCTATTTAGCGACGAAGCGTCATTCACCAACAGCGGTAACGTAAACCGGCATAATATGCACTATTGGGCAACGGAAAATCCACGTTGGCTGCAACAAGTGGAACATCAGCGACCTTGGCGGGTTATGTATGGTGCAGCATTATGGGAGGAAGGATAATTGGCCCCCATTTTATCGATGGCAATGTAAATGGTGCAATGAATGCTGATTTCCTACGTAATGTTCTACCGATATTACTACAAGATGTTTCACTGCATGACAGAATGGCGATGTACTTCCAACGTGATGGATGTCCGGCACATAGATCGCGTACGGTTGAAGCGGTATTGAATAGCATATTTCATGACAGGTGGATTGGTCGTCGAAGCACCATACCATGGTCTACACGTTCACCGGATCTGACGTCCCCGGATTTCTTTCTGTGGGGAAAGTTGGAAAGATATTTGCTATCGTGATCCACAATCAACGCCTGACAACATGCGTCAGAGCATTGTCAATGCGTGTGCGAACATTAGGGAAGGCGAACTACTCGCTGTTGAGGGGAATGTCGTTGCACGTATTGCCAAATGCACAGAGGTTGACGGACATCATTTTGAGCATTTATTGCATTAATGTGGTATTTACAGGTAATCACGCTGTAACAGCATGCGTTCTCAGAAATGATATCACATTAGAACAACCGAAATAAAATGTTCAAACGTACCTGTGTTCTGTATTTTAATTTAAAAAACCCACCTGTTACCAACTGTTCGTCTAAAATTCTGAGCCATATGTTTGTGACTATTATAGCGCCATCTATGACAAAGCGAAAAAGTGGTCCAACCAAAACATTAATATTTCTTTACGTATTACACAAATATGTAATAAAAAATGGGAGTTCCTCTTTTAAAAAAACGCAGTTGATATCCGTTTGACCTATGGCAGCGCCATCTAGCGGGCCAACCATAGCGCCATCTGGTTTCCCCTTTCAAGTTAGACAAGTTTCCGGCTTTGTAGTTTTTTCGTTTGACGCTTATTTCGTGAGATATTTGGCCCGGCCATGATCACCCTGTATATTTTTATGGGTTATACCGACCTGTTGGTAGCGTGTGTATGAATTTGTTCAACGTTTAGTCACATGACGACTTTATAAGGAACCCAAGTGCTGGGCAGTACTTTTGTCACACTGGCATCTTGGTTTCCTTTAATGATACACTACACTTTCCCAGTACTCCTCAAGCAAGTCTTCCATTCACTTATCCTAGTTCTGACATTCCTTGTTCATTCCATTCCATATCGCTCTCTTGTTCCTAGAATTACCTTGAAATATCTCAAGGCCGTAGTAGATAGCAAAAGTTTAATAACCTGTTCTCAGGTTACAGTAACTGTTAAGTGAAACACGTGTGAAAACTGTTCATGAAAAAAAAATCCAAGGAAAACTAATAACACAAAAACAGTTTATTGTTGCACAAGTATGCAAATAACTGGTAACTGTTGAAGGCAAACTGCCAAAAATCTGAAATCTTGTCTACAATACGCTATTAAATTGTCACTGCAGCCGGCCGGAGTGGCCGTGCGGTTCTAGGCGCTACAGTCTGGAGCAGAGCGACCGCTTCGGTCGCAGGTTCGAATCCTGCCTTGGGCATGGATGTGTGTGATGTCCTTAGGTTAGTTAGGTTTAATTAGTTCTAAGTTCTAGGCGACTGATGACCTCAGAAGTTAAGTCGCATAGTGCTCAGAGCCATTTTTTTGTCACTGCAGCAGCTTGTGTAGCTCTGCTGAGAACATTCATAACAGAGGACGCTAATTCGTCTGTAGGATGGCGCTTTGATTAAGACAATTGACTCGTTTGCGGGAGTTCAGGTGTAAGTTTACCGTGATTTCCCTAAATCACTTATGCCGGGGTGGTTCCATTGAAAGGGCAGGGCCAATTTCCTTGGTTCAAAATGGTTCAAATGGCTCTGAGCACTATGGGACTCAACTGCTGAGGTCATTAGTCCCCTAGAACTTAGAACTAGTTAAACCTAACTAACCTAAGGACATCACAAACATCCATGCCCGAGGCAGGATTCGAACCTGCGACCGTGGCGGTCTTACGGTTCCAGACTGCAGCGCCTTTAACCGCACGGCCACTTCGGCCAGCGGCCAATTTCCTTCCCCATGAATTCCCAACCTGAGCTTGTGTTCCAACTCAACAACCTCGGCGGCGGCAGAACGTTAAAACCTTATCTTCTTTCCTTTTCTTGAATTGAATTTCAGTCTACAGTCCCTGGCCAATTCATTAGACGCGCTACAGTTTTTAAGCAAATTTTGATTTAAGTCTAACGAAATTTGTTTTTTAATACATAAATTGTGATAAAATGACTATGTGTAGTCTACTTCATAACTAAGGTGATATAACAAATAAATAAAACGTAGTATAATTACAACAAAAATTAAAATATTGCGAAAGTGAAAAGATTAGTTTTAATATCTTGTTGAGCCACCTTTTGCAGCTAATACGACGTGGCAAGCTGTCGATGCAGGACTGTGTGTCCTGCAGTTGTGGACGATGATACCACACGTGGATGATCTTTTCTAAGACCTGTGTTTTTGTTGTGATGACATCTTTTGCCACGTCCCTCTTCATTAGTTCCCATACATTTTTTACGGGGCTCATGTCGGGACTATTACCTGGCCAGTGTAACAGAAGAATATTTTGTTCCTTCCGAAAGGATTTAACTGACTTGGCTGTGTGACAGGGATTTCCATCCTGCATAAAAACAAATGGTTCCCCATTCGGGAACCGTTCTCTGAGCTTTGGTATTAACTGTTTGTGCAGGACTTCCTTCTACTGGTCTTGCCTCTTTATGCCTTTAACCTCGTAAAGGCATCCTGTACCCTTGTCACAGATGACAGACTAATCATCACCTTAACTGCATGTTTTACGTACTGAATAATGCAGTCAGGATGAATTTTTTCTCCTGATCGACGGCGGACATACTGAGATTTGTTAGTTAAAATTTCAAAGCTGCTTTCATCGCTGAAGCATACCTGTAAAAATCAAGAAACATGATTAATATATTATGAATAAATATACATAGGTTATATCATATCGTAAATAATAATCTTAAAGTTAAATTACCGATCTCCAGAAGTCCACATCCTTATCACAGCACTGCTTAGCCCATTTCAGCCGTTTTGCTTTCATTGTGGCTGTTTGTGGTTTTCTAGCGGGTCGATAGTCCTTGAAATGAATATCCTTCAACTTTCTGCGAACAGTGCGTTCAGATGCATTCACATTAGCCTCTTCCAGTTGAGATTTTATCTGTTTCGTTGTCGCAAATCTGTTTTCTACGCAAATTCTTTTGATAAATCTTTCTGACCTTGGGTTGAAAATTGGTGTTCTTCCACAATTATTCTTCCTTCTGGGGCTCATTTCTTCAACTGAATCAATTTTCTTCTTTATGCGCCTCACGCTAGCTTCTGACATTTCCAAACTTCGTGAAATTTCCCGATTGGAATACATTTTCATACTAACGAGGGCTTTGGCCTCAGTTGTTTTACATGGTGAAATGTCCCCTCTTTTACCCATTTTAAAGGTCACAATTAGTAATATCTGGTAGTTAAGCAATTCATTGTGATTTCGATATTACGAAGTTGATAATTAAAGCGAACGAGTATTGCACCAGTTACATGCAAGAACGCCACTGAACGCTGTACTCTGCACATTGATACCTACAACAAGTTAACAATCCAATGTCACGTAGCAACAATAGGTACAAAATTCAACAATGTAATAAGTGTCCTGAATAACTGTCATAAATCTTCCGATTAATCGATTTAAATATGGTACTCAACAAATTACAATTACAAATAACATTAAAATGTGCAGTGCGTCTAATAATTAGGCCAGGGACTGTACATCTTCCGCTTATCATCTACATTCAAAGAGAATCTTCTAACTGATGGAGATCACGTGGTCTTTGTGCTCCGTAAATAAGTTCGGACCTATACATTGTGCGCTAGCTGAAAGAAATGCCTAAAAACAGTAACTAATCATTTTCCAGGAAATCTCCACATACGATAACAGCCCGAGTTAAACTTTTGTTGAACATACTGCAACGCAAATTTGTGGGAAACCAATGTGGAAAATGTGTGTTACACTATGACGTGCATTTTCACCGCACTAAGAATGTAATCTACGGATGAATTGATGGAAATAATTAGTCATTAGTAATTCCACTTGAATAAAAAGGTTTTGTTACTTTTGTTATACCTAAAGATATTTACTGATTTCATTTTTTACAATGACTGGTTATAGCTGTAATCGACAGCTACCTTCTGACAATATTACAGGATAATAAGCCTCGTGACATAAATGAAACAAGTGATTCTAGCCAAGTAAAATGGTAGAGAGGGTATTGTTTCTGTAAAGCACAAGTCGTATGCTGACAGTGCAAGACTTCAGGAACAAAAAATGTGTGTGAAATCTTATAGGACTTAACTGCTAAGGTCATCAGTCCCTAAGCTTACACACTACTTAACCTAAATTATCCTAAGGACAAACACACACACCCATGCCCGAGGGAGGACTCGAACCTCCGCCGAGACCAGCCACACAGTCCTAGACTGCAGCGCCCTAGACCGCTCGGCTAATTCCAAGCGGCCTTCAGGAACAAACGGCAGCTAGTGCAAATAAGCATCGTCAGCTTCTTGACATCCACTATTGGATAAATGGCTCCTCCAGACTCCTCCATCCGGTTATTAACTATACTCTTCCACGTAGTGCCTTTATGCTTTCGACTGTCGCCATCTACCTTCCATTACATTGATCTAGTGTAACCACTTGGAATCCAGCAAAGGACGTCCTTTGTTCATCTCACATCCATGTCGTACCCCATGATAGTGGACTTTCCATTTCAGGCACATGAAAACCTACTTCTGAAGTGTCAATTTAGTTTATTCCAGGCCGTTTTTACTCTTCCTTTTGCTTATTGTATTAGAGTCTATTCAGTCGTGTTTCCTATCCGTTCTAAAATTTAAAAAAACTCGACTGTTGCTGACTTCACTGTTAATTCGTACTATTTTATTTTCGGTGGGTTAATGATACACTACTTTAGTCTTACCACAACTGCCTTAAAGACTACTGCCAACCTTCCTTTCAAAGTCCTACCACAGTTGCTGTGGTTTTTCTGTATTAGAGGCAAATGGTATGACGTCATCAGTGACTAGAAGGCGGCTCTGGTATGTTCCAGTAGCCCATATTCCTTTTTCGTTTATGCGTTGTAGGAATCTGTAAACTTTCTCTAAACCTGCTGAAAGCGTAGGTGATGTGGAATCTCTTTAAAGGCCTGATTCTTCTTTTCATTCTGAATTTGTCATTATCTTGATGAAGTTGAACTGAAACAGTAGCACTGTTTTTTTTTAAGGTACCCGTGGTCTCAGGTGGCTCGTTACCGAATAATTGCATTTCGTTTGATTTATCATCCCCATTTATGATTGTGTCTGTATTGCACTGCAAATACCGGGTGGTTATGATTGAGGTGCAGCTATTCACATAGGTCCAGTGTGGGCTGTAACTATTGTACGGCAGCGAAATTTACTGGATATGCTAATTCGTTAATGCGGAACTGATTTACGCTGGAAAAAAATTAGTTCCAAGGCTTTTTGGCACAGATTGTTTTTAAACTGAGTGAAAATATTTTTCAAACTATGGGAATCGCGATCAATGCGGTAATTCATACTCTTTGTCCCTTTCTATAACTTGGTTCTTGACTTTTAAATGGTCCGCTGTGCTATCATCCAATTCCAGAGCCAGTTTTTTCCTTTGTTTCATTAAAATACAATTTTTTACCAATTTGGATACTTTGACATTACGGAGAGTTGTGCGGATGATTGCTCTCTGACCTAATTTGGGTCGTTCCAAAAAATAATCTAACATAATAGCAGTTGCGATACACGTAAGTCACACAAAATTCATCACAGCGTATGGTATGGTTCAATTGAAAAGTGAGCTATGTGTGCACGAGTGTGCAGCTTACTAGTCAAATGTGGTATATTGTTTAGTTAACCCAGTAACGTTTAAACACGCCTGTTGCCAAGGTTATTTCGGCTATGCTGCAGAAGTCTCTCTGGAATGTGCTCACACATCCTCCATACAATTCCAACCTCAATGGTTCAAATGGCTCTGAGCACTATGGGACTTAACATCTATGGTCATCAGTCCCCTAGAACTTAGAACTACTTAAACCTAACTAACCTAAGGACATCACACAACACCCAGCTATCACGAGGCAGAGAAAGTCCCTGACCCCGCCGGGAATCGAACCCGGGAACCCGGGCGTGGGAAGCGAGAACGCTACCGCACGACCACGAGATACGGGCAATTCCAACCTCTTCTCATGCGATTTCCATATTTTCTGAAATCGGATAAAAGACATTCGTCTCTGTCGGTTTGCTTAGGACGAAGAGGCGCACGCTTGGTTACAATCCTGGTTCCGTAGGAAACCACAAACGTTTTTTCATGAAGGCACTGACCACCTTGTCTCGCACTGGGATGAATATATTAACAATAACGACAATTACTTTTGAAATAATAAACAGTTTACTTTCCTTTTTTCAGTCTGTCTCGTTTTCATTTGACTTTCCCTTATATTACCCATATCCAAATCAAACTGACAAAGTAAAAAATTTCCTCCGTTTGTGCAGCCCATATATAGTCGGTGAAGGGATCCACAATTTGTTAAACCATCATCATTTTAGGGATATATAATTGAATATCTAATGAAAAATTTACAAGCTGAAGGAACCTAGTAGGTAATACCGCGCCGCAGAATGAGAATTACGACTCTTTGCAGTTTCTTGCGTCAAGGAACTTTCTTTCATTCAGGCAGTTGTCAATCTTTCTCACAGCCCTTTTTGTCAGATCAGCACTGAATCTGCGATACGCTGAATCAGTAAACACTACAACTTTTGAATGTAATCGGCCAACACAACCGTAGCACTGACATTGACTACAAATAAGATAACAATATGAGGATCCACCCAGAGTGAACAGAAAGAAAGCCGTTCCACTAGAGTATAAGGCCATCCAGAGACCCACATGGAAGGGGTTCCTCTTAGGCCTATTGTCAGCAGCATTGACACACCATGTAGCAAAACACCTCGCTGCTACTCTGTTGAACCCAATAGTAGGTCGGTGTGTCCATCACATGACTTCTTACGTCGATTAGAGGGTCTGTGTTTGACTGTCTGTGATATTTTAATAAGTTTTGATGAGTTCTTTCTCTCTCTTCACTTGTGTTCCTTCTCCCTGACTTGTTATAGCTCATTGAGCTTAGGTTTGAATTGCATTAGCGAACCCATTTTGATATGTGTTGACTTATATGTACTTTTTATTAATGACCAGTTCTATGAACAGACAGATGGAATTGCGTAGGCGAGACTGTTGTCACCTATTACTGCCAATCTGCTTGCGGCAGATTTCGAGGGACGTGGCCCTGAGTTGGCGGCATTGAATCTATGTGGTTTTTCAGAAATGCTGACGATAACTTTTGTTGATTGGCTTCATGTAAGTGGGAATTAAAACAGCTTCTTAGGACATCTCAGTTCAATCCGAATGAATAATTGCGTCACGACGGAGATGGGGGAAAGATGGCTCCTTCAGTCAGGAGAAAGACTGATGATATTTTGGGATATGCTGTTTTAGAAAGCCAACTCATTGTGATTTGTATGTTCAACTGATAATTATCACCTTCTGGGTCGGCGTGAAGCGTTTATTTTCTATATCAAAGTATCAGAGGTTTAAAAAACAAAGTTAATGAGTTTCATATCTGTTTGGATGAGCTACAGTCTACAAATCCTGTTGATATTATTTGTATTTCTGAACATCATTTAGGTAGTGAAAGTGAAATGCTTAATATGGGAGGGTAAACATTAGCTTCAAAGTATTTTAGAAAAGACATGCAGAAAGAAGGAGTTCCCACTTACATTAGAAAGGGTCACAATTATAAAAACAGTGACTTTTTAAATACTGTAGCGATCAGCATTTTGAAGCATGTGCCACACAAGTAGAAACACACAAAAGAAAAATAATTATAGTCACAATTTACAGAGCTCCAACTGGTAATTTTGGTAATTTCCAGCTGTTCATTAAACAGCTTGATGCAGTATTAAATTTCTTAACTTCTAAAAATAATTAACTCATATTAAGCGGAGATTTTAATTTAAATTTTCTGGAGGATAGTCTCTCAAGATCCATACTAGAGTCTCTTACCACTTCTTATAATCTCATCCCCTTAGTACAGTTTACAACCAGGGTTATTGGGTACCAGCACCACTACTGTTGATAACATTTTCACAGATACTACCACACTAGTAAATCACAGTATAAATCCAATATTTAAAGGCCTTTCAGATCATGATGCCCAGTTGCTTACATTGAATATAGTGGGGTCTGATCAACTAATAAAAGGAAGTGGGAACCAATACGAATAATAAAAGAAACAGGAATTGAAGGCATAAAAAAACTGTATGAGGAATACAGACTGGAAATATGTATACAGTTCACCCGGGATAAATGAAAAATATAACTGTTTCTCTAATGCAGTCATAGGTCACACTGAAAACTGCTGCCCTAAGAAAGTAGTCAAAGCAAATAGATTAAATGTTTCAAAACCTTGGATTACAAATGGCATAAAAATATCTTGCAAAACAAAAAGAAAACTGTACCTAACGTCAAGGGAAAACGATGACTACAGAGCTAAATCCCGTTACAAATTGTATTGTAAAATTTAAACAAAGTAATCAGAACCTAAAAATGTATTTATTTTCAAGAAAAAATAAATGCCTCTAATAACAAGATAAAAACCATATGGAACATAGTAAAAAGTGAACCAGGAAAAACTAATCAGGCAAATGAGGAAATTATGTTAAATGTAAATAATGAGTTGATTAGAGTTACCTCTAAAACTGAAGACACTTTCAACAACTTTTTCCTTTTTGTAGCAGACAACTTAGGTTTGTATAGTTCCTCATAAGACAGCTTAAAATATTTAAAAAATGCATTTCTGCAGAAGTTTGACAAAATTAAATTACATCCTACTTCACCAAAAGAGATTTATAATATTATTAGCTCTCTTAAAAACAAATGTTCCAGTGGTTATGATGAAATCAGCACTACCATAATTAAATGTTGCTCCTCAGAACTTAGTGACGTACTGAGTTACTTATGTAATGAATCCCTCCACAGTGGTACTTTCCAGATAGGCTTAAATATGCTATTGTCAAACCATTACACCAAAAAGGAGACAAATCATCAGTGGAAAACTTCTGTCCCATTTCATTATTGGCAATATTTTCAAAAGTGTTTGAAAGGGTTATGAACAATAGACTTCATAAGCACTTAGTACAGAAAAATATTCTCATTAACAATCAGTTCGGATTTCAGAAAGGATTGTCAACTGATCAAGCTATATTCACTTTTATGGATGATATATTTGGATCAATAAATCAAAAGTTTTTACCACTTGGAATATTTTGTGATCTGGCTAAAGCTTGTGATTGTGTTAAGCATGATATCCTTGTACAAAAGTTAAAATATTGTGGGATAACAGCCGTAGGAGGCTCATGGTTCTAATCCTGTCTTTTTGACAGGAAACAGTGTGTGTCTGTATCAAGCTTACCACATACCAATAGTCATTCAAAATATGAAACCATCAGACAAGGGTGCCCCAGGGCTCTATTTTAGGTCCCTTGTTCCTATTATATGAGGGTGAGTCAGATGAAAACCTTAACTATTTTTTAAATGTTATTTGTTGTGCAGAAATGGTACAAAGCTGTATCACTTTTCAACATAATCTCTCCCATGCTCAATGCAAGTCCTCCAGCGCTTACAAAGTGCATAAGTTCCTTTAGAAAAAAATTCTTTTGGTAGTCTGCGCAACCACTCATGCACCACGTGGCGTATCTCTTCATCAGAATAGAACTTCTTTCCTCCCATTGCGCCTTTGAGTGGTCAAAACATATGAAAATCACCTGGGGCAAGGTCTGGTGAGTATGGTGGGTGAAGAGGACACTCAAAATGCAGGTCTGTGATTGTTGCAACTGTTGTACGGGCAGTGTGGGACCTTGCATTGTCATGTTGCAAAAGGACACCTGCTGACAGCAATCCACGTCGCTTTGATTTGATTGCAGGGCGCCGATGATTTTTTAGGAGATCTGTGTATGATGCACTGGTGACAGTGGTCCCTCTAGGCACGTAATGCTCCAAAATGACGCCTTTTTTGTCGCAAAAGAGAGTCAGCAAAACCTTCCCTGCTGATGGCTCTGTTCGAAACTTCTTTGGTTTTGGTGATGAAGAATGGCGCCATTCCTTGCTCGCTCTCTTCGTTTCCGGTTGGTGGAAGTGAACCCAGGTTTCGTCCCCAGTAACGATTCTTGCAAGGAAGCCATCACCTTCTCGTTCAAAGCGCCGAAAAAGTTCTTCACAAGCATCAACACGTCGTTCTCTCACTTCAGGAGTCAGCTGCCGTGGCACCCATCTTGCAGACACTTTGTGAAACTGGAGCAGATCATGCACAATGTGGTGTGCTGATCCATGACTAATCTGTAAACATACTGCAATGTCATTCAGTGTCACTCTGCGGTATTCCTTCACTATGGCTTCAACTGCTGCAATGTTCTGTGGAGTCACAACTCGTTGTGCCTGACCTGGACGAGAAGCATCTTCCATTGAAGCCACACCATTTGCGAACTTCCTACTCCATTCGTAGACTTGCTGCTGTGACAAACATGCATCACCGTACTGAACCATGAATCGTCGATGAATTTCAATAGGTTCCTCAGCTTCACTACGCAAAAACTGAATAACTGAACGCTGTTCTTCCCTGGTGCAAGTCGCAAGTGGGGCGGCCATCTTTATATTGATACTGCGACGGTATGTGTGCATCTGCACTATGCTTCCACCTACAGGCCATTCTGGACGCTGTTTGTAACACGCTTAACAACTTACAGGATAACGGCGCGAAATTTCGATTTGTTATTACAAATTTAAGGTTTTCATTTGATTCACCCTCGTATATTAATGACCTTCCATATGCAGTGTCACAAAATGCAAATTTTGTCTTATTTGCAGATGATACAAGTTTTGGTATAAAAAAACTGTACCTGTGATCTCACTGAGCAATCAGCTAATGAAAAATTTGTAAGTGTAAATGGGTGGTTCACAGCAAACGGATTGTCACTGAATTTTGACAAGACCCAGTACATACAGTTTAGTAGCTCACAAAGAATACCTGACCCTATAAGTATAATGTATTCAAACAAATAAATTAAAGCTGTAGACACTGCAAAATGTTTAGGGCTACAAATTGGCCACAACCTAAATTGGAAAACTCACACTCTAGACTTAATGAAACGCCTTAGTTCAGGTACATTTGCAGTACGCATGATAGCAGAAATAGGTGATTTAAAAATGAAGAAGTTAGTTTATTCTGCCTACTTCCATTCACTGATGATGTAAGTAGGCTGTTTAGGTTTTCTTATTGGTAACGCCACGTAGCGCTCTGTATGAAAATCACTGGCTGTGCTGTGTGCAGTCTGTGGCTAGTTTGCATTGTTGTCTGCCATTGTAGTGTTGGGCAGCTGGATGTTAACAGCGCGTAGCGTTGCGCAGTTGGAGGTGAGCCGCCATCAGTGGTGGATGTGGGGAGAGAGATGGCGGAGTTTTGAAATTTGTAAGACTGGATGTCATGAACTGCTATATACATTATGACTTTTGAACACTATTGAGGTAAATACATTGTTTGTTCTCTATCAAAATCTTTCATTTGCTAACTATGCCTATTAGTAGTTAGAGCCTTCAGTAGTTTGAATCTTTTATTTAGCTGGCAGTAGTGGCGCTCGCTGTATTGCAGTATTTCGAGTAACGAAGATTTTTGTGAGGTAAGTGATTTGTGAAAGGTATAGCTTAATGTTAGTCAGGGCCATTCTTTTGTAGGGATTTTTGAAAGTCAGACTGCGTTGCGCTAAAAACATTGTGTGTCAGTTTAAACACAGTCATCTATAATTGTTCTAAGGGGACGTTTCAATGAGCTATGGAATTATCTCTTGGGGAAACTCCTCTCACAAGGAGAACATTTTCAAAATTCAGAAACGAGTCATTAGAATTATATCTGGTGTCAGTCCTAGATCATCATGCAGAGACCTCTTTAAGATACTTGGTATTCTAACTACTACTTCTCAGTACAGTCTTGTAAGTGATAGAGATCGGTTTCAGAGTTAATTAAAGAACTTCCTGTTGGCCAACTCCTTCTACTCCATCGATGAATATCTTTACAAGGATTATAGCTCATAACTTTGTCTGCATTAGAATTGTACAATATCCATGTATCTGAGTAAAAAGGTATCTAAAGAAACCTTGATTCTTTCCACATCCCAGAGACTCTTCTCCAAGGGATCTAAGGATATTGAAGATTTTTCAGTTGAGTTAGACCACTTCAGACTCACGTGTCCCTAGAATGGTTATAGTGAAGGACAGTTCAGATCATGAGTAGCGATACTGACCAGCCGTGAATCAAGTGGTGGAAATAACGAGATGGCACCAAAGTCAACGGCCTTTTTGGCTTACGCAGGTAGCATTTTCAGTGGGACTGGTCGCATTCTGCGGGGACACGTGTGAAGTCTGCTTTTCTATTACAGTCTAAGATTAGGGCCCTTTTAGGGTTCGTGAAACATAATCTTGGGTTGCGTAAGACGTGTGTCTGCCGTATCCCTTGCAAATGTGGCACGTTATACACTGCTCAGAGCATCAGGATCGTGGAGAGGCTGACAATAAGCGTCACACACGCTTCTGCCAACTGAGAAAATCTGATACTGGAGAACATTGCCTTGGCACCGGTAAACCTCTGAAATATAGCAATACAGAGGTTCTGGTGTGCACTTCCAGCTATTGTGGTTGTAGTATTAAGCAAAGAACTGAGATCACATTAGCAAGTGACCTTATAAACAGAGACGGAGGTTTTTTTTCAGTTCTGTTTCGAATCTTGCTCTCTTCCTTGTCGAAAAACAGAGGAACACAGTTAGCGCTACTGAGTCACCTCCTGGTAATTAATATTCACTATCCATAACTTCTGACGTTGGTCATCTTTGGTTGTGTGGTGGCGCCAGTTCTTTACAGTCCGTACGTTATCTTTCCGCACATGCACCGCACACTGGTGTTTTAAATTTCCTTGCACTGCGTTCTCCCGTTGCATTTGTGCCTTGAAAAAGATGGAGTGTGCACCTGTCGAAATATCGTTAGTTGTCGAAGGAGTCTCCCGGCTACATTTTCGCAAGACGAAACTTCTTGATAGATTAAAACTGCGATCGGATTGGGACTTGAAACTAGGACCTTTGCCTTTCGCGGGCAAGTGCTCTACCAATTTTTTTCCTTTTTTTTTTTGGAATTTTGTTCGTTAATGTTCGTTATAGTTGGTCGTAGCGGACGTCACATGACATCCGTTGAAGTTCGTTGTTGATCCACGAAGTTTTTTTGTCATTATTATTAAAGAGACCAGCTAGCTCTCTGACCGAACACGCTGAGCTATCGTGCCGGCGTACCGACTGAACTATCCAAGCACGACTCTCGAACCACCTTCGCGGCCGGATTAAGGTGGGGGGAGTGAAGGCAGGGCTTAGAGGGGCTCTAAACTTGGGCCTCCAGGTGGAAGGGGGACCACCACTCTGATCAAGGTCTCAACTGGCTGTCTAGTAAGAAACATTCAAGATAAAATCACCATCATAGGATAAGATATGACCAAAAATATGAAAAAAATTTCTTAATTTGTTACATCCAACACCTTAATAAATTAGCATAAAGCAGTTTTAAAAAGGAAGATCGACTACATGCATGATAATAGTGATTCATATTTTCTCATTAATAGAAGTGAAATACTGGCGTGGCATTGTTGACTGGGAAGCCCAAACCGGGGAAGTTCGACCGCCGAGTGCGACGCCGCGTTGGCCGACTTGCGTGCGGATGATGACACAACATCCAGTCCACGAGCGGAGAAAATTTACAATCGAGCCGGGAATCAAACCCGGGCCCATTCCACGGTAAGCAACCGCCTTACCACTTTCTTTTTCGCATCGGACTTCACATGACATCCATTGAATCCCTTCACCCAGTTACTGTTACGAGCTTGGCTCAAGTACTGAAGTGACGCCCTCTGTTAATGCAGCATGTAAATCCAGCCTCAGTTATTTTTATTTTGTCAACAAGTTTATATTGATAAGGTCGTCTCTCAGATGGCGTTGCATGTTGCGTATCCTGTATCGACGATGCAAACACCTTCTTGGTCTAGTGCCATCATTAGAGAAAATACCAGACTTCTCCAGTAGCACAGGGCTGGAACTATTTAAGGGGGACGTTGATGAAAAACACACACTATTTCAAAAAAGCACCAAATCCACAGTTTTGGAGAAATGGCAATGAAATTTTGTACCACGCTTTACATGAAAGTAACACATTTACATATAAAATCCTTTGATTACATACACTACTGGCCATTAAAATTGCTACACCAAGAAGAAATGCAGATGAAAAACGGGTATTCATTGGACAAATATATTATACTAGAACTGACATGTGATTACATTTTCACGCAATTTGGGTGCATAGATCCTGAGAAATCAGTACCCAGAACAACCACCTCTGGCCGTAATAACGGCCTTGATACGCCTGGGCATTGAGTCAAACAGAGCTTGGATGGCGTGTACAGGTACAGCTGCCCATCAGCTTCAACACGATACCACAGTTCATCAGTTGCTCGGCCACCATTGACCAGACGTTTTCAATTGGCGAGAGATCTGGAGAATGTGCTGGCTAGGACAGCAGTCGAACATTTTCTGTATCCAGAAAGGCCCGCACAGGACCTGCAACATGCGGTCGTGCATTATCCTGCTGAAATGTAGCGTTTCGCAGGGATCGAATGAAGGGTAGAAATGGTTCAAATGGCTCTGAGCACTATGGGACTTAACATCTGTGGTCATCATTCCCCTAGAACTTAGAACTACTGAAACCTAACTAACCTAAAGACATCACACACATCCATGCCCGAGGCAGGATTCGAACCTGCGACCGTAGCAGCCTCGCGGTTCCGGACTGAGCGCCTAGAACCGCTAGACCACCGCGGCCGGCGAATGAAGGGTAGAGCCACGGGGCGTAACACGTCTAAAATGTAACGTCCACTGTTCAAAGTACCGTCACCGCGAACAATAGGTGACCGAGACGTGTAACCAACGGCACCCCATACCGTCACGCTGGGTGATACGCCAGTATGGCGATGACGAATACACGCTTCCAATGTGCGTTCACCGCGATATCGCCAAACAGGGATGCGATCATCACGATGCTGTAAACAGAACCTCGATTCATCCGGAAAAATGACTTTTTGCCATTCGTGCACCCAGGTTCGTCGTTCAGTACACCGTTGCAGGCGCTCCTGTCTGTGATGCAGCGTCAAGCGTAACCGCAGTCATGGTCTCCGAGCTGATAGTCCATGTGCTGCAAACGTCATCGAACTGTTCGTGCAGATGGTTGTTGTCTTGCAAACGCCCCATCTGTTGACTCAGGGATCGAGACGTGGCTGCACGATCCGTTACAGCCATGCGGATAAGATACCTGTCATCTCGACTGCTAGTGATACGAGGCCGTTGGGATCCAGCACGGCGTTCCGTATTACCCTCCTAAACCCACCGATTCCATATTCTGCTAACAGTCATTCGATCTCGACCAACGCGAGCAGCAATGCCGCGATACGATAAATCGCAATCGCGATGGGCTACAATCCGACCTTTATCAAAGTCGGGAACGTGATGGTACGCATTTCTCCTCCTTACACGAGGCATCACAACGTTTCACCAGGCAACACCGGTCAACTGCTGTTTGTGTATGAGAAATCGGCTGGAAACTTTCCTCATGTCTGCACGTTGTAGGAGTCGCCACCGGCGCCAACCTTCCGTGAATGCTCTGAAAAACTTATCATTTGCATATCACAGCATCTTCTTCATGTCGGTTAAATTTCGCGTCTGTATCACGTCATCTTCGTGAAGTAGCAATTTTAATGGCCAGTATTATATATATATATATATATATATATATATATATATATATACCCTAGCCGAGCCTCAGGTACAGGGCGGGTCGCAGGTGGCGGATAGCGAACGATCCATCAGATATGGTGGACAGCTGCGAATAAGGGGAAACCCAAATAAGCAGTCCCGGACCGAGGCGGCAGCATCACGAGGGTGTGGGAGGGTGACTTTTGGCAAGGGTCACACTCGTTCAAAAACCACAGAACCCGAAGACGTTGCTGTGTCATGGCGAGTAAGTGCCGCCATTACAATAAGCACTGTCAACACCCAAATCCAGGACGCGTCTGAAGTGGGAACCATCGGCATCCTGGTCAGCGTCTGTTCACACAATGTGCGGCTGGTCATAATGCGCCAGGAACTAACAATCCCTGGTTCTAAACACCCAGTGGAAACACTGGACCAACTTGATTACAAGCAAGTATGACTCGTGCAAGTAATAACAACATTACCCCAGGTGGTAACCAATCCACCCATCAACAGATGGCAACCAGGAATTCGGATTCTGGGGAACCTGGACTTACACGATTACATCAGAGAAAGTCGGAGCTCTCTGGCAAACTTCCACTTAAAACACCTACATACATTGGAACCTTTAACATAAA
The DNA here is from genome assembly GCF_023864345.2 of Schistocerca serialis cubense. Classification (NCBI taxonomy): domain Eukaryota; kingdom Metazoa; phylum Arthropoda; class Insecta; order Orthoptera; family Acrididae; genus Schistocerca; species Schistocerca serialis. Next base: position 1,129,629,847 of record NC_064639.1, read on the forward strand.
TACATTAATCCGACCAGGAAAACTTCTAAACCTTACAACAGAACTTGAAAAGCAAAAGATAGTAATACTAGCTTTACAGGAGACACGTTTTACAGATGAAGAAACATCAGATTATGGCAACTATCGCATCTTTAAGAGCAAGACGGATAAACGAATCGGAAGAGGAGCCCCCCATCTCGGGATGGCGTTTATCATACACAAGAGCGTGCTCAGCTCCATCAAGGAAGTTACTCCCGTAAATAATAGGATAATGACGATGCGCTTACAATGTGCCAACAAAACATACACAATGGTTAATGTTCATGCTCCCACAAACGGAGACAACAAGAAAAACCCCATAGAAACAGAAAAGTTCTGGGAAAATTTGGAGAATATAATGGCCAAGATTCTAAAAGATGATACAAAAGTTCTACTCGGCGATTTTCATGCCCAAATTGGTAGAGAGAAAATCCACCAAAAAACCGTAGTCAAATATCCTGCACATAAATTTACCAATAAAAATGGTACAAGGCTCGTCGAACTATGTAAGCAGAATAACCTGAAGATAATGTCAACATCTCTAAGAAAATGTACAAGAAAACAAAAGACATGGAGATCTCCTATACAACAAATTGGCGAGTTTCAAATAGATCATGTGGCGATTTCATACCCAGTACAAAAAGAAATTTACGACGTCCAAGTACGCAGAGGAGCAAACATTGATTCAGACCATTACCTAACTAGAATTAAAATCAAGTTTACAGCACGAAGAAGTCATCAGAAGAAAACAGAAATACAGAAATATGACACCAAGAAGATTAAAGAATCTAAAGTAAAAGAAGAATGGGAGAAGGAAAAGGCAAACACATGGGAAGAATTTCATTCTAAAATCACGCGAATAGCTAAGGAAACTATTCCCTTGAAAAAGATATTCAAACACCCTTGGTGGGATTCAGACTGAAAATGCATTGGAAAGGAGAAAAAAGGCATTTCAAGAATATAACAGTAAAAAATCACAAGAAAGTCTACATTTATTTAACGAGGTTAGAAAACAGGTTTCAAAATCTATTAGGCAAGCAAAAAGGAAGTACACAAAGGCACAACTGGATGCCATAGAAGAAAATTTCCAAAACTATAATACAAGAGACTTCTACAGAACTTTCGCAGATAAAATACGAGGATATATCCCTCAAAATTTATGTTTCAGAAAACCAGATGGTAAATTAGCCCTAACAAACCAGGAAAATTGTCAAGTATTGGCTCAATATTTTTCTAACCTACTAAATTGCCCAGAACCTAGTTTAAGGTTTCCCAAAGAAATCGGTGCCAATGCTCAACCGGATTCATTACCACCAACACAGGAAGAAATCAAATGTCACATTAAAAACTTAAAAAATAATAGAACATCTGGCGAAGATGGCATTGTTGCAGAGCTATTAAAAAACCTAGGACCAAAGACGTTGCAAGAGCTCACAAAAATAATAACAAAAATATGGGAAACAGAAAAATTACCAGAGGATTGGAAATTTGCCCTTATTCACTCGTTACATAAAAAAGGAGACAGAACAAATGTCAATAACTACAGGGGAATCTCACTTTTACAAGTCACCTACAAAATTCTCTCAACATGCCTGCTGAAAAGAACACAAGAGCAGCTGGAACGCCAAATTGGTGATTATCAAGCAGGCTTCCGCCCCGGTCGCTCATGCATAGAACAAATATTTAATTTAAAGACAATATTAAAACACAAAGCAATTAGAAATGCCCCCATAATTTGTACATTTGTAGATTTAAGAAAGCCTATGACTCAATTGACCGGCAATCTTTGTTTAACATTTTAGAGGAACTTGGACTTTACTCCAAAACACTAAGGCTTATCAAAGAATCACTGACAGACACTGTATCTAAAGTTAAATTCAGGGGAGAAATCTCTGAACCTTTTCTCATAAAAACTGGAGTACGTCAAGGTGACGGGCTATCTCCACTTCTGTTTAATATAGTCCTGGATAAAGTCATTAAGGAATGGGAAAAAGAATTAAAAAATCAATCCTACTGGAAACCAATCCATCTTGGTAGAACCAAAGACAACGTGGAGATATCTTGTTTAGCATTCGCGGACGACTTGGCCATACTTGCAGATGATGAAGAAATCGCCACCAAACAAATAGAGATCCTTAAGGAATGCGCGGATAAAATAGGTTTACAAATTTCGTTTCAAAAGACAGAATTTTTCTGTACGAAATTCCATATACACAGTTTGAACACAAAATATGGAAAAATAAATAGAGTAAAACATTTTAAATACCTAGGTGAAATTTTGGAGCCAACCGGAGGAGAGAAAGTTGCACAGAAGATCAGACAACAGAAAATGAAGAGAGCATATGGTATGACACATGAAATATACAATAAAAAATGCATCTCCTCGAACACAAAAATCAGACACTACTGCGCAGTAATTAAGCCAGCAGCACTATATGCTAGTGAAACGCTCACACTCCACACAAAATGTGATTTAGAAAAAATACTAAAAGAAGGTCCAAAATTAACAGAAGAAGGATACCGGATACAATCAAGAAGAACCACAGAAACTATATCAAATCTGGCAGCAGACATAAGAAGGCGAAGATTAAAATTTTATGGACATGTCACTAGACTTCCTCCCACACGACTCACCAACAGAATTCTCACTTACATAAAAAAGTCAAATCAACAACACCATGGATTAGCCAAGTAAAATTAGATGTACAAAAAGCAAATATTGAACTTAAAGATGTCAAAGATAGAAAAACTTTTAGAAATAAGGTGGAAAAGTGGATTGTATTGTCGGAGAAGGAAGCACTAAAGAGACCAGGAACAAAATGGACAGAAGAAAGAAAAAGAAAACATGGAGAACGAATGAAAGAAGTATGGAAGAAACGACGTCAGAAAGCTTTGCGTGATCCTTCTGGGTCCATTCGCGATAAGTTATATATATATATATATATATATATATACTTTTTTTAATGAAATTTGAAGTTTTATTTTCAAAAAAATAATGTATGTTCCTTTTTCTCAGAAAGTACTCAAGAGATTTCTACAAAAATTTCTCTGATTCATCTCTTTATATGTTGTAAGCTTCTCTCTTGAGGTTTTTGAAGTTGGTCAAATAGGAGAATTTTCAGAATTTTCTAATTATAATTCCACAAGTACAATTTTAAATTCATACAAAATTCCTAGCAGTTTGCCCTATATCTCAGCTTTCAATCAGAATTTCGAAGTTTGCTCTTGAGACATCGTTTATTAGGTTTACAGAAATACGTGTACAAAATTTTATAATTCTGGCATTCATGGAACCTGAGGAAAAGGTACATAAACTTAAAAAAAAATAAAATTCAGGAACCGCAATTTAAAGTTCAACCTAACTTTTTTTCATTATGTCACTTCTTCAGAAGGCACCACATTTACCTTCAAGGCTTCTCTTCTGGTTTCTTATTGTCTGTCTTCTTTCCCTTACCAAGTCTTCAACTGACTTTTCAGCTGCAGGACGCGCTGTAAATCTATTTTTCTCAGGAATTCTTGAGTAAAATTTCCTGTCTTGGAACCGAGCGAGGTGGCGCAGTGGTTAGACACTGGACTCGCATTCGGGAGGACGACGGTTCAATCCCGCGTCCGGCCATCCTGATTTAGGTTTTCCGTGATTTCCCTAAATCGCTCCAGGCAAATGCCGGGATGGTTCCTTTCAAAGGGCACGGCCGACTTCCTTACTTCCTTCCCCGTCCTTCCCTAATCCGATGAGACCGATGACCTCGCTGTCTGGTCTCCTTCCCCGAAACAACCAACCAACCATCCTGTCTTGAAGACGATTCTTTCTAATACCTTCATCCTCCCGACGTTCCCATCATTAAATACAATAAATGCATCTTAAGTTGCAGTTCTGACAACTGTAACAGATGCAAATGTGTTTACAGGGCATCGTTTCCATATGAGTGAATTTAGAGACTCATTTGGATTTTGGGTTCTGCTATGAACACTCTTTTTGAGTAGTGCAGGATCGGCCAAAGATGATCTATAAAACCAAAGAGTATGTATCATGGCCATCTAGATGTATCCCGCACATGTTTGGTTGAAAGTAATGCACAGAATCGTTGTTCACTGAGCTGGTATTGAAGTGCTGCTTCAAAACGTGGGCGTGGCAGGGAGGCCGCGTCACACTTTTAATTAATTTTCAGGCACTTCGGATGCGATTTCAACATTGAAACTTTGGGAACTTATTGTCTATGAGTTGTACTAACAAATAAAAAATAAATCGAAAATTGGCTTTTTTAGTCAACTTCATCAGCGTCCCCCATTAAGCAGCGGCACGCGGAAGTCGGGCAGTCCCGAATTAAATAGCGATCTGATACCACGACCCTTTCTAAAAGTAATACGAGCAACGAGTGCAAGTTAGTAAAGTTTGAAGTGTTTACTGCGGGTATATGGGACGTGAAGTGTATAGTGACGTTTATTTCGATGACTGAAGTGTTATTGTCGACTGTTTACCATCTAATAAACTTATCATAGCTTATGAAAATGCATAAGGATGGAAAGAGAAAGTCTCACTTTTCGGATTAATACACAAAAGAGTGGTCTTTTGTCAAGAAAGGATGTACGGATCAGGAAGCACTGTGTGATATTTGTAGTTGATCATCTCAGTAACTCACGGAGGTAACGCAAATTGTGAGGCATCACATTTCTACGAAGAATCATACAAACAGATTCGTGGTAGCACCGACATCAAAGTCTATTTCTACATTAATGATTAAAGAAGATACCCCCGAAGAACTGCTCGTTGCTACTACAGAACGAACAACAGCTTCAAAAGTTGTCAAGCATCATCAATCCTTCAGTTCTCTTGACTGTACCGTAAATCTGAATAGCGCAATGTATCTTGACTCCAAACGCGCCGCAAAGCAGTCTACAGCAGGACCAAAGCTACATCGATTGTTAAAAATATTTTCACAGCACACTCCGTGTCCGAATGCATGAAACAATTGCCAGAAGTTTCATTTTATGGCAAAGGCCTCGGCGTTTGGGGAATTTATACATTTGCCGTCATTAGGCAATTCAAATTTTGTCGCTCCTACCGATCTCTACAATTCGATACCCTATGTCACAATTATATTACTAGTAATTACAATTTTTTGTCAATTGTAACCTTATGATTTGTGCCTATTGTCCTAATTACATCATCTTTTTCCTATAATTAGTATGGTTGTGAACTAGGAGATCGAAATGTCAGCTCCTCGATTATTTTTACAACCCAACGATTTAGTTAAGATTGCACAAGAAATAGTTTTTGGGTATTTCTGAAATAAAAAAAAACTCAATCATGTACTTATACTGCTAATAAGGTGGGGTAGGTATGCTTTAATCCTACTTAAAAATAATGTACATTCGGTAAATATAATTAAATAATTTTTATTGCGCTTACTTACAGTTTAAAAACAAGATATTCAATTATCTGACAACAACCCTGCTGATGATGGCGATGAAATTCAGTTAATTAAGTTATGAAAGTTTTACAATATCTTTTTGCGCGATTTTCTATTTGCAAAATCATCATTTATATCGTCGTATGAAATCTCGTTCATTAGTTCTGACTTTGTGCAGAAAAGAGCTGAGGCGTTTAGCTTTTCTTGGCGTAAGGTAGATATTAGATAATTTTTCACCCGTGTTCAGCAAGAAAAGCTTCTCTCACCCGTACAAGGGGCAGGCGGAAGAGAGGAGATTAGTGTTTAACGTCCCGTCGACAACGGTGTCATTAGAGACGGAGCACAAGCTCGGATTAGGGAACGATGGGGAAGGAAATCGGCCGTGCCCTTTCAAAGGAACCATCCCGTCATGTGCCTGAAGCGATTTAGGGAAATCGCGGAATACCTAAATCAGAATGGCCGGACGCGAGTTTGAACCGTCGTCCTCCCGAATGCGAGTCCAGTGTGCTAACCACTGCGCCACCTCGCTCGGTCTCACCCGTACAATCTGTTTCTGGTACACGGACAGCCATGCGAACTGCTATACCAAGTTTGGATAAACGTTTTGCAAATTCTGTTTTCGCAGAAACGAAGATAGACTTTTCAGTCATTCAGAATCTGGTTTATCAAAGTTCTTTCAGAAGAAAGGTGGCGCTGAAAATTTACCCATTCTTGAACTAATCCAGTCTCTAAATCATTAGGATACATTTCTTCCACAAAAAGGGTTTTGTCTGTAAGAGTTGATGATGACAACTCACTCATTCTGGTCAAAAATGGTAACTTTTCATCGAACCTGTTGTAGGCTTTCTGCCGTTTTTTTTTAAATTTTCGGATAGATCTATCAATGAGGACGAGAAATGTGTTAACCCTGAAAGGTATCACCCGCAGTCATTGTCATTTCTTCATTGGATGTTTCATCATAAATTTCTTTCCTCTTCGATTGCCTTTTTCCCATGTCTCAAGTATATTGTTTCGATATGTTTAATTCCATCGCCTTTCCTTCGAAATACTTAAAATTTTCTCGTTCAGCTATGAAAAACTTGCAAAGAGATTCGTAAAAATCGGCAACAGTGATCAAATCTATGATAGAAGCCTGAATTCGAACAATCGCTATATTTATTCTTTCCAAAAAACATTGCACACAACAACCAATTACCGTCGTTTCCAATGTTTATAAATACAGAAGTTTTCCCGTCGCTTCGTTTCGCGTTACAGGCTTTTCGGTACGGACATCCTTGATTGATTCCAAGGATTTAAGGACTTCGTGCCAAGAATCTCTCAATCTTCTACATGAGTCCTGTCTCGCTGACCAACTTGTCAGAATTACTCTCTTTAGCGTTTTCCCTTTCTCGATTTCAGTCATTAATTTTTGCCAGCGTTGTGGCGAAATTACAAAAAAAAGTAGATTTCCTGAAGCAACAAGCTTTCATGCAAATTCAGCAGGTGTAGTTGCCACTAAATTTAAAGAGTGGGCTGGGAAAGGAACGAAAAGAGCAAAAGGTACTTGGCTTTCAATTGTGGCCTGTAAGCCATTATAGACAACAGAATGTTTCCGGCAATATCATATGATTGTCCACGGTAGACACCACACATGTTTGCGGCATTATCATGTGATAGTCCACGATAGTTTTCAATTTTTATTCCCAGTGTTTTGAGTTCCGAAATAATGGCAGAAGACATTTCTTCAGCTTTATGTCTCACAGACGCCAAAGACGAGAAATCTTTCACACGGTTCGCCTGTTTCTTTCACACGGTTCGCCTGTTTGCAAAACGTATCTAATGACGAGGGTAAGCTGGTGCACATGTGCTATATCCGGGGTTGAACTAATGATTAAGGAAAAATATTTCACCCTTCTTATATCGTCTCCAGTCTGTTTTAAGACTATGACTCATCAAGTGAATAACTCACCGCAAAGGGTATTTAATGAGTAACTGGTGCCCCCAAATCCTTGATTCCAAAATCGTTCAGTATGGCTGGCTAAAAGTGGATCAAATTCGCCTAACAGTTCCAAATCATACAATAATTTCCGTTATGAGGATCGCCGAACTTTTCATTTTCTTCTCCGAAGACGAGGCCTCTTGAGCACAGTAATTTCACTACGTCAGCACCCCAGTACGTTTCCCCAATAAGTAATTTCTTCATCAATCTGGGCATGCAATAAATTGTCGAGTCGGCCATCAATTTCAGTTCTAACTTTCGAACTAAGTTTACGAGATTTGTGACGCACAGAGTTTTTACGCGGAGCTACTCGATTAAATACTTCTTTCTCACAGTGAGTCTTTATTCTCCAATGGACCGAATGCCCAACAGCACCCGCAATGTGCAAATCTTTTACTTTCAGAATAAACCAGCCGGTTGCGTTCATTCTCTTCATTATTTTTAATTGTCTTTGGAAGATACTCAAAGGCAAGAAACGACGCCGATCAGCATTTATTTTTTCTCTTTTAGAGAAGTCACAAGACTTGTTTTGATCGAAGCCGTAACTTGCGATAATCGTTCATTTCCCATAAAGATGAATCTTTGTTTAGATTTTCTGCTGTTTGCACTTTGCTCCTTGCATTACTTAACGTCTGATTCTGAGACGCATCTTCAGTTGTCATACTTATTGATGATTGCTCTACCGCTTCTTTCTCAAAAGCATAAATATCCGTTTTTTCAGACGTAGATTGTTCAACAGATAACTTGTCGTTGGGTTTCAGGGTTCAAATTAGTTTGATATTTTCCAAATTGTATTGTGTCAGTACATGTTGTTGAAGTTCCCAATCTTGCAACAGACTTCAAACTCCACTTTAAAAAAAGCTGTCAATTTTTATCGTTTTACAAAAAAACTTCTTCTTGTCCTTTTTTTTGTTATTTTGGCCTTCTTTTCATACTTATCTCCACTAAGTAGTTTCCTCCCATCACTCATTCTAACAATCATTTTATCCAGGAACTGAAATAAAATAAATATTACGTTGGGAGTTTTATTTCTTGTACATGCCGGCCGCTGTGGCCGAGCGGTTCTAGCCGCTTCAGTCTGGAACCGCGCTACTGCTACGGTCGCAGGTTCGAATCCTTCCTCGGACATGGGTGTGTGTGATGTGCTCAGGTTAGTTAGGTTTAAGTAGTTCTAAGTCTAGGGGCATGATGACCTCAGACGTTAAGTGCCATAGAGCTTAGACCCTTTTGAACCCTTTTTCTTGTACATAATTAGCAATATCCTTTGTCCAAACTCCAGACATTGAATAATTACCTAACGTAAGTACAAGAAATTTATTTAAGTATGTTATAACAAAAAAAAATCGAAATTTCTTCGGGTAGCTTCCGAAACAGCTATTTACCAAGTTAAATTACGTCTTGCTGATTCGTTACGGATGATTTATTATAATATATTGTGATTACTTACCTACCAAAAGTTTGTACGCACCGGTGATGTTACGTTATGAAATTATTCATACAGTTCACGAAACACTTCGAAAAATTACAGCACACAACCAGAAAAATGCAACAGAAAAATATTCATACGTTTGATTTGGCCGCAATAACTTGACGATTCCGCTTGTGCTGGCACAAGCAGAGAAAATCGGCATTAGCTGAAAGATATTCATTTGTCTTGGAGCACTGCCGGCGTTAAGCTGGCCGTAGACGCGAAGTGGTACTGTACACATTGTTAAGCGTAATAGTGTTCGCTCTCTCGAAAGGTGGGAGCAAGGCCGTTCCCAGCAGCCACCGCGCGATACGTCAGGTTGTCGTGGCCAGATAGTATTAGAAATTGCAGGACGCAATCAGCCGAGGCGGCTTTCCTTTTATTTTTGAAGTAGATAGGGGTGGGACTTCCCCGTTCGTATCGCCGATCTGTATCTATCTCTCCCGAACTCAATGCCACCACGCGCCGTATGCCTACAACAGCACGAAGCCGCTTGGCTCCCGCGGCGGCCGCGCCGCGCCCTTACAGTCAATTGGCCAGACACACTTGGCCAACGGGCAAGTCACTCGTTCCCGCACCGCAGTCAAACGCGACTATGTAAATTGCAGAAAAATTTATCTAAGTTGTGAAACATAGCACACGTTGAATTTCTTGTGTGGATTTAATAACATTTAGGTATACTAATGTGAAGCCAGTCCTGACAAAACTACCATTTGGTGAGCAAGATGTATGAGACAGGCGAAATACCCTCAGACTTCAAGAACAATATAATAATTCCAATCCCAAAGAATGCAGGTGTCGACAGATGTGAAAATTACCGAACTGGTTTAATAAGTCACGGCTGCAAAATACTAAAGCGAATTCTTTACAGACGAATGAAAAAACTAGTAGAAGCCGACCTCGGGGAAGATCAATTTGGATTCTGTAGAAATGTTGGAACACGTGAGGCAATACTGACCCTACGACTTATCTTAGAAGCTAGATTAAGGAAAGGCAAACCTACGTTTCTAGCATTTGTAGACTTAGAGAAAGCTTTTGACAAGGCAGGGCTTTGAAGGTGGCAGGGTGAAATACAGGGAGCGAAAAGCTATTTACAATTTGTACAGAAAACAGATGGCAGTTATAAGAGTCGAGGGGCACGAAAGGGAAGCAGTGGTTGGGAAGGGAGTGAGACAGGGTTGTAGCCTCTCCCCGTTGTTATTCAATCTGTATATTGAGCAAGCAGTGAAGGAAACAAAAAAATTCGGAGTAGGTATTAAAATCCATGGAGAAGAAATAAAAACTTTGAGGTTCGCCTATGACATTGTAATTCTGTCAGAGACAGCAAAGGACTTGGAAGACCAGTTGAACGGAATGGACAGTGTCGTGAAAGGAGGATATAAGATGAACATCAACAAAAGCAAAACGAGAATAATGGAATGTTGTCGAATTAAATCGGGTGATGCTGAGGGAATTAGATTAGGAAATGAGAAACTTAAGGCAGCAAAGGAGTTTTGCTGTTTGGGGAGCAAAATAACTGATGATGGTCGAAGAGGAGAGGATATAAAATGTAGACTGGCAATGGCAAAGAAAACGTTTCTGAAGAAGAGAAATTTGTTAACATCGAGTATAGATGTAAGTGTCAGGAAGTCGTTTCTGAAAGTATTTGTATGGAGTGTAGCCATGTACGGAAGTGAAAATAGCTCTGAGCACTACGGGACTCAATTGCTGTGGTCATCAGTCCCTTAGAACTTAGAACTACTTAAACCTAACCAACCTAAGGACATCACACACATCCATGCCCGAGGCAGGATTCGAACCTGCGACCGTAGCAGCAGCGCGGCTCCGGACTGGAGTGCCTAGAACCGCACGGCCACCGCGGCCGGCTATGGAAGTGAAACATGGACGATAAATAGTTTAGACAAGAAGAGAATAGAAGCTTTCGAAATGTGGTGCTACAGAAGAATGCTGAAGATTAGATGGGTAGATCACATAACTAATGAGGAGGTATTGAACAGAATTGGGGAGAAGAGGAGTTTGTGGCACAACTTGACAAGAAGAAGGGACCGGTTGGTAGGACATGTTCTGAGGCATCAAGGGATCACAAATTTAATATTGGAGGGCAGCGTGGAGGGTCAAAATCGTAGAGGGAGACCAAGAGATGAATACACTAAGCAGATTCAGAAGGATGTAGGTTGCAGTAAGTACTGGGAGATGAAGAAACTTGCACAGGATAGGGTAGCATGGAAAGCTGCATCAAACCAGTCTCAGGACTGAAGACCACAACAATAATGTGAATCTTTTAATTTCTGGTAGAGAAAGAAAAAAATTTTGGCCTCAAATTTGCCGCTCCTAAAATCTGCTGTTAAATCCGCCACTGCACCCATGCATCGAACCATAAGGCTGAACAAATGTTTCTTTGGTTGTTCAATACTTTTCTAAAACTGATGGAATCCAATAGAAGCCATTGAACTTTGAATGGCTGAATACCAAAAAATCGGATACTATTGCAGAGACAACTGCAAATTCCGTTAGATAAACTGATCGCCTTTTGTGGAGACAATATCAACTTCGGAGGACTTTATCAACACGGCCGGTGGAATGTGTTTCACCAAATTAAGTAAGAACTAAGGAAAAATATAGAACCAATCGCGTTCCCTGCCCATATTCTCCACAATACTATATCAAACGCTGCTGGAGTCTTTAACCGTTGATACTGAAATAATCTTCATGAAAATATTTGAGTGTTTCACAACATACATGGTAAGGACAGAAGCTGAAAGAGTTCTGCTTATGTCTTTGTCAATCGTCAGACTCTTGTGTCACTCAAAAACAAGATGGCTGTCGTTAATGACTACAGTGAGAGAATTTTTACGCTTTTCATTCAATAAAAATAATTATTGGACGCCAGTCAGTGAAATTCACTTCATGCTTCTGCAGTCAAACTTGGCTCCGTTTGAAAAAAATATAAAAAGTGTGGAGAAGAACAAAGTTCCGATAGATGAAGTAAGAAACATCGAGTGATCAAAAAGTCGGTATAAATTTGAAAACTGAATAAATCACGGAATAATGTAGACAGAGAGGCACAAATTGACACACATGCTTCGAATGATATGGGGTTTTATTAGAACCAAAAGAATACAAACGTTCAAAAAAATGTCCGACAAATGGCGCTTCATTTGATCAGAATAGCAATAATTAGCATAACAAAGTAAGACAAAGCAAAGATGAAATGGTCAATATGTCCACCATCATTCCTCAACAATAGCTGTAGTCGAGGAATAGCGTTGTGAACAGCACTGTAAAGCATGTCCGAAGTTATGGTGAGGCATTGGCGTCGGATGTTGTCTTTCAGCATCCCTAGACATGTCGGTCGATCACGATACCCTTGTGACTTCAGGTAACCCCAAAGCCAATAATCGCACGGACTGAGGTCTGGGGACCTGGGAGGCCAAGCATGACAAAAGTGGCGGCTGAGCACACGATCATCACCAAACAACGCGCGCAAGAGATCTTTCACGCATCTAGCAATATGGGGTGAAGCGCCATCCTGCATAAACATCCAGGTGTTTATCAGCCAGACTGGGGATGATGCGATTCTGTAACACGATTGTCATGCGCAGTCACTGACGTTTTGCTGTCCAGCGCCATCTGTCGGACATTTTGTGAACTTTTTTTTTTTTTTTTTTTTGTTCTAATAAAACCCCATGTCATTCCAAGCACGTGTGTCAATTTTTACCTCTCTATCTACATTATTCCGTGGTTTATTAAGTTTTCAAATTAATACTGACTTTTTGATCACCCGGTATATTAATCGGTACTCAAAGATGTCTGAATGAAAGCAAGACTGCTATTTTTATTGGCATGGAAATCGAGATGAATTTGAACAAATTAAAGAATGAGAACCCTAAACAAGAAATAATTAATTTGATCTCTAAATTTGAGGAACAAGACAATAGCTTTATATATCACAGTATTTGACTGCTGAGAGAAACTATTTCTTTCAATAAATATGAAGTATTTGATTCGATGAAGCTATCTGAAACTCCAGATTGGGTGATGACTGGGAACACTGTTATATACCTGACTAAAATGGTGTGAAGATTTCAGGCAATAGCTGAAATAAGAAATATAGTAATCGGCACTCAAAGATATCTGAATGGAAGGAATGTACGTATCTAAATTGTTAATTCATGTGACAGTACTGTTTAGAGAGTTGTAACGTACGCATATTTGCTGATTGGCTGTTGTTAGTACGTGTCTGACATTACTTACTCCGATCTGTTACTGTGTAACTCATATTCTAGTTTCATTTCTGTTTTTTCGGGACTCTAAATGGAACCTCATCACGTGTAAAAGTTTTTCAGTAGTGTCAGCAAAAGAAAAGCGCAGAAGGACTCAGCTAAATTTGTGGAGAAACTGCCAAAAGAGATTTCGTATTTTAAGGAGAATGATTAGTTCACTGGTAACGTTAGTGAAGTTCGTAGTGAACCAGAACCTCTTGCACCTGCGCCTACTTCTTCTAAAGAGCGTTTGACGAGTTCCGGTGCAACTGAAATTGGTGTGGAGCAGTATTTTATAGGTGAGGCAGTGCGGATGTTAAAATAGGCGAACCGGTGACAGGTATTGATAGTGAATTAGTGAAGTCCCCACATTGGAGAGAGAACCGGCGAAACGGACAAACGTGAAAAACTAATTAGTGTAACTGTGTTTACCGAAAGGTTTACACTATTTTAACGAAAATTTAGATGATCTAAGTAAATCTGAACATGTCTACAAAACACAAAACAGGTATGGACTCAAATACTTGTTCCTTCGAAAACTGCTCAATGCAGAGAAAAATAGCACAAAATGGCAGTTGTATTCCGAATCTATAGGAATCGTATTTTGTATTTTCTGTAAATTATCCAGTTACAGCATAGACTTAAACAACGTGTGTACTCCATTCTCAGGCTGTGGATTTTCTAACTGGAAGAAGGGGGAAGAAAAAAGTCACGTCTCATGAAAACAGCCTAATCATCGCAAAAAAATGGTTCAAATGGCTCTGACCTCTATGGGACTTATCATCTTAGGTCATCAGTCCCCTAGAACTTAGAACTACTTAAACCTAACTAACTTAAGGACATCACACACATCCATGCCCGAGGCAGGATTCGAACCTGGGACGGTAGCAGTCCCACGGTTCCGGACTGCAGCGCCTAGAACCGCAAGGCCACCGCCGCCGGCCCTAATCATCGCAAAAATTCATTGACGTGACTTCTGCGATCAAAGAACGAGAGAAGTATCGACAGTGAACTTCAGCAAATGATTAAAACACAGAAAAAATGTTGGCACACGAAATGCTCTTGCTCGTTGTGAAATTAGTTAAACATTTGGCAATAAGAGGACTTGCTTTTCCTGGTGCCAACGAATTTTTTGGAGCCCCAGATAAAGGTAGCTATTTAGGTTCCCTTGAACTAATTGCTCATTTTGACCATTTTTGAAACAACACACCTAAGAGCATGGCTCTAAAGGTCGCGACCAGAAGTCACATTTGTCCAAGACTATTTGTGAAGAATTCACTGGCCTTCTACATCTACATCTACATGACTACTCTGCAATTCACATTTAAGTGCTTGGCAGAGGGTCCATCGAGCCACAATCATACTATCTCTCTACCATTCCACTCCCGAACAGCGCGCGGGAAAAACGAACACCTAAACCTTTCTGTTCGAGCTCTGATTTCTCTTATTTTATTTTGATGATCATTCCTACCTACGTAGGTTGGGCCCAAAAAAATATTTTCGCATTCGGAAGAGAAAGTTGGTGACTGAAATTTCGTAAATAGATCTCACCGCGACGAAAAACGTCTTTGCTTTAATGACTTCCATCCCAACTCGCGTATCATATCTGCCACACTCTCTCCCCTATTACGTGATAATACAAAACGAGCTGCCCTTTTTTGCACTCTTTCGATGTCCTCCGTCAGTCCCACCTGGTAAGGATCCCACACCGCGCAGCAATATTCTAACAGAGGACATAGTGTAGTGTAGTGTAAGCTGTCTCTTTAGTAGACTTGTTGCATCTTCTAAGTGTCCTGCCAATGAAACGCAACCTTTGGCTCGCCTTCCCCACAATATTATCTATGTGGTCTTTCCAACTGAATTTGTTCGTAATTTTAACACCCAGGTACTTAGTTGAATTGACAGTATTGAGAATTGTACTATTTATCGAGTAATCTAATTCCAATGGATTTCTTTTGGAACTCATGTGGATCACCTCACACTTTTCGTTATTTAGCGTCAACTGCCACCTGCCACACCATACAGCAATCTTTTCTAAATGGTACACAAGATATTGTGTAAAATAGATGGATAAATTCAAACAGCAAAATACTACGAAGTAGTTGTAGATTCAGCGGTCGCACGTGATGATTAACTAGCCGTTGCAGTAAGGTTTTGTTTCGAGGGAAGACTTCGCAAAAGATTTTTGTTTTGTATCTATACACAGTTGGACAGGGGAAGGTCTTACGAAAGTTACCCTAAACCTCTTTCGAAAATACAAGGTTAGGATAGGAGATCGTCGCTCGCATTCCCATGACAATGCCAGTAACATGAGCGGAAAATATTCAGTTTAAGTGCGAAGATAACGGTAAGAAATGCCTTAACCTTTAATGTGCCTTGTGGTGTGCACTCGTTGACCTTCGTGGTCCAAAACAGTGCAGAGGAATCATTAGACTCAGTTTTTTTTTAATTTTTGCAACGATATAGGACTTTTTTGAACCTTCTACTCATCGTTGGCACAGTCTTGTGAAGAATAATGGGCGACTTAAGACATTGTCCGGTACTATATGGTCGTTCCGCCAAGAACCATGGACCTTGCCGTTGGTGGGGAGGCTTGCGTGCCTCAGCGATACAGATAGCCGTACCGTAGGTGCAACCACAATGGAGGGGTATCTGTTGAGAGGCCAGACAAACGTGTGGTTCCTGAAGAGGGGCAGCAGCCTTTTCAGTAGTTGCAGGGGCAACAGTCTGGTTGATTGACTGATCTGGCCTTGTAACACTAGCCTAAACGGCCTTGCTGTGCTGGTACTGCAAACGGCTGAAAGCAAGGGGAAACTACAGCCGTAATTTTTCCCGAGGGCATGCAGCTTTACTGTATGGTTAAATGATGATAGCGTCCTCTTGGGTAAAATATTCCGGAGGTAAAATAGTCCCCCATTCAGATCTCCGGGCGGGGACTACTCAAGAGGATGTCGTTAATCGGAGAAAGAAAACTGGCGTTCTACGGATCGGAGCGTGGAATGTCAGATCCCTTAATCGGGCAGGTAGGTTAGAAAATTTAAAAAGGGAAATGGATAGGTTAAAGTTAGATATAGTGGGAATTAGTGAAGTTCGGTGGCAAGAGGAACAAGACTTCTGGTCAGGTGATTACAGGGTTATAAACACAAAATCAAATAGGGGTAATGCAGGAGTAGGTTTAATAATGAATAAAAAAATAGGAGTGCGGGTAAGCTACTACAAACAGCATAGTGAACGCATTATTGTGGCCAAGATAGATACGAAGCCCACACCTACTACAGTAGTACAAGTTTATATGCCAACTAGCTCTGCTGATGACGAAGAAATCGATGAAATGTATGATGAGATAAAAGATATTATTCAGGTAGTGAAGGGAGACGAAAATTTAATAGTCATGGGTGACTGGAATTCGAGAGTAGGGAAAGGGAGAGAAGGAAATATAGTAGGTGAATATGGATTGGGGGTAAGAAATGAAAGAGGAAGCCGTCTGGTAGAATTTTGCACAGAGCATAACTTAATCATAGCTAACACTTGGTTCAAGAATCATGAAAGAAGGTTGTATACATGGAAGAATCCTGGAGATATTAAAAGGTTTCAGATAGATTATATAATGGTAAGACAGAGATTTAGGAACCAGGTTTTAAATTGTAAGACATTTCCAGGGGCAGATGTGGACTCTGGCCACAATCTATTGGTTATGAACTGTAGATTAAAACTGAAGAAATTGCACTTACGTAACAGGCAAACTTTACGTATTGTTTTAAATGTATTTCGAAGAGTTCCATTAGGTATAATATCATCTTATGCATGGCATAGTTGATGTTGTAGAAGTACGTGTATTCCCTTATCTTTCCTATTGTACTTTCACAGAGATGTGTGTGGGCCCGTACGAAGTAAACACGGGCCACACATTTTTTGTGGCGCCAAGCGTCCACATGGCTTAACCCAGCCCTGCCCACCCTCACTCACCGCTTTACTTCCGCCTGTACCTCGTCTCCTACATTCCAAACTGCATTGAAGTTTTCCTGCATATCTTGCGGAACTAGCATTCCTGGAAGGAAGGATACTGCACAGACGTGGCTTATCCACAGTTAACATATGGGGTACTGTCGACACTAAAGCTGTGAGGGCAAGTCGCGAGACGTGCTTGGATTGCCGTCGGCATAGCACTTGCCCCCGAAAGGTAGAGGTCCCAGGTTAGAGTCTCAGTCTGGCACACAGTTTTAATCTGCTAGAAAGTTCTACTCAGTGTTTCAACGCAAAAATTGTGTGTTCCTATTGCCGACAATGCATGCGTAATGACCGGCCGACGTGGCCGAGCGGTTCTAGGCGCTACAGTCTGGAACCGCGCGGCCGCTACGGTCGCAGGTCCGAATCCTGCCTCGGACATGGATGTGTGTGATGTCCTTAGGCTAGTTAGGTTTAAGTAGTTCTAAGTTCTAGGGGACTGATGACCTTCGAAGTTAAGTCCCATAGTGCTCAGAGCCGCTTGAACCATTTAGCATGCGTAATGCTAGAAAATAAAATCATCATCTACTACAACTGTATGTTCGTGGTATTCCATATTACCGGTCTGAAACTACCTTTGAAAGACTATATTGCGACCTATGTATGTGAATCCGGTGGCTAGCAAAATGATGCGAATACTAACCTATGTTGGCCGACCTGTGTGTTACACAAATTCATATTAGCCCACAGTTGAATTCGTTTTTTGCCTTACTAGACCTAAGGTTTCTAATTGAAGGTGTAAAGATTCCTCCTGAGGAGTCCAATCTATAAATGCCCTGCTTCGGGTTTCCACCGACTCTGTCTTAGTATATGGGGGCGAATACTAATGTTTCGATCAGTAACAACCAATATTTTGATATTCTCACTATTCGAATATGATATCGGATCTGCTGTCGTAATTGTTTTATCTGACGCTGGTTTTTTCAGCTGAGAGTCTCAGAGTTTCATCTAATATAAAAAAAGGAAAGACTGTGCATTCCACGCGAACTCTGACTCCGAATAACCGTTTCCAAGTCAAAGTGGTCACAACATAATGGCCGCTGATTGACTTGAAAGGGGAGTTGAATTTGAATTTCGCAATTATTCAACGCTGCGGTGTTAAATTTTTAAAAAATTGTATAAAAATGTTTGTAAGATTATTTGTGCCTTACGGACATATAATACATGATTTTTTGAGGTTGTTTAAACATGAAAATATTTGTTCTGTAATTAATCGAAATGATTGGTAGTGAACTAGTAAATCCGGGCTCCAGTCGACAGAAATCTTATCAACGTTATGATGATAGACAGGGCTGTCATAGTCAAAATAAATAAAAAAACTAGTAGCGTAATTAATATGGCTGACTATGGCAACTCACTTCAAGGAGGTCAAATGCAGATACAGGATGAGTGACGTGGAAATAAGCGCATAGTTAACAACGAGTCCATTGTGCAGCACCAGTAGTACGCAGTACGATAAATCCTATCAGTTTTCCGTTAGCGAGAAAAACATTGTGTCTCAGTGACAATTTGATTGTACTACTGAAAAATAAAGTAAGGTAACACGTGTTTCTATGAACCGCTGTATCTATTACAGATAAAGAAGTGATTGGATGTAAATTCTACAGTGTTTCGTGCTGCGTTTCGCATTTTTACTTGCACCCAATGTAGATGTTGCAATACGTAACAAATAACTTATGTGAACTGAAATTCGGTGGTATCATCCAGTATGAAGCTCAGTTTTCGTTGTCTGACTGTTATTTCAACACCTGATTAGTTAGGACAATAGATTATATGAGTTTTCTTAATTATATTCTTAATCTGAAGATCACGTTCGTTTATGGTGGAGATACTATTTGTTATTATTTTCGAGAGTTGCATTAGTTTAAAATGTTGCTACATAGCTGAGCAAAATTTGTTGACGCATTCTGGAAACTGGCTCTATCGACGCATCAATTCACCATGCTTGTGCTTGATGCCAAGTTCTGCTGTAAGTTGTCATTTAGCCCTTAACTGGTATAGTGCGGATCATTTAAAAAATCGTTTATATTTTATGATGTAAATCTCGTGGTTATAGTATATTCCTAAATATCTCTCAGCTTCCCAAATCAGGCGGTATAAAGCCCGGTCGGTCATCATGACCCAAAATACATCAATTAGAAATTCTTCCAATCCGTATGTGGCATACAGCAAACCAGTGCTTAAAAGTATTGGTTAAAAACCAAGACTGTTTTTAACCATTAATATATCAAGAAATGTTGATGCAGAAGCCGACTGATTTCTTTCATCACTGGAAGTTCAATAAGAGCTCAGCAGTGCCAAACAGTTTGTTAAGGTTGTATTTGTAATAAAATAAGTCTGAGCCTGAACGAAACAGTATAGTAGTGAGGAAAAAATGAAGCTGAAGAGACAATACATGAAGAGAATGGACACGATTCAGGTTCTCATTTGTCTCCTAGTCAAGATGAAAAGCCAGTTACAGGTAACAATTCTTTTTTTTCTGTTTTGGAAAAGGAAGTAACTTAGGATGGTCACCAGAGCCTCCAGCGTGCAATGTGAAAAGTCCAGCACACTATTTGATCAGGAAATTTCCAGGCTTGCGGAGTGTTGCAAGAAATGTTGACAATGATGCAAATGAAATCAAATTTTGGCCTTGTCTTTTATCTGATAGCATGGTGAATGAACTAATAAAACACACAAATGAAAAATTAATTTTTTGACGGCGAACTATTCAGAAAATAGCAGCAACGTAGTTCATAAGGTAGACATGACTGAATCTCCATTTGCCTACAAAAATGCGTCATGCCATTGGCAGGATACTACGGACTCCAGTTCCTCTCAAAAGACTCGCAAAGTAAAGCCATGAACAGCAAGGAAGAGATGTTTCATCTGTCCTAAATTGAACAGGAAGACCAACCAATAGTATCTGCAAAAGACCCATATGTGAAATGTGCACTTTGCGTGTTTGCAAAATGTGGGTTTCACAAAGTGATTGAGAATCGATACAAAGATAATAGACACAAAGATTACCTTCTCATTTTGCTTCATTGTATTCAGTAATTTTGTGGTAGCAGAAAGTGTTTGAATCATCTAAGCAGTATATAAATTTATCATACACTGTACATCCATTATATTTTACTAATTATCCACCAGTCTTGCAAAATTCTCAAGAAGCCCATACAGACTATTATTCAAAGTTTATGAACAGCAATTAATTTTTGTAATTGCTATGTAGGATAAACTGTTATATGCTTTGCTAATAATTCATATGTGTTGTATACTTGTCAAATGATCACATAAAGTGTGTTTCTTAACATTAATCTGAAATCTAAGACTCTTTTCACAATTTTGAAAAGTTGGTCATTTTGGCCCACGCATAAAAGCTATGGAACAACAATTGCCCATACCAGTCAAGCGTTAGTATTACACTTTTTGTTTGCTATGCACTGTGCAGTGCAGTGTATTATGAAAGGCTGTCATCATGCCATGAATATATAGCCTGTCATCATGCCATGAATATATAATTCCGCAGTGCTTACTTTAAGTGAAGAAATGACTTATTTTAGGTGACGATAGTCTTTGAGTGCTGCAAGTATTGTTTCCAGGAACTTACTGCATCTTCCAGGATGATTATTTCCGTCTCACAAGACTGTAAAGATTGATTTGACGAATATTAAGAAAAATAAAATGTAAATGTTATCGATGGACTGTTTTGTGCACTGAAAAAAAAAGAAAATAAACCATAAAACTTCCTACATAATAGCTTAAGAAATTGAAGCATATTCTTTCTGAAAAATGGAGTACCATCCTAGCGGTCAGTATGAATCGAACCAAAGGAGGATTCAGACTGCTTTGGGTGTTAAACACGCCATATTGTTTGGATGATCATATTACGCTCTCCATCACCCGTGTCTAAGTAATAAAAATTCCTCAGGATTATTCTCGTATCTTCTATCTACTTTATAAAAAATGACACATGACCTATCAGCGTAAAGAGGAGGAATTCTGAGAGGACCTAGGATGATATGTTCCATGACCTTGCAGATTTGCTCCTCAATTTGGTCTTACGGAACATGACGTGTAAATAAAAAAAAAAAATAAAGAAAATGTGAACAGTGACGTCATAAATCTAAGCAAAAAGACAATCAGACATTGTTTTTTATCCTACAAATGAATAGGTATTGGAGGGACATTTGCCTAGGGGCGGCAAGTAATCCATTGTCAGCAGATTGTCCGTAGGAGCACTGTGCGACATTAGTTGACATCGAAGCTGCACGAGTCAGGTTACGGAAGAACAAAGCTCTCGACGTCGCAAATGAGTGCATTTGTGCAGCGCGGGATGTGGTTAGAATCAATGAGAAACCCTTTTCCTTCTTCCTCTTCCTCCTTCAAACGATATGTTTTAACTTGATGGGTTCTCTTTACGTTTAGCCTGAATAAGCTTGACAGAGCACAATGTTCTTTCTGCTTACTTGTCTAGTGAATCGCATTATTTGCGTTCAGATTCAATCAACTCTTATTTTACTGACATGGACTTTCTTGTTAGTGCATATTTTATCTGTTCATTCACAGACCGTACCAGGATGAACAAGGAAGGTAAAGCAAAATGTTGATACAATATCGTGACTGTAAACATAACATTAAGAGTTTTGACACATAAGTGGGACTGGATTTCGGATGAAGACAATTACAGTACTATGTTACACTAGTCGGGCATAACTGTCAATTACATACCAGTCCTAGGTTATGCCCTGCTGATGGCAACCATTTCTCAGAATTATTATTGTCGATACGTTTTCATCGGACGGTTGCCTATGTAATTCCAAAACACTTACTATCAACCATTTACCAGTAAATGCATTAGCACAGAAAAATAATAATTATTACCTAGAATGTCACAATTTGGAAAAATAACCACAGTTTTGAAACCAACTGAAATCAATTCCAGTATTCTGAATGACTCCACAGAAGAAGCTTAGAATATAGTTTCTAATTTCCACCACCAAACGGATGTGAAAATGATAGACATAGATATAAGCAAGCCCGCGACCACGAAAGGAAATGAACAAACAAGTTTGATAGACCACAGTAGAGTAGAGGAAATCAGACGAACAGTTGATACAGGACTCTTAATGGTCTTTCAAGTCGGAAACCACCTCAAACCGACGAGCAAGAATTATATAAGCCACAGTGCACTCGCGTCGCGAGGGGTTTTCTATATTCTGTTGTTATCTTTGAGCAATCTACTATTCCTAGAGAAAAAAATGAGTACGGCCTTTTTTTTAAGAAATTTAATGTAGTCTGATTTCTTACTGCAACACCTTTTCGTTAGAGGCCGCAGTTTTTTAGTTAGTCAAGAAAAGCGTACAAAAGTGATATTAGATGTGTTCTATCTCCGCCGGCCGGAGTGGCCGAGCGGTTAAAGGCGCTACAGTCTGGAACCGCACGACCGCTACGGTCGCAGGTTCGAATCCTGTCTCGGGCATGAATGTGTGTGATGTCCTTAGGTTAGTTAGGTTTAAGTAGTTCTAAGTTCTAGGGGACTTATGACCACAGCAGTTGAGTCCCATAGTGCTCAGAGCCATTTGAACCATTTTTTTGTTCTATCTCCGAAACAGAATGAGTCATATTTCTATCCGTACGAAGTTTTTTGCTTCAAATAAGAGTCCTATCAAATCCCTCAATACTGACCGTTTCGTCTGGGACATCTTGTGTATCAAATATAAAGAAGTACTGGCCCCTCTCTTAGTAACAGTCAATCGCTGTAACAACGAAGCATCCCACTTGATAGGAAAAGAGTGTAGGTCTTTCCGGTGATACGACAAATGAGTAAAAGTGAAGTGTAAGACCTAGCTCTCTGAGGGAAAATTGCTGTATAATTATGGAAAGTATCTTGTGCCCACGTAGGATGAACTTTCCGGAGATCGAACAATTCCTCTGTAGGAAGCGCAAGGATTTCACAAGCGTAGATTGTGTGAAACTCAGTGTGTTCTGTTCGTTCACGAGGACCATACTGGTGTGGACAACGAAACCCGACTGACGTGTTTCTTGGTTTCCGGAAGGCCTTCGATACAGCCGCCTAGAGCAAATGGTATACGCTCACAGAGTAGTTGAACATGTATGATATAGGATTTAAAGCTTCCAGTCAAGTCAGTACGTCGTTCTAGTGCGGGCATCGTTAGGAAGCGAAAGTAACATCCGAAGTACGACAACGAAGTATGATAGATGTAGCAATAAGCAAACGCGCTACCATGATGAGAAATGAACAAGTTCGATAGACCACAGACGTGTAAACGAAATCGAGACGAACAGTTTGATACAGGACACTTATGGTCTTTCGAGTCGGGAAACTACCTCAAACTGACCAACAAAAATAATCTAAGCCACAACGCATGCGCGTCGCGCGAGATTTTCTATATTCTATCGCTGTCTTTGCAGAAACTATGACAGGAGCGTTAGTGTGTGCTATATACGCTCATTAGCAAAAACATCGTGACCACCAGTTTAACAGCGCTTCGACCACATTTGGAACGTAAGACAGCTGCGATATTGCGTGACACCGACAGGCCCTTGGTAGGAACTCTGAGATGTGTGACACCAGGTGTCTTAAGCAAAGGTCACGCAACAGGTGTAACTTACGGGTTGGTGATTTGTGGGCACGGAGCTAGGGCCCGATAACGTCCCGGATGTGTTCTCTCGGATTCAAGTTAGATCAATTTGGTGGCCAAGACATCAACGTGAGTTCGCTGTCATGCTCTTCAAACCACTACCGCACAATCGCGCCCGTGTGACACTCACAGTTATTCTGCCGGTAGACGCCATCACTGTCAAGGAAGGCTGTAAGTATGAAGGCATGCAGGTGGCCCGCAATAATATTCATTTAGTCCACAGCTGTCTAGGTGCCATGGTGCTATTACTACGGGTGCTATAGAAGTCCAAGTGAATATTCCTTCCTCCCGTCGCTCAAGTGTGATATACTCCACAGGTCTGCATCCTTGGCACGGTAAACGTTTGAAGCAGTCTTTCGCCTGAATGGCGATGTATCCGGACACGATTATTGACCTGTTGTAACAAGAAACGTGATTCATTCCACCAGTCTATGCGTTTCCTTTAATCCACGGTCCAATCTTGATGATCCCGTCCCCACTGCGAGGTAATCGTCGATTTCGTTGGGCCAACATGTAGACACGCAGGGTTCATCAGTTGCGGCGCCCCATATTCAACAGTGAGCCCTGATTGGTGTGCTGCGAAACAATTGCGCTTGCAGCACCAATGTGCTCTATCGTCAGATGTGCTCCACATCGCCACCTATCCTGCTTTACAGAGCGGGCAAGCTACCATCCTCCACGTTCTGTGATCAGGCGTGATAGTTCAACTCTTCGTCGCCTACTCGTGGTTTCACCGTCCTCCTACCACTTTCCATACACGCTCACGACAGTATCACGCGACCAGCTGATCGCTATTTTTGAGATGCTCGTGTTCAAGGACCGGGCATAACAGTCTGCCCTTTGTCAATGTTGCTCATGTCAGTGGATTCCACCACTTGCGCCCGTATGGTAGTTAGACTGATCCTTCATTCATGTCTGCTCCGCTCATATACAGTGTGACCCAAAAGTCTGTTAACATTTGAAAATGCACTAATCCACGGAATAATGTAGGCAGAGAGGTAAAAACTGACACAGATGCCTGAAGTGGCGTGGGGCTTTACTGAAGCCCAAAAAGCGCATAAATAAGCCAACAGATGGCGCCAGATAGGAACACGTCAGTGGCACCGCATTAGTATCATACATTGAAGCACCAAAGAAACTGGTATAGGCATGCGTATTCAAATACAGAGGGATGTAAACAGGCAGAATACGGCGCTGCGGTCACCAACGCCTCTACAAGACAACAAGTGTCTGGCACAGTTGTTAGATCGGTTACTGCTGCGACAATGACAGGTTATCAGGATTTAATGAGTTTGAACGTGGTTTTATAGTCAGCGCACGAGTGATGGGACACAGCATCTCCGAGGTGGGGATGAAGTGCGGATTTTCACGAACGACAATCTCAAGAGTATGCCGGGAATATAAAGAATCCGCTAAAACATCAAATCTCCGACATCGCCGCGGCTAGAAAAAGAGCCTGCAAGAACGGGACCAACGACGACTGAAGAGAATCGTTCAACGTGACAGAAGTGCACCATTTCCGCAGATTGGTGCAGATTTCAATGTTGGGCCATCAACAAGTGTCAGCGTACGAACCATTCAACGAAACATCATCGATATGGGCTTTTGGAGCTGAAGGTGTGGGGCTTGTGCAGTTGAAGTGATATGGAACTCCTGATACGTCTACATACTAGTCTGACAGGTGACACGTACGTAAGCATCCTGTCTGATAACCTGCATGCATTCATATCCATTTCCCATACCGACGGACTTGGGCAATTCCAGCAGCACAATGCGACACGCCATACATCCAGAATTGGTCCAGAATGGCTCCAGGGACACTCATCTGAGTTTAAATACTTTCGCTGGCCACCAGACTCCCCAGACATGAACATTATTGAACATATTTGGGCTGCCTTGCAACGTGCTGTTCAGAAGAGATCTCCACCCCCTCGTACTCTTATGGATTTGTCGACAGACCTGCGGGATTCATAGTGTCAATTCCCTCCAGCACTACTTCAGACATTAGTCGAATCCATGCTACGTCGTGTTCCGGCACTTATGCGTGCTCACGGGGGCCCTACACGATATTACACAGGTGTACCATTTTTTTGGCTCGTCAATGAATATAAAATGAGCTGTAGTGAGAGAGACAGATAATCCCTAGCCTGGCTGATAAACACCTGTTGCAAGGTACGACTTTTTCGCAAGATGGCACTCCACCCCGTATTGTTAGACATGTGAAAGATCTCTTGCGCACTTCCTGTTGGTGAAGATCGCGTCCTGACCTACCACGCCCGTCATGCTTGGTCTCCCAGGTCTCCAGACCTCAGGCAAAGTACTTACTTAGTGGTTGTCGGGTTACCTGAAGTCGCAAGTATGCAGTGATCGTCAGACCTGACAATTTCTTACCATGCCTACTGACATGCGGTACAGTGTTGCTTACAACATTGTCCCTCAAATACGGGTATTATTGACGAATGATGGCCGACATATTGAATGTTGAGTGTAAAGAACATCTAAGTCGAAAATCGATTATTGTGCGAATTAGTGCTTTTGTAACATATGAAACATCATCTGTCCAGCATTTTGTGCACTTTTCTTTAGTTTCATTAAAACCCCATGTCATTTCAAACAAGTGTGTCAATTTTTTTATCTCTTTGCCAAGTTTATTCCGTGAAGTATTGAGTTTTCCAATGGTAACGGCCTTTTGGGTCACCCTGTTCTTTCCTTACCGCTCACGTGCACACGACACCGCCGGCCGGTGTGGCCGAGCGGTTCTAGGCGCTTCAGTCTGGAACCGCGTGACCGCTACGGTCGCAGGTTCGAATCCTGCCTCGGGCATGGATGTGTGTGATGTCCTTAGGTTAGTTAGGTTTAAGTAGTTCTAAGTTCTAGGGGACTGATGACCTCAGATGTTAAGTCCCATAGTGCTCAGAGCCATTTGAACCATTTTGAACCACACAACACCACCGGGCGATATTTAGTCTTGAGGTTGGCAGTGGGCATAATGCTTTCTGTTATCAGTGTATGCC
This sequence comes from Schistocerca serialis cubense, assembly GCF_023864345.2. Taxonomy (NCBI): domain Eukaryota; kingdom Metazoa; phylum Arthropoda; class Insecta; order Orthoptera; family Acrididae; genus Schistocerca; species Schistocerca serialis. The sequence goes on from NC_064639.1 coordinate 1,129,656,650, forward strand.
AGACTATAAACCTCTGAGACTATTCACAAACGACTCTACTGTTGTAAGCAAGGAGATCACGCTACTTAAAAAATTTACGAAATGCTGGAAGAGCTTAAGTTTATCAGCGGTTTATACAATGACCCGTAGATGACGCACAAGTACATTAATATAATGTAATCCGTGTAAATAGATGAAAAGGTATGGTATCGATTGACCACGTGATCGGTGAATAGTCACTGGAATGAGGCGCAATTGTCCAGTATCTAGGAGTATCTGCACGGACAGATTAAAGCTGGAACAACCACGTAAATACAGTATACAAGAACTAGACACCAGACTGACTTCTTTTTTCAAAATAATCTCTAAAAGAATTTGTAAGGGGCACTGCCATCTTCCATGTCATCAGATATAAATGTTATTCTCCTTACTTATCGCTTGCTCCTGTAACTTTCGAAGCCTTTTTCTAGGGAACATTATCTTACAGCATTGTGGTAACAATGCCCCAGCGCTAGTAGAGAGGGATCACACGTGCCGTCTTGGTGTGAGAAGTCGAGTCTTGCTGAACTCCCGCAAGGAGCGGTCTCTCGCAGCCACGTTTAGAATCAGCAGTAGGATGAACTGGTACAAACTGGAATTAAGTGTCGAAAGTGTTACGTCGCTCTGTAGAAGAGAGGTATTTTAGTAATTCAGTTACACACATCAAAAAAAGGTTTTGCATCACCTCGGTTCCGAGAGTTCCAGAATCTGTACGGAAAATTGGAATAGAGATCAACATAAGCATCATTTCAGACCTTTTTATTGCTCATGAAAACCATATATTGCTTGTTGTACCACCACACAGGGAGACCTTCAGAGGTGGTGGTCCAGATTGCTGTATACACCGGTACCTCTAATACCCAGTAGCACGTCCTCTTGCATTCATGCATGCCTGTATTCGTCGTGGCATACTGTCCACAATTCATCAAGGCACTGTTGGTCCAGATTGTCCCACACCTCAACGGCGATTCGGCGTAGATCCCTCAGAGTGGCTGGTGGGTCACGTCGCCCATAAACAGCCCTTTTCAATCTACCCCAGGCATGTTCGATAGGGTTCATGTCTGGAGAACATGCTGGCCACTCTAGTATAGCGATGTCGTTATCCTGAAGGAAGTCATTCACAAGACGTGCACGATGGAGGCTCGAATTGTCGTCCATGAAAACGAATGCTTCGTGAATATGCTGCTAATATGGTTGCACTATCGGTCGGAGGATGGCATTCACGTATCGTACAGCCGTTACGGCGCCTTTGATGACCACCAGCGGCGTACGTCGGCCCCACATAATGCCACCCCAAAACAGCAGCGAACCTGCACCTTACTGCACTCTCTGGACAGTGTGTCTAAGGCGTCCAGCCTGACCGGGTTGCCTCCAAACACGTCTCTGACGACTTTCTAGTGCATGGCATTTGCGACAATCATCGGTGAAGAAAACGTGATGCCAGTCCTGAGCGGTCCATTCTGCATGTTGTTGGGCCCATCCGTGCTGCGCTGCATTGTGTCGTGGTTGCAGAGATGGACCTCGTCATGGACGTCGGGAGTGAAGTTGTGCATCATGCAGCCTATTGCGCACAGTTTGAATCGTAACATGACGTCCTGTGGCAGCACGAACAGCATCATTCAACGTGTTGGCGTTGGTGTCAGGGTTCCTCCAAGCTATAATCCGTAGGTAGCGGTCATCCACTGCAGTAGTAGCCCTTGGGCGGTCTGAGAGAGGCATGTCACCGACAGTTCCTGTCTCCCTGTGTCTCCTCCATGTCCGAATAACATCGCTTTGGTTCACTCAGAGACGCCTGGACACTTCCCATGTTGGGAGCCCTTTCTGGCACAACGTAACAATGCGAACGCGATCGAACCGCGGTATTGACCAGCTAGGCATGGTTGAACTATAGACAACACGAGCTGTATACCTCCTTCCTGGTGGAATGACTGGAACTGGTCGTCTGTCGGTCCCCCTCCGTCTAATAGGCGCTGCTCATGCTTGGTTGTTTAAATCTTTGGGCGGGTTTAGTGACATCTCTGAACAGTCAAAGGGACTGTATCTGTGATACAATATCCACAGTCAACGTCTATCTTCAGGAGTTTTGGGAACTGGGATGATGAAAAACGTTTTTTGATCTGTATATTTCGCGGAAAGGCGCACGAGATTAATTGAGAGATTTATAGTTGATTCAGTGTCGTGTAAGTGCATCAGTAATCATTTTCGTGCAGAAACATTATGTTTAATTAAAGTGGAAAAGCAACGTAGCAATGGTTATTTCAGTGTGATTGTGAAACAAACATAACTTTTAAATGTGAATGGATGAGCGTATACATTGTTAGGAAAGTGTGTCATGTGCAAAATTTTTGGGACAATAAATACGTAATTTCACTTGTACTATTATTATTTCAAAGTACCATTTTTCATTCATTAAATGAATAACCGTAAAATTTGAAAAGTATAAAGGACACGTCTATGTACGAGGGACATGGTCAGATTTATTTCGCAACGAAGCGTGTTCTCTACGTAAAGTTCGCATACTTGAGTCCTGAACCGTTGAGCGATTGATAGCTCGCGCCACGTCTCCTGGGACACAATCTTTTGTGTGAAGCGGGCGTGGCACGTTGGCCGCGAGTGTCGTTGAGACCATTTCCAAAGCGAGGCAGTGAGTGAAGCAGGATGGACTGCGCAGGTCTGCGGGCCAACGTGGCGGCTGTATGTTCTACTGCACCTGTGACTTCTATGCTGGTCTGGCTGAGCATCTTCCGGACACAAGGGATGTGCCCTGGAAACGGGAATGGACACATTATTCCTTTGGCCGACCAGGTCTGCAGGCGAGAGGTGGGTCGCCGTCTTCCACATATCTCCTGGTGGCTCCAAGTTCTTCCACTGTTTGTCGTCTCACAGTGGCTTTGTATTCTCAGTGAGCTACTTATATTTCGTAGCTTTGATGCTGAGACCACACGGTATTCGTAAAGACTGATCTCTCTTCCCGCTGTGAGCGCGATAATTGTGTCTGGTTCGCTTCCTGTGAGTGTTTGCGCCCTGTTGCTTCTACGCCGGACTGGATTCAGCCTCCCGTTGTTATTCTTCCCTGTTCCTGTGATGGGCAGGTGATTTGAGGAACATGTCGCTCGTATCAAAACATAATCTTTCCATTTGAAAACTGCCATAGAGTTATGATTTGATAGTGTGTTTCAAATTATTGGGGTTTTGTAAATTTCTTAGATGCTCATTGTCGTTACTCATAGCGTCGTAAACATCTTTTGTGCCTAGTACTTTGTGTACTGAATCGTCAAGTCGCTTTCTTTAATTATTTGGAGGCCAGAAGCTTGTACGCCTCATCGGGCCCAATATTGCTGCAAGTATTTTGGCGGGCTATACTTCCAAGTCAAGCTGGTGTTTACGTAGATGAGGTTCATTAGCCAACCGTTTGCGTGTTCCTTACAGCTTCCTACAGCCCCACGCCACAGTCAAGTACTTACCATTTTCGCCTTGTGGCGTCATTTGAAGCTGAATCTCTGTTGGCCGCTGAACTTCTTTACTATCAGGTGTAAAGTGGAGGTAGTTGCCTTGGCCAGTTACCTTGTTATCTTTTAGCGACTTCTCACAATTGTTTTGTCTACGCTGCCAGGGTGTAATCTGATGGCTTAAGTTTTTACTCGTTTTGCTTAAAATTTACTCCTCTGTTCATCAGGCTGTCAGTGTATGTTTTTGCCTTGTGGCGTGTTCCCACTGGCTGCTTAGAAAAGGAGGAGTGTAGTAAGCAGCGTATCGGGCCTGTCCGAAGTAATTTCGGGTCCGGTCGCCCAGCCCACATTGCCTGACGTGCGGTGGTTTCATATCAAGCAGCTCTAACTGTTTTGTTTCCTTTTAATGAACTCCTTAGTATTTTGTATTTTAGTCAAACGCATTCCAAAAATGTTTGTGGTCTGCTTCTTTTGAAAACTGTTTTCTTAGAACCATCAAAGAGATCACTATGTGCCCTCAGTTGTTGAAATATTTTCTTAATTCTCTTATTGAAATTCGCTGTAAATATTTCGACATCAACAACCTGTGGCACAGAAGATTTGTATATTTTTGGAAAGAGAATAACATTTGTTGTAAATCTAAACTTTCATAGTTCATGTTCCCATGAACAATTTTTGGAGAACTGAAAGCAAGTATTTGAATTAACACAAACCTTTTGTTATCTGATCTAACTGAAATATTTGATAACACTGATCGATCATCAATAATCTTTCTTAGATTTTTGCATGGTTTTGTTTTAATATGTCGAAGTCCTGTTGACCTAATTGATAAACCCATTTTTCCTGAGGAGCGAAAATAAAGCTATCTTTACGCAGTAGTATGCACCTGGTCCGATAACTGCAAACATAAAGAATTAAAGACATTAATAACGAGACGAGGAGCTTTACAAAGTGTGATTAATGCTCGGAAAATGTCGTTTACTAAACCGTCGCTCCACCAAGTGTGGAGCATTTATCGTTGGTTTAGAACACTTGTCAGATTGGATTAGCGGAACACATAGCGAAGTTTTAAAGTAGAACTGCAGGTTTTGCCATGGGTCCGTTAAATCAAGGGAAGAGTGTCACAGAAAAGCTCAACAAATGAGAGATGCTACCAGAAAATCCCCATGCATCGCGGAGTACACAATACAAGAAACACGTCACTTTCTCCATCTAATGACTATCATAGCAAGATTAGAGAAATTCGGGCCTATACAGAGAGATACCGACAACCATTCTTCCCGCGCAGTATCTGTGAAGGTAGCGAAGGGCGGAAAATCGCCACACACTGTGGCTCGCGGAGTGTAGATGTAGCGCTGTGTTCTTTCCGTTTTGTAGTTTTATGATGCTAGAACTGGCAATTGCCAACGGCCATGCGGCAGCGGTAACACCGGTTACCGTCAGATCACCGAAGTTAAGCGCTGTCGGGCTGGGCCAGCACTTGGATGGGTGAGCATCCAGTCTGCCGAGCGCTATTGGGAAGAGGGGTTCACTCAGCCCTTGTGAGGCAAACTGAGGAGCTACTTGACTGAGAAGTAGCGGCTCCGGTCTCGGAAACTAGTATATGGCCGGGAGAGTGGTGTGCTGACCACATGCCCCTCCATATCGCATCAAGTGACGCCTATGAGCTGAGGGTGACATGGCAGCCAGTCGGTGCCGTTGGGCCTTCATGGCTTGTGCGGGAGGAGAGAGAGAGAGAGGGAGAGAGAGAGAACTGGCAGTTAATGTTACAGAAGAATGCTATTCGAACTCTCCTAATGACGTAGGAGATGATCAAACAATCCTCGCTGTTGCCAGGACGTGTATAAGGCATAGCAAATGTTTTACCTAATGTAGGGCACAGTTAGACTTATTTCATTCAGAGTTTTTTCGCTCTGTTTAGAAAAGTTTGGTAGTAGCATGTAACATGTCATATACAGAGGGTGGACATAAAAACGTAAGCACCAAAAACACGCCACTTTAACTCAGGCCGGCCAGAAATTCTGCACGCGTGCGGTGCTCCTGCACATGTGCAACTTCCGGGTCACAGCGTGCACGCCGCAGCCGTCAGCGTTCATGTAGTGGATGTAGTGCATGTTTCCACGCACAGATGTCGCTTTATCCGCTTGCTGGGATACTCTGTACCGGCGCATTCTAGTGCTCTTTCCACAGCTTGCAAGCCAACCATAGGAAGGTATTTCGCGTATTAAACATTACTGTCACAGTCTGCTCATTGAGACGTCTACTTTTATGTTAACAGTTTAACCCAGTAAGACAAACAATACAGTTAACACTCGTGGGTTTTTATTAAGGCAGCTTGACTGACGGCACGTAGATACGCGTAATGTTTTTGATCTAGTATTTAAGAAAGAGAGCATTTAGCGACTTGCAACGAACCTCATTCATGATTTCAAACAACATTAAACTAATGCAAGATTTCCTATAACCAATTCTCGGTGCCCTCATTTGCACCCACATAATTTCTGTCTACTGACCTCTGCTAACCGCAGACCTCTCGATGATCACCTGTTATTTCAATACCATTATTGCTACATCTTTCATCATTTCCGTCTGAAATCTCCATAGTAACCGACAATTAGATGAATGTTATGTTTTATCGACTTCAGCTGAGCGTAGCCCTCCTCACACTAATAAAAACTCCTAAATGTAAATATACATTGGAACAAACGGTTTAATGACCAATTTTCCTGATAATAATGTAACATGGAGCAGAATGAGGCAATAATGCACAATTAGTAAACAACAATTTTTAATTATGAAAGGAATAAATCCAAACACGTTTATCACTCGTCATGAGAAATGATATAATTAAAATCGGCCGCAAAAGCACGGTTCATTGACAAACGCAAGCAGTTGCGAAGATTTTCGTCACTTATGCTTGATCGAAACCTTGATTTATTCATTTTCATCACCGAGAAAAATCTTTCACAAACAAGCTCTTGCGTGTACCACATAAACAGGGAAGTGGAGCCGCCGCCGTTCATTTAGGACACATGTCTAATAACAGATGTGGCTGTCGCACACGTGCGCACAAGTGCAGCACTTCCGCACGTCTGCACACTGTGCAGCGTTTGGCCGGCCCTGCTTTAACTTGTCTAATAAGCTATAGGAAAACGGTTGGCATTGAAGCAGCTTCCAGTCGTCTCGGAACGGATAAAAACAGGTTCTGTGTGGTTTTCGAGGGAATCTTAAACCATTCTTCTTACAAAATAGTGAAAAGTTCAGGAATAACGATGGTGGAGGTGGATAGCGATCACTCACCCTTCTCCCCAAAGTAGACCACAAAGGCTCAATGATATTGTGATCTGGTGAGTGTGATGGCAACGGTTGATGTGACAACTCATCCTCGTGCCCACAAAACCAGTCCTGGCCGATGCGAGCGATGTGAGTGAGGGCCCTGTCGTCTTGGGACACGGTATCACCACTGGGGAACAAACATCGTACCATGGAATGGACCTGGTTGGCCAAAATAGTGACATAATGCTTAGCAGTAATGCGACCCTGCAGAGTAGCCACGGGGCCCGTGGGATGCCACGATACGGCTGCCCAAATCGTCACCGAACCCCCGCTCTGTCTAGTCGAGAGTGGAATCGCCCCCTCTGTTCCTCTCTTTGGGGCGTGGCAACATTGTGAAACAAGACTCATCCGACAAAATGACTTTCTTTCCTTACTCTACATTGTAAGTTTTCGACTTCAGTGCCACATTTTCCTGTCACGGGCATTCACATCACTGACGAGTGGCTTTGAAATTCCAGTTGGCCCTGCGATTCCCTGCTTGTGGAGCTCCCTTCCTGTTGTTTTGGTGCCGAAAGGGTTCGTGAGTGTGACGTTCAGTTCTGCAGTGACCTTTGCAGCTAATGTCCCGCTGTTTCTCGTCACAATCATCTTCAACGAATATCTTCATGATCACACAACACATGCTTGCATCCGCTTTATGACTCACGAATGATATTTCTCCGCTTTCCCTTTATGTGGTATAAATATTCGACACGGTGCCTCTTGAAACACCAATCACTTCTGCTCCCTTGGTTACGGAAGCGCCCTCCATACGAGTACCAACAACCTGCCCTCGTTCGAATTCACTCAGCCCCTGCATAATGCACTCGTGACTCCACACGGCACTGTGCTGACGATCACGGCTGATATTTGCCGCTCGCGGTAAAATATAGCAGCACAACCTGCAGACTTGGCTAACACCTGAATTTATGTTCAAGTGTGGTTTTTCTCGCGGTGTTTCCATATTTTTCTCGAACATTCAACTCCTTTCGAACAGGCCTTGGAAGAGCCAACGGTACAGACCGGCCGCCGTGTCATCCTCAGCCCACAGGCGTCACTGGATGCGGATATGGAGGGGCTTGTGGTCAGCACACCGCTCTCCCAGCCGTATGTCAGTTTCCGAGACTGGAGCCACTACTTTTCAATCAAGTAGCTCCTCAGTTTGCCTCACAAGGGCTGAGTGCACCCCGCTTGCCAACAGCGCACGAAAGACCGGATGGACACCCATCCAAGTGCTGGCCCAGCCCGACAGCGCTTAACTTCGGTGATCTGACGGGAACCGGTGTTACCACTGCGACAAGGCCGTTGACTCTCCAAGCTTCAACTTACACCGAATTACTTGAGAAGCTTTTGCTTATCCCCGAAGTTATTATCGTGAAGACGTCTTCAATCCTTTTTACCTGGCCTTCTATTTGGAGTATTCATAGTTCGCAAGGACAACACTTGATAGTTTTTTTGTTCACTGTAGGGATCGCACATTTCTGTGCCCGGTTAACCTTACTGACGCCACTACGCCTCTATGGGAATTTAGTACGCGAAGTAGCTGCGTATTGTGTGAACTCTTTACTGTGTCGTCATTTTTTCGTTTTCCGCATTCCTTAGTTGGTGCAAAACTCATGGAAGTGTGTTCTGTCCATGCAGTTAAATGAAAGTCTGTTTGCTTTTTGCCATACGCGTTTCGCTACTTTTATTTGTGAAGCATCTTCAGTGATGGTTTGCAGTGTTATTAGTCCATATCGGCCCATATAACAAAATGAAAAGTGCAAGTGAAGAGCGGGCCGGAGTGGCCGAGCGGTTCTAGGCGCTCCAGTGTGGAACCTCGCGACCGCTACGGTCGCAAGTTCGAATCCTGCCTCGGGCAGCGGTGTGTGTGATGTCCTTAGGTTAGTTAGGTTTAAGTAGTTCTAAGTTCTAGGGGACTGATGACCTCAGAAGTTAAGTCCCATAGTGCTCAGAGCCATTTGAACCTTTTTTTTTTTTTTTTTCAAGTGAAGAGCTATAATAAATGTGGGCGAAGAAACGCCCGAAATCGGCCTGCTGGAGCATGAGGACCGAATGAACACATCTCCAGGACCACACATACGTACTAATATGGACAAGAAACACTGGAAATTGCCACTGAAGGTGCTTCAGAAATAAAAGAAGCGAAACACGTATCTCAAAAAACAAACTGCCTTTCATTTAGCTGCATAGACAGAAAACACCTATACGAATCTTAATTGCGTGTTTCCGTGTTTACCTGGTTGCGTAGGAACTGAACAACTTGCTGAAATATCAAATCAACGTTCATTTGTTTTTGTGCGGAGATTCAGTCTTAGTTTGCCTGTGTCAAAAGCTAGTGCTCCGGCCATATGCGTTCGAAAGCTTGCCAGTTATTTCCCCTAAACTCTTAGGGTACCTAATTCTCCCATAGTAACTGACTCGTTCCATTAGCTTCCCATGTATTTCTAGTAGCTGATACCTTGATTTCCCTTGATGGGCACTCATTTCGGTTTTTTCAAAGCAGGCTCTGAACGACGACGCTCGGGAACGAACACACTGCATATTTGGCGAGCCGCTCCGTAATAGGACAGAGAGCACTTGTTGGCTTGCGCCGCGTCATCTCCCAGACAGTGCCCCACCGGTTTCCGCAAGGCACTCGCACAGACGTTTCCACAGCTACAGGTGCTCATTAACAAGTCAATAAGAGCGTTAAGAAGTAAGGAAGTACGCACGGATGCTCTTCGCTTCAGCTGCCGACATAAAAGTCGAGTTGGAAGCGGTGGAAAATACTATTTCTTTTTTGTTTTTTAAGTCCTCCATTAGGGCACACTGTCTGCAGGTGATTCTGTTTTTATGTAATAGAAATACAAATAATAAGATGGCATTATAATGCTAGATATTTCATAAATGTCGATAGCTTGATAATTGCAATGTATGACATTGTGTATATATTTTGATGTTTGTTGGCACAGTTTTTGTAAACACGCAGACGCTGTTACGGTGAGACTCGTTGTCCTGAAGTAGTCGTGTTGGTGCCCTTTTGGTGGAGATGGTGGTTCTGTAGCAGGCTGATACTGATGCTTGTATTGGTCAAAGAGAGACAACAGCAGGAGTAATGGTAGCCCAAATTGAATAAGGTGACATTTATAATGGATGATGTTAATCGCGCAGTTCAGTAACCAAGCAGTCGATCACAGCTCTACTGCACGATTACCAGCGCTCGTGAGTTGGAGCTTTGATGTTTACATGTACTGCCATGTACAGGGTTCACTTGTTCTACGCCATGGTTATGTACAGCAGTGGCTTTCAATGTTTCTTTCTCAATAGATTCACAAATAACCTCTGTGAGGTTTGAGAATGAGAAGTTAACTTTAGAAGCTAGTAACGTCTTAAATACAGGTAAATGTATAAAGGCGACAATGTGGAAACATTCGATAAGAAATTTATCAATTTAATTAGTAGCTTTTCACGGTCTATGGATCATCATAATACGGAAATAAAATCTTCTATACATGCAATAAGTACATGGTGGAATTTCTTCCCATTACACGAGGTGTTGCATGATCTCTACGATTCTCGTCACTTACACCGTATGCAAAGGTGCCGTTTGTGGTCAGTACAAGAGTGCAACCTGCAGGTTTGCCTAGCATCTGCATTTATGCTCAAGCAACTTTTTCTGGTAGTGTTTCTATATTTTTGTCCAACCCCTTTAGTAAGGGCTTGGTGAATAGTTTGTGAAAAAGTTCTGAGAAACCTTGAGCAAAAAGGCTTACAGGTGGCGGGAAGAGAGTTACTGGTACGTGTCATACGACAGAAGCGGCTACTCCGACAAACGAGACTTCAAGTGATGTGATGGCGATCGGAAGGCACTGTTAAAGTCTGCAGTGACGTCTAGCGACAGCAATAGGGAAAAATTACCAGAAAACTCAAATTAACCCTGCTTATTCCTGTGTAGGTAGATACAACCATACACAGACATCTTAAAGGCAAGAGTTCTTGAGAGTAATTAAATTTCCAATTCTATGGAAAACTTCTAGAGTGTTTACAATGATGCCTAACTTGTGTTTGGTCGTTCCAAGGTGGTTCCCAAACGACGATCTACAATTATCACTGCTGTTACCACGTTCTCTAAAACGAATGTTAAAAACTACTACCAATTTGTCCTAAATAAAAGTTTTCAATCAGTAAACAATGAGCTTGATTATTTAGAACAGATATTCGAGGTTTGCTTAGTGTGTACTAGCGGCAAATCAGAACCAACGAAGTGGTTGGACTTGGTTGCAGTTCGGACTGGCAGCGGTACCATCAAAGCACTGGAGGTTCGAGTCGTCCCTCGAGAATGGGTGTGTGTGTTTGTCCTTAGGATAATTTAGGTTAAGTGGTGTGTAAGCTTAGGGACTGATGACATTAGCAGTCAAGACCCTTAACATTTCACACACACATTTTCAAAGCACTGGCGGTGAGATGGGCTTGGGACCCACATACTAGTGTGGACACCGGGTCAAATGTTTGTTGGTTCAGTAGCGGTTTGCTGTGTTAGTTGAATGGGAATGTATTAATAGTGTCTAAAAATATTGGAGTACTGAGTGGAATTTGGAGCCAGCATTAAAGCTGATAGTTTAATATTTAACTGTAATGTTTATGGGATCCTAAGAACTGCAGTTGTAAAGATAAGGCGCTTGGAGGGAAATAAGTGAACAGTTAGAAAATAACGTGCACGATGTGAAAAAGAATATGGAAACTTTATGGATATCTTTCTACTGTCAGTTCAGATTTCCTAAAAGAGTTGCCATCTTTGGGAATTTTAGCAGCTACACAGTTCAATAACAATACGAAACATGTAGTTTTAATCCGCAAAAAAATTGAAATAGCCCATATTCCAATTCAGCTTAAGGCCAGACATTAATTTGTCCCACCATATGGCTCCCTATTTTTTAAAAGAGAGGCCGTCCACCAGCGTTGTTTCTTCTCTGTCTTCTTTTTCTAATGATCAACTCCTTGCAATAAAATAAATGCTGTACATACGAAGACTGCTAAATCCTATCTTCCCTCATAATATCGGCTGGTGAAACAGTTATTAAAATACTACTTTATGACAATAATTAAATGGGAGCAGCCTCGACGAGTTATCAGAGCCAATTGCGATTCCACAAGGTCCAGGCCCTTGGACCCGAGCCTTTTGTTTGGTGAGGATGATGTGCCAATCGCCTGTGCATTGGCGACCAACGTTCGGCCGAATCCACCGGCTGTCGTCCGTTTGCCTTCGTCGGGCTAGTGTGTACGCGCCTTTATCCGATTTCCCAATTATGGGTCTAGTTGGTCATTCAAACATTCCAATATCGGCTCTGGAAACATGGGCTTGGTTGCCGAATTTCGGCTGCTACTATCGACTCTGACCACAATCTACTGGTTATGAACTGTAGATTAAAACTGAAGAAACTGCAAAAGGTGGGAATCTAAGGAGATGGGACCTGGATAAACTGACTAAACCAGAGTTTGTACAGAGTTTCAGGGAGAGCATAAGGGAACAATTGACAGGAATGGGGGAAAGAAATACAGTAGAAGAAGAATGGGTAGCTCTGAGGGATGAAGTAGTGAAGGCAGCAGAGGATCAAGTAGGTAAAAAGACGAGGGCTAGTAGAAATCCTTGGGTAACGGAAGAAACATTGAATTTAATTGATGAAAGGAGAAAATATAAAAATGCAGTAAATGAAGCAGGCAAAAAGGAATAGAAACGTCTCAAAAATGAGATCGACAGGAAGTGCAAAATGGCTAAGCAGCGATGGCTAGAGGACAAATGTAAGGATAGGCTTATCTCACTAGGGGTAAGATAGATACTGCCTATAAGAAAATTAAAGAGACCTTTGGAGAAAAGAGATCCAACTTGTATGAAAATCAAGAGCTCAGATGGAAACCCAGTTCTAAGCAAAGAAGGGAAAGCAGAAAGGTGGAAGGAGTATATAGAGGGTCTATACAGGGGCGATGTTCTTGAGGACAATATTGTGGAAATGGAAGAGGAGGTAGATGAAGATGAAATGTGAGCTACGATACTGCTTGAAGAGTTTGACATAGCACTGAAAGACCTAAGTCGAAACAAGGCGCCGGGAGTAGACAACATTCCATTAGAACTACTGACGGCCTTGGGAGAGCCAGTCCTGACAAAACTCTACCATCTGGTGAGCAAGATGTATGAGACAGGCGAAATACTCTCAGACTTCTAGAATAATATAATAATTCCAATCATAAGAAACCAGGTGTTGACAGATGTGAAAATTACCGAACTATCAGTTTAATAAGTCAGAGCTGCAAAATACTAAAGCGAATTCTTTACATACCAATGGAAAAAGTGGTAGAAGCCGACCTCGGGGAAGATCAGTTTGGATTTCGTAGAAATGTTGGAACACGTGAGGCAATAGTGACCTTACGACTTATCTTAGAAGAAAGATTAAGGAAAGGCAAACACACGTTTATAGTACTTGTAGACTTAGAAAAAGCTTTTGACAATGTTGACTGGAATACTCTCTTTGAGATTCTGAAGGTGGCAGGCGTAAAATACAGAGAGCGAAAGGCTATTTACAATCTGTACAGAAAACAGATGGCAGTTATAAGAGTCGAGGGGCATGAAAGGGAAGCAGTGGTTGGGAAGGGAGTGAGACAGGGTTGTAGCCTCTCACGATGTTATTCAATCTGTATATTGAGCAGGCATTAAAGGAAACAAAAGAAAAATTCGTAGTAGGTATTAAAATCCATGGAGAAGAAATAAAAACTTTGAGATTCGCCGATGACATTGTAATTCTGTCAGAGACAGAAAAGGACTTGGAAGAGCAGTTGAACGGAATGGACAGTGTCTTGAAAGGAGGATATAAGATGAACATCAACAAAAGGAAAACGAGTGTAATGGAATGTAGTCGAATTAAGTCGGGTGATGCTGAGGGAATTAGATTAGGAAATGAGACACTTAAAGTAGTAAAGGAGTTTTGCTATTTGGGGAGCAAATTAACTGATGATGGTCGAAGTAGAGAGGATATCAAATGTAGACTGGGAATGCCAAGGAAAGCGTTTCTGAAGAAGAGAAATTTATTAACATCGAGTATAGATTTAAGTGTCAGGAAGTCGTTTCTGAAAGTATTTGTATGGAGTGTATCCATGTATGGAAGTGAAACGTGGACGATAAATAGTTTGGACAAGAAGAGAATAGAAGCTTTCGAAATGTGGTGCTACAGAAGAATGCTGAAGATTAGATGGGTAGATCACATAACTAATGAGGAGGTGTTGAATAGGATTGGGGAGAAGAGAAGTTTGTGGCACAACTTGAGTAGAAGAAGGGATCGGTTGGTAGGACATGTTCTGAGGCATCAAGGAATCACCAATTTAGTATTGGAGGGAAGCGTGGAGGGTAAATATCATAGAGGGAGACCAAGAGATGAATACACTAAACAGGTTAAGAAGGATGTAGGCTGCAGTAGGTACTGGGAGATGAAGCAGCTTGCACATGGTAGAGTAGCATGGAGAGCTGCATCAAACCAGTCTCTGGACTGAAGACCACAATAACAACAACTATGGACTTTCGCTACATGTAAACACTCTGCCGCATTTGAGTCATGACTGACTCGCCGGGTTTCGATTTGCATTACTTTCTTTTTTTTTTTAAATTGTGAAGCTGAAATGAACTTCCGTGGACTGAAGAAAAAGGAGGAACGTAGAAAGAAGACGGACAGCACGACTGTCAACACCACCTGTGCCTGAGAAAGCGGTAGGAGACGGTGTCTGCACGCTAAAAAGAGCGCTCGTGATGGCACGCCTGACGGTCTGCGAGCCGATATCCCTGAGGAGAAAACCCGCAGGCTGAAGACATCAGCACAGGTGCAGGTGGCAGGGGCGCCTGCGGTCCGACCGCCGACCGCACTGGCGTCTCACCGAGCCGTCATACGCTACTGCAGCGCCTGTGTTGTCCGTAAGTACGGTCAAATGTTGCTTGGCACATGCATGCATCTCCGTAGGAACACTGCGTCGAACTTAAAGAACACCACAGCTTCACAATATCGGGTTTATCCGCCGGCGCCGGGCAAGCGACGTTCATTTAATATATCTCCTCTCTATGGGAATCTACACTACTGGCCATTAAAATTGCTACAGCACGAAGATGACGTGCTACAGACGCGAAATTTAACCGACAGGAAGAAGATGCTGTGATATGCAAATGATTAGCTTTTCAGATCATTCACACAAGGTTGGCGCCGGTGGCGACATCTACAACGTGCTGACATGAGGAAAACTTCCAACCGATTCCTCATACACAAACAGCAGTTGACCGGCGTTGTCTGGTGAAACGTTGTTGTGACGCCTGGTGTAAGAAGGATAAATGCTTACCACCACGTTTTCGACTTTGATAAAGGTCGGATTGTAGCCTATCGCGGTTGCGGTTTATCGTATCGCGTCACTGCTGCTAGCGTTGGTCGATATCCAATGACTGTTAGCAGAATATGGAATTTGTGAGTTCAGGAAGGTAATACGGAACGCCGTGCTGGGTCCCAACGGCCTCTTATCACTAGCAGTCGAGATGACAGGCACCTTATCCGCATGGCTGCAACGGATCATGCAGCCACGTCTCGATCCCTGAGTTAACAGATGGGGACGTTTGCAAGACAGCAACCATCTGCACGAACAGTTCGACGACGTTTACAGCAGCATGGACTGTCAGCTCGGAGACCGTGGCTGCGGTTACCCTTGACGCTGCATCACAGACTGGAGAGCCTGCGATGGTGTACTCAACGATGAACCTGGTTGCACGAATGACAAAACGTCATTTTTTCAATCCAGGTTCCGTTTACAGCATCATGGTGGTCGCATCCGTGTTTGGCGACATCGCGGTGAACGCTCATTGGAAGCGTGTATTCGTCATCGCCATACTATCGTATCGCCCGGCGTGATGGTATGGGGTGCCTTTGGTTACACGTCTCTGTCACCTCTTGTTCGCGTTGACGGCACTTTGAACAGTGGACGTTGCATTTCAGATGTGTTACGACTCGTTGCTCTACCCTTCATTCGATACCTGCGAAACGCTACATTTCAGCAGGATAATGCACGACCGCATGTTGCAGGTCCTGTACGGGCCTTTGTGGATACAGAAAATGTTCGACTGCTGCCCTGGCCAGCACGTTCTCCAGATCTCTCACCAATTGAAAAAGTCTGGTCAATGGTGGCCGAACAACTGACTCGTCACAATACACCAGTCACTACTCTTGATGAACTGTGGTATCGTGTCGAAGCTGCATGGGCAGCTGTACCTGTACACGCCATCCAAGCTCTGTTTGACTCAATGCCCAGGCGTATCAAGGCCGTTTTTACGGCCAGAGGTGGTTGTTCCGGGTACTGATTTCTCAGGATCTACGCACCCAAATTGCGTGAAAATGCAATCACATGTCAGTTCTAGTATAATATATCTGTCCAATGAATACCAGTTTATCATCTGCATTTCTTTTTGGTGTCAGTCACATTTTCAATGGCCAGTAGTGTACATAATGTGTGTGCGCGTGCAGGTTGTAGACACATTGTTGGCGACATATGGAAGTTTGGATCTGGCCTTGAAGCGTGCTCGAATAGACTAAAGGTAAGGCGAACGCTTGCGTTAAGCGGGATGTCTGGGTTCGAGTCTCGGGCCGCCATAAATTTTCACTGTCGTCATTCCATTATACAGCTGAAGGCTGTCCGTATTCGCAACTGTGCGTAATTTCACGAGTCGCCATACAGTGGCTGCTGCGCCTGGTGGCGCACAAGCAATCACTGGCAGCACTCATCTCGACTCTCACTGTGGCCCTCGAACGGATCACACACTTTGCAGAGGTGCTTCAGGTGCTCAAGCCACCACCTCAACTGTCACTGCCACTGCTCCCTCCAACGTCAGCCCCGAAGAGCAATGAAGACGGCACAGTACCTTGCTGGCGTCGCTGCCAAAGAGCAGACACAAAACTACATCATGACAGATACAACTGTGAAGAAAACCACAACAACCAAGGAAGACTTAAGAGGAACAGCAAACCTGCTTAACCTCTGCCACAAGCAGGGAAGAGCGGAGGTTCCGACGAAGATGCGGGAATACTGTGGTTTTTCACTGATGTAAACTATGTTCCAACATGTCAAAACTTTATGTTGTTGGGTATGTCCCTGTTGTGTACATAGTTCTGCATAGTCAGCGTGTACACAACTTTCCCACTAGAGCGCGCCCTGCTAAGCACAACAATGCAGGCGCAGCGCTCGTCCGTCTCTGCACTACGAGATGGCGCTGCCTTAGAGATGGACCAAATTCTGCTTCCGCCGATCCACGTATTAATATGTAATGCAGCCAATGAGATTGCTGCTAACGTAGAACCTTTTCTCCTCGTGGATCACACTTGCGCAGTGATACCTGAACGCGCGAGGTATTATAACGAGTGTACAGACCTCCGATTAGTCAGTCTGCATTTGTCTGTACCAGTCTATAGTCAAGTTTCAGTCTGCGCCTAATAAGATTACCATATTCCTGTACATAGCCATGAAGATAAATGAACAGAAATTTTTTCAAGTATCAGAGATATGTGAGAATAAGATTAACGTACCAAGACCAAAGGAACTTCAGATTGTCAATTGTAAACAGCATCCAGAATCAAGTTACGCAATGTCTATGCTTTTTATTATTTTAATAAATGTGTGTGAAAATTAATCAAGTTCTGTTTAAAGTTGGTCACCGTCAATCTGCTACTCTAAGTGTGCAAGTGGCATTTCTATCGTCTGACCTAATGGCAGAAGATAAACACGCCACGATAAGACCACGAGACGTATTGCTGACACTCGCCTGCTCCGTTGGAGCGACAAGTCAAATAATCTGATGGTGTGTGTACTGAAGGTCTTACAGTACGCACACCACAGTCCCAATATCCTTCCGTTTGAATATCTGTTGATTCTTTTTTTTTTACGTTACTGTATTTTATTTGAAGACTGATTGTTTTCAGAATGCTTGACAGGGAGCACGTGTACCCACCTCCGTGGTGGAGGTAGCTAGCGCACGGTTGTGCAGTGGCGCTCGACCTGGGGATAACCCGGTTCGAATATGGTGATGGAAAAAATTTTCACTGCTTGTATTTGTCCGGCAAGAGGGCGAGAGATGGTGACGTTAAGTTCCTGATCACTAGAATTTGCGCCGTTGTCCTCGTTTGAACCCCAAACCTCTCTGCCGTGTCTGACGAAGTGAGGTCCTGTGACACTGTTTATAAGGTACCTCGACCAAATAACGCCACGTACACCTTTAAAGCCACCCAAGTAATGTGTAATCGTATCAGGCAGCGCTAGTGTGTTGTATGGGACTGTATTGTGATGCCACCTAGCGCCAGAAAAACGTATTACAAGTTCCCCATCACCCTTCATCTGAGCTGAATAGCTGCTGTTATATCAAGGTAATCATTGTTGGTTGTTTTTGCCACTGTATTAACGAATAACTACATAAAACCAAATTTTTGTGATCCCTCAAAGGTCGCCTTTAAGGTTACATACCTTTAGTCATAATAATTCTTTGTAATACTAGAGACCCCCCATGAACCATGGACCTTGCCATTGCTGGGGAGGCTTGCGTGCCTCAGAAATACAGATGGCCGTACCGTATGTGCAACCACAACTGAGGGATATCTGTTGAGAGGCCAGACAAACGTGTGGTTACTGAAGAGGGGCAGCAGCCTTTCCAGTAGTTGCAGGGGCAACAGTCTGGATGATTGACTGATCTGGATCTGGCCTTGTAACACTAACCAAAACAGCCTTGCTGTGCTGGTACAGCGAACAGCTGAAAGCATGGGGAAACTACAGCCGTAATTTTTCCCGAGGGCATGCAGCTTTACTGTATGGTTAAATGATGATTTCGTCCTCTTTGGTAAAATATTCCGGAGGTAAAATAGTCGTCCATTTCGATCTCTGGGCGGGGACTACTCAAGAGGACATCGTATCAGGAGAAAGAAATTGGGCGTTCTACAGATCGGAGCGTGGAATGTCAGATCCCTTAATCGGGCAGGTAGGTTAGAAAATTTAAAAAGGGAAATGGATAGATTGTGCATGGGAGCTTAATTATATATATATGAAATGCAAATACTTTTTCTTTTTTTTTTTTTTTTTTTTTTTTTTTTTTTTTTTTTTTTTTTTTTTTTTTTTTTTTTTTTTTTTTTAGTAGCTGTAAATCCGATTACGAAGTCTCGTAAACGGTTGACCCTGACTAGTTTTAGTACGCAATCTGACTGCATAGAATAACAACAAAGAATGAAAGAAAATTTCCGTTAACACAATTAATTAATTAAGTCCCCAGCAACTATAAAACGTACGAAACCAAAGCACAAGTGTAACTGTTCTGTGTGTGGAAGTGTGATTCAACGTACACATCTGGCACGGTTCTTCCTCAATAAGACAAGAAATTTTAAATACCATTTATACTGAAGTAATTAAAAAAAATAGAAATACTATAATTGCGTAAGGAAACCAGAATTACACTCTAATACAAGAACACAAGCCAGATGCTTTGTTGACTGAACCTGTAATGACGCATTATTTAAGACATTGAAATAATGAAAAAAAGGGATTTTTTTTTACCTTCATATATATTGACGAAAAGCACTCTGATCATTACAATATCTCCATTTGAACAACATCTGCTGTCTAGCCCATCAAACAACTGCATAAAACATGGCTTCAAATAGTGCAGCTATCAATATCCTCTCAGCAAGATCTGCACAACCACTCACTACGACGACATCTCAACAACGACTTGACTCCTACTACTTCTCAACAAGCACTGACTACTGCCACATCTCGACAAGCACTCTCCACCACGACTTCTCGACAAGAACTGCCAGTGGAGGCGGCTGAATAATACTCTTTGGCGCAATCTCTGGCGCTGTGGCTCAGTGTAGCCACCTTTCAATTGAAGTTAGATATAGTGGGAATCAGTGAAGTTCGGTGGCAGGAGGAACAAGACTTTTGGCCAGGTGAATACAGGGTTATAAACACAAAATCAAATAGGGGTAATGCTGGAGTAGGTTTAATAATGAATTAAAAAATAGGAGTGCGGGTAAGCTACTACAAACAGGATAGTGAACGCATTATTGTGGCCAAGATAGACACGAAGCCCACGCCTACTACAGTCCTACAAGTTTATATGCCAACTAATTCTGCAGATGATGAAGAAATTGATGAAATATATGATGAGATAAAATAAATTATTCAGGTAGTGAAGGGAGACGAAAATTTAATAGTCATGGGTGACTGGAATTCGAGAGAAGGAAAAGGGAGAGAAGGAAACATAGTAGGTGAATATGGATTGAGGGTAAGAAATGAAAGAGGAAGCCTTCTGGTAGAATTTTTCACAGAGCTTAACTTAATCATAGTTAACACTTGGTTCAAGAATCATAAAAGAAGGTTGCATACATGGAAGAATTCTGGAGATACTAGTAGGTATTATATAATGGTAAGACAGAGATTCAGGAACCAGGTTTTAAATTGTAAGACATTTCCAGGGGCAGATGTGGACTCAGACCACATTATATTGGTTATGAACTGTTGATTAAAACTGAAGAAACTGCAAAAAGGTGGGAATTTAAGGAGATGGGACCTGGATAAACTGGCTAAACCAGAGGCTGTACAGAGTTTCAGGGAGAGCATAAGGGAACAATTGACAGAAATGGGGGAAAGAAATACAGTAGAAGAAGAATGGGTAGCTTTGAGAGATGAAGTAGTGAAGGCAGCAGAGGATCAAGTAGGTAAAAAGTCAAGGGCTAGTAGAAATCCTTGGGTAACAGAAGAAATATTGAATTTAATTGATGAAAGGAGAAAATACAAAAATGCAGTAAATGAAGCAGGCAAGAAGGAATACAAACGTCTCAAAAATGAGATCGACAGGAAGTCCAAAATGGCTAAGCAGCGATGGATAGAGGAAAAATGTAAGGATGAAGAGGCATATCTCACTAGGGGTAAGATAGATACTGCCTACAGGAAAATTAAAGAGACCTTTGGAGAAAAGAGAACCACTTGTATGAATATCAAGAGCTCAGATGGAAACCCAGTTCTAAGCAAAGAAGGGATAGCAGAAAGGTGGAAGGAGTATATAGTGGGTCTATACAAGGGCGATGTACTTGAGGACAATATTATGGAAATGGAAGAGGATGTAGATGAAGATGAAATGGAACATATGATACTGCGCGAAGAGTTTGACAGAGCACTGAAAGAACTGAGTCGAAACAAGGCCCCGGGAGGAGACGACATTCCATTAGAACTACAGACAGCCTTGGGAGAGCCAGTCCTGACAAAACTCTACCATCCAGTGAGAAAAATGTATGAGACAGGCGAAATAGCCTCAGACTTCAAGAAGAATATAATAATTCCAATCCCAAAGAAAGCAGGTGTTGACAGATGTGAAAATTACCGAGCTATCAGTTTAATAAGTCACAGCTGCAAAATACAAACGCGAATTCTTTACAGAGGAATAGAAAAACTGATAGAAGCCAACCTCGGGGAGGATCAGTATGGATTCCGTAGAAATGTTGGAACACGTGAGGCAATAGTGACCTTACGACTTATCTTAGAAGAAAGATTAAGGAAAGGCAAACCTACGTTTCTAGCATTTGTAGACTTAGAGAAAGCTTTCGACAATGTTGACTGGAATACTCTCTTTCAAATTCTGAAGGTGGCAGGGGTAAAACACAGGGAGCGAAAGGCTATTTACATTTTGTACAGAAAACAGATGGCAGTTATAACAGCCGAGGGACATGAAAGGGAAGCGGTGGTTGGGAAGGGAGTGAGACAGGGTTGTAGCCTCTCCCCGATGTTATTCAATCTGTATATTGAGCGAGCGGTAAAGGAAACAAAAGAAAAATTCGTAGTAGGTAGTAATATACATGGAGAAGAAATAAAAACTTTAAGGTGCGCTGATGACATTGTAATTCTGTCAGAGACAGCAAAGGACTTGGAAGAGCAGTTGAACGTAGTGGACAGTGTCTCGAAAGGAGGATATAAGATGAACATCAACGAAAGCAAAACGAGGATAATGGAATGTAGTCGAGTTAACTCGGATGATGCTGAGGGAATTAGTTAAGGAAATGAGACACTTAGAATATTAAAGGAGTTTTGCTATTTGGGGAGCAAAATAACTGATGATGGTCGAAGTAGAGAAGATATAAAATGTAGACTGGCAATGACAAGGAAAGCGTTGTCGAAGAAGAGAAATTTGTTAACATCGAGTATAGATTTAAGTGTCAGGAAGTCGTTTCTGAAAGTATTTGTATGGAGTGTTGCTATGTATGGAAGTGAAACATGGACGATAAATAGTTTGGAGAAGAAGAGAATAGAAGCTTTCGAAATATGGTGCTACAGAAGAATGTTGAAGATTAGATGGGTAGATTACATAACTAATGAAGAGGTATTGAATAGAATTGGGGAGAAGAGGAGTTTGTGGCACAACTTGACAAGAAGAAGGGACCGGTTGTTAGGACATGTTCTGAGGCATCAAGGGATCACCAGTTTAGTGTTGGAGGGCAGCGTGGAGGGTAAAAATCGTAGAGGGAGACCAAGAGATGAATGGACTAAGCAAATTCAGATGGATGTAGGCTACATTAGGTACTGGGAGATGAAGCAGCTTGCACAGGATAGAGTAGTATGGAGAGCTGCATCAAACCAGTCTCAGTAATGAAGACCACAACAACAACAACATTCATCCAGTACTTTAGATTGGGAGCATTTAGCGACTTTCAATAAACTTAAAACATAATTTCAAAACTTTACGAAACTTTTTCTCGCTGACAACCCCGCAAAATGATGAAAGGAAAAAAGTTTATAGCTTACTATATTTTCGCTGTTCATGAAGTAAAACTGCCACCTAAAGAATGACATTTTAATTTATTGCTTCATCACTATAAACTGGATTCGCGACACATTCTGCAGACAGTATTCATATGTATCTCTGGATGTAGCAGAGCCGGCCGGAGTGGTCGAGCGGTTCTTGGCGCTTCAGTCAGGAACCGTGCGACCGCTGCGGTCGCAGGTTCGAATCCTGCATCGGGGATGAATGTGTGTGATGTCCTTAGGTTAGTTAGGTTTAAGTAGTTCTAAGTTCTAGGGTACTGATGACCTCAGAAGATAAGTCCCATAGGGCTTAGAGCCACTTGGACCATTTTTTGATGTAGCAGAAAAATTGCATCATTGGCAAAAAATGGTTCAAATACACTCCTGGAAATTGAAATAAGAACACCGTGAATTCATTGTCCCAGGAAGGGGAAACTTTATTGACACATTCCTGGGGTCAGATACATCACATGATCACACTGACAGAACCACAGGCACATAGACACAGGCAACAGAGCATGCACAATGTCGGCACTAGTACAGTGTATATCCACCTTTCGCAGCAATGCAGGCTGCTATTCTCCCATGGAGACGATCGTAGAGATGCTGGATGTAGTCCTGTGGAACGGCTTGCCATGCCATTTCCACCTGGCGCCTCAGTTGGACCAGCGTTCGTGCTGGACGTGCAGACCGCGTGAGACGACGCTTCATCCAGTCCCAAACATGCTCAATGGGGGACGGATCCGGAGATCTTGCTGGCCAGGGTAGTTGACTTACACCTTCTAGAGCACGTTGGGTGGCACGGGATACATGCGGACGTGCATTGTCCTGTTGGAACAGCAAGTTCCCTTCCGGTCTAGGAATGGTAGAACGATGGGTTCGATGACGGTTTGGATGTACCGTGCACTATTCAGTGTCCCCTCGACGATCACCAGTGGTGTACGGCCAGTGTAGGAGATCGCTCCCCACACCATGATGCCGGGTGTTGGCCCTGTGTGCCTCGCTCGTATGCAGTCCTGATTGTGGCGCTCACCTGCACGACGCCAAACACGCATACGACCATCATTGGCACCAAGGCAGAAGCGACTCTCATCGCTGAAGACGACACGTCTCCATTCGTCCCTCCATTCACGCCTGTCGCGACACCACTGGAGGCGGGCTGCACGATGTTGGGGCGTGAGCGGAAGACGGCCTAACGGTGTGCGGGACCGTAGCCCAGCTTCATGGAGACGGTTGCGAATGGTCCTCGCCGATACCCCAGGAGCAACAGTGTCCCTAATTTGCTGGGAAGTGGCGGTGCGGTCCCCTACGGCACTGCGTAGGATCCTACGGTCTTGGCGTGCATCCGTGCGTCGCTGCGGTCCGGTCCCAGGTCGACGGGCACGTGCACCTTCCGCCGACCACTGGCGACAACATCGACGTACTGTGGAGACCTCACGCCCCACGTGTTGAGCAATTCGGCGGTACGTCCACCCGGCCTCCCGCATGCCCACTATACGCCCTCGCTCAAAGTCCGTCAACTGCACATACGGTTCACGTCCACGCTGTCGCGGCATGCTACCAGTGTTAAAGACTGCGATGGAGCTCCGTATGCCACGGCAAACTGGCTGACACTGACGGCGGCGGTGCACAAATGCTGCGCAGCTAGCGCCATTCGACGGCCAACAGCGCGGTTCCTGGTGTGTCCGCTGTGCCGTGCGTGTGATCATTGCTTGTACAGCGCTCTCGCAGTGTCCGGAGCAAGTATGGTGGGTCTGACACACCGGTGTCAATGTGTTCTTTTTTCCATTTCCAGGAGCGTAGCTCCGAGCACTATGGAACTTAACATCTGAGGTCATCAGTCCCCTAGAACTCAGAACTACTTAAACGTAACTAACCTAAGGACATCACACACATCCATGCCCGAGGCAAGATTCGAACCTGCGACCGTAGCAGTCACGTGGTTCCGGACTGAAGCGCCTAGAACCGCTCGGACACCCCGGCCGGCGCATCATTGCCCGAGACATAGTTCAGGACATATGACGTCAAATACTGAGATGCATGAAAAATTGCCGCATCATACACGACATTTTAATTTATTGCTGCTTTACAATTAATTCTGTTCACCGCACATTTCGCAGACTATAGTCATGTATACCGCTGGATGTAACTGCAGAGTCATATCATTGCACGACACAGTTCAGGACTTACGACGCCATAACCACTGATATGCGTGAAAAGAAACTACAGGGCGAAATTCTCTAGAGGTGTGTACACATACGTGTGAAATATGTTAAAAAGCTCATCTTAAGCCCGTGGAACGATTTCAACCAAATTTGGTACACATATTAGTTACAATCTGGAAAGTAATATTGTGGCATTACAACCAACAGCCTCCTTTGGGGTGAGGGTTATAACATTCATTGAGAAGGGGAGGGCAGGGGATGGACAGATGAATAGGGTAAGGGGAGATGGACACAGATAGGGAAAGGAAGGGATGGACACACGAAAAGGAGAAGGAGAAGATGGACACAGACGGGCGAAGAGGATATACATATATAGAGAGAGAGAGAGAGTGGGGTGGGAAATGGACAGAGACAGGGGAGACAAGGAGATGGGAAGACAAAGAAAAAAGGCGGAGATGGATGGAGAGAAGAGGGAGGAGGCTGTGAACAATGAGAAGGAAGAAGAGGAGATGAACAGGGAGAGGGGAGGCGGAAACTGACAGAGAGAAGGGAAGGAGGAGATGGACACAGGGGGACGGGCAGATGGACAGAGAGAGTGGGAAGAGCGCATAGAAGAGATAGGGGCGGTAGGTGGTGGATGGAGAGAGGGGCAGGAGGATATGACAGAGAATAGGGATGGAGGAGCTGCTCAGAGAGAGGGGATGATGATGATAATGATAATGATGTTTGGTTTGTGGAGCGCTCAACTGCGCAGTCATCAGCGCACATACAAAGCCCCACGTTTTACACAGTCCACTTTTTCACAGTCCAGTCTGGTCACTGTCACAAATCATGAAGAAGACGACGATGAAATGATGAGGACAACACAAACACCCAGTCCCCGAGCAGAGAAAATTCCCAACCTGGTTGGGAATCGAACTCGGGACCTCGTGATCCACGGGCAGAAATGCCAGCCACTAGACCACGAGCTGCGGACGAGAGTGCGGGTGGAGGAGGTGGAAAGAGAGTGGAGGTAGAGGAGGAGGACAGAGAGCGAGGGCGGGGCTCAACATTTCACATGTTCAATATCTCCTGTGTGTATTACTGATGGAGCATTTCCATAAATAATCAATGACTACGTTAGAAGGCGGTGAGTCAAAGTCCTGCTGCTATCGGCCCTATATTAGCACTGTCCACCACACACTTTGATTATGTATGTACGATCACTCTTAAACAATTACATATTTGACTGACATATGTCTAATACAAACATCCAGATATCGTAAAGATGTTGCATGTACAGTACGACAGCAAAACATACGTCTTTCTTCTTATTAGCCAAGGACATCGAGGTACCACGGCAGATAGCTGAGCAACATTCTTCAGAATCTAATCATCGTCGTTTTCTTCTGTTCTTGGGGAAGGAATCTGTTACAGATAAATTAGAACTGCATACAGTAAAGGCCTGTGCAAGCAGAAAGAGAAAGAGAGAGAGCTCTTCATAAAGATTTTTTTCATCATGTTCAGTGTATAATATCAAATCTTCATCATTTGGCACTATGAAATTATCATTCATAATTTCAATAACCAGCTCTCCAGTTGATGATATTTACCTCATGTGGTGGTACAGTCATGTAAAACTTACGGGAAGATATAACCCCATTTCACTGTATGATATGCTTTATTACACGATACTTATTTCAGCCTTAGGCCATTGTCAAGTGCCACCAATATCAAAAAATCATCTGACTTTGAGGACCACAAATCATCGTTAATATTAAGTTAATCTGGCTTATATAAGCGAAGATATATATTTTAACAAATCAGATGATTTTTGGCACTTGTGGCACTTGACAATGGCCTAAGGCTGAAATCCGGATCGTGTAATGAAGCATATCATGCAGATCAAAGGTGCACATATCTCTCCGTATGCTCTGCAATTACTTCGCTCATAGATACGGGACCCATAGACGCAGGAGAAGTGTCAGTGATAATGCCTTGTTCTTTATAATTTGACAAACAATAATAAAGAACATTGGTGATTTCTTTAATCTGAACCAAGTTGTAGTTTCGATTTTTCACCAATCATTTCACTGGTAGAAAGTTCTTGGCGAGTTACCATTTCCCAATAAAATAATAAATTTTTATGCTAAATCACCACAGACACGCTGCGAGACATTGTTTACAACTGTAGAGACCCTTACAAATGGTTGGATATAAGATATAGTAAGGGCTGACTTTAGGGGATTTGAAACAGTTGGTAGAGCCATGTGCTCAGAACGCACGAAAAAGAACAAAGTAAAATGATAGGGTAAAAGATAAGATGACTACAGAACGTTTCTATAGTACAACTGAAAACACAAACCACGCTCTTCAGTAAATAGAGTTCATTCCAGTTCAAATATACTGATTAATTAATGTAACCAAAACAACATTGAATATATTAATTTTAAGTGTATAAATTTAACTATTTAATTATATCTGCCGAGCGGTCTGAGGTGACTTGTCACGGTCCGCGGGGCTCTCCCTGTCGGAGGTTCGAGTCCTCCCTCGGGCATGGGTGTGTGTGTTGTCCTTAGCGTAAGTTAGTTTAACTTACACTCCTGGAAATTGAAATAAGAACACCGTGAATTCATTGTCCCAGGAAGGGGAAACTTTATTGACACATTCCTGGGGTCAGATACATCACATGATCACACTGACAGAACCACAGGCACATAGGCACAGGCAACAGAGCATGCACAATGTCGGCACTAGTACAGTGTATATCCACCTTTCGCAGCAATGCAGGCTGCTATTCTCCCATGGAGACGATCGTAGAAATGCTGGATGTAGTCCTGTGGAACGGCTTGCCATGCCATTTCCACCTGGCGCCTCAGTTGGACCAGCGTTCGTGCTGGACGTGCAGACCGCGTGAGACGACGCTTCATCCAGTCCCAAACATGCTCAATGGGGGACAGATCCGGAGATCTTGCTGGCCAGGGTAGTTGACTTACACTTTCTAGAGCACGTTGGGTGGCACGGGATACATGCGGACGTGCATTGTCCTGTTGGAACAGCAAGTTTCCTTGCCGGTCTAGGAATGGTAGAACGATGGGTTCGATGACGGTTTGGATGTACCGTGCACTATTCAGTGTCCCCTCGACGATCACCAGTGGTGTACGGCCAGTGTAGGAGATCGCTCCCCACACCATGATGCCGGGTGTTGGCCCTGTGTGCCTCGGTCGTATGCAGTCCTGATTGTGGCGCTCACCTGCATGGCGCCAAACACGCATACGACCATCATTGGTACCAAGGCAGAAGCGACTCTCATCGCTGAAGACGACACGTCTCCATTCGTCCCTCCATTCACGCCTGTCGCGACACCACTGGAGGCGGGCTGCACGATGTTGGGGCGTGAGCGGAAGACGGCCTAACGGTGTGCGGGACCGTAGCCCAGCTTCATGGAGACGGTTGCGAATAGTCCTCGCCGATACCCCAGGAGCAACAGTGTCCCTAATTTGGTGGGAAGTGGCGGTGCGGTCCCCTACGGCACTGCGTAGGATCCTACGGTCTTGGCGTGCATCCGTGCGTCGCTGCGGTCCGGTCCCAGGTCGACGGGCACGTGCACCTTCCGCCGACCACTGGCGGCAACATCGATGTACTGTGGAGACCTCACGCCCCACGTGTTGAGCAATTCGGCGGTACGTCCACCCGGCCTCCCGCATGCCCACTATACGCCCTCGCTCAAAGTCCGTCAACTGCACATACGGTTCACGTCCACGCTGTCGCGGCATGCTACCAGTGTTAAAGACTGCGATGGAGCTCCGTATGCCACGGCAAACTGGCTGACACTGACGGCGGCGGTGCACAAATGCTGCGCAGCTAGTGCCATTCGACGGACAACACCGCGGTTCCTGGTGTGTCCGCTGTGCCGTGCGTGTGATCATTGCTTGTACAGCCCTCTCGCAGTGTCCGGAGCAAGTATGGTGGGTCTGACACACCGGTGTCAATGTGTTCTTTTTTCCATTTCCAGGAGTGTAGATTAAGTAGTGCATAAGCTTAGGGACTGATGACCTCAGCAGTTTGGTCCCATAAGATCTTACCACAAATTTTCAAATTATATCTAATTTTTATAATTAATAGTTTAACATTGTGAGAACTGAAACAAAATCGAGGGAAAAGATAGCAGCGAGAATCGAACCCAATCTGCAAAGTTACCAGACAGTGCACTAGGCCACTGTGGTACGTCAGTGAGCTGAAAGTTACTGCCGGCCGAAGTGGCCGTGCGGTTAAAGGCGCTGCAGTCTGGAACCGCAAGACCGCTACGGTCGCAGGTTCGAATCCTGCCTCGGGCATGGTTGTTTGTGATGTCCTTAGGTTAGTTAGGTTTAACTAGTTCTAAGTTCTAGGGGACTAATGACCTCAGCAATTGAGTCCCATAGTGCTCAGAGCCATTTTTTTTTTTGAAAGTTACTGAACTAAAATCCCTCAAACGCTACTCGAAAATCCTTAGGGAGCGTTTCACCTTTTCCTATGGGCCACTCAAGCGAGATGTTCTAGGAACTTGAAAGGGGCATCTACCTGCTTGTACCTACAAAGTTTGAGACAGCCTCGTCCGGCGCCCTCCGCTTGGCAGTTTAATTCAGAGATGACAAGATTCTTGCCACACGTCACACCCAATGAAGTGAACAGGACGAAAGCCAGCACAGGACAGAATAGAGATAAGAAGCTTTGTTCACTTTCAAACACGCAAACCACGCTGTTTGCACAGCTATCTTTAATTCTCTTTAGTGTTCGCTCCAAAGACTTTAGTTAAGCCAAACTTTTGCAGCAGAAGGAGGACTGACTACACGGATAGTAGACTAGTGCGCACAAATAGCACAGAAAAGAATGCTCCCTCGTAACAGACGCGTAAAACGTAATACTTAGAAGATAGCAATTACTACAGACAGCTTTCAAATTGGAGAGCATAAAAATATCTGTAGACCAGGTAAGGGCATGTAGATCTTAACGTGCAGGTGGACTATATGTACAAGGGGTGAAAAGGTAGTTCTCTGTTATCTCTCAATCACGCACCCCTGTTATGCCTCCACTTATGTTTGAATAGAATTGGGGTTAAATTATCCTAAGGACAAACACACACATACCCAAGCCCGAGGGAGGACTCGAACCTCCGCCGCGGCCAGCCGCACAGTCCATGACTGCAGCGCCCCTGACCGCTCGGCTAATCCCGCTCGGCTTCGGAGTGCCGACCTGTGCTTTTGTGTGATTTCTGTGGCTTCTGCAGTGAAGACGCAGTATGCGTTTGGAAGTGAATATCTCGTGAACTATGTTGTTGTTCATAACTAATTACGTGAAGTAAGAATCTACTGTTTCCCTGTTTTTCAACTTATATTTTATTTAATTGCTGGACCATCGACACCTATAAGTGTTTTGCAGAAATATACCGCATTCTCAAATGTACTTCTACTATTGTACTCATCATTTAAAGTCGTTAAGATAGTACCTGCAGATTTTATTTAATTGCAATTTTTCATTTATAAATTTGTATGTTACATTCATAATTCACAATCTCTGGGTGATAGAAACCTTCGACCATTTGATTATGTGTGTATTCTTATCGTATACTGTAGACTCAGCTTGTATTTGGCCTGTAATGCGGAAACTACGTATCCCAGCCCCTAGACAAAGAAACCAGTCAAAACTTTTAATATTGCAAGTCTGAGTCCGAGGGTACATAGTTGAGGGCCACCACACCTCACATTCCTTCAGCATATTGTTTGAAAGCCCGCAAAGGCGATGAAAACGGGGACATAAGATCAAAATAAATGGAGACAATGGTGGTGAAAATATACACTGACATGGAGACGTTCGTTGTGGGCAGTTAAAAAAGTCGACATAGTTGAAAAACACAGTTGGTGATTTGTAGAACACATAAAATCCACTGACGTCATATGCACAAGTTAAAGTCGGCCACAGTGTTAAAACACTCCAGAACGAAGACTCTTTAAAACCACTGTAAGAGATGGAGCACACACAATGAAGAATAAAAACTGCCAGGAGGGACCTGCCGAGTGAGAGGAGGCCTGAGAAGAGGGAAAAAGAGGGGAGAGGACGGTGCAGTGGGGGAGGGGGGCTGGAGGGGGCAGGATGAAAAGAAAAGGGGGTCAGGGGTTCACCAAGGAGCACTAGACAGGCGGGGTGGAAGATGGAGAGGGAAGGCAAGTCAGGAGGAGTGCAGAGAAGCAGAAAGGGTGCAGTGGAGAGAGAAGGGGTGGAGGAGGAGGAAAACCGCTCAGGGGAAGGGGAGGGGAGAGAGAGCCCTGAGGAGTGGGAGGGGGGAAGGTAGGGTTAAAGTTGGTAGGAGGGGTAGATATCAGGGCGAAGCTCATCATTTGGGAGGGTTAGGTGCTGGAAGTTGCTTTGGGAAAGGAGGCGGTGGGCGTGCAGATGGAAAGAGGGCAGGACACCACGTTAAAGGTGCAGCAATGGGCTGGGGATGGAAAAAATAGAAGACACCAGGAGGTCAGGGGGATCGAGCCTGCAGACGATGTACAAGGTGCGGATGTGTTCGAAGAAAAGGAGATGTGGGAAGGGGATCCACATGAGGGATGGGAGGCATATACAGAAGGCGAGGCAGAATGCATGGCATTCAAGGGTTTGGAGGGCTTTATAGAATTTGGAAGGGGCAGAAATCCAAGCGATGCTGGCATAACAAAGGATGGGGCGGATCAAGGATTTGTAGGTGTGAAGCATGGTGGAATTGTGCAGTCCCCATGTCCAGCTGGACTGGAGTTTCTGGAGGAGGAGTCTATTGTGGGCTTCGTGCTGGATTGTGAGGAGATGGGGAGTCCAGGTGATGTGACAGTCGAGGGTGAGGCCAAGGTATTTCAGGGTAGGAGTGAGGTGGACAGGACGATCATAAATGGTCGGGTAAAATATATACCTTTCCAGCCCTGGTAATAGCACTAAACACGAATATTTCTAATGCACTCTGGCGGCCGTTGCAATGGGAAAAGAAATAACTCGAAAGCTTTATTTAACTGTTGCTCTTCCTACACTTCTTCATGGATGTAAGTGCTGGATACCAACAAAATGAACTTTCAGAAGAACAAACCGTAGAAATGAAATTTTTGAGGCGAATAAAAAGTTAATCAAGAGATCATATAGTCGCAGGAACGGTAATAAGAGAGAGAATCTAAACTAATATAATTCAAAACATCTAAATGGTGCAAATTCATGTAGGAACACACATATTATTGACAATACACAGCTTTCTAAGTTACAACTAACTTATAAAAAGGGATGTAGAAGAAATATAAAAGACCTAAAACGGTGTGGATAGATGATTTGTGAAGACAGAAAAGCCAAAAGTCTAATCCAACCGATCATTGATTCACCTCACAGTACAACTATGACACGCACGCACTAATATAAAAATTTTTGAGTATTTAATACCGTTATTTAATACCCTCCCCTTAAATGTCATCTTGAAGCCTGCTGGCGACAGTTTCAGTGGGGCGTCTGAATGTCTGTGGAAGAATGGCTGCCCGTTCTTCCTCGAGAGCTGAACCCATATAAAGTAGTGGCATTGGGCGCTGGAGTCTGGAGCGCAGTCGATGTTCTAACTCATTCCAAAGGTTTTCTATTGGGTTCTGGCCGAGACTCTGGGCAGTCCACTTCACTTCAGGAATGTTATTATTCACACAGCATTGCCTCACAGATGCCGATGTATGACAAGGTTTACTGTCATGCTGATAAAATCAGTCATCATCTCCGGGCTGTTCCTCTACTGTGCGCGGTATGCAATACTGTAAAATGTGTTCATGTTTTTCTGCATTTAGCGGTTTCTTACGCGCAACAAGGAGACCACAACCTGACTACATAAAAAGCTGCCCCATACCTTAACACTTCCACCTCCATACTTCACTATTGGAATTACACAAGGTGACAGGTAACGTTCTTCACGTGTTCACCTAACGTAAATGCTTTTATCACACTGACGCAAGGTGTAGCGTGATTCGTCACTTCAACTCACTCGTTTCCAGTCATCCGGTGTCCAACGGCGTCGCTATTTACACCACCTCAATCGTCGCTTCGCATTGACTACAGAAATGTGTGGGTTAAGAGGAGCTACTCGAACACTGTAACCCATTGTCCCGTTGTTTTAACTCAATACGCACAGTCATTCTGCTAGATGGATTTTTTTATTTTTTATTTATTTTATTTTATTTTTTTTTTTTTTTACGATTCCTGTCCCTCAGTACATGAGGTATGTCTGGTCTTGGTTTAGGTGTCGTTGTTCCATCTTCACAGTTACGTCACCAACGACTTAATCAGCTTTAGAAGTGTCGAAATGTCCCTGATAGATTTGTTACCCAGGTGATATCACATGACTAGGGCGCGTGCGAAGTCACTGTTTTCTCAGGAACACACTCATTCTGCTGTTACCGCTTTCCATTCGTATGTAAAGAATTCGTGTTAGTATTTTGCAGCTGTGGCTTATTAAACTGATTGTTCGGTGATTCTCACATCTGTCAACACCTGCTTTCTTTGGGATTGGAATTATTATATTCTTCTTGAAGTCTGAGGGTATTTCGCCTGTTTCATACATCTTGCTCACCAGATGGTAGAGTTTTGTCAGGACTGGCTCTCCCAAGGCCGTCAGTAGTTCCAATGGAATGTTGTCTACTCCGGGGGCCTTGTTTCGATTCAGGTCTTTCAGTGCTCTGTCAAACTCTTCACGCAGTATCGTATCTCCCATTTCATCTTCATCTACATCCTTTTCCATTTCCATAATACTGTCCTCAAGTACATCGCCCTTGTATAGACCCTCTATATACTGCTTCCACCTTTCTACTTTCCCTTCTTTGCTTAGAACTGGGTTTCCATCTGAGCTCTTGATGTTCATAC
The DNA here is from genome assembly GCF_023864345.2 of Schistocerca serialis cubense. Classification (NCBI taxonomy): domain Eukaryota; kingdom Metazoa; phylum Arthropoda; class Insecta; order Orthoptera; family Acrididae; genus Schistocerca; species Schistocerca serialis. The sequence goes on from NC_064639.1 coordinate 1,129,690,299, forward strand.
AAGTGGTTCTCTTATCTCCAAAGGTCTCTTTAATTTTCCTGTAGGCAGTATCTATCTTACCCTTAGTGAGATAAGCCTCTACATCCTTACATTTATCCTCTAGCCATCCCTGCTTAGCCATTTTGCACTTCCTGTCGATCTCATTTTTGAGACGTTTGTATTCCTTTTTGCCTGCTTCATTTACTGCATTTTTATATTTTCTCCTTTCATCAATTAAATTCAATATTTCTTCCGTTACCCAAGGATTTCTACTAGCCCTCGTCTTTTTACCTACTTGATCCTCTGCTGCCTTCACTACTTCATCCCTCAAAGCTACCCATTCTTCTTCTACTGTATTTCTTTCCCCCATTCCAGTCAATTGTTCCCTTATGCTCTCCCTGAAACTCTGTACAACCTCTGGTTCTTTCAGTTTATCCAGGTCCCATCTCCTTAAATTCCCACCTTTTTGCAGTTTCTTCAGTTTTAATCTACAGGGCATAACCAATAGATTGTGGTCAGAGTCCGCATCTGCCCCTGGAAATGTCTTACAATTTAAAACCTGGTTCCTAAATCTCTGTCTTACCATTATATAATCTATCTGATACCTTTTAGTATCTCCAGGGTTCTTCCATGTATACAACCTTCTATCATGATTCTTAAACCAAGTGTTAGCTATGATTAAGTTGTGCTCTGTGCAAAATTCTACCAGGCGGCTTCCTCTTTCATTTCTTAGCCCCAATCCATATTCACCTACTACGTTTCCTTCTCTCCCTTTTCCTACACTCGAATTCCAGTCACCCATGACTATTAAATTTTCGTCTCCCTTCACTATCTGAATAATTTCTTTTATTTCATCATACATTTCTTCAATTTCTTCGTGATCTGCAGAGCTAGTTGCCATATGAACTTGTACTACTGTAGTAGGTGTGGGCTTCGTATCTATCTTGGCCACAATAATGCGTTCACTAAGCTGTTTGTAGTAGCTTACCCGCGTTCCTATTTTCCTATTCATTATTAAACCTACTCCTGCATTACCCCTATTTGATTTTGTGTTTATAACCCTGTAATCACCTGACCAGAAGTCTTGTTTCTCTTGCCACCGAACTTCACTAATTCCCACTATATCTAACTTTAACCTACCTATTTCCCTTTTCAAAATTTTCTAACCTACCTGCCCTATTAAGGGACCTGACATTCTACGCTCCGATCCGTAGAACGCCAGTTTTCTTTCTCCTGATAACGACATCCTCTTGAGTAGTCCCCGCCCGGAGATCCGAATGGGGGACTAGTTTACCTCCGGAATATTTTACCCAAGAGGACGCCATCATCATTTAATCATACAGTAAAGCTGCATGCCCTCGGGAAAAATTACGGCCGTAGTTTCCCCTTGCTTTCAGCCGTTCGCAGTACCAGCCCAGCAAGGCCGTTTTGGTTATTGTTGCAAGGCCAGATCAGTCAATCATCCAGACTGTTGCCCTTGCAACTACTGAAAAGGCTGCTGCTCCTCTTCAGGAACCACACGTTTGTCTGGCATCTCAACAGATACCCCTCCGTTGTGGTTGTACCTACGGTACGGCTATCTGTATCGCTGAGGCACGCAAGCCTCCCCACCAATGGCAAGGTCCATGGTTCATGGTGGGGAAGAGGAGATTAGGAAGCTAAAATCACATTTCCAGAAGTGATGGAGTGTTTACATGGCCGATCACACGCGGTATTGGGATTCAGGCTTGGGAACCCCTCGTAAACGTAATGCATGTGACGTTATGTCTACAATAAATGTGAAAAGATAGCGCAGGCTTCCATGAGAACACATACAACAACATTTGTTTATCTGTAAGGCAAATCAACAGTTAAAGCAGTTCTTTACCTAATAAAAAAATTCTTTGTGCGGAATTCGGGTCCACGCCGTAGATTGTTTTGCGAAAACTTTGTGATAAAATTCGTACTAGTGTTTCGTCTTAATATGTAATTTAATTATCAGTTAAGTAGAGTATTAAAATGGCTACCGAATAGATAACTCGCAAGTTTGGACTCTCGCTGGCCACTACATGTCCGATGTGCCAGCTGCGTAATCGCTTTGAGCCACTTCATTTTCTTTTCGACGCTGCCGTGTAAGTCCTACATTCGCTCGGCAGTGAACTTTTAGGCTTTCTGGATTCCTTTCGACGTGAGCTTTTCTCTGACTTACGTTTTCTATAATTCCGAGCACATTTGCGAGTCCAGTGAGACGATACCTTTATTTTGTTATTTTCGATTTAATAGCGACTTTCGCTTATATTCCGACGAATATTGTCTCACTTTGAGTACTAGAAGTGCACCGCAAGTTCTTCAGAATGGCAGCTGATTCAATGTTCTAGCTAAATGCGTCTCCACGCTACACCAGTTTATTAATTTATACAAAGTTAATTCGTAACAATCACGCATTTGCACGTACATATAGGCAAAAACAAATACTGGTCGACAAACAGGTATAGGCAAGATCTATTCCCTCATGTAATTAACCATTGTTTACCTATTATTCTTTTTGCAGTTGTTAACTACACAAATCTGACGGTATTTTATCACATAAGAAAGCTCAGCCGAGGAGCGAACAGACGTCTTCCGTTAAACACAAACTTTAAGCAACGACAATCTATTTTTTCATCTGAACATGACCCTGAAATTGGGCGAAATTAATTTTGGAAATGAACTACATTAACCCTCGCAAGACCAGTGGGGGAAGGGAACTTTATGGCTACCTTTTGAAAATAATATAATTTAGTCAATTACTTTATATTTTAAAATTTTGAGAAACATATTTCTTGTTTTTGGGAATTCTTCCACTACATTCCATACTTTTTTTTAATTTTTCGGTAAAATTTCACCCAAAAGTTTAAATCTTAGGGATAGATGCCACTTTCCCGATGAATGTCATATTCAGTACTTTAAGGTTCGGAATCTCACTTATACATCATTATCTCATTAAATTTTATGTTGTGAGTAAAAGTAAACAACTGTTAACGATATCTATACGTTACTGAAAGTTTGTTGATAAAGTTTATGTGCTAAAAGATATTTTCAGGCTCTGGACCCCATTTACCCATTAGTACGCCTTTAACAAGTGTGTCGTCGCTATACGTTAACAACAAATAACCACTTTCATTTTTTTCGAATTTTTTAGGATGGGCATACAAGTACTCCCCCCCCCCCCCCCAGGTAGTGCACGTTTGGAAAATGCAATGTGGTAGTAACTGATCAGATAATGTGGCCAGCTCTACTCCTTCAACATCTTTTACACTCTGAGTAGTCATCACAAATCGTCCGTCCATTTCTGGTAGCGCCGCTCCGTGTTTGGTGAGAAACGTTATCAGCTGCGCGAATTACGCGTTTCTCGACGCCACATGTTCTTTTTACGACAATTTATGAGAATTAAACTAAAGTTTAAATGTTGCAAGAACAAGACGGCTTGTTCATCAACATGTCAACTGAAAATGAACAACTACGGGCTAGCGTAACACCGGACGTTGATAAATATGCGAAGCAACTGTGATTAGACGATGACGTCATCCATGGATGTGACGGCGTTGAACGCAGCGTTTCTTTCTTTTTTTTTGCAAGGTGCTAAGCCTTGGAAAATACTCTGAGCGTATCGATTCACACAATGCCACATAAACACGCAGTGACATTACATTTCCGTGCTACACTTTAATGCGTTGCTTACCGTTCATTAGAGGGAAAGCTCATTCGCACGACGTTGATGGAAAACTCACCTACAGTGGCAGGCATTATCGCCTGAAGCTCTGCACTATCATTTGTTTGCAACTCTACTTTTTTATATGTTTGTTTGTTTCAGTGCTTCAGCCTGTGTACCAGGGGTGACGCAGAAAGTGGAAACAGTAAGTTCCGTTCCTTAGTTCAGTAGCAACTATCAAGTAAACTGCCTTTTTCCCCCTATTCCTAAATATTTTTAAGCATGTAAAATTGCTTGGGCGGTAAAAGGAAGGTGGAAATTTATGTCCATCTCTTCTTGTACTGTACCAACCAATTTCAACCTCCGCACACGCTTTATACTCGCCAGTCTTTCTCTTCTCCCCCACACTTTCTCTCTTCACTTTGCGGTGTGAAATTAGCCACAAATGGCTGCTCCAGCACACCTCTCACTAATCTATCCGACTAGTTGGGGTTTTCAATAGACCTCATATTTTACTGTCTCTGTTATCTCTTCATGTCGCACTACATTACTTCATTCAATTTTTAATATTTTTCTATCACATCAAGCTTCAAAATCTTCCCATTTTCTCCATTTAAGTTTCGTCAAGATTCATGCTTCCCTTTCATACAATGCATTGCACCGAAAATACAGTTTATGATATAATGCCCGCGGTTCTGCGTCAATATCTGAAATTCCTTGTTGAAGAAAACTTCCATCGTCTCGGCCGGTCAGTTTCCTTTTCCTCGTTGTCTTAACAGTGTATGTAATCTTGCATCTGGCTAGCAAAACTATTTGATTTCTTCTACTGTGGCTTCTCCAATTACTAAATTTCGAACTCATTTTTCCTTTCTACTATTCCCCATCACCTTTGGCCTTGTTTTCTTTACGCTTAGTCCAGATGCTCCACTAGGCAGTTGGCTGTTCCATTCAACAGTAATGCTAGTACCTGCATTGCTCCTGCGCGTTATTTCGCCCTAGTACCTACATAGATTACCTATCGGTACGCATGCGTTACGAAATAAAAACGGGATTCTTCCGAGGCGCATACGTCGGATCCTATCGCTAATAGAAAGGTGGACTCAATTGTTTTTGATAGTCCTTGGGCAATGGACCATTTGTATACCCAACAGAAGGATAGTCTTAATGTGATTATCCTACAGTAAAGGGCAAGCACGAGTATTACACACTTTCTCCTGCTTAGGCAAATGGAGCAAATCGTCTGGTTCTTGTTGGATTAGATATATTCTGTAGTGGGCCTTCAGGAGCTTATGGAGGTACCATTAGATCGCGGGCGGTTCCTCTGAAAACCCCCCCAAAATGGTTTCTTTTACAATTTGTTCGTACCAAACCTTAACCACGGATTCAAAGACCGCCACACTCTGTAAAAGGCTAAAATTATCACGAGGTATTCCTAAGGTCCCGACATCGAACAACCTTCAAAATTTTCTTGATATCTTTGTCCGTTTCCGAGAGCCAGAGGTTCAAAAATACCCTACTTCTAGCACGTAAAATGTGGCATGTGGCGAACAAATAACCGCAGCAAATTGCTCAGATTTTAAGGGTTTATTCTCTAGGCATTTATCAAGAAGTGTTGTCATCGCGTATTCAAAAATCTTCAGTAGTTCGTGGGCGGTTCCTTAGGGAAGCCCAAACAACGCGTCTTTTTTTTAAATTTTTCGTACCAAAACCGAACCACAGAGTTCAAAACGGCTTCTTATAGCAAATGGCTAAAATTTTTGCAAGATATTCCCAAGACCCCGATTTCAAACAACCTTGAAATTTTTCTTTATATGTTTGTCAGTTTCCGAGAATCAGAGGTTCAAAGCTATTTGCTCACGGGCAGTTTCTTAGAGAGGAGTTCTCAATTTTTTCCGTCGCGCTCTCCTAATGAAACTAAAATTATTTTCCCAAACCCCCTGTTTTCTTTGCTTTCTCAGCACTTCGCATACTTGGCACAATGACCCATGATATCTGTTTACTCCGTAATTTTTGCAGCTATCAGTTACAACAACAACAGCAGCAGCAGCAGCAACAACAATAACAACAATAATAAATATTATTATAATCCTTCGAGCAAATCAGAATTAAATTGGTTTTGTGTTATCACACATTTGTTCTCTTCAAAGGCAGTGAAATTTAAGAATTATAACTAGTTTATAAGTAACCACTGCCGTGTGTGCAGCTATTGGAAACTGAGCAAATATGTCTAATTCACTACATGTTTTTTTACAAATTAGTTTACAGATTAGTTATTTAGTTAAAAATTAACTTTTTACATGTATATTGCTTCTAATGCATTTAGAATGTCTTAATATTTCAAAGATAACGACATACAAATGACGACAGCAAAATAGTCAACATTTGAATATCAATTTAAAAACTGTAATATTTAAACAAGAGTAAAAATGTACATGGTTCAGAATTCGTATATTTCCGACATTTTCACATTTAGTGTGATGCATGTGTTTGAATTTGTGAAAAAAGCAGATCCGGTCTTGGTTGTATCTCTAAAAACAGCAACTCGTAGATCCCCTTCCAGCTGCAGTAGAGACCGATATCTTGTCTTCATTAATGCCGCTGCGAAAAATGTTGACCCACAGTAGTAAGTTGATGCCCTTATTGCGAAACTGGGATCATACCGAGTCTGCACCCAGAAATTTTCAAGTGACTTCGATTTAAACTCATTTCGATATGTTCCATCATTTGAGAGTTCTGTTAGCTCCTAATGTTCTGCTTTTGACGAGTGACATTATCGAACGGATTGTGGATCCAGTCATAATCAAACGAAGGTTTGGGAAATTTATGCTCGAATTGTTGACGAATGTTTTCGAGATGTACTTCACCAATTCTACTAATTGCCTAGATCCAACAGATTTCCTTCAGAACATCATTCATACAAAATAACAACTCGCAATTAACCTTTCTCCATCTGTGTTTTTCAAAGCCAAGTCTTCTCTTAAACGCAAAAACTTTCTCGCTTAGTAAGATGATATTACTGTTTCGGCCTTGAAGTGATACGTTAATATCATTCAGTTTCTCAAAAAGTCAGCCAAGTAGCACAATATTAGAAACCATTCTTCATCCAGAAACTGAGCCGCGAGTGTGGGATTACTCATCGATAGAAAAAGGCGTTCATCATTCAGATCCACAAGGCGTCGAGGGACTTTACCATGATATAACCAATGTACCTCCGTGTGCAATAGAAGCGAACAATGAGTAGAACTCATGTACTCGCAGTGAACAATTAATATCCTATTGTTTAAAGCTCGTGCTTTCGCAAAACTTACAACACTGACTGCATCGTTTAGCACTTTATTGAATTCTGTCGTCAAGTTGCAGGGCGAATCATGAAGACGTGGTAGCAATTAATTTGTCATGCCAGAGGCTGTTGCAACAATACGACGATCACGGGATCATGTGAGAGTCGTATCGATTTCAGATTCCGCCAAACCATTCTTCATGCATTTTGACGTCTGCGGGAAGTAGTAATTTATCGCCAATAATGTGAGGTGGTTTGGATTTTGCAGTCACATAGGATACATTTACGAATACTCGTAGGGATTTTTTAGGAACTAATACCTGTTTTTTGAGGACTCTCACGTTTCCTTTTAGTAGTTGCTCATGATGCTGAAAAATTCGATGGGTTTGCTTACATCTCCGCAGCAACAAAGTTCTCATTGAAAATAGTGACCCCCCATAAAATTTGGTATGGCGATGCACTTTCTTATGCCCCTCGACACCTCCCATTCAGCACTTATCAAAATATCGCATTCATGTCTTGCAGTCTGCATGGTTTTATCGAAAATGGAATTATTCATAAATTTAAAAAAATGTGTTTGGAAACCGTCAGTCACACCTGCCCTCTTTTGAGTATCTAATTCAATATACTCCTTCAACTAGGGGGACTGATTGAGGACGATAGCCTGGGTGATTCTACCTAGCTCCAACCCTAAGCTGAGATTATGACAAAGAATTATGTACTTCTGCTTGTGTCCAACAGTAGTCACATGTTTATGGATAGTGCCTGCTCATGGAACTCGTTGCTCTGGACATAATAGCAAGTCGCTTGTCATTTCATGCAAACTAACAAGGTATATGAGGTCTGCCTTTACCACACACCTTACACCAGAATCAGCTGCCAGACCCAGTATTTTTCCATTTTAAGCCCTCTATCACGTTTTTGGGCAGCCACTGAAACCCACCAACCAGCAGTAGCTGCATCATAGCGTGGCCTTATAAGTTATTCATATCCAAATAAAGTATATAAATTGAATCGAGGGATGCATTGAACCCCGCACCCATGTATGGATTATTTGCCTAGGTGTATCTATGGACACACTGCTGAAGTCCTCCAAGAATCCCGTGCTCATAGAAAAGAAGCATATCAGCATCAGTCAAAAGTCCAATGCTGCGCCTCGTTTTCTTGAGCATTGCGTCCTAGGACAACCCAGGAACCATGTAATAAAAGGTGGGGTCCAGAGAGTACGTGGCCATGCATACACTCCAGAACTTTTCAGAAATCGTCCGCAAGCAAGTGCACGTCGGTGTCCATATATAGTCTTGCGTATTCACCCAAATAGGGAATGGTGGATTCCGACCAGACATTGAAGACATCCTCATAATCTGCACTTGTTATGGCGTCGCCTGTGAGAGTACTGGTAAATGCGGACATGTCGGGTAGCCTGATTTCATCGAGTTTCGCCTTACCATCCAGATACTCATAGGGGAAAACTCCTTTACTAGTTACAAGCTGAAACTCTTTCTCATCGGAGTATGCAGATTGGGTGATATGCATATCCTTCCAAGGTAGAGTTTCAACAAGTTTCTGGAGTGGCACCTCCATAAAACGTAGTGTGTCAAGGAAGCAGAGCTCAATTTTTGGCGTTATTCGTTTGGAGAACGAAATATACTTCTCAATATTCGCAGTCAGGACACTGACCTGTTTTTTTTCCCAGTTGAAATAAACCAGTTGTTCAACTAGAAAATGGACGTCATACCCACTTTAATTATGGAAGAAAAAAGGTATGTGTCGTGGTAATTGATCTTCAAATTGCATGGGTTGTGAGCTGCACCATGGTACTTCCCTGTAAGACGACAGTGGTCTCTGCAGGGAGTTTCAGCTTTTTATCTAAATACGACAGTGAATGGCATCATCATATAATTTCTTATTCTCCTCTGTTTCGGTCATGGGGTTGTTTGTACTGTAAAGCCTATCAGCATCCCATGAGAGTTTTCAAGCTCAGTGAGCAGTCAAACTGCAGGATTTTCGCCAACAGAAAATTCATAGCGGTTAAGACTTGAATCATATGAGCAAGCAGTTTGGGACACTGATGCATACGGTATGTGTTTTTGTGTGAAGTTGGTATTTGAGGCAAGGGGGTTCCCTTCACAGTGGATGATAGCGGCGAGCAGACATTTAAGCTCTGCGTATACAACAAATGGACAACATTCCTGGTGGTGAGGAGTCTTGAATTTAATTAACTTGTTTCCTTCCGTAGGCGTTACAACACATTCCGGTTCTTCAGATATCTTTTTAAATACTTTTCTTCTGCAAAGGTGTTTAGACATCTGAAGGAAATGTGTTTGTTGTATTCACGTTTCGACAGTTGGCTGTAAAGGAGGCGGGACATGTCTTTGATCAAAACACAATGGTGTTTATCACTTCAGGGAAGGGCAGAGTGTTTGCATGTATATCACACTTGCCTGCATATTTCGTAAAATGCTTCTTCTTCAGGCCATAAACATGAACTGATATTCTAAAATTTTGTGCTTCAAATCTGATATGTCCTGAATCTTTATGGGGAACTTGATATGATCAAAAGGATAACCTCCAGAGATTTTATTCTTTACTGCATTGTATGTTGTTGTGCACTCAGGATGGTATCTCTAATGGTAATTCCTCTCACAAGCCAGGATTGACCATGCAAAACAAGCATTATCCTTTTCATTTTGAAAGTTGTTGTTGTGCTCTTCAGTCCTGAGTATGGTTTAATGTAGCTCTCCGTGCTGCTCTATCCTGTGCAAGCTTCTTCATCTCCCAGTACTTACTGCAACCTACATCCTTCTGAATCTGCTTAGTGTATTCATCTCTTGGCCTCCCTCTACGATTTTTACCCTCCACGCTGCCCTCCAATGCTAAATTTGTGATCCCTTGATGCCTCAGCACATGTCCTGCCCACCGATCCCTTCTTCTAGTCAAGTTGTGCCACAAACTCCTCTTCTCCCCAATCCTATTCAATACCTACTCGTTAGTTATGTGATCTACCCATCTAATCTTCAGCATTCTTCTGTAGCACCACATTTCAAAAGCTTCTTTCTTCTTCTTGTCCAAACTATTTATCGTCCATGTTTCACTTCCATACATGGCTACACTCCATATAAATACTTTCAGAAACGACTTCCTGACACTTAAATCTATACTCGATGGTAGCAAATTTCTTTTCTTGAGAAACGCTTTTGTTGCCATTGCCAGTCTCCATTTTATATCCTCTCTACTTCGACCATCATCAGTTATTTTGCTCCCCAAATAGGAAAACTCGTTTACTACTTTAAGTGACTCGTTTCCTAATCTAATTCCCTCAGCATCACCCGACTTAATTCGACTACATTCCATTATCCTCGTTTTGCTTTTGTTGATGTTCATCTTATATCCTCCTTTCAAGACACTATCCATTCCGTTCAGCTGCTCTTCCAGGTCCTTTGCTGTCTCTGACAGAATTACAATGTCGTCGGTGAACCTCAAAGTTTTTATTTCTTCTCCATGGATTTTAATACCTACTCCCAATTTTTCTTTTGTTTCCTTCGTTTTGAACGCTAATAACAAAAAAAATGGTTCAAATGGCTCTAAGCACTATGGGACTTAGCATCTAAGGTCATCAGTCCTCTAGACTTAGAACTAATTAAACCTAACTAACCTAAGGAGATCATACACATCCATGCTCGAGGCAGGATTCGAACCTGCGACCGTAGCGGTCGCACGGTTCCGGACTGAAGCGCCTAGAACCGCTCGGCCACAGCGTCCAGCGTACGTTAATAACAAGCCTGCTTGTTCTTGATATCCTCAGGGAGTTTGATATAACTGTACCGTCCATTTAATGGATCATAGTCATGAATATGGATGTCGAGGTGAGGTGTGGTATTTTCATCACGAAAACCAGGCCAGTGTAGCACCCAAGATGGATTCACAATACCACTCAACGACTGATGTACTCCAAGATATAACGGCATTAGGGTGAGTCAACTCGCAGCAGAGTCCTGCCTTACATTTAATGGGGTTATAACTCAGTTCATCTAAGGCATTGAGGAGCTCCGCCTCTGGCACCAGGAGGCATGCTTCTAGAAACCTGATGGGTTGCGATACCCACCCAGCCGCATTCTCAATTCTGGTAAACCAGATACGCCCTTCAAACGCCCTAGCAACCGCCAAATATTCTATGGGGGTCATTACATTGTTAATCTGATGTCCTTCACTATCAGGACGGGACAGAGCACTACCACTAGCCACAGGTTCATTAGCATTAACACTACAGCTAGGAGACGACTGCACCCACCCAGTGGATGATGCTGCAGGGGAGAAGGTGTCTTCATGGGGCGGGATGGAGGGGGGGGGGGGAGATGTGCTGAGGCTCACATATATTTCACTGCCGGCATGGGCGAACAGCTGGAGGTGGAGTAGGAGGAGGGGGCGGCAGTGACCTCCTGTTGGAGCACACAGGCTCTGGAGAAGGCGCTCGTTGATGCTGCTGCCTGTTGGAGCCTTCACCATCGCCCACCTGGAGGGTGGGAGGTCGTACCTCTGACCGAGGTACGCATGGATGCCGGAGGGTATACGATGGTTCAGGGGCTGGCACTGCAGCTGCCGCGGCTGCTTCGGCCACCTCTCGCATGGCAATGAGCGGCGCTTTTCATGGCGGTGCACTTTGCTCAGATGCATGTTTGATACCTGCCGCCACAACCATCGTTCTAATGCCACAGCAAGCTGCTGTTGTGATGTTGGTGGCACTTCTGTAACATACGAATAATAGAAAAAAATTAAGTACAATGTTCAAGATTTTTTAAATATATGCTGTAAACAAATAACAACAACTAAGTACATCAGCATTCCAGAATAATAATTATATGCTGTAATGGTGTCGGTCCCATTATAATCACTTTTTACACTCTGGGTCTCAGGATTGATCTATTCAGTCGATTTTTCTGCTAGTTCTTCCACCACTCGGATATCACCACCTCCTCTTCCAGAAGGGGAGATCGCCACCATCTCTTGCTCCCACTCCGGTATTTCACCCTCACCAGAAGTTTTATTGTTGTGGAGTCACCGATTCATCTCACAGAAGTCGTCTACAACAAGATATTGATTATAAGAAACAACAAAAACAACAAAAATCTGTACTGAATTTGCCCACAGTGAGATATTCACGATACATAACTACGAAAAATAAATAAATAAATAATAAAAAGTTTGTACCAGGCGGAAGTGATGACTCCTGCTCATCATTCTCGACGAATACCCCTACTAGATTCTCGTGCTCCTCTTGATCCAGAGTAACATCTACAACAATGAAGAATATATGTCTGACACAACTGTATACGATAAAAAAAGTCTAACGTCAATATATTACAAATGTTCTTACGTTCTTGCTGCATTTCGGCCTCTGGCAGCCGCTAAGTGTCCGTCAGTTTCTGTTTTAATGACACAACAGCGAGATGAAATATTTTATAAACACTTGTTATGATCTGACTACATCAAGAGCTGTTTTTTGAACATGTAAACTATCACACAGAATTTTGCGATATACTTACATGATGTTAGGACAACCTCCTTGGCTTTCTGACGACTTTCAGCTTCCAGCTGACGTTATAATTCAGCCAACATTTCGGGAATGAATGCTGCAATACCAAGAAAAAGAACTTTTATAATCACTTGATACGAAAATGTATCACACTCTCGAAAATTTTGAATACTCATACTTTGCTACGATATTTTATAATTGTCGCAATTTGAACTCATAATTTTTTTATAAATAATTGTATGGCAATTACCCCAAGTTTGGTCGATTCCCATCAATCACCACTGCCACTGGCATCACTACCGGCAGACTGTTTCCTATTGTGAGAAGCACATGGACACAACTAGGTTCGAAATGGCTCTGAGCACTATGGGACTTAACATCTGAGGTCATCAGTCGCCTAGAACTTAGAACTACTTAAACCTAACTAACCTAAGGACAGCACACACATCCATGCACGAGGCAGGATTCAAACCTGCGACCGTAGCGGTCGCGCGTTTCCAGACTGAAGCGCCTAGAACCACAACTAGGCACTGCCAAAGACTGATGATGAATGTGGTGGGGGTGGTGCTTTCTATACCTTCAGATTCCACCCTGTATTTTGCAGAGGAGCATTAGGAACTCAGAATACCATACCAGCAAGTTATAACTTGCCTTCTTTTTCCTCAAGCAGGTTTGGTGCAGATGTTTAAGGAAGCAGAATGTAGAAGGAGAAAAAAAAGAATGTCGAGACAAACATTGTTCGTTTGCTGGCAAGTGGCTGGAAAATTGAACGCAGCTGCTAGCTTAGAAAAACACTCTTTGTCCATTCTGAGACAAATATATAGTTTGACACTTCTGACATCAGCTGCACCCCTCAAAATACACGTTGTTGCTAGTCAGGGCACAACTGTGCGAGAAGGACACTAACTTTGCCTTCTTTTTCTTCTCCAAGCAGGCTTGGTACAAATGGCTGGTTGAGAAATGGGTAGAAGCCCCATCTAAAAACATCCTTTGTTTGTTGACAAGTGGATGGAAAACTGGACACATCTTCTACCTTTAGAAAAACACCCTTTGCTCATTCTAGGACAAAGAGATAGCCTGGCACTTCCAATGCCAGATGCATCCCTCGAAATATATGTTATTGTTTTCATTAGGGCACAGTTGTGGGAGGAAGATGCTAATCTTCGAAAACAAATCTATTGTTTGTGGTAGATGCCCACCACTGCCTGCTTGGGGCTGTACATCATAATCATATGCCAATTTCCAACTGCTGGCTGTTCCCCCTCCCCCCCCCCCTCCCTCCTATGGTGTGGCAGTAGAGGGCTCGGAGCCACTAGTGTGGGCAGGGGAGGTGGGGAAGTGGTCACCGTCCAGACCGCTGGACACCGAGCGAAGTGGCGCATAGGGCGTTCATCTCAGGCCACAGGAGAGTTATGCGCACACGTGGGACGGCGCCCTTTCATCTCAAGCCGCCAGAGCAGAGCAGGAGGCAGTAGGAGCGTCCAGTAACACCCTGTGAGGCGAGCTAGCTGCAGCAGCCAACACGAATGCGGTCCAGTGGGGGTGGACCGTGCCCCAAAGGTTGCGTGAGGGGGCTGCAGCCTGATGTGGGTAGGGGAGGGGAGGGGGTAGCGGTGGGGTAGTGAGGGAGCGGAGGCCCATGTGCAGCTGATGTCAGCTGGGGGTGGGATGGGAGCTGGGGATAATTATTTGATCAATTTAATTAATTTCCATATATCAAAATTGGGGTGGTGCCGCCATCTCCCTACTACTGCCACATACCCCCACTAACCAACCAACAAACAGTTGGATCCCAGATATGCAGAATCAGTGATGTATTTCGTTCCAAAGACGGACAAACAAATTATTAAGCAGGTGGTCATAATATTGTGGCTCGTCAGTGCATTATTTATGTAGTCGGAGTTGCAGGGAAGCGGTGCTTTTTTTATGCTGAAAGAGAAGGAGACAGTAGCAGTGGGAAAGAGACGAAAAAATGTTCAGTAATGGGAGATAGCAGACAGTGGTTGGGGTAAAGAAAGAGTGAAGGAAACGATGGCAGTGTGAGGGCGAGACATTGACACAGTGCCAGCGGAACTTCATTGACAGCGACAGAACCGTGCTAGGGAAAGGTGAATGTCACCTCTCCCAGACAGCGCTAAGGTCATAGGCTGGTCGTCCGTGTGCCAGACAACAGGAACAAGATGTGTCCTCTGTGAGTGTCGGAGGCCGCAAGTGCAAATGACAGTGGAGCATCGAGCAGTTCTCCGCTTCGGCAGTCGCTTCTGGGATGCTGGCAACACACGCATGCTAACCGCAATCATTTACGACATCGCGCATTTCCATGGAGTAGCTTCGACTTAATGTGATGCAACACTCATACGTTAACCATGATTTCCACGAAGCAGCTTTGACTTAATTAACAATTCCTTGGGTACAAGTAACTTACAGAAGTTATTGAGTTCCATACATGACGGTTTAAAATGCTGAAGGTAAGGAGAAAGTGGATGAGAGCCAGTGATAATGAGAGACAAAGTCTACGACAATGACAACGAAGAAGAGACATTAGTGACATTGAGAAGAGACAGCAGCAGTAAGAAGGAAGGAATGAGACAGCACTAAGAGCGAGCAAGAGGCAGACAATGACAGCGAGAGGAGACAGTGGTAGTAGGACAGAACGAAGGAGACTGTGGCTGTGAGACAGAAGACATGACAGTTGGAGAGACACAAAGAGATAATGACGATTAGTTGGGCTGAATGAGTAAGTGGGGATGAGCGAGTGAGAGTGAATGGGAGTGGGCTACATAGAGCGACAGACTAGTGGGTGTGAACGAGTTACAGTTAGGAGAGCTTGTGCGAGTGAGACGTGACTTGCGTATTAGAAAGAGCGTGAATATGCACGCATGCCAAATTTTTGGGAACGTTTCTAAAGGGCTGAGAAAGGCAACCGGTACCACACTTTTCAGTTAGAGTCTTTTAAACAGGAGCATATTCGCCTTTTTCGTGCTCCAATAGCAGCATTTTTTCGCTGATATATTTTCATTGCTGTTCTTAATTGCGTTTACTTCCCTTACAACAGTGGCTATCAAATGCGAAACCTGCCTCACATCTTTCTTAACACGTCCGTGTTTTTCTTCTTTTCAAATTGGTTCAAATGGCTCTGAGCACTATGGGACTCAACTTCTGAGGTCATTAGTCCCCTAGAACTTAGAACTAGTTAAACCTAACTAACCTAAGGACATCACAAACATCCATGCCCGAGGCAGGATTCGAACCTGCGACCGTAGCGGTCTTGCGGTTCCAGACTGCAGCGCCTTTAACCGCACGGCCACTTCGGCCGGCTTTTCTTCTTTTCTGCGTTTATTATTTTCGATGCAGGTATGTCACTATACTTTATTCAAATTCTTTTCAGGTAATGCTACAGGTTGTTCCATTATAAACTGAACAGCCAGGTCATAATGGCCACCTACCTAATAACAGGTATGTCCATCTTTCGCACGGATAACGGCGGTGACGCGTCATGGCATGGAAGCAGTGAGGCTTTGGTAGGTCGCTGGGGGAGGGGGGGGGGGGGAGAGCTGGCACAACATATACACACACAAGCCACCTAATTCCCGTAAATTCTGGGGGGGAGGAGATAATGCCACGTTCAGTCATATCCCAGACGTGTTCGATCGGGTTCAGATCTGGAGAGTCTGGGGTCCAGCACATCAATTGGAACTCGCCACTGTGTTCCTCGATCCACTCCATCACACTCCTGGTTTTGTGACACGGTGCATTATCTTGTTGAAAAATGTCACTGCCATCGCAAAACATCATCCTCAGCTGTCAAGGAACGCTTCCCCTGGGAGACGACGGATTCGCGCCCTCCCATCGGCGTAATGAAGAAGATATCGGGCTTTGTCAGACCATGCAAGGCGCTGCCACTGCACCAACATCCAGAGGCGATGGCCACGTGCCCATTTCAGTAGCAATTGCCGATGTCGTGGTGTTAGCATTGGCACGTGCTTGGGTCGTCGGCTGAGGAGGTTTTGTCGTTAGGAGTGTTTGGCGCACTGTGTGTTCAGACACACTCGTAATCCGCCCAGCATTAACGTCTGATGTTAGTTCCGCCATAGTTCGCTGCCCGTGCCGTTTCACCGATACGCCCAGCCTACGACGTCCGACATCTGTAAATGTGGGGTGGCTGCCCAACCCGTGACGTCTGAACGTGGTTTCACCTCGGTTTCGCCACGTATTGAAGACACTCACCTGACCACTCCTTGAACATCCGACAAGTTGTGCAGTTTCCGAAAAGCTCGTACCAAGCCTCTTGGGCATCACAATCTGCCCTCAGTCAAATTCAGATAGATTGCGCGCCTTCCCCATACCATTCAAGGACAGCACGATCACTGATACTATGAGGGTAAGTAAATTATTATCCGCAATTTATTTATATTTTTGTTTATTTTGGTAGTACTGTCGTTTTACGTTGATGGCGCATGCTTTGTTGTTATATCTTTGATGACGCATGCTGTGTTACGCACGATGAAGGGGCTGGACGACCGTTTACCGCCACAAATGAAGAAACCATTGAGCGTTCAAATGAAATGATTCTGTTAGTCACACGATTAACTATTGACGAAGTGGCACATCGTCTGCAAATTAGTCATGATTCTGCCTACGAAATCATCCACAACAGACTTGGGTTTCATAAAGTTTGTGCAAGATGGGTCCCAAAACACTCACGCAGTTGCATAAACGAACGCGCTTGGTCATCTGCAAAATCCATTTCGATCGCTATGGTAACGAAGGGGCAACTTCTTAGACAGGATCATTACTGGTGACGAAACATAGATTCATCATTACGAGCCGGAGAGTAAACGGCAGAGCATGGAATGGAAACATCCAAATTCGCCGTGCAAGAAAAAGTTCAAGGCTCAACCGTCAGCAGAAAACTGATGCTTGCTGTTTTTTTGGGACGCACAATGTCCAGTACTGGAACATTATGGGGAAAGGGGCACAACAATAAACAGTGTGCGTTACAGTGAGATGCTTACTGCCAGGCTAAACAAATGGTTCACATGGCTCTGAGCACTATGGGACTTAACATCTGAGGTCATCAGCCCCTAGAACTCAGATTACTTAAACCTAACTAACCTAAGGACATCACACACATCCATGCCCGAGACAGGATTCGAACCTGCAACCGCAGCAGTCACGCGGTTCTGGACTGAAGCGCCTAGAACCGCTCGGTCACAACGGCCGGCGCCAGGCTAAAGCCTGCAGTTCGAAGCAAACGCCGAGTATTGATGTCAAAATGTGTTGTGTTGTCGCACACACTGCCCGTCCTCGTATTCCTGCCCACACTGCTGAAACGCTCCAGAAACAGAAATGTGAAGTACTGGATCATCCTCCATATAGTCCCGATCTTGCCCCTTCTGACTATCACTTGTTTGGTCCAATCAAAAAGGCATTAAGGGGCCGTCGATTTGCCTCGGACGAAGGAGTGAAAGAAGCGGTGCATTCCTGGCTCGCAGCTCAACCGAGAACCTTCTTCTATGAGGGCATCAGGAAGCTTGTACAACGATGGATCAAGTGCGTTGAAACACAAGGAGACTACGTCGAAAAATGATGTTCTTGTAAGTTTCCTATTTGATTACAATAAAATTTTATAACTACTTTGCGGGTAATAATTGACTTACCCTCGTACATGCACCGTGCGAGTGTCTGACTTGTAGTCATTCCTCGCCAGGTAACGCTGCTATCGTCTGGACGGGTTCGTACCGATAGTAGTCGGTGGTCATAATGTTCTGGCTGATTGGTATACAGTGAAGGAGGTTTTCCTGCCATCAAAGATGAGAAATATATCGCGGACTTTCGTTTTTCTCTACGACGTTACTAATCTCGAAGTCAGAATTGGCTTTTTGATTTACCTTACGTTTGTGTGATAATCCATTCATCGTACAGTATTTCATCAGTGACTAGTACAATTTGTATTAAAATTTATGACTGATTGTTGTGCAGTATTGTTTCGAATCTGCTTTTGTACGTTTTATCTCATTTTTTGACGTATTGCAAGATGACAGTAAATACAATTCTTTATGAAACTACATAAAAGATATGTGGAATTTAGAAATATACTTTTAGTCGACCACAACATAACTGCACCTGGTAGTGAGGAAGCTTCGCTTGGCTTACCGACAGTCAGCGCGTGATAGGGGTTAGTATACGCGGAACTGACCTGAAAACATTGACAATGCGACGCCTTTTCCTTGTTCGCCGCTGCACTTGTTTACTGTAACGTCACCGCGTGCTTCCGATAACGGCCAAGTGCAATAATATCGTCGCCGAGTAGTAAATCGGTCAATCTCCTTTGTTTTTAACAAATTTTGCAACACACTTTTGTTTATTTGGACAGAAACATGCTGCTGAAGACACACTAGCATAAATTAGACAACTGGATATTACTTAACGAACGAAATTTCCGCCTTTTGCTGCATTGCGGCATTGAAATAACCCAGTGTTGATGGATTTTAATTTGTGCCGGACCAGGATTAGCATCCGGACTTCTCGCTTTACTCGAGCATTTCCCCGTCCCACCCAAATCTCCGTATGCCGTACACTACGCAGTAGTGTCCCCTGTCCATTACTCTTCCTTCGCAGCCCTGCTGTACTTACGCGAGAGATCGGACATTATTGTGCATCTGTACTGAAAGATCCATATGCCGTCTGGCGCATATATTATATAGGTAAGGTGTACGTTCCTCCGGACATACATGTCCGAGAGAACAGCCACCATACATATGTAATTTGGATATTAATCCATATCATATATGAAGCGACGCTATGCTTATCGATGTAAACTCTGATAACTGTGGTTCAGCAGAAATATACATAGCAATGGACTAATGCTCAGTGCCAGCTCTTGAGTATACATTCTGGGTGTTCACAAATTTTTACATTCAGATAAATCTGAGAATGTGAAATTAATAGCATCTGTTGTACAACAGTTATGCTTATCAACAAGTTTATACAACTACAGCCACTGCGAATAATAATAACAGTAATAATAATAAGATGCATAGCTTATCTGGCAAAAGAAAGAGTTGATTTTGTGGAATTTTGTTGTTTTCTAAATAATGAAGTACAGTTTTGGGCAATAACGAAATAATATGTAACCTTTCTCAACTCTCTGTTTCGCATTTTTGAGTAAGTGGGAGTTTTCTTCTTTTTATATTTTTTCGGACAGATGTAGAAGATGCCTAACAGAGGTATTAGTTCAAGTCATCAACTTTCCTGATTCCCGACATGACCCGGTGGATCGTCGAGTCAAGAAATATCACTTCCCCCTTCACATAGTGAAATTCCCAGTGTTACGATCCACCGGGTCATGTCGGGAATCAGGAAAGTTGATGACTGGTTCAATGACGAATGAGTCAGTTTGGTGGCTGTCTTAATCTCTAATATTATTGGTATTTCCGTACTACGAAAGCTTTGAGTATTCTTTGAAAGACATTTGTTTTGTATAATTTACGTAACTGTAAAGATGCGCATCTAGCGCGGACGCTAATACATCGATTGCGCAGTCAAAGAAACATTTTAACAGAAGCTGAACTGTCGTTCCGCTTCGATCTAAATAAAAGATGACGGTAGAAAACGTTTGTAGATCTTCAGATTTTAATGTACTTCTGCTTGTGGTGTGAAAGCGTGAAGAAGGTCGACTTTAAGCTAAAAGAGTGAGCGGTCTTGCCAGCGTGCAGACAACATTATTAATTAATAACATTCAAGTAATTTATGTTCGAAACTGTAACTCGGCAAGCTATTGTTATCGGAGGTGTTGAACAGTGCAAGAATTGTCTTTAACGAAGGAGAAAAGTGACTGTAACTTGTGACAAAAACGCGAACATAGGAGCTAGTAAAGGACAGGCTGAAATGTGATCGCACCATAGAGTTAGATAATTACTTATGTAAGTTATGCTGTCTATAAAGTAGCTCTAATTGCTTGTGAGAATTATTAGAATATATTTAGTGTTTACCAGATTTCTTATTCTATTCTTTTCCTTTATACTTCTTTTTTAACCTCCAGGCCATATTATTTTTAGAAATGTCAAAAAGCCTTTACTACAGCAGAAAATACTGCGGCATCCTGGTCGTGTACAGAAGGCCGCTCCTTGTCATCTATGCAACTCATAGCTGCCCCATTTATGAATGATTTCATTTGCAAATGCATTTTTTCTTACTGTTCATTGTTAAAGGTCCCTTAGGTAATTTAAAAATCATACTGATTACGTAAAGAAATCCGGGTTGTTCTTTTCCAAATAATAGAAGTCTTTGCGTAATCAGAAACTAGCCTCCTTCTGACAACGATCAGGAGCCGACCAGAAGACGGACGTCTTCGACCGCTTTCGTGTGTCCTGTGGCAAAGCTGTGCCAAACTGGGAACACGACATTCTAGTATGAAACACAGATCTAAATTGAAAGAATTGAAATATATTTAACCTACTAATGTATTTTTTTTATCATACTAGATGTGGCGCCCGAACAGGGACATGATAAAAAAATTTTTTAATCTGTTCTGTTATTGTTTCATGACATCATCCGGTGGACATCGGGAAGCCGTAAATGAAGTACTGAACAAAACCGTAGAAGTATAAAAAAAAAAAAAAATTTTTGAAAAGTAACAGCAGTGCGCAAAACGACTGATGTAAGTACGGTTTTCATTACGCATAAAATCTCGCGTCTTACATAAAAAAAACTGATTTCCGGAATTTCTTTCCTTACTGCTTCATTTTATCCTATCGCTGTTATTTCCTTGCATAGTTGCTTATTTACGTAGTTAGAATTCGTTTCTGATCATCTCTTCATGCAAAGTTTATTTGTTAGCATTATTAGCATCTTCATTGTTGCTACGGTTAAGAACACAAGATGGATGCCATAATAGCTGGATTAAGTGTCTAGTAGGTGTTTGTCACTTATTTTCAAAGTTAGGTGCCATCTTGTCTTCTACCCGGTATAGCTCGGCAATTGTCACCTACCGCGGTGTGACGTTTGACTATCAGGAAGCGTCGCAGCGTGCGCATCTGAGAGTTGACGATCGGCGTTCTGCCAAAGATTTCTTTGAGCAGTTACGTCACAAACTTGAAAATAAACATGTCAGATGACAGAGGCAAGCCGACAAACAGTGTGGATGACGTTGATGACACTGTTGTCAAGTCATACCCACTACGTTCGCGGACGGGAACAGGCAGACCCGATTCGCGAATGGAGAGAACGGCAGACGATGATGTTGTGCGTGACGTATCGCACAGCAAGCGGGAGAAAATTCGATGGTTGAAATGATGAGAATTTTTTTTCAAGAAAGAGAACAGGAGAAACTGGAAAGGCAAGCTTATAAATTACAAAAACAACGAGATAGACAAGAAAGGGAACAAAAAGAAAGGGAAAAGGAACGGCAGACAGAGCGAAAATGGTTTGACCTGAATACCATGATTGGTACAATGAAAAATAGGTTAGATAATATTGATGCCAACTTAGAGGCAAGAATTAGGACAGTCACGGTGGAATATATTTCGGAATTAAGTACTAAAGTTAATGAAAGGATAGAAGGTATTCTGCAGAAGGTAGATGCATGTGAGAGCACAGTAGGTAACGTGCACAAAGACATCAAAGTACAAATCGAAAGTTGCCAGGCAGTTACAACAGAAGTTTCAAAAAAGTCCGTTGAGGTCGGAACTAAAGTAAACAAGCTTGCAGACAATGTCGTCACTCTGCAAGGCCAGGTCAATGACCTGACACAGGCGCTATCAGAAATAGACATTGAAAAGAGGGTGAATGATGCTGCAGCCAATGTACGTTCCACGATACGAAAAGAATTTGTAGAATGGGTCGAGACTAAGGAACAGTACATAGCAAACAAGGTTCAACACGACTTAAAAGAAGCCGTTAAGTCAGCCACAGTTGAAGTTTTAGCTGCTCCAGGTACATCAGGAGATACGATTCTCACTGAATTAGGAGAGATTCGTAGAGTTTTTCACCGAGATCTTCCCGAGTGGAAACGACACCTCACTGAGGAAATCGAGCAGTTGAAACGACAAGTCAATGATTTCCCTAAGGACAATAGAAGTGAGCATTCACACTTGCTTTCTTCAGAACATGAATACAATAATAATCCCGTGTCTCGTGTAGAATTCTCTCCATTTGTACATGGACACAGTAGTAAGAATCCTTTAGTACGCAACCAGAATGATCAAGTAACTCTTGTCGAGCTCATGAAAGAAGAAAGCGTTCTCAAGCACCGCGTATTCCAGCCTTTTCTGCCAGAGAAACGCAACATCCACCCAATGGTTTTTCTGAAGTCATTTAATGGTGTTTTTCCTGAGAGCTGGGATGACAAGCAACGTATGCGCTTTATAGTAGGTTACATTCAAGGAGAGGGTTCTGTCTGGGGAACAGAAGTAATTGACAGATGTAATAATTACGCTGACTTCGAAAAGCAATTTCTGAACAAATTCTGGAGTTCAGGCATACAACAACGCCTTAGAAAGGAGGTATATAATGCTGAACCATTTAATACGAGAAGTGCTGGTCTCCGTAGGTACTTCGAGAAATACCTGCGAAAAATACAATATTGGGACACGCCCATTTCCCCGAAGGACGTAATTATGATTCTTAAGTCAAAGCTACCGGTATCAATCAGGGAGAAGTTAGTAAATGTCAGTGACGACGACACGGAGGCTTTTCTGTCAGTACTTGACAACCTTGACATGATTCAAGAAGACGTGCGTGCTAGTGCGCGGAGTAATTGTAATCTTGGCCCGCACACTACACAGCCGCACGGTGTAGGCGCAGACTCAGGTATGTCATACCAACCCAACAACAGTAAAGGACACGACGTTCCGTGCGATAATAACAACTACTATTGCCGTAACGGGAAGCAGAAACATAAATTCCAGGATCAAAATAGGTACCACCCCATATACCAGACAACACAACAGCAATACGGTAATTCACCAGTTAATTACAATGATCGCTATAATAATAATTTCAATGGAAAAGGACGTTGGCTTAACACCAACAGTCAGCAGCAGTATGGTAACCAGCCTACATTCCAGCACCGTTCTCAAGGGAGAAATCCTCCAGATCCTTCCAAGCAATACAAACAACAGTATGCTCCAAACTTTAGGAATAGTCCTCCACCTTTTACTAACTATCAAAGTCAAAATCATGAACCTCAAAATTCTCGCATCTATTATGCCCGAGCAAACCCGCCAACACACACCATCTCGACTGAAATTCCGGCAAATAGCTCGCAACTTAGGTGGAATACGGAAGCAAACCTCGTACCGAGCGTACCGCCCGGTACTTCAAAAGTAGTTGTGAGCGAAATTCAACCTAATGAATATACGGAAAACTAAAAGCACACTTTGACCGGTTTCACACCTTCAGAATTAATCTCAAGGCAAAGGGAAAGCAATGAATGGACTGATCCCATTCCCAAGATAGAAGGTCCAGAAGTCAACCTAGATAATAAGTTAAGACAAGCCCTGATCTCTCTCACAACTCATGCCAATTTAAGAAAAAAGGCATTTGACAAGCATGTCAATAAAGTTCTGTCGTATCGCCTGAACGAGCGTGTTCTTCTGAGGACACACTTCAAACCATCTCTCATCTTACGTAAAAATCGTAAGTGGCAACACTTATACGAAGGACCGTTTGTTATAGTCAGGAAGCCACATATTGGTTGTTACGTGTTGGCAGATCCAGTTAGTGGACGCATAAAAGGACTTTACCACCATGTAGACCTAAAGAAGTACCATGAAAAACATTTAAAAAAAATATCATTTATTATGTTAAGCTGCAACTTGAAACAAGAGTGTGATCTGTTTAGAAAGTAAGTGAATCAACAGCATGTACACGTATTCTGCAGGTGACGTAATCATTTGAGTGA
This sequence comes from Schistocerca serialis cubense, assembly GCF_023864345.2. Taxonomy (NCBI): domain Eukaryota; kingdom Metazoa; phylum Arthropoda; class Insecta; order Orthoptera; family Acrididae; genus Schistocerca; species Schistocerca serialis. The sequence continues at coordinate 1,129,714,666 of NC_064639.1, forward strand.
AGTGGTCATGAAGTAATGATGGAGCTTGAAAGATATGAAGTGATTGAAGAAGGTACTCTACGTATTTGGAAAATAAGATTTGCTTTAGTTTTAAGGTAGTTTTAAGTTTCTTGAGCACGAGAAGACTGCAGTCGTTGGATTGAGTAAGGGATGTGCCAAAGTGCCACCTGCTGCTTTAGTTTTAAGTTATGGCAAATCTCCTTTTTACCAAGTAGTAAAGGTTTTCTTTAAATCCCTCATTCAGACCAGAATGTCCGTATATGTGAAGTATTAACCTAAGTTAAGCCTTCAAAGGATTGATATTTTAAGTCGCTAGAACCATGTACGATGCAAAACTGATACATTGTAATCTGTAGATTACACCGAGTATAAGCAGCAACATATAGTTAATGTACAAAGAAATGAATAATGGTACTCGCGACTGGAGAGCAACCTTAATTTATTTGTTACTATGAGTCAACCAGTTAAGAAATTTGCATTTATAATAAGAATTAGGTCCTGTATTGGAGAAACTTAGAGAGACTATTCCTATGTCACGAGTATTATACAGAAACCTTCGATATTAAGACACCTAGTTGAGGACTGAGATAATCTGCTTATATTCTTCTGCTATGTCCGCATGCCGTGATGTTGAGATATATTTGAAGATGCTTTGGAAACGGATTTGTGCGAAATTTTAATACTGAAGTCAAGTTATGCCACGTGGATGACATTAAAAACGGTGGAGCCGAAGAATGAATTTGCTCAACTGATTGTTTCACCTCTTATCTATCTTCGTATCTTTCATTTCCTTGCACTATCCCATTGTAGTTTTCTTCTTTAGCGTTCTTACCTTTCTACCCTACCCGGTAGGGGAAGAAATTTGGAAATTGGTTCAAAAGACTTGACGTGTGTATATTGTGTGTATTGACGATCGTGGCTCGTTGGTTAATGCGTATCTGCGGTTACTTATCGGAACGTGATGTAAATCTGATTTGCTGTGAGCAAAAGCATCCCAGGAAATAGGAATAATTTTCCCGATTTCTGCTAGATGAAGTTTTGAACGTGAACTGTTCGGCACGCCAAAGTGGGTATATTTACTGATTATTGATGTAACCGAATAAATGAAAAAAAAGGGGCTGTTATAGAACAATAAGAAAAGGAAAAGAATCAGATTTAAAATATATATAAAATCTAACGTGCTTCAGAAGCACCATTCAGAATAGCAAACACGTTTTTCGTTAGGTCTTGGACAGTAATTAAAAAAAAACTATGTATATTTTGTAAATGATCCTTTCATGATAAGTAATTTTAGCATTACCTGTGCTACTCTGTGGTATAGAGAGACCTATATGGACACGTATGGATTGCTGCGTGTGACTCTGTGACAAAATGATGGACACGTGTGTAAAATAGTAATTTGCCACATGTATGGGCACGAGAAACTAGTTATCTCTTGTGTGAATCAGAACTGTAATAAACTTATGGACACGAGTGATGTGCCGCGTGTGAAGTAGCATTACAAGTATTCTCACGTTGCAACGACGATACAGTGACTATCAGTCAAAGGATAGACAAGCTATTGTACTTACTGCAATAGGAGACAGTAGTCATTTTCATCGATGACTGTTCTTCGTCGCTGGTGCAGTCAATTTACCGTCCAGGTTGACCATGTCGCCTTGACGAGCTGCTCCAGTACCCACGATTCAACAAAATGCACAAGTTAAAAGAAAGGTTGGCAGCCACAGAACTATCTGCCTCGTGCAGGACGCGGACTGCCAACGCTGTTAAACCGCCAGTTCGTTACCAAGTGACTGTGAAGCACTGTGGCAACATTCAATGACTGCTCGCCGGCCCGTACTCAACAATAAGCATTCCTCTCCATAACGGGCGCAAGCGTGCTCCAGATTTGAGATGAAAATGGACATAAAAATAATAAAACGTTGATAAACTACGCACGATTTTACTATATTTACATTTAAAGGACACTAATGATGACTTTTCCTTAACTATAAAAATTGCTACGGCAATATTGCTAAATACATTGCTTAAGAAAGACCTGTACCAGATGAAACGTGTTTTGCTAATATTTGCAAACGAAAGAACATAAAACCTAGACACAAAATATGAATAATATATAATGTATATGTACATAGTCTATGTAGTAATTTTTATTGTCTTAAATTCTTACTCTATATTCCCTTAGATTAAGATGCTAGTTAATGAGCAAGTCCTAATACAGATTTTTTTTCTGTATTTTCATGTGCTGAAACATGAATTGGAATGAGATTAAGACAGCCACCAAACTGACTCATTCGTCATTGAACCAGTCATCAACTTTCCTGATTCCCGACATGACCCGGTGGATCGTCGAGTCAAGAAATATCACTTCCCCTTCACATAGTGAAATTCCCAGTGTTTTTCCACCAGAATGTGAAAAGGTGATCCCCAGTTTTAGTGCAGTGAAAAGTGACAGGTGATGAAAGAATTCCCCTGTGAAAACCATCCGAGTTCATGGGAAATACTCCCAACTACAAAGTGAAGAGTGACGTCGCTACGAGAAAGACTGATAAAAGTTTTATGTTCTGTTCACAATTGGCGGAAATGCACCAATACTGTAATAGCTTTTTTTTCTTATTGTCAATATTTATGTATTTTGTATCTGTATGTGTATTTAATTTGTACTTGTATCTATGTTAGTATTTCAATGTTTCAATTGACTGAATGAGAGTAATTCTTGAGAACCTATGTTAAATCCTTGAACACTTATGATGACATCATGCCACAACCAAGTTTGTTAATGATCAAGCAACTGTGAGTAGCTTTGACGACTTAGTATGAAACGCATATAATTCTATGTGCCTTATGTTATGTCTGTTTTGCTCCCTACAAGGAGACATCCTTAAATACTTCATTCACTAAGTACGTGAATCCAATAATATTACGACTGCGCGTGAGTCGTAACGATCTTTCAGACTCATTACTCCTCACGCGGGAAGCGATGTAATATTATTGGTATTTCCGTACTACGAAAGCTTTGAGTATTCTTTGAAAGACATTTGTTTTGTATAATTTACGTAACTGTAAAGATGCGCATCTAGCGCGGACGCTAATACATCGATTGCGCAGTCAAAGAAACATTTTAACAGAAGCTGAACTGTCGTTCCGCTTCGATCTAAATAAAAGATGACGGTAGAAAACGTTTGTAGATCTTCAGATTTTAATGTACTTCTGCTTGTGGTGTGAAAGCGTGAAGAAGGTCGACTTTAAGCTAAAAGAGTGAGCGGTCTTGCCAGCGTGCAGACAACATTATTAATTAATAACATTCAAGTAATTTATGTTCGAAACTGTAACTCGGCAAGCTATTGTTATCGGAGGTGTTGAACAGTGCAAGAATTGTCTTTAACGAAGGAGAAAAGTGACTGTAACTTGTGACAAAAACGCGAACATAGGAGCTAGTAAAGGACAGGCTGAAATGTGATCGCACCATAGAGTTAGATAATTACTTATGTAAGTTATGCTGTCTATAAAGTAGCTCTAATTGCTTGTGAGAATTATTAGAATATATTTAGTGTTTACCAGATTTCTTATTCTATTCTTTTCCTTTATACTTCTTTTTTAACCTCCAGGCCATATTATTTTTAGAAATGTCAAAAAGCCTTTACTACAGCAGAAAATACTGCGGCATCCTGGTCGTGTACAGAAGGCCGCTCCTTGTCATCTATACAACTCATAGCTGCCCCATTTATGAATGATTTCATTTGCAAATGCATTTTTTCTTACTGTTCATTGTTAAAGGTCCCTTAGGTAATTTAAAAATCGTACTGATTACGTAAAGAAATCCGGGTTGTTCTTTTCCAAATAATAGAAGTCTTTGCGTAATCAGAAACTAGCCTCCTTCTGACAACGATCAGGAGCCGACCAGAAGACGGACGTCTTCGACCGCTTTCGTGTGTCCTGTGGCAAAGCTGTGCCAAACTGGGAACACGACATTCTAGTATGAAACACACATTTAAATTGATAGAATTGAAATATATTTAACCTACTAATGTATTTTTTTTATCATACTAGAAAGTTTATACAACTACAGCCACTGCGAATAATAATAACAGTAATAATAATAAGATGCATAGCTTATCTGGCAAAAGAAAGAGTTGATTTTGTGGAATTTTGTTGTTTTCTAAATAATGAAGTACAGTTTTGGGCAATAACGAAATAATATGTAACCTTTCTCAACTCTCTGTTTCGCATTTTTGAGTAAGTGGGAGTTTTCTTCCTTTTATATTTTTTCAGACAGATGTAGAAGATGCCTAACAGAGGTATTAGTTCACGAATTTAGTTCCAGGCTGAAAATCAGGTATTCTTACTCTGTACCCTCACTACTTGTGCTAACTGTACACTTTCTTGTTAAATTTTTGCTTATAGTCACGCTTATTTGAGGTCGCCCTTCTCTCAATCATAGGATCTGTTCTCGGAGGCCTTAATTCCTCTGTGGTTAACTTTTCCTGATAATTTACTTCCTGTTCCCAGAATGAGATTTTCCCTCTGCACTGGAGTGTGCGGTGATATGAAACTTCCTGGCAGATTAAAACGGTATGCCGGACCTAAACTCGAATTCGGGACCTTTCCTTTTGAGGGCCAGTGCTCTACCGACTGAGGTAATCAAGCATGACTCACGATCTGTCCTCACAGCTTTGATTTTCCCTTAGCGTTTAGAACAGGTTCAATGTTTGCGCTGCACACGAAAGCCGATTCCTCTACCGTAAACAACCAACTCCAAACACAAACTGCCGTTTGTGGAAATGATTAAACTCAAGTAGTAATATCTACTTAACCACAATACAAATAAGGCGCTGAGATCCATAAGGGCCTAAAGACAAGCCGCTGTCGGTCCCACATTTAACTGAATATCAGAGGAGCCAGTGATACAGCTTTTTGTGAATTTCCATGTTTACAATGTTGGCCTACAGCACAGATAAACCTGCCTCACCATAAGATCAACAGATTTCATAAGTACACAGGGTGTTAGAAAAAGGTACGGCCAAACTTTCAGGAAACATACCTCACACACAAATAAAGAAAAGATTTTATGTGGACATGTGTCCGGAAACGCTTAATTTCCATGTTAGAGCTCATTTTAATTTCGTCAGTATGTATTGTACTTCCTCGATTCACCGCCAGTTGGCCCAATTGAAGGAAGGTAATGTTGACTTCGGTGCTTGTGTTGACATGCGACTCATTGCTCTACAGTACTAGCATCGAGCACATCAGTACGTAGCATCAACAGGTTAGTGTTCATCACGAACGTGGTTTTGCAGTCAGTGCAATGTTTACAAATGTGGAGTTGGCAGATGCCCATTTGATGTATGGATTAGCACGGGGCAATAGCCGTGGCGCGGTACGTTTGTATCGAGACAGATTTCCAGAACGAAGGTGTCCCGACAGGAAGACGTTAGAAGCAATTGATCGGCGTCTTTGGGAGCACGGAACATTCCAGGCTATGACTCGCAACTGGGGAAGACCTAGAACGACGAGGACACCTGCAATGGACGAGGCAATTCTTCATGCAGTTGACGATAACCATAATGTCAGCGTCAGAGAAGTTCTGCTGGACAAGGTAACGTTGACTACGTCACTGTATGGAGAGTGCTACGGGAGAACCAGTTGTTTCCGTACCATGTACAGCGTGTGCAGGCACTATCAGCAGCTGATTGGCCTCCACGGGTACACTTCTGCGAATGGTTCATCCAACAATGTGTCAATCCTCATTTCAGTGCAAATGTTCTCTTTACGGATGAGGCTTCATTCCAATTCCATGACCTCCACGCTCTCCTGACCTCAACCCTCTTGACTTTCATTTATGGGGGCGTTTGAAAGCTCTTGTCTACACAACCCCGGTACCAAATGTAGAGACTCTTCGTGCTCGTATTGTGGACGGCTGTGATACAATACGCCAGTCTGCAGGGCTGCATCAGCGCATCAGGGATTCCATGTGACGGAGGGTGGATGCATGTATCCTCGCTAACGGAGGACATTTTGAACATTTCCTGTAACAAAGTGTTTGAAGTCACGCTGGTACGTTCTGTTGCTGTGTGTTTACATTACATGATTAATGTGATTTGAAGAGAAGTAATAAAAGGAGCTCTAACATGGAAAGTAAGCGTTTCTGGACACATGTCCACATAACATATTTTCTTTCTTTGTGTGTGAAGAATGTTTCCTGAAAGTTTGGCCGTACCTTTTTGTAACACCCTCTGCATAAATGCTGTAGTCTCACAATAGACGGTGACGTACTTAGGCGCAAATGATTTTCAGCGCTTTAAATGAATTACTGTTTGATAACATTCATAATTTAATATACTATAACTTATTCAGAAACCCACTAAATAGGTTTACTGTCAGTACAACTTTAACATACACTAACGTCTGATCTAATTTTACAATATAATGAGCGAATTAGCATATCTGAGGACTGCGCTATCACCCAGCAGGATTTATGTCGAGTGAACGGGGATAAAAGTCTGACCAGTGTGCTAGCAGCTGGTGGCACTGTCGTAAACTTCTCTAACTGAGCACATCGTAAACCGTGCATGTCGTTTAACAAATCCATATATATTTGGCCCGTGAGGCAATTGCGTCACGCGAGCTGCGCTTGCGCAAAAGCTGCTTAAAACGTGCGCAACTGAAGGTGTGCTCGCGACCGTGTTGCCAACTTCCACGGATTCTAGGGGAGCAGTAGCGCGGCAGATTTAAGTGCTGTATCTTTCAGATTGCATCGTCTATGTTACGTTTAACAACATTCAAAGAAAAATAACCAATAACTGCACAAGGTGTCGTAGGCTACGGTGTTCATGTACTCCTGTGCTCTTACACAGCAGCCGCCACTGCTAACACTGCTCCAGTGGGGCAACTCAAAATTACTCTTCTACGGGTGCTCGCGGGCAGGAATGCGGTGGAAGAAACAATGGGCAGCTAGATAGGATGGCAGGCATTGTATCCGTGCCAGAGGCACGACGCACTTCATCACACCAGAGATAAACCATGCGGATTATATGATGACGTCACTGAACAATATCCACAGTGGTTAAAGTTAAAAAAGAGAGCACGGCAAATTGATCTTGAAGTATATAAACAAAAGCCAAGACACAGTATTATTTATCTGTTGCGAAGCCATCGTACAACCGTATCATAAATTGATGAGAATGTTACGCACCAGATGTCAAATATGTGATTTACTTGCCACAAAATGTTTCCGAACTACATTATCTTCCCTTTTGACTACGCTTAATTGCACAGTAACTACAAAGTATGTAATACTGCAGCGAGTATTATATATTCAGTAGACGTAATAGAAGCGCTAAATATATAAATACCAATAGCCGAACAAGAGATAATAAACAGCCTTCGAATTCACTATACTTCCTTTGTGTAATAAAACATTCATATTTCGTACTCTCGTATTACAAGTCGTTTTCGATTTTTTTGAGTTACCTCCGTAACAGTATGATCGAAGCCCCATCCCTCAATACTCTCACAATTGCAAAGCTAATAAAGTATTTCAATGATAAATTAACATACGAATATCTCGACAGCATCGAGATGCTAATTTACTAATTTAAAAAATCACATTACTGCTCGTGATGTTAACGAGGAGAAATAGCTGGTTACTGAGATGACAAAAATCGTGGGATAGCGATATGCACACACACACACACACACACACACACACACACACACACACACACACACACATATATATATATATATATATATATATATATATATATATATATATATAGTTTAGTATTATTTCTACAGGTTTCCTTAATAGCAATCAGCAGCATTTCCTTCTTAATAGGGAGGAAACAGCAAAAAAAAATTTTCATATATTCAGCCACACATTTTTTATAAAAATAATGAAAAAGAATATATAGCATTTACGCATATCCTTATTTCACGAAAGGGGCAACAGATTACGGTAGCATTTTCCGAAGTGCGACTGCTTTGCTGCTATAAGTAACGCCCTTACCCGCTACGATTTATACCGGAGCAACTGCGGTTTTTCTTTAACTGGAAGACAGCATATTTCTTAGAGGCATTCGATAGCTCCTGCAAGGAGAGGTATAGTAATACAAAACTTGATAGCTTTTATATAAATTTTTCGCAAAAAAAGGCAGGTAATACGGTAAGTATCAAGATCAAGACAACAGACATTGAACAGTTTCGTCTCCGTAGCTACGTAAACATGGTACAATGGGCTGATACTGCACTGTGTTGGCAACCTTGGCCTTTACGTTTATAATTTACGCATTTTTTGCGAAACGTTTGACTGTAATTTTAAATGTCATATCTTTAATACATCCCATTAAACAGCTTTCGACAAAAGCCGGAAAAGTAACACATTATCAATTTTTTAACCATAGGTTATTTGATATCGCGACAGAAAAAAAAGTTAAAATTATTAGACATAGAGTGAAATAGTCTCCTCTTCGCTTGCTATCGTTGTGAAAAACTACGTTCCAACATCAGGAATCGTTTATGAAATAGCACCTGTGTCCACGTTACAGAGCAAACCCTATACAGGCTCAAGCACTACAGCTGTTCTTCCGAGTTTTGAGGACACTGAAGATAAACTACAAGGACTAAAAACATTCAGACTAATAGCCCAAAATAATTATTACAGCTCTAACACCATCACTAAGCTTCACAATAGCGTTAAAAACAAATACAGTAACAAATATACCTCTAAGTCCAAGGCTGGCCGGAGTGGCCGAGCGGTTCTAGGCGCTACAGTCTGGAACCGCGAGACCGCTACGGTCGCAGGTTCGAATCCTGCCTCGGGCATGGATGTGTGTGATGTCCTTAGGTTAGTTAGGTTTAAGTAGTTCTAAGTCTAGGGGGCTGATGACCTCAGAGGTTAAGTCCCTTAGTGCTTGGAGCTATTTGAACCATCTCTAAGTCCAAAACAAACAGAACTGTAGCCCAAATAGCTCCTCAAAACTCTGTGAAATATGCCTGCATACCACTCATTGATAAATTACCACATCAGATTGCAAACCTATTCTGTGCCAAAAATATCAAACTTAGTTTTTCCATAAACAATAAAATGAAACAAAATTGTTCACAGCTTAGATTTAAAAACTAAAGAGTACCACAGGTCTGACATTTATAAACTAAATTGCTCTATGTGCCCCAAATTTTACATTGGCCAAATTGGTAGGAGTCTCAGTGCACGATTCCAGAAACAAATGGATACTTTCAGGAGCAATAACTTAAGTAAAAAACTTTCGCTACTCACTTGGCCTAACAAGGAAACATATGTAGGCATCAAAGAAAAGGCATCAAAGAAAACTTAGAAATATTACATTTTGTCAAGAAGAAGTACATGTGAATTTACCAGAGGAATTAGAAGTACACAGCTACATTCACAATAAACCTGACTGCACACTGAACTATAACTAGAACTAAAAAATCAAATGTACATGCAAAATTTCATACAACACTTATAATTTGAAATGATAGAAACAATTATTTAACAGAGAGAAATTTCTTCATTGTCCATTACCAGCATCTCTCAAACATAAATTATTAACTGTCTAACTGCCTAAAATTATCTGTACTATGTAGAACGATCTTTGAAATAACTCCAGAAGTGTAACATATCTGCACAATCTGCACATACAGGGTGTCCCAGCTATCTTGTCCACCCAAAATATCTCTGGAACAATAACAGCTAATGGAAAACGACTTTCACTGGTATCAATGTAGGGCTGGGGCCCATGAATGTACATATTTGGAAACATTCTAAAACGAAAGCATATGTGTTTTTTAACACAAACGTATGTTTTTTTAAATGGACCTTCTATATTTTTTCTTCAGCAATCCATAGCATGACAAAGCACATACACAATGGCGTTGATTGCATCGCAATATTCCCATTACATCCCGAGATATTAAGACGCGAAGTTGACGCTTGAAACACCCGACATGCGCTGCTAGCGCACGTCCTGAGGCTCAGGCGTGAACCCCATGCTGCCCGTAATCGCGATGTGATTGACATATGTAATCACACATCCATACTTATCAAGAGGTCCGAAACGAATAATACGGTCTGCTGCCATCCTGCATTAACGTCGTACATTCCAGCAGGTATTTATCCCGTAGGCTAGGGGTGATGCGGTTCTGTAACATATCTGTGTACCGCAACGTTAGTCACAAAGTTAACTTCGCTTATCGTTAATCCGTTACTAAAAAGGCAATGCTGTTCACCGTTAAAACTTTACTTTACTGTAAATCTAGCGCAAGTGACAGTTAATCATTCACTCGTAATAGTAAAATTCGTGTTGATGGTTTTAGTGAAACGAGCAAGTGGACTAAAAGTTTTACCGTTGTTTAGGTAAAAATATTTTGATTTGGGAAGTTCAGGTAGGACATAGAAGATGAATGTTAACATGTTTAACCATTTAGTTTTATTATCACATAATTATCAATGTTATGTTTATCTAAAGCGTTAAATGACAAATTGTTGCTAACAAACGTTTCTTAACATCACTGGGTAAAATGGCCCTTTGTAGAAACTTTTACTGTGATACCAGCACTACATACTAAACACAGCGTTCACATCTCATGTTCAAAGTGATGCCCATTGGCTTGCATACATAGGGTCACTCTGCGGATGAAGGATGCCCTACTTCGTGCTACTGTTTCCTCTTTGATGGCTGTACAAGCATCAATAATGCGTTGCTTCATGTTCTCTAGTTTTGTTAGTCCACGTTGGTAAACAGCATCGCACTGCTCCCCAAGGAAAATAATCCAGCGGTGGGCCACCTCGTCCAATCCACCTACCAGCGAACTTACGGTTCAGAAGTCGTCGTGCTCGTAAGGCGTTATGTGCAGGGCATCCGTCATGCTGATACCACATGACCATTCTCAGGTTCAGAGGTACGGTGTCCAAGAGAACAGGAAGATTGTGTCGTATAAATCTGGAGTATTGTCTGCCATTTTGGATGCCATTTATAAAGAAAGGTCCGATAACGGTATCTCCAATAATCCCACACCAAACATTAACTTTCCACGGACGTTGATGCTCTACCTGACGGAGCCATTTTGGATTGGCTGCGGACCAATAATGCATATTCCTCATATTGACAATTCCTTTGTTGGAGAATGATGCCTCATCGGTAAAGAGAACATCTGCAAAAAAAAATTGGATTAATCAGAAGTTTTTGTTGAGCCCACCGACAAAATGTTACCCTATTGCGGAAGTCATTTCCATGAAGATCCTGGTGTAAACGAACATGGTAAGGATGAAATTTATGACGTTTAAGAATGCGCTGTGCACTTGATTTCGACACACCAACTTCACGTTCAATTTGACGTGTGCTGATTTGAGGATTCACAGCTATGGTAGCGAGCTCAGCAACTTCAGCACCTTCATCTGTGCGTGTTCTAGGACGATGTCGAGGTCTTGGATTTAAGCTTCCCGTTTCACGTAGACGAGATGTGTGACGACCAAACATCCGGCGCGAAGGCGATGGCTTGTCAGGGAATCGTCTTCTGTACAGTAGTTCTGCCTGAACAACATTTCATCTACCTACAACAGGGTACAGTACAGGCATGTAGAGTAAGGTAGAAAACAGACATATTAGTTTAATAATCATAATCTTCGCTAACAGTACTATCAACAAACAAGCAATCTCATAACGTATTTCCCGTCAATGTACATTCTCCATAGATCAGCAGCATTTCTACCATGTCTTCATGTGTGTACATTATACTGTACAGTATAAGTTCCACAACACAACGTTTATTCACAATGTGTACTACCTCCGTGCCGTCACTAGATTACTCTGATGCACGACTACACTGACAAGCGGTGTACTGCACGCCAAAGCAACAACAAATGGGATGCTCGGAGGGTGGTGGAGTACAGGAGTTTGCATGGGTCGCAAATCATAAACAAGGCGAAGTGGTAACTGTGGCAGTAGTGGGAACTACGTTGGACACTTGACTAGGTAGAGCCAGGCTCTGCGCAACAGGCACAATGGGTCATATAATGCATTAGATAAACCTTATTTTGGGTGTGCAGGATAAATAAGACAACCTGACGGGTGTACACCGATCGGTACCGGTTCATATTGTGTACGTAGATACGTAAAACGTGCAAGAGGGAAACCATTATGTGCTTATGAGAGTTGATGGCAGCAGACCGTATTATTCGTTTCGGACCTCTTGATAAGTGTGGAGGTGTGATTACACATGTCAATCACATCGCGATTACGGGCAGCGTGGGGTTCACGCCTGAGCCTCAGGACGTGCGCTAGCAGCGCATGTCGGGTGTTTCAAGCGTCAACTTCGCGTCTTAATATCTCGGGATGTAATGGGAATATTGCGATGCAATCGACGCCGTTGTGTATGTGCTTTGTCATGCTATGGATTGCTGAAGAAAAAATACAGGAGGTTCATTTAAAAAAACATAAGTTTGTGTTAAAAAACACATATGCTTTCGTTTTAGAATGTTTCCAAATATGTACATTCATGGGCCCCAGCCCTACATTGATACCGGTGAAAGTCGTTTTCCAATAGCTGTTATTGTTCCAGAGATATTTTGGGTGGACAAGATGCTGGGACACCCTGTATATCACGTTCTTTGGCACATCATATCAGAAGCCGATGTAAACAAATGCGCCATCTCCTTTTTAGTTCAGTTATGGTTCAGTATGGGTTGTAAAAGAAAAGCAAAGCTCTATCGTATAATATGTAGACGAGGGCTTTTCAGGAAATAAGTACAATGAATATAGCATACATAAGTGTAACACTGTGTAATCAGAAAAACTTTGTCAAATTTTGGGACGCAAATGTAAAATGAAAAATCCTGTGTAAACTAAGCATCACAAAACTTTTGTTATACTTTAGGTCACAAATGTAAAGCTTGCAAGAAGTCGACGCTACTATCTGACGATGTGTTCAGGTCCGAAACTAGTAGTGTTATAACAAAATCATTTCAAGAAAACTTGTGGTTTGTTGCAGTGTTTCCTACACTGTAATTTACAAAAACAGCTTTGATGTTCTCCAATCAAAATGGATAAAATAATGCACTTAATAATTCTTTCGAAAATATCATTTGTCAATTCTTCTGTTCTAACACTAATATTGTCTGCAAAAAGAACCAATTTTGCTTGTTGAATGTCAAGTGGGAGGTCACTCACATGTGCAATATAAGGAATAGGAGTGGACACAAAATTGAACCCTGTGGGACTCCATTTGTGATTTTTTTTTTTCCTTTTTTTCCCCTAAGTCACTACAATTTTGTACCTTCCCGATGTTGTCTGAATTATTCATCACAATCTTTTGCATTCTTTTTATTAAGTAAATTGGTTAAATGCGAATACAATGTGCAGGTGAAGTAAATGCCGCTATGGAGAGTAGTAGTGCAGATAAAGCTTATGTTGTGATAAGTGTCTACCCTTTCTTCATGTGGTCAGCTTTCTGATCTGACAAGGAGTTGTAGGTAGCACTCGCGACGTGCTGATAATTGCTTCACCATTCTAACACACACACTCACACACACACACACATACACACACACACACACCTACACAGATGGAAAATGGAATTTAAGATGCATAGGTGTGAAAGTAGATTTTTACTAGGTATTGGATGGATTCGCCGCATTTGTGGCGTGCTTTGGCTGAGAACAACTCAAATATAAAAAAAGCTTGTTAGACGCAAGCACTATCATTTTTCTCATTGACTCATTTATTCGTGGGTTAATCAAACACCCACAAAAACTAAATATCATTTACTTTTCATCTTTTCACAAATAATAATGTTCAAAGAAAATATTTTCCGATCTAAAGTTTAGTTGGCGATGGTGGAGCGGAGAATTGAGAAGGGTGGAGGGGGGCGGAGGGTGTATTATCAAATGCCCAACCGCATTCAGGGGGGTAACGGTCAAACAAAGACTGGAAACCACTGCACTAGCAGGTAGGTTAATTAAGTTCCTCGCAAGTGTACATTTGTACTTACTGCGACAACAGTGTACTCTGACTTCCTCCGGCGCTTCAACACTAACCTCCTTTAATGATGTACACTCTGCGACCTCGTTCAAGTGCCGGTGTCGGTTAATGGAAGACTTACGTAGCGAGCGCGCCGTACAACCTCCCCAACCACGCGCGAATCGTGCAGGTAGTTGTCTCGCTGTCTATTGTTGCTAGGATCTTGTTGATCGGTTCTTATCAGTAAACTTGCCGCTGGACGTGCCTTCGCCTTTCTTCTGCTTATCTGCAGTTCCGAGAAAGCGTCAGCTCTGAGAATTCTTAGAAGTCATGTACGCAGAGTGAGGACTCCGTGATTTCTTGACAGTTAACGTTTAGTGTCGCACTAAGACTAGATTAGGTGCACCGCAGATGTTTCGTGGAAAGCACAACATTTCAGCGACGTGAAATTACCGACACTTAGGCCTTTTGCCACCGTCAAGGCTCACGTTGAGGGGCTTGAAAAAGTCACAGGGTACAGCACTGCGCCGCTCCTTATCTCCCGTATCAGGCACTGGTGCAGGCCGTCATAATGCAACGAATGACGCCACAGTCTAGGAACTCGCGTTATAGCAGTATCACCGGGTCGCTGTGAATTAAAACCCTCGGACGAAAGTACATGTCAGAAACAAAAAAAATGGTTCAAATGGCTCTGAGCACTATGGGACTTACTGCTGTGGTCATCAGTCCCCTAGAACTCAGAACTACTTAAACCTAGCTAACCTAAGGACGTCACACACATCCATGCCCGAGGCAGGATTCGAACCTGCGACCGTAGCGGTCGCGCGGTTCCAGACTGTAGCGCCTAGAACCGCACGGCCACTCCGGCCGGCACATGTCAGAAACGGCACTGTTTATAGTCTGTACAGTCCTCCGCAACTAGCTCCATCTACCACTCTGCGTTCAAAGTCTGTTAATTCCCACAGTGCAGCCATAACCACGTCGGAAACCCTTTCACACGAATCACCTGATTGCAAATGACGGCTCTGTCAATGCACTTACCTTTTACACATTGTGTACGCAACGCTACCGCCATCTATACACGTGCACATCGCTATCCCATGAGTTTTGTCACCTCAGTGTCTACTGTGTCTCTCGTTAAATCTTAACTAGAATTTAAGATAGCTGCTACTCATACAAATACCATAAAATAATACAGTAGTTGCTGAACGCTCAGTTTTCTACTGGTGCTGAATTTCACTATCGTTCTTCGTATTCACAACTTTTTGTAACCAGCCGTTTCTCCTCGTTAACATCACGAGCAGTAATTTTTTATATTAGTACACTAATATCTCGATGCTGTCGAGATATTCGTATGTTAATTTATCATTGAAATACTTTATTAGCTTTGTAATTGTGAGAGTATTAGGGAATGGGGCTTCGGTCATGCTGTTACGGAGGTGATTCAAAAAAATCCAAAACGACTTGTAATACGAGAGAACGAAATATCAACGTTTTATTACACAAACGAAGTATAGCGAATTCGTAGGCTGTTTATTATCTCTTGTTCGGCTATTCATATTTATACAGGGTGTTACAAATAGTACGGCCAAACTTTCAGGAAACATTCCTCACACACAAATAAAGAAAAGATGTTTCGTGGACATGTGTCCGGAAACGCTTAATTTCCATGTTAGAGCTCATTTTAGTTTCGTCAGTATGTACTGTATTTCCTCGATTCACCTCCAGTTGGCCCAATTGAAGGAAGGTAATGTTGACTTCGGTGCTTGTGTTGACATGCGACTCATTGCTCTACAGTACTAGCATGAAGCACATCAGTACGTGGCATCAACAGGTTAGTGTTCATCACGAACGTGGTTTTGCAGTCAGCGCAATGTTTACAAATGCGGAGTTGGCAGACGCCCATTTGATGTATGGATTACCACGGGGCAATAGCCGTGGCGCGGTACGTTTGTATCGAGACAGATTTCCAGAACGAAGGTGTACCGACAGGAAGACGTTCGAAGCAATTGATCGGCGGCTTAGGGAGCACGGAACATTCCAGCCTATGATTCGAGACTGGGGAAGACCTAGAACGACGAGGACACCTGCAATGGACGAGGCAATTCTTCGTGCAGTTGACGATAACCCTAATGTCAGCGTCAGAGAAGTTTCTGCTGTACAAGGTAACGTTGACCACGTCACTGTATGGAAAGTGCTACGGGAGAACCAGTTGTTTCCGTACCATGTACAGCGTGTGCAGGCACTATCAGCAGCCGATTGGCCTCCACGGGTACACTTCTGCGAATGGTTCATCCGACAATGTGTCAATCCTCTTTTCAATGCAAATGTTCTCTTTACGGATGAGGCTTCATTCTAACGTGATCAAATTGTAAATTTTCACAGTCAACATGTGTGGGCTGACGGTAGGCAGGCATTGTTGGTGATGTCTTGATTGGGCCTCATGTTCTTCCACCTACGCTCAATGGTGCACGTTATCATGATTTCATACGGGATACTCTACCTGTGCTGCTAGAACATGTGCCTTTACAAGTACGACACAACATGTGGTTCATGCTCGATGGAGCTCCTGCACATTTCAGTCGAAGTGTTCGTACGCTTCTCAACAACAGATTCGGTGACCAATGGATTGGTAAAGGCGGACAAATTCCATGGCCTCCACGCTCTCCCGACCTCAACCCTCTTGACTTTCATTTATGGGGGCATTTGAAAGCTCTTGTCTACGCAACCCCGGTACCAAATGTAGAGGTTCTTCGTGCTCGTATTGTGGACGGCTGTGATACAATACGCCTTTCTCCAGGGCTGCATCAGCGCATCAGGGATTCCATGCGACGGAGGGTGGATGCATGTATCCTCGCTAACGGAGGACATTTTGAACATTTCCTGTAACAAAGTGTTTGAAGTCACGCTGCTACGTTCTTTTGCTGTGTGTTTCCATTCCATGATTAATGTGATTTGAAGAGAAGTAATACAATGAGCTCTAACATGGAAAGTAAGCGTTTCCGGACACATGCCCACATAACATATTTTCTTTCTTTGTGTGTGAGGAATGTTCCTGAAAGTTTGGCCGTACCTTTTTGTAACACCCTGTATATTTAGCACTTCTATTACGTCTACTGAAAACGTAGATACATCACAATTTACGTGATGAGGAATATTTTTTAGTTTTAATTTCACTCCTAAAGCGATGAGCTAGAGCACGTAAAAATTTCAGGTGCAGACAATGCAATCCCTGCCGCCACAGTATCGAGATATTGTCTCCCACCGTTCACTTTTCGACACCTTCATTAACTGGTTTTAAATGTCACCATTTTGTGACTGTACATTACACACATTTATGAAGACATTCTCTCCATCTATAGTTTCATATACGTCTCGTGTCATTAGGCAATATGGACTTTACAATGAAACAGCATCTCATCAAACATTACAACGGAATAATTCCAATTATGAAATTTTAAATATTTGGCTTCCCTGCATATCTTGTGTAAATGTGTTATAAGTGTAACGAAGCTATATTGTTTGTTGTCCATGAGCGCTGGACATCTAGATGGCGTCAAATAGTCTGCTATAACGAATAGAAGCGGCCAAATTTTCCACAAAGATCAAGAGATTGGCTCTAAGCTAGTAACACACCCGACACATACCGACGAACTATCTCGAGTATGCCAGAGACTTGTCGAAGGTCTACATTAATGACGTTATCGTCCAATGGTTAGTGTAGTTACTACCGACGCAGCAGTCTCAGCTCCGATTCCAGAATTTTTTGACGTGGTGCGGCTCGGAACGAAATTCAGGCAAACTTCTGAGAGCAAATGAGACGCTGTTTGATGAAGTAAGCAGCAAAATTGACACAGGGGTAGTAACGCTTACACTAAGTTAGGAGGTACACGAAACTGTTACCAGGTGCTTCTAAAGAGTTCGTCGAAGGCTATAGGAGAGCAAAGAAAATACAAGTGCGATCTCCATTAGAGACGATACAGTTTTGGTGACACTTGCAAACCTGGTGGAAACTGTTAGGGAAGGCGACTTCTGGAATCAATCGAAGCCTTGCTGTCACGAATCATGTTCATCACCCTTCGGTACAGACAGAGGTATACTGTGAGCTCGGTTGCTGCTTACCCGATTTCTCATTGAAATGGTGACAATGACTCTCGAACTACCCAATGCTGATAGCCAGAAAAATATAGATATCTGTCATAAGTGTCTACGAAACCTTAAGAAATTTCCATTATTGTTACTACCTGTACGTCAGTCGATTTTCACGACACAAATCGGGACCAGGTGACTGGCTTCCTGAAACGTTTGTGAAGGATGGTGATAACAACGACCTTGCTAATTTCCAGTTCCCGTGATATCAATGTCAGAGACAACTTCTGATTGTGTACCAGAATTCGACAGCGAACTAGGTCAGTGTTATCTGTCATTGTACTTGCTGACGGCCGATGGCGCATCGAACAGTTTCCTTTCCGTATCTAAAGCGTTTGAACCTATTGTAAACAGTTTTTCTGCTCACGGTTGTATACCTAACTGGAACAGTGCAGAAAGTTGAAATAAACAGTTTACATAATATGCAAAAAACTGATGATTTATCAAACTGGGGAACAATCAAGAATTGGGTGTCCCAAGGTTCGGTCTTGGGTCCTCTGCTGTTCTTAATGTACACTCCTGGAAATGGAAAAAAGAACACATTGACACCGGTGTGTCAGACCCACCATACTTGCTCCGGACACTGCGAGAGGGCTGTACAAGCAATGATCACACGCACGGCACAGCGGACACACTAGGAACCGCGGTGTTGGCCGTCGAATGGCGCTAGCTGCGCAGCATTTGTGCACCGCCGCCGTCAGTGTCAGCCAGTTTGCCGTGGCATACGGAGCTCCATCGCAGTCTTTAACACTGGTAGCATGCCGCGACAGCGTGGACGTGAACCG
The DNA here is from genome assembly GCF_023864345.2 of Schistocerca serialis cubense. NCBI lineage: Eukaryota > Metazoa > Arthropoda > Insecta > Orthoptera > Acrididae > Schistocerca > Schistocerca serialis. The sequence goes on from NC_064639.1 coordinate 1,129,733,576, forward strand.
TATGTGCAGTTGACGGACTTTGAGCGAGGGCGTATAGTGGGCATGCGGGAGGCCGGGTGGACGTACCGCCGAATTTCTCAACACGTGGGGCGTGAGGTCTCCACAGTACATCGATGTTGTCGCCAGTGGTCGGCGGAAGGTGCACGTGCCCGTCGACCTGGGACCGGACCGCAGCGACGCACGGATGCACGCCAAGACCGTAGGATCCTACGCAGTGCCGTAGGGGACCGCACCGCCACTTCCCAGCAAATTAGGGACACTGTTGCTCCTGGGGTATCGGCGAGGACCATTCGCAACCGTCTCCATGAAGCTGGGCTACGGTCCCGCACACCGTTAGGCCGTCTTCCGCTCACGCCCCAACATCGTGCAGCCCGCCTCCAGTGGTGTCGCGACAGGCGTGAATGGAGGGACGAATGGAGACGTGTCGTCTTCAGCGATGAGAGTCGCTTCTGCCTTGGTGCCAATGATGGTCGTATGCGTGTTCGGCGCCGTGCAGGTGAGCGCCACAATCAGGACTGCATACGACCGAGGCACACAGGGCCAACACCCGGCATCATGGTGTGGGGAGCGATCTCCTACACTGGCCGTACACCACTGGTGATCGTCGAGGGGCACTGAATAGTGCACGGTACATCCAAACCGACATCGAACCCATCGTTCTACCATTCCTAGACCGGCAAGGGAACTTGCTGTTCCAACAGGACAATGCAACGTCCGCATGTATCCCGTGCCACCCAACGTGCTCTAGAAGGTGTAAGTCAACTACCCTGGCCAGCAAGATCTCCGGATCTGTCCCCCATTGAGCATGTTTGGGACTGGATGAAGCGTCGTCTCACGCGGTCTGTACGTCCAGCACGAACGCTGGTCCAACTGAGGCGCCAGGTGGAAATGGCATGGCAAGCCGTTCCACAGGACTACATCCAGCATCTCTACGATCGTCTCCATGGGAGAATAGCAGCCTGCATTGCTGCGAAAGGTGGATATACACTGTACTAGTGCCGACATTGTGCATGCTCTGTTGCCTGTGTCTATGTGCCTGTGGTTCTGTCAGTGTGATCATGTGATGTATCTGACCCCAGGAATGTGTCAATAAAGCTTCCCCTTCCTGGGACAATGAATTCACGGTGTTCTTATTTCAATTTCCAGGAGTATATATTGATGACTTGCCATTCTATATCACGAAGATGCAAAGCTGGTACTTTTGGCGATGATACAAGTATAGCTATCACACTCGACAGACAAGAATTAACTGGTGAAATTGTAAATGATGTTTTTCAGAAAATCATTAAGTGGTTCTCTGCAAATGGGCTCTCATTAAACTTTGACAAAACACAGTATATACAGTTCCACACAGTAAATGGAATGCCCCATTAATAAATATAGACTTCGATCAGAAATAGGTAGCTAAGGTAGAATATTCAAAATTTCTAGGTGTATGCATTGATGAGGGGTTGAACTGGAAAAAACTCACTGAGGATCTGCTGAAACGTTTGAGTTGAGCTACTTATGCTATTAGGGTCATTGCAAATTTTGGCGATGTACATCTGAGTAAATTAGCTTACCACGGCTATTTTCATTCTCTGGTTTCGTATGGCATCATATTCTGGGGTAACCCATCATTGAGTTAAAGAGTGTTCATTGCACAAAAGCGTGTAATCAGAATAATTGCTGGAGCTCATCCAAGATCATCCTGCAGACATTTATTTAAAGAGCTAGTAATCTTCACTGTAGCCTCACAATATATATATTCACTTATGAAATTTGTTATTAACAATCCGAAAGAATTCAAAAGTAATAGCAGTGTACATGGCTACAACACTAGGAGAAAGGATGATCTTCACTACTCAAGGTTAAATCTAACTTTGGCTCAGAAGGGGGTAAATTATGCTTCCACAGAAGTCTTTGGTCACTTACCTAATAGCATCAAAAGTCTGACAGATAGCCATATAGCATTTAAAAGGAAATTAAAAGAATTTCTTAATGGCAATTCCTTCTACTCATTAGATGAATTTTTGGATATAGTAACTGGGTAATTTCCCAACCCACACAAAAATTTAAAATATTGAGTCTCATATAATACACTCCTGGAAATTGAAATAAGAACACCGTGAATTCATTCTCCCAGGAAGGGGAAACTTTATTGACACATTCCTGGGGTCAGATACATCACATGATCACACTGACAGAACCACAGGCACATAGACACAGGCAACAGAGCATGCACAATGTCGGCACTAGTACAGTGTATATCCACCTTTCGCAGCAATGCAGGCTGCTATTCTCCCATGGAGACGATCGTAGAGATGCTGGATGTAGTCCTGTGGAACGGCTTGCCATGCCATTTCCACCTGGCGCCTCAGTTGGACCAGCGTTCGTGCTGGACGTGCAGACCGCGTGAGACGACGCTTCATCCAGTCCCAAACATGCTCAATGGGGGACAGATCCGGAGATCTTGCTGGCCAGGGTAGTTGACTTACACCTTCTAGAGCACGTTGGGTGGCACGGGATACATGCGGACGTGCATTGTCCTGTTGGAACAGCAAGTTCCCTTGCCGGTCTAGGAATGGTAGAACGATGGGTTCGATGACGGTTTGGATGTACCGTGCACTATTCAGTGTCCCCTCGACGATCACCAGTGGTGTACGGCCAGTGTAGGAGATCGCTCCCCACACCATGATGCCGGGTGTTGGCCTTGTGTGCCTCGGTCGTATGCAGTCCTGATTGTGGCGCTCACCTGCACGGCGCCAAACACGCATACGACCATCATTGGCACCAAGGCAGAAGCGACTCTCATCGCTGAAGACGACACGTCTCCATTCGTCCCTCCATTCACGCCTGTCGCGACACCACTGGAGGCGGGCTGCACGATGTTGGGGCGTGAGCGGAAGACGGCCTAACGGTGTGCGGGACCGTAGCCCAGCTTCATGGGGACGGTTGCGAATGGTCCTCGCGGATACCCCAGGAGCAACAGTGTCCCTAATTTGCTGGGAAGTGGCGGTGCGGTCCCCTACGGCACTGCGTAGGATCCTACGGTCTTGGCATGCATCCGTGCATCACTGCGGTCCGGTCCCAGGTCGGCGGGCACGTGCACCTTCCGCCGACCACTGGCGACAACATCGATGTACTGTGGAGACCTCACGCCCCACGTGTTGAGCAATTCGGCGGTACGTCCACCCGGCCTCCCGCATGCCTACTATACGCCCTCGCTCAAAGTCCGTCAACTGCACATACGGTTCACGTCCACGCTGTCGCGGCATGCTACCAGTGTTAAAGACTGCGATGGAGCTCCGTATGCCACGGCAAACTGGCTGACACTGACGGCGGCGGTGCACAAATGCTGCGCAGCTAGCGCCATTCGACGGCCAACACCGCGGTTCCTGGTGTGTCCGCTGTGCCGTGCGTGTGATCATTGCTTGTACAGCCCTCTCGCAGTGTCCGGAGCAAGTATGGTGGGTCTGACACACCGGTGTCAATGTGTTCTTTTTTCCATTTCCAGGAGTGTATTTTGTCTAATGTAATATCTTGTATAGACACCTTTTATTAATCTGACACGTTCCACATCATTACGAAGTGTCTATTCATGATCTATGGAACAAGTACTAATCTAATCTAATCTAATTCCCTAGACTTGTACAGGCATCACATGCCTCTCAATCGTCGCTTTCTGCTACGTGAGTTAAGACTTGTAGTTCCATTACACTATGACAGACTTCACACTGACTACGTCCGACTAGCCATAGCACACTAATGTCTGTATAGTTGTGTGTGCGTGTGTATGTGTGTGTGTGTGTGTGTGCGTGTGTGTGTGTGTAGGAGTTGGACAAAAATACGGAAATACTGTGAGGAATGCATGCAGGTGCTAGCCAAGCCTGGGAGATGCGCTGTTGTATCTGACCACGAAGGGCACTGGTGCCAAGTCCTCAATACTTTGCATGTGTTACTCGAGGTCAGAACAGTGTTCTGTGTACTTGTCACAGCATCGTGTCGGAGCTAAGTGAATTACAACGTGGAGAAGCTGTTGTTGTTCCTATAGTGGGTGCTACCCTAACCAAGAAAGCCAAAGTGTTTGGAGTTTCAACAGGCACCGACCGGCCGGTGTGACCGAGCGGTTCTAGGCGCTTCAGGCCTGAACCGCGCGACCGCTACGGTCGCAAGTTCGAATCCTGCCTCGGCCATGGATGTGTGTGATGTCCGTAGGTTAGTTAGGTTTAAGTAGTTCTAAGTTCTAGGGGACTGATGACCTCAGATCTTAAGTCCCATAGTGCACAGAGCAATTTGAGCCAGTTTGAACCAAGAGGCACCGTATCGAAGATTTATATCGCATACAGACAAAGCGGAGCAACATCATCCCCTAAATCACAGTGCGAACGAAAGTGTGTTTTGAGTAGTGGTGACAGACGGTCACTGAAGAATAATGTGGCGAAAAATAATGAGACGACAGCTGCAAAAATGACTGCAGCCCTGAATGTCGCACACTTGAACCATCACATCATCAAAGCAACCCGAAGGGAGCTCCATAAGCAGGGAACTGCAGGCCGAGATGGAATTCCAAGGCTACTCATCTGTGATGTGAATGCCCGTAACAGGAAGACGTGGTGCTGAAGCCATAAAACATGGACTGTGGAGCAATGGAAGAATGTCACTCGGTCGGATGAGTCATGTTGCGCACTGTTTACAGCTTCTGCCGGCTTTACGTCCGACGAGAGAAACATGTCGCGTTGCGGTGACGATTTGGGCGGCCATATCGTAGTGTTCCATGGGAGTCATGGTTACTGAGAAAGGTTGCATTACTGCCAGGACTACGTGACCGTTTTGGCAATCAGGTCCATCCCATGGTACAATACGTGTTCCTTAGTCGCTGTGATGCAAGACGACGGGGCCACTGTCACATAGCTGCCATCTTCCAGGACAGGTTTTGCGGGCACGAGGATGAATTGGGGCATCTTCCCTGGACACCACAGTCGCCAGATCCCAATATTGTTGAACCTTTGTGGTCTATTTTGGACAGAAAGGTGCGTGATCATTACCGACCTCCGCCACCCTTAGCTGTAGTTGCCACTGGTTTGCAGGGAGAACAATATAAGAATCCCTTGAAAACCGCCGGCCGCTGTGGACGGGCGATTCTAGGCGCTTCAGTCCGGAGCCACGCGGCTACTGCGATCGCAGGTTCGAATCCTGCCTCAGGCATGGATGTGTGTGATGTCCGAAGGTTAGTTAGGTTTAAGTAGTTCTAAGTTCTAGAGGACTGATGACCTCAGATGTTAAGTGCCATAGCGCTTAGAGCCATTTGACCCATTTTGACCCTTGAAAACCATAAGGGTCTGCATTTATCCATTCTGGGACGAGTGGAAGCTGTTTGGAATGCCAAGGGATTTCCTGTACCCTGAGAAGCACGGTAAAGTGTTGTGTTTTTCGTGTTTCCATATTATGTCCGCCCCCAGATTCTCTCTCCAGGTGCCCACACATGTCCGCATTCTTAACAAATGTTGACATTTTGATGATGATCTATCCTCCGAGTTATTTAGTCGCAACTCGTATTGCAATTTTATGTGGTCCTTTCCGTATCTAGCTGCAGCGATTTAGCCATAAACTTTAGGCAGTCACTATGGTGATTCATCTCACCTAAAGTAAGTAAAGTTTTTGTTCAGCAAAAGAGAGCAGTAAGAATGTTGTGTGAAGTTGCTAACGGTACATTCTACAGAAGTATCCTGAAATTCTTGCACCCGCTTCCCAATACATCTAATCCACAATGGTTTTTATACCTCAAAATAAAATTCAGTTATAGCTGAACTGTGGTCTGTACAATAACAACGCGAGAAACAAAAATAATGCGATCTTGACGAGCACCCAGAGTGATGTTTTGTACTCTGGTGCAAAAGTATTTAACAACCTGCCACTTAGCATGTTGTTGTTGTGGTCTTCAGTCCAGAGACTGGTTTGCGGCAGCTCTCCATTCTATTCTATCCTGTCCAAGCTTCATCATCTCCGAGTAACTACAGCAACCCACATCCTTCTGAATCTGCTTAGTGTATTGATGCCTTGGTGTCCCTCCTCCCTCCCCGCTTCCCTCCAATACTAAAGTCATGGTCCCTTGATGCCTCAGAATGTGTCCTATCAACAGATTCCTTCTTCTAGTCAAGCTGTGCCATAAATTCCTCTTCTCCCCAATTCCATTGAGTACCTTCTCATTAGTCACATGATCTACCCATCTAATCTTCAGCATTCTTCTGTAACACCACATTTCGAAAGCTTCTATTCTCTTCTTGTCCATACTAGTTATCGTCCATGTTTCACTTCCATACATGGTTACACTCCATACAAATACTTTCAGAAAAGACTTCCTGACACTTAAATCTATACTCGATGTTAACAAATTTCTCTTCTTCAGAAACGCTTTCCTTGCCATTGCCAGTCTACATTTTATATCCTCTCTACTTCGACCATCATCAGTTACTTTCCTCCCCAAATAGCAAAACTCCTTTACTACTTTAAGTGTCTCATTTCGTAATCTAATTCCCTCAGCATCGCCCGATTTAATTCGACTACATTCCATTGTCCTTGTTTTGATTTTGTTGATGTTCATCTTATACCCTTCATTCAAGACACTGTCCATTCCGTTCAACTGCTCTTCCAAGTCCTTTGCTGTCTCTGACAGCATTGCAATGTCTTCGGCGAGCCTCGAAGTTTTTTTTTTCTTCTCCATGGATTTTAATACCTACTCCTGTCTATTCCGTTCAACTGCTCTTCCAGGTCGTTTGCTGTCTCTGAGGCTTGCCGATGACATTGTAATTCTGTCAAAGTTTTTATTTCTTCTCCACGGATTTTAATTCCTACTCCAGCCACCTAGCATACAGCAAAAAATTGGGAATCACGCCTAGTCGAAAATAAAATTAAAAACATATCTCATTAGTCACTCCTACAAATTATGTGAATATTCGAGCATTGAAAGTTATGTTAGCTGCAAGCTATGTGTTGTAAAGGAGCAGTGCAAGTAGTAAAAAAGTATTTACAGACGTAGACAACTACAGACAACTACAGTGGAGTGCAAAACTCAAGGCCCAGAGTAACCTTCACATGATGCGTCCCTGCCGAGTAACATAGCTCGTCGAACCTTTTACCATACATAAAAATAACTGCTATAGTATACCACACTATGTAACTGAAAGGAATACGCAATGAAACGAACGTAAATGCCACTATTACATAAAGACAATAATTACACTGAAGTAACAGCGATATATGACGGCCCCCTGGACATTACAAAAGGCCGGACATGGTACTTAATAGAATGTGCGATCACCACGGACAGCGATCCATGCTGTGCCGGAAGACTGGTGAGTAATTTTTGCAGTAGGGCGTTCTATTCCTCCACGAGCACGGTTGACCACTATTGGATGGTCATTGGTGCTCGTGGACTGCTGCAATTTGTTTCCGTAGCGGTTCCTGCACCTGCTCGGTGGGATGTAAGTGGGGAGAACGGGCGGGCCAGTCAATTCGCCGAATGTACTCTCGTTCCAACAGCTGCTCCAACTGTGCAGTTCGATGCGGGCGCGCATTGTCATAGATAAAAATAAGTGAGGGCCGATTGCGCACCTGAAAAAAAACGCGTAGGGGGAAGGAGTACCGTGTCAAAGTAAGTTGTCAACCTCGCTGGTGGAGAAATGGAGTGCCCCACCAAAACACCATACCACCCTTGAAGCCTGAATGGGAGCGCCTTGCAGAGGATGCATTGCCGTCCGTGGCGATCACACACCCTATTAAGAACCACGTCCCGCCTTTTGTAGTGTCCAGCGTACAGTCATAAATCTCGGTCGCTTCAGTGTAACCATTGTCTTTCAATAAAAGCGTCAGTTCTGTTCGTCCCCTTGCGCACTTCTTTCTGCTACCTTCCATGCGATACTACAATATATTATACTGCAAGAGTTCTTTCTATGCGTGGTCCAAGTTTCGTCGAGCTAAGTTACATGGCAAAGACACTAAATGTGAAAGTTACCTTCGTCCTTAAGTTTTGTACAACAGTGTATTTTGTTGGAAAAATAGGGACGTAATGGAATAAATATTCAGCGACCAATAAGAGATAAACAGCAGCTGATTAATATAACTGAGGGAGCCGCAGTTTTTTTCAAGTTAGCAGTTTAGTTTTAACATACTTAATTAAATGTAATTGGCGTAAACACGGATAGCTTATTGTTAATATAGTGTAGAGATAAAGCTTGTGTGATTTCCGTATCTTTTGTTAATGTATAGGATGACTCGTTCCACATCTCTGAAGGTTCTCTTCTTTGATGGAGCCTGCGGAACACTGAATGAATGACTCGAGCCGGGATTTTCCGAGCCCATGAATGTTAATGCCTGCAGTACACAGGCCTGGCAGAGAAAGGTGAGTAATACTGAAAAAAAAACAGAGTTTTCCAGAGCCGAATGTCCCACCCACCTGGTACCAGTTATCGTGCTCTGTAATTTTACTTAGCACTTCCTGAAACAGCGCTTTACGTCATTTCGGGATATGAACAAATAACTGAGCCATATCAGTAAATTCTTAAATCTTACACTGAAGTGCAAACCGGTGTCATTCGGAAAGTGAAAAACTTTTTATCGCGCAACGATATTAATATCGAATTCTAAAAAAGCAATGCAGAATAGTCATCACACATGTTTACTTTTGCACACCTAGAACCGTTGTGCTTCGAAGCCAAATTAGGTAAGCCTTCTTCGTATGACGTTGTTGTTGTGGTCTTCAGACTGAAGACGCTTGAGTCACCCATCCACTCTACTCATACTCCGTAGCTGCCTGAAATTCCAGGCGTCCATTACGGCATCGTACACAGTCCCGACATCTGCAAAGGATTAAGGAGCAAGGTGGTGTTTCGTGTGATGATGCAGCTCACCCTTTCCTCCTTCATTACGAACCACCCTTTCGAACACAGGTCGTATCGCTAACACGACGCCGCGCTACAGGCGGCGAGCTTGTGATGCCTGACACGGTGGCTAACAACTCCGCGTGCAGGAGCTGAGTCACACCCCGCACTTTACAGTCGCCAGTACCTGCACTCGTCGCGTTCATGTCACAGTTTTTTATACCCAACTCGTGAATGATGCAGCACTACAAATTGCACTCAGGTAGCACCAGCGCCACTCTAAAGTGAAACACGGATTTACACTGATGTGTGTCATGGGATGCCGATGTCCACATATAAAGATCAAGGTACTATCGCGTGCAAAAGATATAAAAGAGCAGTGCATCGGCAAAGCTGTCAGGTTATTCATGTGAAAAAGTTTACGACATGATTATGACCGCACTATGTGAATTGTAGCCTCCCCACAAAAAATATTAATTAAAATGAACCACGAACCAAGTGTAACCTCCCCACAAAAAATTATTAAATAATGAATTTTAAATAATGTAACCTCTGAACAAAGTTGGCTCCCATTCATAATCTCCGTGCAGAAATGCATTCACATTTAATGTTCCCACAAAATTCTTTTCTCATTTAATGTTAAGTTCGAAACAGAAAAATTCCTAAACACCAAAATAAAAAAAAAATCAGTAACCTGGTAAATTTTATGTCGACAGCAGCGCTGCGCCTCGGCCCTGTATTCCGAATAAAAAAAAGCAAAAATTCTTACCTCAATAAAAACTGCGAATATATCTGCTCTTATATAAAACAATTTTCGGCACAGCTCCGTGCAATGCTGGCCTATGCTTTCTGATTCATGAAAGGAAAGATAATCCATTGAATAAAATCTTTAAATTGAAATGAATGCTTTTTTTAAAAAAATTACTTTATATTATAAAAATTATTATTGGGGCATTTTTTAAAAGAAATTGATGACAGTTAACATACATTACTAGCTATGCGCAAGGCTGCTTCTTTACCTTCTACAATAATACTCATCGTCCAGAGTGCCGACCAGAGCAGACTGCAGACACGCGCCGACTACCGCCGACTAATGCCGACTACTGTCAAACTCACGCAGACTACAGCATACTACTGAAGACTAATGCCGACTACTGCCGACTCACGCAGACTACTAAAGACTAATGCCGACTAGCGACAAGCAACAACTAACTACATACTGCTCTCTGGTCAGAGACTCTCCTATGCCTTGCCTATTGCAGGCAGCGCATATAGCGCATACCTCTTACAGAATTAACAGACTTTTAACGCGGAATGGTAGTTGGAAGGCGAAGTCCATACTCCATTTGGGAAATCGTTAGGGAATTCAATATTTCAAGATCCACAGTCTCAAGGACCTGTCGAGAATACCAAACTTCAGGCATTTCCTCTCATCACGGACAACGCAGCGGCCGACGGCCTTCATTTAACGACAGAGAGCAGCGTCGTTTGCGTGGAGTTGTCAGTGCTAACAGACAAGCACCACTGCGTGAAATAACCGCAGAAATCAAAGTGGGACGTGCGACGAACGTATCCGTCAGGACAGTGCGTCGAAATATGGCATTAATGGGCTACGGCAGCAGACGACAGACGTGAGCGTCTTTGTTAACAGCACGACTTCGCCTGCAGCGCCTGGCCCGGACTTGTGAACATATCGGTTCGAGCCTAGACGCATGGAAAACCGTGGCCTGGTCAGATGAGTCCCGATTTCGGTTGTTAACAGCTGACGGTGGAGCGAGTGTGGCGCAGACCCCACGAAGCCATGGGCGCTCAACTGCGTGGTCATCAGCGCCCATACACATTCCCATTTTTACACAGTCCAATTTTTTTCACAGTCCAATTTATCCACTATTACGAATGATGTGACGATGAAATGATGAGGACAACACAAACGCCCTGTTCGTGGGCAGAGAAAATCCCCAACATGGCGGGGAATCGAACCCAGGACCACGTGGTCCAGAGGCAGCAACGCTAGCCACTAGACCACGCCCTGCGGACGAAGCCATGGACCCAAGATGTCAACAAGGCACTGTGCATGCTGCAGTGGCTGCATCATGGTGTGGGCTGTGTTAACATCCAATGGACCGGGCCCTCTGGTCCAACTAAACCGATCATTGACTGAAAATTATTATGTTCGGCTACTTGAAATCCATTTCAGGCCATTCATGGACTCCATGTTCCCAGACAACCATGTAATTTTTATGGACGACAATGCGCCAAGTCACTGGGTCGCAGTCGTTGGCGATTGGTTTGAAGAACATTCTGGACAGTTCGAGCTAATGATTTGGCCATCCAGATCGTCTGACATTAATGCCATCAGACATTTATAGGACATAATCGAGAGGTCCGTTCGCGCACAAAATCCTGCACCAGCAAAATTTTCGCAATTATGGACGGCTACAGAGGCGGCATGGCTCAGTACTTCTGCACGAGACTTCCAACGACTTGTTGAGTCCATGCCACGTCGTGATGCTGCACTACCCCAGGCAAAAGCAGGTCCGTCCGACACGATGCTAGGAAGTGTCCCGTGACTTTTGTCGCCTCGGTGTAGTTGCGCCATATCACCGTCAACTACCCCATGAATTTCGTCCTTTGAACAAAAGTAATAACTGCAACACCACAAAAGCCGTTCATTTAACGTTACATACTTACAGAGATTTTTAGGGATTGCTCAAAGGAATTACATACTTAAAAGCTGCAGGGAAACTATCACACCCATTTATGACAATACGGGACAGATATTAATGGCCTTCTCAACAAGAAGAATATGACATTATTTAAATAATGAATCATTGCGGTAGTTACGTTAGGTATGTTGCAGAGTTTCGAAAATCATCGATTACGGTAAATGAAATTAAGACTATGATAGCTAAGTGTGTTCACGTAGAAGTTTATGCAGCATCCAACTTGCACATTCTGAACTCGGTGCGCTATCATTCATATTTGGCAAGTTGTTGGCAAAGACCATCAGTGAGAACGTTATTTTTAACTATAAGGTTTATTTCAATCAATGGTCCCATAAATTCTCTAGTACTTATACCGGTTTCGGCCGATTACAGTCATTATCAGCAGCTCGTAAACGCTTGTCAGCCTACGTTCCTAGGGTCCTCACGGGATTGTTGACTCTGCTCGCTTTTGACGCAGCCGTCGGTTGAGAAGCGTTTATCGTTTGCTTATAATGACTAGTCAGTTGAAATCTGTCACGAATGGCTTAAGAACACACCATTTACAGAAAAATTAATGGATTATCGATTCACAAATAGCTAGCACAATCGCAGTGACAACTGTCACACACAACAGACCAGTTTAAGACAAATGTTGTAATGTTTACATTAATAACACGAAAAGAGAAATTTTTCATGATGCAACGGATATTTGCCAAGGTACTTCGAAGGGGAGGGGGGCAAAACTGACGCCAGCTTGCAATATCTTCAAAAAGCTGTGTTTTTACAAGGCCGCACAGTGTGGAGAATTGGATAGCCGTAAACCAGAGTGTCGAAACGCAAGTCTATTCGTCATTTTTCGAATATTATGTTATTTCTATTTCTTTGATTTACAAACATCTGATGAGTACTATAACAAAGAACTACAATGATTAATTTAAATTATTTCGTATAGAATTCATAATTTTTTAGGAAACAGAAACAAAGTTTGGGTACAAAGTTCTCTGTTTACTTGCGGCTGTAGAATTCGGATAGAATCTGATATTTTATCCGAATTTGACGCGCAAATAAACTGAGAACTTTTTATCTAAGGAATCCGGCGTGAAAGTCTTCGTTGCCAACATCTAAATAAAATAAGCTCTTAACACGCACTAGCAATGCGTCTACTTTTGAAGAGGCAGCAATAGCTCTAAGGAGGTGATCAGTAAAGTCCACAGTATTTCTATTTCAAGAAACGGCGAATTTACAAGGTTTTTCGCTTCTTCTAGAAGGCGACATAAAAAAATTTCAAGCAGGTGGAATTTATTTTTTACTTATAAAGATTCTTCGTATACAATGTTTAATGAAATGTGATTGGGGACATGAACAAGGGGCTTGTTTTCTTCATTAACACGGGAGATTTCCATGCCACACAGAGCTGGCCATGACAAAAGCAACTGACTCTTAAGATCCACGCCCGCAACACGCAGTGTATGGCGTTGTGCTTCGTTTTCGTTCATGGCATAACATAAGCTCGCTGGGAATCGCACGCGTTTAAAGCGAAATGGTAAATTATTAAGAGTAAGCAAGATTAGTGGTGTAAAAAACTCCCTCGCCTGCGCCTGTTCCCACCAAAATTTCAGCTTTTCTTGATGTTACATTGGAGAAAAATACCATTAAGCTTCTTTAGTTGAAGGTTTCTGAGGAGCCAGATCACAGCTACACCGCGCTTCGTTTTCGGAAGGAGTTTCCAAAAAGTGAGTTAAATCATGATGTCGAGCCACAGAAAGTGTCCCTTCATGATCTTCATTCGATTCTCAGACTTTTAGCTGTTCTGGTGTATTCAGAAAGACTCGAGCATTTTCTAGACTTTTTGTTCCTAAACAAAATTGAATCAAAATGTAATGCGTATGCACTCAAACTACAAAGCAATCTGAATACTCTCGTTTCTTCTACTTTTTATTTTTTTGTTGAATTTCAATTCCCCATCCGGGGCGGGCTGACACCAGCATAGGTACTGCTCTTCAGCCGAGAGACAGTAAGTACATAACAGGGACACATTTAAAACAACACAAAGGAGAAAATATGGCGAAACATAGATACAAAAAAGGGGGAACATAATGGAAGAGAGCATACAAAAGGGGGTGACTGTAAAAATGGAGATAAAAATCTAAAAAAGTAGTGTACACAAAATACCACACACTGTGACGATTAAAAGGAAACAAGGCGAAGTACGGCCCGAGCATAGAAGCTGCGATCGGCGGCGTAGCACTGAACAATCACGTACAGCAACACTATGTACATTCTTTCGTTTTTCGCAGCAAAGAATATAAATAAAACATATCAAAGGAGCAAAGCAATGTGGTTAAGTTTTTAACACACAAAGCGAAATCAGTAAATCCGTATATCATAGCCATGTAAATTCAATGTTAGTTTGCATTCGTAAAAGTAAGAGTGCGGCGCTTAATTCTGTCACTGACGTAAACTCCCGAAAATACATCTGTCACTGAGTTACAAAAAGCTAATCGCGCCATCTATTGATTCTTTGGTGTGCTATGAAACTAACGGCAACATCTATTGGTTCTTTAGTGTACTCCACTGTGGTGATTAAACATCGGAATTACTAAGATCAGCAGACGGTGTTAGATACATCTTTGCTTTCCATACTTTGGGAGAAAAGAAGATAAAAACTGTCGAGTAGACATGGATTATAAAATGCATGGCCTTAGAGCTGTAAGCACTTGTTCAGTTGATGAGACGGGTTTCACAGTAGCGTAGACAGAGGAGTGGTCACAGCTCTTAACGAGTGCATTTTAGAACGCAGGCTTACAGGACTTCTTTGGTTCAAATGAACGTTCCTGTCATATCCCTGAATACTAATCATTCCTCTTAGACCATTCTGTATGTACAGGGTCGTCTTAATTAATAGGAAAAACAGACACACGTGAAAGTATACGATGACAGAAGCAAAACGGTTGCAGTGAACATGGGTCGTCAAACAAGCCAACTACGACATTAGTGTGAATGTGTGGTTATGAGCCACCACTGACCTCAGTGTGAACTATTGTCCTCTTTGGTACAAATGGGTTTGGAATGTTAACTTTTCGAAATGTTAACTTCTTCTCGAAATGGCTTGTTTTCGTATTTGTTTCCTGAAAATTTTTGCTTCTTGTCGTATATTTTCACCCCTGTCAATTTCCACTACTAATTGTCATACATTTTGTATACAAACTTTGTTCTTCCCTCCGACGCCCGTCTCAGCTTGGTGCCCATTTCAGCCTATCGCCGAAATGTCTGTTGACAGACCCGTAATAATTCTCAGTACTTCTACACGTATGCTATTAGTCTTATTAAGGACCAACAGCGTCTTTTTGACTAACTCGACAAGGTTAATATCGTTACTACTCTCTTACCATTAATTAATTCCCTGTAACATTCCAACTACTTTCAAAAGACTCCATGATTCGACCACTGGATTGGGAAATGAGCATCGCAGTGTCACTTTACCATCTCCAACTAGTTTCTAAAATATCCTCCGTACACTAAGTAGGAAAACTACCCAATGACAAGAAGGAGAACGACCCTCACAAAAACACCACAAGTTTTGCACTGGAATAAATGGACTCCCGCTAAGTCTGCCTCGTTGTTATCATGCATTATCTCTAGCCAGCTGATGTTCCACGTTCTGATATGAGAGTTCCGTCAACCCAGCAAGTACTCACTCATTAAGTCACATCCTTTCCACCAAAAACTGGAAACCAATATTCTTGATCACTAGGGATCACTCACTACCAATCTGATACACATGGCACTTTTAAAACCTCTGCTCCGGTCGGCGGCTCGTTGTCTTGCGGTAGCGTTCTCGCTTCCCGCGCACGGGGTCCTGGGGTCGATTCCCGGCGGGGGCCTCGAGATGACTGGGTGTTGTGTGTCTTTCATCATCATTTCATCCTCATTCACCCGCAAGTCGCCGTAGTGGCCTTAAAGAACTTGTTGAGCGGCGGTCGAACCGCCCCGCGAGGGGTCTCCCGGCCACCAATGCCATACGCCCATTATTTCTTTACCTCTGCTCTGCCCCACAGGTCCTGTGACTCCGGTCCTACCCCTGGTGGCCAACTCCTCCACGTCGTGAGCTCCAGACAACTCCGCGAAATTATTTAGCACTAACCTTTTCCCGCGGAATGACCAGCATACATGTTCAGCGCATTCATCACACACATCTCCTCCTCTCCAATCACTGTTCCAACCCAACCTCTCCCCACTTCTCTGTCCTCCTACCTCTGTCTGTCTATCTCCTCCTCTCCACTCTCTCCATCCCTCCCCATCCCTCTCTTTGTCCATCTCCTTCGCACCCTCTAACCATATCTTCATCCCCCTTGCCCTGTCCATATTCTCTCCCACTCTCTCTTTGCGTCTCCTCCTCCCTCTCTCCTCATCCATTTCTCTTCCCTCTCTCTCTGTCCATTCCTTCCTCACCTATCTCTGTACGTGTCATACTGCCATTTCTCACCCCTCTCTCTGTCCAACTCATCTGCTCTGCTCTTTCTGTCCATCTCATATCGCCCCCCCCCTCTCTGTACATCTCCTCTTCCCTCCCCTTTCTGCTGATATACTCCTCCTCCTCCATCTCTCCCTATCCATCTTGTTTTCCCCCTCTCCGTCCATCTCCTCCTCCCCCTCTGTGTCTTTGTCCACCTACATCTCCTATCTTGTCCATCACGTCCTGTCCTCCAATCCCCCTACCTATATACTCCTGCCCCCTTCCCCTACACCTCCTCCTTCCCACCTCGCTCTATTCATCCCCTCCTACCCCGTCTCACTGTCCATCTCATCTAACCCCACTCTCCCTATCTATCTCCTCTTTTCCTGTCTTCACATCTGCTACTTCTCCTTTATCTGTCCCTCCCTCCTTCCCCTCTTCCTATCGATCTTCTCCTCCTACCTCATCACATCGTCCCCTTCTCTCTGTCCCCAAGCTATCACCTTTCTTCCATTCCCTCTTGCCACCTCTCTCCCTATCCCATCCTTTCCTCTGTCTTTATTCATTCCCTATTCCATACTCTATCCATCTCAACCATGCCCCATCCATGCCCACCCATATGTGTAGCTTCCACATAACAGGTTGATGAAGCAGGCCAATAATACTCCAACACCAGAGACCATTATTTTTCATACACCGTACAGAAAGAGAAACTGTCCTCTACTGTCAAAATTTCAGAGGTTGTTCACAGAGAATTTCTGAATATTTTGGTATAACGGACCCAGTCTCCGGTGACTCTGGTACTAGAGCAATTGCACTCTGATTTCTTGCCCCCATGAATCTTTGTATTGTATTGAACTGATAGTACATGCACAGTAGTGCAAGTATCGACTGTATGTACTGTGACTCTTGTTTGGAAACAAATTTGTTCCAGTCTCTCACTGTACTTGATGCTGACAAAATAATACCCACTTTACCCTTCAGCCTGAAGCCTGCATTCAGTACTGCTAGGTTCTTTCTCGGGTTTGTTTCTTCCTGCAGTGTTAAAGGTAAAGAGTGATGCACAGAAATATGGCCAGATTGCTGACGAAGTGTTCACTGAATGCAACGGATGGGCGATACAACGACGCTTTGCCGAACTGCTCCCGCAGCGACGACAGCATGTCACAGCACTTTCTGTTTCTGTACATAGTTTTGTAAACCACCATCGCCAGTTTTGTAAAGACCTCGTCGCTACTGCTGTGGAGGCCGAGTTACCATTGTTGTTACGACAGGCCGAGTTTGTGAGTTCGTGAAATGGCTTCTGGTGCAGTACACGGCTAAGACAATTTCTCTCTGCCCCTATTACACAGATATGCCCCAGGGTCAGATAACAGGATAGGAGAATGAAGGCTCTTCAACACTCCAACAAATTAGTAACAAAGTCACACAAATGAGATGACACTGAAATTCTGTCAGAGACACCAGAGAACTTGGAAGAGCAGTTGAGTGCAGTGGACAGTATCCTGAATCGAGGATATAAGATGAACATCAAGAAAAGCAAAACGAGGATAATGGAACGTATCTTACCTTTGTGACTTGTCGAATAATGAAATCTACAACACTACATGTAATGTAACACAAAAAAGGCCCTCAATGACTAAGTGCAACTAATCATAGGTAAACTTCACAGTACATAGCAAATGCAATTTACAACATCTGTCTGTTCATTTCTAATAGTTCACTAAACGACGTTCCCTGCCTAAGTCAGCCCTGGACGATGATCTATAAAGTGGGCGACAGCTGCTCTTCTATCTTCTGAGTAGGCTTCTGTCCGTTGTAGTCCGGTGATTGGCGGATTGTACTTGGCCGGCAATTGGCCGAGGCGAGGTCGATATCTTCATCCTCAGCGCCGCCCGTGGCGCTGGTGGAACTCGAGCAAGTGGCGAGTCTCTATGGCACTGCCACCAGCTCGCATCTTTGCGCCTGTGGTGCTTTTGCCCTGGCTGTGTCTTGTGCGGACGACACAGGACGTAGAAGGCCTACTCCTCGTACATTATGGTGGTTTAATGTTACAGGCGTTTTACTAACGTGAAAATTTTTCCTAGAAATAGCGATAACTTTTATTTATTTATTTATTTAGTTATTTCATGTTCCGTAGATCTCGTATTGTGAGCACGTCACATGAGACATGGAACGAGTCAAACATACAAAACAACAAACATACAAAAAGATACAAAACAGTCATCATTAAATATATAAAAAATGTTCTACATAACTGCATATAGTTAATACAAAGTTTAGAGGAAAAACAGATATTGTACATATAACAGCAGATTTCTTTGAGTGTTAATACAAAATTTCATGTTTTAATTTGGAGAAAAATTGCAAGCACATTTCTTTGTTAACAAGATGGATAATTCTATCTAAATGCTATTTCCCTTCTTGCATCATAAAACTCTTCTAATGTATAAACAGACATATTTAACAAATACTCCTTTAGTTTTGCTTCAAAAAGAGATTCATTTTCTCTTAAACATTTTATCTGGTCAGGGAGATGGTTAAAATTTTTTGTTCCTGACCATTTGACACCTCTCTGAACAACTGTCAGGTTCTTAAGTTCACAATGAGGATTTTCTTTCCCTCTTGTATTATATTTGTGATAGTTCTTATTTGATGGAAATTGTGCAGGGTTCTTAATTACAAAACACATCAGCGAATATATGTACTGGGATACAGTGGTCATTATTTGCAGCTTTTGAAAAGGTTACGGCATGATGTCCTAGGGGGTACTCTGCACATAATTCTAGTAGCCCTTTTCTGGGCCACAAAAATTTTCTTTGCCAAAGCTAAATTTCCCCAGAAGATAATTCCGTAACACATAACGGAGTGAAAATACCCATAGTATGTGGACTTCATAGTGGTTAAATCTCCAATGGAAGACATCATTCTGGTAGCATACATAGCCGAGCTCAATTTTTTTAGGGTCTGTTGTACATGGAAGGACCAGTTCATTTTGCTATCAATATGTACTCCAAGAAATTTAGACACATCCATTCTTTCTATTGGTTGATTTCCACATGTTACATTTATTTCTCTCACTTACTTTGTTTTTGTATGGAACTGGATAAAATTTGTCTTACTTGAGTTTAGAGAGAGACCATTAACACTTCAGAGAGTATGTTGTTAACTGACTCCTCGAAATTAACTGTAGTAACAAACCGAATAAACTGTAATCGTATTTTTAAATTGTAAGGAGTCACTGGACACTACGTGTCCCTTGTATCAAAATACGCAGAAAATGTCCCTGAACAACCCCCGAATTTTTTCGGTGAAGTTCGAGTTCATCTTATATCTCTACACCAATGCGGGGTAAAAGGGCATTAATTTTCTTTGTAACATTTACTGCAATGAGAGATTAACAAATCTACTCGACGTCTTGTGGTCTTTGTGTTTAATTCAATAAACATAGTGGTAGCACCACTGAAATGTTGTATAAAGTTTACGTATTTGGTATGTCTTATATTGTTGAGAATCGACTGCGTGAAATGAGGGTTGGAAATCATGTCTTGTGTCAAACGCCAATTTTTTCATGCATAGTTTAACAATCTAAAAAAAAAACCACACACACACAGAATAGTTGGTTCCTGCACAAAAAAAAATGGTTCAAATGGCTCTGAGCACTATGGGACTCAACTGCTGAGGTCATTAGTCCCCTAGAACTTAGAACTAGTTAAACCTAACTAACCTAAGGACATCACAAACATCCATGCCCGAGGCAGGGTTCGAACCTGCGACCGTAGCGGTCTTGCGGTTCCAGACTGCAGCGCCTTTAACCGCACGGCCACTTTGGCCGGCTGGTTCCTGCACATTCCTGTGATGAAGCCGGTTCTTTCCGACAGATATTCTGCGCTGTTGACAGAAACGGTATCTGCGACTAATTAGTAGGCTTGATCTTATCAGCCACCGCAGCATCCCGGTGTGAGATAACGCAGACGAGGCCAGCGGCAGTCGCCTTAATACGGAACAATGCGTAAGTCGACCCCCTTCCTGAGCGTAATGCGAGCGCTTCGTTTAGCACACTTTTCACTTCGCCGGTTACTCTGGAGCTCGCGCCTCTTATCAGTATTACGAGAACAGCGAGTCAACAAACAGTTCAGCGAGAATGCGCACCGTCTTGCAGATGTACACTGGCCAACTTTGCGCTGGATTCTACACGAGACAAGTGCCACATGTGGTGGTCACCTGAGAAACAAACGCAGTATAAAAGGCGTTGAGCAAACGCAGTAGAAAAGGCGTTAAAACAAACTGGTTTCTGCAAGTGGGAGTTAATATCACCTCGTCTGTATTACGAAGAGATTGTCACGTTGGTTCTTTCTGCACGATGCGAGTCTAATACCATTGTGAAAGAGATTCTGAATCATATCCTATGTGTAATACATTGGGCTGCAAAACTAAAGGATGAAAGTAGATTTCGCGTGATGTGCCATGCCAAGTAACATAGCTCGATGAAATTTCGACCAAACACAGAAACACCTGCTACAGCACCCTGAGGTGGCATAAGTTACGGGAAACCTCCTAATATCGTGTCGGGCCTCCTTTTGCTGGCATAGTGCAGCGACTTCAAGAAATTGCTGGAAGTCCTCTGCGGAAATATTGAGCTATACTGCCTCTACAGGGTGTTACAAAAAGGTACGGCCAAACTTTCAGGAAACATTCCTCACACACAAAGAAAGAAAATATGTTATGTGGACATGTGTCCGGAAACGCTTACTTTCCATGTTGGAGCTCATTTTATTACTTCTCTCCAAATGATATTAATCATGGAATGGAAACACACAGCAACAGAACGTACCAGCGTGACTTCAAACACTTTGTTACAGGAAATGTTCAAAATGTCCTCCGTTAGCGAGGATACATGCATCCACCCTCCGTCGCATGGAATCCCTGATGCGCTGATGCAGCCCTGGGGAATGGCGTATTGTATCACAGCCGTCCACAATACGAGCACGAAGAGTCTCTACATTTGGTACCGGGGCTGCGTAGACAAGAGCTTTCAAATGCCCCCATAAATGAAAGTCAAGAGGGTTGAGGTCAGGAGAGCTTGGAGGCCATGGAATTGGTCCGCCTCTACCAATCCATCGGTCACCGAATCTGTTGTTGAGAAGCGTACGAACACTTCGACTGAAATGTGCAGGAGCTCCATCGTGCATGAACCACATGTTGTGTCGTACTTATAAAGGCACATGTTCTAGCAGCACAGGTAGAGTATGCCGTATGAAATCATGATAACGTAGGTGGAAGAACATGGGGCCCAATCAAGACATCAACAACAATGCCTGCCCAAACCTTCACAGAAAATCTGTGTTGATGACGTGATTGCACAATTGCGAAAATTTACAATTTGATCACGTTGGAACGAAGCCTCATCCGTAAAGAGAACATTTGCGCTGAAATGAGGATTGACACATTGTTGAATGAACCATTCGCAGAAGTGTACCCGTGTAGGGCAATCAGCTGCTGATAGTGCCTGCACACGCTGTACGTGGTACGGAAACAACTGGTTCTCCCGTAGCACTCTCCATACAGTGACGTGGTCAACGTTATGTTTTACAGCAGCATTTTCTCTGACGCTGACATTAGGGTTATCGTCAACCGCACGAAGAATTGCCTCGTCCATTGCAGGTGTCCTCGTCGTTCTAGGTCTTCCTCAGTCGCGAGTCATAGGCTGGAATGTTCCGTGCTCCCTAAGATGCCGATCAATTGCTTCGAACGTCTTCCTGTCGGGACACCTTCGTTCTGGAAATCTGTCTCGATACAAACGTACCGCGCCACGGCTATTGCCCCGTGCTAATCCATACATCATATGGGCATCTGCCAACTCCGCATTTGTAAACACTGCACTGACTGCAAAACCACGTTCGTGATGAACACTAACCTGTTGATTCTACGTTCTGATGTACTTGATGCTAGTACTGTAGAGCAATGAGTCGCATGTCAACACAAGTACCGAAGTCAACATTACCTTCCTTCAACTGGGCCAACTGGCGGTGAATCGAGGAAGTGCAGTACGTACTGACGAAACTAAAATGAGCTCTGACATGGAAATTAAGCGTTTCCGGACACATGTCCACATAACATCTTTTCTTTATTTGTGTGTGAGGAATGTTTCCTGAAAGTTTGGCCGTACCTTTTTGTAACACCCTGTATATGCATCCATAATTCCGAAAGTATTTCCGGCGCAGCATTTTGTGCACGAACGGACCTCTCGATTACGTCCCATTGATATTCCATTTAATTCATGTCGTATGATCTGGGTGGCCAAATGATTCACTCGAATTGTCCAGAACCAATTGTGGCTGAGTAACATGGCGCACTGTCATCCATAAAACTCACATCGTTGTTTGGATACATCAAGTCGACCATGGTTGCAAATGGCGACCAAGTAGCTCAACATAACCAATTCCAGTCAATGATCATTTCAGTTGGACAGAGGATAATGCCCATTCCAGGTAAACACAGCTCACAGCATTATGGAGCCAGCACCTGCTTGCACAGTGCCTTGTTGACAACTTGGGTCATTGGCTTCGTGGAGTCTGCACCACACTGGAACTCTACCGTCAGCTCTTATCAACTGAAATCGGGATTCATCTGACCAGGCCACGGTTTTCCAGCCGTCTAGGGTCGCGCCGATGTGGTCACGAGTCCAGGGTAAGCGCTGCAGGCGATGCCGTGCTGTTAGCAAAGATATTCGAGTCGGTCGTCTGCTGCCATGGCCCATTAACGTCAAATTTGGACGCACTGTCCTAAAGGATACTTTCGTCGTACATCCCACAATGATTTCTGCTAGTATTTCACGCAGTGTGGCTTGTCTGTTAGCACTGACAACTCTACGCAAACGCCGCTGCTCTCAGTTGTTAAGTGTAGGCCTCGGCCACTGCATCGTCTGTGGTGAGAAGTAATGCCTGAAATTTGGTATTCTCGACACGCTCTTGAGACTGTGGATCTCGGAATGTTGAATATCCAAACGATTTCCGATACAGAATGATACATGCATCTAGCTCAAAGTACCATTCCACGTTCAAAGTCTGTTGATTCCCGTTTTGCGGCCATAATCACATCGGTAACCTTTTCACATGAAGCGCTTGAATACAAAGGACAGCTCCGCCAATGCGCTGCCCTTTTATACCTTGTGTACGCGATATTACCTCCATCTTTATATGTGCATATCGCTATCCCAAAACTTTTATCACCTCAGTGTGTACTTTATTCTTTATTTTTTATTTACACGTCACGTTCCGTAGGGCCAAATGAGGAGCAAACCTCCATGGTCATGGAACGTGTTACTACATGAAATTACAACATAAAAGTAATAACATATAAAAATAAATGTTTATGAACCCGAAAAAAAGTCAGTCCATAAGTTTAAGTAAACGCTATCAGCAATACAATAAGAATCAGTTTAATTTTCCAAGGAACTCCTCGACAGAATAGAAGGAGTGAACCATGAGGAAACTCTTCTGTTTCGATTTGAAAGCGCGTGGATTACTGCTAAGATTTTTGAATTCGAGTGGAGCTTATTGAAAATGGATGCAGCAGTATACTGCACACCTTTTTGCATAAGAGTTAAGAAAGTCCGATCCAAATGCAGGTTTGATTTCTGCGAAGTATTAACAGAGTGAAAGCTGCTTATTCTTGGGAATAAGCTAATATTGATAACAAGAAATGACAATAAGGAATATATATATTGAGAGGCCAATGTCAAAATACCCAGAATCGTGAACAGGGGTCGACAATAGGTTCGTGAACTTACACCACTTATTGCGTGAACTGCCCGTTTCTGTGTCAAAAATATCCTTTTAGAATGGGAAGAATTACCCCAAAATATAATACCATAAGACAGAACTGAATGAAAATAAGCAAAGTAGACTAATTTTCGTGTCGAACGATCGCTCACTTCTCATACCGTTCAAATAGTAAAAATGGCAGTATTAAGTCTTTGAACAAGATCCTGAACGTGGGCTATCGATGACAGCTTACTATCTATCTAAACACCTAGAAATTTGAACTGTTCAGTTTCACTAATCATATGCCCGTTCAATGAAATTAAAACGTCAGGTTTTGTTGAGTTGTGTTAGAAACTGTAAAAACTGAGTCTTACTGCGATTTCGCGTTAGTTTATTTTCTACAAGCCATGAACTTAGGTCATTTACTGCACTATTTCAAACCGAGCCAATGTTGCACATCCTTTACTACCAAGCTAGTGTCATCAGCAAACAGAAATATTTTAGAGTTACCCGTAATACTAGAGGGCTTATCATTTATATAAATAACGAACAGGAGTGGCCCCAACACTGATCCCTGGGGCACCCCCCAACTTGACAGTACACCACTCAGACCCCACATCATAGCCGTTATCAACATTGTCAATAATGACCTTTTGCTGCCTGCTGCCAAAGTAAGAGGTGAACAAATTGTGAGCTACTCCCCATATTCCGTAATGGTCCTACTTCTGGAGCAATATTTTGTGACCAACACAATCGAATGCCTTAGTTAAAATAAAAAAAAAAAAAATATGCCGAGCGTTCGAAACCTTTTGTTTAGCCCATCCACTATCTCACAGAGAAAAGAGAATATAGCATTTTCAGTACACAGGCTAACTGAAAGAAATAGGAATGAGACGAGCAGAAATGATACTTTTACTCAAACACAATAATTATACTTAAATCACCACGATTCATGATTATCCCTTGGACATTACAGACGGTGGGACATGGTTTTTAATAGCTTGTGTGACAAGCACGGGCGGCAGTGCTCCCATGCTCGCCACAAGGTTGACAAGTAATTCTTACGGTAGTGCGTTCAGTTCCTCCAAGAGCTCGGTTGGCAACTGATGAATGCTCGTGCATTTCTCCAGCGAGTTCCACGCGAGCTCGAAGGGGATTTAAGTAGTGGACCAGGCAGGCCAGTCCATTCGCCAAACATCTTCTCGTTCCAAGACGTCCTTCACCTGTGCTGTTGTTTGAGGTCGCGCACTGTCATCCATATAAACGAAGTCAGAGCCGAAAGCACCCCTGAAAAACGTACTTGGGGATGGAGTACAGTGTCACAATCACGTTGATCGGTGAGCGTTCCGTATTCAATGATTTCTACGTCAACAAGCTGATGACAAACCGAAATTAGAGGTCAAGCGCGTGCAAGAGCGGGATCCGAGAGCCGCGATAGACGCAGGTGAGCAGCTACCCAGCTATTGCGGGTCGCAGCACTTTTTTCAGCTGTTGGCCAGCGACACCCTATGATATCTACGTCCGCAGCTCGTGGTCTCGCGGTAGCGTTCTCGCTTCCCGAGCACGGGGTCCCGGGTTCGATTCCCGGTGGGGTCAGGGATTTTCACCTCCATCGAGATGACTGGGTGGTGTTGTGTCGTCTTCATCATCATCATCATTCATCCCCATTACGGTCGGAGGAAGGCAACGGCAAACCACCTCCACTAGGACCTTGCCTAGTACGGCGGCGGGGGTCTCCCGCGACGTTCCCCTATGCTCTGCAAAGGACTCTAGGACTTCATCATCAGTGTAACAGCACGCCACAATAACGTAGGTAAACCGCTCTCGAAGGAAGTGTCTGAGCCGCCACACTCCAGTTCATAGACGTCATGATTCACATTGTGTCTTCCAGTAATCTCTGACCGAACTTGCCTCCGGTTCACTTGAGCGTTTTTCAGCAAATCTTTCCCATTTTCTTGTGTTATCATTTAAGAAGAGGATACATCATTTCATTTGACCACATGAATGTTCAACATTCATTTCATTCTCATCGAACTGTACTTGGTCTTGTATCGGTTCTTAATGAGGGAGCTTTCAAGTGAAGAAACGATGATAGTAGAAAATTACAT
Organism: Schistocerca serialis cubense; assembly: GCF_023864345.2. Taxonomy (NCBI): domain Eukaryota; kingdom Metazoa; phylum Arthropoda; class Insecta; order Orthoptera; family Acrididae; genus Schistocerca; species Schistocerca serialis. The sequence goes on from NC_064639.1 coordinate 1,129,759,469, forward strand.
TACAGTCGATCTAGTCACGATTTCATAGTTGCTCCAACGAAGCTAAGCCACAGATGAGGTGCAATATCGCCAATACAAAGACCACATTACACTCGGTTTACTTAAGTTAACATCCAAAAAGGAAGCAGTTTGAAATTACCCTTGTAGCGACACTTTATCACAATACTTGAAACTGGCATTGCCCTCGTTTTTATTTTTTCCAAATGATTTTAGGCTCGACACTATTGGATATAAACACTTTTGATTTTACAAACTTACTTGTAGCTTACTTAAAGGCGGAGAAGACTGTAGTCAGGACAGCTACCAGCTTGAGATATCATTTTGAAGATAAAACCGCTTCAGATGTATTTTACTTATAACCACGGCTGTTTTCGAAGCATTTTAGCTGCATCGTCAGGAGAAATAGAAACAAGTCACGTTCCGACCAGAAAAGGGAATGGGATGACCCAGCTGACGATGAACGCTGCGTCATCCCATTCAGTTTCCCAATCAGAACGTGATTTTATTTCAGGTGATGATGCAGCTAAAATGCTGCGAAACCAGTCGTGTTTATAAATAAAGTACCTAAAGCTGAAGCGGTTTTATCTTCAAAATTGCTTAAATGTGACTGAGTGCTTATTGTCATTGAGAAGAAAATAGAAAATTATAATTAGAAAAGTAAATTGTAAAATGGGCACCTCATCCTCTTGAAAGGCAATATGAGGCTTAACATTATAAGGACATATTGAACGTCTTATGGAGAACGTGGTGGAGTCCAAAACTGAATGAAAGAACTTAAATGTTGGGCAACTTTTCTATCTTGCTGAAGAGTGACTTTACAGAAAATCCTAAAATTGTTTTGTGTTGCCTTAGAATTAATATTAGCATTAAAATACAATACCATTTCACAATGGTGAGTCATTTCATTGTACGATTCCTCTGCTTGAAATCCATGGAATATGACTATGTTATTCAGTTATGAGTTTTATGACTTGTTTTCGCAAATGTGTTCAGTTCTTCGTGTAATCTCTTTGTAGTTCTTTTGTTTCATCACTTTTGTCGTTGACTCTAACACCAGAATACTTACTGCGCATCAGTTCGGCAAAGTGTCGTGGGTTCCATTTACTAGTTTGGCCTTAGGGACGTCCAGTAGGCCAGTAGGCAGTTTTTCCATCAGGTAACGCGGACCCACACTGTCGCGTCCGTTATACCATGATCTTTAGTGCCATGTTTCACTACTGCATTTTTACATGGTTCCTAGCTAATGGAGAATTTATATATTCTTGTGGAGAACTCAGTAGCTCTAGTTAAAAACGTCTATTATTTAGAGCATCAGCTATTACAGCTCAGAGCAATTATGCATCATTTGTTAAATTCCTAAAGCTCTTGAGCCAAACACGGCTTTGATGTAGTAGTACCGAATTCTTCCGTTGGCTGATACAATATCTTTTGAATTGAAATGGTCTTTCTTGGAGTCCGAAAATTTTATTCCGACGAATGGTCACTGGGGTTCAGTCACACATGCAGTGAAAGAATTTGTCAGCAGACATTAAGCTGTTTTCTTGCTAACAGGTGAAACAAAGAAAATATGTTAGCATATAACGTACAGCTAACTACATTATTACATTGAAAGAATTATCACAAAAAGAGGAATAAGTAACAACACGTACGAGGCACAGGACAAGAAACCGTAAGTTTTGATATCTGCACGGAGGAGAGGTGCAAGGGAAATGGCGTTTTAATCCCGTAAAGAGGACATGTAAATGCCAGTCATGCAGTCTGATGGTGCATGCTCCAGAAGTTTTGGACAAATCAAGACGATAGTCAGCAAGTCATGGAACCTAATCACAACATTGCGCACTACCAACAATGAAATGAAATAGAATTGAGGAGCCACCGGAAAACCACCGTTATCTGGTGGCGTCTGGTTAAATAAAGCTAAGGATGGAAGAGCGATGGAATTTAATATTGTGACTAGAGTACTGGCATGATATTTCCTTTGCAGTCTTCTACGGAAAGTGGTATTCGAAAACATAGGAATTATTTTCATAATTTTCATATGTTGACATAGGATCTTTGAGGACATTTTGTGCTAATATCATCTTTCAGCGAATCTCCTATGTTTACTCTTCTACTGCTTATTTATTTACTGTTAATAAACAGATATAAGTCTGCTTTACTGAGTGCTGAATCAAGTCTCCATATTAAAGCAACAGATTCCTTATTGTTCTTTACATAAACGTAGGGGGCAGTCAAATGAAAAAAAAAGACAGATGGAAAAAGGTAAGTAAACTATCTATTATTTTAAAAGTATTCGCCAGAACTTTTAATTCATTTATCCCACTGTGAGATGAAATGGTCAAAGCATTCACGGAACAATGTTTGCGGTCGCCTACAGAACCATGATTGTAACCATGCATACACCTCCTCATACGAATGTCTTTCTTCAGAGGCCCAAAAATAGGGAAATCGCGTTGAGAAAGAGCGGGACTGAATGGGTAAGGGTTTCGCAGCGAAACTTCTCGCATTCGCAATGCCAGATTTGCACCTGGTGGCCACAATTGGAAATAACGTTTTGCTTAATAAATCGGCTCCGCGGTAACGCATTAGAATAAACATCAACTTTCGCTACCAGACGATAATTACAGCCCACAATGGACCTCTGTGAGTACTTCCACTATAATTATAACCGCTCAGTATGACAATACGTTTACTTTTGTTGTGTTGCGGGTTAATTGCCAACCTCTGCAGGAAGCGTCGATTCTCTGCTGATCTTCCTGCATTTCGCTATTAATTTCTCAATGTTATGACCTCTACGCGCAACAGTATCATCCGAGGAGTGGTGTCCTCCGCAATGGGACTCACTTGGCGCGTAATTTCGCAGAAGTTCGTATCACAACGAAGGTAACACGTGTAAGGGTGTGGAACTATTACGGGTCTTTGATGACCATTGTTCTATGCTCACCGTGTACTTTGTCTTTGGCAACGAGTTTTTCTAACCCAAGCGGCCGGCCCCTAAGATGTAACAAATTCTTACTTTAGAATCAAGCGAATTTTGTTTCTGATGCCCAGGTGACAAACGTTTGTGACAACTTCATAAGGGATCATCACCGTACGTCATCTTCAGTTTCGTATTTTAAACTGTGTCGATGACCGATTGTGGTCAAAGGACGGAGGAGCACGGTTTAAATCTTTGTCCAACGGTTCTTACAGATTTTCCTCGGTTTCCGTTCTCACACAGAGCCACTGCAGATTTCATCCTAAAACTTCGCTTATTCTGAACAGAACTGTCCCTATTGCCATATGCGGCGTTTTTGTTTGTACGGAGTCGGGCGATGAAACATTCGCCAGCGTTTTACTCCGTTAATGGCATTTGCGAGCGGTTGCCCTTCCTGACGCCACAACTTCACCTTAACCTACACTACAGAGGTAAATGGAACAGGCCACCTGCGAGTGAATAGTACAGTCTCTTTTAGTTGTGTTTTCGTTCTTTAGTTGTAACCAACATGCGAATCTGAGACGCAGGTGCCGAACCAGGCGATATTCGAGTAAAGGCGAATGGAAAACCATCTAAACGCACTTCCAAGCGTAGGAAACAATGTCTTAAGGTTCGCAGACTTTGCTTATACTCTTCTACAGCGATTCTCGTTACGAAGATAAGGTTGAAAATTTTTGGTGTGCTATTTCTGAATAGCATTCATATCAATAAATTTTTTTTAGTTACATTGGATTTTTGTTCATATCCGTGAAGTGAAATTCCATTCAGTTATATAATTCTTTTTTTTTTTTGAAGGTGTATTACTAATGGCTGTTCAAAGATGATAAATGATTACCAGTATTCCGCAACTTCGTTTTCAAAGTTTAAAATTCAGCCACAATTAAAAGACCAGAATGTACACTACACTGGACGACCGGTGGTGAAGGTGCCTAAAATACCTGACACCACAGGCATGTCAGAAGGATTACAGTATATTTATACAAAGAAAAAAATTGTATAGGTTTGTGCAAAACGGGTGTCGAGTATACTCTAGTGTAAAGCAAAAGCCAAAACCGAATTCTCAGCACTGAATGCCCATTACAAAAATAATCTTACTGACTTGTTACTGTGAATGAAGTAGAGAGTATCATTACACGCCACAAACGAAACAGCCATTAAAACAGTTGGTGGAGGCCGCTGGCTTCACCAAAAAGACAGATGAAAGCGTTCATCTGCCAGAGAAACTATGGCTAGTGCTTTCTGAGATGCAAAAAGAATTAATATAATCGATAACATATCAGAGGCTACTGTCGAATACTAAGAACCAGCCAGATGAGGAAATACGTGACAACATATCTAGATAGTAATTAAAAAATAAACAATATCCTTTTTCATCCTGACTAAGAATCCGTCCAAAAAACTGCTTTGACAGCAGGACATGTGAGGAAGATCTGCTCCCTTGAAGAGTTGTGCCTATTCCCGCATCCAAAGAATTAAGTGGCTGGAAAACGTTTTGAGTCAAGTAAAGGGCTTTTAGCGGCAGTAGACTGGTACTTCACAGCTCTCCGGACGCAGAACTACATTAATGAACTTTTTTTTTAATCTTTCGGCCTTCAGTGTTGTGAGTGGTTTGATAAGGCCCGCTACTTTTTCAATCACAAACCCCGCGTCTTCTTGACAGATATTAAGTGCTTTCCATTTTCCTCTGCGCCCTCAGGCCGTCGATCATTGCAGATTCTTTAGTGGCAGTTTCCCACCCCGAGAGAAAGAGGAATCGCGAAACGTGTGCTAGCTCTTCCGTCGTCTTTGACAAAACTGTTGGCGAATGAGGGTGACATTTTTTGCCGGAAGCCTCTGGCCGCCGTTTCTGAAGATTTTTGTACAGAACTTCTGGGATCGAAGTCGAAACCCAGGTCGTTACCCCTAGACGCTAGGGGGACCACATTTAGCAGAACGGAATTTACTCACTGTAAAAAGTTGTACAAAAAGAGTAAAAAGTGTATTTTGACCTACAAAAATTCACTGACAGACCTAACTTTTTAGCTGCCCTCGTGAAGGACAAAAGCGACGATAAATGCAATGCACAATTTTACAATAATCTCAACCCGAAGGTTGATTTGAACACCATAACGTGTTACTGTGCATGGGCCTATGGAAAGTAATATGCCCTTGTCCTCCACTGACTTTTGAAGTGACTTACCCAGCCAGTTACAGGGGAATCTACAGCAGAACGCTGATTTAGAAGCATTGCGTAACTTCGCATTTTCAAATACACAAGTCATTGGCAGAGGTGAAGAGGTCATAATGACAGAAATAATCCTAGGACCGACTGAAGGTCTACATCTACATCTACATATATCCTCCACTAGCCACCAATAGCGGAGGGCATAATTCGCGCCAAAGTCATATCCCCCCCCCCCCCCTCCCCCTCTGTTCCACCCGCGGATCGCGCGAGGGAAAAACGACTGTCTGAATGCCTCAGTACGAGCTCTAATTTCACTTACCTTTGAATGGTGATCACTGCGCAATTTGAAAGTTGGTGGTAATAATATATGCTCTACATCCTCGGCGAAGATCGGATTTCGGAATTTAGTGAGCAGCCCCTTCCGTTTAGCGCGTCGTCTATCTGCAAGTACTTCAAACTTTCTATGAGATTTGTAGCGCTCTCGCGATGGCAAAATGTACCAGTCACGAATCTTTCCGCTTTTCTTTGGACCTTCTCAATCTCTTTAATGAGTCCCAGCTGGTAAGGGTCCCATACAGACGAAGAATACTCCAAGACTGGACGAACTAACGTATGGTAAGCTATTTCCTTTGTTGAAGGACTGCACCGCTTCAGGATTCTTCCAATAAACCGCAATCTAGAGTTCACCTTGCCCGTTACTTGTCTAATCTGATCATTTCGTTTGAGATTATTTCGGATAGTCACACCCAGATACTTGACGGACGTTACCGCTTCCAAACACTGGGCATTTATATTGTACTCGTACATTAATGGGGATTTTCGCCTTGTTATACGCAGTAGGTTACACTTAATAATATTGAGAGATAACTGCCAGACATTACCCCACGCATTTATTTTCTGCAAATCCTCATTGATTTTACCACAACTTCCGCGTGATACTAATTTCCTGTAGACTACAGCATCATCGGCAAACAGTCTAAGGCCGCTGTCAATACCAAGGTCGGAAGCGTTGCATCTGTAGTCTGACACTTAACCAACGAGACGGATAAACATGTCTTCATGGATACGAGATAAAGGGTGTTTCACGCTGACGCAAGCCCACGCACGCAGATCGCGCGGCATTTGCACTGGCTAGTTCCCCGCCTCAAGACGGATCGGTGCGTCTGTCCTGAGTTGGGCATAAACGGAGACTCAGCCCGACTGAATCAGTCTTAACTTTGTGTACAATAGATTCTCAAAATGACGTAATTCTGAGGTAAGTCCACCCTGATACTTTCTGAACACGCTGTAAAACACCCGTCGAATTTCTTGAATGAGAAGCCGAACACTGTCCTCTAATTCTTCGAGCGTATGGGTACCATTTAAGCTCACCTCGTCTTTGAACATCCTCCAAAGACGAAAATGCATGGGTTTACATGTGGGGGGACGAGGAGGAGAATCAACGATTCTATTATCGTGAACCCCTCATTACGCTGCCATAAAAGCAATGCCGGCTGGTGCGCTTGCGCTATTCAGCGGGAAATAACCACAGGTGTCTTCATTAGCAATTTGTTCTGTAAAAACATTGTACTATTTTCTTCACATACCTATCAGCAGATATGAGTTATTGGAAAACGATATGTCCAGTAACTTGTGTTGCATATCACACTGCATTTGTCCCATTCAATAGTAGATTATTGTGCGATTTGACATACCCCGATAAATGAAGCCACGCATCATAAAAAGAAAATGCAATGATTTCAGTACCAGCGTCTCTATCATGTATCCCTCTGCCAGGATCTTAAGTGCGCCGAGTAGTCACGTAGATGTAGAATGCAATAGCCATTATCTGAATCAGTCACCTGCGTTATTTTGCAGGGTTTCAGTTAGAGTTTTTGAACAGCTCTGCGATCGTATGCTACTGAGGTGCTACATAGCGTAACCATTTTCTCAGACTTTTTTCCAAGACCGCTTCTAACTTGTCAGTTTTACTCTAAGTTAAAACACTTGGTTTTCTACATCTTTTTTGTCTGAAGACCCTTGACTTTTTTTTACTAATCTGTATATCGTCGAAACATTGGGACCGCGCACACAGGGTAATTTTCTCATGATGGCAAGCCATCTCTCCGCTATCACTATATGGCTGAAAGTATGGACCATCTATTATCTAAAAGTAATATGGGTGAGTCCATCCACCCTTCGATGGGTTTAAATTTCAATGAGTGTGTAAATGTCTCTACAGGAATGGCAACCCATTCTCCTTCAAGGGTCGCAACTAGAAAAGGTAGTTATGACGCTGGGGTCTGGAACGAAGTCAACGATACACCTCATCCCACAGATGTTCCATTGGGTTCAGATTGGGACTCTGGGAAAACCACGTTATTGCTCACAAACCATTGCATCGCACATAACGTTCTTCAGGCATTCACCAAACCCAAACCCTTCCATCTGGTTCCCATAGAGAACAGTGTAATTGCGCTCATCTTTAAAGTCGGAAGATTATGGTGCCAAACCATATTTCTTTGCTACATCAGAGGACTGTGGAGCAATGGAAGAAAATCATTTGGACAGATGACTGTTTCCAACTTCTGGCCGAGTTTACGGCCCAAGAGTGAAACATGGAGGGGGTTAGGTGATGGTTTGTGTAACTACATCGTGGCATTCCATGGGACTAATTTATACTTCTCAAGGTCGCATTACCGCCAAGGATAATGTGACCATTTTGGCTGGTCATGTCCACCCTATGGTAGAAAGTTGGCTTCTCATTGGTGCCCGAGACGACACAGCCCATGTTGACACACCTCGCAACGTCCAGAACTGGCTTTGTGGGAACGAGGATGAAATGTCAGATCTCCCCGGCCACCAAAGCCCTTTTGGTCTACTTTGTAGATAAGGCAGCACGATCGCCATCCACCTCAGTCATCGTTACCTCAACTTGCCACTATTTTGCCAGACGAATTACGTAAGATTCCCTTGAAAACCACGCAGTAGTGCATTTATCCATCCCGAGACGACTGGAAGCTTTTTGAATGTCAACGGTTTTCCTACATCGTATTAGGAATGTTAATGTGTCGCGTTTGTGGTGTTTCCACATTTCTGTCCAGTCCCCTAACACTCAGTTTAGGATCCTCCATTGTTGTTGCGGTCTTTAGTCCGAAGATTGGTTTGATGCAGTCTCCGGGCTAGTCCATCCTGTACAAGTCTCTTCATCTTTGAATAACTACTGCATCCACTTCTAGCTGTTTATTGTGATCAAGTCTAAGTGTCTGTCTACAATTTTTACCCTTCTCGCTTCCCTATGTGACCAAATTAACTATTCCTTGATTTTTCAGGATCCTATCCGTTCCTTAGCAAAGTTGTGCCACAAAGAGCTTTTCCCCTCAGTTCGATGCAATATCTCTTCATTATCTGCTCGATCTACCCATCTAACCTTCGGTGTTCATCTGTACTTCCATAAGAAGCTATACGCCAGACAAAAACTTACAGAAAAGACTTTCTAACACCCAAATACGAAGTGGTATCCAAAAGTTTCGAAGTTTGAATCAAACGCGCAAATGGTAACGAGTACACGTAATACAGCTAGGTGTCTTCCCATACATCTTTCTTGGGCCATTGTGGAAAATGGTTGCGAGTTGAGTGGTCTGATTTGTTGTTGGTGAAAGTATTTGCACTGTCGTTTTTCCATGAGTTTTCGATGGCTGATTTAGAGTAGCGTATCTGTATAAACTTTTCTATAAAGGCTTGTTTTGAATTTGGGAAAACTACTTCAGAAAGACAAAAAATGCTGGAGCAGGCTTTTCGACGCAATTCTTTAGGTCAGACATAGTCTTACGACTGATACAAACGTTTCAAAAGCGGGTGAACATCGATTACTGGTGGCGACCGTTCCGCCCGACTATCAAATGGCACTACAGCTACAGTCTGGAACCGCGCGACCGCTACGGTCGCAGGTTAGAATCCTGCCTCGGGCATGGATGTGTGTGATGTTCTTAGGTTAGTTAGGTTAGTTCTAAGTTCTAGGGGACTGATGACCTCAGAAGTTAAGTCCCATAGTGCTCAGAGCCATTTGAACCAATCAAATGGCAACTTCCGTCACACTAGAAAACAAATCATTCTAGAAGAGTAAAGAACATGGTTATGCAAGACTGTAGGTAGACCATTGAAGATCTTTACAACACCTTGTGTGTAAGTTATGCTTCATGTGAACCTGATCTGTCAAAGGAACTGCAATGAGAAGGACTGCGGATAAGTTTGTATTATGACTGCTTCAAGAAAATCAGCAGCAGCATAGAGTGAAAGTCTGCAGGAAAAGCTTATTTAAATGGTTGTCACTGGTAAAGGAAATTGAGTTTATAGCTATGACTCTTTGCGATCGTTGCAACGAAAGATCCCTTCATCACATCGGTCTAGAAAAGCTTGGCAAGTCAAAAGTATATTAATCCCTTAGCGAATTGTTTTTTATTTCTTTTTTTTATTTGATTGTTTATAAACAGTTCGTCCACTCTCGTCAAACGGTCTGTACATTGAGAAGACTGTAAGCAAACCAAGGAGACATTCGAAATGGGGGTTAAAGTTCAGAGTGAAGAAATAAAAACAGAGGTTCTCAGAGAAGGCAAAGAAGTGCATTAATAAACGTAAAGCAAGGATGATGGAACACAGTCGAATTAAACCCGGTGACGCTGAGTGGGTTGGATTAGGAAATGAGACACTAAAAGTAATCGATGGGTTTTGCTAGTTGCTTAGCAAAATAACTGGTGATGGCCGAAGCAGAGGAGATACAAAATGCACACTCGCAACAGCAAGAAAAGCGTATCTGAAAGAGAGAAAGATGTTATTGGCGAATATAAATTTATAGTGTTAGGAAGTCCTTCTTTGAGTGGAGCCTTATACAGAAGTGAAACGTGAACTATAATCAGTTCAGACAATATGAGTCTAGGACCTTTTGAAATGAGATATTACAGGAGACTGCTAAAGATTAGACAGAAACATCGAAAAACTAAAGAGGAGGTACGGAATCAAATTGGGGAGGAAGAAATTTATGGCACAACTCGACTAAAAAATGGAATCGGTTCATAGGACACATCCTGGGGGCCGGCCGCGGTGGCCGTGCGGTTCTAGGCGCTGCAGTCCGGAACCGCGGGACTGCTACGGTCGCAGGTTCGAATCCTGCCTCGGGCATGGATGTGTGTGATGTCCTTAGGTTAGTTAGGTTTAAGTAGTTCTAAGTTCTAGGGGACTGATGACCTAAGATTTTAAGTCCCATAGTGCTCAGAGCCATTTGAACATCCTGGGGTATCAAGAAATTGTCAATTTGGTAATGAAGGAAAGTGTGCCTTGGGCGAGGGGAGAGGGGAAGGGGAGGGGAGCTTTGGAGAGAGAGAGAGAGAGAGAGAGAGGGAGAGACCTGAGGATACCAATAGGCTGAAATGAGTGTTGGTTGCAGTATTTATGCACAGAATAGATTATTGTGGAGAGCTGAATTAGATCAGTCCTCGGACTGACGATCACGTCAACAACAACTTTATGCCTAGGGCCCAGTAGATTTAATTTTCTCATATACGCTGATGAACCAATACAGTACGGTCAGGATCCACCGCGTGGTTGAATGCAGTCTGGTGATCTTGCGAGCGCATGGCGCGGTAAGGAAAGTATATAAACAGTACCGAGAGGAATGGTTATCATTCCAGTGACGGTAATATCCGCAAACACGCAGATCCACTAACATAAGTGAATTTATCAAAGGGCAGATCGTTATGGTCCGACGTCTGTCAATGAGCATCTCCAAAACGGCGAAGCTGTTCGGCATTTCGCGTGTTGTTATCGTGAGCGTCCATGGAATGTCAACGGATTATCCAGCGCAGTACGAGAAGGCGACAAGTCGTTGGACACCCCAGAACGTGGGGGTCGGAGGATCGCCTGCTCTGGACAGGTGTCGGGTGGTCCAAGGCAGATCTGATGACAGAGCAAAATCCTGGTGCAGACGCAAGTGTTTCGGAGCACTCCGTTCAGCACTCGTGGAATAGGAGCCTCTGCAGCAGACGCCCGCTACGCGTTTCCATGTTGAGCCAACAGCACCGTCAGTACCTATTGCCATGGGAACAGGAGCACTGGGATTGGACCGTGAATGAATGTAAACGTGTCGCCTGGTCGGATGACTCACGCTTCTTGGTACAACAGGTCGATGGTCGTGTATGGACACCTGGCGAATGACAGCTCGAAACATGCACCGGACCAAGGACGCAGGTTAGTAAGGGCAGTACTATGCTACAGTGGTTTCTCCTGGGTTTCCATTGTATTTCTGGTAGTAATTGAAGACACCATGAGTGCCATGAATTACGTAAACACGCGGACCACCTACGTCACTTCATGCCTGATGTGTTCCCTGACAGCGACGGCATCTTCCAACGGGATAACGGCCCAAAAATGTTCAAATGTGTGTGAAATCTTATGGGACTTAACTGCTAAGGTCATCAGTCCCTAAGCTTACACACTACTTAACCTAAATTATCCTAAGGACAAACACACACACACACATATCCATGCCCGAGGGAAGACTCGAACCTCCGCCGGGACCAGCTGCACAGTCCATGACTGCAGCGCCTTGGACCGTTCGGCTAGTCCCGCGCGGTTTTCTGTTACGTTGTCTAGGTGTTACAGGATTACTTTCACGTAACTGGTTGAAGAGGTTGATAAATAATTGCCGAGATGGTTGACGTCACTTGAGTTATCTTGCTGGATACACCGTAGAAGAACTGCATTCTTCCTACATTCTCCATACACGATGAGCATGTCGGCTTTTTCTGCTTTGGTAAATACCATCGTCCACTCAGGACATACTGCTTGGTCTGTCATACACGAACTGACTAACAAGTCGCTTTGCACTCAAGGAACACAGAAGGACGCTGTAAGAAAACATAACAACATCGTACCTAGCAACTACACGTGTTGAATGCCACAAACAAAAGCCTGTGTGCAAACTTTGCACAGTACGAAATCTCGTAAACGGCTCGCACTGTATTCCCGCAACAAACATCACTAACATTCTAATTTACCCTACTTTTAGTCTGTTACTGTTAACAGGCATTGTTGCATGTAAATATGTGTATGTCTGCACAAAAAATGCATTTTCTGAGCATTATTACGAGGGTGAAACAAATGAAAGCCTTAAATTTGTAATAACAAATCGAAATTTCGCGCCGTTATCCTGTAAGTTGGTGAACGTGCTACAAACAGTGTGCAGAATGGCCTGTAGGTGGCAACATAGTGCAGATGCACACATACCGTCGCAGTATCAGTATAAAAGATGGCCGCCCCATTTGCGACTTGCACGAGGGAAGAACAGCGTTCCGTTATTCGGTTTTTGCACAGTGAAGGTGTGAAACCTATTGAAATTCATCGACGAATGAAGGTTCAGTACGGTGATGCATGTTTGTCACAGCAGAAAGTCTACGAATGGAGTATAAAGTTCGCAAATGGTGTGACTTCAGTGGAAGATGCTTCTCGTCCAGGTCAGGCACAACGAGTTGTGACTCCACAGAACATTGCAGCAGTTGAAGCCATGGTGAAGGAAAACCGCCGAGTCACACTGAATGACATTGCAGCATGTTTACAGATTAGTCATGGGTCAGCACACCACACTGTGCATGATGTGCTCCAGTTTCACAAAGTGTCTGCAATATGGCTGCCACGGCAAGTGACTCCTGAAACGAGAGAACGACGTGTTGATGCTTGTGACGAACTTTTTCGGCGCTTTGAACCAGAAGGTGATGGGTTCCTTGCAAGAATCGTTATTGTGGGACGAAGCCTGGGTTCACTTCCACCAAGCCGGCCGGTGTGACCATGCGGTTGTAGGCGCTTCAGTCCGGAACCGCGCGACTGCTACGGTCGCGGGTTCGAGTCCTGCCTCGGGCATGGATGTGTGTGATGTCCTTAGGTTAGTTAGGTTTAAGTAGTTCTAAGTTCTAGGGGACTGATGACCTCAGATGTTAAGTCCCATAGTGCTCAGAGGCATTGGAACCATTTTGAACTTCCACCAACAGGGAACGAAGAGAGCGAGCAAGGAATGGCGCCATTCCTCATCACCAAAATCACAAAAGTTTCGAACAGAGCCATCAGCAGGGAAGGTTATGCTCACTCTCTTTTGGGACAAAAAAGGCGTCATTTTGGAGCATTCCATGGCTAGAGGGACCACTGTCACCAGTGCATCATACACAGATCTCCTAAAAAATCATCTGCGGCCTGCATTCATATCAAAGCGACGTGGATTGCTGTCAGCAGGTGTCCTTTTTCAACATTACAATGCAAGGCCCCACACTGCCCTTACAACAGTCGCAACAATCACAGGCCTGCATTTTCAGTGTCTTCCTCATCCACCATACTCACCAGACCTTGCCCCAAGTGATTTTCATATGTTTGGACCACTCAAAGACGCAATGGGAGGAAAGAAGTTCCGTTCTGATGAAGAGGTCCGCCACGCGGTGCACGAGTGGTTGCACGGACTACCCAGAGAGTTTTTTTTTTTCCTAAAGGAATTTATGCACTTTGTAAGCGCTGGAGGACTTGCATTGAGCGTGGGGGAGATTATGTCGAAAAGTGATACAGCTTTGTACCACTTCTGCACAATAACCCTGCGGCGGGCGCGTGGCGGCATGCAGTGCCGCCAATTTTGTTTTCGTGCAATAATTACGTCAGCGCGCCGAGCATTATACCCACCAAACAGCTGTGGCTCACCTGTAAAGTGGACGACTGCACCGAGACGGCACTGCGTACCGCACGCGCCCGGTAATGTGAGTACCACTGTCGAATGTTTTGATGCTTAGAAGCTTTGTTTTACAACTCTGTGGGTGAATGATGATTTAGTTATTAACAGTGCTTTGGAATTAGAATTATTTTATTGTCTCCCAGACCCACACAAAGGAAAGGACTAACACCAGTTGAAATTGAGTGTCTTCTTCTGCAATCCTCTGACGAAGAAGATTACGCAGATTTCTCTGACAGCGATGAGGAAGCAGAAATAATTGAAACTGCAGATCATTCCAGCGAATCTAAGCAGTCATGCGTTGACGGGAATGATGTGTTAGGAATGCCACATGATGGCTGCCATTTTCCTCCGGAGGAAGAAAGTGTGTGATTCTTGATATGTATTAACTGACCGCCTTATTCTTTATTATTATTAGAAAGTTTTTATACATATTACACGTTTTTGTAAAATTTGCTTTAACAATGGTAAACAATCTAATCATACCTGTGGTTATAATTTATTTAGAATTTGTTGTTGAAGTAGGGCTTACGAAATATCCTGGAAACGCATGTCAGATATTCTGTAACAATTTTAATTTTCCCATGCACCTTGGATATATGTATACAGATCATATTAAAAGTTGCTGTTATTTGTATTTTCACAAATAAATTGATCTGTAGCGTAGCTGAAAGTCGGACAATGGTACATCTAGAACCTGTCGACATAGAGTATGCAACAGCATGTTACGTCAGCTCTGTGAGTGCTTGACGTTTGACCCCGCCAATAAGGCGGCTCAAGTTGCTGTTAAGAATGATGTTATAAACAATAAATAAATTAATTCCACCAAAAAATTAAACAAATCCTTTTTTATGTATTTAAATGTAGGCGGTACTGAGTGCCGCATGCGCTCGCTGACGCAACAATCTTAAGCGCACCTGCCGCAGGGATAAATAATATTTTAATAAATATTAAGGTCTTCATTTGACTCACCCTCGTACAATACGAGCCCCTGACTACCAATACATTCGGTGGAAGCCACACGTCAATAGCACTTTTCATTTCCGCAGTATCTGCGGTGCAAGTTTTAGGCTGGCTCAAAATGGCTCTGAGCACTATGGGACTTAACATCTATGGTGATCAGTCCCCTAGAACTCAGAACTACTTAAACCTAACTAACCTAAGGACATCACACAACACCCAGCCATCACGAGGCAGAGAAAATCCCTGACCCCGCCGGGAATCGAACCCGGGAACCCGGGCGTGGGAAGCGAGAACGCTACCGCACGACCACGAGATGCGGGCAAGTTTTAGGTGATTCAGTCTGTATATGCATCCAGGAATGTTGTATCCCCAACTTCCTGTATTGGTTGATCTCTACTCGTTACGTTAATTCCTTCAAGATCTGTTTGTGGTGTGTGGAACCTAATGTAGTGGGTTTTACCTGCGCTGAGTGAGAGACCATTTGAAGAATACTAATTTAAAATTTCGGTGAAAACTTTGTTCGTAGTTGTCGATGAGGGTTTGGCTCCTCTGGCCATCTAAAGGCGCGAGAACATCACTGTTGGCGCCCGTGGCGGCGTAACGTGAAGTGGGGCCGGAGCGCGGGCCGCCCCACTTGCGGGCCCAGCTGGCAGCGGGAAGGAGCGCGTGCCTGGGATGCGGCCGCCGCTGCGCTGTGGGTCACGCCGAGTCCGAGCCGGCCGTATCCGGCAGCAGGCGAGCAGGCGGACAGGACAGCCTGCAGGCAGCGGGCACGTGGCCCAAGGCCGCCTGCGGCCCGTCTGCGGCAAAGGTCTGCGGTTGCGCGACGCTCTCAGCCGCGACACCGCGAGCGTACATCTACATCTACGTTTATACTCCGCAAGCCACCCAAAGGTGTGTGGCGGAGGGCGCTTTACGTGCCACTGTCATTACCTCCCTCTTCTGTTCCAGTCCCGTATGGTTCGCGGGAAGAACGACTGGGGGAAAGCCTCCGCGCGCGCTCAAATCACTCTAATTTTACATTGCTGATCTCCTCGGGAGGTGTAAGTAGGGGGGAAGCAATATATTCGATACCTCATCCAGAAATGCACCCTCTCGAAACCTGGCGAGCAAACTACACCGCGATGCAGAGCGCCTCTCTTGCAGAGTCTGCCACTTGAGTTTGCTAAACATCTCCGTAACGCCATCATGGTTACCAAATAACCCTGTGACGAAACGCGCCGCTCTTCTTTGGATCTTCTCTATCTCCTCCGTCAACCCGATCTGGTACGGATCCCACACTGATGAGCAATACTCAAGTATAGGTCGAACGAGTGTTTTGTAAGCCACCTCCTTTGTTGATGGACTACGTTTTCTAAGGACTCTCCCAATGAATCTCAACCTGGTACCCGCCTTACCAACAATTAATTTTACATGATAATTCCACTTCAAATCGTTCCGCACGCATACTCCCAGATATTTTACAGAAGTAACTGCTACCAGTGTTTGTTCCTCTATCATATAATCATACAATAAAGGATCCTTCTTTCTATGTATTCGCAATACATTACATTTGTCTATGTTAAGGGTCAGTTGCCACTCCCTGCACCAAGTGCCTATCCGCTGCAGATCTTCCTGCACTTCGCTACAATTTTCTAATGATGCAACTTCTCTGTATACTACAGCATTATCCGCGAAAAGCCGCATGTAACTTCCGACACTATCTACTAGGTCATTTACGTATATTGTGAAAACCAATGGTCCCATAACACTCCCCTGTGGCACGCCAGAGGTTACTTCAACGTCTGTAGACGTCTCTCCATTGATAACAACATGCTGTGTTCTGTTTGCTAAAAATTCTTCAATCCAGCCTCACAGCTGGTCTCATATTCCATAGGCTCTTACTTTGTTTATCAGGCGACAGTGCGGAACTGTATCGAACGCCTTCCGGAAGTCAAGGAAAATAGCGTCTACCTGGGAGCCTGTATCTAATATTTTCCGGGTCTCATGAACAAATAAAGCGAGTTGGGTCACACACGATCGCTGTTTCCGGAATCCATGTTGATTCCTACAGAGTAGATTCTGGGTTTCCAAAAACGACATGATACTCGAGCAAAAAACATATTCTAAAATTCTACAACAGATCGATGTCAGAGATATAGGTCTATAGTTTTGCACATCTGCTCGACGACCCTTCTTGAAGACTGGGACTACCTGTGCTCTTTTCCAATCATTTGGAACCTTCCGAACCTCTAGAGACTTGCGGTACACGGCTGTTAGAAGGGGGGCAAGTTCTTTCGCGTACTCTGTGTAGAATCGAATTGGTATCCCGTCAGGTCCAGTGGACTTTCCTCTGTTGAGTGATTCCAGTTGCTTTTCTATTCCTTGGACACTTATTTCGATGTCAGCCATTTTTTCGTTTGTGCGAGGATTTAGAGAAGGAACTGCAGTGCGGTCTTCCTCTGTGAAACAGCTTTGGAAAAAGGTGTTTAGTATTTCAGCTTTACGTGTGTCATCCTCTGTTTCAATGCCATCATCATCCCGGAGTGTCTGGATATGCTGTTTCGAGCCACTTACTGATTTAACGGAAGACCAGAACTTCCTAGGATTTTCTGTCAAGTCGGTACATAGAATTTTACTTTCGAATTCACTGAACGCTTCACGCATAGCCCTCCTTACGCTAGCTTTCACATCGTTTAGCTTCTGTTTGTTGAGAGGTTTTGGCTGCGTTTAAACTTGGAGTGAAGCTCTCTTTGCTTTCTCAGTAGTTTCCTAACTTTGTTGTTGAACCACGGTGAGTTTTTTCCCGTCCCTCACAGTTTTACTCGGCACGTACCTGTCTAAAACGCATTTTACGATTACCTTGAACGCATGGAGGTAAAAATAAGAGGAGTTGTCATGACGTCATAAACTTGAAGCCGACCCAAGTGAAGATCCGCCATGTTAGCTACCCCAAAACATTCCTTGCTGGTGGTTTGATTCCGAGTAGCCGTGAAGTGTTTTGATAAAAAAAAATGCCAGCCTGCGTCGCTTAGAGGTGTACTAATCGTTCTGATTGGAAAGTTTAAACACATCAGATTTCATTCCTAAGTGGACTTATTTAAGCGCTATTTTCTTACATCTACATCTACATGACTACTTTGCAATTCACATTTAAGTGCTTGGCAGAAGGTTCGTCGAACCACAATCATACTATCTCTCTACCATTCCAGTCCCGAACAGCGCGCCGGAAAAACGAACACCTGAAGCTTTCTGTTCGAGCTCTGATTTCTCTTATTTTATTTTGATGATCATTCCTACCTATGTAGGTTGGGCTCAACAAAATATTTTCGCATTCGGAAGAGAAAGTTGGTGACTGAAATTTCGTAAATAGACCACGCCGCGACGAAAAACGTCTTTGCTTTAATGAGTTCCATCCCAACTCGCGTATCATATCTGCCACACTCTCACCCCTATTACGTGATAATACAAAACGAGCTGCACTTTCTTGCACCCTTTCGATGTCCTCCGTCAATCCCACCTGGGCCGGCCAGGGTGACCGAGCGGTTCTAGGCGCTACAGTCTGGAACCGCGCGATCGCTACGGTGGCAGGTTCGAATCCTGCCTCGGGCATGGATGTGTGTGATGTCCTTAGGTTAGTTAGGTTTAAGTAGTTCTAAGTTCTAGGGGACTGATGACCTCAGAAATTAAGTCCCATAGTGCTCAGAGCCATTTGAACCAATTGAAGCCCACCTGGTAAGGATCCCACACCGCGCAGCAATATTCTAACAGAGGACCAACGAGTGTAGTGTAAGCTGTCTCTTTAGTGGACTTGTTGCATCTTCTAAGTGTCCTGCCAATGAAACGCAACCTTTGGCTCGCCTTCCCCACAATATTATCTATGTGGTCTTTCCAACTGAAGTTCTTCGTAATTTTGACACCCAAGTGCTTAGTTGAATTGACAGCCTTGAGAATTGTACTATTTATCGAGTAATCGAATTCCAACGGATTTCTTTTGGAACTCATGTGGATCACCTCACACTTTTCGTTATTTAGCGTCAACTACCACCTGCCACACCATACAGCAATCTTTTCTAAATCGCTTTGCAACTGATACTGGTCTTCGGATGACCTTACTAGACGGTAAATTACAGCATCATCTGCGAACAACCTAAGAGAACTGCTCAGATTGTCACCCAGGTCATTTATATGGATCAGGAACAGCAGAGGTCCCAGGACGCTTCCCTGGGGAACACCTGATATCACTTCAGTTTTACTCGATGATTTGCCGTCTATTACTACGAACTGCGACCTTCCTGACAGGAAATCACGAATCCAGTCGCACAACTGAGACGATACCCCATAGGCCCGCAGCTTGATTAGAAGTCGCTTGTGAGGAACGGTGTCAAAAGCTTTCCGGAAATCTAGAAATACGGAATCAACTTGAGATCCCTGTCGATGGCGGCCATTACTTCGTGCGAATAAAGAGCTAGCTGCATTGCACAAGAACGATGTTTTCTGAGACCATGCTGATTACGTATCAATAGATCGTTCCCTTCGAGGTGATTCATAATGTTTGAATACAGTATATGCTCCAAAACCCTACTGCAAACCGACGTCAATGATATAGTTCTGTAGTTTGATGGATTACTCCTACTACCCTTCTTAAACACTGGTGCGACCTGCGCAATTTTCCAATCTGTAGGTACAGATCTATCGGTGAGCGAGCGGTTGTATATGATTGCTAAGTAGGGAGCTATTGTATCAGCGTAATCTGAAAGGAACCTAATCGGTATACAATCTGGACCTGAAGACTTGCCCGTATCAAGCGATTTGAGTTGCTTCGCAACCCCTAAGGTATCTACTTCTAAGAAACTCATGCTAGCAGCTGTTCGTGTTTCAAATTCTGGAATATTCCATTCATCTTCCCTGGTGAAGGAATTTCGGAAAACTGCCTTCAATAACTCCGCTTTAGCGGCACAGTCGTCGGTAACAGTACCATCGGCACTGCGCAGCGAAGGTATTGACTGCGTCTTGCCGCTTGTGTACTTTACATACGACCAGAATTTCTTCGGATTTTCTACCAAATTTCGCGACAATGTTTCGTTGTGGAACCTATTAAAGGCATCTCGCATTGAAGTCCGTGCCAAATTTACATATTCCTTAAATTCTGATGCACTGTAAAGTTTTACAGAATGGTTTTATTTCTGTGATTTGACTTCAGATTTCCTATCAATCCAACGTGAAGAGCTCTCTGGAGGTGAGTAATGCACTTGGTTTTCATTGTTTGGTTATTCCCAAGTAACGGAAAAGTCCTGGCAAGAAATATCCTGGAAATGGGGACTAATGTTTAAAATGCAATAATTTAATGTAAAAGTAATGTAACTACATGTAGTTAAGTAAATCTTCAGTAAAATGTGTGGAACACCTGTTCCAGTGGTTAAATTATAAGTACTTAAAGGGTTACATACAGGGCGTTTCAAAAAGAAAGAGCAGATTTCAAACATTTATTTCTCAAAAACTACAAATGATAGAAACACAATTCAAACGTTTCTTGTCAGAGAAAGGTTCAAAGTTTTTCAATGGTCCGCGCAGAAGTTCCATGCAAATCCGCAGTGGCGCTGGCGTTTGTTTGTAGGAAAATGGCGACGACACCACAGGAACGATCATTTTGTGTGCTGCAATTTGCAAAGTTAGAGTCCATTGTTGGTGTGCAACGTGCATTCCGCCGTCAATTCAACAAACAGCCGCCTCGTCATAAGCAAATTTATGAGTGGCATCACAGATTCGTAGAAGATGGTTGCATCTGCAAGCGAAAATGCACGGGTCGTCCACGCACATCGGATGAAAATGTCGAGCGTGTCCGTGCAGCTTACGAAAGGAGCCCTAGAAAATCCACGACACGGGCAAGTCACGAACTAAACATGTCTAAAACAACGGTATGGCGCGTTCTGAGTAAGCGTCTGCACATGAAGCCGTACAAACTGCAGTTATTGCAAGCATTGCGTCCTGACGACCACAACAAAAGGTTCGAATTTTCAACTGCAATTCTACAGGACATGGAAGAGGACAATTTTGCCGAACGATTAATTTTTTCAGATGAATCAACGTTTCACATTTCTGGTAAAGTTAATCGGCATAACGTACGAATTTGGGCGAGTGAAACTCCGAGGGACGTTATTCAACATGAAAGAGACTCACCAAAGGTTAACGTCTTTTGTGCAATTTCGGTAAACAAAGTTTATGGACCTTTCTTTTTCATGGAGAAAACTATCACAGGAACCATTTACCTGGACATGTTAGAAAACTGGCTATTTCCTCAACTTCAGGAAGATTCAAATCACTTCATCTTCATGCAAGATGGCGCCCCACCACACTTCTCTGAACCTGTACGACGGTACCTAAATAACACCATTCCAGGACGGTGGATTGGAAGAGCAGGAGCACAAGATCAATGTCATCGTCTGTGGCCTCCCAGGTCACCAGACCTTACTCCCTGCGATTTTTATTTGTGGGGGTACATAAAGGACTGTGTTTATGTCCCACCTATGCCCGCTACTCTTCAAGAGGTACGACATCGAATTGTTGCGGCCGTGAATTCGGTAACTAAAGACCAGTTGCGTCGTGTGTGGCAAGAAATGAGATACCGGTTTGATATTTGTCGTGTAACAAATGGTGCTCATATTGAGGTACAGTTTTGATATTTGTTGTGTAACATTTGGTACTCATATTGAGTGAAGGACCGTTGGAATTGTGTTTCTATCATTTGTAGTTTTTGAGAAATAAATGTTTGAAATCTGCTCTTTCTTTTTGAAACGCCCTGTATTTGTTAAAGCAAAGTTCCCTATCTAAGTGCAGGCTACATAGATCATCACTGTGTTGTCGCGTTGCCCTGTAAATTCGTGTTATTTGCCACACTGAATGTCGCTTGGTAGGTACAATTTAAAAACAAATCAGATGTGTAAACTGCAATGGGCCTGACAGTCTTAAATTCAGTTATTTTCTTTCGTAATTTAACAATCTTTCACTTTGTTGACATGACAGCTGGCTTGTTTATATCATCCCTGCATATATCTATGGGACACCACAGGAAATAAGGTAAGTTTCTTGCAAACTTGAAGATTTAAAATTTGCATTTGACTTGAAAATGCAACGAATACAAGTCGGTGCCTCTAAACTATCAATCGTTGCTTTGGAGTTCTGGCTTTATCAATTATCGAGATAAACACAATGAAAATGAATAGAAATGGATTACGAAAGCACGCTTTTCATAGCACGTACTTCTCTTCTCGGTTATTCGAAGTATATAAGCAAAAAGCAATTACAGTACTGATGGCAGAGGCGTCATATTTTCGTGCCGTATTACTGTATCGAATACACATTTAAGACCAGCAAAACGTTTGAAGTTGCGTTCCTTATGCTATGTTGTTCACTAAAACAGTGTAACATTTACTAAAGAAAGCAAATGTCGCGTGCACACGACAGAAATAACGAACAAGAAGCAATTGTATACACTCGTCTGCTAATGTTTAGGGGGATCCAAGATGGCGGCAGGTCCAGCCCATTGGCTTCAAAACAACGTACAGCGTAAGTCTGTAGCGCCATCTCCCCTTATTCTACCTCCACGGTAGTACGCCTGCGTCACTACCAGCACACCGCGAGCTCGGTATGCCGACTGCCGCTGTCGACGTGACAACAGGAAAGGGCCAATCGAGCGGAACAGGAGCTTCGTTGTGTGTAAAAATACCATCCAGTGGACTACATTCGCAAATATGCTACTGGATCGAGGAACATTCGACTAACAGAATCAGGTATGTTATACTGGACTCTGAATGTTCCACAGCAACGAAACTAACATTGGGTGTTGCGCTGAACCGCCGATCCTGTCGCAGCAACTCAGCAACGATGTCTGCAGCAGGGGAAAGAAAGGCAATCTGCAAACCAACAGGCTTCACAATAGCCCAACCGTGTACCCAATATCGACGGTCCGCCGCAGATCAAATTATAAGTTCTTTTCCCAGTTACTTAAAAAATCCATAAAGAAAAACATTAAGCTCCAACACATTCAACCTAGAAGATAAGGATAGACGTAGCAAAATCCACCAGTCCCTGTTGTAGAAAAGTTTTATCGTAAAAAATTTTTTTGACAGTTCAACGAAGTCGTACAGTTTTTAACGTTCGTTGTGCCGTCTGACACTCCTTGATATCTTTACCAGAATAAATTGAAATGCTCTTAATTTTTCCTTGAATAATTAATTAATGTCACTAAAGAATCAATCTTGTATTCATTTAACGAAATATTCCACTTTAAAACCGATCTTCTTGACCACAATCGCCGATAAAGTTTTAAAACAGAATTTTAATACACTTCACAGTATCGACTATTTTCAAAATGTCAATACATGTCGACTTCTCATTAATAAAACTTTAAACTAGTTAATTATTGAAGATCGTCCACACTCCTGGTAAAATTCTGCCAGAACCTCTTCAAGAAGTCTGAATTTTAACAAAATTTGTCAAATTTCACACATAAGTAATATTAACGATGTATGTCGTAACAACAGAGCAAACTGTGTGTTTCAACTTCCAACTCGAAGTTTATTTAACAGTTGATAACCAATAGACATCCAATTACAAACTTTATCCTTCCACTTTCAACATTGAACTCCTTTTCCTTTTATAAAAAAAGCATAAAACATATATTAATAATGGTCAGCATGATGTTTCAACGGTTCTTCCAGCCGCCGGCCGTCGACTACGATGCAATAGTGGTTAGCTGTCGTCGGCCGCCGCGCCTGGAGTCCCCACTGGATCATCTTGCTGCCACGCTCGACGTGAAAGAAAAGAAACAAAATCTTTTTAAATAACAAGTCTACACTTAACATACTACAAATATATATATATATATATATATATATATATATATATATATATATATATATATATATATATTAACATTTCTTACCTGGCGTTGCTCAAGCGGTAACGAAACGCGATGTTTCCTGCTTAGACTTTTGAAACACCACAGTGTGCCCCAAGAAAACGAGGTGGGAGGCTTAACGTCCTCAATAAACTTAAGAGATTTATCAGACAGGATCAACAGCACTAACCGTGTCTCAAGGCACCTTTACTCTTCATAAACGCTCCAAGACAAGAAAAACCGCCGCACCACGGTGAAATTATCCGAATGGGGTGGAAATCATTAGATATGATTTATATGTACACACAAACTAACGAATACAATTTCAGAAAAACTGGACCATTTATTCAAGAGAAAGAGTTTCAGGAACTCAGCAAGTCAACAATGCATTGCTCCACCTACGGCCCTGATGCAGGCAGTTATTCGGCTTCGCATTGATTGACAGAGCTGTTGGACGTCCTCCTAAGGGATATCGTGCCATATTCAGAGCGCTCCCCATAATACGAGGGCAGTTCAATAAGTAATGCAACACATTTTTTTTCTGAAACAGGGGTTGTTTTATTCAGCATTGAAATACACCAGGTTATTCCCCAATCTTTTAGCTACACAACACTATTTTTCAACGTAATCTCCATTCAATGCTACGGCCTTATGCCACCTTGAAATGAGGGCCTGTATGCCTGCACGGTACCATTCCACTGGTCGATGTCAGAGCCAACGTCGTACTGCATCAATAACTTCTTCATCATCCGCGTAGTGCCTCCCACGGATTGCGTCCTTCATTGGGCCAAACATATGGAAATCCGACGGTGCGAGATCGGGGCTGTAGGGTGCATGAGGAAGAACAGTCCACTGAAGTTTTGTGAGCTTCTCTCGGGTGCGAAGACTTGTGTGAGGTCTTGCGTTGTCATGAAGAAGGAGAAGTTCGTTCAGATTTTTGTGCCTACGAACACGCTGAAGTCGTTTCTTCAATTTCTGAAGAGTAGCACAATACACTTCAAAGTTGATCGTTTGACCGTGGGGAAGGACATCGAACAGAATAACCCCTTCAGCGTCCCAGAAGACTGTAACCATGACTTTACCGGCTGAGGGTATGGCTTTAAACTTTTTCTTGGTAGGGGAGTGGGTGTGGCGCCACTCCATTGAGTGCCGTTTTGTTTCAGGTTCGAAGTGATGAACCCATGTTTCATCGCCTGTAACAATCTTTGACAAGAAATTGTCACCCTCAGCCACATGACGAGCAAGCAATTCCGCACAGATGGTTCTCCTTTGCTCTTTATGGTGTTCGGTTAGACAACGAGGGACCCAGCGGGAACAAACCTTTGAATATCCCAACTGGTGAACAATTGTGACAGCACTACCAACAGAGACATCAAGTTGAGCACTGAGTTGTTTGATGGTGATCCGTCGATCATCTCGAACGAGTGCGTTCGCACGCTCCGCCATTGCAGGAGTCACAGCTGTGCACGGCCGGCCCGCACGCGGGAGATCAGACAGTCTTGCTTGACCTTGCGGCGATGATGACACACGCTTTGCCCAACGACTCACCGTGCTTTTGTCCACTGCCAGATCACCGTAGACATTCTGCAAGCGCCTATGAATATCTGAGATGCCCTGGTTTTCCGCCAAAAGAAACTCGATCACTGCCCGTTGTTCGCAACGCACATCCGTTACAGACGCCATTTTAACAGCTCCGTACAGCGCTGCCTCCTGTCGGAAGTCAATGAAACTATACGAGACGAAGCGGGAATGTTTGGAAATATTCCACAAGAAATTTCCGGTTTTTTCAACCAAAATTGGCCGAGAAAAAAAATGTGTTGCATTACTTATTGAACTGCCCTCGTACTCCAACCGTTCTTAGTTGGGGAGAGATCCGGCGGCCTTGCGGGTTAACGCGGGTTTAGGCAAGCACGAAGACACGCAGTAGAAAATTTTGCCGTTTGCGGACAGGAACTGCATTGCTGAAATTTAAGCCCAGGATGGCTTACCATGTAGGGCAACAAAACGGGGTGTAGAATGCGGTCGACGTATCGCTGTGCTGTAAGAGTGCTACGCATCAAAATCAAAGAAGTTCTGCTATGAAGAAAAAGAAAATGGCAGCCCAGACCATTGCTCCCGGTTGTCGGCCAAAAAGCAGGCGACAGTCAGGTTGCCATCCCACCGCTGAGCGGCGCGTCTCTAGGCACGTCTGTGCTAGTCATAGGGTGTCACTTCGAAGCGGGATCCCATCACTGAAGACAATTCTACTCCATTCAATGAGATTCCAGGCCGAAGACGCCCTGGACAGCGGTGGGGTACCAGACTGACTGTCGCCCGCCATATGGCCTGACAACCAAAGGCTGATCGTCTGGGGTGCCACTTCTTTTCATTGCAGGATTCCTCTGGTTGTCATCTGCGGCACGCTTACAGCACAGCGATGTTGTTGTTGTTGTTGTTGTTGTTGTTGTGGTCTTCAGTCCTGAGACTGGTTTGATGCAGCTCTCCATGCTACTCTATCCTGTGCAAGCTTCTTCTTCTCCCAGTACCTACTGCAACCTACATCCTTCTGGATCTGCTTAGTGTATTCATCTCTTGGTCTCCCTCTACGATTTTTCCCCTCCACGCTGGCCTCTAATGCTAAATTTGTGATCCTTTGATGCCTCAAAACATGTCCTACCAACCGATCCCTTCTTCTAGTCAAGTTGTGCCACAAACTTCTCTTCTCCCCAATCCTATTCAATACCTCCTCATTAGTCACGTGATCTACCCACCTTATCTTCAGTATTCTTCTGTAGCGCCACATTTCGAAAGCTTCTATTCTCTTCCTGTCCAAACTGGTTATCGTCCATGTTTCACTTCCATACATGGCTACACTCCATACAAATACTTTCAGAAACGACTTCCTGACACTTAAATATATACTCGATGTTAACAAATTTCTCTTCTTCAGAAACGCTTTCCTTGCCATTGCCAGTCTACATTTTATATCCTCTCTACTTCGACCATCATGAGTTATTTTACTCCCTAAATAGCAAAACTCCTTTACTACTTTAAGTGTCTCATTTCCTAATCTAATTCCCTCAGCATCACCCGATTTAATTTGACTACATTCCATTATCCTCGTTTTGCATTTGTTGATGTTCATCTTATATCCCCCTTTCAAGACACTGTCCATTCCGTTCAACTGCTCTTCCAAGTCCTTTGCTGTCTCTGACAGAATTACAATGTCATCGGCGAACCTCAAAGTTTTTATTTCTTCTCCATGGATTTTAATACCTACTCCGAATTTTTCTTTTGTTTCCTCCACTGCCTGCTCAATATACAGATTGAATAACATCGGGGAGAGACTACAACCCTGTCTCACTCCTTTCCCAACCACTGCTTCCCTTTCATGCCCCTCGACTCTTATAACTGCCATCTGGTTTCTGTACAAATTGTAAATAGCCTTTCGCTCCCTGTATTTTACCCCTGCCACCTTCAGAATTTGAAAGAGAGTATTCCAGTTAACGTTGTCAAAAGCTTTCTCTAAGTTTACAAATGCTAGAAACGTAGGTTTGCCTTTTCTTAATCTTTCTTCTAAGATAAGTCGTAAGGTTAGTATTGCCTCACGTGTTCCAACATTTCTACGGAATCCAAACTGATCTTCCCCGAGGTCCGCTTCTACAAGTTTTTCCATTCGTCTGTAAGGAATTCGCGTTAGTATTTTGCAGCTGTGACTTATTAAACTGATAGTTCGGTAATTTTCACATCTGTCAACAGCTGCTTTCTTTGGGATTGGAATTATTATATTCTTCTTGAAGTCTGTGGGTATTTCGCCTGTCTCGTACATCTTGCTCACCAGATGGTAGAGTTTTGTCATGACTGGCTCTCCCAAGGCCATCAGTAGTTCTAATAGGTCGACGATACTCTAATATGCCCCGTTTTGTTGCCCTTCGTGGCATGCCATCCCGGGCCTACATCACAGATAATGCGCAACTGCAAACAGCGAGAGTTACTACTGCTTGTCTTGGTGCAACTTGGCCAGCAAGGTCGACGAATCTCTCTCCAGTTGAGAACGTCTGGAGCATTGTGGGCGAGGCCCTCCAGTAGTCTCGGGATTTAGAATGTCTAACGCGCCAATTAGACAGGATATGGTACGATACACCCAGGAGGGCATCCAACAACTCTATCGATCAATGCAAAGCCGAAAAACTGCTTGCAGATGGACCATAGGTGGACC
Source organism: Schistocerca serialis cubense (assembly GCF_023864345.2). Lineage (NCBI taxonomy): Eukaryota > Metazoa > Arthropoda > Insecta > Orthoptera > Acrididae > Schistocerca > Schistocerca serialis. The sequence continues at coordinate 1,129,787,386 of NC_064639.1, forward strand.
AACAAGTTATTGACTCGCTCAGTTTGCGAATATACCTGTCTCGAATACATCATCCGGTTTTTCTCAAATTGTAACCATCTATTTGCCTTGGCATGTACATCATATCCACTGATTTCCTTCCCACTCAGGTAACTCCTTCGTGGTGCGTCGTTTTCCTTTTTTCTTTTCTGTCTTAGAATGTATAAGTAAACGACTTGCCTAGCACTACGTTCCGTAAATCCACGCTCTATGCAGATTACTTTACTTTTGTTACAGCGAAGAAAGCTTTGAAACATTACAGCAGGAAAGTACGGATCGAGTCAGAGCCGCCAGTAATTTCAAATCAATGAAAAGGCCTATTAATCTCGAAAAAACTGTAAGTATCCTCTTTAGCTAATGTATTAAAGATGAAAGCAACGACTACACTTCAGCTAGACTAATTGAGATCCACCTTGACTTGAAATTAACGTGGAAGAGTCCTACTGGTTATATATGTACTAAGTTAGCGTGTGTGACAGATTTGTTAGGTAAACTAACGTCTTGTGTTAGTGATATGTTATTTCTCAATGCATGCTACACCTTTTTCCTCGCCCACTTGACATATGTCGTTCTGTTATGGAGGAATTCCATGGAGCAAAATAGCTCTCATTTGCAAAAGAAGGTAATCAGATGCATCTGTAGAGTCAGAAATAGCAAGTCTTGTACAACATATTTAAAAAAAACCAACAGTTACGTCTTTCTTTATATTAAGTTGTCTGATGCATACAAAAAAAAACCAACACACTCACAAACTACGATAATCTGTTCATCAACATAACACACAACTAAAACTACAGACAGACATCACAGGTCCTTGACTTAAGAAAACTCAAGACAGTTATAAGTACAAGGGTTAAAACTTTTAACATGTTGCCAATACGGGCACTCAATTTGTCACTGAGTATGTTTAAAAGCGCCACACACAAATGGCTTAGACAGAAAGCATTTTGTACAGCAGAAGAGTTCAAAATGTGCCCTAAAGCTGATATTGAGTATTAATATAGTTTCATTTCATTTCGATGCAACTTATATATGTGAATAACATATCACGTGCGGTATGATGGACAATTTTGTATTTTGCTAGACATAATGATCTAAAATATCTTTTACACATATGTTTTTTTATGGAATTGTGTGTGTGTGTGTGTGTGTGTGTGTGTGTGTGTGTGTGTGTGTGTGTGTGTGAGAGAGAGAGAGAGAGAGAGAGAGAGCACACAAAAAGGCGACATCGATTGCACTTTTTAATGCTTAAATATGGATAATAAATGAACCGTTTGTTCGTTAACAGTTACCCTATGCACAAGAAAGTACCGCCAGTGGAAGATAGTAACGAATTAAAGAAAAACTTGGACAAAATTTCCATTTGTTGTAATGGATGGCAGCTCTGTTTAGATATAGAAAAATGTAAACAGTGCCTGTAACAAACAGAAACGACAGTATAGTGTCTCATAACAAGATTAGTGGTGAACGTCTTGAACACGTCAAATCATGTAGGATTTTACGAGTAATATTAAGATGCGAAACAAAATACGGCGATCGCATAAATCAGTATTGGAATTGGGTAATGAATGACAGATTTGTTGGAAGAATTCTGGGAAAATGCGGCACATCTGTAATGGAAGTCACATACAAGACGCCTGTGCGAGCAATTGTGTTGTTTCGGTGTTCTGAAGCCCTTATCAAGTAAACATGGTAATACACATAGAAAGAATTTAGAGACGCGCTACTATGATCATAATTGGTCGGTATAGCCCAAACGAAAGTGTAACCGAAGGGCTCGGGGTACTCGAATGGGAATTGTTGGTAAAATAACTTTTCGCGAAACCCTGTTCGGTAAATTTAGAGAATCTGTATTCGAAGGAGATGGTGCGCTCATTAAGTTCGCCCTGAACGGCGGAACAGATTTGAAATTTCACGATGAATGGTTCCCGGTACACTTGCTACTACTTAGCGGTCATTACACGTTCTACCTTTCTTCAAACTGATAACTGAGTCTACGCTTAGGTCTGCGTGGGAGGATGCTAGGTCGGTCTGCGAAGATCATTTTTATACGGAGAGCTCACAGCTACCTGGCCCTGACCATCCACCCGACCCTCACCTTGCCGGGTACGGGTATGAAACGTTTTCCTCTGCTGAGCGTTCGCGATGGTCTCGTGTTGGCTGAATTTATGATTGTCACGATGTAACATCTGCCTAACAATGTTGGTACCGAATACCCATGTAAGGCGCACATGCTCCTTGGCTTTATTCCAGACTGCGGTGCCAGCACAGAGCGAGGCAGCTACGGCACGTTACCTCAAAGTACAGGGTGTACAGAAGTGGGGAACACTTTCAATTATTTACTTCATAAGAACCAAACATTGTACAGATATCATACATATGTCCTTCTGAAGAGAAACACTGAAAGTTTTTTAAGGATACCGCCACAGCGAAATTTGGTAATTTGCCGATAGTCAGCGCTTGTCGCAAACATGGGAGTTCGACAAAAACAAGTGTGCTACAGCTGTTCAACGGATGTTTCGAGCTAAGTACGTTAAGAAGCCACCAACAAGGAAGGCCATTCACTACTGGCACCACAAATTCGTTACGACGGGAGAGAACACGGGAAGCGACTGTCACAGTCGACGATGCCATGCTGGGACGGGTATGGCAGGAATTCGATAACTGTATTGACGTCTGCCGGGTCACTCATGGTTCGCACATCGAATATTTGTAAAAAATAAAAAATAAAAAAAGTTTCAGAGTTTCTCTTCAAAATGCAATATGTATGACATCTCTATAATGTTTAGTTCTTTTGCAATAAATAATTGAAAGTGTTCCCAGACTTTATATACACCCTGTACACCCAGAATGAATAAATGTATCGAGGCTTGGTATTCGCCAAGTTATAGCGGACAATACGGCGAGTTTCCGGGCGTTCGCAGGTAATTTTGATTGTTTATAGTTGTCGAATTACGACGCGACTTCGGTTTTACGGTTCAGTGCCTCAGTCTGTAAAAACGAAGTCATGGGATCGCTTTATCGTCGGTCTGTCTCTCCGTCCGACTGTTAAAAACCTTTTTTGTCAGGAACGGCCAACGGCCTTGCCACAGTGGATACACCGGTTCCAGTCAGATCACCGAAGTTAAGCGCTGTCGGGCGTGGCCGGCACTTGGATGGGTGACCATCCGGGTCGTCATGCGCTGTTGCCATTTTTCGGGGTGCACTCAGCCTCGTGATGCCAATTGAGGAGCTACTCGATCAAATAGTAGCGGCTCCGGTCAGAGGAAACCATCATAACGACCGGGACAGCGGTGTGCTGACCACACGCCCCTCCTATCCGCACCCTCAACTGAGGATGATACGGCGGTCGGATGGTCCCGATGGGCCACTTGTCGCCTGAAGACGGAGTGCTTTTTATTTTATCAGGAACAGTTAGACGTATTTAATTCAAATTTAATGAAACATATTAAGGTCTGTGGTCTCTTGGCAGTGTAAAATTTCAAGCTTTTAAGTCACTTCAACCAAACAGTACGACTGTTTGGATACCGTAAAACTCACTCATCAAAACCTATAGGGTGCTTCCCATTGACCTAGAATCATAAAATTTGGCAAGAAACAAGGTTTATCAATCAAATTGTAGTTATATCACATAAAAATACCTTTGGCCATTTCAACACACATTGCTTTCATCATCCATCAAGAGCATAACAGATGACCATTACTGTACGAAAACATAAAATGTAAGTTGCAGTCATGTTTTAGTAAGTAAATAAAAATGTTTTACTGTATCTTCTCTCTCTAGATACATAAACTGGAGTCCACTGCTCGCTTCTTTAGTATGTCCGAGATAGTTCGAGGAACTACTGTAGTGATTTTGATACAGTACTGGAATTCCAGGGACGAATGGATGAACTATCCATCCTGGGAATTGAGAATCTCAACGATTTTTGCGTGTTATCGATACTGGCAAGATATTCGTCCTGGGAATTCCAGATGTCTCGACTTCCTAAGATGTGTTGCTGCAGCAGTTATTGGAAGCCATCCCACTGGACATTAAGCGATCGACGTGGTACAAGCATGACGGATGTCCCTGCCGTTTCGTAACTGTAAATGACAGATCCTCTTAATAGAACACTTGCAGAGCAATAGAACGGTCGTTCAGGAAACGCAGATGGTCTGCACACTCTTCAAACTTACACTGCTATACCTTTAGCAAAAAACTAAGATGCCCGAATGCATGAAAACCCTTACAATACAGTTAACTCCAGATGAAATTCAGTATTTAGTATTGATTTTCCAGAATCACTGTATAGGGTACAGCAATGCCCAAGGTCAACATCTGGGGCACTTGGTATAACAGTTGTGACAATAGCACAGGAACTATACCTTAGTTTAAATGTTTGCTTACATTTTTGGTATAACAGGACAGACGTTTGTGGAACCTCCTCTCCTGACGGCGGGACAATGGTTTGTGGTGATTGATATGATTTGCTCATGTCCCATACACTTTATGTTGCTGAAGTTCTCTTCAAAGCTTCTTCCAAATTCCACAAAAATAATGTGCCATTCCACTAGAAAACAAACAAAGTCGATGTCGTAATTCGGCGACTAGTAACGATAAAAATTACTTGGGAATGTCAGGAAACGCACCATATTTTCCGCTATAACTTTGATAAAACCGCACCTCGAGGCATTCATTCGTTCAGGAGACATCTGAGGTGGTCTTTCTTCGGTGCCTCACCCTATAGATTTATTCCTGCATCGCCACTTAAGACGAATGGTCACTACTGACTGCACGGCAACCGCAGCATCAATTTGGGACAATACTGCATCCAGGGTGTCAAACAAGGCCATCAGAGAGATGGCTAAGAGCAAGGGTGACAATCACCAGGCGTTCTATCGCACCACATCATCATTTGACAGTCCAACTCTGGTTATCTAGCGAGAGGCCCAAATAGGAGGAGGAACGCTGGAAAAAATGTGACAGACGAGTCTCTGGCTAGGAGTCACTGATGGTCTCCAGAATGAATCACTCTGCAACGAAGAGTGTGCTGTTTTGAAACTTACTGGCGGATTAAAACAGTGTGCCAAACTGGGAGTCAAATACAGCATCTTGCCTTTTGCGGGCAACACTCTTGCCAACTGAATGCATGGTTTACTTCCATCAAAATTCACTCCTACTTTCCGAACTTCACAGAAACTCTCCTAGCACCGTTGGAAGAAGGGATACTATGGGAACATGGATTTGCCACAACCTAGAGGATTGTTTTCAGTCTTTCACCCTGCAGAGGAGCATGCGCTGTTTTGAAACTTTCAGACAGATTAAAACCGGCGGTAAGAACACTGCAGCGAAAGGCAAAGTTCTGGTTCCGAGTCACAGTTCCAGTCTGACAGTCAATGACGTCTGGTTTGTGGCGTGCTCAACTGCGCGGTCGTACAAGTCCCAATTTTTACACAGTCCAATTTTTTACACAATCAAATCGAGCCACTGTCACGAATGATGATGAAACGATGAGGACAACACAAACACCCAGTCCCCGGGCAGAGAGAATCCCCACCACGGCCGGAAATCGAACCCGGGACCCCGTGATCTAGTGGCAGCAACGCTAGCCACTAGACCACGAGCTGTCGGCTTCTGCCAGTTAAGTTTCTGTGATAGTCATCTCTGAGTTCCGTTCTTGTCAGAATTTTCTAGGCAGCGACATACAGCAGCCAATGAGACATTGTTGTTCAAAAAACTGTATGTGAAATCCTATGGGACTTAACTAAGCTTACACACTATTTGTCATCAGTCTACTGACTGGTTTGATGCGGCCCGCCACGAATTCCTTTCCTGTGCTAACCTCTTCATCTCAGAGTAGCACTTGCAACCTACGTCCTCAATTATTTGCTTGACGTATTCCAATCTCTGTCTTCCTCAACAGTTTTTGCCCTCTACAGCTCCCTCTAGTACCATGGAAGTCATTCCCTCATGTCTTAGCAGACGTCCTATCATCCTCTCCCTTCTCCTTATCAGTGTTTTCCACATATTCCTTTCCTCTCCGATTCTGCGTAGAACCTCCTCATTCCTTATCTTATCAGTCCACCTAATTTTCAACATTCGTCTATAGCACCACATCTCAAATGCTTCGATTTTCTGCTGTTCCGGTTTTCCCACAGTCCATGTTTCACTACCATACAATGCTGTAGTCCAGACGTACATCCTCAGAAATTTCTTCCTCAAATTAAGGCCGGTATTTGATATTAGTAGACTTCTCTTGGCCAGAAATGCCTTTTTTGCCATAGCGAGTCTGCTTTTGATGTCCTCCTTGCTCCGTCCGTCATTGGTTATTTTACTGCCTAGGTAGCAGAATTCCTTAACTTCATTGACTTCGTGACCATCAATCCTGATGTTAAGTTTCTCGCTGTTCTCATTTCTACTACTTCTCATTACCTTCGTCTTTCTCCGATTTACTCTCAAACCATACTGTGTACTCATTAGACTGTTCATTCCGTTCAGCAGATCATTTAATTCTTCTTCACTTTCACTCAGGATAGCAATGTCATCAGCGAATTGTATCATTGATATCCTTTCACCTTGTATTTTAATTCCACTCCTGAACCTTTCTTTTATTTCCATCATTGCTTCCTCGATGTACAGATTGAAGAGTAGGGGCGAAAAGCTACAGCCTTGTCTTACACCCTTCTTAATACGAGCACTTCGGGTCTTCGTAGTTACAGTTACTCCATAAAACATTGGCAAGGTTGGACGTTGCCTTTCTGCCAAGTAATAAACGTCTCTTCATTTAGTGACTGCAATCGCCAACAGCACAATTCTAAGACCCGAGATAACTGGACGTGGAAACTGTCTTTATTGTTTCTCCTCCTACATGCAATGAAGTTATAGGTGTAGTTCCACAATTTTCGTTTTCTTGACATTCAACATTAACCTACCCTATGCACTTTCTTCTTTCTCCTTCAATAACAGGACCATTAACTCTTCTTCACTTTCAGCCACCAGCATATTTAAGATTATTTACAATTATCCCAGCTATTTTAATTCCAGTCCTCCATCTAATCCGGCATTCCAGATAACGTCTTCTACAAACAGACTGAATAACGTGACAATACGCTACCCTATCGTACTCCTTTCTGAATATTGACCCATTTAGTTGCTCCTTGAACAGTTTTCACTGTGGCTTCTTAGTCATACATTTCGCATAAAGTAAATATGGTGATCTGGCACTCCCATGTTTCTCAGTACTTCCTGTAATTTACTGTTGTCTACACATAGATTCAATAATAATCAATAAAGCAGAGTTACAGCTCTTTCTAGAATTCTCTTGTCTTCTCCATAATCCAGCGGATGCTGGCAATTTAATCTCAGCTTCCTCTTTCTTTACGAAATCCAGCTTGTTCTTCGAATAGCTCTCGGTTTATATATTGGCGAAGTCTATTTTCTGAGATTTTAAGCATGACTTTGTTAGCATGTGAGATAAGTGCGACTGGTCGGTAATTCGAACACTCTTCAGAAATTCCCTTCTCTGGAATTGGGATGAATAATGAACTTTTTCAGTATTTTGGCCACTGTTAGTTTCTTCATTTTTACTGACATACAAGTAATGAGGGCAACACTTTCGCTGCATTCCCTTCAATAAGTTTGAACAATTCTGCTGTAATTCCATCATACCCACTAGCTTTGTTTCCACAATGTTTTCTTGGGCCCCACTCGACTTCACTTTCTAAAATATCTGGTTCTGGTCCTAAGATCACGAGGGTGTTTTCATCCACCAGGACACTGCAAGTGCACACACTTTTGACGTTGCCCGATGTATTCTCCCAAATTTTTTAATCCTTTGGGCAGGACAGCCAGTAGACAAGTGTGCGACCACGTCTGGTGCAGCCTATGTTGTCGGCAAGATTCCGTGACCAGTTGTGAAAGCAGCGTGAAGCATTACTCTTTAGACTCTTAACCGACACCTCTACGAACGTATGTAAGCACTATTGCAGGATTGCATGAAACCTAGGCGCATCCATAAGAATGCTCAAACTCTTCTCAGATAATCTTTCAGTAGGTCTATGAGCGTGTGGTTATGATTATATAGACTGCACTACGGATACAACTTAATTCTCGAGAGCCATAGCTTCGTGGTGTTCTTTTTCATTTTCCACTACAGTGTTGCGCTATCGGGCATACTCAATACACTTTTGCAGTTCACTAACTAAACTTGTAAGCGTTGAAGACTGAGCAGCAGTGAAGAAACCTATTCATCTGTGAGAATTTAAGAACTGTGTGTTTGACATTGACGAGACTTAATTATCTTTTTGTTACACAAGACCTAAGAACAACATTGCTATACCATGAACGAGGTTTTTAGTCTTTTTCAAGATCGTCAGCTATCTCCTCCACTAAAGTGTGGTGTGACAATTTTTATTTGCTATTTTGTTTGTGGTTTGCTACCAGGAAACGAAATCTACCTATACTAACTACTAATGGAAAATCCAGAATGGAATGTAACAATACTATGAAAAGGAAAGTTGCTACTCACCATATAGCGGAGATGCTGAGTCGCAGATAGGCAAAACAAAAAGTCTATCACAAATAAAGCTTTCGGCCATCAAGGTCTTCATCAACAACAGAGGGACACCCGCGGCGCGGTAAGGAGGAGGCTGGCGCGGGAGGGGGAGGGATAGTATGATGGGTGTGACAGACAGTGAAGTGCTGCAGGTTAGACGGAGGGCAGGGGAGAGGTGGGGATGGGGGCAAGTAGTGGAAAAGGAGAGAAGTAAAAAGACAGAGTGATGGTGGAATGATGGCTGTGTCATACTGGAATGGGAACAGGTGAGGGGCTGGGTGGGTGAGGACAGTAACTAACGAAGGTTGAGGCCAGGAGGATTACAGGAACGTAGGGTGTATTGCAGAGAGAGTTCCCACCTGCGCAATTTAGAAAAGCTGGTGTTGATGTAAAGGATCCAGATGGCGCAGGCTGTGAAGCAGTCAATGAAATGACAGATGTCATGTTTGGCAGCGTGTTCAGCAACAGGGTGGTCCACTTGTTTCTTGGCCACAGTTTGTCGGTGGCCATTCATGTGGACAGCCAGCTTGTTCGTTGTCATGCCCACATACAATACTCGCCATTAAAATTGCTACACCACGAAGATGACGTGCTACGGACGCGAAATTTAACCGACAGGAAGAAGAGGCTGTGATATGCAAATGATTAGTTTTTCAGAGCATTCACGTAATGTTGACGCCGGTGGCGACACCTAGAACGTGCTGACATGAGGAAAGTTTCCAACCGATTTCTCATACACAAACAGCAGTTGACGGGCGTTGCCTGGGGAAACGTTGTTGTGATGCCTCGTGTAAGGAGGAGAAATGCGTACCATCACGTTTCCGACTTTGATAAAGGTCGGATTGTAGCCTATCGCGATTGCTGTTTATCGTATCGAGACATTGATGCTCGAGTTCGTCGAGATCCAATGACTGTTAGCAGAATATGGAATGCCATGAAGAGCACAGGGTGCAGCCAACTGCAGGTGGTTGCTCACATCGGTACCAATGATGTGTGTCACTTTGGATTAGAAGAGATTATCTCTGGTTTCGAGCAGGTAACAGAAGTGGTAAAGGCTGCCAGTCTTGCTTGCAAGATGAAAGCAGAGCTCACCATTTGCAGCATAATAGACAGGACCGATTGCGGACCTCTGGTACAGAGCCGAGGCTGCAGATTCCTCGACTTGCACCAAAGGGTGGTTGGGTTTCGGATTCTGCTGAATAGGTCAGGTATCCACTATACACAGGAGGCGGCTACACGGGTAGCAGGGGCTGTGCGGCGTGAACTGGGCGGTTTTTAAGGTTAGAGGGTCTCGGGAAAACACATGAAGGGCTTCAATCACAATGGGTGCAGGTCGAACACAGGAAAAACATAGATACAGGAACCATTGGTATAACAGTTTTAAATTGTCGTAGCTGTGTTGGTAATAAAATAATAATAGGATCCTTTTACCGACCTCCCAATTCAGATAAAACAGTTGCTGAAAGGTTCAAAGAAAACTTGGGTTTGATTTCAAACACGTACCCGACTCATACGATTATAGTTGGTGGTGACATTAATTTACCTTCGATATGTTGGCGAAAATCATGTTTAATGCGGAGGTACGTATAAAACGTCATCCGAAATTGTGCTGAACGCATTCTCTGAAAATTATTTCGGGCAGTTAGTTCACGAGCCCACGCGAATAGTAAACGGTTGTGAAAACACACATGACCTCATGGCAACAACTATCTTGAGTTAATGGCGAGCATCAGAACCGATACAGGGATTAGTGAACACAGGGTTCTCGTAGGGAGTTAGAATATTCTAATTCCCAAAGCCTCCAAAAATAAACGAAAAGTATACCTATTCAAGAAAGCAGATAAAAATTCACTTCGCGCCTTCCTGAGAGACAAGCTCCACTCCTTCCAAATTAATAATATACGTGTAGACCAAATGTGGCTTTAACTCAAAGGAATAGTATCGACAGCAATTGAGAGATTTATACTGGATAAATTACCAAACGACGGAGCTCATCCTCCTTAGTACACAAAACGGGTCAGAACACTGTTGCAGAAACAACGAAACAGTTTTAAACAGACGCAAAATCCCCAAAATTGGCGATCTTTTGCAGAAGCTCGAAATTTAGTGCGTACTTCAATGAGAGATGCTTATAAAACAGTTTTCACAACGAAACTTTGTCTCGAAATCTGGCAAAAAATCCGAAGAGATTCTGGTCGTATGTGAAGTATGTTAGCGGCAGGAAACAATCAATGCCTTCTCTGCGCGATAGCATTGGAGATACTATCGAAGACAGTGCTGCCAAAGCAAGTTACTAAATACAGCCTTTCGAAATGCCTTCACAAAAGAAGACTAAGTAAATATTCCAGAATTCGAATCAAGAGCAGCTGCCAACATGAGTAACGTAGAAGTAAATATCCTCGGAGTAGTAAAGCAACTTAAACCACTTAATAAAAGCAAGTGTTCTGGTCCTGACTGTATACCAATTAGGTTCCTTTCGGAGTATGCTGATGCATTAGCTCCATACTTAATTATCATATATAACCGTTCGCTCGACGAAAGATCCGTACCCAAAGACTGGAAAGTTGCACAGGTCACACAAATATTCAAGAAAGGAAGTAGGAGTAATCTAATTAATTACAGGTCCATATCAGGATTTTGGCACATATATTGTGTTCGAATATTATGAATTACCTCGAAGAAAACAGTCTATTGACACACAGTCAACATGGGTTTGGAAAACATCGTTCTTGCGAAACACAACTAGCTATTTACTCGCATGAAGTGTTGAGTGCTTTTGACAAGGAATTTCAGATTGATTCCGTATTTCTGGATTTCCGGAAGGCTTTTGACACTGTACCACACAAGCGGCTTGTAGTGAAATTGCGTGCTTATGGAATATCGCCTCAGTTATGTGACTGGATTTGTGATTTCCTGTTAGAGAGGACACAGTTCGTAGTAATTGACGGAAAGTCATCGAGTAAAACAGAAGTGATTTCTGGCGTTCCCCAAGGTAGTGTTATAGGCCCTTTGCTGTTCCTTATCTATGTAAACGATTTGGGAGACAACCTGAGCAGCAGTCTTAGGTTGTTTTCAGATGATGCTGCCGTTTATCGACAAAAAAGTCATCAGAAGATCAAAACAAATTGCAAAACGATTTAGAAGAGAGATCTGAATGGTGCGAAAATTGGCAGTTGATCCTAAATAACGAAAAGTGTGAGGTCATCCACATGAGTGCTAAAAGGAATTCCTTAAACTTCGGTTACATGAAAAATCAGTCTAATCTAAAGGCCGTAAATTCAACTAAATACCTAGGAATTACAATTACGAACAACTTAAATTGGAAGGAACACACAGAAAACTAGTGGGAAAGGCTAACCAAAGACTGCGTTTTATTGGCAGGACACTTAGAAAATGTAACAGATCTACTAAGGAGACCGCCTTCACTACTGTCGTCCGTCCTCTTTTAGAATACTGTTGCGTGGTGTGGGATCCTTACCAGATAGTACTCACGGAGTACATCGAAAAAGTTCAAAGAAGGGCAGCACGTTTTGTATTATCGCGAAATATGGGAGAGGGGGTCACTGAAATGATACAGAATTTGAGCTGGACGTCATTGAAAGAAAGGCGTTTTTCGTTGCGACGGAATCTTCTCACTAAACTCCAATCACCAACTTTCTACTGCGAATGCGAAAACATTTTGTTGACACAGACCTAGATAGGGAGAAACGATCACCACGATAAAAGACGGGAAATCAGAGCTCGTACGCAAAGATTTGATTGTGTAAATCATGAAATTCTGCTAGACAAGCTCAAGTATTGTGGCATGAGTGGGACAGTGCACAAATGGTTTAATTCGTACCTAACTGGAAGAGTGCAGAAAGTTGAAATAAGTAGTTCTCATAACATGCAAAGATCAGCACATTCCTCAAACTGGGGAACTATCAAGAATGGGGTTCCACAAGGGTCAGTCTTAGGTCCTTTGTTGTTCTTAATATATATTAATGACTTGCCATTCTATATTCATGAAGAGGCAAAGTTACTTCTCTTTGCTGATGATACAAGTATAGTAATCACACCTGACAAACAAGAATTAACCGATGAAATTGTCAATACTGTCTTTCAGAAAATTACTAAGTGGTTCCTTGTAAACGGACTCTCACTGAATTTTGGTAAGACACAGTACATACAGTTCCATACAGGGAATGGTATGACGCCATTAATAAATACAGACCTTAATCAGAAGCATATAGCTAAGGTAGAATATTCCAAATTTTTAGGTGTGTCCATTGATGAGAGATTAAATTGGAAGAAAAACATTGATGATCTGCTGAAACGTTTGAGTTCAGCTACTTATGCAATAAGGGTCATTGCAAATTTTGGTGATAAACATCTTAGTAAATTAGCTTACTACGCCTCTTTTCACTCATTGCTTTCATATGGCATCATATTTTGGGGGAATTAATCACTGAGGAAAAAAGTATTTATTGCACAAAAGCGTGTAATCAGAATAATAGCTGGAGTCCACCCAAGATCATCCTGCAGACATTTATTTAAGGATCTAGGGATATTCACAGTAGCTTCTCAGTATATATACTCTCTTATGAAATTTGTTATTAACAACCAAACCCAATTCAAAAGTAATAGCAGTGTGCATAACTACAATACTAGGAGAAAGGATGATCTTCACTATTCAAGATTAAATCTAACTTTGGCACAGAAAGGGGTGAATTATACTGGCACTAAAGTCTTTGGTCACTTACCAAATAGTATCAAAAGTCTGACAGATAACCAACAAGTATTTAAGAAGAAATTAAAAGAATTTCTGAATGACAACTCCTTCTACTCCACAGAGGAATTTTTAGATATAAATTAAGAAAAAAAAAGAAAAATATTTAAAAAATAAAAAAATAAAAATAAAAAATAAAGAAAAACAAAAAACACAAAAAATAAAGTTGTTATATTAACTTAAGTATGTTGTTAAATTAACCTAATTATGTCATGTATTAGAAAATTCGACTCGTTCCACATCATTACGAAATATCGTATTCATGAGCCATGGAACTAGTATTAATCTAATCTAATCTAAAGATATACGTGTTCGTTCTTTCCGTGCGCTATACGAGATTGGAATAATAGACAATTGTGAAGGTGGTTCGATGAACCCTATGCCAGGCACTTAAATGATTTGCAGAGTAACCACGTAGACGTAGATGTCTCTTATCGAGGTCCGCGACCTAAAAAAAAAATCTGCACTACGCTTCGTAATACTAACAGAAGTATCTTGCAGAACTTGGGTATCAGCCCACACTGGTTATCAAACCAGAGCTTGCCGCTGTTGTTTCCTGTGACAAATGCTAGCACTTACCAGATGCATTGCGTATATTTCATTTGCATGGTTTCTTTTCTATACAGGGTAATTGTAACGGACTTTGATGCTGGTAGAGTGAGTCGAAAGTTATACGCGAAAATCTTTCTGATACTTCTGACAGTGGAATGCATATACTGGTACGGCTGATGCTAAGATTGTAGGATGGGCCTCTTTTGGAGGTTGTAGTATGGGCCAAAACAAAAAAATCTAATAAACATGGGTTCTAAGATGTATACGTCATTCGTCCAGTACACATGGGCTCTAAAATACAGGGGTGTTCAAAAAGAAAGAACAGATTTCGAACATTTATTGCTTCCAAACTACGAAGACAGAAACAATTCCAACAGTCCTGGGTTAGAAAAGTTCAAATTTTTATGCATTCAATGTGAGCACCAGGTGTTATACGACAAATATCAAAACTGTGGCTCATTTTCTGCCACACAAGCAGCAGCATGCCGATCGTTATCGAATTCACAGCTTCACCAATGCAATGTCCCAGACTTTCAAGAGTGTCAGGCATGGGGGGGGGGGGGGGGGGGGGGATTAAAATACGGTCTTTTGCGTAACCCCACAGATAAAAGTCGGTAGGCCTGGGAGGCCACTGGAGATGAAGTTCATCTTCTGCTCCTCCTCTTCCAGTCCAGTGTCCTGGAATGGTGTCACCCAGGTGACGTCGGACATGCTTAGGGAAATGCATAAAATTTTGGAATCTGTTCCTTGTTTTTGAGTAACCCTGTACATGCCTTCAATAAAAGAGATGTTTCACAGTAGTGAAGATAAACAAGAGCCCATAGCTCTTACATTATGCATTTTAGAGCGCATGTTTACTAGACTCACTTCCCTGCTTTGGTCCATATAACTACAGTTGTAGGTACAATTGTATTGGTGCATGTACCCCCTTGTCAGAGGTATTAGAATGATTTTCCCTTATAATTTTCGACTTACTTGTTTCCAGACCGGAGTGCCTTACTAGAGGTTAATACAGTCACTCTTTTCCATGATCCCTGAAAGTTTGTAACATGATCACTGAATCACCCTGTATACAGCAACTTTCTTTGGATTTAGTTAATTTCGTACAATAGGTCTTAGTCTTCCGCATTGTGCAAACTGTCGCACGTTGCGACAGAAAAGAGAGGTCATCGTGGAACACAGTTACGGGCTGTTTCAAAAACGGGAATGGGGGGGGGGGGGGGGGATGGCGGCAACCTGGGTTCTCCATTTGCCAGCGTCTTTATACGCTGTAGATATTATGCCACGTTATATTGCTGTTACCTACAATGGTTCAAATTTACGTTCACTGTTCTGAATAGGGAATAGTACCACATTCCCTGACGAACCAAGGTAGTTTTCCTCGATGGAACTGGCTTGTAGAGTCGCCACTGCTTCACTGCACCTGTCCTGCCGCTTCCAGCGATTCTCTAGTCGGCCAGTTTGTGAAAGCCGCAGGCCCAGTGTAGGTCATGGCAAGCATTAAACGAGGATTCCCGTGCCTGTCTCGACCACAGTAGCAGTTATTTAGTTCTCACTGCTAAATTGCCCATCGCGAGTAGGCAATTGGACTTTTTTTTTTTTTTTTTTTTTTTTTTTTTTTTTTTTTTTTTTTTTTTTTTTTTTTTTTGTTTTGCCGAAGAGTGAGCGATGAAGATAGACTATCATCGGATGTCTATACGACTTTATCCACTAATCATAGAGTCTACGACTTGTTTTCTTAGGCACGTCTGTAGGCCCCGAGTATGGTTTTATAGGGCTGACATCTAGCTAGAGGTGCAGTATTTTACGATCATTCTGATGCTGTGACCCCACCATCAACGATAGTAGGAATCACCTCTCTTTTCTACCTTCCCTTCTGTTGTATCGTTCCTAAAGTCTTAACTTCTGCCCGCCAAAGTAGCATACATTTTAGTACTAGCTGTAAATTTCTCCAAACTGTTATTTATGAAGTACTTCGTAATTGCCTATGACGCATTAATCGAATATTGTTTAATTGTGCCAAACTTTTATGATGCGATCGTGACAGGTAAGACACGTTTCAGAGTCACAATATAACAAATAAAGAAAGAAAGAAAGAAGGAAAGAAGGAAGGAAGGAAAGAACACGAACGAAATGTGTGTGATCCAGTTTTCTCCCCCAACACTGTGTATCTCGTAAGCTACCTCACATTCAAAGAGCAACGTATTTATTTCAGGAAATTTAACTAGAAAATTTCAATGAATTGTGCATCTTTCATGCTGGTCCCAAGGTATTATTAAGGTAGGATAACGCTTGTAGCACATAATACACAGAACCTTCCACAAATGGAGACTTCTCAATGTGTAACAATAAAAAGTACCTTCTGCTATGTACCTTCAGTAATTTACAGAGATTTAGATGTATAAGTTATTGAGATCACAACTAAGGCTTCAGCCTCGGCTGGATACCGTTTCAAACAATTATTTGATATCCAAAGGAATCCTTACATACACAGAATGAATAAAATTATTCGGGGACTAATGTCATTTAGGGTAATATTCTGCATCCAAAAGAAGTTTAATCCTCCTGTGGACATATGAATCTAAATGCTATGTGGTGGAAAGTCACGGCTCTAATTATTAGATTCTAGAGGAAACTGATTTAGAAAGTGTATTGAGTCACGTGAAACACGCGTCGTTCTCTCGACACACAGCGTTTGTATGCACCAAGGCTTGTAGATTCTAACTATTAAATTTCCCCATCCATGAAAGGTGATCAGTCCACAGTTTCAATTCGTATAATGAATTACAACTCACTTTAAATGTCGATCAAGGCATTAACTGCGTATAGGCATTAGTGATTACCCTTTTGATTCTGTCACAAGGATTAAACAAACGAGAAATGCTACGAAGCAATACGAGGCGAGGAAACATTAAATCGGATAAGGGCTACGGATCATAAAATTGTACTGGGTACAGTTTCCATCAATACTTTTCGGAAGGTTCATGTCAAACAACATGTTACTGGCCACATACAGTAGATCTTCCTTTGCTCCCTATTGCAATGGAGCACAAAGTAAAGTGGCTCATAAAAAGCACTGAGTATTCTTCTATGTGTCACGCGCAGTAGTTTTGAGTATGTGTTATTTAAACTTACTCGCATGTGCTCATTGTTTCTGTAATCCACTGCGGTGTCACAGAGACTCTGAAAACTCAGAGCCTGATGCCTCATCTGATTTTGGTTCCTGTGACATTTTGATAATCAGTCATTCTGAATTCCTCCAACATTTCCATCGAGCGAAGTGGCGCAGGGATTAGCACACTGGACTTGTCTTCGGGAGGTCGACGGATCAAATCCGCGTCCGGCTGTCAAGGTTTAGGTTTTCCCTGATTTCTCTAAATCGCTTATTGCAAATGACAGGAAGGTTCCTTCGAAAGGGTACTGCCGCTTTCCTTCTCCATCCTTCCCTAATCCGAGCTTGTGTACCGTCTCTAATGACCTCAATGTCGACGGGACATTAAACACTAATCTCCTCCTCCAACATTTTCCTATCTTCTGCCAAATGAAGGGACTTCTGTTCATTCATTCACACTTGGTAAGCAGATTTTTTTTGTCTTGTTCATACATGTTTTCCGTCACCTCTACGTACAGTAGTTTAAGAGTGAGATCAAACAAATTACGCTTTCTACTGGGCGATCATCAGGCAGTAACTAACATCCACAAAAAGGCAGTGTGGCCGCTAATCAGCTGTTACCCGATCATGGCCTCCTAAGGAGAAACAGGGCCATTTCGATAAGTTTTCCACGCAAAGTAACAAATCAATTGCCCTCTCTCCTCAAACTTTAATGCCATTCCTTGGGCTCTTGGTAGGACCTTTTAAAAATAATTCTAAATCCTAGTGAGCGTGGAAATGGGTTGTTTTCACTGCTTATGATACGACCTGTGTGTCCAAGTTTTACACATGCGCCTCTCTAGTGACCCAAGCAGTGCCTGGGACTTAAACTTGTCCTGCAATATAAAATTATTAGTAATTAACAAATATTAGTGGATAAAAACACAGTTTGTTTTACATCCTTAAAAAGATCTTTGTTTTCTTCTCAATCACTGACTGCAACGTCATTTTCATCGTTTTCTTGCAGGTAACTACATAATTTTCACATGTGCACCTCCAAATCTCTATGGGAGTTATGTAGCCTACAAACATTTTGTTTGTCTACAATTTCCATCCTCTCTTACCACTTTCTGAAGCCTTGCAACTATTAAAGTCACTGAAATATTTATTTTGTGCATATTTCGGTTTCATGTTACACAAGCAAAACTGTATTTAGCATCTTAAAACAGCAGGGTTACAAGTGCTGTAAAGTCTTTTATTCACTGGCAGACTTCAAATTTGGGAAGTTGCTGTAGTCATTGTAGGTCATAAAATGATAATGCAAATAGCTACTTTTAGCACCATCCAGACAATTCACACAACACAACAGAAAGTCCATCATCTCATTTGTGAGTATGCAGTACAGTTAAAGCAACACCGATAATGTCAACTCAGCTGCAAACTCTGAACTCAATCAAAATGTTTAATTTTGACAAGAAAACTTGCAAGGTCCGGGACATGCTAAGATTTCATATTCATGAGCTCAACACCATCTCATTATGGAAGGATGCTGACTCAAGTTTCGCAAACGGATGAAAACGCACAATATAATAATGGACGGACCGAGTGTCGTCATGAACCTAACGACAGCCGGTATAATGTGTGTGTGTGCGTGTGTAAGAGGAATTGGGGGGGGGGGGGGGGCGATGGTATGTGAATAAAAATATTCTTTCAAGTAATGATACGCTTGGGCCTTAACTTTCAATTGTTTTCTTTTTGTCTTAAACTGATATGCATAATATCATTGTAAGTTACGTGGATGAATAAGCAACTAACATCACAGGAAGCTCACACTTGCCAAAGAACATTTGTCTAAAGTAACACTTTCAATAAGTATACAAAATAACATACAGTAAGAACTATAGTTGCCAACTGTTTCCTGACATGGTTAACATTCAGCACAATTGAAACAAAAATGAAATTTCAAATATGCAAAAGCTAAAGAACATTTTTGAGGAATAAAAAACAAAATATTGGTTGATATGGACCCAAAAATTCTATCCCTGTCATTATTTGCAGTATATGTTACTATTCTTAGGAAGTTTATCACAGCAGAAACAGGTGACAAACTAGAGAACGGATAGTACCTACGGCCAAAGTCGGAGTGGGAAAAACTACTTTCCAACAGCAAACGCCCTACCAAAACATAGTGAGAACAAACCAATACACAATATAGCAGTACCTATCTGGTTGTTCGTTGCAAATGAAGGAACTATAAAGAACTGGATTAATAAAAGCAACAAATGTGAAGAAATCTGAAGAAAGCATAGAAAATCACTGTATAGTTTCCTTGGATATCTGCTGAACAATGGCTCACAATTTTCTTGAACTTTTCACTTCTATGAGAAAACCAGAGAACAATAGACACTACATTACAGTGGAGGAAGGAACAGAATGGAGCTACAGAATATATGCACAATATGAACATATTTCTTGAGAGATTAAAACTGTGCTGTTCCAGGACGAAAAACCCTGCATTTCACAAAGAATATACCCAGTGAAACTTCCTGGCAGATTAAAACTGTGTGCCCGACCGAGACTCGAACTCGGAACCTTTGCCTTTCGCGGGCAAGTGCTCTACCATCTGAGCTACCGAAGCACGACTCACGCCCGGTACTCACAGCTCTACTTCTGCCAGTACCTCGTCTCCTACCTTCCAAACTTTACAGAAGCTCTCCTGCGAACCTTGCAGAACTAGCACTCCTGAAAGAAAGGATATTGCGGAGACATGGTAGAGCACTTGCCCGCGAAAGGCAAAGGTTCCGAGTTCGAGTCTCGGTCGGGCACACAGTTTTAATCTGCCAGGAAGTTTCATATCAGCGCACACTCCGCTGCAGAGTGAAAATCTCATTCTGGAAACATCCCCCAGGCTGTGGCTAAGCCATGTCTCCGCAATATCCTTTCTTTCAGGAGTGCTAGTTCTGCAAGGTTCGCAGGAGAGCTTCTGTAAAGTTTGGAAGGTAGGAGACGAGGTACTGGCAGAAGTAAAGCTGTGAGTACCGGACGCGAGTCGTGCTTCGGTAGCTCAGTTGGTAGAGCACTTGCCCGCGAAAGGCAAAGGTTCCGAGTTCGAGTCTCGGTCGGGCACACAGTTTTAATCTGCCAGGAAGTTTCATATCAGCGCACACTCCGCTGCAGAGTGAAAATCTCATTCTGGAATATACCCAGTGATTGAAACTGTTATGTGGACTGTGGAGCTTTCCTGGATGCTCAACCTTTTAAAACCTCTCCACCCTATGCTCTAAACTCTTCACAAGTTATTCTACATACCTTTCTGGAACAGCACAATGTCCCCAAAACAAGTATTTCACTTTCCAGAACAGTGTACACTGTAGTGTTAGGTGAGAGTCTGGGTTCACATTCCTGTTCAGTGTGAAGTTTTTGTATGTCAAGAAGTTGAAGAGCTGTCTGAATTCACCTCAGTACCCCTTAAGGTGACTTAAGTAATTTCACAAGGCTGACAGTCTAACAAAGTATGGTTGAGAGCATATGGAGAGTTTGGAAAATAAGGAAAGAATGAAATAGTGAAATCTGGCTTAGAGCATGACTGGATATTCAGCATGAGACAGTTCTTCCTCCTCTTGGTGCCATTTCATTCCCAAATCACTTGAAATGCATTTCATTAAACTGACCATATATCGAAGAGGCCGAGTCATAGATAGGCACAACAAATAGACATCCTAGATTTTCCATTGTTTGATTTCATTAAACTGACTTACTCAGAACTGATTATAAACTTCTTTGAATCTGAACTGCTATTTGATATATTATACCACATTGGTTTGCCCCTCCCCTACTAGTTTTTTGTCTTAAAAGTGAAATTGGCAACACCAGTTCCCGCCTGATCAACGAAGCTAAGCAATGCTGGGTCCGGCTAGTACTTGAGTGGGCGAAGTTGTGACCAATTTAAAGAATCACACCAGGCCATAGTGCCACATGTCACTTTTTTGTCTTAAATGTTTTCTGCTTTCTTTTCAAGGCGGTACTACAAGAAAGTGTCCACTGCATATCTTTTACCACAAAAGCAAAAGGTTTTAGTGTGTGCAAAACCATATCATAGGAAAGTTTCACTTTGGGTTCAGTACCAGATTGTGGAAAATAAGTAAGACCAATAACTCTGAAAGAATTCGGGGCAAAGGGGGCCACTGACAAGAAAAGAAAAGCACCCAGACAACGTGGTCAGGTGTCACTGTAATTCATGTATGTAAATGATTCGAGCCACAGTTCTCTGTGACAGGTAGAACAGCCACCAGAGTGCATTAGTGTTGTTACCAGGGCTGTTACAGTATATAAGGGGTGTGAACAGCATCAGAGGTTGAGTCAGCACTGAAGGACATGGAGACACATCGGAGACAGCATTATCAGCACCTGACAGGTCGAAAGGGGACCTATTTGTGGATCTTCATTTGGCCAGCTGGTCGAATTGTGCAATATCTAGATATGAGGAGTATCTGAATTTGACAGTGGCTTATTGGGAATGCGAGGGCAACGTTTTGGTCGACCACGTCCGACTGCCACAAAGGAGCATCACTATATTGTGCACCTCCGATCCACATCTGCCCGCTGAGAACAAGTAATGGACTCCCTGCAAAGGTTTGCATCATCCAGTACCTTTGGTCGAAACTAGAGCAGGCAGACTACAGAATTACTGTCATGTGTAGGCTGCAGTGGGCACCGTAACACAAACGTGTGTTTGGAGGGGTGCCGTGATCACCACAGTCTTCTGATGAACAGCAATGCATTGTGTTCACCAACGAATCTTGATCATGGACAACTATTGTCAACAAGTATGGTGGCGACCTGGCGAAAGGTCCTATTTTTCTTATTTTTTGGAGTGACACGGCAGAGCACAATTTCAGGTTGTGGCTGGTAGTTACGGAGGCAACTGACGGCATATCTCACACTGTGCATCGTCATGCGTTACCTCTCGCGCAGCAGTATAGCAGGACAATGCTCGTCCACACGTGGCACGTGTCTCCATGAACTGTATGTGTGATGTTTAAGTACGCCCGTTGCCAGCAAGGATACCGTAATTCCCCAGGTAACATGTGGGACCAGTCAGTGCCTGCATCCAGGCCAGAGAGAGTGCTTCAGCATACTGATATGTGGGTTCATACTCCCATGCTCTTTGTAAATTTGACATGATATTGTAATCACCGAAATAAGATTACATACAGTCTCCATCCGTGAAGTTTCACTTTGTTTCCTCCTCCACTTCTGCGTGCTTCACTTTGTTAGGGAGGTCAAATTCGGTGACAATTCTTAAACATAAATTGCACTGAAATAACAGCAACCATTCACATTCATTAAATGAATTTTATTTCTTTCAAACGTGACAGGATTTTCAGTATCTCCTCCTTGTCTTGTAACAGTTTACAATCAGTGAGTGTTATTAATGCACACTTTGGTTGCAAAACATGATCAATTAACAATTTAATAGGAATAATAATTGCGTAAGATGACAGAAGTGAATATTGCGCCCCCCCCTCCCCCCCCCCAAAAAAAAGACCCACTTACTCTGTAAGTTGCTCATTTCCAGAATATGTTACAGTTAAGCACAACCTGCATCATACTTGTGTTCTAGTACACCCACTACATTACACTACAACGGGTGTGTCACCTGTGCAGTTCACAAGTGGAATTTTATTAAATAGTGTTCAAACTTGAGCAGACTCGTCAGCTATATGTACTTGCTGTCGATGCCCTAACACGGTGGTGCACAACAAAATGTGACTATCCAGAAACCAGTCAAAAGTGGTAATTGACAAGTTTTCTTTACTGCAATTTTACTACAGCACTTTCACACCATTGTAGTGCAACTTCACCTTTGATGTTAGTTAATTAGTCACTTTAATATATTTAGAGAAAAGACAACTTACTAAATATAATTAATATATCAACAAAAATAATAGATGTTTGAACATATAATGTTATCGTATTGATTTAAAATATCTACTCATCAAGTGGTGGCAGGAAAACCACATGAGGTTAAGTAAATGAGCAAGCTTTGGGAGTTAGTGGCTCCTCCTCCTGGCAGAAGGTTGAAGGGGAAGGATGGGGGATGAAGCAAAAGTAATGGCAAGATTTAGAAAATAGAGGGAGTTTGGAGAACTTGCTCAAAATCCTGGGTCATTCGAGATGTACCATCTGGTAAGTTTGCCATGACCCAGGGCATACACTAACTCCGAAAGCTTGCACTTTTACTTAACCTTTGTGTGTTTTCTCCTGCCACTGCTTGGTGAATAGATTTTTTTCTATACAATTTCATTATAATATAGTTAACACTATTTACAGTCATTTTCCACAATATGAACCACTCAATTTATTTTATAATCTTTTGTTTTAGTGTGAAAATTGACATGATGAAGAGGTTAACTGCACGAAACACACACTGAACGTAAGCAATCTGAAGATGTGTGAAATGCTTGACACTGCTTATCATAGAAGGAAAGTTCCAACAAGCAGCTGGTCCAAATGCCAATAATAAACAAGCAACTGGTTGGCATCATTCAGTATATTTGGAAAGCAAACAGTTTCTCCCTGTCTACACATTACTGCTCACTTCTGCCTACATTCATCAAATTGTTCATGACTAAGTTAATATTTTGGGATGATATGCACAAAAACTTTTTTTTCTTATTTCACTGAAACAATCTTGGTTGTCATTTTCTTTGTTCCATTAGGTACCACGATCACATGGAAGCTTTTGCTCTGAAGCTTTTTACTTCCCCCTCAACTACCAATCAAACTGCACAGTTCACAGAAAGAGGTATATTTAACAAACGAGGTAAATATTACACTTCTGAGAAATTTTTGTATATTGAAATTTTAGTGTTAGTAGTTAACACAAGCATTATAGCAGGAAATATAATGTCTTGTGTTTTGAAGCTGTTATCAATAGTGCTCTTTTGTAAGCTTAGTTCTCATACACTATAAATATTATAAAGCACTTTTTAAAGTACTAACAGTGTCTGTTCAATGAAAAAAAGGACGAAATATATTTTGTCCATAGCATTTAGAAATCACACTGGAACCTCTTAACATTACATCTATTTGCAACAAATGACAAAATTATATGTTCAGTATTACTAATAGTGTCAATTTGTTTCCACAATTATGAACAAGGTCTGCACCTATTCTACAAGATTTGTTTTCCATTAAAAACATCCATATTTGACAAGCAAGTGTCATTTGGTCATTATTTTCCTCGTTAAATAAATCTCGGGAACTAAATACATTCAATCTGACCACAAAGTTTGTTTCTGCAGTAATTATCTAACTCCTCTTATAAAGATATTAGATCTTATTGATATACCCACAGTGAAACTGTGTCAACTGATTGGTTCTTTCATACAATTTTTTAACTCTGTAATTGTTTTTTATGGCTATATACCTTTCCTAATGTTCATGTAACTTCTTGCTTGTTGTAACTTCGCATACGTCTGGTTTAGGGTATTATGATGTGAATAGTTGGTCCATCCCAAGTACAATGAATTTTTATAACTCAAAACGAGGTGATGCAGTGATCAAATTACTGAACTCACACTGACGAATTCGTAAACAACATGACATGAATGCCGGGATAGCTCTATTTTAAGCTTGATGTCAATTCATTAATCATCTCCACCCTACCTCAACAGTTTCTCTGTAACTAATTATCTCGGTCTATTTCCAACACTAAACTGTAAACACTTCTACCTATCATCATTGCACAATGTGTACTATTATTTTCCAACAACTCAAATAGCCATCCTCATATCCATGTACCGCACTTGACCATGCATCATCATGACGTGGTGGTCCTGTGCATCACATGGATCTGAGGATTGCCATTTGAGACAGTCAAAAATTGCGAGAGGGAAAAAAAAAAAAAAAACAGTCATCTATAGACAATAAAATTCTCACACTTTATACAATCTCTACTAATCTGCATCTTTTACGTAGCTCATTACGTCGAAACTGACACAAAACAAAATGAAGTTTTGAGTAATGTAATTCTAGTGGTTTACTATACAACGCCTCTTAACATTCAGCACTCAAAAAACATTTTCTTCACATTAAAATTGGTCTATCTAACACCTGTTGCAGAAAGAAGTTTTTTAACTGAAACAGGCTGATTGCCAAAATTTTCCATCAAGGATCAATTAGGTAATTTATCATCACTTCACTTTCTGTTATTAACCTATCACAGTAGTCCACGTACATTAACACAAGCTAGGGCAGTAGGACTGAAGACTTCATTTCAAAATTCCAAAAATGTGAAACACTTACCAAAAAATATTGTAGAAAATATTACATTGTACAAGTCCAAAGAGATAAATGTTACTCATTACTTAGAATTCTGGAGCACAAGTGTATCCCTAACGAACTGTCTGTCAATTAGAATAAAACTCTCGTCTTTATGCCTTTTCTGAATATGCGCTCCACACTATAAAAGAATGAACTGAAAAGACAAGTTAGCACTATTACAGCTGAGGCTGTACATCATACTGACAGTTGTAAAATCTCAGATGACATTCCTTAGAAAAAGATTATTTATATACGACCCTCAACGCATGAATTTGTGTAATACTCAGTGAATCAACTAGAGATGGATTCACACAACACGAAAGTAACCATCAAAAACAATAGTTTGATACAATCTAATTAACAACTTTGAAAATTAAATTAGACTCCTAAAATGAAATTTTCGATTTTCCATATTATGTCAATGTAAACAATTTTATTAAAGAATTCTTGGACATGTTTGTGCGTTTACAAAAAAATTGCATGCACAAGTGGTTCGACATATCCTTTATACTACCAAAATGTTTAGAATTCTTATTATGTGGGGCTACAGGATGAAATCAAAGATTTGGTGTGCAGCCAGAGATGTAACTGGCTAAAAAAAAAGCCACTATAAATTTTTACGAGATGCACCATGAACTTTCACTAAGCTAACATGAGCTGCATATTTTCACTCTTCTTAAAGTGATGTAATACATTAACAGCTTCACCAATACTATAATTTTATTTACTGTACTTTGAACACTGCTGTTGTCTTTTATTCTGTAACTTATAGCTCCTTGTTCCATATTTGACATAAAGTTATATATAAAGTGAATGGTTGCTGTACTAGTACAACAGCATATGATTGAGTATGTGAGATTCAATTTACAAATGGAACAGAAAAGGCAGTATCCTCTGCAATATACAGTACAATAGCTGTCATGGTACCCATGTTAAATTGTTAGTTTCAATACTACACAGACTTATTTCAGAGACGCCTCTAACCACACTATTCCAAACATAATTAGCATGTGGCAGAACAAAAATAGTTATTTGTTATGTCCAGATCCAGTATCGTAAATTCAGTTGCTTAGCAAGTAACAGCTTGGTGGAAATTTTAAAAAAAAGGGGGGGGGGGGGGGACGGCAGAGTTATGAAGTAGCTGTATATGCAAACTTCAACAGGGAAAAAAATATGCATTTCTTAAGATATTAAGAAAATTTAAGATGACCCTGAAAAACACAAACATCTTTCATATGCGTGCTCCCTTTCCCCGTCATACTAAATTCTTCTCAAGTTTTATATGGTTAAACAATTTAAAGGCAACAACATATCTTCACACCAGATAACAGGTCATCAGGTGAATGCAGCACTCCTATCTCTCAAAAGAATGTTTAGCTAGTAGTTTGTTGCTGTGTGGTGAATTCTGCACTGTGAGAGATGGTACTTTATGAAGGCACCAGCTGTTCTCACCTCTGTAATGCTAGGCTACACTCCAAATGGGGACACATTTGTACCTGTCATTCTCTTCTAAAAACTTTATGCACTTTTAATGTTATTGCTACCACTTCTTAACATCATACTAGTTGTGTTGCTTTATACAACTTATACTCCACTAAAGGATGTCATTGCTACTGTGCAGTAATAAAGGATAGCTTGCACTCCTTGAAGTGTAAGCTATGGCAAGATGGGGCAGGCTGATGCTATTAGCTGGTGAGTTGTGACAAACTACAGCTTGTACTTTGCATCACACATTTTTGATCACCCACTCTCAATGGTAGACCAAACATTAACAGAGCTACACATGCTACGTTTGGACAAGTCAGTTTTCTATGGTGTTGACATGTATATTGTGATATTGCTGTGTGCATAATGAGAATCTGAACACCCATATTAATTACTCAAATAACATATAAGCCAGCTATTCACCATTATTAACTACTTATCTCCGTGGACACCATTGCGAACTGACAATTGACAAGTAAACACACACACACACACACACACACACACACACACACACACACACACACACACACACACACACACACAGTAAACAAACAAACAAACACAGAGTGGCTGATGCTTTAAACAGATGTATTTTAAATAATATTTATACACTTGTAAGTCACGACAAAAATATATTGATATGACTCTGATGTATGATACATTCTAATTCAAGAAACAATAAAACACAGTAATCAAATACTTTGTAAAGTTTTTGGTGTTAAAGCTATGCTTCTGAAAACATATGGTCACATCTCAAAGTATAGGTTCATATTAAGTGAAGCTCTTTGTTACAGTCTTATTGTGCATCACGCTGTAAACTATATTTTTCCTGGGGCAATTTCTGCCAATCCTACAGCATAATTTTCAACGAGCTGCATTCGATATTCTACAAAAGCAGAATTAACTATATTCCATAGTTCGGCATTTTACTACAAAAATATTCATCATTTTTCATAACCTTTTAACATTTTAGTATATCATTTCCATATTATAGAGTTTAATAAAATATTTTCAATGTACACAGAAGTGTGCGCACAATATATGTAAAAACTATCAAAAATATAACAGCATTGTAGCTCAAGGTTATCATTAAACATTCATCAATTCTGCAAAAGCTGCAGAAGCGTATGATCTTTTCAAGAATGCACCTATTTATCCTTTCCAAGGAAAAGTTCGTGAAACTGGCTCTAACATGTGCACTGAGACTAGAGGATAAGGCACTGATTAATTGAAGCACTGTACATCAGCACAACAACACAATGTGTGACCCAGAGAATGGCCAAACTAAGTTAGGGCTAACATACGATCATTTACTGCAGTTTTTTTTTTACTTCTAATGCACTGCCACTGGAAACGTGCCCAAAGGCACTACCAAGAAACATGTTATGACTCCATATTCAGATAAGGAAGCATTAATAGACAATACTGATTCTATCCATACAGCTGTTTAAGACTATTGCAGTCTCGTCAAGGTGAGTGAATTTTATCAATAGCAGTGCACAATTCAACAAGTGCTACTTGTAAGTCACCTCACCTACATATGAGTTGGGCAAAAAACTTTTTGAGCCTTACTGAGAAAAATTATTAGGTTGAAAAGTTGGAAATCAAGAGTTGTTTTGACAGTCTGATCTTGAAATTACACCAGACTATGCAGTTCTTTGAGCTACACACAAAAAAATTATTTGCTTACTGCAGCTGAGTTCAGAATAACATCAGAGAGCAACAATTAAAATGCAAGCCCTCATCTTTAAAAATATATCTACAACACACAACAATGGAATGTTTACCACGACAAATATTGTCTTAAATGTTCATTAACTAATGCTTAACTGGAAACAATGTCAGAGACGATTCCAGTGCATAATGAAGATGGAACTGTAATTAGTGAAAAACCCAATTACTATTCAGTATAACTTAACTAAGCATTACATCCCAAACCAAATAAGAAATTTCCATTATTCAATGCAGCGAACTGGAATGTAGACGACCGTTAAAAATACACTAAAAATAAGTTCTTTCCTTCAGATCAGATTTTGTGCGGTTTTTGTTTCACTCTCATCAACAACTGATTGTCCACTCACAAAGTTTGCACTATTTCGAACTTCTTCTTGAAATCCATACTTTCCTTTTTCGGATCGTATTTTTTACGAGATGCAAGTTTCTCTCGCAGTTCCTTTGCTGACATGTTCAGATTAATCCCACTGTTAGCACTACTGCGCTCTAAAGTACTATTGTTACTTCCTGCCCCAGGAGATTTTGAATTTACCTCTTGCACTGTATTGGAATCATTTCCATGCTCGGAGACATGACTGCTACTACTTTTCCTGTCTGTTGACGGAGTAGTATTTGAACTTCCAGCATCACTTGATTTCTTGTCATTAGCGACTGCATCAATCTGACCATCTTCATTATTTCCAGACTTCTTCTCATCTGTATCATCTGAATTGTCTGCGTCTGGCATTGGTGTTTTCAGGTACTTAACATCGGGTGAACCGCTCTTAATAGTGATATTGTTTGCTTTGTAATATTTATCTGCTTCAGCATCAACTACCAAAAGTTTTGTTTCGTTGGGGATTGCCTTAATCCTCTGAACTACCTGCTTATGGTTTTCATTGGCAATATTTACACCATTGACCTCTATTATTCTATCACCTTCTTTCAGACCGGCGGCTTCAGCTGGTGAACCTTCGTCGACTTTGCCGATGTACTGTCCTGGCTTCCCCTTCTCAGCATGTAAGTTGAATCCATAACCATCGAAATGCTTCCACTGTATTATATGGCAAAGCCGCGCAACAGGTGTGTCGGATGACAGTGCTCCGTTAGACATCTTCAGACACCTGAAACCGAAGACGCATATTTAATTGTCAATAAATATATATCCTTCGCTGATAATATTGGCTTCTGTTGCTCACGAAATGCTGAACGCCGCTGAAATCACAGCTTACAATGACAACAGCAACTGAACATCAGCATTCTAAATTCCAATCATCAAGTACGTAGAACTTCGCCAGTCTGCATGTTATGTATTAAAATCGACAGCCTAATTACTACTTACTTTTCTGAAATTCAGCAAACGCTGCACAGCCTAGCACCAACGCGCTTCCACGACGTGAAGCAACCACTATTTCTAGTACAACTTGTGACATAAGTCTCCCGCTGCCATCTTAAGATATAACAATGTCGCCAACAAAGCAAGTCACTTGATCAACATAATACTAATCGTCAGGAACTAAGCCACGTCATGAGTAAAGTGCACTTATTAGACATACACGCGTTTTAATGCTGTTGTGGGCACACAAGAACTAAAGCTAACAATTTTACGCCATTAACATCTTACAAAGTGATTTTGCGACGTTGGTAGATCTTACTTACGCAACTGCTTGAGAAGCGACAGACTTCAGACATTTAACCTTCACTTCTGCGAATTTAACTACAATGATCTTTGTGTATCTAGAAGGGTATGTGTTTACCTATACCTGTTTCAATATCTTTGCCTCGATGTAAATACTTGTTGGCCTGTCACTTGACAGCCTTTGTGGTAGTTGGTAGTAACCATATGGTCATCTAATCGGTGAAACTATAGCGGTCTTTTCGAATTTGGCAAGGTCCACCCGTAAAAGTTCTGTTCGAAAGAAGCAAGCTGACATACAGATAAGTGCAAGAGTACTAAAATATGTATTTGTGCTATGGTGTAGCTTTTATTCTATTATGCGGAAGTGTTACAACCAGCGATCCGTCGAAGAGAACTGCACGTGTAAGTATGTCACTGTATAGATCTTGGTCACCTACTTCGACTTTATGGCGTGGTGTCTAGCGTCCATATGTATTATTTACTTCTTGAGATCACTTAATAACGTCTATAAACGTATAGCGTTCGTTGCGACGTAATTCTCTCGCAACATCCATTAAACATATGCTGAATCCGTTGTTATGTCACCAGCCACTATCGTCTAGAAATTGTATTTTAAAGCGAAATTTACACGTCATTAACCACTATTGTTGTTCCAACCTATGCAGTGGCTTTTGTTCATTTATATTTGTAAAAGCTCGCAGACAATGAATGCTAGTGTTCAAGATGAGTTCACTCATCCTCCTCAACCTGTATGCAGATGGTATATGAAAAGCTATTTTGTGAAATGATTCATGGTTGCCGAAATGATTTATTATTATTATGACCAGAAGATGAAAGACATGTTTGATAGAAAAAATGTACTTTCGCTGTGTCAGTTAGTATTGACAACCGACAGTTTATGGCACTATTTTTGTGTACACTTTTATACTCATTTCTCTCATAAATCTGTTTAATGCTAGTTAGAAACCCCTTGACTCAAATGAATATCACCAATAATGAAAGACGTTCTGTATATCTTTTAAAGTATTTAAATTTCTTACAGTTTTTAAATAATGCATATAATTATTTTTTAAACCCATCTACATATGACCACCCTTCTCTCTGGTTTACATTAATGTTTTGGCTTTAAATTTTAAAATAATAATCCTCTCTGCGTCGTTTTGCAGCGATTTAATGAACACAGAATTTATTCAGATTTGTATTGCCATGTTAACTTACGAAAGGGAAAAACTGCCTAATTTTCACATGTGACAATTTAGTTCCATATTGGAATGTGGAAAAGTTATGGATATGGCTTTAATCCATTAATATGGCTTAGATCTGCTGGAAATGGAAGTTTTTCTTTCTTTCAGGTATGCCTTGAATAAATAAACAATTCTGTAATGCACTCTGTTCACTAATTGTGAAGTATGGTTTTCTAGTCTAGTATAACCTCTGTGATTACACTAACAAAAACAAGATGCAGTTATATGCTCGTCCCAAAGTACTGGATATTTTCAATGAACCTGTAGAAACTCATCTAATCCATGCAACAAGGTTTACTTTGTGGTAAAATAGTGCCCAAGGTGCTGTAAGAAAAAAGTTCAGATGATAAAGGGAGAATGCTTAATTCAGGTGTAGTATGATGAACTTTTTTGTGACTTCCTTCATTCAGGATAATGCCTTCAGTTATAAAAATTTATTTCCTCACTATGGTTATCATATGGTCATTAGTTACTCTTTCCTTCTAATAAGCTAGAAGCACAGCAGGGAGATTTCTCAGCCTAACAGTGGAAATCTTTTTGTGGTTATTATAATTATTTTGTTATCAATGGAGAGACGTCTTCAGACGTTAAAGTAACCTCTGGCGTGCCACAGGGGAGTATTATGGGACCATTGCTTTTCACAATATATATAAATGACTTAGTAGATAGTGTCGGAAGTTCCATGCGGCTTTTCGCAGATGATGCTGTAGTATACAGAGAAGTTGCAGCATTAGAAAATTGTAGCGAAATGCAGGAAGATCTGCAGCGGATAGGCACTTGGTGCAGGGAGTGGCAACTGACCCTTAACATAGACAAATGTAATGTATTGCGAATACATAGAAAGAAGGATCCTTTATTGTATGATTATATGATAGCGGAACAAACACTGGTAGCAGTTACTTCTGTAAAATATCTGGGAGTATGCGTGCGGAGCGATTTGAAGTGGAATGATCATATAAAATTAATTGTTGGTAAGGCGGGTACCAGGTTGAGATTCATTGGGAGAGTGCTTAGAAAATGTAGTCCATCAACAAAGGAGGTGGCTTACAAAACACTCGTTCGACCTATACTTGAGTATTGCTCATCGGTGTGGGATCCGTACCAGATCGGTCTGACGGAGGAGATAGAGAAGATCCAAAGAAGAGCGGCGCGTTTCGTCACAGGGTTATTTGGTAACCGTGATAGCGTTACGGAGATGTTTAATAAACTCAAGTGGCAGACTCTGCAAGAGAGGCGCTCTGCATCGCGGTGTAGCTTGCTCGCCAGGTTTCGAGAGGGTGCGTTTCTGGATGAGGTATCGAATATATTGCTTCCCCCTACTTATACCTCCCGAGGAGATCACGAATGTAAAATTAGAGAGATTAGAGCGCGCACGGAGGCTTTCAGACAGTCGTTCTTCCCGCGAACCATACGCGACTGGAACAGGAAAGGGAGGTAATGACAGTGGCACGTAAAGTGCCCTCCGCCACACACCGTTGGGTGGCTTGCGGAGTATCAATGTAGATGTAGATGTAGAATGAAATATGCAGGTGTTTTTTTTACCTAATCCCCTTGCATGTTATTACAGTTTTTCAAAAGTTTTACCAGCAAGTGTATTCCAACTCCACAGTGTGATTTAAGTTCTTAAAATGCCCTTGTGCATTTACCATAACATCACCATCTAGCCATGAATTTCTTTGTGTTTAATAGTAGGTGGGTGTCATAGGTTATGTATTGTATGTTGTGGCCAGGGAACCTATCATTCAGTTCACTCTCGAAAAGGTTGACTGTTTTAAATTTCTGGGATTATAACTCGATAATAAATTCAGTTGGGAGGGGCATACCACAGAATTGCGTAAGTGCCTAAACAAGTCTCTATTTGCAGTGGGCATGATGTCAGATGTAGGAGATATATATAAAAAAACTTGCACACTTTGCTTACTTTCATTCTGTTATGCCATGTGGGGTTATATTCTGGAGCAACTCATCAAACCGAGCAAAAGTTTTTAGGGTGCAAAAGTGTTGATAAGAATCATTTGTGGTGCAAATTCAAGAACATCATGTAGAAACCTGTTGAAGGAACTTTGTGTTCTAACCACTGCTTCTCAGTATATTTATTCCTTAGTAAAATTTGTTGCAAGTAATATATCTCTATTTCCAACCAATAGCTCAATACATAGTATCAATACTAGGAACAAGAACAATCTAGGCTACATAAAGACTTAAAATCACTTACCTTGGTCCAAAAAGGGGTCCAATATTTAGGAACACACATTTTCAATAAATTGACAGCAACCATCAAAAATTTGGTTTCTGATAAAGCACAGTTTAACCAGAGTTTGAAAGTCTCCTCCTACTCTATAGATGAATATCTTAAGAGAGACTGTTAAGCCAGTTTAAGTAAAAATGTATATTAGATTTCAGTTTTGAAAGCATTTGGTCACATCAGTCAAGATTAGGTATTTTGTGTATGATAAATTTATTAATAGTGCATAACAATGTTTCATTCTGACAACATGTTAATTCTGTAAATATTGGCTGTCCCAGTTTACCACGATGTATTCTTCTGTTTTGACACTCTCCTGACAAAAGATCAGGGTAGTAAGTATTATATTCAAATGTTGTATGTTATACTTTCTGACACATTCCACACCCAGGAAAATCATCTCATTTTTTGGGTCTACGGATCGAAAACTGAATCTAATCTAATCTGTTGTGGAAAAATGTTTGGCAGATGCATTATCCTGAGGAAAGTTTTCTTTTTTTTCCAGATACAGTCTTCAATTTAGAAATGTTTTATCCAGATGATTTAAAAGTGTTTTGCGTGATTAGATAGTTACGATTTATCCTTTTAAAGGTAATCAAAATGAAGAATCTCTTTTTTCCATTCCAGAAAACAGTACCATACATGAAATAACTTCCCTGTCGTTGCAAGGACAGTGATTTCTGCCAACTGTGTGGACAGTCATTTGTGTGACTGGCTTGAAGTAAAATACCCAAATTTCATTCCCTGTAACATATTGGCATGTAGGATTTGAACTTTCTTCTACAAGGTTCAACCTTTAGTAAGAATTTAATTTTCTCATTTATTTGTGGTTGGTATGGTTAACCAAACGTTCACGTAACAACTCAAAAACAGTTATATAGAAGACCAAAACACTACACGTATTAATGTATTGAATGTATGATAAGGATTGTTGTTGTTTAATTGCCAACTGTCATTTTCGTTCACACTCTCTGTTGTTTGGAAGTTTTAATTATTGTTGGGGTATACATTTTGATGTCTGCATCTGCTATGGCGGAAGTTTGAAAAAATTTTACCATAAGGGCTAAGGTTATTTTTCAGGGGAATTTTAAAACTGCTATTTGGGAGTGTCTGTTACAGAAGTCTTGTTCTTCCTGTCACTGCACTCCACTAGTTCCCACTATATCTAACTTCAGACTATTCATTTCCAGTTTTAAATTCTCTAACCTCTGTACCTAATCAAAGGGTCTAACCTTCCATGCTCCGACCCATTGAGTGCCAGTTTTGTTTTTCCTAGCAATGAAATCATCCTAAGTAGGCTGCACCCAGAAATTGGAGTGGGGTACTGTTTTACTTCCAGAATATTTTACCCAAGATGATGCCATCGTCATTTAACTGTGCAGTACATATTCATCCCCTCAGGAAAAATAATTGCTCTAGTTTCTCCTTGCTTTCAGCCATTTACATTACAGCACAGCAAAATCATGTTGGCTTAAGTTACAAGGCCAAATCAATCGATTATGCAGACTTTAGCCCCTGCAGCTACTGAAAAGACTGCTGCCGCTCTTCAGAAACTACATGTTTTTGTGACCTCTCCACACCCATGCCTCAGTTGTGGTTGCACTTATTGTATGGCTGTCTCTATTGTTGAGGCATGCAAGCCACCTCAACTTGGCAAGGTCTGTCTTTAATGTATGATTTTAAAATATAAAGGGATTATAATTCTTGTAATCTAGGGACAGTGTGTGCACATTTTTCATGGCATGTGGACTCCCCTGCTCAAAATCTGTTGATGTTGGAAGACTTCAGTCAATCAATGATTTGTGTGGTGGATGCATCCACCTTTAGCAACCAAATATATTAGGTGCAGTAGTGCTGCAACAGTCATTGTTGATTGCTATGTTTTACAAGGTACGCAAATGGGGATTAGCAATCCTTTTGTGATACTTGAAGCAATCATGGCTGGATGGAAATGGTATTAATAAAAATTAAGTCATGGGCTGTCTGTGACTGTAAATTCTAGATTAGTGATATATTTTATTAATAAAACATATCCCTAACCTAGATAGTAATGTGTAATGTTCTTGGTGGGAGCTGGTCAGTACCCAGCATTTATTTGTCATCAGTATGGTGAGAACATTATCTTTTGGAAATTTGGTGGCACAATCTTTAGCTTGGACTATTTCAATGGACTTAGCAATAGCTAGTGTCCCATCAGACAGATTGGGTTATTTTAAGACTCCAGTATCTGTTTGTGGATGTAGTCCTCCACTGTCTGAGTGATCTGTTATGAGAGCTGTCTGGATATGATTGATTATACCCACACACAGTACAGACAAGTCAAGAACATTGACTAAAATCTTGCAGTGTAGGTTACCCACTGCAAATAAGAATGGCCTTATTGTTTTGTGGAACGGAAGAACCAGAACCACTCAGACATCACGTACACTCATCAGTCTTAATCCCTTGACCTACACACTATCACCCAATTGCCCAATGACACTCATGTAACACAAAGTGACAGTTTCTACATCCTCATGACACTTAACTCAATTTGATATTTTTTTTACTGCTTTCAAGCTCTTGTTGGATGAGTTTTCAAGGGTGTGGGATCTATATATTTTGGGAGGAGACTCCACTGTCGCACGTGTAGTCTCATTGGTAGATCTCCTGCCAACAAGGTCCTTATCTTTTATAAATTTTTGACATGAAATGTCAATTTTTTTGTTTAATTTTTTTTTTTTTACACTAAGTTTTGTAGGACCAAATGGAGGACCAAATCTCTAAGGTCATGGAACATGTCAGTACATGAAGTTACAACATAAAAGTAATAACAGATAAAAATAAAATGTTTATGAACCCAAAGAAAGTCAAGTCATACATTTAAGTAAACACAATCAACAATATAACATTAGAATTGGCTTAAATTTTCAAGGAACTCCTCAGCAGAATAGAGGGAATGACCCATGAAGAAACTCTTCAGTTTAGATTTGAAAACATGTGGATTACTGCTAAGATTTTTGAATTCTTTTTGTAGCTTATTGAAAATGGATGCAGCAGTATACTGCACACCTTTCTGGACAAGAGTTAAGGAAATCTGATCCAAATGCAGGTTGGATTTCTGATGAGTATTAACTGAGTGAAAGCTACTTACTCTTGGGAGTAAGCTGATGAAAAGTTGCCCCAAAATATAATACCATGTGACATAAGCGAATGAAAATAAGCAAAGTAGACTAATTTCCATGTTGAATGATCTCTTACTTCAGATACCGTTCTAATAGTAAAAGCACCAGCATTAAGTCTTTCCACGACAGTTTACTATCTAACGGAATGTCTAGAAATTTGAACTGTTCAGTTTCACTAATCATATGTAATAGTGCTTCTACTGTTTGAAGTCCATACTTGGTGTAATTCTGTTTCTTTTTCATACTGTTTTCGTTGTACAGAATATATTAATTATAAAATTCCATACCAAATGTGTAATTAAAGATTTTTTGGTACCTTTTCAAGTTTTTGCTCATAACAGGGAAACTGCTAATTTCTGATCTTAGCGGTCAGTATCATTCATTCTCCTGTTGTAATCATCAATACATTTTGGTTGGAAAGTGGGGTACCATTGACTTCTGTTGTGTTCAATTGTTTCTACACTTTCTTTGTAGAAGTGATACGAGCATCCAGTTTATCCTTGCACTTCAGTGCTAATATGCCGTTGCAACTTTTCATTACGGATTCCCTCTTTTGTAAATTTTGCTTTAGCGAAGCAAAATCTCCCATAATTATTTTTATTTATTTTTTTCTTTTGAAATCTGCTGTCTCAATGACATGCAGTGCATCTTCAACTGAAGTTGCAAACAGTTTTGGCAAAGAATACTAGTTATCCATGTACAAAATGTGTCCTTTGTTTAGTACTGACTTTGATAACTCCATCACAACTGTTTCAGATGCATTGTAAACAAGATCTGTTTTATCATTTTCTTAGTATATTTTAAATTTATAGCAATAGTTTGAAGCTGATTCTCACAGTTTGTAAAATTTTATCCCAAATCCTGTCCCCTTCGAAGGATTAAAATGTTTATTACACTTGCATTACTTAAATTTCATTAACAATTCATTGAATGCGATGTCCTCGCCCATTACTTATACTTCTCTGAATTTTTTATTAAAATAGTTTGCAGCAAGTTATGATCTTACATAATTTATCCATTGTGTCAGTCATTGTTATTTGCCAATTGTAAAATTCTTATGATTTACACATATTTTTTCAGTGGTATAGT
Organism: Schistocerca serialis cubense; assembly: GCF_023864345.2. Lineage (NCBI taxonomy): Eukaryota > Metazoa > Arthropoda > Insecta > Orthoptera > Acrididae > Schistocerca > Schistocerca serialis. The sequence goes on from NC_064639.1 coordinate 1,129,825,262, forward strand.
TTTCCTTAAGTTTGGCGTTTCTGTGTCTTTTAGACCAGCTCAACTGAATTTTTTAGTTATTTAATTTTTACTTGAGCCATTATTATGCATAATTTAAAGAGTATTTGAACTTCTTTGTAACTGACAAGTATCCATGTCTCATTAATTTTGTTTCTTGAATTTTCATTGAACTTTGTTTGTTCTGCGTACCAATTCATTTCAACGACAGTATTATCCAAAACATATTGTCAAACATTATATACAAAAAATATATAACCCTCTTGTACTTCCACTTAACTCCTATAAAACTGATACTCTTTATGCCAACTGTCCGTTTATACTCCCAGATTTTTTGCTTTATTTTCTTCTTTCCAAATCTAATGCTTCAGTGGTAGATGATTGATACTGTCTTCATCATCTGTGTCATCTTCAGTGGTTTATTTTCTTGGGCATTTTTGAACAAGAAACAAAATACTGCTACCACCACTATCATTGTCGGAAGGATCTACCAAACCACTGTCTACAATAACAAAATTTTTGTTGCTACTATCATCGTTATTAGATGTTCTTTTTATTCGCATGATAGGTATATGGGTTGGTTAATTATTTTAGGGAGTTATGAAGAACACATGTGAATGCAATGAAGGAGTACTTGCAACTGAAGTTAGAGAATATCAAGAACTGTTGGACCAAGAGTCTGATTTGTGTTGTTGTTGTTGTTTGTCTTGAATGACATACAACGAGCCAGGCTCGTCTTGTTTACGTGTAGTCTGCATGAAACACCATGAGGCAAGCTCATGTTTATTGTTTATGTCCCAAATTCCTTAGTAAGAGTTTCACTCACGGTTGCAGATTTAGCAGTTAATACTAGAGCAGAGTAGCATGTATCTCATCATCTCAAGGGTTAATGAGGAGGTCCCATGTTGACCAGAAATAGATAGAAATTAATAATAATTTCAAAGCCACATAATTCTAAGAAATAGCCATGGCAGCAGTCAGATTCCATTATTTTATCATCTGTCAGTTAGTGACCAACATGTGAGGAGTTACCACTGCAATCCTCGTAGCCACTGCTGATTACCAGAAATGGAAGGAAACCAGGCAGGGCTAAAAAACAGGGACAATGTTGTAAGGTGCACAAGAATTTGTTTGGGAGTTGCTGCTATTTTTGCAATTTCAGTTGTTAGGCTTTCTTCGGGGATACAGGTTGATCACACTGCTAGTAGAGAATCTTACTTTTAGTCACAGTGAAAGTAGCCTATTGTCTTTAGTAGTCACAAAGTGAGCTTTACCTACATGACTTCTACTCCTCCTTTGCCCCCCCCCCCCCCCCCCCCCCAAAAAAAAAAAAATCTTAATTTCTTTCATAGATTTTCTTTTTCAGGATGTAATTAATTTTTGTAAACTGCCTGGTGTTTACCATTATTGTGCTCTATGGCAGTCTAAGGCTGTTACCTCATTTCCAGATTTTTCCATCAGTATTAATTTTCCCCCGTTTTGCCATTGCTCTGTTTTTTGCTTTCCCTTTTCTATTTCCACAAGGGCCCTACTCTTATTTTTCTTATGGCTACCTTTTTCTCGACATTTTAAATGTATTTATTCTCTTGTTTACATTTTTAGTTTTTTTTCCCTTCAGTCTTTCTTCTGCTACCTATTGTCAAACCACCTTGTATGTAATTCACAAATACATTGTGACAGTTGAAAATATGTGCTACACTTTGTCTTGAATCTGGTAATTCATTTGACTGGCTCCTGTTTCATTTACTGCTCTTTCATTCATACCATTTTATGATTCAGACTTGTTTCTTTTCTCTGCATTCGATCCTGCCTCTGTAACTTCCTGTGGTGAAATTTTCACGTATTGAGGTGGCACAATGTTTAAGGAAGTGAAATCGCATTTGAGTGGAGTGCGGATCCAAGCTTTGCTCTGCCTTATGACATCATCATTAAAGGAATATTAAACTACCTTCATTTTTCACTGTCTTTACAATCGTCCACTTGTTTCCTCCAGTTGGCCTTGTACTTGCATCACCCAGTTGCTTATATGTGTCAGTATTTTTACTGCTCCTTTCCGTATCGTCTCTTAGTTGATCACCAACAAACTAAAAAATACCAGGGGAATCCTTGTTGCAATAACTCCTCCCCACACACCATCCACCACTCGCTGCCCATTTGCCCCCAATTCTTTCACTCACATTGTGTTTCCAAGATACCACAGTGATTGAGGGTCATCAGGGATGTGCGGTATTACAAGTCACAAGGTTCTCTTTGTGATGGGATTTACAGAACACACAGTGTGTATGATAAATGGACTTTATCACAGTAATGTAGTGTGATAAACTGCTTTTGCAGATTACGTTAATAACTAGTTATCCTTAAAAAAGTGTATCTTATCCATGTCAGAGGCAATTAGCATACTCTATTTAAACTTAGAAACCTGCAAATTAGTGTCTTGTGTGTTTAACAGAAAACCCACTGAAACAATAATAAATTTAGACACACCACAATAAAAGAAGGCCGGAAACAAAATTTGTATTTCTGGACACAGTCTTCCTACTCATATACTTGCTTTAACTGATCAGCCAATTTCTTGCAGAACTGTAGAGATGGACTCATGTGAGTGAGTAGAAGGAAAGTTCAAATCACTGAGGGCGGTGCAGTGGTGAACCAAAAAAGGCTTGTAAAGCAAAAATCTACCACTTCATTTATCTCATCTGCAAAAACATGTGTATCAGCGATGAGTATTATATTGCATACAAAACACAATGCACCAGAAACTGAAACCTGCTGCCTAATACATTTTCTAAACATACGCTACTTGTAGTTTCTTCACTCTTCTTTAATCTTTTGTTGTAGGTTGCTTTCTTCCCCATGTTTACATTTTGCATTCTAATCTGATAACCTTTCCACATTTAAGAGTTACTTCACTTTGTTCCCTATTTACTATCTTTCCTCCTATGTTAACATGTTTATTTCCTTTGATTTGATTTATTTGCACTCTGTTACACCTTTCAAATGTAGTTTGTGTTTTTGATTGGTTAATTGCTGGTAATTCTTTAGCTATCTGTCAAACAAATAGTCAATTGACTGAAATTTTTGGACAGACACAACCTTCTTTTTTGTGATGCAGCAATAGGCTGCCAACTGTTTGTAATTTGTTGCAATACAAGGATAACTCTTGGCAGCTTACAAATTTACTTTTAGAAATTTTATTGCAGTTTTAAGATTTTCATTTGAATCACCTGTGTAGTTGAAACTTTCTGGCAGATTAAAACTGTGTGCCCGACCGAGACTCAAACTCGGGACCTTTGCCTTTCGCGGGCAAGTGCTCTACCATCTGAGCTACCGAAGCACGACAAATGCCCGGTCCTCACACCTTTACTTGTACCAGTATCTCGTCTCCTACCTTCCAAACTTTACAGAAGCTCTCCTGCGAGCTTCTGTAAAGTTTGGAAGGTAGGAGACGAGATACTGGCAGAAGTAAAGCTGTTAGGACGGGACGTGAGTCGTGCTTCGGTAGCTCAGATGGTAGAGCACTTGCCCGCGGAAGGCAAAGGTCCCGAGTTCGAGACTCGGTCGGGCACACAGTTTTAATCTGCCAGGAAGTTTCATATCAGCGCACACTCCACTGCAGAGTGAAAATCTCATTCTGGAAACCTGTGTAGTTATTTAACAAATATACTAATGAGTTGTGTTTTTATTGTTTAAAGCAGGGATACCAACCTTCATCACTGAGCAATGATGAAATTATCACTATTTCCAAACTGTCAAATACTACAAATTTTGAGGAAGTGCTTGATAGCATATTGATACCAAGAGTAGTTGGAACGCCGACCCATGAAGTAGTGAAATCAGTAAGTAGTCAGAAAATTGTTCTTATATAATTACTAACACTTTATTTTCTTTTTACACAACCATAAAATGTTGATTGGTGTCTGACTACACTAATCATCATAAGAACTGTAAGATAAAGCAGCAAAAGGATGATTGTGGTGACACACGCTCCTTTGCCATACTCGGCTTTGACATAGTGTTATATGTCATTATCACCACCATTTGCCACTTTATTTTATGATTCTGGTGATGGCAAACATAGGCCAATACCATTAAGTTTTGAAGCACTATGTTAATGAATTTAGTCACTTTCATTCTCAAATGACAAAATCTCATTCTTTCCAAAAAATTGCTTTTTGATGTGGGTACATGCGTACAGCATTGTTAAATAGGTTTTAAACATATACTTGTGTTGAATACCAATACTGATGTTATAAATGGCTGAAGTTCACTGAAAACTCTTAGAAATCCTGTACAAAAGTAGGGTTTGGGTAAAACAAGCCGATGTTATTTAAGTTTCTTACTTGACATGTACTGTTAATAATTTCTTCCCTAACCTGTTGTCCTAGACACCTTGAGTGCCAGGTGGGAGGGTTTGTGTACCCCAGTGACACCGAGGGCTATGCTGATGATAGCATAGACTCCGAGTATACGTTTGGGACCATCGTAGGGGATGGTGGAGTTATGTTTTGTATTTCAGGGAACATGGGCCTTGGCTTTACCAGCTGACTGTGTTTTATGTGCTGGTGGGATGTATGGCTGTTGAGGTAAAATAGTCTCTAGGAAGTAACTTCTGGTGTGCCTAATACTCTCCCCCATCCCTCCCGTTATCTAAGACTTGTTCAGGCAATTGTGACATTTGTTTGGGGTTTGACATTAAATTCCCTAGCAGATCATGGGATTCCAGTGGAATGACCTCAACTCGAATCTACTCCTGATGGGATGGGGGTGCTGTCAGAACTGCAGTAACAGAGCACTTGTCTACTGTAACACTTTCATTGTAATCAAGAGAGCAGAGGGAACCTTTGAAAATATCTTCGCTTTCTATTCGCAGTGGGTTGGAGGTTATTTCTGGATTCTTAAAAAGTGATGCAACAGTTTTAGTTGAAACTGTCATGCCCCATCAAATATCTAAACTTCTAGGATGGAAGATCTTAGGTGACTATCCTGTTGTGCCTGAATTGCATAACTTTTGTAAAGGCATATTTACCTACTCTGATATAATGGAAATGGACCGTGAGGAAATACGTGAAGAATGGAAAGACTTGTCAGTCATGGAAGTGCATAACTATATGGGAAGTGTCAACAGCACACGAGAAAAAACTGCTACCTTTATTTTAATCTTTAACACTCCAGAACTACCTGAACATATTCTTGCAGGCTATATCCATCATACGGTTCATGTGTTTGTTCCCAGCCCACTGCTAAGCTTTAAACACCCAAGATTTGGTCATACCACCACAGCATTTAACATGAGGGCTACATGTGAAAATTGTGGAGGCTCAGCTCACAAATCAGGTGATCCTTGTACACTTTCTCTGAAATGTATATACTGCTCTGGGGGTCATCCACCATAGTGCAGGAAGTGTGGAGCTTATAAAATTGAAAGGAAAAATCCATGAGTTGAAAATTAGCTGATACTTCCCCTGTGGTGAAGACAAAAGAGTTTTTAGTGCTATGTAACCTCCAGTGTTTACTATTTTGCCCTTAAAAAGCCAGTTGTAAAATGTGATGCCTATACGATAACCATGACCACAGAATGAAATACAAATAAATGCACTTGCCAGTATAACTGCGGGGAAAAAGCTGGTCTTGACCGCGGAACCATTCGGATGTCATCACTGAAGGACATTGAACCTTAGCCAATACGACATCAGGAGAGGTAGCATTCGGTAGTGGCAAGACTGTGGACATGATGGGTGTTGGTATAAACAACCATCTGTCCAATGGAGCATAAAATGTGATTCATCTGAAATAGCACCAGTCACCTCTCTGTGAACGTCCAGTTATGGTATTGGTGTGCAAATTATAGCCTTTGTGACTAGTAAACAGCAGTCAGCATGGGTGCACGAGCCAGGCACACACTGTGGAGACCCATATGCAGCAATGTTTACAGAATTTTCATTGAGGAGGTATTGTTGGTAGCCCCTTGATTCCTGTGCAGTCATTTGCTCAACAGTTGCATGTCTATTTGCCTCTACACATCTCTGCAGCCATTGTTCACCTGTCATCTGTGGCCTATGGTGCACCACAGTTGCTTCAGTTCGATTTTGGATTGTGCAGTTTTACCATGCATGGTATACCTTACCATGTTGGCATTCAAGTTGTTTATAATTTTAGCCATTTCAGAAATTCTTCCACTTCCGGCCAAAAGCGAATGATCATGCCCTTTAGGATGTCAGATAAATTGCTCTGTTTTTGCATTACGACAATGACTGCACTGTATTCTGTGACACTGAAACGCTTTATGTACCCTCCACTGCTAGTGCTGGCACAAGTTGGCTGAGAGTAGTTATTGCACATTGCCATTGAACATAGGCTGTAGTCGCATTAATGTGACTGGACTGTATGTATTGGTATGACTTCCAACCAGCTGTCCACCAAGATGAATGGGCACTGCCAAACTGTGGCCAAGAGCAAAGTGGACCACACTGTGGCACAGCTTGCAGCTCAATATAATATACTTGTTCTCAATGGCTGCTTCACGATTCAGGCCATATGGATCCTTGCCTTCACCACTGGCTTTTCTGAACTGTGAAGATGGTAGTTATCCGTACAACACATTCTCCACTCCTGAAATCATCTCAGCGTCAACCTGTGGTAACCTGTCCGGCAACAACCACCGAATGGTTTCTGCCCCTTCTGTCCCAAAGTCTCCTCCCAGTTAACATCACCTCACCCTCATTGTGTGCCGCTCTCTACCAACACGCCCACCGATCTTTCCCTTTCTTTGCTCTTCTCCTTTCCACTTTCTACTGCCCCCTCACCACCAATTTTCCAACACTTGCTCCATTGCTCAAGGTAGCCTTGTCATGCCACCGTCTAGTCCCTACAAGCTCTGCCAGGCAGCTTTCACTTCTCTCCCCCCCCCCCCCCCCCCCTGCCAGCACCCTGCTATCCCTCCCCCTTCCCAGCCCACTCCTGATTGCTGCTGCTGCTGCTGCTGCTGCTGGTGTGTGTGTGTGTGTGTGTGTGTGTGTGTGTGTGTGTGTGTGTGTGTGAGAGAGAAAGAGAGAGAGAGCACGTTTCACTGTGTGTCACTCAGTGTGTCATTTTACAGTGAGTAGCACTCTATCCTTTTCATAATAAGACTATGTGAAGTGTTTTATAAAAGTGAAACTTGTAAATACAGAGCTTCGTGTAAAAATATAACCCTATCACAAGAAAATAAAAGTGTAACAAACCTTTTCGAAGTAGCCAACACACTTAACATTTTCAGAGGTGTTGCAGATAATACCATAATATCAAACAGAAATAAGAATACCAAATCCAAAAGCAATAAAATGGCTTAAAAATCTCCATTCTGCAGACATTGATGGTGTCCTTGCAACAATTTTAATGAAAGTGTTCTAAACTTTGTTGAAAAACTTATATGCAGATGTGATCACTCACTTCAAGCAGACACTTTCCCTGATGTATTCAAAGCATGTAAGATAATTGCAATGCATAAAAGAAGCTGAGAGGGATGATGTACATAATGAAAGGTCCGTCACAATTTTCACAGAATTTAAAAAATATCGGAAAAAGTAAATAAAATGTGAAAGTAAACAAAATAAAATCCTATGCAATGAACAACATGGATTCAGAAATAAGAGATAAACTAGAACTGCCATTTATGAGTTATTAAATTGCATACTAAACCTGTAAAAATAAAGAACAGGAATCAATGGGAGTGTTTATTGATCTGTTGAAAGCTTATGACTTCGTGGCCCATGAGATTCTGCTGTCAAAGCTGGAAACATATGGTGTTCAGTGTTTGTCCAACAATTGGATCAGGTGCTTTCTGAGCAATCATAAGCAAGCAGCAAACATGCACACCAATGCTAATCATAAAACTATTTCTGGACAGTTATCAGATTATAATGTAATATAATATTGTTGATGTACCTCAAGGATCAGTAATGGGACTTGTTTGTACTGGGGCGCTATGTGGTTGCTTTTGAATTTTACTCCACCTACAATCTGTCATCTTGATGTGTGTGTGTCAATTTTATCTCATTTTTAATTGCTGTTCACTGTTACCGAATTTAATTCCTTTCGTTGTCCTGCTATGCGGTACCATGGAACTGTACCATCGCACTTCTCCTCGTTGCAGTGTGTGGATGCTGGAAGAGAGCTCCAGTGTGTCAAAGCTAGTAAATGACATAAACAGCTTAGCAGTAGTTCTTCTGTATTTTACACTCTGTTTTTCATATGTAGCTTCAGGTACAATGACTGAAAGAACACAGAATCAATTACTGACGTATGTTGATTACTCATCCAATTTGCAAGCCAAAGTCTGTTCTGATGAACAATGTCCAAATAATCTGACCCAGCATAGACAGTGAATGATACAATGTACTAGAATGCTAGTCCAGAATTTGGAGTGCAATCGTAACTCTCAATCGTTGGCGTTGGTAGGCAGTGTAACACAGTGAAGTGGGATGAACTGGCTATGGCAGGCTGCATGTTCATTTAAATAAGGCAGCTCGTAGAGTGAGCCTGGTGGTGGCCTAAGGCACGAATCGCTTCCAGCTTGTGATGGCTCACACGCTATTGGCCATATCTAAGTCAGCCTGTCTGGCCAGTCGATGAGTCTTCCCACCATGCTGTGGCTAATGTTGGTTGTTGTTGTTGTTGTTGTTGTTGTTACTGTTGTTAATAATAATAGTAATCCCAATCTCTTTGGCTGATTGGCTAAGGTAGAAGTAACCAGACACGGTGCTGTCACCGCTTAGACTGTCCCGCTTCTCATATCTGGCTAGAACGCGAAGTGTTCGTCACCGAGGTGGCAACATGGGTCTCAGTGACCATCAAAGTGCTATGGGATGGTCCAGATGTGGGCAACATCTATTTGCTCTAGCAACCTGGGGTCTTCTCCCGGTGCCGGGTCGTCCATGTCCCGCAATTGCTGCCAGCAGGCTTGGGTAAGAGTGTTCGGTGTGGGATTGCTGTTAGCTCCTAGGAGGCACAGCTCTGGGCACAGGGATAGGGTCGCTGAACTGTCACGGAGTCATCTCCACGTCCGGGATCCCTAGCAAGTTTGGTTCCTGACATGGCTCGGGAGCGAACTGGCTTACGTGAGACAGCTGCTGAGAGTCAGTGAAAGGTGACAGTAGGTTCTGCAGGGGCACTAGATGGGGATGAAAATGAAGGACAATGTAAGTCCAGAGGAGACATGGTGTTGTTGGTAGTGATAGGATGCCATATTTGGAGGCAGGGTGGATGGGCTTGAGGTTTAAGGGAAGCCGGTCACTAGTTGTGGAACTGGAAGTGGGATTGGTGCGTCCGTTGAAGGATGTCACCACAGCAAATGCGAAGCTCAGTGGAGCGGTGGCTAACCTCTTGGTCCCCCAACCGTGTGGTGAAGACCCCCTGCTCTCACAGACAAATGATGGTGGTTGAGGACCAGGGTACCTATCATCCAGACACCCGTGCACACCACTGGTGTGCCTGGCTGGTACCTGCTAGATGGCAGTGCCAGCAAGTGGTCGGGCCGTGACACTAGCAGATGAAAAAGGGTTCAGGGTTGGCGTTCGTGAAGGATTTCAACTGTACTTTTCTTGCCCATCGGCATGAGCCTGTACCAACTCAAGAACAGAAGTAGCACATCACCAGGTACTATTATTCGACATATTTTTTCATATGGGTTAAAAAGTGCATACCACACTCTGCCTCCCCATTCAGTTGGGCTTGGAAGGGGGAGACCGAATATGTCGGATCCATTATGAGTAAAGAAATACTCAAAGGCTTGACACTGGAACTGGTGCCCATTGTCGGAAACTGGAGTGTGAGGGAGGCTCTCAATCAAAAAACTTTGGAAAGAACAGTGATCACTTGTTCTGAGGTGGCAGGCTGACAGTTGACAGTGTAAGGGAAGAGAGAACATGTATCGATAATGATGAGCCAAATTGCGTCAAGAAATGGCCCTGCTAGGACTAAGTGGACTCGTTCCCATGGTGACGTGGCTGTCAGCCAAGTGGCGAATGTCTGGTGCAGAGCTGCTTGATGCGCTGCACAGTTGCAGCATGTTTGTATTATACTCTCGATGTCCTGACTAATCCCCAGCCAGTAGGCAAAACAGCAGTCTAAGGCTTTCGTTCTGTCAACTTCTGAATGTCCTTCATGGAGCAATTCCAGCATGCACTGGCGAAGTGTTGGTGGGGTTATGACTCAGGGTTGACATTACTCAGTATTCAAGAGTATTTCTCCATTCACTAACCACAGACCGTGTCTTAAAGAGAAATAATGACGCAGTTGTTCATTTCCTCTGCTCCGGCCAGCCTCGTAAGATGTACCTTTGTACTACCCGAAAAATGGGGTTTGCTCCTGTGTCCTTGGCAATTAATTCGCCGGTGAGTGTAAAATTATCTAAAGTCATCTGCAAGTCGTCGTCTAGTTAAAAACCCACGAGCTTATCCTGATCGAAATCAGTGTGAGGACAAATTGGCAATCAACATGAAACATCAGCACTGATTTGCATGGAGCTATTCCTAAAGTGTGTTACTTACTGATATTGGGATAAGAGATAAGAATAATGTGCATCTCTGGAGATGGGGAGAAGTTTGGTTTGGAATCTTGGCAGCTGAATCAAACAGTGCAACCAGCGGCTTGTGGTCAGTGGTGAGCTGAAAGGCATTTCCATAAAGATAAACATGAAACTCTTTTAGTGCCATCACAATTGCCAGTGCTTCTTTTTGTACTTGTGAATATCTCTGCTATACGGCATTCAGTGACTTGGCATAAAAGCGTTGTTCTGATGCGTCAACATTGTTTGTGGCCTGTCGTAAGAGGTGACTAAAAGGAGTCTCACACTTTTTGGCCCTATAAGTTTGGGTCTCATTTTATGGTTTGACCTGCCACTTTACAAATTCTACAGAAGTCCGGGCCATATGAGGAAGGATGCCTTATGTGGTGCATGAGTTATCCATAGTACCCTTAGATTCGATCTCCTGGACCTCTTGTCATGGCTTTGCATCTCCACCTGCAATTCAACTATTTGGGCGAGGACACTTTCCGGGGTATGTCATCTTCTGTTGTCTCCTGTCCTCTTTTGCTCCCATGACAATATTGGATTTCTCTGTGCCCAGTATCCAAGTATCCAGCACAGTAGCCAGTCCATTGTGGTAGGGGTGTCGTGTATCCATTTGGTGGTAGCTCCCTGACAACACAGGGATCACACTGCTGATTGATGCCTGAGCTGTAAACTCTCCACATATTTATCCAAAACTATCGCTATGTATTTTCCGTGTCGAAGTTGGTGCCTCCCATAGTTCCCCCCATACCCAGGAGAATGGGGTCCCACAGGGCTCTGTATTGAGTGTATCACTATTTTTGGTGGCCATTAATGGTTTAGCAGCAGCTGTAGTGCTGTCCGTCTCACACTCCCTGTATGCAGACGACTTCTGCATTTCATACTGCTCCACCAGCACTGGTGTTGCTGAGCGGTGGCTTCAGGGAGCCATCAACAAGGTGCAGTCATGGGCTCTCCACAAGGTGCAGTCATGGGCTCTCACCCACGGCTTCCAGTTTTCTGCCACCAAGTCATGTGTCATGCACTTCTGTCGGTGTCGTACCGTTCATCCGGAACCAGAACTTTACCTTCATGATGTTCCACTTACTGTAGTGGAGACATTTCGATTCTTAGGACTGGTTTTCAATGCCCAATAGACTTAGCCACTTCATCTTCGTCAGCTTAAGTGGAAGTGCTGCCAGCACCTCAATGCCCTCTGCTGCATGAGCAACACCAACTGGGGTGCAGATCGCTCTACTCTGCTGCAGCTGTATAAAGGCCTTGTTCCATCCCGCCTTGACTATGGGACTCTGATTTATGGTTCGGCAGTGCCCTCAGTGTTGCGTGCACTCGACCCAGTGCACCACTGTGGTGTTCCCCTAGCAACAGGAGCTTTTAGGACAAGTTCGGTGGCAAGCGTCCTTGTGGAGGCCAGAGTCCCTCCATTGCAGACCCGACGTGCATAACTGCTCACCAATTACGTTGCACACATTTGTAGTTCTCCTGAGCATCTGAATTACTGTCTCCTTTTTGCTCCCGGCAGTTCACTTCTCGCATTGGCAGCCCAGGTCAGGGCTAATGATTGCAGTTCACGTGCAATCCCTTCTGTATGAACTGGAGTCCTTTCCTTTACCACCTACCATCCAGATCTGTCCGCATAAACCTCCGTGGTGTACACCTAGGCTGCAGATTCTTCTGGACCTTTTGCATGGCCCTAAGGACTCTATTACTCCTGCCGCTCTCCACTGTCACTTCCTCTCGATTCTTGATGTGTTCTGGGGCTCTGAAGTGGTATACACTGATGGCTCGATGGCTGATGTTCATGTTGACTTCGCCTACGTCCACAGAGGCCATTTTGAACAGCATTCCTTGCCCGATGGTTGCAGTGGATCCACTGCAGAGCTGGTGGCCATCTCTCGTGCACTTCAGTATATTTGTTCATGCCCCGGGGAATCGTTTCTTCTGTGTACTGACTTCTTGAGCAGCCTACAAGCTATCAACCAGTGCTACCCTCGCCATCCTTTGGTACCATCCATCCAGGAGTCCATCTATGCCCTGGACCGGTCCCGTCGTTCAGTGGTGTTTGTTTGGCTTCAGGACATGTCGGCTTCCCAGGCAACAAACTTGCTGACAGGCTGGCTGAACAGGCTATGCGGAAACCGCTTCTGGAGATTGGCATCCCTGTAACTGATCTGCGATCCTTATTATGCCGCAAGGTTTTTCAGCTTTGGGAGATGGAATGGCATAATCTCAGTACACACAACAAACTGTGTGCCATTAAGGAGTCTTCGAATGTGTGGAAGACCTCCATGCGAGCGTCTCAGGGACTCTGTGGTCCTCTGCCGGCTCGGCATTGGCTGTATGTGGCTACCTCCTGCATCACGGGGACCCACCTCAGTGTCACTGTGGCTCATATATGACTGTCGTCCACATCTTGTTGGACTGCCCGCTTTTAGCCACTCTGTGGCAGACTTTTAACCTTCCCAGCACCCTACCCTATTTTTATCGTACCACCTACGAGTGGGTATTTAGCCTTCTCTGCTGCCGCCACCCTTTTTCCATTTTAACTCTGTTGCACTTTCTTTGCATTTGTTTGTCTTGGTGGTCGTCTTTTTCCTACATATGTTCCTCTCACCTTGTCTTTTTGTGGTGGACATTTTAATGTGTTGCAGAGTGGCTGACTCATCCTCTTTTATTATTGTGATCAGCCAGCCCAGACCATCTGCTCTGTGGTTTTAATACCTTCTTCTACTTTTTCCTTGTGGTGTACGTTTTCTCCATTTTTTGTTCGTTCCATTTATTTTCTTTTTAGGTGTGGTGTTGGGTGTTTTTGTACCTTGAGCCTTGCTTGCGTAAGGAAAAAAAAGACTGATGACCCTGTAGTTTGGTCCCTTTATACCCCAAACCAACCAACCAACCATCAGATTATATTCCTGTAAGAAGCCGAGACAGTGACTTCGCACTTTCATGGAAATTGCTGTGTGTTGTAGCTGACAATTTGGCACCGTGTGGGGGTCAGCTTTGGTAATCTCAATTGGACGTGCATTGGCCAACTAATCAGACTGTCTGTAGTCCCATTGACCACCTGTAGTTAGATGCCATTCCCTTAATTGTAAGATCAAAAAAAGGTTTGGCCAGTGACGAACTACTTTCCTCAATCTTCTTAACATCCGTAGGTGTGCTTTGCTGGGAAAAGGGACGATGCATGTTTGCTCTGCAGGCAGACACTATGTGCTCTCCTCAGTCGCAAAGATCACAAAAGTACCACCAGTATAGGCAGTCATCAAATTGATGTTTAATAAAACAATCAGGGTGTCGTTGGAAGTAGTCACCGGTTTCTGGACTTAGGTTGGAAAGTTCGCTTCCCTCATGGTCCCACATATAAAGCTTTTATAGGTCATGGTTGACTGCTGCTGTGTGTGCCCGTGTTTCTAACCATTTCCTGACACATTCAAAACTGTGTGTGAATGGGCAAGCGCGAGCACCTGTTCTAACATGGGATTAGTTAACTACAGGGCGTCATGTTGGAATTGTTTATCTGGGGCTGATTGAATGATCATATCTCGCACCATGTCATATGCGGCTCTGAAACTTCTTGCACTGATAAAATTCTACCTGTGCCAAAACAGCGTGGCATTGCTTCTGGTTTTAAGCATTGCCTACGCATACATTTCATCAAAAGTTAATGCTGTAGGCTCTGTCAGCAATGCTAATTGACTTAGCAGTTCATAAGTTTGGAGCTTGCACTACCAGAGAGAAAAAGTGATTTGATGGTGTCAGCATCTCCTACCTTGGAGGCTGCAAAGTGTTGGGAAATAGATTTTTAATATGAATCCCATTCCCCATTGGCTTCGTCACACAAAGGGAAAGGCAGTGGTTGCGCCTCCTGTAACAGGGCTTCAGTCATCATGATTTGCATTTGAGCCATAATCACTTTGTAGGTCTGTGCTTGCGCCTTCATCGGTTCCTTTTCCTGTGCCGTTATCTATTGGAGGAGCATTTGAACAAAATGAGTTGAATCCATTATTAGACTGCCACTTTCTGTGTTATGACTGAAAGAACATAGAAGTAGTTCCTGACACATCTTTATTACTCACACCACAAAAATAGAAGTCCAATTCATAAGCCAAAGTCTGTTCTGATAAACAGTGTCTGGATAGTCTGGCCAAGCATCGACAGTGAAGATCGAAACTTTTGATTTCTGATTTCGGTAATAGCATAGCACAGTGAAGGGAGGTGAACTGGCTGTAGCAGCATGTGAGTGCTCATTTAAATAGGGGCAGTCTTTACATTTGCGCCTGTGTGTGTGTGTGTGTGTGTGTGTGTGTGTGTGTGTGGTGGTGGCTGAAGGTGAGATCTGCTTCCACACTGTGATGTTTCACACTTTATCACCCATAACGAAGATGGCCTCTGTGGCCAGCCAGTGAATCTTCCCGGCATTCTGTGCCTAGTGGTGTTGTTGTTAATCTCTTTGTCAGATCAGCCAAAGTAGAAGTAGTTAGATAAAGTTCCTTGCTTGGTCTGTCTTGCTTCTCATATATGGCTGTGATGTGAAATAGCATTCAGTGCACATGCAATAGCTGCCAGCTAGCTGTAGTAGGAACGTAGAGCCAGAAGTGTCCTGGGGAGGGAACCGTCAACAGCTCCTATGATGTGCAGCTCTGGGTGCAGGGACAGTGTCACCAAACGGTGCCGGTGGCCATCTCTGATGGCAGTCCCTGCTTGGCAGCAGGCTGGCTGATAGGAGATGGCTCCTGGGACTCAGCAAATGGTGATGTCAGATCATGTATGTGCTTCACATGGGGATGGGCATTTTCCACTGAAAACAAAGGATAGTGTAACTCCAGAGGAGACATGGTGTTGTTGGGGGTGATAGGATTATGGATGTGGAGGCAAGGTGGAAGGGGCTGAGGCAGAAGAGAAGCTGTACACCAGTCATGGAACTGGGGCTGAGATCATCAGATCTGTTGAAGGATGTCACCACGGTTTAGGTAGAGCTGATTGGAGTCGCAGATGACTTCTCGGTCCCCCACCTAGATGGTGAAAACCTCCGCCCTTGCTGACGAATGGTGGGAACTAGGGTGCCTTTTGTCCAAACCCCGAAGCCCACACTGGTGTTTCCAGCTGGTATATGCTGGACGGCAGGGCTGGCGAATGGTTGGTCTGCGACACCACCAGATGATGGCATCTGTAAAGGACACATGGACCTGTACTCTTTCAAGAACAGAAGCAGCGCATCTTTGGTTGACTGTTCTTCCATGTATTTTTTTCTTTTGGGTTTTAAAAATGCATACTAGTCTCTCTACCTCCTCATTCAAGTGTGGTGGAAGAGGAGAGACCAAATGCGTCAGATCCAATGATGAGTGCAGAAATCCTTGGAAGCTTGGCTCCAGTAGTGTGGCCCATTGTCAGAAACTAGAGTGTGAAGGAGACCATCAAAATAACTTTGCAAAGGGCAGTGATCATTTGTTCTGACATGCTAGACTGACAGTTGACAATGTAAGGGACGTGAGAATATGCATCAATTATGATTAGCCACATGATGTTGAGAAACGGCCCAGCTAGATCAATGTGGACTCATTCCCATGGTGGGTGTAGCTGCCAGCCATGGGGCGAACATCTGGCGCCAAGCTGCTTGACGCATTACAGTGACAGCATATTTGTATCATACTTTCGATGTCCTAGCATATCCTCGGACTGTAGGCAAAACTGCAGGCTACAGCATTTTTTCTGGCAGCTCCCCATTGTCCTTGATGGAGCATTTTCAGCGTGCACTGTCAAGCGTTGGTGGGATTATGACTTATGATTGACATTGCTCAGTATTTGCCTCTTCGCAGCATCGACTCTGGCGATCCTCGTAAGATGTACTTTTGTAGTACCCAGAGTATGGAGTTTGCTTCAGTGTCCTTGTCAATTAACTCACTGGTGAGTGGAAAATTATTTAAGGTCAATTGCAAGTTATTTAAGGTCATTTGCAAGTCGTCATCAAGTTGAAAAATCTTGTGTTCGTCCTGATCAAAATTGGGATCAGTTGCAATAAATCATCAGCATTGGCATTGGTGAAGGTATTCCTGAAGCATTTGCATAGTGATATTGGGATACCTCTGGAGGCCATGAGGAGTTTTGTCCAGAATCTTGGCGGCCACATTGAACAGTGTGACCAGCAGCTTGTGGTCAGTGATATGTTGAAAGGTATTTTTGTAGAGATATAAATGATTTTTTTTTTCTGCAAACACAATTTCCAATGCTTCTTTCTGTATTTGCAAACATCTCTGCTTTGTGGCATTCAATAACTTGGACACAAAAGTGATGAGCTGTTCTGATCCGTTCAAATTTTTGTGGCCAAGTACTGCTCCCATGCCATGGTCTGAGATGTCGGCATCTCCTAAGAGTGGTTTCCCTGGCTGATAACGGCCCAAACATGGTGTGGACTGTAATTATAGTTTCACTGTCTGGCATGCGTGTTCACATTGATCAGACCAGATGAATGAAGTGCCTTTTTTACACAGCTGTTGCATTGGCCTTATGGCATATGCCACAGATCACAAGAACTTCCGGTAGTATGGTACTTGCCCTAAGTTGGCCTGAGAAGTGCGGCTGTAGCTTTTATTTGTTCATAGGTTGGTTGAACCCCTGTGGTGCAGATAATGTGGCTCAAGTATTCAATCTGTGATTTTAAAAAGTTGCACTTCAGTAAGTTGCAGCCTAGCCCATTTACCTGCAGGACCTGGAACAAGGTTTCAAAGTTCATTAAATTTTCTTCCAGTGTGGATCTAGTCATGATAATGTCCAAGTAGTGTATGCACGATGGCACGTTCTGAAGCAGCTGCTCCAAAACACGCTGGAAGATCATCAGTGGGCTGACAATGCCAAAGACCAATCTTTTAAATTTGAAGAGGCTCTGCAGGTATTTACCACTAGAATTTTTGCAGGACCTGTTCCCATAACCCTCCTGACCTCAGTCTTCATTAGTCATTGTTTTCACCCATCCAGCCCTTTCCCTGTTCCCATTGCAGCATTACACAGCCCTCATTCTACCATCGCACCCAGTCTTTTACTTCCCTCCTTTTCCTCTAACACCCCCCTCCCACCACCACCACCACCACCTCTCCCCCCACCTCCGCCTAACCTCCTGTCTGCACCTAGCTGCCCCACTCTCCACCTCGTCCCTGCACGCTCCCAGCAGCACTTTACCGTCCCCGACCGCTACTCTGCTACTCCTCCCCTTCGCCGACCCAGCCTTCTCCTTATTCCCACACGGTTGACTCTCCCATAATGCCCTGCTGTTTGCAGTCTGGCTCTAGCTGCCAGAGACTGTGGTCATGTGTGTGTTAGTTGTGTTTGCGTGCGAATGTGTGTGTGCTTGTGTGTATGTTGTCTACTTTTAACAAAGGCCTTGTTGACCGAAAGCTAACTTTCCGGCAGTCCTTTTGTTGTGCTTTTCTCAGACTCAGCATCTCCACTTATGGTGAGTAGCAACTATCCTTTTCATATATTGTTACGTTCCATCCTGGATTTTTCATTGTTAGACTCTGTGATTAGCCATCACAAAATGGCATTTTCTAAGCCTGTGGAGATCAGCTGCCCACACCCTGTATGACTAGTTAGGAAACTTCGTACACTGATAAAATTCTGCCCGTGCCAAAACAACATGATAATGCTGCTTTTAATACGCACTGAGGACTGTACAAATTTCGTCAAAAGTTAATGCTCTAGTCTCTCTCAACAGTCCTAATTTACCAAGCAGTTTATACATTTGAAGCATGACCCTTGAGAGAAAAAGTGAATTGATGGTGTCGGGATCTCTTATCTTAAAAGCTACAAAGTGCTGGCAGATAATTTTTTCATACAAATCCCATTCCTTGATGGTTTCATCATATGAAGGAAAAGGCAGTGGTTGCATCCGCCATTGCTGTAGCTGGGCTTCCGTCATTATGACTGCCTTGTATGTCTGAACTCTTAATTTTCCTGTGCATGCCTACACTTAACGACAGAGAGCAGCAGGGTTTGTTTAGAGCTGTCAGTACTAACAGAAAGCAACACTGTGTGAAATAACAACAAAAATCAACGTGGAATGTATGACAAATATATCCGTTACGACAGTGTGGCATTAATGTACTACAGCAGCAGGTGACTGATGGGAGTGCTTTTGCTAACAGCGTAATATCACCTGCAGTGCCTCTCCTGGACTTGTGACCAGATCAGTTGGACTGTAAATGAACGGAAGAATGAAAGACTGTGGCCTGGTCAGGTGAGTCCCAATTTAAGTTGCTAAGAGCTGATGGTAGGGTTTGTGTGTGGCGCAGACCCCGTGAAGCCACGAACCAAAGTTGCCAACAAGGCACTGTGCAAGTTGGTGGTTGCTTGCTAAAGGTTTAGGCTGTGCTCACATGGAATATGCTGTGGTCCAATTGAACTGATCATAGACTGGAAATAGTTATGTTTGGCTATGTGGAGACCATTGGCAGCCATTCATAGACTTCATGTTCCCAAACAACAATATCATGTCACTGGGCCACAATTGTTAGCAATTAGTATGAAGAACATTCTTGAAAATTCGAGCAAATGATTCGACCATCGTTGATCACCCACCGTGAATCCCATCGAAAATTTACCAAATTTTATGGGCTAGATGATGCTACTGACTATAAGATTGACCTCAATTTTTAAGCAGTTTGTTAAAAGAATAACATTTTTACCATTTTTATTATTAGATTCCAAAGCCAGCCTAAAAAAATGGTTAGTTTATAAAACTGAGGTGACCTTTAAAATCCGTGAAACTCATTGTCTGAACTTTCTTCTTCTTCTTCTTCTTCTTCTTTCTCTTTGTCACTTTAGTGGTGTGCTGTCCAGGTGTGCACTGTTGTTGCTGGTCTTATGCTCATATATGTTTGCTTTATGTGGGTGTGAACTCTCGTGTCATGACAGGCCCAACTGCCCCACATTTATGTTCCCATCATTATGTGGTGGCACCTGAAGGTGAAGCTTTAGGCTTCAAAGGCTTCAAAATTGGTCATGCAATACATTAAGAAATCACTGGCAACCCTTAAGTGGAATTTTTATTCTATAAATGTGTTCCTCAGTCGCAGATATTTGCGTGATCAAATATTTTGCTTTAAAGTAATATTTATGAAGTGTACTATGTAAATATTTAAATGTATGAAGCGTACTATTTGTAATTTTAAAAATGTATGCATAGAAATCACTTTTCTACCTGTATGTATATAAACTGACCTCTCCAGTGTGTTACGCATAAGCTGCTTTTGTATGCAACAGGACCAAAAAAATTTACAACACAGTTGAAACACACATAGTTGTAAGGAAACATTGTAGAGGAGGCTTTTATGCTGCAATGCATGTTTACTTGCAAGTAGTTGTCTGACCAAATTAGTCGTTCAGTAAAGATTATATGCTCTAGCAGCTAGTGGTGGTCCAGTATGAAACTATTTCAATATTTTGAAGCAGTGCAGCTCTGTCTCAGTACAATGCTGGTGCTGTGGTTTATAATTCATCTGGCAGAGAGCCACTACATAATTCAGCAGATATGCTGAGCCTGCTTTCTTCAAGGGTATATGGTAGCACAATAAGACTGCAAATAATGATACATTAAGGGCAAAAGATCCCTATTTTACACAAATATGTTACAGGTTAAATTGCTCCTAGTAGTTAATTTTAAAAGCATACAATCATTATTTTATTATAAAATATGGTGTATACATATATCGTGTGACTTGTTGTGTAATTAATTTATTCATAAGATGATTGCATTCCAGTTCCATAAAGCAAGGAAATAAAGAAAAATGCCACTGCAGTCTAGCAAAAATGACAAACTGGATCCAAAATGGGAGAGGGAGGGGGGGGGGGGGGGAAGTTAGTAGAAATGTTCTCTTTTTACATCTAGCTGTGCTAATGTAAGCAGTGGCATTTTCTTTATTTCCTTGCTTTATGGAACTGGAATGCAATCATCTTATGAATAAATTAATTACACAACAAGTCACACGATAGATATATATATATATACCATATTTTGTAATAAAATAATGATTGTATGCTTTTAAAATTAACTACTAGCAGCAATTTAACCTGTAACATATTTGTGTAAAATAGGGATCTTTTGCCCTTAATGTATCATTATTTGCAGTCTTATTGTGCTACCATATACCCTTGAAGAAAGCAAGCTCAGCATATGGGCTGAATTATGTAGTGGCTCTTTTAAACTTGAACATATAACACTGCCTGCAGAGACGTGTCATCAGTACAGAATTTCATATATTCATCCTACATACAGATCTGCCATCTTAACTAGCTTGGGCGTACTCATATGAATTACTTAGACTCTGTTGTGGAATTTAATACTGCAATGGTTTTGAAGTATCTGGATTTGTTGCCCTTATATTGGAACTTAACAGTTTCTTAAATCATGTTAATTGGAGCAACTTGGTTTGAGCCGATCTTCTTTGGTCTTGCAGGAGTTGTATTTGAACCTCGTGGAGGATCTGGGATAGTTCTTCACTCATTTTAAAATAAGAAAAGAAAACAACACATAGCATTTAACGCAAAGCAAAACAGAGTACATAAAACATTTGGTAATGGCTGCTGCAAATGCTTGCTGAGATTCACAATGCCATAAATGAGGTAGTGAAGGACATGCATGTTCTGGTATCTAAGAGAACCACAATTCAGAAACCCCCATAAAACTGCCATGTTATGGCTACATCATACCAAAGATTTGATGTTTGGAGCTGTCGTGGCTTATGGGTCAAGGAATTTTAATGTTGTAGGAAGATGACGCATTAGAATCCTACGTAGTATGTCTGATGCACTTCTCTTTTGCTCAGCTCTTTCCATTTTTATGCAATATGCTTTCTTCAAAATTGTATTGTGTGATTTAATTGAAGTCCTGATATGTCATAGAAAGCAGTGGAAGAGAGCAAAAGAACTCTTTGTTCAGATGAGTGAAAGTACAAAGAAGCGAATATATCAATGGTTATTCCAGGGGAGTCAGTTTTTTTGTAGATAGGTTGAAGATAATGTGTGAAACGTAGAGAGTTCGCATATAGTTTTATTATATTGGGACTGAAGATGGGTTCTTGAGGTTGTTGGAGGTAGAGTAAGTCAATGATGGTGGAACTGGAAGAAACTGGTTAGAAGTTGTGGGAGACGAAAGACAATAATGGGTTCTTGGGCTCTCAGAGTTGGGACTAATATCTGGGTAGCATCCTCAGATGATGTTGCAGCTGCTATTCAAACTGTAGAAGAGCAAGGGCCTCATTCTCAGACATGGGATGCAGGAAGTTATTTTCAGAGTTATTAGATTTTGCAAAAGGAGCTGAGGCAATTAAATAAGGTCTAGGTTAATCAGTACCCTGGAAAAATTTTAAATGTCACAAATACTGTGTGGGCTTTGATATTGTAATTATGCATGACTAAAAAGTTGAGGCAGGGAATGGAAAAAGGTATAGATATTTGTGGAAAGATTACTGGCATCAGAAGTAGAGATTATTATGGTTGGGAGTAGTTATTACACTGCCAGAAGGGAATGCTGCCAAAGATTGTCCATCTCAATCCAGCAGGCAGCAGCACCATCTTTGTTAAATTTAAATTCAGAATTTATTAATAATCTAGCAATAGTGCTCTAAAGTGCTGGCCATTTAACTGTTCTTGTATCAAAACTGATTCATAAAAAAGAAGTAAACAAAAAATACTTAATTGATCGATGATGATGGTGACTGAGCTCCATGGCTGTGGATTAAATTAATTGATGAAATACTGAAAGCAGCCAGAGGCTGGTTGCCTATGTTTCAAGTAATGACTGTAAGTGTTTCACTGTTAAAAATGCTTTGGTTGTGCACATCCACATTTGCAGGTACCTAATAGTCTTTAAGTGCTTGCTGTAATTTGTAGATTCAATCTATGTAATCTGTAATATGGTCCTATTCACAGATTTGATGAGTAATGAGTGTCTTTTTCAGTTTTTAGTGCAGACTATGACAAAACTAGGCTGGGATGTAGAAACTGACAAGTTCAAAGCAAATACGCCTGTATTTGGCTCTCTTACATTTGAAAATGTAATCGCAAGATTGAATCCGAGTGCTCACAGTTTCTTGACTTTAGCATGCCATTATGATTCAAAATATTTTCGTGAAGGAGAATTTTTGGGAGCTACAGATTCAGCAGTACCATGTGCGATGATGATAAATTTGGCATATACCATGCAGAAACAATTATCAAAACTAAAAGATAAGGTAAGTTTGATGTTGAAGTGCAAAGCACTATGTAGATGCTGTTGATGTCAATATCTTTATTCTCCAATTTTTCCAGGTTCTATAAAAATATTTAAATAAAAAAGCTTTGTTTATCTAAGTCATGTTACAGGGTTTTAGTTTTCATCTTCATTTCTGTGTGATAATACCAGTAAAAAGTAAATTTTATATGAAACTTGCTGCAATAAGCTAGGCTAGATTTGATTATTATTATTTGCAGTTAATATTGTCATTGCCTCTTCAGTGTGGGTTATATTGATATTGGAAATCTTTCATTGTCACAGTGCTGCCATTTTTATAGTTCTGATATAAAAATGACAGCACAACTCTCTTTCTCTCCATTTTAGCATAACTTAAATAATTGTGATTACCAGAGCTCTTACACGTAAGGTGACCAAATGAGTTTTAGTGCATGTCCTTTGTCCCTCTATGTCCTCCACCCCAGTGCTCTTAGGGTGGAGCTTTTATTGTGTTGCAGAGTGGCTGGCTTTTCCTTTTTATTTCTGTGGTCAATGAGCCACTGTAATCTGCTTCCTTGTTTAACTCTCTTCTAACTGTTTCTTGCATCTCTCTGTTATTTTCTTCTCCACTTTTGTTCCTTTTAGGGTTCATTGCCTTTCCTTAATTCTTGTGGTCTTCTTTTTTTGTGTTATATGT
This sequence comes from Schistocerca serialis cubense, assembly GCF_023864345.2. NCBI lineage: Eukaryota > Metazoa > Arthropoda > Insecta > Orthoptera > Acrididae > Schistocerca > Schistocerca serialis. The sequence continues at coordinate 1,129,848,707 of NC_064639.1, forward strand.
CTTGTCTGTTTTATTCTCACACTTGAGGCATTGTTTTATTAGGAACAAGGGAGCGATGACCTCGTAGTTCGGTCTCTTTCCCCCTCTTTTAAACCAATGAACCAACCATAAGGTGACCAAAATTTGTTATTTTGCATCGAATAAACAAACAGATAGATCCTACTCGGTTATTGTGGTAGCTTTGTATTATGATGGTAACTTTAGATAGCTGCGGAATGTGCAATGAATGTTGAAGTGATTTGATGAAAGTATTATGGTTATGAGATAGTAAAATTTCTCAGAAAATGGGATGTTTAAATGACTTATGGACGCTGGTGAGCAGGTACTCAGTGATTGCACAATTTTTGGTAAGGTACTTTTCATCACTATTGTTCAAGCATTGTGGATGAGAAGTTTGCTGTTTGAGAGTACATACTCCCTCAAGGATTTGTTGGTAACAACAGGGCACATTCAAAAGTAGGTGGAACATTCACACGTTTCATTATGCTCTCCCTCTTCTGGGTAGTATTTCCCATATGTTCCTTTATTTGCCACTCTGTGGAGAACCACCTCATTCCATATCTTATCCTCTGCCTAATTTTCAACATCCTTCTAAGGCACCACACCTTACATGTTTCGATTTTCTTCTTTCCTGATTTTCTCACTGTCCATGATTCACTACCAAGCAGTGCTGTACTTCAAACACACCTTCTCAGAAATTTCTTCCTCAAATTATGGCAGGTGTTTGATACTAGCAGACTTCTTTTGATCAGGAATGCCCTTTTGCCCGAGCTTATCTGCTTTTTAGGTTCGCCTTGCTTTGTCTGCCGTGTGTTGGTATGCTTCCATGATTTCAGAATTCCTTGACATTTTATGTTAAGTTTACCACTGATCTCATTTCTGATACTCCTCAGTACTCTCGTCTTTCTACAGTTTATTCTCAGTTCATGTTCTGTACTCATTAGGTTGTTCACTCCATTGAACAGGTCCTGTAATTCCTATCCACTTTTACTAAGGACGGCAGTGTCATCAGGGAATCTTATCATTGATATCCTTTTACCGTGTATTTTAAATTCCACTTTCATTTCGAACAATGGAAACTCCAGGGTGGAATAATGACAGTATTATGGAGAGGATAGTGGTGATGTTGAATCGTAGATCGGCACAACAAAATGACTGTCAAACAAGTAACACACACACACACACACACACACACACACACACACACAAAGAAACCACAACCACTGTCTCTGGGTGTCCATGCCAGACTGCAGAGAGCTGCGCATGATTGGAGAAGCAATCTGGGTGGTGGGGATAAGGATGAGTCTATGGTGGGCAGAGGGTGTAGGATAGCTGGGTAGGATGGGGGACACTAAAATGCTGCTTGTGGGAGCATACAGGGACAAGGTGGAGGGAGGGTAGGTCAGCTAGGTGCAGTTGGGTGGTTAGACAGTGGGCAGGGCCATGGGGTGCGGGGGAAGGGAGGGGGAGGTGGGGGGGCAGCGGAAAAGGAGAGAAGTAAAAATGCTTTGGGTTCGTTGATGGGTTAGAGATTGCATAGTGGTGGAGTGGGATCAGGGAATGGGATAGGTGGGTGATGGGCAATGAATAACAAAGTCTGAGGCCAAGAGGTTTACGGAACATAGGATATATATTGCAGGGAGAGTTCCCACTTAACACAATTCAGAAAAGCTGGTGTTGGTAGGAAGGATCCAAATGGCACACTGTGAAGAACACTGTGCTGGTAGGTGTGCGTAGCAACTGGGTGGTCCAGCTGTCTCTCGGACACAGTTTGTTGGTGGCTATCTGTGCTGATAGACAGCTTGTTTGTAGTCATGCCCCCATAGATCGCATCACAGTGGTTGCAGCTTAGCTTTTAGTTCACATGACTGGTTTCATGGGCAGTCGTGCCTTTGGTAGGATCGCTGACGCCTGTGACTGGATGGTAGTAAGTGGTGGTGGGAGGTTATATGGGACAGGTCTTGCATCTAAGTCTATTACAGGATATGAGCCATGAGGCAAGAGGTTGGGAGCAGGACTTATTTAGGAATGGTGGAGGATATTGTGTAGTTTTGGTGGGTGGCCAGTTACCACTGTGAGAGAGGTGGGAAGGATAGTGGGTAGGACATTCCTCATTTCATGACACAAAGAGAGGTAGTCAAAACCCTGGCAGAGAATGTGAATTGCTCCAGTCCTGGGTGGTACTGAGACACAAGGGGGATGCTTTGCAGCCAAACGTTGGGACATGGGGAGGTGGGGGGTGACTGGAGAGATAAGGTGTGGGAGATCTGTTTATGTACAAGGTTGGGAGGGTAATTACCATTTGTGAAGGCCTCAGTGAGACCTTTGGTATATTTAGAGGGGGACTGCTCATCGCTGCAGATGTGATGGCCATGGGTGGTTAGGCTGCATGGAAGGGGCTTCTTGGTGTGGAATGGGTGGAAGCTGTCAAAGTGGAGGTGTTGCTGGTGGTTGGTGGGTTTGATATGGGAAGGTACTAATGTAGCCGTCTTTGAGGTGGAGTTCAACATTGAGGAAGGTGGCTTCTGGGTTGAGAAGGACCAGGTGAAGCGAATGGGGAGATGATGTTCTGAAGGAATGTGAATAGGGTAGTGTGTCCTCACCCTCAATCCATTTCATGAAGATATCATCAGTGAATCTCAACCATGTGAATGGTTTGGGATTCTGGGTGGTTAGAAAGGTTTCCTGTAGATGGCCCCATGAATAGTTTGGCATAGGATGGTGCCATGTGGGTGACCATTGCTGTATCTCAGATTTGTTTAAGGGTGGTGCCTTCAAAAGGGGAGTAATTGTGAGTGAGAATATAATAGTCATGGTCACCAGGAAGGAGGTTGTAGTTTTGGAAATGGTCAGTCATTGGGAAAGATTGTGTTTGATTGTGGCTGGGCTATGGGCATTAGGGATGTTAGTGTAAAGGAAGGTGGCACCCTGTGGTAAAGGAAAGGGAACTGTGGAGAGTTAGTTGAGAAAATGGTTTGTATCCTTTGTGTGGGAGTGTAGGTTACGGGTAATAGGCTGAAGATGATGGTACAAGAGAGCAGAGGTTCTCTCAGTGAGGGCACAGTAACCGGCAACAATGGGTCACCCTGGGTGATTGGGTTTATGGACTTTAGGAAGCATGTAGAAGGTAGAAGTGCGGGGATTGGTAGAGGTGAGGGATAGGAGGGGAGGGGGGGGAGAGAGAGAGAGAGAGAGAGAGAGAGAGAGAGAGAGAGAGAGAGAGAGAGAGAGAAAGAAAATCTGGGGAGAGGTTGTAGGATGGGCCTAAGAATCTGTGGAGAGACTAATGATCCTGGTGAATTTCTGGAATGGGGTCACTATGGCAGGGTTTTGTAGGTGGATGAATCTGACACTGGGCAGAGTCCTTGTCCCAGGTAATTCTCGTGGTTCAAAAAAGTGGTGGAGCCTTTGTCAGTAGGTAGGATTATAAAATCGGGATCAGTTTTTAGGTAGTGGATTGTGGTTCTTTCTGTGGTTGTAAGGTTAGTTTGCATGTAGAGGGATTTGGGGGATGATGGTGAGACAAGGTCCAAAGTTATGAAATTCCGGAAAGTTAACAGGGAGTGATTTGGGTGCGTTGAGAATGGGTCAGGGTTAGATGGAGGAGTGAACCAAGTCAGACAGGGTTCAGCATTGGTGTTTAGTTGAATCTGATTGCCAGGGTGTAGGAACAGGAAGAAGGAGAGGGTCTTCAACAAGACCTGCATGATTGAATTTGGGAGTGGGGCAGAAGTTGAGGCCTTTGTAAAGGACCGATACTTGGGAGGGGTTAAGGCTTTTGAAGGAAAGGTTTTGGATTCTGTGTGGTAGTGAGAGGGAGCTTTTGAGTGTGGGGTAAATGTAGTAGTTCTGTGGGGCGGGGTTTATCAAGTATGAGAGGGGTGGGAGAGATTTGGAGGTTGTTGTAGAGGTGGTGGGTAGTGGTAGACCAAGGTGGGACAGGAGGTGAACAGGTAAGAGAGGTTTTTCCCCCTTTATCTATGTCGATGTATATGTAGGGGCAAAAGACTACATCCTTGTTGTACACGCTTTTTAATCTGAATACTTCATCATCGTTAATCCATTCTTATTGTTCCCTCTTGGTTCTTATGCATTGTACAGTATCTGCCTTTCCCTGTAGCTTACTTCTATTTTTCTCAGAATTTTGACATCTTGTACCATTTCACATTGTCGAATGTCATTTCTAACTTGAACAATGTGTCTTGATTTTCCTACGAATGTGTCTTGATTTTTATAAAATCTTTCTTCCATTATCAGTCCCATTGTCAGAACTGTTTTCTGATGGCTTACCTTCACAAAATCCAAGTTGATAGTCATCTAACAGAGCTCAATCAAGTTGATTATGCAAGAGTTCTCACTTTACCAGCTCTAGCTACTTTTGGGATTATGTGGACGATGTTTATTCCAGGTTTCTTATTGACTCATTTCCATTTAAGAATTCCTCTATGCCACAGAAGGAGTTTTAAGAAAAAACAACTTTAGCCTGCACTTGAAAACACTGTTGCTATCTGCTTTAATGCGTAGATTGTCAGACTTTGTAGTTACGTATTTCATCTTTTTCTGTGCATAAATTAGTTTCAGTAGTGGGTAGAGCAGCTCATTTTTCATCCTGTTTTTGTTTCGTGAATGTATCTGTTACTCTCAAGTTTGTGTCGATTGCTAACAACATTATCTTTATCATTCTGTAGATGTGCTGTGAGGCTCTGCTTGATATTCTCAATTTAATAAAATAATTTGTGGATAGATAAACAGTTAATTACCTAAATAAACACACCATGACTGCAACCAGAGTGAGCTCACTGGTACCATAGTAAAGTATTCGATGATTTGTTATCTGTACTCCTTAAATATTTATATTTTATCAAGAACTTCCTGTTTTGCTGTGTTAATAAAATTTGGAGTAATTTTGACATGAGAAAATCTATAAAGGTTATTGTGAACAACATGGCATGGAGTAGAAAAATAGAAGGGTGGTGTGAGTGCAACAGAGGGCGTGGGAAAACATCTCCTCAACACTTGTTCCTCTTCCTTCCCATCTTGAGATGCACCGCACTGCCCCCTCCCCCCAGGGGCCAGTAATCTATGCCCTACTCCCTACTTCCATTTATAGTCCACATTACACAATGTCTTTTATGAAGACTGAAGACTTGAGAGGAGCAGAGATTCCAATAATCATTCTAGTTTACTTAGCTTGTCATGTTGAGATGGCTCCAGTTCTTGTCTCGGGGTCTGAATCTTGAGGCTGAAAATGTCACATCTGGTCCTCATGTTTGGATTGAACTAAATAAATTTTAACATTATTGTTGCAGCATTTTTTTACGTAGATATATTTTCTCACATATTAGTATATCATACAGTATTTTGATTTTTCACGTTAATGAAGCCGAAATTACAGTGTTCACACAAAAATGCAAAAATAAATCTGATCACGACAGAGACATGATTACCACTCTTCCACTCTGCAGAAATAACAATATTCCAAAGGATTTACAGTTTTTCTTAACAAATGAATTCCTAATAATTTTGATTATTATTTCATAAATGAATCCAGAAATAAACATAGTAAACACTACATTGTTGCACAATTAATAATAAAATTTTAAGTGTGTCAATAATTTGTAATTTCATATATTTCTAAAAAAATAATTTTAACTATATATCAGAACTAGTACTTATCGATTATAACATCGAAACTAAAACATTCCACAAAGCAACACTTTCTCCAAAAAAAATTAGCTTGAAATATAACATACTACTTATAAATTTATACGAAAGTTTTCAGAAAAGCAAGTGAGATAATATTGATCTGTCCAGAATATGAAAAATAATACTGGTATTGGTAACTGCTGTTGAGGAAAAGTAATGCTCGAGGAGGATGTCCCCTTACAACATCCCCCTCATAATATGGAAACAGTGTGTTCACAGTATTTTTGTGACCTACTATAAGGTTTGCCAAATGGTGTACGAAATTATGCCAAAATATAGAATACAGATTGTCAAAGTTAAATTCTGAAATTACAAGAAAATTTTAGGTTGTATGGTCATCACTTCCCTATGAACATAAGTATAGGTTGGCTTATGAAGTACTGCAAAAGGTATACACGGAAATATATAGCATATGATAAATTTCTGATTACAACAGACAGAGCTCTTCTTTACAATCTGTCTATAGTCCAAATAAGTGTGAAACCTGAAATGGAAAAATTAACATATGGTAACAATTTCCAAAATTACAGACAAAACTGACATTAAGTTGCTCTAACATAGCTTCATACAGAATGGTCTAATCTAGTGTAATCTTTAAGTCTCTTTCAGTATTGCAATGAATAAGGTTTAAGTGTCTGTTAATGTCATGTAAAAATGAATAATAAAGTACTATAGAAAAATGTTACCATAACAACCTAATGTAAATGAACATATCACAAGTACAATCATAAAGTAGAATTCAGATGTATAGGAGTATCTGATACATAAAATATTATAGAAAAAGTAAGAAAATATCTACTATACAAGTCATAATCTATACATATATGAGTACATGACATTCAAATTTTCATATCTGTGAAACATTCTGTCCAAAAACAAATGATACAAAGACAAAACTACAACATTACAGCACTAAACTATAGATATAAGTGCAGAGGCAATGTTAAGTACTAGAATTACAAATTGCAAGTTTACATATATAAAGTCACACCTTCAAAATCACCAATAGAGAAGAAAAAAAATTCAGAGCCTAAGAGTACGATGAGTGAGCCGACTCGAAAAACTCAAATACGAGTACTGACCAGAAGAATACACTCAGTCACAAGTAGACGTATAGCACAAAATCAGTCAGGATATGTTGACTCATGAAAAGAGAAAATAATGGAAAAATATTAGGGCCTATGTTTACGATGTGGGGACCAACCCATGAATCTAAACCACATCAGGTACACACCAGCAGAAATGTCTAAACACAGCAAAATGAATAATGTTCATAATCATGTATCAGTATGTTCAATCATATGTAAAGAATAATAAGAGGAAGCACCTAGCCTCAATCAGTAGTTGCTCACTCTCCTTGAGTACAAGCACACAGTCCCGATGACCAGGGGTACCCAAAACAGATTTAAGCATGGGTTTGAACACAACTCAAGTTCCAATGAGATACAATAATGCAGTACATAGGATAAATACATATAATGAGAGTCATCAATTGCTTGGAATGATGACATAATTGAGTAGCATGAGGACAAAAATCAGTGTATGGAGTCAGAAATGTATACATCTTGTTATACAGTCTATACACAATTCATGATCACAAACATAAATGTCTTCCACACTATTTGCTTATTGTTCATACAAACTAACCAGTGTGCATAGAAACCTAGAAGATTCGTTTAAAATTGATTAAAAAAGTATTGAATGTTGATACAAGAAAATTCATTGAAATATATAACTAATAATCTAACAGTGCCTAATTTTATCAGATTTTGATAATTATTTGGAGTGTGGTTCATAGAACGTACTCCTGAACTTTTTAAGTTTTCACATTTGTGTTGAACATAACAAATCATCAGTCATATTACATCAACCTTTCACAGCATTATACTCAAGTCAAACAAGATTTAAAGTTAGGTACTGTATTCGGAAGGTAATCCCTACATGTATATGGAATAACACTGTCCATAGCAGTGACTTCTTTTCTAAACAAATAGTTCCTTGAAATTCATTAGATATAAGAATTTTGCATATAGAACAATTTCTTGGCTAACAATTTACAAGTTTCAGTCACAAGACTGATGTAGTTGACAAATGCTTGTGTACATTGCCTAGCACCTATGACCTCTTGAAATTCAACGGGACCAATGAGGGTGCAGCCTTACAGGAGTGTGGGAATGGATCCACCCACATGTTTTAGATTTTTCCCTAGATTTCCCATCACACACTCCAGTGGATAGGTAACTTCCTGTCTAGCTTTCGTGTCGAATCCTGATACATTGTTTAATGTACTAAGTGTGCTATTCAATACCACCCTGTCATCACATGGCATATGTTTTGCATATCTTATATTGAAAAAATTAGTGTTCGGGGTTTATGTCAGAATGGATTACAAAAATGTTCACACACATGGTACATTAATAAACAGAATTAAATGCAATAAAAAAAATTAGTAAGGTATTATACACGTGTATACTAAAGATATCTCAAACTAACATTAACTTAGCAATTAGCAGATTAAAAGACATTATGTACACAAGCAAGACAAGTTGGACTGCACTGACACAGCATCCGACAAATACCTACAACATGAGGTATGGACCATAGTCCACAGTGTACTGACATAAGAATTCTGTGTTTAACATACACATGTGTTTGGTTTGCATGTGTGAAATTGCAAGATACTATTCCTAATATTTACAGTACAAATGAATAAAACGAGTCTTCCCTCAATTTACCGCAACACCCATGACTTCACGCAAAATTGTTCCTGACAATTAAATTAAATCATTTTCTGCGGAGTACACAAGAATAATAATAATATTTAACACTAATAGCATTTTAAAATTAGAAATCTATCACTATATATGTAATCACATTGTCACATTTCAAAATTGTAGAAGGATCTACCCAAAATAGTCATATCATATGGCATATATGTATCAAAATCTAAAGCACAAATCTATTACATAACAGAATTACATGTTCTTTGAACCTGCAAATATAGTGTGGGATAGACTCAGTCAATAGATAAAACAGAACTTAAGAAATCGCATCATCTTGCATACTACATTCCTGACAATGGAGAAAGGAAAAAAAAGATACTTATGGATCATGTCTATAAGCTTCCAGTTCAGTGATATTGCATAATACAAACAACATCTTAGATTTAGGATACACAAGTCTGTATGAATTAGGATGCGAATTTTCAAGAATTTCGAATGATCGTATTTCTTTATCTCAGATGTCAACAGTTTAGATTTCTCTCCTTGGCTTTCACCAAACACAAAATGATCTACCTCAAAATTACAAAATCTGCCTCTACCATCATGTGTCTGCTTTCTCCTGTCGCCCTGCTTTTTCATTGTCTCCATGGCACACTCTTCGCTCTCTTGCAGTGATGGAATTTTACATAGTGGACAATATTCTTAGAAATAAAGTTAGTTGGTCTGTGATTGAACATGATTTCAAATGATGAAACACCCATTGAAAAATGTTGTAAGCTGTTATTATATCCTCAAAATCACTGACATAATCTATCCAACTGGTATGATTCTTACCAAAATATGTTCTAATCAGTCTTCCAATTTTCTCTCAAATATCTTTCTGCAGGATTACTCAATGGATGGTACACAAGTTAGAATATGCCTTATTTTTGCATGATCAACAAAATCTTTCCAAGCTTGTGATGTGTACTGAAAGCCATTGTAAGATGTTTTAGGAATACCCACCTTACAAAAATAAGTGTTTCCAAACGTAGTTTTCTTAAGAGGAAACTGCTTTATGAACTTCGGAGGCACATCAGTCACCACAAAAACATAACAAAATCCATTCTTAGACTTAGACAAAGGTCCATAGACATCCACAGACACGAGGCCTAGATTACTATTAGGCAGTGTGTTTTGTATTTGACCTCTACTTTGTTTGTTTACTTACCTTCACTCTTTGACATCTGTCACAGCTGACAATCTTCTTGACTCTCCTTCCTGTGTTATGGAAATAGATGTTTTCCTGAATCTTTTGTGATCATTTGGTTGATCCACAATGACCAAAACTCTCATGTGTATAAGTAATTAAAGTATCAATACATTGTTCCGACCATCACAGTTTCCAATCATCTGAGTCAGTCTTATGTCTCCTGAATAAAATACTCCTGTGTACCTTATAATATTGTTCAGACTTTTCTCCTTCTTTCTTACCCAACATGCTCTTAACCAGTTTCCAATTTTAATCATGATTTTGATACCTGTGGATGTCGTTACAAATTTTCAAGCTCACTTTTTTTTCCTCTTTTACACTTCTCGAGTACATAATTTTAAACTCTTTCTCTCCTTCTCCAAAATTGTTAGATGATCCACTCCCAAAAGCATCAGCAACTACATTGTCTGTACCCATAATGTATCTGATTTCATAAATGAATTGCTTTAAAAACAAGACCCAGCGAATAATTCGGTTTTGATACAGCTTACATTCCTGGAAATAACATAATGCTTTCTGATCAGTATGGATGATGCCTGATCAGTATGGATAATTCTTAAACTTGTTGAATGCCCAATGTATAGCCGAAAGTTATTTCTCAGTGTATGTCTTTTCAATCTTCTGCAATACTCTACTAGCAAATGCACGTGATCTATGTTCAGTAACATCTTCAACTTCAACCTCCTGAAATAAATGAGCACCCAAACCAACATCACTACCGTATGTCATAATACAAAAAGGAAGAGACAAATCCAGTCTGAACAATATCTGGCGTTGATGCAACTGTCCTTTGATCTCATCAAAAGCATGCTGAGATTCCTGATTCCAATCCCGAACAGTATTCTTCTTCAAGAGTTCACACAGGCAAGAAGCATTCAAAGCTTGGCCGCATGTCCTAAAAATTTTACTTCTTCCACACCAAATTTACACTTACCTATTTTCAAAGTCATACCTCCTTACCTCCTGATTTCACTTTTGGAAACACATCTCTTAACGGATCCAAATGTTGTTCTTATGTCCTTTCAGTGACCAGAATGTCATCAACATATATGATTAATTTTGGACTTGCTTCACTTCCCAAAACAGAATCCAGCTCTTATGAATTCAGCTACAGATACATTTAGCCCAAATGACATCACTTAGTATTGAAAACACTTAATTCCATACAAAAATGCAGTATACTTTCTACAATTAATTTCAAGTGGAATCTGGTGAAATCCAGAAGTCAAGTCAAAATTACACATGAATTTTACATAATCAAATTTGTGTAACAGCTCGTCCATGTTCTCAGGATGGTCATTCTCTCTGATAAGAAACTTATTAAGATGTCCAAAATAATTCTCACTCCACCATTTCTCTTACTTACCACAACCAATGGATTATTGTAAGCACTCCTACTTTTCTCACTTACTCCCCATGTTTCCATTTTCTGAATTTCTTTCTCAACGCCTTTCCTTTTGAAAATGGTATACTATATAGCTTGAGAAAGAAAGTTGATGATCACTAAGGGAAAGCATGATGCACTGATAGCCTTTCACTTTCCCTGGTTCACTGAAGACATTTCTAAACTCCTATAACAAATTTCTAAGTTGTTCCTTTTGTGGTAATTAAGAGATTTAGTTTCCCTCAATTTAGAATCTACTACACTTTCAAAATCCTGATCCTCAGTCTCATCAAAATTTATATTGTCACAAAACATTTTGTACTCACCTTGGTTCACAATGTTTTGCAAATAGTTACAATTTTTCCCACAGTTTAAAATAAAGAAGTTAGTTCTCACACAAGTATTACTTTTAGGTTTCAAAATAAGCAATTCTTTAGCACTCTGTGCAAAGCAAGCCTCGACTTTCACTAACCAATCCAAACCAAAATTATATTTTCTTCCATACTAGGGATCACTAGGCATCCATGTTTAAAGGTCTTGTCTTCTATACTAAAAGTACCTGAGATTTTACCAATTTGCTTTGCTTACCTGTAGCTCCTCTTATCTCTTTACACATACAATGGGCATTTCCACTAAATTCTTACAACACCTGACCTTGTCACTAAGTTATTCAGATATACTACAAATCAGGCTACCTGTATCAATCAAAATGTTGCCATCCCACTGATAAATCTTAATTTTAATGTAAGGACACTCAAAATCCAAATCATCGTCTCTGTTGTCAGACACTTCATGCAAAAGATCACTTTCAATTTCATCAAATGCTCCATTCACAGTCTTCACAAAGTTTTATCAACTTTACGAGTATCATAATATTACTTTGATTACTCATGTTGTGAGGTACAGATTGAACATAGTGGATAGATTCCATGCCGCAACTAACATCACTTGTTACAGAAGGAACACAGAACACATTGCCGTCAAAATTACGCTTCCTGGTTAGATCTTCTTTCAACTTCATTCCACCAATTGGGATACAAATTCTGACTAACCACAGCTATTTTATTTCAGAATGCACCTTTATCTAGGTTAGCATCAATCTGGTCCCATACAAACTTCAAAAAGTTTCCACCCTTATTCTCCAGACTCACAGATATCTCACCTTCACTGTTTGGATCATTACTCTGCATGACATTAATGAAAAACTGTTTACACTCACATGGGCATTCAACAATGCTGACTGGGATACATTTGGCTCTTCCGTTGCCCTTTATATCCTGCCATGTGGAAGTATTGATACATCTGTCTGTCCAGTGCACAACAGCAGCCACTCTGTCAGCATCAGATTTAGGGATTCCCTATTCCTTGGGATCCTCCTGATCGAAGTCAGTATCTTGGGTATCTTGGTAGACTTCAGAAATCACTGTGGCCATTAGAGATTGCCAATAGCTCTCCAATGCCATAAGCAACATCCATTGATGGAGCCCTCACTGCCTTTAAATGGCTCCTTGCCCAGCTCTGCCACCTAATAAAATGACTATTGGACCACTTACCCCTCCTCAAATGTTTGGGTAAGGGTTTGATGCCTCTATGGACATCAACCCATCACATGTGTACCTGATGTCTCCCTAAGTGGTGGTGTCTGTATAGACCCAGAAGCTGTCTATTATTCTCGAGCCTCTGTGTCTGAGAAACGTCAGCCTGCATTTCATGTCCTCAAACAGTAGGTGGAGCGAATTTACTTACCTTTGACTACACATCACCTGGAGCCATACAATGCCCTGTTCAGTGAGAGGGAATTCAGTTCGTCAGTGTCTTAGCCCTTTGCCCGGATGTGACTCCATGTCAAATGCTCAGTTACCTACCTGTGGATTACCAACTCGTGTCCTTATTATTTTCACCCAAATATGGTGTGAGGATAAGTTCCCATCCCAGTGGTGAAAAAGTGTGGTCATTCTCATTACTGAAACTGGGTAAACACACCCATGAGATGGACAGCTGTCACCTGATTAGTCTCAGTAATGTTCTTTGCAAGTCGCTCAGTTGTATGGTGGGCCAGCAGCTGTATTGATACCGATTCTCGGAGTCTTTTAGCTCCATCCAAGGGTGGTTTTTGCCAAGGCCATTCTACTGCTGACAACTTGGTCTGCCTGGAGTGTGTTACTGTGTCAACTTTTTCCGATTTCCACACCCTTATCACTGTTGCCTTTGATTTTCAAATGGCTTATGACACCACATAGCTTCATCACATCCTCCTTGCCATACTTGAGTGGGGTCCCAGGAGCCCACTCCCAATTTTTGTCCAGAACTTCTTGTCATACCGCACTTTCCAGGTTCGAGTCAGTGCTTCCCACAGTACCCCCATATACAACAGAATGAGATTCTGCAGGTCTGTTTATTTTGTGTGCCTTTTCTCTAGTGATGACAAATCGTCTAGTGGCAGCTGTGGGGTCTACAGTGTCACCCTCCCTGATTGCTGACAATTTTTGTTTTTACTATTGCTCCTCCACTGTGGTTATTGTTGAACGCAGACTGCAGGAAGCCTTGCGAAAGGCACAGTCCTAATCCCGCCCTTGGCTTCTGGTTTTCAGTGACCAAGATGTGTTATGCACTTCTCTTGCCATTGTATTGCCCATCCATAACCAGAACTCTTTGTCAGTGACCAGTTGCTCAATGTGGTGGAGCCTTATCGTTTTTCGGAACTGGTCTTCAATGGCCTGTTGATGTGTCTTCCCCATATTTGCCAACTTAAGGGAATGTGCTGGCCACGTCTTAACACTCTTCACTGTCTCAGTAACACCAGCTGGGATGCAGACCACCCTACAATTTCACGGATTAACGCAGTTTTTCGGACCGGTCTGGTATACATCCCACTCACAAAGGCTGGATCCCTCCACTGCAGGTCAGGCATGGCTGTTGCTCAACTATTTGACACACATTAGCTCCTCCCGTGAACATCCGAACTACTTTGTCCATTTTCCTGGTAGAGAGATTCATCTCCCTGAACAGAGACCCAGGACTTCAGTCACAAAAGCAGTTCACGCACAGTGTCTCTGTTCTGAACCCCAACTTCCCACACTGTCACCTCTTGTCAGGCAGCGGTTGCATATGTCCCCAAGACGTGTATCCTGGAGGTATTCCTTTCAAGCTCCTTGCAGTGCGGAGAGCAGTCGGGTTGCCCCTGACGTCATTGCAAGTAGCAGCAAAGGGACTCCAGGCCATGTGCAGCTCCCAAAGAACACTGAAGACTGGAACGTAGAGCTGACCAGAATGTCAACAAAAAATTCAATTGTTTCTCGTGTGAGAACGAGGTTGGTCAGTCCTACTTTACTGTATTTGTCTATGTTTATGAAGAAATAATAAATTGTTATTCCGTTTTTGAGGAATGTTGCTACTTCTTTAGTAGAGCAGTGCGATATGAAGCAAAAAAGTATTGTGCCTAGAATCAGTCAACATCTGGTACACTGAAGATGTAAGATAGTCGAAGATCCTCACACAGGTTGCCGTTGATAAATATCTGGGTTCAAGAGTTGTATACACTGACAACTCTACAGTCGACAAACAAATCAGTTTTGACTACATACACCGAACTATCAGTTTAATAAGTCACAGCTGCAAAATGCTAACGCGAGTTCTTTACAGACGAATGGAAAAACTGATAGAAGCCGACCTCGGGGAAGATCAGTTTGGATTCCGTAGAAATGTTGGAACACGTGAGGCAATACTGACCTTACGACTTATCTTAGAAGAAAGATTAAGAAAAGGCAATCCTACGTTTCTAGCATTTGTAGACTTAGAGAAAGCTTTTGACAATGTTAACTGGAATACTCTCTTTCAAGTTCTGAAGGTGGCAGGGGTAAAACACAGGGAGCGAAAGGCTATTTACAATTTGTACAGAGACCAGATGGCAGTTATAAGAGTGGAGGGGCATGAAAGGGAAGCAGTGGTTGGGAAAGGAGTGAAACAGGGTTGTAGCCTCTCCCCGATGTTATTCAATCTGTATATTGAGCAAGCAGTAAAGGAAACAAAAGAAAAATTGGGAGTAGGTATTAAAATTCATGGAGAAGAAGTAAAAACTTTGAGGTTCGCCGATGACATTGTAATTCTGTCAGAGACAGCAAAGGACTTGGAAGAGGAGTTGAACAGAATGGACAGTGTCTTGAAAGGAGGATATAAGATGAACATCAACAAAAGCAAAACGAGGATAATGGAATGTAGTCAAATTAAATCGGGTGATGCTGAGGGAATTAGATTAGGAAATCAGACACTTAAAGTAGTAAAGGAGTTTTGCTATTTGGGGAGCAAAATAACTGATGGTGGTCAAAGTAGAGAGGATATAAAATGTAGACTGGCAATGGCAAGGAAAGCATTTCTCAAGAAGAGAAATTTGTTAACATCGAGTATAGATTTAAGTGTCAGGAAGTCGTTTCTGAAAGTGTTTGTCTGGAGTGTAGCCATGTATGGAAGTGAAACATGGACGATAACTAGTTTGGACAAGAAGAGAATAGAAGCTTTCGAAATGTGGTGCTACAGAAGAATGCTGAAGATAAGGTGGGTAGATCACGTAACTAATGAGGAGGTATTGAATAGGATTGGGGAGAAGAGAAGTTTGTGGCACAACTTGACTAGAAGAAGGGATCGGTTGGTAGGACATGTTTTGAGGCATCGAGGGATCACAAATTTAGCATTGGAGGGCACCGTGGAGGGTAAAAATCGTAGAGGGAGACCAAGAGATGAATACACTAAGCAGATTCAGAAGGATGTAGGTTGCAGTAGGTACTGGGAGATGAAGAAGCTTGCACAGGATAGAGTAGCATGGAGAGCTGCATCAAACCAGTCTCAGGACTGAAGACCACAACAACAACAACAACAACAACATGCAAAGACCCCCCCCCCCCCCCCCCATGAACCATGGACCTTGCCGTTGGTGGGGAGGCTTGCGTGCCTCAGTGATACAGATAGCCGTACCGTAGGTGCAACCACAAAGGAGGGGTATCTGTTGAGAGGCCAGACAAACGTGTGGTTCCTGAAGAGGGGCAGCAGCCTTTTCAGTAGTTGCAAGGGCAACAGTCTGGATGATTGACTGATCTGGCCTTGTAACAATAACCAAAACGGCCTTGCTGTGCTGGTACTGCGAACGGCTGAAAGCAAGGGGAAACTACGGCCATAATTTTTCTCGAGGGCATGCAGCTTTACTGTATGATTAAATGATGATGGCGTCCTCTTGGGTAAAATATTCCGGAGGTAAAATAGTCCCCCATTCGGATCTCCGGGTGGGGACTACTCAAGAGGGTGTCGTTATCAGGAGTAAGAAAACTGGCGTTCTATGGATCGGAGCGTGGAATGTCAGATCCCTTAATCGGGCAGGTAGGTTAGAAAATTTAAAAAGGGAAATGGATAGGTTAAAGTTAGATATAGTGGGAATCAGTGAAGTTTGGTGGCAGGAGGAACAAGACTTCTGGTCAGGTGACTACAGGGTTATAAACACAAAATCAAGTAGGGGTAATGCAGGAGTAGGTTCAATAATTAACAGGAAAATAGGAATACGGGTAAGCTACTACAAACAGCATAGTGAACACATTATTGTGGCCAAGATAGATACGAAGCCCACACCTACTACAGTAGTACAAGTTTATATGCCAACAAGCTCTGCAGATGACGAAGAAATTGAAGAAATGTATGATGAAATAAAAGAAATTATTCAGTTAGTGAAGGGTGACAAAAATTTAATACTCATGGGTGACTGGAATTTGGTAGTAGGAAAAGGGAGAGAAGGATACGTAGTTGGTGAATATGGATTGGGGCTAAGAAATTAAAGAGGAAGCCGCCTGGTAGAATTTTGCACAGAGCACAACTTAATCATAGCTAACACTTGGTTCAAGAATCATAAAAGAAGGCTGTATACATGGAAGAAGCCTGGATATACTGACAGGTTTGAGATAGATTATATAATGGTAAGACAGAGATTTAGGAACCAGGTTTTAAATTGTAAGACATTTCCAGGAGCAGATGTGGACTCTGACCACAATCTATTGGTTATGACCTGTAGATTATAACTGACGAAACTGCAAAAAGGTGGGAATTTAAGGAGATGGGAGCTGGATAAACTGAAAGAACCAGAGGTTGTACAGAGTTTCTGGGAGAGCATAAGGGAACAATTGACAGGAATGGGGGAAAGAAATACAGTAGACGAAGAATGGGTAGCTTTGAGGGATGAAGTAGTGAAGGCAGCAGAGGACCAAGTAGGTAAAAAGACGAGGGCTAGTAGAAATCCTTGGGTAACAGAAGAAATATTGAATTTAATTGATGAAAGGAGAAAATATACAAATGTAGTAAATGAAGCAGGCAAAAAGGAATACAAATGTCTCAAAAATGAGATCGACAGGAAGTGCACAATGGCTAAGCAGGGATGGCTAGAGGACAAATGTAAGGATGTAGAGGCTTATCTTACTAGGGGTAAGATAGATGCTGCCTACAGGAAAATTAGAGAGACCTTTGGAGAAAAGAGAACCACTTGTATAAACATCAAGAGCTCAGATAGAAACCCAGTTCTAAGCAAAGAAGGGAAAGCAGGAAGGTGGAAGGAGTATATAGAGGGTCTATACAAGGGCGATGTACTTGAGGACAATATTATGGAAATGGAAGAGGATGTAGATGAGGATAAAATGGGAGATACGATACTGCGTGAAGAGTTTGACAGAGCACTGAAAGACCTGAGTCGAAACAAGGCCCCTGGAGTAGACAACATTCCATTAGAACTACTGACAGCCTTGGGAGAGCCAGTCCTGACAAAACTCTACCATCTGGTGAGCAAGATGTATGAGACAGGCAAAATACCCTCAGACTTCAAGAAGAATATAATAATTCCAATCCCAAAGAAAGCAGGTGTTGACAGATGTGAAAATTACCGAACTATCAGTTTAATAAGTCACAGCTGCAAAATACGAACGCGAATTCTTTACAGACGAATGGAAAAACTGGTAGAAGCGGACCTCGGGGAAGATCAGTTTGGATTCCGTAGAAATGTTGGAACACGTGAGGCAATACTAACCTTACGACTTATCTTAGAAGAAAGATTAAAAAAAGGGAAACCTATGTTTCTGGCATTTGTAGACTTAGAGAAAGCTTTTGACAATGTTAACTGGAATACTCTCTTTCAAATTCTGAAGGTGGCAGGGGTAAAATACAGGGAGCGAAAGGCTATTTACAATTTGTACAGAAACCAGATGGCAGTTATAAGAGTGGAGGGGCATGAAAGGGAAGCAGTGGTTGGGAAAGGAGTGAGACAGGGTTGTAGCCTCTCCCCGATGTTATTCAATCTGTATATTGAGCAAGCAGTAAAGGAAACAAAAGAAAAATTGGGAGTAGGTATTAAAATTCATGGAGAAGAAATAAAAACTTTGAGGCTCGCCGATGACATTGTAATTCTGTCAGAGACAGCAAAGGACTTGGAAGAGCAGTTGAACGGAATGGATAGTGTCTTGAAAGAAGGATATAAGATGAACATCAACAAAAGCAAAATGAGGATAATGGAATGTAGTTGAATTAAGTCAGGTGATGCTGAGGAAATTAGATTAGGAAATGAGATACTTAAAGTAGTAAAGGAGTTTCGCTATTTGGGGAGCAAAATAACTGATGATGGTCGAAGTAGAGAGGATATAAAATGTAGACTGGCAATGGCAAGGAAAGCATTTCTGAAGAAGAGAAATTTGTTAACATCGAGTATAGATTTAAGTGTCAGGAAGTCATTTCTGAAAGTATTTGTATGGAGTGTAGCCTTGTATGGAAGTGAACATTGGACGATAAATAGTTTGGACAAGAAGAGAATAGAAGCTTTTGAAATGTGGTGCTACAGAAGAATGCTGAAGATTAGATGGGTAGATCACATAACTAATGAGGAAGTATTGAATAGAATTGAGGAGAAGAGAAGTTTGTGGCACAACTTGACCAGAAGAAGGGATCGGTTGGTAGGACATGTTCTGAGGCATCAAGGGATCACCAATTTAGTATTGGAGGGCAGCGTGGAGGGTAAAAATCGTAGAGGGAGACCAAGAGATGAATACACTAAGCAGATTCAGAAGGATGTAGGTTGCAGTAGGTACTGGGAGATGAAGCAGCTTGCACAGGATAGTGTAGCATGGAGAGCTGCATCAAACCAGTCTCAGGACTGAAGACCACAACAACAACAACAACATGCAAAGTGCATTGAACTACGCTCCTTGCCAAATGGATGCAATGTATTCATTGCAGAATTGGTGGCCACTGCTCAAGCCCTCAGTTACGTTAATTCGTGCACCGGTGAGACGTTCTTAAATTGCAATGACTCTTTGAGTGATCTTCAGGCTATCAATCAGTGCTGCTCTCTTCACTCATTGGTCATTGGTTGTAACTATCCAGGATGACCTCTCTGACCTCCAGTAAGTTGGATGGACGGTCGTCTGTGTCTGGACTGAAGGTCATGTTGGAATGAACATGCTGACTAGTTGTCAAAGTTACCTACATATTGCCGACTTTGGAGGTGGGGGATATTGGAATCAGACCTTCAATTGACTCTGTGCTATCAGTTGTTGGTGGCTTTGAACATGGTTTGGTGTACTCTGGTTTCTCCCAACAAACTGCAACCAATAAAGGGGATCACAGCCATGTGGCAGTCTTCCCTTTGTGCTTCTCAGAGGGAATGCACCATTCTGTTGGCTTCACTTGACTGACTCTTGACCACATCCTACAATGTAAGGATCCGCCCCACAGCTTGTGTGATGCCTTTCTGACTGTGGTCCACATCCCTGATTTGGTCACCTTATGACAATATCTTAAGCTTGCTGATGCACTACCTTGGGTACTAGCAGAAGGTGTCAAAGCAGCTGATCTGGTTTTATGTTTTACCTGTGAATGTGGTTTCTGCTCTTCTCTGTGAAGTAGGGCACATTGGTCTCGTCGACCACTGGAGGAATTGGAGGATCCCCCATCACTTACTCCGAGCTGGGGGCCTATGGCTGACCTTGTTCGTTGGTTCAGCCTGGCTCCTGCCCTTCACACCTTTTTAATTATTCTTATTCTGTTACATCCATTGTTGATTTACTGTCATTGTTGTCGTTCCTGTTCTCTTTGCTGAGATTTTATAACTTGTCTGTGGAGCAGCTCACCCACCTTTACCCTCTTATCCCTCTCTCAATTCTACTTGCTCGTATCATTTTTATTGAGTCTCTGTTACAACCGTGTTCATCAGAATTTGTTCTTAGTGTTCTTTCTCTCTGAGGACACTTCCTGGCTTGACGTGTAGGATAGAAGGACTGATGAGTTTGTAGTTTGGTCCCTTTACCCCGTCTATCCAATCCATGCCCACCCCCTTGCCATAAGCTATGAAGAAAAAAGACTAGGTTAGATTGGATGGATGTCTTGTTTGATAGATCCTAGTGAAGTGATTGTCAAGAGTGTAGAACATATCATAAAATAAGAAAATATATTATCAAAAAGAAAGAGAAGGTGGTAGGGGGGACATTGTAATATCCCTGAGACAGATCCTAAATGAAATGGTCCTCATGGATGTTCAATAAGACAAAAAAACCTTCTAGTATTTACAGGTTTAATACTTACATCTGCTTTCATTTAATCTATCATTCACACAGTAGCTAGTTAGTTGGCTATTACAACCAAGTATTATCAAAAATTAAAGTAAATTATTCACTTCAGTGATCCTCAGTTAAGAACAGTTATGTACAAGATTTAAAATCAAACTTCCACTATTTACAGACTTAAAACTTACATCTGATTTCCATACATCCATCTTTCACACAGTACATAGTTACTTCGCTGTTACAACCAAGTATTGTCAAAAATTAAAGTACAATAAATTTTCATTAAAATGGTCTACTGCAGATGTTGAGAAATTCATGGATGGAATAGAAGGAATTGGCCACAAAAATAAATTATGTTTAAATTGTGCCTTGTCTGAAACTAAACTCTCAATGGTTGCTGGTAACTTATTGAAAGTACATGTTGCTGAATACTGGACACCTTTCTGGGCAAGAGTAAGTGATTTTAAATCTTTATATATATTGTTCTTATTCCTAGTATTGATACTGTGTACTAAGCAGTTAGTAGGAAAAAGGGATGTATTATTTACAACAAGCTTCATTAAGGAATAAATATACTTAGAAGCTGTGGTTAGTATGCCCAATTCTTTGAATAGGTTTCGACATGATGTTCTTGGATTTACACTGCACATTACTCTTACTGTACTCTAAAAAATGTTTTCTCGGTTTGTGGAGTTCCCCAAAATATGATACAATATGACATAATGGAGTGAAAATAAGCAAAATATGCCAGTATTTTTATATTTATATCTTCTATGTCTGACATCATTCACATTGCAAACACAGACTTGTGTAGGCACTTTAGCAGTTCGTTAGTATGTTGCTCCCAACTGAATTTATTATCTAGTTGTAATCCCAAGAATTTTACACTCTCAACTGTTATTTCCATGTCGTCATATTTTATACACGCACTACAAGGAAAACTCTTGGAAGTCCTGTACTGCATATAAGGGCCTTTTTAAAGTTTAATGACAGTGAATTGGCTATGAACCACTTATTAATGTCAGTAAAAATTTGATTAGCTGCCCTTTCTAAATTTATATTTGATTTACTATTTATTGCAATGTTTGTGTCATCTGCAAATAAGACAAACTTGGCATCTGGTAATGTAACAGATGACAGGTCATTAATATACACAAAAAAGAGTAGTGGACCTAGTATGGAATCTTGGGAACACCACATCTAATTTCTTCCCAGTCAAATGATGTCTGATTGCCTACCGCTCAAGTGTTACGTAATGACACCCTTTGTTTTGTATTAGTAAGATATGACTGAAACCACTTTGCAGCACTACCAGTGATGCCATAATATTTTAATTTACTTAAAAGAATGCTGTGATTCACACAGTCAAAAGTCCTTGACAGGTCACAGAATATGCCTGTTGCCTCTAATTTGTTGTCTAATGAATTAAGGACATTTTCACTGTAAGTGTAAATAGCCTTCTCAATATCAGAACCCGTAAGAAACCCAAACTGTGACTTTGACAGTATGTTACACTACTGGCCATTAAAATTGCTACACTAAGAAGAAAAGCAGATGAAAACGGGTATTCATTGGACAGATATATTATACTAGAACTGACATGTGATTACATTTTCACGCAATTTGGGTGCATAGATCCTGAGAAATCAGTACCCAGAACAACCAACTCTGGCCGTAATAACGGCCTTCATACGCCTGGGCATTGAGTCAAACAGAGCTTGGATGGCGCGAACAGGTACAGCTGCCCATGCAGCTTCAACACGATACCACAGTTCATCAAGAGTAGTGACTGGCGCATTGTGATGAGCCAGTTGCTCGGCCACTATTGGCCAGACGTTTTCAGTTGGTGAGAGATCTGGAGAATGTGCTGGGCAGGGCAGCAGTCGAACATTATCTGTATCCAGAAAGGCCCGTACAGGACATGCAACATGTGGCCGTGCATTATCCTGCTGAAATGTAGGGTTTCACAGGGATTGAATGAAGGGTAGAGCCACGGGTCGTAACACATCTGAAATGTAACATCCACTGTTCAAAGTACCGTCAATGCGAACAAGAGGTGACCAAGACGTGTAAGCAATGGCACCTTATACCATCATGCCGGGTGATACACCAGTATGGCGATGACGAATACACGCTTCCAATGTGCACTCACCACGATGTCGCCAAACACAGATGCGACCATCATGATGGTGTAAACAGAACCTGGATTCACCCGAAAAAATGATGTTGTGCCATTTGTGCACCCAAGTTTGTCGTTGAGTACACAATTGCAGGCGCTCCTGTCTGTGATGCAGCGTCAAGGGTAACCCCAGCCATGGTCTCCGAGCTGATAGTCCACACTGCTACAAATGTCATCGAACTGTTCGTACAGATGGTTGTTGTCTTGCAAACATCCCCATCTGTTGACTCAGGGATCGAGATGTGGCTGCAGGATCCGTTACAGCCATGCAGATAAGATGCCTTTCATCTCGACTGCTAGTGATACGAGGCCGTTGGGATCCAGCACGGCGTTTCATATTACCCTCCTGAACCCACTGATTCCATATTCTGCTAACAGTCATTGGATCTCGACCAACGTGAGCAGCAATGTCGCGATACGATAAACCGCAATCGCGATAGGATACAATCCGACCTTTATCAAAGTCGGAAACGTGATGGTACACATTTCTCCTCCTTACATGAGGCATCACAACAATGTTTCACCAGGCAAAGTCGGTCAACTGCTGTTTGTGTATGAGAAATCAGTTGGAAACTTTCCTCATGTCAGCACGTTGTAGATGTCGCCACCGGCTCCAGCCTTGTGTGAATGCTCTGAAAAGCTAATCATTTGCATATCACAACATCGTCTTCCTGTCGGTTAAATTTTGCGCCTGTAGCACGTCATCTTCGTGGTGTAGCAATTTTAATGGCCAGTAGTGTATTTTCACAAAGATGCTTAAGTAGATGCTTGAACATAACCTTTCCAAAGATTTTTGAAGAAGCTGGTAAAAGTGAGATTGGTTGGTAATTTGACGACATTTCTTTGTCCCCTTTCTTGTGGAGAGGTATAACTTCAGCATATTTAAGCCAGTCTGGGAATGTTCCTGTGGTAAGTGATTGAGTACACAAATAACTTAAGATATGTCTAAGCTCACATGAACACTCTTTTATAACTTTGTTTATATGTTATCATAACCAATAGAATGCTTGATTTCAAGGACTTTATGATGGATTCTATTTCTTTGAGTGAAGTAAGTGTCAGTTCCATTTACTGAGATTGCTTGACTGGTCTCAGATATTCCATTGCATTATTTACTGAACCTGACAACCCCATGCTATCAGTAACAGAGACAAAATACTTGTTTAAATAGTTTGCAACACAACGTGTTTGTTACCAGGGTTTCATTTATTTTTAGAGCTATTTGTTCCTTCCAATTTCTGGTCCTACCTGTCTCTGACTTAACTATATCCCATATTGTTTTTATTTTATTGCTGGATGTATTTATCTTCTTCTCATAATGCAGGTGTTTAGATTTCTGGATAACCTTCTTCTATATTTTGCAGTAATTTTTGTAATGAGCTATAATGCTAGTATCGAAGGTGTCCCTACATAGCAGATAGAGTTTCCTTTTTGTCTCGCATGATATCTTTATCCCTTGTGTGATCCATGGTTTCTTATTAGACTCCTGCTTAATTTGAGTTACCTTCAGGGGAAACAATTTTCAAATAAGGTGCTAACTTTATTAATGAATGTTTTGTATTTTCCATTTGTGTCTTAGATGCTGTAAACATCCATCCAATTAATTTCTTTGAGCAATCTCCTAAACTTCTCAGTTTTTGACTGTTTTATTGGCCTTCAGTACTCAGTTCTGATAGATGTTTTACCCTGACAATTTTCAAACTTTAATGTTAGGTGTTGCATGTCATGGTCAGACAGCCGATTTACTACTGGTTCTGTAATGAGGCTTTGTTGCCTAGAATTGTCTATAAAGATATTATCAATGGCAGTCTTAGAACATTTGTATACCGTAGTTGGGAAATTTACAGTATAAATTAAATTGAATGACAATGTAACTGATTTCAGTAACTGTTCACTGACAGTGTTTTTCAGGATATCTATATTAAAATCACCAGCAACCACTAGTTCTTTGTTTTTTTTTTTAATTTTAGATGAGATAATAAATCATCAAGACCATTTATAGACAGGTTGAAATTTCCTGAAGATGGTCTGTATATGGCTATTATTATAAAGGACATATTATGAAATCCTATCTCTGTTGCACATGCTTCTAAGTGCTGCTCTTAGCAAAATTTATTAATGTCAATATTCTTAAATTTAAAACTGTTTTTAACAAATGTGGCAACTCCTCCTTTCTTCATATTTTGTCTGCAGAAGTAAGAGGCTAACTTTAAATTCAGTAAGGTTTAACATGTCTATACCAGTGGTCACATGATATTCAGAGGGGCAAATTATATCAACTGGGTTCGATGACTCTAATTCATCAATGCACATAAGTAGTTCATTAATTTTACTTCTAAGCCCTCGAATATTTTGATGCACTAAAGATAGTTTGCATTTCACATTTACCGAGATGAAATTAGGTGGAAATAATATTTCTGCTGATTGCTGTAAATTTTTAACCAACAGCTGTGTTCACTGATCCAATGTGTCAGGATTATGCTGTTTGATTTCTTTCTCAAACTGACGGTTTGTTTCAATCAAGGATAAACTCTGTGCATATTGGCCCACCATGTTTTATGCAATTAATAGAAAGACATTGAATAGGAGAACATTTTAGATTAGAGCATATTAATAGGAGTACTACACTGTTCCCAAATGTGTAATGCAGGAAAACCTCTGTAGTTACATTTTTAGTGGGTCTGAAATATGAAATAAGCTATAAATCTGCAAAACACCAAAATACAGTGGTGGTGGACTGACTGAAGGCATTAACAGGTGTTCTGACGTCCGTGTACCCAAAATGGTTTCCTTGTGGGGTTAAAGGTACATGTGAGAGATCCCTACAACTACTGTTTTGTTATATGGTAGTGCTATTGGTAGTTTTCTTCTTTTTGTGGTTGATAGTGCATCATTATGAGGTCAGTTTATCAACGTGTAGTATGTTGAGTGTAGAACTCAAATGTCACGGCCAGTGTGCTCCTCTTGAATCATTTTTAATGTGCCTGTCCATGACACAATAGATGGTTTCCATTTATATCAACATCCCCATTGCCACTCTTAGCTGAGTATAGCTTTACCTAAGGAATATTCTATAGGAACTGTTCACTAAGCTGATTGAATCCATCCAAAGTAGTGTCAGCAGTGTAGGGTGAACATACATAAAATTAACTTTTAACTACTGCAAGTTTGATTAAATGTATGTATTTATGATATGCAACATTACTTTTTCTTATCAGTTTATGTGCAAGTAACTTACAGTTTTCTTTTTGTTTGTAATTTAGGAAGACATGAGTCTGATGTTTATTTTCTTTGATGGAGAAGAAGCTTTCCGTCACTGGAGCCCTACAGATTCAATTTATGGGGCAAGGCATTTGGCACAAAAGTGGGAACAGACACGGTCTCCAAGGAAAAGTGGTGCAAAAGAACTGGACAGAATTGTGAGTAATCCTAATCGTATATATTTTTTCAGATTACAGTTTTATAAAAATTTCTCCTGATACGCTTTGGTACGGCAGTCCAGTTCAATACTTTCTTTTTTTATCTTATGAGAATATAATTCTGGCAGCACCTGCTGACATTTGTCACTTATTGAATAAGTCATAAATAGTCAAAACCAACTGTTCTTCGAGCTGCAGGTACATTTGAACACTACTGTGCTTAATTAGGCATTGGTGGAAATGGCTCACAATTGTATTTCTGTATTTTATGAAAGAAAAAAAAATTTAAAATTCAAAATATATGCTTTAGACAGTTACATGCGAAGACCCCACTCCAGTTGAGTAACCTCGCCAAAAAGTTGCTACAAAATCAGAGAGAGCTTTATCTCAGATTTAAACAGCCAAAAAAAAAAGGCAAAAGAAAGTGTAACAAAAATAAAGAATCATTCCGTGAATTCAAAAGTAAGTCTGTCTGCTAATATGGTGGACAATTCCCAAAACTTTTATCTTTTGTAAACTCAATAACCTGATTGAAGTCACCTGTGCTCTCACACAGTGATCACACTGGCAATAAAATGCTGGAGAACACATTACACTGTCCAGTCACAATAATGTGACTACGTGGAGTGGTGCCGACTCCAGCACAGTCGCCAAGTGTGCTAAGTTTCTCAGTTGAGGATCCATTGTGCGAACAGCCTGACTGAAGAGGTCCCACAGATTCTTGACTGACTTCGCAAATCGCAAATGGCAAAGGGAGAACGGTAAACTCATCCAGGGTGATCTTCGAACTTTGCACGTACACTGCAAGCTGTGTGACATATTGCTTTGTCCTGCTGGTAGATACGATATGCTGAGGGATGGACATCATCCCTGAGGATAGATGCATACTTGTGTTGATCGACTGTGCCTTCCAGAATGATGAAATCTTACAGGAAATGCCAGGAAAACTTTCCCCAGACCATAACTGTCCCTCCTCCGGCCTGGACTCTTTGCTTTCAGATGTTTCACGCCATCCGCACCATCAATCGGATGAACCATAAGACACTATACAT
This sequence comes from Schistocerca serialis cubense, assembly GCF_023864345.2. NCBI lineage: Eukaryota > Metazoa > Arthropoda > Insecta > Orthoptera > Acrididae > Schistocerca > Schistocerca serialis. The sequence goes on from NC_064639.1 coordinate 1,129,875,997, forward strand.
CGGAAAAGGTCACCTGTCTCCAGTCTGTGAACATCCAGTTGCAGTAGTGGCGTGCAAATTCCAACCTTCATCACCGACGAACAGGTTTCGGCACGGGTGCGTGAACCGGGCGCCTGCTGTGGAGGCCCGTACGCTGCAATGTTTGCTGAATGGTCATTGAGGAGAGGCTGTTGGCAGTCCCTCAGTTCATCTCGGTGGTCAGTTGCACGACTGTTCGCCCGCACACATCTCCGCAGCCATTGTTCACCCCTGTCACCTGTGGCCCGTGGTGCACCGTAGTTACCTCAGTGCTGGTTGTGTCGTGCCCTCTATACTTTAACCACAGTGGCATGTGAAAATGTACACACTTGGGCATTTTGAAAATGTTTCTATCCTTGGCCCAAAAGCCAATGATCATGCGCTTTTGGACATCAGATAAATCACTCCATTTCTGCATTACAATAACGACAACACTGTTTTCTGTGTCCCCTTGACAAGCTTTGTATACCCTGTACTGTTAGTGCTGCCGCCTGCCTTATGTGAGTGGTTACTGCACGTTGACATCAAACCTAGATGGTGATCACATTAATGTCACTTGACCGTGTAATACTAAAATACTGAATTACATCTTCTGATTTCCTTTCACCAAGGAATATGCATGTTTCCAGTTTTCAAGAACTCGTACAAACACCGAAATGCCACACATTGAGATAATATGATACTGATAACTCCTGAGTGGAATAAAAACAGTGGGAAGAATGTAGATACATCCACTCGCTGTGTAGTTAAGGCATTGACCGGTAGACAGGCACATAAAAAAGGTTAAAGTTGTAGCTAAGTATTTAGAAAATGTCAGTTCTCAGTGCAGACAAAGAAGCAAACGGAACACATCTTCACACATACACTATCAGCTATATAGTTAGGGGAGGAAGTGGCAGCAGGGGATTGCAATAGGAATACAGCACCTGCAACTCCTTCTGTTGCGGACAGGGAAGTTACATGTGGTAAATCGTGAAATGGAAGCTTGGACTGGGGGGGGGGGGATTGTGTGTTATGATTACACAACTTAGTGCACTTCCTTGCATGGCTGAGAGATCTTCTATTATTATTGTTCTGGCGGGTGCTCTTTGGAGATGGCTTACACCAGAATAGCAATGACAAAGACAAATTAGGAGGAAATATAAGGAAGCCTGCCATCATACTAGGGCAAATCCATAAGATTCATTATGTCATGTAAAATCTTTTTAAAAATTCAGTCCAAACAGATAATATTAAAATAAACTGGCAGAGAATGACAACTTAGAGATGTAATCTGATTGATGACAAACTTCCCTCATCAGAATATTAATTAGTGGAAACTAAGGAAAACTTTTTGTCAAAACTGTTCATTGCCATTTGTATTCTGTTGTGGACTGGCAAGACAGCCAATCCACAGTGACGGGTAACCGAAAGGCATGCGCTTAAACTCACGCAGGCTGGCGTGAGGTCTGAAACAGGATACGTAATGAATGCTATACAGAAAAGTACGTAGCTGCTGGAATACTTAACTTTAATCCACAATTGGTGAACATTGGTCTTGTTACTGTACATGCTTCATTAGATACATAGCAAAGGATAAATGGCGCCTTGCTAGGTCGTAGCAATTGACTTAGCTGAAGGCTATGCTAACTATCGTCTCGGCAAAGGAGAGCGTAATTCTCAGTGAACCTTTCCTAGCAACGTCGGCTGTACAACTGGGGCGAGTGCTAGTAAGTCTCTCTAGACCTGCCGTGTGGCGGCGCTCGGTCTGCAATCACTCATAGTGGCGACTCGCGGGTCCGACATATACTAGCGGACCGCAGCCGATTTAAAAGCTACCACCTAGCAAGTGTGGTGTCTGGCGGTGACACCACATATTCTGCTTAAAGACTGAGTTTAATGTTTGTTTCATGTACTTGTGAGTTAATACTGGAAAATTTAACAATTATATTACAGTATATAAGTGCAGGTAGGTGTGAGATCACAAATCCAAACTTATAGAGTTGATTCCTCTATCTGTCATAGGATCCTTTCTGTCAGTAATTGCAGCTTTTGCTCCCAGACAGTGATTTTTTGTATGTGGAAAACACTAGTTGACAGCATGGTTTGCAGCATGTTAAACTAGCCGCCTATAAATGGCGGAGTAAGCAAGTTCGAAGGTTGGAGGAAGACACAGGCATACCATTTTTCCATAGGATGATACCTAGCAACGCACTGATTTTCAGACCAGCCTTTGGGTTGAGGACAACCTTAGTTTCACAGTGTACAAACCCCACACCATAAAATCTGAACTGTTCATGGCAATGGTAACACTTGTTTACCCCCATTTCTGGTGATGGTGAAGGTGTAAATATGTTCAGGGTGCATACGACCCGGGACAACTGGGAGATTCGGGAAGAACTCGGGAATTTTTTCATCCGTGAGAAAATCGGGGAAAAAACTGGGAATTTTTTCGAATTCCAGGAATTTTCATTGTTTTAGTTTTCAGTTAGATTTTTGTAATTTTTGACTGGTAAGAACCAATATTCTAACAAAGAATGTTACTGTATCCCAGTACTGCAGAATAATACTGCAGCAATAAAACATGAACGAGAGAAGAAAGACGAAAATAAGACTTAAGTTGCAAACGAAATGCATCATATACAAAATGACAAAGCAGTGCTCATACAAGCGTCTTCCAAGAGCAAAAAGTGTCAAAGGCTTTAAGAGCACTTTGCAATGCTTCAGAACAATAAGTGGCCTCCGATGAGTGTGATGTTACAACTGTTTGTATTTGTTTGAGCAGTTGCGAGCGGACTCATGCGCATGCGCAGTTGAGTCACATATTTGTAGTACCTTTTCCTGCTTCTGGCTACATAAATGTTGCTGTTAGCTGTATAAACAGTAACATCAAGTGGCTAGATGCTACCCGTAAAAATTTTACTGGCGCGCCGAAGCTACCAGCTTCACGTATGTGCATCAGGCTCGGATCTAAGGGGTGGAGGAAAAACCGGGATATCTGCTCCGGGCGGCAAACTTGTTTCACGAAGCACCCAGCATCCAGCACACGTTGGTCTATTGTTTATTCATATGATTTTGAAACGCATCCCTGTTAGTTTTTGCATATTCTAAGTTGATTTTTGAATGCGTGCACAGTGTACATGATGTCTCTGCCAGGGCAATCCTCGTCACATCTAAAAGTAAACTTTTCAGTGGACAAAAGGTGACGGGACTATACGAGCTGAGCGGAATAATGCCAAACAGGCGAATGCCAATTGCTGTTTATGTGGTTGACTGGGTCTGGAATGATCAGCATTGTTATAATTACTAGCCAAAGCCATAGATTCAAACAGCCAGAGTGGAAATAAATGACTAATAACAGGTAGAAAGATTACATATTATCTTCTCAGTGTATGCAAGAAAATGAAATTTGGACAGAAAGTTTTCAGCCAGACTGTACACTAGTGAGGGCCAGTTGTACATTCCCCATCTAGTAGGCGCTTAAGTTCTATTCTGGGAGTATCGTGGAAAAGGCGTTGTACGAACACGTAATGACGCCTAACCGGAGAATAAATGCTGGGTAACTAAACCTGTGATTGTGGGAGGGTTAGTGAAGTTAACCAAAGAATAAGTTTTGACACTGGCAGGAATAGTTACAGAATTAGTGATGACAAGATTGTTTATTAGAACGAGGAAGGAGAAGAAACGGGGACATCACACAAATTATAGACGAATATGACGCTTCCAAATTTGTATAAAAATTTTGTACTACTACTTTTCAATCTCAAGCTTGAGAAGCTGGAGCCTATGAATGAAATGTGAAACTATTTCCTAACAGAAAGCTTTTTGCTTGTAGTAGGCGTAATAGGCATTTGATATTCGTACTTCGTGAATTATATTCTGTCGTATCATAAAAATGACCATTTGTTCCAAAAGAGTCTCATTTATTTGGTGTCTATTACAACTTGTGCAATATTAGACAGGTCTATTTTGTTTTATCTAGCACACAGTGACAAAATACACGTTATCAGCTCGAGAAACCACACCAGTCTTGGGTACTAATTTTATTAACAGCTTTTTCAGTATTAGACAATGACATTTCATTTTTTCGTGTTGCAAAACGTTTGACAAACTTTGGTGTAATAGTTCCTTCACAGAAAGAAAAGCACACCATGTAAAGCTGTAGCAATATTAGAGAGAACAATTTGCTAGGACTTTGGATTGAAGAAATGAGTAGTCTTGTTTGTGTCTTGTCTTTAGTGGTTTTATGTATCCTATGTTTAATTTTCTCACACATAACAGCAAGTTATTAGCTAATAGGCAATAAAGAGCGCAGATTTTCTGAAGAGTTCTTGTTCTCCCGGTTACAAGTAATCCCATCCACTATTAATTGCAAGGGGTGTGTTAAAAAAAAAAAAAAGGGGGGGGGGGATGTTAAAACGACTGACTGGAACCAGGTGAGGCACCACAGGACATTTTAATGTCTATAATGTCCTGAATATAGTTTGATGGCATCCATTACAGAGCAAAATACAGTGATGTGCGATGATGCGTGGCTCTGCACTTTGGCACACTTAAGACCAAATAACATGTCTTACATTTCTTCCTAGACATATGTTTTATGTATCAGACTCTTCAGAAAGATGTGCGCTACAAAATGAACATTTTTTGAAAAGTCTGTTTAATTTGTGGCGTTGTACCTCAAACGCTGGAGAGGGGGAGGGGGAGCCGCTATCTAGTATTGCCCCGGTTCGGAAATATCGTAGATCCGGGACTTGCACACAGAGTAGTTTGCATTGTAGTGGGGAGGTGGGCAGTCTCCATTTCTGCTGAGGCAGGCCATATTTGAAATGAATTGTTTAATTCCACACCATTGGCTAGTTTCAACTGTTCGTTGCATTTCACGTGCACATTTTCATTTTCTAGCACGTATGGCATTATGCCATAATAAAATACCTAACATGATAATGCAGTATTGGTAATCCAAGAAAATTTACATCCGAATCTGGACGTACAAATGTGTACTTTAAGCCGAATGGTGCATTTTAGTATGGTTCACGAAATTCCGATGCTCTTAGAGTATCCTCTGTTGTGTACTAACATATGGGCTTCGTGCGGCGTCGTAGCTGCGTAAGCACGGTGGCGCCTTTTATCTGGCGCTCTGTGGCAACTGCTGAAATGAACCTATTTCTAACAGTTGTTGGAAAATGTTGCGAATGGTGGTTTGAAAAGTGTTACTTTCAAAGCAAATTTGCTTTTACGCAAGATGAACTATGTGCGAGAATGTACAATGAATTTCTTAAATCACAGAGCATTTGACTCTCATTAAGAATCAACTCTTTGTGGACGACTATTAGAAGAATTTCGAGCCCAGGTGATCAGACATTTATGTTGTTATTAAAAATTTTACTGGCTCATTTGCATGATGTCAAAAAAGATCAAAATTATATGTGAAAACTTAGGTTCTCTTGCAGCTCATTAATCTGAGAGACCAATATTATACGTGAAATCTTTGCTTTTCTTGTAACAACACCATGTATATCAATTTAAACCATTAACTTTTCCTATTTGTGTGGTCGCGCTACTTAAAAATGATGTTGCTATTGGCTGACTACATGACGTGTCCTATGCTCTGAATATCCGCCGTCATCGACTGGCGAGATCACGTGACATGAGCTATGACTGGCTGCACATCGCAATCTCGATTTCATTGCTTCGGGTAGTAACATGTGGTGTTTCGTGGAATTCGAATTTATACTTTCGTCATACGAAAATGCAGCCTACATGTTGCTGCACATCACAGATCTCTCGAAAACGTGTTTTTTTTCCCCAAAGTTTCGTTTTGTAAAGTGCCGGGAAATTCTACACTGGTGTAGAACCGTAACAATTCAATGGTTTGATAAGTTTTACAGTTCCGAGGAAAAGCATACTGTCACTTAACACGGAAAAAGTGTATTTTCACCCCAGGAGAAAGGGTATTTTTAACCAGGAAATACGGGAATTTTTTTCTTTGTCCGCGTATACACCCTGATGTTACATGTGCGTGACAAAAAGAAGTGGTCTGTAGATGCTATTAGTCACTTATAAAGTAGTATTAATAGAAAAATTCCTTACTTCAGTACCTCAGGTTTGTAGAATATTGATAGATGATGTATTCATATAACTACCTTGAAGTTATGCTAGCATGAGAATTTTGTTAGATGATTATGCACAGTCAGTCTCATTATGTTACTTGCTCCATGTTCTGCTGAAAAACAAATAAAAAAAGATTGTGAGAAAACATTATTAGACTTTACAGTGAACACAATTTCTCAACTCTTAGCATTTCCCAATAGATTACTTTTCAATTATTTAAACCATTTATCGAATAAATAAATACCAATCAAGGAGAAAAAAATTATTCTGTGTGAGTGAATGTGTGTGTGTGTGTGTGTGTGTGTGTGTGTGTGTGTGTGTGTGTCCAAAACAAGAGAAAGATGTCTTCAAAATAGCTAAAGCTTTAAAAGTTAGTAAGATGTGGAAGCACTTTCACACTATAATTGGTACACAAAATATTAATAAATTTTTTAGAAAGAACATGTTATTTTTAATTGACAATTCAGGTAATAAAATGAAAACAATATGGAATAATGTTACGAATGACAGAGGCAGACCTTGAAGATTAAGGAGAATGGGAAGATGACAAAGTGTGGTTCATTTGTTGCAGACTATAATAGGGTGGTATAATTTTAAATAATACTCATTTTTCTTGGGAGTTTCAATGCAACCACTGAATAAAGTCTTTGGCTCGTCTGTGTCGTAGTTCTAGAGGCCCAGGGTGGATAATTTGTATACATGGAGAGCTGCATCAAACCAGTCTCAGGACTGAAGACCACAACAACAACAACAACAACAGTGTCAGGGTTGAGTTGAGCTGGTGGGTTGTCAGAATAATGACCAATGGTTGCCTGAGTAATTGTGATTATTAGTCATACATTTTATTGGAGACCAAACTACATCACTCATAGTGATGCTCTGCAGTGATAGTGCCTCTCTGGGTGCATTCTGACGACAGCGAGTGCAGCGGCGGAGGTGCAACAAGTGGGCAATGGACTATTTGATGCCAGTAGCTGTGCAGGAATGCTGAGATGTTGAGTCTGTGGCAGCAAATTTACCGTCTTGGCATGGCCCTGCAGCTCGAGGCAGGGCGTGCCATGATTCTTGTAGAGGAAGACAGCCCTCAGCAGCGGTGTCTGCCACTGTGAGCGGAGGCGTGCAGCTTCATTATGTCAACCCAGTCACAGATGGTTAAACAGCTGCACCACCCTGGTCTCGAGCAGCTGCCCTCCAGGGCAGAAGATCAGTTTCAGTTGGAGTGAGCCCAGCAGTGACTGATCGGCTGTAAGCCGCTGGGTCCATTGTGATGGACTTCGAACCAGCAGTAAGCCTTTTGGTGACGGAGGGAAAGTCGTGTATTGGCTGCTTGTAGCTAACAATGTTGCCTGGCGTAGACCTCCCGTTATAGATGATGCTGCCAGACTGAGATCTCTTCAGCTAAATATGGATGTGTATGTTGGTTTGGGTCTACTTGTTTTGCCAAAGCACTGCTTCCAACCACTTATGCCAAAACAACCCATCTTGGAGGTGTACTAACTGGCAGGCTGATGCTGCAGTTGGACTGTCTTTCTGGTGTATCGATGTTACTAAGTTGCTGGCTACTGGTTTGGCCTGCTCTGTTGAAGTTGGCCAGTGGTGTTTCTCAATATGATCATAGGGGTCATAGTCACTACGATTCCTGTCTGTCCCTCTCAACGACAATTAAATTAAATCTCACTGAAATACAAAACCAGGAAAATAAGTTTGTTAGTTTGGATACATACTGTACAAATGATGTGCCCCGACAACGTGATTATTAAACAAAAATTGCCACTACTTGTAAATGAATTATGTACATTCAGCAGTGGACTGGTCAAGAATGACCTATTGCTGTTGTATTTTTGACCTGAATATGACACGAGCCCCCATATAGAGTTGCAAAATGTTTATAAATTTAAAGGAAACTGTTCGTAAATGTGCCACTGACCTATCTGTAAGTTCACAGAATTAAGAAACTTGAAAAATATAAGTTTAACTCTGTGAAATAATCCTAACCTAACCTAACTCAAAGAGCAAACCAGCTCTGTGCTCGAATAACATATTCCAACCAAGGCTGCCTTCTATAGAGATAACATCTGGCTTTCCCCTTAATTGTAACAAGCAATTTGTGTAGTTGTTCACCAGTACAAATTACAACTTAATACACTTATGTGCTGTCTTAAAACTAATGATATAAAATGTGCACACCAAGATGCTGATTAAAATGATACATTATAATACATTTTAGGATGAATATTTTAAAAACAATTTTTGTGTAAATATGACTGTATTTAGTCTTAGTGAATTGTACCTTGGACATGTACTGAATACATATATGTGGCACATCATTGTCATAGGAAATCAGCTGCTCTTTCTACTAATGTCATCCAAAGTTATGTAGCTATAATGGGATTGAAGTTATGGGAAAAGTGTTGAAAAAATTATTTAATTAACCAAATCATCAATTAAACCCTGAAAATTTACGATCTATATGTTGCATATGATGTGTGGTTGCATTCTCCAGCACACGATGCAATCTGTTTTGTATAATTATCTATGCAGACTTTAATTAAGCACTAGTTCAAATGTTTCTTATCAGCTAATTAAGTGCATAAATAAACATGTGGGTAGATCAATCAACTTGTCTTGACAAGTGCTTTCATTTGGTCTTATCTGTGGCTTAGTCAGATTAAGTGTTATTACATTTGTTGCAGTAAGTCATTACAAATTTCTTTTCCATTAATTAATTAATTAAATACTTCATATCCATAAGCAGACTACACTAAAATAATTGTCTCATTAAGCTCTTTTAATTTAATGGATTGTAATTTCTTGTACTTTTAGTTGTTTGTGTCACAAGTGCTTAATTGTGTATTACTAAAACTTTTTGCTAACTGTTAATGACATTTGTGGTATTATTTTTTTATTTTTTTTTACGTCAAGTTCCGTAGGATCAAATCTCCAAGGTTATGGAACATAAAAGTAATAACAGATAAAAATAAAATGTTTGTGAACCTGAAAAAGTCAAGTCGTAAGTTTAAGTAAACGCAATCAACAACACAACAAGAATAAGCTTAATTTTTCAAGGAACTCCTCAACAGAGTAGGAGTAGTGACCCATGAAGAAACTCTTCAGTTTTGATTTGAAAGTGTGTGGATACTGCTAAGATTTTTGAGTTCGAGTGGTAGTTTATTGAAAATAGGTGCAGCAGTATACTGCACACCTTTCTGCACAAGAGTTAAGGAAGTCCAATCCAAATGCAGGTTTGATTTCTGCCAAGTGTTAACTGAATGAAAGCAGCTTATTCTTGGGAATAAGCTAATATTGTTAACAAGAAATGACATAAGGAATATATATATAAAAACAAAGATGATTTGACTTACCAAATGAAAGTGCTGGCAGGTCGACAGACACACAAACAACCACAAACATACACACAAAATTCAAGCTTTTGCAACAAACTGCTGCCTCATCAGGAAAGAGGGAAGGAGAGGGAAAGACGAAAGGAAGTGGGTTTTAAGGGAGAGGGTAAGGAGTCATTCCAATCCCGGGAGCGGAAAGACTTACCTTAGGGGGAAAAAAGGACGGGTATACACTCGCACACACACACACATATCCATCCACACATATACAGACACAAGCAGACATTTAAATATTTGTCATCAGTGATTTAATTATTGACTCAATCTCCCCCTTGACTGTATTACAGAGGAGTATTTGAGACATCAATCTCTGAAAGGCATTTGCCAATAAAGTTATATGATTCCCTGTAGAAACTAATTTTTTATTTAATTCACCAGCAATGCTCAGACAATGATTGTTAAATACTGTACATATATCTGATTTATCAGAAACAGAAATATTTTTACTATGAACTGACATATTGTCGGCCTTGTGCTGCTGACCAGACACATCCTTCCCAACTGATCGTATGGTTTTAATTTTATCCTGTGAATTAGCTATTCTGTTTGCATACCACATACTCTGTGCCTTCCTAATAACATTTTTAAGCACCTTACAGTACTGTTTTTAATGGGCTACTGTAGCTTGATTTTGAACATTTTGATACAATTCCCACTTTGTTCTACATGATATTCTCATCCCACTAGTCAGCCACTCGGGCTGCCTTTTACTGCTAGTACCCCGTTCTGAATGTTCTAATGGAAAGCAACTCTCAAAGAGCATGAGAAATGTGTTTAAGGAAAGCATTATATTTATCATCTATGTTATCGGCACTATAAACATCCTGCTCTCTTGGTCCTTGACTAGGTTTAAAAAACTCTATTCCTGTTGGATTAACTTTCCTACATAGATTGTAATTATATGTGACATTTGTTTGAGTACAAAGGCCTTTTGGTGTTAAAATTTGTGCATCATGGTCTGAAAGGCCATCTAGTAATGAAGAACGAGTAAAAATATTGTCTATGGCTGCACCCTAGTTGGAAAAAAAACAGTCTGCATCAGATCATATGATTTTAGGAGATCTATCAACATCCTTTTTCTTGCACCATCATATACAACTAATTTCTGGTACTTCCTACAAAGTGAGTCAAGAACCCTCTCTAGTTTGAGCAGAAATGCTCTGAAGTCAGAGTTAGGGGACCTATAAACAACAACAATTAGAAGTTTAGTTTCACTAAATTCAACTGCCCCTGCACACCATTGAAATATCTGTCCAGTGCAGTACTGCCATGATATGTCTGTGAACTCAAATGGAATACCTTTTTTTACGTACATAGCCACTCCCTCACTCCGCAAGAAACTCCTCGAAAAACAGCCAGCTGATCTGTATCCTGGTAAGGGAGGCCTCTGAATTGTCAAATTATTTAAGTAGTGCTCCGATATACCAATAATTTCAGAGTCAACATCTACAAGCAGTTCACTAACTTTATCTCTACAACCTCTTATATTTTGATGAAATATGCTAGTTCCTTCCCTACTTGGAAACATGATGTCCACTGAAGGTGAGCCCTGTTAGAGGGATTTCCTTTAAGCAGGTATACCTATCAGCTGACTTCAATCCAGAAAAGATGCAGCTCTAACACCAACTCCTACAGAAATTTTTCCATGAGTGATCCTACCACCACCCACCACACTGTCACCTATAAGCTTTGCCAGTCTCCCCTACCCATACCTATGGAGGTGCAGGCCATGCCTAGTGAAACCCGATCTACTGATAGACTCAACTGGCACCACTTAAATGTGACCCATGTCCTCTACCATCAGCACCTTCTCCAGCCCCATATTAACACACCTAACAGTCGCATCAGGATGAGGCCCATCATGACGCTGAAACAGTTGCACGAAATGCACATTAGAGCCACCAATTGGAGTAGCTATCTTTTCCAGATGACCACCTACATCGTATTCCTCGTCCCTATCAAGACTGTTCCCCACTCCACCCACTATCACTACCTGATCCTCGTCCGAAAATTCCTACATAGCTCCCCCATGCTGTCAGTCACCTGAGCCAACCCTGCGCTAGGCTTCACAATGCAGGTGACCTTGTTCTTTCTGTTAAGACTTTGCAGCTGACCTAGGCCTCTTTACTGCTGATGTCTACTGCATGCTCCCTACATCTACAGATACAAGAGGCTTCTCTCCACTCAACTCTGACAGGTGGTCAAATCTATTGCATATACGTAAAGTGTAACTGTCTGAATACCACCTCCTAGTAGCTGCCTTCTTGCCATTTCCAGTTCCCATTCCCCACCACCCTTCACCCTCCTCAACCTACCTGGTTCCTTCTTTAGACGTTGTAATAGCACCTGAAGGGCACAGATCTTACACTCCTGCTCCTCTATCAACTTATTTCTACTACATATAAGATGAACATCAACAAAAGCAAAACGAGGATAATGGAATGTAGTCGAATTAAGTCGGGTGATGCTGAGGGAATTACATGAGACACTTAAAGTAGTAAAGGAGTTTAGCTATTTGGGGAGCAAAATAACTGATGATGGTCTAGGTAGAGAAGATATAAAATGTAGACTGGCAATGGCAAGGAAAGCGTTTCTGAAGAATAGAAATTTGTTAACATCAAGTATAGATTTAAGTGTCAGGAAGTCGTTTCTGAAAGTATTTGTATGGAGTGTAGCCATGTATGGAAGTGAAACATGGACAATAAATAGTTTGGACAGGAAGAGAATAGAAGCTTTCGAAATGTGGTGCTACAGAGGAATGCTGAAGATTAGGTGGGTAGATCACATAACTAATGAGGAGTTTGTGGCACAACTTGACGAGAAGAAGGGACCGGTTGGTAGGACATGTTCTGAGGCATCAAGGGATCACAAATTTAGCATTGGAGGCCAGCGTGGGGGGTAAAAATCGTAGAGAGAGACCAAGAGATGAATACACTAAGCAGATTCAGAAGGATGTAGGTTGCAGTAGGTACTGGGAGATGAAGATACTTGCACAGGATAGGGTAGCATGGAGAGCTGCATCAAACCAGTCTCAGGACTGAAGACCACAACAACAACAACAACAATTCTGCATTCCCAAGAGAGGATCTCGCTAGAATGCCCAATGGCTTCCCCACTGCATTCTCCACAATGAAAGTACCTTGAACAAATCCCACGCCATAACCCACTGCTCACAAACCTACGACAGAGCCCACACTTCTTACTCATGGTAAAATTTTACAGTTAATGAAAAAAACTATAAGCCTATGTTACCAAAGTTCAGTTACACCAGTAGAACTATTTACAGAACTAACAATAGTGGTCTCAAAATTCTCTGTCTACTAAGAAAGCAACTACTTCTATTAATACTGCTACACATTAACTAATACCAATACAACAAAACTTCACAACATTACTAGCTAAAACGAAAAATTCAAGCAGTCACTGGAACACTCAGCGAAGTTAAAAACACTGAATGAAAATTTTACTGAAATATTTCACTAGAAACAATAATAAACGTCAGCTGAAAACTAAAGCACGAAATTTACTAAACAACTTCAATGCACAGAAAACTCTTAAACACAGTGAGTGAATGTTTGCAAAAGTTGATTAAATTGTTATTTCACCACAAATAGCACAAAACGCCACTGAAAACTATTAAATTTAATAACTCTATAACAGTGCACAAATAAGTTTGTCAGTACTTAGCTTTATAACTGCTACAGCTGCAGCTGCACGCCGCATAATGTAAACACACTACTGAGTTGTGAGGCTTGGATGAACAATGTAAGCACACTCACGAATAACAGACCACTCGAGTCAATAACACAGGAAGGAAGACTGAGATTAATGGAAATCCACTAATAAGTTACTTTTACAGCAAATATTAACACAAATAAACTTTAAAATAAGTAACTGAAGACTAAAACTTTATAAAATATTGACGAGCAATTTCAACAGTAGTCCAGCAATCATGCCTGGTTGCTGGCAAATCTGACAGAAGCATATGGGTCCTGCCGCTACCGCCACATTCCATTGACACACCCATCAGCCTGCTGGCAAATGCCAGAACATTGCACAGATGAACGGCCATGTGCTCAAACCATAACAAACCACCTCAGATCTCGTTTCAGTCTTTCATGCCATGAGACATTTTTAATAATCATCTTTTAAGAGAAGTTGAGAAAATTAATGCTAGTAATTTAGAAGAGAAAATTAAGCAGTACCCTGCAGGAATGGCACAGAGAAATTAAAATTTATCTCCCACCACTTTCTCAAATAAGGATAATCATAAGGACAATCAAAAGTAAATATTTTATGTGCAACACAATTGCAGAAATCTCCTTCCTGTGATACTCTTCACTTCTCTTCAGTGAAATTTTCACACTGACCTGAAGTCTTATGAAACTTCCATGTTCCATATTTGTCTTGTATGTAATCTATGTAACAAGTAAAACAAACTTACCTAACTAACTCAGAGACGATAATAGTGGATTTTGTTAATTGTGTGCTTTGTTGTTTACAGGATGTATTGGTCTTGCTTGATTTATTGGGTGCTCCTGATCCTGTATTCTACTGTTATTTTTCGAACACCGAACAGTATTACCGACACATTGCAAGTACAGAGGAACGCCTAGCTGCTTTGAAACAACTACAGAGATACTCGAATGGGAAGCCTGAACAACGTTATTTCCAACTCATGTCTACTGCATCAGGGATTGAGGATGACCACATTCCTTTCTTAATAAGAGGTAATAGAGCGTAGCCATCATCTGATAAACACAGTGGACAACAGTGTCTTCACATTTATTTATGTACGCATTATTTAATATAACAACACAAAATGTACCAAAGCATTGCAGTTAATAATGAGTCATAACTGAAACAGTTAATTATAGTTGTATGTTTGTATGTGCAGATATAAATTCTTAATGTTAGCAATGAAAACAACTGGTGGTTGTGGTAGTAGTTTTAGTAGTAGTAGTAATCATTGTCTTCAGTCCAAAGACAGATTGATGCAGCTCTCCATGCTAGCGTATCCTGTGCAACCTTTTGATCTCTGAATAACTACTCCCACCACCATCCTTTTGAACCTGTTTGCTGTATTCCTCTCTTTCGCTCCCTTGATGTCTGATGATATGTCCTATCAATCTATTCTGTCTTTTAGTCAAGATGTGTCACAAATTTATTTTCTCTATATCCTCATTAATTACACGTTGTACCCATCAAATCTTCAGCATTCTTCTGTAGCACTATATTTCGAAAACCTCTATTCTCTTTTTGTCTTAAATGCTTATTGACGTCACTTCCGTACCAGGCTGCATTCCACGGAAGTACCTTCAGAAAAGACATCTAACAGTTAAATTTATATTAGATGTTAACAAATTCCTGTTTTTCAGAAATGCTTTCCGTGCTATATTCAGTCTACACTTTGCATCCTCTTCAATTCAGCCATTATTTGTTATTTTAAGAATGTGAAAGTTTTGTCTAGGAATTCTGTGAATAGTGTTGTGATTTGGAATCTCCTTGCCTCACTCCCCTTTGTCATGAATTTCCCACTATCCTGATGGAGTCTAATGGAAGCTGCAGCATTGAAACAGGCATGGGTTGGACAAGAATATGAAAACACCATAAACACAACACATTGTCGTGCCTAATATGATGTAGGAAACTCGTTGACATTCAAAACAGCTCTGTCATTTCAGAACGGATAAATGCAGGTTCTTTTGGTTTTGCCTTATACCATTCTCCCTATAAAATAGTGGCAAGTGCAGGTAATGTGGTGGAGGTAGATAGCGATTACACAGCCTTCTCTCCAAATTAGACCACAAAGGCTCAGTAATATTGAGATATGAGCCTTTGTGGTCTGGAGGTGAGGGGAGATGCGACAGTACATCTTCGTACCAGCAAAAACAGATCTGGACAGTGCGACCTGAGTGAACTAGGCTCTGTCATCTTGGAACACAGCATCACCATTGAGGAACAAACACTGTACCGTGGGATGGACCTGATGGGTGAAAGCAGTTACCTCATCCTTAGCAGTAATGCAACCTTGCAGAGTAACAGTGGGGCCCATGGAATACCATGATAAGGTTGCCCAGTCGTCACCGAACCCACACCTTGTTTCAGTAAAATCGACCAGAATTTCGAAACGATGTGAAAGAAGCCTCATCCGACCATGTGACTTCCTTCCATTGCTGTACTGTCCAGGTTTTATGGCTTCAGCACCATGTATTCTGTTACTGGTATTTATATCACTGCTGAGTGGTTTTGTAATTCCAGCTCACCCTGGAATTCCCAGTTTATAGTGCTCCCTTCATGGTGCATCAAGCTGACAGGGTTCACGAGTGCAACATTCAGTTCTGCAGTGACTTTCACAGATTTTGTCCGTGTATCCTTTGTCATAGTCTTCTTCAGTGACAGTCTATCAAAATCACTTGAGCCACCCTTTTGTTCACATTGTAACTTAGCAAATGCTTTTCTGTTTACCCTCTACTGGGTATAAATCTTAGATAGGAGCCTCTTAAGACACCAAACACTTCGTCTCCTTTGGTTATGGAAGCAGCCACACACCATAAGGGCACCAACAATTTACGCAGATTTGAATACACTTAGCTCTTACATAAAGCACACACAACTACTCAGAACACTCTTCTGACCACATCTGGCACTTCCATTGTATATGACATTGAACAGTGTCATTCATGGTGTAACCTGCATGCTTGGCTAGCATTTGCATTTATGTTCAAGCATCCATTGGTAGCGGTGTGTCCATGTTATCTATATTTTTTTGAAAACCTTCTTTCTTCAGGGCTGCTAGTACAGACGTAGGTACGGGCTTAACCCACATTGAATCCCATGCAGTATGAGAATTCACATTCTTTACTCCATTCTAGTCTTTAATGTAGTTCTCAGCCTATAAATAATCATTTTACTATGTCTACATAAAAGCCATTTTTTTCCTTTGATTAATTAAAATACATGGTGGTTCTGTGCTGCTATAGAAAATTGTAGTGATTGTTTTGCACGTTATGTGGAGGAGAAAGGCCTGATTTGTTTTGTTTGCATCCCTTCTTGTGAAGTAGAATAATTACAGCATGCCTTTCCTTTTTCCATACTTTCACTGCCTTTGTGCACCTCATCTGACATTATCTTCAGAATGTTGTTGTTATTAATAATTCAAAAAAATGGCTCTGAGCACTATGGGACTTAACATCTATGGTCATCAGTCCCCTAGAACTTAGAACTACTTAAACCTAACTAACCTAAGGACATCACACAACACCCAGTCATCACGAGGCAGAGAAAATCCCTGACCCCACCGGGAATCGAACCCGGGCGCGGGAAGCGAGAACGCTACTGCACGACCACGAGCTGCGGATGTTTAATAATTCATTACGTGCGTATTTTATTCGCCCATTGAACTGTACACTCACTTCAAGTAATTGTGCAATGCTTATATAATTTACTCTGTGTCATTAGTTACTGTGCCATTTTCCATCTTAACTTATGGAATGTGTTAGTTTTTTCTCCTCATGCTACTGTTGTTTTCAGTAGTTTCCCTTACTGAATTTTCAATTCATCTTCCCACATTGTTCCAATGTGATTTTCTTGTACCTGCCTCGTATTGTATATTGACTCCTTTAGCAATATGATTATTTTTCAGGACCATTCACATAATTCTTCAAGCTTTGTGCAACAAATTTTTAGCAATTGCAATCTTCACACCAATCATTAGTCGGTTCAGTCCTACATGTTCATTATTTTCCAGCATAAGAATCTTCAGCACTACTTCAATGTAAATTTTAGGCTCTTGTAACTTCAAGTAATCTGTGCATATCATCCATACTGGCATTGCATGGCATTGTATTTATTCAATGTTTGTGTGCAAATTTAGATGATCTGTAGAATTTGGTTTTCAGTTCTGTTGCAGATAACTGCACTCCTTAATAGCCTGCCATTGAATGTGTGATAGTTATAGCACATTATTAACATAATACTTTAAAAATAAGTATAATTAATACACTTGTAACACATACTGTGCAGAAATTGGAGTGTGTCTGAATACACACTGTAAATGTTTTTGGTGTAGTGAACCATTTATCAAAGCTAAAGACTAAAAGTAAAATGTGTTAGGTATGAAATTCTGTGAATTTTTAATTTACTAGAGTTATAGTTAAAACTATTCATAAAAATTACATTTAAGTTGAAAAATTGATTTGTGAATTGAAAAACAGAGCATACAAAAAAGCTTCCTTGGATTCAACTTTTGCTATGAACAACAAATTACGCTCTTTTATGACAGTAATGTTACATTTTTGTGAGTATTTAGAGTCCCAGCGCTTTCTGCAGCCAATAAAAAAAACGTAATTTCAGTCCAAAATCATTTATCCATTGTAACATTTAAAATCTGTATTTTTAAATAACGCAACGACAAAATAGTGAATATCACTGGGTTTCTTGAGATATGGTATTAGTCAGCTTTTCTCCCACACCACCTCCCAGAGAGAAATACATTGAAAAGTCACTGAAATGTATCTTGCTTTAAGTCATTAAAATATATATATATATATATATCAATATAATGTGCGTGTGTGCGAGTGTATACCTGTCCTTTTTTCCCCCTAAGGTAAGTCTTTCCGCTCCCGGGATTGGAATGACTCCTTACCCTCTCCCTTAAAACCCACTTCCTTTCGTCTTCCCCTCTCCTTCCCTCTTTCCTGATGAGGCAACAGTTTGTTGCGAAAGCTTGAATTTTGTGTGTATGTTTGTGTTTGTTTGTGTGTCTATCGACCTGCCAGCGCTTTTGTTCGGTAAGTCACCTCATCTTTGTTTTCATATATATATATATATATATATATATATATATATATATTTTTTTACATTTTCTTCAAATATTTGCAGTATAGTAAAAATAACTTTTTATTACAGGTGTACGCATACTACATATAATACCGCGTGCCTTTCCTGAAGTCTGGCACACATTCCGTGATAACCGCAATGCTATTGACTTCAGCACCGTAGACAATCTGAACAAAATGTTGCGACTTTTTGTGGCAGAAAGTTTGCATATGATTGACTTGTAAATATATACACTGCTCATACTATTACTTGTAAATAATTATCTATTGTACAAACACATGGCCAGGAGTCTTCAAATATAACTATTTTGCTTTTACAACAAATGTTGCATTCTTTCTCATAATTTTGGAATCTTGTTGGCATGGGGCAACTTTTCCTCTAAAAATCTTGTGTGTCTAGTACATATTTAGACCCAGATAACAGTATCACCCACAAATGAAACAAATCACCCATTGTAAGATTTCAGAACCATCACCCACCAACTGTGTGAAAACAAATACAACATTTTTAATGTAAATTTTTTGCACTGACAATTTTTGACTGCTGTAAAATTTGACCCAAGCTGTTCACACTAGGAGAATAATCTCTGACAATGGAAATGGAAGTCAGTAGAGCATGAGAGACTTTTAGTCTTGTGTAACTTCTGTGGAACACATGTGTTACATTCCAGGATGAAAAAAGTGAAACGCAGAAATGAACAAACACATTTGTAGGATAAATATGAGTGAGTGATAAAATATATTGAGGCAGATCAATGGTAATTTTAGCTCTCATATTCTGTGGTATAGAATTTTTAATTTTTTCATAAAAATGTAGAGAAAGGTAGGTATGGTATTATGCCTATCTGGATATAATTGGAAAGATGGTGTTTGTATTGTTCTGGCTGAATACTTAGATAGTTACTTATTATCCAAACTTACAGCGGTATGTATATTTACCTACTGCACTCTTGGCATTTATGGAGCCTGTAAATTCAAAAACTGAAGATCATCAAACAACTGCGTGCATTATACAGGGTGATTCAAAAAGAATACCACAACTTTAGGAATTTAAAACTCTGCAACGACAAAAGGCAGAGCTAAGCACTATCTGTCGGCGAATTAAGGGAGCTATAAAGTTTCATTTAGTTGTACATTTGTTCGCTTGAGGCGCTGTTGACTAGGCGTCAGCGTCAGTTGATGCTAAGATGGCGACCGCTCAACAGAAAGCTTTTTGTGTTATTGAGTACGGCAGAAGTGAATCGACGACAGTTGTTCAGCGTGCATTTCGAACGAAGTATGGTGTTAAACCTCCTGATAGGTGGTGTATTAAACGTTGGTATAAACAGTTTACAGAGAATGGGTGTTTGTGCAAAGGGAAAAGTTCTGGACGGCCGAGAACGAGTGATGAAAATGTAGCACGCATCCAGCAAGCATTTGTTCGCAGCCCAGGAAAATCGACTCGCAGAGCTAGCAGAGAGCTGAAAATTCCACAATCAACTGTATGGAGAGTCCTACGAAAAAGGTTAGTTATGAAACCTTATCGTCTGAAATTGGTTCAAGCACTGTCTGCAGCTGATAAGATTAAAAGAATCGATTTCTGTGATTTTATCCTTGCTCAAATGTAAACAGATGAATCTTTCATTTCAAAGATTGCGTTTAGTGATGAAGCAACTTTCCACACTAACGGGAAAGTCAACCGTCACAATGTCTGTATATGGGGCACTGAGAATCCGCGGGAAACAACTCAGTATGAACGTGACTCGCCTAAGGTGAACGTTTCCTGTGCCATTTCAGCCAATAAAGTTTTTGGTCCCTTTTTCTTCGAAGGTGCTACTGTAACTGGACTACAGTATCTGGAGATGTTAGAGAATTGGCTGTTCCCTCAGCTCGAACAAGAAGCACAACAATTCATATTTCAGCAGGATGGGGCGCCACCACATTGGCACTTATCTGTCCGTAACTACCTGAACGTCAACTACCCGAGGCGATGGATCGGCCGCCAGGCAGCCCGTGACAGAGCACTTCATCACTGGCCTCCAAGAAGCCCTGATCTTACCCCCTGCGATTTTTTTCTTATGGGGGTATGTTAAGGATATGGTGTTTCGGCCACCTCTCCCAGCCACCATTGATGATTTGAAACGAGAAATATCAGCAGCTATCCAAAGTGTTACGCCTGATATGCTACAGAGAGTGTGGAACGAGTTGGAGTATCGGGTTGATATTGCTCGTGTGTCTGGAGGGGGCCATATTGAACATCTCTGAACTTGTTTTTGAGTGAAAAAAAACCTTTTTAAATACTCTTTGTAATGATGTATAACAGAAGGTTATATTATGTTTCTTTCATTAAATACACATTTTTAAAGTTGCGGTATGCTTTTTGAATCACCCTGTATTATTTACCTGCACAGGTTTTTTTCACTTTGTTTGTACCTAATTAGGATGTCCCCTGGCCTGTTTTGTTTTGGCTGCTTCAGAAAGTACTTTTTAGCTTTAGTCAGTTACTTCTTTTCTGGATAATTTGCACAGTAATTCATTATGATGTGGAACTTGGCACTTCAGCTTCAAGACAACAAATATATGTTTCAGGTATGTCAATGGCTATGTATTATATGTCAGTATTATATTTATAACATCAACTATGGTCTTTGTACCAAGCTTGTTAATTGACAACAAACTTAACAACGGACTAAATGTATTGTGAGGCAGATGCACTCTAAAGAATTCTTTAAAACTGCTTTGGGTATGGATACCACATATTCTTGAGCAATAAATATTTTCATTTTGTAATAAAGAATGATAGTTAACATGAATGCACAACAACAAAAATTTTCAAGCCCCATTTAGTTGCTTGGTTTTTCATCCTTGCTTTACTATGTATTGGAGTGTTACACTGTTGTGGTATTGCACTTCATGTACATTCTGTCACCTGGTTGCATATGTGAGCCAACTTTACCTTATGAGTAATTTGCGGTCGCCATTCTTGAATTTAATTGCTTTAGCAGACATGCTATGCAGTGGCACTAAACAACACTTTGTGAGTTGTTCTGCTTTAGCATTTGGGCTGGGTGCTGGAAAAGAGCTCTGATCTATTTAAGCTGCTGAAATTACACAGTCAGATTTGTGGTAATTCTTCTATACTGCAACAGCAATGTTTCAACTTTACTTTTGCTTTTACTATTTCACGTGAAACAGATTGCTCATAACTTGTGGCTCACAATAGATCATACCATGTATATGCAACACTTTGGCATTAGAGATGGAATGATTGTTCTCATCACTATTCCTTAGTTGTTCCATCATTTACATTCTTGCCAGCATCCCTTTCCTCTTTGACTTCCACGGCAACGCCAAGCTACAAGTCCAGAATGTAAGTGGCCTCCACAGTGGAGATGCACATTCGCCGCCATGCATTGCCAATATGCTTAGATGAGTTCCTTTTCCATCTGTCTTCATGTACATCAAATAAAGGTGCACATAGTATGATGTTCCATACTTAACTTCAGCCTAAACTATGGTTTCAGTTTCCACAAACATCTTTAGCCAGCTTAAGAGGAGACAAGTGAAACACACTACGCCATAGAAAACCATGTTACACCACAGATACTCTCACTGAGATGAAAGATTTCCTGTAATCCATCTTTCTTAATTAACTGCAACATTGCATAACATTAAAAACAAGTATTCTTTAAATAACATTATGAGAGAAGGAAAGTTGCTACTCACCATATAGCGGAGATGCTGAGCCGCGATAGGCCCAATAAAGATTCGCACAATCATAGCTTTCGGCCATTAAGGCCTTTGTCAGCAGTACACACACACACACACACACACACACACACACACACACACACACACACACACACACACACACCAGCGCGCGCTACTTGCGCACACATCTGCAGTCTCAGAGAGCTGAAACTACACTGCGAGCAGCAGCACCAGTGCATGATGGGAGTGGTGGACAGTGAAGTGTTGCAGTTTAGACGGAGGGTAGGAGAGAAAGGGGGAGGGGTTAAGTAGCGGAAAGGAGAGAAATAAACAGAAATTAAAAGACTGGGTGTGGCGGTGAAATGACGACTGTGCAGTGCTGGAATGGGAACAGGGAGGGG
This sequence comes from Schistocerca serialis cubense, assembly GCF_023864345.2. Taxonomy (NCBI): domain Eukaryota; kingdom Metazoa; phylum Arthropoda; class Insecta; order Orthoptera; family Acrididae; genus Schistocerca; species Schistocerca serialis. Next base: position 1,129,898,440 of record NC_064639.1, read on the forward strand.
GCTGGATGGGTGAGGACAGTGACAGTCACTGCACAGTCGTCATTTCACCGCCACACCCAGTCTTTTAATTTCTCTCTCTCTCTCTCTCTCTCTCTCTCTCTTTTTATATTCCTTTCCGCTACTTACCCCCCCCCCCTCCCACCTCTGCACCTTCTCTCCTACCCTCCGTCTAACCATCTAAACTGCAGCACTTCACTGTCCACCACTCCCACCAAACTATCCCTCCCCCCTCCCGCCCCAGCCTCCTCCTACCCCCACCCAGTCGCCACTCCCATCATGCACTGGTGCTGCTGCTCGTAGTGTAGTTTCAGCTCTCTGAAACTGCAGATGTGTGTGCAAGTTGCGCGCACGTGAGTGTGTGTGTGTGTGTGTGTGTGTGTGTGTGTGTGTGTTGGTGTGTGTGTACTGCTGACAAAGGCCTTAATGGCTGAAACCTATAACTGTGTGAATCTTTTTATTATGCCTATCGCAGCTCAGCATCTCCGCTATATGGTGAGTAGCAACTTTCCTTCTCTGGTATTGTTACAGTCCATCTTGGGTTTTCCATTATTCTTTAAATAACAGTAGATTTTCAAGTTATTTCAATGAACTTTTTTTCCGAAAATTTAAAATTCCTTAAGACATAATCTAATTTAATTTTTGAAAATAAATAACCATCAAGCAATTTAGCATACACATAGGATAGAGTTATACTTCACAAAATATTTGTGTATGTCCAACTGATCAAATCCTTTGTTCATTACAACCTATAATACAGTAAATGGTTTTTCGATTTTGCATTTTATTGTTGCCTTTGTATGGGATTTCTGTACACATTGTTCCCTTTTCATAGAGAAAATATGAGAAGCAGTTGAACTGTTTAATGAGGTTATATTGTGGTTACTGGAATTAACTACCTTTATTTTTCTTTCTTTCTTTCTTTCTTTTGCTGATCACAAAAGCAAAAAAGTACCTCCAATTTACTAAAAAATTGTTTAGGTTTCTCTTTACCATAAGGAGTTACATGCTGAGCTTTTTATTTACACCACTCTGTACAGTCTCAAACCTCAGATTTGTGATAAGTCAAAGGTGTGGAAATATGAAAGCAGGGAAACAGTGGTGCCCAGGTAATTCTATATAACTATTTTGGAGAACACACTAAACATGTGACTGACAGTCACTCTACAGCTTCTTACCTCTTTAAGAGCTGTGCTTACACTCTGTTCTGTGGGCAGATACTGTGTGATTACCTTTTTAGCTCTTCAATGTGAATGTCCCTTTATTCACCCCTCTACAAAAAAAAAAAAAAAAAAAAAAAGTTAGTCATTCCTTCTGTGAATTCACTTGACCTAGGCATAGACCATCGCTTCCAAGTGGCTGCCTGCCCTTACCATTCCTGTACATGCAAAGAATTGGCTGCACACCATATCTTGAGTCTATAAAAGCATACACAGCCTCTGACCCTTGTCGTAACACTCTTTGATGGAATTTCCCCTGTAACATATAAAGTCTACTCAGTTGCTCCCATATAAGTTTCATGACTCCTCATTTATAACTTCTATCTACACTTCTTGCAATGCTATTCTACAAGGGCTATTTAGAAAGTACGGAATGTTTCAATCTGACGCCACTAGGGGCGTGCCAATCGCTTCTATTTTGGCATGTACGTACTCGGCAGCTCAGTCGGCATCTATCCGTGACAGCGGGAACATCCCCGCGCATCTGGTGTTTTCGATTTTTGAATTTGAAATGTGCACTGCAATCAAAAATCCCACCAGTTGTGAGGTGCAGTCTGTGATAAGGTTTTTGCTGGCAGAAAAGCTAAAACCTATAAAAATTTATCATGAACTGTGTATCAGGTTGGATTGAGGGAGGACATAGAAGCAACTCAGAGGCGGGCTGCTAGATTTGTTACTGGTAGGTTTGATCATCATGTGAGTGTTACGGAAATGCTTTAGGAACTCGGGTGGGAATGTCTGGAGGAAAGGAGGCATTCTTTTCGTGAATCGCTACTGAGGAAATTTAGAGAACCAGCATTTGAGGCTGGCTTCAGTACAATTTTACTGCCGTCGACTTACATTTCGCTGAAAGACCACAAAGATAAGATAAGAGAGATTAGGGCTCGTACAGAGGCATATAGGCAGTCATTTTTCCCTCGTTCTGTTTGGGAGTGGAACAGGGAGAGAAGATGCCAGTTGTGGTACGAGGTACCCTCCGCCACGCACCGTATGGTGGATTGCAGAGTAAGTATGTATGTAGATATAGATGTAGAAACAACGTAATGAGAATGTTCCATCCGCAAATGGATTCGGTTTAAAAATGGCCGAACCAGTATTCATGATGAAGAAAAGAGTGGACGCCCGAGCATTGTGACTGACGATCTTGTCGCTAAAGTTGATGAAATGATTTGTGAAAACCATCGTTTCACAATAACGGAGCTTTTGCTTTCTTTTCCATAAGTTTCACAAACTTTGTTGTTTGAAATGGTCACTCAAAAGCTAGGCTACCACAAATTTTGTTTTTGTACAACAATGCCCGACCTCACACGGCAAATTACACTAAAGAACTCCTTAATTCATTCAAATGGGAAATTTTCCCTCATCTGCCCTACAGCCCCGATCTTGCACCAAGCGACTTCCACTTGTTTCCCAAGATGAAGAACGGGCTTGCAACGCAGCACTTTGATGACGACGCAGAACTCCAGGCAAGTGTGACTCACTGGCTGAAGTCTCAGGCGGCAGAATTTTATGACGGAAGTCTTTCAAAGCTTGTCCACCGCTACGATAATTGCCTCAATTTGTTTGGTGACTATGTGGAAAAATAGAATATCAGGCACTCTTTCAGATGTATATAATAAAATGTATTTCTTGTACTTAGTTGTTTTTTAATGCCAAAACGTTCCTTACTTTCTGAATAGCCCTCGTAACAATGGATGTATGTTCCACATCTCCTCCTAAACCACTTGGCCGATTTCAAACAAACTTGAAACACACATCCCTTACCGTCAAACAACAATCACTGTGGGGGCAAGAACCTCCTAACTGCCATAGCTCAGGGGATATGACGTCATAAGCAGAGAAATGTGAACAACTGACGCATCATGCATGACATTTAAATTTATTACTTCTGTGCTACTAACACCATTCACAATAAATTTCACAGACCCTATCCATACATGCTGCTAAATGCACCGAGAAAATTATATCGTGGTACCACACACAGTTCACAAGATACTATGTAATAAACAAGGAGCTGCCCGAAAAAATGCTGCATCATGCTTGAAGTTTTAACTCATTTATTCTTTATTCTTAAGACACTCCTACAGACAAGTCAACTTAAGGACATGCCTGACAAAGTAGTTCTTTCTCAAAATTGGTTTTTAACAAAAAAACTGTTCTGGAAGATTATCTGATGATATTTGCCAGATTACAAACAAACTTAAATTCACAACTCAAATTACAACTTGTTAGTAATAAAAGAATGACTAAGCTGTCCCAAGTCTATTGGCAGACTCACCCTTCACTTTTTTCAACACTCTTAGGTCAGCATTGACCATTGTAATGGTATTTTTTCATGAAGGGGCTCCATGATGTGACGCACGACGCTGTAGACTCTGTGGCTACTTGTGATGATATGGTTTCATCATAAGATGGTCTTTCTTCAATGGACGACGCCACAAGAGCGCCTCTAACAAAAAATCCAAACACAACAAACCCAGAATCAGTTCAGTGCTCTTGACAAACCCTAACAACATAACTTAAACTTAATTGCCTACCAAATAAGCACAATCTCTCAATTATATCAGCTATTATGGGGAAATTGTCTCACAAACTCCCAAATTATTAACTCATATCTCTGTACCCTTGCATCTGCCACACTTGTAATTGAGTAATCATAGTAATTTGTGATTAACTTAGTGTAACGACTATAGTATAATTACGTTGTTGACCTTACATATAATTTGAATCACATCATATATAGTGAACCCATCTTATCATGATTTGCTTTCCATCCATACTTAAAAGCAATTCCAGTCGAATGTACGGTATTAGCATTAGAATCCAGCATGTGCTTACTAATTGTGTAGCAGTCCCTTAACTTTACTTTATCCATATTTTCTCAATGAATACTACAGTGTAACATTCTATACCAAACTATACTATTCGAAACTATCCTATCAGTGTTGGAAATTTCCTGGGTTGGCAGTGCCTCAGACTAACTGTGGTAACAGTTTTGACAAATGGGAAAGGGGAAGAGGGAAGAGCTCATGCAATGGAGCTGTTGAATGGTGGAAATGGGGAAGATAAACTGGTACCCCAAGAGGGGAAGTAAGAAAGGAAAAGAAGGTTGGAATGCATCCAGAACTCAGAACCCAAAGAAGCTACATGACTTTGTAACTTATCAGTCTGAACAGTCATCCAAGACTGGTTTTCTGTCACTGGAAGAAGGAACACTGTCTGACAATGCTGAAAACTGGCTGAAAGGAATACAAGAAGAGGTACAATCACTTAATGAGAATCACATATGGGAGTCTGCTGTCTCACCTTCAGATCAGAAGCCAATAAATGCAAAATGGGTGATTAAAACAAAGAAAGATTTGGATGGCCACATTGTACACTATAAAGCTTGGCTAGTAATAAATGGTTGTGCTCAGAAGCAAGGCCTGGAGTATGGTGAAACATATGCACCAGTTATAACTCATTCAGATATTTATTTGCCATAGCTGCTGTGGGCTTTCAAAAAAATAATAGTAATGATGGTGTGGTGTGTGGCCCTCCACTACGTACCCACTGCCTCAGTGTAGAAATATTAAAAGTTTTGGCTAGTCTCGTTGTCTAGGGGCTGGGATACATAGTTGCCGCATTACAAGCCAAATACTGCCGAGTCTACAGTATACAAGATGAATATACACATGAATCGAATGGTCGAAGGTTCTATCACTCAGCAATCACGAATGTAATGTAGAAATTTATAAATAAAAGATTGCAATAAATAAAATTTGCATGTACTATCTTAACGACTTTAAATGATGAGTATGCTAGTAGAAGTGCTTTTGAGAATGTGGTATATTTCTGCAAAACACTTATTGGTGTCGATGGTCCAGCAATTAAATAAAATATAAGTTAAATAACAGGGAAACAATAGATTCCTACTGCATGTAATTAGTTATGAATGATAACATAACTCTTGAGATATTCACTTCTAAACACATACTACGTCTTCACTGCACAAGCCACGGAAATCTCACAAGTTCATAAGTCCACACTCCGAAGTATTTCCATCTCTTGCGACCACGTGCAAACTGCTCCACACTCCAAATCTCTCTCACAACCGTGCGTCCCTTGTGCCATATTCCAGCACCTCCCGTGTCCTGTACCGTACTCTCCAGCACTGCCGCACTGCCAGAACCAGCTCTCCATTCACTACAGTAGTTGCCTCCCTTAGTAATGAGCACTGTGATTGGCTAGAGCGCTCCCACCATGTGTCCAAGCCAATGAACACACACAAACATATTGAAACACATACCAAATACTGAATTTACATATAAATAACTTGAAATTAAATAAATATTTCTACGGCTGAACCATAAACATGCTCTAACACACATTATTAAATCCATAAACAAATCAAATAAACCTATATCAAAGGAATAGCAAGCAGTAGGTAGGCTAGTAGCCTAGTGTGTCTGATTTCTAAAACACAGTGAATATTTAACCAATTTCTTCATGAATATTATATATCGGATATAAACAAAGACATAGATGAATCAATATATTTATAAGCATGCTGCTACCGTATCTTCATTTAACTGTGGAGTACTTATGGCCTGACAAGATCGATAGTAATCCACCACTTTGACCTCCAATAACTCACGTACTATTTAAGTTACATGCCTTTAATTCATATCAATTTAGATTTACACTAATAGCTTTCTAAAGACACACAGATCGATGAAATCGGATGAACTGTTTAGATTTTGGAAATTCGTTGCTGGGTGTTACTTGTATAATTTACCATCAGATACTAAACTTCAAACTAATAAAGATATTGAAAATCTGACTGCACCATCAGAATTGTCGTGCAAATAATGGTAATATACATGTTTCTTTTTGAGGTATCATGATTCATCTGGCTACTATTAATTTGTATACGAACTGTGAAATATCTGCCATTAAGGTTTCACAAAGTCCGCTGTCTTTGGCACTCCCTACGTACAAGTCTCTTTCATCAACACAGTGTCACCAAGGAATTCCCAGCCGTGCGGCCGATGGACCATGTGCTGGGGCTACCCCTCTTGTAACGGCCAATATACGGCACCACGCAGCTGGCCTGCCGAACTCCGGCTAGCCGAGCGGCCATGCCAAATCCGAACTTAGAATATTTTCAGGGTGCCACACTCGCTCATTACCTCAAACTACTAAACCCGATCCTTACATTGATCATCTAGATGTTGTCACAGCTTATATGAAGAGATTCATGTGAAAGTTACAGAAGGCAATGAAAGATACTGCTGTTAAAAAGACTGAAGAAGGCGGTTCACGGATCAAGGTGGTTGTTGCTGGAACTTGAAATTAGACAGTGTATACTGCTGAATCCAAGCTTCACAAGATCAACAGCTGACCTTGTGTCGTTTACAAAAATCAGGGTTCAGGCATTTTAATAGCTCCTGTTTATGTGGACAATGTGCTAATTTTCAGCAACAATTCACAAGAAGTAAGTTTTCAAAAACAGTTTAACAGAAAAAATTAAGCTAAAAGATCTTGTTGAAGCTACAAATTGTTCACGTATCTGAATTTCTTGGAACCACAAAGAAGGCTATCTATGGATGGAGCATACACACTGTGAGGAGAAAATTCTCAACAGATTTCATACGATAGGGTGTATGTAAACCAATATCTATGCCACTTGACAGTAACCAAGTGCACACTCATGACAAGTCCAAAAACAGAACAGGAACAAGAATGTTGTTGTTATTGAAGATTTAGGTTTTGGCTTATAAAAAGTAATTTTTTTCAGTTACTTTCATTCTTGACACTTTCACAAACAAGTTACGCTTAGCTTCTGAGCCGCATGCGGCAACAACGTAACTATACCAGCCGTGCCTCCCACACCGCGTAAGATGTTTAACCTAACTACCGCCACACACCTCGTGCCTCACATCTCTCAGGTGCTTTCTGCATACAGTGTTAAAATGCTCCATGGGTCTGAACTTTTACAGCGTTCACTGCTTCAGGTTCCATCTGTGTTGTACCAACGCACGTCTGACAACACATCCATGCCAGCCGCGCACTTTTGATCTCGTATGCCGCTCACAGAGATGGGGCGCATCTGCTTGATCAATCAAGCATTGTACATCTCCGTGCCTGACACGATGGGGTTTGAGCCACACAGCACCGCACTTCCACCACTGCCTCATCAGTATAGTGCACTGGCCAAGGTGTATACTCCGTACCATGTGACATCTGCACCATCCAACTTTCATGCTACCGCATTGCCGCCAGACAGACATTTCCAAGAAATGCAGCAACTGCATACTACATGCTGTGTTGTTCCTGCACTGGGCGCGTCAGTCGACACTGTGCCCTGGATGGTCCCACATGTACAATCCACAGACAGTCTCGACACCACCCTGCCTAATTTTAGACTGCCACCATTTTGTACCAACCTTCCAGCAGTATGGTTCACTCTATGCTAGTGCTTGATGTCTGCCCAAGGGATTGTTGATGGCAACATGAGATTTCTGATCTTACTCAGCCACCTCAGTGATGACGTGGACATAAACCGTGACCTATTCCTGGCAGCACCCGCTCACAGCAAGTACGAAACGACTAAGGCTTTGTTGCTCTGGCACCTTTCATGCTCCCCAGAACAGCAACTACACGTAGTATTGCACAAAGAAACTTTCGGAGACAATCTGCCAGCCTCACTCTGGCGACGCCTGTGTGTGGAGATTGATCCTACTCTGATGCATGATTTCACGCTCTGGACACTGGGGCTTTTGAAACTTCCCACACACATCCACACCACAGTGCTGTCACACAAGGATGACTCCTTGATGCCAAGCTTCACCTCGCAGACCGAGTTCACACCCTGGTGCTGCAATGTACTCTCATAAGCAGCTGCTGAGCCATCAGCAAGGCCATTGCCCCATTTGGCTACGAGGCAAATGAGGCTAACTGACTACCGCCAATCCAGCACTGGGCCCCTCCCACCGCCACACCATGTGACCTTCACAGTGCCAACGAACAACAATCACTAAACAATACAGCAAATACGATCACCTCCCTGACCCGCTGCCCTGCCCCAGCACTGTTTACAGATGCCATTCCAGAGACAACGCTGTCCACTGTTCCACAGCTAATTCAGGCAGGAGGCTAGCAACTGCAGAGTGCCTTGTGCTTACCCAAACGAGTACAGAGGCCGCTTGCCCTAGATGCACCAGGCCATTCTACAACCACAAGATGCCATAATCAACCACACCTAAACAGTTCTGCCACTTCATATCGCCCTTCTGATAGCTCACACTTATTTGTTTACAACCATCTGACACAAATCTACTTCCCTGTTAACACAGCCTCTGTCATCAGCATCCTCCCGCTATTTCGAGCACGAACTATTCTCTCATTGTCATTGCAGTTTCTGGCACCGCCTCAATCACTTTGGACTTAGGGGCGGAGAGTCACATGCACTGGGCTTTCCTCGTTGCCAAGCCAGTCCTGGGAGCACACTTTCTGCATAACTGTCAAGTGCTTCCTGATCCCGCTTACAGTTTGTTATTATGCTGTGGCAGTCAGCAGCCAATCACTGGAGTTGTCAGCAAAGCTCTCCCCAAACACTCCCATCTATCTCCCACCTCTTCATCACAAGGAGGTACACCACTGGACCACCTCCTAAAGTGCTTAGCACTCTTCCGTGAACTTTGCTCTCTGATGTACACTATTCTTCGCTACACACCACAAATGGCATCAAAAGATGCAAAAAACATGGATCTTCAGCAGTGCACTGTTGACACTGCAGCATCACTTCACGCTTCCAAGCACAACCCTGCTGTCCTACAATGTTCGCAACAGCCACACCACACATCTGCCTCTTCAGAGGATGCCACCGTACTTCCAGAGCCTCTCTGCAAGAAATCAGAACAGGTTAGTGAAGTGCTATATCTAACTTCAGTGCATGATTCTGATGGTATATTCACCACTCCACCCAGTGAGCCTGCTCTACTAAGTGGTGTGCTTTCGGCCACAGCTGTGCACCCTACTATCAGGTTCAAAAATGGCTCTGAGCACTATGGGACTCAACTGCTGTGGTCATAAGTCCCCTAGAACTTAGAACTACTTAAACCTAACTAACCTAAGGACATCACACACATCCATGCCCGAGGCAGGATTCGAACCTGCGACCGTAGCGGTCGCGCGGTTCCAGACTGTAGCCCCCAGAACCGCTCGGCCACTCCGGCCGGCCTACTATCAGGAAACATGCAGTTTGTGCTGTTCACTATGGTACTGTTTCGTTGTATAAATACCACACCTGCCCCACCTGTCCGACGTAGTCCTTGACACCTCCCTCCCCACAAACTTAGAGTGATGAAGGCCACCGTAGACACGCTAATGGAGGCAAGCATTGCCCGCCCATCAGACAGTCCCTAGGTGTCTCCTATAAAGCTCAAATGTTAGCTGGCACCAAAATACTCAGCATTATTCACTACAAAACAGCATACCTCCAGATTCCCATGGCAGAAGAGGACATACTGAAGACAGTGATCACTACACTTTTGTACATGCCTCACACGTTAAAAAATGCCTCACAAATGTGGCAACGTTTTATTGATAAAGTTCTGTTCAGTCTACCATTTTGTTATGCCTGCATATATGACATCCTCACATTCTTCCCATCAGCGGAAGAGCACGAGGCTTACAACAAGTCCTTGTGGGACTAGTGTCCCGTGGAGTCATCATTAACAAAAACAAATGTCAGTTACAGCAAGCCCACGTGACATTTGTCAGCCAACACGTAGACACCCTAGACCCTAGGCATCCCTCGACACCAGAGAAGACAGACCAGATACGACTCTTGCCACCTCTCTCCACATACTGAGGGTTATGCAGATTCTTAGGTATCATAAATTTCTACAGGACACACATCCCACAAACAGTTGAGACTCTCCTTCCTCTGACCGAAGTACTGAACACTGCATGGGAAGAATACTGTAGTAAGATGCAGCCTCGAATGGACACATCCTACGCAACCCACTTTTGATAAAAATCAGAGATGACTTACCACGTGTGACTAAAGTGGCTCATAGTCTCTTGATGCCCAACTTATTACAACAATGGACATGAGCGACCTCACTATCAGTGCTGTGTTACGAGGAGATAACTGGCGTTCCCTAGCCTCGGCAGTTTTCCTCTTGTAAACTTTCATACATACAGCATAAGTGGTCAACCTGTCATTGTGAGCTATTCCCATGTATATGAGGCAGTCCACTACTTCTGAGAAGAGATATAGGGCAGACCTTTCACTGTTTACATGGATCACTGTCTCCTGGTTGGCTGACATACTATGCAACCCATCTGAGGACTCCTCCCCCAGGTGTTTTCAATACCTGAATTTCACTTCACAGTTCACGAGCAACATTCGCTGCGTCGAAGCCACTGACAACATCGTCGCAGACTATTGGTTGCGCATTTCCTCTTCCTCCGCCTGGCTCGATTATGACTGGATTGCCGAGGTGCAAGACTCGGATCAACAATTGCAGAATCTCCTTCATGACCCAGACACAGGCCTCAAACTTAAGCAACATACCTTCCATTGCTTCACCAAACCAGTTTGGTGTGACGTGTCCCACGACTGGGTCCGACCACTTATAGCGAAATCTTTTCATCAACAGATCTTTTGAATCTCATCAACAATTCTCACACACCCTGTGGTAGAGCCCTCTGTATGTTTAGTGGCAGAACATTTTGTGTGGCCCCATGCGTAGAAAGACTGCCACATGATCCAGAGTGTGCATTCCATGGCAAAAGAGCAAAACTGGCCGCTGTGCTGTCACTTGTGTGGCCAGTGATGTGGAACTGGATGTTGTGGAATTGTAAAGAGTATTCATGTGGCAAGAACTCTAGTGACAAGGTTGTGGTCTCTGTGTTGCATGATCAAACTCAACTGAAAAAGAGATTTTCAATTTTTGAGGCAGTGCTATTGCTTCATTCTCTCGTTTCCTTACCTTTTTAACTTCTCAGTATCATCATTAATTCGCATGTATGGGATATTCTTGTTTCTATTTTTTTCTCATCGGATTATTGTCTTAAAGACTCTGTGACCTTGTCTAATGTTAGACACATCCCTTTTGCTTTCAAATATTTGTCCCTGTTTATCCTGTACATGAATCCCTGGATCTGAGAGCTAATGTTCCTGTTACCTTTGATTTAATTACACCACTCTGTTAAGTAAACATGAGTTTCCACTACTTTATTTAATTATTAGAGATGTTTTTGTCACTTAAGTTTATTACCAACAAATTTTAATCTCCTTGAGGACTGAAAAACTTGGTCTCGTGCTTCCAGTGTCTTAACTAACACTATAAGCATGTCTCACGCTCACTCCACTGTAATCTTGTATAATTTGTCTGACATGTTATTAATTGTGATAGCTACAGTAGTTAACTGTGTGCATGACCGAGGGAAGGGGGGGGGGGAGGAAGAGGGGGGGGGGAGAGAGCAGAGAGAGAGAGAGTGAGAGAGAGAGAGAAAACCACCTTTCCCATTGTAGATTTGTAGTGATTATGCAATTATGAGTTCATGGGAGGCTCAGGACTGTACATCAATTGATTAAAATGTCTATGAATTTAATCCATTTATTTATACATTGAAAGTAATCTTCCCAAACCAACTGAAACCGTCAATAACTTGCCTAAGTGGAGGTCCACCGAATGGTAGGAGCACAGTAATTTTTGTGATCAACAATCATTTCATTCATAACATACACAAGATGATGTAAATCTGCACCAGTTTCCGGGACCTTTAGTTTCAAATTTAAGCTAAGGAAACGGGACAGTAGCCCTCCTGCAGTCACAGAACTGATGCCACCCCAGGACAACCAACCTGCATGTTGGACGGGCCGAACTGTCCCTTACAGAAAGCCATAGCAAAATCTTTGCCACCACTAGTCAAGTTGCTATAGGTAGCTTTTTCTAGTAAAGGAAGTGCAGTGTCCAAGTAACAAAACCACTGAGGGCTGCCCTCTGACTCAGTCCCAGTTCTTGCTACGAACCACTTCATGACTAGCAGTGGTTGTCACCATTTTCATGATAAATGTGTTGGTTTCCACCAGCAACCATACATTTCTATGTTCAGCTTTCATTAAGATATTTGTGGTTGAATTCTCATAGCAAATCCTACCATGATTAAGATGCAAATACTCTGTTTTCACCCTAAGAAACCAGCATTATAGTTTTATCAATATAAGAACGATAATCCTTTTTATTTTACGCCGTTCCTGTCTGCATGCTTGCATTATGTATCTACTCATTTGGACTGATGACTCTTGTGCCACACAGTAATGAAAGCCAGAGTTAGCCAAGGAAGCAACTGATTCCAGCTCATTACATTTGTTGGGAATCCTAAATAAAGGAGATTCATCTCTGATTTGCTTATCGATACTTTCTGTAGGGACTGAACTAATTATTTCTTGTTTCTATGTGTTTTCATGCACCTTTGCCTTGGTCCACAGCAGACACGTGGATCACTGTGTAGTCCAAATTCCCATTTCTTTTTTAAGTAGACTGTCTCACATTTCTGTGTCACCAAGAATACTGTCGCAGAAGAAGCTGAGTAGCACCGTCACTGTGGTGTAGCGGTTATGGTACTAGACTGTTGCATGGAGAGTCACGAATTCAAAACTTACCTGAGCTGTAAAATATTAATTTCTATATTCAGTTTGAGGAGATTCTAGAAGTATCCACAAATATCAAGAATCATTGTACTGTAATGTTCTGTAACTGTATATATACCGTGTATGTTCTGGCCAGAGGCAGTTCGCTCTGGGCTGTTGTATGTGCAAGTGCTGAATAAACCATTGTTAAGTGAAGTTAGTGTTCATCATTCATCTAATTACACCTTCTTCTATGTGACATTATTCTGGTGGAGGCGCCGGGTATTGGAGCTTGTGATAGCACACATTATCGACGACATAGTGGCTTCCATGAGGCCACGACAGAGCCGCCGTTTACGTGGTGAGTAACCCCGAGTCCGAGCCATACAGATCTATCAGGGACAGAACAAGAAGAGGACATTACAATGACAGCAAATGTGTGCCACCACATAAGACATCCTTCTGGATTCTCTGGTGAAGATGGCCAAGGTCCAAACAACTGGCTGAAGGTCTGTGAGCATATAGCCAAATTTAACAAATGGGATGACACTGTGTGTTTGGCTAACGTATTTTTCTACTTGGAGGGCACTGCCAAGCAATGGTATGAGAACAACAAGGAGAAGTTCACAAGCTGGGAAGTATTCCAGGTGGAACTGCGCAAGTATTCCGGTGACACACAATGAAAGAAGTGCAAGGTTGAAGATAAATTAAAGTGCAGGGCACAGCATCCAGGAGAAACAATAGCATCCCACATTCAAGACATCTTGAGGCTGTGTAAAATAGTGGATCCTTGAATGAAGGAGGAAGATAAGGTTGCACCTCTCATGAAGGGTGTTGCTGAGGACATGTATCAAGCCCTACTCCTGAAGGTGGTTTCGACAGCAGACAACTTGCGGACTTTCTAAAAACTATGCAGCCTCCGACTCAGAGTTACAACATTAAAAGTTTTGGCTAGCTTTGTTGTCGAGGGACTGGGTTACATAGTTGCCACATTACAGGCCAAACAGTGCTGAGTCTATAGTACACGATAACAATACACACATGAATTGAATGGTTGAAGGTTTCTATCACTCAGCAATTGTGAATTATGAATGTAACATATAAATTCATAAATGAAAGATTGCAATTAAAAAAAATCTGCAGGTACTATCTTAATGACTTTAAATGATGAGTACGATAGTTGAAGTACTTTTGAAAATGCGGTATATTTCTGAAAAACACTCATTGGTGTCGATGGTCCAGCAATTAAGAAAAATATAAGTTGAATACCAGGGAAACAATAGATTCCTACTGCACGTAATTAGTTATGAATGACAACATAGCTCACGAGATATTCACTTCTAAATGCACACTCCTTCTAAGTCTCTCTGCGACTCTGCATCTGTTGCGACCAGCACTTTCCATGTCCTCTGCCGTACTGTCCTGAACTACCACGAATCCTCTCCAGAAACGAGGCTCCTCCCCAGCCTCCATACGTCTCTCTTAGCAAAGAGCACTGTGATTGGCTAGAGCACTCCTTCCATGTCTCCAAGCCGAAGTTCACCCACAAATATATTGAAACACATACCAAATACTGAATTTCCATTTAAATAACTTGAAATTAAATAAATATTCCTACGGCCGGACCATAAACATGCTATCACACACATTATTAAATACATAAACAATTAAATAAACATATATCAAAAGAAAAGAAGCAAAAGGTAGGCCAGGAGCCTAATGTCTCTGTGCTTTCTAACACACAGTAAATATTTAACCAATTTCTTCATGAATAGTATATATCAGATATAAACAAAGACATAGACGAATAAATATATTTACAAGCATGCTGCTACCATTTTTTTGTGTAACTCTGGAGTACTTATGGCCTGATGCGATCAATAGTAATCGGCCACTTTGACCTCCAATAATTTGTGTACTATTCAAGTTACATGACTATAATTCATACCAATTTATATTTACACTAGTAGCTTTCTAAAGACATTGTGATTGACAAAACTGGATGAAGCGTTTATATTTTGGAAATTTGTCGCTGGTGGTACTTGTATAATTTACCGTCAGATACTAAACTTTAAGCTAATAAAGATATTAAAAATCTGATTACACCATCAGAATCATCGTGCAAATAATAGTAATGTTCACCCACTGCTTGAATACTGCTCACCAGTGTGGGCTCCGTACCAGATAGGGTTGATAGAAGAGATAGAGAAGATCCAACAGAGAGCAGCGCGCTTTGTTACAGGATCATTCAGTAATCGCGAAAGCGTTACGGAGATGATAGATAAACTCCAGTGGAAGACTCTGCAGGAGAGATGCTCAGTAGCTCAGTACGGGCTTTTGTTGAAGTTTTGAGAACATACCTTCACCGAGGAGTCAAGCAGTTTATTGCTCCCTCCTATGTATCTCTTGCGAAGAGACCATGAGGGTAAAATCAGAGAGATTAGAGCCCACACAGAGGCATACCGACAATCCTCCTTTCCACGAACAATACGAGACTGGAATAGAAGGGAGAACCGACAGAGGTACTCAAGGTACCCTCCGCCACACACCGGCAGGTGGCTTGCGGAGTATGGATGTAGATGTAGATGTAGATGTACATGTTTCTTTTTGAGATATCATGAGTTATCTAGCTACTATTAATTTCTATATGAACTGTGAAATGTCTGCCATGAACGTTTCACAAAGTACGCCATCTTTGGCACTTCCCGCAAACAAGTCTCTTTCATCAACACTGCGTCACCAAGGAATTTCCAGCCATGCGGCCGATGGACCATCTTTGGCACTCCCGGCGTGTCTCCTCCATCAACACAGCGTCACGATGGAATTCCCAGCCAAGCGGCTGGACCGGCCATTGTGCAGCATCACATGGTTGCTACGCTAATGTTCAGGACCATGTGGTTGCTGCCGGGCTGTGGCTTTGATGAGCATCCTGTGCAGCCATCCCATCTCTGAACACGCAATATTTCCAGGGCGCCACAACTCACCCGTTACCTCACAGACTTCACAAAATGGTGCCAGTATATTGAGACAATGCATTAAAAAAGAATTACACGCAAGAAGTTTGAACGCCTTCCAAACGTCGTTTCGATGTCTGTGATGGAGGAAGAAACTGATTTCGCAAGTGTTCATGAGATAGTGAGAGAGGAAGTTCAGAAGGCACTTGTATTGCACAGTGAGCTAAAAACCGAGGTGTTTCAAGAGGTCATAAGGGAGGAACTGGAACAGACATTGAACCCAATTTCGTCCTTCACTTCCCTTTAAAACGGTGAAAAGGTTGAGACCCAGGCAAAGTTACGTTTATACAATGCCGCATGAGGAACCTGTTTGGGCACCAAGGAAGACCGACATCTGGAGGATCCAGGAAAACCAACCAGTTTGTTTACACTGTGGATGACTGGGACACGTGGTGCGCTATCGTTGACAAAGGCAGCGGATATTTGATAACGCCCATGCTGGAAGACAGCAGACCGATCTTAGCCGAAGCCAACTCTGGGACAACGGAGATGTGGGTGCAGGACGATGTAGATCACCATCGCCGCAAGCTAGCTGCTGGAGAGGATGCTCCCCACCATGCCAATCAAGGCCTCCATCACCGTTTAGAAGCTCCAGCCGATCACCTAGCCACTGCAACCTGGAAAACTAAAGGGTGCGACCTTCCTTGGAGGTGATGCCACCAAAGAGAAAAATCCTCTGCCATCAATCACTACAATTATGATAGGAAACTGCGTCAATATCCTCACAGATGGTCAACCAGCTCAAGCTCTTGTGGACTCTGGAGCATCATATTCAGTCATTTCAGAGAAGTACTGTCGCCAGTTGCAGAAAACCATATTCGTCGACAACAAAACATCTCTGCTGAAGGTGGCTGATGGGAAATATGTAAAACCTACAGGAAGATGTGTCATCCATGTGGGTATAAGTGGCCATACACAGCCCTAAGTTAGATTGTGGTCACTCTAAGATTATGCTAGACGAAATGAGGTACTGTGGACAGGAAGGTGGACATCCGAGTGTGTGGAGACTGTGTGCTGGATGAAGTGATCATTCCTGCAGTCATCGCTAGAAAGGTAACTGTTGTGTGTCATGCCATGCATCAACCCATGGATCTTGTAATGGAATGTAACTGAAAATACCACTGAAGAATAACTTGGTCGTCCCAGCCTCTGTTGTCTCGTTTAAGAATGGATTCGGTGCACTGTGGATAGTTAACTGTTGCCGAGAACTGCAGATCCTTCTGAGACGCATGTGCATAGCAAATGCTGAGATGTTAATCTGTTAATTGCAGAACAGCTAAGCATCAGAGAAACCTCCCATGCCGAGTCTGTGGGTAATATTAGCGGTACTACCACGAGGCACGATCTTCCAGCTCAACTATCACCAGATCTCAGTAAGGAACAACAGAAGAAGCTACTTGTCATTCTTCAAGAGTTCTCTGAATGCTTCAATCCACAGGTGAAGAGCAAATTAGACAAATTGATGGTGAAGCACTGGAGACCACTACCAATATGCCAGACAGCATAACGTGTGTCAGCAACGGAATGTCAAATAATTCGCTACGAGGTAGAGAAAATAATGAAGAATGACATCATTCAGCCTCACAGAGCCCATGGTCATCACTAGTGGTTCTCGTCAGGAAGGAGGATGGCAGTCGGCGCTTTTGTGTAGGTTACAGGAAGCTTAATAAGATAACTAGAAAGGACATTTACTCTGTTCCACGAATTGACGATAGACTATATTGACTGAAAGAGGCTAAGTTTATCTTAACCATGGACATGTACTCAGGATACTGGCAAATCGAAGTAGATTAGGCTGATCTTGAGAAAACTGCATTCATTACCCCTGAGTGCCTGTGTGAGTTTAAGGTAATGCCGTTTGGTTTGTGTAATGCACCAGCAACTTTTGAACGGATGATGGATAATCTTCTAAGTCACCTGAAGTGGATGGTGTTTCTGTTGTTTGGATGACATTATAGTGTTCTCAGAGACATTTGATGAACACATAAAAAGACTGAGGGCCATTATTAAGTGTCTCCAACAAGGTGGACTGAAACTTAATCCAAGAAAGTGTCTCTTTGGAGCAAAAGAAATCAAAATACTTTGACACTTTGTGTCAAATGAAGGTGTGTGGCCAGACCCAGAAAAGATGAGATCTATGATGGAATTTCCTATTCCTAAAAGTATTAGAGATGTGAGAAGCTTCCTCAGATTATGTTCTTATTACCACCATTTTATCAAAGACAGGACACTCCAAGACTTGTTAAAAGCCACTGCTAAATTTATCTGGGGTGGAGCTCAACAAGATTCTTTTGACGTGCTGCGAAAAGCTCTGACGACTGACCCTGTACTTTGTCTGTATGATGAGAGAGCACCTACAGAACTACACACAGATGCCAGCGGCTATGGGATCGGTGCTGTTCTGGTTCAAATTTCGGATGGAAAAGAGAAAGTTGTAGCCTGTTTCTAGGACTCTTACAAAATCCAAGAGAAACTACTCAACTACAGAAAGAGAATGTCTTGCTGTGACCAGAGCCATGTGCAGATTTTGACAGTATCTCTATGGAAGGCCATTCACAGTTGTTACAGACCATCATTCACTTTGTTGGTTGTAAGGTCTTAAGGATCCAACAGGACGACTCACTAGGTGGGCACTACGTCTCCAAGAGTACGACATTACCATAGTGTCCAAAAGTGGAAGAAAACACCAAGATGCCGACTGTCTCTCAAGAAATCCTGTGCAAGACTATCAAAACTTTGGTGAAGATAGTGACTGTCTCACTGCACTCCAGGATCTCTCTGCTGAGCAGAAGGAGGACGCATGGCACACCTGAGGCCGGAGATTTTGGATTTATTAAGACATATGATAGGATCCGCAAGGGAATTTTTTGGCCAGGTTTATTTAGATGTGTCCTTCAATATGTCTTGCAATGTTGAGAGTGCCAGAGGAGAAAGGCAGTGCCTCAGAAACCACCTGGTCATCTCATACCAATTCCACCCATCAAAACGCCTCTCCAGCGTGTTGGGATTGACCTCCTCGGACGATTCCCAACGTCTGCTAGTGGCAATAGATGGATTATTGTTTGCACTGATTATCTGACACGCTATGCCATTACAGAAGCTGTGAAAACAGCCGAAGCATTCAAGGTAGCCAAATTCATCATAGAAGACGTTGTATTAAAACATGGTGCCCCAAGGTTGTTAATCATGGGTCGAGGGTAAGTTTTTCAATCGAATCTTGTGACAGAGAAACTGCTGGTGCAACATTACTCATCACATGACGTCTGCCTACCATCCACAAACTAACAGGCTTACTGAACATTTAAATTAGATCTTGGCCGACATGCTATCAATGTTCATCACTCTTGAGCAGAGCAACTGGAATGAGATGCTACCTTTCATTACATTTGCCTACACCACCACCAAACAAGACACCACAGGATTTACACAGTTTTTCCTGGTTCACAGGTGTGAGGCGGCGACGACAATGGACACTGTGTTTCCGTTACATCCTGATGACATGGACGACGACTACACTGGACGGGTGTTAACCAGAGCTGAGGAAGCTCGACAGTAAGCTTGACTCCGCACACTGCAGGCTCAAAAAACGATCGCCAATTGTACGATGCGAGCCAGTGCCCTGTTGTCTACCAGCCTGGTGCCCTCGTCTGGATCTTCACTCCCATTCAGAAGGTTGGTCTCTATGAGAAGTTCCTCAGGCGCTACTTTGGACCTTATAAGGTAGTATGACAGTTGTCTGATGTTATTTATGAAGCTGAAGATTTCGACCCCAACACAAGGTGACGAAAGATCAGAGGTACAGTCGACGACCTTCAAATGAAGCCCTATAAGGATCCTGCAACCCAGGGTAAATTCGAAGCTCCAGCAACAGGCAACAAGCGGAAAGGTGACAAAGAGTGTAGCAGCAAAGGAAGTTCTAAGATTACCACCAGGGCGAACATCAGGAGTCGGAGTATGCAGGAATGATGGCTCCTTCCTGGACTAGGACGACATAACACCAACACTCTGTTCTCTTAAGGAGGGGGCAATGTCGCAGAAGAAGATGAGTAACACCGTCACTGTGGTGTAGTGGTTATGATACTAGACTGTTGCATGGAGATTCATGAGTTCAAAACTTACCTGAACTGTAAAATTTTAATTTCTATATTTGGTTCGAGGACATTCTACAGGGTTATTACAAATGATTGAAGCGATTTCACAGCTCTACAATAACTTTATTATTTGAGATATTTTCACAATGCTTTGCACACACATACAAAAACTCAAAAAGTTTTTTTAGGCATTCACAAATGTTCGATATGTGCCCCTTTAGTGAGTCGGCAGACATCAAGCCGATAATCAAGTTCCTCCCACACTCGGCGCAGCATGTCCCCATCAATGAATTCGAAAGCATCGTTGATGCGAGCTCGCAGTTCTGGCACGTTTCTTGGTAGAGGAGGTTTAAACACTGAATCTTTCACACAACCCCACAGAAAGAAATCGCATGGGGTTAAGTCGGGAGAGCGTGGAGGCCATGACATGAATTGCTGATCATGATCTCTGCCATGACCGATCCATCGGTTTTCCAATCTCCTGTTTAAGAAATGCCAAACATCATGATGGAAGTGCGGTGGAGCACCATCCTCTTGAAAGATGAAGTCGGCGCTGTTGGTCTCCAGTTGTGGCATGAGCCAATTTTCCAGCATGTCCAGATACACGTGTCCTGTAACGTTTTTTTTTTTGCAGAAGAAAAAGGGGCCGTAAACTTTAAACCGTGAGATTGCACAAAACACGTTAACTTTTGGTGAACTGCGAATTTTCTGCACGAATGCGTGAGGAATGTCTACCGCCCAGATTCGCACATTGTGTCTGTTCACTTCACCATTAAGAAAAAATGTTGCTTCATCACTGAAAACAAGTTTCGCACTGAACGCATCCTCTTCCATGAGCTGTTGCAACCGCGCCGAAAATTCAAAGCGTTTGACTTTGTCATCGGGTGTCAGGGCTTGTAGCAATTGTAAACGATAAGGCTTCTGCTGTAGCCTTTTCCGTATGATTTTCCAAACCGTTGGCTGTGGTACGTTTAGCTCCCTGCTTGCTTTATTCGTCGACTTCCGCGGGCTACGGGTGAAACTTGCCCGCACGCGTTCAACCGTTTCTTCGCTCACTGCAGGCCGACCCGTTGATTTCCCCTTAAAGAGGCATCCAGAAGCTTTAAACTGCTCATACCATCGCCGAATGGAGTTAGCAGTTGGTGGATCTTTGTTGAACTTCTTCCTGAAGTGTCGTTGCACTGTTATGACTGACTGATGTGAGTGCATTTCAAGCACGACATACGCTTTCTCGGCTCCTGTCACCATTTTGTCTCACTGCGCTCTCGAGCGCTCTGGCGGCAGAAACCTGAAGTGCGACTTCAGCCGAACAAAAAATTATGAGTTTTTCTACGTATCTGTAGTGTGTCGTGACCATATGTCAATGAATGGAGCTACAGTGAATTTATGAAATCGCTTCAATCATTTGTAATAGCCCTGTAGAAGTATCCACAAATATCAAGAATCATTGTACTGGAAGTTCTGTAACTGTGTATATACTGTATGTGTTCTGGCCAGAGGCAGTTTACTCCGTACTCTTGTATGTGCAAGTGCTGAATAAACCTTCGGTAAGTGAACTCAAATCACTGTGGGAGCTATGCATGTGGGTTTTGGGTCAAATGACGACAGGTGGTGATGTACAGATGTAAGTCTTCACATATGGACTGAAATGGATGTGATGCATGGTCTGGTTACTACTTTGGAGGTGCTGGGGAACAACACGCCCTCTTGTATCTGTATTTTGAGGGAGGCTCTGATGGACATTGGAAGAGTTTGTCAAGAATTCTAATTGTGATTAGCATTACACATTCGTTTAAAATGTCACTTTTTGGATGTTTTACACCTACATGTACATCTACATGGATATAAGCTTCTTGTTCTCAAGAAAATTTATTATATTTGAACTGAGAATATGTTCAAGGATTCTGCAGCAAATCAAAGATTGCTTTGAAAAAACTTAAAGAATTCTTTGAGGTGACTATTCCAAATCATCACACAGATCATTTTTCTTGCTTCCAGCCGGGGTATTCGACTACAAATGTGTGAAGCTTTTTTTGTCATCAGTCTTCTGACTGGTTTGATGCAGCCCACCATGAATTCCTCTCCCGTGCCTCTCCATCTCATCTGCAACCTCCTTCCTCAATTATTTATTGTTTGCTGGATGTATTCCAATTTCTGTCTTCCTCTACACTTTTTGACCTCTACATCTCCCTCTAGTACCATGGAAGTCATTCCCTCACATCTTAACAGATGCCCTATCATCCCGTCCCTTCTCCTTATCAGCATTTTCCACATATTCCTTTCATCTACGAATCGGCGCAGATCCTCCTAATTCCTACCTTACCAGTCCACCTAATTTTTAACATTTGTCTGTAGCACCACATCTCAAATACTTCGATTCTCTTCTGTTCTGGTTTTCCCAAAATCCATGTTTCACTACCACACAATGTTGTACTACAGACGTACATTCTCAGAAATTTCTTCCTCAAATTAAGGTTTATATTTGATACTGTAGGCTTCTCCTGGCTAGGAATGCCCTGTTTGCCATTGCTAGTCTGCTTTTGATGCCTTCCTTGCTCTGTCAGTCATTGGTTACTGTACTGGCCAGGTAGCAAAATTCCTTATTTTCATCTACTTCATGACCATCAATCCTGATATAAGTCTCTCGCTGTTCTCATTTTTGCTACTTCTCACTACTTTTGTCTTTCTCTGATTAGCTCTCAATCCATATTCTGCACTCATTAGATTGTCCATTCCATTCAGCAGATCCTGTAATTGTTCTTCACTTAGGATAGCAACGTCATCAGTGAAACGTATCATTGATATTGTTTCACCTTGAATTTTAATTCAATTCCTGAATCTTTCTTTTATTTCCATCATTGCTTCTTCGATGTACAGACTGAACAGTAAGGGTGAAAGACTACATGCCTGTCTTACACCCTTTCTAATCTGAGCACTTTGTTCTTAGTTGCCCACTCTTCTTATTCCCTTTTCGCTCTTGTACGTATTGTATATTACCTGTCTCTCCCTATAGCTTACCCCTATTTTTCTCAGAATTTCAAACATCTTGCACCATTTTACACTGTCGAATGCTTTTTCCAGGTCGACAAATCCTATGAACATGTATTGATTTTTCTTTAGTCTTGCTTCCATTTTCAACCGCAACGTCTGAATAGCGTCTCTTGTGCCTGGGCCTTCCACCCAATTTCATCTCAGTAAATGTGAAATGCCGACTATCTTTAGTGCATCAGCCAGTAAAATTAATTAACTACTTATGTGCATTGATGAATTAGACTCATCGAACCCAGTTGATATAATCTGCCTCTCTCAATATCATGTGGCCTCTGGTGTATATATGTTAAACCTTACTGAATTTAAGTTAGCCTCTTACTTCTGTAGATAAAATATGGAGAAAGGTGGAGCTGCCACATTTGTTAAAAACAGTTTTAAATTTAAGAATATTGACTTTAATAAATTTTACTTACAGCAACACTTAGAAGCATGTGCGACAGAGAGAGAATTTCATAATAGGTCCTTTATAATAGTAGCCATATACAGAGCACCTTCAGGAAATTTCAACCTGTTTATAAACGGCCTTGAAGATTTATTATCTCATCTAAAATTAAAAAGACAAACACTGTCAGTGAACAGTTCCTGAAATCAGTAACATTGTCATTCAATTTAATTTCTAATGTAAATTTCCCAACCATGGTATACAAATGTTCTAAGGCTGCCATTGATAATACCTTTATAGACAATTCTAGGCAACTAAGTCACATTACAAAACCAGTAGTAAATGGGCCATCTGACCATGACATGCAACACCTAACATTAAATTTTGAAAATTGCCAGGGTAAAACATCTATCAGAACTGAGTACAGAAGGCCAATAAAACAGTCAAAAACTGAGAAATTTAGGAGATTGCTCAAAGAAATTAACTGGATGGATGTTTAAAGCATCCAAGACACAAATGGAAAATACAAAACATTCATTAATAAAGTTAGCACCTTATTTGGATATTGTTTTCCCCTGAAGGTAACTCAAATTAAGCAGAAGTCTAATAAGAAACCATGGATCACACAAGGTATAAAGATATCATGTGAGACAAAAAGGAAACTGTATCTGATATGTAGGGACACCTTTGATACTAGCATTATAGCTCATTACAAAAATTACTGCAAAATATTGGAGAAGGTTATCCAGAAATCTAAACACCTGCATTATGAGAAGAAGATAAATACATCCAGCGATAAAATAAAAACAATATGGGATATAGTTAAGTCAGAGACAGGTAGGACCAGAAATGAAGAGGAACAAATAGGTCTAAAATAAATGAAACCCTGGAAACAAACACATGCTGTGTTGCAAACCATTTAGACAAGTATTTTGCTCTGTTACTGATAGTATGGGGTTGTCAGGTTCAGTAAATAATGCAATGGAATATCTGAAACCAGTGCACGCAAGCAATCTCAGTAAAATGGAACTGACACTTACTTCACCCAAAGAAATAGAATACATCATAAAGTCCTTGAAATCAAAGCATTCTAGTGGTTATGATAACATATCATCAAAGTTATAAAAGAGTGTTCATGTGAGCTTAGTCATATCTTAAGTTATTTGTGTAATCAATCACTTGTCACAGGAACATTCCCGGACTGGCTTAAATATGCTGAAGTTATACCTCTCCACAAGAAAGGGAACAAAGAAATGTCATCAAATTATCGACCAATCTCATTTTTGCCAGCTTTTCCAAAAATCTCTGAAAAGGTTAGTTCAAGCGTCTACTTATACACCTTTGTGAAAATAATATACTGTCAAAGTCACAGTTTGGGTTTCTTAAGGGTTCTAATATTGAGAAAGCTATTTACATTTACAGACAAAATGTCTTTAATTCTTTGGACAACAAATTAGAGGCAACTGGCATATTCTGTGACCTGTCAAAGGCGTTTGACTGTGTGAATCACAGCATTCTTTTAAGTACATTAAAATATTATGGCGTCACTGGTAGTGCTGCAAAATGGTTTCAGTCATATTTTACTAATATAAAACAAAGGGTGTCATTACGTAACACTTCAGTAGTAGGCAATCAGACATCATCTGACTGGTAAGAAATTACATGTGGTGTTCCCAAGGTTCCATACTAGGTCCACTACAGTTTCTTGTGTATATCAATGACCTGTCATATGTTGCATTACCAGATGCCAAGTTTGTCTTATTTTCAGATGATACAAACATTGCAATAAATAGTAAATCAAATATAAATTTAGAAAGGGCAGCTAATCAAATTTTTACTCACATTAATAAGTGGTTCATAGCCAATCCGCTGTCATTAAACTTTGAAAAGACCCACTATATGCAGATCAGAACTTCCAGGAGATTCCTTCTGGTGTGTGCATAAAATATGACGACATGGAAGTAGGAGAAGTTGAGAGTGTAAAATTCTTGGGATTACAACTTGATAAAAAAATTCAGTTGGGAGCAACATACTAATGAACTGCTAAAGCGCCTAAACAAATCTGTGTTTGCAATGCGAATGATGTCAGACATAGGAGATATAAATATAAACAAACTGGCATATTTTGCTTATTTTCACTCCATTATGTCATATGGTATCACATTTTGGGGTAACTCCACAAACAGAGAAAAAATTTATAGAGTACAGAAGCGTATAGTAAGAGTAATGAATAGTGTAAATCCAAGATCATCATGTCGAAACCTATTCAAAGAATTGGGCATATTAACGAGAGCTTCTCAGTACATTTATTCCTTAATGAAGTTTGTTGTAAATAATACATCTCTTTTTCCAACTAACTGCTTAGTACACAGTATCAATACTAGGAATAAGAACAATATACAAAATGTTCAAATGTGTGTGAAATCTTATGGGACTTAAACTGCTAAGGTCATCAGTCCCTAAGCTTACACACTACTCAACCTAAATTATCCTAAGGACAAACACGCACACCCATGCCCGAGGGAGGACTCGAACCTCCGCCGTGACCAGCCGCACAGTACATGACTGCAGTGCCTTAGACCGCTCGGTTAATCCCGCGCGGCCAACAATATACATAAAGATTTAAAATCACTTACTCTTGCCCAGAAAGGTGTCCAGTATTCAACAACGCATATTTTCAATAAGTTACCAGCAACCATTAAGAGTTTAGTTTCACACAAGGCACAATTTAAAAGAATTTTTGGTGGCCAACTCCTCCTATTCCGTCCATGAATTTCTCAACATCTGCAGTAGACTATTTTATGAAAATTTATTATACTTTAATTTTTGACAATACTTGGTTGTAACAGCCAAGTAACTACCTACTGTGTGAATGATGGATTTATGGAAAGCAGATGTAAGTCTTAAGTTTGTAAATAGTGGAAGATTAATTTTAAATCCTGTACATAATCTGACTGTTCTTAACTGAGGATCACCGAAATGAATAATTTACTGTAATTTTTGACAATATTTGGTTGTAATAGCCAAGAAACTAGCAAATGTCTGAATGATGGATTTAACACTTTCGCTGTGGCTGACGCTGATAAGCGTCCTCGCTCACTGTCGGATTACTCAGTCTAGTTGCAGCGTCTAAGCTAGCATCAAAGCGTGTAAACTTCCGTTTTTGTGTGGTCAGTTATCGAATGTATATTGTTCGTAATGGCAGTTAATTGACCTTCCAATGTGAAAATGGGAAGGAAAAGGGTTTCGCTTACTAATTTCTACACATCCGGGCGTCCCCTGGGCATCTATGATAAATGTAGACAGCTAATTCTCTCACACCAGGAGCAAACATGCTACTAAATTGACGACCTCTATCAGAGTCAATCTTAAAAATGCGCATTTGAATTAAATCCAGTTTCCTTTTTTTCCTTCTTAAGAATATGCGTTTTTTGTTACATTATCAACAAATCACGAACATTTGAATAACGCCTGTGACCCCTACAGGAGTCAGATAGCCAACAGACTTTAAAACATGACCACAATACAGTCGAAGCTTATTTGAAGTAATGCATCTAAGGTGTCATCATTAAGACAGTATAGAACATGATCCTACAGATCTTACAAGGTCATGACGTCAACCTGTAGCTGAGGTGAGCTTAGGAGCATTGGCTCAGAGCTGTACCTGCCATTTCAGAGTGTTACCGACCCGCACTCGAGCGTTACGAGCCTGCACTCGCACTGGAGAATTGCACGCCTGCACTGATGTCGCAGCGAAAGTGTTAATGAAAGCAGATGTAAGTATTAAACCTGTAAATATTTTAAGTTTAAATATAATTCATGTACATAATTTTACTGTTTATTGACAGGATCCTTAAAATTAATGAAACTAAAGTTTTTCTAATTACATTTTTGTAATGTGTTTATCTGACATTTTCCACACCCAGGAGGATTCCCTC
Organism: Schistocerca serialis cubense; assembly: GCF_023864345.2. Classification (NCBI taxonomy): domain Eukaryota; kingdom Metazoa; phylum Arthropoda; class Insecta; order Orthoptera; family Acrididae; genus Schistocerca; species Schistocerca serialis. The sequence continues at coordinate 1,129,925,762 of NC_064639.1, forward strand.
TTTTATGGGTCTATGGGATGAATAATAAATCTAATCTACACACCAACATGAATAGTCATTTTGTTGCCACTTCCCCCAATGATTTTAGAAATTCTGATGAAATGTTATCTATCCCTTCTACCTTATTTGATCTTTAGTTCTCCAAAGCTCTCTTAAATTCTGATTTTAGTATTGGAGTCCCTACCTCTTCTAAATAAGAATCCTCTTTCTTTTTCTATCACAGACAAATCTTTCCCCTCATAGAGGCCTTCAGTGTACTCTTTCCACCTATCTGCTCTCTCCTCTGCATTTAACAGTGGAATTCCTGTTACACTCTTAATGTCACCACCATTGCTTTTAATGTCACCAAAGGTTGTTTTGACTTTCCTGTATGCTGAGTCTGTCCTTCCAACAATCATTTCTTTTTTGATTTCTTCACATTTTTCATGGGGCCATTTCATCTTAGCTTCCCTGGACTTCCTATTTATTTCACTCCTCTGCGACTTGTGTTTCTGTATTCCTAAGTTTCCCCAGAACCTTTTTGTACTTCCTCCTTTCATAAATCAACTGAAGTTTTTTTTTTCCTTTACCCATGGTTTCTTCGCAGTTACCTTCTTTGTACCTATGTGTTTCTTTCCAACTTCTGTGATAGCCCTTTCTAGAGATATCCATTCCTTTTCAACTATACTGCCTACTGAGCTATTCCTCACTGTTGTTTCTATAGCCTTGGAGAACTTCAAACTTACCTCTTCATTCCTTAGTACTTCCATATCTCACTTCTTTCCGTATTGGTATTGATTCTTCCTGACTAATGTCTTCAGCCTACTCTTCATCACTACTATATTGTGATGTGAGTCAGTATCTGCTGCAGTGTATGCTTTACAATCCAGTATCTGATTTCGGAATCTCTGTCTGACCATGAAGTAATCTAATTGAAATCTTCCCATATCACTCAACCTTTTCTAAGTATACCTCCTCCTCTTGTGATTCTTGAACAGAGTATTGGCTATTACTAGCTGAGGGTGGCCTTAGTTGCCCGCGACTTCAGTCATGTTTGTGTGAGTTGCGTTTGCCTGAGTGTGTATGTTTGTGTTTGCCATCTAATTCTGACTAAGGCCTTACTGGCCGAAAGCTATTATTTGTACCAGTCTTCTTCTTCCCCCCACCACCACCACCACCACCACCACCCCCGCCCTCCTCCTATCTGCGACTCAGCATCTCCGCTACATACTGAGTAGCAACTTTCCTTTGCAGCATACTATAACTGCCTGAAATTTATTACAGAACTCAAATCTTTCTCTTATCTCATTCCTTGTCCCAAGCCCCTATTGTCCTTGAATAATGCCCTATTTAACATATTGCTTACTATTCAAGAAAACTCACAGTAGGAATATGCAGGTCTGAATTCAGTGTACATCTGTAATCAAAGTAATTAAGCTTGAAAACGACACTACAGGCAGACGACTGTCGACGCTCTGAAGAAATCATTCTGGCATTCAGTTGAATTGATTTATGAAAACCACTGCAACTTAAAGTAGGGTGATGGGTACTGGATCTAAGCACTACTTCCCCTAAATATAAATTAAATATTTTAAACACTGAGCTTCCTCTCTAAGTAACGTTCAATCAACATCATTTACGAGAAGTTTGAAAAGCCATTATCTTATCAAATGTATCTATCTTCAAAACCTAAAACCGCATCCTAACACTAATGAACCTGATTCACTCACTCAATTAATATTTGATAGTCTAGCATACTAGCTAACAGAGCACTGCAAATCTATGCCAAATAAGCACAGTACAGCTTCGTGGAAGTTGCCAAAGAGGACCAATCTACCTTGGCTAATAACACAGCCCCTTGCGGAGATTACATAGCCACACAGTAATGCAAATGCCACAAAGTTGCAGTGCGTACAGACTAGAAATGCTTCTGTGGGCTTTGCGCTGCATTGTCGCATAGCTAACTATCACATTTCCTTAGCCTCAGGGAAGGGGCCATGTGCCTCTTATGTGGCACTCACTAAGTGCTTGGCAGCTTGTACTTCATGGAGAGCAAGTGATGGGTAATGAATGCCAGTCACTCACCTGTCAACACAAATGCACTGCTCCGCTAAGTAATTTCAGTTTGGTTTTGTGCAATTTCTTCTCTGCAATGCAGATGGCCTTACGACCATTTATTAACTGGGACCATTTATTAATTGTTGACTTAAAATAAATGATACTATGTTTCCAATGCACATGCAGAACCATAGAAAATAGTCAAAGATATAGTAAAAAAATGTTAGAAAAATACTCAGATTTAAAGTAAATAACTAAACATTTGTAAAATTTATGTTTACATGCTTGAGCTAACAGCAGATTTACAGCCACACGTAGTACAGTGAACAATTGTCAACTGGTCAGAATCAAGAGTTCCTTCATTACACCAATGGTGACAGAAATGGAAATGTAGAAAGTAGTACATCAGGAATACAAGAGAAAAGGAAACAAGTAGAGAAGAAATAACATTCTCACAAAAGAAAAGAACAAGGAAATAGAAACAAAAACAACAATAGTAGTAAAGAAAGAATCAATCAGTGAGCAGCAGAAGGCAGTGCCCTGTTACAAGAGGCAGAAATGAGGGAACAAAAAGTAAAAAAAAAATTATAATCCTAAGAACTGTAAGCAAATCATGCAATGTTTCTGAGTACAAAATCATACAGTGAAATTCAGGAGTAACTAGATCAGCAAGTCAAGCTCAAAGTGTAACAGAAACTTGTTTAAGTTTGTACTGAAATACTATCTCACACAAAACAGCTTGTGAATGTCTAAGAATAAGTTTCAAGTTGTACATGTATTTTGGTTAAGAGATGTAAGAACACTTATGAACAGACTTCGGTTGCAAAAAACATAGGTTTTTGCTGATTCATAATAAAGACAATGTCTGTTGAGCATGTGAGTACTAAGATGTAACACAGTATACATGGTTTGAATGCCAAGAAAGCTGAAAATATATTTTCTGTCTAAAAATAAAGTTCTGTGTCTTAGTAAAACAAAGTTTAACTTCATTTAAAATTTCAGAGGAACATGAAGGAGATTATTCCTTTTCACACACTTCTAGAAGATGAGATCAAAGTTGATGCGAACTACACACAACTCAGAAGTTTCTTACCTGCAGACTCTTGAATAATGTTGTTCATGCAGCAAAGTTGCAGAGGCTGTCAGGGTTAAGTATCACAAAAGTCTACACTTATGATAAGGGCATACAATATGCATGGCTCATATAAACATCCTGCCTGCAGCCATTCATCTTGGCACACAGGGACATCCATCAGCAAGTGCATTACAGGACTGACTGTAGAGTTTATATTAAAGGCTGCTGTGCAGAAGAGAGTACTTGTCACCACAGTGAATGCAACAGTTCGGCATCTCTCAAGACAATCCAGCTTTCTCCTGGCCATTAGCATGCCAGTCAGGTACACAATGGGCAACAACTGCACATTTGATTGTTGATAAATACTGGGCGTCTGGCACTTTGGACACAGTCTTTAAGGTTGTGAATGCACTAAGCTTTTCACGAGTCACTGTATGGACGTTGCATGAAGAGTGTCAGTTCACGGGAAAACCATAACTGGCAGAAACATTTCAATGGCAGGAGTCACCATTCATTACTGTAGATTGTAATAACAGGTAAGACAGGCCACAGTGCAGCAACTGCTTACCACTTCAATGCCAGGCACCACCACCAACAACAACAACCAGTGAGCAGCCATATCATCCACAATTACCTCCTTGTTACAACAACCATCTCACAAGGTAAAGGTCCGAGATATTAGCATGGGCACAAGAACAAAGCCATTAGTCATTCGGCATTCCCAAAGGCACTATTTAGGTAGCTGGTGTAAATATTTACATGGGGCTCCTGTTACATACATGATGATCTCCTACCAGTGAACAATATGGGAACCAACTCTCAGCTCATGGGCAATTTTTGTTCACCTACAGCATGAAAATGCATCAAATAAAATCATAATAGTTTGATGAACTCCCCATGGACATGAAGATAGTGCCCAATGAATTTTGGTTGACCCCAACGGTACTGAGCACACCTGGGATGACACATTGAGCACAAAGTGAACACCTTGTACCAGTTCACTCGGACCAAACACCGTGATTTGTGGATGATCATGGATCAGAATGGCCCCTACACCATGCTATGATGTGTTACTAACATCATTTGCCCAGAAGAAAATGCTCCGTTTCTATGTAGGTATTTCTGATTCATTTACTCATTAGGGTAAAACACACCAATATCATAAAGTAGATGATGTCACACAGATTTTTTTTCCATTTAATGAGTGAAAATGTTGGAACCTGTAATTGTGAGAGGGTGTGAAAGGATACTTTTCCACTGAGGCCCAATTTACCTGTGAACATCTGTAGGTAGTGTGGGAAGACAGTTCTAGCATGGTCCCTTTTCAGGACTCATCTTACAAAAATGATCAGTTTGGTTGACACTGCAGACCAGGATGGTAATGTCCTAAGCATACTTCATTGCTGTCTTGTAGGTGATTCATCAGTTCTGCATATCCTAGTCTGGAGTTAACAGGAACAATAACTTACATATGATAGTAAACGTGCAGTGGCTCAACACCGCCTCTAGGTGGTGAGGAGCAATATATCCTTCCCATACTATTGTTATGTAGACAACAATTTTTCTCACTTGTCCACTTTGAATGGTCTGCAAATCTGTCTTGGAACTAGGCTAATAAGAACGAAGCATATTAAAAATTCTCTCTCTCTCTCTCTCTCTCTCTCTGTCTCTCTCTGTGTGTGTGTGTGTGTGTGTGTGTGTGTGTGTGTGTGTGCGTGTGTGTGTGTGTATGTGTCGCCCTCCCTCTCCACAACTGCAACCTAATTTTAAGAGTCTCCCTGTGCTGCATAATCAAATTGTTAGTCAAGAGTGCCAAACCACAAGACTTTTGAGTAAGTTGGTGTCTGTAAGTCATTTCCTTTAGTAGAATAGATACAGAATGTGCATCACCTGTATTTTAATATCTCCACACCCTATGAATACTCCTTAGTCTGATATGTTCTTTATCAGTACGTGATGTCCCCAAATCTTTCACAAGTAAAGCCAATGTTGTAGTGTATCAATTGAGTTACACACTTAGTTGTAATCCGCTGACAAATGTGTCTTCTACAGATATGAATCTTAATAATCAAAATGGAGAGACCTTATAAATTTTATTCCCATTGGAATTTGGCAGTATTTTAAGTTTGAAATGGTAAGAGAATAAAAGTTTTCACTATATGCTTGCAACACTCTGCATGCTTGACCATTCTGACGATTAGTACCTCAATTTTTCCATGTGAGCAAACTTGATGCAACAGCATTTCTAATGCTTTAGTTTACACAATGAAATTTAGAGCATTGTGTGTCAGTTTCAAACTTGAGCTTATTGTGGTGCAGGTAGTTTTATGTAAAACACAGAGCAAAATTTAAAATTAGAAAATCAATATATTTATATATAATAGTATTTATAAGTTATCACATTTATCAGATTTTTACTGTAATCTAAAATATCTAGCTCTGGATAATACACTATACATATTGTTTTCTTGGGCTGCTATCAGTATAGAGATTCTCAGTAAAGCAACACATTTGCTTGAATTTTTCATAATTCGTTTGCACAATGATCACACAATAACTCATTTTCTGTGGAAGCTTTCTTACTCACTATAAAAAGTTTGCTGATGTACAGCATAAAATCATTTTCTAACATCCAAACCGCAATTTTGTTTTTACAAGTGAAGCATTAAAAAAAGTTAAGCTCAATGGACCACACTGAAAATGACAGATGACAGACCTGTACTGAGGAAATAAATTCTCTTTCTAAACAAACAGTTATGTAATTTGCTTCTCAAGATAACAGTACTCAAACACAACTAGTCACTGTGCTGTATCTCATGCCATCCCGAGTGAAGAACTCTTAGAAATTTAAAACTAGTAATGTATCGCGAGACAACTATTCCAAAGTTCAGCAATCTCCCCCCTCCCCCCCCCCCCCCAAAAAAAAATTTACAACAGGTTCTTGCCTTTTTTTATATAAAAGCAAGTTTTTTTTAAATAACATCCGCCTTCTAAAGTTTACAAGAAAAATAAGATTCCATTATAGTTGGTAATCTCTGAAATGGTATGCAGTACACATAATTTACAAAAACTAATCCCTCATTTATGCTTGAAAAATATCTAAGTTAATAGAGCAGAAGTAATCTGATATGATTTCTCCAAATAATTAGAGCCAACTAAGGATTATAAAGGCCTCTATTAATCCAATTATTCTGAAATCTTCTGTACACTTAAATAACACAAAGCCCAATTAGGCTAAAATTTGGTGAGCTAAAGACTTCTGGACACAAGGTACAACCACTACTGATCAAATAAAGAATTTCCATAGGGCAGTAGTAATCTCAAAACCTACCTTAAACAGTCACAGTTTACTTTAAAACCTCTTATGCAAGAGAGGAGATTAAATCAAGTCAAATATAAGATGTTCAAAGTCCCTCATTCAAAGCAAATGCACTACTGAATCATGGCATGTAGATAGACTGAGAAGTGGAGGAATCAGTATGTGGAAGGGAATAGATATAGCAAGTTGTATAACATACAATGCATGATGAAAAACAAAACAAAAATAATAATGATGGACGAGAAAAGCATGCTGACATACCAGGGGAAATCACAAGAATGTGTCAATGAGATGCATCTAAATTATGTGTATTACAAAATGATTGTGCCTTGGAATTAAAGGGTATTAGTGCTTGCAATAATAATTCAAACTGTCCACATTTCTACATGACTGATTAATACGACACTTTGCAAATTAACAGCTTTAGTTTCCATAACAAACTATATTGCACCACCATTCACTCACATACTTTTGTATTATTATCTGTGTGAATTGCAAAACTTGATTCTTTAAGGTGCGTTGTACAAGGCACGACCGCAACTTGCGGCAGTGAAAAAGGGCTGACTGCTCCCTCAAGCATACAACGATGCAACCAAATTTAGTCCACAGTCGCAGCTATTTCCCAAAGCACAGCTGTGGCACCAGTGGACAGTCGGCAATAGGATGGACAGAAATGGGACTAAATTGGATGTGACCCTGAATTACTTAGATATTTTGTTACAAGATGAAGAGAATGACACCATAGTATTATTGTCGCTCCTCAACTTGATGAAGATTAATAGAATTTTTGCGGGACATGACAGTGAAGGTTGTTATAACGTTTTTATTAACAGGCACCTTTTAAATGACAAAATCATATTCAGACTTTATTTTAGGTTAGTTTACCCATATTTTGTGTCTCACAAAAAAAAGTGCAACATGTTCAAGAAATCCATTGCTGCAACTGAAAAACTCATGATGACACTAATTTTCTTCTCCAACAAATTTTTGGCTAAAATTATTAAAATAAATTTTCTCTTTGTCCACGTTGCAATAGTTTAACAACCCGTAATATTTTAGCACATCATGGAAATTATTTAACACATCATAGAAATTAAGTAATTCCTCATTTATTATTAAAAGTGAATGTCTTCAGATGGCAATTGCAACTCTACCTGCTACATGCTCACACATTTCTCCTTTAAGGTGAAGACAGTGAAATGCTTGGAAAATAGAGATTTGTTAATGCTCTTGCATATTATGTTCGTAATAACTTCTGCATAGTATTGAATCACTATGGTAAGTCCTTATTTACTCTCCCAGCATTGACATGTCTACAGCAACAGAGGTGGAGAGAACTTAATATAAATTGCATTCATTAAAATATATGTCATAAAAAATTAAACATTTTAATTTTATATTACAAGGAAATACATAATGCCCCTGAGATCATCAGCCTCAAATAATGTCAGTCTGTTCTGACACACTCTTAAACCTCTAGTTTTTAGTTTTTATCTGTCATTTCATTCCTTTATTCCATAAGCTTTTTTGACTCAATCGAAATAGTGGAGCGGGGTGTTCTCATAGCCATAGCCATAGCCATGCCCAGTAGAAATCAATTTATAAATTTCTTCGTAGGGGCCTCTAGGTATTTTTTTTTCTCAATTCTGCAGATGTTTTCTCCCTTTCAGTCTGTCTTTTTTTTTCTCCCTCCGAGCTGGAGATTCATCGTTTCTTGCACCCTCATTTTCTTCCTGTTACATAACCTTGCGCCACTGGGATCAAGGCCTTTGTTTGTATGCATGAAAGTTGTACGTCCATCAGAAACATAATGGAGCTTGCATCTCTCTCATCTGAGGTGCTCCCTTAAGTGATATGGATATAACTTCTGTATTGCCTCTGGACTAAGTTACAATGTTTGAAACAATACTGTTGGTCTTTTCTTCTGACTGAAAGAGTCACATATTGGAGGCAGATCTGCAACACAATATTTCTTGTTTTAGTTCATTAAATGTATCAATAGAGTGCTTGCAGAAAGTTCCGGGAAACATTTAAATTTTGCTGAATCCACATGTGTTACCTAAGTAACAATATTTCAGTCAATTTTTTACATGATGTTATTAGAGATCTGAATTACGAGTTTATACTTAAAATTTTACTGCTCTGGCTCTAGTACTTTGGAGATTTAATATTTTTCCATTTTGTAAACAGAGCTAAAAAATCTGTGTTTTTCTAAGTTACATGTTTTCTTTCTCTAAAACTGCTAGCTCTACTGCTACGAAATTTTTAATGCCATTTCATTACACCATAGCAATCACAAAAATAATAATACAACATTGGAAAAAAATAGTACTGATTTGGTTACCTCTCCAATAAGATTATTTCCCCCCAATAAATTCGGTGGCAAAATGGGTCAGTCTCTTTTGCAATAACTATCACTTGGCGACATTTAGACAAATACTGACCACATATTTGTTTTTTCTGTCTTGTTTGTAATGGTTATACAGTCAAAATGGATCCAACTGGGCCAATTGGAAGTTATCATGGAACAAAACTGCCCAATTCTGCCACTGAATTTATCAGGGAAAAATTATGTTCGAGAGGCTATGAAATGAATAGTTAGTATTTGTGTGGTTTTTATGCTGCAATAAAACAGTACTAAAAATTTTATAGCAGGAGTTGCAGTTTTCGAGAAAGGAAACCTTTTTTTTAAAAAAAAAAAAAAAAAAAGGGGGGGCCAGGATTTTTTTAGCTCTGTTAACAAAGTAGCAAAAAATTCCATCTCCCAAGGTATTAAAGTTACAGAAGTGAAATTTAACTGAAAATTCATAATTAAGATGTCTAATAACATCACATAAAACACTGACTGAAATGCTATTGCTTTAGGAATGCATTCAGATCAATGAAATTTAGACCTTTCATTACATTTCCTGCATGCTCTTTAACAACACAAATTTATTTTTCTTGAAGGCAAAGAAGCAGATGAAAGCAGTATGCTTAAAAATCAAGAAATTTACTTAATATTCTCTAAGTTGAACTTTACACAAGGAAACCTAGTGATCATACAATATTCATTTGTTTGGTTTCTCAGAGACATTTGATCCTGTTCCAAGCATTTCTTGTCTTCTATTACTCCGACATAAGCCCCTAATGTTTCTCTGTGTGTTCTTAGGATGCCATGAAATATGGACTTACTAAAAATAATTGTGTAATAAATTAACTGTCTTTTTTCAAGTTTTTTGCAACAGGAGACTCTTATTCACCTCTCATATTTTCCTTCAGGGTTTCTAAAAAATAAGTCGGCAGAATTGTGGTAGTAGTACAGTCCGCATTTGTCTACAAACTCTCTTATTTATTTCCCAGTCCCTTGAACAGAAAAACTTTTGGAACAAGCAAAGGAATTCTGGACCAAATGGCAGTTTTCCAAATGTGGAGGTGCTGGAACAAAGGGCTCTTGTACTTACAGTGCTTTAAATCTAAAGACACTGATGCTGAGTATTAACTTGTGTGAGAGTCTAATTGCAGTTATCTTTGGCTAGACATCATGCCACAACACTACTCCGTTGCATGGCTTCCATCGCAGCACTGATCACTGGCGCAGTGCTGTGGTGGCGTTCACACCAGTCACGCATTGCAGCCCAAACACAAACTCAGGCAGCCCCTTTTGCCGTAGGGGATTCCTGTTGCTGTTGTCGCATACTAGACAATGTACCTTTAGTCCACACACCGTTCAATGAATGTAACAGGGTTACATTTTCTAAAACAACATTTTCTATCATTTATTTTTTACTTACAGTGGAATATTTTCAGTTTTCTAGCCTACTTATTGAAATATTGAGAGCAAATTTGGAACCATTTGTTGCCATCTTCAATACTTGCAGCACTTAGTCTTATGTATGCTAAGTGGCTGGACTAGAAACAGTCAGTCCGTATTCAGGTTTGAGTCCAAGTGTTAGACATATAAGACAGCTGCTCATAGCACCTGAGAAACAGCGTTAGCTAATTTGCCAAACTTTATGCACAAAAGTGAACTGCCATATACACTGAAAAGTCCCAAAACATAACTTCAATCAATCGAGCCAAGAAAACAAAGATTATATCGCATATTACTTACAAATTATTTTGACGATGACATTAATAATAGTTGTTTTGAGTGCTGCAGAAATATTAATGAATGTAAGGTGCATTTTATTAGTATCACTTCTCATTATTTTTATCATGAAACTAAACCAATGTGCCCAGAATTTCCATGTTATAACCATTTGCAATCAGAGTACTGACTGTTTCGATAAATAAAAAACTTGTCCCAATCTCCTATCTGTACAGACAAAAAAAATCTAAATCTCATTTGCAGTAATAAATTTTTTTGACAGTGTAAGAATAATAGATATTTTCAACAAATTTCAAGAGGAAACTATTATGCTTCATGTAAAGTGTTACTTTATAAACAACAACAGCATATATTCCATAAAGATCACGACAAATTACTTCCTCTCATATACATAATCTGTAATAGTGGTAGAATTTTTAGATGAATTTGGGTTTATACATACACATTCTTCCTGGATTCTATCCAAAAAAAGAGTAGTACAGGGGGATGTAAATAATGCTGATATACTATACAGCCTTCACTTCACACTGCCTGATGCACAGATGTAGGTCTGTAAAAGTATGTAAGTGGCATTTCATAACGACTCCTAGACATTCTTGTTATGTCTTCTGTACTGGATTAATAAGTAAACAGCATTATATCTTTTTTTCAGTCAGCCTGTCACTGTACAACAAATTAAATGGAAGAAAATTTATGCTTACAAATTAGCTACTAAAAAGTTATCCTGCAACATCAGTGCTGCAGCAATTTGGTAGTCAAAGATGAAGCATAACAAAAAAGCTATGTTCTGCAACAAATAACAACACTTCCATGTACTTGTGGAACCAAGTACTTTATCTATTGCTGTTATAAGGAACATGCCTCTCAATACTTCTCTTATACAAAATCTAGGAAAATGCCAATTGGAAGGAGTGCTTTCTACATCTATTATTGTCTTTCTGCAACAATAACCACATTTTCTCAACAACTGCTCTTCTGAGCTACTGAGTTAAGGCCTGTATAAAATATTTCAAATTTAACAGCAATAAAATATTGCACAATGCCTCCATTCTCACAAAGCACACACAAATTTTCCTATTGCAGAGAATACAATGATATGTAGATTTTGCTACAATACATTGAAGGCATTATAGCTGTGTACAAAAATATTTTCATTATTATATAATGGTTTTACATTTCAAAAATTAGCATGTTATGCAAATTGTATATAAATCAACAGAGTATTATGAAAATATAGAAAAGGAGTGAAACAACTTCCAGTTGGTTTTTAAAACAGTTCTCTAGTTTTTAACAATTATACATTTTTCTAAAATGCATCCATGTTTCTCAAAAATACATATCTATTGGTACTGTTGTTAGCAACAGGATCACAAATACCATCCACATTACAAATAAATTTGTTTCTTGTTTCCTTTCTTTTAAAGCTATAACTTATTTGTCAGTTTCCTAGGAAACAAATTATAATAGTGACAAGGAGGTATTTTTATAGAGACCGTAAATAATGCTACGTAACTCTGTAAAATGATATACCACATAGTTACATAAAAAATGAGTATTGCAAGGTACTCAATCCTCAAAACATAAAGAATAAAAATGTCCCTGATAATTTAAATATATATGAAACAGTTGACTTTTAATTGAATGGGGCAACAGAAATAGGAAAAAGCACTATGTTCAAGATGAATATGATGGTCCTTGTTTTTATGACGACGTATACACACGGGGGTGAATTTGGCCTTTATGTTCTCTGTGGTAGTTTGAGTCTGAAAATGTTGAACTAACTGTCTAATGAATGGAGCACCTAATGAAGAGTTTTTACTGAAATTTTTGGAAAGTTCTTGGAGAGTAAGAGTGCACAAACAGTTAATAAATATGGAGTTTCACTTTTTGCTCCAGTACCACGGGATTCTGTGGACTGCAACCAATAATACTGGCTTTGTTTGCACAATGATCTTATTCTCATCTGATCTAAATGACATTTTCCCACCTCATTGTGAAGAACTGCTTCCTTCTACAGTCAACATACTTTTAAATGAATAATGCTAATATTAAACTTGATCCCGGTTCTCCAAAAGCTAGCAAATCAGGAGTTCAGGCATGGAAGTCACATTATACTGGAGGGTGCTACATGAGGCATTTCCACTGCTGCCATACAAACATTTAATAAATATGAATGACATCTCTGCTGCAATCTGCAGTAATATGAAATAATAAAATACAATGGTGAACTGCTGAGAGTAAAACTGAAGCAAGAGCACATTCAGATCTGGTTTTCAGCGCGTCACTGTTTGTGAGTCATGTCGCAGCATGTGTGCACGAGAAGAGTACAATGTTAAATCAGAGAAATCGGAGCAACAAAACACTATCTACTTCAAACTGGAAAACTGATCTAATTTATAATTGCAATACCTGTTAGTTACAATTACAACAATACTGTGAAGAACCTTATCTTAAACAAATGACATAAGGCAGTTACTGTTAACATAAATACTAAAGCAACACACAATATGTGCATATCTGTGGTGGTTGAATTTTGTGCTGACAGTTCAACTGCCACCTTTTTTTTAAAAAATAAAATGTGCAACATATATAATGGGCAGATTTTAAATCACACCATGAAAACAATACTAGCTTATATCTACACAGTAGACACAGGTTCAATGTTTTTAACAATTGGTTAAAAAATCTCAATAATACACCATGTGATGCATATTTTAACAACAGCATACAACAAAATAACTCTGTACAACAAGTGAATTGTATCTAAAAAGAAACTAGAGATCATACCAAAACCATATGATCCTAAATATTTCATTTCACCGGCAATGAAGCTTTGCAGTTTATCTGAATCTTTCAGAGGTGTGTCATGCAGCTTCAATGACTTGTGAGGCCTTTTGTGCAAATCAATGTGCAAACAATACATTTGACTATTTATCTAAAAATAGTGCAAATCGACTCAACCTCTAAAATTAAGCTATTTTATGCAACACGTCATTCAACAGCAAAACCACATGTCTCTTCCACAGCCTGAGTAAGCTTTTCAAACATTTTCTGATATGATTCATAAGGAGGAATGTCAATTCTATTAAAGCATGTATGGGCTTTTGGTAGATTTTCCAAAGGTGCATCTATAACATGAATTGTAAAAAGTCTTGGACCAGCAGCACCTGTTGAACCTGGAATAACAAGAATATGTTATCAATCACAATTATATCTAGATGTGCAATATCTAAAATCAAGAGCAATGGCTTGCAATTAGTTCATATGTGAGCGACATAAACACCATGTGAAGTATGAATTACTTTAAAGTTCTTGTTGAAACTAAAATGTTATTTTCACATTTAAAAACTCACAGCATACGATACTGATGCCACCACAGTCACATTTATTTCGGTGTTCCTTGGAGGTAGCTTTCTTTTCTTTCTTTCTTTTTTTAAAAAATTTATTGTGTGTCCATCATTCAGTTCATTTTGCTTCTGTATTAAGACACAATAAAAATTGTTCCTTATCATCCTGTGTTGTATGTTTGAATTCCACAAACCTTAATACATTTTGGACCCAGTTTACTCACAAACTTTCAGCACAGAAATTTATTACATCTTCTGTTTGACATGTGATTTGAGTCACTTAGTGTTTCATTTTTGTGCCATGTCAGATGCAGGTATCGCAAGAAGCATAATGAAAGTCGACAGATTGAATTTCCAGCTATGGAAATTTCAAATTTGGGCTTAGTTTGATAGTTAAGACATTAGAGATGTTGTGAATGGCCTGAGAGCAAAGCATGAAAATTTGACAACTGTGGGTAAAAGACAATGCTCGTGCCACATGCTGCATTTTGACTGTGATCAACTACTTGCAACTTGAATTTTTGATAATGTTTGCTACTACTCACGAAATGTGGGAGAAATTGTGCGTGATTCAAGAACATACATTCAAAGTGAACAAATTCTCTTTCATGCAAAACTCTCATGAGTACCAAATGAACACGAGTGATCAGATGTTGTGGCATATCAAGATCATCATGAACAATACAAGTCAACTCGAGGTCATGAGTGAAACTGTGTCGGACATAGTGATCATGGCCAAGATACTTGGAAATATTCCAATGAAATTCCATGTCCTAGCCATGGTCTAGAACAATGTGCCCAGGGATCAGCAAACAATTCTAAAACTCCAAAAGCAGCTCATCTGCGAAGAAAATGGATTGAATAAGATGGGCGAGGCATGCAATGTCTTGGCAGTGACATCATTTTGTGGCTGCAAAAAGAGCTTATGGCCTTGAAGAAGAAACCAAATCAGGCAAATTCAAGAGTAAATCAAACAATGGAAAATCCAGGCTGGAACGTAACAATATTATGAAAAGGAAAGTTGCCACTCACCAGGTAGCAGAGATGCTGAGTCGCAGACAGGCACAACAAAAAGACTGTCACAAATAAATGTTTACTTGTGACAGAGACTTTGTTGTGCCTGTCTGCGACTCAGCATCTCCGCTAAATGGTGAGTGGCAATTTTCCTTTTCATAATGTTGTTAAATTCAAGAATAAAATTTAGCTGCTGGGCCTGGAGGATGGAAGTTCATCCACCGAGAAACTGTCATTCTAAGAAGAAGAAAATAGTGAGCAAAATGGAGGTAATGTAGTAAATGCATTCATTGTTACCAATGGGGGTCATATGAGAAAGTCCTGCATAATAAAGCGATTTGCAAGAGTATGCTGAATACTAATATAAACAATGCTTGGATTACTGACAGCAGGACATCACAGCACATTATATTTCAGGGTAAATGGTCTAGTGAAATTCATGAATGTTACAATATTGCAGTTTCACTTGGAGATATTCCTAAAGGCGAAGTGAAGGGAATTGGATCAAATAAAATAAAGAAATTTGTAAATGGGTATTAGTACGGATGAATTCATGATATGCTGTATGGCCCAAAAATAAGGAAAAATTTGTTGTCTGTCGGTGTTTGTACAATGAAAGGTTTTGAGGTGAGCGTTGTATACGAGTTTGTACACATTTCTCGCAATGGATGGGTCCTTGCCCAAGCAATACAACAAGGAAATAAGATTTGTAGAACATTATTTGTATCAAACATCCAATGTGATGTGAATTTGTCAACAATGTATAACAAAACCTGGGTCATAAAAATGTCAAATTGATTGTCAATTTCATCAAAACAGAACTAAGTGTGCCTGATGTGGCACCATTCTTTTGTGAAGAATGTCTATCTGGAAAGTCTCACTGTTTGCCTTTTAACAAGAAAATCAAAACAAGAAAGTCAGGAATTACTCCTACATTACCCGACACTTTGATACAAGCATCACCTCGTCTGAGACGATCATATCAACTCCAGAGAAAACACCTGACAGCACTAATGAAAGAAATGTACGAAATAAAATCATAATGCTAACAGACAACAAACGATGAACATCAATGGAGATGAGACCATAGATCAGAACCTGGGTATTGCCAAAGACAAGGTAGAAGCTCCCTTATTTATAAATGAAGAGTTGGAAACTAACCCCCACCCCCTACCTTCCTAATAAAAAAGAATTAGTTATGTATCATGAATAATAAGGTACATAATACTGTATGTATAATTTTCTTTGAATGAATGGCATGAACAAGGCAAAACTTTAGTACTTTTTTGCATGGAACACATTATTGTCATTTATATTAATTTATATAGGATAAATTGTTTCACTTAAGGAGTGTTTTGCATTAGGAGTAAGAGAGTGGAACGAACTATGCGTGGTTCCACTGTACTACTATACAGTGATATAATCTGGGATTAACTTCATACACTGCATATTTCTGAGTTCTGCTTAATCTGAGGTAACTTTCTGTGTTAATCTAAGGTCAAATTCTTTACACAATGGGTCATTACTGTTCATGGCTTTGTACTATACACACTGCCTGCAGCAATCATTGACCCTGTAAAAAATGGTGATTCCAATGGATATCCACCTCTTCCTCACCCTGCTCGTATTCAGTATTGTACTATATGCACAAATGTATTATATGACAACTGTAATAAGCCAGTGTACTTTCCCACTGAAAAAAAAAAATTCATCTAGATAATGCTTTCCTTATAACTTCAAAGCCAAGCAGCTTCATATAATTCTGGAAAACACTATTATAACACGAATATTTCACAAAACAACTTTTGTAAATCAAAAATTGCAAGAAGATGGCTATGGAATAACATAGCTCTTCTTTGACACCATTTTATCTATTTAAACTACATCTTTACACACATTTTACTTATACTGACCATCTATACTACTGTCAGTTATATAGTTTTCTCTGCATGACTCAAGTAATGTATCCATGCATTGTTTGATGAACCTTTGTTCTATTTTTCAATTTTCATGTATCTCAAAAATTTGAATGTATATTAATAAACACAATGTATCTTACTGGATGTATGTATGAAATAAAATAAGGCTGTACATGAAGGGTGTATCAGTGTATATAATAACAAGGCAAAGAAACAGTTCAAACACAAGTGAAACACATACATAAAATAGAGATGAGGAGAGCAAATGATCTCTTCAGTGTGGACGAATGCCAGGTTTGAACTCTTACAGGAATTGGCAAAATGCCCAAGTAATGAGAAAAATTGGCAAGGGACACTACATTAGTAGTGTGTGGACAAATTGAGAATGTGGGTTTGACAAGAGGTGTTCTAGGGTAGACCATGCGGTTGAGATGATGGCTAAGTGGTCACAGCATCTGCCTAGTACGCAGGAGACGCAGGTTCAAATCCCGGTTCAGCACAAAATTTCAACTTTCTCCACTGATTTAAATCAATGCCCACTCACAGCCAATGTCTGTAATTCCTGTGCGTCTAAAACATACATGTTTCAGTTTGGGAAACATTACAAAAATGTTAATAATATCTTGTTTTCATGTAAAGACACAAAAGTGTTGATTTGCAAGTACATGTTAAATACACAATAATTGCAAACATCCAATTGTTAGTAAAGAAATTTCATATAATAAGCACAAAAAAGGATGGAAAATGTACTCTCAGTGGGAAGCTGATGATGGCAATCATTAAACTAGGCACAAAAATGTGTCCTGTTACGTTTTGGAAATTTTGGTAAATGCAGCATCTCAAGTCCAAATAAACTGATCATAATTCTAGTCTATACACAAAAGCTTCCCAACATGATATGTGGGATGACCAAATTCCAGTTTAACCTGGTACATTTATTTGAACCAATGGGAAACTATAATGCTACTGCTTCAAGTTATTTTTACCTTGCAAAGCTTTAAATCCTTGTAAAGGAACCCTAGAACTTCCTGTTACAAACTGTAAAAGTCTTGCCCTCATTTCCTCCGAGTATTCTTCAACGATCTGCCAAAACCACTTTACAACTGGTGTTTCGGGAGTGCAATGCTGCAAAAATATGAAAAAATATGTTTCTTCAAAAATGTTTACATGTGAAAACCTCCACTTATTAATAATTACCAAAGGGTAAAAAGTCTTGACACAATACACTCATAAGCATTAGCTACTTACAAGCAGTTTATATTTGTAAAGATGAGTACTTATAAGTAACACAAATGGCTGGAAGTGTACTTGACAGATACTCAAAGTGGCTGGATTGCCAGCTATCCAAATCGATGTCATTATAGTCTGCAAATTTATTCTTGCATGCACTGGTCCCTTGTTCTAGTAGTAGTAGTAGTAGTAGTAGTAGTCATCAAAGTATTTACAAGTTTAGACCAATTTAAAATAAGCTAATTCGTACACACGTGCACACACACACACACACACACACACACACACACACACACACACACACACACACACTCACACTCACACTCACTGGTGATCTCTGTGCTATTTTCTGTACCACAACTTTCCATTTGCTACCCTGTACAACTGAGTCAGCATCCCTCAATAATGAGTGAGAATTGAGCTCAGAAAGAGGAAGAGATGTTAGTGTTGTGCTATGCATAGCTTGGGGGAAGTATTTATAGAAAACGAAAAAAGAAGGAAAGAAACAGTGTGTAGATGTTACGTGGAATGTTGGGTGTTTTAAAATCATTATTATTATTATTATTATTATTATTATTATGAATTTGTATAACTTTTTTTTACCAAACCCCTACTCTGTTTTAGCTAAGTAATACTTCAATGTATAAAATGTATTGCATAACAGCTACTTTTTAGCTGCCTTTTAAATTAAGTATTTTTGCAATTTCTTTAATCCGTTTTGGTAATTTATTGTACAGTTTTATTCATTGGTAGAAAATGCTGTTTCGAGTTTTATGTTTATTTTTTATTGGTAAATGTAAGTTGAGTCTAGCTCTTGTTCCACGGTCATTGACAGAGCTGTTTGTGTAGTAATTACCAATGTCAGTTTTAATGTGTACAACTGACTGGTAAATGTGTTCACATGGTGCAGTTAACATCCCCAGTGTTTTGAACAAATCGATACAATGAGCTCGACTACTATTTTTGGTTATTTATGGCTCTTTTCTGGAGTTTGAAAAAGGTGTTCATATTTTCCCCAAAAAAGAATGCCATAGCTAAGTACTGAGTGTACATATGAACAGTATGTAAGTAAAAGACACTGCATGTTACACACTGATGATAGGATTCTAAGGGCATAACATGCTGATGACATTCTGTTTGGAAGTACTGTTGTGTGTTCACACCACTTCAACTGAGAATCAATAGTCATTCCTATAAATTTTGCATTTGTTACACAGTCTATAGAGGTGCCTCTATATTTAATTTAACATTGTCATTTGCCCTCTTGAAACTGAAATTCACGGCATTAGTTTTCTTTATATTCAATGTCACTTTATTTCTTATTAATCGTAAACTTCCTTGAGAGTTTCATTTGCTTTCTTCTCGAGGAGTTCTCTCGTTTTCTCAGTGACTATAATATTGATGTCACCAGTGAATAGAATTTTTGCACAATAACACTACTGGGAAAGTCATTGATGTACATCAGGAATAGTATTGGTCCTAATATGCTACCTTGCGGAACCCCTATATTAATGTATTTTGGTTCTGGTAAGTGTTTTACTACATGTTTCGATTTATGTGAAGAATGTGTTATCTCTACTCTCTGTACCCTATCTGCTAGGTATGATCAAAACTAGTCATTAGCTACCCCTCTTATTCCTAATGTTTCTAATTTATTTAATAGAACCTTGTGCTCTTACGTATCAAAGGCATTAGAAAGATCCAAAAATATGCCTGTGACACACTCATCTTTATCAAGAGCATCAAGTACAACTTTTGTGAATTGTATTCTTGCCACTTCAAAACCAAACTTTAATTCGATTAAAAGATTGAATTTATTCAGGTAATTCATTAATCCGACTAATTGCTTCTATCAATACCAGAGAAGGAAAGTTGCTACTCACCATATAGCAGAGATGCTGAGTTGTGATAGGCACAACAAAAAGATTAACACAATTATAGCTTTCGGCCATTAAGGCCTTTATCAGGAGTAGACACACACGCACATACACACTCATGCAAACGCAACTTGCACACACCTCTGCAGTCTCAGAGAACTGAAACCACAATGTGAGCAGCAGCACCAGTGCATGATGGGAGTGGCGACTGGGTGGGGGTAAGGAAGAGGCTGGGGCGGGGAGAGGGGAGGGATAGTATGGTGGGAGTGGCGGACAGTGAAGTGGTTTTCTTCTTTCTCTCGTACTGTTACATCCCATCCTGGATTTTCAATTGTTTGATAATTTCTTCTTTTGATAATGGTGACAGCAGGGAAATGGGCAGGCAATTTTCTATGTCTTCTGCATTACCTTTCTTAAGCAAAGGTACAACTCTTGCCTGTTTTAACTGCTCTGGAAATGCCCTGATGTGAAGGATTCATTTATTATACTTGTTAAGGGGCCTTGTATAATCTCTATGCATTGTTTTAGTACGTGCATTGGTACTTCATCTAAGCTTTAGTTTTTGAACAGTTTTATTGATTTCATTCTCTGTGGTTGGAAGCAACATCATTGTATTTAGTGCAACATTATTTACAGGTGCTATATTTGTTTTGGGGAATTTCTGCTGTAACTTCTCTTGCAATACTTGAAAATTGTTCATTTACATAGTTTGCTAAGTGTTGTAGATCATTTATTACCTTGTCCCCCTCCCATAGCAGTATATTATTCTGTGTTTGTTTGCCTCTCCCAATTTCCTTTTTTATAACATTCCAGACTGCTTTTATTCTCTGCATTATAAATTATTTTTTTTTTTGATGACTTTTTTTGCAGCAATCAGCACCTTCCTATAGATCTTTTGTATCTATGATAGAAATTTAAGAATTCAAGATCATTGTGACTTTTTCATGGAATTGAGGTATTCAAGTGTTTGGGAGGACTTCTTAATAACTGCTGTTATCCATCTTTTTGTGTGATGTTGATACATCTACATCTACATCCATACTCCGCAAGCCACCTGACGGTGTGTGGCGGAGGGTACCTTGAGTACCTCTATCGGTTCTCCCTTCTATTCCAGTCTCGTATTGTTCGTGGAAAGAAGGATTGTCGGTATGCCTCAGTGTAGGCTCTAATCTCCGATTTTATCCTCATGGTCTCTTCGCGAGATATACGTAGGAGGGAGCAATATACTGCTTGACTCCTCGGTGAAAATATCTTCTCGAAACTTCAACAAAAGCCCGTACCGAGCTACTGAGCATCTCTCCTTAAGAGTCTTCCACTGGAGTTTATCTATCATCTCCGTAACGTTTTTCACGATTACTAAAGGATCCTGTAACGAAGCGCGCTGCTCTCCGTTGGATTTTCTCTATCTCTTCTATCAACCCTATCTGGTACGAATCCCACAATGCTGAGCAGTATTCAAGCAGTGGGCGAACAAGCGTACTGTAACCTACTTACTTTGTTTTCAGATTGCATTTCCTTAGGATTCTTCCAATGAATCTCAGTCTGGCATCTGCTTTACCGACAACTTTATATGATCATTCCATTTTAAATCACTCCTAATGAGTACTCCCAGATAATTTATGGAATTAACTGCTTCCAGTTGCTGACCTGCTATATTGTAGCTAAGCGATAAGTGATCTTTCTTTCTATGTATTCGCAGCACATTACACTTGTCTACATTGAGATTCAATTGCCATTCCCTGCACCATGCGTCAATTCGCTGCAGATCCTCCAGCATTTCAGTACAATTTTCCATTGTTACAACCTCTCGATATACCACAGCATCATCCGCAAAAAGCCTAAGTGAACTTCCAATGTCATCCACAAGGTCATTTATGTATGTTGTGAATAGCAACGGTCCTATGACACTCCCCTGCGGCACACCTAAAATCACTCTTACTTCGGAAGACTTCTATCCATTGAGAATGACATGCTGCGTTGTGTTATCTAGGAACTCCTCAATCCAATCACACAATTGGTCTGATAGTCCATATGCTCTTACTTTGTTCATTAAACGACTGTGGGGAACTGTATCGAACGCCTTGCGGAAGTCAAGAAACACGGCATCTACCTGGGAACCTGTGTCTATGGCCCTATGAGTCTTGTGGATGAATAGCGCGAGCTGGGTTTCACACGATCGTCTTTTTCGAAACCCATGCTGATTCCTACAAAGTAGATTTCTAGTCTCCAGAAAAGTCATTATACTTGAACATAATATGTGTTCCAAAATTCTAGAACTGATCGACATTAGAGATTAGGTCTATAGTTCTGCACATCTGTTCGACGTCCCTTCTTGAAAACAGGGATCACCTGTGCCCTTTTCTAATCCTTTGGAAAATGCATACTTTTGGAAATGCCTTTTCAAAGTTCAATTTAAATAATGTGGAGAATTTAGAGAATGTCTTATTCACATTGGTTTTCTTATACTCTTCATCCCATCTTTGTTTTGACAGTTCTTTTGAAAAATCTTTTATTTTGATTTCTGATGGATGTCATTTGTAGGCTTTTAGTTTATGTAATTTTACTGTTGTTATTTGACAGAGATGGTCTGTTAGTCCAAGATCTTTTACATCTACATCACATTTTTCCCTGTCCATATTTGTGGCCACATGGTCAATTACTTATGAAGTCACTGTAGTAACCTTTGTTGTTAATTTATTAAAAAAAGTGTCTACACTACCACTGGGAGATCTGTACACACACAAAATGATTAATTTCTTGGTGATATCAAGCCCTGTTAATTCAATAGATGATATTTCAAAGTGTTTGTCCTCACTTACTTTACTGAGGACGTGTCTTGATTTGAACTGTGTTCCTTTCCTGACATAAATGCATGATCTCCCTCCCCCCCCCCCCCCCTCTTGAAGCAGTTCTGCAGTAAGAATTTGCCATTTTATACAATGATAATACTACATGTTGGTTTTCTGTGTCTCTACGTCAGTGCTCAGTAACACAAGCTACTGTGCAGTTCAAAGATTGGAACACAACTTCCAATAGTTGTATTTTATTTTTTATTGATTGCATGTTTTGATGGATGATTGTTAAGTCTGTGAAATGCCCCATGTTACTCTTTCCAATGGTTTGTTTTTCTTTGTGACATCTGGTATGTGTGATATTTGAAGTGTTAAAATCTGTCCTGTGAGTGGTTGTTTCAGTGTTGTTGAACTGCTGGAGATATTCTTTAGGCAGCGGAACCTGTTGTCTGGATTTATCCTAAAATAGATCTACTTCTCCTATCCATGCCAACAGGTATTTGACCATGTGTGGCCCGAGATCCACCCCCTATACTTTCATGAATCAGCTGTTCAATCTTTCCTTCCCAGTCCTATTTAGGCCATGCCTAGTGAAATCCCATCTGTTGTTAGTCCCAATGGGCACCAGAGAAACATGAGCATAGTTGGCTGCCCTCAAAGCCATCCCTAACCCCACATTGATTCGTCTCACAGCTCCATCAAGGTGCGGTCGATCATAATGCTGGAACAGCTCAACAAAGTGTACGTTGGTGCCATGAGTCAGGAAAGTTATCTTGTCGAGGTCACCACCTATGTCATATGCCCCATCCCTGTCCAAACTGTTTCCCACCCCACCCACTATCACTACATGGTCCTCTTTCGTAAAGTTCTTACATAAAGATCCTAAGTCCTCTATCACATGACTCAGCCCTGCTTTTGGCTTATAGATACTGGTGGCCCGGTACGCTGCCCCTAAACTTTCCTGTGACTGTGGGCCTACATCTCACCCATGGCTACTACCTAGCAGCAGCACTTTCTTCTTTCTAACATTTTGTATATTCCTAGAATTCTTGGCCTCGGCTGAAGTGTGCAGCACATTTCTTGCTCCTCATTCTACCTGAGACTCTTCTCCACTTAGCTCTGGCAATGGTAGAAACCTGTTTTTGGTGTTGTTGATAAAACTGTCAGATCACATTCTCTTTCTTTCTATCCTCTTACCAGGTGCCAGTTACCAACCAACCCCCCCCCCCCCTCCCCATCTCCCTTGATCCTTATCAGTTCCTTCCTTGCTTCCTCCAACTGTGCCTGAAGAGCACAGATTTTCCTTTTCTGTTCCTCAATCAAAATGTTCCTACTACATACTTTGCAGTTCCAGGAGAGAGCCTCTTCTGTTCTTCCAACATTCTCCCCACTGCATCACCCCCCCCCCCCCCCCCCAGTGAAAATATTTCCTATAAGATTGGCAACAAATCCCTCTACTCACTATCCTATAACAGCTCCCACATTTCTCACTCATGGTCAGTTTTGAAAGAATAATTAAGTTTAAAGAATGTTTTAAATTTGTCAAGGATGTGAGACTGGCTGTATGTAAACAAAAAAACGACACAAAGGTCTTATGTGTGGTGGTTGTTGTTGTTTTTGTACTGATTTAGAGATACAATGACAGAAGAATGAATTAGTAATTACTTTGCTTTTAGAGAATTTACGTTATCAAGCGTGTTTGGTCAGGTTTTTAAATGTTTGTAACTCTGAAAATTTAGCCGACATCGCATCTATCTAACTAGTAAACAATACCAAATGTGTTAATTAAATACAATTTAGAAACGTTTAGTTACACTTTCATTGCAACAATAGACACTGACGAAACTAGTAGCTGTTTTTGTTAAATGTATTTTGCACTATCAAGAAAACTTGAATAGAATTTTTTGTGTTTATGTCACGCAAAATTTTGGTTTATGTTGCAATTATTGGAACTCCAGACAACATGAAATTTTTCAAAAATAAGCTCTATTTCCTCTTAAATAAGTACTTTTAGCGGACGAAGAAAATACCCGTGCTCTCACTCAGTGACCATCTTGTCTACAAGTCGGTAGAAAACTGAATACTTTTGACTGCTAGCACTTTGTGGCCACTGCCAACATTAAACAGCAGCACTTTTTTAGTAGTTGTTAAATTATTTTTTCATTTCACTGTGATGTGTTCAAGTTGCTTGTGCCGTAAAGAGTGATGCAACATTTCCTAATCAATATCTGGTATCACCTAAGCCAGCCCAACACGTTGTTCATCTAGAATAATACATTTCACTTCTTCCTCCCAAGCCATTGAAAGATGTTTAAGTAAAAATGTTATTTATGTAGTTAGTATGTAGATAATTTCCAATTGTGCATGCACTGGATTGATAAATGTGCAGGTTTGGAGAAGTACATGAGAGCACAGAACATCGCCAAGGTGTGGCAGTCTATCCAACTGCTGCGAAAAGGTCACTTATGCTTTGGTGTTGCAACTTGGCAGTGTCTTGAAAGTCAAGGAGAAGAGGGGCAGGCAGTAACGTCAACACCTGATAAACAGTTGAAGAAATATAATGTAAAAGTCATTCTTTTCTAAGATTCTATTCAGGCATGATGTTCCGATCTACAAATTAATAAGAATTCCTTTCACCCAACATTGTAATCTCTATGTATAAAAAGCAATGTTCTGACTGATTTACAGTTCGCGCCTAACCCAAACTGCTAAGGATAGAAATTTGTAAAAGGTGAGCATCTTATACTGTAGACATTGTTTAAGAAGGGATTTTTCGAAATTCCATCCCTAAGGGTCTTGAAATTTAACCTTATGGGGGAGAAATAATGCGTGAAAGCTTTTTTTTTTTTTTTTTAAAAAAATATAATTATTAAAGAACTACTTAAGTATTTTTACAGCTACATCTATGAACATTGGTATTTGACTTCTTGGTTAAAAATAAAAAATGTGTATTTCAATGCCTTTGGAAATGAACCTCTATGGAGGTGAACTAGAAGATGAGATCTTTTATGAAAATATTTTATCATGAAAGCATTTTTAAAGCTAAATCTATGAACATTTAAATTTGTCTTCTCTGTAAGAAATAAAACATATGTGTTGTCAATGTTTTTGAAAATTTAACCTCTAAGGGGGTAAAACAGAGTCAGATTGATTCACTGACTCATTATAACCCAGGCCAAACCACTAAGGATAGAAACTTGAAGATTGGAGAGGCTGTTGAGCTTATACTGTAGGTATGTTTAAGAAAGTATTGCCAAAATTCCACTCCTAATGGGGGTGAAATAGGGGATGGAAGGCTTTTTGAAAGTATGTCACTAACGAGGGAATTTTGAGGCTAGAACTACAAAAACTGGTATCAAGCTCCTCGGTTAGAAAATAAAAAAAAATACGTTTCAGCATTTTTGGAAATTCAACCATTAAGGTGGTAAAATAGTGGCTGAAAGTATTTTTGAAACTACTAAAGGATTTTTAACGCTACATGTAAGACGATTGGTATTTGACACTGATGGCTGACCCACTTTAATTCTTCACTTGTTTGCTCTCGGTGTTGACGTACTGGGTTGCTACGCTGGCTGAAAAATGGGGTTTGTAATTCTGACACTGACTAGCGTAAATAATGTACCCGACAGATGCACAGTTGCATTTCACAGCACTTTCATTTCACTGTTCACAATCCCCCAATAATATACAGTTATATGGCCAGTGCACTATTGTTTAGCTTTCGATAAGCCTCATTATTAGTTTGCACGCAAACCTCCACATACTGCTACAATAGTTTACTATTGAACTTCTATGAGCAGTAAAAAACATAACCACATAATTCACAGTTCTTTCGGAATAATTAGGTATGTGTGGAACATACAGTCATTTTTTTAACACACGGCCTAATTTTGTAACACTTATTTCACAGTTAAGTTGAAGCACTGCTGTTGTTCTAACCAACACAGGTTTGTCGGCTGAAACTTGGCTGTAGACTAACTGTCTTGGGACCAAAAATCGGACCCTTAGATATCATCACAATCACTGGTGCTGAAACTACACATTGTTGGAAGTTTAATTTACAGAAATTCCAATTCAACTTAACTCGTTAAATTAACTGAATACATCGAAACATTGGTTCTTTTTAACAGTTTCTTTTACTACAAGAGTTAGGCTGAATTATTTGTTTAAATGATGGAATTAACATACATAGTTACGCATACAATACTTTTGACGAAACTGGAAACTACTTTGGAATTAATTGAGGGCTGGCTTTGTTAACATGCTTTCGAATAGACCCAAATAAATACTTTAAGAATACTATTAATTGTTCCCCAAATGTTTATAATTGGTACAGAATTTATATTTGTTTATAAGTCAACAATAGAATTTAAGTTACAAAACAATTACTGATTTCACCCAAAAAACAAAAGATACTAACTAGGCAGTCAAAATAAACTAGAAAATTAAATACATACATAAAACTAAGCACAAAATTAGATCTTTTGTTATCTTCTTTAAAACTGAGGGCCAAACTTTCTCTTTAATAAAAATGCAGATAATACTCACGTTATGTTAATGGTAATTAATTCAAAAATGAAAAAATGAATTTTAAGGAGGCAGATGGCAAAGAAAGGAAGTAAAAATATCCCAGCTTGCTTCGTCACAACTTCTCAGTACATGAAAAATTGGTATTTCATGACTCGGTTAGGTATCAAGAAATATTTTTTATGGTATGAAAGCTGCTATGGAAATATCTCCACAAGAACACAAATGGCGTGCTTAACAAAAATTTTGGAATCCAGCTATCAGAATCGCTTTTCGATCAGAAGTAAATTGGGAAAAGACCATGCTTATACAATCTTAATTAATATGAAAGGCTTAGAAGGTGTTCAATTTGTGAACAAGATAAAAATTCAATTAAATAAAAACAAAAGCTCTGCAGGCCAAACATTCTATGTGAGCGAAGCAGCAGGCACTAAGCTAGCTGTTATGAATGGTGTTCAAACAGGATCATATTACTGAAGTGTTATTAGGTGTATATAATTTGTCTGTACTGTATGCTGGTTTCTACATGCAAAATGGGTAGCAGTCTGTCACACGTATTACAGAAACTGGAAGAATCTTACACAAGTATTGTCAGATTTGAAGAGACAAGGAGAGGAAGTAGTAATCTTTTCAAATGGCAAAATTTCTAATATAGACATGGTCATACTAGGTTACTGGAGTAGCTACACAATGCAATAGAAAAACAATGTAATTTAGTAAGGAAGGAGGTTGAAGAGCAATTTAAAGAGGTATACCTTTATGATGGATTTAAAATAGTAAATGATCAAATCTTAGATATACAAGGCCGGGTAGAGGTGTTAGACTATGATGGAGAATTGGTTGACATGGACTGCGACCCAAATGCTTTAACTAGTTTGCAAAAATGGCTACAGGAATTTGTGAAGCTGAAAGTACAAGAAAAAGTAGATTCTGCTAGCACGCCATGTAATTCTGTGGCAGACATAGAAGCAACTGGAAGCTTAGCATAAGGTCAGCTACTGGTAACAATAACATCGCAGGTGATTGGTTAGAGCTGCAGCTCAAAACAGGAATGCATTTATGGAAACCATTCCCTAAATTCAAGCCTGATGGGGAAGTACACCCTACTTATTTTATAAGAGTATGTAACGAAGCAGGGTTTCCCACTGCTATCCTGTTTTGGTTTTACACTCCTTCAGTAATTTAGTTAACCAATGAACTTTTATTTGTTTTCATTTTCACTACTCAGATTCCGACTACAGATTCTGTGGCCTTCAGCCTCATAGTACAGAATTCAGAAATAGTTTAAATAAAATTCCCCTAGTAAAATCTATTATTTCAATACATTCTAATATCTATTCTGAATGTAATGAGCTAATCAGTTTTATTGGAAATGCATACTATTAACAGTTATGGACAATGATGTATATTATGCAATACATATTAAGTAAAATTCGAGTGAACTAACAGATCAAATTCAGCTATAAGACTGCATCCAAAAGAAAGCCTAAATTTTACTGATTCCAGCAAAGTGTTTAACCTAAAGTCTGTTAGTTCAATAGATATTAAGACTTAAAATCTGTAGCCTGTATGACTTTCAGTGCCAATTGTGACCAAACTATTAAATAATTTCGAGATCTGTATTGATACTTTTGCTACCTTTATTTTTCTACATAAAATGACTCCAGTCTCAACTTTGTAAGTGCATTAATTAAGAATTAAGTAAATTTGAATATGTAAAAATTATTGTTCAAAAGGGCTGCCATGGTTATAAGTCGGGAATTCCCACAGCGGATGCATAAGTTAGTTCCGTGTATTTAAATTGATACAGCTCACTCATGTTATTTAAATAATAAAACCCAACAGTTAACTTCAAAACCAGTTAGAAAGGATAATTTTAACCCTGGGAAATTATAAACTATAATATATTAACAGAAATAGTCAAATATTAAAGCGCTCGTCTATATAAGGTCCGAGCTGGTACAGCTCTAGTTAGTTCGCGGTCAGGTTCTCTTGGAGCAAAAGTGCGGCAAGTTGGTAATTGTAATTGTGAACTTTATTAAAGACTGGAAGTTTTTGACCTACCTAATGTGACGATTAAGTGTAAGAGGCCTGGCCACACGAATATTGTGTGTGCAAGTGATAACAAATAAATCGTACTGTGGTTGACATACATGCTCAACAATGAATACGATCTTGACTTTTGATTTTGGAAAACTTAACCTAGGATCCTGGCTTCTTAATTTCAGTGGGACTTTGGGTGAGACGGATGCAGCTACCAGGAAGACAATATTGAATAAACAAAGCAAGGTAGGTCGAGAATACTGCGCACTATCTACTGGGTGAGGAAACGTTTTAATATCGGTACATACGGTTGTGACGTGAACTTTGAGTGGCACTAATAAATAAGGATACGGCCCGGCATGTTACAAGTATTCTCCAGAACATTACCCACTAAATGGGAGACTCAAGGAAAATACATTTTAAACTTAGGTACCCGGTGTGCGATGCTGCAGAATGGAAATCTGCCCATTTGGAAGAATTAAAATGTAGGGAAGATTCCCCAGAAAAATTTAAAAGAAAATATTGGTCACCGAGTACACAGGAGAAATTAACACTCGAATTCTTAGAGTCTAAGAACTATAATAGTATACGATGGTTACAAAAAATACACTGAGTGGCACTTGTTGTTGTTGTGGTCTTCAGTCCTGAGACTGGTTTGATGCAGCTCTCCATGCTACTCTATCCTGTGCAAGCTTTTTCATCTCCCAGTACCTACTGCAACCTACATCCTTCTGAATCTGCTTAGTGTATTCATCTCTTGGTCTCCCCCTACGATTTTTACCCTCCACGCTGCCCTCCATACTAAATTGGTGATCCCTTGATGCCTCAGAACATGTCCTACCAACCGATCCCTTCTTCTGGTCAAGTTGTGCCACAAACTTCTCTTCTCCCCAATCCTATTCAATACTTCCTCATTAGTTATGTGATCTACCCATCTAATCTTCAGCATTCTTCTGTAGCACCACATTTCGAAAGCTTCTACTCTCTTCTTGTCCAAACTATTTATCGTCCATGTTTCACTTCCATACATGGCTACACTCCATACGAATACTTTCAGAAATGACTTCCTGACACTTAAATCAATACTGGATGTTAACAAATTTCTCTTCTTCAGAAACGCTTTCCTTGCCATTGCCAGCCTACATTTTATATCCTCTCTACTTCGACCATCATCAGTTATTTTGCTCCCCAAATAGCAAAACTCCTTTACTACTTTAAGTGCCTCATTTCCTAATCTAATTCCCTCAGCATCACCCGACTTAATTAGACTACATTCCATTATCCTTGTTTTGCTTTTGTTGATGTTCATCTTATATCCTCCTTTCAAGACACTGTCCATTCCATTCAACTGTTCTTCCAAGTCCTTTGCTGTCTCTGACAGAATTACAATGTCATCGGCGAACCTCAAAGTTTTTATTTCATCTCCATGAATTTTAATACCTACTCCGAATTTTTCTTTTGTTTCCTTTACTGCTTGCTCAATATATAGATTGAACAACATCGGGGACAGGCTACAACCCTGTCTTACTCCCTTCCCAACCACTGCTTCCCTTTCATGTCCCTCGACTCTTATAACTGCCATCTGGTTTCTGTACAAATTGTAAATAGCCTTTCGCTCCCTGTATTTTACCCCTGCCACCTTTAGAATTTGAAAGAGAGTATTCCAGTCAACATTGTCAAAAGCTTTCTCTAAGTCTACAAATGCTAGAAACGTAGGTTTGCCTTTCCTTAATCTTTCTTCTAAGATAAGTCGTAAGGTCAGTATTGCCTCACGTGTTCCAGTGTTTCTACGGAATCCAAACTGATCTTCCCCGAGGTTGGCTTCTACTAGTTTTTCCATTCGTCTGTAAAGAATTCGTGTTAGTATTTTGCAGCTGTGACTTATTAAACTGATAGTTCGGTAATTTTCACATCTGTCAACACCTGCTTTCTTTGGGATTGGAATTATTATATTCTTCTTGAAGTCTGAGGGTATTTCGCCTGTTTCATACATCTTGCTCACCAGATGGTAGAGTTTTGTCAGGACTGGCTCTCCCACGGCCGTCAGTAGTTCCAATGGAATATTGTCTACTCCGGGGGCCTTGTTTCGACTCAGGTCTTTCAGTGCTCTGTCAAACTCTTCACGCAGTATCGTATCTCCCATTTCATCTTCATCTACATCCTCTTCCATTTCCATAATATTGTCCTCAAGTACATCGCCCTTGTATAGACCCTCTATATACTCCTTCCACCTTTCTGCTTTCCCTTCTTTGCTTAGAACTGGGTTTCCATCTGAGCTCTTGATATTCATACAAGTCGTTCTCTTATCTCCAAAGGTCTCTTTAATTTTCCTGTAGGCGGTATCTATCTTACCCCTAGTGAGATAGGCCTCTACATCCTTACATTTGTCCTCTAGCCATCCCTGCTTAGCCATTTTGCACTTCCTGTCGATCTCATTTTTGAGACGTTTGTATTCCTTTTTGCCTGTTTCACTTACTGCATTTTTATATTTTCTCCTTTCAGCAATTAAATTCAATATTTCTTCTGTTACCCAAGGATTTCTATTAGCCCTCGTCGTTTTACCTACTTGATCCTCTGCTGCCTTCACTACTTCATCCCTCAAAGCTACCCATTCTTCTTCTACTGTATTTATTTCCCCCATTCCTGTCAATTGCTCTCTTATGCTCTCCCTGAATCTCTGTACAACCTCTGGTTCTTTTAGTTTATCCAGGCCCCATCTCCTTAAATTCCCACCTTTTTGCAGTTTCTTCAGTTTTAATCTACAGGTCATAACCAATAGATTGTGGTCAGAGTCCACATCTGCCCCTGGAAATGTCTTACAATTTAAAACCTGGTTCCTAAATCTCTGTCTTACCATTATATAATCTATCTGATACCTTTTAGTATCTCCAGGGTTCTTCCATGTATACAACCTTCTTTCATGATTCTTAAACCAAGTGTTAGTTATGATTATGTTGTGCTCTGTGCAAAATTCTACCAGGCGGCTTCCTCTTTCATTTCTGTCCCCCAGTCCATATTCACCTACTATGTTTCCTTCTCTCCCTTTTCCTACACTCGAATTCCAGTCACCCATGACTATTAAATTTTCGTCTCCCTTCACAATCTGAATAATTTCTTTTATTTCATCATACATTTCTTCAATTTCTTCGTCATCTGCAGAGCTAGTTGGCATATAAACTTGTACTACTGTAGTAGGTGTGGGCTTCGTATCTATCTTGGCCACAATAATGCGTTCACTATGCTGTTTGTAGTAGCTTACCCGCATTCCTATTTTCCTATTCATTATTAAACCTACTCCTGCATTACCCCTATTTGATTTTGTGTTTATAACCCTGTAGTCACCTGACCAGAAGTCTTGTTCCTCCTGCCACCGAACTTCACTAATTCCCACTATATCTAACTTCAACCTATCCATTTCCCTTTTTAAATTTTCTAACCTACCTGCCCGATTAAGGGATCTGACATTCCACGCTCCGATCCGTAGAATGCCAGTTTTATTTCTCCTGATAACGACATCCTCTTGAGTAGTCCCCGCCCGGAGATCCGAATGGGGGACTATTTTACCTCCGGAATATTTTACCCAAGAGGACGCCATCATCATGTAATCATACAGTAAAGCTGCATGCCCTCGGGAAAAATTACGGCTGTAGTTTCCCCTTGCACTTAACTGGATCTAAATAGTTAGATAACCCAGTAAAGAAATTTAAATCTCCAGGAGAGCTGCACCCTCTGCAAACCTGGCAGAGTGATGTCTGTTGGCAGTCCCAATTTAATTGCTACATAGCTTCACATTTATTTTTCCATGAAGCGGTTTCTTCCTCTTCAACTACCTTCCTATCTTTAACCAAAATCCATCTATTACTATCCTAAGAAGAAACATGAAGGTAGAGAGAAAGATATTCTGTTGGAGACCTACGCACAAAGGACACTTGTTATTACGTAACGATTAAAACCAATATGGGTGCTCGGGCACACAAAAAATGAACAGAATTAAAAAGCTCTTTCTGAATATAGGAAATGTGCTTTTTAATGTTTTGTATATATGATTTGCTACTTTTACTTTCCTATTGTGAATAGTGGTTGGGTTTCACATGTCTTTTACAGGGTAAGTTAAATAAGGCAAGTTATTCGGTACATACTATGTGACATTTGGCATAGAAGTACTTAAGATTAAGAGGTGTATTTTGTGTCACGACATACATACATGTTTTTAACAGCAGTGAAATACTGTGGTTGACCAAACTCTTACAGATTAATGAAAAGAACTTAATTACTTCTGACATGGGTTTACCCAATCTACACTGGCTCCTCAGAACAGTGTTGATAGGATCAATTTTTGGGGCCTGTACAGGTGAAGCCGAGACAAGTCTGTTTTGTAGGGTATGACTAACACAATGCATCCTCTGGTGTCTCAGAGAAGAAACCATCAGGGAGAGTATCTTGGGATGAGGGCATGAGAATCAGTGTTTGAGGATGTACCTTCTTTATTTCTTCTGTCCTAACATGTTTTTTCTTGTATTTCGTTTGTTTCTTCTCCGACAGGAGATCAGCTCAATTTTTCCTATTTCCAGATTCACATATTTCTATTGCTGAAACCATTCTTCTATGCCATATGGTGGTAATAACAACCTGTTTCCACAGGTAAGAACTGAGAGAGAATTCAAGTGACAGAGGGTAACACATGCAAGACAAAACTAAAAAGACAAAGGGAAACTATTCTCTAAGTGCAGTAAAGCTGGTGATCTGATAACATGTAAACAACAAGGAAATTCTGTGGCAAGCAAACTACAGCTGCTGCCACAGAGGTTGAAATTAACATTATCGCTGGTAAGAGAACATCAATTACTTGCTTAACAGATGAAGAGTGTAATTAATCTAAAAAAACTTGGATTATCTCTGATAGGGGTGCACTAGCGCATGAAGAATTTGTACAAGTGTAAAAAAAAGGCAATAGTTATTAATATATTACATCTTTAAACGTAAACTGGAGGGATTATAGAGCTATTAAGTAAAGGTTTCATAACTTATAATTATTAAAAAAGATGAAATAAATATTAACAACAAACATAGAAGTGTACTCAATAGAATGTGGGGAGCTACTTTATAACATATGCAGCAAGTATTCATCTTAACAAATGAAGAATTAGGTACATTCACTCTTTACAACTAGCAATTTCTTGCGATTTTTGAGGTGGGTGGAATGCAATTGCTTTGATAATAAACAAACCTTATAATTCAGGAGCAATAAATAGATCACTGGCGAATAACTTTTGACAACATATGCATGAATGCTAGGCATTATGAAAAGGAAAACAAATGTAGAAAGAATAATACACGAGAAGGCTCTTTATTACATAGTTAAAAAGAATATAGTGTAAGAACCGTAGGTAAAAAAGAGGAACTAGGAACTGTGTTGGAAATAACTGGGTAAAATTGATATGCTGTGGAGAAACTTCATCACTGGCATATATATAAAGTTAAGGGTCAGAGGCCATGCATTAAGTTTAAAATTTTTAAGGTAGGGTAGATCCTGAGTTTATGTAGGTATGGGAGAGAGGAAGGGTGGGAAAATCCAGGGAAGGGATGGTATATTCCCTAGTCAGGTCTATCCACAGAAAGAATGAACTGACCCATTTTTGCACGGAACGATAAAGAAGGGGACACTCACGTCAGAAAGACAACAATGAATATACACAGTATCTGTCTGGAGGATAAGATTTAAGTGCAACTATCACAGACATAGCAAGCTATAAAGTGACTGTTAGTCACACTAATGAAGTGTTCTTCAAAGTAGAACAAGATTAATAGACTTACCTGAACAATGCCCATTTTCAGAATTTATGTTTCCATAATTGTACGACTTACCACAGATCTGAGACTTGGAACTGTGCAGATTAGTGTTTGCTAAAATGTCAGCCTGTAACTCCTTATAGTAAAGAGAGACTTAGACCTTTTCTATCTCAATAAATTTGAGAACCTTGTGCTGTTACAAAACAATGATTTACAAACAGTGTAAAGCACATTATCTGTGGGTAAAAGCAATGTGATAATGATCGAGCATGGTTAAATAGGACAAATATCTTTCATAGATTTTCTTTACCTATGAAAATCTAACAATGTACATATGAAACTGCTGGATAAATCCTAAATATAAGTGTGTGTGTGTGTGTGTGTGTGTGTGTGTGTGTGTGTGTGTGTGTGTGGTGGGGGGGGGGGGGGGGGGGGGGGGGCAGCACGCCTGTGCAAGCGTGTATATGTTTCACATCTCATATCATCAGGTTGACAGATCATTTGTTGGCTTAGCCCAGTTACAGGAAGTGGATGTTATATTATGCTACAACTCCTTATGCCACTATTCACACTGAGAATAACTACATCTGCTTCACACTGAGAATAACTACATCTGCACTTCACAAGCCACCATACAGTGTATAGTGAAGTGTACATCATATACCTCTATCATATCCCCTTCCCCACTCCAATCAGTCACAAATTGTGCAGAGAATGGATGTATGTCAAAATTAAGATCTCATAGCTCAAAAAGACCCAAACAAATATTCTTTACAGGAAGAAAATCATTATTTAAATGGAATTTGATGCATGAATTTTAACCTGCCATTCATTCTCAACTGAAACACATTATTAAGACACTTTTAAGACATCGAAAATTAGAGGAACATTACCTTTAACCTTGTGTGATTTCGCCAATCCGTAATGTCTATAGAACCGAGGCCGCCAATTATCAATTCAAGTTCACGTTCATCAAATGCTCTAAGAAGATTGTTGGGTATTAATTCAGTGAAACCTTTCTGTAGAGCTAGGAACTGTTGCTCAATACCTCTCATAAATCTGTAGTTCACGTACAGCCTTGAAAAGGAACACAATTATTAGTTTCCACAGGAAGAGTCACTTGCAACTTTAAAAATTAAATATCAAAACTGCAGACAGACACTAACCCACACACATTATAAACATGTATGTATATATCTATGGTCCACATCTCCTCCCAAAACCACTGGACTCATTTCAAACAAACGTCGTACACATTTCAGTTCCTGTCTGGAAAGAATCACTGTGAGGGTAAGAACCATCTATCTATCAAAAGGATAGGGGTGAAAATGCATTGTAGCCCACAATGTGTGAATGCCCGTGCTTTATTCATCCAGCATTTGAGAATGAGAGCACCTGATCTGATTTTAACAGGGAAGCTAAAACAGTTTATGTCCAACCCACCACTGGCTGCACCAAAGCTGAGTTTATTGTGTGGTAGTGAGAGCACTTAGTGACTTGCAATAAACTTTACACATAATTTCAAACTTTTATGAAAGTTTTTTCTCGCTGACAACACCCACAAAATAATGAAAGGGAGAAAAAAGTTCATTGCTTATGACATTTTTGCTGTTCGTGCAGTAAAACTGCCACATCATGCAAGATATTTAAATTTATTTCTTTTTTGTTACTAATTACATTCACAACACATTTTGCAGACAATGGCCACATATACCACAGGATAAATCTTCAATATTGTATTACTGCATGACACACAATTCAGGTGATAGAACACTGTAAACACTGAGCCATGTACAAATACTTAAATAGATTTGAAATCTGTGTATACATGCAAAGCCATAGGTAAAAAGCTCACCCTAAACCCCTGAAACAATATCAACCAAATTTGGTACAAATCAAATAATGGAAAATTGGAAAATACAGAATGGAATTTAACAATATCATGAAAAGCATAGTTGCTACTCACCATACAGTGGAGATCTGAGTCACAAAAAGGCACAACAAGAAGACTGGTAGTAGATGGACACAGTTAGGGGAAACGAGGAGACAGAAAGAAAGAGGGGGGTGTGGAAAGGAAAGAAAGAGGGGGAGGTGGAAAGGAAAGAAAGAGGGGAGTGGAAAATAGAAGGAGAAGGAAATGGACAGAGAGAGGAAAGAGGAGATCGGCAGAATGGGGGGGAGAGGGGGGGGGAATCAGAGAGGGGGGAGGAGGGAGGAAGAGCTGGCCAGAGAGAGGGGGAGGAGGAGATGGGGAATAAATACATACTCAGGCAATGCTGGCTTCTCAGCTAATTAAAAATAAAATGGGTGAATTAATAACTTCATCATGAAGTCTGAGCAGAGCCTTGCTTCTATTGGACAGTTTCCTACTTAACTTCAACTATGTTTCATCAATAATGGGAAATATCCAGTACTGCCAGAAGTGGCAGTGGAAAGCTAAGAAGGTAAGATTACAAATCACATCAATATAAAGATGAATTATTATTAACATTTCGTAAACAAAGTTCCATAAACCAAGTCACCTTTCATAACCATGTTATAACGCTGTGGTAAAGCATATAATTGGTTCATAATTCAGTCAATTCTTCATATTAGTCATATTTATCAAACAAATAGCTTGTTCTCATTGTTTTTATGGATATTTTGGTATGTTTCAGAACAATGTGTTTCCTCATATTGAATGTCCAACGACGTTAATGAGAAGGTGGCAGTCTTCTAAAGAACGTAATTATTACAATGGAAACTGACCCATTTCCTAATAGACGTTTGCTACTAACTACTTTTTTTATTTTCTTTGTGACTTTAAACAGTTACAAATACCCACAGAAGTATATCATCCTTGATGTGAATGTTTACATGATAAGACTATTGGGGATTGCAGTCAGCCGCATCATGTGTTGACTGATTATGTATCTGTACCCAAGAACAGGAACTGTAAATTTCAATAGCAAAATCATGCCTACCCTCTACTCACATCCACACCGCTTTGATTCCCATTTCACTTACATTTAGCACACTGGGAGTAATTACAGTACTAATCATGGAGTTTTCTTCATGCTTACAATAACGCCAACTACATTGGCCATAAATAAAAGCTATGTTATCCTTGTATGGCTCCAGGTCAACTAACTGTATCCACATCCAAGGTCAAAAATTTGTTTTGCAGGTTATTCATATCTAGAATATACTTTAATTTTCAGCACTAAACCGTAATTTCAGCACACAGGGAGAGAGATCCTGGATCTCTTTCTATGAAAGATCCTTTCAGGATGTTTCAATATTCCTGCACTTCCAGATGGCAGTGTGGCAGTGCCCCATCCTGTTCGTAAATTAAGTCATTCGAAGCAGTCTCCAATTGTGGGAAAAGAAAGTTCTCAAGCATATCAAGATACACTATGTGATCAACAGTATCCAGACACCCCCAAAAACATACGTTTTTCATATTACATGCATTGTGCTGTACTTACTGCCAGGTGCTCCATATCAGCGACCTCAGTAGTCATTAGACATTGTGAGAGAGCAGAATGAGGTGCTCTGCGGAACTCATGGACTTCGAACGTGGTTAGGTGATTGGGTGTCACTTGTGTCATACGTCTGTACGTGAGAATTCCACACTCCTAAACATCCCTAGGTCCACTATTTCCAATGTGATAGTGAAGTGGGAATGTGAATGGACACACAAAGTACAAAAGCATACAGGCCGACCTCGTCTGTCGACTGACAGAGACCGCCGACAGTTGAAGATGGTCATAATAAGTAATAGCCAGACATATATCCAGACCTTCACACAGGAATTCCAAACTGCAGCATGATCCACTGCAAGTACCATGACAGTTAAGCAGGAGGTGAGAAAACTTTGATTTCACAGTCAAGTGGTTGCTCATAAGCCACACAACATGCCGGTAAATGCCAAACAATGCCTCACTTGGTGTATGGAGCATAAACATTAGACGACTGAACAAAGTGAAAGTGCTGTGTGGAGTGACGAATCATGGTACACAATGTGGCTATCTGACGGCAGGGTGTGCCAACATTAAAATCCAGAGGTGGTAGTGTTATGGTGTGGTCGTGTTTTCCATGGAGGCGGCTTGCACCCCTTATTGTTTTGCGTGGCACTATCACAGCACATGCCTACACTGAAGTTTTAAGCATGTTCTTGCTTCCCACTGTTGACAAGCAATTCACTGATGGCCATAGCATCTTTCCTGCTCATAATACACAGCCTGTGGTGGTGTGGTTACGTGACAATAACATCCCTGTAATGAACTGGCCTGCACAGAGTCCTGACCTGAATCCTATAGAACACCTTTGGGATGTTTTGGAACACCGACTTCATGCCAGGCCTCACTGACCAACATCGATACCTCTCATCAGTGCAGCACTCCATGAAGAATGGGCTGCCATTCCCCAAGAAACCTTCCAGCACCTGACACTTGATTGAATGTATGCCTGTGAGATTGGAAGCTTTCATCAAATCTAAGGGTGGGCCAACACCCTACTGAATTCCAGCATTACCGATGGAGGGCACCACGAACTTTTAAGTCATTTTCAGTCAGGTGTCCGGATATTTTTGATCACATAGTGATGTGTTTCCTGAAAGTGTGTTCTAAACAAAGAAAAATGGACCACACACCTTTTCCTGTGAAACTGCACAAAACACATTAAATTTTGGAGAATCCCTTTCATGTTGTACAACTTCATGTGGTTGTTCCGTACCCCATATTCTCATATTATGACAGTTCACCTTTCCACTTAAATGGAATGTTGCCTTATCACTAAACACTAAGTGTCGAAGAAAACTGTCATTGTCCATCTTCCAAGAACGAAATTACAGAACTCCACACGTTGTTTCATTCAGATAGATTACAAGCATGCACAAATCCATCTTTACTACAGCTGAACATGCTTACAGTTGTTCTCTACTAAGTACAGAATAGTTTGAGAAATTGGTAAAAGAGTATCCAAATACAGTCTCTTATGGCTGTTTCCAGTAGCAGTCAATTGCCACTCTTGCACCAAACCATATATTCTCAGCTTATGGCATTCTCTATACTTTACTACAGAACAGTAGATCGATCTTATCTTTTCTAATGTCCAACTTTTTGCTTATAAAGCCTACAGTTCTTCCTTATAGGCCTGTTAAGTATCCACTTATTCAGGTTTCTCCATCACCAAGAAACATCTCACTGCTCAAATTAAAAAAACTACAGATATTTTTAAAAACTATGTTTTTAAAAGGTTGTGTTATTTCAATAAATATTCAAATACCATAATTCTTGGCTGATGCACTGCACTTACAACTTTATGATTGGGTCAAATTTATCACATGCACAAAAACTGCAGAAATTTACAAAATCTTCCTGCCACAGTTATTATTTCACAGCATATTAAATAAATAAAATACCTACTGAGAACATAAAGAATCTTCAGAATATAATTTTATTGTTCATGGTAAACATAACTTTCAACTTACTTTACATATTCTCGTTTGTTTTCTTCTGTTACATTAATATCCTTTCCCCCAGGTTTCAGCTCATGCACCTTCAATACTCCAAAGCTGTTGTGCTCCACAGCAAACGTTGTATCAATGACACCAGTGAGGCTGTTTTCCCTAACAAAATAAGGCATACAATTAACATCTTAACACAATCAGATTTATAAAAAAATTAATTATCATGTAACATGTAGAATGAAATTCTGGAAATTGATCCTATGATTATGATTCTTTATGGTTTAGCAATATTAATAAAGCACCTGTGTGTGTCATTACAAATTGATATAAGGTATAACACATCTGAAATCAAGTGTGCGGACTTCTGGTCAAGCCTCGTGGGTAGGGTCCCACAATTTATTATAGATAATGTGTTTTCAGAACTTCTCAAGTTGGTCCAAGGGAGGGTTTTAAGGAATTAAAAGATTTGCTGCTGAAACTACAATCAACCTGTTTGGTTCATGCAAAAGTGGAACTGGAAAACTAAATGGAATTGTTATTAGAAGAAGGGGGCGAAAAGAAGAAGAAGAAGAAGAAGAAGAAGAAGAAGAAGAAAGTTTCCCAAAATAATGCTGCATACAGTTCATTAGGACAATGATTCAGGGCTGTATAGCCATACTCCCCCGGCTTTTATAAGTAAAGGGAACAGAAAAAAGTGACAACTAATAATGGTGTGAAACTTCCTGCCAAACATTTTACAGCTGGTTAGGTCAAACACTCATAGCTTCCATAGTATTATATTTCAGTGGTAGTTACACTACAGATTGTCACCACTGCTGTTACTACTTGGGAAGGCCTCCAAACATCCCGTTCCTAGCATGCATTGTCATTTACAAACAGTTTCAGTATCATTTGTTCAATTCTCATAAATATTCAGAATGTCCAGAGAATATTTTACCTTTTTTTTTATTAAGTCTGACATTAAAACAGCCTTCTTTCGAAATTACATACTGATAATTTTTAGAATATCAGTAATTAATTACAACCTATTTCTTTTGTAGTATAAATCACAGATATGAATAAAAGTACATATAAAATATTATATTTTGACTTACAGACAATATAAAATACCTTATAAAAATTACAAATTACACACACACACACACACACACACACACACACACACACACACACACACTTACTTACTGATAAAAGGGAACAATCTCTAGTAATTTGTCACAATAAAGATGAATACATAATTTCCGTTAAAATCTTTGAGGCTTCACTCAACATATTTGCTCTTTTTGTTTCAAATTCTTTGATTTCAGCTTGCTTTCATTTGAATAATAATCATTCCTCCTCTTCTCTTTCACCTCCTTTCTCCTTATTTTTTTATATCATCTTTGTATTGTATTTGTGCGCCTTGTGAAAACAGTTAAAAGCTTCTGTCGGTGTTGAAACTGACAACTCCATTTGTGCCCAAAGTGTGTCATCTCTCCCTTTGAGCAACAAGGCTTTTTTCTTTTTGCTTTACATCTATAATTTTGGAGTTTACAGAAAAGGCTCACTCAAAAGACGTATTTCAATGTGCGATTACCGTATTATAACAATTTGCAGAAAATCTCTCAAATTTGGGTACGCCTTTGAAAATAATTTGAGTATATCAAATTCAGAATTTATACAGGATTTCCACTTCTTTTGTAAGATTTTATTCCATCTTCAATTCTTTTTTCTCTGCAACTCAAAAATTCAAGTCTGACACAACCTGCCTTTGAACCTGACATTCTTCTATTTGATGTCAATCTTCTCTGAGTTACTTTGTGGCTTACTGCGACTTCAGAATTCAAGCAGGAAAATGCACATATTAAGTTGTATCTGAGAGGTGATCTTTCTTGCGGCTTCTCTACTACGACAATAATGCATGTTCGCAGGCTTTCTTTTGGCAAGAATATTTCTGCAGATACATTCTTTCTTAAGTTCACATCTTGCAGCAAAAGCCAGCTTGAACTGTCTCACTCTAATTAGATTCTTTAACATTCTTCAAGTCGATTTTCATTACAGATGGGTTATGCTTTTTGAGACACCTAGTTTCACAACTCTTTACATCAAAATGTTCATAAGATTATGTATTCATAATATAGAAATGGAGGCATCAGAATATCATTCTTCAAATCAAGTGAAAATAGTACCAAAAAATGTGCTGTTGAACTGAAGAATTTCACTTATGCAGCTAGCAATTTGTCACTGAAAGCTTCAGCAGCATTTCTGAAACTTTATAACTGAGGAATGGTTCTCGGCATTTTTATCTCATAACACAAGTTCGAGTGCGTTCAAGACTTTTCACAGCTCTTTCAGCTGCACTGGCATTTTTGACCAATCTTCTTCCACAAAATGACATAGGAAAGGATGAAGTTTCATTTATCTCAGTGTATTGTGACCTCTGTGCAGACAAATCATGAAATAAATAATACAGGGCTCTCAAAAATGACACAGTTTCCCAGTTAGTTTTGGATACACCCAGGGTTGTCACATGCTTCCCCAAGTGAAATTCCCTGTCATTTCCCTGATTTCCAGGCAAGTTTCAGCATTTTTCCATGACAAATTTTGAGATCTCAAGGGTGAATAAAGACATTAGTTGAACAAAAAATTTAGGGGCTTTTGTATTTCTAAAAGTGAGTAAAAACTCTAAGTATAAACATCAACAATTTGTAATGGACTCTATTTAGATGGAGAAAGCATGCCAAATGGTGTATGTGTTTCATTAAGACCAGTGATGTTATTTTATTTCAATAAAACAAAACATATTTGCTGACAAAAATACACATTTCCTTAGAGTCGCAAGACATATGTTAAAAAACCTTCACTGATTTCAGAAATAACCTCAGAGAAAAGTATACCTCCTGAAAGAAATGTATAAGGCAGAGAAGAGTTGTGTAAACCAACACTACAGGTGACCGCCAATAAAATGTTTGTTCTACTATGTTCGTTATTGTCAGCTGTACCCACTGTGTTATGTCTATTATTTTAGTGGTATTGTGTGTCCACCTGCTTAGATGAATGGTAATGTATTTGCCTACCACATAGCGGGCCAGGGTTTGATTCCTAGCCAAATTGGAGTTTTTCTCTGCTCGTCGACTAGGTGTTGTGCTGTCCTAATCTTCATCTTATGATCACCAACATGCAAATCGACCTATGTGGCATCACCTGCATGAAGAATCGCAACCCGGCTACCGAACTTCCGTGAATGGGGCCTCCAGCCATCAATCCCACACGATCATTTAATTTTACAGGTATTGTGTAATTTTTCTTTGGAGGTATATATGAATG
Source organism: Schistocerca serialis cubense (assembly GCF_023864345.2). Taxonomy (NCBI): domain Eukaryota; kingdom Metazoa; phylum Arthropoda; class Insecta; order Orthoptera; family Acrididae; genus Schistocerca; species Schistocerca serialis. The sequence goes on from NC_064639.1 coordinate 1,129,969,580, forward strand.
CATAGCGTACAAACCACCAGCAACTGCCACAATTTTTCTTCTTCTTATTGTTCATAGTTTTTAATATACAAACTACTTTCAAAGTGCCAAAATGTACTAGAATAAGTAAAATGTCTATAAAATGCCACACTGTTCAATGCACTTGCAGTGAGACAGTCGCAATTCCTGAAATCCATCGCCCATGGCCTATGGTCTATGGCCTGCTGAGGTGCACTGCAGTCCTGGGTTCATGCCATATACAAACAGGCCTGGCCTGCGGGCAGATTGGTGAGATTAGATCCAACAGGCAGGGCCTGCACATTAGTGGGAACCGAAGGACTTCAGATCGGCAGGACCAATTCGTTAGAGATACCACCAGAAATGGCTTGCAGTTTTGGCCCATCGAGGAAGTACACTCGTGTGGCCAGCTGTTCAAGAGTTACAGGCACCATGTTGATGAAATGAGACCAAGGTGATCAATCCAAGCAACAGGTAACTTGTGCAAATACTCTGAGAATCAATCCTAATGAGGATAGGTAGCAAGTCACCATGAAGATGATCGCTGAGCCGCAGACAGGCACATAGAAAAGACAATCACACACACTCAACTAAATTTTCAGCCATAGCCTTTGTCAGAAAACGAGAGTGCACACTCAGACACAACTCTTGCACACATGACCGTTGCCTCTGGCCACTGCATCAATAGTCTCTGAGAATCGGATCCAAACAAACCACTCCTCACAACTCCCTGCCACTTGTCAGTAGCTGCTAGACTAGCGGCGAGAAGTGGTGGCAGAACTGACTGCAAGCTGGAGGGAATGGTAGGGAGGGGAGGAGCAGTAAGAATGAGGGAGTAAGGAAGGAGTGCACGTACTCAGCTGCCCCCAGCCAGCTACGATACACGACACCTCAGTATACAAACCATTTCATCTACTGAGATTTTTCCTGCATTTTTCAAATTTCATCTACTGAGATTTTTCCTGAATTTTTCAAATTTCCCTCATATTTCTTCTTGGAGATATGTCGACGATACGTTTATAGTGTGGCCACGTGGGAAGGATGCTCTGGATCATTTCATAGATGATTTTAATTGTCTGCATCCCACTATTAAGTTCATGATGGAAGTCGAAAAGGATAGAAAACTTCCATTTTTAGATGTCTTGGTCTACAGAACAGATGATGGGACATTAGGAAACAGTCCATGCCTACAAACCGATATCTTTGTGCATCAAGATGTCATCCATCGTACCAACGCAAAGGGGCTCTATGTACATCGTTAAGAAGAGCTTATGCCATCTCAGATGAAGGTAGCTTGACACAAGAACTGGATCATATAAAGCAATGTTCAAGCAGAATGGTCATACTGACAATCAGATCAATCGTGTTCAACAGATAAGACCTTTGTGGGAACCAACAGAAGATACAAGCAAATCAGTGCGGTTCCTGCCTTTCATGGGAAGCAAATCTTCAAAAATAGGAAGAATTTTAAAGAGATTTTATATTAAAATTGTATTCCATCTGCCAGCTAAGACTAGAGCACTGCTGGGCTCAGTGAAGGATGATTTGGGTTTGAGGAAGCTCAATGTCTACAAAATTCTCTGCCACTGCAGGAAAGCTTATATAGGACAAACAATTTGTAAAGTCCAGGATCAATGTGTGTGGAGCACCATCACTACACATGTTTATTTCAGTCAGTAAAATCTGTGGTTATGGAACATTGTCTTACAGAAGGACATAAAATGTTGTACGATCAAGCACAAGTGGTTGCCCATGCATCAAATTATTGGGACCCCATAGTGAAAGAAGCTATTGAAATCTGGTTATATATAACACAGAGATAAGGTGTATCCTTTAAGTAATAGCTGGAACTCTTTTGTTTGACATTGTTTCAATGATTGAAAGGTGCCAACAGTGGATGATATCGATTTATAGTTTCTGCGAGTTTTCACCACACGTCTGCTATCGTGCTTTGCACTAGAGAGCAGTTGTGTTCACGCACACATGGTGGACCTACAGGTCGTGTATATAGGAGCTGTCACTTTGTGTTTGATTTTTGTTCTGGCGAGTTAGTGCGATGTAAGATGGCGGTCAGGCGGACCGGTCAAGATGACATTATGTTCGGGCTGGAGACCTGATATGAATATCATCAGTGTTACAACAAGCTTAATTTAATTTCAGATAATGTTGTAAATTGAAGATGAATGCCTCTATAAAGTGCTTTTAGAAAACTATTTCTTCTTTGTGATATTTCTACCACAGCAGTTGACCAGTACCTTGAGCCTGACTTGGAAGCAAAGAGTTCTCCCCACCCTCCTCACCTCTCACCTGGTGTCACAAATCACCTTCCTCCGATCCCTACCTTAGGTGACTGCTTGACAGGTATAAAACAGTTGTGAATCTCTGTGTACACATTGGATAGCCAATGGGTAATATGTTTATCACACATACACTTCCACTGAATATTCAGATGTTGTTTCAAATATTACGTACAATTTAAACAGATTATATATCTGTTGTTGTTGTGCTCTCAGTCCACAGACTGGTTTCATGCAGCTCTCCATGTTCCTCTAACCTGAGCAAGCTTCTCTATCTCCAAGTAACCACTGCAACCTACATCCTTCTGACTCTGCTTAGTGTATTCATCTCTTGGTCCCCTCTGCAGTTTTTACCCTTCACGCTTCACTCCAATACAATATCCCTTGATGCCTCAGAACGTATTCTACCAACCGATCCCTTCTTCTACTCAAGTTGGACTACAAATTCCTCTTCTCCCAATTCTATCCAGTACCTCTCAATTAGTTATGTGATCTACCCATCTAATCTTCAGCATTCTTCTGTAGCACCACATTTCGAAAGCTTCTATTCTCTTCTTGTCCAAACTATTTATCGTCCATGTTTCACTTCTATTCATGGCTACACTCCATACAAATACTTTCAGAAAAGACTTCCCGACACTTAAATCTATACTTGATGTTAACAAATTTCTCTGCTTCTGAAATGCTTTCCTTGCCATTTCCAGTCTACATTTTATGTCCTCTCAACTTCGACCATCATCATTTACTTTGCTCCCCAAATAGCAAAACTCATCTACTACTTTAAGTGCCTCATTTCCTAATATAATTCCCTAAGCATCACCTGATTTAATTTGACTACATTCCATTATCCTCATTTTGCTTTTGTTGAGTCCATCTTACATTCTCCTTTCAAGAAATTGGCCATATCATTCACCTGCTCTTCCAGGTCCTTTGCTATCTCTGACAAAATTACAATGTCATCAGCAAACCACAAAATTTATATTTCTTCATGATGGATTCCTAGACCAAATTTTTCTCTTTTGCTTTACTGCTTGCTCAATATACAGATTGAATAACATCGGGAATAGGCTACAACCCTGTATCACTCCCTTCTCAACCATGGCTTCCCTTTTGTGCCCCTTGACTCTTATAATTGCCATTTGGTTTCGGTACAAATTGTTAATAGCCTTTTGCTCCCTGTATTTGACCCCTGCCACATTCAGAATTTTAAAGAGAGTATTCCAGTCAACATTGTCAAAAGCTTTCTCTAAGTCTACAAATGCTAGAAACATAGGTTTGCTTTTCCTTAATCTATCGTAGAAGATAAGTCGTAGAGTCAGTATTGCCTCATGTGTTCCAATACTTCTACAGAATCCAAATTGATCTTCCCCGACGTCAGCTTCTACCAGTTTTACCAATCGTCTGTAAAGAATTCATGTTAGTATTTTGCAACCATAACTTATTAAACTGATAGTTTGATAATATTCACACCTGTCAACACCTGCTTTCTCTGGGATTGGAATTATTGTATTTTTCTTGAAGTCTGAGGGTATTTCGCCTGTCTCATACATATTGCTCTCCAAATGAAAGCGAGTTTTGGCATGGGTGGCTGACTCAAGGCTATCAGTAGTTCTAATGGAAAGTTTTCTCCTCCTGGGGCCTTGTTTCGACTTAGGTTTTTCAGTGCTCTGTCAGATTTTTCATGCAGTATCGTACATCCCATTTCATCTTCATCAAAGTTCTCTTCCGTTTCCATAGTACTGCCCTGAAGTACATCTCCTGTGTATAGACCCTCTATAACTCCTTCCACCTTTACGCTTTTCCTTCTTTGCTGAGAATTGGTTTTCCGTCTGACATCTTGATAGGCCAATAAAGGTGGTTTTCTTTTCTCCAAAGTGTGTCTAATTCTCCTGTAGGCAGTTTCTATCTTACCCCTAGTGATACACGTTTCTACATCCTTGCATCTGTCCTCCAGCCATCCCTACTTAGCCATTTTGCACTTCCTGATGATCTCATTTTTGAGATGCTTGTATTCCTTTTCTCCAGCTCATTTACTGCATTTTTGTATTTTCTCCTTTCATCAGTTAAATTTAATCTCTCTTCTGTTACCCAAAGATTTCTGCTAACCCACATCTTTTTACCTACTTGATTCTCTGCTGCCTTCACTATTTCATCTCTGAAAGCAACCCATTCTTCTTCTACTGTATTTCTTTCCCCTGTGTTTGTCAATTGTTCCCTAAAGCTCTCTCTGAAACTCTCTACAACCTCTGGTTCTTTCAGTTTTTCCAGATTCCATCTCCTTAAATTCCTGCCTTTTTGCAGATCTTCACTTTCAATCTACAGTTCCTAACCAATAAATTGTGGTCGGAGTTCACATCTGCCCCTGGAAATGTCTTACAATTTAAAACCTGGTTCCTAAATCTCTGTCTAACCATTATATAATCTATCTGAAACCTTCCAGTGTCTTCAGGCCTCTTCCTCATACACAACCTTCTTTCATGATTCTTAAACCAAGTGTTAGCTACGATTAAGTTGTGCTCTGTGCAAAAATCTTACCAGGTGGCTTCCCCTTTCATTCCTTACCCAAGTCCATATTCATCTACCAGTTTTCCTTCTCTCCCTTAAATTCCAGTCACCCATAAGTATTAAATTTTCATCTCCCTAAACTATCTGAATAATTTCTTTTAGCGCATCATGCATGTCTTCAATCTCTTCATCAGCTGCAGAACTAGTACTATATAAACTTGTACTACTGTGGTAGGCATGGACTTAAGTGTCTATCTTGGCTACAGTGATGTGTTCACTATTATGTATCTATAAAAACTGAATACACCAAAAGGTTTTTTTTTTTAAAAAAATCAAGGTTTTTGAATAAAATAAAAGGTTTTTCCCAATTTTGAAAGTTCCTGGCTCTTCTGCATATTTCAGAATTTGGTGGACATCCTGATAATACCACTGAAAGCATTATCCAACCAACCTTGCGGCTGCCATGATAATCATTCTTGATTGCTGAGCCATCTCAATTTGTCTCTATGAATGTCATTTAAATCTCAATTGTTTCCAAGTCTTTGTCAACAGTCAAACCAAATGTTTTCTCTGTGTCCCTAATACATACAGAGCATTAGGGGTGTAAGTGCAGGTATTTCTATCAATGGCTGAGGACAGTGTACTGGACAACATTACATCTTTATTTACTCTATTTTCTGACTAATGATTATAGCTGTTTTTAGACTGGTTAGTACCTCCAACTACTTGTAGCACAAGCAATCCACGAATGTTTATATTCCCTTGGGCAACTAAGCAACTATTCAGGTATTGAAGTGTCGACACACCTATGCAAAATTGATAGTCTATACTGACATTCATAATCTGTTTCATGGTGCAGTTACAATTGAGCAGGAAACATCAGGTAGTAAATTATGTGATCTGTTAACAGGAAGACTGTTAGACACAAAGAAAAAACAACTAACACACTGATGTGGGTACATACTAAGTTTTCAATTATCATGATACCTGTACCCATACCCCTAATACACTGTATTCTATACTTTCAGTACCGTATTATGTGCCCCGTCCTTAACATAGGTGTGTTCAAACCCACAGAATAGGCATCACCATAATGTTCCACTTGATACATACATATCAGAAACAAATTTTTTCCTTCCTTATTGAATACCTGACATCACTGACATAGATGTAAGCATATACACTAATCAAACAACAAACTTTGATTTTTCTCTGACCATCAACTTTTCTTTAGAACCTTTGTATATTTAGAAGTCATTCTATGCCCTACTTTTCCTCCTGTGGTGCTAGTCCCAAAGAATGCAGGAGTGTCTCTTTGAAGTTTGGAAAGAGGAGGAATATATTGGCAGACTGAAACTTTACACCAATACTATAGTTTTCTCTGTATAGCTCCATCAGTACGGTGCTGCCATGAAAGGCATACAGTTCCTAGTCTTGAGCTCAACATGCAATTTTAATAAGTTAGGATGTTTCGTTAGTTTATATTCATTTCAAATATTGACAACTGTGTATTTGTACACTACTGTAACATCAGACAAATTTCTAAATTATTTGAGGTACATTAACACAGGTTCTCAAACAAAAATAATGAGAATGTTCTGGAACTTACAGCATCCATGTTAAGCTCCTATGCAGTTCAGGATCCACACCTTCAATATCATCCAGTGTTATAGGTTTATTAAGCAACATCTTATAAAATGGCATTGTAAAGCCTCCATCAATGTAATGACCATGGAAAACAGCTATCCCAATTACACGGCCCACAAAGTGAAAATATGATAAATGCTCCTGTGGAGGAAATCAAGTTACAGATTTTTGATTGTGAATTATCAACCACATTTGAGAAAACTATGTATGACATGACACTGAAAAATACTTACAGGATTAATGCTGCTATCAGGATTGATCTGCAAAGTGTAATTATCTTCACGTGAATACTGGAAAAGACCGTACTGAGGATTCAGCATTTCATGTGACAGAAGGTACAGCCACTCACGAGCAACACCTCCATAATCTAAACCTTCTTCTCCTCTGAATTTAACCATTAGGCGTTTGCGCATATCCTTTGGTCTCATTTTCATCACTAGTCTATATGACTCCTGTTTGCAAAAGCATGTTATAAATTTAATATAGCAATAAAACACTGTATAATGTGACAAAAAGTGAAAACTACGTTTTATGTGTTATCACGTAACTATTAATTCAGTAATAGCTGAGCAAACATAGTACTGAATGTTTTTATTTACAGCACATAGATAGGTAAATCTTAACTTTGATGAAATACATGAATAGCTTCTTAATGCATCCAATAAGAAGGCCATTTCATGCAGAGGAAAAAAGAAAAGGTGGGAGGGTTTAAGAAAAAGAAGGAAGTTAGTGAAAATCTAAAATATTTAATCACAATGTCACTGTACCAAAAATTCTTCCAACCGAAATGTTTCTGTCCAAAAAAATGTTAAACACACACACACACACACACACACACACACACACACACACACACACACACACACACACACACACACACACACACACACACGCGCGCGCACACACACACACACACACACACACACACACACACACACACACACACACAATGAACGGGGTAAATAATGTAACAAACGTAGCATCAAACCGGAAATAAAACATTTGCTTATGACACAAAAAGGTATTAATGATGTAATGCTCAGCTCAGAGGTAACTGGTTTGAATTCTGTGGGTGGAATAAATTTTTATCAGCAGCATTTAATCTGCAAGAAGCGAGAATTATTGTTGTTGTTGCTGTTAATTTCCCGATTGCCAGGCTTTGCACAAATGTCCTGAGTTGAACTGCAAACCTCTCTACAATGTCTCGTGGAGTGAGGTCATGAGACTGTTAATGGTGATCCATCTATCTCATGGGGCAGTAAGCACCATACTGCTGATGGTGAAGAGGTTGCATTGCTTTTGAGGACACCCCATCAATTGCATTGCCAGTGAATTCTGAATTATCAGGTAGTATGCCATACCTTTTTCATGCCAAAAAATATCTGTTTCAGGGTGAGTTATACAATATTTGAAAAAATGGTTAAGTTCATAAAGTATTTCAAAAAGATGACTGTGTCAAATTATTTCAATACACACATATAGCACAAATGAATTGTTTTCATCTTGAATAATCCCCGACCAAAAAATCAGGTTAAGAACAAAATAAATTTCTCTAATATGATCCTGGATGGGGTACAGCAATTTTTTTCACAGAAATTTATTAATTTGGTAATTTGATAGACATAATTCGATATTGATGACTGTCATCGAAAAACAAAATCTGCATCACAATTTTACACCTCATGGCATCCTACACTTCAATACTTGAAAAAGATTAACAAAATATTTTTGGATTACTGTGTCTTAAAAATCTTAGTAAAAAATGACCATTATACTATAATTTTTAATCAAGATTTTTATGATAGGTTTACACCTCATTTTCTACCGCTTTCATGATTTGTGTACTTTAAGCATACCATGGGCACATTCTGCTGCCTTTAAATCATTTTTTTCCTTTTCTTTCAGAAAAGCTGTCTACAGTCATTTGAATTTCAGGTTATTCATCTTCTTAAACTTCACTTTTTAAACTTGTTGGCTGCACCTTACGTGGTGGGTGGGGAGGCTTGTGAGCTTTGAATGAAGCTGGGTGCTATGCCAGTGGTAGTGTAGCTACTGGTAGGATCACCCAAACTACGATGGCCTCAGCAGAGGAGCCAGATGAAAAGTGTCACCCAATACAGAGGGAGGGAGGGGGGGGGGGGGGGATGTCTACAGACTATGTCGCCAACCTCTCTGTGGGAGCTAACCCCAAAATGAAAGCCTGGTCCACCAGGTTGGGGGTTGAGCACAGGGCTGATACCCTTGCCTTGTAGAAGGTCTATTATCATGAATGTGCTTACAAAGATGAATTGCACCAAGGAACAGGAATAACGATATATTGGTTTTATAGATTAGATTAGATTAGCACTTGTTCCATAGACCATGAATACAACACTTTGTAATGATGTGGAACGTGTCAGGTTAATAAAAGGTGTATATACAAGATATTACATTAGACAAAATATTACATGACACTTTTTTTTGTGGGGGTTGGGAAATTACCCACTTACTATATCCAAAAATTCATCTAATGAGTAGAAGGAGTTGCTATTAAGAAATTCTTTTAATTTCCTTTTAAATGCTATATGGCTATCTGTCAGACTTTTGATGCTATTAGGTAAGTGACCAAAGACTTCTGTGGCAGCATAATTTACCCCCTTCTGAGCCAAAGTTAGATTTAACCTTGAGTAGTGAAGATCATCCTTTCTCCTAGTGTTGTAGCTATGTACACTGCTATTACTTTTGAATTCGTTCGGATTGTTAATAACATATTTCATAAGTGAATATATATATTGTGAGGCTACAGTCAAGATTTCTAGCTCTTTAAATAAGTGTCTGCAGGATGATCTTGGATGAGCTCCAGCAATTATTCTGATGACACGCTTTTGTGCAATGAACAGTCTTTTACTCAATGATGAGTTTCCCCAGAATTTGATGCCATACGAAAGTGGAGAATGAAAATAGGCGTGGTAAGCTAATTTACTCAGATGTACATCGCCAAAATTTGCAATGACCCTAATAGCATAAGTAGCTGAACTCAAACGTTTCAGCAGATCCTCAGTGTGTTTTTTCCAGTTCAACCCCTCATCAATGCATACACCTAGAAATTTTGAATATTCTACCTTAGCTACGGATTTCTGATCGAAGTCTATATTTATGAATGGTGTCATTCCATTTACTGTGTGGAAGTGTATATACTGTGTCCTGTCAAAGTTTAATGAGAGCCCATTTGCAGAGAACCACTTAATGATTTTCTGAAAAACATCGTTTACAATTTCACCAGTTAATTCTTGTCTGTCGGGTGTGATAGCTATACTTGTATCATCAGCAAAAGGTACCATCTTTGCATCTTCGTGAATATAGAATGGCAAGTCATCAATATATATTAAGAACAGCAGAGGACCCAAGACCGAACCTTGCGGCACCCCATTCTTGATTGTTGCCCAGTTTGAGAAATCACCAGTTTTTTGCATATTATGTGAACTGTTTATTTCAACTTTCTGCACTCTTCCAGTTAGGTACGATTTAAACCATTTGAGCACTGTCCCATTCATACCACAGTATTTGAGCTTATCTAGAAGTATTCTAATAAATTTGGTACGTGGGTAACCTGCTGCAAACAGAAGCTATGAGTAGTACTGTGGAAGAGATGATAAGCTACAGAATGGAACATGTTGCACTTTAGGAAATCAGGTGGAAAGGAAGAGGTGAGATTCTAAGCATAAATTCTCCCTATATTATTCAGGAACAGATGATACATGTAGCTCTGGTATTGCTTTCATTCTACATGATGAAAGAAAACCTACTCTGCATATCAAAGATAAATTTCATAATGTGACCGATGTGCGGTAACAGAAGAATCAGACGAAGGTATGCTACATGGTTTATATGATCAACTACTACAGGAGGTTTGTAATAGAATACCTAGATATAGCTCTAAAATAGTCCTTGGTGATTATAATGCCAAACTGAACAAAGAAGAGGCTTTCAGAAATGTGTTTCTTAATGAAAGTCCGTACACTGAAACTAGTACAAAAGTATGAAGATTGCAGTTTGCTTTTGAGGCCAAGTAAAAGGCAGTAAATACCTTCTTCCCAAGGAAAAATATCTACAGAGAGACGTGGAAAACACGGAAGAAATAAACCAAACCAATAGTACATATACTGGTATCAAAGAGATGTGTACTGAGATGGAAAAAGGGGGCCACTTTCTGAGGAGATAATTCTGATACAAAATATAAGATCAAATCAAGGATTATAATTATAATGGAAAAAGAATAAAGGTAGCAAGAGCATGTGGAAGTGGAATAAAGGGAAGCCCTAAGGAGACAGAGAAGATGGAAGAGTGCTACCAAAGGAAAGAGAGCACAAAATTTTATTATAAAATTAAAGAAGGGACTCAAGAATATAGACCAAAAATAAAAGCACTTAAGGACAGAGAGAGAATTTTCCACACAAATTGAGCCAATAGTGCAAAGGAATTCTGGAGGGCAATTCCACCAGAAGTGAGCAGCCGCCACTCTTCTACACGGCAGATCTAGAGACAGAAGAATCCACATACAGGATGTACTGAAGGTAGTACACTGTCTAAAAAACCTACAAAGCATCAGGAACTGATGAAATTGCTGTAGAGCTGTTAAAAAATGGTGGAATTAGTCTCCATAAATGAATCCACAAACTTATCAAACTTAGGTGGAATGAGGAAAGAATCCCAGAAGGCTGGAGCTTAGGTGTAATCCAAATAATACATAAGAAAAGACAGAAATTTCATTGTTCGAATTACTGAGGGATTACCTTGCTGAATGTAACCTGTAAGATTCATTACCTACAATAGGCTATTTCCACATGCAGGAGAGATTCTGGGAGAATATCAGTTGGCTTTTGGCCTAATAGGTCAACAACAGATCAGATATTTGTGCTGAAGCAAATACGTGAAAAGGCATACAAATTTAAAATTTGGCATCGTAATCTTAAAGTAAATTTCAAGCATCCTTCAATGGTCATGATAAGGCAGAAATGCTAGATGATTTGCCAACACTTGGTATACCAGCACGGTATGTTTCACTTATTCAAGCAACGCTGGCTGGTTCGAAGGCTGCAGTGTGAGTCAGTGGTTTAGCATTAGCAAAGGAGTCAGACAAGGGGATGCCCTTTCTGTTATGCATGTTTAATCTGACAGCTTAAGCAGCCATTTGAAAGGTTCAAATATATGGTTACATAAACACAAAGTTAAGCCTGATATTTGCATATGTAGATGTAGCAATTATTAGTAGAAGTGTTTTACTAGAGAGAACAATATGAAAGCTGAAAGAAGACACAGTATTTCAGAGGCCCTACTATTAATGAAATGAAGATTAAGCATCTGAATTTCATCAGGAAGGAAAATAACAACTTGTTCGATTTTGATCATGCATAGAACTTTGAATATCTGAGATCTAATATTAATACGAAAAATTCTATGTCAGCTGAAATAAGATTTTGTGTCCTAAATGGCAATAGACACTTCCACATGTTTAAGAAATTATTGACCTCTAGGTTATTAAATCGACAGCTGTAACCTACGCAAAACACAGACATGAACAAATAATGATAACAGCAGCTCAGGACATTTGAATGCAAGGTTCTGTGAATGATCTATGGGGCAGTTCAGAGCAACAATGGTTTCTGGAGATTTAAAATGAACACCTCCTACAAAGAGCTGACATTGTAAGAACAATAAAAAATAGAATAGTCTGGCTTGGACATGCCTTTAGGGTGGATACTGGAAGAAGAACAAAACATGTTTCTGAATGGAGGCCAACAGGAATAAGAGAGAGGAAAACCAAGAAAGCAGTGGACAGGCAATGTGGACGATCATATCTAATCTCTCAGAGTCAGAGGATGGCGGAGAACTGCACTGGAGAAGGCAGAATGGAGAAAACTTGAAGAGGCTAAGATCCTCAAAGTGCAGTAACATCATGAGAAAATAATTAATATTTTTTAATCTCCTCTTCAAGATGCCTTTGGTTTTGTACCTCATTTTGCTTTTCTTCTAATTTAGGTTTTCTTTCCTTTCACATTCTTCCTTACAAGCCTTATAATTTGCATTTGCTTGCTGTCCATACATAACGAGTTGAGAATCAATCAGCAAAAGAAGAAAATGGGGGTATTGTCCCAAATTATCACTCAGTCAAAACACACTTTAAAAATCTTGTGGCCATCGCTGCCTTATCTTTTCCTAGTGTATGGTTTCGAACAGAATACCTTCTCTCTATATCCACATTTCCACGAGATAGTGTAAGAGAAGTCTTAACAAGTTTTGAAGCCTTCGGATATTTTAACTCTATGGATGACAAATCTATTTTTGAAATGTGCTGCTGTCAGTAATTGCGAACACCTTTGGCATCTAAAGCTGGGTAATCTTTTTCAAACTCTAGAACCTTCCACGCATCTGCTAAGCAATTTCCTGGACACTGAATGGCGTCATTTTTGCAACCTTTAACATGTCACTGCAATTTCTCCTCATTATTCTCTCATTGGAGTTTAAAAACCTAAAACTTTTCAGTGGCACCCTTGATAAGCACATCTTTTCCATCCCATCTTTCCATGCTGCAATCTAATGAGTTTCAGCATTATTTAGAAACCACAACTTGACAAGTTCTTCCAGTTTACTAAGATATTTGGTATTTGCCCACTAATGACTAGTTTCTCAAGATAAAGAACATAATCTCACGCAAAGAGTTCATTATGAAGAACATCAGAAATAATCTCAGTTTTTTTCAAAGCAGAAACCTTTATAACGTGAGCCAAAAAGATCTGAAGTATGTTTTATATTTCAGTGTGCAACTTATGAATCAAAGGTGTTTGGCTTTGAAATGGTTGCGTGAACTTACTGAATAGTTCTGCAGATGAAATCATGAAATTAAGTTCTGCTTTCATTGGAGTTTTTTTAAAAGCACTCATAATGGCATTGTTGGATTTGGACTGAACAGTATCAGTATTCTTTTTTAGAGGTATACTAGCGGCAATGCCCCCATGTGCCTGGGATGTTTACTGTCTGCCACACGAAGTGATTGGCGCTGTGCCTTGTTGGTAGTCATAGCGATTGCCAGGCACATGGGAAACAGCAACTGCTTTAAGTTGAATGGCATATTTGAGTCACTGGGTGTCAACAGAACACAACAAATGAACACGTCTTCACCTGCAGCATTCACAAAAATTGGGTTCTGTTTCCAGTCTGACATTTGCAAATATACACCAATTTCTAACCAAAAGTTTAGTAATGACAATTATACCATAGATAACTCTTTGATTTCTTATTTATAAGTATGTCACTGTGTTTTTGGAGATTAGTCTTTTATTGCTTCCACTCAGTTTTCACTGTTTCAAATAGGGCTGTGTTTGAGCGCAACTCAAAATGTTCAAACAGTTTATGCCACAGTTCGTAAAATATTGGGTTCTATGCAATCTTCTGATTGGCCCATGATCTAGTGACTATTGTTGGTACTATATCCACAACTGTCTTAGTGTACGTATGGCACCATGGATTTTAATAATAAAAGTAACTGTGAAAAACAGCCTAAAATACCTTCTACGCTATATGTGATTTGGAACACTGGCAACTAATGAATAAATTAAGAGTTCGCATCATGTTTCTGTCAAATTCTGGAGCTTTTGCTCATTCCGTAATCTAGTAACATCTAACGGCACTATCTTCAAGATGGGTATTGTAGTTGTAATTTAATCTCATATTGGAATAATGATCAGTTTACCACAACATATTTCCTTTGTCAAGCATTCGATTTTTTATTAATTTTCTTCATTTTTTCATCTGAAAGCAGAAATTTGAAGTAAATCGGCCAAGAGCTTTGAAGATTACAAAATCTTACATAGACAGTGATCTTTCTGTTGTCTTGAAGGTAAAGTGTGCAAAATTTCATCAAGACCAGAATGAAACTGTAGACTTGTATGAATTACAAACAAATTAACAAACAAACACTCTTCCTTATATACAATGATGCCTAAGAAACTAATATTGAATACCACTTTGATGTTCCAGAATCTTGTTGGCTGAATCTCCTAAAGTAAGTCACTGTGGTCATATACATCTAAAACTTGTGATGTGGATTGTTAAAACTTAGAGCAAATTTTCCTAGCAAACAGGTCAAACATTAGCAGCTTCTTCAGAATGCACTCACACTATAGATGATTCAAAGTTTTGGTTGCAAGCTACAGCCACAACACAGCCACAGGGAGATGACAAATTTTCTTGGAGTGGGGGCAAGAAAGATCTTTTTGTATCCTTAAGTAGGTTGTAACGTCTTCATCACTTTTTATCAAGAATAGCGAGACAAATCTACACACTATGCTAGTTGTTATGTGACAGGCACAGTTCTTGTACAAGTTCAGGACTGCAATGAAAGATTTATTGCTTATGCCTCCAGAATGCACTCGAAGTCCGAAAGGAATTACTCTATAAATGAGAAAGTGTGCCTTGCAGTTGTCTGGGCTATCGGTACGATCAGACACTATTAATGCAGCAGATCGTTCACTGTTGCTAGTATTCACCATTTTTCTTTATGCTGGCTGGCAAGCCTGAAGGAACCATCAGTAGAACTGGCTGCATGGGCACTAAAGCATTGCACTACTACACAGAAATAAATGCAAACACAAGAGTGTTGACTGCCTTTTGCAGAATCCACTGGAAGAACATTTGCTGGTGATATCCCAGCCATTGCTGTAGCTAACCATTTTTTACGATGCCTTCTTTCTGTTCAACTTAGCATATGCACTTTCATACAACAGTGCATGCAGGCATGTGTATTTGTGTGTGAGTAATTTCTTTTATTTGGAGGACATGAATAATAGCACATTGCTCCTCACGTTAGGTGGGCCTCTCTCGTGCTGCTCAGCAAACAATAACCACGTGCCGCCCGTGTGTGTTTTGTTGATGTGTCATGTCTTGAGGTTATGCCTGAGGGTAATTTTTGTGCAATAATGTCTACTGACTCCCAAGAAAGCAAGCTGAACTTTAGAGATGATTACTGAGAAGAGAAGCCATGTGGTACGCTGCTTCTACATATTATTTCAATAAAAATATGAGATATGATGCCCTGAGAGTCAAGTATTAGATAAAAGGTCTCCAAATCACATTACTGTCTGAGAGTAGGGAAACAGAGGAGGAGGAGCTTTCAAATTTATGAAAAATGCATAAGAAAATTGTGTACAAATATTCTTCTTATGGTTATTTAACAGCCCAACATGAGGAATGAGGCATCACTCAAAATGGCACTGGTAGAACAGGGCAGTAAAACTTCAGTCTCAGCTAAAAAGCAGTCGCATAACAACTCAGCGTTTAAAGAATGCAAAAAAGTGTGATAAAAGGCATCCTCTGTGTGAAATGTAACTTCTGGTTACATGAAAAGTGTGTGAATGAGAATCTCAGGTTCATAAATATTGATATTAGTTGGTCATGTCTTAACTGTGTTACTGATGAATGTGAAGATCTTCTGAATATAATAAATTCAAGAGACGAAATTATCAAGTTACTGAATAGTGACATCGAGACTCTCAGAAAAGATAGTAATCTGGAAGCAAGGTAACGCGAAACTATTAAATGAATAACTGTTTATGGATTTGCAAAAACAGTGAAACAGTGATGGAAAATGGCCACAAAAATAGTCAAATTGAAAGTGTTAAAAGTGATATGCAAACCAAAAAACATGATGATAATTATGAGAAAGAGGTATAAAATATGTCAAACCTAGAAATAAATATAAGTGGATAGTTATGTACTAAAAATAGAGGAAGAAAGTATCAAGAAAGTAACAAACAGCACTGGAAATGACTTCTTAATAACTAGTGATGCACTAATTAAAACTGTTGCAGTACATCTGGCCACAGATAAGCACACATCAATTAAATAATCATTTCAAGAACAGACGGACAACAAGACAAAACACACTTCTGCTGGTAAATCGCAATGAAAACTGTAACAGTATTTTCATGCATGTGGGGACGAACTCACTGCAAACCAGCAGCAGAGAAAAGATCGTAAACAAGGCATGAAATCTAATCCTGACAGTGAAAAATGTATACCCAGCATCAAAGTTAATTTTAAGTAGTACTCTGCACAGAAAATTGGAAAGTGATAAATACACAGACAGAATAAATGATCGCATCAGACAGCAATTCAACAGACTTGGTGCAGTTTTTGTGGATTCAAATAAATTTATTAGTGATAAGTGTCTACGACAAGATGGACTGCTTCTAAACAGGCGAGATTCGGCTACATTCAACAATATGTATAGTGGTATTTGTAAGATCATACTTGGTAAGAGAAACTAATATGCAGAGATGTTGTTGTTGTTGTGGTCTTCAGTCATGAGACTGGTTTGATGTAGCTCTCCATACTACTCTATCCTGTGCAAGCTGCTTCATCTCCCAGTACCTACTGCAACCTACATCCTTCTGAATCTGCTTAGTGTATTCATCTCTTGGTCTCCCTCTACGATTTTTACCCTCCACGCTGCCCTCCAGTACTAAATTGGTGATCCCTTGATGCCTCAGAACATGTCCTACCAACTGATCCCTTCTTCTAGTCACGTTGTGCCACAAACTCCTCTTCTCCCCAATTCTATTCAATACCTCCTCATTAGTTATGTGATCTTGGGTTGTAAAAATTGATAAAGTTGAAATGAAAATACACAGTGTTTCACCAACAGACGTCATTAAGAATATTCAAAACAGTAACAACACGGTCTTAATGCACCTTAACATAAATGGGTCACGTTCAAACTATACAAATGGCAGAGAAACAAAACTTAATGACTTGCAAATCAAGTTGTCAGAAATACTAAATACTGAGGCTATATGCTTGAATGACCACTAGCTTACAAAGGAGAGTACCAAAATCTTAAATAACCTTATCATTTTTATGTTGCCAGCAGGTTTTGTAGGAGTAATTTAACTCAAGGAGAATTGTGCATGCTTGTGGAAAGATCAATGGAATATGAAGCAAGATAATTTTGATTCCCTTTATGCAGAATGCATATTTGAAAGCTGCTTCTTAGAGTTATGGCAAAATGTTATTTTATGTGTGTAGAACTCCATGTGCAGAAACAAGAAAACAATTTTTGTTGAAATTCCAGTGCCTACTGCAAAAAGGTCAAAACGAAATCCAAGCAAAGAACCTTAATAACTGCTGATTTCAACATAGATTTAGCCAGTGAAACCAACAACTCAATAAAATTCCTTGATATGATTCAAGTATCGGGGTTTTGCACTTATTCCACTGATTTTAGTCAAGTAAACACAATGTCAGCAACATGTACAGATAATATTTTAACCAATTACATTTATAGTGAGGCAAATAAGTTTTGTTTAGATTTAGGACTTTTTGACCATTGTGCTCTCTTTACAGAGTCACCAAACACAATAGAAACCTGCTCCAACGAACCTACACCAAACGCCAATTCACCACAGAAAATATAAACTTATTCCATCAAAGATTAAATAAGGTGGAGTGTGCTGTAGATCATAGTATTTCATGTTTTGAAAATTTTGCTTCATTCTTTGAAAACTTCCAACACATTTTTAATTAAACTTTCCCCCTTACTGTGCATAGTAAAAATGTAGGAAATAAACTAGTGGATTAGTGGATTACTGAAGGAACAAAAATCTCTACTGCAAGAAAAAGATAGCTACATAGGGATCTACACTCCTGGAAATTGAAATAAGAACACCGTGAATTCATTGTCCCAGGAAGGGGAAACTTTATTGACACATTCCTGGGGTCAGATACATCACATGATCACACTGACAGAACCACAGGCACATAGACACAGGCAACAGAGCATGCACAATGTCGGCACTAGTACAGTGTATATCCACCTTTCGCAGCAATGCAGGCTGCTATTCTCCCATGGAATACACCTTTCGCAGCAATGCAGGCTGCTATTCTCCCATGGAGATGATCGTAGAGATGCTGGATGTAGTCCTGTGGAACGGCTTGCCATGCCATTTCCACCTGGCGCCTCAGTTGGACCAGCGTTCGTGCTGGACATGCAGACTGCGTGAGACGACGCTTCATCCAGTCCCAAACATGCTCAATGGGGGACAGATCCGGAGATCTTGCTGGCCAGGGTAGTTGACTTACACCTTCTAGAGCACGTTGAGTGGCACGGGATACATGCGGACGTGCATTGTCCTGTTGGAACAGCAAGTTCCCTTGCCGGTCTAGGAATGGTAGAACGATGGGTTCGATGACGGTTTGGATGTACCGTGCACTATTCAGTGTCCCCTCGACGATCACCAGTGGTGTACGGCCAGTGTAGGAGATCGCTCCCCACACCATGATGCCGGGTGTTGGCCCTGTGTGCCTCGGTCGTATGCAGTCCTGATTGTGGCGCTCACCTGCACGGCGCCAAACATGCATACGACCATCATTGGCACCAAGGCAGAAGCGACTCTCATCGCTGAAGACGACACGTCTCCATTCGTCCCTCCATTCACGCCTGTCGCGACACCACTGGAGGCGGGCTGCACGATGTTGGGGCGTGAGCGGAAGACGGCCTAACGGTGTGCGGGACCGTAGCCCAGCTTCATGGAGACGGTTGCGAATGGTCCTCGCCGATACCCCAGGAGCAACAGTGTCCCTAATTTGCTGGGAAGTGGCGGTGCGGTCCCCTACGGCACTGCGTAGGATCCTACGGTCTTGGCGTGCATCCGTGCGTCGCTGCGGTCCGGTCCCAGGTCGACGGGCACGTGCACCTTCCGCCGACCACTGGCGACAACATCGATGTACTGTGGAGACCTCACGCCCCACGTGTTGAGCAATTCGGCGGTACGTCCACCCGGCCTCCCGCATGCCCACTATACGCCCTCGCTCAAAGTCCGTCAACTGCACATACGGTTCACGTCCACGCTGTCGCGGCATGCTACCAGTGTTAAAGACTGCGATGGAGCTCCGTATGCCACGGCAAACTGGCTGACACTGACGGCCGCGGTGCACAAATGCTGCGCAGCTAGCGCCATTCGACGGCCAACACCGCGGTTCCTGGTGTGTCCGCTGTGCCGTGCGTGTGATCATTGCTTGTACAGCCCTCTCGCAATGTCCGGAGCAAGTATGGTGGGTCTGACACACCGGTGTCAATGTGTTCTTTTTTCCATTTCCAGGAGTGTATAACATAGGAACAAAAACATCTAGTGCAAGAAAAAGATAGCTACACAAGTCCTGATTTTGTTACCTACGTAAAAAAATTACAAAAATATTTTTAAAAAGTTGTAAAGGCTGCAAGAGAACTGGCAAATAATAGATTTTGGATAGTGAAAACAAATCAAATGCATTACGACCAGTGATCAAAGCTGAAACAGGTGCCATAGCTAGGGGCCATGATATTTCAGAAATCAAGATAGAGGACAAAACTACTGTAAATACCGCTCAAATTTCTGAATTATTTCATCAATTCTTTATAAATGCAAACAAATCAAACATCAATGTAGAAACATACCAAGATACTGTAAGTTTCTTTAACACTGGGCAATTTGAAGGTGAATTTCAGTACATTTAGCAAAACTACTGTAAAAGATAGAAAATGTGATACTATCATTACAAAGTAAATCATCAGCAGTATGGGATGGGATACCAACAATAGTGTTAAAAACAGTATCTAAAATAACCGCACAGTCACTTCCTACAAAAGTTAACCAGTCCCTTCCAGAAGGTTATTTTCCAGACACACATAGGCACACAGTTTAAGCCACTGTTCAAAAATGGCACAAAAGAACTTATGGGGAACTATTGGCCAATCTCTCATCTTATATCACTATCAAAAATATTTGAAAAGGTAGTCACCATACAAATTCAAAATTTCATACAAAAATTTAAAATAACCTCAAAAAATCAGTATCGATTTCAAAAAGGCAAAACCATGGTATCTGCTATAAACCATTCAGTAGATAAAATTAATTCCTCTCCTGACAACTCACTGCATACCACAGGAATTTATTGTGGCCTATCAAAGGCCTCTGGTAGTGTGAACCACTCTTTGCTACTCTGTGAACTGGGAAAGTAGGAACTGTGGGCAATGTGGTTTAAGTCCTACCTAACCGACTGAAGACAGAGTGGTTATATCATAGAGAGGAACTTATACTTCAAAACGTAAAACCATTTCACAATGAGTACCCAAAGGTCCTGTTTCAGGTCCCATTCTGTTTCTGTTTTATGTAAATGTACTTTAGTACTGAAAGTGACTTAGTTTTATTTGTAGATAACATCTGTAATTATTGGAAGTAACAATACTGATCAAATTCACCAAACTGTATTTAAAACTTTAGAAAAATTAGATACCTAGCTGGATTTAAATGGGTTAAAATTAAACATGAAAAAGACTCAGTTAATACAGTTGAAAGCAAAACAAGCAAAATTAAATGATATTTAGATCAGTCACGAAAACTAGGATTTGCAGAAAGCTGTGTGAAATTCCTAGGAATGCAACTGGATAAAAATCTATCATGGGGCTCACATATACAGTACTATGCAAATAAGTTAAATAGCCTAGCATTTGCAATTAGGATATTACACAATGATAGCAATATGGACATACGAATAGTAGTATATCACATCTACTTCAAGTCAGTAATAAGATATGGAATTACATTTTTGGGGTAACTCAAACCATATGTGTCGCATATTAAAACTCCAGAAAACCATCGTTAGAAATTTGCACAATGTAGGGTGAAAGAAATCATGTCACCCACTCCTAAGAGATCTAAGTATATCAAGTGTTCCCTCACTACACATCTATGAGCTGATTTTCTTTATTCATAGTAAACATGATTTATATGTGGCAAATCATTTTCAACATGATTACAACAGAAATAAATAAAATTTATGCTGCCCACCCACCATTTAAAATTTTACACTCAAACTCCACAGTATATGGGTATGTAACAAAGTGAAAGGAAGAGAACTGCTCAGTATAAATTTAGAAGCACTGAAAAAACCTTATATGAGAAATCAAATCAGTGCAGAAATGTTATTATTCAGTAGAAGAATTCATGAATGACAACCCGAAAATTTGAGTAGGAGAGAGAGAAACTACATAGGACTGTTAATCTTTAGTAGCTTGTTACTTTCAAAGAAAAATTATTAATTGCTTAATTAATTAATTATCCAGTACAGTATATCATATTAATGATATTATAAGAAAAATTTAAACCAGTTTTTGTGTTTTGATGAGTCTCCTGTACATTTAATCAATGACTCAAAATTGTATGTTATGATACAATAAACTTCTACTTCTATTCTACTCTGATCAAAAGAAAAGAAGGAGTGGAGCTGAATGAAGTACAATGATGACACCAAAAATACAAAATGGGAAAAACAACCCCTTCTAGTGGATTTAGGGTCTATGGAATTTCTGAATTTGTTGAGTCTGAGGACATCAATTCTAAACAACTGTTTATAAAATTAATGACATAATGAATGTCAATTAACTTTCACATTAAGACTAACGGTCTCAATTACATATTTTTTAGCGAAATAAACAACTCAACTAGTACAAATGATGATGATTGCCAGCTAACAAAATGTTAGTGCCAGCCTTGTCACTCTAGTTTCTCAAGCAGAAAATCTGAAATCTGTCTGTCACTTGAAATTTGCAAAAAACAAAACAACCTTGCTCTCACTTTGCATTTCTTGTACCTCTGTTATTTAGGTACTGTGTAAGCCAAAGCCTTATTGTTTTCTTGCTGAGGAAAGAAATGGATGTATAGCAGACTGCTTGCACAATGAGGCAATGTGTGGATAGGAAAACACGCATGCATGCATACACGTGTTCTTTTTACTCATTTTTGCGCGTGCACTTTGTTCCCATGTGTCTATGACTGTGAATGAGGAAAGAGGCATTGTATGGACATACTTTTACAGAAGTAAGAAGTTATCAAAAGAGAATCCAGATATATAAGTGAAATACTGTATAAAAGGAATCATGAAACAATGGATGGGCAGTGTTGCTCGCCATCTTAGACCTTTTACAGCTAGCCACACGGAAGTATTTTCACTGCACAATGACATCAGGTCATTCAACATTTGGGCAGACTTTGAACAAATCTGAAGCAGATGCCACTGGCTGTGTGTCTGCCAGTCTATAAGACATTGTATTAGCCACTGTAGGTTAATACCAACAACAGAGCTATTGTGCCTCAGTTACCCCTAGGATTTCTGACCAACTGTTTCAGCGATTGCTCCTTTTCACTGGATTGAAATTGACCTTTCCAAAAGGGATATTGCATGGACAAAAGGGAATAAGTACATAATAGTGAAATCCAACTAACACCCACTAAAATGTCAAGCAAGACTATCACCTGCTGCAGCTCCAGGAACCTGCAAGTTTCTTGTAAAAGACATAATTTTGAATTACATCAGCATCTTCTGTAATGGTCTCCAATGACGGAAAAGTGTTTCACTGAAGACGGTTTCACAAACTAATGACTTCACCAAATGTTTTAATATGATGTCAGCAGATAAGCTCTCAATGTACGTAGACATGTACTGACAGACGGGGATGCACTACACATTTCATGCCATTTTTCTTGATACATGCACGACAAGCTGAAATAAGAATGGATACTTCGTTTCCATCTCAACCTGATAACGAAAGTTTTTATTGAACACCTCATTACCTGAACTCAAGGAGATTGACATTTAGCATGCCTGTCGGCCTTGCACACCCAATATAAGAACTGTAAATGTTATATAGCAAACACCAACCTATAAACTACAACACAAGTGGCTTAAAATGGATTTTCACACCTATGAACAATGTAGAATTACAGAAAAATTATTAAAGCTTTACATTGGCCTGCACTGAATCCTAAGTAGACTATAAAGTCAAGGATGGCGATTTTACACTGAGGAGACCAAAGTGCACAGACACTGTCCATTTAGTTTGCGTGAGGCCTTATCATGGTCATGAGGCATAGGTCGATGATAGGGGCTTCTGATAAATGGAATGTGAAGATCTGCCCAACGATATTGAGACCTCGAATGGAACTCGATCCGAATGTAGTGACCATGAGGATGTGACAATAAGGACAAATGCAATGATCCAATAGTACTGTCATACAAAAGAGTATCAATTAGGTCCAAAATCAGTAAGCTAGAGTCTATTCCAAAACAATGGTTCTAGGACTTGCTTATTTTTTTGGAACAATGGAATTTACTGGAACATTATCAGGGTTGCCCTAAGTTTCCCCAAGTGATGTTGTTGTGGTCTTCAGTCCTGAGACTGGTTTGATGCAGCTCTCCATGCTACTTAGTCCTGTGCAAGCTTCTTCATCTCCCAGTACCTACTGCAGCCTACATCCTCCTGAATCTGCTTAGTGTATTCATCTCTTCGTCTCCCTCTACGACTTTTACCCTCCACGCTGCCCTCCAGTACTAAATTGGTGATCCCTTGATGCCTCAGAACATGTCCTACCAACCAATCCCTTCTTCTAGTCAAGTTGTGCCACACACTCCTCTTCTTCCCAATTCTGTTCAATACCTCATCATTAATTATGTGATCTACCCATCTAATCTTCAGCATTCTTCTGTAGCACCACGTTTCAAAAGCTTCTATTCTCTTCTTGTCCAAACTATTTATCGTCCATGTTTCACTTCCATACTTGGCTACACTCCATACAAATACTTTCAGAAATGATTTCCTGACACTTAAATCTATACTTGATGTTAACAAATTTCTCTTCTTCAGAAACGCTTTCCTTGCCATTGCCAGTCTACATTTTATATCCTCTCTACTTCGACCATCATCAGTTATTTTGCTCCCCAAATAGCAAAACTCCTTTACTACTCTAAGTGTCTCATTTCCTAATCTAATACCCTCAACATCACCCGACTTAATTCGACTACATTCCATTATCCTCGTTTTGCTTTTGTTGATGTTCATCTTATATCCTCCTTTCAAGACATTGTCCATTCCATTCAACTGCTCTTCCAAGTCCTTTGCTGTCTCTGACAGAATTACAATGTCATCGGTGAACCTCAAAGTTTTTATTTCTTCTCCATGGATTTTAATACCTACTCCGACATTTCTTTTGTTTCCTTTACTGCTCAATATACAGATTGAATAGCATCGGGAATAGGATACAACCCTGTATCACTCCCTTCTCAATCACGGCTTCCCTTTTGTGCCCCTTGACACTCATAACAGCCATCTGCTTTGTGTACAAACTGTAAATAGTCTTTCGTTCCCTGTATTTTACACCTGCCACCTTCAGAATTTGAAAGAGAGTATTCCAGTCAACATTATCAAAAGTTTTCTCTGAGTTTACAAATGCTAGAAACGTAGGTTTGCCTTTCCTTAATCTATCTTCTAAGATAAGTCGTAGGGTCAGTATTGGCTTACGTGTTCCAACATTTCTATGAAATCCAAACTGATCTTCCCCGAGGTCGGCTTCGACCAGTTTTTCCATTTGTCTGTAAAAAATTCGCGTTAGTATTTTGCACCTGTGACTTATTAAACTGACAGTTCGGTAATTTTCACATCTGTCAACACCTGCTTTCCTTGGGATGTCTCATACATCTTGCTCACCAGATGGTAGAGTTTTGTCAGGACAAGCTCTCCCAAGACTGTAAGTAGTTCTAATGGAATGTCGTCTACTCCCGGGGCCTTGTTTCGACTTAGATCTTTCAGTGCTCTGTCAAACTCTTCACGCAGTATCATATCTCCCATTTCATATTCATCTACCTTCTCTTCCATTTCCATAATATTGTCCTCAAGAACATCGCCTCTGTATAGGCCCTCTATATACTCCTTCCACCTTTCTGCTTTCCCTTCTTTGCTTAGAACTGGGTTTCCATCTGAGCTCTTGATATTCATGCAAGTGGTTCTCTTTTCTCCAAAGGTCTCTTTAATTTTCCTTTAGGCAGTATCTATCTTACCCCTAGTAAGATAAGCCTCTACATCCTTACATTTGTCCTCTAGCCATCCCTGCTTAGCCATTTTGCACTTCCTGTCGATCTCATTTTTGAGACGTTTGTATTCCTTTTTGCCTGCTTCACTTACTGCATTTTTGTATTTTCTCCTTTCATCAATTGAATTCAGTATTTCTTCTGTTACCCAAGGATTTCTACTAGCCCTCATCTTTTCACCTACTTGATCCTCTGCTGCCTTTACTATTTCATTCCTCAAAGCTACCCATTCTTCTTCTACTGTATTTCTTTCCCCCATTCCTGTCAATTGTTCCCTTATGCTTTCCCTGAAACTCTGTAAAACCTCTGGTTCTTTCAGTTTGTCCAGGTCCCATCTCCTTAAATTCCCATCTTTTTGCAGTTTCTTCAGTTTTAATCTACAGTTCATAACCGATAGATTGTGGTCAGAGACCACATCTGCCCCTGGAAATGTCTTACAATTTAAAATCTGGTTCCTAAATCTCTGTCTTACCATTATATAATCTATCTGAAACCTTCTAGTATCTCCAAGGTTCTTCCATGTATGCAACCTTCTTTCATGATTCTTGAACCAAGTGTTAGCTATGATTAAGTTATGCTCTGTTCAAAATTCTACCAGGCGGCTTTCTCTTTCATTTCTTAGCCCCAATCCATATTCACCTACTACGTTTCCTTCACTGACTATTAAATTTTCGTCTCTCTTCACTACCTGAATAATTTCTTAAGGGATATTCACTGATATTTCCCTGATTCCCAGACAGGTTTTATCATTTTTCCCTGGTAAATTTTGAGATTTCAAGGATAAGTAGGTTGACAATCTGTCTTTCCACCAGCTATGGAACAAGAAACAATAGTGCAATGAGGAAATACCTAAAAAAACTTTCAAGCAGATTGCGTTTTCTGATGTGAGCAAAAATCTAAAGTAGTAACATCAACATCTTTTGTAATGAACTGTTTTTAGATGCAAAAAGCAAGCAAAATGGTATATGTGCTTCATTAAGACCACTGATGTTATTTTGTAAAAAAAAAAAACGCATTTGGGGACAAAGATATGCACTTACTTGGAGTTGCAAGAAGGATTTAAAATACCTTCACTGATTTCAGAAATAACCTCAGAAAAAAGTAGGTCTCTTGAAAGCAGTGCATAAGGTGGGGAAGAATTGTGTAAACCAACACTGTAGGTGACTGCCAATAAAATGTTGGTTCTACTATGTTTGTTATTGCTGATTATTACCCACTGTGTTATATCTATTACTTTACAGGTACTGCATGATTTTTCTTCCGAGAAATATATGAGTGCACAGTGTACAAACTGCCAGCTACTGACAATTTTCTTCTTCTTATCGTCCATACTTTCTAACATATAAACTACTTTTAAAGTACCAAAAAGTACTAGAACAAACATAATGTCTATAAAATGCCGCACTGTACAACATGCTCGTAGTGAGAGAGTCTTAATTACTGAAATCTATCGCCCATGGCCTCTGGCCTGCCAAGGAATACCACAGTCCTGGGTCGATGGATAAACCATGAAAATCCGCTGCATTACACCACACACAGACAGACCTGGTCTGTGGGCAGATCGGTAAGACTAGATCCGACGGGCAGGTGGGAACCGAAGGGCTTCAGATTGGCGAGCCCGATTCGTTAGAGATACCTGCGAAATCACCTGCGGATTTGGCCCTTCACAGAAATCCACTCATGTGACCAGCCATTCACTTGTCACAGACACCATGTTGATGAAATGAGACCATGGTGATCAATCCACGCAACAGATAACTTGCACAAATATTCTGAAAATCAATATTAATGAGGATAGGTAGCAACTCACCATAAAGATGATGGCTCAGCTGCAGACAGGCATGTAGAGAAGACGATCACACTCTCACAACAAAATTTTCGGCCACAGCCCTCGGCAGAAAACGAGAGCGCACACACATTCACACAATCACTCAGACATAGCTCGTGCACATCTGACCGTTGCCTTCAGCCGCTGTGTCAACAACCACTGAAATGTGATCCAAACAAACCGCTCCTCACGCCTCCTTGCCTCTCGTCGGCAGCTGCTAGGCTAGCGGTGGCAGCACTGACTGCAAACTAAGGGGAGTGCTGGGAAGGGGAAAAGCAGTAGTAAACAGGGGAGTAGAGAAGCAGCGCACGTACTCAGCTGCACCCAGCTACCGATGACGCACGACACCTCAGTACAGAAACCATTTCATCTACTGATACAAAAACAAGATTTTTCCAGTGTTTTTTCAAATTTCCCCAATGTGTTTGAAATGCCCTGATATTCCCTCATTTTCAGAACATGTGGCAACCCTGATTATATAAGCACTCTCCACTGAGACATGCAGTTCAACTCAATCTGAACTCATCTGTGATCTTCGTAAACATGCTTTCAGGGTGAAGAGTTACTTCTCGTTGACGACCCTGCTCTCATAACTGCTTCTTAGGCAGCATTATCCTATGTGAATAAAGAAAACTATTGTTTCAAATTGATGGTTTTTTTCTGAACAGATGCTCTTCCTTTATGAAGAACTTCTTTTCCTCAGACAGTATCATAATGTTCAAGATTAAATATGCTCTAGGGACTTTCAATAGAATGACATTAAGTTAAAGTCCTGTGATTTAATGAATCTCGTCTTTGATCCTATCTGTAAACAGGAATTGCTATGCTCTTGTGTAAGACCTTTTGCTTCGTTAGAGATTTGCAATGTATGTGAACATGTGAAGTGACTAATTCTGCAGCTTAATTAATGTTCATTATAACAGGAATTCTGTGAAGGGCTAAAGCCTCATTCATTACGAGTAGTTTTAGTACAGGGTGTATACGCAGACAAGAAGGAGGGGGGAGGGGGGGGGGCATCCTGGATTTTTCCCAGTTAAAAATACAGTTTTTCCTAGGTGAAAATGCACTCTACTCGTGGTGAAAGTACATTTTTTTCCGTGTTAATTGATAATATAATTTCTCTCTGAGCTGTAAATCAAATAGTCCTTCGAATAGCAAAGGTTTTATACACTGGTGTAGAGCTTCCCAGCACTCCAAGCCAACAACACAATTACATAACTACCTTGAAGATCGGATAGATAAAAAATCTACTCACCAAGTGGCGGCTGAACATATACGTAAAAGACAGTTGTAATTGGTAAGTTTTTGGAGACAGTGGCTCCTTCTTCAGGTAGAAGGGTTGAAAGGGACAGAAGAAGGGTGAAGGAAAAGGACTGGAGAGGTCTAGGGAAATGGGTAGATATCAAGAAAGTCACCCAGAACCACAGGTCAGGGAAGACTTACCATATGGGATGAGAAGGAAAGAGAAGAAAATCATCACACATTCTCACATGTAACATATTTCATCTTGCATAAATGAAAATTTACTTTGGAAGTAACACTTCTCATACCATCATTCACAATATTTTCCCATGACCTATTAGAAACAAACAGTTGTGACATCACACTCATTGAATGCAGTTTGTTTCTACAATGTATTGCATAGTCTTCATCCTAAAGCCTTTGACCCATTTTGCTGTCTGCACATGCCTACATGTGCACAGTGTTTTGCCGTTGTAACCAGCACATTTTACTTACAACTAAAGTTTTATTTGGTGCCATTCTCTCATTTATGTTTTATTGTTTCGGTATTATTCTGCAGCAGTCAAATTATTTGTTAGAGTATCAGTTCTTACCACTCAAAATTACGGAAATTTGACTTAAAACTAAAACAATGAAAAATTCTGGATTTCCCAATTGTCACAGGGCGTATCCACCCTTAGTAGCCTGTATGCTCATTTCACTGTCTATCATTTGTGAGTGTGTGTGGTGCCACACACTGGAACAGCAGCATCCCCAGCATGAATGCGTTTCTAAATGCAGTATTTCAAGTTTTTGTCCTCAGTTTCAATATCAGACTAATCCACAAAATACCAGACTGAAAATTTCAATTCATTCATTGTCCAAAGCATCCTATGATTTCCTAATATATCTTTTAACAGGACCTAATTGCGAAAATTATTGAAGGTTTTAAGCAAAGCACCCTTTCCGGCTGCACAAGTTGACATTAAGTTTTTGTCTATCAATCCCACTACCGTCTCTTTTTGTAGCAAGAATGTAAAAATCTCTACTTTTGAAATATTTTCCAAATGGCATCATTAAACTATTTTGAATAGCTGCTGCATTACTATGTTATTTCATGTGTAGTTATCTGAAAAAAACAGTATGATGTGTTCAAGCATTAACCATAGCAGTTCTGCATTTGTTGGACTACAACTAAATGTCCATAGATTATCTATTAAGTTAGTTAGTGGCTAGCAACACTACTGCACAAAAATACTCTCCTAACTTCCTGGAAAATCTTTTTGTTGTCTTTGGTGAACACTGTCCCTGTAGCGACAGCAAGATTGCTAATGCCTACATCTTTGGCAACACAAGTACACACATTGTTCCACATAATTTCAAAATAAGTTATGTACAAGAGCTTAGGAAGAGGTAATTAACTTACAACTATCAGTAGTAAAATTTTGCGACAGGAATTCGACTGTTCTTCAGAACATAATTTCACTCTTATTCAGTTATGTAATTATGCATTCTGATAAAAGTATTTCTCCTTATAATTTTTTGTGGTAGATATAATCAAAGAAAATTATTATGAATATAGATATGGACTGGGTGTTTATAAATGAATATCGGGGTTTTAACGCTTTATAATATTTATTACATTAAACTTATTGTTATAAATGATATGTCAAATGAAAGAGCAGCTCAAACAGTTTTACCAAGAACCTCACTGACATTGTGAAGTACGCGATTGGTTGAACTTCACTGTACCCAAGCGCTGGATAGGCCGTAAGGGGCCCAATGATAGGGCTTGTTTTGCATGGCCTCTACGTTCGCCCAACCTAACAGCATGCGATTTTTTCCTGTGGGGCTTCATCAAGGATCGTGTGTACGTACCTCCGCTACCAGCAGACCTCACTGAATTAAGAAACCGGATTGAAGCTGCTGTTGCTACAATCACTGAAGACACAGTTATCAATGTTTGGGAAGAACTAGGCTATAGACTTTATGTGTGCCGTGTGACAAATGGTGCTCACATTGAACATTTGTAAGGTTCTTGGTAAAACTGTTTGAGTTGCTCTTTCATTTGACACATCATTTATAACTGTAAGTTTAATATAATAAATATTATAAAGTGTTAAAACCCTAATATTCATTTATAAACACTCTGTATTACATTCATCATTCTTGCCAAGTCAGCCTTTTGAGATAGTTTTACTTACTAATAGCAATAATGACCACATTGTACTAGGAACCAAAAGCAGGCCGAAACCAAACATGAATAGCAGTGAAATCTTAAATTTCAGTTGGAATACATGTCACAGTTATGGGCTGGTTGTCATAGTGGAAAATTTTACTGCTACCAAAGAACTTAATAATATTACTGAAGTTATTACTAATCCAAATGCAAAATAAACGAAGTGAAAGTGGGTTAAACAAAGTCAGTGAGTGTTTTTAAACACCAGCCTAGAGGAGCTGTAGTGATGGAATACTTCAGAGAAAATATGCACATGAATGTCCTGATCATGGTATCATAATATGAATAGAATTAAAGTAGTCAGCTATAAATTAGGAGACTCATGTGATCAGAACAAGTGCCAAGAACAGGAATTCACGTGAGATTATTATATATTTATTTTCTGAAAATTAACTTTAACAGTTAGTTATATAGCCAACCTATGAGGATAACATCTTAAATACCATACTGACAGACAAACTTTTTGATTAGTTAACACAAAGGAGAGAACCTGTAACCATAAGGCTGCTATAGTGTCAATAGAATAGCTAAGAAATGTAAGAAAAATGTCTGGTTAGCAAGTGGGACAAGAAACATTCAACATCCAATTCAGAAACATTGTAAAAGACACCTTAAGACATAATTACAGCATAGTTGTGAGGGGTGGAAATATCTGCCACGGTTCAACACCCATGTCACACCGTTGCTACAAAACCAATAACAACTTCATCACAGATATAAAGTCAAAGTCTTACAATTAATAAATAGATCACAGACATCTATACAATGTCTCAGTGATCATGACAGTAGTGAAACAGAGGACAAAGGAAGGCAAAATACTGAATTTGGTCTTTAAAATTGTTTCCATTTGGAAAGTCTTATTGTTGTTTCTCTATCCAGCAACCACACAAATGTCGAAATGACAGAGAGGAGTGACTAAACTGGAAAATCAACTACAATTTTTCAATAGACTAAAGACCACTGGATTTGATGGAACACTTGCACACTTCTGTGTTGGCCACTGTAGCAACAGTTTGCTGAAAGTTGCTTGAGCAATAAAGCATTTGAAGTGGTTTGGGAAAGGCGCATGTCAAACCTGTTTCCAAAAAGGTTTGTCGGGCCAGACATGCCTAACTATGGGACTGCATTGCTGACAACTTGTTGCAGGAAAATAAATATGTTTTATGTTGTTGTTGTTGTGGTGGTAGCTTCAGTCCAGAGACTGTTTTGATGCAGCTCTCCATGCTACTCTATCCTGTGCAAGCTGCTTCTTCATCACCAAGTAACTATTGCAACCTACATCCTTCTGAATCTGCTTGCTATCTCTTGGTCTCCCCCTATGATTTTTACCCTCCACACTGCCCTCAAACACTGTTTTATGATCCATTTGGAAATGCTTCCTGTAAACAGAGATATTATTAAACTCAATTCATTCTATTCATCCATGAGACTGCTGCACTCAGGTTGATTCACTGTGTTCCGTCAATCCTAGGAGCTATTCAGTACAGTTTTGTGTTGTTGTCGTCATCGCCACCGCCACAGGATAGCTTGTGCTGAGAAATAACTGTTTAGGAAAAAATTTGACATGTTGTGGCATTTCTGAGTTAATTAGCATTGAAGTTAGCCAAACAGGCCACTGCATGTGCAAATTTAACTCCCCCACCAGAGATGCTGTTGCCAAGTGCGTTCTTCGTTTGGTTTCCTAAAACTGAAGAAGAGAGCAATTAAAAAATCTGGACATGGGACAACAGCGAGGATCAAACTTGAGCCTAAGCCTGAGCAGTATTGTGTGCTGTCATCTACGCTATGAGAACGACTGACATTAATTGTATTTGGTGAGCCACTTAAATTTGCATGTGCAATGGCCGAATTGGCTAACTTCAATGCTAATTAACTTGAAAATGGTGCAATGTATTGAATTTTTTCTAACAATTATTTCTCACACAACCTACCCTGCAGCACCCTTACAAGTTTCTGAGACCATTTCTGACCATCCTGTAAAGCCTGGTAGACAATGACAAAAGCACTATCAAGATGTTTGCTACTGATGCTGCTGTATATGGAAACATATCAATGCTACAAAACTGTAGCATAATGATGAAAGAAATGCAACAGACCAACACTTTGTACAGACATTGGCAGTTGAGCCTCAATTTCCCTACACGTGATCAATTTCCCTACATGTATAGCTCAGGATAGTAGTACTCTAATAGATAGTTCAAATGGCTCTGAGCACTATGGGACTTAACTTCTCAGGTCATCAGTCCCCTAGAACTTAGAACTACTTAAACCGAACTAACCTAAGGACATCACACACATCCATGCCCGAGGCAGGATTCGAACCTGCGACCGTAGAGGTTGCGTGGTTCCAGATTGTAGCACCTAGAACCACTCGGCCACACCGGGCGGCTACTCTAATAGATAATGTATCTGTACAGCAAGAGGATGTAGAACAAACACATGCTTTCCCTGTGGTAAATGGATTATCTGACCATGATGCACAACTGATTAACTTACTAAACTTAACAGGGTGTACACTTCGGAAACCATTTTACTTAATGTGAGGGTGCTCAACCCGGTATCTATAGATCACTTCAGAGAAAATGTAAACTTGGAAGATGTATATAATGAGTCAAATGCTAATGATAAATGCAGCACATTTCTTCATAAATTTATATCCCTTTTTGAACATTGTTTTCCAAAGAAAATTACAAAATGAAACACCACGAACTTTTCAAAGAAACCTTGGATTACTACAGGTATTAAAGTGTCTTCAAAAAGAAAGCTGTATGAGACAGCAAGAACTAGTAAAGATCCAGAAGTAGTTTTACACTATAAAAATTATTGTAACATACTGAGAAAAGTTATAAGGAAATCAAGAAAGATGTAAGTTAGAGAAGAAATTAACAACTCCAACAATAAAATCAAATCAATATGGAATGTTGTAAGAAGGGAGACAGGAAAAGTAACCACTGGGGTAGGTAGTATTACTGTTAAAGAGAATGAGACCATCTTAACCAACAGTACACATGTAGCCAATGTACTTAACAATCACTTATTAAGTGTAGGAGAAAAAATTGGTGAGAATAGTTCAAAAGAAAAATCCAGGTAGTACATGGAAGAGTCAGTTTTGAAAAATTTTAGTCAGATTAAGTTTCATCTAACAACCTCTTGTGAAATAAGGAAAATTATTAAATCTTTGAAAAATAAATATTCTGTTGGAGTAGATGACATCTCTAACAAGTTATTAAAACAATGTGGAGCAATTACAGCTGATGTTTTGACTCAAATATGCAATGCATCACTGACTCAGGGTATTTTCCCAGACAGGTTAAAATATGCCATTGTCAGACCTCTCTACAAAAAGCGGGAAACCACAGATGTCACTACTTACTAGCCAGTATCCTTGCTTACGGCATTTTCAAAAATCTTTGAGAAAGGAATGTACTCAAGAGTGGTTAGCCATCTCAACAGTAATGGGATACTTAGTAAATCACAGTTCGGATTTCGGAAATGCTGTTCCACTGAGACAGCTATATACAATTTCACTGTCCACATAATAGAGTCTTTAAATAGTAAAACGTCAACGGTAAAAACATTCTGTGACTTATCCAAAGCATTTGATTGTGTAAATAAAATATGCTGCTATAAAGATACAAATTGAAATCATACCTCCTTGACAACTCCTCCTATACCATAGATGAATTCTTGAATATGAGTAAATAAATCTGGAGATATAATATATGCATTTTGTGCTATTTAAGGGAATGGGATAGATAATAGAAATATTTAGGTACAACACTATAATGTAAAAATCAATAAATAAATTAATTAATTTAAAAAAACTTGTTTCCTGTGCGCATTTCTTGTGCATTTGACACGTTCCATGTCATAACGGTTTTTCCATGCTACTGATCAATGGAACACATAAATGTGCAGAAAGATCAATTATTGTATGATTGCACAATCAGTGAGCAATTAAAAGAAATAGTCACAACCACAGAATATCTACGTGTACGTGTCTCGAGTAAAAGAGTGGGGAAAAAAAAAACAGATTGTAGGAAAGGCAGAAGAAATTGAGGTTAATTGGAAGAATCCTACAAAAATGTATCTTAAAACATCCTCATTCACTCAATTCTCGAGTAAGGTTCATTAGTAGGACCCTTAGTGGGTATGATTTATAGAAGACATAAAGCTCTTTTGTATATTTTGCCACGAGTTTGACTAGTAAATGCAAGAAATTCATCTAGCAAATACTTGAAAAGTATTACTGTAATCTACAGAAGGAACAGTTGTAATTTAACATCAAGTCTGATTTTCAGTGACAAGACAATGTTCCAATCTGTATAAAGGTTAAGGCTCACTTTGCCAGAAGGAAGGAAGGGTAGTGTAAGATTACAAATACAGGCAAAGTACATATTTTGTAACACACTACATGACACCTTACCTCAAATATTTCTGTCCGTGACACCTCTAAACGGCAGTGACCACTTTGTGGTTGAAGTGCTTGCAGTTCAGTTCTTAAAGATTTGTGCTTCGTAACCAAATCTCGTTTGTACTTTGGCAACAATTCACTGTCCAACAGTTCCCTTGGCAGTTCTCCACTTCGTACATTTAGTGACACACACACTGAAGCTGAATTTCTATTATCACTATTATTTGCACTTCCATCAGTACCGGCAGCAGGTTCCGTTGCACTATTGCTACTTCCTTCTCCCGAAGTTCTTGCTTCACTGTTCATTGTTGTGCTACTTCCACTGCTTGTAGGGGACAGAGAAGGCTGGCGAGATGACCCAGAAGGTGAATCTTCCCTCCCCACGGGATCTACCCGTCCACTGCTCGAATTGGAATTTGAGCTGCTTGTTGCGCCATGGGTTGGTGAAGTGCTTGAGCTTTGTTTCCTAATAAACAAACAATATATCAACACTTTTCAATAAATGGTGAAAGCATTGTGCATCTGATAAAATAAATTTCTTAAAAGTAAATGTGGAAACCCCTTACATGTATGGCAACAGAAAATGTGAATTCTTATAGATAATTTGTATATCACATATTACCAGTGACTTTTCACAGTCTGGAACATTACAGACTGAAAAAAAACAATTTTGAAACTGAAACTTCCTGGCAAATTAAAACTGTGTGCCAGACCGAGACAATAACTCGGGACCTTTGCCCTTCGCGGGCAAGTGCTCTACCAACTGAGCTACCCACGCACAAGTCACGCTCCGTCCTCACAGCTTTACTTCCGACAGTACCTTGTCTCCTACATGACGAGAGTCATGCTTGGGTAGCTCAGTTGGTAAAGCAATTGCCCGTGAAAGGCAAAGATCCAAAGTTAGAGTCTCAGTCCGGCACAGAGTTTTAATCTGCCAGGAAGTTTCATATCAACACACACTCTGCTGCAGAGTGAAAATTTCATTCTGGAACTTTAACAATTCATTCTTTAATAAAATGTCATGTTTTTTTCATCTAGGCAGAAGTGAGGCACTTAATATTTATTCAAGTTAAGGGATAGGAGGCCTGTACAATAACTTACCTCTTGTCTGTTAGGATTTAGCATCCTGCAAACAGTCATTCACGATCTTAAACCTTCGACTGTTACAGATGCGCTTGCTGCATGCCATCTAGTGCGCTACGTCATTAATGACGACTATACTATAGGCACTGACTTGTCTTAGGGCTGCTATCAGGAGTTGAGTTAATAGTGCGACCAACCTTACGGCATACAAAATATTTCTGAACACTATAGTGACCACTCTTTTCAACTGAATTTTGTCACTGACAACACAAAATGAACAGTGAATGTAAAATACATTAAGACTCATTTTTTTTACACTGAACCACTCTGTTAATTGAATAATACCGTAGCAAAACTGCACAGATGTTAAAGCTGCTTTTTCTTTAAGAAATAGACATTTATTAGCAATTTTTAGCATGATTTTTCAATGGCAAAAAATGATGTGTCCCTCAATTTCAGTTGTTCACTGTTCCCTGCTACCTAATCACAACACAGCTCATTCTGCACATATTTCTTGCTTTACTGACTCGGGAAGTTATTGAGTGTGTTAATAGTACACATACAGTTTTTGTATCACTAATCACAGGGTACGGTTTTATTGAGTGCAAATTATACAATGTCAGCAATATCACTGTCACAGTGATGATGTGATCCTCAGTAAAATCTTTTTCCACTTCGTTTTTGTTGAATGGGACATTTTATGTAGCTGCACATACAATTTTTCCATAGACTGCAGCAGTTCGAGTACTTCATTACAGGGGGTACACATTTATTATCTGCACATTGTAAAGTGTGACAATAGCAAAACTTCCGTAATCCTATTTAGAAACTTAAAGACTTTCAAATTTCAAATAAGTTCATTTGCATCAAAGATAAGGTGGCTTGTACAACTAGGTAACCCTTAAATGTTCATAATGTTACTTGGTTTTCAAAATAAATGCTCTAAAATATGATGTGTTCAACCTCTCCTGTTTGCGTATTAGCACAATAACTCAATCAAAGGCCGCTTTCAAAGCCAAGTTGTATGTGATTTGTAGCCCACAGAAGCAGCATGTGTCACTGTGTCCTGGCAGAATGAACTGGGGCAATGTTGTGAAGGACAAACACGTCCTTAGACTGCTTACCTCGACTTTTGATACCGACAGCCTCTCATAACTTCATGAGGAGATTTCTGTAGCATGCCACTGTGACAATTTGCATAATTTGTTATGACCACACCATGACACACCCAAATAAGACTCGACATCGCCTTGCACAGTGATGGCTTGTCTTCATCTTTTACAGCTATGGTGCATCTACATATTTCCACTGCTTGCTGCTACATAGTGATACACCTAACGTTCGCAGCGTGATTAGGCAGGTGGAAGAAGTCACCTGGATTGGTCTGACACAGCAACAACATTTCCGTTTCTGTCTCAGTTTGATGTGCTTTATGTGTGGGTGTGAGCAGTCACAGAGCCCCAACAGGTAACAATGTTTCTCACATTCAACAAGTTATGCAAGACATTACAAACTAACCGACGACTTATATTCACTTCCTCTATCACATCAGGTGTGAATGCCAGTTTTTGAGCACTTCTCTCATGATCCTCATTTATTTACAGAAGAATGATCTCTCATTTCATCCTTCGTCACTCAGACTTGTTCAACCACACTGGAAGTGTTAGGGACACCTAACCACTGTCTAATGCAATGGCGCATTGTTGCTGTACAACTTCACTGACAGCCTGGATTATTGTGGCATTGATCCCCCTCCAGTGCAGAAAATGAATTACAACACATTATTCCACTTTATCAATAGCCCGTAAAATCGTCTTTCGGCTCCTCTAGCAGGATGCTGTGGAATTGTGGCACAGGGATTTCAATACTTAACACAACTGTACACATGTATGTACAAAAATTAATTACACAACATTTTTTATTGGGGTGGTTAGTTAAAGCTTTACGATTCTCTCCCCCCCCCCCCCCCCCCCTCGTTCCCGTACATTTGCTGTAGGACAAATAGTGGAGTGTTGTATGTGGTAAGGTATACAATTCACAACTCCTATCTTGAAATTCTGTAAAAGAGTCACCACAATTTTTTTACACCAAAAAATCAATCTTACTGTCATTTCTATAACAATTTTTTCCTCTTTGCAAATCGCTTAAAAGTGAAATGTACTCTGTGAAGAGCATGATAACAAAGATAGAACAATGTCCTGATGTCAGTACTGAAATATAAATAGGATTAAAAAATATCAACAGGAGACTCCAACAATAAACATCCACAAATTCTCCAATGAAATAACCAACCTCTAATGAGATACTACATAAATGAGTTAGAAATAGTGTTTTAGGTCTCAAAACATCCACAGCACAGCGGTATCTGTGTGGCTCCACATCTAAATATGTTTGGAGTATGTGTGAGCACAGGTACAGCTCTGTAGAAAAGACTAGCTTGCAGATAAGATGACTAAATCAGCTTGTTAAAGGTCCAATGCTCTCTTTTTAACACATCCACAACAGGCAGACAAGAATCAAGATGTGGCCTTGAATGAAGAATACAGACAGTTACTTCATGCAATTTAGCATTGCACATAACATCTAAACAAAGATGGTCAAATCTCATTACTCCTACATGTAAGTCCATTACCTCACCCACTCTTTCATGTTGCACAGTCTACAGATTTATCTGTTACTCCCATTTCATTTAAGATGTACTTCCACACATCATGGTGAACAATAAAACTGGTACTTCATGAAACAATTTTCATAATATTAAATCTGTCTTATCAGAAATGTCACAGTTACTACTAATATTCTACATATTAATATGATTATAGTAGGGAAACTTCCTGCAGAACATACATAATTTAGGGGTAAAGGAGACCACTCACACATTGAGTCATCAACAGACAAATACAAAAGAAGAAAACATGCTGCTTTTGGAAAAATCCTTTGAACAATTAGAGTTTCTTTGTTTCTTGTGTGTGCCTGTTGATGGTGAGTCAATCCTTCTGCTATTCTGCAAGTGGTCTCCTTTACTCCTAAATTATTTACATATTAAACCTTTGAGCCCCAGTGGGCACTAGTGACTTTTGCATGATATTACCAATGCTACTGCAAGACAGAGACTTCTAGTGGTACAATGAGGTACTTCTACAAATTTAGTGCACCATCTAACTTCTGCACCACTTCAGTGCAGTAATGTGTTCATACATGTATTGTAGTAGTTCTATTATATGTTTATTACCTTATATAAAAAAACTTTTTTATTTTAAATTCAGTGTATTAATGCGATCTTAGTAAATGAGTGTTTGTAAAATGATTCTTTCATATAGTGTTCATTAAAAATTCCACTTGGGACCTGTGGAAGGTACATTAGCTTATTTGTTTCAGTTGCAAATATTTGTCATGTATTGTTGTTTTTCTGACATGTTCTACATCCTGGAGGACCTCCTCACTACGGATCAATTGGAATGAAAGTTAATCTAATCTCGACAATGAAAGTAAATATATCTAAATTATTGTAATGTAAATTTCAGTTTTTACTACTGTTTTCTGAGTATTACCGAAATGAAACCAATGGGACAGAATGTAATTGTGATTCAAATTTTATTAAGTTGTAACCCCACTTTTGCTTGTTATTTAGGACTATAATTTGTTTTGGGTATATGAGTTTATGGAGGATTCAAGATGTCAGAGTTTGTCTCAGAAAATGCAAATTTGCTTTAAAATATATCATATGAAATGATGGGTGGTTGAAAACTATATGTCCTAGTGGTTCCAAAATGAACTTACCTCTTTAAATCAATTGATTGTTTATTTTTTGCCAGTTTCTTTCTGTATTTGGCTGATTGCTATGATGATAAAGATTAATTTTTGAAAAATTTCACACTACATTCTTAAGTGCAACCACGTCCTTAAAACACGCAATTGATTTCTTTCTGTCAATTTCTTCCTGTATTCATGTATTGTGACGATAAAGGTTAATTATATGAATAATTTTAAATTTTATATTTTTCACATTGTTGCTACTCAAAGATCTAATATGACCATTTTCAAAATAAAGTATACAATTAGTGTGTTCTTACAATACTTAATTATTCAGGAAGACTAAACCTTAAAAAGCCAACACGTTCCAGTCTACTTACCAAGCTGAATGAAAAATTAATCAATTGCTTAAATTGAAAGGCCACAGATCGCAATCATTAATAAATATCTTTAATTTACTTCAGTTAATTGTCACAACGATGTGATATGAAGTGTATTCAGGTTTACAGCTATGATCATTCAGAAGTAGCACATTTATCATCTTAAACACTTAGCATTTTCACAGGATTGAA
Organism: Schistocerca serialis cubense; assembly: GCF_023864345.2. NCBI lineage: Eukaryota > Metazoa > Arthropoda > Insecta > Orthoptera > Acrididae > Schistocerca > Schistocerca serialis. The sequence continues at coordinate 1,130,010,069 of NC_064639.1, forward strand.
TATTCTGTGGATTCAACTGCATGTACAAGATGAGAATATACAGGTAAAGTTTAAGCATTGAAATTTTTCATATAATGGCCTTCTGTATTTTGTTAAGATCAGCATAAAGACAAATCACGTCATTCGTGTGATTATTCCATTTGCCTTCAAACCATAAACCCTGTTTTAACTCTTTGTTGCCCGATGGCACGTAAAGCTACCAGTAAGTTTTTAGTCACATAAGTTTCTCACAGTTCAGTTTTGTGTGCTGAGAGCCTGTTGTTACTTTCCTGTACCTCCACTCTACTGTTTCAAAGCTGTTACTATGCAATAGCTACACCTCTCTGGCAACAAAGCTTTAAACTCCTTGTAGCTACAGTGAAAACAGAAGATTTCACATGTTTGTTTCCATACTGTTGTCTATCTTTGTGTGCAAGCTATTGAAATTTCTGTCGGATTTTCCATTGTAAGAACTTTTGTCTCTTTTTTACACTAGTTTGGAGCATTACACTATAAACAAATGACATACAATGGAAAATATAAAGTGGACTTACAAGTACCGCCAAGCTGTGAGAGCACTTTATTGTAGCTGCATGACGTAACCTCTCACATGTTGTTCGTCTAACTTCTTCTCACACACATGGACAAAAATCATAATACTGATGGTTGTTTTCGCCCTTTGACTGATGCAGAAATTGAAGAGGTTTTGTATGAGAATATTCCCACTGATACTTCATAAATAACTGGCATTGAAAATGAAGATGACGAAAATGTTAACAATTGTGACAAAGCCTTTTCACGCAGGCAGATAGTGAAACAAACCCCAGTGGTTCAGATAATTATGCCTCGCAGAATATTTCACCATCTACACCTACACCTCAAAGTGAGGATCAGCCAAACTTTGAAAGAAAGTGGAGAGAAAAATTCACTAAAACAAAGAATTTTGATTACACATGCGGTGAAGGTATATTCTTACACTTTCCTTCTCTCTCTCTCTCTCTCTCTCTTTCTATCTATCTCTAATTTTGAAGGTAAATTGCAATATCTTTTAATGTAATAAGGGACTGGTGTCAGTAAATTTAACAGAAGAGTAACTCTTGACTAAACTGTAAAGTAAAATAATAACTGTTCTGTTCTTAAATAAAAGCCGTGATCGGAAGTTACTTTTTCTTTCCACTGCATATTACTGGTAGTTACAGTAAATTCCAATTATTTTCTGAATAATTTAAATTTTGTCTCACTGTATTTTGCACATATTTCTTGTTTTCTTCATGTATCATACTCTGAAACTGCAACAATACTATTATAGATATTTTGAGTTTAAAAGCAAACATTTCAAACTTTTTATAAAACTGATTCCTGTGAGTACTTGTGTTACGTTCAGGTTATGTAAGCCTTTATATGAATAACTACCTGAATTACCAAAACTGTTGTTCTACTGGAATAGCAGGCCTTACTTTCATTCAGATATTTTGACTTATCTGAGATTTGCAAATGTTCCAAGTTTCTTTTGTCCCAGTTGCATGTTATTACACTACTTCATTACATTTCTTATTCACGTGTTATGTGAGAAGAAGGCTATAATTTTGATAACTTGTGTAATTTTCATTCAGGTTTCATAATTTAAGAACCTTCTCCTCCTCATTCTACTCCATCAATCTATTAGGCTTATGTTTTCAGTGACAAGATTATGTGTGTTTGCCTAACCAGCAGTTCATTCATACAATGTCAAATTACAGTATAGTCTTCCTCAGTTTCATGTATATTGTTCTATTTGTGATACTTTCCCTATCACTTTCCTGCTCACTCTTACAATTTCTGTCACATTCCTCTTTGTATTGTCAGCTGTCCTGTTCTCTATTACTTACCAAAATAAAATTTTAACAACAACTTTCCCCTAGCAGTTACTTCTAGGTTGAAACATATTCCAGTTTCTGCATTTCATAATTTCCTGTTTAAAACATATCTGCCTTTCAAAGCTAAGAAATTAATGTTGTCGCCTGAACACAGAAGTCTGTCATTTCATTAGAAGAAGCCTACATCGGGAATTTCTGCACTTGTTAGGTGATGTCTGAAACTTCACAGATGAAGTTCCTGGCAAACCAGTCAGTTGAGGAGAAGCACAAAATCACTGTAACAGTTACCATCCAATACTAAGTGCTGTCAGCAGAATTCTGTTGTGTGCACACACCACAAGAGTGACCGGTAATGTGTGGGTGTGGGTGAGGGTGTGGGTGGCGTTCACTTTCATGTTTGAACATAAATAGTTTGATACTGCCACGAAAGTAGGCACAGTAGACAAAGAACGTAAACACAGACATGCGCGCGCACGCACGCACCCCCCCCCCCCCCCCCCGACACACACACACACACACACACACACACACACACACACACACACACACACACGCACACACACACACACGTACGTTATTTCCAATATTTAATCCCAATTAATCTGTCCCACATACATATTAAAATTGTGTGTTTGTGCACAATACAGTAAATTCTTTAACTTTTCCATGCATTTAATTCGTATGCACATTTAGTATGAGAGCAACAGGGCACTTGTTTTATATGCACTACTGACAGTACCAAAAAATTAAGAGTCTGCATAAAACTGAATTGTTAAAAAATGAAAGTAACGAGTAGAAATTACAGAAAACAGAACAATGAACAACTGCCTTTAGGAGAAGGAAAAGAAAACAATTATCCTAACCCAGTCTTTGATTAATTTGGGAAGTTTCAGGTAACGTTTAACAGATAATTAGTGTTTCCACAGCATTATGCTGAAATATTTCATTTCATGCCACACTATTTCTGAAATCAATTTCTTTAAAGTTTGCCTCTTTCTTTTCAATCATTTCATGCCCTCTTTGTACAGAGGTCATTTGACATAGCACACTAGTTCAGCATCCTCAAATAGACTATGATGGCATTTATATGGAATGATTTAAGGAAACAACAGGACATTTTGAGCTATATTACAAGCTACCACTATTTCTCAACATGAATATATAAGCTCCCATTCTGACTGTGAGTTTATAAAGATCTCTCATTTGATTTACACAGTTTACCTGACACAAACATAAGAGGGAACATGATCAAACTGAACCAAGAATAACAAGAGAATCAAATGTTTCATTAATAACTGGAGAGTTGCAGCATCAAAAACAATAATCAAGATCACCACTGCAGAAAAACTTACTTAATGAGATTTGAGATTACTGCACCAGACAGCCGTGGATCAGTGAACTGAGTGGTGCGGTTATTGTGATCTACAAAATAAATACGTCCAGAACTAGTTTGCCTCATTTCCCATCCTGGTGGTAAAGGACCGAGATCTGAGCTTACAGTCAGGTCTCGTGGAATGCGTGGGTCATGCCATGTACTTATTCCAGATGGAACATGGTAGAAATACACCTGCCCTTGCTGCGTTGTTCGTAATTCTGAAAATTAATGTAATTAGTTTTTAACCAAGTTGCCACCTCGCTGCAATGAAAGTACATGTTCTATTTCTAAAGCAGTAATTTAGTTGCATCACAGGATATACATTCTTTATTTAATACATCAAATTTAGACTCAAGATAATGATTATGTTTCATGTCCAAAATTATGCAAATACCAAATCACTCCAAAATAAATATTAAAACATTACTGATAAAAGCAATATAAAATTTATACAATCAATAAGTATCACTGTGTAGCAGAAGTTGGTGTTAATAAGAAAGAGCAAAGTGGTATATGGTTCATACACTTGGTATAACAATAGTTTAAATATCATTCTTCACTGTGGTGAAGTAACTTTTTAAAAAATGAAGTTATTCCAAATTTTGATCAATATATTTGTTTCATTGCTTATTTTTCTAGTGATGCTATTAAGCAGCACAGAACACAAATGAGAGGCTAAGTTAATGTTTCTCGTTTGTATGTATAACACTTGCATGCAGTCTCCTACCCTGCTAAGTAGGTTCCTTTTCAGAACCTAATATTATTGGTAGTTCAGTAATGTTTCTCACATACATTTGCTATCACAGAGAACATATTTAATACCAGCTAAGGCTTCATTGGCCTTTCCACATAGCAGTAACATATTACAGTGTTGCAATGAGAAACCAATAGTGCTGATTTGTTGCCATACTGCAGAACACAAAGTGTTCTGTGTCAGCAGAGTGATGTGTAGCATACTGGATGCCCAGGTGTTTCATTTTATGAGGCTATCCAAGTGCTCAACAGGACAAACAACTTTTATGCTTGGGGAGCATAGCCCAGCCCCCCCCCCCCCTCCCCCCCCCCCTCCACCCCCTCCACCCACACACACATTACTTCATTACTTGTAGCTTTATATATCAGCTTCAAGGTGAAATGACCATCATTTCATTAAAGTCATAGTTATTGTGATGTTTCAGATATAAGCATGAAATTCAAAAACGTTGCAATGGAAACTTAATAAAAGTCCTCAATCTTTCCTCTCCCACATCCACACCGGCTGTTCAGAGCATCCTCCTACAGGCCAACCGCAAATTAGAACAGCATGCCACCCTTCACCTCAAAAAACTATCCAATCTCCTGGTTTCCCACCTCCGGAAAGGCAACTCACTCACCCTTCACAACCTTTCCAGCAAACCTCAACCTCCTCTCATTGCACACAAACCCAGTCTCTCCCATCTACTCAATCCCCCACTTCCAGCTCCACTCCCTCCAAAACCTCAAAATTCCAATCAACACAATCCGGAACCACAACACCCTAATTCAGTAGTTAACCTTTCCTCCAAACCTCTCTCCCAGCCCGAAACCTCTGTCCTATTCAAAGGCCTCACCTTCAGCCCCACTCACAGATTCAACTAAACAGCCCTCGTCAAAGATTTACTGTCCTACACTCGTACTCTCTGCTGGAAGTATCACTTTGCCACGAAGAAAAATGATCCTAATCCTACTCCTAATGATCCAACTCCCCAAGACACTATCCAAATTGAACCCTGCCTGAAACAGTTCCGTCCTCTGTCACAGGGGGACCCACCTCCTCTTGCTCAAAATCACCCTCTCCAAACCTTCCAGGAATTTCTGACTTCCAGCCTTGCCTCTCAATCCTTCTCAAAAAACCTTAATCCTACTCCCAACATCACCACTGCTGAAGCCCAGGCTATCCGTGATCTGAAGGCTGACCGGTCCATCGTCATTATTCCGGCGGACAAGGGTTCCACGACCGTGGTACTTGATCGTCAGGAGTATGTGGCTGAGGGACTGCGTCAGCTTTCAGACAACACCACATACAAAGTTTGCCAAGGTAATCCCATTCCTGATGTCCAGGCGGAGCTTCAAGGAATCCTCAGAACCTTAGGCCCCCTACAAAACCTTTCACCTGACTCCATCAACCTCCTGACCCCACCAACACCCCACACCCCTACCTTCTACCTTCTTCCTAAAATTCACAAACCCAATCATCCCGGCCGGCCCATCGTAGCTGGTTACCAAGCCCCCACAGAACGTATCTCTGCCTACGTAGATCAACACCTTCAACCCATTACATGCAGTCTCCAATCCTTCATCAAAGACACCAACCACTTTCTCGAACGCCTGGAATCCTTACCCAATCCGTTACCCCCAGAAACCATCCTTGTAACCATTGATGCCACTTCCTTATACACAAATATCCCGCACGTCCAGGGCCTCGCTGCGATGGAGCACTTCCTTTCACGCCAATCACCTGCCACCCTACCTAAAACCTCTTTCCTCATTACCTTAGCCAGCTTCATTCTGACCCACAACTTCTTCACTTTTGAAGGCCAGACATACCAACAATTAAAGGGAACAGCCATGGGTACCAGGATGGCCCCCTCATACGCCAACCTATTCAAGGGTCGCTTAGAGGAAGCCTTCTTGGTTACCCAAGCCTGCCAACCCAAAGTTTGGTACAGATTTATTGATGACATCTTCATGATCTGGAATCACAGTGAAGAAGAACTCCAGATTTTCCTCTCCAACCTCAACTCCTTTGGTTCCATCAGATTCACCTGGTCCTACTACAAATCCCATGCCACTTTCCTTGATGTTGACCTCCACCTGTCCAATGGCCAGCTTCACACGTCCGTCCACATCAAACCCACCAACAAGCAACAGTACCTCCATTATGACAGCTGCCACCCATTCCACATCAAACGGTCCCTTCCCTACAGCCTAGGTCTTCATGGCAAACGAATCTGCTCCAGTCCGGAATCCCTGAACCATTACACCAACAACCTGACAACAGCTTTCGCATCCCGCAACTACCCTCCCGACCTGGTACAGAAGCAAATAACCAGAGCCACTTCCTCATCCTCTCAAACCCAGAACCTCCCACAGAAGAAACACAAAAGTGCCCCACTTGTGACAGGATACTTTCCAGGACTGGATCAGACTCTGAATGTGGCTCTCCAGCAGGGATACGACTTCCTCAAATCCTGCCCTGAAATGAGATCCATCCTTCATGAAATCCTCCCCACTCCACCAAGAGTGTCTTTCCGCCGTCCACCTAACCTTCGTAACCTGTTAGTTCATCCCTATGAAATCCCCAAACCACCTTCCCTACCCTCTGGCTCCTATCCTTGTAACCGCCCCCGGTGTAAAACCTGTCCCATGCACCCTCCTACTACCACCTACTCCAGTCCTGTAACCCGGAAGGTGTACACGATCAAAGGCAGAGCCACATGTGAAAGCACCCACGTGATTTACCAAATGACCTGCCTACACTGTGATGCATTCTATGAGGGAATGACCAGCAACAAACTGTCCATTTGCATGAATGGACACAGGCAGACAGTGTTTGTTGGTAATGAGGATCACCCTGTGGCTAAACATGCCTTCGTGCACGGCCAGCACATCTTGGCACAGTGTTACACCGTCCGGGTTATCTGGATACTTCCCACCAACACCAACCTATCCCAACTCCGGAGATGGAAACTTGCTCTTCAATATATCCTCTCTTCCCGTTACCCACCAGGCCTCAATCTCCGCTAATTTCAAGTTGCCGCCACTCACACCTCACCTGTCATTCAACATCATCTTTGCCTCTGCACTTCCGCCTCGACTGACATCTCTGCCCAAACTCTTTGTCTTTAATTATGTCTGCTTGTGTCTGTATATGTGTGGATGGATATGTGTGTGTGTGTGTGTGTGTGTGTGTGTGTGTGTGTGTGTGTGTGTGTGAGTGTGTATACCCATCTTTTTTTCCCTAAGGTAAGTCTTTCCGCTCCCGGGATTGGAATGACTCCTTACCCTCTCCCTTAAAACCCACTTCCTTTCGTCTTCCCCTCTCCTTCCCTCTTTCCTGATGAGGCAACAGTTTGTTGCGAAAGCTTGAATTTTGTGTGTATGTTTGTGTGTCTATCGACCTTTCGTTCGGTAAGTCACCTTATCTTTGTTTATATATATATATATAATTCCACATGGGAAAAATATACCTAAAAACAAAGATGTGACTTACCAAACGAAAGCGCTGGCACGTCGATAGACACACAAACAAACACAAACATACACACAAAATTCAAGCTTTCGCAACAAACTGTTGCCTCCTCAGGAAAGAGGGAAGGAGAGGGAAAGACGAAAGGAAGTGGGTTTTAAGGGAGAGGGTAAGGAGTCATTCCAATCCCGGGAGCGGAAAGACTTACCTTAGTGGGAAAAAAGGACAGGTATACACTCGCACACACACTCATATCCATCCGCACATACACAGACACAAGCAGACATTTGTAAAGGCCTGGTCGTTGAGGGGGTGTTGTGAGGGTGACATGGTATTAGAAGATGGAAAGTGTAACATGAGATTGAAATGGAAATGAAAATAACTGGAGAAAGTAACTGGAGATCTGTTGTGAAAAAAGGCGAAAAAGTGTTGGATAAAGCTGGGCTATGTTGATCCTGTGGTGAACTTGGGTTGGTAGACAACGATGTGCACAAAGGTTAGGTGGTTGTGTTGCCGCCAAAACACATTAAAGGATGGAGAGATTCGGGAAAATTTCGAAAAAACAGCGTGTAAATGTATTAAAAAGAGAGGTTTTGTGGTGGCAGATTATGAAAATGAGGCTAACAATTGTCTGGCGAAGAAATAATGACGTTAAAACCTGTGGGAAGCGGCTAAAAATTATCAGTGATGTAGGAAAAACGGAAATAGAAATAAAGCGAAAGTTATCAGAACTAGACGAAATGGTTGTTTAATAGGTGAAAGGAACTGTTTGTGGACTAGAAACGGTGGATTTTATAGCAGCAGTAGTGTTGAAAGTGGAAAAAAAAATTTTTTGGTTATGGTTTGGAAGTGGGTGACGTATTATTGAGTATATATAGGCGGGATAAAATTGTATAGTAGATTACGGTAAAAAGGAGAAGGTGAATACAAAGTGAAATACTGGCAAAAACAAAAACAGAAAATAAGACGACAGAGACGACAGAAAAGATTTCGAAATGCAACAGTGACAATAACAAACGTAATTGTTGGGTTCAAATTAATGATATGAATTAATAGAGGGAAACATTCCACATGGGAAAAATATACCTAAAAACAAAGATGATGTGACTTACCAAACCTACATCCTTTCGTCTTTCCCTCTCCTTCCCTCTTTCCTGATGAGGCAACAGTTTGTTGCGAAAGCTTGAATTTTGTTTGTATGTTTGTGTGTCTTTCGACCTGCCAGCGCTTTCGTTCGGTTAGTCACATCATCTTTGTTTTTTGGTAAATTTTTCCCACGTGGAATGCTTCCCTCTATATATATATATATATATATATATATATATATATATATATATATATATATATTGCTTGTGTCTGTGTATGTGTGGATGGATATGTGTGTGTGTGCGAGTGTATACCTGTCCTTTTTTCCCCCTAAGGTAAGTCTTTCCGCTCCCGGGATTGGAATGACTCCTTACCCTCTCCCTTAAAACCCATATCCTTTTGTCTTTCCTTCTCCTTCCCTCTTTCCTGACGAGGCAACCATTGGTTGCGAAAGCTAGAATTTTGTGTGTATGTTTGTGTTTGTTTGTGTGTCTATCGACCTGCCAGCGCTTTTGTTTGGTAAGTTTCATCATCTTTCTTTTTAGATATATTTTTCCCACGTGGAATGTTTCCCTCTATTATATTCATATATATATATATATATATATATATATATATATATATATATATGTCTGCTTGTGTCTGTATGTGTGGATGGATATGTGCGTGTGTGTGAGTGTATACCTGTCCTTTTTTCCCCCCTAAGGTAAGTCTTTCCGCTCCCGGGATTGGAATGACTCCTTACCCTCTCCCTTAAAACCCACTTCCTTTCGTCTTCCCCTCTCCTTCCCTCTTTCCTGAGGCAGCAGTTTGTTGCGAAAGCTTGAGTTTTGTGTGTATGTTTGTGTGTCTATCGACCTGCCAGCGCTTTTGTTCGGTAAGTCACCTCATCTTTGTTTTTATATATAATTTTTCCCACGTGGAACGTTTCCTTCCATTATATATATATATATATATATATATATATATATATATATATATATATATATATATATATATATTATATATAAAAACAAAGATGAGGTGACTTACCGAACAAAAGCGCTGGCAGGTCGATAGACACACAAACAAACACAAACACACACACACAAAATTCAAGCTTTCGCAACAAACTGTTGCCTCATCAGGAAAGAGGGAAGGAGAGGGGAAGACAAAAGGAAGTGGGTTTTAAGGGAGAGGGTAAGGAGTCATTCCAATCCCGGGAGCGGAAAGACTTACCTTAGGGGGAAAAAAGGACAGGTATACACTCGCACACACGCACATATCCATCCACACATACAGACACAAGCAGACATATTTAAATATGTCTGCTTGTGTCTGTATGTGTGGATGGATATGTGCGTGTGTGCGAGTGTATACCTGTCCTTTTTTCCCCCTAAGGTAAGTCTTTCCGCTCCCGGGATTGGAATGACTCCTTACCCTCTCCCTTAAAACCCACTTCCTTTTGTCTTCCCCTCTCCTTCCCTCTTTCCTGATGAGGCAACAGTTTGTTGCGAAAGCTTGAATTTTGTGTGTGTGTGTTTGTGTTTGTTTGTGTGTCTATCGACCTGCCAGCGCTTTTGTTCGGTAAGTCACCTCATCTTTGTTTTTATATATAATTTTTCCCACGTGGAATGTTTCCTTCCATTATATATATATATATATTAAGGTGAAGACAGTCACCACTTCTCTCTGAAGGGGGACGTGAACAAAAATATGGTACATTATTCGATGCAAATTATATTTTTATTTCTCAGGTGAAGACAGGAGGAAATCCTTTAGTAATTTTCAGCGCCAGCTGTCCACTATTTAAAATGCAAAGGGTTATGATAGTCCACTAAAATTGCAACAGAATTAGAGATTTATTTTTGTCTGAAATATTAACCTTTTCTCACTAAGAATCATCATTAATCATGAGTAACCGCTACATTTCTCTTGTTGACAGGTTTAAGTTTGCTTCTTTTGCTAAAACACTGTATAATTAGCACAAACTCACCGTGCAGTAGCTGCTGCAACAGAATACTGAAATGGAATGTCTTACTAAACAGGCAACTGGTGACCAGGGAGGTCAGTACCTTACAGAAAACCTCAATGTGTCAGTTTACAGTAATGTAAGAGAAGAAACTTTATATTTCTCATAGTAGAAAATTCACTTTTCACTAGCTGTTGATGACTTAAAAAAAATTACAGTACTTGTTTGAAAAATTAAAATAAAAACTATAGCTTCTGCTATAGTGCCATAAATAAGAAAGTTCCGTATGTTAACCACATGGAAAACTACTCTCCTTGGTATGCTATCATTTGCCAAAATCTCATTTTGATAACTAACAGTTCATGAGAAATGAAAGGTATTACTGAATGTTTCATTCTCAAGCATGTTGAGTTGGAAGTGAACATGCTACACAAAATCAATTTTCTCGAGACTGCGGGCAGATATTGATCCCCTTTCAAATTTAAAGAAAAATTTAAAATGTAAGCTATATTTCATACACTGCAATTTATGGTCTAATATGCACCACACGTAAACTCACAGCAACCCCTATTTTTCATTGTAATGTTTTCAAATTTTGTGATTATAATTGAAATATCACAATAACTATGTCCATTAATGAAACGGTGAGCATTTCACCATGAAGCCAACATATAAACCTTCAAGTAACGGAGATTTTTTTTTTACCAAATATATTCTGTAAAATTATTTGAGAACGATTGCATGGTGTGCATATCAATTCTGACAGCGCAGGGACCTGCCAACTCTGGCCTGCTCTGTATGAAGACCAAAATGCATGCTGGCAGCCTTCTGTGTAAAAGGTACTCGTCCCGGAATGAGCTTCTACGTAATTGACTGAATGCTGATAAGATAAATTACAAAAGTAAAAATAAAACAATATAATGGTGACAAATAATGTAAACAAGTACCAAATTACAGTAAATGGCTATTGTACGAAACTTGTGCACAATACAAACTTACACGCCACAAGGGAGACTTCCACCTTACGTAACTTAGAATATGAGAGCTTGCTGTGTTGTAGTATAGCTTGTTTTAATGAAACAATTATCCTCAAGTAAGTTGTTACGTGTTATAACAACATTTGCGACAAGAAAGATTACAGTGTGAACATCTGTGTTTGGTTTGAGCACACACAAACATTTCCAAGGATATTTTCAGTATAGATAATGATGTTTTGAATAGCTGGGACGAATGTTTCAAGCCACATAAATGGTTACTGAGAAACTCCTGAATGCGAGTTTTAATATGTTGATGATTTCCAGCAAGTAACACCAGATATAGAGCACCTAACAAAATAATTTAAGCTGTGGGCTTGCAGCCCAGCTTAGATATATTTTGGCAGTTTTCTTTAGAAATACTGCAAGACAGGATGTCTCTGTGTGTAAAAGGAACTAAGGTATTTCCGATTCAGAAAGCTGAGAGGGTTGATGTTTTACTGAATGTGCTCTGATATTTAATTTATGGTCAAGGCACTTAGCGCCTGCAGCAGGTACACCAGCAGCTAAGCTGGGCCTCGTCAAGGAGGGATAGCCAGCAGGCACAGACACTTTTTCCCTTGTGCACAATGCAGCTCTTGCCAAGAGTGACTGAGGTGGAAATTTCACCAAATCAAACTCAAAAATATTTAATTCACACAAAACAACATGTAAAACTATGTCATCTTATTTCTAAACTCTCACACCCTTATTTATTATTGAAAATGTGTATATTATTTAAGTCTCAAGATTGCAATATAGTATTATTGTCAACAAAGTTTTATGAAAAGCGGTTCATTTTAGATATGTAGTGTTTGATTCATTTTGATCTGCATTTGGGTAAGATTTTTTATGAACATTTTTTATTAATGTAGGCCAACTGGTAATTCTTTTTAAGTAGGCAAATGTGGTGGCCACATTGATCCAGCTTTAAAAAAAAAAAAAACTACCCCATTGAGCGGTTCATAACAAAGGTAAAGTTCTGGGTGTGGATGAACAGTTCTACATCGAAAGGCTGCTTGGAGTGCATAACACTTCTTCACAGTGAAACACTGGTAGTCACAAGTGACCCCAGGATTGGCCTGCATATGGATGGTACAAAATGATGTCCCAACTCAGGCAGGAAACAGCCAAAAGTTAGAAAATTTCATTTAAAAAGAAATCAGGAAGGGGCCTCTAAAACCCCATTTGTACAGTGTGGTAAGGATGTAATAATGCCATGACTGTCACACTGAAAGTAACATTACATGGTTTCCGATTTTGTGTAGTGAAGGACACATTCTTATCCTCCACATGCTAGCATGAAGTGTGCCACGAAGTGTTCTGTAATAACATTAGAGGCAGAATATATACTGCTACGCAAAAGGATAATGGAAAAACCAGCTGTTAGCTGGTGACTATAGATACGATGCAACTTGGACCACCCATGTGAGCAGTCGCAATATTCCTTCAACTGGTGTTTTATATGGTAGTGTATCCATGATTGGGTAAAATGTGGGAGGCTCTTGATAACTGGCAAATGTTCACTTGCAAAGAAATCATCATGTACCCTTCATTGGATTTAAAGGATAAGACAGGGTTCAGACAGAGATTGATACCAATATGCACACTAGATACCACACTAAAATGAGTTGGTGTGTCACTACTTAGTAAACATAAGTCAAGGTCTCTCATCACTTGTTGTGTTAGAGTACCTCATCAGATGTTCTATTACTGCCCCACCATGGGTTGTGGACACTGAAACCACCCACAAAGAGAAAAAGTGAAGGTATACAATGGATCATGTCAGCTATCTCCTGATATGTCAGCTCCCTGTCTGATGGGGGAGGTAGACATGGCAGAGAATAAAATCAGTAATCCGTAAGGAACAGCCACAGCCTCTAACGCTGTATTATGTGGGAAGTGATAATTAAAAATGCCCGCAAGCAACAAAGTGCAGTCACCACCTGATGCCCTCAAAGGGTCAATTCTGTTTTTCAAATAGGTACAGTGGTTATGTAAGGTAGGGTATATGTGTTGGGGGAACTAATTTCCTGAAGATCTGTATATGTTCTGGGTAAAAAGAAAGCAGGTGTCAGAATTCCACTAACTGGTAAAAATAAACATTCCAGTTTTACTGTATGTAGTATGTAGGGGCAATCAGGATGGTGGCAAGGAAGTGAGAAGGTGGGTCATATTTCAGCCTCTGCATGCACCACCTGCTGAGTAGGAACAATGTCACAGTGCACAACGTCAGTCTTGTGGGGTAGGGGCTTACAATACAGCTGAGGCCTCCTTGTACTGGAGCCACTTTTTTTCCTTGTCTTTTCTTCTCTGCTCTCTGGCTGGAGGTTATTTGGTTGTGTATCAGGAAGGAAAGAAGAATTGACTGTCTTGCAGTTCAAAGTTCATATATCAGTGGCTGTTTTGGGCCACAAGGTATCATCAGTCTACTGAGAAGATCCAGAGAGAGGTGACATGCTCCTAAATTTAATGAACTGTTTACTGAAAAAGTAGAACACAGACAACAAACAATAATCAACCACAATGTAGAACAAAAAGTGTGTCACTATTTTCTTACTGACTGTGTACATTTATGAAAGAAAAAAAAAAATCAGCAATTCTGTTAAATTTTTTTGAGACATCAGTCTTCTGACTGGTTTGATTTGGGCCACTGTGACTTATCCTGTGGAACCTATTCAGCTCGGAGTTACACTTACACCCTGCACATTCTCAATTATTTGTTGGATATATTCTAGTCTCTGTCTTCCACTAAACTCTTCTGCTCTGTTTATTATCATGTTTTACCACAAGTTCTATCATCTTGTCCTGTCTTCTTGTCAGTGTTTTCCATATGTCCCTTCCTTCACCAATTCTGCTTAGAATCATCTCATTCCTTCTTTTTATCAGTCCACCTAGTTTTCAACATCCTTCTATAGCACCACATCCACACATCGATCTGCTATAGGTGATCAATTCCCTTTCCCTTACTTTACATTTTGCTCCAGCGAAGCATTTCCGTTATTGTTATACAATACTCTGATAAACTGTGACCAATACTGTATCCCTTATATCTTCCGTATTAATTCCAATTTCTTCTTGTCTCATATCATCATTTCCACTCCTCTTTTGCACTGTGTCACCCATTTCCTCAAAGTTTGGTAGCCACACTTACATAGCATATGTCGATAGGACCAGGGCACGATGTACAAGACTGTAATAAGCACAAAACACATGCTGCACAGCCACATACCTCTTCTTGTATTTTTAAAATGCCTTCACGGCAACAGCGTGTCATTCACCAGTCCACAATGACATCTCAACTGATCATCATCAATATCTGGGTCAATGGCAAAGGTTTATTGTGCAGATGGCACCACCCATTTTCTGATATCTAATACAACATGTTATTTCCATGGTTCCCAAACCGTCCTTTTCACTGTCAGACCTGTTACTAGTTTTTCCACTTACCATATCCTGGTGGCAAGTCTCCCGGCTGACTAATATTGTGAGAACCACGACCAGCCTGTTGCAACATCAATGAATTTCTCTGCCGTGCAGATCGTCGACGATGAGCAGCTGCTTGAGCCTGACTGCCTGAAGAATTTTCACGTTCACGTCTACTGCCAGCAGCCGGCAGCTCTGTTCTTGAAGGCCGATTTTCAGCTTCACTGTGAATTAAAGACGCCATTTCATACAAAACTAGGTATCATTCAAAGCTCATCCTTTTAATACATTAAAATTTATTTTGAATGAAAATGAAAAACTTACTTAACATAAATATAGTACTAATTCTTCACAGGAGAACAACATAACATGGTTCTATGAACTTACCATTTTAATGCACTTCTCAGTAGAACAATTCGTATTTAAAGTTGAAAAAGAAACAAACTGTTTTGTTCTACTACTATATTTCGAGCAAGTTTTCGGCTTACTGGGCCATTCTACATCCTTGGTGTAATGTTGGAAAGCAAATGTAGCTCATCTGTACATGAGATCATGAGTAGAACAGTTATGCAACTACTACTCAAGTGTATGAGATTCTGACCAGGTTGAATTAAACTAAGACAATGAAGCAATTCAGAGTCGTGTTGCTAGCTTTATCATCAGTAGGTTTGCTTAACACACGAGTGTTACAGAAATGCTCCGTGAGGTCTAATGGCAATCACTGGAGGGAAGACTACATTCTTTTCGCAAAACATTATTGGCAAAGTTTAGAGAACCAACACTTAAGACTGACTGCACACATTTCTATTGCCAACAACATACGTCTCACGTTAAGAACTGGAAAAGACGAGATAAGAAAAATTACAGTTTGTACAGAAGCATATAGTCAGCCTTTTTGCTGTCACTCCATTTGCGATTGGAACAGGAAAGGGAATGGCTAGCAATGGTACAAGGTACCTTCCACTAAGCACCATATGGTGGCTTGCAGAGCACGTAAGTAAGTGTAGTTGTAGATACTGAGGATCCTGCAGATGGACCAATAAGCCAAAAATTGGTTCGACATGAATATTTGTAGAACAAAATGCAGTTTGTTTTTCATCCTCAAAAACACTTGTCATTTTTAATTACACTTCACTTCATATAATTTCCAATGTAACTGAGAGCTCAGTAACAGTAATTCCATATTGATGAGTATTTTCTAATTGGATATGTAGTATTTTGCTGGTACTGTTACATATACATTTATTTGGTTAAGTAATGTTGGTGTGGTCAGCTTTTTTTTTTTTTTTTTTTTTTTTTTTTTTTAAAAAAAAAAAAAAAAGAAAGAAAGAGGAAACTAGCAATAGCTTATTCTGCAATAAGTAACCCAGTGGCATGTGGTGTTAACACTTGCAAGCTATATCTAAATCACAAAAACCTATCTCTGAAGACATACTTGTAACTGAATTTACAACTCTGTAGATTTATTGCAAATTGTAGTTGATACATACACTTTGAAGTACTGTAATAAAAAGTTATTTGTAAAGGAATTTGGTTGATACTTAATTTAATATTAGAATCTGGCCAAATAACAGGTAGGTAACTTTCAGGGAACAGTCTATTTCAAACTGCCTAGTGATATGCACTCAGGTAATGGCTGGTTTGCTTAAGCTGTTTTGAAGTAGTGCTATTTCACAGTCACAATTTGTGCCATGCCAGGAGAGGATGACATATACCATATGGAATCTCTCTAAGAAATATATTAAAGAAAAATGCTCCCAGATGAACAAGTTTTTATTCACAGATTACACAGGTCATTCACTGTAGAGGTTCATAGACCTAGGTTGCTATCTGTGTGGACAAATGGTTTTTGACAAGGATATCAGTATCTTTTCTAACATCTTTAGCAGCACTGCAGTCATGCAATTACATGCCAGAAGGATCATAGCAATGTTAGATATTTATCTTGGGAGATAATGTTCAAAACCATTTCAACTTCTCAATGGGGGATATATCTGAAAACTGGGCACATCAGGGGGATGGATGAACATCTTAGGAGATCACATTGGGTAATAGAAAAGGCGTGTGCTTGGGTACTGTGTTGCTGGAAGAACACCTCTCATTTCGTAAGATGGGCAACAGAAAAATTTAGATGATAAGGACACGTCCTGCAGTTTTCCAGATGGTTTTGTAAGGTCGTTGCCGGCTGTAGACCACTAGTTTCCACTCCTCAAGTACATAATACACTCTCAAACACCCATCACTGATGTGAAGGCAGAATCTTCTATCATCAAGCACAAGTTTGTACCATTAATCTTAGCTGCATCTTTTCCTACACCATCAAAGGTGCATTGCGCATTGATGTCATGTGAGAGGAAGTTTGGCAAGCAGTAACCTTGATGTAGTCCAACTTCCACCAAATGTTTCTAGATTACCATGGAGACATTGGGTGCATGAATGGCTCTAATATGTGCTGCGATCACCACACAGTCAGTGATGGATAATCTTATGATGTGTGTATGCAAGCATGACTTTATAGTTGCACCCACTGGAACGATAAGCTTGTCAATGTATGTTCCTAGCAAGTCATTTATTGCTGAAAAATGAAGGAACAAACCTCCTGTCAACACTGCTAGAAGTAGCTTCATGCACAACTTTACTCTACATGCCTTTTAAAACTATTTCTGTACCTATGATTCTACTGCTCATAAGGATTACACCAAACTTCTGAAGAAAATACAATACATAAGCATATATTGTTTCTTCAAAAGATGTATTTTTAGACAAAACAATATCCAGAAAGATTTCCATTACTCCAATTGCATAACCAATACAGAGTACAAGGTATGATCAAAAAGTATTGGAATTGTTTGAATTTTCCACGTTTTATATATCCAATAAAAAAATTGTTCATACACGTGTTCTTGATGTATATTTGCATTTTCAGTTGTTTTGAATATCTAATTTATTGTCAACAGTTGAACAGATCATGTGTGTTTTCAAGTGCTTGGGGAATTTTTACTTTCAAAAAAGATGGATCAGAGAATTTGAATCAAGTTTTGCTGGAAAAATGGAATAAAGTACAGCACCATATCTGAAATGTTGACTGTGGCTTTGGGCAAATCTGCTACGATTAAGAGAAGTGTTAACAAGTGGTATAAACATTTCACAGAGAGTCGAGAAGAAGCCGAAGATGACTGCCCTGGCGACTCTAGCACATCTATTCCTGATGGATATACTGGCAAGAAGTAGAAATCAAGGATCAACTGTCCCAATGGAAACTGCCTGAAGAGACCGAAATTCGCCAAGTTCAATCACATGTAAAGGTTTTTCTCAATGTTTTCTTTGATTATAATGGATAGAGCACCATGAATTATTGCCTTATGGTCATAAGGTCAATGAGGAATGATACTTGGAACTTACACACTATCTGTGTGAAGCAATCCAAAGAAAATTACCAGAATTGTGGCAAAAGCACTAGAGGAAATTGCTTCACTATATTGTTCCTGCTCACACCACAATGCTTGTTCATGACTGATTGGCAAAAAACACAAATGTTATGTTGCCTCAGCCACAGTATTCACCGCACATGGTCCCCTGTGACACTTTTCTATTCCCAAGGCTGACGAGAAACGTGAAAGGGCATTCATTTTGCCACCATCAATGAGATGAAACGGAATCGCTGAAGGAACTGAACACCATAATGAAAAGTTAATGTCAGAAGTGCTTCCAAGATTGGAAAAATCACTGGCACAAGTATGTTTTATATGATGCAGATTACTTTGAAGAGGATAAAGTTGATGTTGGGGAATGAATGAAGATTCTTGTTAAGAAAAACAAAACTTCCCATTACTTTTTGGTCACACCTCATATTTGATATCAAAAGTGTGTTACAGACTTTTTTTCTAAATATTCATTTCTCAATGCATAAGTAAACATGAATTAAAAACAAGAACTAACATTATTAGATATATGTAAAAAAGAACTTCTCCTATGAAAATATATCCTACAACTGGTGTATACACAGGTGTGCAATTAAAGGTGGTACTATACTCAATATGGTGAGACTAATAAGATTGCACATGTGGATGTGAGCAGCAGACATAAAATAGGACAGCAAAAAATAAGGAGAAAATGAGGAGACAGAGATGGGAGAGGGAAGGAGGAAATGTACAAGGAGGGATAAAATGTGATATGAACAGTGAGCTACAAATAGAAAGTTTGGTAGCTCAGCTTCAGAACAAAGTACTGGATGACTTTTACAGAATAAAACTTCTGTATCGATCAATAGAAACATGCAACTATCATTAAAACAAAAGGTGAGAGGGCTACTAGTAACAAGAGGAAAAAAGTGACAAAAATCACAGGACAGCAATATGCACATATACTGATGGCGACAGTATTGCATACATGAGGTATAAAATGGCAGTGCACTGGCGGAGCTGTCATTTGTACTCAGATGACTTATGTGAAAAGGTTTCTGACACGATTATGGCCGCACAATGGGAATTAACAGATTCTGAACATGGAATGGTACCTGGAACTACACAAATGGTACATTCCATTACCGAAATCATTAGGGAATTCATGAAGTAAGAGATATGCAATTGCTCTGATGTGTGTGTCTAAAATTTGAGGGGAAAAAAACAATAATTAAGCTATGAATATTTCAAATTGGGAAAAATTGAATGTCAGTTTTTGTGCTTGCTGTTTTGTTTCAGATAACTGATGGTCTGTAACAGGCAAAGGCTTTTGTGTACTTATGTCTAAGGTGATTTGATAATTCGGAGTATTTTCATTTATTTAATCATGTCAGAAAACATACGTCATATAATCAAAATAATGCATAGATCATTTCAACCTGGTACAACTAGCGTTAACTTTTTTCTATAAACAGATATTACATAGTAACACATATTTTATCAGGTGTGCTAAAAAGTAATGGCCCAGAATCTTTTATGTGAGAACTCAAAGTTTTTTTTTTTTTTTTTTTTTTTTTTTTTTTTTTTTTTTTAAAAAAAAAACAAAACAAACATCAATAACATTTTATGTCTTTATTCTTCAAGTCTACTTATTTATTTCTCAACATAAACACCCTGGTTATGAATATGTTTTTCCTGACAAGGGACCAGTTTGTGGAGTGTTTTCCATGTTGCCCAGCTTTCTTCATGACCAGAAGGTAAGTTCTCAGATGGCACCATCCATTCTGTGTCGGTTGTGCCAGGAACTTAGTGCAAATGCAGAAGGTTGTTCAATGATGGCTTCTGTAGCGTGGAAGATTCTTTGTTTTGATTGGACTTGGGAAGCTCCTGGTGAATACCCATACATAGAAATGGGTCTTTAGATTTATTGCTTTATTTCTTTCTAGCGGATGGTGGAGTCACAGCAGAACTGATTTGATCTCAGGCAGGCTGTGGTGATTCTACAAGTCTCAATTAGGGCAACTTCAACCTGCCTAGCATGACCGGAACTGTGTCACACAGGGCAGGCAAATTTTGCAGCAGAGTGACAGAGTGCTAAGGTTGATGTTCTCAGAACATGAGGCTGTTTTTCCAAAGTTGTACCAGCTAGTTTCCAGAGTATGTTATTTCTTGCCGATACCTTCCTTTTGGTGTTCAAACATTGATTTCTGTGAGTGCATGTTCAATCAAGGTTGACTCCTAAATATTTGGGTGTGGTGCTGTGTTCTAATTGGGTTCTTCCCAGGTCATCTGGCCAGAGTTTGCTATTGGTGTAGATGTTAAAGAGGATGGCTGCTCAGGCGCTTCTGTATGGGAGGCCATCTTTGTGGTTCTTCCGCCTATTTCTCTCACATTGTAGTCAACAAAAAAATCTGTTATTATATAGTAGGCATTCTAATATCTGAGTCAGTTTATAATTCTTTGTTATTTCACAGAGATTCTTTAACAATAAGCAGTGGTTAACTGTGTCATATGCTGCCATCAGATCAATGAAACCTACACCCATGATTTTACTGTTTTCAAAGCCATCTTCAGTATACTGCATTAGGTGTAACATTTGAGAGGTGCAGCTTTTCCCTTGTTGGAAACCTGCTTGTTCCAGTATAAGTACTGGTTCTATTATTTTGGACAGCTTGTCTAACATCATTCACTCGAGCATTTGGTGTGTGTGACGTAACAAGGAGGCTGGTCTGTAGGTTTTTGAATCATTTGCATCTTTATCATACTTCCAAACTACAGTGACTCCAGCATTTCTCCATAGTTCTGGAATTTTACAGCTGACTATGCAGTTATTTAGTAAATTAAAGCACCACTGTTTGCTGATGGTACCAAATCTTTTGAACTGTTCAATACAGATGTCATCTAGGCCTGCTGCTTTGACATGTTTATATTTGTTAAGTGCTATATTAAAGATCTTTCATGATTAAAGGATCATGCAGGATGCTATTGTTATGTTTCAGTTTTTTACTTTGATTTGTCTACAGTTTTCCTTGGTTTGCTGCTTTCAATGAACTCATTTGCTGGGTTGCAGATATGTTGCAGAGCACTTGAGTCTCAGAAGCATCATTGCTGAGGCGTTTTGGTAGTTTTTCAAGCCTTGTGGCTATTTCTTCCCATGTTTACCTCCTCCATTAACTTAATCCACCGGGTGCGTTTGACTCAGAAATTAGGGAAATGACATGATAACCACTTGCAATGGTTTCAGCACTAAATAGGTTCATTTCAAAATTATCTTTATATACATTGAACACAATGCATGTTTCTGGAGTAAGTCCCTGTATGTATGTATGTATGGATATGTTTCCACAGCCTCTACAAACAGGTTTATAATAGCAGAACCTGACAGTGTTCACTCTTTCTTCATACAATTCTGAAACAGGCTGAATTGTTTAGATCCTCTCATCTAACATAATTATGACCTCTTTTTTTAATTTGCTTTTTTGAAATTTCATCTTCACTTGAAATACACAGTTTGTAGTCTGACTGGTGATACTAACTGGCACATTATTGGATGGTGTTGTGTATGTGGAATTGGTAAACTGATTTGATGCTTTGTTGGGACAGGTTTTCACTAGCAAAAATACAGTCAGAATTGTAACCAAATTGTCATTCGCCACTGTTGAAGGATGAGGGTAGATTACTGTATCGGATAAGTGACGCTTATTATGTTCACCCATTCTAGAAGGGCCTCTCCATTTACATCATCTTCAGGGTATCCCTGACAACACTGTGGCTGTTGAAACCACGACAACAAAGTTTTCTGATTGTAGAAATCAGGAGGAGGACTGAAACAAATATCTTTCTTTGGAGGTTTGTAGATGGATGAAACTATCAAGTTATTAATTTCACCCATGAAGATTTCAATGTTACTGACACCTGTAATTGAAGTTGAGAGAATCTGAAGGTCTGTTATATCTTCCGCTATGTGTTTTCTTTTTTTCCCCTGGAGTTAATCACAAGTTCAAAACATTTTTTGTGTTGCTATGGTCAAATGTAAATATAAATGTTTTATTTGCAGAGTTGCCTAATGGTGAGTTGATTTAAAACTGAAATTTTATTGATATAATTTGTAACAAACAGCAGGGTATCATCCATACGCACAGAAGGTGCACTCTTCTGCTTTCGAACTTGCTCATGTATTTCACTTCTTGCATGTAAGAGAAAGTTATTTATATTAAAACACCTCTGTATTAGTGTTAAAATTAAGTTAATATAAGAAAATAATACCAAGAAAACTTTCATAAGTTAAATTTGTAACTCTCAATGACAACTGAATGTCTTCCTCACTCTCCTCTACAATTTTAGTGAGATAAAAAAAGTGACATACAAAAATTATAAAAGCTAGAATTTCTTTCCTACTGGCCTAAACAAGTCTGTATGTGTAACAAACTGTAAAATATAAAATGTCTATGGTTTCAGGAAATTTCTTGATAAAGGGTTGTGCAAAATCAGAATAATTTCTGCTACTCAGATTAATGATGTTTCAATAAAATTTACAACGATATGTAGCTCCAACATAATTTTTATTGCTCATAAAGTGCTCGCCACCATATTCTTAACAGACGAGTCCCTCTCATCGTGGGGTCTGCGTGACCTCCCCTCCTTTTCAACCTTCCTCAACCCATATCCCTCTTCCCTCCCTGAAGTGGAGAGTTTGCATAATTTTGTGTTCTTTTGTATGCTTCTATCAGCAGTGCTAAAAACTTCACACCCTGTGCGCCCGAAGATAAACCCTGGCCAGAGATCCTGTATCAAAATCTTATCACCATATACCTAATTATTAAGTTAATGGCATAGTACACACACACACACACACACACACACACACACACAGTTATGTTAAATATAGCATTCATTATTACTTGTATATTTTGTAATATCTATTGCCACTCATCCAACTTCCATTGCCACTCATGCAACATCCAAATAACACAATCACACTGCGTATTTATAATTTTAAAAAAGATAGCACATATTAGTTACTTGACCTTAACTCTGAGATTACATTCTATACTTAATAGTGGTGGAAGAAGAACTGTGATCACCATTAAGATGCTCCCTTCATCTACTGTGGTGTAAGTACATTGCAGAATAAGATAGTGTGTTTTGTTTTGCACATTATCAGGAAAGCAGCAGCAGCAGCAGCAACAGTAGTAGGAATAAGTCTGGTAGTAATAGTAGTAGTCGCATTTTGTGACAAGGAGAGAAGAAGGAACATTACAAAAATTGGTAACATTGTCTTCTGTTGTGTACCCAGAACATGACTGCGTGTCATTTGTGCAACAATGACTCATTAATTATAGTGCATGGTGATTTATTAGAAGTGACAAAGAATCCTTTAATTCACCTGGTAAAACTATCTGAAATTAAAGATCAAATCTAAAATTTGGCTCAATTTCATGTATTCATTCCATGTGTCTTGGATAAGCACTATGAAGTTTTCTTTTAACTACCAAGTACACCCATATATTTCATTAATAAGTGGAGGTGACGTATGTAGAGATAATGAACTTCATAACACACACAGATCAAAATGTGAAATACCTCACTGTTTTGTTTGGTTGAAAGCCTGTTATTGCTGGAACCAATGGCCTGCGTGATGCAGCAGTTCCTCGAAGAGGGAAGATGCCATTCTGCTCCCTGTTCCCTGATTGATTCTGGCTTGGTGTCTGGTTTACTGGACTGCCAGAATTGGATCCTGCTGACAATTGTTGTTCAACGGTACCAGTAATAGGTGAACTGGTATTGGAACTTGAAGTATTTAGATGGACTAATCCACTTATTGGAGAAGCTGGCTGCGTAACATCTGGGCTGACGGGTCCACCCTCAGTTGAAGAATTTAGATGGGCTAATCCACTTGTTGGAGAAGTAGGCTGTGTAACATCTGGGCTGACAGACCCACCATCACTTGAAGAATTTGGATGGGCTAATCCACTTGTTGGAGAAGTAGGCTGTGTAACGTTTGAGCCAACAGGACCATTCTCACGCGAAGGTCTTGAAAGGACATGTCTCGGAATAATACTTGTATATTGCGGCCTATGAGGAAGGAAAATGGCATTAGTAACCACTAGTCCTAAATAAAAGAAAAACATTAATATAATCATTATTTAAATCTTAAATAAAAGATTGAACACAGAAACAATAAATTTATGGTATCTGCAACTCTATTTCATGATTTACTGCAGATTAGACACAAACTAAATTAAAATTCTCATAATGTTATCATACAAAACCTGCATTAGCAACATTTTCCATCACAAAAGGTTGCCACCATCTTCTACAATACGCTATGTAGCTCTACACACACACACACACACACACACACACACTTATTGAGCACTTTGAAGTGATATCTTCACTTCAGCAAAAAACTTTAATAGCAAAGGGACAGCTTTTGTAGAGGTGAAGTATATACTAAACAATGCAAAATTTACACTGTAAAACTTTTTTTTTTTTTTTACATGCTTCCAAGCTCTATGTTTCGTAAATACAGGATGCATAAATGAAGCAGACACACAAAATCAGCAACAAATTTTTAAAATTCCTTCCAATGTACAGTAAATGAACACACAACCTCTGTATTACACATTATAAGCTGCTTTCCTTAATGTATGGCTCTGTTCCACATATTTAGTATAACACACTAGGTATCAACAGTTCATGTTTCATGGATATCAACAGCTCATGTTTCATCAATTTGTATACTGTTGATGTGTTATTTGTCCTCTACAATAGAAGATTACTGCTCAACTGACATTGCTGGCATTACTGTGCAAATTACGTGACAAGTGGAGAGCATTTTACTGTACTACAATTGAGCAGCATAGTGAACGCATTATTGTGGCCAAGATGGACACGAAGCCTCCGCCTACTACAGTAGTACAAGTTTATATGCCAACTAGCTCTGCAGATGACGAAGAAATTGAAGAAATGTATGATGAAATAAAAGAAATTATTCAGATAGTGAAGGGAGACGAAAATTTAATAGACACGGGTGACTGGAATTCGGTAGTAGGAAAAGGAAGAGAAGGAAACGTATTAGGTGAATACGGATTGGGGGGAAGAAATGAAAGAGGAAGCCGCCTGGTAGAATTTTGCGCAGCGCGCAACTTAATCATAGCTAACACTTGGTTCAAGAATCATGAAAGAAGGTTGTATACATGGAAGAAGCCTGGAGATACTGACAGGTTTCAGATAGATTATACAGGGTGATTCAAAAAGAATACCACAACTTTAGGAATTTAAAACTCTGCAACGACAAAAGGCAGAGCTAAGCACTATCTGTCGGCGAATTAAGGGAGCTATAAAGTTTCATTTAGTTGTACATTTGGTTGCCATTTCAGCCAATAAAGTTTTTGGTCCCTTTTTCTTCGAAGGTGCTACTGTGACTGGACTACAGTATCTGTAGATGTTAGAGAATTGGCTGTTCCCTCAGCTCGAACAAGAAGCACAACAATTCATATTTCAGCAGGATGGAGCACCACCACATTGGCACTTATCTGTCCGTAACTACCTGAATGTCAACTACCCGAGGCGATGGATCGGCCACCAGGCAGCCCCTGACAGAGCACGTCATCACTGGCCTCCAAGAAGCCCTGATCTTACCCCCTGCGATTTTTTCTTGTGGGGGTATGTTAAGGATATGTTGTTTCGGCCACCTCTCCCAGCCACCATTGATGATTTGAAATGAGAAATAACAGCAGCTATCCAAACTGTTACGCCTGATATGCTACAGAGAGTGTGGAACGAGTTGGAGTATCGGGTTGATATTGCTCGTGTGTCTGGAGGGGGCCATATTGAACATCTCTGAACTTGTTTTTGAGTGAAAAAAAAAAAAACCTTTTTAAATACTCTTTGTAATGATGTATAACAGAAGGTTATATTATGTTTCTTTCATTAAATACACATTTTAAAGTTGTGGTATTCTTTTTGAATCACCCTGTATAATGGTAAGACAGAGATTTAGGAACCAGGTTTTAAATTGTAAGACATTTCCAGGGGCAGATGTGGACTCTGACCACAATCTATTGGTTATGAACTGTAGATTAATACTGAAGAAACTGCAAAAAGGTGGCAATTTGAGGAGATGGGACCTGGATAAACTGAAAGAACCAGAGGTTCTACAGAGTTTCAAGGAGAGCATAAGGGAACAATTGACACGAATGGGGGAAGTAAATACAGTAGAAGAAGAATGGGTAGCTTTGAGGGATGAAGTAGTGAAGGCAGCAGAGGATAAAGTAGGTAAAAAGACGAGGGCTAGTAGAAATCCTTGGGTAACAGAAGAAATAGTGAACTTAATTGATCAGAGGAGAAAATATAAAAATGTGGTAAATGAAGCAGGCAAAAAGGAATACAAACGTCTCAAAAATGAGATCGACAGGAAGTGCAAAATGGCTAAGCAGGGATGGCTAGAGGCCAAATGTAAGGATGTAGAGGCTTGTCTCACCAGGGGTAAGATACATACTGCCTACAGGAAAATTAAAGAGACCTTTGCAGGAAAGAGAACCACTTGTACGAATATCAAGAGCTCAGTTGGAAACCCAGTTCTAAGTAAAGAAGGGAAAGCAGAAAGGTGGAAGGAGTATATAGAGGGTCTATACAAGGGCGATGTACTTGAGGACAATATTATGGAAATGGAAGAGGATGTAGATGAAGATGAAATGGGAGATATGATACTGCGTGATGAGTTTGACAGAGCCCTGAGAGACCTGAGTCGAAACAAGGCCCCGGGAGTAGACAACATTCCATTAGAACTATTGACGGCCTTGGGAGAGCCAGTCCTGACAAAACTCTACCATCTGGTGAGCAAGATATATGAGACAGGCGAAGTACCCTCAGACTTCAAGAAGAATATATTATACACTCCTGGAAATTGAAATAAGAACACCGTGAATTCATTGTCCCAGGAAGGGGAAACTTTATTGACACATTCCTGGGGTCAGATACATCACATGATCACACTGACAGAACCACAGGCACATAGACACAGGCAACAGAGCATGCACAATGTCGGCACTAGTACAGTGTATATCCACCTTTCGCAGCAATGCAGGCTGCTATTCTCACATGGAGACGATCGTAGAGATGCTGGATGTAGTCCTGTGGAACGGCTTGCCATGCCATTTCCACCTGGCGCCTCAGTTGGACCAGCGTTCGTGCTGGACGTGCAGACCGTGTGAGACGACGCTTCATCCAGTCCCAAACATGCTCAATGGGGGACAGATCTGGAGATCTTGCTGGCCAGGGTAGTTGACTTACACCTTCTAGAGCACGTTGGGTGACACGGGATACATGCGGACGTGCATTGTCCTGTTGGAACAGCAAGTTCCCTTGCCGGTCTAGGAATGGTAGAACGATGGGTTCGATGACGGTTTGGATGTACTGTGCACTATTCAGTGTCCCCTCGACGATCACCAGTGGTGTACGGCCAGTGTAGGGGATCGCTCCCCACACCATGATGCCGGGTGTTGGCCCTGTGTGACTCGGTCGCATGCAGTCCTGATTGTGGCGCTCACCTGCACGGCGCCAAACACGCATACGACCATCATTGGCACCAAGGCAGAAGCGACTCTCATCGCTGAAGACGACACGTCTCCATTCGTCCCTCCATTCACGCCTGTTGCGACACCACTGGAGGCGGGCTGCACGATGTTGGGGCGTGAGCGGAAGACGGCCTAACGGTGTGCGGGACCGTAGCCCAGCTCCATGGAGACGGTTGCGAATGGTCCTCGCCGATACCCCAGGAGCAACAGTGTCCCTAATTTGCTGGGAAGTGGCGGTGCGGTCCCCTACGGCACTGCATAGGATCCTACGGTCTTGGCGTGCATCCGTGCGTCGCTGCGGTCCGGTCCCAGGTCGACGGGCATGTGCACCTTCCGCCGACCACTGGCGACAACATCGATGTACTGTGGAGACCTCACGCCCCACGTGTTGAGCAATTCGGCGGTACGTCCACCCGGCCTCCCGCATGCCCACTATACGCCCTCGCTCGAAGTCCGTCAACTGCACATACGGTTCACGTCCACGCTGTCGCGGCATGCTACCAGTGTTAAAGACTGCGATGGAGCTCCGTATGCCACGGCAAACTGGCTGACACTGACGGCGGCGATGCACAAATGCTGCGCAGCTAGCGCCATTCGACGGCCAACACCGCGGTTCCTGGTGTGTCCGCTGTGCCGTGCGTGTGATCATTGCTTGTACAGCCCTCTCACAGTGTCCGGAGCAAGTATGGTGGGTCTGACACACCGGTGTCAATGTGTTCTTTTTTCCATTTCCAGGAGTGTATTACCAATGCCAAAGAAAGCAGGTGTTGACAGATGTGAAAATTACCGAACCATCAGTTTAATAAGTCACGGCTGCAAAATACTAACACGAATTCTTTACAGACGAATGGAAAAACTAGTAGAAGCCGACCTCGGGGAAGATCAGTTTGGATTCCGTAGAAATATTGAAACACGTGAGGCAATACTGACCCTACGACTTATCTTGGAAGCTAGATTAAGGAAAGGCAAACCTACGTTTCTAGCATTTGTAGACTTAGAGAAAGCTTTTGACAATGTTGACTGGAATACTCTCTTTCAAATTCTGAAGGTGGCAGGGGTAAAATACAGGAAGCGAAAGGCTATTTACAACTTGTACAGAAACCAGATGGCAGTTATAAGAGTCGAGGGGCATGAAAGGGAAGCAGTGATTGGGAAGGGAGTGAGACAGGGTTGTAGCCTCTCCCCAATGTTATTCAAGCTGTATATTGAGCAAGCAGTGAAGGAAACAAAAGAAAAATTCTGAGTAGGTATTAAAATCCATGGGCAAGAAATAAAAACTTTGAGGTTTGCTGATGACATTGTAATTCTGGCAGAGACAGCAAAGGACTTGGAAGAGCAGTTGAATGGAATGGATAGTGTCTTGAAAGGAGGATATAAGATGAACATCAACAAAAGTAAAACGAGGATAATGGAATGTAGTCGAATTAAGTCGGGTGATGCTGAGGGAATCAGATTAGGAAATGAGACATTTAAAGTAGTAAAGTAGTTTTGCTATTTGGTGAGCAAAATAACTGATGATGTTTGAAGTAGAGAGGATATAAAATGTAGACTGGCAATGGCAAGGAAAGCGTTTCTGAAGAAGAGAAATTTGTTAACATCGAGTATAGATTTAAATGTCAGGAAGTCGTTTCTGAAAGTATTTGTATGGAGTTAGCCATGTATGGAAGTGAAACATGGACGATAAATAGTTTGGACAAGAAGAGAATAGAAGCTTTTGAAATGTGGTGCTACAGAAGAATGCTGAAGATTAGATGGGTAGATCACATAACTAATGAGGAGGTATTGAATAGGATTGGGGAGAAGAGAAGTTTGTGGCACAACTTGACTAGAAGAAGGGATCGGTTGGTAGGACATGTTCTGAGGCATCAAGGGATCACCAATTTAGTATTGGAGGGCAGCAAGGAGGGTAAAAATCGTAGAGGGAGACCAAGAGATGAATACACTAAGCAGATTCAGAAGGATTTAGGTTGCAGTAGTTACTGGGAGATGAAGCAGCTTGCACAGGATAGAGTAGCATGGAGAGCTGCATCAAACCAGTCTCAGGACTGAAGACAACAACAACAACAACAACAACAACAACAACAACAATTGAGGAATCTTCCCATTTCTTTCGTAACTGAGCAATGTAAAAGCACTGCGTCTTGAACTTTTCTTTCAAACTGGTGAACTTTCAATTACTACAGCACAGGACTGGAGACACCATTGTTAAAATGTTGGTTAATATTACCACAAAAATTTTTTTAAGGTATACTTGGTTACCTGATACCATTGCATTTTTGATACCGGTATGTAGTGTTTAACAGCTGGGTCACAAAGACCCAATAATCTGTCCTCCTCCTCTGCATCTACATCTACATCTACATCCGTACTCTGCAAACCATCACAAAATGCATGGCAGAGAGTACATTCCATTTGTATCAGTTATTAGGGTTTCTTCCTGTTCCATTCACTTATCCAGTGTTTGAAAGCCTCTGTTCGTGTCATAGAGAAGGATGGTTCAAGGAAGGACATAGCTCTTAATATTTTTAGAATTCAACTATATATAAATATGAGTGATGTTCTTGTAAGTTGATGTAACCCACATTCTTTAAACTGTCAAGGAAAGAATCTATTCCTGTGTCCAGCAGTGAATTGTGGTCAAGAACAGAACAAATTCAACTAAAAATTCTTACCATAACTGACAAATTGTTTGGCCTCACCTTGTCAATACTTATCTCTAATCACCTTTACAGTGCTGCAACAGATATCTGTGTTATTCTCTTGCTGTACATCAACTGTCAACGCTCAGCAAATTCCTAGGAATTCGATATGCCACTGTTTTTCAAGAAGGAATGAAACACTAAGAGCCCATAACAACTACCTGAATTCGTAACTAACAGAGAACTGACTTGTCATTCGTTTTCTTTGATATTTTGTTTGGTCCCATGTTGCACACTCTTTATTAGGAAATACTTAAATGTAATCAGCAACAACACAGAAATTAACAACAACTGATTTAAACATCAATTATTTATGTATGTATGTATGTATGTATGTATGTATGTATGTATGTATTGGCTTTCATTGTTATCAGTGTGCATAATTGTACCTTATTGGAAGGATGGTAAATATTGCACTGCAGTGTTGTTAGCAAGAAGATAAAGTGTGTGTTTTACATGAAACAATGTACAGTATCAAATGCAAATGGAATTACAAAGAAAGCCCAGAACGAGGGAACACTACTAATAGGAAACCTTATCATTTGATAGTAGTACCCAATAAAAAGGTACACACATTCTGTGATATGAGAAACAATTACACAAGTGTATTAATGATGGCAACAACTCCACTAGAGATAAGTTAGAGACACACAGGCTCACGTAATAAAACTGATTTCTACATAATAAAATTGCACAGTTTTTTTAACATTTAAGGAAAGCCAACAATCATTTTCGAACTGCTGTATTAATTACATCTACCATCAATAACAAACATATTTACTAATTAAATTGAGGTAGTAGTGATTCTGGAGTGTTCAGGAAATACAGATGGAACAGATAAACTAAGGCACCCTATACAGCTCTAATGATGGAACAAGGAATGAAGAGACCAACTGTGGATTTCAAGAGTTTCAAGAATGTCTTAATTTCAACAATATAAATGTGACATTAAGTCATGCAGGAGGCAGGCAACCATTATTATAACAGTCGTCAGTAATCCTCCTTTCAGGTTGACTGGGTTGCAATGGTAAAAGCCAATCACCAGAGAAGGAGTGACTTTGTTGCTAATATGACGTGTTTCAGAATTTATCCTTCAACAGATTTCTAGGAGCATTTTAATTTATACACGAAATGAACATTCGCCAACTAGTCTATGAATGTCTGTCTCACATACAACTTGAAATGCCACAACTACATGCAGTAATTGCTCCTAGAAAACTGGTGATGGATAAATTCTGCAATGCTTCATATGAGCAGTAAAGTCATTCCTTGACTGGTGATTATTTTTTATCACAGTGTTGCAGTCAGCCTGAATGCAAAACTACTGATTGTATTAATTTCAAGTTTGATGTCAGACAGCAAATGGCAAGAGAAATATTTTTTTCCATGTTATACAATTACTAATTAACAATTTTTTACTGTGAAACCTTTCTTCTTACCAAATTTCATTATTGTAGATCAACAGGAAGTATCCTATGGGTTTTGATGAGTGACTGAGTATCAAAATATGCGACATAAATGGCCATGCCAACTGACTGCACTGACTCAGAAGATAACAATTATTATACTGCTGAGGGACCATAGACTTTAGTATGTAACATAAATTTCGAATTGATACATGTAGTTGTTCCTGAGAAAAAGGGATCTTAACAGAGAGATAGTTTGAAAACAAAAGACAAAAAACTTTTTTGTGTGGTATAATTACAGTTTTTGGATATTTTTTTCCTTTGGTTGCACTGTGAAACCTTCATTTTTGCCAAATTTGATTGATTCTAGGCCAACGGGAAGTACCCTATAGATTTCAATGAGCAAATATCAAAATATACGACATAAATAAATGGCCATATCTTTTGAATGCTTTGACTTAGAAGCTTCAGATTTTTACACAGCCAAGGGACCATAAACCTCAGCATATTGTGTAAGTTTCAACTTGATATGTCAAGTTGAAAGGTTTTTTTTTTAACAGTTGGACAGACAGACGAACAACACAGCAATCCTACAAGTTTCATTTTTACCGATTGAGGCTTGGAATCCCAAAAATTATGAAATACTCATCATAAACATGAGGCAGACGGAAAGGATAAACAGTAAGAAATTTTTGGATGGAGCAATACATAAAATAAGGGAAAGGCAACCACTCTTCTATAGTGGACTGACATGTGCAGCACAAAGACAAACACCATTTCTGTGCTCCACACACAAATCGCTTACAGGTAAGTGATTGCTTTTTCCTCGTTTTACAAACAGTAAGAAAAGTACAATATAAATGAAATTTGTGGTGGAAATGAAGGAAGAACAGTCAAAACAGAGGCAAGAAGTGTGTTGTTACATACTGGGACAAAAATAAACCAAAATTAAGAGTAGGAAAAACAGCATGCTAAATTAGCAAAGGAGGAGGAGCTGAATGCAGGAAGGTAAAAAGAAAAAGAGAACTGTGAATGCTAGTAGACACTGAATGAGTAGTGATTAAAGAGTTAATGAGGAAAAGGTGCTAACACCCCACTCTAAGACACTTGCACCCTCCACATAGGTTGAACACACATTCTTAATTGTCCAGAATTCAGCTCAGGTCACAACACTGAGACTCTTTCCACCTTTCGAGGGAGTCTTAAACCAGTCTGTTCTATCTAGTGTCAATAGGCGGAAGGTAAAGAATTTTAGTGACCCAAATGGGGGGAAAAAGGTATGTAGGTATGAAGGTCGGCACTGTGCAGGAGGAGGGAGAGCAATTCTACGCAGATGGAGAAGAAATCTGGCCGCTAATGGTGCAACACCACAGCAACGACTACCAAAAAGTCTTGTGCATTGCTTTCTTGCAGTTGAGTATAGGCCAGCCACACTAGACCACCTCGGCCCCTGCCTACTGGAACGAGAGAGGACCCGCTCGTAATCACAGCACTGGAGGCTGCAGTTATCCCAAGACATCAGCTAACATGATAACAGGCTGCTGATATTGACTGCTGCTTTCACCACAGGCAAATTACATAAACAAGGTATTAAGGAAGTCCTCTATGAGGCGAGTGGCAATCTATCCTTTTCATAATGTTGTAATTAAAGAACAAGAATGATTATGTTCATACAAAACTTTCCAGTCTCATTATCTGACAACTAAACACCCTAACTTCATTTTTATTCATAGCACATATGGCAGCAATTTATTAAAAATAGGTGCCATTTTCCACTTCTGCTGTAATAATTTTATTAGTTCACAACTAGTTTCAAGCTGTCAAATCATAAGTAAACACCAATAGAAGACACAAATTTAAAAGACACTACCATTTCAATACATATCTTATAGCTTTCTATCACAGAATACCAAAAACACTTGAGAAAGTTCCTTTGCTCCAGTAATTAAATTTTTGAATGGTGGGCTCCATGTGGTTCCCAAGTTGTGCAGCGACCGTAAACCACAAAATTACCAAATATGCAGCAACCAACTGCAAAATCATGTTTTATTTATTCACTTTTGCAAATCGATTTCAACTGATTAACAGCCATCATCAGTGCACATCAGGGCACATATTGGTTGAAAACACTGATGATGGCGGTTAATCAGTTGAAATTGATTTGCAAAAGTGAATAAATAAAACATGATTTTGCGACTGGTTGCTGCATATTTGGTAATTTAATTAAATTTTACAGCAGTCTCTAACATAGTATTGAGTATTATTTAAGAGTGTGTGTGTGTGTGTGTGTGTGTGTGTGTGTGTGTGTGTGTGTGTGTGTGTTCCTTTTTCTACAGCAGTTACTGCACTGTGTAGAATGTCTCCATTGCTATTCAGTGTTGATTCACAGTATCAATGAGCAGTTCCCTAATAATGACTGGGCAAATAATTCCAATTGCTTAACTAAATAATGCATAGAAATTAACAACAATGGAAAGACCTGGGTAGAATGAAACATAAAATATGGGAAAGGTGACCATTCAGCTACAAGGGTTGGAAAAAAATATGGAAACATCATGAGAAACACTTGTTCGAATATGAATGCAAATGCCAGCCAGCCTGCAAGTTGTGCTGTTGTATTTGACCATGAATGGCAACTGTGCAATGTCCTCTATGGGTTGCAAGTGTCGATCATTGTCAGAACAGTGTTTTCTGTGCTTGTGAGAACATGATGTTGGAGCTATGTGAATTTGAACTTGGGCAACTTGTTGGTGTTCATATTGCTGGTGCTTCCTTAACCAACATAGCTGAAGTACTTTGTGTTTCAAGAGACATTGTATTGAAGATTTATACTGCATACAGGGAAAGTGGAAGAACATCGCTACGTCACAACATGGACAAAAGTGTGTCCTGAGTAATCATGACAGATGGTCACTGAAAAGAAAAGTGATGAAAATAAGGTGACACCAGCTGCAAAAAGTCACTGCAGAACTGAATCTAGCACTCACAAATCGTGCCAGCACCAAAACAACACTAAAGGAGCTCCAGAAATTGCAGGGTGAGCTGGAATTCCAAAACCATTCAACACTGGTGCAAGTACCCACAACATGAAAATGTGCTGAAGTCATAAAAATCTGGAATTATGGAGTAACGGAAGGAAGTCATTTAGCAGGATGACATGTTTCACGCTGTTTCCAACTTCTAGTTGGATTTTGTATCTTTGCTTTCAGATCTAGGAGCCAATTTCCAGCAAAATAGCAACAAACGATAAGAAAATACAAAGAGTAAACTAGTGCCATATCGTAGGAAATACTATCAAATTTATGACAGAAAAGGAGATACAAAAAGAAAGCTAAAAGATTTAATTGTGTTAACAGAACAATGTGTAAAACATTCAGAACTGAAGTAAGAGACGAAACGCTACCAAAGTTCCACAAAACAATGTCAGTGCAGACTATGACATTTGGGAGTGAATCACTGCCTATAACAAAAATAAATGAATAAAGAATAAAAGCACTGCACACTGGAGATATGACTACTCAGAAGTATTGCTTGGTGCACACTGAAAGGAGGATGGTTGCTGACATCAGTGAAGATTAGGGAGCGAAAAGGTTAAATGAGCGGACTAAGGAATGCAGGAATGACTGAATGGACAATGTCACAAGAATGGAAGATGACAGGATACATGAAATAATTATGAATTATTGCCCAGTGGGCATAATGTCTTTAGGAAGACTGAGGAAAACATGGAAAGGTCAATAATTTCAATAAAGAGGAGATGTAACAGATAAATGCCTGATACATTCTAAAAATACGATTTTTTTAAAAGTAACAGTGATGTAATAGGTTTTGAAGTTAAATATAAGATCCTGGTCCAGTGTAAGAGGTGTCCTGAAAGCATTAATCTGGTCAGGTTAAAAAAATAAATAAATACAATATTTACATACACTATCATAAATATAAAAATAATTATCTAAGTACATACTCTTTCTATGATAAAGTATAATATTCAGTAAGGCTGAACTTGGACGGAGAGTCACTGAGTCAAAGACGTGATCTGCAAGCTAAATCAGTGAGTGAGCCAAGAGCACAGACAGCAGGGTGATTCCAAAGTTGCTTTGTAAGCTATTCAATTCAATAGGGATCGGACAGCGATCGAGATAGGCTGCTGCGAGGCATCAGCCAACGATTGGGTCAACAGCACACTCCGAGTGTGTCAAAAGATAAGAAGTAACAATTCAATTAGTATGTAAACATTATTGAGCTTCTGAAATTTTAGGCTTTCTTTTCAGATCAAGAGCAAAAATGTACAGTGTAAACGATAACTGTTTACTATGTACTACAGTAGTGTAGAGGAAGTCCAGATGAAGAATTTGATATTGGACACTTGTGGTCTATCAACTTGAGAAACTACCTCAAATTAGCTAAAAAAACCTAAATTAAGGAGCGTGCACACGACACAAAGTCTTCAGTATTCTCTTGTTCTCTTCATGCTAACTATTAGTCCTAGAGAAAAAAATGAATAGGATCTTTCATAGGAAATTTAATGTAGTTGAATTTTGTACTAGGGTAGTTTTTGTTAAATGTCACAATTTGGAGTTTTTCAAGGAAAACATAAAAGCGACATACAAATTACATTAAATATCCTACAAAGAAGGTTTTTTCCCCCCCTCTAGGATTAGTAGTATGTGTGAACAGAACGAGGGATTACTGAAAATCCTACATGAAATGCATGTGCTGTAGCTTAGGTAACTTTCATAGTCCAGTATGAATTTGTTTCCAATTTTATAGACTACAAGTGCTCTGCATCAAACATTTTCTTATCAACTTCCTCAACAACACTGTGGTACTTTGTAAACAGTTATCATTTACAGCCAGTATAAGGTGCAAAGCATTTCCTGTGTTAACGCATTGTTCTGAAGAATTTAGCTTTCTTCATTTTCGATTCTTTTCACTGCTAAGAAAAGCTGCACTCCCTAGAAAGATACACAAATCCATATATGTAAATGATCAATAGCACATTTTTTTGTGGCCTGGGAAATGTTTCCTTCAGCATGTGGCACATAGGGTGCTGTTGAAGAAGCCTGCTACAGAATCTTTGTTCTGGTCACTATTGTCACCACAGAGAGAGAGTTAGGATCAAATGAGCTAACGCTATTTTTTTCCAAGTCTCCGACGGATTACACCTTAGAAGGATCTGGCACTTCGGATCAGTTCAGGAGTGGATCGCCCATCCCTGACAACAGCAGTGTCCAGCTG
The DNA here is from genome assembly GCF_023864345.2 of Schistocerca serialis cubense. Taxonomy (NCBI): domain Eukaryota; kingdom Metazoa; phylum Arthropoda; class Insecta; order Orthoptera; family Acrididae; genus Schistocerca; species Schistocerca serialis. The sequence goes on from NC_064639.1 coordinate 1,130,047,287, forward strand.
ATGGGAAAAGAAAACCAGCAAAAAAGAGGCAGAAGGAATGTAGGGGCAGCAGGAAGAGTAAGGAACAGGAGGGAGGGCGGGGGGTGGGGAGGGGGGTGGGAGCAGGCAAGAGCAAAGGTTGTACAGGAGGCACTGTGTGTGATGGGGCAACAGTACTGCTGCCAACCTGTCTCATTCCACATGCCATATCAGAATCTTGACACATTTGGGACAACAACAGGGGAAGAACAGACACACAGGAAAAGGAGAAACAGAATGGCACAAAAGACCAGACAAAAGACAAGGAAACAGAGGAGGTGGGAACTTGGCTGCATGGAAGCAAGGCCGGAGATCTCCTAAACCTAAGCCAATGCTAAACAAGGGACTCCAATTCCACAAGGAATTCCCCCCCCCCCCCCCCCCTGCACCCTCCCAAACCCCCCCCCTCTCTCCCCCCCAAAAACTTTCCATGGTAAGTCTTCACAGTGGACCAAAATGTATTCATTAATAAAGCAGGCAAAGTACAGAAATACTCTGCACCAAGCAGACTAAATTAAAGCCCTTTTCCTGCACGCGCCCACACACACACACACACACACACACACACACACACACACACAAAAACGCGCGCGCGCTTCCTACCCAAAACATAATGAAAAGTAATCTTGGTTTACAATTTCAAAATACAATTCTCTTGGTAATTGATCTCATTCAACATGAACATGTCATTTAAAATATTTGCGCAGACAACTGATCATGTACAAGGTTACAGAGCTTTATGGCATCAACTCAATGTAATTCTCGAAGTGCTTCAGAAATGTGTTATAATTTTGCTCATTTTAGTAAATCTGGTTAATATAACAGTGTCTATATCTCCCATGGTTTGATAACTGAACTGCAATTAATATTGGGTTCATGTGTTTTATTGTGATTATGTCCCATATGATTTGACCACTTTTTCACCTTCACATTTCTAAATATGAAAATACACGGGGGAAACACACACACACACACACACACACACACACACACACACACCATGAAATACTCCTATCCTGTGATATGTAATTTCTTTATTTTTTTTTTTTAATGCTGAAGCATATTAGCCTGAATCTTCCACGGAGATTATTTTTGAGAGGCCCCCTGTGTCCTTGAGATTTACGTTGAAACTTGTCAAAATCAGTAGGATGTAGAATCTAGCATCACCTTTTAAATATTATACAAAATATGAGACTGGAACAGGAACTTTAATAAACAAAATTTGTCCTTGGAGACGGCAACACCAAATTACCTTGTTGGCCTAAACCACTGAGTAGTTTTGGTGTGATGATTTACGTAATAAAGCCAACCGTCAGAAGTTCTTCGCTCTTCCCATCCCTCGGGGAGGTCCTCTGGGCAACTGAGGTCTCCCAGAGGATCCACAACAGCGTTGTGGCCACCACCTGCGACACCACTGTGGCCATCACGGGAGAGCAAAGAAACTACAATTTGACCTTTCACTGGATCGGGACTGTCTAAGCTTAACTTGCACAAATCCAAGCGCTGATCTGCAAAAATTATACAACACAAACATATAACTGACAATATTTAATGACATAGTAGCATAAAGTCAGTCAAGAGTTTTATCCCATATATTACTTCATAAAGTAGGTTCTCAGCATCTTACATTGTACTACCACTGTGATAGCTACTATAATGTGCAAGTTTTCAAAGTGAGTTTCTGCCTTTCAACGTACAATTTGAGAACTTTCAGCTGAAAATTACTTATGATGGTTAGATCTCAACTACATTACCACGACACTACAGAAATGAGATTACCTACTTTACTGTGGAACTATTTGTCATGGTGTATTAGTGTAGGACCATTTCTCACCCTTAAATTGTGGCCTTACACAGTGACAATTCATCGTAATTGATAAATGTGAGAAGCAGTTGACATGAGGTTTATTACACTTGCGACTGCCCTCTTCAGAAAAAGGAGGGAGTCTACATACTGTAATATTTTGAGCAATGCAAGGACTGAGTGCAGTACTGCTCATCCACTGGAACTGAATAGATCTATTGAGAAGAAACTTTTGATGAAATATTATTAAAATGAAATGACAAATAGTTCTTTAATAACGCAAGTAGTCTTATTTCTATAAGTTAAGACAGTTTTTAGTTTTAATTCATTATTAACTACAAATATATTGTATCTTACGAAAATTATCTTCAGTAGATCAAAAGGGCGTGAACACAGTCCGACAAGAATTATAAGAACATATATTCATATATTTTCACATTAAAAGTTTGCTTAGTGACTAGTTCAATAGAATGGTGTGCAGTCTGTGCAAACCCTAACATAATTTTGTGAAGATCCTACTGAGCAAACGGAGCAATTTTCTTATTGCTTCTCACCTCAATCCTTCCCAATTCACTGAGTTTTTATAAATATGTACTAATTTAAGCAAATTATATTGATATATACTGACCAGATGTACAGCTACACTCCTTCTACAAGTTAACAATTGCAAGCTTAAAGAATCTACTTTCCTTTTGTTGCACCTTTTGTGGAAGGAAGTTTTAAGTGTTAAAAGGTGCCATCAACACAAATTCTTCAAGATAGTTAACTACCTCAATTTGGCGATCACAGGGAAGTACACTGACCACAACTTCACCTTCTGGATGATACGTAAATCTACTACAACTCTGAATTTCTTTTTAAAAAACAAGTCTCCCAAGACTCATATAATGTTTCCAACAATGATGATCAAAGCATTAGCATTTTGGTAAAATGATAGTACATGTTACACATACCTCCATATACTTTGATGATACACAATTATTTAACCAGTACCTTCAGTAGGCACAATGTGTAGTACATGAAAACATTTATATGACACACTAACCAGCTTTCAGAACGAATACGGTCTTCCTTGGAAAGGAAGGAGGACTGGTTGGGAGAGGGTAGGTCACCTAGATACCAGGGTGACCGGGATTCACCTGTAGTGAGGATAAGGGTAGCTTAAAAAGGCTGCTCATGGATGATGTGTAGATGTGAAAATAGGAATTTTGCACCACCAGAGAATTGCAATGAAATGCAGGGAGAATTGCACTTCGTGCAAGACCTTTTTTCCTCTATATCCCACAAACACCACAGAAGTTATTCCCTGATGTCTTAACATGTCCTACCACCCTCTCCTTTCTTCTTGTCAGTATCTTCCAAATGCCCCTTTCTTCACCAGTTCTGCTTTTAATCACTTAATTCAGTTTCATATTAGTCCACGTAATTTTCAACATTCTTCTACATTGAAGCACCAATGTCCTAAAAATTGATATGTCTCCACTACAGTGAGTGGATCGCCATTAAAATAAAGTTCTGGTTCCGGATGAACGGTACGACACCGTCAGAAGTGTCTAACACATGCCTTTGCGGCCAAAAACTGGAAGCCGTGGGCTAGAGCCCACGATTGTGCCTTGTGGATGGCTCCCTGTAGGTGCCGCTCAGCAACACCAGTACTGGTGGAGCAGTACGAAATGCAGAAGTTGTATGCATACAGAGAGGGTGAGACAGACGGCCCCACAGCTGCTGCTAGACCATTAATGGCTACTAAAAATAGACACACACTCAATACAGAGCCCTGTGGGACCCCATTCTCCTCAATATGGGGCGAACTATGGGATGCACCAACTTGGACATGGAAAGTAGGAAGTGACAGGAAATTCTGGATAAAAATCGGGAGCGGGCCTCGGTGACCCCACTCGTATAATGTGGCGAGGATATGATGTTGCCAGGTGGTGTCATTGGTGTCGTGTGCTTTTTGTAAATCAAAAAAGACGGAAACCAGGTGTTGGCATCTGGAAAAGGCTGTTCGGATGGCAGACTCAAGGGACACAAGATTATCAGTGGTAGAGCAACCCAGGCAGAAACCGCCCTGGCACGGAGCCAATAGGCCACATGACTCCAGGACGCAACCCAACCACTGACACACCATACGTTCCAGCAGCTGACAAAGAACGTTGGCGAAGCTGATGGGCCGATAGCTATCCACATCAAGTGGGTTTTTGTCGTGTTTGAGCACTGATACGATGGTGCTCTCCAACCAGTGCAATGGAAAGACGCCATCACACCAGATCTGGTTGAAGGTGACAAGGAGATGTCACTTGTAGTCAGACAACACATGTTTAATCATCTGACTGTGGATCCGAACTGGCCCAGGAGATGTGTTGGGGCAATGTGCAAGGGCACTGATAAGCTCCCACTCTGTAAATGGGGCGCATTGTAGGATTCATTGTGGCTTGTAATGAACGAAAGAACTTTCCCTTCCCTCTGTCATTTGAGAGTGCGAAAGGCTGGGGGGGGGGGGGGGGGGGGGGTAATTCTCTGACACAGAGGCTCGAGCATAGCGCTCAGCAAAGTGCTCGGCAATCGCGTTTGCATCGATAGATAACACATCATTTATGTTAACACCAGGAACACCTGTTGGGGTCTGGTACGCAAAAACTTGTTTGATCTTTGCCCAGACTTGGGAAGGTGACGTATGGCACCCAATGGTCGAGACATACCTCTCCCAACACTCCTGTTTCAGTCATTTGATAAGTTGGCGAAACAGGCACGGAGTCGTTCACAGGCTATGAGGTGCTCCAAGGAAGGGTGCCACTTATAGCGCTGTAGAGCTCGTCAATGCTCCTTAATTGCCTCAGCGACTTCTGGTGACCACCAAGGGACTGTCTTTTGGCGGGGGCACTCTAATGAACAAGGTAACACGTTTTCCGCCACAGAAACGATCGTTGTAGTTACGTGCTCAACCACCAAATCGATGTTATTGTGTGGGGCAGATTCAACGGTGACAGCAGAGGTGACGGCTTCCCAGTCCACCTTGTTTAAAGCGAATCTGAGCAGGCGTCCGTGGGCCTGACGCCAGGGCAGTGACAGGAAGATGGCGAAGTGGTCACTACCACACAGGTCATCATGTTCTCTCCAGTGGATAGATGGGAGAAGTCCTGGGCTGCAAATTGATAAATCAAAGGCCGAGTAACTACCTCGAGCCACACTGAATGTCTGGCAGCCCCAGTATTTAAGAGCCAGAGGTCGAACTGAAACAGCAAAGTTTCTACATCTCTGCCTTGGCCAGTAAGCACTGTGCCACCCCACAAGGGGTTAAGGTATTAAAATCTCTCAAAAGTAGGAAAGGTTTAAGGAACCGATCAATTAGTGCAGCCAATGCATTCAGGGGTACTGCATCATCTGGAGGAAGATATACATTACAGACAGTTATTTCCTATGTCGTCCTTATCCTGACAGCCACAGCTTCGAGAGGGGTTTGAAGGGCCCCAGGTTCACTGCACACTGAGTTCAGGACATAGACACAAACTCCACCTGACACACTATTGCTATGGTTCCTGTAATATCCCTTATAGCCATGGAGGGCAGGGGTCCGCATTGCCGGGAATTAGGTTTCCTGGAGGGCAGTGCAGAAAGCAGGTGTAAAGCTTAACAGTTGCTGTAGCTTAGCCAGGTGGTGGAAAAACCGGCTGCAATTCCACTGGAGGATGACGTTATCGTGAGGCTGGGAAGTCGCGAAGCGCACAAGGAGGCAGGTTATGCCTCGGGTCACCTGCTGCCACCGATTGAGTATTTGTAGCCATTTCTATGGTGGATGAGGCATTGGTGAGATACAGGTCCGCAGGGGACTCTAAGATCTCCACCGCATCCTCAGATGCAGAACTGATAAGGAGTGGTGGTGTTGGGGCCACCAGAGGGTCCTGTTTCTTAACAGACTTCTTCTTAGTTTGCTTGCTCTCTCACTTATCTTTAGGGGCTTGCTGGGAAGATTTCTCCACAGCAGCTTCAGGGACAGAGGAAGACAGTGAAGCTCTTCATCTAGCAGCTTTCGGCTCCTTGAGCCACTGGCGAGTGTCCGCTGTGGCATTAGTGGAGACCTTGGGAAAGAGGGCTCCAAGGGACCCCTTCCGCACGAGAGGAGCCGGAGGCCCTTACACACGAGAGCAGCCGGAGGCCCTTCCGCACGAGAGGAGCTGGAGGAGGCTGTTGCTTCTCTGACAGGGGGGAGGGGAACAATGTCCCCTGTGTTTGGGGGGGGGCACCTTGCTCCTGAAGCAGGTGCTTTGGGAGCCACAGAGGAAGATCTGCCCCCTACCACCAAGGGGACAGATGTATTCTGGTGGTCTGGAGCGCCCACTGTTCGTGGCACAGAGTGAGGAACCACTGGAGCTTGGGACGGCGATGGTGACTTAGTCGCAGCATGTGTCGACGTCAACCGAATGTGGTTTAATCTTTCAAATTTACGTTTATCCTCTGTGTAAGTCAACAGGTCCAGGGTCTTGTACTCCACGATTTTACGCTCCTCTTGGAGTACTGGGCAGTCTGGTGAGCAAGGGGATTGGTACTCTCCACTGTTGGTGCAAGTGGGAGATGGCACATGTGGAGTATCTGGGTGCAGTGGACATCCGCAGTCTCGACACGTGGTGCTGGAAGTGCAGCGGGAAGACGTGCCCGAACTTGCAGCACTTAAAGCACTGCATAGGGGGAAGGGACATATGGTTTAATATCACAGCGATAAACCATCACCTTGACCTTTTCGGGCAATGAATCAGCCTCAAAGGCCAAAATGAAGGCACCAGTAGCAATCCTGTTATCTTTGGGTCCCCTGTAAATGTGCTGGATGAAATTAACACCGTTCCGTTCTAAATTGGCATGGAGCTCGTCGTCAGACTGCAAGAGGAGATCACGATGGAAAATGATACCCTGGACCATGTTGAGGCTTTTATGGGGATTGACAAATACAGGAATATCACCCAGTTTGTCACAGGTAAGTAACACTTGGGATTGGGCTGGGGATGCTGTCTGCATCAAGAATGCACCATTTCACATTTTGGACAGCATTGTCACTTCTCCAAACTTATACTCAAGGTGTTCAACAAAAAATTGAAGCTTTGTAGGTAGAATGGAGTCCCCATCAGTTCTGCTAAAAACTAAAAACTGAGGCAAATATGGCTCTCTCCGTCCTGTAGCCCTACATTCCTCTCATGGTGTAGCAAGGGAGAAAACGATTTAGGATCATACCTGTCGGCATTGTATTCGATCTTGCCCTTCTTAGAGACTGCTGATGCCATATGGTCACCACAATGAGATGACTTAGTCCTCTTCATTGTGGGTCACCCGCCCTGATGCCACCCACGCTGATTAGGGGCTCTCCCCATGGGCGCCACTCAGCCACAGCCAATGCCAGCTGGCATGACGGTTGTTGCTGGGAATCCTGATGCCCCAGGAAGACGGCAATCTACTCCTTGGCAAATGTGGGGAGCTTACACCGCAGGCATCAACAGTGCAATCCCAGTGTTGTCAGGAGGCGACAGGTGGGAATGCCTCGGGCCTATTCTAAGCCCTGGACCCACAAGGGGATGTTACAGAGGGGCTCCAGGAACATCCTTCTGAGTTTAAACACTTACGCTGGCCACCAAACTCCTCCAATATGAACATTATTGAGCATATAGGGGACATCTTGCAATGTGCTGTTCAGAAGAGATCCCCACCACATCGTACTCTTACAGATTTATGGACTGTCCTGCAGGATTCATGGTGTCAATTCCCTCCAGCACTACTTCAGACATTAGTCGAGTCCATGCCACATCATGTTGCACCACTTCTGCGTGCTCGCGGGGGCCTTACAAGATACTAGGCCAGTTTACCAGTTTCTTTAGCTCTTCAATGTGTATCCCAGCTCAAACTATCTGATTCACTTCCTTTCTAGTTTTTCCATAGTCCATGATTCACTACCATACAATGCTGTGCTCCAAACATACGGCCAAAATTTCTTTCTTCAGATTATTGCTGATGTCTGATACTGGCTGACTTCTATATCTACATCTTCATCTACTCTGCAAATCACATTTAACCCTTTAACTGCTCTGGACGTGTTAACGCACGCGCCTTTGTACCTGTCCCTGTTGTGTGCTCTGACCCTGTTTACGCATGCCACTGTCGTCCTACCTGGTATTCTGAACGTGTCTATGCGTAGACACATTCAAAGTACCAGGCAGGACTGATGGCGCGTGTAAACACGTTCAGAGCACACAGGGACAGTACAAAGGCGCGTGCGTTAACACGTCCACAGCAGTTAAAGGGTTAAGTGCCCGATAGATAGTTCATAAAATCACCTTCACAGTTCTGTATTATTCAATCTCGTATAATACATGGAAAGAACAAACATATATCTTTCCGTAGGAGTTCTGATTTCCCTTATTTTATTATGGTGATCATTTCTCCCTATGTACGTTGGTGTCAACAAAATATTTTCACATTCGGAGGTGAAAGTTGGTGATCAGAATTTCTTAGACCATTCTCCTGCAATGAGAAATACCTTTGTTTTAATGATGTCAGCCCCAAATCCTGTATCGTTTCAGTGACACTCTCTTCCCTATTTCGCGATAATACAAAATGTGCTACCCTTCTTTGAACTTTTTCAATGTACTCTGCCAATCCTATCTGGTAAGGATCCCACACTGCACAGCAGTATTCTAAAATGGGACGAACAAGCGTAGTGTAGGCATTCTCCTTAGTAGGTCTGTTACATTTTTTTTTGTGCCCTGCCAATAAAACACAGTCTTTGGTTAGCCTTTCCCAGAACAAGTTCTGTGTGTTCCTTCTAATTTAAGTTGTTCGTGATTCTAATTCCTAGGTATTTAGTTAAATTTACAGCCTTTAGATTTGACTGATGTATCGTGTAACTGAAGTTCAACAGATTCCTTTTAGCACTCGTGTAGATGACCTCACACTTTTCATTGTTTAGGATCAATTGCCAATTTTTGCACCATACAGATATCTTTTCTAAATCTGTTTTTCAATTTGTTCTGATCTTCTGATGACTTTATTCATCGATAAACGACAGCATCATCTGCAAACAACCTAAGACAACTGCTCACATTGTCTCCCAAATCGTTTACTGTAGATAAGGAACAGCAAAGGGCCTATAACACTACCTTGGGAAATGACAGAAATCATTTCTGATTTACTCAATGACTTTCCGTCAATTACTATGAAGTGTGACGTCTCTGACAGGAAATCATGAATCCAGTCACATAACTGAGACTATATTCCTTAAGCACACAGTTTCACTACAGGCTGCTAGTGTGGCACCGTGTCAAAAGCCTTCCAGAAATCCAGAAATATGGATTCAATCTGAAATATCTTGTCAATAGCACTCAACACTTCTTGTGAGTAAAGAGCTGGTTGTATTTCACAAGAATGATGTTTTCTAAATCCATGTTGACTGTGTGTCAGTAGACAGTTTTCTTCAAGGTAATTCATAATGTTCGAACACAATATATGTTCCAAAATCCTGTTGCATATCAACGTTAACGATATGGGCCTCTAATTAAGTGAATTACTCCTACTATCTTTCATGAATATCGGTGCAACCTGTGCAACTTCCCAGTCTTTTGGTATGGATCTTTCGTCGAACGAACGGTTGTATATGATTGTTAAGTACGGAGCTAATGCATCAGCATACTGTGAAAGGAAGCTAATTAGTATACAGCCTCGACCAAGAGACTTGCTTCTATTAAATGATTTAAGTTGCTTCACCCCCCAAGAACCACGGACCTTGCCGTTGGTGGGGAGGCTTGCGTGCCTCAGCGATACAGATAGCCATACCGTAGGTGCAACCACAGCGGAGGGGTATCTGTTGAGAGGCTAGACAAACTTGTGATTCCTGAAGAGGGGCAGCAGCCTTTTCATTAGTTGCAGGGGCAACAGTCTGGATGATTGACTGATCTGGCCTTGTAACACTAACCAAAACGGCCTTGCTGTGCTGGTACTGCGAACGGCTGAAAGCAAGGGGAAACTACGGCCGTAATTTTTCCCGAGGGCATGCAGCTTTACTATATGATTAAATGATGATGGCGTCCTCTTGGGTAAAATATTCCGGAGGTAAAATAGTCCCCCATTCGGATCTCCGGGCGGGGACTACTCAAGAGGACGTCATTATCAGGAGAAAGAAAAGTGCCGTTCTACGGATCGGAGCGTGGAATGCCAGATCCCTTAATCGGGCAGGTAGGTTAGAAAATTTAAAAAGGGAAATGGATAGGTTGAAGTTAGATACAGTGGGAATTAGTGAAGTTCGGTGGCAGGAGGAACAAGATTTTGGTCAGGTGAATACAGGGTTATAAATACAAAATCAAATAGGGGTAATGCAGGAGTTGGTTTAATAATGAATAAAAAAATAGGAGTGCGGGTAAGCTACTACAAACAGCATAGTGAACGCATTATTGTGGCAAAGATAGACATGAAGCCCACGCCTACTACAGTAGTACAAGTTTATATGCCAACTAGCTCTGCAGATGACGAAGAAATTGAAGAAATGTATGATGAAATAAAATAAATTATTCAGATAGTGAAGGGAGACGAAAATTTAATAGTCATGGGTGACTGGAATTCAGTAGTAGGAAAAGGGAGAGAAGGAAACATAGTAGGTGAATATGGATTGGGGCTAAGAAATTAAAGAGGAAGCCGCCTGATAGAATTCTGCACAGAGCACAACTTAATCATAGCTAACACTTGGTTCAAATAATCATAAAAGAAGGTTGTATACATGGAAGAAGCCTGGAGATACTGACAGGTTTCAGATAGATTACATAATGGTAAGACAGAGATTTAGGAACCAGGTTTTAAATTGTAAGACATTTCCAGGGGCAGATGTGGACTCTCATCACAATCTATTGGTTATGAACTGTAGATTAAAACTGAAGAAACTGCAAAAAGGTGGGAATTTAAGGAGATGGGACCTAGATAAACTGAAAGAACCAGAGGTTCTACAGAGTTTCAGGGAGAGCATAAGGGAACAACTGACAGGAATGGGGGAAGTAAATACAGTAGAAGAAGAATGGGTAGCTTTGAGAGATGAAGTAGTGAAGGCAGCAGAGGACCTAGTAGGTAAAAAGACGAGGGCTAGTAGAAATCCTTGGGTAACAGAAGAAATACTGAATTTAATTGACGAAAGGAGAAAATATAAAAATGCAGTAAATGAAGCAGGCAAAAAGGAATACAAACATCTCAAAAATGAGATCGACAGGAAGTGCAAAATGGCTAAGCAGGGATGGCTAGAGGACAAATGTAAGGATGTAGAGGCTTGTCTCACTAGGGGTAAGATAGATACTGCCTACAGGAAAATTAAAGAAACCTTTGCAGAAAAGAGAACCACTTGTATGAATATCAAGAGCTCAGATGGAAACCCAGTTCTAAGCAAAGAAGGGAAAGCAGAAAGGTGGAGGGAGTATATAGAGGGCCTATACCAGGGCAATGTACTTGATGACAATATCATGGAAATGGAAGAGGATGTAAATGAAGATGAAATGGGAGATACGATACTGCGTGATGAGTTTGACAGAGCACTGAAAGACCTGAGTCGAAACAAGGCCCCGGGAGTAACCAACATTCCATTAGAACTACCGGCGGCTTTGGGAGAGCCAGTCCTGACAAAACTCTACCATCTGGTGAGCAAGATGTACAAGACAGGCGAAATACCCTCAGACTTCAAGAAGAATATAATAATTCTGATCCAAGAAAGCAGGTGCTGACAGATGTGAAAATTACTGAACAATCAGTTTAATAAGTCACAGATGCAAAATACTAACGTGTATTCTCTACAGACGAATGGAAAAACTGGTAGAAGCTGACCTCGGGGAAGATCAGTTTGGCTTCCTTAGAAATATTGGAACACTGACCCTACGACTTATCTTAGAAGCTAGATTAAGGAAAGACAAACCTACGTTACTAGCATTTGTAGACTTAGAGAAAGCTTTTGACAATGTTGACTGGAATACTCTCTTTCAAATTCTGAAGGTGGCAGGGGTAAAATACAGGAAGCGAAAGGCTATTTACAACTTGTACAGAAACCAGATGGCAGTTATAAGAGTCGAGGGACATGAAAGGGAAGCAGTGGTTGGGAAGGGAGTGAGACAGGGTTGTAGCCTCTCCCCAATGTTATTCAAGCTGTATATTGAGCAAGCAGTGAAGGAAACAAAAGAAAAATTAGGAGTAGGTATTAAAATCCATGGACAAGAAATAAAAACTTTGAGGTTCGCCGATGACATTGTAATTCTGTCAGAGACAGCAAAGGACTTGGAAGAGCAGTTGAACGGAATGGACAATGTCATGAGAGGAGGGTGTAAGATGAACATCAACAAAAGCAAAAGAGGATAATGGAATGTAGTCGAATTAAGTCAGGTGAAGCTGAGGGAATTAGATTAGGAAATGAGACACTTAAAGTAGTAAAGGAGTTTTGCTATTTAGGGAGTAAAATAACTGATGATGGTCGAAGTAGAGAGGATATAAAATGTAGACTGGCAATGGCAAGGAAAGCGTTTCCCGAGAAGAGAAATTTGTTGACATCGAGTATAGATTTAAGTGTCAGGAAGTCGTTTCTGAAAGTATTTGTATGGAGTGTAGCCATGTATGGAAGTGAACCATGGAGGATAAATAGTTTGGACAAGAAGAGAATAGAAGCTTTCGAAATGTGGTGCTACAGAAGAATGCTGAAGATTAGATGGGTAGATCACATAACTAATGAGGAGGTATTGAATAGGATTGGGGAGAAGAGACGTTTGTGGCACAACTTGACTAGAAGAAGGGATCGGTTGGTAGGACATGTACTGAGGCATCAAGGGATCACCAATTTAGAATTGGAGGGCAGCGTGGAGGGTAAAAGTCATAGAGGGAGACCAAGAGATGAATACACTAAACAAATTCAGAAGGATGTAGGTTGCAGTAGGTACTGGGAGATGAAAAAGCTTGCACAGGATAGAGTAGCATGGAGAGCTGCATCAAACCAGTCTCAGGACTGTTGACCACTACAACAACAACAACAACAACAACAACAAGTTGCTTCACTGCTCCAAGGATATTTACTTCTACGTTACTCATGTTGGCAGCTGTTCTCAATTCAAATTCTGGAATATTTACTTTGTCTTCTTTTGTGAAGGCATTTCGGAAGGCTGTGTTTAGTAACTCTGCTTTGGCAGCACTGTCTTCAATAGTATCTCCATTGCTATCGCGCAGAAAAGGCATTGTTTGTTTCTTGCTGCTAACGTACTTCACATAGGACCAGAATCTCTCTCGATATTCTGCCAGATTTCGAGTCAAAGTTTCACTGTGGAAACTATTATAAGGATCTTGCATTGAAGTCTGCGCTAAATTTCAAGCTTCTGTAGAATATCACCATTCTTGGGGATTTTGCGTCTGTTAAAATTTGGCATGTTTGTTTCGTCGTTTCTCTTGGTTAGAAATGTCCTCTTTGCCTGTGGAAGTCTGCTTTTTGTGTCACCCTCACTTTTCTGACATGTCATTTTGTTTCACAGCAGCAGAATTCCTTTACTTTGTCTACTTCATGATCCCCAATTTGGATGTTAAATTTATCTCTAATCTATTTTCTGCTACACTTCATTACTTTCATCTTCCTTCAGTTCACTCTCAATCCATAGTCTGTACTCATTAGACTGTTCTCTCCATTCGACATGTCTTCGGGACGTTACCAGGCATGATTAATAGAGGACACACAAAAATCCAAAGAAGAACAGCACATTTCATTTTTGTTATGGTGAGAAGTTTTATAATTTCCTCATATTTCATGTAACTGACAACACACTACGTGGCATTCCAAAAATTGCAGTACCAGTATTAATTTCTTATGAATATTAATAAACACTAACTGCAAATAACTGTTGTGCTCTGATTAGCTTAAAGCGAATTACTGCTTACTTGCCATTTATTTGTGACAAACAGAATGCTGGTTGCATCGCTGCCCATCAAGTGTTTTTGTGAAGTAATCACTAACAAAAGTTGTGCATGTTACAGTGTTGTGCATATATGAATGTGCACTGTGGGGAGAGTGTCAACGACAATATGAAATATAACACTTAACAGTCATTGGTGTCATTCTGGCATGTCTGTTTATGCCATTGGGTAATGTATGGATACCTATTCCAAGGCTTAGAACATTGGATTTGTTTATAAGTAACTTTTCTGCTACCAGTCACGATTTTCTTTTGTTCGTATTTTACAAACCACGTTTCAGGAAATGATTTCCATTTTCAAGTGTGTCTTCTCTTTGTGCTATGCCATTTTTGCGTAATCTTTTCAATGTGCTAGGTTCCGCTTAGTTTTGTTGAATTTACTGCAATATATAAAATAGGTGCAATTTTTAGTAAGTTATCGGTTTTTATATGTAGTTCTTGACGAAATTTGGGAGAACTTCTACTTACAGTTTGCTTATGGTCAATTCATGCAGAGTCTTACACATGTTAAACATCACACACAACATTCTGTTCACATTACACATTGAGAATAACTTATATGAACAAACAGTAACAAAGATGTTTATAGAGGTAGTTGACAGAAAGATGTTACATGTCTTCCCCAGGGTACAATATGCTTTTGTAAAGAAGGTATATTTTTTTAACTATGTAGATCATAATTTTCTTACATCTGTTTTACAATGGTGCTTATTTCTATTGAAGTATAAGAGTTGAAGCATTTGAAGAAATTCACCAATTCACTTTCAAGTTTTCACTTAACATTTTGCCTTCATATTTTTTGTAATGTGAGTGTATCTCCAGTCCTTCTAAGAAATCCATTTTATGCCCTTTATTTAGTCAATGGAGTACTTTTGATGTTTTGATCTACTTTTCCAAATGGTTGTCCTGTATTGTGTGTATGTGTAGCTATTGCTGATATTGTGGGTGTGTAGGCTTTAATGTGCTCTGTGCACCTAGTGTTGAAATTTTGGCCGCTTCGTCCAAGGTAGAACATGCAACATTCCTGGCATGTTACTTTGTATATTCCAGAGTCTGAGTAGAAGTCATAAAGTGTAATCATATTATGTATTAATTTTTTCTGTAGTTTTTTGATGTAGAAAACCCAACTTTTACTTTGTGATTTTTGAAGATATTTGCAGTCTTCTTTGATATATTGCCAATGTATGGGATGCTAGATGTATATTTATTTTTGTCTTTTTCTTCTGTGGTGTACTTTGTGTTAGGGTGTTTCTTCACTTTGTGTAGGACTGTGTCAACCATGAAAGCAGTATAATTATCAGCAACTGTGATCTGTTTCACTATATTTATTCTTGTTTCATTTTCTCTCTTCAAAGGTATTTTAGTTGCCCTATGTAGCATTAATCTGTATGCGCCCAGCTTATGGATATCCGGGTGACATGAGGTTGCGGGGATTGTGATGTCGGTCACTGTATTGAGAAAGAAATTCAGATCTAAATATACAACAAAAAATAGAAAAACCTAAAATCCATACATAATAAACTGAAAAACAACAAATCCGTAGTCACAAATTCAGACAAAAGCAGTACATCAGTTATTGTAAAAGAAAATAAGTACACAGACATAACAAATGAATTCTTTGATGCTAATAACATTCGATATAATAACAAAAAAGACCCAACAAAACAATTTAAAAGTAAAATTGAAGAGAAACTAAAGAACACACATTTCGTACTGACAGAAGCTGAAATGAAATATCTTACATGCACAAATCCAAAGGCATCACACTTAAAAGCACAGTCAAAGATAAAAAAAAAGAGGTAATCCAGTATGTCCCACAGTTAAGTCTATAAGCAGCCCACCACACAAACTGCCACAGAAACTGAATAACATACTGAGGAAAAATTATACATATGAAACAACATATTCTATAAAAATAGTGGAAACTAGCTGAAGAACTAAAAGAAAAAAAACTCCCCCAAGATGCTCAGTTCTTATCACTTGACATTATCAACCTTTACTCAAACACACCCATACAAGAAACTGTAACAGTAATCCAAAAGAACCTTATGAAACATAGAAAGCTTACATACATACACACAAATTATTGAATTTATAGCACTACTCCAGCCAACTTTAAGTTACAACTACTTCACCTTTAATGGAAACATTTATAAGCAACCAGATGGCCTAGCTATCGAATCAAGTTTATTAGGTACCACCCTGCCTAAAGAAAACTGAATTTTATAGCAGATATGTAGATGAAACACTACTGTTAGTAAAAGAGGATGCCAAAGACGTAATAGACATTCTGAATTGCTTCCATAATCCAAAAGGGAAAATTACGTGAATAGAACAAAACATGAATTACAGGAAACAATAACACATGCACATTAAAAATTTATAGGAAAAATACACTGACCGACACCACAATCCCCGAAATCTCATGTCACCCATATATCCATAAGCTGGGCGCATACAGATTAATGCTACATAGGGCAACTAAAATACCTTTGATGAGAAAAAGTGAAACAAGAATAAATATAGTGAAACAGGTGGCAGTTGCTAATAATTATACTGCTTTCATGGTTGACACAGTCCTACACAAAGTGAAGAAACACCCTAACACAAAGTACACCACAGAAGAAAAAGACAAAAATAAGTATACGTCTAGCATCCCATACATTGGCAATATATCAAAGAAGACTGCAAATATTTTCAAAAATCACAAAGAAAAATGTTGTGTTTTCTGCATCAAATAAACTACAGAAAAAACTAATACATAATATAAAGTGTAATCATGACTTCAGCTCAGACTCTGGAATATACAAAGCAACATGCCAGGAATGCTCCTTGTTCTACCTTGGACGAAGCGGCCAAAATTTCAACACTAGGTGTGCAGAGCACATTGAAGCCTACACACACAACACACCCACAATATCAGCAATAGCTACACATACACAGGAGAACCATTTGGAAAAGTAGATCAAAACAAAATCCTCCATCGACTAAATAAAGGGCATAAAATGGTTTCTTAGAAGAACTGGAGATATAATCACATTACAGAAAATATGAAGACGAATGTTAAATGAAAAACTTTGAAGTGACTCAGTGAATTTCTTCAGATGCTTCGACAACATACTCAAATAAAAGTAGTAACACACAGAAATAAGTACCATTGTGAAACAGTTGTAAGCAAATTATAATCCACATTGTTACAATAAATACCTTCTGCACAAAAGCGTATCACATTTTGTAGAAGACCTGTAACGTTGTCTCTGTCAACTACATCTAAAAACATCTTTGTTACTGTTTTTAAATTGTGAGTAATGTTTAACATGTGAGACACTCTGCACAAATGGACCACAAGAAAACCAAGTACAAGTTATTCCAAATTTTGCCACTAACTACATATAAAAATCTATAACTAATTGAAAATTGCATATCTTTCATACATTGCAGTAAAGACAACAAAACAAAGCAGAACCTTATATATTGAAAAATTACACAAAAATGGCATAGTACAAAGAGAACACACTTTGAAATTGGAATCATTTCCTGAAATGTGCCGTGTAAAATATGAGTAAAAGAAAATCGTAATTGATTGATTAATAAAGAGGGTTTATACAACCAAACGGTGAGGTCATCAGTCCCATGATTCCATAGAGAGTCACAGAAGAGAGAGGGTCTGCTAAAAGTGGACAGATCCAGACAGGGAAGTCAAATTATAAAATAGGCCTAATGAACATTAAACACACACAATACAGGCATACAAGGTGAGGCCAAACCTAAAAACTGGAAAAAAGGGGGGTGGACGTGGGGTCACAGACTGAGAAGACTGTAAAAGAAGTCCCAACCTCAACCAACCTGCCCCTGCTCCAAGATAAAGTAGAACCTTATGTCTGGAAATAAAAACTACTTTCATGGAGGAAACTGAGGACCAGTTCAACCATCCGTGGATTGCCTGCTGATATTAAATTTAAGGAATCAGGAAGACTATACTTAACACAAAGGGCCAAAAGAAGGGGACATGTGAGATATCATCTGTCTGGCTCCACAACCACATTGTGGGGATGGGTCATTACGTGCGAGGAAACAATGGGTGAAGCCAGGTATGACCACAGCAGTAGCGCTCCAGATGGCATTCCACTTTTGGGCAAAGAGAGATTTGACATAGATCCGCATATCCGCAGCTGGAATCATGAAAGGAAATGGGGGAGGGGGGTGTTAACTACCTGCTTCTCTTGCCTGTCACCTAGTTCATTCTTTGGGTTACCCACATGACTTGGGACCCAGAGAAAGACAACTGAACAGGCGGCATGCTCAAGGGCAGAGAGAAGGTCATGAATAGCAGAGTGGCATTGGTCGATAGCCTGCAGGCTGCTCATGGAGTCTGAACAAATTAAAACACTGTGGAGGGAGGCATGAGAAACAAGAAGGAGGGCCCTGTGAATGGCTAGAAGCTCTTCTGTTAACACACTACATGGTCCTGGCAATAAATGGTTTTCGAAGCCAGTAGGGGACATGAATGCATATCCCACCTTATCAATTGTCTTTGGACCATCAGTGCAAAAGATTGTGACACCCTGGAACCCTGCAGGGATGGCACATACAAGGTGCCGAAAAACCGTAGGAGTGAGAGATACCTTAGGACCCTAGACCCTGGAGCAGATCGGTCCAAATCCGTGATCTTGGCACCACCCAAGGGGTGGGTATGGGAAGAAAGACATGGGGTGCACTCCAGTGAGTGGAGATGGAGGTCCCGACAGAGGGAAGTGAGACGAATGCCAACTGGCAATCCCACTCGTGGGCAGGTGTTAGGAGGGAGACATCCCTCATTGCCAAAGATCACAGGATACACAGGATGGTCAGGTAATTGGCGAATGGCGATTGCATAAGAAACAAGGAGTTGACTCCGTCAGATGTGTAGAGGGGGAATCCCCACTTCTTTGAGGAGACTATCAACAGGAATAGCGTGAAAGGCACCAATAGCCAGACACACCCCACAATGATGGACAGGGTCAAGGAGTTTTGAAGTGGAAGGAGCTGCTGAGGCATAAACCTGATTACCATAATCTAGTCCGGACAAAACTAGAGCATGGTAAAGATGGAGAAGAGTGGAATGGTCTGCACCCCAAGATGTGTGGGCCAGGAGGTGGAGAGCATTAAGCCTCCACATACTTGCAGTCTTTAGGTGGCGAATGTGGGGCAGCCATGTTAGCTTGTAATCAAAAAATAAGGCCCAAGAAATGGGACTGTGCTACAAAATCGAGGAGCTGGTTGCCTAAATAATGTTCTGGATTGGGGTGTACTATGGGTCGTTGACAAACATGCATAACCCACATTTTGGAGGGAGAAAACTGGAAGCCATGGGTGGAGGTCCACTGGATGGCACCTTCGAGCTGGCGCTCAGCAGATGCCATCGAGTGGGAGCTGCACCAGATGCAAAAAATCATCAACGTACAATTCTGGGGTAACCAGAGGCCCACCACAGGTCACAAGCCCATTGATGGCAATGAGGAAGTGTGTAACACTTAGCACAGAACCCTGCGGAATACCATTCTCCTGAATTTGAGGGTCACTGACTGAAGTGCCAACTCAAACCAGAAGAGCAGGTGAGATAAAAACTTGCGAATAAAAATCTGAAGGGGACCATGGAGGCCCCAGTCATGGAGGGTGATGGTGGCAAACCATGTCATACACCTTATGTAGGTCAAAGAAGACCGTGACAAGGTGCTGGTGGTGAGTAAAAGCCTATCGGATGGCAGATTTCAATCGGAGTAAATGGTCAGTTGGAGATAGTCCTGCCCTGAAGCCACACTGATATGGGAACAAAAGGCCCTGAGATTCGAGTACCCAACATAATCTGAAGTTGAAACTTCCTGGCAGATTAAAACTGTGTGCCCGACCGAGACTCGAACTCGGGACCTTTGCCTTTCGCGGGCAAGTGCTCTACCATCTGAGCTACCGAAGCACGACTCACGCCCGGTACTCACAGCTCTACTTCTGCCAGTACCTCGTCTCCTACCTTCCAAACTTTACAGAAGCTCTCCTGCGAACCTTGCAGAACTAGCACTCCTGAAAGAAAGGATATTGCGGAGACATGGCTTAGCCACAGCCTGGGGGATGTTTCCAGAATGAGATTTTCACTCTGCAGCGGAGTGTGCGCTGATATGAAACTTCCTGGCAGATTAAAACTGTGTGCTCGACCGAGACTCGAACTCGGGACCTTTGCCTTTCGCGGGCAAGTGCTCTACCATCTAAGCTACCGAAGCACGACTCACGCCCGGTACTCACAGCTCTACTTCTGCCAGTACCTCGTCTCCTACCTTCCAAACTTTACAGAAGCTCTCCTCCGAACCTTGCAGAACTAGCACTCCTGAAAGAAAGGATATTGCGGAGACATGGCTTAGCCACAGCCTGGGGGATGTTTCCAGAATGAGATTTCCCTCTGCAGCGGAGTGTGCGCTGATATGAAACTTCCTGGCAGATAAAACTGTGTGCCCGACCGAGACTCGAACTCGGGACATTTGCCTTTCGCGGGCAAGTGCTCTACCATCTGAGCTACCGAAGCACGACTCAAGCCCGGTACTCACAGCTCTACTTCTGCCAGGAAGTTTCATATCAGCGCACACTCCGCTGCAGAGTGAAAATCTCATTCTGGAAACATCCCCCAGGCTGTGGCTAAGCCATGTCTCCGCAATATCCTTTCTTTCAGGAGTGCTAGTTCTGCAAGGTTCGCAGGAGAGCTTCTGTAAAGTTTGGAAGGTAGGAGACGAGGTACTGGCAGAAGTAGAGCTGTGAGTACCGGGCGTGAGTCGTGCTTCGGTAGCTCATATGGTAGAGCACTTGCCCGCGAAAGGCAAAGGTCCCGAGTTCGAGTCTCGGTCGGGCACACAGTTTTAATCTGCCAGGAAGTTTCATATCAGCGCACACTCCGCTGCAGAGTGAAAATCTCATTCTGGATAATCTGAAGTTGACCACCCTTTCGGGCAGTTTACAAAGTACATTCATCAGGCTAATTGGGTGGTAGCTGTGTAGAGTCGTAGGGTTTTGCCCATGCTTAAGGACAAATGTGGTTGAAGACCCTGAGGAACTGTTGCCTCTGGGAACATCCAAGTGTTGGATCATGTGGTTGCGGATGGAATGCGGGCCTGGGGCGGTGTCTCGTGAAGAGCCAAGAGCCTGTACCAATTCCCATTCAGTGAAGGGTGAATTACAAGGTTCAACGTGGTGCGGGATGAAACAGAGGGTGGTCTGTTCAACTTTGCGTTTCTGACAGAGAAAAGTAGTACGGTAGGAAGAGGACGATGATGCCGTCGCAAAGTATGTTATGAGGTGTTCTGCGAGGACCAATGGATTAAGGCACAGAGCACCTTTGAGGAAAACACCCTGGACAGTTGACTGTCACTGGCGGCCCAGAATACTACAGAGCTTGGACCAAACCTGCGGTGAAGAGGCATATGTCCCCAGGAAGGAAACATAGTGCTCCCATCATTCATTTTTACTCCGCATAGTAAGGTATCGAGTCTTAGCACAGAGACACTTGAAAGTGAGGAGATTGGTCTGTGAAGGGTGTCACTTAAATCGCTGCAGCGCCCGTCAGCGTAATGACATGTGCAGTGAACAGTAACAACAAAATAATGAGGCACACTGCATAGCTAGAACGCACCAGTAGACCCAGGAGAAGACCACTGAAAGCGTGGCAGAAACGTTGGTTTTTCTCCAGCAGCAGCAGTTTTATACATCATGACGCGGTACCACACCCAGAAAACCTTTATGTCAACTGACTCCGGCCATGGAAGCCTATGCAATTATATTAGCAACCTGAATGGGCAGGAAACCTACAGCAACATCTGCAAACTGGAAATGTTCAGGAAGAAGAAAGTGAAAATTCTCAACGATCTTACCTACTTGAAGAGGTGTTGGGATCACGACAATGTACCTAAATGTCTTCAGTTTAACATCAACACTCACAAAGCGGGAAGCATCTACAGGCAAGCCCGTAAATCTCTATTGAAGGAGCATATTCGGCAGGTGCGAAGAGAACTTGACTTCAACAACAAACAGTTGCTGCAAATACATCTTCTGCTATCATCTACATCATCACCTATCGACTGGAATAACGTCGACATGATCACTCACTTGCAAGAGTATGCAACTAGTGAAACTGCTGCTATTCGTCAGAAGAAATTTGAACAGAGCAAAGACGACACAGAACACTACACCTTGACTGGATACAGCTCTAACGGTGGTGAACCTTTCATCTCAGCCCATCACCAACACAGCCACAGAAGCACTAGCTAAAGGGCTAAACTCTGCCATCACACCTGAGCGGCTTCCCATGGAAGAAATTATCAAATCCGCGGAAACAGCACTCCAGCACACAACTGCGATAGAAGCTGAGAAAATTAGGCAGGAAACCATTCGAGTTCTACTACGTACCAAGCCACCGAAACACAACCTTAGCCAAGAGGAAATGGCAGCTATCAAGGAACTGAAGAACAATGACAAAATTGTGATATTAACAGCAGACAATGGCAATGCTACAGTGATCTTAGACATCGTGAAGTACGAAGACAAGATGAAAGAATTATTAAATGATCCCATCTACACAGAACTAAGACCGGACCCTACGGTGGAGATAATTTGAAACACGCAGGCCGCGATTAAGAACTCTAGAATTGACGCTTACACAGCCAAGGGTCTTATTCCCAGAGTACCAGTCTCTCATAGAATTTACAGTGTCCCAAAGATACATAAGGAAATTTATTCTTTGACGCCAATAATGAATTAGATCAATTCGACTACTTACACTTTGGCAAAGTATCTAGCCAGCAAATTAAGACGTCTAGTTGGCAAGACAGATTCTTGTGCAAAGAACTCAACGCACTTTATAGAATGTGTAAAGGGAGAAACAATTTTATTTCGGACATCATGGTCAGCTTTGACAAGAAGTCACTATTTATGAACATACCAGTAGATGAAACTATCCACATCCTTCAGGAACATGTTCCACCAGACATATGCGAGCTGGCTGAGTTGTGCCCGACTTCAACGTACTTCAAATGGCAAGGAAAATACTACGAGCAGGCAGATGGCGTAGCAATGGGGCCTCCCCTATCTCCGCTAGTAGCCGACATATTCATGGAAGCCTTTGAAGCAATGGCACTTGGTTCAGCTCCTTTGCGCCCACGTTGCTGGTTCAGATACGTGGACGACACATTCGCTATATGACCTCATGGTGAAATGGAGCTACACAAGTTTCACGAATATTTGAACAACATGCATGGGAAGATGCAGTTCACACTCGAAGTAGAGAAGAATGGTGCAATTCGATTTCTAGATGTTAAAGTATACAGGACAACGGAGGAAACACTGGGGCCCAGAGAATATTGCAAGCCTACACATACAGATATCTACATGCCAAATCCTACCAGCACCCGGCGCAGAAGAACTCAGTCATCCGTTCTTTGGCAATCCGTTCACAGTGCCTAAGTGATGCTCAAAACGTAACACCTGAGTTTAAAAGGCTAAGCACAACATTTACAGGCAATGACTACAGCCATGTCGATCCACACAGCCTTTTCAACGAATACAACAAGTAAGTAAGATAAGCAAAAAATAGACAAACTGCAGTCAACAGTGCGCTTACCCTATGTGAAAAATGGTACTGACCGAATACGCGAACACCTTCGCTAGGTTGGGGTGCAGCCTGTCTTCTATAGTGGTTGCATGATCCAGGACACTCTAGGCTCCACTGAGGACAACGTGGATGCATTACACACTGCAGGCGTGTACAAGGTGGAATGTGAATGTGGAGAGGCATACATCGGCGAGATTGGCAGGCCAATAGCAACAAGCATTCAGGAACACGGGCGCTATATTTGTCTAGGACAAGACAACAAATCTGCTTGGCAGAACATCAGCAAGACTGTGGAAAAGAAATAAAATTCAGTGAAGCCTGTTTGTTGACCAAGCAGCCAGTTATGACACAACGCAAAATCGGAGAGGCCATTGAAATACTTAAAACACTCTAACAACATGAGTAGGGATGATGGACTCAGGCTTGCCCCATCTTGGCTGCCAGCAATCAGAGCCCAACAGACCGCACTGTCAACACGAGGCCAAGCACTACTGCCGAGTAACTGCCACCGCGTGGCCGACGTCCAGCATTTGGTAAACGGCAGCCAACTTCTCATTCGACAGTGACCACCAAACATGGCACATAACACAAGATCCAATAGACAACAAAGGTTACGTTCTCCCTCCACCACAACAACCTATTAAAGTAAAGTTCCCTCTCCTTCTTCCTTAAGTAACCAATGACACGAACTATCTTTTTAAAATTTTGACGTAATGGCATGTGTAGTGAACAGTAACAACAAAATATAAGGCACACTGCATAACTAGAACACACCAGTAGACCCAGAAGAAGGCCGCTGCAACTGTGACCAAAACGTTCGTTGTTCTCCAGCAGCAGTAGTTTTTTACATTATGACGCAGTACCACACCCAGAAAACTTTTATGTCAACTGACTCTGGCCGCAGAAGCCTACGCAATTATATTAACACACACTTTTCTGCAGAAAACTGAAAACCATCTTCGCAGTCCACTCCTCTAACCTCCGCACTGTTAGTCGCAATTGATGAGTCACTGTTGCAACAGTGGAGGAGGAACAGAAAACAGCAAAATCATGCACAAATAAGGAGCTCTGTACAGGACTCCATATGGTAGATGTGATACTGTTTATGGCTACAGCAAAGAGTGAAACACTTGAAACAATACCCTGATCAACAGCATTCTACTGCTCAAAACAATCTGACAGCATTAGACGCAAAGACCGCATGGCAATGGGGAGGTGGCCATGGAGCCCCACTGATGCAACTGTATGAGACTACTGCGTCTCCAAGCAGTATCGTACACCTCACTGATATCAAAGAATGTGCTGATACAGTGATGTTTACATAGGAAAGCTGAATAGCCCGCTATAGTAGAGTCAGTTTGTTGACAGTGCCCCGAAATCTCTGGAACCCACACTGAGAGCGGCTAACAATGAGACCAGACGATAGTTAACCATTCGCTTCAAGGTCTTTCCCACACAACTTATTAAGGTGTGATGCCGGTAATGGCTGGGACATGGGCGGTCCTTTCCTGGTTTGAGGAGAGGTATCAGAATTGCCTCTTTTCACGAGTTGTGGAAATGACCTGTCCACCATATCAAATTAAAACATTTGAGAAGATTTCTTTTGATGCTGCTGGCGGGTCATGACCAGGTGCAGTATAAATTATCACACAATGTTGACTCCAACTCTCGCATGGAGAAAGGGCAGTTGTAAGACTCAAAATTGTAGGATCCTCTCTGCAGTCACATGGTAGTGGTGAAACACCATATGCTGGCTGGCATTGGCAGTAGTTCTCAAAAAATACTGTGCCACCGTCTGTACGATGTCTCTGCGTGCTGTTTGGAGACACCCTCTCCCAGCGCTGCAGCTATTGGTAAATGACTGTTTACCAGAAACCCTCCTGATGGATTCCTATACTTTTGTAGAACAAGAGGTATGGCTGATGGAGTCCAAGAACACTTGTCATGACCTTTTCTTGCTGTCAATGATTATGCGTTGAGCCTCGGCTCTTGCAATCCAAAATTCTGCGAGTTTCTCTGCTGTTGGGCAGTACTTAACCCATCAAAAAGCCACATGCGTGAACTGGACTGCTGAGTGGCACTCTCTGGTCCACCAAGGTAGAGGTTGACTCATAAACTGAGGACTTTGGTACAGATAAGTTAGCAGCATGATGGATCTCTCGTTTCAATGTGGTCAACCCATTCCTGGACACTGTCACAGTATTCAAACACAGCCAGCTGGCTGAACATTGTCCAATTAGCCCTGGTGATCATCAATTTTGGTGACTTATGTTCAGGGATTGCTCCACCCAATACGTGAAAGCAAAGAGGGAAGTGGTCACTGGAATGAAGGTCGTCAATCACTTCCCATTGAACAGTGTCTGCAAGGGCTGGAGAACAGTAAGAGAGAACGATGACTTTGTGAGACATCATGAGGCTCTCCAAAAGCCAGCCCCCAGCGGAAAGTAGAAGTCAAGCCCCACAAGACATGATGCGCATTTAAGTCTCCCAGTGGCACAAATGGTCGGGGGAGTTGTTACACAAGATCTGTGAGAGCCTCAGAGTCTGTGTTGCATCTTGCAGAGGTAAAGGTAGATACAGTACACAGGGGGAGGTAGATAAAGTGCACAGGGGGTGGGGGAAGGAGACAGGGAATGGTGTGTGTGTGTGTGTGTGTCTGTGTGTGTGTGTGTGTGTGTGTGTGTTACTGACAAACACAGTGACCTCTCCCTTACTCCTTCCCCATCAGGTCATCATCGTGATAGAGCTTATAACCCCATAGTACAAAGTTATCCAACACTTTAAAAGAATTTCCTCCACAACTTCCTGTCTCCGTCACCTTCAACTTCGATTTTCTTGTCTAAGGAGCTTTGAAGTCACAACTGTGGAAGTGGTAGTGGAAGCCTCGAGCCGTGCAACCGCTACGGTCGCAGGTTCGAATACTGCCTCGGGCATGGATGTGTGTGATGTCCTTAGGTTAGTTAGGTTTAAGTAGTTCTAAGTTCTAGGGGACTGATGACCTCAGAAGTTAAGTCCCATAGTGCTCAGAGCCATTTGAGCCAAATTCAGCCAAATTTCACTGATCAGAAAAGAGCCACCTTAAAATGTGTAATTAATGGTTTCTTGTTTCAACAATAGGATGATAACTGATCTCTATTAATAATAATATGGCAATGAAACTGTTATGGCAAGTCTCTACACTGTAGATATTCCGAAGGGGTAGAAATCCCTTCAGAATTTAGTGAAATAGCAACTCTAAGTACCAGCAGAAAACATGGACATCGTCACGTGTCTGCTGTTTAATGTAAGCAGTTTGGACTATTTTCAAATACTGAGTGTGAATGGCAGTTTTCACATTATATAATGTGTGAATGCATATTGTCTCCAAAAAGATATCTGAAATTATGAGAAAGTTTTCCTTTGGAAACTCTTCATCCAAACAACATCGTTCACCCTTAAGTCACTGCAGTTTCTGATGGTCCCCTAAACATTACAAAATGTGTGACAGCATTGTTTGGATGCAGGTTTGTATTTTCTTTCATTGGTTAGCTTTAGAAGGTTTGCAGGTTTTTTAAAAAAGAATGAAACTAAATGAGTTGCATGATGTCAACAGATATCAATTTACTGATCAGTGCATGTTAATTTTGAACACAAGTCTCAACAATAATGAAATATGAAAAAAATACAGAACATAATTGAAAAATAAGCTGTCAAAAATATCACCAAAACTGCAAAAAAGAATTACACTGGTGTGCAAAACATAAGGACAAAATGAACTTTCACATGATGTATGAGTATAAAGTAACTTAGCCTGTTGAAATTTGATGCATACATAAAAAGAGCTGCTGCAGCATAGTAATGAAAGTAACTAAAAGAAATACACAATGAGACAAATAAAAATGACACTTTTCTTCAAGTACAATAATTACGTTGTAGTCGCTGCAATTTATGAGGGTCCCCTAGACATTACAAAAGGCAGGACATGGTTCTTACAATAGCGTGTGTGATCACATGGATTTGGCATATGCCAGATGTCCAACTGATGTTTCTTGTGGATAAATGCTTGAAGTTCAAAGTATTGCAATAGAAGGCCATCACAACAAGACTTGGGAGATGAGACCGTCACAACAAGGTTTGTGATATGAATGGGCTGATGAAATCTGGAATAAATTTATGTTCATGAAGAAGTAGAATGCGTGAACAGAGTATAGGAGGACTTCAGACCAAAAATACTAAAGAAAGGAAATGTAAAATTGAGTTATGTAAAAAAGGCTGCAGCATTTTTGACATGGTCAACATCAATTCACCATTATACTCTGGAGACAAAACACAGACAGGTGATTTCATCTCAAACCATACAGGTCTTTTCAACTCTTAACTCGTGGGCATGAACCTCCTCTGGAACAAATATATATTAGAGTCTATATCATAAGTGTTAAGAAATAAAGATTTTTTATGTTAATTTTTGTGGATGGTATGGACCTTTGAAGAATATATACTTTCTAAATAACTCCTAAAATCTTGCAGAACAAAAAAACTAAAAATAGTGCTGGAGACCAGGCAGATGTTATACATTAAAGCTCTCTCTTAACGTGTTGAAATTTAGTTGACACCCGCACACTAACCTCAACTTATAAATTTAAGATGAAAATACAAAATTTAAGTTTGCTTTTCCCCTTAATTTTTTTTCCCCTTATTTGGAAAGTCACAGAATGCTATCCTTTCTGTCACATTACCAGATACTACTGATGTCATCATAAACAGTTTCTTCTCTGCTCCAGCTATCTGTATTATGTAAATATTTATTATTAAAAATATGGAAAATTGCATTTTTATGAGTTTTTATGAATTACACTACTGGCCATTAAAATTGCTACACCACGAAGATGATGTGCTATAGATGTGAAATTTAACCGACAGGAAGAAGATGCTGTGATATGCAAATGATTAGCTTTTCAGAGAATTCACACAAGGTTGGCGCTGGTGGTGACACCTACAACGCGCTGACATGAGGAAAGTTTCCAAGCGATTTCTCATACACAAACAGCAGTCGACCGGCGTTGCCTGGTGAAACGTCATTGAGATGCATCGTGTAAGGAGGAGAAATGCGTACCATCACGTTTCCGACTTTGATAAAGGTCGGATTGTAGTCTATCATGATTGCCGTTTATCGCATCACGACACTGCTGCTTGCATTGGTCGAGATCCAATGACTGTTAGCAGAATATGGAATCGGTGGATTCAGGAGCGTAATACGGAACGCCGTGCTGGATCCCAACAGCCTCGTATCACTAACAGTCGAGATGACAGGCATCTTATCCGCATGGCTGTAACGGAATCGTGCAGCCATGTCTCGATCCCTGAGTCAACAGATGGGGACGCTTGCAAGACAACAACCATCTGCACAAACAGTTCGACGACATTTGCAGCAGCATGGACTATCAGCTTGGAGACCATGGCTGCGGTTACCCTTGACGCTGTATCACAGACAGGAGCGCCTGCGATGGTGTACTCAACGACGAACCTGGGTGCACGAATGGCAAAACGTCATTTTTTCGGATGAATCCAGGTTCTGTTTACAGCATCATGATGGTCACATCCATGTTTGGCGACACTGCGGTGAATGCACATTGGAAGCGTGTATTCGTCATCGCCATACTGGCGTTTCACCCGGCGTGATGGTATGGGGTGCCATTGGTTACACGACTCAGTCACCTACCTCTTGTTCGCATTGACGGCACTTTGAACAGTGGACGTTACATTTCAGATGTGTTACGACTCGTGGCTTTACCCTCCATTCGATCCCTGGGAAACCCTACATTTCAGCAGGATAATGCACGACCGCAAGTTGCAGGTCCTGTACAGGCCTTTCTGGATACAGAAAATGTTCGACTGCTGCCCTGACCAGCACATTCTCAAGATCTCTCACCAACTGAAAATGTCTGGTCAATGCTGGCCGAGCAACTGGCTCGTCACAATATGCCAGTCACTAATCTCAATGAACTGTGGTATCGTGTTGAAGCTGCATGGGCAGCTGTACCTGTACACGTCATCCAAGCTCTGTTTGACTCAATGCCCAGACATATCAAGGACATTATTACGGCCAGAGGTGTTTGTTCTGTGTACTGATTTCTCAGGATCTATGCACCCAAATTGCGTGAAAATGTAATCACATGTCTGTTCTAGTATAATATATTTGTCCAATGAATACCCGTTTATTATCGGCATTTCTTCTTGGTGTAGCAATTTTAACGGCCAGTAGTGTATTTACTTGAAACCCCCCCCCCCCCATCCAAAAAGTTTTGAGAATTGCAGAGAATAATGTTTGGTTACTATGTTAGCATTCAGTGCAAACACACTGGGCAATATTTTTCTATGTGAAGTGTTAAAAATTTTTCAACATTCTGCATATTTTGCATCACTGAGTTTCTAGTGTACAACATGCAAATTGGCAACATCATTCCCAGTGATATTCTGTTTATAAAAAATGAGTGACAACTTGCACATAAACATTCTGCGTAGATTTGTGTGTTTGGTTTGAAATTTTTGTTAGATACAGTACTGAAGGAGTGCGATGTGTGGACTATGAAAAAAGACAAGAATGTGATGTTTAAGAAAAATGAAAAACACTTCACAGTTGTTGGAAATATGCAGAAATATCTTGGACCTCAAGTAACTGTATTAGCATCACATCCAGTGTGCAGAAATTACTACACTCACAACAAGAAGACATTTAGTGACAACCCACCTGAACGATCACAATCACCTGAATGTGAAACTAAAGAAAACACTGCAGATGTTTGTATTCCGGGGTGTTAAGTTGTTGATGCACTGAATGACAGCATTTCTGTTGAAGCTCCTGTTAAACATCTACGAAAGGTTGGAAGCACAAGAAGAAAACCGTTTGCAAGAAGAGAAGTGGAAGAAATCGAAACAAGTTTTACAAAAGCAACATCTTAAACTTTGTAAAGTATATAATGTAGATGCACTTGGTGCAGAACCTGAAGACAGAGGTATGTGCACGAAATGTGATGTGTGGTTTCAAAACCTAAATACTGCTATCTCAGCAGCTACCTATACTGTGAAGGTACAGTTACTGACACTGATACCATGTAGCTACTCTAAGCAACAGATACATAAGCAGTGTCACAGGAAAGATGACAGACCTGATGCTTTTGGGTATATGTCAAGAGCTGAAAGATAAATGTTAGTTGCAGGAGTGTGCAACGTATCCTGGTGCTGAAGTGATGACTGTTGAAGCATTACACCTTCAGGACACTGACAATGATGTAATCTATTCGTTGTAGGAAGGAAGATTAGGTTTGGTTTTGTTTTGCTTTAGGGTGCAAAAAGCAACCGGGGTCATACATGCCAAATCAAAACTACAGAATACGAAGACAGAGAGGAGTTAAAAAACGACTACACGTCAGTCCCAATTGACGTAAGAGAAGACAGCTAAAAACAGGGGTGTGGCAAAAGGACTACAAAAGACACCGTACAGGAACGGAGGACCAAAACTAAAAATTAAATGGCCTTCACCATATTGCTTTTGTGAATGAAAAGTAAAACACAGTCGACAGTCCGTGCATCATTTGCTAAAACGACCGATAATTTAGACGACAAACCCGGCAGGAGCACCAAGAGGAGGTCGTCCAAGCCGCTGGGAGAGGCTTAATACACTGAAGGGAGGACCATTGGCAATGCCAAAGGGACACTACCTCCTGACAGACAGCAACACAGAGATCATCGAAAGGAATATAGGAACTAGTGGGTTGAGCTACGAGGACTGCAGCCTTGGCAGCAGCCTCATTTCCTGGCAGACCAACATGACCAGGAACCCACATAAACATCACAGTGGCTCCACAAAGAGCGAGCAAGTGACAGTTTTCCTGGACCCGCTGCACTAACGGATGGGCAATGTACAGCACACAAAGACTTTGAAGGGCACTGAGTGATTCTGAGCAGAGGACACAACTGAAAAGTCTGTGTCACCAGATGTACTCCCGTGGCCTGAATAGGGCGAACAGCCTAGCTGTAAATACTGAGCAGTGTGCCAGAAGCCGATATCAAAAGACACGGGTGCCAATGATGAAGACACACCAGCACCCACAGTCATTCCGAGAGCCATCAATGTATACAAAGGTACTATCACAAAGTTCCATGGAAAGGTCGTGAAACTGAAGGCGATAGGGTGAGGCTGGAGTAGTGTCCTTAGGAAGCGAATGAAGGGCAACGTTAACATGGGCCACTTCACGAAGCCAAGGTGGTGAAGAGTTCACACCCACTGGGAAAGTTGCAGGTAGTGTGAAGCTGCTAAGCCGCCATAGCATGTGCTGAAAACAGACTCCAGGAGGCATCAGAGAAGAGGGACATGCCCCACACTGGCGATCAAAGGAATCATCGACGGAGGCACAGGATGGGTGGCCACGCATGGCGGACAAACGGCATACATATTTGCTGAGGAGAAAGTCACGGTGGTAAGACAGTGGTAGTTCGGCAGCTTCAGCATCCGGACTCTCAACCGAGCTAGTGTAAAAGGCGCCAGTGGCCAAATGGATGGCACGATGGTGGATAGTGTTGAGACAATGCAAGAGGGATGGACATGCAGACGCATCAACTAAGCACCGATAGTCAAGTTTCGAACGGACAAGAGACCCTTACAAACGGAGGAGGATGGTTCGATCTGCACCCCAGGAAGTACCATTGAGGACACACAGGACATTGAGGAACCGCATACAGCGGGCTGCCAGGTAAGACACATGGGAGAACCAAGAGAGCTTCCTATCAAGCATAAGCCCCAGGAATTTTGTAGTTTTGATTAACGGGAGGGCAACAGGCCCAAAATGTAAAGATGGTGAGAGAAACCATTTGCGCTGCCAGAAATTCACACAGACAGTTTTGTCAGTGGAAAAACTAAAGCCAATGTTGATGCTCCAGGAGTAAAGATGATCAAGACATCACTGAAGATGCTCTTTAGTGAGACAGGTCTGTGGAGGACTGCAATAGATGACAAAATCGTCAACAAAAAGGGAGCCAGAGATGCTCAGCGGGAGACAGGCCATTATAGGGTTAATGGCGATAGCAAAGAGGTCGACGCTCGGGACGGAACCCTGAGGCACACTGGTTTCCTGGATAAAGCTGTCCAGGCAAAACAGAACCCACACACACCTTGAAAACTTGGTCTTTTAAAAATTCCTGAAGGAAACAGGGCAGGCAGCTACGGAATCCCCACATGTAAAGAGTACGAAGGATACCAGTTCTCCAGCAGCTGTCACAGGCCTACTCCAAATCGAAAATCACCCCCACAGTCTGGGATTTCCGCAAAAAACCATTCAAAACATGGGTGGACAAAGTAATGAGATGGTCAACTGCAGAACGCCGTGCTTGAAATCCACACTGTGCATTTGTTAGTAAATTGTGAGACTTGAGCCATCATACCAGCTGGACACGAATCATATGTTCTATCACCTTGCAAATGCAGTTGGTGAGAGAGATGGTGTGGTAGCAAGAAGGAAGGTTTTCGTCCTTGCCAGGCTTAGGTATGGGTATCACGGTGGCTTCACGCCAAAGTCCGGGAAATGCGCCCTCTACCCATATGCAGTTGTACATGTAAAGGAAAAACTGCTTGCTTACAAGAGAAAGGTGCTGCAACATCTGAATGTGGACAGCATCTGGCCCTGGGAGATCTTTATGAACTGAGAGCATGATCTAGCTCCCTCATAGTAAAGGCAAGATTGTAGCACTCCTGATTCGGAGAGAAGGGATGGGTATTGCCTGCGCTTCTTTTGCTTGTTTCTGATGGAGGAAGGCAGGGTGATAGTGGGAAGAGCTCAAAATTTCCACAAAATGGCAGCTCAAAATGTTGGAGATAGCACAGGGTCCACGATGACATCATCAGCAACTGTCAGGCCAGAAACTGGCAAATGGATCTTGGTCCCAGAGAGCCACTGGAAGTTGGTCCACACAACAGGGAAAGGTGTGGAACTATTTACAGAACTAGTGAATGAAATACAGCTAGTTTTTTTGCTATTCCGAAGAACATGACAACACTTTGCATGCATCTTTTTATAATGAACGCAGTTCATCATCGTAGGATGATGGTTAAAAATGCAGACAGCACGTATCTGCTTGAGAATTGCGGCACAACACGCCTCAGTCCACCAAGGGACTGGGAAATGGTGTGGTAAAGAGGAAGTGCAAGGAATGGAATGTTCTGCAGCAGTAAGGATAACGTTTGTGAGATATTTCACCTAGTCATCACAACTGGGGAAATCTTGTTCTTTGAAGGTCACCAGGGAGGAGTACAGCCACCAGTCAGCCTTAGTAAGCTGTCATTTGGGTGTGCACTCAGGTGGGGTAGGAGTCAGCAAATGGATAGCACATGGGAAATGATTGCTCCAGTTGGTGTCAGCAAGAACGGACTACTCAAGACGTTGGGCAAGCTGGGCAGTGCAGAAGGATAGATCCAAATGCGAACAGGTGTGCAAGGAGTCTGAAAGAAAAGTGGATGCTCCAGTGTTACGACAGAAGAGGTTGCGTTGATTAACATGATCAGCCAAGAG
Source organism: Schistocerca serialis cubense (assembly GCF_023864345.2). Lineage (NCBI taxonomy): Eukaryota > Metazoa > Arthropoda > Insecta > Orthoptera > Acrididae > Schistocerca > Schistocerca serialis. The sequence continues at coordinate 1,130,081,223 of NC_064639.1, forward strand.
GGCACCTCTCTGACAGGTTCTCTGAGAACCCCAAAGGGGATTATGCACATTTAAGTCACTACGAAGCAGAAATAGGGGAGGTAGCTGCCCAATAAGCTAAAGGAAGTTTATCCTGATGACATCAAATAATGGAGGGACATAAATTGAACAGAGGGAAAACATCAGGTGGGGTAGGAACTGCTGCTCGGCTATACAAGTTCAATGAGAAGCAGATGGAAAAAAATGAACTCTTTTCAACAATGCAGTGTTGATAGTTAGATTGTAGGCAATTTTAATTCATGGAAAGTTGTGAAGAAGTAAAATCATGACAGAAGACAATAAATTGGTTCAAATGGCTCTGAGCACTATGGGACTTAACTTCTGAGGTCATCAGTCCCCTAGAAATTAGAACTACTTAAACCTAACTAACCTAAGGATATCACACACATCCATGCCCGGGGCAGGATTCGAACCTGCGACCGTCGCAGTCGCGCGGTTCCAAACTGTAGCGCATAGAACCGCTAGGCCACCACGGCCGGCCAGAAGACAATAGTCATTTGCAAAATAATAGCATAAAAAGACAACTGGGTATATATATATAGTACATCTCATTTTATTATAAAATGCTTTCGAACAACATTACGAATTTTTTTCAACTCACTTATAATGTTGCAAAGTAATTATTTCAATTCTGAAGTGCCAGTTTTGTATGACATTTACTTACAATCATCTATCAATTTAAATATTTAAATGTCTATGATTTTTTTTTGACCTTGGGAGTACAGCTAGGTCTACCGAAAAAATTATTGCACACTCTGATTGTACATTCAATAAGTACAATGATCAACTAATGTGTCATGACATTTTTTGAACATTTATGATAAATAACCAAAAAATTTCAAATTCTTTCATTTTATACATAAATATTCTAACAGTTTAAGAATTTAAAGCATTAATGTCATAGCTGACAGCAGTCCTTCCACTTTCTCATTTCTCAAGTAAGTTAACATCCTGGAACTACTCATATTTTCAAAACTTAATTTTGAAGTTCACAAAAAGTCACAAATTTTCATACTTTATGTTACAAAAATGGAAAAAGCTCAGAACTGTGTATGTATTAATCATGTCTCACAGCACTGGGAACAAAGTATTTACTGAAAATAAATTCAGTTCTTCACTTTTGGTTTCTTTATTACTTTTTTTTTTACAATTTTCCCTTTCCTTATAACATTTTCACAAATACTCTCATTTAAAGAGGTCTGCAACGTTTTAACAAATTATCAGAAAAATCAAAATATAGTAGTTTTGGAGAGGAATAATGTGGAACTTCAACACACATTTTTTTCAGCATACTTTGAAATAGTGATGTGACACATTCACTCTTGACCTGTACAATTTGAGATGAAATCGCCAACTCCAAGAAGTGGGCTAGAGTATGTGGAACTACACTAAAAAGTGAAACCAATTTGATCAAAAGGAGAAGAGATAATTTTTTTTTTATTCACATATTATCATCATTATAGGCTACACAAAAAGGTGAAACTGTAACTTGCTTTCTTGACAAGATTATTGAAAAACTTTCAAGGTGAGTTTAAGCAACAGGCCTGAATATTACCAAGTACAAAATATGTTGTTCTATCTCCGTAATAGGTCTACCTACAAATCAAACATTGGCAATGCAAAAGTTGATAGTGTGAGCAATGAAATATTTCCTTACACCCCCTTCTAACATTTAAGCAAATATATTTTTTGCAAAAAGATGGTTCCTTTTTTTTAATGTTCAATAATCAAGCATAAATCTGTTGCAAAAATGTATAGGCTTATAGAACAGATGGACAAAAAGCCAGTTTAAGGAATAGAACTGGAATCTGACATAAGAAAATCACATACCTAAATCAGTGCAGCAATGTGGGAATCTGAACCCTTACTTTTTGGTAAGAGTTTCAAGTGCTTCAAACACTGTGCCATCTCGTTCAATCACATACATGCAAGGTCAATGCATAAAGTTTGCATAAAGTTTACTTGGTAACGAAGACATGTCAAAAATTAAAGATATTGACAACTGTTATGTTAACATTCATCAGTTTCTGTTACTTACAGCCAGTGTCTTTCAGCCTCTGAATTGTATTTGATACAATTCTCACACCACCTAGGAATCCAGCTCCTTGTTTTTTGTGAATTTTTCTGTGGTTCCATACACTTATAGTAATACCATCATCCTTTCCAATATACCTGGAGCACCAATAATTAAATTATTAATGATATAAACAGAAATTATAAGGTCAATTTTTTTTCAGGAAGAAGAACCAAACGAGTACCAACTACTGAGAGTAATATAATAAAGATCCTAACTATAAATTAACTTAATGAACAAATCAATAAAAGAAGTAACATTATACAGCTACAGCACTTCAAATATCTTTAAAAGAAATTAAGAAAAGCAGAGGAAACAAAAATCAATTTTAACTATAAATACAATTAAGACACAGGAATTTAAAAAAAAGGAAATCATACAAAACAATGTAGTGGGGTCACAAGGGAGTGGGGGTAAACAGTGGCTGCAATGTTTATATTTTATTACAATGTGGAACTAACAAGCACCTGCATTTTAAACACGTCGTATGTGCACTGCACCACAACGATTCACTAAAGGCATCACCACAACTTGAGATGCAGAAGAAGAAAAAGAAAATCATTCCACAAACAGGTAAGAAACACATGCTGCATCACAAATGATAATGTCAAGTTCTCTTGTATGTCCCTTGCTCTGACAACCTACAGCTAACCTTAAACAGGGTGTTCCAGGAGGAATTATCAATATTCAAAGATATGACAGGAACGATCATTCCAAGCAAGAAAGAATAATAAACTTGGGCTCTAAATGCATACCTTGCGAGTTATGAGCACTACTACATCTTCAATACTATAAAACAACTATCTTCAACTGGTTGTTCTTCGCTTTCCATATTCTATGAGGCGGTAGTATGGATCAAAACAAGAAAAAACTGCCTGCTAAACATGGACTTTTTAATCCATACCTTAAGAGCTATGGGCATTTTTTTTATTTTCACTACTATGAAACATCTCTTCTACTAAACAAGTCTTCCTCCCAAAATATGGAAAGCATATGAATGGCCACAGACGAACTGTAGCGAAGAAACAACTGGACCACCCTGTTGCTTAACACACCGCCCAAAACGACGTCCTTCATTTCAATGACTGCTTTTCACAGACTGTCATCTGGATCCTTCCCACGAACACCAGCTTTTCTGATTTGCGCAGGTGGGAACTCTCTGCAATATATCCTATGTTCCTGAAACCCTCCTGGCCTCAACTGTCATTAGTCACTGTTCTTACCCATCTAGCCCCTTTCCTCTTTCCATTCGAGCACTACACAGTCCTCTTTTCCACCAATGTACTCAGTCCTTTTATTTCTCTCCATTTCCACAACCCCCCCCCCCTCTCCCCTGCCCACCATCTAACATCCCAACTGCACTTAACTGCTCTACTCTCCATCTCATCCCTGTATGCTCCCAGCAGCACTTTACTATTCCCCATACCTACCCTGCTATCTCACCCCCTCCCCACCCCAGCCTCCTCCTCACGCCCCAACCAGTTGACCTTCCATAGTGCACTGCTACTCGTAGTCTGGCTAGAGCTGACAGAAGTTGTGGTCGTGTGTGTGTGTGTGTGTGTGTGTGTGTGTGTGTGTGTGTGTGTGTCCGTCCATCCGTGTGTGTGTGGGGGGGGGGGGGCCTTCCTTTTCATTATATTGTTAGATGTAGATTGATAATATAAACAAAACCCAGGCCAAATTTGCAACTACAAAATGTTCTCTTTTCCGAAAAACATGCAAATAAAAGGGAAACCTTCAACTGATAGCTTACAATAGGCACTAATTTACTTATTTATGATATAATATTGCCTTAATTAACTGTTGTTAAGCAATTATACACTTATCTTTATGAGAGCTCTGAGTGCACATGACTCGTGAACCACCTGGGCCTCAGAAGATGAAGCTATCTTGCTTTCACAACGTCTTTCTAACATTGCTACTGCACCACTATGTTGCTGGGTACATACTAGTGTACAGTATACTGTACAATGCTTGTGAGTATTACCCATTTGGGCTCCACATCTTCATTCTCAGACATTAATATTTGATGCTGACTACTTATATACTCTGCAATTTGTATCCTGTCACTTTTGCTAAAAAAAAATTTCCTTTTTTAACACCCCTTGTAAACCTGTGATTATTGATGCTATCAAAGCCTTATGAGCCACGTTTCCTCTTCTAAGACCTTGCCCTCATGTGTTAGTTCTTTAACTGCCCATTTGAATTAACTTTCAAACACCACTTTCAGAACAATGTCACAAAGCTCCTGGCACCATCTCACAAAGCTCTTTCCCTGGCACCAGATTATAATTGGATTAATTGCCCAATCTATAGCTGCCAAGTTGAAGTCTTCCCCCTATTATAATAGTATGAACAGAAAACTTATTTGTGACATTCTTCAAGTTGTCTCTGGAGTACTACAGCTTCTGATGAAGGTATTCTATAGAAGTACCCACGTACCATGTTTGACCCACCTTTGTTCCATACCTTTATCTAAACTGTTTTCGATTTGCAATACTTTCCTACATACTACAGAATTATGTATAGCAATAAATACCATGTAACTGCCGATGCCTAGCCCACAGTTACTACAACCTGGTTAACTATACAAGTTTTATATTCAGAAAGATTTCGGGCTTGTAGCCGGTCGTCGTCAGCTTCCACCCACCATATTTCGACTGGACAACTGCCAGCCATCCTCAGGTGAGCCATCGAAGACTGATGAAGACGCCCTCCATTACGCATTATATAGCGTGCAGCAAGTATTCCGCGCATCGCACATGCGTCAAAATCATATTGACAGACGAACCACACCGCCCGCCAGCAGCGCCCTTGCTGGTGGAACTGCAGAACTCGGCTGTCTTCGGCATTGTCAATTGCCGCGGCCATCAGAGTACTGTGACGGCCGCGGCAATTGACAACACCGAAGACAGCTGAGTTCTGCAGTTCCACCAGCAAGGGCACTGCTGCTGGCAGGCGGTGTGGTTCGTCTGTCAATATGATTTTGACGCATGCACGGAATAACGCTGCACGCTATATATTGCGGAATGGAGGGTGTCTTCGTCAGTCTTCGATGGTTCACCAGAGGATGGCTGGCAGTTATCCAGTCGAAATATGGTGGATGGAAGCTAACGACGACCGGCTGCAAGCCTGAAATCTTTCTGAATATTTAGTTCGCCGGGAAAATTTTAAATTTCACATTATACAAGTTTTATACAACCTTCTGCTCCTAGTATATTATGCCTGATACCTTCAGAGTGTATTCTAGTTTACCTAATTCTATAAATGGGTTATTCCATGTGAAGCAATCACTGGGTCCTGGTTTGCCCATCTTAAATTCTGTTGAAACTTGTTCAGAATGTGCATAAGTGAGCTGCATGAACTTTTGCCAAGTTCCAGTTCCATCCATAACCTGGTGTAGCTGCTACAGCAGTTTTTACAGAGGTACTGGAAACATGATCATTTGTTAATGCATTGTCTCCCTGCTTGCTTGAAAGTTAGAGAATTTTCCTAAACATGTATTCATTATATTATCAGCTTCTGGAGTTATCAAACATACCAAATTTTGTCTATATTTGATAACAAACATCTTAAAATTCACAACATCGAAAACATCACATTTCAGAAGTGCATCAGACATCCGTATTTTCATTTTGATGTCACTTTAGTTAAGAAGCAGAAATCTGGCTTAAATTTTCAGCACTTTTAAATAGTGTTTTATTAATTTAATGACCATAAAGAATTATGTTCCTGTTTCCTTTATAAAACATGTTTGCAGCAGCACTGTTTCAAGTTTCACTGTTGTCCTGAAGTCTACTAACCAATGAATTCAGGGTTTTAAGAAAGGTTATTGTCCTATATTTGTAGCGACTTTAAACTCACCTTTAAACTCACTATAATTACAACAGCGGTGAATTTCTGATGTGCTGGTAAAAGAAGATCATTTAAATCCCTGACGCCTTGAAAATGTTAACAATTCTGCATAGTAGCAGATAGGCACACTTAAAATTAAAGCTTTCAGGCCAGTAAGGCCTTCGTCAACAATAGACAATAAAACACACACACACACACACACACACACACACACACACACACAAATCACCTGCAGTCTCAGGCAAGTGAAACCACACTGCAAGCAGCAGCACCAGTGCAGGATGAGAGTGGTGACTGGGTGGGGGTAAGGAGGAGGCTGGGGCGGGGAGGGGGAGGGATAGTATGATGGGGGTGGCAGACAGTAAAGTGCTGCACATTAGACGGAGGGCAGAGGAGCGATGGGGAGGGGGGGAGGGAAGGTAGTGTAAAACGAGAGAAATAAAAAGACTGGGTTTGACGGTGGAATGAAGGCTATGCAGTGCTGGAATGAGAATGTGTTCTATCCCAGTTCGCACCCACTAATTCCATCATCCAGTCTCATCTGCCGTCCCCCTTCTTCGCACTTATCCACCCTCAGACCTGCTACCCACAGTAATACACTTTTTTTTTTTTTTTACTCTCTACTTTGCACTCATCCAGCCTCTTCCCTGTTCCCTTTCCAGCACTACACATCCGTCATTTCACCATCACACCCAGTCTTTATTTCTCTCCTTTTACATTACTCCCCCCCCCCCCACCGCTCCTCTCCTCTCCTCTGCTCTCCGTCTAACATGCACCACTTTCCACTTTATTGTCCGCCACCCGCACCGTACTATCCCCCCCCCCCCCCCCCCCCCGACCCAGCCTCCTCCTTACCCCCGCCCAGTCTTTACTCCCATCATGCACTGATGCTGCTGCTCGCAGTATGGTTAGACTGCAGTTGTGTGTGCAAGATGCCTTTGTGTGTGTGTGTGTGTGTGTGTGTGTGTGTGTGTGTGAGAGAGAGAGAGAGAGAGAGAGAGAGAGAGAGAGAGAGAGAGAGAGAGATCGATCTATTGTTGACAAAGGCCTTAATAGCCAAAAGCTTTAATTGTAAGTGTCTTTTTGTTGTGCCTATTTGCGACTCAGTCTCTTGGTGAGTAGCAACTTTCCTTTTCATAATAATGTTACATTCCATCCAAGATTTTCCATTGTTTTATTTTAACAATTCTATCTGTCATTTACTGTGATCAAGCTCTGTAAAGAGCTAAAACTGGGTTTCTACATGCAAGAGAAGTATCACCACAACAAGTGGCACCATGTGCTACTGTTTCCACACACACACCTGTCAAAATTCTGTGGCACTGTTTTATCAGTATATCGTCAGCAAGGATTATTCACACAGACATTGGTGTTGTCATTCAGATTATGGCATTACTACTGAGCAAAGAATCCAATAAGAAGAAAATGAAGCATAAATGTTGGATTTGGAAGTGGATTTAATGCATAAATAACAGAGTGGCATCAAACAGACTTATAATAGATGTAGCAATCATACATCAATACCTATTCGTGAATTGCTTTCAAATAGCAAACGTCGATTTTGAATACTTTTGGAGTTGTGACTCAAGCTGCCCCCCCCCCCCTCCCTCTTCTGTGGGGTTTTAGGGCGCAAAACATCTAAGGTCATTAGCGCCCAGTAAAGAACCAGAGAATGCTGGGACCGCGAGGGGAAAAAACCGTTGTGAGGTCCAATACAAAAAGGAATAAAAACCAAATCTAACACATCAAGACATTACTGAAGAGTATCTAAAAGACATCAACACGAAACCGGAGTCACCAGGTAAAAATCAAATCTCTTTTGCCATATTACTGCTTTTTAAAAACTTAAAACGCGAGCAACAGCTCGCATGTCATCTGCTAAAATGTCCGGCAAAGTGGGCGGCAGCCCGACCCTGAGACGTAAGTGGCTAAAATAGGGGCAGAGGATAAGGAAATGTCTGACCGTTAATGGCTGACTACAGAAAGGACAGCTGGGAGCAGGATCGCCACTCAACAAGTTGCGGTGACTAAACCAGCAGTGCTGTATTCGCAACCGAGCTAACATTACTTCCTCATGTCGAGACGACCAGGAGGAAGTCAACCGAGCTATTGGGAGAGGTTTCACTTCTCTCAGTTTGTTCCCATGAAAGGAGCACCAATGGTCATGCCAAAGTGACGTGATACGCTGACAGAGGAAAGTACAAATACAGGGTGTATACATTGACAAGGAAAAAAAGTCCCGGATTTTTCCCGGATCTCCCGGTTAAAAATACACTTTCTCCCAGGTGAAAATACACTTTTTCCGTGCTAAGTGACAGTATACTTTCCATCGGAACTGTAAAATTTGTCAATCATTTGAATGGTTATGGTTTTATACAGCGGCTTATATCTCGGCACTTTAGAAAACGAAACACAGGGGAAAGAAACAAGTTTTGGAATGTTCTTTGATGTGCAGCAACATGTACACTGCATATTTTTGTATTACGAAAGTATAAATTTGCATTCCACTGAACACCACATGTTACTTTCCAAAGCACTGAAATCGAGATTGCGATGCACTTTTGTAAGCCAGTCACAGTTCATGTGATCTCGCCAGCCGATAACAGCGGATATTAGGAGATGTAGTCAGTCAATAGCAACATCACTGTTAAGTAGCGCAAACAACGAACAGGAAAAGTTAATGGTTTAAATTAATACACATAATGTTGCTACAAGAAAAGAAAAGAAAAGCTTTCATATATAATATTTGTTTCCAAGATTAACAAGCTACAAGAGAAGCTAAGCTTTTACATACAATGTTGATCTTTTTTGCAGTTTTACACTTTAAGATACCTCACATAAATGTGCCAGTAAAATGTTTAATACCAACATAAATCTCTGACCTTCTGGGCTCACAATTCTTCTGAATGGCTTGTCATCAAAGAGTTGACTTTTAAATTAGAGTCAAACGCTCTGTGATTTAAGAAACTTTTTGTACATTCTCGCACACTGTTCATCTCGCGTAAAAGGAAATTTGCTTCGAAAATAATGCTTTTCAAACCACAAATCACACTATTTTCCCGCAATTTGTTAGAAATAGATTTGTTCTAGCAGTTGCCAGGGAGCGCGAGATAAGAGGAGTCACCGCACTTGAGCAGCAACAACGACGTAGGAAGCCTATATGTTCCAATGTGTAAAACATTAAAAGATCTAAAATTATGTCATAAAAGAAACAAGACATCAGAGGACGTTCCAAGAGTGTCAGAATTTTGTGAACCATACTGAAATGAATAATTCGCTTTAAAGTGCACATTCGTATATCCAGATTCACAACAAAGTAGACCTCGACCTGATATTAAGCTTTTCAGTGTGGTTTTCGGGGTGTTAATTTTCTTGAAGTACCACTACTGTATTATCTCATGTTTGGTTCTTTATTATGCCATAATGCCACACGTGCTAGAAGATGAAAATGTGCACCTGAAATGCAGCGAACAGTTGAAACTAGCCAATAGTGTGGAATTAAACACTTCGTTTCAAATAAATTGGCTGCTGCAGCGGAAAAGATAAATAAAAGTTGAATTTGCTAAAGAGAAAAGCGACAAAAATAACTTCATTGTTCTGCAAGGCGATTAATGCTTCACTGTCAGAAAGGGGAAATGAAATAGCATCTGAAACTAATAGCATACTTTAGCCCTCCGTAATTATGTGAATGTATTTTAATTCACCTGATAGCTCCAAGCCACAGAAATCACTCTTTTTTTCATATGACGCAAGAGCAGTAAATGAAGAGGAAACAGCAAAATCACTAAATGTAAACATGGATCACGTGGAGACTAAACCCCCCCACCCCCCCCCCCTATAACTCGGGCTGCTCTGCACAACAGCCCTGGATCTACGATATTTTGAACTGGGGCAATACTAAATACTAGATGGTGGTGTCCCCCACCTCCGCCCGCCACCCTACTTGAATTTAAAAAATAAAAAGAAGACTTTTCAAAAATATGTTCTTTTGTAGCGCAAGAAGTGTTATTTGGTCTTAAATGTGCCAAAGTGCAGTGCCATGCCTGTTCACACAGCATTCTTCTACCGCACGTCACTGTATTTCGCACTATGGAACTCAAATGTGTATATTTTGTAATGGATGCCATCAAACTATATTCAGGAAAGTGGAAATTAAAAAGTCCTTTTGTGTCTCTCCTGCTCCCAGTCAGTCGGTTTGACATCTTGCCCCTCTTTTTTTTAAAAAAAAAAACACACACACACCCTCGAAATTAATACTGGATGGGATTATTTGTAACCAGAAGAACAAGAACACTTCACAGAGTCTGGACTCTTTATTGCCTATTAGCTAATAACTTGCTGTTCTGTGGAACATAAAATTAAATATAGGATACACAAAACCAGTATAGACAAGAGACAATCAAAACAGTAAACATTTATTCAGTACTTAGCTCCCAGCATTTTTTTCTGTCCAATTTTGCTACAGCTTTACATGGATTGCTTTCCTTTCTGCAAAAGAATCTATTACCTCATCAAAATTCATCAAACATTTTGCTACATGAAAAATCGAAATGTCGTCGTCTCATACTGAAAAAGCTGTTGATACAAATAGCACCCAAGATTGGTGTGGTTTCTCGATCTGATTACATCTATTTTGTCATTGTCTACTAGTTAAAAAAAATAGGCCTTTCTAATACTGCAGCAATTGCAACACACACCAAACAAGTGAGCCTGTTTTGGTTATAATGGTCATTTTTATAATATGACAGAATATTATTCGTGAAGTACCAATATGAAATGCCTATTTAACCAACTACAAGCAAAACAGTTCATGTTAGGAAATAGTTTCACATTTTATTCATATGCTCCAGTTTCTCAAGCATGAGATCGAAAAGTAATAGTACGAAATTTTTGTATAAATTTGCAATCGTCATATTCTTCCATAATTTGTGTGATGTCCCCGTTTCTTCTTCTCCCTCATGCTAACGAACAATCTTCTCATCACTAATTATGTAACTACTCCTACCACTGACAAAACTCTTTCTCCGGTTAACTCTACTAACCCTGACAGAATCACCGATTTAGTTATCCAGCGATTATTCTCCGGTTAGGTGTTATTACGCGTTCATACAACGCGATTTCCGTGTTCCTCCCAGAATAGAACTTCAGTGGTTGCTAGCCAGGGACTGTACAACTTGCCCAATTTGACCAAAAATTTTCTGTAAAAATTTCATTTTCTTGTATACACCGAGAAGGTAATACGTAATCTTTCTTACGTGTTATTCCTGTTAGTCGTCTATTGCCACTTTGGTAGTCTGAATCTATAGACTTTGCTAGTAATTATAACAACGCTGATCATTCGCGTACCCAATCACTCACGTAAACAAACAGCAGTTGGCATTCACCCCTCAGCTCGTATATCCCCATCCCCTTTTGTCTGCAGAAAGTTTACTTCTAGATGGATTCCTCTGGCAAAGACAGATGGATTCCCCTGGCAAAGACATCATGTACACTATGCATGCATTCAAATATCAACTTATAATTCATTCAGAAATCAACTTGGAATGTGTTCAAAAACCAACAGGTATGCGTTTCGAAATCATCTAAGTAACCGATAGACCAACGTGCGCTAGATGCTAGGCACTCTGTGAAACAAGGTTTTTTTCCTCAAGAATATGAATCTGCCCCTCTACCCCCAAATTTCCATCCGGTTCAGATACCCCGGTTTGCTGCTTACATAGCCAACAGCGACGTTTCTTCTGTAGCCAGAAGTGGGAGAAGGTACTACTCATACGCGACTCAACTGCGCATGAGCCCTCTCGTAACTGCTTAAATAAATCTAATGCAAACAGTTGTGACGTCACACTCATCGGAGGTAATTTGTCGTTAAGGAGCATTGCATAGTCTTCCTAAAGCCTTTCACACATTTTGCTGTTGGTAGACACTTATATGAGCTCTATGTGTATTTATGTGGTGCGCTTCCTTTTCAATTTAAGTTTTATTCTCTCGTTCATGTTTTGTTGCTGCATTATTATTCCGGGATACAGAAATAGACATTGTTAGAGTATCGTTTCTTACAGTCAAACTTAAAAAAAAATAACTGAAAACTAAAACAATGAAGAATTCACGGAATTCTAAAAAATGCCCGAGTTTTTCCCGGTTTTCTCCCGGATGAAAAAATTCCTGTGTCTTTCCCGGATCTCCCAGTTGTCCCGGGTCACATATACCCTGAAATATCTTGCGATGATGGTGTGGACTGGATCGGGATCATCTACACTCTGAAGGGCACTGAGGGAGTCAGAGCAGATCACACTCAGAGTCAGCTGGTGCCTACGGACGTAGTGAACAGCCTGATAGAGGGCAAAAAGCTCTGCTTTAAAAACTGTGCACTGGTCGAGAAGCCAGTATTGAAACTTATCAGCCCCGACGACAAAAGCATAGCCAACACTGTGGGCGGACTTCGAACCATCAGTGTACAAAAATATGCTATCAGCAAGTTGTGAGTGAAGTTCGAGAAATTTGCAGCGAGAGGTCAGCTCGGGAGTCGAATCCTTTGGGAATGAGCTGAGGTCAAAACGAACACAAACCTGTGTCTGAAGCCAAGGTGGTGAAGGGTTCTCCCCTATTCTGAAAGTGGCAGGAAGTGTGAACTGCGGCTGCTGAAGCAGGTGACGAAAGCGGACGCCGGGAGGCCGCAGAGAAGAAACGTACATCTCGTACCGGCGGTCAAGAATGTCATCCAAAAAAAAGGGTCAAAGGTTGGGTGGCCTGGCATGGAAGAAAGCCGACACGCATACCTGCTGAGTAGGATGTCGTGCCGGTATGACAGTGGTAGTTCACCGGCTTCTGTGTAGAAACTCTCAACAGGGCTAGTACGAAAGGCACCAGTGGCGAGACGGATCTCCAAATGGAGTATTGTATTTAGATGGCATAAGATAGAAGGCTGTGCAGAGGAGTAGACAATGCATCCATAATCCAACTTGGAGTGGACAAGAGATCAAGAGAGGTGGAGGAGGACAGTCGGACAGTCCGGTCAGCCCCCATGAGGTACCACTCAATACACGAAGGACATTGAGGGACCGGGTGCAGCATGCAGCCAGGTAGGACACATGGGGATACCAACTGAGTTTCATAATGAACGTAAGCCCTAAGAACTTCGTTGCATCCACGAATGGGAGAGCATTCTGGCCCAGCCGCAAGAACGGTGGAAGGAACGCCCTGTACCACCAGAAGTTGACGCAAACGGATTTGGTAGCAAAAAAACAGAAACCATTTGTGACACTCCACAAATAGAGACCGTCCAGACAACACTGAAGACGGCATTGCAGGAGACACGTCTTCTGGGAGCTGCAATAAATACCAAAGTCGTCAACAAAAAGAGAGCCATAAATGCCATCTGGAAGGCAGTCCACAATGGGGTTGTTGGCTATGGCAAAGAGTATGATACTAAGTACGGAGCCCTGAGGCACCTCGTTCTCATGTGAAAAGGTATGGGATAAGGAGGAACCCACATGTACCCAGAAAACTCTGTCTGTTAAAAATTCCTGGATGAAAGTGGGAAGATGACCGTGGAGGCCCCATGTGTGCATAGTACGTATAATGTCTGTGGGCCAACAGGTATCATAGGCTTTCTCCAAATCAAAGGAAATGGCCACTGTTTGTTGCTTCTGCAGAAAATTATTCATGATGAACGTCGACAGGGTGATGAGATAATCAACCACTGAGCAGCACTTTCGGAACCCACACAGAACATTAGTGACAAGATGCTGTGATTCCAGCAACCACACTAATCGACCATTGACCATGTGTTCCATCACCTTACAAATGCTGCTGGTAAGGGAAATTGGATGATAGCTGGAAGGAAGAGATTTATCTTTACCAGACTTTGGTAGGGGAACAATATTAGCTTCACGCCAAAGTGTGGGAAATACACCGTCAGTCCAAATAGGGTTGTGGGTATCGAGGAGAAAGCGTTTTCCCACAGGAGGAAGATTCTGCAGTATGAGGATTTGGATTGTATCGGGCCCAGGAGCAGAAGACCTGGATGAGGAGAGAGCATGCTCGAGCTCCCTCATAGTAAAAGGAGTATTGTAGCATTCTCAATTCAAAGAGTGAAGAGAGATTGCATGAGCCTCCTCTGCCTGTTTCTGAGGAAGGAAGGCAGGATAGTAGTGGGTGGAGCTTGAAACCTCCGCAAAGTACTGGCCCAAAGCGTTGGAAACATCGACAGGGTCGACTATGACATTTCCTGCCACAGTCAGACCAGAAATCGCGGAGTGGGCGGTAGTCCCGGAAAGCCAGCGCAGGCCACCCCAAACGAGAGAGGACGGAGTAAATTTGTTGAACAAGCTGGTGAAGGAAACCCACCACGCTTTTTTGCTTTCCTTAATAGTGCGACGGCACTGCGCACGTAGGCAGTTCACAGTCCACCGAGGGACCAGGACCCGACGGGGAGAAGTACTGGCATGAGGGATAGAGGATTTGGCAGCCGAGAGAATAACGTCCATGAGGTGCTCAACCTGATCATCGCAGCTGGGAAACGGCCAGTCATCAATGACTGCCAAGGAGGAACATTGTCTCCAGTCAGCAAGAGAGAATTTCCTATGAGCGGGCCACTTTGTTGCGGTATGATTGTACAGGTGAGTCACACAAGGGAAGTGGTCACTCGCGTAAGTATCGGAAAGAGCACACCACTCGAGACGTTGAGCGAGCTGGGCGGAGCAGATCGAGGGGTCTAAGTGTGAGTAACTGTGCGTGGAATCGGAGAGAAACGTGGCTTCTCCAGTGTTAAGACACACGACATTAAGATGATTAAGAAGATCCACCAAAAGAGAACCTCTCGGGCAGGCGATAGGCGTGCCCCAAAGAGGATGATGGGCATTGGTGTCACCGAGGAGAAGAAAGGGTGGAGGAAACAGCAACAAGCTGCATCAAGTCCACTCTATGACAGCAGAAGATGAAGGTATATATATGGTGCAGAGGGAAAAGGTACATTCGGGAAGGAAAACACAGGCAGCAACTGCTTGCAGGTGGGTGTGCAAGGCGATAGGACGATGACAAACATCATCTCGTAGAAACATCATGACCCCACCATGAGTAGGAATCCCTGTCGTAAGGGAAAGGTCCTTCCGTAGCAAAGTAAAATGGGAAAGAGCAAAATGGTCTTGAGGACATAGCTTGCCCCTTTCTTGGAGACAGACTACAAGCAGACATTGTGATCGCAAGAGCAGCTGGAGGTCCGCCCTGTTAGACTGAGGGCCACGGATATTCCATTGTAAAAGGACCATAAAATTTAGGAACATCAGAGAATGAAGAAGAAACATTCACCTCGACAGCTGCTTAGGGCAAGCCGTCAAGGGAGGACGGCCACTGGAATCCACAGGTGGAGGATATTCGTCCATCAACTCAGCGGGATCAATGGAGCTTCCCCGGTGTCGGTCAGTTGAAAGGGACTGACGAGTCGAAGAGGGCCGACAAGACAGAGAGGGAGAAAACTGTTTGTCTTTGGATGATTGTTTTGGCTTTTGGCAGTTGGCAGAAGAACCCGACGGCTGCAAACTCTAGGTACGCAAGAAATCTTCCTGGGAATATTCCTTTTTGAATTGACGGTTCGCTGGCTGCATTGCAACCATCTTCGCTGGTGAGGGCAAAGAACGGATAGCAGAATCTAAAGCCCGGGAAGCGGGAGACGGAGTGTCAGCTTGAAGGCGAGGCAACTTTGCCACCATTGAACTGAACTGTAAGACACAAGTTTGCGTAGCCATGTTTTTCATGGGACGGGGAGAGGCTAACACAGTGTTGTAGCTTCCAGACAAAGGGACAGTTGGTTTACGGCTCGCCAACATTTTCCGAGCAACAGGAAAAGGTACCTTCTCCTTTATCCTTATCTCCTGAACGGCCCGCTCATCTTGATAGACTGGACAAGAACGAGAAGCAGCAGCATGGTCTCCATGACAATTAATGCAGCGGGAGGGGGGGGGGGAGGGGGGGGGGAGGGAGGGGGTGGACAGGCGCCTTCATGTGCATCCCTGCTACAAGTGACACATTTGGCTGCGTTTTTACATGACGTGCTGGTATGATTGGACTGGTGGCATTTATAACACCGCAACGGATTGGGAATATAAGTACACACAGAGATGACTTCATAGCCTGCCTTTATCTTGGTAGGAGTCGTTAATCGATTGAAGGTCAGGAACAATGTGCGAGAGGGCACCAAATCGGTAGCTTCCTTTTTCATACCTCTACGAACAGCAGTAACACCCTGATCCGATAGATAGTTAGTTATTTTGTCCTCCGTCAAACCATCCAACAGCCGGATGTAGATAACACCACTGGACGAGTTAAGTGTCCTGTGAGCCTCCACTTTTATAGGATCTTCGTGGAGGATTTGGGCATTGAGTAGTTTCTGAGCCTGGAGAGCACTATCAATTTCCAAAAGCAGAGTACCATTGCAGAGATGAGAGTATGACTTCACAGGGCCGGCAATGCCATCCACGCCTTTCTGTATAACAAAGAGGTTAACAGTAGCAAAAGTCTGGATTTCGTCTAAACATGAGACTACTAGATATCGAGGCACAACATGAAGAGACATTGAGGCAGGAGCCTCAGTCTACTTTTGTTTATGGGGAACAGTCGGAGAAAAAGAAGGAAAGTCAGTCATTGGGAAGAAGTCTCCCATGACTGCCAGCGTCTCCGATGGCGCGCTCCTTCCAGCAGGGGCCCTCCAAATGGGAGCCCCCCACCTTAGGTGATTGTCCTCACCCTAGGTCACGCCTCCCGAATGAGTGACAGAGGGACCAATCGGCAGAGGAGGAAGGTAAGAGCTCAGGCAATCATCCCTCCCTGGGTCTGGCCTGTACCAGGGGGTACATGCAGGCCCTACATGCCAACCTGGGGCTGGGAATTACCCGCTACCCAGTCTACTGTTACAGGGCAAACGCACGGGTGGCCATCAGGCCCACACACAGGGACGAGAAGAAAGGATAAGAAGGCCACCACAGCAGAGGAAAAAAGAGAGCAGTGCAGGGAAAGAGCAGTATAAGGGAATGAGCAGTACAAGTCCCACAAGTAAACCACCACAAATGTGCTTCAAGAGCGCATGGAGGCATGAGAAATCTCCCCAAGAGAGGGGAAAAGGATAGAAGAAGAGAGAAGCAGCACGGAAAGAGAAGAGGTGCTGCAGCCCCGTGGTTGCCAAGCGTGTACTCACCAAAGAGCGGTGAGCCCCCTGGAGGGGAGGAAGCGGGGGGGGGGGATGACTCAAGCTCTCTTAACTAAACTGATATTCATATTAGAGATCGTCCTGGTTCAAGTGTAACTAGAAGTGACACTTATATTTCACATTTAAGATTACAGGTAGTCTTTCCAATATTTATGCCTCATTCTTAAAAGTACACGTAAAGACTCATCTAAAAGCTAATATTTTCACTCTTGCAGTTCACAACAGTTGAATAAATAAA
Source organism: Schistocerca serialis cubense (assembly GCF_023864345.2). NCBI lineage: Eukaryota > Metazoa > Arthropoda > Insecta > Orthoptera > Acrididae > Schistocerca > Schistocerca serialis. The sequence goes on from NC_064639.1 coordinate 1,130,098,629, forward strand.
TATTAAGAGTTATATACTGGAGTTTGGAATTTTGCTTCGTGCAATTGCAATAGAAGACACTGTAATATAGCTCATTCAAAACTACACTTAAGGTGAAATTAAATTGCAAACCAGAAATCTCTTTACTTCCTTTCTCAAATCCACAGAGCAAGTATTTTAGAGCATTGAAGTTGGCAGTACTAGAATCTGGAAGTACTGTCACTATTGCAATAATTTTCATTATTTGTAGAATTCAGTGAGGTGCTATGAGACTACAGATTACCTTCCACTAACTGCTTGAAATAATACTTGTTTACACACACACTGATCTTATACATGTATTACATACTTTTACCACATGAATTGCCAATTATGCGCTCACAACTGCAACATCAAAATCTATAGCTACCACCAACCCTATATGTAAAACTTTAATATTATTTCCTGTTCAAATACAAAGTTGTCATGGTTCAGAGCACATATGATCTAGAACAACACACACATCATGTGTGCATGCTCGCACAGAAAAATTGAAGTGCTTGTTTTTCCCGCGCGCCGTTCAACAGTGGAACGGTAGAGAGACAGCTTGAAGGTGGTTCACTGAACCCTTTGCCAGGCACTTTATTGTGAATAGCAGAGTAATCACATACACGCAGATGTAGAAAGTTATTTGGTACTCATAAAATATAATAAAATCATACTCCATATCATTTTGATAGTGTTACAGCTGTGCATTTACCATTCAGCATAAGGTGATCAATTTTTCATATTGGCTTGAGTATAATTTTTCACCAAACTTCCACAGCTCTCTCACTTATTGAAATTAATTCGCAGACTGTGAATTCCTTGACATCAGTTGTATTAGGTATAATCAACTACACAACAGTGACATATGAAAATTTGTTACGAACCACGACTCAAACCCGGATGTAGTCACCTTAAGGGGAGTTAGAATGGAAAAAAAATTTTTTTTTCGCATTTTCGGAATTTTACCTCATAAAATTTGCAATTATCCAAATAAAATGATATATATTACATGTATTTCTTGAAGATCTAATAAAATCGGTAATTTTTTATGCAGAAGGCTGTGGATTGCTGTGTTATAAAGGTTAAATTAGGTGTTTGTATTGGTAGCATTGTCGAAAACAGTATCGTATTGTTTCATAGTATAAAGACACGTTGTATGTCAAAGCACTAATGTTTTTCCGAGGAAAAGTGATGAATAGATTGGTAAATCTCTCAAAAAGCCAAAACAAAGTTTTTTTTAAGAAATGTTGGTTTCATGGTTATAAATTTTCGAATAAAGGGGAACACTGTGTTCAACATGTGGTGAGTGAAGTTATAGACAATGAAATACAAGCAACAGTACCTAGAGGAACACCCATTAGTGCTTCAAAGATTAAAATAAAACACTGTGATACACAGTTTTCTCAAAACTAAAGCGATGTAAATGGTAGGTTCGGTTATGTTCTGGTAGATTTACACATCCTAACAAGGGTGTGAGGTGAATGTGTATGTTGTAAAATATGTGAACGGCCAGTTAGTTTACATAAAAGCAGTGAGGTATCAAATGGACTAGCCAGGAATCTTACCATTAATTGTGCCAGTTGTAAATATACACATTCATTTTGGAATTCTGATAAGTGTAAATATAATTATTTTGAAGTAAATGTTGGTGGTTTTATGGATTGAAAGTTATTGACAAAGGACACACTGCAGCAGAAACAATGTGTGCCATGATGAATATGCCACGCCCACCTTGTAAAATCAACAAGTATGCACGATTTATTGGAGCTGCTGTGGAATCTGTTGCATGCGAGTCAATGAAGGGTGCTGCAAACGAAGCTTTTGAAATCAATGATGGTATGACTGACATACCAGTAGCTTTTGATGGCACTTGGCAGAAGCGCGGCTACAGTCCTAAGAATACTGTCGCTACAGTGACCAGTGTGGATACTGGAAATGTAACAGGTTTCCAGGTTTTAACCAAACACTGTTATAAGCGTAAACCAGGGAATGAAGAAGGGCACATCTGTGACAGAAATTATGAAGGAACAAGTAGTGGTATGGAGGCCTCTGAAGCTACTGAAATTTTTAGTCAACCTGTGAATGCAAGGGGAGTGTGTTACACTAAGTTCTTAGGAGATGGAGACTCAAAAGCATATAATTGCCTGTAGATTGTTACAGAACAAATGTTCCACTGTCAGTTGGGCAACGAGTGCTAAGGATTTAGGAACAGCGTCCTGTGTGCTTAGTGTACCACAATTATAAGGTGGGAAATATACGGTGGACGCTCACCAGCCTCAGCACACAGGCTAGCAACTGGGCTCATGCGATAGGCCCCTCTTCACAGCCTAGCATTTTGATGTACAAAGCCCTTGCAGAACCCTAAATATGACCTAAGTATTAAAGCTGGGATCGCATGAAGACTTTACAGAGTTGGAGTAGACATGCTATGTCAGCTCCCCAAGATCTGTGAATAATGCATTTGAGGATGTTCAAAGCCCTGAGATATTTTACCTTCAGTTCTTTAAGGTGTGACCTCCAGGTCAGCCTCTCATCAAAAGTGAGGCCCTGATATTTCATTGTTTCCTTAAAGGTGGGAACAGTAACCTCAGATTTAACAGGTGAATTAAAAAGAGTACATGGGTGATTAAAAGCAACACAAAGAGAATTTAAAACTTATGCGGTTTGACCATTCTAACCACTTGATCATCAAATTCAGTTGCCAAGCAGCTGTTGCAAGGTTGGAGAAGGCACAGAAGATGGGGAACTCACCCACAAAAAAGGAACGTTGTATGGGGCATCATACTGTGGACATAATACTGTTTATTGGCATTGCAAATGCTGTGACACTTAAATCATTCGATTGAGGAACACCACTCCCCTGATTAAAATGGTCAGGCAGGACATTCCCAAACTTTTATCTAAAACACCTGTCCGAGAGGAAGAATTGTATGAAAGTGGGTTGACGTCCATGGCTCCCCCACTGATAGAGTTGCATCAGAATATTATGCCTTCAGGTAGTATCATAGGCCTTTTTCAAATCAAAGATCACACCAATAAGGTGTCAATTATAGAAGAAAAGTTGTTGAACTGCTGCTTTGAGCAGTCTCAGGTTATCAAGTGATACCTCCTCAAGCCGAACTGGGAGTGACTTAGTAGGGATGTTGTTTCAATAACCCACACTAGGTGCCAGTTGACCATATGTTTTACTTTACAGCTTCTGAGACTAATGCTGTGATAACAACAGCAGTCAGTTTGATCCTTCCCTGGTTTTAAAACTGGGATTACAACAGATTCTTTCCACAAGTTAGGAAAGTCTCCAGTCACATAAATTTCACTGAATAAATGAAGGAGAACTTCCTTCGACCAAGACCAACTGTTTCAACAGGCTGTATGGTAACAGGTTGTACCAGGTGCAGTATCATGAGCTGCTGACTGTGCAGAATCCAACTACCACAGAGAAAAGGCTGGTGATATTTCGCAACTTTAGTGGAACAAAAATCAAAACCAATCTTCTTCTGTCTCTTCCGGTAATGACAGAAAACTGGATCCTGGCTATAATCTGCTGCAGTGGTCGTATATGCTCAAGCCACTGTCTGTGAAATGTATTGTGGCAATATTGGGAGACACCCTTGATCTCTTATAGCAGCTATTGGTGGTTGTGAGTTCTGCCTTGGGATCCCCCTGATAGCTTCCCAAACTTTACTTACACATGTGGAGCTATTGATGAAATGCAAGAACTGTTGCCAAGACCTCTGCTTATCACCTCGAATTATTCTCCTTACCTTTGCCCTCAACGTTTGAAAGGTTGTAAGATTCATATCTGCAGGGCATTAACTGACACTCTGCATTGCTGCCCTCCTGTCCCTGGCTGCAGAATGGTACAAGTCATTCCACCAAGGAACAATCTGTCGCCTAGGCATTTCCTTGGATTTTGGGATGAATGCATCAGCACTTTACTCCTCCGCATGTCTTAGGAAGTGACAGCTCTAGCAACCTTCTGCACATTTATGTAAAAAATTTTGGGAAGGTGTAGATCAAACCCAGATGTGGGGACTAAACATAAGTTAATTCAAATATGTGGTGTAAAACAAAGAAGCAAACAGCAAAACGGGGAGAGCGAGAGTCACAATGGGTGAAGGGTGCAGTAGTTGTGCAGAGATGAAGAGATTTGTAAAGCATAAACTAGTGTGGATAGTTGCATCAAACCAGTAGTCAGATTGAAGAGCACAACTACTTCAAGCCGCACCCCACACCCCCTTTCCTACTGCATAAATGAGAAGCTGGTTCTTCCTGAAAGCAGTTGAGACAAGGAATCTCAGCTACACTGGAGTACAGAAATCAACGATAATCCCTCGCTGGGAAAAGTCAGTTACACATATACAGGTGATGTGATTAGGAGCCAAGTTTCACCCAAATCGCGCGGCTGCTACGGTCGCAGGTTCGAATCCTGCCTCGGGCATGGATGTGTGTGATGTCCTTAGGTTAGTTAGGTTTAAGTAGTTCTAAGTTCTAGGGGACTGATGACCACACATGTTAAATCCCATAGTGCTCAGAGCCATTTGAATCATTTTTCACCCAAATATTCTTTTAAATTGAGATAGAATTTGACATATGTAAAAAAGGAACCAATTTGTTTGTGACAAGACAATAATAGGACAAGGATTTATTTTGTCTGAAGAAAAAAGAAATATAATGAGGCAAGAAAAAGATATTTCAGAATTAATTAAATGCCACAGGCTTCATTACATAGCACGTGAGTCAACTTTACGAAATATCTCCAATCTGAAGGGCATTTTGCAGAGAATTTCTCTACAGAATGAAGCTTAACTGTAAAATATTTAAACTCCATAAGAAAAAAAATTCCAGGTTTTTGGAAGCATTCCCAGTGGTATGCAAAAGTTATCCTCCAGCAAAGTTCAGTCGAAATTTAAAGAGGATTAAAATTTAAGTTGACAGTAATGTAAATTAGATATCAGTATTTGATGCACTTTTTTTCATTATTCATCTGTTACAACTTCAAGGCTCATGAGGCCAAAGTTGTGCTCCACATTCCAGACTAAGGTTTAGACATCAGACAAATGTGTGGTTCCTGAAGAGGGGCAACATCCTTTTCAGTAGTTGCAGGGGCAAGAATCTGGATGATTGACTGATCTGGTCTTGTAACATCAACCAAAACGGCCTTGCTCTGCTGGTACAGCAAACAGCTAGAAGCAGGGAGAAACTACAGCCACAATTTTTCCCCAGGGCAGGCAGCTCTGCTGTATGGTTAAATAATGATGATGGCATCATCTTAGCTAAATTATTCTGGAGGTAGGTAGTCCCATATTGGGATCTACGGGCGGGGACTACTCAGGAGGATGTTGTTATTAGGAGAAACAAAACTGGTATTCTACGGATAGGACCGTGGAATGCCAGATCCCTTAACTGGGTAAGTAGGTTAGAAAATTTAAAAATGGAAGTGGATGGGATAAAGTTAGATATAGTGGGAGTTAGTGAAGTTCAGCTGCAGGAGGAACAGGATTTCTGGCCAGGTGAATACAGGGTTATAAATACAAATAGGGATAATACAGGAGTAGGTTTAATAATGAATAAGAAAATAGGAACGCGGATACGCATAGTGAGCGTATTACTGTTGCGAAGACTGACACGAAGCTCACACCTACCACAGTAGTACTATGCCATCTAGCTCTGCAGATGATGAGTTTGAAGAAAAGTATGACGAGATAAAAGAAATTATTCAGATAGTTAAGGAAGATGAAAATTTAATAGTTATGGGGGACAGGAATCTGTAAGTAAAAAAAGGAAGCGAAGGAAAAATAGTAGGTGAATATGGATGAAAGACAAGACTGCCCGATGGAATTTTGCACAGAGCATAATAGAATTATTGCTAGCACTTGGTTTAACAAGCATGAAAGAAGGCTGTACTTGTGGAAGTGACCTGGAGACACCAGAAGATTTCAGATTGTTTACATAATGGTTAGACAGGTATTTTGTAACCAGATTTTAAATTTTACAGCATTTACAGGGCCAGATGTGGATTCTGACTACAATTTATTGGTTATGAACTGTAGATTAAAACTAAAGAAATTTAAAAGCGCTACGAAATTCTGGAGATGAGACTTGTAAAAGTTGAAAGAACAAGAGGTTATTGAGAGTTTCAGAGGGAGCATTAGGCAATGATTATCACGAACAGGGGAAAGGAATGCAGTGGCAGACAAATGGATAGCTTTGAGAAATGAAATAATGAAGGCAGCAGATGATCAAACAGTTAAAAAGACAAGGCCTAGTAGAAACCCTTGGATAATACATGAGAGATTGAATTTAATTGATGAAAGCACAAAATAATAAAAAATGCTGTAAATGAAGCAGTCGAAAGGGAATACAAATGTTCCAAAAATGAGATTGACAGGAAATGCAAACTACCTAGGCAGGAATGGCTAGAGGACAAATGTAAGGGTGTAGAAGCATATATCATGAGGGAAAAGATAGGGACTGCCTACAGGGAAAGTAAAGAGGCCTTTGGACGAAAGAGATGCAGCTGTATGAATATCAAGAGCTCAGATAGAAAACTACTACTAAGCAAAGAAGGGAAACCTGAATAATGGAAGGAGTATACAATACAGAGGGTCTATACAAGGGAGATGCACTCAAGGACAGTATTACAGAAATGGAAGAGGACACAGACAAAAATGAGAGGGGAGATTTGATTTGCCCGAGGAGAAGACAACATTCCATCAGAACTACTAATGGCCTTGGGAGAGCCAGCCATGACAAAACTCTGACATCTGGTGTGCAAGATGTATGAGACAGACAAAATACTCTCAGACTTCAAGGAAAAAAGTAGCAATTCCAATTAAACAACAAAAAAAAGCAGTTGCTGACAGGTGTGAAAATTATGAAACAATCAGTTTAATAAGTCACAGTTGCAAAATACTAACATGAATTCCTTATCTAGGAATGGAAAAACTGGTAGCAGCAGTTTGGATTCCAGAGAAATGTAGGAATACATGATACAATACTGTCCTTAACGACTTCTCCTAGAAGATAGGTTAAGGAAAGGCAAATCCACTTTTATAACATTTGTAGACTTGGAGGAAACTTTTGACGATGTTGACTGGAATACTCTCTTTTAAATTCTGAAGATAGAAGGGGTAAAATACATGGAGTGAAAGGTTATTTACAACTTTTACAGAAACCAAATGGCAGTTATGAGAGCTGGGGGGGGGGGGGGGGGGCATGTGAAAGGGAAGGAGTAGTTGAGAAGGAAGTGAGAGAGTTGTAGCCAATCACTAAAGTTATTCAATCTGTCTTACCACATCCTCCGTACATTCCTGATTTAGTGCCTTCAGACTTCCATCTCTTTGGGCCTCTGAAAGATGGACTACATGGTGAACATTTTCAAGACTCTAATGCTGTTGTCCAAGCTGTAAGGAAGGAGTTAGCCTCAGCTGGTTCCAGTTTTTACAAGCATAGCATGCAGTCTCTGATTAATCATTGGCAAAAGTGCATAACGAATGGTGGTGACTGTGGAAACATTTCAGACCATAGCTTTACTTAGCTGTGCTGTAGTTTCCATGAATAAAAGTAGGAGGTATTACTTTCGGAACAAACCTCGTAGGTTTAAGTCCAAGGAAGTCTTTTCTGAAATTATTTGTCTGGAGTGTCACAATCTATGGAAGTGAAACATGGAAGAAAAACAGTCTAGGCAACAAGAGAACAAAAGCTTTTGAAATCTGATGCTACAGAAGAGTGCTGAAGATTAGATGGGTAGATCACATAACTATTAAAAGATACAGAGCAGTATCAGGGCAAAAACAAATTTGTGGCAGAACCTGACTAGAAGAACACAGTCTGAGACCTTAAAGAATCACCAATTTAGTGCTGGAGGGAAATGTGGGGGATAAAAATCGTAGAGGGAGACCAAGAGGTAAATACAGTATGCAGACTCGGGAAGATGTAGGTTGCAGTGGGTAGTCAGAAATGAAGAGTCTTGCTTAGGACAGAGTAGTATGGACAGCTGCATCAAACCAGTCTTTGGACTGAAGATAACAAATAACAAGGTTTACAAAAACTAGCTACTCTGCTTTCCCCATCTGCAGCTCCAGATGCTGATAGTTAAACAAATGGAAACTGCAGAAAGTTTCAACGTAACATTGCTAAGTCTTGGTCATTTCTTCCAAAACATTGAAGTCTCAAAGTGAGATGCTCAACGCTTGATAAAGAACATGATTTGTCTAGTGCAAAGAGAAATTTATAAGAAAATCTAAGTTTCTGATAGGCTTAAGATACCAACATCTATATAGCTAAACCCTGATGATTGGCAATTTACTTTACTATGTTGGTTAGGAAGATGCGGTGTGCGTACTGTAAGACCTTCGGTACACACACCATCAGATCATTTGACTTGTCGCTCTAACGAAGTAGGCGAGTGTCAGCAATATGTCTAGTGGTCTTATCGTGGCGTGTTTATCTTCTGCCGTTAGGTCAGACGATAGAAATGCCACTTGCACGCTTAGAGTAGCAGATTGACGGTGACCAACTTTAAACAGAACTTGATTAATTTTCACACACATTTATTAAAATAATAACAAGCATTAACCTTACTTAACTTGGTTCTGGATGCTATTTACAATTGACAATCTCAAGTTCCTTTGGTCTTGGTACGTTAATCTTATTCTCACATATCTCTGATACTTGACAAAGTGTGTATACATTTCTCTTCATGGCGATGTACAGGAATATGGTAATCTTATTAGGTGCAGACTGAAACTTGACTATACACTAATGCAGACTGATTAATCGGAGGTCTGTACACTCGTTATAATACCTCGAGTGGTCAGGCATCACTGCGCGAGTGTGATCCGCGAGGAAAAAAGGTTCTATGTTAGCAGCAATCTCATTGGCTGCGTTACATATTAATACGAGGATCGGCGGAAGCAGAATTTGGTCCATCTCTATGACAGTGCCATCTCATAGTGCGGAGATGGACGAGCGCTGTGCCTGCGCTGTTGTGCTTAACGGGGCGCGCTCTAGTGGGAAAGTTGTGTATGCGCTGACTACGCGGAACTATGTACACAACAGAAGACTTACTGGGTGAGATGAATCAAAATATGTAAGTTATTTTAAATGCTGAGATTTGCAAATGTTAATGCTTGCTTGAAACTGTTGGCCGATACAATAGGTGGCTCCTGTATTTCTACTTTCACACTGAATGGAAGAAAAACCAGTGGCGGTTCATGCAAAATTTTATCAATGCACTACAATGTGGTGGCCTATAACCCTTTGGCTTAAAACAGTAGTAATAATAACTAACTTGAATATATTAATTTTAAGTATATAAATTGAACTGTTTCAATACACACAAAATTTTACAATCAATCATTTAACATTGTGAGTAATAACAAAAAAAGGAGATAAATGTAGCACTCATAGTGCCGGAAGGGATGATGTCACATCAGTGCACGCGCAGTTGAAAACAACCAGCTGCATCCCTTTCCTGAGTTGATCATAGTGCTGCTGACAATTTCAGCACACAACAATTTCCTTGTTACCAAGGAGAGAGCACTACAAAACATGTTTTCGTTCATTTCATTCGCATTCAAAGAGAAATGGAGTAGTTTTAGTGTTATTTCTGGCTCGCATTCAAAGAGACATGACATAATTTGTATGATATTTACAGCGTGCTGTAGCACATAAGCACATGATAACAGGCCACCAAAGGAAAAAGCTTACAGAATGGAGGTGGTTATATTACCAATATCCAGCAAGAAGAAATCCTTCTCATCTTTTCTGATAACATTAAAAGCATGGTTTTATATTTTTTCAACAACAAAGAATTAAGGTGGGATGAAAATGTGGTAAGTGGGGGCATCTCCAAAAACAGTAAATATCCTGTGAAGGCTGTAGTCCAGTAGTCAGAATACTAACTGTGAGTACTGAACAAACAGTTTGTTAAAATTATGGCTAAAATAAGTTAAATCTTTTGTAGTATACACTGTCTGCAGACTAAAGAGCTAGTAGGCAAGTCGCCAGCTACAACAAAAGGAGAAGCAAAAGGTTTTTACTCCCAACATTATAGCTTCCCTTCCACAGTGAACCTTACAAGCCAGAGGCAACATAGTGCTCAAACAGGCCCAGATAGCATTTATTTTTCACTACGTTTGTTGATGCTATACACAACACAAAAATTAGTATCTGGAGTAAGAAATGCATACAAACAAAATCTACCCAGTCACCACCTGCTGCCCTCTCTTGCTACTCAGTTCTATTCATTCTTTGGTCTACAGATGGAATATACGCACATGCCTGCTCTTACTAATGTAAAGAAAATAGAAGGCTGATAATACTTAGCAATATACATCAGAGTATCCACAAATATTAGTAACTTTTAGAACACTCACAAATTACTGAAGAAGTTTAGGGGAATTGATATAGCCTATATAATTTCATTGTGAAACTAAAACATTTCTCAACACACTTTCATTTGTCTAAAAAATTATTACAGTAACAGAACACAGTAAGACTGTTGCAACCTTGACCTCATATCACACAAAAATCGTAAACGGCACAGTTTTTCAGGCACAAAAACCTGCGCATCTGATCTACATATCTTTTACATTATTACTTGTTTCAGATTTAAACTGTCTCAAATGTAGTAGAATATGTCATGGTGTTTCCTACTAATGGCGTAATAAAACCATGCCATTTTTAACTATATTGAGTTTAAATTCTGTACAGCCTAACTTGACTCCACAAGAAATATCTGCACAAAACTTCAGGTGGTGTAGGATGAAGCATGAACCAATATCTGCCACTAGCACCTTGTTGGAAACATTTATACAGATAAGATCAAATGAGTTGCAACCTAAGGCAATGAAATAGGCTACCACAACTGTTCTGTAACAGGGTGGGTGCCAAATTATAACAGCATGGACAAGCCAAAAACCAGATATGAAGGTGAAGATTTTTACCATATGAAAGCATTTTAATGTGTTTCTTTAAAGAAGTGATTCATTGTAAAGCACATTTATCGCTTTCTCAGCAACAACAATAATTCACATTTCAAAGAAACACACACACTGGGCACTCTTTCAAATATGTTCCTTCTATACAGAATGCATTAGTCAAATATTTGTCCAAGGACCATTTTACAATAAAATATAGGAGTTGTCCACCTGATAGCTAAAGAAAACCAGTCACCTTCAGAAAGAAACAACCACATGAAATTGTGCATAACAACAAAAATTCATTCTCTGATGCAAAAGTATTCAAAGCCTGAGCTAATGTCAATTGCTTCAATACTATAATGCCCTTCTCCCCTACGGTATACTGCGGGTGTGAGAAACTTGCGTAGGCCTAATGGGAATTCAAAACTTAAATGAAAATTGCATAATTTGATTGTTTCTTCTGCATACCACATTCAGTATCAGTAGTTAACAGGTACATGAAAATAATCAGACTCGCTACCTTGCATAAACATTCTTTTACAGAGAAACTGCATTTGGAGTCTATTAACACACAGTATGAAATAATGGTAATGCTTAAAAGTATTATGCAGTGGGAATACCTTTTAACTACGATACATATTATCTTCTAATTAGGGAAAATTAAGCATACACAACTGTTTCTCAGTAATTGTACATATTGCACGACTGTTTACTTTGAACATAGCAACAGGCTATGGTAATAACGAGCTCTGCAAATAAACAATTATATAAAACGTAAGCCACAAATCAGTAAAGAAAATAGGGCTCCAAGTGAAATGCGTATTACATATGGGAAATCAAAAATTCTTGTAAACATTAAATCTAGTTGATAGGCATATCAACTACCACTTACAAATCATAATGCTGATTCCACTTAGGGTCAAGAGTGGCTTTACATGTGTCTGTTTTATGACACTGACCCGAGCCATCGACGCTGATCTTTGCGAATGGATCGGGAAGGCCTGAAATACAATATATTACTGAGCCTACTGATGAAAACATTGTCGACTCGTCAAAACAAACACAAAAATATTTTTTAACTTACGGAACAAATCCTTTTTGGCCAAATTTCGTGCGCACAGTACTGCGAAAAGAAATCACTGTTTAAATATTCATTTTTATTATATGTTTAACATATACGAAAACGACTACTTTCCACTTGACATCTATAATCTAGGAAATGACACAACCCTCGTACTGACTGGTCTCGTATCCTTCCCTTCCAATGACTTCCGAAACATATATATTCCGTAATAATTGTTTTACTTACTTGTCAAACGAATTTTCATAGCACCACTTCTTTTACTCCCCCCTGGGATGGACATATTTCACTGTCATTTACATTCAGCACTTTAATTAACATACATATTATTCACTACGGCTGTTCCAGCGAGGAGTAAATAGAAATACATTATGTCAGATGTGTCGTTACATTACACATACAAAAACGCAATCTTCACCCACTTCCGCGAGAAATGACACTTTCACACGCATATTCACTAAACGCAAAGCACACCCTACCATTTCCGCACAGACATTACGTCAAAATTCTATCAAGCTACTCTTCCATTCACTAAGACCAAAGTTCGTCAAACACATTAGCATGACCAGCCAACAGTCGACAGAATATCTATCGATTCATTCTCGATAGTTACGAAAGAATATAATGATTTTAATCCGCAAACCTGCCTGATAGAAATAGCTTGCCCATATCTCAGATAATTGCAAATTCGGTTTAAAGTAATTTTATATTTTCCTTCTGATCTTTTGCAAACCCACATGCTCTCAGAGATACATAAAAACAGCTTACTTCGCAACCACAGAACAGTTGCAGCGAAATGCATTTACATTCTGTTTAATAAAAGATGTCACAGCTTTCAGCAATATATGATGTCAGTGTGTTATCAAAGCAATATAATATCCTCTTCCTCACTGACACATCTGTGGAGGCTCTAAACAATAAATCGCTGACGGACGATGTATATGCTCTCTCCTGGAGCCATAGTTAGTACACTCTTTGTTTCCTTATCGAACGGACTCCATGTATTTTACTCAACGGAAATAAAACCGCGTGTACTGAACGCAGCACGGTTGGTAATAATTCACTATCATATCGCCTAGACAGTGAAAACCTCCTTACATCAGTGACCTCCAGTCTTGAATACGTGATTCGCCATCGTGATCACCCGCGTCTCGCTTACTACAACGTCACCTCGCGGAAAATTCGACGTCGCCGGTGCGAGCGCTATGGATGTGGGAAGTGATAGTGACTACTGACATAGTGAACAGAATGAAAATTTTGATCAGCCTCAAATTACTTGTGTATCTTGTGTGTTGACAATGACGACCTGCAACAACAGTTACTGTATAGGTCCACCAATAGGAACAGTACATCAGTGCTCTACATATGCTTCAACGCAGTGCTCTCATGGTATAGAAAACTTCAAAAGACAAACCGCACCTCACTCGACCATCACATCGCCAGTGCAAGTCACACAACAACAACAATGGCCTTGCTCCCCCACATTGTCAGTAGCGCAGACCTCAATGGTAGAATTTCACCAGTCAGTGGTGATGACTATCCTGCATTTCAAGCCTCCATAGACTCACCTCAGATGGCATTCTGTATCAAGACAGAACAACAGCAACTGGCAATTAATCATGCTGCCATATTAGCATCACAACCACAGTCACCATCCCGCAGACAGCACAGAAACTAAATATCACACCGTGCAACGTGCACGCAAGCTGTCAGCAAGCTGTGCCCCCTCACCAGACCGAATATTAATCTCCTGCCGTTCCACGAGGATGATGCAGTGTTATGACTTGCAACAGCTGAATTTTTTTTATTTTTTTCACACCAAGACATTGCTGACGATTCAGAAAAAAATTCGCGCTCTACTATGTCATTTAGGGGAGCACGTTGAACTAGCAATTCACATCGTCCTGTCACTACTGCCCTCTAATAAATATGAGACAGTGAAACGAGCGGTTCTGAGAAGGCTTGTACACCCACCACAACAACAATTACATCAAGCGCTGTACGAAGCAGGCCTTGACGATGCCACTCTGCCACAGCTGTGGCGCCACCTCCAGGGTTTGACTGACACAGAGCTCATAAACGGTCGCACGCTGTGGACTATCTGGTTTGCAAAGTTGCTGGCTGTGGTCCAAACATCACTGACAGCCTATGAGCAACAATTGATGAAAGAAAGACTCCCACTGGCTTCAGAATACACGCCCTTGTGTGCCCCAACAACTGCAACCAGGCAGACTGCCCCACAACAACACGCCACACCACAATGTGAGTTCACCACAACCCACTAGAACACAATGCCTGAACCAGACCAACACCATTGACGTTCAGCCATCACTGTTAACAACAATGGCCGAACGAGACAACGCTGATGCTGCACGCTGGTACCACCAAACATCCAGTGATGAGGCACAAAAATGCCAATCTCCGTGCTGGCACCTAAATGCACTTGCCCACCACGCTACAACAAGTCGTCTTCCATGATCACTCCAACAGAAGGTGGACGCATTTTCATCACAGACATTGTAGACAACACCCACTTCCTGACACAGGGTACAACATCAATATACTCCCGTAGCACATCGCCTCAGAAAGATCCGCCTCGGAACCTCTGCACCTCCTGGCTGCCTACTACGTTGGTAGCTGCACCACGACCAGAACAGTGACTTTCACTGACAGAGTACAATACACTTGGACTTTCTATGTAGCCCATGTTATGCAACCAGTTCTTGGGGTGGATTTCGTGCGACACTTCAAACTTTTCCCTGACTTGCAATGGTCTGCATTGTACCACCATGACACACACAACAACATTGAAGCCGCACCGCTACTGATACTACAATATCAGAATGTACCACTAACAGTGTAATGGTCCACCCCCCCCCCCTCCCCCATCAATGCCAACTAATGCAACAAATCTTCGCTGCACTGGGCAAGCTGACTGGAAACCACTTACAACTCCTGTGTGCACATCAAGAAAACCATTCATTGCGCCTACAACTTCAGCCACTTGCACAGGAGCTCCACATGGCCTGTGCTACAATCGGTGCAGCAGAACATTAATAAACACGCCGATCTATGGGAGCGATAGCCTTCTTGTTAGCCATGCTAGAACCATGTTCACAGCCAACATGGGTGAACTAATCGACACAGGCACATACTTTGCACTCTCCCTTGCCTGGCTCCCTTGCCCACACCAGTGTTCCCTCAATGGTTTATTCACATACCATACAGAACAGAACGGTCCATAGGATTATTACTACACCAGGACCGACAGTACAACACAAGGCACGTATACTAGATCCTCAAAAACCCAATGCTGCAAAAGAAACAATCAATCAAATGATGTTGTATGGTGTGCTTCAACAATCTGACAGCCCATGGACTTCGCAGATAAAAGTGGTTCCAAAGGAAGATGGATCACTCCACATGTGTGGTGATTATTGTATATTGAACAATCAAACTATGCATGATTCCTACTCAGTATCACACATTCAAGACTACTGACAAACTAGCAGTGCTACTATGTTTTCCGTCACTGACTGCAAAAGAAAGCGTAGTACCAGTTTCCCATGCAGCCAGAAGATATTCAAAAGACTACCCTCATCACGCATTTTGGGTTGTTCGAGTTCTTGGTAATGCCATATACACTCAAAAATGCCTCGCAGACGTGGCAACATTTCATTCGCGGTGTGCTTTCTAACATCCCCAATTGATATGCCTACATAGATGATATATTAGTGTTCCCTAAGGATAATGAAGCACTTGACAGACACCCAAAACAGTTCTCAGTGTCTTAGAATAAGCGGGTACGAAATCAACAAGGACAAACTGCAGATCCGCCAGAAACAAGTCACATTTCTAGGATACACTGTCTCTGCTTCAGTAGGACGTCCGACGGACGACCGGTTGACGTTTGTGCGAAATCTACCATGGCCACAAACGTTCCACGACCTCTGCATATCTCGGCATCTTAAATATTTACTGGAGGAACATTATACATGCAGTGGACATCCAAGCTCCCGTCACTGATGCATTAAAAGACCAAACAGCCACAAACATCGCCGACTCACATGGACCAAAGATATGCAAGTGGCTTTCACATATTCAGTTGACAGTTTGGTTTCAGCAGTGGCTTTAGCCCACCCAGTGTCGGACGAACCTCTTACAATGACTGCCAACGCCAGTGAGGTAGTAATAGGGGCAATACTCCAACAAATCATCGATGAGGAAGTCCAGCCACTCAAGTTTTTCTTCAAAAACCTCTCAAAACCCAAACACAATATTCTGCATTTGAATGGGAACTTTTAGCAATCTATGAAGCTGTCAGCTACTTCAGTGAAGATATTGATGGACGAGTGGTTGTGATTTATACATACCATAAACCAGTCAAGGATGCGATTCGACATCTTTTGACACTAGTTATTCCAAGACAATTTAGATACTTGGACTATATTTTTCAATTTGCTGTGCAGTCCGCTACTTACAAGGAGCAGATAACATTGTGGTGGGCTACCTTTTTGGGTCAATGCCATATCGCTTCAAATGGACTATCTCTAAATGGCATGGGAACAAATGTTAGATCTGTCGATTACGACGCTCGCTTCTGATCTGCCGACCAGTTTGAAGGCTGAACAGCGTCCGTTACCAGAGACAGATGCAGTTCTACTCTGTGATACTTCACTTGGAAAACGATGGCCACAGGTTCCAGCATCCTTTCATGAAGCCGTTTTTTGGTCTTTTCGAAATCTCTCCCATCCAGGAATATGCCCCACAACGAAGCTTGTCATTGACAGCTTTTTATGGCCAAAAGTTAAAAGCGACTGCAGATTATGGACGCTCCCTTGCACTACCTGTCAACAAAGTGAAGTCGGTCGTCACATGCATCTGCCACTAGGCCACTTAACACTTCCATGAGGTCGATTTTGTCATATTCATTTGGACGTTGTTGGCTCTTTACCGGATTCAGCAGGACAAAAATACATACTCTCCGTGACTGAGCTTGTGACACGATGGGTTGAGGCGATACCAATGGCCGACATGACAGCGGAAGCCACAGCTAGGGCATTTGTGCACACATGGATCTCTCAGTTCGCTGCACACTTACGATAACGATGGACCAAGGTCAACAGTTTGAAGTCTTGCTGTCTGCAGCATGTGCGGCATTGACCACTGGCGTATGATAGCTTACCATCCGCAGAGTAATGGCCTTGTCGATAAGTGACACAGAACAATGAAAGCAGCCCTCATGTGTCACGGCGATGAATGGGCAGAAACACTCCCTTGGGTCTAGCTAGTGTTGCACTGCCAAAAGAAAGGAAACCCACAGCCATTACTGGAGCTACCACAGGTGGTATGGAGAAGAATTCAGCGCATTGCCATCTCATCACCACGGCCCCACACAGCACAGCCCACGTTTGTATGTAAGATGTGGGCCCAGAAGCAATTCGTCATGCCATGTGACAACACCGTCTGACCTAGGCTTACATCCACCTACAAGGGCCCATATCGAGTCATCATCTGGAGTGACAACACCTGTCAAATCGAGATAATCAGAAAACTGACAATGGTGGCCGTCAACCATTTGAAGCCGGCAGGGATGCTGGAAGATCTCTATGATTCGATACCACTTTCATCATCACTGCCCATGTCGATGGAATGTAAACAAACGGTGTCACTCATGCAACAGCTGATGACAGTGGACAATGAAGCACCATCTCCCACCTCAGTAATCGACCGACCATGACGCCTTCCGCAACACCTCAGCGATCACGAACTCGCATAAGCAGTGTCAGTCATTCATCACAGTGATAGTGCCTTTACGAGGGGGCTTTGTGGGAACTCTGAACAATAATATGGCTGACAGACGATGTATATGCCATAGTTAGTACACTTTGTGCTTATGTGATGAATGGACGATTTGTATTGTACTAAGTGGAAATAAAACGGTGTACATGGAAAGCAGTGCTATTGGTAAAGTTGTTACAAGATTAGATAGCGAGAACTGCTGGGACCTAAGAATTGAAGAAATGTGTACTGTCTTGCTTGTCTCTTGTTTCTTATTATCCCAGTCATAAAAAATCTGACACGGTATTTTAATTGTGAGTTTTATTAAAGGGGGTTAGGACGCCAAAGCGGCCGACTTAGAACAGGAGAGGCACCACAGGACATTTCAATTTCCACTAACCAGAATATTGGTTTGAGGGCTTCCTTTACAAAATATACATATTTGAATAACACAGAGTGAAATACAGTGATGTGCAATAGAAGAATGTTGTGTGAAGAGACATGGCACTGCACTTTTTTTGGCACACTTAAGAATAAATGATATGTCTTACAGTTCCTTGAACATACATGTTTTATATATCAAATTCTTCAGAAAGATGTGCACTAAAAAATTATCATATATTTGAAAAATGGATTTTTTAAATTTTTGACGTCCTATCTCAAACGCTTGAGGGAGGGAGGGGCACTATCAAGTTTTTGGCCCTGTTCAGAAACATCATAGATCCAGGGCTGCAATATCCCACAGTCTATGGTACCTTGCACATACTTGAAAACGCATACGAAAATCATAACCATTTGTGGTGATTGGGCATTGCAGTGAAGGTTTAAGAGACATCACACAGTGTTCAAAGTATTTATTGTAAGACGGCAAGAACTATGCCCCTTATATGAAGTCATTAAAAATCACCAAATTCACGTTGAGTGAACAGTAGGGCTGAACAAAAATGACTGACAAAGCACAATGCATCTTGTAGAGGGTATAGTATGGACATATTGGAATAACTAATGTGATGGTTTTAAAGTAATTCACACGAAGTGAAAACTTTGTGGAAACACATCGATTTACTAGAAACTAGTTTATCCCAAGGAAGTATTCAGAGTTGACCACGGCTGTGTGGCGGCGCGCGAAGGGAAGCGACAATTGGCAGCTTAGGGCACCTCAAACCCCGAGAAAGTGGTAACGGGTTGCGCCCTCCAGCTGCCTTAAGATAAGTGACAGTGAGGGGGTCGTTGACCCCAAGCAGGTGTACCGGGAAGCAGACGGAAAATGGTACGTCTGTTGATAAATGTCCGTCGTCCCGTTTTCAGAGAAACATGCGAGAAAGCCGCGCAAAGCTGCGGTAGAGCGGTCAACAGAGGCCAAAATACGGGTGTTCGTGACTATAGCAACTTCACGCTGAATTCACGGTCCGCAGAGTCTGAAGTAAGTCAGGTGAAGAGCGACAGAACGAAATACGCCGGCCTCCGATGGGAACGTAGGACCAAGGAATTTGAAGTACTCCTGGGAGTCGGAATTTCGGAAAAATTGGTGTTTTATGCAGACGCTAACCTTGATGGGTGGCCTGGGAGGAGCTCAATAGCAGAAGTTGAGAAGAAGGGAAATTTTGTGGAAATTTATTCACTTCCCAGAGCAGGCATTGGTCGGCGCTGGGAAGCGACGCATAATTAACGCGACTGGCGCTGCAATTGGCGTAAGTGATTTTGCTGGAGGGGAAACCGAGGCGAAGAGCGGACTGGCAGAAGTCTCTGTAGAGGTCTTCCGTTCCCAGCTTGCCTAGAGTGCAGACGTGACGTTCTTTACTCAGCTTGCCTGAGAGAGAGTGAGCATCTCGGCGGTTTATGACTTAGCAAACGGAACGATTGAGCTTGGATATAGAAAGTTTTCGTTCAGCTATGTACTGAGCAAGATAGCTAGGAGTGAATAGACGAGCGCAGCCTTGCAGCACCACGAGGCCGGCCGAAGTCGGCACAACGACGCCGCCCCGCCACGCTGAATTCGGTGATACTGCGCCCACTAGGCTTGAGTTAGGCCACTGATTAATTTGTTGGATCACGCCGGCAAAGTTTCCACGAGGGTTTCATAGGCCGTGTATTGCAGAATTCTTCTCGCACTTCGCATTACACCTGAGTCAGTCAATAGGAATTAATTTTGATTTACCGCGGTTTACTCCACGTAAACGCAATTTATTCCCACTGCCTGTTAGGAGAGTCATGTGATGTGACGATTGAAGGTCGTGAGTTAAAATAAATTTGTGCTAATCGACTGCATCTGTTTTCAATCAAGTAGTTGAAACCCCAGACCACTTTCTTATTAATTTTATGTTCAACATTTGCATCTGATGTTCAATAGCTGAATATAACATCAATGTGCACCCCTTTTCTCATTAAAAAAGTGACCAATTCTGAATCAATTAATGTCAACACTGCCACCGCGGTTTAATCAGAAGTCACAGGGCCTTATTACTTTCATTGCGTTATCCGATATTGCGGCAGTTTTGCACTCTCTGTTGATCTGTTAGTTAATTAGCTGAGGTGAACACACGCCAAAACCAGATAAGTGACGGGTGGGGAGTTTTATTATATTGGGTTTACAGTAGTTAGTTTTCCTTGGTCTTAAATAAATAACAGTGCTCTATCTGGATACACTGCTTTTCAGTACCACCATAGCCTATCATCGACAGTCACGTCAGGACTGCTCGATTTTGTTGTATTATGCGATAGCATGCTCCAAGTGACCAGCAAGCTACGCTTCTGAATACAAAACCTGTTGAGTGAAAATAGTATCATTTATATTGATTTGTAACGTAGTTTTTACATTAGGGAGCGTATGCAATGCCATGAAAATAGGCAATATCTATTAACTGACACTGCATTTATCTTTATTTAGTTTCATATGGACCCTGGGAAGTATGGAACGGTACATTGCAGAAAAGTTTATTTATGATTCTCCTGTAACCTGCAGATATTTAATAGAGAATCTCGTTTCCTTTTAAGAACAAAAAATAGCTAGTAAAGAGTAGAAGACCGGACCTCTTGCAGAAATACATCATATATCTACTCAATGATGTGAAGTTTTCTTCACAAGACTTCTAGTCAAATCATTGAATATGGGTCACAGAAAACTTGTATGGAATACAATATTTACATTATTTAACGTACCAAATAAGCCACAATAGCAGTAGCGGAAGGCAAGACCACATAGACTTGCTAATAAAACGTAAAAAGTAATATTGCTGTTTCCCAACAGAGAAGAGACCAATTCCAATATTTTTGCTGTATCTGAGTCACAAACAGCAAAAATCAACACATTTACTTTTGAAGCAAAAGCAGTTACATTTACAGGAATTCCGTGTTTTGGAAAGTCGAATGAAATGTAAGAATCCGCAAATCGTTAGACTCCATACAAAATTGTTGCATATTAAGGAAATTGCCTGTCATAACCGATTTCTCATACACAAACAGCAGTTGACCGGCGTTGCCTGGTGAAACGTTGTTGTGACGCCTCGTGTAAGGAGGAGACATGCGTACCATCACGTTTCCGACTTTGATAAAGGTCGGATTGTAGCCTATCGCGATTGCGGTTTATCGTATCGCGCCATTGCTGCTCGCGTTGGTCGAGATCCAATGACTGTTAGCAGAATATGGAATCGGTGGGTTTAGGAGGGTAATACGGAACGCAGTGCTGTATCCCAATGGCCTCGTATCACTAGCAGTCGAGATGACATGCATCTTATCCGCATGGCTGTAGCGGATCGTGCAGCCACGTGTCGATCTCTGAGTCAACAGATGGGGACGTTTGCAAGACAACAACCATCTGCACGAACAGTTCCATGACGTTTGCAGCAGCATGGACTATCAGCTCGGAGACCATGGCTGAGGTTACCCTTGACGCTGCATCACAGACAGGAGCGCCTGCGATGGTGTACTCAACGACGAACCTGGGTGCTCAAATGGCAAAACGTCATTTTTTTGGATGAATCCAGGTTCTGTACAGCATCATGATGGTCGCATCCGTGTTTGGCGACATCGTGGTGAACGCACATTGGAAGCGTGTATTCATCATCGCCATACTGGCGTATCACCCAGCGTGATGGTATGGGGTGCCATTGGATACATGTCTCGGTCACCTCTTGTTCACATTCACGGCACTTTGAACAGTTTTCGTTACATTTCAGATGTGTTACGACCCGTGGCTCTACCCTTCATTCGATCCCTGCGAAACCCTACATTTCAGCAGGATAATGCACGACCGCATGTTGCAGGTCCTGTACAGGCCTTTCTGGATACAGAAAATGTTCGACTGTTGCCCTGGCCAGCACATTCTCCAGATCTCTCACCAATTGAAAACGTCTGGTCAATGGTGGCCGAGCAACTGGCTCGTCACAATGTGCCAGTCACTACTCTTGATGAACCATAGCATCGTGTTGAAGCTGCATGGGCAGCTGCACCTGTACACGTCATCCAAGCTCTGTTTGACTCAATGCCCAGGTGTATCAAGGCCGTTATTACGGCCAGAGGTGGTTGTTCTGGGTACTGATTTCTCAGGATCTATGCACCCAAATTGCATGAAAATGTAATCACATGTCACTTCTAGTATAATATATTTGTCCAATGAATACCCGTTTATCATCTGCATTTCTTCTTGGTGTAGCAATTTTAATGGCCACTAGTGTATATGTTCCTAATGCATGAAGTGTGTGTTTATATTCCCTTGATTTCAGCAGTGTAAGCTGGAATTATACACATGTTCTGAAGTGTTTGTTCACGAATAAGTTGTAGCTTGTAGCACTGAATAAGTGAGAATCGGCTGTTTATACATTTATTTCATTCATATCTATCGATGATTTACTAATGCTTAGAGCGCAAAAATGTGTATATATTTCGTTAATTAAGTAGAAAAATAATTAAAAACATTAATCTTATGCCGCTTTCTCGCCGCTAGGGGCGCTAGTGTCTATCCAACCGCTAGATGATAACAATTTTCACAGCAGTAAGTGTCGCGACTGTATATGTTAGTGACTCTTACATGACCAGAATATGTAACATGATCAGAAGTAACCGCACAAGGGCCATTTCAGCCATCTGATAGATGTGAAACAACTTCATCAGCACCTCTCTAGGGAGTCCCTTTGTCTTATTGCCATGACAGGCGCGCCACCTACGATAGAACCGCCAATAGGCGAAATAATCGTTATGGTCTCGATTAAATCCTGACCATTCTGGCAGCAAAACCACATTTTATAATTCAGAAAGTTAGAAAGTCAGTTTGCGTTGGCATAGGTGGCTATAGATGAGACTCAGTACGACTGTCATCGCAGCACTTAACGAGAACGTGGCTATAGAGGTGCAAGACATTCTGGCAGAGCTGGCGAGCTTTGGTCAGTATGTAGAGATCAAGAATGCTGTAATCGCCCACCTTCTGCAATCTGAGGCGAAAAGGCTTGAGAAATTGTTGTGTACAGAAGAGTTGGGAGACTGAGCACCTTCGGAGTTGCTTCATCACCTGCAGACTCTCACGAGCACTATCAACAAGGATATACTACAGAACATCTGGATTTCGCGCCTCCACCTGATGTGCAGAAAATATTAACGTTTTGCGCTGATGATTTTATCGCACTCGATCAGACTGTGGACTGCATTTCAGAGATGTATCCTCTCACAAGCATCGCAGCTGTAGGCATACAGATGGACAGCACTCCTGTAGCAGGCTTTGGTTCAGAAAATGCAACCTCCCCATGTGTAATGGGAAACGCAGCAAGGAGTTAGTAATGAAGGTAATTGGCCTTCTCAGCAGGAGCCGTCACTTATTTGTTGTAGAGCAATGTGGGAAGCAGCAATCTGGTAGATATTGGAGCAGAGGTGTTGGTATATCCAGCTACTAGTCTGGTACACAACAGTTGCGATGACCACCACCTTTTCGCCACTAACAGATCTTTGATCCATGCGTATAGTTTGGCAACATTGTTTCTCAGTCTAGGTCTATGAAGTCAGTTCTAGTGGCAGTTCATAGTGACAGACGTGGGACACCCCATTCTCAGAGCCAATTTCGTGTCGATTTGTAATATTCTACCATACCCTCAGCATCACTATTTCCTCAACACTACTACCTGTTTACCCAGCGATGGAAGATTGTTGTGTCACCGGTACTGCTGTACATATTAACAAAGGTGGATCGCCATAAGTAGAACTTCTCAAGCAGTTCCCAGAACTTACCTGACATACACCCATGATGATACCTGTACAACATACCATGTTGCACTGTATACTCACTACACCAGGACCTCAGACACGCAAGTCGCCTCATCTATTAAGATCTGAGAAGTTAAAAGTAGTAGATAGTTAGTTAGTTATATGTTCCACCGATTAATATCATGGCAACCATATAATGTGTAACATGTCAAATGCATAAGAAATGCACACATGAATCAAGGTTCCTTTTTTTAAACTTGAAATTTTTATTATCTACCCCATTCCCTATAATGGCAGAAAATGTATATATTACACCTATAGATTTACTTATTCCTATTCAGGAATTTATGTATGGTATAGAAGGAGCTATCAAGGAGATATTATTTCAATTTATTTTTGAAACTATTACTGCTGTCTATCAAACATTTTATTTCGTCTGGTAATTTACAGAAAAGTTTTACAGCAGCATATTTTACCGCTTTCTGTGTCAAAGATAGGTTAAGTCGATGATAGTGTAAGTCTTTCTTTCTTCTGGTAATATAATCGTGACTGTCACTGTTGTTTTTCAACTGGTACATGTTGTTGAGAACAAATTTCATTATTGAGTAAATGTACTGTGGTGCTGCTGTAAGAATTCTTAACCATTTAAACAGATGCCTACAATATGTGCAACTATGAGCCCCACACATTATTATATCCAGTGAATATTTTTTGCATAAATGTTGAATTACCCCAAAATATTATTCTGCGTGACATCAGAGAGTGAAAGTATGCAAACTGTGTTAGCTTAGTACTTCATATATCCTCAAAATTGGCAATTATTCCGATTGCAAAAGTTGCTGAACCTAGTCTCTTTAGGAGATCCAAAATCTGAATTTTCTAAATAAGATTCTCCAGCATTCACATATACAAGGTGCACCATAATTAATGGCGCAAATGCATATAGTTGAAAGTACATGATACTAGAAGCAAAAAATCTCAGTAAACACAGGGTCGAAAATGCATACCTTAAGAGCTATGAGCACTTTTTCATCTTCGCTACTTTGAAACATAACTCTTGTAATGAACAAATGCTCATAATTTTAAGGTATGCATTTTAGAGCACATGTTTACTGGACTTTTTTTCTTGTTTTGGTCCATACCACAGTCTAGCATAACAGTCGCGACACTCACTGCTGTAAAAGTTTTTGCCGTTTGACAGATGGAGCGACACTCGCGCTCCAAGCGGCGGGTAAGGTGAACGTCAGACGCGTCGTAAGCATAATGTTTGTTTGCATCCATTTCCTACGTAATTTCCGATTTATTCGAGTTATTTTCTTGCCTCCAAGAGTTTGTGTGGTATCAGAAGGCATATACGTTTCTAAAAATGATTCTAAAATATGCGCAAGTATGGACAAAAACCATGAATCGAGTGGCAAGCTACAACACATTCGTGAAGAAACACTTGTGACATTGGACAGAATTGCAGCTTACCACATTGATATCAAAAGAATATAAGCACACAGATTCACATGTAAGAAGCACAGACACGTACCTCTACATGCAAAAGCGATCGACAGCTCGTTTATCGTTCTGTAGGCTTACTGTGTTTGTCATTGTCTCCTGTTGCCACAAGTAAGACCTTCATCTTTATATTATTCTAAGTGGGACAAGCAACTGCCAAATAGTGGGAGACATGTGCTGAAAACACTATAATGAGCTGATTGCATTACATTTCACGAAAAACCAAATATTTGAATAATTTTCAAACAATCTGTCTGTAGGCACTTTCCTTGTCCCGTAATAGTTTCGCTTCTGGGCATTCTGACACTTCACACGCTTTTGTAAGACACGAACAGCTACACTTAATTTAACCACTTCATCGTCAAAGCAGGTCTGTGTTGATGATTCACACTAATCTGGCACTGATACATGGAGAGTCGAACTGGCTGCTTCTGTGTCATAGGACTATTTTACAGCTTTAGATTGACTGTCGAATCTTTGTGGCAGTTTCTCCTTCATCGTCAGCCGAGGGAGTTTATTTGGAATGCCAAACAGTGTGGGTACTGCATTCCAAACGAGTTTGTTATTGTCTGCGTTCATGAACCGGTTTTGTTCGAAATGTAGCGAACAAAAGCTAATATTATTATACAGGTAAACTGGGTCTTTCTTCATAAGGTCTTCTCGTCTGCTATTAACTAGCCATTTTCTGCTCCTAAAACGAAACATTCATCATTTATACACATATAGTTTGCAAGTGAATCCTGACGATACAGTTTAGTAACATGATGGTATATACCTCCCAGGATCCTTAGGAAACCTAAAAAAAAGACAGCTGTGGTGTCTTCTTCCTGTTGTTGCTGCAATTTATTGCGCTACAAACGTTCCCGATTGTAAAAACCATTGTATAAATCAAAATAAACAATCACTATTCGCTTTCACGATCGCGCCGAACTCACAGTTCAACCTACCAGCCGCTTGTGGCGCTGCTGGCGCTGTAGCAACAAAATAAAGGCGAAGTGTCGCGACTGTTATGTTAGACTGTGGTCCATACTGCCACTTTCCAACATATGGGAAGCAAAGACCTTACAGTAGAAGAGATTTGTTTCACAGTATCGAAGATGAAAAATTGCTTGTAGCTTTTGAGGCATGCATTTTCGACCCTATGTTTACTGAGACTTTTTTGCTTCTAGTATCGCATACTTTCAACTGTATGCGTTTACGCCATTAATTATGATACACCCTGTATAAGGTACCGCGTTATGTATGTGAACTTCGCGAGTAAAAACAGTTAAATATCATCTTTCAAAGATCGCAGTTCCCGCAAAAGGGCAGTTGAGGACAGCCATGCGAGTTTAGAGCACATGACTTGAATTAACTTTCTGTGCCGCGTGGTTACGGCCGGTGTGAATATACCTTGACTTGACGGTGCTGTAACGTGATGGTATCGTGACCACCAGTGTAAATTATCCTTCAACCTTCTCTGCCAACCGCTGGAATGATTCAAGTATGATCTAGGAGGGTAGACGATAGGCATAGTTTGTTCGAACGTGCAAAACAATCTGTAGATAGCTGTACCATGTTCCCTAAATAGATGCTGCAATAGCATCTTCAGCACGTTGAACGACGCCCCAGGCATACAGACGGAGTGCACTTGGTGTTCCTTCTTGCCCCTTCCTGCCATTTCTATAAGGAGTACCATTATCCGCCTTGTGTTTGAACTGTATACGATTATTAGGTCTTACCCCTTTGCATCTACCTTCTCTTGATACAGGGCAAAGCAGGTTTCTACAAAATAGGAGAAGTGTGTTCCACTGGAAGACAGCATCTCGAACTTGTTGGAATGGGGGATCGGTAAAACACCCTGAGTCTCCTCAGGTTCCTTTCTATCCTGTAGAGGACTCCTAGATCTACCACTGACTCGTCACATGCTGTAAAGTGGATAAGTAATCTATCATCGACAGCGACTGATCGCTCATTAACGTACTTTCTTCTCTATCTTATTGCATATCGGCATTAATAATTTTTCATACGATACAGGACTAATCCAAAAATACTTTATGAAATAATTCGCGAACGTGATTCTGTTATTAATAAATAAATTAACATCAATATCTATGCGACAAGTCACTCGTCTTTTTCAGTTATTTTCTGTTGTTACAGGTACCGTAATATAACTGCAGCACAAATTTTCTGTAGGATGACAAACTGATGTTGTCAATACGTATTGTATCGCTCACTTATGGAACGTGAGGATGAGATCAGAAGATATACTACACACACAGAGGCATTCAAAATCATTCTTCCCGTAATCCATACATGACTGCAACGAAAGAAATCTTAATAACTGATACAATGAGACGTACAGTCTGCCGGGCACCTCTGAAGTCGATATCGTCTAATTAAAGACGTCGATCTCTTGTGAGTATCTTTGACGCTATTTGTAAACAGCTTAGATCTGTGGACATTATATTGTTTGTGGAAAGTGTGTTGTGCCGGGAAGGAAGTGTTCCGTAAAACATTGGAAACGGAAACGAACGTGTTTTTATTAGTAAACGTTGTTCTCGATTTTTATGGGTTTCTGTTAGTAACAAAATAAAAAATGGATGCTGATCTGTATGATGAATTTGGGAATTACATTGGTCCTGAATTGGAGTCTGACGAAGAGGAAGAAGAAGGGTATGGAGAGCAGAACGATGCCCAAGAGTACGATGAAGATATGGACAATGAAAGGGAAGACGACATTGACCAGGCTCCAATGGCTGTTGTTCTACATGAAGATAAACGATACTACCCGGCTGCTTTAGAAGTCTTTGGTCCGGATGTAGAAACAATTGTACAGGAAGAAGACAACCAGCCACTTGATACTCCTCTGATTGCTCCCATTAAGAAAAAGAAATTTCAGCTTAAGGAACAGGAATTGCCAGAAACAGTGTATAACATGGAATTCCTAGCAGATTTAATGGACACTTCTAGCCTTATTAGAAACGTGGCTTTGATCGGACACTTGCATCATGGGAAAACAACATTTGTTGATTGTTTGATACAGCAAACACACCCAGGCATGAGAACGCTCGAAGAAAAGAATTTGCGATATACAGATACATTGTTCACAGAACAAGAACGTGGCGTAGGCATAAAAGCGATGCCCGTAACATTGGTACTTCCAAATATCAAGAATAAATCATATCTCGTAAATGTGTATGACACGCCAGGGCACGTGAACTTTTCGGACGAAGTGACGGCCGCTCAGCGGTTGTGTGATGGTGTGGTGCTGTTTGTGGACGCTGCCGAGGGTGTCATGCTCAACACAGAGCGCCTCTTAAAGCACGCAGTGCAAGAGAAACTTGCAATAACTGTATGTATTAACAAGATAGATAGGTTAATGCTTGAATTGAAACTTCCTCCACAGGACGCATATTATAAACTACGCCACATAGTTGATGAAGTAAATGGTTTGCTGGCCTTGTACTGTGAAGATGGAAATCCAGTTGTTGTTTCTCCCATATTAGGGAATGTCTGTTTTGCCAGTTCACAATACTCTGTCTGCTTTACCCTGAAATCTTTCGCAAATATATATGCACAGACTTACCCGAATGTCAATATCACAGAATTTGCCCGTCGCTTGTGGGGAGACATTTATTTCAATAGTAAAAGCAGACGATTTACCAAAAAAGCTCCTCATAATTCATCACAACGTAGCTTTGTTGAATTTATTCTGGAACCACTTTATAAAATATTTGCACAAGTTGTTGGTGATGTTGATACTACCCTGCCAAATGTACTAGACGAGTTAAATATTAGACTTACAAAAGAGGAGATGAAAATTAACATTAGACCTCTTTTGAGGTTAATATGTAATAGATTTCTGGGTGATTTCAGTGGATTTGTGGAAATGTGTGTAGAGCACATACCTGCACCATTAGAAAATGCTCCAGCTAAAGTGAAGCATATCTACACAGGACCTTTAGATACAAGTTTAGCAGAAGACATGTGCAGTTGTAATCCTGATGGACACTTAATGGTGTATAGTACAAAAATGTACCCTACAGATGATTGTACATTTTTCCAGGTTATGGCACGTGTAATGAGTGGTACTCTTCAGGCTGGGCAAGAAGTACGTGTTCTTGGAGAAAATTACACACTTACTGATGAGGAAGATTCAAGAATTCTAACAATTGGTCGTTTGTGGATCTTTGAGGCGAGATATAAAGTGGAATTAAATCGTATTCCAGCCGGTAATTGGGTGCTTATTGAAGGCATAGACCAGCCTATAGTCAAAACAGCTACAATTACTGATCTCAGTATCACTGATGATGTTTACATCTTTCGTCCACTGAAGTTCAATACTCAGTCAGTGATCAAAATTGCTGTTGAACCTGTAAATCCTTCTGAACTACCAAAAATGCTGGATGGTTTAAGAAAAGTTAACAAATCTTATCCACTTTTGACAACAAGAGTTGAAGAGTCAGGTGAACATGTGGTACTGGGGACTGGGGAATTGTATCTTGACTGTGTCATGCATGACCTGCGAAAAATGTACTCTGAAATTGATATTAAAGTTGCAGACCCAGTTGTTGCATTTTGCGAGACAGTTGTTGAGACTTCTTCATTGAAATGTTTTGCTGAAACTCCAAACAAGAAGAATAAAATAACTATGATTGCTGAACCGTTAGAAAAGGGGTTGGCAGAAGATATAGAAAATGAAGTGGTTCAGATTTCATGGAACAAGAGAAGATTAGCTGAGTTTTTTCAGACAAAATATGACTGGGATCTTTTGGCTGCTCGATCTATTTGGGCTTTTGGGCCAGATCCAATTGGTCCAAACATTCTAGTGGATGATACTTTACCATCAGAAGTTGACAAAGGCCTCTTAAATTCTGTAAAGGATTCTATTGTTCAAGGTTTTCAGTGGGGCACTAGAGAGGGCCCGTTGTGTGAAGAACCTATTCGTAATGTTAAATTCAAAATTCTGGATGCAGTTATTGCACAAGAACCCTTGCACCGTGGTGGCGGGCAGATAATACCTACTGCGCGCAGGGTGGCATACTCAGCCTTTTTGATGGCAACACCTCGTTTAATGGAGCCGTATCTCTTTGTAGAGGTTCAGGCTCCTGCAGACTGTGTCTCAGCAGTTTACACAGTACTAGCAAAGCGCAGGGGACATGTTACGCAGGATGCCCCTGTTCCAGGATCCCCTTTGTATACAATAAAGGCATTTATACCAGCTATTGATTCATTTGGCTTTGAGACAGATCTTCGAACGCACACACAAGGGCAGGCATTTTGTTTGTCAGTTTTTCATCACTGGCAGATTGTTCCTGGTGATCCCCTTGATAAAAGTATTGTCATACGTCCTTTGGAGCCACAGCCTGCCACACATTTGGCAAGAGAGTTCATGATAAAAACACGTCGTCGTAAAGGTTTGAGTGAAGATGTATCGATTAATAAATTTTTTGATGATCCTATGTTGCTTGAACTTGCACGGCAAGATGTCATGTTGAACTATCCACTGTAAGCTTGTTCATGAGTGTTAACTATTCTATTGTTCATTCCTTTGTATATGACTTTCTGTGTTAAAGTTACAATAGGTGTGATATCAAATGTAGAATGTTATTTCTGTATGTATTGTGTGTAAGCAACACAGACAGATATACACATATGGTTTTAATTGCATTTTTCATAGCAGGTTACCAGTAGATGTAATCATCAGAATACATACCAGACGTTTGTTTATTGTGTAGTTTGACTGTACCTTGATTTGGTTAACTTTAATGAAAAGTGCATTTAATATGGAGTGAATATTGATCTCAAAATATTCTTATTTCATGTCCAGATGTAATGATTTCACCATTGCAACCAAATTTATCTTCCTACCTAACCTAGACCTCAGGCCACTCTACAGATCATATTGTCACTACAGTCAAGAGTTTGAGGGACACGGATACAACACTATCACACACTAAATGAGTTATTTTTCTATCAGAAATTGCTATTCCACTTTGAAGCTTGAGCATTGTATATTAGATATGTTTTATATTCTCTGTTACACTGTTTCAGAGTCTTTGCAGTGTTGCATTCTGTGTAAGATGTTTGTTGTACATCAGATTATCCAGTACATTGTAAATATTTCTGTGTTACTTTTTGTAAATACTTTTTTGTATGACCATTTGTATTACATACAATATTTGTCACTGATTCAGTCTTTTAATTTGTTTCTTTTCTTTT
This sequence comes from Schistocerca serialis cubense, assembly GCF_023864345.2. NCBI lineage: Eukaryota > Metazoa > Arthropoda > Insecta > Orthoptera > Acrididae > Schistocerca > Schistocerca serialis. The sequence continues at coordinate 1,130,130,321 of NC_064639.1, forward strand.
TTCCCCTGTCTCACAGTAGAATAATTAAGATCATATATTATGTAACTTAAATATAGTTGTGGTTGATGATTTATTCAGAGTGAATTTCTTGAGGAAAATATCTCACATTTGAATATTTGATGATTTGTGCAAGGAAAGTAACTGTCAGCGTAAACAGCCTGAGGCATAACAAGATTAATGTAATAACTACTCATTTGTTTGAGGTAGCTGCTCATCATCATTATGTTTTGGTGTGACTGTAGGGAGCTGCTGTGCTAAGCCAGTTTGTATAGTAGCTCACTAGAAAAGTGTAGTTACTGATTGAGCTATTACACTAACATAGCTCCATGCAACACAGAGTAATTCTACAATGCATGTATGCAAATGGATAGTGTGTACTGTTGTATTATCTATTCTTCGAAGTCTGTATTTCCTTTTAAGTTACTTTCTTCATACAAGATTGGAAAGTGAAGCCCAACAATTACATCTTGTCCTAGATATTAATACACACAAGATTTTGTGTACATTTACTACTTTATAATTTAAATAAAATAAAATGAGAATTATTGTATATGAACATATGCAGGAGTTCATAGACTTCAGTATCATGTTGTTCTTGTTTGGCATGGCATTAAATCTTGTGTTAGGAGGTTACACAATACAAATAAATTTATTTTGTAACTACTGAAGTATATGTTTGAGATGTACAGTTATCCTTAGTTTATGAACTGCCTGTAGTCGTATAGCTGGCTGGTAACGTGATTCATTTTACCATATAAACCAAAAGTGAATAAAGGCAATGACTACTTCCAGTTGAATAATAAGAATACAGATACACTTTATAGATGTGCAAAACAGACTTTATTCTGTTTGTCTTGGAATTCCTTTATCACACTGCATGTCAGTCTTTTGAAATTTCATTTTTTCATGTTAGTATTTCATAATTTTGATTGGAACTGTCTTTTAACCCGTTCGTGGTTGAATTTTATTTGAGACTTATTTCAAAAATATAGGGTAGAAAACTGCTTTGTTTCATGATAAATAATACACTTTCACTACCAAAATAATTTTAAGCTTACAAATTTTGAAAATTAGTGTAATGGGACACGTGTCCCAGGAACTTAACTAGATCCAAGTTTTCATGTGTATGTAGGACTTTCAGAATTAAATTTCTAATTTTAGATCAATTCTATCAGAGTGGTGATTATGGAAAAAAAGTATAACAAAGTGTAGCAAAATGCATTTATTCTACTGACAATGAAAAAACTGAAATGTCACACACAAGTTTTCAAAGTAACATTTGAGGATGGCTTTGATGTATCACACACCAACGTTTTCTGCATTCTATGAAGCTTCCCACTGCATACAAATTATGTACAAACCAGCAGAATTACTGAGATTTGGAATAATGTTTCAAAACGATGTCTGTGATGGCCAAGAAAATGCAATTAGTTACTTCAGACATTCTTTGACTGGAGAAGTGATGATTTGATCTGGTTTTGTGAAACAGACACACTGTGAGCACATGCTGCCCCCTTCTTTATATCCACCCCATGGCCCATAGTATTTTTCTTCAAATTGCAAAAGCAGCTCGCTATGTGTTAAGCACTAGACAGATGTGAGATGTAGATATCGCAGTGCTCAACACTGCATGTTACTATAGTGGTACAAATATATCCCATCAACTGTGAAAGGTTAACTATTTTAACATTGACAGCTAAGACATATTTCACTGTTGTAATAAGAGTGGAAGATAGTTGCTGCCTATGTGCTTAAAGCATGACATCAGCTCAGTAACCATATTATTTGCTGTTCCCAAAACAAAGGCATGAGACACATCTGTATTCAGCTATTTATTAAGGGCGATACCATCTCAAATCTTACAGGTCAAGAGTAAATGCTATTTCAAAATTTGCTGGAAAAAAAAAATGTGTGTTGAAGTTTCACATTCTGCCTCTCCAAAACTAAAATATTTTGATTTTCTGATTATTTGTTAAAACACTACAGATCTTTCTAAATGAGAGTATTTATGAAAATGGCATAATAAGAAAAAATTGTAATAAAGAAACAAAACTGATAGAGATCTGAATTTATTTTCAGTAAATGTGTTGTTCCCAATACTGTGAGAAATGATTAATACGTAGACACTTTTTTTTGGAAAATAAACTATGAGAGTTTGTAACTTTTTACGAATTTCAGAATTATGTTTTGAAAATGTGGATAGTCACAGGAATGATCAACTGTCTTGAGAAATGAGAAAGTGGAAGGACTGCAAACTGTCAACTATGACATAGGTGCATGAAGTTCTTAAACTGTCAAAATATTTGTACATAAAAATGAAAGAATTTGAAATTTTTTGATTATTTAGAAATTATTTTCTCCAAAACTCCATCCTTCTAAAAATTTCATGGTATGTTAGTTGGTCATTGTACTTAGGGACTGTACAATCAGAGTGGGCAATGCTTCTCTGCACAAAATGTGAGAAATGTGAACCTAGCTCTTCTCTCAAGGTCAAAACATCATGGACACTTAAATATATAAATTGATTGCTCATTTTAAATAATGTCATGCAAAACTTGTATTTCTGGATCAAAATAATTACTTTACGACATTATAAGTGAGTGGGAATACAATTCATAATTTTTTTCAAAAGAATTTTATAACAAAAATGAGATATAGAATATTTATACCCATTTTTCTTTTCATGATATTATTATTGTCTTCTGTCATGATTTTACTTCTTCATGACTTTCCATGAATTAAAATTGCCTGCAATGTAACAGTCGACACTACACTGTAGAAAAGAGTTCGTTTGTTTTTTCCCACCTGCTTCTCATTAAACTTGTATAGCCGAGCTGAATTTGCAAACAGATTTTGATGGGCATTTGAAAGCATTAGCAGGACTATGAGGTGTTGTAAAAGAGACGGTTATATCTTGCAGCTCATGAGAGACACTTATTATCTGTCTCACTCACCACTGATTGTCACACACACAAGAAATGAAATGGCTCACTACAATGTCTTCTAATGTATACCGTGGTCTCTGCTTTCTCACACAGTAACAGACCACTCTTCTCTCTCTCTTTTCTTTCTTTCTTACCTTTTTTTTATTTTTATTTTTTTTTTTAAAGAATTCCCTTAATGTTCTTTCATTTAGAATTAAGAGTTTCATGCTGGCGGTGTACAAATCCAGTAGCATGCCTTATAGCATCAACAGCTTCATGCTGGAGATTTGTTGCAAGATGTTTACAGAGACCTCTTACATGCACTTTCTCCGTGACCTATTGCTGAAAAAATCCATTTTTTGGTCTTAATTCCTATACTACAGTGTTGAGCAAGCTCATAAAGCTGAAAGCAGTGTAATGCATCAACAGTCATCACTTCAGCACCAGGACACAATGCACACTCCTGCAACCAAAATTTATCTTGCGGCTCTTGACTTATACACAAAAGCATCGGGTCCATCTCTGTGTACTTCTTTCCTGTGACTTTGCTTATGGTGGAACAAACAAGTTTCACATTAGTGCAGTAAATACATGTGCATACTTCCTTCACTGGCTGGCATTTCATCCACTTTGATTGTAAGCAGTAGAATTTTGTGAGACCAGTTTTTGAATTCGGGTTCTCGTTTTTCATTAGGAAATATTCTTCTCTTATTGAGCTTGTCATATATCTTTTTACCTTTTCAACTTTTTCTCCATTTTCACTAACAGAGATATCAGCCTGGTTAGGACTTTGCCTGCTGCTACCTTTGTCATCACTTATGTAATATTCCAAAGCAGCAGTAAGCATATCATCTGGCAACGGATGCCCACAGTAGGAATCTGGGCATTCCCAAATACCTTTCTCGTTCTTTATTTTACGAGCTTTTGAAATCAAATCATTAGAGGAAGTTGGTATGTATTTCTGTATCTGCTGCTTAGAGTAGTTACCTGGTATCAGTGTCACTAACCGTACCTTCTTAGTATGGGTGGCTGCTGAGATAGAAGTATTCAGGTTTCGAAACCACACATCACATTTCGTGCGCATATCTCTGTCTTCAGATTTGGCACCAAGTGCATCTACATTATACACTTCACAAAGTTTTGAAGATATTGCTTGAGTAAAGCTTGTTTCAATTTCTTGCACTGTTCTTTTTACATACAGTTTTCTTCTTGTGCTTCGTACTTTTCATGGATGTTTAAGGGGGGCTACAGAAGAAATGCTAACATTCAATGCATCAACAACTTCACGCCCAGGAATATAAACATCTGCAGCGTCTTCTTTAGTTTCACATTCAGGTGATGGTGATCGTTCTGGTGGGTTGTCACTAAATTTCTTCTTCTTGTGAGTGTAGCAGTTCCTGCACAAGGGGTGTGATGTTAATACCATTACTCGAGGACCAAGATATTTCTGCAATACCTCCAACATATTTCCAACAACTGTGAAGTGTTTTCCACTTTTATTAAACACCACCTTCTTGTGTCTTTTTTCAAAGTCCACACATTTCACTCTTTCAATACTGTATTTCCTCATTGACATGTATCTAACAAAAATTTCTGACCAAACACAAAACTTCATGCAGAATGGTTTACGTGCAAATTCCCACTTGTTTGTTATAAACAGAAGAGCACTTGAAACAGTGTTGCCAACATGCATATTTTATACTAGAAATTCAGTGATGTGAAATATGCATAAGGTTGCAAAATTTTTAACACTTAACACAGAAAAATATTGCCCACTGTGTTTACACTGGCTGCTAACACATTAACCAAACAATATTTTCTGTAATTCTCAAAAGTGTTCAGATGTGGGTTTTCAAATAAATAATTCATAAAAACTTGTAAAAATTCAATTTTTTACATTTTTGGCAATGAATATTTACATAATACAGGCAGATGGAGCAGAGAAGATACTGTTAATAATTACATTAGAAGTATCTGGTAATATGACAGAAAAGATAACCAAAATGTTTTAAGTGGAAAACTTAACTTAAATTTCATATTTTTGTCTTAAATTTGTAAGTTAAAGGAAGCCTAGAAGTGTGTAGGTGTCAACTAAATTTAAACACACTAAGAGGGAGCTTTAACACAAAACATCTGCCAGGCCTCCGGCACTTTTGGTTTACTAGTTTACTTTTTTGTTCTCTACTATTGTAAGAGTTATTTACTAAATATACATTTTTCAAAAATTACAAAAATTAAACTAAAACAAAAATACTTCATTTCTTAACACTTATTATATAGAGGTCTAATACATATTTTTTTTTTTTTAGAGAAATTCATGACCACGAGTTGACATGACTTGCATGATTTGAGATGAAAGCACCTTTAATGAAAATTAAGAAAACAGTTTTCTGTTGCAAGCTCTCCAAGTCTTGTTCCATTTTACTCAGTCTCTTACATATTGCCTGTAGCTAAAAAAAAATTATTTACACAATGCTCGGAATTAATTGTGTGCTGTGCAGCAGAGTGTATTGTGTAATGAAACTATAGTCACAGGCTTTGATCTTACCTCATTTCAGCCCTTCAGCTTTCCCATGGTCTATTAAAATGCTAGGTCTACTCTAGTTTCTGTGGAAAAAGTTTGTTCTCATGGTCCATGTTACTCAATAAAAGTTTAAGGTGATGATTTGTTTTATGCCACAGAAAACAGAGATTGTGGAGAAAATAGTAAAGACAATTTTCTGTGATTAATTAGAATATGGAAATAACATTATTTTGCAGAGTAAAAAGTAGTGTTTGCAAAACAAGATAAACAAACCGAAGGTCTAATCAGTTTTAAAAAATGATATTGTTCAACAACTGTTCGCCTCGTCAACACTCAGCAGACTGAGATCGAGTTCTTTTTATCATCCTCACAATATGAGCAATTAAGTCTGCATCTTATTATTTGTAACACGTAAAGTTCCATTGACACACACAAGAGTGGTTACTGAGGCATGCCTGAACACTATAACAAAAAGGAACCTGCAGTAAGGACCAGCACCCATGTGGGGAACTTTGACCACAACCATTGGAAACTGAAACCCTCAAACGACTTGTGCCATTTAGCACCACCCAGAGGCATGTGTAACTTGAGCCACACACGGCAAGCAATAGCACTTCATTGTCTTAGCCATCTTGAAATCGTTGAAATTATGGCGAAAATCCATTTCATACCAGGACACAATTTTGCTGGGTGTTGCTCATGGAAAGATATGAGCATAGTACATTGGTCATTAACGACAGGCTAGCAAAACACCTTTGTTTGCTGGTAATGACCTCTTTATTTCAGTCTGTCTACAGCACTTTCCTATCAACACACTATTTTGTACTGACAGACTGGTTTTGCTAATGAAATGAGTAATAGGCTTTCACAACTACCATTTTATCACTGATGTGGATAGAGAAGCCCACAGATTTGATTGTGCTGCTATTCTTTTACCTACTGCACTTTTTCATTCTCTACAAATTTGCATTTCTCTTGTTTACATTTCCCAATACTTTACCATGCTGCTTAGCTCCTGCGTCTTGTTACTCCACCATTCCTGCATACAAATGCTGTTATTTTTGATATTCATTCACTCATGCAGCGGTCACTTTTGACTACTACCTGACTAGACACTAGACATATGTACTCCTGTTCATGATACTTCATTGGTTGCTTTTGGTTTTTTATCCCTTCATTTTAATTCAGTCTTCTCCCTTTGTCCTCTAGTCAGCAAGGTCATTTCTCTCTCTTTTTTTCTCCTCAGCCTTTGTTGCCTTGTCACACCTGCTGCGTTCTTCTATTAGTCACTAATAAATGAATGTCTGATTCTTAAAACTTTAGAGATTTGGTGTCATACACACTGTATCACCGAAATGAAAGTGATCAGTAAACTTAATATAGTTATAATGCAGGCACAGAAAATCCACTTCTCCAGCAAAACCAGATGAAAACACAGACAGAGATGAAAAAATGATTGTTGTCACCTAACGAGATATGAAAATATTAGGATTCAGAACTAGCAGAGATAAGTGGCAGAGCATATGACAACCAGCAAGTTAACAACAAGCATGATTGGACATTAACAGAGAGTTTATAAATGCAACATACAATTCCCTCCAGGCATGGTGTGCACTGCAATTCAATAGTCGTTATAATGGTCCCTGTTTTACAATGTGAGCAATCTGGATTCTTCATCCCAATACAAGTTCCTCAGAACTTTGCAGATGAGAACTTGCTCTACAATACATCGTTGGTCCCTATCACCCCACCTAACTGTAACTTATGTATAATTCCCCAGTCTTCTCCTCACAGTTTTATTTACTTCCCTTGGCTTTCCTTTTCATTAATATTTTCACTCACATCAGATTTGGATTCATGAATCCCTGGCACTTCGAAGATTTCTGATGTCCCACTTAAAACACACATCTTTCCCCCTTACTCTGTCTGGTTTAAGTCTCCCTTGATTGGACATTCTGGGTGACTTTTTCTGCATCTGTAACTGTTTGTTTTTATCTGTACCAATCCAGATTTATTTATGGAAAACCATCTTCAACGTATGTATGACACAAGAAACAAAGATAATTTCATGTTGCCATCTTATAGACTAAACCTCCACTTCCAGACTCCTCAATACATGGCCATGAAAATTTATAATAAATTAAAAACGATAGAACTTTCACATGGAACTAGGCTTACTGAAGATAAAACTTTGTGCCAGTCTATTGCAAAAACATTATTATTGACCAATGAAATTTTTAAATGATGATGAAAATTACTTTGTAGAGTAATGAAACAGATTTGTAATAATCTTTGTAATTTAAGATTGAATTTTTTGACACATTGTATGTATTGCTGTTATATTATTTATATTGATTAGTCTCCTGTACTTTAAATCAATAATTTATGTATGTATGTGTGTCATGGGACAGTAGAATTCTGATTCCGCCATAGGAGCCCCATGCTCTTCAACCGTTTCCTCTGTTCTAGTTGGAGCCCCAATTTTCAAAACGTAGAATTTTATGCCTTTGTACGCATTTCCATTTACTGCCACTTAGTAGCAGATTCTGTCCATCTATTTTATGCACTAGTTTAGCACAGTGGATCACCTTTTTATTTATCATACTCTGTGAAATCTATAATCAATTTCATGACATCAGTGCGGGCAGCTGAACAATATCATTTTTTAAAACTGATTAGACCTGCAGTTTGTTTATCTTGTTTTGCGAACGCTACTTTTTACTCTGCAAAATAATGTTATTTCCATATTCTAATTAATCACAGAAAATTGTCTTTACCATTTTCCCCACAATCTCTGTTTTCTGTGGCATAAAACAAATCTTCATCTTAAACTTTTATTGAGCAACATGGACCATGAGAACAAACTTTTTCCACGGAAACTAGAGTAGACCTAGCATTTTAATAGACCATGGGAAAGCTGAAAGGTTGACATGAACTACGATCAAAGCCTGTGACTATGGTTTCATTACACACTACACTCTGCTGCACATTACAAAATTAATTCCGAGCACTGTGTTGATTAATAATAATGATAGTGCTACACCTTGGAGATATTTGGAGAATCCCCCACCATGAAGCTGACTAAAGATGTTGTACTTCTAAATAGTTTTATGTGTTTTCTCCAGGTGAAAGATAATGTTGGAATGTGGTGCCTTATCCCACACAAGATACCGTGTTTTAAAAATATTCTATTATGGTTGTGTATAGTGTGTGAAGAGAATGGCAGCCACTGGCTCTTTGTCCTAATGATCTGAAAGAGCCTGTTGAGGTCCTCCATTAACAGAACATGTTCAATAATGGTTACTTTTAAGAAGTCTTTGATGAAGTATCCTATGGAGCTTATTTTAATACTTTCAGTTTAGTTTCTCATGTTTTTGCACTCATCCAAAAGCTGCCAATTCCATTGTTTTGTCTTAAATGATAGTGCTTGTTCACCTTCGCCATATTAAAGAAATTACTCAACATTGCTACTGGGGATTCACTAGCACTCTGTGGCTGTACAAATATCTTGAACATATTGTGGTTAATGCCCTACATCATGAGGCTGTCACAGTAAGTGCAACAGGTCCTCATGCATAAGTGTAATTGACATAGACTGTGTGGTTTGTTTTATCAAGCAATGGAAAATCCAGGATGGAATATAACAATATTGTGAGAAGGAAAGTTGGCACTCACCATATAGCCAAGATCCTGAGTCATTATAGGCTCAGCAAAAAGACTGTCACAAATAAGCTTTTGGCCAACAAGGCCTTTGTTTAAAATACATGACAGACAGACATATACACTTACTAATGCAACTCACAACTCACACACAGATGAGTGCAGTCTCTGGCAGCTGAAGCCACGCTGGCTTCAGCTTCAGACACTGCAGTCGTGTGTGTGTGTGTGTGTGTGTGTGTGTGTGTGTGTGTGTCTGTCATGTATTTTAGACAAAGGTCTTGTTGGCCAAAAACTTATTTGTGACAGTCTTTTTACTGAGCCTATCACAACTCAGTATCTGCGCTATATTGTTTGTTTTATCTTGTTTATAAATTCACAACAAGGACTTCATTTGATGGCTATAGGTGTGTACCATCTCTTGTGTGTTTATTTGTTATATGGCATAAATGGAAATATGAATATTACAGTAAAAAAGGAATTTTAGATATGACACATTTCAAAAACGAAACAGAGAATTGTAAAAGACCGGTACATAGCATACAAACAACAAAGAGTAAACAAACTTTTCAAATACTTATAACTTGTTATCTAACTGACAAAATTCCAGGTCAGAACGACTGGTGTAACTTCCAAAAGGTCATTCAGTTCCCCTTGTTACACTCACAGATTACTCTTTCACAATAGGATTGATCGTTTGTTGGGGTGCACCAAGGTGTCTTAACAAAGCCCTAGTTATGAAGAGACTCTGTGCCTTTATGTGAGAAGTTTAGATTCTGTTCTGTCTGAGTCAATGCACAGTAATTCTGTCTGTGATAGAGGAGTTCCTCCTGTACATGACATTTAGCTAACATATCCGACTGGGTGCCCCATTGTTTTCATGAGGTACATCGGTTCCTGGTGAGACTTTCTGTTTACCTGACAAGTGGTTTTCCAGATCTGAGCATGTCTCATATGAGTGGTAGTCGGGCTTGATGGGCTGAATGATGCAGCTTTCCACACATGAGGGCGTCTGTTCTTCAGTCATCTCTTGTGTTAATTCTCGATAGTATGGAGGATCACTGAGATGAAGTAGATTTGATCTTTCCCATGATCATACTCATTGTCCAGACAAGCTGAACATCAGTCAGTTTATTTTGGTACCCCTGTAGTAGACCAGAACTTTGTTTCATAGGTTATGGGCACTGAACCACCAGACTGAGCCACAAAGTTTTGGTATTACTTTGCTTTTGGTCCTGAGTTTGCCCTATACTCCAGTTATGAAAGAGGCATGCCCTTTCTTCCTCTACTCTGATCCTTGGCATATATGTAAGACTGCTGCCATGTCCTGCTGAAACTAAACATATGTTTGAGGTCTGGTATTATAAATTGCATCCCTGTTTTCTAAAGATCTAATGAAAATGGTCACAACCACTCTTTAATTTGAATCTAGATTGAATTTTTATAACATTATTATGAGAAGGAAAGTTGTTACCATATAGCAGTGATGCTGAGTCACAGATAGGCAGAACAAAAAGACTCTCACATTAAGGCCATTAAGCCCTTTGTCAACAGTAGACACACATACATGCACACACTTACACAAATGCAACTCACACACACGAGTGCAGTCTCAGGCAACTGAAACCACACTGTGAGCAGCAGCACCAGTGCAGGATGGGAGTGATGACTGGGTGGGGGTAAGGAGGAGGCTGGGGCGGGTAGACGGAGGCATAGTATGGTGGGGATGGCGGACAGTGAAGTGCTGCAGATTAGACAAAGGGCAGGGGAGAGGTGGGGAAGGAGGTGAGGGAAGTAGTGGAAAAGGAGAGAAATAAAATGACTGGGTGTGGCGGTGGAATGACGGCCGTGTAGTGCTGCAATGGGGACAGGGAAGCGGCTGGATGGGTGAGGACAGTGACTAACGAAAGTTGAGGCCAGAAAGCTGATGTTGGTGGGAAGGATTCATATGGCACAGCCCGTGAAGCAGTCATTGAAATGAGGGATATCTGTTTGGCAGCATGTTCAGCAACAGGGTGGTCCACTTGTTTCTTGGCCACAGTTTGGTGGTGGCCATTCACGCGGAAAGACAGCTTGTTGGTCGTCATGCCTACATAGAATGCAGCACAGTGGTTGCAGCTTAGCTTGTAGACCACATGACTGGTTTCACAGGTAGCCCTGCCTTTGATGGGATAGGTGGGGTTAGTGCCTGGACTGAGTCTATTACAGGGGTGTGAGGCATGAGGTAAAGGATTGGGAGCAGGTACTGTGTAAGGATGGGTGAGTATATTGTGTAGGTTCGGTGAACGGCAGAATACCATGGTGGGAGTGATGGGAAGGATAGTGGGCAGGACATTTCTCATTTCAGGGCACAATGAGAGATAATTGAAACCCTGGTGGAGAGTGTAATTCAGTTGCTCCAGTCCTGGATGGTACTGAGTTACGAGGGGAATGCTCCTCTGTGGCTGGATGGTGGGACTTAGGGAGATGGTGGGAGACTGGAAAGATAAGGCACGGGAGATTTGTTTTTGCGCAAGGTTGGGACAATAATTACGGTCAATGAAGGCTTCAATGAGACCTTTGGAATATTTCAAGAGGGACTGCTTGTCGCTGCAGATGCAACAACCACAGGTAGCTGCGATGTACGGAAGAGACTTCTTAGTATGGAATGGGTGGCAGCTGTTGAAGTGGAGGTATTGCTGGTGGTTAGTAGGTTTGATATGGACGGAGGTACTGATGTAGCCTTCTTTGAGGTGGAGGTCAACATCTAGGAAGGTGGCTTGCTGGGTTGAGTAGGACCAGGTGAAGCAAATGGGGGAGAAGTTGTTGGGGTTCTGGAGGAATGTGGGTAGGGTGTCCTCACCTTTGATCGAGATAGCAAAGATGACATCAATGAATCTGAACCAGGTGAGGAGTTTAGGATTCTGAGTTTTTAGGAAGGATTCCTCTAGCTGGCCCATGAATAGGTTGGCGTATGATGGTGGCATGCGGGTGCCCATAGCCTTACCCCGGACTTGTTTGTAGGTAATGCCTTCAAAGTAAAAGTAATTGTGGGTGAGGATATAGTTGGTCATGGGGACTAGGAAGGAGGTTGTTGGTTTGGAATCCATTGGGCATAGGGAAATGTAGTGTTCAATAGCGGTAAGGCAATGGGCATTAGGAGTGTTACTGTACAGGGAGGTGGCATCAATAGTGATGGGCAAGGCACCGTGTGGTAAAGGTACAGGAACTGTGGAGAGACAGTGGAGGAAATGGTTAGTATCTTTTATATAGGAGGGTACATTCTGGGTAACAGGTTGAAGGTGTTGATCTATGAGAGCAGAGATTCTCTCAGTGGGGGCACAGTAACTGACCACAATGGGGGCGGGGGGGGGTCCTGGGTGGTTAGGTTTATGGATCTTAGGAAGCATGCAGAAGGTAGGAGTGTGGGGAGTGGTAGGGGTAGTAAAGAGATGGACTCTGAAGAGAGGTTCTGGGATGGGCCTAAGGATTTGAGTAGTGATGGGAGATCCTGCTGGATTACTGGAATGGGGTCACTGTGGTAAGGTTTGTAGGTGGAAGTGTCTGACAGCTGGTGGAGTCCTTCTGCCAGGCAATCCTTGTGGTTCAAAACAACAGTGGTGGAGCCTTTGTCTGCAGGTAGGATTCTAAGGTCAGGATCAGTTTTTAGATGGTGGACTGTGGTTCTTTCTGCGGATGTAAGGTTAGTTTGCATGTTGAGGAATTTTGGGAATGAGGGTGAGGCAAGATTTGAGGTTAAGAAGTTCTGGAAAGTTAACATGGGGTGGTTAGGGGCTGTGGGGGTGGATCACGGTTGGATGGAGGAGTGAACTGTGTTAGGCAAGTTCAACATTGGTCTTTGGTTCAGTCTGATTGGTAGGGTTGGTGGCGAAAAAGTGTTTCCATTGTAGGGACAGAGAGAAGGAGAGATGGCATTTAAAAAGTCCTGCATGATTGAATTTGGGAGTGGGGCAAAAGGTGAGGCCCTTGGAAAGGACTGTTATTTCAGTGGGGCTAGGGCTTCTGGAGGAAAGGTTCATGACTGCGTCACAGGTGTGTTAAGGTTCTGGATTCTGTGTGGTGGCAGGAGGGAGTTTTGGAGGGTTGGATATGTGTAATAGGGCTGTGAGAAAGGGTTTGTCTGCTCTGAGGGGACGTGGTAGAGGTTTTGAGGTTCTTGCAGAGGTGGTAGACAGTGGTACTCCAAGGCGGGAGTGGGAAATGAGCAGGATGGAGAGCTTTTTGAGGTGGCATTGTGCATGTTGCTCAAGTTCCTGCAGGGCAAGAGTTTCAGTGTGTGTTACGGGTTCCAGGAATTTGTGATTGCATAGAAGGAGAATTTTGCGGATCAGTGAAGGTACTGCAAGGAGGTTTGGGCTTGGTTGATATGGTTTTGCAGGACTATGTTTGTAAGAGCTAAGGATTGGTGGAATCTGAACAGGTGAAGGGCATTGTGGATGAAGGGGTGGCAGCCAGGGGTGGGTAATTTGATGGTAAGGCCATTAGGGGGGATTCCATGAGCGAAGCAACAATGCAGGAACACTATATGGGACTGGGATCTGGCTAGGGATAAGGAAACTCTTCTGTATTGACACAGATTGAAGGAGCATAGCTCCATGGTAGTGCAAAAATGCCAAAAATTATGTAAGTAATATAGAATTCACAAAAATATGCCCAAATATGTGTGAAAATTCACAAAAAGGATGAAATGGATGCAAAAGGAGGAAACAAGATGAAGTCTGAGGAAGTCAGCAATAGTGAAAGGCAAAAACTCACTACAATTGGCGAAGTCACAAAGATCAAAGTAAAGAATAACTAATAATAAAATATATATTACTGCAGTTGTGTTTAGGTTCTCGATTCTGTGTGGTGGTGGGAGGGAGTTTTGGAGGGTGGAGTATATGTAGTCTGGTCACTAACATCACCTATCTCATCAAAGGCAGGGCTACCTGTGAAACCAGTCATGTGGTCTATAAGCTAAGCTGCAACCACTGTGCTGCATTCTATGTAGGCATGACGACCAACAAGCTGTCTTTCCACATGAATGGCCACCACCAAACTGTGGCTAAGAAACAAGTGGACCACCCTGTTGCTGAACATGCTGCCAAACAGATAGCCTTCATTTCAATGACTGCTTTACAGCCTATACCATATGAATCCTTCCCACCAACATCAGCTTTTCTGAATTGTGCAGGTGGGAACTTTCCCTACAATAAATCCTACATTCCCATAACCATCCTGGCTTCAACCTTCATTAGTCACTGTCCTCACCCATCCAGCTGCTTCCCTGTCACCATTCCAGCACTACACAGCCATCATTCCATCACCTCACCCAGTCGTTTTATTTCTCTCATTTTCCACTACTTTCCTCATCTCCTTCCACACCTCTCCCTTGCCATCTGCCTAACCTGCAGCACTTCACTGTCCACCACCCCCACCATACTATGCCTCCCTCTACCCACCCCAGCCTCCTCCTTACCCCCACCCAGTCACCACTCCCATCATGCACTAGTGCTGTTGCTCACAGTGTAGTTTCAGTTGCCTGAGACTGCACTCGTGTGTATGAGTTCCATTTGTATGAGTAAGTGTGTGTGCGTATGTGTGTCTATTTTTGATGAAGGCCTTAATGTGAGAGTCTTTTTATTCTGCCTATCTGCGACTCAGCATCTCCACTATATGGTGAGTAGCAACTTCCCTTCTCATAATATTGTTACATCATGGACTTTCCATTGTTTGAATTTTTATAATATGGATGAATTTTAAGTACTCTCTCAGAAATGTGTGCATGGGCTAGAGAAGAAATCAAATGATGTTTTGTCAAAATCATCCTTTGGCTGAGCTGAAATTCATAGCTTTGACTCTTTTCAGATGACAGCTACTAATAGCACTCTCAAGATATTGACCCTGGGGTAAGCTTCTAAGACAAAAAATTATGTTAAAAGGACCATCCATTATAATTGTGTCAGGTAACTGCTTAATTATATCTATAAAAGTATGTTTCACAAATAATGAGATAGATCTGCCACAGTGTTTAATTGTTTTTTCCTTTAGCCCGTGATGCGGCTTTTTCTTTTATATGGAAAAAATTGTAATGGTGTGGAGCAGAACACTGATATGGATTCTTGAAACAGACTACTCCTGTTTGGATGATATTTAACTGCACTTGTGGTCAGCTTAGAAGAACTTAAGGGCTTAAGTATGCATATCTACAAGGACAGTTAGTGTTTGCATTGATACTTAGGGTTAAGTTCCAAATAGTCACACTAAAGACGTAATAAATGCTGCATTGATTTGATACTTTCTTAGTCCCTGCCGTCGTTGGATAAGCAGCTGCAGCAGCAAGTCGTATACTCCTAGCTCACTCATTTGTTACATAGTTTAATTCTTAATTTCTTTGTGTGTTTTTGGTACTTGCATTGTTTAATTCATACATTTCTGGCGTATTATAGTATTTGAGAGTTGTAGCATCGCGTTTTAGTACCTGAATAGTGTAAATTCGCGTAGTCATTTGTATTCTGTTTTTGTTTTGAACGGCCAGTGTCGGTTGGTCACAGTCAGTGTGCTCCCTGCCGTCGTTGGATAAGCAGCTGCAGCAGCAAGTCGTATACTCCTAGCTCACTCATTTCTTACATAGTTTAATTCTTAATTTCTTTGCGTGTTTTTGGTACTTGCATTGTTTAATTCATAAATTTCAGGCGTATTATTGTATTTGAGAGTTGTAGCATCGCGTTTTAGTACCTGAATAGTGTAAAATCACGTAGTCTCCTTCCGCCGCCGAGCAGTGTGTCAGCAGTGCGCAAGTAGCAGCATTACTGCATTTACTAGGCAATCTTGTATTTTAATAACCGTTTAAATTTTGTGTTGATTTGTTTGCGCTCTCTGTAGATTAGTTCAGACGTTCTTTGCACAACAGTTTTTAGCATCGATAGGGACTGCAACTGCTGTGTTCGGATGCAGACTGAGTTGGCATCCCTTCGCTCCCAGCTTCAGGCAGTGTTGGCTTCGGTCACACAGCTTGAGGCTGTTGCCAATGGGCATCACTGTGGGGTTCCGGATGGGGGTTTGTCGGGGACGGCCAGCTCGTCCCACGCATCCCCCAATCGGACTACGACTGTGGTTGCCCGGGATACTGCCCGCATTGAGGCTGATCCCTCACCTGTGGTAGAGTGGGAGGTCGTCTCAAGGTGTGGCAGGGGGCGAAAAACATTCCGGAGGGCTGAACAGAAGGCCTCTCCAGTTTGTCTGACGAACCGGTTTCAGGCTCTGTCTCAGGCTGATACTGATCTTCGGCCTGACATGGCTGCTTGTCCTGTTCCAGAGGTTGCCCCTCAGTCTGCAAGATCCGGGCGGTCGCAGAGGGTGGGCTTACTGGTAGTTGGGAGCTCCAACGTCAGGCACGTAATGGGACCCCTTAGGGATATGGCAGCAAGAGAGGGGAAGAAAACCAATGTGCACTCCATGTGCATACCGGGGGGAGTCATTCCAGATGTGGAAAGGGTCCTTCCGGATGCCATTAAGGGTACAGTATGCACCCATCTGCAGGTGGTCGCTCATGTCAGCACCAATGATGTGTGTCACTATGGATCCGAGGAAATCCTCTCTGGCTTCCGGCAGCTATCTGATTTGGTGAAGACTGCCAGTCTCGCTAGCGGGATGAAAGCAGAGCTCACCATCTGCAGCATCGTCGACAGGACTGACTGCGGACCTTTGGTACAGAGCCGAGTGGAGAGTCTGAATCAGAGGCTGAGACGGTTCTGCGACCATGTGGGCTGCAGATTCCTCGACTTGCGCCATAGGGTGGTGGGGTTTCGGGTTCCGCTGGATAGGTCAGGAGTCCACTACACGCAACAAGCGGCTACACGGGTAGCAGGGGTTGTGTGGCGTGGGCTGGGCGGTTTTTTAGGTTAGATGGCCTTGAGCAAGTACAGAAAGGGCAACAGCCTCAACAGGTGCAGGGCAAAGTCAGGACATGCGGGGACCAAGCAGCAATCAGTATTGTAATCGTAAACTGTCGAAGCTGCGTTGGTAAAGTACCGGAACTTCAAGCGCTGATAGATAGCACCGAAGCCGAAATCGTTATAGGTACAGAAAGCTGGTTGAAGCCAGAGATAAATTCTGCCAAAATTTTTACAAAGGTACAGACGGTGTTTAGAAAGGATAGATTGCATGCAACCGGTGGTGGAGTGTTCGTTGCTGTTAGTAGTAGTTTATCCTGTAGTGAAATAGAAGTGGATAGTTCCTGTGAATTATTATGGGAGGAGGTTACACTCAACAACCGAGCTAGGTTAATAATTGGCTCCTTTTACCGACCTCCCGACTCAGCAGCATTAGTGGCAGAACAACTGAGAGAAAATTTGGAATACATTCACATAAATTTTTTCAGCATGTTATAGTCTTAGGTGGAGATTTCAATTTACCAGATATAGACTGGGACACTCAAATGTTTAGGACAGGTAGTAGGGACAGAGCATCGAGTGACATTATACTGAGTGCACTATCCGAAAATTACCTCGAGCAATTAAACAGAGAACCGACTCGTGGAGATAACATCTTGGACCTACTGATAACAAACAGACCCGAACTTTTCGACTCTGTATGTACAGAACAGGGAATCAGTGATCATAAGGCCGTTGCAGCATCACTGAATATGGAAGTTAGTAGGAATATAAAAAAAGGGAGGAAGGTTTATCTGTTTAGCAAGAGTAATAGAAGGCAGATTTCAGACTACCTAACAGATCAAAACGAAAATTTCTCTTCCAACACTGACAATGTTGAGTGTTTATGGAAAAAGTTCAAGGCAATCGTAAAATGCGTTTTAGATAGGTACATGCCGAGTAAAACTGTGAGGGACGGGAAAAACCCACCGTGGTACAACAACAAAGTTAGGAAACTACTGCAAAAGCAAAGAGAGCTTCACTCTAAGTTTAAACGCAGCCAAAACCTCTCAGACAAACAGAAGCTAAATGATGTCAAAGTTAGCGTAAGGAGGGCTGTACATGAAGCGTTCAGTGAATTCGAAAGTAAAATTCTATGTACCGACTTGACAGAAAATCCTAGGAAGTTCTGGTCTTACGTTAAATCAGTAAGTGGCTCGAAACAGCATATCCAGACACTCCGGGATGATGATGGCATTGAAACAGAGGATGACACGCATAAAGCTGAAATACGAAACACCTTTTTCCAAAGCTGTTTCACAGAGGAAGACCGCACTGCAGTTCCTTCTCTAAATCCTCGCACAAACAAAAAAATGGCTGACATCGAAATAAGTGTCCAAGGAATAGAAAAGCAACTGGAATCACTCAACAGAGGAAAGTCCACTGGACCTGACGGGATACCAGTTCGATTCTACACAGTGTACGCGAAAGAACTTGCCCCCCTACTAACAGCCATGTACTGCAAGTCTCTAGAGGAACGGAAGGTTCCAAATGATTGGAACAGAGCACAGGTAGTCCCAGTCTTCAAGAAGGGTCGTTGAGCAGATGCGCAAAACTATAGACCTGTATCTCTGATGTCGATCTGTTGTAGAATTTTAGAACATGTTTTTTGCTCGAGAACCATATGGACCTTGCCGTTGGTGGGGAGGCTTGCGTGCCTCAGCGATACAGATGGCCGTAGGTGCAACCACAATGGAGGGGTATCTGTTGAGAGGCCAGACAAACATGTGGTTCCTGAAGAGGGGCAGCAGCCTTTTCAGTAGTTGCAGGGGCAACAGTCTGGATGATTGACTGATCTGGCATTGTAACATTAACCAAAACAGCCTTGCTGTGCTGGTACTGCGAACGGCTGAAAGCAAGGGGAAACTACAGCCGTAATTTTTCCCGAGGACATGCAGCTTTACTGTATGATTAAATGATGATGGCGTCCTCTTGGGTAAAATATTCCGGAGGTAAAATAGTCCCCCATTCGGATCTCCGGGGGGGGACTACTCAAGAGGACGTCGTTATCATCAGGAGAAAGAAAACTGGCGTTCTACGGATCGGAGCGTGGAATGTCAGATCCCTTAATCGGGCAGGTAGGTTAGAAAATTTAAAAAGGGAAATGGATAGGTTAAAGTTAGATATAGTGGGAATTAGTGAAGTTCGGTGCCAGGAGGAACAAGACTTTTGGTCAGGTGATTACAGGGTTATAAATACAAAATCAAATAGGGGTAATGCAGGAGTAGGTTTAATAATGAATAAAAAAATAGGAGTGCGGGTTAGTTACTACAAACAGCATAGTGAACGCATTATTGTGGCCAAGATAGACACAAAGCCCATGCCTACTACAGTAGTACAAGTTTATATGCCAACTAGCTCTGCAGATGATGAAGAAATAGATGAAATGTATGATGAGATAAAAGAAATTATTCAGGTAGTGAAGGGAGACGAAAATTTAATAGTCGTGGGTGACTGGAATTCGTCAGTAGGAAAAGGGAGAGAAGGAAACATAGTAGGTGAATATGAATTGGGGCTAAGAAATGAAAGAGGAAGCTGCCTGGTAGAATTTTGCACAGAGCATAACTTAATCATAGCTAACACTTGGTTCAAGAATCATAAAAGAAGGTTGTATACCTGGAAGAATCCTGGAGATACTAAAAGGTATCAGATAGATTATATAATGGTAAGACAGAGATTTAGGAACCAGATTTTAAATTGTAAGACATTTCCTGGGGCAGATGTGGATTCTGGCCACAATCTATTGGTTATGAACTGCAGATTGAAACTGAAGAAACTGCAAAAAGGTGGGAATTTAAGGAGATGGGACCTGGATAAACTGAAAGAACCAGAGGTTGTACAGAGTTTCAGGGAGAGCATAAGGGAACAATTGACAGGAATGGGGGAAAGAAATACAGTAGAAGAAGAATGGGTAGCTCTGAGGGATGAAGTAGTGAAGGCAGCAGACGATCAAGTAGGTAAAAAGACGAGGGCTAATAGAAATCCTTGGATAACAGAAGAAATATTGAATTTAATTGATGAAAAGAGAAAATATAAAAATGCAGTAAACGAAGCAGGCAAAAAGGAATACAAACGTCTCAAAAATGATATCGACAGGAAGTGCAAAATGGCTAAGCAGGGATGGCTAGAGGACAAATGTAAGGATGTAGAGGCTTGTCTCACTAGGGGTAAGATAGATACTGCCTACAGGAAAATTAAAGAGACCTTTGGAGAGAAGAGAACCACTTGTATGAATATCAAGAGCTCAGATGGAAACCCAGTTCTAAGCAAAGAAGGGAAGGCAGAAAGGTGGAAGGAGTACATAGAGGGTTTATACAAGGGCGATGTACTTGAGGACAATATTATGGAAATGGAAGAGGATGTAGATGAAGACGAAATGGTAGATAAGATACTGCGTGAAGAGTTTGACAGAGCACTGAAAGACCTGAGTCAAAACAAGGCCCCGGGAGTAGACAACATTCCATTAGAACTACTGATGGCCTCGGGAGAGCCAGTCATGACAAAACTCTACCATCTGGTGAGCACAATGTATGAGACAGGCAAAATACCCTCAGACTTCAAGAAGAATATAATAATTCCAATCCCAAAGAAAGCAGGTGTTGACAGATGTGAAAATTACCAAACCATCAGTTTAATAAGTCACAGCTGCAAAATACTAACGGGAATTCTTTACAGACGAATGGAAAAACTGGTAGAAGCTGACCTCGGGGAAGATCAGTTTGGATTCCGTAGAAATGTTGGAACACGTGAGGCAATACTGACCTTACGACTTATCTTAGAAGAAAGATTAAGAAAAGGCAAACCTACGTTTCTAGCATTTGTAGACTTAGAGAAAGCTTATGACAATGTTAACTGGAATACTCTCTTTCAAATTCTGAAGGTGGCAGGGGTAAAATACAGGGAGCGAAAGGCTATTTACAACTTGTACAGAAACCAGATGGCAGTTATAAGAGTCGAGGGGCATGAAAGGGAAGCAGTGGTTGGGAAAGGAGTGAGACAGGGTTGTAGCCTTTCCCCAATGTTATTCAATCTGTATATTGAGCAAGCAGTAAAGGAAACAAAAGAAAAATTCAGAGTAGGTATTAAAATTCATGGAGAAGAAGTAAAAACTTTGAGGTTCGCCGATGACATTGTAATTCTGTCAGAGACAGCAAAGGACTTGGAAGAGCAGTTGAACGGAATGGACAGTGTCTTGAAAGGAGGATATAAGATGAACATCAACAAAAGCAAAACGAGGATAATGGAATGTAGTCAAATTAAGTCGGGTGATGCTGAGGGAATTAGATTAGGAAATGAGACACTTAGAGTAGTAAAGGAGTTTTGCTATTTAGGGAGTAAAATAACCGATGATGGTCGAAGCAGAGAGGATATAAAATGTAGACTGGCAATGGCAAGGAAAGCGTTTCTGAAGAAGAGAAATTTGTTAACATCGAGTATAGATTTAAGTGTAAGGAAGTCGTTTCTGAAAGTATTTGTATGGAGTGTAGCCATGTATGGAAGTGAAACATGGACGATAACTAGTTTGGACAAGAAGAGAAAAGAAGCTTTCGAAATGTGGTGCTACAGAAGAATGCTGAAGATAAGGTAGGTAGATCACGTAACTAATGAGGAGGTATTGAGTAGGATTGGGGAGAAGAGGAGTTTGTGGTACAACTTGACTAGAAGAAGGGATCGGTTGGTAGGACATGTTTTGAGGCATCGAGGGATCACAAATTTAGCATTGGAGGGCACCGTGGATGGTAAAAATCGTAGAGGGAGACCAAGAGATGAATACGCTAAGCAGATTCAGAAGGATGTAGGTTGCAATAGGTACTGGGAGATGAAGAAGCTTGCACAGGATAGAGTAGCATAGAGAGCTGCATCAAACCAGTCTCAGGACTGAAGACCACAACAACAACATCATGTCATGTTTGGAAACCCAGAATCTACTATGTAGGGATCAACATGGATTCCGGAAACAGCGATCGTGTGAGACCCAACTCGTTTTATTTGTTCATGAGACACAGAAAATATTAGATACAGGCTCCCAGGTAGATGCTATTTTTCTTGACTTCCGGAAGGCGTTCGATACAGTTCCGCACTGTCGCCTGATAAACAAAGTAAGAGCCTACGGAATATCAGACCAGCTGTGTGGCTGGACTGAAGAGTTTTTAGCAAACAGAACACAGCATGTTATTATCAATGGAGAGATGTCTACAGACGTTAAAGTAGCCTTTGGCGTGCCACAGGGGAGTGTTATGGGACCATTGCTTTTCACAATATATATAAATGATCTAGTAGATAGTGTCGGAAGTCCCATGCGGCTTTTCGCGGATGATACTGTAGTATACAGAGAAGTTGCAGCATTAGAAAATTGTAGCAAAATGCAGGAAGATCTGCAGCGGATAGGCACTTGGTGCAGGGAGTGGCAACTGACCCTTAACATAGACAAATGTAATCTATTGCGAATACATAGAAAGAAGGATCCTTTATTGTATGATTATATGATAGCGGAACAAATACTGGTAGCAGTTATTTCTGTAAAATATCTGGGAGTATGCGTGCGAAACGATTTGAAGTGGAATGATCATATAAAATTAATTGTTGGTAAGGCGGGTACCAGGTTGAGATTCATTGAGAGAGTCCTTAGAAAATGTAGTCCATCAACAAAGGAGGTGGCTTACAAAACACTCGTTCGACCTATACTTGAGTATTGCTCATCAGTGTGGGATACGTACCAGATCAGGTTGACGGAGGAGATAGAGAAGATCCAAAGAAGAGCGGCGCGTTTTGTCACAGGGTTATTTGGTAACCGTGATAGCGTTACGGAGATGTTTAACAAACTCAAGTGGCAGACTCTGCAAGAGAGGCGCTCTGCATCGCGGTGTAGCTTGCTCTCCAGGTTTCGAGAGGGTGCGTTTCTGGATGAGGTATCGAATATATTGCTTCCCCCTACTTATACCTCCCAAGGAGATCATGAATGTAAAATTAGAGCGCACACGGAGGCTTTCAGACAGTCGTTCTTCCCGCGAACCATACGCGACTGGAACAGGAAAGGGAGGTAATGACAGTGGCACGTAAAGTGCCCTCCGCCACACACTGTTGGGTGGCTTGCGGAGTATAGATGTAGATGTAGATGAAAGAATTTTCTGATCCTGAATATTTGATTCTTCAACATAAATACACTGATGGGAAAAAAACTGCTACACCAAAAAATAATTAATTTTGGGAATACATTTGTCTAGATATCATATTTAAACGATTAACACTGCAAGTTCACAGGTGATGTAAGCCATTGCAAATGTGAAATACTGGTATATTAATAACCAGTGCAAGTGCCAGAATTTTGAATGCAGCACTTAAATGTGCATTGTGTTGTACAGGTGCCAGATGTCAATTTGTGGGATGGAGTTCCATGCCTATTGCACTTGTTAGTCAATATGGGGACTGTTAATGAAGTTGTGGATGACACTGGAGCTGTCATCCGATGATGTCCTATATGTGCTCGATTAGAGACAGATCTGGTTATCAAGCAGGCCAAGGCAGTATGTTGGCACTCTGTGGAGCATGTTAATTTACAACAGCAGTATGTGGGTGAGTGTCATTGTGTTCTGGAATGCTGTTCATGAATGGCAGCACAAAAGCTTGAATCACCAAATTGACATACAAATTTGCAGTTGAGGTGTGTGAAATAACCGCAAGAGAGCTCCTGCTGTCTTACAAAATAGCACCCTTGATCATAACTACAGATGTAGGTCCATTGTTTCTAGCATGGATACAGACTGGTTGCAGACACTCAACTGGATTCCTCTTCACCAACACAGAGCCATCCCTGTCACCAAGGCAAAATCTGCGAATCCTCAAACATGTGCAACAGTAGTAAGGGCAATTTTTTGGCGTTTAGCACCACTTCACATTGGTGCATTGCGGTACTTATTTTATTACATGAAGCATACATATGAAAACAGGGTTGTGCAAAAGTGCCAATGAGACTTGTAAAGGGGAACAGTTACACATAATAGGTAGATATAGAATGGAAAATGTGATGAAAGTGTAATTGAGAAATTCTTGGATTGTGGAGTTCTAGCTGAAAAGAAGAATAGAAATGTAATAACTGGGAGAGTGAACTCACAGGGCTGGAATCAACTTATATCAAAAAGGCTGATATGGAAAGCAGGTTACGAGCAATTTGTTATAGAAAATACATAGGGTGAAAACATACTGCATGTTCTTCAGATGAAGCTTTGTGATATATGGCAGACAACAGACGTAACTGATTAGTTAAGTGACATTAGAGTTGTAGTGAGTGAAGTGAGCTTTTTTTTGCTTGCTGAATATCACACAGCAAATATGGCTGAAATAGAAAAGTACTGAGAGGCAATCTGTGGTTATATGCAGGAAAACATGTTATATGCTAATATAAAACTTAAAAAATCTGTCCCTCAGTAACATCATTCTCATGAACAAAATAATCAGAGAAGGAAATTACAACTCTTCATCTGCATTATTGCTCATTAAGTACAATAATGCTACAACATGCAGATATTCACAGAATCCTTCATCATGGAGCTGCCTTAGGATGTTGTACTTAGTTTTATTTGCTTTTCTGAAAGAAAAGGAGGAAGTACAGTGGCTGCTATGTTGAAAAATGTTGTTCTCATCACGTCACCACATCATACACAGATTTTAAAACATAGTATCTTGTGTGAGATAAGATACCACATTATAACATTTTATTTCATACAGAGAAAGTTCTCCAAAACACAAATTGGTGTTCCCCAAGGTCAACTTCTACCAGTCATCCATTATTCTCTAAATTATTCATGTCGGTATTTAGCAGTCATGAGTTACTAAACTGATGGTTTTTTAATATTTACAGTTGTCAGCACCTGCCTTCTTTGTAGTCACATTCTTCTTCAAGTCTGAGGATATTTTGCCTGCCTCACATATCTTGCACATCAGAAATAGTTTTGTGATGCCCAGCTCTTGCAAGGAACTCAATCACTCTGAAGGAATATTGTCTACTATACAGACTTTCTATTGACTTAAATCTTCCAGTGCTCAATCAAATTCTTCTTGCAATTTCATATCTTCCATCTTATCTTCATCTACTTCCTCTTCTCATTTTATAATATTGCCTTGAAATAAGTTTGTCCTTCTATATATTCCTTACAGCCTTCACTTCTTTTGTTTAGTACCTGCTTGACATCTGAGCTCCTAATATTAATACAAACGCTTCTCTTTTCTCCAGGGCTTCTTTAATTATCCCATGTGTGGTAGTTATTTCTCTCTTAATGGTGAATGGTTCTACATCTTTGCATTTCAGCTCTAGCCATTCATGCGTTGCCAGGCTGCATGTTTTGTCAGTTTCTTTTTATATGTACATATTTCTTTTGCTTTGTTTTTTAATCACATGTTTATATTTTCTCCTTCTGTCACTTACATTTAGTATCTTGTTTGCTGTACAAGTTTTTCTGCTGGACCTTGTCTTTTTACCTAGTTGTTCTTCTCCTGCTTTCACTATTCCATCTCTCAAATTTACTCATTTTGTCTCTTACTGTGTTCCTTTCCCCTCTTCCAGTCAAGCATTGCTTAATATTCCATTTGAGACTTTTGATTATCCATTCTAATCTCCTTAATTTCTTACCTGTCTGTAGTTTTAATATGCAACTCATAAACATTAAACTATTGTTAGAGTCCATATCTGCCACTGTAAATTGTCCTGCAGTTTAAAATCTGTCTTGCCATTGTATAACCTATCTCAAATCATCTGGTGTCTTCAAGTCTCTTGCTAATAAACAACCTTCTATCACGATTCTCAAACCAAGAGTTATCAATGTTCAAATGGCGCTTTGTACAAAATTCTACCAGGTGGCTTCCCCTTCATCGATTTACACACAGATGATGTTGTCCCATTATTATTATTATTATTTTCGATTATTCCCATTTAAGAGAGCGTTTGAACTTGAATTCCTTTATGATGATTGTTTATGTTTTTTCTGAGCCCAAATTTTCTTCATGTGTTCACTGTGTTGTTTCTTTCGCTCCGCTGTCCATTTGCATCCTGGTCTCTTTTGTGTTGTGGTGTCAAATTTATGTTTTTTGATGATGTTCCTGAATTCAGTTCTATTTTCTGCATCGTTTACTGTTATGTATGCTTGTCTGAGGTCCTCTTCAACTTCTTTTATCCATTTTGTTTTTCCTCTGCCTGAGTTGATGACTTTAAGAATTCGCTTTGAAATTCTGTTCTCATTCATCCTGTGGATATGTCCATAGAACTGCATTCTTCTTTTCCTTATTGTATCCATAATCTTGTCTGTATATTTATATAATTCTGATGTTGGTCTCTTCTTCCAGATTCCTTGCTCTTGTATTGGGCCAAAAATTTTCCTGAGAATTTTCCTTTCTTGTTTCTCTATTTCTTTGATTTTAGTTTGCCCACCTATTTCTGTTGTTTCAGATGCATACAGTGCCTCCGGAAGTACGACAGTGTTGTAGTGCCTCAATTTTGCGTTAATGGATATGGACTTTTTGTTATAATAGTTCCACGTGAGTTTATATGCTTTCTGTAGTTTTTTTATTCTTTCCTCATTGGCCTTTAGGTTGATCCCTCATGGCTGGATGATTTCTCCCAGGTACTTAAAATGTGGTACTTGTACGATTTTCCCGTGGGTTGTCACAATAGGCAATTTGTCTTGTGGCACTCTTTCTACGTACTGGGTTTTCTCATATGAGATTTGCAGGTCAGTTCTTTGTGCAATTTCGTGTAACTTCTCTATGGCGTTAGTGGCTTCTTTTGTATTATTTATGAGGATTGCAAGGTCATCTGCAAAAGCTAAACACTTCACATTGAATCTATTATCTTTTCTAATGCCAATTTGGATTCCTTTGACTTCTTTTTCCCATGTCCTGATGATTTTTTCAAGAATGATATTAAAGAGTAATGGTGAAAGTCCGTCACCCTGTCGCACTCCAGTTTTGATTACAAATGGTTCCGAGATATCCCCCATAAATTTAACCTTGGAGACTGTGTCAGTTAATGTTTCCTGAATGATTGCTCTTGTCTTTCTGTCAATGCTGAATTCTTCCAGCGTCTTGCAGAGCACTACTCTGTCTATTGAGTCGTAGGCCTTTTTAAAATCTACAAAAGTAACCACTGTGTTTCGGGTGTTTCTCATCTGGAGAATCATTTTCAGATTCCAGATCTGCTCTATGCACGACCATCCCTTGCGAAAACCAGCCTGGTATTCTCCTATTTGTGGGTCAGCTTGTTCTTCTAATCTATTCATGAGAACTTTTGATAGGATTTTATATGTGACCGGTACGAGTGAGATACCCCTGTAATTATTTGGTTCAGTTTTGTCACCTATTTTGTGGAGTGGATGGATGAGTGCGCATTTCCATTCAGATGGGATCTGTTCTGTTTCCCAAATGTTTAATATGATTTTGTGAATTTTTCCTGTTAATCTTTCATCATTTAGTTTCCATAGTTCTGCAATAATTCCATCTTCTCCTGGGGCTCTATTGTTTTTCAGTGTCTTGATAATTTCTACTATTTCGTTGATGATTGGTGGTTTAGCGTCAGGATTTGGTGTAGACGTCTCGTAGTGAATGTCCTCTGTAGGTCTTTCGCAGTTGAGAAGTTTGTTGAAGTAGCCTGCGAGGATTTGGCAGTTATTCTTCGTGTTAGTTTCTAGTGAACCATCCGGTTTCTTGAAGCAAAGATTGGGTGGCTGGTATCCTGCAATTTGTTCTTTAAACGTCTTATAAAAATTCCTGGTGTTGTTCTTCTTAAAGTCTTGTTCTATCTCATCTAGTCGCCGTTTGTCATAATTTCTTTTTTCCCTCCAAATAGTTTTCGATGTTTGTTTTCGGATTACTAGAAATTGTTGCCATTTTTCTGATGTTTTGTGACTATTGAAGTTTTTCCAGGCATTGGTCCTTTCTTCTACTGCTTGGTCACATATTATATTCCACCACCTGTGTTTTCTCCTTCTCGGGGGTTGACCCAATTTCATTGTGGATTTGAGGACGTCCACAAGTTCTGTCCAGTTTGTGGTGTTTGTCTGACTAATTTCCTGTAAGATGTTTTCCTTGTTGAGTTTTATGTATTCGGGGTCTGGTCTCAGCACTTTGTTTAGTTTTGGCTTTTTTCTATTGGGTTGTAGTCTGGTCTTTATCTGTAGAAGATGGTGGTCTGAGTCAAAAAATCCTCTTCTCGTTTTCACATTCAGAATTTATGCTGTGTTACTCTTGGAGATGGCCACATGGTCTATCTGGAATTCACCCAACATTGTGTTGGGCGACTTCCAAGTATACAGTTTCTTGTTGGGTTTTTTGAATTGTGTTGACATAATTATGAGGCCGAAATTTTCGCAAAAGCTTATCAATCTTTCCCCATTCTTGTTAGTTCTCTTGTGAGCTGTATGGATTCCGGTGATTTTCCTGTATTTTTTCTCTTTACCTAATTCTGCGTTAAAGTCGCCTAACAAGATTATTACATGGTGTTTGGCAATTTTGTTTGTCGTCTCTTCAAGGTCATTCCAGAAGTCATCCACTTTCTGGCGGTTCTTCTTGTTGTAGTTATTTGTGGGTGTGTGTGCGTTGATCAAGGTATATGCTTTGTTGGCCGATTTGACGGAGAGCGTTGATATACGTTCTGAGGCAGACTGGAAGTCAATGACAGAGTCACTGATAGATTTGTGGACAGCAAATGCTGTGCCAAACTGTTTGAGTCCTTTCTCATTAGTTTTAACTGCTGGTTTTCCTTTGTAGATCCTGTAGTTGTCTGTATCAAAATGGTTTTCGTCCGTAAATCGTGTTTCCTGGATTGCAAGGATTTTGATCTGGAATTTTTGCAGCACATCTGTAAGTTGTTTGATCTTGCCCAGTTTGAAAAGAGTATTAGTATTAAGTGTACCGATGAAGTGTCTTTGTTTTGTGTGTAATAATTTGGACGTCGTCTGGTTCTCAACCTTAGGCATAACATGATGCTCCTGGTCCCCCGGAATCCGATGACCAGGTAAAGCCAGCCTTGCGACTGGTGCCAGGGGGAGTGGATTCATTCCTTGTGTTATCATCATGTTTGGTTTTCAAGTTGAAAACTAACTTGGTGGTGGTCCTTCCGAGGAAAGATCACGAGGAATACGACTTGATTGTTGAGATCAAGAAGGTTGCTGCAGCCGCACCATCTAGGCGAACAGACGCTGACCCCTAACCGCTGGATTCCAGGCAGACGTTAGTGGATTTCGGTTGATAGTTTTGGTCCACCCCGGGTATTTTATTTCCCCGGTACCCTCCATATCTGGAGAGCATTCCCCTATCCGCCACCTGGGGAGACTATCAACTCCACACGGGGAGTGTGTCCCATTATTATTATTGTTATTATTATTATTGCAACTTCTCCTTTTTCTACTATCAAATTCCAATCCCCCTGCCATAATTACATTTTCATCTTTCTGAACGATCTGAATAATATTTTTTCAGACATTCTTTTAGTCTCTAAATCAGCTGTGGAGCTATTAGACATATAAGCAAGAACTATTTCAAGGATGTTGGCTTTGTATTTATCTTGTCAACTCTTGATCAGGGGCCTATTTTCATTATGATTTGTATTTGATAATACACACAATTGGTGTATTTGATACATACAGAGTGCCTCACTTAGACAACCAGCATACTCAACACATAAATATTTTTCTTAATGTTTGCAACATAACTTGAAAAATATTTGTAACATAAACTATTAATCACTTATAATTTTCTGTGAATGTAAAATATCAAACTTTGATAATAATTAGCTTTGTAATGCTAGATTTATATCTCTGGTAAGCAATTAGAAGGAAAATTTGTAGACAAAGATATACCAGGATTAAACACAGATGAATCAGAATGCAAAAAACTTGTAGATCCAAAAAATTCTGAAACAAGAGGACTTGCTAACAAACAAAAATGTGAATAGAAATTCTTATTGTGGGAATACCATGATGTTTTAAACAATATTCTAGGGAGAGTTAAAGAATAGCAATGTATTTTACAACTAGAGTTGTATCAACCATTTTTCATAAACCCATATGGGGTAACTATAGCTACACAAATTGCAGTTGAAAAGGAGTTACAAATAATTGAAATGTGTGCTATTATTGATAGAAGTATCAGTCCGTACAGTAATCCACTTGTGGTTACGTCAAAGAAGGATGGAGCAGTGAGATCAGTTTTGGCTTCTTGGCATTTGAATACATTTTTGTACAGAGAAACAGATCACCCAGAAAAATCTGACCTGTCAAGTTCAGATTTAACTGAAACTAGCCCGTACTGCTTTTCTTTATGGTGGAAGATGTTCCAGTATTTTGTAGTACCTTTTGGTTTGAACTCATCTGTAGCAGAATGCATTAGAGCATACGACAGGGGAACTTGGGTGCAGGAACATATATGTACAAATTTATGGTTAATGTAGATGACATTTGGGAAAACAGGCAAAATTGGGGGGGGGGGGGGGGGAATATTGAACTTTTGAGATAGGTATGTGAAAAACTTAGAGGTGAAATGACACTGAAAGAAAGAAATCATTAATTTTGGCAGATCCAAAGGAAACTAACACTGTTTCAGGGTTTCCAAACCCACACAACAGAAAAAATTGAAGTCTTTTTGTGGCTTATGTGGTGTTTACAGAAAATTCATAAATGGACAAAGTTTAAATGCACTTTGCAATTTGCTTAAAAAGAACACTGTTTAGGAATGCATAAAGAATGTCAACATGCTTTTGAGAAAACTAAGAAAGAAAGAAACAACAAGAACTTGTTACAAAACCTAGTTTTAGCTTATCATTTTGTTTACACACTGACAGTAGTAATTTTGTAACAGCTTCAGAATTATTTCAGGAAAAGGAAGTTGATGGAGGAATTGTACACTGTACAATTTCACATGCAAGCAGGATGCTTCTAAAACATGAAAAATCTTACACAGTCACTGAAAAAAGATTGTCAATAATACATTGGGCATTCACAAAGTTTGGAACTTATCTGCATGGACACAAGGTAAAAGTATAGTCAGATGACAAAACATTAAGCTAGCTTCAGGAGTGCAGACTTAACCACAGTCAGCTCACTAGGTAGGAAATGTACTTACAACAATTTGACTATGGGTAATAAACATTGAAAGATTTGACAATTTTGTTGCCATTAGGAAAAGTCAATGAAGCTTTTGACCAAGACAAAGAAAAAGAACTCAAAATGAGGTATATGAAAGGTGTACACGATGAAGAAATTGTTAGGAGCATCTTCAACAAAATCAGGAAAAGTCAGAACCATGATCCAAACTGGAGACTAGTGAAAGCTGTTTAGGTAAAAATAAGTGTGAGAAACTGAACAAGAATAACAACATATTTAAGGGTAACTTTTTTGAAGAACAGATGTAGAATCTGATAACTGGAAATTATGTTGGCCAGAGGAAGAAGAAGAAAGGTTAATTAAATACATACATGAGAGCTATGGTCATTGCGGTATTCACAAACGGATGCAAAAATTACAGGAAAATATCTATGTTTATAATATGACTAAAAAGGTAAGGAAAGAGGTGCCAGCTTCCAGTAAATGTCAGGGAGTCAAGGTAAGTAATAGGACATGGCAAGGTGAAATGCAAAACATTATTCCAGAAAACCTTTGGATTTAATTGCTGTCAATTTTTATGGACCCCTGTGAAAAAGAAAAGTTGGCTACTGTTACATTTTTGTCATTGTAGATGTTTTCTCTAAATTTATTAAGTTGCATTTGGTTAGGAAAGCTACAAGCAAAGGTAAGATCATAAAAATTGGAAAAGACTATTTTAGACATTGTATTGGTGCTACCTGCTTGGAAAGGGCAGGGACAGAAAAGTTGAGACGCTGTGTAGACCATTGTTAGCCCATACACGGACCTGGCACATGCTGCTGACCTGTTTTTGTTCACAGGGTAAGGACTGCTGATTGGGTGACACCTTAAGGGGGTTTCAATCACAGTCTCTGGCCAATGGGTGAGTGTGAGAGAATGACAAGGTGTACTACTGGACACAGGCAACTGGGGATGGGTGAGTGTGAGAGAATCACAAGGTGTACTGGACACTGGCAACTGGGGATGGGTGAGTGTGAGAGAATCACAAGGTGTACTGGACACTGGCAACTGGGGATGGAGCACAATCACTTAAATGTGCTCTTGCCTGCCAGCCTCTGACCTGCTAACACCATCCTCTTTCACTCACCCATGGCATCCCCAGGACTTTGGTTGTATTGGCAATTTTTTGAAGCAGTTGGTTGCTTTCCCAGGTGCCTCATTTGTACCCCTTTTATCATGAATAAACCGTCTGGGTTGTTTTTTTACAATCTGCTATTTAATGATTTCAATGAACACTACTGAGCAGGATGCCTACATGTGACCCACTCCCTCTATCCTGTACAAATCTGATGTCACATAAGTGGGTTGTGTTCCCAACATTTGAACCAGTCATTGCCATACAGTGCATCCTGCCAGTATGTTTAGTATGTGCAAGTGTGCATTTGGTATGCATGGTCTGTCTCTGACCTGAACTGGCTTCCTGCTAGCCATGGATGCCATGCTGCTGCAGGCCGAATTTGCTTGCTGTGCCATCACCTGTTGGTGGCATCCTGCTGCCTGAAGCTGGGCTGTATCGAGCATTGCTGTTGCCTGTTCCTGCCATCCCTAGGCTGCCGTTTGTTCTTGCCATCGCCATGAAGGTCCAGCCATCAACCTCCAAGTCATGGCCACCTCATCATCTCGGTGGTTGTCTGACCCTTGGTGGGCTTGTTATTGGAAGTTGTGGATTCCAGTTGATTTTGGCCCTGCTGCACCCATCTTTGTTGACTGCACATGCTGGTATATCATGCTTCATAAGTTGTGCTTTTTCCATTTAAAGGCCCCATTGGTCAGTGTCAATGTGGTTTGTGTGTTGATAGCAGATTTTGCTTGGAGCGTGAAGATGCCGCCTTTTCACATTGAAACTGGTAATACATTTTGAATAAATGATATATGAATTACAATACAGCAGTTGGTTTCAATATTCATTATTCATGTACTTCATGCCCTGGTGCTGCCCATTTTTCTCAATGGATTGACAGAGAAACTGCAAATATCTGCCGAAACATGAGAGAAAAAGGACCTGATGATTCTTAGCATAGACACCTGGTATATCAAAGTAAAGATAAAATTTGTCAAAATTTGATTACTGAATTGTTCATACCTCAATTCTCCACTCCCCCCACTCACATTATCTTTCAGTTTAGTAACTCCACTTGAGGGTTTCAAAAATAACACATGCTCGGCAATTGATTACAAGCACAAACATTACAGCCTGAAGTATCTCCCAATTTCATTATCCCCATCTCACAGTTTCTTTTGTTGCGATATCTGACACTGACACTTGTTTCTTGGAGTTGATATACTGGACATCCAGGTGTACTTCGTTCTACAACTATCATACACTAAAAAATAAATAAATAAAAAGAAATGCACCTTGATGAAGCAATTACGCGAATGGAACAGAAATCAGTAAATGTGATATACGTGCACTGACAAACAAATGATTATAATTTCAGAAAAAATGGATGATTTATTGAAGAGAATGAGCTTCACAAATTGAGTAAGTCAATAACACAATGCTCAACCTCTGGCTCTTATGCAAGCAGTTATTCAGCTTGGTATTGACTGATGGAGTTGTTGCATGTCCTCCTGAGGGATGTTGTGCCAAATTCTGTTCAGCTGATGTGTCAGATCATCAAAATTCTGAGCTAGTTGGAGGGCCCTACTGATAATTTTTCCAAAGGTTCTCAGTTAGGGGTAGATCAGGTGGCCCAGCTGGCCAAGATACAGTTTAGCATGCAAGAAGACAAGCAGTAGAAATACTCGCTGTGTGTGTGTGTGTGTGTGTGTGCGTGGGCATTACCTTGCTGAAACATAAGCCCAGGATGACTTGCCATGAAAGTAACAAAACAGGACACAGAATGTCATCGACATGAAGGGTCCTGTGGATGACAACCAAAGGGGTCCTGCTATGAAATGAAAAGGCACCCCAGACCCTCACTGCTGGGCCTTATGGTGCAAGACAGTCAGGTTAGTGTCTCACCACTGTCCTGGGCATATCCACACATATCTTCGGTGGTCATCATATCTCATGTTGAATTGGGACTCATCACTGAAGACAATTCTACCCTGGTCAATGAGGTTCCGAGCCAAAGACATGTCTGGAGACCTCCCGGACAGTGATGTGCAAGAGTTTCTACTGTTTGTAATCCTACCTTGGCTAGCTAGGTCACTGGATCTCTCTTCAATTGAGAATTTTTGGAGCCTTATGGGCAGGGCAGTCCTACCAGCTCGGTATTTTGATGAACTAATGCACAAATTGGACAAAATTTTGTGTGATATCCCTCAGGAGAATATCCGGCAACTCTATCAGTGTCAAGCTGAAAAACTGCTTGCATAAAGGACATATGTGGAACAACCAGTTATTCATTTGCTCAATTTGTGAAGCTCCTTCTCTCGAATAAATCATCCAATATTTCTGATAAAGTTTTCACAAATATCTTAACTCCTTCAAGAAGAGCCTTCATCGACAAAGTGTTTCTGTTGTAGCTACTGCCAAAGCAATATATTCTGCTTCTGTTGAAAACAGTGAAACATGTCTGCGTCCTTGTATTTTTTTTCTGTGACACAAACCAATATCAAGTGTTCTCTTAACATATCAAAGAATTTGTTTCAAACCTTTCCAGTATAGTACTCTTTGTTTGTTTTGATGACTACTAAAATAGTTAACTGATGCACTGATGTCTGGTCTTGTATCTGTCATTAAATATATCAAACCACTTACTAATTATCAGCATGGTTTACTTTCAATCACGTCTCCACAAGCATGTTCAGTGGAGTTTACTTTCATCAGCATCTCACAGGGTTTAAAGTCTTCCATACCGCACGGAAGTTCAAACTGGCAAAAACTGATTGTCTTCATACAATTGTCAAATGCACACACTTCCAAGTTCTTCACATCTGCTGTTTGACTGAAACCAGTTGCCATTTTTAATCAATATTGTATTGTGATCAAGACTGTTTTAATCTTAATTTTAAAATATTCTACTGAGATCACTGTTTTATCTGCATAGAAATGCTTGCAAAAATTACATTACCTGTTGTCCTTGAGTCTAGAAACCTACAATAGGAACAGCAACATGTGTAACAGACACTCAAGCATCAAGTTGTTTTTGTTGTTGTCTTCAGACTAGAGACTGGTTTGATGCAGCTCTCCATGCTACTCAATTCCGTGCAAGCCTCTACATCTCTGAGTAACACCTGCAATTTACATCTTTCTGAATCTGCTTAGCGTATTCATCTCTTGGTCTCTTTCTATGATTTTTACCCTCCATGCTTCCCTCCAATACTACATTGGTGATCCCTTGATGCCTCAAAATGTGTCCTACCAACCAATCCCGTCTTCTAGTCAAGTTTTGCCACAAATTTATCTTCTCTTCAATTCTATTCAGTGCCTCCTCATTAGCTACATGATCTACCCATCTAATCTTCATCATTTTTCTGTAGCACCACATTTCAAAAGCTTCTATTCTCTTCTTACCTAAATTATTTGTTGTCCATGTTTCACTTCCATACATGGCTACACTCCATACAAATTACTTTCAGAAAAGACTTCCTGACAGAGTCAGAATCAGAATTTTATTGTCTCATAATGTACAAGTTAAATCATTGATTTTACGTACAGGAGACTCGTCAGCTTATAACTATAATAAACTATGATAAATTATACATGGAATACTATATTTTTATATAATCACAATAAAATGTGAGTATTATTAATTATTATTGTTTTTATTCTGCTCAGGTGGTCAGATCATTAAAAAATTCATCAGCAGAGTAGTAACATTTCTGCACCAGCGTGCTACAGAATTCTCTTTTTACTGCCTCAGTTTGGATCTTTCTAAAATTTGTGTCTTTCAGTTTATTGTAAACTTTCATTCCCATATAATGTGGAGTCTGTGTAGAAAGATTAAGCCTGTGTGTAGGCAGCATGAAGCTTTCTTTGTTTCTAGTTTCGCATCTATGCTGGAAATTATTTGACAAAAAGAGTTTAGGGTTATTACTTGTGAAAAGAATTATTTCATACAGATACAATGAGGGAACGCTTGGTACCTTAAGATCTCTTAATAATGGCAGACAAGATTCTCTTGGCTTTGCACTGCATATGTTTCTGATAATTTTTTTTCTGGAAAGTTAATATTTTTGTCATGTTGCTAGCATTCCCTCGGAAGACAATACTGTATCTCACTACTGACTCAGTGTAAGTATGGTATACTCCTTTTTTTGTGTCTATACTAGTTACGTTGGCTAAGATTGTCATAGCAAACACCAGGCTGTTTAGTCTATTTTTTAGATAATCTATGTCTGAGGACCATGACAGGTTTCTGTCCAATTGCATTCTTAAGAATGCCATCTAAATACCTGTTTGTCTTAGTCAGCTTTCTGTACACTCTGTGAACTAAAGTGTTATCAGATCTTCTGTATACCAACACATCTACGAATGGGAGACGGACCTCACTCTCAACCTCCAAAGTGAATTTGATTTTGGGGTGAATTCCATTTAAGAAATTGTGGAATGCATGAAGTTCTTCTTCACCGTGTGGCCATATAACAAATGTATCGTCCACGTAGCGGAGCCAGCAAGAAGGCTTCAGAGGAGCACTACTTATTTATTAATTTATTCATCCGTAGACAACTTGTGTTGTATGGATGTCGTCAACTGTGTACATGGAATGAGTATATATATAATAGTACTTCTGGTAGTACATATTTCTATGGTGCAACTTAATCGTTTGTACACAAAACAAATACACACCAATCTTAGTTACAAATAAATATAAATTTACAAATGTATTCTTACATGGGTTACACAAAACAAATATACACCTATCTTAATTACAGATAAATATAAATTTACAAAGGTACTCTTGCATGAATTGAGGTGAACACATGTAATTTACAGTATTCTTTGACAGTATAGTAACATTTATCTGCTAAATAACTTTTTGCAGCTTTCCTAAAGGCATGCATTCCAGTTTCAGCTTTGATCTCCTCTGGAAGTCTATTATACATTTTTATTCCATTAAATAATAAACTATTTTGGGTTTTTGTTTTGTTTTTTTCGTATGAGATGCAAATGGTGAAAGGATCTAGTCCAGTGTTGGTGTATAGATCTGTTTTGTGTGTACTGGTCAATGTGTTTCTTTATATATATCACAGTCTGAAAGATGTATTCACATGGTACTGTCAAGATTCCCATGGTTATGAATAAATCAGTACAGAACGCTTATTGCTCAAAATGTTCCGTAAAAATGTCAGCTGCAACTGGCGAAATGGGTGAGCCCATATCAAGGCCATCAGCCTGTTCATATAATTCACCATTGTATTTAAAATAGCTTGAATGAAGACGTAACTCAATTAAGTCACAAACATCTGGATCAACATTTTCTCTTATGATCTCCGTTGTATCTGATACTGGGACGTTAGTAAATAACGATGTCACATCAAACTAACAAGAATGTCACCTGCAGATATCCTTAGTGTGCATATAATTTCTAAAAAATGTTTCAAATCTTTTATAAAAGTATTTGTTTTACCAACTAGATTTCTCAGTCTGCCAGATAAGAAGAACTTCGTGCGTTCCACAGTCTTAATGTCCTGTACACGAATTCGCTGGGACTGGGGTTTAATCCACGACTGGCCATCCTGGGTTGAGTTTTCCATGTTTTTTACTTGTCGCTTGGGTGAATGCTGGGATCTGAATCTGAATCAGGGCATAGCCGATTTCTTGCCCTATCCTCCCCTATTTTGTTAATGTTTTAAACGAATATATTATTTTTGTAATGTTTCTCTCATGTCCGATACTGCTGTAATAAATTATCTACGGAAGAATAAATAAATTGCTAAAGTATGTAAACATTAGTAACTACCTTAAACCGTGGAGTGTACCTAAATTTCACAATTAAGGACTGCAGACATTCAGAATACAAAATCTATGATCTGCACTCTTACATGGTGCACAGGGAGTTGCGGAATTAAATATTTCTACCGTAACTTTGTAGCACAAATATGTACTGATACTGTGTAGCTTTTTCTGAAAATTTCGAATGTATTTCTTGTCCACTATAATAATGTGGCATTAGAAATTAATCTTTCCTTGCTTGGGCAAATCGTGGGTTTTATCTTTACAAATCGTTCTTTCTTTTTCTCTCTTATCAACGGGATCTTATCCTCTCGCTTGACCAAAAAAGTACTAATACTGGGTGCCACAAATCACCTCTCCTTTGCTACGTGTAGATGAATTCGGTGTGGCATGGCTTCTGTCACGTTAATACGCTTTGTAGGATAGCGCAGTTCTACTTCCTACACAATGCCGTACTCACATACGCAAACTACGTACAGGCTTTTTTCGTACTGTAATTAAATGTAAAATGATTGATCAGGAATTAAAAACCAATATGAAAGGCATGTGAACCTATAAATTCTAAAAGTTTTCTTCTGAAAACAGAAATATTTACACAACAATATAGTACACCTTTCAATCTCTCTCGTTTCAAGTTTGGTTTTTCCTTTTGTTAACTGTTTCGTTGGGATGTCAGTAGCTGCAGAGCATGCGCGGAGTGGATTTACAGTTTACACTGTGGCTTTTGCGGAGTGACTGTACTTTTTACTGATAAATAAATATCTAATAAATGTTTTACGAGTAAATACCACAAATGAATACTAATTAATGAACTCAACGACTTTCGCGTATTCTTTTAACAATAAAGTCTCGCGAATGGTAACATGTAAATTATTCAACGTTGGTGTAGTGGTAACAGACTAAAAAACCGCAAGCAGACTGAGGAAAGGTAATAAAGTTATCGTTGAATAACGTGCGTCATTGTCAGCTGTTTTGTGACTAATGGTTTACGCGTCTGGTTTTGTGACAACTAATAATCTGATAGGCAGTTGATTGCCTGCTTCACAATTGTTGAGAAGATGTTTCGCTCTTCGTCGGGTTTTGATAAGTTACTTGGTATGGTTTACAAACGATTTCTTTCACTAAGGTGACGTGTAATATAACACAGAAGTTTTGTTCGGAAATCGCTTTAATTGGATTACCTGTCATTTATTTCCTAGATAAGGCGACAAGCAATTTGAGATTAGAACCGGACTGGCCTACAATACTTCAAATATGTGACCAAATCAGACAAGGAGATGTTCAGTAAGTATCATTTAACACAGTGTTCTTTCTATCCTCTTCCGAAACAGGATATTTGGATCAGCCCAGTTTGTGCTGTTTGAGTGAACAATGAAACATGTTGGTAAGTATTTTCTCCCATAGGGGTTAAATAAAGAGAAATTTCTGAATATCAATTTGATAGAGTGTAGTTTGTTATCTTGTAATAAACTCGTGTGCTAATCAATCGGGCCAAGATTTTTATGTTTCTATTTAATGCCGCTGCATCCCAAGCGATCTGTTTTTATTAGTGTAGAAAATCTGTAAACCACCTTCGCCCGCTCCTCACTGAATGTTTAACTTAATATATTTATGTATAGGCGTAGGCTACATCATTTTTCACGGGTCGTGTACTGTACTTTCAAGTCAACATTCTGTTCAAAATTCGCGTTTAATCTCATTGTTTGCAACTACAGTATTATTGGCATGATGTCGGCACTTGTTTGGCTTTTTTACACAATTTTTGTAGAGGCAGTATGAACCACATCAACATGCTGACTGCATCTTATTGTTGACTCTCTCAGATAATGAGTGTAACCTTCTGAAGGAGGAGACTAAGTGCCTGAAATCAGTTAAGGAAATAAAATTTCTCTTATGCAACTGGTTGCTGTTGATTTCGGTGTATACAACTACAGCTGCTGGAGGAGGATTAAAGACTACTGCTACCAAATTATTATTCACCATAAATCTAGGATTGATCTGGTGAAACTACCGTTTTCTGCAGTGTTCGCCAAACTGTTCAGACGGGGCTATTAACTTCACAAGATACATAAAAATCCTTTGTTATTATTCAGTTGAATGTGAATAAAAGAAGATTGTCCCCCCATTAATGACCTTGTTATTACCTAAATATAAAAATAGTACACAAATACCGAGAGTGTGCAAAGAGTGGATTTCTGTGATAATGGGCAAGTAAGTAAATAACAAAAATACAAACACTGAAATTGATAGTAAATGGGCCAATTACACACACACACACACACACACACACACACACACACACACACACACACACACACAGAGAGAGAGAGAGAGAGAGAGAGAGAGAGAGAGAGAGAGAGAGAGAGAGAGAGAGAATATTTATTGTAGAGAAAAATACTGTTAGGACATCTGGTGCCCATCATTGAACTTCATGTAGGCAACTGTTTAAAAAAAAGTAGGCATACCAACAGCAGCTTCATAATATGTTTTTCTATAAATGGAAATGTCGTGTGGCGAGGGCCTCCCGTCGGGTAGACCGTTCGCCTGGTGCAGGTCTTTCGATTTGACGCCACTTCGGCGACCTGCGCGTCGATGAGGATGAAATGATGATGATTAGGACGACACAACACCCAGTCCCTGATATGTTTTTCTATTACGTGGATTGTTGTGAAGAAAGACATTATTTGGAAATAATAGTATGCAGAAATATAACATATGGTATAAAATATCTTCAGCTATGATTTAACCTTGATAGTGTGCAGAAAGGAGCAAGATAGTGTGCAGAAAGGAGCAAAGTATGCAGCTTAAGGAATATGTTACCAACTCTCCTGTGAATTAAGACACATTGGTAGATAATATGGTAATGAAAAAAGTTGTAAAACTGAAATAACCGCTTCTCGAAAACCACTACTGTGTAAATGGATTTCTAAGTAGATAGTATGTTTGTGGTTAGGTCACAGTTGTTAAATTTTGTTGTTAACTAAGATTAATACAAAAAAATCCAGCATGTAGCCATGCTATCTTAGAGAAAATGTATCTTATTTGTAAATATACTGACACATTCCACATCAAGGTTAGTTG
Source organism: Schistocerca serialis cubense (assembly GCF_023864345.2). NCBI lineage: Eukaryota > Metazoa > Arthropoda > Insecta > Orthoptera > Acrididae > Schistocerca > Schistocerca serialis. Next base: position 1,130,171,390 of record NC_064639.1, read on the forward strand.
TTGTGAAAATGTTTCACTTAACAAGCAAAAAGCTAAGATAAACTCAACTCACCCACCATAATTTAATATTGTGGACTTGAAAATTTACTGCATGATTTGACATCAACTGATCGGGTCTAGTGTAGCAGGGGATACAACCCGTCGGCTTTGGACAATGACGTCACAAGTCGCCAGAGAGCAGTTCACCATTTTCGCTTTTGCTGCTATGTTTCAGTTTCGTTTTTTTACTGATTGCTTAATAAAGTGGATCTGTTTATTCTATCTCGTGAGATTTTTTTAAAAAAAAAGCCAAAAAACACTTATCAGCCACTGAAGGGAGCTACAACACTAAGAAGAATCGCTTCTCGATTGGCCACTTGTGACGCCATTGTCCAAAGCCGACGGGTTGTATCCCCTGCTACACTAGTCCCAACTGATCTTCACAATTCAGACATTTCATGGAGTTTGAGGTCACATGGATGGACTTTAGAATGTGAACCACAACAGATGAAAAATGTGTTCCGATTTTGTACTTTTGTTGTTCACAGCACTTTCAAATTAATTTCCAACCTCCAGTTTTTGTCCCTTTGTTGCGTCATTGTGTGAACAGACTCTCCTATTTTTATTTCCAATTGTTATGGCAATACTGCTCTTCCAGTCAGTTTAGTATTGGTTTGTTGATTGCTTCTGTGCATAATTTTAATAAGATTTGTTGAAATTTTTTCCCTGTTAACATTGTTGTTGGTAGTGTAGGCTATAGCTTGCTGTTTCATCTATGGAATTACTGATGTAATTTAAAATATGCAGAAAAATATACAAGTGTTCATATAAGTAATGAATAATGAAAGCATACACCACACACTGAGACAGACATTTGCTTTTTTATTATGATGATTACAGATTAGATTAAATTAGATTCAGTTTTTATTCCATAGACCCTAAAGTGAGATGATTTTCATGGATGTGGAACAAGTCAAAAAGTAATCATAGAAAACATAAATCATTTTAATAGAATACTCACTAGCCTGGCGGTCATTTGTCGGCAGATTGACAAAATAGGTGAACACATTACAGCAAACTGGAACTGCTAATATTTACAGAATTAATACAGTGTCAGAATGAAACATAGTTATGCACTTTAATAAATTTATCACACTCTAAATACCTAATCTTGGCTATTGTGACCAAGTGATTTCAAAACTGAAATCTAACAGGCATGTTTACTTAAGCTGGTCTAGCAGTTCCTGTTAAGAAATTCACCTATAGAGTAGCAGCAGTTGCCTATCAAAAAGTCTTTCAAACTCTGTTTAAACTGTGCCTTATCCGAAACCAGCTTTTTAATGGTTATTGGCAGTTTATTGAAGTAGACATAGTCTTGGGTGTTATTGAATTTAGCATATGTTAAAATTTTGGAGTAATTAAGGAACACTTTTTTTTTCCTACTTCGACCATCATCAGTTATTTTACTCCCTAAATAGCAAAACTCCTTTACTACTTTAAGTGCCTCATTTCCTAATCTAATTCCCTCAGCATCACCTGACTTAATTAGACTACATTCCATTACCCTTGTTTTGCTTTTGTTGATGTTCATCTTATATCCTCCTTTCAAGACACCGTCCATTCCATTCAACTGCTCTTCCATGTCCTTTGCTGTCTCTGACAGAATTACACTTTGTTATAGTGTCTTGTCAGTTTCTTTGTCGTGGTTGTTCATTGCAGGTTTTCTGTATTGTAGTTGTCCAGTGCTAATTTGTTTACTGAAGAGGCTCCTTAGAAATCTGAGACCATACAGTGAGTTCTGTGTTTTCATGAGGAATTTGCCAGCTGACACAGTTGCAGTGTGTTTTGTGAAAAGGACAGTTTGAAATGTCTTCTAACTGGGACCTCAGGAGAGTGAAGTGTGCTGACTTTTTGTATATACATAAAAGAGTGATAGGACTAAACAAAAAAAAAAAAAAAAAAAAAAAAAAAAAAAAAAAAAAACAGACTTTGTACAAGTTGGGAATAAGCATTCTCATTTGAATACTCTGTTTCAAAGTGAAGAGGTTTCCAGTGATGACTTTTTGTGTTCTAAGTGTTTTGACAGTATAACAACAATGATAGTATCTTAACAAGGTGAAGCCTCCCATGGTGCAGATGATGTAGATCAATAGAGGAAGAATTAAATACACTGAATCAGTCAACTACAGAGGTAGGTGTTAGTCCTGTTAAGAAACCATGGCCAATGAAGTAGAGTCATAAGATCAATGCATCAAGAAAGTGCAGAGCTATGGATGAATACACTACAGCAAAACTGACCACGCTTTCCAAAGTAGAAATTTCATCTTAAGAAGGAAATGAACCATAGCACTGTTACACCTCTTGCCAGGAAGTTTTCACAGATATCAATTCAGCTGTCGAATATTGTGCATCCTACAGTGAAAAGGTGCAAAATTTAACTATTATTCCAGGACATTTTCAAAGAAAACAATTTTGAACCACATTCCATCAGTATCAAAGTACATGGAAGACAAATCAAGGAATATGAGGTTTGTGAAAGGAGTCTTCAGAAGACCAGATCCGTATTGTGGTCATTCGGTAGAAGCAGCTAAAGTTCAAATATCACAGTCATTTTATCTGGAAGATAAATGGTACTGTTCTCATCATAGTGTGAACAAAAAAGACACTAACAGTTGAAGGTCAAAAGTTTGTGAAAGTGAAGAGGTACATGACTCTCAGTATTAAAGAAACTTTGCAGTTTTTAAGAGCAATTATACAACTTCACACATTGGAAGATCAAATAATTGGGTAATTCGAAACCCACATAGAGATGCCTGTCTGTGTGTGTACTGCACAAATTTTGAACTTTGTGTGGTAACTTTGAGGAACTTACTGGAGCACGTGACGTACAACACCTTGGTTGGGCGTGTGAAGTCATTGGTAGTCTGTGACTTAAAGCGAGAGGCTTGTTTGTTTCAAGGATGTGGTGACTGCCCTGGAAAGGGAGGACTATCTTTACAAACACTTGGCCTGGAAGGCGAATCACATAACTCTGCAGAAATTAGATATGCGACATGCGAGGAAAATGAACTAATTAAGAAAACTGTTACCTTTGACAGTTTCATTGACTAACTTTATAAATGGTTAGTGAAAGGAGTAACACACCAACATATGAAGAAATTGCAACAACACAACTTTGCAGAAGTGAAAGGGTGTGCCAGGCTAAGGAACTATGTTTAGTGCTTCACTGTGATTTTGCTGGGAACTGGTCTGTAACTCTCCCACAAGAATTAGAAGGGTATCATTGGAGTAATGATCAGGTTTCAATTTTTACAGGAGTGACATGTTTTGAAAACAATGCCCCAAGTATTGCAGTTATAAGTGATAACTCAGGACATGACTCAGCAATTGCTTTGCTAGCAATGGCAAAGTTCTTCAACTACAAACAGGGGCAGAGAAGATCATCATTATTTCTGATGTTCTCCGTCTTACTTTAAAATTCATTACCAGCTGTTTGAATTGAGTAAGTCGCTTGTGCCAACTGACTGAGTATACAGTGCTGCTGGTTGCAGGAAGGGGCCTTGTGTGATGTAGGAGGCCTGCTGAAGCACCGTGCTACAAAACATAATCTTTCCAGACTAAATACAGCTGTGATTCAGAATGCTGAGGATTTTACGAGAGTCGTGAAATCTTACACATCCACTGCCCTCATTCTTTTGTCCAAAGAGGAAATCGAAGAATTCCGTCAGCAGAAAAAAAGAAGAATGGTCCAAACAAATTACTCCTGTGAAAGGAATTCAGAAGACACATTTTTGTACTCAAAATTGATGGGCGAACCCATATTGCACACACTTTAAAGAGCAAGAAAGAAGAAATTTCATTCGTTTGTCCAACACCTCAGTAACAGCAGGATAATATTCAGATTAACAACCTGAGAAGGGGGATGTGTGTGTGTGTGTGTGTGTGTGTGTGTGTGTGTGTGTGTGTGAGAGAGAGAGAGAGAGAGAGAGAGAGAGAGAGAGAGACTCTGACTGGTGGTTTTCAGAGATTGTAGACACTAGTTAAACAAAATTGTAGTGAACTTATGCTACCACATGGACCAGCTGCAGGATATAGGTTTCCAGCTGAAGGGCAGCAACAACACTATCAGTGCTCACTTCCTGTTCACACTGTTTTGAAGACTGTTAAGTGCTCCAGTTCCTATTGTTTCAACAGGAAGGCATCACTCTGTATCAAAGGAAGATACTGAAGCAGTGGAACACATTTTTAGTTAATTGGCTGGCTAATTTCAGTACAAAACAGAGTGGACAGAAGTTGTATAAATTGAAACCTTTAAGTCTTTGAACCTTTCACATACATTTTGGAACTATTTAAAATGCTTTAAAAATGAGTCTCTTACACATCTTTCGAAACTAAAATTATTTTAAATAAGGCTAGGTTTTGATTTTTATGAACCTGTCATGTGATAATAAAACAGGTTTTGTATGAGGCAAAAATTCCAGTTGTTTGTAAAACCTGTTCATCCTGAAAGTGGAAGCTCTACATTTAAGGGAATGTGGAACTATATGGTACTAATCAACAGGAGAAAATCAAAATTTTATGGATTGGTATTTTGAAGGAAAAAAAAGTTCCATAAATTATTTAAAGAAGTTCAGAATGCTATAGTAAAAGAACTTTGACAGATAAGTCCAAATGGAGGATTTCTTTGTAATCATAAAGCAACTATCTTTCAAATTAAAAAGCCAACAAAATATCTAGAGCTGTTCCAGAGATACAGTATTTTAAAATTTTTTCCAATACTCACTTCATCAAAATGGTATGCGCAATATCATCTTTGGGGGACTGTATCTTGCAGCAGAAATTATTTTGGGGAAAACAAAAATAAAAAATACGTGTTCTTTACTAAGTCTTTCATTTTAACATATGCTAAATTCAAGAACATCCGAGACTGTGAAGGTAAGATTTTTTCCTAGCCTCCCTAAGTTGATATGGACTACGCCTGCAGTGTATTCTTTGTCATAATTTAAATCTGGTTCTTGAAACTTTGTTAGTGGGCTTCCTCGGGATAGTTCACATCTATATTTGAGTCTACCAGTTTAGTTTCTTTAACACGTCTGTGACACTGTCCCATGTGTCAAACAAACCTAAGATAACCATTTCTGCTGCCCTTTCATGTATACATTCAATATCTCCGGTAAAAGCCTACATACCCAAAGTAGGCAAACCTCATGCTGTAGTAACTGACAATGCACTACCATATTTCGAATTACTGGCAATGCTATGGATGTTTTTAGTATGTACACAGCAAGGGAGGTATTCAATACCACCTATTGCCATGGGCCTGGCTCATTCAGCAGTCATGCTTTGCACATTTTTACAAGTGTATTTAGTGTGTGCTCAATTTTATTGTGACAACCCACCACTGTGGTTTGACTTTTAACATGAGTAACTTCCCAAAAGCTGGGTCTTTGTAATAGTCCATCTGTTGTTGTTGTTGTTGTGGTCTTCAATCCTGAGACTGGTTTGATGCAGCTCTCCATGCCACTCTATCCTGTGCAAGCTTCTTCATCTCCCAGTACGTACTGCAGCCTTCATCCTTCTGAATCTGCTTAGTTTATTCATCTCTTGGTCTCCCTCTACGATTTTTACCCTCCACGCTGCCCTCCAGTACTAAATTGGTGATCCCTTGATGTCCTACCAACCGATCCCTTCTTCTAGTCAAGTTGTGCCACAAACTCCTCTTCTCCCCAATCCTATTCAGGACCTCCTCATTAGTTATTTGATCAACCCATCTAATCTTTAGCATCCTTCTGTAGCACCACATTTCGAAAGCTTCTATTCTCTTCTTGTCCAAACTATTTATCGTCCATGTTTCACTTCCATACATGGCTACACTCCATACAAATACTTTCAGAAACGACTTCCTGCCACTTAAATCTATACTCGATGTTAACAAATTTCTCTTCTTCAGAAACGCTTTCCTTGCCATTGCCAGTCTACATTTTATATCCTCTCTACTTCGACCATCATCAGTTATTTTGCTCCCCAAATAGCAAAACTCCTTTACTACTTTAAGTGTCTCATTTCCTAATCTAATTCCCTCAGCATCACCCGACTTAATTCGACTACACTCCATTATCCTCGTTTTGATTTTGTTGATGTTCATCTTATACGCTCCTTTCAAGACGCTGTCCATTCCATTCAACTGCTCTTCCAAGTCCTTTGCTGTTTCTGACAGAATTACAATGTCATCGGCGAACCTTAAAGTTTTTATTTCTTCTCCATGGATTTTAATACCTACTCCGAATTTTTCTTTTGTTTCCTTTACTGCTTGCTCAATATACAGAATGAACAACATCGGGGAGAGGCTACAACCCTGTCTCACTCCCTTCTCAACCACTGCTTCCTTTTCATGCCCCTCGACTGCCATCTGGTTTCTGTACAAATTGTAAATGGCCTTTCGCTCCCTGTATTTTACCCCTGCCATCGTCAGAATTTGAAAGAGAGTATTCCAGTCAACACTGTCAAAAGCTTTCTCTAAGTCTACAAATGCTAGAAACGTAGATTTGCCTTTTCTTAATCTAGCTTCTAAAATAAGTCGTAGGGTCAGTATTGTCTCACATGTTCCCATATTTCTACGGAATCCAAACTGATCTTCCCCGAGGTCGGCTTCCATTCGTCTGTGAAGAATTCGCGTTAGTATTTTGCAGCCGTGACTTATTAAACTGATAGTTCGGTAATTTTCACATCTGTCAACGCCTGATTTATTTGGAATTGGAATTATTATTTTCTTCTTGAAGTCTGAGGGTATTTTGCCTGTCTCATACATTTTGCTCACCAGATGGTAGAGTTTTGTCAGGACTGGCTCTCCCAAGGCTGTCAGTAGTTCTAATGTAATGTTGTCTACTCCCGGGGCCTTGTTTCGAATTAGGTCTTTCAGTGCTCTATCAAACTCTTCATGCAGTATCATATCTCTCATTTCATCTTCATCTACATCCTCTTCCATTTCTATAACATTGCCCTCAAGTACATCGCCCTTGTATAGACCATCTATATACTCCTTCCACCTTTCTGCTTTCCCTTCTTTGCTTAGAACTGGGTTTCCATCTGAGCTCTTGATATTCATACAAGTGGTTTTCTTTTTCTCCAAAGGTCTCTTTAATTTTCCTGTAGGCAGTATCTATCTTACCCCTAGTGAGATAAGCCTCTACATCCTTACATTTGTCCTCTAGCCATGCCTGCTTAGCCATTTTGCACTTCCTGTCAATCTCATTTTTGAGACGTTTGTATTCCTTTTTGCCTGCTTCCTTTACTGTGTTTTTGTATTTTCTCCTTTCGTCAATTAAATTCAGTATTTCTTCTGTCATCCGAGAATTTCTACTATCCCTCATCTTTTTACCAACTTGATCCTCTGCTGCCTTCACTACTTCATCTCTCAAAGCTACCCATTCTTCTTCTACTGTATTTCTTTCCCCCATTCCTGCCAGTTGTTCCCTTATGCTCTCCTTGAAACTCTGTACAACCTCTGATTTAGTCAGTTTATCCAGGTCCCACCTCCTTAAATTCCCACCTTTTTGCAGTTTCTTCAGTTTTAATCTACAGTTCATAACCAATAGATTGTGGTCAGAGTCCACATCTGCCCCTGGAAATGTCTTACAATTTAAAACCTGGTTCCTAAATCTCTGTCTTACCATTATATAATCTATCTGTAACCTGTCTGTATCTCCAGGCTTCTTCCATGTATACAACCTTCTTTTATGATTCTTGAAGCAAGTGTTAGCTATGATTAAATTGTGCTCTGTGCAAAATTCCACCAGGCGGCTTCCTCTTTCATTTCTTACCCCCAATCCATATTCACCTACTATGTTTCCTTCTCTCCCTTTTCCTACTGACGAATTCCAGTCACCCATGACTATTAAATTTTCGTCTCCCTTCACTATCGGAATAATTTCTTTTATCTCATCACACATTTCTTCAATTTCATCATCATCTGCAGAGCTAGTTGGCATATAGACTTGTACTACTGTCGTAGGCGTGGGCTTCGTGTCTATCTTGGCCACAACAATGCGTTCGCTGTGCTGTTTGTAGTAGCTGACCCGTACTCCTATTTTTTTATTCATTATTAAACCTACTCCTGCATTACCCCTATTTGATTTTGTATTTATAACCCTGTATTCACCTGACCAAAAGTCTTGTTCCTCCTGCCACCGAACTTCAGTAATTCCCACTATATCTATTTCCCTTTTTCAATTTTCTAACCTACCTGCCCGATTAAGGGATCTGACATTCAACGCTCTGATCTGTAGAACGCCAGTCTTCTTTCTCCTGATAACGACGTCCTCCTGAGTAGTTCCCGCCCGGAGATCCGAATGGGGGAATATTTTACCCAAGGGGACGCCATCATCATTTAATCATATAGTAAAGCTGCATGCCCTCGGGAAAAATTACGGCCGTAGTTTCCCCCTTGCTTTCAGCCGTTCGCAGTACCAGCACAGCAAGGCCGTTTTGGTTAGTGTTACAAGGCCAGATCAGTCAATCATCCAAACTGTTGCCCCTGCAACTACTGAAAAGGCTGCTGCCCCTCTTCAGGAACCATACGTTTGTCTGGCCTCTCAACAGATACCCCTCCGTTGTGGTTGCACCTACGGTACGGCTATCTGTGTTACTGAGGCACGCAAACCTCCCCACCAACAGCAAGGTCTATGGTTCATGGGGGGGATTGTCCATCTATGTTATGGAAATATGACCAGTATAAATCTGAAGATGCGTCTATACTGACACAAAGCCGGTAGTTGCGAATAAAGCATCTTCATAAAGCTATGTGGCTTTTGGGAACGCCTCATCATTCTTGACTTTTTAACTGCTGCAATTTTTATGATAATATGAATGGTTATTGAGTGTTGTTATTGTTATTTTAGGATGGGTCATACGAGTGATTTTCAAGCCTTCTCCTTTGTAAACTGATCTTATTTTGCTAGTAGAGTATCAATAAACTGAAGTCTGACACCTGCTTTACCAGCAGCTGAACTTATGCAATCGTTCTATTTCATATCCCTACAAAGTGTTACCCACAGGTATTTGTATGAGTTGCCTGATTCCATCTGTAAGTTTTTGGTTATGTAATGATAAGATACTGTCCTTTTTTTTATGAAGTACACAATTTTAAATTTTTGAAAATTTAAATCATGTTGCCAATCTGTGTACCTTTGCGAAGTCTTATTGTGATTGGACTGAATATTTATGCATTTTTTTCCCCAGGCAGTACTTCATTATAGATAATTGCACCATCTTCTGCAAAATGTCTGGGGTTACAATGTTGACAAGAGTGACACACAAAGCTGAAGCTGATTTGTCTGTTTCAGCCAGTATTACTTTGTGATTCTGAAGACACAGCTCTGTCAAAAGTTCGTCCCTAATAATCTGTGTCACAAATTAACTTGCAAGCAAAGACTAACATGTTGGGCAGAGATTTATCTTACAAAATCATGCAATCAATTCAAACCACTGTGTCCAATTGAAATGAAATGGAGTTCACAGAATTAGGGAAGTATCCGATTCCACCCATCTGCTTTGACCCATGATGTCATCAATATGGTGGAAATGTTTACCTCCAATGCATACAAAATGACAATGTCATCAGTACATACTCATGCCAACAAACACGAACAGAAATAAAAAGGCACAAGAATGTCTCAGTCCAACAATAAAATGAAACTAACGGGACAACTGTGAGGAATAGGGGGTTTATGGTAGCTAAATATATAACAGTACAAGACATCACACCATCCAAAAATAAATATTATTATTATTTAATATAAAAACAAAAAAAAAACACCTCAACTTATGACATAGCTCTACAGTCACAAAACCAACAGGAGTCATACACTTCACACAACCTATATAGCTCAAAGAAAGCCCTCGATACCAAAAAACCAACACCTACAACTCTGAAAAATAGAATCGGACATTGCCCTTGACCTATGTAGCTCAAACACAGCTCTCGATACCTACTGGCAAAACACAAATTAAAATTAAAAAAAAAGAATGGTCCAAACCTTAAACTTCACACACCTACATAACTCACAAAACATCAATGAAACCAAAAGCCCAACCATTCAAACACCCAAAAAAAACCATATTCACTAGATGAATTAAAATACAACCGAAATACCGTAAGTATAAAACAGACAAAACATCTCAATTACTATAGAATAAAACCAAAACAAAAATTACTTACCAAGAGAAGCTTCCGACAAAATCACCTTGGTTGCTCAGCATGCACACGCACACGTGCAGATGGGGGCGCGCGTACACACACACACACACACACACACACACACACACACACACACACACACACACACACACACCCCCTAAACTAATCAGACGTAACAAAAATGCCAAACACATAAGCAGAAGCAGAAGAAGAAGAAAATCATAACAACTCACTGAAAACAAAGGAAGCACTTCCAAATCTACGTTACAGCACTGACCACCTAGACTCAAATAAACCCATGCTACCACAGTGGCAACTGAGACTCAAATGAACCTAACACCACGCATTAGACTCAACACGTCAACATCCACCACCAGAGGGAGCCATCAAATACTCTTGCAACTGTGACCGGAATGGTCACAGGGAGGCCGAGAAAGCGCAGCGGGACCAAACGGAGAGCGGCCTGCGAACAAACAAACAAACGGAAAGGACGGACATGAAACAACAACGGACGATCAATAGAGACCTTATGATGACAACATGCAAGAAGCAACGGGGTGACAGAGACAACCAAATTAATCCAAGGCGTCCACTAGTAATGAAAACAAATAACGGTAAACACGCTGTCTGTTGTCGAGGCGATATGTCAAGATGCACACAATGGTTAGATTCACTGGCTGAGCGAGAGGCAGGCACTTAAATACATGATAGGGGCGCCACTATTGGCCAATGGGGCCTACGTGTTCCACTGTGGAACTCTCACATTAAACATTGGCCCGGAGGCGCGCGCCACCAAGGCTTATGGCGTGATGGTGCAGAGACATCTAGGGGTCTTCGACGTCCATGCCGTTTTGCTCATATTCCAAATCCGTGGCGCGCGGCATCAGATCCCTCCTCCCTGAAACTTGCACGTAGGGGCAGAAAAGCCCTCGACGGTGCCGAGGTGGGTGGAACTGGGAAGAAGAGCCGGGCCCATCAACCGCCGTTCGCGGCGAAGGAGGGACGCCCAAAGTATCCATGACGGCTGACCCAAAGTCCAGGCAGGGGAGGAAGCTGCTGATCCACCCAGTGACGGGAAGGTCCGGCGGCAGGCCCGCGGGGAGACAGCAACCGGGGGTGGGGGCGGCGACTCGAGGACCATGTCCGCACCTGAAGAAGGTAGGGGTGGAGTCCCGCGGGGGCACGTGGGCGGAGCTGATTATGATGGCAGCGCTCCAACCCTTTTGACGTCTGCATCGACGACATGGGCCGCAATGACCATGGCAGGTCTCCAACCCCTCTTGCACCTGTACACACGGGCCCACATGGCTGCGCTGGGCGCATAATATTGAGAGGGCCGGGAGTGGGGGTGGGAGGGTGATGGCATCAGCAAATGGAGCAGGGTCCGCAACTGTCGCCCATGAAGGAGCTCCACCGGACTACGTCCGTCAATTTGGGTAGTGTGATAGGTGTAGGGTAAGGGCTGACATGATTGGAGGTGTGTTGACCGCCTTTGTCAACTGTTGTTTAAAAGTGCGGACAAGCCTCTCCGCCGCGCCATTGGACGAAGGGTGGAAAGGCAGGCTACGGATATGTTTGATACCGTTGGCCTCACAGAAGTCGTGGAAGGAGGACTCCGTGAATTGGAGGCCATTATTGGCGACCAATGTGTGTGGCAGGCCCTCAATGGCGAGAACCTGGGCCAGGGCCGTGAGTGTAGCCTCGTAGCCTCCGTGGTGCTGGATGCCATGCGGATGACATATGAGTAGTTGGAGTAGGCATCAATGTAAGTAACCACATGGATCCCAAAAACGGGCCCCCAAAACCAATATGGACATGATCCCAGGGCCGGCGAGTCACAGGCCAAGGTGCAAACGACTGAAGGGGGCTTGCCTGGTGACGCGCACACACAGTGCACCCACGGACCAGGCGGTCAATATCGCCATTGATGCTGGGCCAATACACGTGCTGGCGAGCCAAAACTTTCATACGGGACATACCCCAGTGCCCGTGGTGTAACAAACTGAGCTCCCGAAGCCGCAGATCGAGAGGGATGACCACCCGATGGGCTTCCGACTCCGTGACCAACAGAAGGACATCATTGACCATTGAGAGAGCCTGTGGGACAGGTGGCGCCAGGGGCTGAAATCGGACTGCATGAGACGAGTAACATAGGAGGGTCACCCGTGGACCACGTAGTGGAGAACCTGCCGTAAGATAGGGTCACAGCGGGTAGCTGGGGCAATATGAGCAGCCATAAGAGGCAGACCATCCAGCGCATCCTGGTGGGCAGAATCAATTTGAAAGCAGAGGACCTCCTGCTGGTCAAAGGCAGGATCGGGGCCTTCTGAGAGATGTGACAAAGCCACCGCAATAGCATGGTGGGCGGTGGGCTTATATGGGATGGTGTAAGCGTAATTTTGTAAAAACAACTCCCAGCACTGGAGACGTTGAGCCATCCGCTCTGGAAGGTGAGAGTGGGGTCCGAAAAGTGTAACCAAGGGTTTATGGTGCATCAGGAGGGTGAACTTTGCCCCAAAGAGATAGGTGTGAAATTTTTGGACGGTGAACCTGATCGCCAGGGTCTCCTTTTCAGTCTGGGAGTAGTTCCGTTGTGCTGGGGTCAACGTCTTAGAGGCATAAGCGATGGACTGTTCAGAGCCATCGGCATCCTGATGCGCGAGGGTGGCCCCAATGCCATATGCCAAAGCATCAGCCACCACAACTCCAGAGAGAAGGGAGTAAGGCAAGGGGCAAACTTCAGCATCGCCTTTAAATGGAGAAAACCCTGGTCACAGGCAGGAGTCCAATCGAAAGGTACTCCTTTGTAACGCAAGTGATTGAGGGGTTGAGCAACGGAGGCAGCCTGGGGCAAGAACTTTAAAAAATAAGTAACCTTGCCCAAAAACACCTGGAGTTCAGCTAAGTCCTCGGGACAAGGAAGGGCCTCAATGGCCACGACATTACGACCCGAAGGACGAATGCCATCTTTGCTAAGCCAGTGGCCTAAGTAAAAAACAAAAAAAAAACACTTGTCCAGCTGACAGCGTAAACCTGCAGAGAGCATGAAACAAGGCACTGAGGTTTCGCAAATGCTCCTGGCGGGAACGCCCGGTGACCAAGATGTCATCCATATAATTCACACAGGAGGGGATAGGCTGTGTAAGCTGCTCCAGGAACTGTTCGAAAATGGCCAGTGCAGAAGAGACACCAAAGGGAAGGCACTTATACTTATACAATCCGAAAGGTGTGTTGATAACCATGATGTTCTGAGATTCGGCATCCAAGGGTAACTGGTGGTATGCCTCAGCCAGGTCGATCTTTGAAAAATACTTTACCCTGGCAAGCTTGGCGAGAAGGTCTTCCTGTCCGGGAATGGGGTAAGTGTCAATGAGGGAATGACCATTGACAGTAGTGCCGAAGTCCCCACACAGCTGAAGGGACCCATTGGGTTTCCGTATGACCACCAATGGCGTCTCCCAGGCACTGTAAGTCACAGGGTCCAAAACGCCAGCAGCCTGGAGCTGACCAAGTTCCTGCTTGACTGCCGGCCGTAAGGCCACCAGAAGGGGCCAGGCCAGGAAAAAGCGAAGCTGCGCATCCGGCCATAGGGTGAGGTGCACCTGAAAACCGGAAGCACATCAGAGATCCATTGCAAACCATGGCGCAAAAGTGGAGCACAGATCGTCCAAGTCCTGAAAAGGAACAGACGTGGAAATGACCTTAACTTCGTCAGAAATTGAAAAGCCAAACAGTTGAAATGTATCCAGGCCAAAAATATTCAAAGCCGATGGATGGTCGACGACAAAGAGGGCAAGGAGCTGGTCGACGACAAAGAAGGTAAGGAGCCGGGGAACACACTTGTACGTCGCCTGGACGACGAACTGCCCACGAAGGGGAATGGAATGGTCTCCATAGGCGACCAAACGGCGAGAGGGAGGTGACAACTCAGGAGAGCCCAGCCGGGTATGTGTCACCATATTAATCAGGGAGACAGTGGCCCCAGTGTTGACCTGAAAACTGACATCCTCAGTGAAAAGGCAGAGTGTGAGGAAAAGCTTCGGCGCTGATGGGTCATCCTGTGTGGGATGACTGATTGCAGAGCGTGGACTGTATCTTGAGGCCCAGGAGGGGCAGGACTGGAGCGAGTCGAGCGACTACGAGAAACCAACGGATGTGGCCGTCCTTGTTACATAGCGTGCACGTTTTCCAGTGATGGGAACAATCGGCTCGAGAATGTGCAGTAAAGCACTGTGGGCAAGATGGAAGTGTTCTGCGCGTGTGGTGACGAGGGGCGATCGGAGGCGCCAATGCCATAGAGACGTCAGACAACGAGGAGTCACGACAGCACTGGCCTCTGTCGGTCGGGCCACGTCGACGTCACGAGGGCGGAACCCGCCATGACGCCTTGATTGCCGCCACCTGCAGCTGCGTCATAAGACGCTCGTTAGCCACTTGAGCAATTTCAATGTAGTTTGCATTGCGGAGAGTCTCTTCCTAGGAGGGGTTATCGAGTTTCAGTGCAGCAGTACAGACCTCGGGATCGGGAGCCAGTTGAAGCACCACATTCCGGATCAGGGAGTCCGCATACAAAGCCTTACATTGCTGCTTGGTGCACGTAAAATCGCATCGACGGCTGAGACCCTGCAAGTCTGTGACCCAGGAACGATATGATTGACCAGGCTGTTTATGGTAATGGTGGAACTGCAGCCGAGAGTCGACCACTTGGTAGCGTCGGAAATAATAGTTTGTCAGCAAAAGGCATATCTCCTGGAAAGAGAGAGCCACAGAATCAGACAATGGTGCCAACTTGCGGAGAAGAGAGAACGTGTCTGGGGAAGCCCAAGACAAAAACAACGACCGCTACAAGGAGTCACCTGTGACTTGAAAAGCCGTGAAATGTTGTTTCAGCTGATATAAGTAGGTTTCCCAGTCCTATTTAGCGTCATTAAAGGGTGGGAAAGGCGGCGGACGCGGGAAAGCACTGGACACCCGAAGACTCGGAAGCTGTTGTGATAATGTGTCCCGGGCATCGACTTTGTCCGTTAGCAACCACAGTAACTGTTGTAAGATGTCTAACTGGAGTTGCTGCGGCTGCATGAGCTGCTGCTGTTGCCCCAGAAGACAGACCAAATTCGCCTCTATGCTGACAACTGCCACCGTTTACCTCATCGCCAAAGATTTTGTAACCGCGACTGGAACGGTTGCGGGGTGGCTGAGAAAGCACGGCGGGACCCCAAACAGAAAGTGGCCTGCGAACAAACAAACAAACGGAAAGGACGAACACAAAATGACGACGGACGATTGAGAGAGACCTTACGACGACAACATGCAAGAAGCAACAGGGTGACAGAGACAACCAAACGAATCCAGGATGTCCACTAGTAATGAAAATAAAGAATGGTAAACATGCTGTCTGTTGTCAAGGCGATGTGTCAAGATGCACGCAATGATTAGACTCACTGGCTGAGTGAGAGGCAGGCGCTTAAATACGTGATCGGGGTGCCGCTATTGGCCGCTGGGACCACATGTTCCACTGTGGTGTCCTCACATTAAACATGGGCCAGGAGGCGCACGCCACTACAGCTTAAGCCGTGATGGTGCAGAGACTTCTAGGGGTCTTTGACGTCCGTGCCGTCTTGCGCGTATTCCAAATTCGCGGTGCGCGGTACCAGAAATACAACAACACGACATTTACAAACACAAACCAACTCAAAAAACACCTTGCCCATCACAAACCACACCATTGTGTCATGGTCAAAGCAGACAGATGGGATCAGGTGCTTAGTTTCACCACACCAGCTCCAAATATACCTGCCTCTAATTACCTCAATGTTGATAGGACTCTATAAACAGTTATCTTTTGTCTTTCCAAACATCCAGGAGTAAGACAGTTTAGCTTATTAGTTTTGACAGCAACAGTGTGGTCCACCAGGAATTTGTATTTGAAATTGATACTATCCGGGTCAAGTTTTCCAACACAGCTTTTAGGTTGCTGCTACACATTTGGTATATTTGGTCAGAGTGGCATAGGATGGCAAAAATGGGCCCACTGCACAGCAGCACTTGCATGTACAGTGAGATCTGTGTACCCTATTTCTTGTGTTAATGCTTCATATAACTTTTCTTGAATGTCCTCATTACTATCTGATATTATTGACTCTAGATTTTATTCCTCCAAACAGATAGAAAGTGTGTTCAAGTTTCTATAATCAGGAGTATTCTCTTCTGTAGTGTCTGCGATTGTTTACTGTGGAACTTATTCAGCATGTTTTAAAGCTTTATGTGATTATTTACTTTTGCTACTAAGTCTTTACAAACTCAACTTATTTGTTGTTAATATTGTGTCAGTTACTATGGGAAGTAGAGCATGTGGGAGAAAGAACTTTTGTGTAGCCACAAAATGATTGCCGGCAGTGTAGAATGTGTTGTTAATTACTGCTTTTGTGCACAGCAATCGACAATACTTAGTTTTGGTACTCATGTTGTGATGATGAAATGAGATCCTGCATAGATGAAAGAAGATTGTCAAAGCTTTTAACTACCTAGTAGATTGTTCTGGAGAAGAGAAAAAGGCATACTTTTTAAAGTCCAGGACTGGAGGTGTTTTTTAGATTACAGTGCATTGAGTCTTAACAAAGCATAGGGAGATGGTTAGTCAGGTAGAAGTGTTGCGGAAATAAACAGATACACATGAACTGCTGAAAGGACATCGCTAATCAAAGCCATCAGCCTCTAGTGTCGTTCATTTGTGGGGGGGGGGGGGGAGGGGGGGGGGAATAGAGGGAAACATTCCACGTGGGAAAAATATATTTAAAAACAAAGATGATGTGACTTACCATACGAAAGCGCTGGCAGGTCGATAGAAACACAAACACACACACACATACATACACACAAAATTCTAGCTTTCGCAACCAATGGTTGCTTTGTCAGGAAAGAGGGAAGGAGAGGGAAAGACAAAAGGTTGTGGGTTTTAAGGGAGAGGGTAAGGAGTCATTCCAATCCCGAGAGCGGAAAGACTTACCTTAGAGGGGAAAAAAGGACAGGTATACACTCGCATACACACACATATCCATCCGCACATACACAGACACAAGCTTGTTCATTTCGCCTATTAAACAACCATTTCGGCCAGTTCTAACAACTTTCACTTTATTTCCATTCCCATTTTTCCCACATAACCGATCATTTTTTAGCAGCTTCCCACAGGTTTTAACGTTATTATTTCTTCGCCAGACAATTGTTAGCCTCATTTTCATAATCTGCCACCACACAAGCAGTCATTTTAATACATTTACATGCAGGTTTTTCGAAATTTTCCAGAATTTTTCCACCTTTTAACATGTTTTGGAGGCAATACAACTACCCAACCTTTGTTCACATCATTGTTTACCGACCTAAGTTCACCACAGGATCAACATAGCACAGCTTTAACCAGCACTTTTTCGACTTTTTTCATACCAGTACTCCAGTTGCTTTCTAGTTTACCTTTATTTCTCTCCATATATTTTTATTTTTATTTTCACTTTAGCCTCATGTTACACTTTCCACCTTCTAATACCATGTCACCCTCACAACATCCCCACAACAATCCCATTAAGTTTTATTTACATTCCCTCCGCAAACATGCCTTTGCCCTAGCCGGATTACGCTCCCATATTTTATTTACTCAGGCTTGTCTGATATTTGGCATTACCCCCAAAGACCTCACACTTAAAGTTCCCATCGCTGGCTGTAACCCTTCTTTCCATCAGTCCCTATACCAGTTCCAAACTGAACAATCCATAGCACTCACCCGCCTAATCCTTCACCTGTATATCAACTCAGCCAATGAACACACCCGTCAACTCCTATCCCTAATCAAAGTCCTCAATCTTTCCTCTCCCACATCCACACCGGCTGTTCAGAGCATCCTCCTACAGGCCAACCGCAAATTAGAACAGCATGCCACCCTCCACCTCAAAAAAACTATCCAATCTCCTGGTTTCCCACCTCTGGAAAGGCAACTCACTCACCCTTCACAACCTTTCCAGCAAACCTCAACCTCCTCTCATTGCACACAAACCCAGTCTCTCCCATCTACTCAATCTCCCACTTCCAGCTCCACTCCCTCCAAAACCTCAAAATTCCAATCAACACAATCTGGAACCACAACACCCTAATTCAGTAGTTAACCTTTCCTCCAAACCTCTCTCCCAATCCGAAACCTCTACATCTACATCTACATCTACATTGATACTCCGCAAGCCACCCAACGGTGTGTGGCGGAGGGCACTTTACGTGCCACTGTCATTACCTCCCTTTCCTGTTCCAGTCGCGTATGGTTCGCGGGAAGAACGACTGTCTGAAAGCCTCCGTGCGCGCTCTAATCTCTCTAATTTTACATTCGTGATCTCCTCGGGAAGTATAAGTAGGGGGAAGCAATATATTCGATACCTCATCCAGAAACGCACCCTCTCGAAACCTGGCGAGCAAGCTACACCGCGATGCAGAGCGCCTCTCTTGCAGAGTCTGCCACTTGAGTTTATTAAACATCTCCGTAACGCTATCACGGTTACCAAATAACCCAGTGACGAAACGCGCCGCTCTTCTTTGGATCTTCTCTATCTCCTCCGTCAACCCGACCTGGTACGGATCCCACACTGATGAGCAATACTCAAGTATAGGTCGAACGAGTGTTTTGTAAGCCACCTCCTTTGTTGATGGACTACATTTTCTAAGCACTCTCCCAATGAATCTCAACCTGGTACCCGCCTTACCAACAATTAGTTTTATATGATCATTCCACTTCAAATCGTTCCGTACGCATACTCCCAGATATTTTACAGAAGTAACTGCTACCAGTGTTTGTTCCGCTATCATATAATCATACAATAAAGGATCCTTCTTTCTATGTATTCGCAATAGATTACATTTGTCTATGTTAAGGGTCAGTTGCCACTCCCTGCACCAAGTGCCTATCCGCTGCAGATCTTCCTGTATTTCGCTACAATTTTCTAATGCAGCAACTTCTCTGTATACTACAGCATCATCCGCGAAAAGCCGCATGGAACTTCCGACACTATCTACTAAGTCATTTATATATATTGTGAAAAGCAATGGTCCCATAACACTCCCCTGTGGGACGCCAGAGGTTACTTTAACGTCTGTAGACGTCTCTCCATTGATAACAACATGCTGTGTTCTGTTTGCTAAAAACTCTCCAATCCAGCCACACAGCTGGTCTGATATTCCGTAGGCTCTTACTTTGTTTATCAGGCGACAGTACGGAACTGTATCGAACGCCTTCCGGAAGTCAAGAAAAATTGCATCTACCTGGGAGCCTGTATCTAATATTTTCTGGGTCTCATGAACAAATAAGGCGAGTTGGGTCTCACACGATCGCTGTTTCCGGAATCCATGTTGATTCCTACATAGTAGATTCTGGGTTTCCAGAAATGACATGATACGCGAGCAAAAAACATGTTCTAAAATTCTACAAGAGATCGACGTAAGAGATATAGGTCTATAGTTTTGCGCATCTGCTCGACGACCCTTCTTGAAGACTGGGACTATCTGTGCTCTTTTCCAATCATTTGGAACCCTCCGTTCCTCTAGAGACTTGCGGTACACGGCTGTTAGAAGGGGGGCAAGTTCTTTCGCGTACTCTGTGTAGAATCGAATTGGTATCCCGTCAGGTCCAGTGGACTTTCCTCTACTGAGTGATTCCAGTTGCTTTTCTATTCCTTGGACACTTATTTCGATGTCAGCCATTTTTTCGTTTGTGCGAGGATTTAGAGAAGGAACTGCAGTGCGGTCTTCCTCTGTGAAACAGCTTTGGAAAAAGGTGTTTAGTATTTCAGCTTTCCTATCCAAAAGACACTATCCAAATTGAACCCTGCCTGGAACAGTTCCGTCCTCCGTCACAGCGGGACCCACCTCCTCTTCCTCAAAATCACCCTCTTCAAACCTTCCAGGAATTTCTCACCTCCAGCCTTGCCTCTCAATCTTTCTTGAATAACCTTAATCCTACTCTCAACATCACTACAGCTGAAGCCCAGGCTATCCGTGATCTGAAGGCTGACCAATCCATCATCATTCTTCTGGCTGACAAGGATTCCACAACCGTGGAACTTGATCGTCTGGAGTATGTGGCTGAGGGACTGCATCAGCTTTCAGACAATATTACATACAAAGTTTGCCAAGGTAATCCCATTCCTGATGTCCAGGCGGAGTTTCAAGGAGTCCTCAGAACATTAGGCCCCCTACAAAACCTTTCACCTGAGTCCATCGACCTCCTGACCCCACCGACACCCCGCACACCTACCTTCTACCTACTTTCTAAAATTCACAAACCCAAACATCCTGACCGTCCCATTGTAGCTGGTTACCAAGTCCCCACAGAACGTATCTCTGCCTGCGTAGATCAACACCTTCAACCCATTACATGCAGTCTCCCATCCTTCATCAAAGACACCAACCACTTTCTGGAATGCCCGGAATCCTTACCCAATCTGTTACTCCCGGAAACCATCCTTGTATCCATTGATGCCACTTCCTTATACACAAATATCCCGCACGTCCAGGGCCTTGCTGCGATGGAGCACTTCCTTTCACACCGATCACCTGCTACCCTACCTAAAACCTCTGTCCTCATTACCTTAGCCAGCTTCATCCTAATCCACAACTTCCTCACTTTTGAAGGCCAGACATACCAAGAATTAAAGGGAACAGCCATGGGTACCAGGATGGCCCCCTCGTACGCCAACCTATTCATGGGTCGCTTAGAGGAAGCCTTCTTGGTTACCCAGGCCTGCCAATCCAAAGTTTGGTACATATTTATTAATGACATCTTCATGATCTGGACTCACAGTGAAGAAGAACTCCAGAATTTCCTCTCCAACCTCAACTCCTTTGGTTCCATCAGATTTACCTGGTCCTACTACAAATCCCATGCCACTGTCCGTGGCGTTGACCTCCATCTGTCCAATGGCCAGCTTCACACACCCGTCCACATCAAACCCACCAACAAGCAACAGATACCTCCATTATGACAGCTGCCACCCATTCCATATCAAACGGTCCCTTCCCTACATCTTAGGTCTTCTTGGCAAACGAATCTGCTCCAGTCCTGAATCCCTGAACTATTACACCGATAACCTGAAAACAGCTTTCACATCACCCAACTACCATCCTGACCTGGTACAGAAGCAAATAACCAGAGCCACTTCCTCATCCCCTCAAACCCTGAACCTCCCACGGAAGAACCCCAAAAGTGCCCAACTTTTGACAGGATACTTTCCGGGACTGGATCAGACTCTGAATGTGGCTCGCCAGCAGGGATATGACTTCCTCAAATCCTGCCCTGAAATGAGAGCCATCCTTCATGAAATCTTCCCCACTCCACCGAGAGTGTCTTTCTGCCGTCCACCTAACCTTCCTAACCTCTTGGTTCATCCCTATGAAATCCTCAAACCACCTTCCCTACCCTCTGGCTCCTATCCTTGTAACCACCCCCGGTGTAAAACCTGTCCCATGCACACTCCCACCACCACCTACTCCAGTGCTGTAACCCGGAAGGGGTACACGATCAAAGGCAGAGCCATGCGTGAAAGCACCTACGTGATTTACCAACTGACATGCCCACACTGTGAAGCGTTCTATGTGGGAATGGCCAGCAACAAACTGTCCATTCACATGAATGGATACAGGCAGACAGTGTTTGTTGGTAATGAGGTTCATCCTGTGGCTAAACATGCCTTGGTGCACGGCCAGCACATCTTGGCACAGTGTTACACCGTCCGGGTTATCTGGATACTGCCCACTAACACCAACCTGTCAGAACTCCGGAGATGGGAACTTGCTCTTCAGTATATTCTCTCTTCCCGTTACCCAGCAGGCCTCAACCTCCGCTAATTTCAAGTTGCCGCCCCTCGTACATCACCTGTCATTCAACATCTTTGCCTCTGTACGTCCGCCTCGACTGACATCTCTGCCCAACCACTTTGCATTTACATATGTCTGCCTGCGTCTGTATATGTGCGGATGGATATATGTGTGTGTGTGCGTGAGTGTATACCTGTCCTGTTTTCCCCCTAAGGGAAGTCTTTCCACTCCCAGGGTTGGTATGACTCCTTACTCTCTCCCTTAAAATCCACATCCTTTCGTCTTTCCCTCTCCTTCCCTCTTTCCTGATGAAGCAACCTTGGGTTGTGAAAGCTTGAAATTTGTGTGTGTGTTTTTTATTGTGTCTATCTACCAGCGCTTTCTCATTTGGTAAGTCACAGCATCTTTGTTTTTTATATATATTTTTCCCACGTGGAATGTTTCCCTCGTCTACACACCAGTGTAGTAGTAGTAGTTGTTGTTGTTCTTGTCTTCAGTCCTGAGACTGGTTTGATGCAGCTCTCCATGCTACTCTATCCTGTGCAAGCTTCTTCATCTCCCAGTACCTACTGCAAGCTACATCCTTCTGAATCTGCTTAGTGTATTCATCTCTTGGTCTCCCTCTACGATTTTTACCCTCCACGCTGCCCTCCAGTACTAAATTAGTGAGCCCTTGATACCTCAGAACATGATCTACCAACCGATCCCTTCTTCTAGTCAAGTTGTGCCACAAATTTCTCTTCTCCCCAATTCTATTCAGTACCTCCGCATTAGTTATGTGATCTATGCATCTAATCTTCAGTCTTCTTATGTAACTGAGCATCTTAGCTGAGGTTAATCCATCCATGTTTCATGTAGGGATACAATCACTAAAAATATTTTATGTATTAAAATGCTATGAATAAAAATTGAGGGATAACTATGGCATGTTACCTTTTAGTCGCTGAGCAGTACTGAATATGGTAAAGTAATAAACTGTTTGCACTTAGCACTGCAGATAAATCCAAAATAAGTATTGTGTTAAAACTTAAGATATATTTGGCAGACTGGATTAAAATTAGTGTGAAAGATGTCTTTGAAAGAAAAATTGATATATTGTCTCTTTTTTTTCACCAATTTCTGGTTATCATTTCTTTCTCATGAAATGGAAGTGATATGCAAGCCTGCACATATGTATTTCATGACAACCATGCATTTAATTTGCTATAATTTCTCTACTTATATTTCAGGCCAAAGTATGCTCTTGCTGCAATTAAGAAGAAACTCTATAATGCAAACCCTCATATTGCAATGTTTGGGCTTCTGGTAAGTTCTCTAATATTCTTTTAAAATTTACCTTATGCAAAAAGAATTTAATATTTTAGAATTTTTATTTGCCACTTCATGTAGAAGAAGGGAAGGTAGGAAGTAAGAAAAAGATTGATAAGCAGATGCTGTATTTTATTTATTTATTTCTTTATATCCTGTAAATCCAATACTGGGAGGCATTCGCATAGATGTAGAACGTGTCAGAATTATTACAAATAATATAAAAGGAATACATAAGAGTACCTCTTGCAAGAGGATATCTGGTATAAGACAAAATACACATTAATAGATATAGAAAAAATTACATTAAAAATATGGTAGATCTTAATAGCTAAATGAAAGACACAGTAATGTTAACAGTGATTGTGAGTATCGTAATGCGCAATAGCACATCAAATTAGTAAATGAAAAAATCAAATACAGTTAACTCTACTGAAATATTCTTGTTCCAAATAGAAGGAATTATCTAATAAATACTGTTTGAGCTGTTGTTTTAAATTTGGGAAGCTCGTGGATAAGTAATGTCAGTGATGGTGGGAGAGCATTGAACACCTTGCAGCTCAGGTAATGGACTCCTTTTTGTACAATAGTACGGTTTTTTTTAATTCATAATGGAGGTCCATCTTCCTCCTGGTATTGTGGGTATGGTATGCATCATTGGTTTTGTACAATTGTCCATTTTTACCAATGAAACATAACAGGGAGTAGATATATTGGCATGCGGTTGTCAATATCCCTAATTTCCTGAAAAGGTTTCTACAATAATGTCTAGGCTGGACTCCGCTCATTATCCTAATAACTCTCTTTTGGGCAATGAATTTTTTTTTTTTTTTTTAGTGGCTGATTACCCCAGAAAACTATACCATACAGCAATAATGCATGGAAATAACTAAAATAAGCAGTTTTTGTGGTGTCTCGGTCACATACAGTGGAAATAATACGAACAGCGAATGTTGCTGAGCTGAGTTTTTTGTGGAGGTGCAAAATATGGTCAGACCATTTTATACTGTTGTCAATGTGTACACCCAGAAACTGGGTTGACTCAACTTCTAGTAACTCACTGCCATTCAATGTAATACTTAATTGAGCCCCAATTTTTTTCCTCACTTGGAAATGCACAAACAGGGTCTTATTAACATTTAGTGATAACCCATTATTTACAAACCAAGTACATACTTCACTAAAGACAATATTGGTCGATTCCTCAAGATTGAGGTTGGGAGTTTTGTTGATGAGGATAGAAGTGTCATCAGCAAAAAGAGTAAAGTGAGTTTTAAAGCTAGTATGCAAGGGAAGGTCTTTGCTAAAGATGAGGAAGAAAAGGGGGCCAAGTACAGAGCCCTGAGGAACAGCCAATAGAGCCCCAGCTAGATGACACAGAGTACCCCTCAGAGTCATTCAACATGACCTTCTGCTATCTTCCAGCTAGGTAGGATTTAATCCATGAGCCAACTGAGCCAATTATACCATAATATTCAGCCTTTGCTAAGAGGATTTCATGATGAACACTATCAAAGGCCTTAGAAAGGTCACAGAAGATACCAACAGGAGATAATTTATTATTAAATGACTCTAAGATTTGATGGGTGAAGGAAAAAATAGCTTGTTCTGTTGATACACCCTGTTGAAATCTGAAGTGGCTACTGTTTAATACCTTATAATGCATGAGGTGTTCAATAAGTCTTTTCTGAACCAATTTCTCAAGAATTTTAGAAAAGGTTGTTAAAAGGGAGATAGGCTGATAGCTGGTAACATCGGCTTTATCGCCTTTTTTAAAGAGAGGTTTGGCAATAGCATACTTTAGTCCCTGGAGCAATCCCATGCTGGATGGATTCATTGAATATGTGGCACAGTATTTTGCTTATTGGCTTATAGCACTCCTTCAGTAATCTTGAAGAGATACCATCTATGCCAACAGAATTCTTGCGGAAGTGAGTTCCTCCTAGCTGTGGGTCAATAAAGAGTAGTGTCTTAAAACATAAATGTTTCCCCTGTGTTACTTTATCCTACTTTATGTCTTATTGTGAAGAAGCATCTGTGTAATAGTTCCAAAAACTAGCAGTTACACTAATGTTTTTCTGTCATTGTTGCTGCAGTTGTTCCTCCATCACCAGTAGGTGAAGAGAATCTCCTGTGCTGTCACATATACTGTGTGTGTATTATATGTATTCCAACAGTGGAAATTCCGTGCTGGAATAATGACAATGTTATGAAAAGAGTAGATTGCTAATAATCATGTAGAACAGATGTTGTCACATATAGGTGTAACGAAAAAACTATTAAACATGTGAGCTTTCAGCACGAGCTTTTGGCCAAAAGATATTCTTCTAAAGTAGACAATGCTCACACATTCACACAGGAACAGCTCACACACACATGACAACTATCTCTGGCCACTGATTTTGTTGTCTACTTCAGAAGAAGGCCCGCTGGCCCAAAGTTTTCATGTTTAACTGTCTTCTTGGTGTGCCTGTCTGTGACTCAGCATCTCCTCTATATGCTGAGTAGCAGTTTATCCTTTCCATAACATTGTTAGTATATATTCCGCTATGAAGTGATATAAGGTAATGGGATAGATAAAAAATCTACTCACCAAGTGGCATCAACAGAACACACACATAAAAAAAGATTTTACATCAGCAGATGTAAGAGGAGTGAAGGGAAAGGACTGAAGAGGTTTAGGTAAAGGACCAGAGTTCAGAAAAGTCACCCAGAACCCTGGATCAGGGGAGACTTACCGAACAGGATGAGGAGGAAAGATTGATTGGTGGGGACTGCACTACATGAGATTTGAAAGGTTAAAGGTGGAAGACAGGGTAATAGGTAAGACAGAGATTACTGCTAAAACACTGTGCACGCATTAATAAGAGTGAAAAGCCAAGTGCATTGTATGTAACAGGATGAGGAGGAAAGATTGATTGGTGGGGACTGCACTAGATGAGATTTGAAAGGTTAAAGGTGGAAGACAGGGTAATAGGTAAGACAGAGATTACTGCTAAAACACTGTGCACGCATTAATAAGAGTGAAAAGCCAAGTGCATTGTATGTAACAGAGGTGTGAAGGGGATGACGAAAAATAGATAGGTTAGAAAATGAAAGGTGTAGAAAACTAAAATGGAGTGAAGAAAGGAGTGGTTACTTGAAGAAATGCTAAGACAGTGTGACCTGTGCCTCTTTACAAGAAGTGGGCATTGTTAGAGGAATCTATGATAGATTATAATTAATGATATCAATAGATTATAGATTATATATAGATATCATAGATTATAATTAGATGAGGAGCTAACTAAGCCGCAAATTCAATATAGAATCTGATAGGAATTCCATTGAGCCCTGGAGCTTTGTTCAATTTTAACAACTTCAGCTGTTTCTCAACATCACTGACACTAATTTTTATTTCATTCTTCTTTTCAGTAGTACGAGGATTAAATTGGTACAGTTTGCCTGGGTTTCCTGTGCAAAGGAACATTTGAAAATGGAGTTAAGCGTTTCAGCTTTTGTTTTGATACCCTCAATTTCAGTTCCTGTCTCATTCACTATGGAGTGGTCACGAACTTTGGTGCTACCAACAGTGTTTGCATACAGCCAAAATTTCTTTGGGTTCTGTGGAAGATTACGCCAATCATTGAAGGCATCATGCATTGCTTTCTTGACAACCCACTGTGTTTCATTCTGAATCTCTCTATCTATAACTCTGTGCTTTGTTCTACACCTATTAAGTCGTAATTTCTGTTTCTTTAGAAGTTTCTTTACAATGACACTGTACCATGGAGGTTGCCTCCAATTATGAACTGTTCTACTGGGTATATATCTGTTCAGTGCATGCTCAACTATTCTTTCAAAGGTGAGCCAGAGTTCCTGTGCATGCTCTTGCCATATGCTGAAAGTTTCAGGTTCCTCATTGAGATATGACACTACTGAT
This sequence comes from Schistocerca serialis cubense, assembly GCF_023864345.2. Taxonomy (NCBI): domain Eukaryota; kingdom Metazoa; phylum Arthropoda; class Insecta; order Orthoptera; family Acrididae; genus Schistocerca; species Schistocerca serialis. The sequence goes on from NC_064639.1 coordinate 1,130,198,641, forward strand.
TTTTTTTATCTAGTGTGCTGAACATATGTATTTTTCTGCTTGTTTTAGTTGTTCTTTGTTAATTATTGTTGCCACAGCTGCATCATGGTCACTGACACTAGTTTCAATGTGGACACCCTCAAAGTGGTTAGGTCTGCTCGTTGCCACTAGATCCAGTTTATTCACATCATGAGTGGGGTTCCTAACTATCTGTTCTAAGTAATTTTCAGAAAATGCTGTACATAAAGTTTCACAGGATGTCTCATAACTCCCACCACTATCAGAACTGCAGTTTTAATAATTAATTATTAGATAATAAAGTCTCCACTGATGATTACAGTATGATTGGGGAACTAATGTGCAAGTGATCTGAGGTTTTCCTGTGTAGAAGGGGAAGAGTTTCAATTTGAACGACATGGTGTTGGTAGTTGGTGTTGCATAATAACAGTATCTCATGGAGGGAGCGGAGCAGAGATGGCTCAGGAGTGCCTGCTTCATGGAGCTTTGTCTCAGTAATATCAGGTAGTGATGAATAGGGATCGGTGGAATGTGAAAACCTGAAGGTCATTGTGAGAAGAGGGGTGGCATCCAGAGTGAGGAATTTTATGTTTAGGCTGTTGAGGGGAAGAGGAGGGGGATTTCAGAGCTTAGGCAACATTTAAGGAACAGGTTGTGGGACTTTGCTGGAGGGATGAATAGGAATTCTCTTCTGAACTCACACAAGCTAAGTTTTCAGTCTTATTTATACGTCTGTCGACAACTCATCCCCTCTACTATTCCTTTAGTTATTTATAAAATTACTATTTACATTCAAAAAGTACTTTCAATTACAATACCAATTTTTGGGAACGAACATCAACAAGATTATTTACATGCAGACCTTTGGATGCTTACCACAGCCATTTATTAAGCGAAGTAGTAGCATGTTTTAAGTTACCGTGGGTTGCCGCATCCTGTGCAGGATGAGTACAAGCCCTTCCCTGATTACAGAAAATTATATCTAAGGAATGACACCAGATACTACTACCGTATTTACTCGAATCTAAGCCGCACCTGAAAAATGAGACTCGAAATCAAGGAAAAAAATTTTTCTCGAATCTAAGCCGCACCTGAAATTTGAGACTCGAAATTCAAGGGGAGAGAGAAGTTTTAGGCCGCACCTCCAAATCGAAACAAAGTTAGTCTATTGTAATAGGAGACACAATTTAGGTCGAATGAATGATGATACAGCTACAGTAGTTTGGTTCGAGTCGGAAGCTTAGCAGTTAAGCTTTACCAGGTAGCCATTGCTATGCATCAGGCACTCCGTCCGTATTTATACAGGTACCCTTCCTTTTTCACGTGCTTCATCTGGTTTGAATCGGTTGCTTATTTTTCTTTGATCCGATAAGTGCCGTTGTCTTTGTTAAAAGTGTTTACGTCACTTTAAGCTGAAAATGCATTATTGTACTGTCATGCATTGTTTGTCGCATTCTGAAAATGAGTGTTTACGACCTGTCGCCGCTCGAGGAATGGCTTGCTTATGTGCGCACTACCGCCGCTTACAATAAAAAAAAAAGAGGAATTGTCTCATTAGCGAAACAATGGCAACAGACTTCTATTTGTTGTTACTTACACTGCTGCTTTCTTTGATCATGATCAACAAGAACCAAATAATAGACTGCATATGATAGATGTTCTGAACGAGAGTTTAGCGAAAATTTTTCTCCGTTTGAAAATATATGCAGACGCCTCTTTTGTACATTACATTCTGCACAGAAATTAGTCATCTTAGAGCTAAAAATCTAGTCAATTGCCGTGCTCCATTTCGGATTGTATCACTATTAGGCATAAGAATAATACGAATATAAACATGACATGATATGTATATTCTTCTGCATTTGCTGTTGTCTCACACTAGTTTCGTAGGTTATTAGGCAGACAGGATTTAAATGAGATAGCAGCAAACACGAAAGAATACAGGGCAAAATGTTTATATTCGTATTATTCTTATGGTGAAGAGAATACTGCATGTGATTCACAATTCATAAAAGTTGCTATTAGCAACCATCTCGTCTCACAGGAAAAAATTCAGAACGTAGAGTTGGCCATATTGACAAACATCCCAAACAGTCTTGCCAGTCGGATTGAAATGCTGCTGCATTCGAAGGTGAACAATACGGAATTTGTATTTACTTCGTTGTATAATGTATGAAAATGCAGTGGTCGAAACTCGGGGCGGAGAAAAAAGCTCGTCTTCCACCTTTTTTTTAAAAAATATTTATTTACTGACACAGAGGTTTTGGTGCCAGTATTTATTTTACCGGAAAGAAGTGCGGCTTAGATTCGAGTAAATACGGTAATCATTTTGCTGGAACTGGTAGCTTAATTCTCAAAGTATTTTGTGGACACACTTCCGCATGTGCTCCTTTTGTTGTGTGTAGAATGTCTAGGGGACACTCAGTTGCTCTCCATGTCTTTGACAATGTCTGTTCTCCCACCACCTCTATATTATTTATATTTGTCCTATAAGAGTTTGCTCGTCAGGAACTGGTGAACTGAACATTTTATCGTTAATGTAACCCAACCCAAAGGGTTATGTCTGGTGAACGTGGTGGCCACAATGTTGGACTGTCTCTTTCAATCCATTTGCCTGGAAAGGTTTCATCCAAGAACTAATGAACAAATAAACCCTCAGTGTGCTTTTTTGAAGATTTTGCAGTCTGTGAAACTGCTACTACTCAGTGAAGTAGCTCATCATCGTGAGGCCAAGTGTACTACCCATTACCAGTACTCCCACCAAGAAAAAATTTTTGGCAGTATTGAGAATTGCCCAGGTCCTCCACTTACAACCATCTACACTGTATCCCGATCTATAAATGGCATTTGTGTTTGTAGGTTATGTTACCAAATTATCTCTTTTACTTGTCTCTGAGTGATCTGCCTTTACTAAATCCAGTCTGCTTTTTACTAATAATAATTTACAAGGGTTTTTTTTTTTTAAAAAAAAAAAGACTGCTATTTAATATTGACAATATTATGAAAAGGATAGACGACTACTACTCACCATGTTGAGTCACAAACAGGCGCAATGAATAGGCTACCAAATACGTAAGCTTTGGAAAGCAAACGCACGCACGCACGCACGCACGCGCACACACACACACACACACACACACACACACACACACACAAATGCAGCTGACACATGCATGACCACTTGTAACCTCTCCCTCACTTATCGACCTTAATGACAGTGAAAAATTAAACCGCGTGTACCTAATGGAAATTTGGGAAAAGCAATCGTCACCGAAGTTAATCTGTCAGTAAAGAGGGAGGAAAGGGTTACATCTAAATGAAAGGAGAAATGCAAATGAAACTGGTGGAAATTAATTTTGAAAAGGGGTAAAGTTAATAAAGAAAGTAAATGTGTGGCCGTTGCATTAACAATTAACTAGCGGTAATTAGATATTTGAGATTTGGGAGAAATTACGGTCGCCAGTCCTATGGACAATTACTATAATAACTGAAAAAGAAAGGTTATTACACATATAATTAGCACTAGAAGCGTGGCAACTGAAAGTTGACACGTATAGTGTGAAAACTGAAAGTTTGTCAGAAGTAATAAATTTCGCTACACTCTGACTTAATTTAGCAAAAGAATTAATAAAACCGGAAAATTGAAAGTTAATTTAGTGACTGAAATTAATAGTGAGATTTGTTTCTGAAGCACATCGAAATTCAGTAAAATACGGTTAGTCTTGGGTTACCTCAACAATCATTTCAAAAGCTACTTGAATCTACGCAATTTAGAAATAAGAGATTTAACTTTGAACTTGAATTAAATGATCCTGAACAATTAACAATAGTAAAATTTAGTATGTACCAAGCTGAGCTGCAATCACAGGTAAGCTAAAATACGGTAACGAAACTCGCACTCTTAATTTGTGCTTGTGTAATCTAAATATTGTAGCCAGCTATGAATACTTTAACTGAACTTTGGAATTAGAGCAGTGAAATGGAATGATATTACTTTAATGCTGACGTCTGAATTTCAACAACACTCGGGTTCATTTCGGAAAAGGAAGCGACCCTGCTTGGTAATGGAATTGGAACAATGAGCAACAAAGGTTCATGCTAAGTTGCTGTAATTTTGTGATGCAACAATTTTAAAAGCTGAGGTCTGCCATACAGTTCTAAAACTTTACGTGCTTCCAGTCTTCCTTGTTGGTTGATTGAAGGTTTGAAGCCGTCGATCGAGGAGGTGGCGACAGTCACTCATTGTCGGCCATCGCTGTTGCAGAAGCTGGATGTTGGCACACCTTCTTCTCGACACGGTCACCAGGCGAAACGGGCTCTTGATGTGCGCCAGCTAATGCTTCCCGTCCGCGACACCGTGTCAGAAACTATCATAGCAAGTCGAGCGCAATTACATGCTGCAAAACCCCGAAAGTGGGGCAACTCGCGGGAGCGTCACACAACACACCTGCTCCACCGCTCTACTCCAGCCAGACTCCCCCTGCCTGCGCTCCATGCGGCAGAGTTAACACTACCAAAGATCCTAAACTCTTTGGTTCTCCACACGACCTATCGATGTATTCGTTCGATAACATAGTTTTCCCTAGGCCAGACCCAGCGTATAAATACAAATAATATTCACAAAACAAACCAATTATACATCGACATAAATGCATAAATATGTAAAGACACAGAAATGTCATATCTTCAGGTAACAAAATAAAGAAAAAATTTATAGTGTGATAGATGGAAATAGGAGGATATGCATTTCCGGCGTTACACACTGTCTATGTCTGCCGAGGCCAGACTGTGAGCAACTGTACATAACGGGAGAACCAGTCTGGGTGGTGGGGGTAAGAAGGGGGCTGGGGTGGAGAGTGGGAGGGAGAGCTGGGTGCAGGTGGGATTCGGTAAAGTGCTGTTTGTGGCAGCATTCAGGGACGAGTTGGAGAGAGGATAGGGAAACTGGGTGCAGACAGGAAGTTAGACGGAGGACAGATGGAAAAGGGGGGAGGGGGGGCGGGGGAGAGACACTTGGAGCACTTACAGAATAGAAGGCTGTGGAGTGGGAGAAGGAAGGGATAGGCGGGTGAAGGACAATGACTAACAAAGGTTGAGACAAGGAGGGTTACGGGGAAAGTAGGATAAATTGCAGGGAGAATTCCCACCTGCGCATTTCAGAAAAGCTGGTGTTGGTTGGAGGGATCCAGATGGCACAGGCTGTGAAACAGTCATTAAAATGAAGGGCATTGTGATGGGCAGTGTGCTCAGCAGCTGGGTGGTCCAGCTGTTTCTGGGCCACAGTTTGTCAGTGGCCATTCATGCGGACAGACAGCTTGTTGGTTGTCGTGTTCATTTAGAACAAAACATGGTGGTTGCAGCTTAGCTTGTAGATAACCTGACGGGTTTCACAGGTAGCCATCTCTTTGATGGAATAGGTGATGCTTGTGACCGGACTGGAGTAGGTGATGATGGGAGCATGCATGGGATAGGTGTTGCATCTAGGTGTCTTGCAGGATTTGAACCATGAAGCAAGGGGTGGGGAGCAGGGGTACAGACTTTCAGCAATTCCACGTCTCTTGTCTTTTCCATGTTTTGTACATCATTATACTTTCTCACCTTTCTGTATTTTGTGAAGTCCCTCTTGAAGAGGGTACTGGCGCCTCCCTAGGGAAATCCAGGTGCTACCTTAAGGCATCCTGGTGTGCCCAAATGAAAGGCCTAATACTGTTGGGGTTGAAAAAACAAGAATTGTCAGAGAGAGGCTGAAAGAGGAGAAAACAGAAGTTGTCTTACACGAGTAAACGGAGGCAATGTCAGATGTAGCTAAGGGCCCATGGTGGTTGCCACCCATGGATTTCCAATAAGGGAGCCCCCTATGAAGACAACTTTTTGTCTGCTATCTTACCTACTGACCATTCGGGCATGAATGACCCTACCAAGAACATAGCTCCTGCCAGCATAGCTCTGTGGGTCATTAAAGTACAGACCTCCCCATCTTAAGGTATTAGTCTAAGTGCAGAAAATACTTTTGTGCAAAATACAAGTGTAGTGGAAGATAGATGTATGTACAGGAAGTGTCTGCCGCCTAAGCAGGGGGCAGAGTAAGAGGTAGCTGTGAGAAATATTGGAAGTGGAAGATAGGGGATCCAGAATAAGAGAAAGAGATTGGGGGGGAGGGGGGGGGGGGGGAGCTGGTGATGAGATGATCTATGGTGGAATAACTTTTACACTATAGGTACTGCAAATAATTTTAACTTGGAGAGGTAGTTGTAGCTTAGATCATCTGAAAATTGTAAATATTTTTTAACGTGACATGCTTATAGTCAGTAGGTGCTCAGTACAAAGCATTAAACACACAGTTGAGTTATTGGCTGCAATGCATGGGAGATGTTGAAATTTTCCTTTACATTCCTATCAATCAAAATTACTTAAATTTATTACATGAAGGAGAAATGGGTTTCAAATCCCAGTACAGGCAGCCAGATTTGAGTTTCCTTTGTCGTATAATACTTCAAAATGGACAGTTTTTTCATATTTGTGTAAAGTGATGACAGGCCTGATGTTAGATGGTTGTGAATGGAGACACTATATGACAACTCGCTAGGGAATGGTCCAATCTGACATGTCGAAAACTACCCTGAAATTTTGCACACAGGAAGAATACACCAAAAGAAATGCATTGTCGTGATTTTAGCTGCTAAGATGCACTGCAAGTATTTTTTTTAAAAATGTTGAAGTTACTCCTCTGTGCCACACGAAGAGCAGCTTATTACGGCAGTTTGTACAGCCATTCCTGTCAAGCATGGAATTGGCGAATAAGCAGACACAGTCATGACGAGAACACAGTGTGTAGTGCAAAGTCGAAAGTGCATACACGCGAATTTTAAGCACTTTAACCATACCAAAAAGTATCTCAAATCATTATTTTTTTGAAATCTTGCTGTTAGTATCATCAGCTAAACTGTTGTAGGTGTAACTGTTACACAAGTGACTAGCAGAGAAAAGAAAACAAGGCTGTGCATGATGTTATATTACTGACAACTTCCATCAATCAGAACTTTTAATTTGTTGACATGAAATATTTCATAACAATTTGTATAGCACAGTTCTTATATTAATGTTTGAATAATGTATATTATTTCCTAGTCATCTCAAAAATGTGAAGTATTTATTGGATGCTGAAAACTGACATTTTCCGGGTACCAGGCACAACTGTTGAAAGACAGATTAATGCTTTCAGGCATTTCACAGCAATTACTAATTTTATTTAGACAGAATGTGCATGGGGTAAGAAATGGTCATGGCTGTTGTTCTGCATATTGTGCCGTGTATGAGGCATACTTGATCAAATTCACTGTTCTGCTATTGAGTGAGGTGCCACAGTGGTTAGCACACTGCGTCCGGCCATCCAAATTAATGTTTTCTGTGATTTTCCTAAATTCCTCAGGCAAATGCTGAGATGGTTCCTCTGAAAGGGCGCGGCTGATTTTCTTCCCCGTCCTTCACGTAAATATGAGGTTTTGCTAGTGCGCTCTCTCTCTCTCTCTCTCTCTCTCTCTCTCTCTTTCTCTCTCTCTCTAATGACCTTGATGTCGGCGGGTTGTTAAACCCATTCTTCCTTCATTTCTTCTTTACTGTTTTATCGATAAACCTGAAATAACAAGCAGATGTTGGAAGTTATATAACCTGACAATTTCTGGAAAATTCCTTACACTGGTGAAAAATTTCTTTATGATGCGACTGAATCACACTATTAGTTCTGAATTGCTCCTGAATTATATTAACTGTCTTTTGTCATTCTTCTAAAGCCAGAGGTGGTGTTATGTCCAGACCAACATTCCAACAAAAGCAATGAATTATTTTCTGCAAATGCTAAGAAGACATTTCAGAGGTAGTATTGAAAAAGTCTCCTCTATCATTTCTCCAGATTTTGCGGTTCCAATTACAAGATTTTTGCTACCAAACAGTAATTTTTGGTGCTAATTTGCCTTGAGGTTCCTGAAGATAGACATGAAGCTCACTTGTGCTTCAAGCTTCAATAGAAATGATGTTTGGTTTGCACACGTTTCTCACACGAACCCTGACTGTCTTTATACACAGCATTTTAGGAGATAACGAGAAGGCTTTTTTTTCCCCCTCTCCACATCAGCTATAAATTTCTCTATTGTGTTACCTATTAATGACATGTTTGCTTCTAGTAAACTTCATGATTTTGCAACTTCTTTTTCCATATAATTCCCTGAATCCGATTAACCAGATCAAAGAAGCACGGAAATCTGTAATATTCATCTCGTCTGCAGTTCAGAGGGCCCTGTCTCGTAGATGTTCCTTGGTAATGGTGCAGGACTCTTACGAGCAATTCTAAATCTTTCAAATAATTTTTGTCACTTTTGTGAGTTTCATTAAAGTGCATATTTTGTTTTTTGTGCATATCTTTCTTCCATTTATACAGTTCACATTCAGAGTTCAGGAAATGAAACCGGCTTTGCACACTGCTTAACTTTAAACATTTTTTCCTACCTTCATTTAACCAGAAACGGAAAGCTAATACTGCACATGTTTTCTGTGGTCTGGGAAGGTACTGTAGTAGCACAACAGTCATCATTTGAACCCAGTTCATGGAACTGTTAGAATTATTTTCTATTTCTTGTAATTCTTCCTCCAGAATTTCTAATGAAATGTTGACATCAGTTGAATGAATGTCAAAGAAATAAACTAATAAATATCACACGTGTAGGTCTTCATGTGAAGTAGGTGATTTCAATTCCATACTACGTCCTTCAGATGTCATCTTCGCAGTGTTGAAAACATTAGTTGGATTCCGCATTACTGTGGAACTCTGGAACATGCATGAAGTCAGATGCTATTAACAGGCAAATGCAAAGGAAACCCCCAGAAAGTTACTTCAGTTTTATCACCATTGTTAACACTTGGCAATACTACAATGGCAACTGTAAATTATTGTGGATATTAAATGAGCTGCATATTCTGTCAAACAGCAGTCATGAACGACTGCGTCAGAGAAACTATAAGTGGAAATTGAAACTTGCTTTACAAATTAGTCGTGCTGTCTCCTGTTGATCAATGTGCTGTCAACCAAGACTATGTGCCTGCCGTATTGTCTGCTACAGCTATTGTAGGGATGTGCATTTCTCTAACCATGTGGTGAGCTACAGTTTTGTCAGTTTTTGACTGTTTCTTAAGTACTTGCAGTGTGCCATAGCAGCTAAAATTTTAACTTTGTATTTCTTTCAGTGTGTGCTTCTCGTATAAAAAAAATTTAGTGCAGAGTTTGATGTGTCACATTGGACTGTTCACTTGTCAATACAGCACATCCACCAAGCAAGGTGGCACAGTGGTTAGCACATTGGACTTGCATTTGGGAGGACAACGGTTCAAACCCACATCCGACCATCCTGATTTAGGTTTCCGTGATTTCCCTAAATTGTTTCAGGCAAATGCTCGGACAGTTCCTTTGAGGGGGCACAGCTAACTTCCTTCCCCATCCTTCCCTAATCCGATGGGACCAATGACCTCGCTGTTTGGTCCTCTCCCCCAAATCAACCAACCAACCAACCACACATCCACCAATGGCAATTATATTTCTTTATTCTGGTTGGGAATGCAAATTAAATTGAGTATTCAGTCTACAGTGTAGTAAAAGACAGATTGCTACTTACAATAAAGACGACACATCAAGTTGCAGACAGGCACAATTAAGATACTCGCATGAAGCTTTTGGTCATTCAGCCACAGCCTTCATCAGTAAAAGAGAGGCACACACCCTTCACTCACACAAGCAAGCACACCTCATGCACACTTGATTACCAACTCTCAGGCTGATTCAGTCTCATACATAATATTCTATACCCTCTGTTAGGTGCTATAATAATTTTTATTGTGTGTAAACTTTTTAACCAGTGGCTTTCAGAGAGAAACTTTAAGGTTCAGTAAGCAGATCTCTGTATGGCAAAAATGAAGACTAGATAGGTTATGGCAGGATAGCGTTGGTGAGTTGCTCCAGTGGCAGACACTACAAGATACACATTGTGCATCACGGAGCAGTTTACTATTGAAATTTTGAGACAGTACTTTCTGGGAAGAGTCAGACAACATATTACTTCCTTCCACATACATCTTTTGAAATGATCATGACAAGAAAATTTGAGAAATTAGAGCTAATACAGAGTCTTACTGTCAGTCATTCTTCCCATGTGCCGTCCACGAGTGGAAAGGGGGGAGGGGGGAGGAGGGGGTACCAGAGGTACCATCTACCACAAACCATCAGGTGATTTTCAGAGTATTGATGATGTAGATGTAGAGGAGCAGAGGAATGCCTGGAAAAAGTTTTCCACATGACTCGTTAGTGCAGCAGTTTATGTTGTGTGTTCTCCTGCTTTCGTTTCCATTATAGCCTTATGGTGTCCTGTGATTTAATGTTCTGGACATTGTATCTTTCATTTTGATAACTTCAGGATTTTACTGTGTCTTCTAATTGCACTTGAATTTTAAAGAATGGACTTTTAATGAGAAAAATTAAATGTAGTTCATAGCTTTATTGGGCTATTTTAATGAGTCATGGTTTATCGCTCTGAGTTTCTTGTAGACTGTGCAGGTGTGATGCTTTGATTTGTAAATCAGCCTTTATAGTGAAACTCCATTTGCCATTATTTGTTAATTGGTTGATTTTTGTGTATATTGGCTTGCTCTATTGGGAAGACATAGATTCTGTACAAACTAAACTTGTGATTTGAAGGGTTAGCATTTGTTGTTGGAAAAACACTGGGAAGATCTGGTGTTCAGTTTTTATTAGTATTTCTATTTTTTCTGAGTACATTGGAGTGCTCTTTTTTGTGAAATTAAAAAAAATGCTTTTGTATCCAGGTTTTAGAATCGTGCGTGAAGAATTGTGGTCACCTTATCCATGATGAAATTGGCACTAAGCAGTATATGGAGCAGCTGCGTGAATTAGTAAAAACAACAAACCATGAAAATGTTAAAAACAAAGTATTAGAAATGATTCAAGCATGGGCTTATGCCTTTAGAAATAGCCCAAAGTACAGAGCAGTACAGGTGAGAATAACATTTTTATTTTCCACATAAATGTTTCTTAATATCAGCAATTAATGTAATATCAGGATTCTTTTTATTTTTCCTATTCAATTCTTGAGTTGATTTGCTGTAGATCTTTTACATTTTTCTATTTGTAGCCAATGTCTTTGTATGATGGTTGCTGTTGCAGCCTTTATCTGTCATCAGTTGTTCAATATATATATTCCTTCCTGGGTCTTGCTATGCTGTTTTTTTACTTCTTCTGTACCTTTCAGTATTACTTCACTATATTAGCAGGTCTTAAAATGGATCCTGTCCCAAGTTTCTTCCCTCCACAGATCTAGTGTCATTTCCACTTTTTCAGCACTTCATGTATTACTCTTTTCACCCAAAACACCTTCAGGATTCAATGATAGCGCCATGTTTGTGTGATGGTTCCTATTCTTTTCCTTTTCAGTGCTACCATTCTCCAGGTCTAACTCTCATACAATAGTATGCCCAACAAAAAATGTTTCTAGTAGATTATTTTTAATTTCTACTCCTATGCTATTTGTGGCATTATTGTGGCCAAGATAGATACGAAGCCCACGCCTACTACAGTAGTACAAGTTTATATGCCAACTAGCTCTGCAGATGACGAAGAAATTGAAGAAATGTATGATGAAATAAAAGAAATTATTCAGATTGTGAAGGGAGACGAAAATTTAATAGTCATGGGTGACTGGAATTCGAGTGTAGGAAAAGGGAGAGAAGGAAACGTAGTAGGTGAATATGGATTGGGGGACAGAAATGAAAGAGGAAGCCGCCTGGTCGAATTTTGCACAGAGCACAACATAATCATAACTAACACTTGGTTTAAGAATCATGAAAGAAGGTTGTATACATGGAAGAACCCTGGAGATACTAAAAGGTATCAGATAGATTATATAATGGTAAGACAGAGATTTAGGAACCAGGTTTTAAATTGTAAGACATTTCCAGGGGCAGATGTGGACTCTGACCACAATCTATTGGTTATGACCTGTAGATTAAAACTGAAGAAACTGCAAAAAGGTGGGAATTTAAGGAGATGGGACCTGGATAAACTAAAAGAACCAGAGGTTGTACAGAGATTCAGGGAGAGCATAAGGGAGCAATTGACAGGAATGGGGGAAATAAATACAGTAGAAGAAGAATGGGTAGCTTTGAGGGATGAAGTAGTGAAGGCAGCAGAGGATCAAGTAGGTAAAAAGACTAGGGCTAGTAGAAATCCTTGGGTAACAGAAGAAATATTGAATTTAATTGATGAAAGGAGAAAATATAAAAATGCAGTAAGTGAAACAGGCAAAAAGGAATACAAACGTCTGAAAAATGAGATCGACAGGAAGTGCAAAATGGCTAAGCAGGGATGGCTAGAGGACAAATGTAAGGATGTAGAGGCCTATCTCACTAGGGGTAAGATAGATACCGCCTACAGGAAAATTAAAGAGACCTTTGGAGATAAGAGAACGACTTGTATGAATATCAAGAGCTAAGATGGAAACCCAGTTCTAAGCAAAGAAGGGAAAGCAGAAAGGTGGAAGGAGTATATAGAGGGTCTATACAAGGGCGATGTACTTGAGGACAATATTATGGAAATGGAAGAGGATGTAGATGAAGATGAAATGGGAGATATGATACTGCGTGAAGAGTTTGACAGAGCACTGAAAGACCTGAGTCGAAACAAGGCCCCCGGAGTAGACAATATTCCATTGGAACTACTGACGGCCCTGGGAGAGCCAGTCCTGACAAAACTCTACCATCTGGTGAGCAAGATGTAAGAAACAGGCGAAATACCCTCAGACTTCAAGAAGAATATAATAATTCCAATCCCAAAGAAAGCAGGTGTTGACAGATGTGAAAATTACCGAACTATCAGCTTAATAAGTCACAGCTGCAAAATACTTACACGAATTCTTTACAGACGAATGGAAAAACTAGTAGAAGCCAACCTCGGGGAAGATCAGTTTGGATTCCGTAGAAACACTGGAACACGTGAGGCAATACTGACCTTACGACTTATCTTAGAAGAAAGATTAAGGAAAGGCAAACCTACGTTTCTAGCATTTGTAGACTTAGAGAAAGCTTTTGACAATGTTGACTGGAATACTCTCTTTCAAATTCTAAAGGTGGCAGGGGTAAAATACAGGGAGCGAAAGGCTATTTACAATTTGTACAGAAACCAGATGGCAGTTATAAGAGTCGAGGGACATGAAAGGGAAGCAGTGGTTGGGAAGGGAGTAAGACAGGGTTGTAGCCTCTCCCCGATGTTGTTCAATCTGTATATTGAGCAAGCAGTAAAGGAAACAAAAGAAAAATTCGGAGTAGGTATTAAAATTCATGGAGAAGAAATAAAAACTTTGATGTTCGCCGATGACATTGTAATTCTGTCAGAGACAGCAAAGGACTTGGAAGAGCAGTTGAATGGAATGGACAGTGTCTTCAAAGGAGGATATAAGATGAACATCAACAAAAGCAAAACAAGGATAATGGAATGTAGTCTAATCAAGTCGGGTGATGCTGAGGGAATTAGATTAGGAAATGAGGCACTTAAAGTAGTAAAGGAGTTTTGCTATTTGGGGAGCAAAATAACTGATGATGGTCGAAGTAGAAAGGATATAAAATGTAGGCTGGCAGTGGCAAGGAAAGCGTTTCTGAAGAAGAGAAATTTGTTAACATCGAGTATAGATTTAAGTGTCAGGAAGTCATTTCTGAAAGTATTTGTATGGAGTGTAGCCATGTATGGAAGTGAAACATGGACGATAAATAGTTTTGACAAGAAGAGAATAGAAGCTTTCGAAATGTGGTGCTACAGAAGAATGCTGAAGATTAGATGGGTAGATCACATAACTAATGAGGAAGTATTGAATAGGATTGGGGAGAAGAGAAGTTTGTGGCACAACTTGACCAGAAGAAGGGATCGGTTGGTAGGACATGTTCTGAGGCATCAAGGGATCACCAATTTAGTATTGGAGGGCAGTGTGGAGGGTAAAAATCGTAGAGGGAGACCAAGAGATGAATACACTAAGCAGATTCAGAAGGATGTAGGTTGCAGTAGGTACTGGGAGATGAAAAAGCTTGCACAGGATAGAGTAGCATGGAGAGCTGCATCAAACCAGTCTCAGGACTGAAGACCACAACAACAACAACAACATGCTATTTGAAATAATTTCCTCTGCCTGTTGAACTGTATTGCTTCGTTATTTCTGCTGATAATTTATTTACTCCTCCTGCCACCAGATTCTATATTGCAATGTGACAGTAAGTAAATTCTTTGTCCGATTCAAGGCAGTTTTTACTTCTATACCAGTTTTACTCACACCTGAATTTATGCTTTTGTTTAGCTGTTGGTTGTATTTTCTTTTTAATAGTATGTTCTCGCTCAGTAGCAAGACTTTTTTGCTATTCCTCATTTTTTTCATTACTGGTATGTTTGCAAGTCTGTCTTCATTTGTATGCGTGTTTCCACTTATGTAGGCCATACTCTAATGTCATCTGTGCCCTTTGTAAGTAAGCGCTGAATAATATAATTCACATATTTCTGCATATGTATGCAGTCGTGTTATTAAATGCTAGTGGCTACACGTAAATAACTGTAGTGTTATGTAGGATACAACTTCGTTTTGTGTCTCTTCATTTTTTCATTGAACTAAATATTTTTTGTTAATTGATACATACTGGTGTTGAAGAACATTTATCATTGTGTGGAAATAAAAGTTGAGCAGTGAAAAATTGCTGTAATTTGTTTCTATGCAATATTGTAATTATGAGAAAAGTTTTCAAACAAACATTTGTTTTTCAAGCCTATGCAATATTTTATGCTCGCATAGGAATCTTGTCCTTGATATTTATAATTAATTTGTATCCAGAACTGGCTGTATTACTGTGATGAAGGTATTTAGCTACAGGAATCTCTTCAATATTGCAGGACACACTAAATATTATGAAAACTGAGGGCTATAAATTTCCGGTTCTGAAAGAGAGTGATGCCATGTTTTCTGCAGACACTGCTCCAGAATGGGCAGATGGTGATTGTTGCCATCGTTGTCGTGTTTCATTTGGAGTGGTTCAGCGAAAGGTAAGCTTCACTCTGTATAGCTGTTAGTTTAAATTGTAACAGATACAAGTTTTAACTCCAGTTTGGTAATGGAATTGGTCCTGTCATGTTACAAAATTATTTCAGTGTTGGCAGGGTCATTCAGGAGAAAATGTTATTTGAATTATTAAAGTTAATTTGCTCAATTTGATGACTGTGCTGCTTCATATAAAAAGTTATCATATTTAACAAACTAGGCTTTCTACTTTTAGAATTCCTCAAAAGTTAAGCCTCATTTGTCAAACTCATTCCTTCACAGTTACACTGAATTAACAAGCTTCAGAATTTGTGTGGGATGACTGTGACATAAATGTATTATAAATTCAAGTAGCCCTATTGTTAGTACTTGATGTTTTATATATATATATATATATATATATATATATATATATATATATATATATATATGTGGGAAAGACTAGTGGAATGTTTGTTAAATAGAATTTTCATTTATGGTCATAGCAGAAACATTGTCTTTTATACAAAAATGTTTCCATATTGTTAGTAAAGATATTTGCAATACTGGAATTGTAGCTGAGAACTTCATGTCAGCTAATGATTTTGTTTTTTGTCAGGAAATTGATTTGTGGATTTCTGTTTTTTGTCAGGAAATTGAGTTGTGTAAGAAGTTTCTGCACTTTGTTACCGCTGTATATAAAATGTGGAAAACAAAAACATCACCAAATTGTTACTGATCAGTAAAATTATTTAATTGTTGCATTGTACTTAGCTAGCTGATTTACAAGTTTATTGTTTGAATTTACGTGGCTCATGGTTTTAGGAATGGTTTTGTCTTGTTAAGTTCAATTGGGCAGTTCACCTTGAAGTGCATTATATTAATCCTCTGGGCCAATCTTTTCCAAAGTGAAAGTGATCTTTGTCTCTTTACCCTTGTCACTCTGGCAAATTAGTCTATTCAAAGAAATTGATGAAGGTAAGGTGTACATCACATAAATTTCCAATCCCTGCTCCCTCTTTTAAGTACTTGTAAACAGTTCATAGGTGTCTTGGAGTGTTCCAGGCATATATCTTAAAATTTAATATTGTATGGTATAGTAGATAAAATCAAGTCCAGCACTTAGAGATTTTGGTGACATAGAAATCAATGTTCCTTTTCAGCTGCACTCGTATCACTTATACCCTGTAACTCATCTCCTGCAATGTGGCTCAGCTGGGAAATTATTACCAGACAAAGTGCATAGAGCTAACAGTAATAAAAATAAATAGTACATTACTGTCTTTCTTCGTACGTACAGGGTGGTCCATTTAAATGTTTCACCTCAAATATCTCTGGTAGAGCAATAGATATTGAAAAACGATTTCGTGGGTATGAGTGTAAGGCAGGGCTCTTAAGAGTAAATACTATGCGACATTCTAAAATGTAAGCAAATATATGTTTCAGCTCATATTTACGTTTTTGTAAAAGTAAGATTATGTACATCAATCACATTGTGACTGTGAGCAGTGTGGCATTCACACTTATGTCTTGAGATGTGCAACAGCGATGCATTTCATTTATTTCAAGTGTCAACTCCATTTTACAATTTCTCGGGATGTAATTGACGTATTGTGGTGCGACCAGTGCCATTCTTTTTGTGGTTTTCATGTTATTGATTTGCTTTAGAAATAGTACGAGGTGCCCATTTAAAAAACATAAGTCTTTGTTGAAACTAATATTTGTTCATGTTATAGAATGTCTTGTAGTATTTATTATCATGTGAAAATGTTTTTTCATTATCTATTTTTGTTTCAGAGATATTTGCATTGAAGTGTTTAAGCAGGCCACCCTGTATGTTGGATGTAATGTCTTTTATTGTGCAGTTATGCCCCTAGCTTTCAGGCCTGTGAATATTGTTGGTAGCTGCCTTCTTCATTTCTGATTGGATAGCACGTAGATTACCATTGGCTGCAGTTTCTGAAACAGCTATCTGGTGTGTATGTGGTTGTTTTCAACTCGTGCAAAGTATTAAACCCCTCAGGGTTATCACTTGACAGTGTAAATTAAATTATTTCCTCTTCATTGAGCCTTTCTCCTTTTTTTGTGGGAGGGGAGGGGAGGGGAGGGGAGGGGAATGTCTGCTGAGTGGTTTTATGCAGGCTGCCATGAATGCCACTCTTGTTCCAACCTTTTCATCTTAGAGCAGCAGTTGCACATAACATCCTCAGTTATTTGTTGGATGTATTCCAATCTCTTTCTTTCCCTACGGTTTTTACCACCTCAAGCACAATTATTCCTTGATATTTTAACATCTTCTTCTCACCGATTCCGCAGTCTAATCTAATTTTCAATATCCTACTGTGGCATATGTTAAATGCTTAGAGTCTGCTTTTCCAGATTTTCCACAGTCCACGATTCATTTCCATATAATGCTGTGCTCCAAATATACATTCTTAGGAACTTCTACCTGAACACTGTTCAGGCCAAAATAAAGTGCTTGGGAAGTTATTAATGGAATATAAACAACAGAAAGAATGAAGGTAATGTTTCATCAAATAGATGAGTCAGTAGGATGTAAAGAAGACTGAGTGTTAGACTTCATGTTTTGTATTTCTCTTGGTAGTTTGTTGTTTACATGTACGAGGTGTGACAATAAAGTGAAGAGACTGATGTGAAAAAAAATGTTGCTTACCTTTTTAGTCAAGTCTAGTGTCTCCTTCAAAGTAGTTCCCTTCTGATTGCACATACTTTTTCCTGTGCTTCTACCATTTCTGGAACTCATCTTCTGTAATATCCTCCAAGACCCTCATCACAGCTTTTTGGACATCTTGTGTTGTTTGAAAATGGTGTCCCTTGACCGCCATTCTGACTCTAGGAAATCGAAAAAAGTCGCACGGAGCGATATCTGCTGAATAAGGCGGCTGTGGTAGTACTGAAATTTGTTTTGAGGTTAAAAATTGCTGTACTGACAAAGCAGTATGGGATGGCGCATTATCACGATGTAGAATCCAATTATCAGCAATGTTGGCATGGACACGAAGAACTCTTTTACGAAGTCTTTCTAAAATTTCTTTTTAGTAATATTGGTTAAATGTTTGTCCAGGAGGCACCCACTCTTTATGAACAATTCCTTTGGAATCAAAGAAGCACACAAGCATGCATTTCACTTTGACATGCGAGCTTTTTTTGGTCTGGGTGATCCCTTTGAGCACCGTTGGGAACTTCAGCGTTTTGTCTCTGGATCATACTGAAGAAACCAACTTTCATCACCAATAATAACGCGGCTCAACAATTCTGGATTGATTTCCGTTTGCTCTAACAGGTCGGCTGCCACATTTTTCTGTGTTTCTCGCTGTTGTGGTGTGAGACTTTTGGGGACCATTTTTGCACAAATCTTTCTCGTACAAAGATCTTCAGTTATTATTAGATGAACCATTTCTCGATTGACGTTCACTTCTGCAATTATTTTCATGGATAATCTTTGGTCAGATCGTAAGAGTTCATCCACCCTGGCCAAGTTGACATCCATCCATGAGGTTGATGGTCGTCCGCTGCGGTCTTCATCTTCAACTTTCATTCTGCCTTCACTAAACATTTTATGCCATGAAAAACTTGAGCTCTTGACAGAACCTCTTCTCCGAAAGCCTTCTGAAGCTTACCGTAAGTTGTTGTCGCGTTTTCACCCAATTTAACGCAAAAAGAAATGGCATACTGTTGCGCAATATTATGCAGTTCCATTTCTGTGACGAGAGACACAAACACATGTTAACTTATTATAGCACAACTCACGACTGAGCAGTTGCATCGATGTGCCACTTGGACTAGAAGCAGCTTATAGACAAAGGTTAAACATATTGTGCCTGCGCAAGCCTGCAAGGTTCCCGCATCTTGCAAAGAAAATCAGTCTCATTACTTTATTGTCACACCTCGTATACTTTGTTTAAATAATTCATTTTTAAAGGAAGACATACACAATGTGTGAACAAATTCATTTTCTGTGTCATAGTTATTGACATTAACATTATTGCTGAATTTTGCAATGTTACTTTTCACAAACTAAACTATATCCTTTACCAGGGCTTTTACTAGTAGTCATCATGCCTGAAAGTGAGAAGCATCCTACCCACAATTCTTTCCAGCCATCCCATAGTGGTATTCTACCACCCATCCAGTCTGTATAATATCCTGGTCCACCCTTCATTTGCGCATGGACTACTCTGTTTGTATATTTTGATTATTTTTTTTTTCATAATTCCACACAACTTCTTCCTGTTTCCTCAATTGATCTGTGTCCAGTTTTTTCAAGGCCTATCCACTGTGCCAACTTATAACTAAATCTGAGGGGGGTGCGATGGGGAAGTTCCCTTGTAAGATAAGTAATAGGGTCAGTATTGGCTTGTGTGTTCCTATATTTTTCCATAATCCAAAATGATCTTCCCCGAGGTCTGCTTCTACCCATTTTTCATTCTTCTGTATAGAATTTGTGTTAATATTCAGCAACCTTGACTTATTAAACCGATCAGTAATTTTCACATGTCAGCAACTGCTGTCTTTGGAATTGGAATTACTACATTCTTCTTGAAGTCTGAGGCTATTTCACCTATCTCATACATCTTGTAAACAAGACGGAAGAGTTTTGTCATGGTTGACTCTCTCAAGGCTATCAGTAATTCTAACGGAATATTGTCTACTCCCAGAGCCTTGTTTTGACTTGGATGTTTCAGAGCTTTGTCCAGTTCTTCTCACAGCATCATATCTCCCATCTCATCTATATCCACTTCCCTTTGTATAAATTTGCTTTCAAGTTCATCTCCCTTGTATAGACTCTCTATATACTCCTTTCATCTTTCCCTTTTTTGCTTAGGGCTGGTTTACCATCTGAGTTATTGATATCCATGCAGCTGCTTCTCTTTTCTACAAAGGTCTTTTTAATTTTCCTGTAGGTACTATCTATCTTTCCCCTAGCGAAATATGCTTCTAAATCCTTATGTTTGTCGTCTAGCCATTCTGGCTTAGCAATTTTGAGCTTATTGTCAATTTCATGTTCAAACATTTGTATTCCTTTTCACCTGCTTCATTTGCTGCATCACTTCTGAGGAATTCTATTTGATGCCTTGCTAACTTGGGCACCCTGTGTATGAAACTTCAAGCAGACACCTTAATTAAAACTTAATTTTCTGTGCTATCTCAGAAACACCATCTGAGGTGGTGACTGTTCCACCATTTTAGAACTCTACAGACCCATCATTTTATAATGTTCATGTTATAGAAGCTTGGATTATGGGTCAGTGGCACGCTCGGCATTGTGACTCCTAGATTCGACCTGTCATTGTAGGATCAGAGTTGTAATTGGTGCCTTTATGATGAGCCTCGTTGGCAGCCTCCTGGTGGCACAAGGAGTGCCCCATTATGGGTAGAAACCACTACTCCTTAGCTACACCACACAAATCTATACTCATCTAGAATATTTGAATTGACTACTTGCCAATCTTGATGTGAAAGTATAACCTCCAAAAAAGTGATCTCCATCTAGAATTTTCTTATCGGCCAGGTTACAGCCTACCCATTCCAAGTTTTGCTTACCTTCTGACAATTCTTTCACTATGTCACACTGTGGAACGCTCACATGACTTATACCTTACCCACAAATTTGCCTGGATCATTCTCTTGGTATTGTTCTTCTTGGAGCTTGTAGGGACCTCTGTGGGGATATCATTTATAAGGATGGCTCAGGAGTTGGAGAACAGACAGCCTCTTTCTTTACGTACCAGAAACAACACTCCCTGCCTATTAGATGCTACGTCTTTACAGTGGAATTGGTGGCAGTCAGTCATACCACCAACTTGCATGGAACAAAGAATGGTATGTCACGGCCACAATCTATAAGTTACGGACTATAAGACTGTCTTTGACTGTGTAGTAGTCTCCCAAGAAGGAATAATGACAATATTTTCAGAATCTTTTTATAAGAATAGGTTGCTAGCCCAGCCTCATTGGCCAGCAACAGTGGTCATGTGTGTGAGAGTTGTGCTTGCGTAAATGTATCTGGACTGTCCACTTTAGAAGGAGGCCTTTTGACCAAAAACTCACATTTTTAATAGTCTTTCTGTTGTCCCTGTCTGTGACTCTATGGGGTACATATATATCTTCTCTGTAGGATGAATAGCAATCATTCCTTTTCATAATATTGTTGTAATCTTCCCTTGGATTGTCTCACTGTGAATTCTTAGACCGTTGCTGCCTCCCTACTGGTCACACCTATCTGACCCTTATATACCTATTATGACAGTCTGCACCATCCTGTTGTGTTTGTTGTGCCTGCCAACCCTCTACCCCACCTGAAAGTCATCCATATCTTCTGGTAGGGCTTCACCTTCACTGCTACACAGTGGACTTTGCAGCTAGCTGAATCACTCTCTGAAATCCAAGCTGATAGAGTCCATGCGGCAAATCAGTTTTTGAATTTTATCCATTAGATTTGAGTGTATACTGTTTATCTGAAGTATTTGTTGCTGGATGGGGATGTAGGGTTGCCTCTTGCCACATTTTAGCCAGGTGGCTTTGGGCTGACTTGGGCTAAGAGTTGCCCCGACGAACCTAATCAGTTGTAATATTACTCTTGACTGTTAATTTCTTGCAACATTTATTTTTACGTGCAGGCGAATAACCTTATAAAATGACTACAAAATTGTGCAAACATCATGAAACAGAATAGAGAGATACCTTCAAGAGAAGATTACATGAAAACTCAGTTAATCATACACAATCAGTCATTGTACCAGTATTCTGTGATGTGCATTGATATGTATGGTATGCTGCTAAAATGTGTGATCATTGAGAACTGTTCAGCAATGTAAATAAAGTTTGTTTTGCTATAGATGCATGGAAAAATCTTGCACATCTATAACTTTGGCATTCATCACACATGCTGTATGTCACAATAATTATTGTTTCTATGATCATCATCATCCTGATTCATGGAATGCTACCTGGGTTTACATATTATATTTGTCACAAATGTATGTACAGTAATATAAATGAAGTGAATATACTGATTTGATTGGGAGTTCTTGTGTATTCTCTTTCATTTCAATCTCCTCATGAAAATAATTTTCTCTCAGTTTTTCAGGGTAAATATTATGTAAATAATAAATGAATCATTAAATATGGATGATTTGCATCGTCATAAGTCCGTTGTCAAAATTACATAGGGATGGAAAAAGTTACTTGCAGCGTGATTCAATCCAGACACCTCGCACTTACGAAAGTACCCGCATACTCACACAGCGGCCGACTACTTGAATATTTGTGACAATACAAAATATGTAAACTTGTCCAAAATATTCAACCTCTGTCTTTTTGATAACAGTTGGGAGTTGCATCTTCCTGTTTGCGTACGTTGAAGTTGTAGTTGTGCCCTGCACACCTTGTCTATATGAATCAAATCAGCAGTGGGAAACTTACCCCTTGTAAGCCTCCCTTGAATGGTGTAGCATAAGGATGCGAACAAGTTGCTCTTGCTCCTTAATCTTCAGCCTGCTCCTGCTCACAAACCCTTCAGTAATCCATTGATTAATGGAAAATGCCCATTTATACTTGCACAGCATTTCTTAGAAGTGTTTGTTTCCTTTCATGACCACTAAAATAGTAACACAATGTAGCAGGGCTATTCTAAGTATAGAAAAGTTAAGTCCTCGGGTTAGTGTTGATTGACAGATTCATTCGCTAGTGTGACTTTCTTATCATTCAATAACACTCATTGCTCAATGCCTTACTTTATGTCTGCATGTCACAAACTCATCTCCAGTTATTTTTCTTAATGATATTATTTTTGATCTGTCTCTTTTGATTGATTAATGAATGGCACGTAATATATTTTCCATGGTTGCCTATGTCATAAATTAACTAAGATTTGGACCTGCTGATAAGATTCAAATTACTATGCTTCAGCTCTTTTTAGCTGACTTCTTTTCCTTTGCAGTGTCCTCAGTGCTAGAGGCTGAAAGAAATCTGGAATCCTTGTCAGATTTATACTTTTGACACAAAATATTTCTACTTTCAACACCAATCTATTTAACCTTCTTTATACAGTGACAGATAACTCTCATCAGATATGTATAGTACAACTGTGTCACAACTGCTTGAATTACAAATATCTTGCCTCATTAGACTGCACATCAAGAACACATTTTGACAGAGCAAAATGTTTGAGAATAAAAGACGGAATAACAGTTTTAAAACTTCTTTTGTTTTTGCTTCTACAACACCACTGTTGTTACTGTGAGCGCCGTTCTTCTGCAACACAACCCCAGGCTGTGACATTTAAGAGCAAGCGGCTCAGAGAATATGGAGACATTAAACTTGTTATGCAGATATGCTGTGCTCGTGTGTCTTGTATTACCTGTGCATAATAAAAAACAATTTCTCCCACATTATGCTGTCCAAAACATGACTATTAATACACTGAAGAGCCAAAGAAACTGGTACACCTGTCTAATATTGTGTAGAGCCCCCTCAAGCACACAGAAGTGCCACAACATGACGTGGCATGGACTCGTCTAATGTCTGCAGTAGTGCTGAAGGGAATTGACACCATGAATCCTGCAGGGCTGTTCATAAATCCATAAGAGTACGAGGGGATGGAGATCTTTATCTGAACAGCATGTTACAAGGCATCCCAGATATGCTCAATAATGTTCATGTCTGAGGAGTTTGGTGGGTAGCGGAAGTGTTTAAACTCGGAAGAGTATTCCTGGAGCCACTCTGTAGCAATTATAGATGTGTACAGTGTCACATTGTCCTGCTGGAATTGCCCAAGTCAGTTGGAATGCACAATGAACATGAATGGATGCAGGTGATCAGACAGGATGCTTACTTACGTATCACCTGTCAGTCGTATCTAGACGTATGAGGGGTCCCATATCACTCCAGCTGCACACGCCCCACACCATTACAGAGCTTCCACCAGTTTGAACAGTCCCTTGCTGACATGCAAGGTCCATGGAGTTGTGAGGTTTTCTCCATACCCGTACACGTCTATCCGCTAGCTACAATTTGAAACGAGACTCGTCCGACCTGGCAACATGTTTCCAGTCATCAACAGTCCAATTTCAAGGTTGACAGGCCCAGACGAGGCATAAAGCCTTGTGTTGTGCAGTCATTAAGGGTACACAATTGGGTCTCAGGCTCTGAAAGCCCATATTGATGATGTTTTGTTGAATGGTTCACACACTGACACTTGTTGATGGCCCAGAAATTTGCGGAAGGATTCAACAATCCTCTTCAGTTGTTGTTGGTCCCATTCTCACAGGATATTTTTCCAGCCACAGCGATGTTGGAGATTTGATGTTTTACCGGATTCCTGATATTCACAGTACACTCATGAAATGGTCGTATGGGAAAATCCCCACTTCATCACTACCTCGCAGATGCCATGTCCCCTGGCTCGTGTGCTGACTATAACACCACATTCAAACTCATTTAAATCATGATAACCTGTCATCATAGCAGCAGTAACCAATCTAACAACTAGGCCAGACACTCATCTTATATAGGTGTTGCCAATCACAGCACTGTATTCTATCTGTTTACATTTCTCTGTGTTTGAATAAGCATACCTATACTAGTTTCTTTGGCACTTCATTGCATAAAGATTTGTTAAATATCATGATCATCATTCATTGTTTAGGAGGACAGATATTATAACCAATCATTTTCTCTGAAATGGTGTGTTATGCCTCAGTTGTCAAGCAAGTAATGCTACATTCAGCAGTGTAATGATTATTAGACATGTGTTGCATAAAGATAATGGAAAGGAGCCTGAATACCTGAGTCCTTTTAATTAATGCCAATATAACCATTTATGAACACAAAGTGTGGGTAAATAACAAGTATCGCCTTAATAATATTACAACAGGTATGGCTTCCATGACAGACCTCACGAACTGTCCATTGTGCCAAGTGCTATACAATTTGTTTAAGCAGAAGCCATTCAGATTGAAATATTAAAAATGAAACTCTCCATAAAATGATGTTAAAATTCTTGTAAGTGAAAGATGCAAATTAAATCTAATTTACTAATATTCATTATCAAAGTATTTTCATCTACATAACATGTTCTGCTTGCATAGAACAAATACGTTCAAGGATTCTAACGGTTACAAGGTATGGTAAAACTTGGCAGAGGGTACAACCCTGCTACATTACAGTTTCCCAGTGTTTGTATGTTATGAGATTCATTTTCTGAAATTTCAACAGCTATTTTAAATTCTCTCTTTCATTTTGTCACGTACCATAGCTGTTTCTGCAATCATTGCAAGACTTATAATGTCTTCTCAGTTCTCAACAACTTACCTTACAAAACATACAAATACTGAATGAAATGCAATAATGCCCAAAATATTTGACCACCTGATGTCCAATGAAACTTGTTGCTTGCTAGTCAATCTCTACCAAAAGAGAAAGATTGTGGTGCATTCAACATTGCTACCATTAATATTGTCCAGTTAAAATCTGCAGCAAGGCCACCTCCTTAATAAGTTTCGTGTACTTCTATGTACATCCATGACTGTAACACTTGACACAAGCAAAGAATGAAACTGCACTGCTCATTTTTTTCATAAAAAAGATATACCACATGTACATGTCACATTCATTTAGCTTCCAGTATGTAGTAGAATATTTTCATTTCTCCAGCAACTTCTCGTAATGCTGTAGACTTTTGTTCCTTCATTGTCAACAAACTTGTTACTCCTGTCATAATGTAAATAATGTAGGAGGACAAAGAACAACTCACCAAATAGTGGAAGCATAGAGTCATCAACAGGAACACAAAAAAAGAATGAAAACTGGGCCCTCTCTTGGACGAATCATTTCATGAATGTGTGCGTGCGAGTGTTCCTGCTCTCTCTCTCTCTCTCTCTCTCTCTCTCTCTCTCTTTCTCTCTCTCTCTCACACACACACACACACACACACACACACACACACACACACCTACACCTACACCTACAACCACACCTACTTGCGTACCTCTGTGCCGGCACAATGTAGCTGTCCCCCCAGGGGATCCACAACTCTTTTGTGGATACGTGCGTAGCGAGCACGGGGCCCCGAGCTAATGTGGCCTTCCTTCCTTTCCGGGCTGCATACCTTCCCTTTCCGCATCCTTCCCCATCCCCTGTCTTCACCCCCCCCCCCCCTCACCTCTTGCTCTTTCCTTCACTTTCTCCCCCTCTGGGAGTATGGTTTGCGCCTACGTCCGGAGACGGACGCTTGTAAATGTACCGCATTCTTCTTCCTCCTTGCTTGTATGTCTTCTTCCTTCCTTTGTCCATCTCCTTTCCTTACCTCTTCTCTTTACCCTTTTCTCCGCTGCGGCGTTTGAGACCCCCTCTTCTTTCCTTTCCCTTTCTCTTTCTTCCTCCCTGTGCGTGTCTGAAGGCCGACCCACGCACTTCCATGCGTAGCCGGTGACGGGGGTAACGCGTAATTCCCCGCCCCGGGTAGACAGGTAGGACACGTACGTACCCCCTGGTAAAGGCCAGGCCCAGGGAGGGGTGATTACCCGAGCTGATACCTTCCGAAAGTGCCGATTGGTCCCTCCGTCCGTATGTCGGGAGGTGTGACCTGAGGTGTGAACAATCACCTAAGGCGGGTGTGCCCTCGGTGAGGGCCCCCACAAGGGAGGAGCGCGCCATCGGAGACGCCGGTAATCATGGGGGATTCTTCCGCAATGGTTTCCTCACCTTCCACTATGTCTGCTCACAAACGTAAGTTCACTGAGTCTCAGCCACAGACGGTTCTTCCATCGTTGCCACAGTTCCTTGTTGTTTCTCGGTCTGACGAAGGTCACGACTTTTCCACGGTCAACCCTTTCATTATTCAGAAAGGTGTCGACGCAATTGCGGGTCCTGTAAAGTCTTGTTCCAGATTACGGAATGGTACCCTGTTGTTAGAAACACACAGTGCCCTCCAGGCTCAAAAATTGCTGCGTACTTCTCTGCTCCACACCTTCCCTGTCCGGGTGGAACCGCACCGTACCTTAAATTCCTCGCGTGGAGTCGTTTATACACGCTCCCTCGATGGATTGTCTGACGAAGAAATTCAGCACTACCTGTCTGACCAGGGCGTCACCGCTGTTCATCGGGTTATGAAAAGGGTTGACTCGAACATCATTCCAACCCGCACTGTCTTCTTGACTTTTGACAAAGTTCAACTCCCATCAAAAATCAAAGCAGGCTATGAGATAATTTCCGTTCGCCCTTATGTCCCAAACCCTACGCGTTGCTATCGATGTCAGCGGTTTAATCACACCAGCCAGTCCTGTTCCAATCCGGCCAAATGTGTTACGTGTGGCAGGGATGCCCATGAGGGTGCTTGTCCACCTCCATCCCCTCGCTGCATCAACTGTATGGGTGACCACGCTGCTTCCTCTCGAGATTGCCCTGTTTTTAAGGACGAAAAGCTGATCCAGGAAATAAGAGTGAAGGAAAAGGTGTCGACCTTTGCTGCTCGAAAGTTACTCGCCAGTCGACAGCCCACCGTGCCTCAGAAAGGAAAATACAGCGCTGTCCTTGCTTCTTCTCGGCCAACAAAGGAGGCGGCCACGCAGACTTGCGACCTCACATTTAGTACCACGGTCGTCAGATCGGCCAGCGCAAAGATCGCCCGTTCAACCTCACCTCTTTCGCCTGCCCACTCTATGGCTCACCCTTCGTCGGGTTCTGCTAAATCTCGAGCCCAAAAGTCAGACGCCAAGTCTACAAAAAAAGAGCATTCTCGTGAAGAGTTTTTACGTACTGCAACTTCACAACCATCGGTTCCTCCTTCATCTAAACATACCTCCAAGAAGGCTACAAAGAAACACAGTTCCTCTCCTTCTCCGCCAAGGCGTGTCCCATCTACAGCACCACCTGGCGGAAATCGCCCTCGGCCATCTTCTGTGTCGCCGAGGCGCACTGTTGGTGGCCGGTCAACTGGCCGATCGTTGGTGGCAGGAGCTGCTCCTGACCAACCTATGGATCAGGATCTTCTGCCTTCGACTGAATGCCATTCCATGCTGTCGGTCGCAAGCTCTGAGCAGTCGTTGAGTTGACAGCACCCTTGGTGCCGTTCCTCCATTTTCTGTTCACCCTATGTCCATTATCCACTGGAATATCCGCGGCATTCGCGCCAATCGGGAGGAATTGTCGATCCTCTTACGATCCTACTCGCCGGTCATCTTCTGTCTTCAGGAAACAAAGCTGCGTCCCCATGACCGCTTTGTTCTCCCTCATTTTCAGTCCGTCCGATATGACCTCCCCTCAGTTGAAGGCACTCCAGCCCATGGAGGACTCATGATTCTGCTCCATGATACTCTCCATTATCACCCAATCCCCTTAAACACTTCCTTCCAAGCTGTCGCCGTCCGTCTTTCCCTTTCTGGATACACGTTCTCTCTTTGTACGGTATACATTCCATCGTCTACACCAATGGCACGAGCTGATCTCCTTCATCTTCTTGATCAGCTTCCACCCCCCTATTTGCTGGTTGGGGACTTCAATGCCCATCACCCGCTTTGGGGATCTCCACATCCTTGTCCACGTGGCTCACTATTGCTAGACGTCTTCCACCAAGCGGATCTAGTCTGCCTCAACACTGGGGTCCCTACATTTTTGTCTGCCTCCACGGCAAATTTATCCCATTTGGACCTTGCGGTCGGTACTGTTCCGCTAGCTCGGCGCTTCGAATGGTTCGGCCTTGATGATACACACTCGAGTGACCACTTTCCATGTGTTCTTCGTCTGCAGCCTCAACTGCCATATATGCGCTCGCGACGCTGGAAGTTTGCCCAAGCCGATTGGACACTTTTTTCGTCTCTAGCGACATTCGATGACCGTCGCTTTCCCAGCGTCGACGATGAGGTCACACATTTTACCGACGTTATTCTCACAGCTGCGGAACGTTCAATACCACGCACCTCCGAATTGCCCCGGCGCCCTCCAGTTCCTTGGTGGAACGAGGCCTGCCGTGACGCAATACGTGAGCGGCGACGTGCTCTTCGCATTTTCCGTCACCATCCAACTTTGGCCAACTGTATCCGATATAAGCAGCTCCGTGCGCGATGCCGTCGCGTCATCCGCGATAGCAAGAAGGCAAGCTGGAAATTCTTTACTAGCTCATTTAACAACTTCACTCCCTCCTCGGAAGTTTGGAGTCGGCTTCGACGGTTCTCAGGCGCGCCTAGTTTCTCCCCGGTCTCTGGGCTCACTGTCGCGCATGATACCTTAGTGGACCCCGTCGCAATTTCTAACTCATTGGGTCAGCACTTTGCTGAGATTTCGAGCTCTTCAAATTACCCGCCAGCGTTTCTCCCGAAGAAACGTGCAGCAGAAGTGCGGCATCTTGCTTTCTCCTCTCAAAATCGCGAAAGCTACAATACTGTTTTCTCCATGCGCGAACTCCAACATGCACTCTCTACTTCTCGCTCCTCCGCCCCAGGACCGGATGGTATCCATGTCCAAATGTTGCTGCATTTATCAACCCATAGCCTGCGTCACCTCCTTCGCCTTTATAATCGAATTTGGACCGACAGTACCTTTCCCAGGCGATGGCGGGAAGCTATTGTCGTTCCCGTTCCGAAACCTGGAAAGGACAAACATCTCCCCTCTAGCTATCGCCCCATTTCTCTCACGAGTAGTGTCTGTAAGGTTTTGGAGCGTATGGTGAATTACCGTTTAGCTTGGTGGCTGGAGTCCCGCAGTCTTTTAACACCAGCCCAATGCGGATTCCGAAAGCATCGTTCTGCTGTTGACCATCTTGTTGCTCTCTCCACTTATATCATGAACAATTTTCTCCGGAAACGCCAAACGGTAGCAATATTTTTTGATCTGGAGAGAGCGTACGATACCTGTTGGAGGACAGGCATCCTCCGCACACTGTTCTCTTGGGGCTTTCGAGGCCGGCTGCCCCTTTTTCTTCGCGAATTTATGGCAGAGCGCACATTTAGGGTGCGGGTGAACACCACTCTCTCCCGTACTTTCTCCCAAGAAAACGGGGTACCCCAGGGCTCCGTGCTGAGTGTTGTACTGTTTGCCATCGCCATTAATCCAATTATGGATTGTCTCCTTCCTGATGTCTCGGGCTCCCTCTTTGTGGACGATTTTGCGATCTACTACAGTTCTCAAAGGACCAGCCTTCTTGAAAGACGTCTTCAAGGATGTCTCGATCGCCTCTACTCGTGGAGCATCGAAACCGGCTTCCGTTTCTCACCCAGTAAGACCGTTTGTGTTAATTTTTGGCGACGTAAGGAGTTTCTTCCGCCCTCCTTACATCTAGGTCCTGTCAACCTTCCGTTTTCCGACGTCGCTAAATTCTTGGGTCTTATGTTTGACAGAAAACTGTGCTGGTCCTCCCACGTTTCCTATCTTTCGGCTCGCTGTCTGCGTTCCCTTAACACCCTCCGTGTCCTGAATGGTACCTCTTGGGGAGCGGACCGGGTGGTCCTTCTCCGCCTCTATCGCGCCTTAGTGCGCTCGAAATTGGATTATGGAAGCATAGTCTACTCCTCTGCTCGGCCGTCTATTCTTCGGCGTCTCGACTCTATCCACCACCGTGGATTACGTTTAGTGTCTGGAGCTTTTTACACCAGCCCTGTGGAAAGCCTTTATGCTGAGACTGCTGAACCTCCGCTGTCCAATCGGCGGGCAGTCCTTCTGAGTCGTTATGCTAGCCATCTGTCTTCCATGCCTGCTAATCCAGCCCATAACCTTTTTTTCGACGCCTCCTTTGATGTCTGGTATGCAGGCCGCTCCTCCTCCCTACTACCCCCGGGAGTCCGCTTCCGTCAACTGCTCCATTCTCTTTCCTTCCGCTTTCCTAAAACCTTCTTGACAACTTGGGGTACAGCACCGCCTTGGCACCGTCCCCGGATCGACTTGCTCAGAGACCTATGTCAATTTCCCAAAGATGGTACCCCTACACTTGTTTACCGTCGGGCATTTGCTGCTCTATGTGCACAAATGACGGAAGCCACATTTATTTACACCGATGGCTCGAAAACATCGTTAGGTGTAGGGAGTGCCTATATTGTTGGCGACACCCCAAATCACTTTCGGCTTCCCGACCAGTGTTCGGTTTATACTGCAGAGCTTTACGCTGTTCTCCAGGCTGTCCACTACATCCGCCGCCATCAGCGGATACAGTACGTAATCTGCTCAGATTCTCTCAGCTCTCTCCTAAGTCTCCAAGCTCTTTACCCTGTGCACCCTCTGGTCCACCGGATTCAGGACTGTCTGCGCTTGCTCCACCTGGGGGGCGTCTCAGTGGCGTTCCTCTGGCTCCCGGGACACGCTGGTATCTGTGGAAATGAGGCGGCCGATATAGCGGCCAAGGCTGCAGTCTCTCTTCCTCGGCCAGCTCTTCAGTCTCTTCCGTTTACCGATCTACGGAGCAGTTTATGTCGCCAAGTTACTCATTTATGGCATGCGCATTGGTCAACACTTCCCCACAATAAATTGCGGGAAGTGAAAGCCGTTCCTTGCGCTTGGACCTCTTCCTCCCGAACGCGTCGTCGGGAGGAGGTAATTTTAGCTCGACTCCGGATAGGGCACTGTCTCTTTAGTCATCGACATCTTTTAAGCGGTGATCCTCCCCCACTCTGTCCCCACTGCTCTCAGCTGTGGACGGTCAGACACCTTTTAATTGAATGCCCCTATTTTAATCCGTTACGCTCCCGTCTACAGCTATCGCCTGATCTATCGTCGATTTTAGCAGATGACACGCGCTCAGCTGACCGCGTTCTACAGTTTATTAGTGACAGTGAAATGACGTCAGTCATTTGAAGCTTTTTTTTTTTGTGGACAACCAACCCCTTTCTATAGTGGACTTTTAAGCATTCCTTCTGCCTTTAGTTTCTCCAATTTTCTGACTATGTTTCCATTGCTGCTGATTTTAAATTTCGTTTTTTTCCTGTTTTCTACGTCACGGGCTGGGCGCTAATGACCATAGAAGTTTTGCGCCCTAAAACCACAAACAAAAAAAAAAAAAAAAAAAAAAAAACAATGTAGCTGTACTGTAGTGTATCAGTACTTCTGTTATTTGGTGAGTTGTTTTCTTTCCCCTAAACAAAGTCCCTTACTTTCATATTCTTCCTTGCCCTGCCCCTAGCCACAATTGTGATAATGTAAATTTGCTGACAAATCACTGCTTCCACCCTGGATCGTAATTATGGCTACTTCCTAACGTAGTTGTGTGTAGGTTACATTCTGTCTCAAGTTCACCACTTTTTTTGCACCAATGCCAACTGCTGCTGCTTCAAAGAACAATTACACTTAAAAAGGTTGTAGTAGCTTTCATTTTAAGTTAACACCCCCCCCCCCCCCCCCCCCACACACACACACACACACAAACAAAATGAGTTTCTTCTGAAATTATATTGACCCTTACTTTGATTAACAGTCAATTTTGGTGATTTAAATTGACTTATTTCCTTTTATCCAGCACTATGTACTGTTGATTTTCCAAAATTGTATCGTCAATTTTGTTCATGCTCATCAAGTCCTCATATAACACATTTTGTTCAAGGCATTTTTTCAAGTTTATGCTTTGATAATTTATTTTATTTATTGTTTGTTCAAATCTAAATGCAGATTCAAAATTTCTGTCAGTCAATCATCGTTTTGCTCAGTTTCTCATCCTTTCAGTGTCTGCTTGGAACAGAAGTCTGTCAGTCTTCTCTGATGTTACCACCACCTATCTATAACTTCTATGGCATTATGTTTTCTTCAATAAAAGTTTAGATCAAGGTAGGTGGTGTACTTACGTGTTTCATTTAGCAATGTTGTTAGCACCTATGAGGCATGATGGGAAGGAAAGAGGGTGTGTCAGTCGCTGGGTATACATTGCCAGTGAGAGAGCAGCTGACAGCTGTCACATTATCACTTCAGTTTATCATAACCCCCAAAATCATAAAATATTCAGAAGAAACAAATATTTTGAACACCAATGTTATTAATTTAATTTAAGGTGCTCTGTCAGGTCTCAGCCTATCTACAATCTCATAATTCATGACATATTAAGAAGAAACAAATATATGTGACAACTAAGATTATTAATTTATTTTCTGTGAGTAAAACTACTGTATTCCATCCTAACCTAAGCCTCAGGCTAAGCTACAGAACACAACTGTCACATTCCAAACTAATCCCAACCTTGTAAGTCATTACATATTTGTCAAAAATTCAAATATTTGTGACCACAGTGAAGAAAATGGTTTATATTTTGGTGCTAGAAATTCATAGCCTCTTTTCTCAAATCTCATCAGTTATGTGAATGTATCATCTTATTGGCTACATGAAACTGATGTGTTTGCCAACCTAAGAGTAATAGAGAAACACCACTGTGACTGCTGCTGGCCTGTATCTAGACTTGAGCTGTTATGCTCTCTTCCAAATGGTTTGTTCCACTCCTTTTAGCCACTTGTCCCTTGGCTGTCACCTTAGTTTGTGCTGATATAAATGACAAGCTAAAATTATGTGTTACACCAAGAGCAGTGAACAACCACTCTAGTCAAGCTTGCCTCATAGTCCAACTCAAAGCTTCAACATCCCATGAGCTTCTTTCCTTTCCTTCCCTTCCCTTCCAGACTTTAATTTTGAATCCTGGTCAAAAAACACGGTTTCAGTCTCGCATAATGAACTCAGCAAACCCTGTGGGAAAGCAGGCATAGCCTCTGATATTTGTAAGGTGCTCTTTATTTGGTCCACACCAGCAAAGAGTTTTAGGTATAAGAGCAGAGTTCTATAGTGCTGCTTATTTGTTTATTGTGTGACATCTTCACACAGAAGACAGAAACACTGTGTATACTGGAACATTTCAATGCAAGGAATGTAAAGTCACAATATAGTACAGGCATTAAACTACATGATCATATATATAATTGTTCAATCACCTCTATCACAGATGGGGTTAATTCAAGCAGATCCATCATATCACAATGACGGGCTCCTTTTTGGAACTCTTGAGCAATATGGAAGATTTTCCAGTGTTCCATTGCACAGTCACAGTGGGGTATATAAACAGTAAATCCGCACGACTGCCAAAGCATCTACATATTCTGTTGGCAGTTTACAGACATGATGCAGCAAATTGAAGCCACTATATTTATTAGCTGTATTAATTTGGCTGTTGATATGTTGTCATGGTAAATAGAAATAATAAACTCAAGAATGTAATCTCATTGTTTCAGTGAAACGTGTTGAGGCTATTAGTAAACAACAATATTTCCTTCATGAGTTTTTAACATTAAAATTAGTTATGATACAACTAGAAGGTATAACAGTGTAAGACTAGTATTATAGGTGAATGTTTGGTGAGCAAAAGTTCAGAGGAGTATCTCCTGACAGTGCTTCACAAGAATTGACATTTGTGGCTAGTATTTTAAATCACATCTCTTTGCTTTTGCTGTAGATATAATCTAAAATTAGCATGTAGTCCATTGAGCGAATTGATTTTTTCCCTCAGTTTTCCACTTATCCTGCTTTACAACTACAAGAATGCAATTGTAATTGATACTTTACAAGAGTGGAGGACTGGCAGTTAAATTTATCATTGACTAAGAAATTTTACATTGCATTCATTTTCAACGACTTTAAAACTTTTCAGTTATTTTTTTAATTTAGTAATGTGGTCAAGTTTGAAGAATGAGTTTTAGTAGTATTGCTGAGACACATGAAGACTCCACAAAGCAATTGTACTCAGAGAACAGGATATTGTGAATACCTCAATGACAAAGTGTAAAATATAAATGAAGCTGATTGTTACTTAAATTGTGCCGGAGTTAAATCTGATGTGCAAGAATATGTATATCCTCCCTGTTGGAAGACAGTAAATATTCTGCCATAATGCCATAAGATTGTTAACAACGACATTACATTTCCTACCTCTCCAGAGGCTGGAGTCACAGTGTTAGCACTGCTGCTACTACTACTACTACTGCTGCTGATGCTACTACTTCTATATGATCTTGTGAGTGTAATCTGAAAACACTGGCTAATAATAATAATTCGAAACAACTTAAAACTGTAAACAAAGATTACCTTAATAGATTAAAAATATTTTTTGGCTCAGACGTTGGTGCCCAATAAGCAGTATTCTTCATATTTCTTACTAAATTGTGGCCTTTATCCATTTAGTTGCAGAATGAGCAAATGAAAAATGTGTCAGGAGTTATGGTGGCAGATGTTAAACTTTTCAGGGACTGCTAACAGTACAGACATTGCACTAAATATACTTACATGTCTTTCTGAGGTTCATGTGAATTCTGGCAGATGGCTTTCAGTGTCACCATATGGATTGTAAAATGTTTTGACAAGTGTGCCATTTTGTATTTCCTCTAAGAACTTTTAGAGCTGTATCTCTTTTGTCTTAAATGCAGTGCAACATAGCACCAACCTTGTTGTCTAGCACAACTTTCTCTTGTTTAGGTAATAGATTTTCAGTATTAGAACATGGTACTTTGGAAATTTAACATCACGTTTCCTCATTTGTAAATGTCATGGCATATTTTAGAGACTTGACAACATCATTAATAGTGCAGAACCACCTCATAGAAAATAGAATGAGCCAGTATTTATTTTGTCTGATTATGAATTCATGATTAGCACTAGTTTCACTTTTCCAGCATCACTGCAGAGCCTGTGGACAGGTATTCTGCAGTCAGTGCTCGTCAAAAACCTCAACACTGCCAAAGTTTGGAATAGAAAAAGAAGTTCGTGTATGTGAGGCATGCTATGAATCGCTCAATAAGTAAGTACATAAATATTTATCAGCATAATACATCTGCTTCCAAGAAGCTAAGATTTCCTTTTACTAAAATTGAACTAAATGTTCACTGAAAATTTAGATCTACCTCAACCCCACCACCTACACAGAAGTCTGAGGGGGAGTTGCCACCAGAGTATCTCAGCAGTTCATTAGCACAGCAAAGTCAGGTATTTAATTTGCTATTTCTTCAGTTAAAAAAAATATTTGCAATTTATGACAACCCATCCAAATAATGACGTAATAGCTTTAGGTAATGAAAGTTTACACACAATTGTTTCCTCGCAAAATTACTAGACTTTTTCTTCATGTTATAGAAAAAGTCAGGCTTTTCATCTGTGTCCCTTGCTTATATACATATTCCTGATATAGAATCATATGTCTGATCTAGTATGTCTAAAATGTGTCAAATGATCATATTTCAATTTTGAGCCTCTTTCAGTCTTTAGCAGAGTCATGAACTGTGCTTTGATATTTTTCTGCATGCTTCTCAACCAAATATATTTGCATGATTTTATTAAAAATGTTTGTTACAAATTATAAAAATAAGTCTATACTGAAATGCTGATTATTTCAATTAACTTAACATAGTCTAATGGAAAAGAGAGAGAATATATGGTATCTGTTATTGATATTGTAAAAAAAAAAGTTTAATGCTGTGACATAAGTACTGATATATTTGATATATTTTTTACTAGAGATAACATTTATATATATATATAAACAAAATTCATTTGCACAGTCTTTACTATAAACAGCTTTTGGATGAAATGTCACTGAAACAAGTGACTAAGCTGTCATCTTTTGTTTTGGAAGAGTAAATAAACATATCTTTTCTCTTGCTCAGTTCTATGAAGAAATCAGCAAAATTTCAGAATGATGATCCAATTTCTCAAGACATACAGGTATTTTAATTGGTTTTGAAAATAGCTGTGAGACTATTTGTATGTACTCATATATACTTTAATCTATGAACATTGACAAGGTCAAAGTGACATATTCACTGAAAGAGAAATGGGGAGACAAGTTTTGTTGTTTGTGGAGAGTGTGCATTTTTTCACAAAATGCACTTTTGCATGTCTGGTATTTTAAAGTGTGCTGAAAGTCATATTGAAATAAAATCTTCATGTCTTTTTTTTTCTTGAATTTAGTTCTTAGTTTGCTTAGTTATTCCAAAATATTAATTATCTTCTAGGCTGCACTTGGGATTTGTAAATCAGAAACAATTAACAGGTGAATTTAAAATGCTCTAAACAAATTGTACCATCAGTAGGAGTGGATGGGAGGAGGAATCACTGTACTTTTTTGAGAAGCCATTGAGGTAATCTGATTGGTGGATTTATTCATTTTCATTCATTCATTGCATTCCATCAAGAAGGATGGATTTCAGGGATGTGGAATAAGTTAAGGTAGACATTAAAAAAGACAAGGATAGTAAAGCCATAATCTGTATAGGTTTTAATTATGAATGGTCACTATACTGCTTAATGGTATTTTTTGCTTATGTTCAAAATTTCATTTGGATCACTATTTTTGTGCTGAACTATATGCCGAAACAAGGAAGACGAAAGTTATTGGTCAAAGAGGAGATAGAGCAAAGTACTTCAGGACAAACAAACCAGAGATAGTTTAATCCTTGATCTTGGTGTAGATAAGAACAACAGCAATAAAGACAAAAGAAACCTTATAAATGTGTGTTGCTGTTTGTGCATTTTTCACAAAATTTAGAGTTTAAACTTATAGTGGTGCATATAAAGTGTGCTGAAAAGTCATACTGAAATTTAATCTTAATATTGACCTACTTTTTGATCTTGAATTTGAATTCTTTGTCTGAGAAATCTGTATGAAGTATAAGTGCAGTAAAGCAGTGAAATTCAAATGTAACATCAATTTTGATGGAGATTTGGTATACTTGCTGACTGACTTTCACTGTGAACTAATGGATCAACGTAACAAATATTATAAATGTTAAATCTGGGGAAGGAGGAGAACAGAGGAAAATTTGTGGCTGTGCGCAGTGTCGTCATTTCCTTTATTACAGCATCCAGTTCATCTACATGCGAACTACTGCTCTGTAGGGAAACATAACTTATAACATATGCCTGTTTAATGAATATGGGCCTGTAGTTTCTGATAATGTAGCAAGGCAATTATGGAAAGCTTTTTTACTTCCTTAAAAAGTATGACTTGACCCAAAAGACATTGACAGCATAATAACCGTGCTATTGACAATAGATCTGCAGTAACTAAAGTTAAAGAACGTGATTTATAGTATCTGTTATAAGGGTGACATTTATTTCAGGGCCCCCCTCGTAAAACAGAGGAGGAGCTGCGGGAAGAGGAGGAACTGCAGCTTGCTCTTGCTTTGTCAAAGTCTGAGGCAGAGCACAAGGAAAAAGAGGTGAGATTACTTTTTCCAATTGTCATTTTTGTTAGTGTTGTATAATGTAACCATTTTACAGTTGATATATAGGGGGTGTTACTATGTCTATTCTTACATCTTTTCTTAAGCACATATTTGAAGGACAAAGTTTCAGTTATATCTAAAGTTATTTGGTCTGCAACCTATTACAGGCAGACAATAAAATTCTGTGTGTCTCCATATTTGAATAAATGGCACTATTCTGATAGACAGCAGGGCAGATGGTATCCAGGGAAACAGCCTCATTGATAAAGCAGCCACATCTTTATAACAAGAACATTGCACCTTGTGTCATAATCTTTCTTTTCTTTTGTTGAGATAAATCTGGTTACTTGAGCACTAAGTGCACTCCAGTGTTAACTGATTGTGTTGTGGAATTTCCTCTTTTGATGCCCCCAGGGGCTCACACCTCTTATGAGTTTGTGCTGGGCCACCAAAGGACTGTTTGTGCATGGATCTGGTACGTGAGTTTGGACACTCATTTCCTTCCTTTACGGCATTCAATAACTTTTCGTTCTTAACTATATAGTCCCCTTGTCAGCTTTGACTTGCTACTCCTTTTCCAAATTCTACAGAAGTGTGGATTCTAGAGAGAAGGTTGCTCAGTGTGGTGTATATTCCATCTTTTGTTCCTCTCTCTCTCTCTTTGTACCCTTCCCTTCTTATAAAGATATTATACCCAAAACCTAGCAAGCTAGCCATTCCCGTGTGTGTGTGTGTGTGTGTGTGTGTGTGTGTGTGTGTGTGTGTGCGCGCACGAATCACACTGTTGATGTCTAAGCTGGCAACTCCCCATGCAAGCGAAGGATTCTACTGCTGTCATGGCTGGGGCATGAGGACTGCAGGCAACGGCTTACTGGTCAGGTTTGCTGTGACTGAGTGGCACCTACAGAGAGAGCCCCCATTCGGAGTGGGTGCTACCCTGGAGGAAGATTCGCACAGGAAGCAAATTAAACTTTCTTCCACTCGTAGCTGCACATGAATCACAAGGGAAAGATTATTACAATGCAGAGAGATATGATGCCAAGACATTTCCTTCCCTGGCTGCTCTATGGGAAGAGGAATAAGTCAAATGTCTAGGAGCAAAACACTTCACCCAATGGTATGTACTTGAGATGATGAGGATGCTTTTGCT
Source organism: Schistocerca serialis cubense (assembly GCF_023864345.2). Classification (NCBI taxonomy): domain Eukaryota; kingdom Metazoa; phylum Arthropoda; class Insecta; order Orthoptera; family Acrididae; genus Schistocerca; species Schistocerca serialis. The sequence continues at coordinate 1,130,238,081 of NC_064639.1, forward strand.
GTGACAAAACTATTATTTTTTGTTGAAAGCTTTGAAGTCAAATTTAAGGAAGTTGAGTCTCTGGGAAAATGCGAAATGGTTCAGTATTTATTAAAACTTCCTCTCCTGCCCAGTCTGCAGCTCTCTGCTGCCCAGTCTGCAGCTCTTCAGGCATGCGGTTGTTTAGGTGACATGCCTGTGACCATTACCCCATGCAGAACATTGAACACGATCCAAGGATTGAGCTTCCACTGAGATCTTATGTTCCAAACAGAAGAGGAACTCTGGATTAATATCCAGCTGTGAGGCATACATTTTATAAGACATGTATAAAAAGGGCCCAAGGATAATCATACAAACACAGGTGCCTTCATCTTAGCCTTTGAAGGGAATGTCTTCCCAGAGAAAGTTAAGGTCATGGTGGACAGGTGTCATGTGAAACCAAATGTTCCACCGCCCATGAGCTGCATCAGATGTTAACGCTTTGAGAATATGTCATCATGCTGCTTGGCAGATCCAGAATGTGGCAACTGTGGATGATCACTCCATGAAGGTAGACCTTGTGAACATCCACCTTTATTGTCAGCTGTGCAAAACATCGTCTCCAGTTTGTCAGTTTTCAAGAAAGAACTTCAGATCCAGGGATAGAAAGTTATTTACTGCCAGTCTTATATGGAAGAAATACGAATGCCTAGGTTCTGTGGCTATGGTGATCAGTAGGAGACTACTGCAGCATGGTGCTTTTCCTTCTGCCTCTCCCAGAAGGAATCCACAGTGCTATGTCATCTCCAAATCAGTCACCCCAGGTTAACCCATAGTTTCTTTTGTGTAACAAGCCGCACCCCCCCCCCCCCCCCCCCCCCAATTGTGGTCTTGGAACCTTACAGACAGTAGCTCATATTCTGGTTGGATGCTCTCCCCTTTTGGTCCTCTATGCCAGGTATGGACTTCCAGACAGATTGCCTCTAATATGGGTGGGTGATTCATGGATGGTTGAACCCGTTCTCAGTTCTCTCCATGAAAGTGGTTTTTATTCTTAGTTAGAAGGTTTTAATCTACCTGCAGAGCAGGGGCGGAATGGTTGAGGAAAGGGCCTCCCCCCTTGTATGCTAGGTCTGTGGGATCCCCGAACCTACCTCCTTAACCAGACTATGTTTCCATCCCTCTTTTACTCTGTTTTAATCACTTTGGATTCAGTTTGCCTCCTTTGTGCCACACCCTGTTTTCTGTCCTGGGTGTTGCATTTTATGAATAGTGGGCACTCTTGACTGTAATGTTGTCCCTTACATTTTTCACCACCATGCTTTTACTATTATGAATCTCATGACTACATTGACTAGTTCAGACAACAATCTCAGTGGACATCTCTGCATCCAGATGCACGACTCTTAGATCAAAGAACTGAGGGCCTTGTTATTTGATCCCTTACACCCCCCCCCCCCACCCCCCCACCCCCTCACCCTCAGTCAACCAACCAACTTTCCTCTTTTGAACAGCAAGATTATTTGTATTCAGTTGTTGGTGTCAGTTCACAGCAAGCACTGTGAAAGAATAGCAGGCAAACTGATATATTGGTCATTATACAAAACACTTACAAATGTTTTGTATGCACACATCGTGTCAGTCCAACCTGAAAGCCTTCATAAAGTGTCTGTCATGACCTTGGTGCATCCTTGCCTTCACTTGTAGTAATTTAAGGACACTATGACATTTTTAAATCAATTCCATCTAATCTTTGTAGTCTGGAAGTCATTGTCGTGTAGTATGTATATGTTGAAATAGTTATGTAATTCCCATGTAAAATTTTGAAAATTACCATTTCTTATTCAATGAATAAACAATGCAAAACAATTTTCATGATTATTTGAACCCATTATACATTTTGCACAACTTTCTTATTTTTACAGAAGAAACGCACTACATCAGCCATTATTTCAAATGCAGCTGCCATTCAACGTGCAAAGCAGTATTCACCTCCTCCACTCATGGTGAGTGCTATTCTTCTATACTTGTATATCAGTTGCTAGAAAAATTAAAACTGAAATACAAACACAAATGCGAAGCACTGACACCAGTTGAGGAAACTGTGCTAGTAACTTGGTCCTGTGTGCTTTACATTGCAGGTGTCTCATGAGCATTTTTCATTTAACAGTTTATAATGATTTTAAGTGTGGATAAAGCTACCATGATTGCTTTCAAAGACTGAAAGGAATTTTTTGTTGGTTGGTGGCCTTTTGTGTGACAATCTATGGTTAGTAAGTAGAATGCTATCAAGGCAGAACATCAGCGAAAGGTGGTGACCCTATAAGTTATTTGGCATCTGCTGTTACAAAGAAAGATCACTCATGTGGACTGACCTGTGAGAAATGACGACTAAGTAATTTGTAGGGAAATAGAAAATATAGAGTGAACATTTATTATTAGTTGCAGAACACTTGCAAATAAAAATGTGTGAAGAAAATCTGTTTCATTTAACTATCAGACTCCATTGGCAGGTCATTAATGCAAATTTGTGCAGGAAGTTGTGACATTCATCTTATTTTAAACAGTATGTTATTTGCTAATTTAACATTTTATTGGGATGCACAGTTAACAGAAAGAACTTGCTTTCTTAAGCAGCAATGTAGAATGCCATAGCAACAAGTAGACGTGGTTCCCACATTCTGAACACAGGCAGCAAGACTGACTGCACCATATGATACTGTAGCACATTAGTTGTCTGAGGAATAATCAGTAATCCATGAGAGTGAATGCAACTCAGTGATTCTGAACAATGGAGATCCACCAGTATTTAGGTGGGAAACTGAGACATTTTCTTTATCAAATATTATTTATCAGGAGCCTTCTTGGACATATTGAATACTAGAAGGACCCAAGTCTCATTAAAACATTGCTGCTACCTTGCCACTACACAGTAAACTATAAATATCGGGTAAGAAATGAGAATTATTATTCTGCCTACTATGTATGAATAGTTCTGAAGTCGTATGAAGTGTACTAAATATTTATGTTGGTGTATCAATCCAGACAGGATGGTAAAATGGAGTTCCTTTGGGCGCAGATTTGGTATGTTGAGATTGACTCAGTGTTTTCCAGTGGTCTTCACGTTGGTTATGGAGGAGCGAAGGTATTGACTGGTCAATCCTCAGGCATTGCTTCTTCATATACTCCAGTTGCTGTTTGCATTGCTCTAGGATATGTCCCATACTGAAGGCTTAGACATGGCAACAAGTCTACTGGCCAGTGATTAATCAAGATATTGAACATCTTGTGTGAGCTTGCATGGTCTGTGCACACAACCAGGCTGCGCCATCATGGCAGTTTTCCCCTTGGTCACTTTTGGAGCACCCTTGCAACAGGATGCACATTGGCTTTGCTGGCTCTTTTTTGGGAAGCATGTTGTTGATGGTGGTAGATGCACTGTCATATGTGCCGAATGTAACCAAGGTGCCCTCCACAACATCAACTGCATCTATTTGCTGTTGTCAATTGTTTTTGCTATCACTGGCTTTTGCAGGATCCTTGTCTCCAATAACGATCAGTGATTCATGTCGAAGGAGTTTGCAGATTTTTGCAGTCACAGTGGTATCCAACATCTACTGCTGCCCTGTTTCATCCAGCTTCTAATTCAGTGGTGGAACAATTTGTGAAAATGTTCAAAACCCAAATGAAGAAGTCCATTTCTGCCTCATCCTGTGACAATGCCGAGTGACTAGAGTTGCTAGGTTTTCTAATTGAAAATAAGGGAGATGCTGAAAATTGCTAATATGAAACTTCCTGGCAGATTAAAACTGTGTGCCGGACCTTTGCCTTTCGCGGGCAAATGCTCTGCCAACTGAGCTACCCAAGCACGATTCACGCCCCGTCCCCACAGTTTTACTTCCGCCAGCTGTGAGGACGGGGCGTGAGTCGTGCTTGGGTTGCTCATTGGGTAGAGCACTTTCCCGGCGAAAGGCAAAGGTCTCGAGTTTGAGTCTCGGTCCAGCACACAGTTTTAATATGCCAGGAAGTTTCATATCAGTGTACATTCCGCTGCAGAGTGAAAATCTCATTCTGGAAATTGCTAACATGTTATATGACATAGGATTAACACTACACTATCGACATTTTGTATAGTATTTCAGTTTTTAGCTTTGACGCGTCCAATGGAATTTTCATTCCCATACACTTAAAATAAATAAAGCACTTGAATGCTCAAACATGGTTACAAATATTTACAGTTTGATTTTCATTCAGAAAGAAACACATCATAATCTTTCACACATTTGAAAAGTTCTTCACAGGTTAAATTGAAATTCATTACAAGGTGCAGTTCAGCATTGAGTTCAACAGAACTTCTGTTTCTCACATCAGTCCACTTATTATTTATAATCAAAAACTCTGTGTGTGGGCTTTAGATCCTGGGATAATCATAACAAAACACAGAATTTTTCCAATTGTGTACCTAATTCCTTTGCATTTAAAATCACAAAACATACATACCCGTTTCTCACAAGCATTATCAGTAAGATTGTCTTTATCGTGTAAAATTTTCCTGGCATGACCGAACTTGTCACACAGTTCGTCTTCATTTACATCAAATTCAAAATATTTCAGTACATCTTGTAGCTCACTGAAATTACTTTCTTTGGTCAGGCAGAGAGGAAGACGATAATTAATCAGCATATTTGGTGAAATATTGAAATTCTTGAGTAAGTATGAATGTAATGCGCCATAGAAACTATTGAAAATGTTTCCTGTCAACGTTTAACATTTGTAGCTTACAAATTAAAAACTGATGTGTTGCACTTTCTAAAATGTTATCATTCTTTTTCTGGTATATTTACTCAAAAAGTTCATTTACAGGAGTGTAAGTTAATATAATACTTAGATTTGCATTTTTTAGGTACTTTGAACTCTTGAAAATTGCCAATGTGAGAAAAAAAAGCTAAAGTGGGCCCGAATGATCAAGTCCTTTCCACATTCATGATGATCACTATAATGCTTCTGTAAAATTCAAGGACAATTCACAACACTTATATAACTCTTAATGGCATCCCAATTACATTCAATCCTGTCCACAACAGGTGTGAACAAGAGGCACCTGGTTGGCACATTCCTCAGTATTTCTGATCATTCTAAGTAACAAAATAAGAATTATTGCAATTCTTTTCTTCATTTAACAGAAGAAGGGAAGTGGTTTGCATTATTTTAAGACAATTACTTAAACACCTAAATGCAGTGAATTGCAAGCGTGCTTACAAGCATTGTTTAAAATGTGATTAAAGCAATTATAGTATGATTTTCATCATTTAAGAACTTCATTACAGTTTGATCTTTTCCAAAATTTACATTGGCATTTTCTGTGCAAAATGATGACACATTTTTAAGCTTTGTTTCTTAATTGTGCCCTTAAGTAGACTATAAATCCCACATGGACTTTAATCTGCTTCTTCAATAAAGTGTAAAAGATTATTTTTAATACACTCAAGGGAGTCAAAGTACCTAACCATTATGGGGAACAGTTTTCAATTTTTGAAATTCGAAGCATAGTTGGCAACTGAAAATATTTGTATTTTACTGGGGTCTTTAAGAATGTTTACACAATCTTTAACACTTTTTGGAGCTAAAACATTTTTCACTATTATTTCTGCCTTTTTGCATCAACAGCATAGTCACTGAATAATTCTCTTAACAGTTTATTGCCACGATCTTTACTATTATAACTTAAATTGTGCTTCACTATAAGGAATACTATAGCTACATTTGCAGTCAAAGATTTCTCACTGTTTGTTGTTGCTGAACTTGTAGGCTGTTTGAAGAAGGTGGAGATTTTGGAATTTTGTTTCATCTCTCGCTCCTTACTTCTATAGCCTATGAGTTTAAAGATGTATAATTATGACACCATTTCAAAGTACGATATCAGATTTTATTTCAGTTAACACAGACACACCCTAGATGAAATGGCCCTACAAAATATAACTTCATATATGCCCTACCAAATAAATTATTATTTACTTCATTAGATTATGTTGTGGGCAGCCATTATTCCACCTATGTGTGATGATATATTCATTCCTACACAAGGAGCAATAGGCTTTGTGTTTATTTGTTTTCAGGGGGCCAATCCAAAAATTATTTTTCTCCCAGTTCAAAAAATAAACATGCATGTAATGAGGTTTATTCTTTTTTTGTGTTATATGGTGCTCCTCATCACTTTCGCCACCCTTAGCGTCTTATTTGAACTGTGACAGACATACCATAATCGTATGAGAGAACAGAGAGAAACACTTAGTGACACAGTCACTGCAACAATGCAGAAGCAAAGCAATGTTTAAGGCAAATTTGAGGAATGTTATCATTTCTGTATTGTCGACTTCCAGTTTCTAGCTTAACCAACATAGATGAACACACTTTCACATATGAGTATATGCATGTAAAACTAATTTAACGTTGGCAGTGATGCTAATTCACTGTGTAGTTGGTGCAATACTGCTTCAGAACAAAGCTTTGATGCCAATATACAGTTTGATTTGTTGCTCAGAATATTTTGATAATTGAAGCTGTGTCATTAAAAATAGAAAAAAAATTGGACTTAAACCACCCAGTATTATATTACAATGAAACATGGGAGAAATGTTCTTAAAAACGCGAGATTGAAGAAATTGGTGAAAATATGTGAAAATCCAGAAGACCTGGCAACCCTACAGATAACGGATAATGTGTGCAGTCTGGTGAAATGTTTACATGGGCACCAGCCACAGGGTTTTTTTGAACGAGTTGCATTCCAAGTAGTAAGCCCCAGACAGTAGTGGCCTGCCAGTTTTCTCATGGGGCAGCCATTTGGGCTCTGACTTTTGGCCAGCAACAGTGGCGGCTGCCGGGTATCATGTTTGGCCTCAAAAGTAGGCATTTGTGATGGATGTTGGTTGGGAGCGGCTGACCTATCTGCTACCTGTGGTGGAACCTTGGCACAGACACCTCCGAGCCGGCTGGGTGATAGGTTCAGTTGCAACACTGTTTTGTTGGGAGGCTCCTGATTGTGGCACCATGCTCATCTGCAGCCTCCCCAGCACACCTTCCACTGTCCTACCATTGACCGCAGAATAGGATGCCTGCAGGGAACTGTTGCCTCAGCTACCACAGTCTCCTGCCCCTCAGCTGTTCAATGGACAGTCTTTTGCTGGAAAATCTGACACCAGAGGTTGTTGAACAAATATGGCCATTTTGGCCCTATGTGGCCTTTTCAGGAGGGAGGGATTTAGCATCTCTGCTATTGGAGGCAGATGAGCTGCTGTGGGTATCACAGTGGAATTGTGCAGAACACAGGTGTTTACTTGACAGTGGCAATAGGCTGGCCCAGCAGTTCTTACATTGACCTGAACTACCTTGCACTTATCCTTCACCTCATGCTGTGGTTTGTTTCCTTTGTGCATAGTTATTCAGTCACTCGCATTGATTGTGTTTGCTCCATGCTTGTTTCTACATGCTGTTCGGACACACTGCTGCGTTGCAGGCTTCGCAGCAATTGCTTGAGTTCACTTGCCCTGTCTGGTATGACACAGTCATCGTAAAACGTACAAAGTGAAAGGGTGCGGAAATTTTGATACCGCAGAAACTTTAAAATGTGTGCGGAAGTTACCATGCTAAAATTTCTCCTCCCACAATGTCAGGTATGAATCAATGAATGTATCATGTTATAGCATTATTCTTGTGGTGATTAATGTTAGGTAAGATGTTGTTTCATAAACCCATGTTTTTTTATGTATTGAACGTGGCGCTCGGCTTTGTTTGGAACACCTATTTGAGGTATTTGTTGGGCTGAGGTATTCATTGGTGTAAGGGTGGCATTGGGGCACAGGAGCAGATGCCATGATGATGTCAGTGCAAGTGCAGCAGACCGACCTCATCACCAGCCGCAGCTCCAAGGAATACAGCAGATGGATGATCGTGTGAATCCAAAATGAGCAATGTTGAAGAAGAGAGTACCAACCTCTTATTTATATTTTGGGCAGTCTCTTGTCTGAAGTCTCTTATGATAGCATCTCCTGAGATGATATACAGGGTGGATGTATCCGCCGCAAGACAACTGGGAAAAACCAGGAATTTTTCCATCTGGAGAAAACTGGGAAAAACCCAGGAATATTTAATTGTTTTAGTTTTCAGTGTAATTTTGAGGGGTAAGAACTGATACTCTAACAAAGAATAATACTGCAGCAGTAAAACATAAGTTACGAGAGAAAAACACCAAAATAAAACTGGAGTTGTAGAGAAAATGCGCATTTACAACAACAAACAAAATGTGTACACAAGCGTCTGCCATAAGCAGAATGTGCCAAAGGTTTTAGGATGACCAAAGGTTTTAGGATGAAGACTATGAAATACTTTGTAACAAAAAACTACTTTGTATGAACAGGACGTCACAACTGTTTAAAGATCTAACAAGTTGTGGGAAAAATATTGTGAATGGTGGTTTGAGAAGTGTTACTTTCAAAGTAACTTTCCTTTTATGCAAGATGACTTACGTTATGTGTGAAAATGTGTGATGAAGTTTTTAAATCACAGAGCATTTGACTCTCACTTAACACTTTGAGGACCAGCCACTTAGAAAAATTTCGAGCCAGAAGACCAGACATTTATGTTATAATTTAAAGTTTCACTGGCTTTTTTCTGTTTAATATATCTTAAGGGGTAACACACTGAAAAAAGACCAATATTATATGTGAAAGCTTAGCTTTTCTTGTGGCTATAATACATATATATTAATTTAAACCATTAACTTTTCCTATTTGTGTGTTCATGCTGCTTAACAATGATGCTGCTATTGGTTGACTACTCCATGTGTCCTGTGCTCTGAATATCTGCTGTCATTGGCTGGCGAGATTACGTGACGTCAGCTATGATTGGCTGACAGAAGCACATCGCAATAAAATGTGCAGTGTACAAGCTGCTGCTCATGAAAGATATTTCAAAATGAGGGTCTTTTTTTTTCTAGGTCATGTCTCCTAAAGCGCCGGGAAGTTATACATTGGTATATAAAAACCTTTACCATTTGAAGGATTGATAACTTTAAAGTTACAAGGGAAAGTATACCGTCACTTCACGTGGAGTAATGTATTTTCGCCTGGAAAAAAATGCATTTTTAACTGGGAAATCCGGAAAAGATCTGGGATTTTTTTTTTTCCGTGGCGACATACACACACTGTTATATGTTGTGCAACCGAGTCTGAGAATGAAGCAATTTATTAGCAAGAGCTCCAGTCAACTTATTTCAGTAGAATGGCTAAACAATTGTTTTGTATGGTATACTATGCTTCGAAAACTCTAGTAGTACTATACGATTGGCACAGTCACATTACAACACAGTAACACCAACACAAATTTGTGCAGCACCCCTGGAACAGTTTGGGTTCTCCTAAGGATGACAGCAGCTTTTAGTTCTGTACTAGTAGAGGCTGTCCTTGTGATTTAGGGAATATGCCCCACTGAAATTCTGACCTAATCATTGTACCTCCACTGTTGTTACGAATAGCAGTGACTACTGGCAGGAAGCCTCTACCTGTTATTTGCCTCCTTCCCCTATAAACTCTGCCAGAGTGATCACGTCCCAGAAGTCCAACTCAACCTCCAATCCTTGCTTAAAGACTTAGGCCCTTCCCAGAACATATCTCCTGAATCCATTTTCCTCCTCAACCCTATGACAGCTATTAAACACTATCTTTCCCAACATCCTTCAGATTCCAAACCCACTACTTTATTCGTCATACACCTTACTAACTGTATCTTAACTCACACTTACTTCTCATTTAAAGGGAAGGTATACAAACAAATCCACAGCACAATCGTGGGCAGTCGCATGGCACTCTCCTATGCCAACCTGTTTATGGACCATCCAGATGAGACCTTCCCAGCCTCTCAAACAGCCAAACCCCTAGTCTGTCTCAGTTTCATTAATGACATCTTCATGATGTGGACTCATGGCTGAGACACTCTATCTTCATTCCTTCACAACCTCAACACCTCCTCCATCTGCTTCACCTGGTCCTGCTCAACCCAGCATGCCACTTTCCTAGATATTGGCCACCTCTCTGATGGCACACCTCTGTCCACATTAAATCCACCAACTACCAACAGTACCCACATTTCGACAGCTGTCATCCATTTCATACCAAAAAATCCCTCCCTTATAGCCTGGCCACATGGGCTCAGTGTATCTGCTGTGACAAGAATTCACTTGCCCAGTACGCTGAGGGTCTCACCAAGGCCTTCACAAACAGGCACACTAGCCCCCAGACAGTCTGCAAACAGATCTCCCATGTTATTAGCCATCACATCCTCCATCTTCCCACCACCCACAAGAGTCAGCCACAGAGGAGTGTCCCCTTCATCACCAAATATCACCCCGGACTGGAATAACTGAACCACAACCTTAGGGCTTTGATTACCTATCAGAATGCCAATAAACCTCCACAACATCTTGGTCCATCCCTATGCCACTCCCAGTCCCAATCCCTTGCCACAAGGATCATATCCCTGTGGAAGACCCAGCTGCAACACCTGCCCAATTCATCCACCCATAACTTCCTATTCCTGTCCTGTCACAGGTTTATCCTACCCCATAAGAGTCTGAGCCACCTGTGAAAGCAGACAAGTCATAGGGCAGATCTGTTGCAATCATTGCACAGTTTTTAATTTTGGTATGACTACCAGCCAGCTGTTCATAGATATGAATGGCCACCGCCAAACTGTGGCCAAGAGCAAAGTAGACTACCCTGTGGCACAACATGCTATAACATGCTTGATTTCACTACTCGATCTACCTAGATCTTCCCCTCCACCTCCAGCTTTTCCATACTATGCAGCTGGGAGTTAGCCTTACAACACATTCTCTACTGCCTTAATTACCATAATGTACTTTCCCTACACCCTTCACCTAAGATTTTACCCCCTCTGTCCTGTTACCTCCTTCCCATTCTCATTTGTCACCCTCTTTGTTGCTGCTCTCTCCCACCACATCCGCCCATCTTTCCCCGCTCATCTCCCTTTTTGCTCAATTTTTTCCACCCTCCTGCCCCCCACAACTTCTGACACTGCTCCACCCCCCTCCCCAAGTGGGCTCACGGTTCTTTCGTGAGTTCGTGCATGGTGCACATGGGACCTCGAGCTATTGCAGCTCATTTTTTAATCCCTAGTGGCATATTCTTCTCCCTGTCCCCTTCCTCCCTATTCCCACTCCTTCTCCATTGCCACCTCCTTTTCCTCTCTCGGTGTTCTGATTTATGTCGACCTGACTATTCCCCTGGTTTCCTGTACTGCTTGCAGTTTTGTTCCTTTTGCCTGTTTTTTCACCCCTTTTTGGCGTTTCAGTCCCCACTTGAGGTTTGACCTCCACTTCAAAATTAGTGTGAGCCATATGGGGAAGAACTCCCTCCCTATCATCTACAGTGTGGATTCTTCTCCCCTCTCCCATCCTCACTGTAGCCCCCTTCCACCCTGCTAGGTCACCAGCACATGTAGCCAGTCCGTGTGGTGGGGCTGTTGTGTACCTGTATGGCTGAGCCCCCTGACAACACAGGGATCACACTACTGATGCCTGAGCTGTTCCCTCCCCGTGTATGCCAAGGAGTGGTTGCTTGCCTTCTTGGAGCATTGGAACTCCCAGCAACGACCACTGTGCCAGACGGCCCTTGCTGTGGCTGGGTGGGGCCCATGGGAAGAGCCCCTGGTCGGAGGACAGGTGCTTGGCACATAAAGTGTATCAAGCTGCAAAAATCTAGCCGTTCTCACACGGCCGTCTCTTCGAATGGTGAAGGAACCTTAAATGCTGCCTCGTATGCCCTGGCAGCCTTCCCTTCCCTGGCTACACCATGGGAGGAGGGCCAGGCTCACTGTCTTGGGCTGAAACCCTTTCCTCGTTACCTCGTCTGTACTAGGATGGATGGGGACACTTTCACTGCCACAAAGCCATTGTTTTTCGTGGAAAATATCTAGGATAAATTTGATGAAGTGGAGTCTATGCGGTCGGGATCCCTCTTGATCAAAGCTTCTTCTGCCACCCAATCCGCAGCTCTTTGTGTCTGTGATCGTCTTGGCAACGTCCCAGTGTCTATACTCCTCACCAATCTCTGAATATGGTCCAGGGCGCCATTTTTCATAGGGACCTCATCCTGCAAACTGGTGAGGAACTCCGGGCTAATCTGGAGTGGTGTGGCATTCAGTTCGTTCGACGTGTGCAGAAGGGTCGCAAAGACAACCACACCAATACAGGCACCTTCATTCTAGCTTTCGAAGGGGACACCCTCCCAGAGAAGGTGAAGGCTATGTTCTACAGATGTGACGTGAAGCCGTACATCCCTCCACCTATGCGGTGCTTTCGGTGCTTGCGTTTTGGGCATATGTCTTCCCGCTGTACGGTGAACCCTTTGTGTGGTGACTGTGGCCACCCAGTCTGTGAGGGAAGCCCTTGTGTTCTGCTGCCTGTGTGTGTGTGTGTGTGTGTGTGTGTGTGTGTGTGTCAACTGTGCTGACCGCCACTCCCCTTGCTCGCCAGATTGCCCAGTTAGAAGAGAGACAAGAAGATAGAAGATACAAGAATAAAAGTCCCTGGATCGCCAGTCTTACACTGAGGCTCGCAAAAAGTATATCTTCAACTTTTGCCTCTGTGGTACTTCCTTTCCTCCTCCTCCTCCTCCTCCTCCGCCTCCCCCCCCCCCCCCCCTCGTCCTTACCCCAGCCCCACTCCACTCTCCCCTCCACCTCCCCTGCAGTTCCCATGACCTCCCATCAGGGAGGTGATCCCCCCTCCCCGACCACAGAACTGCCTCCCTTCTTCGGCATCTGTTGGTGATTGGGCTACCTTTCAGGAACCCTCTTTCCGGCATCTCACAGGCCAGAAGGCTCTCACCACCACTCGGCCACGAGTTGCATCATCAGTGCACCCTAAGGTCGCCTGCTCTCTTTCAGTCGCCAGTCTTGCGGATGCCTGTCCTCCCCGAGTCCTGCCCTCCTCCACCTCAGAAAGACAAGAAGAAGAAACATAAATCCCACGATAAGGTGCCCCTAGTGTCCCTGGAGGTGTCAACTCCCCTCTTACAACCCGAGTCGACATCTTGTTTATGGATGTCAACCCATCCTTATCAGTGACAATTACTGACAAAGTGGCCTGACTACCTCCTCGGGTCCTTCATGCCTACCTTGGACTCACACCACACGATCATCCAGTGGAACTGCAACGGATACTATCGTCACATACTGGCAAATTCAATGTCTTGTCTCCTCTTACTTTGTGTTCTGTCTTCTTCTCAAAGAAACGCATTTCCGTAATGACCACTCTCCAACTTCCCATGTTTATCAGGCCTTCTGTCGGAGCCTTGGGATAGCATCTGGTGGGGTCTGCACTTTGGTTCGCTCCTGTGCCCTTAGTGACTGGAACCCCCTATGTACACCTTGGAAGTAATAGCAGTTAAGAGTGCAAACGACTCCGGCAATCACCCTTTGCAGTGTCTACCTCCCTCCAGGTAGGCCACTTGCCTAAGTTGCACTATCTACCTTAATCCAGCAACTCTCACCATCGTTTCTCCTCCTTGGGGATTTCAATGCCCACCATCCACTGTGGGGGAGTGTCACTTCAATGGGTCGGAGTATCCTAATTAACCAACTTACCATGGACTTCGATTTGCGTATCCTCAACGATGGTTCCCCTACCCACTTCAGTGCCGCTCATGGCACCTTCTCTGCTACCGATCTCACGATCTCCTTCCCTGCCCTAGTGGCTTCCCTACATTGGTCATCCCATGATGACATTTGTGGCAGTGACCACTTTCCAGTGACACTCTCGTTCCCCTGCTGCCGCCAGGCAGGCAGGCCCCTACGTTGGGCATTCCGCTGAGCCAATTGGCCTTTATACATATCTCCTGTCCACTTTGACACCTCCCTCTTGTATTCCATTGATGTAGTCGTTCAAGGCATCTCTGCCGCTCTTCTTCAAACTGCTGTCCCTTTAGCCACAGAGCCCCCTTGTCATCGGCCAGTACCGTGGTGGACCAAGGACGTCGCAGTCACTGCCAGGACCGCCGACAGGCGCTGCAGCGATTTAAGCAACACCCCTCCCAGACCAACCTCCTCACTCTTAAGCGTCTCCGAGCTAAGGCCTGTTACCTTATGAAACGGAGTAAAAAGGAATTCTGGGAGCACTACGTTTCCTCCCTGGGGACCTATGCCTCTTTATCACAGGTTTGGTCAAGGCTCCATAGCATTCTGGGCTGTCAGCAACAGTCTACTGTCTAGAGTCTGAACCTCCAAGGATCTCTGTGCACTGATCCATTGGTCCTTGCAGAACACCTTGTGACACACTTTGTGATGGCATCTTTGTCCGCTTCCTACCCTCCTACCTTTCTCCAGCAGAAACACAGAGTTGAACAGACCCCTCTCCATTTCATCGTGCACCACATTGAGCCCTATAATGCACCTTCAGCTGAATGGGAATTGGTGCAGGCTCTTAGCTCTTCACGAGACACAGCCACAGGGCCAGATTTCATTCACAATCAGATGATTCAACACTTGGACTTTCCCCAGAGGCAACAGCTCCTTAGGATCTTCAATCACATCTGGCTCACGGGTGCATTTCTGTCACAGTGGTGGGACAGTATAGTTATGCCTGTCATTAAGCCTGGGAAAAACCCAATGTCTCTAGACAGCTACCGCCCCATTAGGCTTACGAATGTGCTTTGTAAACTGCTCGAAAGGATGGTCAACTCCATATTATATTGGGTACTCGAATCTCGGTGCCTTCATTGTGGCTTCTGGGCAGGGCGATCTCCAACTGACCATTTACTCCAATTGGAATCGGCCATCCGACAGGCTTTTACTCACTGGCGGCACCTTGTCGTAGTTTCCTTTGACCATAAGGCATATACATGGCTTGGTGCCGTCACGTTTTAGTTATCTTCCATGACTGGGGCTTCCGTGGTCCCCTTCCAATTTTTATCCACGAGTTTTTATCTTACCGGCTCTTCCGAGTTCAAGTTGGCACTTCACTCAGCACCTGTCAGATTCAGGAGAATGGTATCCCACAGGGTTCTGTGCTAAGTGTCACTCCCTCCCTCATTGCCATAAATGGGCTTGTGACCTCTGTTGGGCCTCTGGTTACCCCGGTGTTCTACGTTGATGATTATTGCGTCTGGTGCAGCTCCCACTCGGTGGTGTCTGCTGAGTGCCAGCTCCAAGGCGACATCCAATGGGCCTCTGTGTGGGCCACCGCCCATGGCTTCCAGTTTTCCCCCTCCAAAATGTGGGTTATGCATTTTTGTCATCGACCCACAGTACACCCTGATCCAGAACTTTATTTAGGCCACCAGCTTCTTGGTGTTGTAGCACAGTCCCATTTCTTGGGCCTTAGTTTTGATAAGAAGCTGACCTGGCTGCCCCACATTCACCACCTAGACTACATGCATGCGAAAGCTTAATGCTCTCTGCCTCCTGGCCCACACATCTTGGGGTGCAGACCGTTCCACTGTTCTCCATCTTTACCATGTTCTGGTCTTGTCCAGACTCAATTATTGTAGTCAGGTTTATGGTTCAGCAGCTCCTTCCACTTTGAAACTCCTTGACCCTGTCCATCATTGTGGGGTGCGTCTGGCTATTGGTGCCTTTCGCACTAGTCCTGTTAATAGTCTTCACAGAAGCAGGGATTTCCCCTCTACATATCTGATGGAGCCAACTCCTTGTTCCTTACGCAGTCACCATTCACCAATTCCCTGACCATCCTATGTACCCTATGCTCTTCACCAATGAGGGATGTCTCCCTCATAACACCAGCGTGGGATTGCCGATTGGCAAGTGTCTCACTACCCTCTGCCAGGATCTCCATATGCACTCACTGGACTGCACCCCATGTCTTTCCTCCCAGCCTCAGCCTTTATGTGATGGTCCCCTGTTGGGTTTGACCTCCATGCTTCAAAATTTTCCCGAAGAGCAAGCCAATTGGGGAAGGGCGCCTTACAAGCTGCATCGTGTCAATCGTGCATCGAGATATTTAGCCCACTTTCTCATCATCGCATTGCAGTCCTGCTCATTCTCCATCTCTTGGGCGAGGACACCTTCCTGGGTGTGTTTTCCACCATGCACTATGCAGTGTTGATTTCTGCATCAACGATGACCGTGGACTTCTTTGCACCTGATACCCAGCATGGTAGCCAGTCCGTTGTGGTGGGGCCACCATGTATCCTGTTGGTTGTAGCCCCCTGACCACACGGGGTCGCTCTGCTGATGCCTGCGCCGTTAACTCTTACATGTATGCCAAGGGGTAAATGCCCATTGCCCTGGGGCATTGGGACTCCCGGCAATGGCCATCCTACCAGGTGGCCTTTGCTGCGGCTGGGTGGCGCCCGTGGGAAGGGCCGCTGGTCGGAGTGGGTGGCATCAGGGCGAATGACACGCAATGAAGCGTAGTCCATCATCTCTTACTGGTGGTGAAACACCAGCAGTCCCAAGCGATCATGAGCTCAATTCAACACACAGAAGTATGACCCCAAATCGTTCCCCTCTCGGGCCACACCATGGGAGGAACGTCAGGCTAAGGATGGCAGCGGATCTTATTCGCCCCAGTACCTTGTATGTTCGAGAGTTGATCGGAAATCTTTCATGACGATGAAGCCTCAGTTTTTTGTTGAGCATTTAGAGGACCAGTTTGGGGACTACTGATAAATTGGAAGTTTCTGAACCTTGTAACAAACAAAATATTCAGGAATTTACTCAAGTTCAGGGTAAATATGAACAATAGAGACCAAAACATGGACTGAGAGATGTTAACAGGGGATAGGAGGATAGTGAGATGTGAATGATAGGGAAGTGTGAAGCAACATGAGTAGTGCCGATGGCGAGGAAGTTAAGTGTCACAGTGTGATGTGCAAGTGACCGTGACCATGGACAAATGTATAAATAACATTTAACTTAATTTTAATTTAGTTTAATACTAAATGCATTAGTAACTTAAATTGTGCAATGCACTCGCATACCACTATATTCAATACCACTGATGATTTAATGTGTGATATTGTGAGCACAGACCAGCATCATTTTGCCTGTATGGACTCCCATCAGTCACCAGTTTTAAATATAAAATTGAGCCATTAGCCCCTAGATAGTTTTACGCATTATAGCACCCATTAAAGCAAGTTTCACCTATTAGCACAGGGGGAAATTACCTATTGTTACGAATCGTTATTAGAAGAGCTTCTCCATTTTGGCTATGGGGAGAACAGCATAATTTTGCCCATGTGAAGAAGTCTTGTGACTTTTCACTGCTGTGTGTTGCAGCTTTTGAATAATGAGTTGTAGGTAAAAAGGATGTGTTAAGTCAACATGCTGGCAGTGTGAGATGAAGGCTGTATTCTTTGTAAGAAATAATGATTATGAAGTACATAAGAGATTAATTTATGTTGACTGTATTGCCTTATATATACTGTTCATAATAATTACTACCAGAATCGTCAAAAGTAATTCTATATATCGTTTCATTATATCTTACACCATTAACTGAATAAAACCGAACTAACTTGGTTGTTGTTGTCAGCTCGTTGTTCTTTCATTTAATTATACTGCAATAGAGTTGGTGTAAAATGTGATCCACATTAAAAAATTTCTTGGAAAATAACAAATAATTTCCAAGTATATTGCGTAACTCATCTCATAAGATTATGTAGCACTGAAATTATTACTTGCATGAAACAATTTCTAGGACAATAGCCCAAATCAAGGGGAAGAAGAGGACCCAGAGCTTGCTCGTTACCTGAACCGAGCTTATTGGGAAAAGCGACAGAATGAAGACTCATCTGGTCCATCTACCAGTGCAAGCTCTGAACGCAGCAGTCCACGCCCTGGACAGCAGCCTTCTGCACCAAGTCCTAGGATAGTAAGTCATCAGACTTAATGTTTGTCTAAGAGTACATCTCGGGCAGATATAGGAAACTTTAAACCTTCTGAAGAGAAAATATTCCTTCGATTATTGTATGGAAATATAAATTTCATCTAGAAATTATTCTGCATATTTCATTACTGTTGCAGTTATGTTACAAATTCTTTGCTGTATGCAATGTAGCAGCTGTAGCCAGGTAAATTAAGTTTTTTATGCAATCACAACACCATTGTTTGCCAGCATCAGCTTTATATGTGTATGATTTATAACTTCTTTAAAATCCAAAAGTTTTATCAATAAGCAGCTTGTGACAAATTTGTTCTTTTGAAATTATCAGTTCTAACAATTCTTTTCATCACTATTAGAATAGTTGTATTTTGAGCTTTACAATTTATTTCTTGGGATGTGGTGGAATCGTTAATGAAAGTGGTGGAATCTTTAATAAATAAATAGGTAATCTCAGTTATTACTAGAGAGCAGCTTATTGGGATATGTAATAAATTTTGTGGACAACAACTGTTTTTTGTCCAGATAGTGTGTATCTTGCTGTTGCTTTAGTTTAGTGCAGCTGGGTGTGCACAGATATTCATCTGTGCACACTCATCCAGCTATGCCTCTTATATATTAAACATTTTTCATCCATTCTTTTTTAAATGTTCTATGTTCTAAGATGGCATTATGATGGCTGTATCTTCAGCATCATGTGTTACATGTCTGCAAGTAATTCCTGAACAGAGTGGTTATAATTAAACCTTTGTTACTTGAAGTCTTTAGAAAAACAAGTTATCTTAGGATAGTGAATCCTTGTGGAAAGATTTGTAAGAACATGCAGAAGAGAAATAATGAATAAACAATTGGAAGAAAAATATTTTGATTTTCGCCTGAGAAGGTAACATTCAATTGTTGGCAGCACTTTTTTAACGGTGTACCATGGCAGTTGTCCTGACACAGGTCATGCACTGCTTGAAAGATGCTCATTGCATCCAGCATTCTCAGCTATGCCAACAGTAAATTCTTGAACAATTTATGGCATAATTGGCTATTCGCCTTGCCCAGGAGCAATTCCCAAATCACTAGTTAATTCCAAGTTCCAAATCATGTCTTTCAACCACAGTGTGGAAAAAGAACCTCTCCATATTCCTTCAGTGCATCAATACTCACAAAAAGAAGCCGCACTATTGCTGTCGTTTCGATACAGCAGCTTTGCGAGTAAAATCTTGCTCACCTTGTCCAGACCCATGTTGACAGGCTGCAACAATGCACACTGATGCTTTATTTCAACCCAACATCACCAGTTTTCATACCTAATGGCAAGTCATGGCACTAACACTACTATCAGTGGAAACCTGTAGTGCACAGTCTGTACCACATTCCTATAAAATTGGGTAACCAGCAGTAATTAGTTCACTGTCTACATTGGCCCCCAAAAGTTGTTGTAACCACCTTATACGTGGGTTGCCACTAACAGTTCTGCGCTTCAAAAATTTGTGCTGAATTTGACTCAACTTTTCCACTAATTCTTCTTATCATCATCATCTCTCTTGTCACTTTCGTTATTCCTTCGTTCCTTCCTCCGTCTGACCCTTTGTATCAACTTGAGTTTTAATTGATTGATATTTTTCTTTAATTCTTTTCCATCGTTATTCATGCTTCTGGGTAGTTCAGATCTAACACATTGAGCATTAGTGCTGTGTGTGTGTGTGTGTGTGTGGTTCCCCCCCCCCCCCCCCCCCCCCCCCCCCCCCCCCCCCGTGAGTGTGGCGGCTTTGTCTATTTGTTTCTTCTTTAATTTTATGCCATCATTTTGTATGTTTCAGCAACAGAAACAGGAAAATGGTGAACCGGATTCTCAAATTGAGGAATTTGTGGGTGCTCTAAAAAGTCAAGTGGAAATATTTGTGAACCGTATGAAATCAAACTCAAGTCGTGGGCGTAGCATTGCTAATGACAGCTCCGTGCAAACACTTTTTATGAATATTACAGCTATGCATTCTCAACTTCTTCGATATATTCAACAACAAGATGACAGCAGAGGTAAGTTACTGACGTACGACAATATCTTTGTTACACACTGAACTGAGGTGCCATCAGTCATGCTAAAGATGCAGATCCCCCCCCTTCCTCACATATGACATAAATGGATTTTATTATTATTATGTTCTATTTATAAGTAAAAGCTATATTGTGTGAAAAGAGCATAGAACAAATATCTCTGTTCATGATACAGTATCATTCAGTTTTGATGACCAGAATGCTAATGGCTTATAAATGTAACAAATTATAACATTTATTAGGCATCAGACACACAGCCAACAGTCTCACAGTTCCAGAATGCTGGACCGAGACTCTAACTCGGGACCTTTGCCTTTCGCGGGCAAGTGCTCTACCACTGAGCTACCCAAGCACACTCCGCTGCAGAGTGAAAATCTCATTCTGGAAACATACCCCAGGCTGTGGCTAAGCCATGTCTCCGCAATATCCTTTCTTTCAGGAGTGCTAGTTCTGCAAGGTTCACAAGAGAGCTTCTGTAAAGTTTGGAAGGTAGGACACGAGGTACTGGCAGAAGTAAAGTTGTGAGGATGGGGCGTGAGTCGTGCTTGGGTAGCTCAGTTGGTAGAGCACTTGCCCGCGAAAGGCAAAGGTCCGGAGTTCGAGTCTCGGTCCGGCACACAGTTTTAATCTGCCAGGAAGTTTCAAACTCACAGTTCATCCAGTCAAATCCTTACAAGCTACATGAGCACCAAGACATGTATTTTTCTGTAGTTACTTAACAAGTTTTTTGATTGAAATACTTGTGATCCCTCTTTGTGGCTTCTTCTACAGTCCTTGACATGGACTTGTAATGTATAGTGATTGTATTCAGCCATCTGCACCTATAAATATATTAGCAATTTGGCTTTCAAATTTACTATATATTAATGGTTCACAATGACTGTTTAGTCTTTGAGTGTAATTTTGCAAGGGTGCCATATTGTGCTTGCAATTACAATTAAAAAATTGGCCTACTGGTCATTACATTTGTTATATTTAACATGAGTTTTGGCCCAACATTTATTTATTATGACCTTCTATTGCACTGATACACTATTCGGTTGTGACGTATTTTTGGGGAAAATATGCTCGTTCTTCTTTTTGAGGAATTTTAATGAGAGTGGGCATTAGTTTATGTATCATTGCTTAGCCACCAAAATCTCAGGGACAGGACATAGATCCATATGGAAAAACCTTTAATATTTATTTAAGCTGTACTTCAATAAGGTATCTATCTATTGAGATTAAACTGTTGTTAGCAGGCAACTTCTAAGCCACTTGTGGGAGGACGACGGTTCAATCCCGCGTCCAGCCATCCTGATTTAGGTTTTCCGTGATTTCCCTAAATTGTTCCAGGCAAATGCTGGGATGGTTCCTCTGAAAGGGCATGGCCAACTTCCTTCCCCGTCCTTCCCTAATCCGATGAGACCATTGACCTCGCTGTTTGGTCTCTTCCCCCAAATCAATCCAATCTAAGCCACTTGAGCACCCCAGGAGCACGTACCTTACCCATGCAAAAGACCAAACAGGGTGGCACAGTGGTTAGCACACTGGAGTCGCATTTGTGAGGACGATGGTTCAAACCTGCGTCTGGCCAACCTGATTTAGATTTTCCATGATTTCCCTAAATCACTTCAGGCAAATGCCCTTTGAAAGGGCATGGCCAGTTTCCTTCTCTATCCTTCCCTCATCCGATGGGACTGATGACCTTGCTGTTTGGTGCCCTCCCTCAAATCAATCAACTACTCCTGCAAGAAGTCTTCTGGCTGTATGGATATTTATTTCCGTAGCGTATTGTGGAACCATTTTAAAAACGCACTTGGAAAGCTAGTCCTCCAAAAAAAATAAAAGTGTAGTTACAACAAAGTTACACGAGTACAACAAGATAAAGGAATGATTAAATATGTGTACTGTAGAAAAGAGAGAGAATCCATTTGAAATTGTGTGCCCATCAATATCCATAAAGATGTGAAAAATACTGTGGGGAATTTGAAATCTATCACTAGGTTGTGCAATGACACCTTACTGATACAAACAGCTACGCATTGTCAGAAGACTGCACTTTTGCAAGACAAGGATCTGAGTCAGTATCCCGTAAGAGAACAAAAACACAACAGTCTTAAATACAGCAAGCACTTCAAGCTGAAGAGATGTATTGGTTGTAGATACAGCAGAATCACAGAAGCAATGAGGAGTGAAAGGAGGCACAGAAGTAAAGAATGTAACAACAAAACATTGATGAATTACAAAAACTACTGCCTTAACATCAGTTTCACAACTACTTTCCAAATACGTCAAAGGTGAATTTATCCCTCCAAAACTAAAACGTTATGTTCAAAATCCAGCATGATGTTTCAGATGTCAGACATGGCCACAATAAAATATCAGTAACAGTAAGGCAACTTACAGAGCATGTGGGGAATAAGCTATAAAACTGGCTCTTGTTGCTCTCCAGAAATGCGCACAAATTGCTCAGATGCTCACTCTATTTAGGGTAGTAATTGTTTTGCATACATCGAACAGTACAAGATCCAAGAAATGAAAATAACAAAGCAAATTCCATAGGCCAGACCTAAGAAGTATATAAGGGTCTGCAGCAGCCTGCTTTTGTGGTGTCATTTGCATTAAGCTTTATGGGAAACATTAACAAAACTAAGCATCTCTTTGCAAGCAGAGGTAATAATAGATGGTCCAATAAACAGCTTTACTTGTAAGAGAATTTTCACCAATACACAGGACAGTAATATGCAGCTCCTTCCAAACCGACATTTGAACAAATGGCTAACATTTTATAGAAAGTATTGTCAAATAGTCTGATACACAGAGAGAAAAAACCACTCTTCCTTCCTAAGCCAAATTCCCACAATAGCAAACAGAAGATACCAAGAAAGATAACATCACTGCCAGAGAAGGCAGCTGTAACACCATCAGGCAGATGATTGCAATGATCCACGTGACTTCATTACGGAACTTGAATATGTCTCTCCACTTAAAACCTTTCACCCAATATAAATGTAGAAAAATGGAGAACAATCTCCAATCAGTTGCAGAATTATTATGATGTATTGTGAACAGGTTCTTAAGTCATTTGGTGGAAATAAAGTTTTTGACTGAGGGTAAACAAATTTTTAAATGTTCACAAGACATTTATTTTGAACCATATGACACCCTTGCCTTAAACATTATGACCTGCATGGAGACAGATCCAAGGGAGGATAGCACTGTTTGTCGTCATCTCATTCTCACAATCAACAATAAAACATCAGTACCAGAAATGAATATGTCTCTCACTAGATATTGCTCTCCCCCCCGGGGCTCACCGCTCTTTGGTGGATTCGTGCTTGGCTACCACGGGGCCCCTTCCTTGCGGAACACATCTGGGGCGTTTTTGGGAATGTTCCACATTGTCTGTAGCTGATATAAGAACAGTCTCACCACTGTTTTTTGTTCCTTTTTCTTCCATTGTTCCCTTCTCCTATTCTTCCTCTGCTTCGGCATTTGCTACCAGTGTCATTTTTTCAGCCCCACTCGAATGTCTTGTTGACACTCAGCCAAATGTATAACCTGTGGTTGAGATATGCATGAGGGCGATTGTTCTCCTTCTCCCCACTGTATCAACTGCCATGGCGACTATGCCGCCGCCCCTCGAGATTGTCACGTGTATCTCAATGAGCGGGCTGCCCAGGAGGTCTGGGTATACCCGGTCGCTCGCAAGTTATTGGCTAGTTGCAAACCCTGTGTTCTACTGTCTGGCACTTACAGTACTGTTGTTGCTACATCTCACTCCATGAAGGACATGGCCACACAGATTCAGCTCTGATGTTATAAAATCACCCAGTATCACGGTAGCATCGCCATCTCTTCATCCAGCTGTGCAACAAGCCATCAGACTCTCGTCTCAGGGGGTGAAGTCACCAGTTACACAACCGGCAGGCCAGAAAGGACAGAAGAAATACTCCCGTGAAGACTTCCTACATCCCTTCAGCCAAACAATACCTGAGTCTTCCTCTGCTAACCGGAAAGGTTCAAAAAAGTCTGACAAAGGCAAATGGTCTTCTCCTTCGCCAACTCGAAGATACTCTTCGACAGTGTCGCCACCCTCACCTAGCTGGTCTGTATTGCCAGTGCACGCCACCAACCATTTTTCTGCGTTGGAAAACAGAAGAAAGCCAACACTTCTGTAGACCTCATGGAGCAGGATCCTCCTGTCTCTGTGCCCTGTGGCAGTGAGTATTTGTACGCTGGCTCTCGGCAGCTTCCAAGGTGACATCCCTTCATTTTTTTCCCCATCATGACTCTCCTCCAATGGAATGTTTGTGGCCTTAAATCCAACAAAGAGGATTTATGGCTGCTTTTAGAATCGCATCGTCCACTTGTTCTCTGCCTTCAGGAAACAAAATTGCGTCCTAACGACCACTTTGAGCTTTTGCATTTCTTCCCTGTCCATCTCATGGGGGAGTCGTGCTGCTCATGTGGTATGATGATCATAGTCAACCTATCTCCCTGACTACCTGGCTTCAAGCTGTTGCAGTTCAGCTTTTCCTTCCTCGCTTGACCTTTTCTCTTTGTACTGTTTACATTCCAGGGCAGACTTCCTCCAGCTTACTGGGCAGCTCCCTTACCGCTTTCTGCTGCTCAGTGACTTTAATGTGCACCATCCCCTTTGGGGTTCTCCCAGAACCTGTTGGAGAGATGGCCTCCTGGCTTACCTCAGTCAGCTTAACCTCATCTGCCTTAGCATGGGAGTACCCACGTTCCTTTCAGACTCCACACACATCTATTCCCATTTCGACCTATCCTTGCACACTGCCCAACTTGCCCATCGTCTCCAATGGTCTGTTCTTTCTGACACATACTCGAGTGACTATATCCCGAATGTGCTACCCGCTTGCTGTCTCCTACCCCCACCTGTGTGCACACCCAAATGGCAGCTTACCAAGGCCAACTGGAGGCTTTACTCCTCCATGGTGCCCTTTGACGAACAAGATTTCCCCAGTTGTGATGACCAGGTGGAATATCTTACAAACATTAACCTTACTGCTGCAGAACGTTCCATTTTGTCGCACATCCTCTTTACCACACCGTGTCCTGGTCCCTTGGTGAACTGAGGCATGCTGTGACGCAATTTTCATGCAGGGACATGCTCACAGCATTTTTAACCATCAGCCGATGATTGCAAACTGTATTTATTGTAAGCAGATGGGTGCACAGTGTCGTCGCATTCTTCGGGATAGCAAAAAAGCTAGTTGGATTTCATTTACTAGTTCTTTCTAACAGTTCCACTCACTCTTCCATTGTGTGGACCAACTTCTGACGGCTCTCTGGGACTGAGATCCATTCTCCAATTTCTGGTCTGACAGTAGCAGATGATACCATCGTGGAACCAACTGCTATCTCCAACACCTTGGTCCGCCATTTTGCGGAGATTTCGAGCTCCTCCCACTGTCGCTCTTCCTTCCTTCATTGGAAATGAACAGAGGAGGCTTGGGCGATACCCTTCTCTTCTCAGAATCGTGTGTGCTACAATGCTGCCTTTCTTACGATAGAGCTAGATCAAGTTCTCACTTCATCCCGATCCTCTGACCCATGGCCAGATGCTGTTCACATTCAGATGTTGCAGCACATTTCTCTTGTGGGAAATCACTTACTGTTTCATTTGTACAACCGCATCTGGGCAGAGGGCATGTTTCCCAAATGCTGGTGTGAAGCCACTGTCATAGCCATACCTAAGCCCAGTTAGGACAGACACCTTCCTTCCAGCTACTGCCTCATTTCTCTCACCAGCTGTGTTTGCAAGGTGATGGAACATAGGATTCATGCCCGACAGGTATTGTGGCCCGAGTCTTGCCATTTACTAACCACTGCACTTCGTGGATTTCGAGCACGGCGTTCTGCAGTTGACATCTCGTCACTTTGTCCACCCATGGCATGAATGGTTTTCTGCAGAAATCCCAGACTGTGGTCATGTTTTTCAATTTGGAGAAAGCCTGTGACTTTTGCCGGAGGACTGGTAGCCTCCGTATTCTTTATATGTGGAGCTTCCGTGGCTGCCTGCTCCATTTCCTTCAGGAAAATTTAAAAGACAGAGTTTTCAAGGTGCAAGTGAGTTGTGCCTTGTCGGGCACCTTTATCTAGGAAAACGATGTGCCTCAGGGTTCTGTCCAGAGCATCATCCTCTTTGCTTTCGCAAGTAACCCTATAATGGCCTGTGTCCCGTTGGGCATATCTGACTCCCTTTTTGTTGACAATTTTGCCCCATTGCAGTTCTCCACAGACTTATCTCATTTAGCAGTGTCTTCAGCTTTGTCTCAATCATATTTACTCATGGAACATCGACAAAGGCTTTTGTTTTTCCACCAACAAAACCGTTTTATGAATTTCTGGCGGCGCAATTGGTTTCTTCCACCATCATTACATGTTGGGCCAGTCTGGGTACTATTTTATACGCATATGCGTATATGTGCACGTGTGTTGCATGTGTATTTGTCCTCTAGCTTGATAAAGGTTTTATTCTGAATGCTAGCAAGTTTTCTTTCTTTTTTGTGCGAACTTGTCGATGACTCAACACTTTTGATTTTTGGTGAGTGGCTTCCTTCACTCCTAAAATATTTACATTCTACCAGAACTTACCTGCTGTAACTAAACTGCACTTATCAGCTATATGAGCAGGTGGCTGAAACCAGAACATGTCATGGAAACAGAGCAACAGCAGATGCTTACAGAAGTGTCATGAAATCTCGGAACTATTTCATCATTGACCATGAAACTGAATGATTAACCCCCTCGGACTTCGCAGTTCAGACCTGGGTACATTCTTGTCCCCAATAGTAAACCTAACTTTGGTACAGAAAGGGGTGAAATAGATAGTTATGAAACTATGACAATTTATCTCATGAAATAAAATTTCTACAACATGGTAGAAACAATTTCAAGTGCAGATTAAAGTTTTTTCTCTGTAGCAACACACTTTCTATGCCGTAGATGAGTTATTGAACTAAAATAAGCAGTAAATAATAGATCTGTAAATTGTCAGGATATAGCCATATAAGTATCTTTTTATTGTCTCTGTAGTCTTTTGTTCGGTTGATACATTTCACATTGTAACATTCATTATGAATATGACCTACTGACTAAGTAACAAACTATGATAACTTTTGGCACATGATGATTGCCATTTTTACATGAAATGTTCCATAATTTGATAATATGAACTGGGCTATAGCCTTATCAGGGTATTATGAGCCAGATAAATCATAATTGCTATTTTTTCTCAATGTGTTAGTCAAAATTTCTTTCACTAAGCATCTGTTTTTCCTGTCAGTGTATTACGAAGGACTTCAGGACAAGCTAGCACAAGTGAAAGATGCAAGAGCCGCTCTAGATGCATTGCGGGAAGAACACAGAGAGAAGCTGAGAAGGCAAGCAGAAGAAGCAGAGCGTATTAGACAACTCCAGATGGCTCACAAACTTGAAATAATGCGCAAGAAGAAACAAGAATATTTGCAGGTTTGTTTTATACTAAATTTTATTTGAATGAGCAACAACATTATGGAAGTATAGGGTCATTAGTGGTGGTTGTTGTTGTTGACTTTATTTTCATAGGACTTACAGATCATGGAAGTTACATAATTCAGAATAAAAATACAAATGTAGAGATGCTGTTTAGAGATCCCTTACATGCTTTCCACACTCATCTGCCTTCAGCTCACAAGCTGGACAGGCCTGTTGAGGTGTCTTCCATCAGCAGTTGCAAGGATGGCTGTGTGAGACCCCATTCTGCTGTCTTTCAGCTTCTGTACTCTTGGCTTTTTCAACGTGTGACATAGAACAACTCCTCTTTTCATGAGGACATCGACACTGACTTGGATCCTCATTCCCACACATTTTATCATGCCAAAACCTAGGAAATGCATAAAGGATAGAAATGTTCTGAAGCTCTGGGATGTGAAAGATAATTCAAGAGGACTTTACACAAATTTCAAGGAACTAAATGGCAGAATTTCTTCTTTTGCAATATACAATGCTTGCTCTCAGCTAAGTTGTTTAAGCATTGCTACTTTCATCTTACTTCCAGTTATTATTGTAATGTATCAGCTTATTGTAAGTATACTAGCTCTTAGAGCAATATTTGAGACAGAGATAGGAGAGTAATTGTTAAATTACATAACCAGCACAAAGTTGACCTCTGGCAAGGATGTTTAATATTAAGATTTGTCAATTGTTGACATCTGTTCATTTGATTTGATTAGTGCAGTTGGATGAAACCAACTGTGGTCTTATCCCACTGTAGCCTGCACTAAGTTTATTGTGTGGTTTTGCTCCCTGTGATTACAGAAAAACCAATCAGTACCCGTAAGAAGTAAGAGGAGACCCTTTAGTAGCTCTTTATTAGACACGCTTTGTTCAGGACTTAATGGCTCAAATATTCCATCTTTTGTCCTCCAATGTTTTGCATTGGACGATTAGATGATATGTGGTTTCATTCTCTTTACCACATAATCTACACCGGGCTTGTTCCTCTACATCAATAAGGGTTTCTTAAAGTTCCCATGACCAGTCATAAGCCCTATCATGAGTTAATCTGTCATGTCCAGGCCCAGGATTATGAAAATTCTTGTGAAAAACAGCTTCCGCATCAATAGCATGCCATGGATTTTGTTTTTGGATCATAGTCCAGTATCTGCATGCTGCCTCCCCATCCATCTACATAGTTCTGATTTGTCTATCACCTTAGTGATCATTAGGACAGGTTCTGGTCCAAAAATTGGAGTCGTCACACCTGTTCAGGTCAGCCTATCAGCATGTTCCTTGCCACTAATTCCCAAATGACCAGGTACCCACACCAGGTTTACCATGTTGCTTTGCCCCCTCACACAATGGCTTCATAGCAGTCTCCAATGGTCCTTGATTTCATTGCAAGGGCTATTGGAGATTTCAGAACTGCTTGGCTGTTTGAATAAATGCAGATGCCACGACCTTCATAGCACCTACACAAATTCTGCTCCATACATACCCCGACAGCAGGTATTTTTCCTAGCATACCATTGCCAGCTTCCCTAGAGAGATTGCACACTCTAGACTAGGTTGTACCTTGTATACCCCAACTCCAGCACATTTGTCTGTTTACAGTCTGTCAGTAAATCATACTGTCTCCCACATGCTGTCTTGGGGTTCATTATTCCACTGCTCCCTACTTCCAGTTGTTATGTTGAAAGTTTTATTGAAGCAGCTGAAAGTTATTGTACAAATAGCCAACATTTTTTCCAACCATTCTTATATTTACTACATTCCCAATTTTGCTGTGAGATTTTGGATGTCCTAAAGGTATTCAGATATTTCCTGTTTTTAACCTGTATATTGCTGTTACTGCCTCCACTGTAACCCATAGATGTAATGGCAGCATGTCCAGCAGTCTCCACCACAGCCATAAATAAGTGTGTTGCCAATTCCACAAGTTATGCCTAAGCAGGTCAGTCTCTGCATATTGCGAACCCCCTTAGCAGCCACTATCTGTTCTACTTTATTCTGCCATATTGTTGTTTTTTGGTAATAAGTGGTGTATATCCAGTATGTATTCCTGGAGTTTCGACCCCAGTTTTTACCACACGCTGTTTTAGTGCTCAAAAGAGCTCTTTTTGCCTTGAAACATACATTCTTTATGTAAGAGGTCCATGACAGTTTTGTGTCCTGGATTACACCTAGACAATCTACTACCCCGTCTACTGGCAGAGTTTTCTTGAGAAGCTTGAGATTCCAGTATGTGTACTGGATATGCTTCCTCATGAATGGTACCGCAGTTTTCTTGGGACTGACCCTTAGATATTATTTTGTGCAACAGTTTTGCACATTGTTCAGTGAACATTGTGCCATTATTGTAACAGTTACAAAACTTTCCAAGTGTTACTATGACTAAACCATCTGGATATCCTTGATAAAAATAGCCTCTAGCATTTAGTTCTACAATGAATTCGTTCACCACAAGATTCCGCAGTAGTGTGGACGAAACCCCTCCTCGCAGACACCCCCTTGTGGTGTTGATCATCACTTTCTCGTTCATCGTGGTGGCTTCTGCCTTTCTTCCGTTTAGCATGGACTTAATCTACCTGCATATGGCAGTTTCAGCACCATGCTCTTCTGCAGATATAACCATGGATTCGAATGTTGTTATCTTAATAACCCCCTCAATACCCAGGACGATACCAAGAACAAATTTCCTGAAAGTGTAGAGCTTTTTTTTACCTTCCCAACAAGTGAGTGAAGTGCTGTTTCACATATTTGCGTACTTGGTCTGCGCATTGGTTTACATGTAGAGGAACTTCAGTTAAGCTCTTTTCTCTAACACACACATTAACTAGTTTTTATAATGCATTTAGAAGAAAGGAAGATAGACTGATTGGTCTCACATCCTTTGCCTTCGTATGATCAGTTCTTGCTGGCTCCGGAATGAAGGCAATGCTCACTGTCCTCCAAGCATTAGCAGTTATTCCTGCTGCTAGGCTGACCACCTAAACAGTCTACATAGAAATGTAATTAATATATCTTCTTGCATGTTGCAGTAGAGCTGGAAAGATTCCATTTGGGGCGGATGACTTGAATGGTTGAAACACCACTATCCTCTAGATTCTTTTGAAATCAACACATTCTCTGGCAGATTTCCAGTTTTTCCATGTTGATTAACTATAATCCAGTCCCTCTCAGGGGACTGACTCTTGGTCTGTGTTATGTGCCACAGTGTATTGAGGAAAGTGAGTTATGAAGAACACTTCCAGTGTCCTAGCTCAAGCAGCTGTACCTTCCACTTCCTTATAGAATACCTTTCAGTATCATTGCTCATATTTAGTTTTAATTGTTGCCATCTGTTAGCGATGCTACAATTAAAACTAAATGTGAGAAATGGTTTTGAAAGAACCGATTGTGTGTCTAATTTGAAATGCAAGTGAGGAACACAATATTCAGTGTTACATGCTTAGGAAGTCAAATAAATTTGTTCATTTTACATTAGCAGTCTGTTGCAGGAAACTATAGCTAGTTAGTGATCATTGATGATGCAATCCAAGACTTGCTTGTTGACCCGGAATATGAAGCTGACATCATAGCATGTGAAGACTTTACAAACTCTTTGAAGTAGGTGATTCTGAAGGCAACATACAGTGCTGAGGGCAGATATTTAGGTGGCACAGCAGACAGGTTAGGATGCATTCTGATGATTATACACATTGATGTAATTACAGTGTTAGACTGCCACTGATCAAATAGATATATTTTCTGATGACATTGAGTATTGGAATCTTTTCTGGGAACAATTCAGTTCCTCTGTCTACACATACCCAAACTTGTTAACTATAAATAAATCTGTATGTCTTTGAGGGTATCTGGAGGGGGAATCCAAGAATTTGTTGCAAGCCATTGCTGTAGCTGCAGTTGATTATAAGCAAACCAAGGAAATTTTATGTGGGTGTTATGGTGATAGAAATAGAATTATGCTGGTGCTTCTTAAGTAACTGGAAGGTGTCACACCTGTAACATCTGATACCCCAAAATCTCTAAACATTTTTGAATGCAGTAAGCACATTTAATTTTTGCAAGCACTAGGCTTAAGACCAAGTCTTAGATCCAAAGATACCTCACACTTCCCCAGAAGGCATATGTTGTCACTGGATAATCCACATAAAGAGGGAACAATTTTCAGACGGGAACATCCTTAAATTAATATATAAAGCCCTGTCGGTGCAAAAGATCATTGGGAAACTTGCAGACCAACTAACATTGCACTGTACAGAGTGGCCCTCAAATTTCTAAGTTATGACATACAGAACACAGATCCATATTGTAGGTAGAAGCCTACTGTGTGTTTTGCGAACAGTGTGGTCACTGTATGCAAGAGTGTGAGAAGGTGAAGGGTGTTTATGACCACCTCAAAATTTTGAGATCCATCAGTAGGTACTTTTTTTCCCTCAATGAGGGTCATTCAGGAAAAGACTGTAGAAAGGAGGTCTTTTTTGAGAGAGCGAGAGAGAGAGAGAGAGAGAGAGAGAGAGAGAGAATCACAAATCAGTTTGCAGCAATTCAGAATTGCCTACTTCATTGGCTACTCCTGCTGAACGAAATTCAGTCAGCAATATGAATACTGTTTGTTAAGTACTAACTCAGTTCCAGACAGCCGGTGTTTCAGTAACAGACCTACAGGTGTAAGTAGACTTACAACTTGTGTTTTAGGTGGTAGCAGCCAATCTAGTTTCATTAGCAGATCATTAGACAACAATATAAAGCTAGAAGTTGTTGCGAATCATCCACTGGCATGCCTTTGAATCTTCATTCTTTGCAGCAACTTAGCGTCAGCTGGTCTGCCTGATGTTGAGAAGCACATGGAACAATACTCACTTTACAGTTACCACATTAGAGAGTTTTCAGTCCTTTTCAAGACATCTGTCAGTACCTCAAGAGTTCAAAAAGCAATACATAAGAAAATTGTGAGGGCCTGCTAAAAAGTAATGCCTCTGAATTTTTTTTATTCTATCAGTTGAGATATTACATGAATGCGTATTAGTCGGTCAACTTTCCCACTTCAGTGATGCAAGTTGCAATCCTCTGCCACTAGAGGGCTCCAAATTGTGACTTGCAACATTGTGGGGTGTAACATAACTTTGTTGGTGTTTGAGAAACAGCATGCTGTAATAGTTTCTAATCCGCAGAAAACATGCCTTCAGTTGAGATCCATAGAAGAATGAAAAATTTGTCCAGTGATGATTATATCGACATCAGTATTGTGTGACATTGGGTTGTGCATGCAAATAATAAAGGAAATGGTGGTGCTAACCTCAAAGTGTGTGATAGAGCTCAGAGTTGCCTGCGTATGGCAGCTGACAATACCAACTGAATTGGGTTCCAAAACTTAAAATCACCATGGAGGACTTCACTTTGATAGTGATGAAGCAGTGCAAGCAGAGATGACATTGTGGCTCTGTCAACAAACGGTTCTATAGTGACAGTGGTCTCTCATTGGGAGAAATGTATTTCTCGCCAAGGTGAGTTGAGAAATATGTAGACATGAAGAATAAAGATGTAGAATGTCAATAAAATTTATTTTATTTAAAAATCTGTAAGTTTTCACACACAAAAATCAGCAGGCATTACTTGTCAGCACACCCTCGTACAGCTGGTTGAGCCTACCGAAGGATGTGATGAGCTCCCCCTAGAGCTACTAATTGTAGCAGGTCACTACTGGAAAAATTGTAAGGACACAGTATCGTATGAGAGTATCTCCATAAAGAGGACCAGTAGATACACATTTGAGTGTTTATTTTCCAGCAAAGAAAGGGTGCAGTATACTTGTGATCCTCTTTTGGCCACTGACAGAGCTGGTGTGAAAACCAAAGCAGCTAATGCCACTACATGTGTGTTGCATGTAAGGTTTGATGCATTTTTCCTCTTGGCAGATGATCTGCAGGCTTGTCTTGTGTGGACAGTCCCTCCACTGAGATGGCGAAGTATACTTGTTAATTTCTGTGATCCGGTTGTGTACTTGCATACAAAAGTTTTTGAAGTACTGGTCTTTGGCTTGACGTGACTTGTGCTGGACTGCTGTTGAAATCGCTCATCAATATTTTATAAAGTTTTAATCTTCAGTTACTTATTTAAAGTTTATTTGTGTTAATATTTACTGTAAAAGTAACTTACTAGTGGATTTTCCTTAATCTCGGTCTTTCTTCATTTGTTACTGGCTCGAGTGGTCTGTTATTCGTGAGTGTGCTTACGTCGTTCAGCCACCTCATGCCTCAGTAGTGTGTTTACATTTTGCAGCGCGCAATTGCAGCTGTAGCAGCTATAAAGCCAAGTACTGACAAACTTATTTGTGCACTGTTATACAGTTACTAAATTTAATAGTTTTCAGAGGTGTTTCGTGCTGTTAGTGGCGAAATAATGATTTAATAAACTTTTGTACTCAAACAAATGTCACATGTAATTAAAAATTATGTAGGAAAGTTAATCTAACAGCAATAGAGAGTTTTTTAAACCTTGTCAAGGAACAAGAGTGGCAGGATGTTTATAGTGCTGATAACATAGATGATAAATATAATGCTTTCCTTAACACATTTCTCATGCTCTTAGAATGTTGCTTCCCATTAGAATGTTCTAAATTGGGTACTAGCAGTAATAGGTAGCTCGAGTGGCTGACTAGTGGGATAAGGATATCATGTAGAACAAAGTGCGAATTACATCAAAATGTTAGAAGTAGTCACAATCAAGCTACAGTAGCCCATTACAAACAGTATTGTAAGATGCTTAAAAATGTCATTCGGAACGCAAAGAGTATGTGGTGTGCAATTAGAATAGCTAATTTACAGGATAAAATTAAAACCCATATGATCAGTTGTGAAGGAAGTGTCTGGTCAGCAGCACGAGGTTGACGATATAAAGTCAATTCGTAGTAAAAATATTTCTGTTACTGATAAATCAGATATATGTCCAGTGTTTAACAATCATTTTCTGAGCATTGCTAGTGAATTAAATAAAAATTTAGTTTCTACAGGGAATCGTATAACTTTCTTGGTAAATGCCTTTCCGAGATTGACGTCTTAAATACTCCTCTGTGGTACAGACAAGTGGGAGATTGAGTGAGTAATTGAATCACTGAAGACTAAGGACTCTCATGGATATGATAGTGTGTCGAGCAGAATATTTAAGTACTGTGTTGCACATGTTATCCATATTTGTAATTTTTAGTTTAGGAATGGTCGGTTTCCCGAATGATTTAAGTACTCAGAAGTATAAAAAGGGAGAAAGGGATAATGCAGACAATTTTAGACCTATTTCTATGCCATCAGTGTTAGCTAAAGTTATTGAAAACGCTGTGTATGTAAGGATAATTGAT
The DNA here is from genome assembly GCF_023864345.2 of Schistocerca serialis cubense. NCBI lineage: Eukaryota > Metazoa > Arthropoda > Insecta > Orthoptera > Acrididae > Schistocerca > Schistocerca serialis. The sequence continues at coordinate 1,130,272,856 of NC_064639.1, forward strand.
CATTTTATATCACATCAAATGTACAGTTCAGCTTTAGAAGTCATTTAACAATTGAAAAAGCTTTATTCTCTTTTCTCTGTGAGGTACTGGATAGGTTAAACAAAAGGTTTCAAATGCTAGGCATATTTTCTGATTTAACTAAGGCCTTTGATTGTTGCGGTATATTGATAATTTTTACTTATGGACCGTCTGACAGCAACTGAATAAAACACAATTTTAGTGCCATACGCGTTTCACCTTTATTTTCTGCAAGGCATCATCAGTGACTTGGAATATGTACATATGATAGCTATTTAATTTACATTTTTGTCTCTGTGCCTATAGGTTATAAACAGTTCTGGTGGTTGGTATTTCCTATTAAGCAGTAATGTTTTGAACTGTACTTACAGGTTGCGCAGACAATTTCTTGCATATTACGCTCCTGTTGCATTTTTGGTGTTGTTCTTCTCCTTATGAATGCCAATTTGCGGTTTTTCCCCCACATTCCACAGAACTATGAACTGAACGCTTGTTTGAATGCAATGTTTTGGTTTCTGTTGCCGATTATCAAATGTTTTTGCCAAAGATCGAATGTTATTGCCAAACTTTCGAGTGTAATTATTGAAGTATCTGTGGTGTGTATGTGTGTGTGTGTGTGTGTGTGTCCAGATGTGTGGGGAAGAGTTTTTTTGTTTTATGTTATCATTTCCTTTATTAAGTGTAGTAGGGAGCCTGTGCTGATATGTGTTTGTTCATTTATCACATGTTTGTTTTCTGCTATGGCTTTCTGGATGTGGAAGTTTTCTTGTGTTTGTATAAGATGTTTGTCATGGTTGCTTATTCTCATTATTTTCATTTCTTGTTCCGTGTTTGTAGGATGATGGTTATGGTGTTTTAAATGCTATGCAAATGTGGAATGGTTTGTTTCATACTTCCAACATCTGATACGTTCTTTGTATCTTGTTTCAAAACTCCTGCATGTCATGCGTATGCATACTGCATCACAACTTTGACATTCAAGTTTATATTTTCCTGATTGTTGGAATTTCTCCCTCTTGGTAGCTGGCTGGCTTAGGTGTGATTGGAGAGTTTGCCCAGGCTTATATGCTATTTTGAAGCCCTGTCTCTTTAGGATGTTTGCAACTCTGTGTGTTAGTTTATGTGTGTAGGTCATGGTGTACCATCTGGTTCTTTTCTGTGTGGTGTTGTCATTGCGTGTGTTTGTTGAGTGTGTTTGTAAGTTTTCAGCTTGTGAGTTCTTTTGTATTCTGGAAATGTTGTTTTTGTTTTGTATTTGTTTTTATTTTTTGATTGAGCCTGTGTACCACATGTGTATCATATCCATTGTTCCTAGCTGTTTATATGATTGTGCTCATTTCTTGTTCATAGTTTCTCTTGCTGAGTGGGATTCTGTTTAATCTATGTTATCATGTGTCTTAGTGCTGCAAGGTTCTGGCTGTGGGGGTGGTTGGATGTGGAATGTATTAATGTGTCTGTGGCTGTTGGTTTTCTAAAGATGTTAAATGTATGTTTGTCATTTTCTTTTTTTGTTGTAATGTCAAGAAAATTTGATTTTCTTTTTCAAGTGTGAATTTTATGTTCTGATGAGCTTTGTTTATTTCTGAATGGAGTTTATCTATTTTTTCACTTGGCTCATCTACCAGACAGATAGTGTCATCCACGTATCTGTACCAATATATGATTTTGAAACTTTCATTAGTGGTTATCTTCTCAAATATCTGATTTTCTAGGTGACTGATGAAAATGTTTGCTAGTGTTCCTGATATTGGGGATCCCATGGGCAGTCCATCGCTTTGTAGATAATATTCTTTCTCAAACTGAAAGTAGTTTTGTTCAGTTGTCAGTCTGAGCATATGTAATGTATTGCAAATACATAGAAAGAAACATAGAAAGAAGGATCCTTTATTGTATGATTATATGATAGCGGAACAAACACTGGTAGCAGTTACTTCTGTAAAATATCTGGGAGTATTCGCGCGGAACGATTTGAAGTGGAATGATCATATAAAATTAATTGTTGGTAAGGCGGGTACCAGGTTGAGATTCATTGGGAGAGTGCTTAGAAAATGTACTCCATCGACAAAGGAGGTGGCATACAAAACACTCGTTCGACCTATACTTGAGTATTGCTCATCAGTGTGGGATCCGTACCAGATCAGTTTGACGGAGGAGATAGAGAAGATCCAAAGAAGAGCGGCGCGTTTCGTCACAGGGTTATTTGGTAACCGTGATAGCGTTACGGAGATGTTTAATAAACTCAAGTCGCAGACTCTGCAAGAGAGGCGCTCTGCATCGCGGTGTAGCTTGCTCGCCAGGTTTCGAGAGGGTGCGTTTCTGGATGAGGTATCGAATATATTGCTTCCCCCTACTTATACCTCCCGAGGAGATCACGAATGTAAAATTAGAGAGATTAGAGCGCGCACGGAGGCTTTCAGACAGTCGTTCTTCCCGCGAACCATACGCGACTGGAACAGGAAAGGGAGGTAATGACAGTGACACGTAAAGTGCCCTCCGCCACACACCGTTGGGTGGTTTGCGGAGTATAAATGTAGATGTAGATGTAGATCTGTTATTTCTTTTATTGCATCTGTGGTGAGGTTGCTGTGGGATGAGAGATTTTGTTCTATGATTTCTATTGTTTCTGTGATAGGGATGGAGGTATACATATTTTCTATATCGAATGAAATCAGTGATGCTGTGTGTGGTACGTGTATGTTCTGTATGTTTTCTATTAGGTTTCCTGTGTTCATCACTGTTCTGTTGTTTTCTACTTTATAGTGTTACTACTTTCGGTTGACTGCGGAGTGTTGGTGCTTGTGTATAATCTGATGGCAATAGTAGATTTCCCAACTAGGGTTACTGTTAACAGTAAAAGTCTGACAGATAATATATTTATAGGTAAGTCTAAATGCAATGAGATCACTGTACATCCAATCCTTGGCCTTTCTGATCATGGTGGTCAATTGCTTAGGCTCAATTACATCAGTGTGTGCAACAGTTCCGAGCATTCTTGCAAATCTTTTAGGATAATAAATGAACAGGGCCTTAAAAAATTCAATGACAGCCTAAAAGAGAGAGATTGGAGCCTAGTTTATAGGGAAACATATGTAAACAAAAAGTACAATTCATTTTTAAATGAATTCATGTCTGTATTTGAGTCATCTTTCCCAAAAAGTAGTTAGAAATAGTCATATAGGCAATGCCGAGAAGTCTTGGATCACTACAGGGATAACAACATCTTGTAGAACAAAGAGGATGTTATACAGTTCTCTCAGGACTTGTAATGATCCAAAGAAACGACAACACTACAAACTGTAGCATTCTCAAGAAGGTTATAAATAAATCTAAAAGTATGTGCATAAAATCAGAAATTGAAAGCTCAGAAAATAAAATTAAAACCATATGGAATGTAATAAAGAGGGAAACTGGCAGACAACAGGGAACATGTCTCAGGTAGAGATTAAAACAGGGGACAGTATCATAAAGGAACCTGAGTTGGTTGCAGAAATATTTAATAACCACTTTTTGAGAGCAGCAGAGAAGACAGGCTGTAATGGTTCTATAGAAGAATCATTGTCCCTCCTACAGAAAGCTATTAGCAACAGAATCCCACAGTTATCTTTACCTCCAGTTACTGTAAGCAAAATCATAAGAGTAATTAGATCATTACAAAATAAAAATTCTGCTGGTGTGGACAATATTTCTAGTAAAATACTGAAACACTGTTATAAATTTGTTAGTCCCGTCTTATGCAACATATACAATACATCCCTATAAGAAGGGATTGTCCCTGACAGACTAAAGTTGGCTGTAGTGATTCCTCTCGTTAAAAAAGGTGATAAAAGCATTGTTACAAACTATCACCCAATATCCCTATTAACTACCTTCTCGAAAATTCTAGAAAAACTCATGCAGAGGAGGATTGTAGACCATCTCAACTTCCACAGTATCTTAAGCAAAAATCAGTTTGGTTTTCGTGCCGGTCTTTGTACTGAACAGGCAATATTCTCTTTCAGCAACCAAGTTTTGGAAGCTATTAACAAAAAAATGTCTCCAGTGGGTACTTTTTGTGATCTTACGAAAGCCTTTGATTGTGTAAACCACCAAATTCTCTTGAAAAAGGCAGAATACTATGGTTTAGGTGGCACTGTTGGCTTGTGGCTACAATCATATCTACAGGATCGGAAGCAGACGGTAATGCTAAATGGCTCTTCTGGAGAACCTGCCTCGTCTGAATGGGGCACGATAACGTGTGGTGTGCCTCAAGGCTCCGTTTTGGGTCCACTGCTTTTCCTCATATTTATTAATGACCTTCCTATTTGTTCTGAGACAAACAGCAAATTTACCCTCTTTGCCGATGATACAACAATTCTAATTGATGATTTGATTGATGACGATCTTGAACAGACTACAAATACTGTTTTTAATGACATCTTAAATTGGTTCTCCTCAAATGGTCTCTCACTCAATGCAGATAAAACTCATTATATGAGGTTCCATACATCACAAAGTAATCTCGATGAAATTCACATAAAATGTAGAGATCAACAAATACATAAAGTTGTATCTAAAAACAAAGATGATGAGACTTACCAAACAAAAGCGCTGGCAGGTCGATAGAAACACAAACATACACACAAAATTCAAGCTTTCGCAACAAACTGTTGCCTCATCAGGAAAGAGGGAAGGAGAGGGAAAGACGAAAGGATGTGGGTTTTAAGGGAGAGGGTAAGGAGTCATTCCAATCCCGGGAGCGGAAAGACTTACCTTAGGGGGGGAAAAGGACAGGTATACACTCGCACACACACACACACACACACACACACACACACACACACACACACACACATACATATCCATCCGCACATACACAGACACAAGCAGAAAATGTCTGCCTGTGTCCGTGCGCGCGCGGGCGGACATGCGCGCGCACACCCGTTGTGGGTCAGGATGAAGCTGGCTAAGGTAATGAGGAAAGAGGTTTTAGGTAGGGTGGCAGGTGATCGGCGTGAAAGGAAGTGCTCCATCGCAGCAAGGCCCTGGACGTGCGGAATATTTGTGTATAAGGAAGTGGCATCAATGGTTGGGGGGGGGGGGGGTTTGGGGGAGAGGGTGGGGAGTCGTTCCAGTCCCGGGGGCGGGGGGGGACTTGCCTTGGGGGGGGGGGGGGGGGGTTTGAGAAGGACGGGTGTGCGCTCACACACGCGCGCATGTCCGTCCGCGCGTGCACGGACACAGGCAGACATTTTCTGCATGTGTCTGTGTATTTGCAGATGGATATGTGTGTGTGTGCGAGTGTATACCTGTCCTTTTTTCCCCCCTAAGGTAAGTCTTTCCGCTCCTGGGATTAGAATGACTCCTTACCCTCTCCCTTAAAACCCACATCCTTTCGTCCTTCCCTCTTTCCTGATGAGGCAACAGTTTGTTGCGAAAGCTTGAATTTTGTGTGTGTGTTTGTGTTTGTGTGTCTATCGACCTGCCAGCGCTTTTGTTTGGTAAGTCTCATCATCTTTGTTTTTAGATATATTTTTTCCACACGGAATGTTTCCCTCTATTATATTCAATACATAAAGTTGAAGATACAAAATTCCTGCTTACATAGACAGTAAATGTAATTGGTCAGTTCACATTCTTCATCTATGTAAAAAACTTAGCTCGGCAACATTTGCATTACGGGTAATTTCTTCAGTGGCTGAAGTCGACACCATTAAGGTTGCCTACTTTGGCTACATCCACTCATTGATGTCATATGCTATCATATTCTTGCAAAAAAAGTTTTCACCATCCAAAAAAAAGCAATCAGAATAATGTGTGGGGGTCCATCAAAGACACTCTTGCAGGCACTTGTTTCGGAAGACAGGTATCCTAACAACTGCCTCACAGTATATTTTTTCCTTGCTGACCTTTGTGTGGAAAAATTATTCTGTCTACCAAGACAACAGTAAATTCCATGGCTATAACACCAGAAACAAAAACAATCTACATTTCGAAATGAAACGTCTCTCTGGTACAAAAAGGAGTTTACTACTCCGGCATTAAGCTGTTCAATGCTCTACCACTACATATCAAATGTGTTCATACAGAACGGTCAAAATTTAAACAAGTTCTCAAAGATTACCTGACAGAGAAATCTTTTTATACTGTGGATGAATATCTGAAAGAAAATGTATACCATCGCTAAACTTACTGTGTCTAGAAGTAGTTCAATTGATTTTATTGTGCATTGAGCATTAGCACACTTTTTGTAACAACAAATTGACTGTACCTGTATTTACTCTTGTAGGCCTAATATCTGATTTAACTTTGTGCTCTTATCTTTAACCTTTATTTGAAACTCCTTTTTCTGTTAAATGGTTGTTATGTTATCTAGCTGACGTTGTATCTATTACTGTATTTATAGTATGTCTTACTTAAACTATGTACAATTTGGCATTGAATTGCCCTTTGTATTTATTGTAGGTTTAAATTGAAACCTGTACAATTTGACATGTTCCATATCCTTGTGATTGACTCACTAACTGGATCTACGGAACAAGAAATAAATAAATAAAATAAATAAATCTGTGTTATGTAGTATTTCTGTTTGAGAGTGTGTGTTCAATGTTTTTCAGTGTTTGTTTCACATTTGCCTGGAATCGTGTAGTTGGATCTGAATTCAGTTTTTGTATGGTATTCGTGTTTATGTATTCCTTGGTTTTTGTGATGTATTGCTCTTTATCCATCAGTACTGTTACATTTCCCTTGTCTGCTCTTGTTATTAATGTGTTATTGTTTTTAACTTTTGTTTTAACCTTTTCATAGTGGCTGCTTCTGTTTGTTTGTTCTTATTGTGTGTCTGCTGTGTTTGTTTTATTATGCCTTTTATTTCTTCTTTTAATAGTTCTCTTGTCAGTCCTATGTTTATTTCACAATGATTTTGTGGTTCTTCACATGTAAGGATGTGTTCAGTTTCTACTATGAGATTTTCTATGTATTGATAAGGGTAACTCTTCCCATTCTAAAAGGACATTTTTGGCTCAGAAACGGGCAGTTTGGGCAATAAGTGGTGTAAGTTCACAAACCTCTTGTCAACCCCTGTTCACGAGTTTGGTATTTTTACGTTGGCCTCTCAATATATATATTCCTTACTGTCATTTCTTGCTAACACTATTAGCTTATACCCAAAAATAAGCAGCTTTCACTCAGTTAGTACTCAGCAGAAATCAAACCTGCATTTGGATCAGACTTCCTTAACTCTTGTGCAGAAAGGTGTGCAGTATACTGCTACATCCGGTTTCAATAAGCTACCACTCGAATACAAAAATCTTAGCACTAATCCAGATGCTTTCAAATCGAAACTGAAGAGTTTCCTCATGGGTCACACCTCCTGTCGAGGAGTTCCTTGAAAAATTAAGCTGATTCTTGTTGCATTGTTGATTGCATTTACTTAAACTTATGGATTGACTTTTATCGAATTCATAAACATTATGTTTTTATCTATTACTTTTATGTTCTAATTTCATGTACTGACACGTCCCATGACCTCTTGGAGATTTGCTCCTCAATTTTGTCTGGAACTTGACTTGTAAATAAATAAATAAATAATAACTCCATGACCTTGAGTCACCACACAATCAGTCAAAAGAGTTGTGCTACGTATATCTGTGGTGCTAACCTTGCATTAGTAATGTATAAGTCTCATCCCATTAATCCTACTTGCAGTTTATCATGGCAGTGTAAACACCCCCCCCACCCTATTGGGTGATAGTCTGCTTTTGGTACACATCAGTTGGATGAGGAACTCAATATTTATAGGTTGGTGGCACACTAGACCACACCGTATGCATGCTCGGAAGTGTCACAGAAAAACTGGTTGCAAACGCTTCCACATTCAGAGTTTTTGATCCATCTTGGCATATAAATATTTGATACGAAGGGCATGCATGAGTGCATGCACATGCTCTAGCTTGAAATAGAATTATTCTGAAAGCTAGCAAGTTTTCTTCTTTGTATGTGCGCCTGTCAATGACTCAACGGTTCTGCTTTTCGGTGGTGGTCTCCTTTACTCCTAAAGTATTTACATTATAACAAAACTGTATTAAAGAAAAAAGTAAAACATTATATGTCACATGTCTGAAGAAATTCCACCATTTAGTTGCTTGTAATCAATGTGCAAGTCCTCTTGAATGTTTATAGACATCTTTAAGATTCCATAAGTTCCTGTCTCAAGCATTTTGTAGGTTTTCAGCATCTGAAAATGTGTGGTAACAATTAGTAAATCATTTAACATCAGGTAAAGTACAGCTTTGTTTACACAGAACTTGTAGACGCAAGCAGTTACATAACACGAGACACAGGTACAAATCCAGAGATGCCGTTTTAGCGAGCGATCCTCTCCCCCCCCCCCCCCCCTTCCCCAGTTGTGACAGTGATAACACAGCATGTGTTGCTAAATTACGCACTACTACGGATGTGAGTTTGTCATTTAATTCATAATGTTTGCAGGCATTTGTTTAACGAATCTGGAGGCATAATTGCACCAAGAAATAAAATGTGAAGCCTTTCTTCCATCTTTCTGATCTTTCCTTCTTAAGCATCTGTGATTATTGGTGTGTTCTAATTTAAATACTGAAATATTTTCATGTAACTGTGCACTGACACCACGTGGTCTCCCACTTTTACAGTACCAGCGACAGTTAGCTTTGCAGAGAATACAAGAGCAAGAACGAGAAATGCAAATGAGACAAGAACAACAGAAGCAGCAGTACATGAGGGGATCACTGCCCTATGGAATGCCACCATACGTGGGTGCACCAGGTATAGCCCTACTAGTTATTCTATAACTTACTATTTTCTATATGTCTTCTTGTGCTTAAGATGTCAATTTTTCTAATTAGTTCTGATTATATTTTTCATTCAGTACTGTGACTAAACTATAGTTCCAAATGATGACTTCGATATTTTAGGTCCTCACCAAACCTATCCTCCATCGGGGCCTGAGAGTTCTCCTGTGCATACACATTATGGACCGCCTAGTATGCCACCTGGTGGGCAGATGTTTACTGGGGCACCACCACCAGTAACAACAGGCGCACCAGTTCAGGGCCCACAATCATTTCAAGAATATCCACATTATACTTTGCCAGGTAATTTTTTCAATTGGTTAGATGAACTGTTTTACATTATAATGAGCTTAATTGAAATGACTTTAAGTCTTTTTTTTACATTCATTTGACATTTCATTACAAACTTTAGTACCCCTGGCTCTAATGCAGTGCAGAACGTACACTTGTCAATTATGCATGATATGTAAGGTTTCATTTCAGTTACTGAAAACCATGGACAAAATAAAATAAAACTGGATGGCTATATTTTATCACATCTCCTAGCTCCATTTGATTACAATCTCTTCAGTAAATCTTTAGGAACTCTTGATGAAGCAGGGTGTAAAAATGACAGCACTAGTGACTGCTGCTTGACTATAACTAAGTTGCGAGGGCCAGATTTTATAAACGATGCCCTAGTTACAAGCCAGCATAAATCACTTTGAAAGGGAGAACATTATGAGAAGAAATGGCCAACTGTCCCTGCATTTAGAGGTAGTCATAAAATACTATTATCACCTCAAAAAAAAGTTAATTCATTAATTTCTAGTTTGTTTACATATCTATATGGGGCAGCAAAATAAAAATGAAATCTATGGAAAAAGGTAAGTAAACTGCTTATTATTTCAAAAGTAACTGTGATGACTGCTAATACATTTACCCCACTCTGAGACAAGACTGCTCACTGCCTTCATGGAAAACTTTTGCCACTGGCTACATAACCAGGCACGACGTGCACCTCTTCAACTGAAGCAGATTGATGACCATGACTATCTTTCTTCAGGGCTCCAAAAATATGGAAATTGCATGGGGGGGGGGGGGGGGGGAGATCGGGACTGTATGAAGGAAGTGTAAGGGATTCCTAGTGAAACTTTTGCAGGGTAGTCGAAAAACCTTGACTGCATACGGGCAGTCATCATTCTGCAACAGAATGAAAGTTTCGACTATGCTGCAGAAGTTTCACTGGAAAGTCCTCACATGTCCTCCATACAGTTCCAATCTGTCCCCGTGTGATTTCCATGTTTTTGGAACCCTTAAGAAAGATGTTGGTTGCAGCTGATCTGCTTTGGATGAAGAAGCAAACACCTGGGTACAATCGTGGTTCCTTAGGCAACTACAAACATTTTTCCATTAAGGCATTGACCACATTGGGGTGAATGTTATAATGGTCATGGCAATTGCTTTTCAAATAATAAGCACTTTACATACTTTTCCCTGCCTGTCTCAGTTTTATTTGATTGCCCCTTATACAATGCCGGTACACACTGAATTCTCCAGGCCACAGCACTGTCGCATGCTGCTAGAGGAGCCAAAACAAAATGGCACAGCCCATTGATAAGGTGAGGTATTGTGTAGTAATTCATTCTCAGCCCTGGCAGAAGTGAATTACTGTACAGTACTTCATTTCAACAACTGGCTGTCACATTTTGTTTTGGTTTCTGTAGCAGCATGCTACAATGCTATACTGTGGAATTTTTGTGTGTACCAGGATGGCAAACAAAAAAATATTAACCCCCTCGTGGCTGCAAGGGCTGAGTGTCCTGCCCACCGTGTTTGGCTGATGGGGTGAATGTATTGTCCACCTGGCTGCAGGGCAGCTGACTCAATCAACAACCGCTGCAGGCTATGGCCACTGTCGGCTAATATATCTTCCCAGTGCATGTACAAATACTCTTTATAAAATCAATATCGCCACTGTAAGGTGGTTGCAGTTTCTGATAACTACTATACTAAACTCCACTTTCTGTTGTAGTTTCACCCTGAGCTAAGAAAAAGGTACCTTAGAAAAATGATAGAAACTTTTGTATTTGTTACTAAAAATTCTATAATATTTTTGCCGACAACCCAATACAATTTCATTAACATCGAACAAACATGTTTCAAGGTATGGTGTTTTATAAGAGAGCAGTTCATACTGAAGATGCTCAGAACTCAAACAATCTTTACTCTTGTCATAAATAAATAATAACTATTGAACTTTAAAACAAATATATAGCCTGATGCAGAATTTAAAAAGGAAAATTTTGGTGTAATTCATTTTGTGGTAGCCTAATGGCTCATTTGTAATTAAATCCTAAGCTCTGTCCTCCAGAATAAAAAATTCAATCTGCTTCCTGCCCACTGATTTCTCTTTCCGTTTGTCACATTCAGCTCAATTTAGTTTTGTGGTTTCCCATCCTCATTTTTGATGCGGGCTTTGTACTGCTGCTGGCTATGTTAAAAACCTCCATTTTCTTTCCTTTTTTGTGTTTATTAATTTTACTTTCCTTTTCTGGAAACATACACACTTAGAGAAATCACTTAAGATTTCCTTAGTGTGTGATATTTTTCAGAGTGTGGCACCATGCAAAGAGCAACATCATACTTTTTGCATCATTTGCATGTCATTTTTCAATGTGAATTAGCAGTACATATTACACAATGTCTCTGCAGAATCTCTTGTTTCTCTGAGGAATCCTGGATAATTCCTTCTTTATTTTGCAGTCAAAATGGAGTTTCTTGTTTTATTGTCCGTGGAATCTCAGTTTTACATGTTTGTCCATTAGATTTATCCAGCAGGTGGCAGATTAGTTCCAAGTGGAATTTCACCAGTGATGTGTTCCATTTATTTTTTTATTCAAAAACTGTCTTTGCATTCAGCACACCCAAGTCAGTTTAACAACTTCATTGTCTTTTGGATGCACTGTACAGAATTTAACATCGTGTCCGGGTTATCAACTTAGTGTAGCTCACCACACAAGTGGATCTCTGTTTTCTTTGGCCGGTTTTATATTCCTTATTCTCAGTTTGAGAAAAATCTGGTCTTTTTACAATTGAAAGCATCCAGACTTCTTGATTGTCCATCCATTTTAGAACCAACAATATTTCACAGGACTTGACTTGATTTCCCCCTTAGTCCGTTTGTCAACAAACGGTGATAAATGTTTCATGTTTTTCGTACTGTTCCAGTGACATTAGTAAATTTCTCATGGAGCCTAGGGAATAATTCTGGGCTTAAATACCAATTCTCTAAATAAATAGTGTGACCTTTGTTAAGGTTTGGTAATAACAAATTCACAACCTCACTTGTTTTTCTCCATTCAGCATTTCCAGATTCCTGTAGCAGCACCAATCTAGAATATAATTAGTTTATATGCAACAAAGAAAAAAAATTAAATACTATAACAGCTATATATTGCTTTGGTATATATTGCTTAAATTGGAGCCTTCCTTTGAAAAGTAGCAGACATTCATCTATTACTGCATTTTCAAAAGGGACTGTGGCCTCACAAAATTCTTTTAATGTGTACTCTACAGTGAGCTGTACTTTTGCAAGAATATCTTGAGATGTGGCCAAATTGTCATTAAAGAGCAATAAATACAGAATCAGTTTGTACAGTGAAAATATTTGTGTTTAAAGCAAATAATCTGTTGACCGATATTATCTCACTTCTAACTTATTAGTTGTTCACATTAGCAGGGAACACGCCAAGAAGTAATAAAATTCTGCAGGCTTTGTATGCTTCCATCATGCTAACCTGCCGGGTACTGTCATTTTTTCAGTAAGAAATATGTAATAATTATTTATCTCTTTACAAATGGCAGAAACAAACTCAGATTACATAAAATAAAAAGTCTAAATGACTTGTTGAGTCATTGAAGTTGATTCATACAATGATAAATGTGTTCACAAAATGGTGGCATTTTCCCATACATCATTTTTTTATGTATGGGAAAATTCCACCATTTTGTGAACACATTTAGCACTGTATGAATAGACTTCAATGATTCAACAAGTCATTTAGACCTTGCTTACTATTTCACCTTCATTTCTGTATTTCTGTCTCCAGAAGAAAAATCTTCTGAAAAGTTGCTGGTAGTGTTGAAGAATCAGCAGTATGTTCACACATATACAGATCTTCATCTGAAGAAAGGTTGAAAGTATCATTACTGTCTTTATCAGTGCTTTTATGAGGATTTCCTTGATTCTCTTGTCTGATGAATTATATCCCAATATTGCAAAGGCTAATGTTTCTTTTCATCAAATGTGGAAACTGGCCCAGTGCATGACTAGTAAGTAGAAAGGGCTCAGGAGGAGGTAAAAGCTGTAGTGCTCTCCAATATTGCCAAAAAGAGCAGATAATGACAGTCCTGGCAGGAATTTTAAAATGCAGACAACAGCAAGTTGCCATTCTGTTGTGCTTATTTACAGGGTGTTTAAAAAATGACCGGTATATTTGAAACGGCAATAAAAACTAAACGAGCAGCGATAGAAATACACCGTTTGTTGCAATATGCTTGGGACAACAGTACATTTTCAGGCGGACAAACTTTCGAAATTACAGTAGTTACAATTTTCAACAACAGATGGCGCTGCAAGTGATGTGAAAGATATAGAAGACAACGCAGTCTGTGGGTGCGCCATTCTGTACGTCGTCTTTCTGCTGTAAGCGTGTGCTGTTCACAACGTGCAAGTGTGCTGTAGACAACATGGTTTATTCCTTAGAACAGAGGATTTTTCTGGTGTTGGAATTCCACCGCCTACAACACAGTGTTGTTGCAACAAGACGAAGTTTTCAACGGAGGTTTAATGTAACCAAAGGACCGAAAAGCGATACAATAAAGGATCTGTTTGAAAAATTTCAACGGACTGGGAACGTGACGGATGAACGTGCTGGAAAGGTAGGGCGACCGCGTATGGCAACCACAGAGGGCAACGCGCAGCTAGTGCAGCAGGTGATCCAACAGCGGCCTCGGGTTTCCGTTCGCCGTGTTGCAGCTGCGGTCCAAATGACGCCAACGTCCACGTATCGTCTCATGCGCCAGAGTTTACACCTCTATCCATACAAAATTCAAACGCGGCAACCCCTCAGCGCCGCTACCATTGCTGCACGAGAGACATTCGCTAACGATATAGTGCACAGGATTGATGACGGCGATATGCATGTGGGCAGCATTTGGTTTACTGACGAAGCTTATTTTTACCTGGACGGCTTCGTCAAAAACAGAACTGGCGCATATGGGGAACCGAAAAGCCCCATGTTGCAGTCCCATCGTCCCTGCATCCTCAAAAAGTACTGGTCTGGGCCGCCATTTCTTCCAAAGGAATCATTGGCCCATTTTTCAGATCCGAAACGATTACTGCATCACGCTATCTGGACATTCTTCGTGAATTTGTGGCGGTACAAACTGCCTTAGACGACACTGCGAACACCTCGTGGTTTATGCAAGATGGTGCCCGGCCACATCGCACGGCCGACGTCTTTAATTTCCTGAATGAATATTTCGATGATCGTGTGATTGCTTTGGGCTATCCGAAACATACAGGAGGCGGCGTGGATTGGCCTCCCTATTCGCCAGACATGAAGCCCTGTGACTTCTTTCTGTGGGGACACTTGAAAGACCAGGTGTACCGCCAGAATCCAGAAACAATTGAACAGCTGAAGCAGTACATCTCATCTGCATGTGAAGCCATTCCGCCAGACACGTTGTCAAAGGTTTCGGGTAATTTCATTCAGAGACTACGCCATATTATTGCTACGCATGGTGGATATGTGGAAAATATCGTACTATAGAGTTTCCCAGACTGCAGCGCCATCTGTTGTTGAAAATTGTAACTACTGTAATTTCGAAAGTTTGTCTGCCTGAAAATGTACTGTTGTCCCAAGCATATTGCAACAAACGGTGTATTTCTATCGCTGCTCGTTTAGTTTTTATTGCCGTTTCAAATATACCGGTCATTTTTGAAACACCCTGTACCTGCTCCTGCACCTGGGTGTGCCTTAGTGACCTTAGCCTTCAGGTATTCCTTCTTTTCTAGCATAAACGAATGCCCTTCACATCTGGACATTCCACCAGCGAGGTGTACGTGTACACCCGTAGCTGTCTGGGCATTCTACCTGCTGGGCATCTATATATGCCCATAGTTGTGAAAGGGTTATTTACATAACTTTAATTTCCCCCCCCCCCCCCTCCCCAAGATATAAGTAAATCTTGGATAACCCCACACATTAGCACTGTGCATAGATATCAAATTAGTAGAATAAAAAATTAATTTTTAATAATTATATGAACTTCTTTTGCATTGGATCTGTTTGTATTTCTTGTTTGATGTGACTTTAGATGTTTTAATACTTTGACTGTTTCTAAAGCAAGATTAAAGTAAGTAGGTATTTGAACTCTTCTGCAGGTATACCAACAGCTCAGCCACATTCATCACAGCCTGTTCCAGTACAGGGACCACCAGGACCACTCCCTCAACTTGTTCGTCCACAGCAGGGTGCCCTTCCTGGAGGAGTCATGCCTCCTATGGGTCCAATAGGACCCCATGGGCCAAATCAAACTGGGCCTATGCCTCTGCCTGGCCAGGGTGTGCAAGGACAGATGCAGCCTACTCCCCCTTTTCATCCACAGCCTAATTTGCCAGGTCCACCAGGACAAGGGCCAAATCCTCAGATTCAGGGACCACCTTTGCCTATTCAGAATCATATCTCACCTGGACAGTTTGCTCCAGGGGCACCACAGCAACCACCTGGGTCTTCCTCTGGCAGTCCTCAACAGCCACAACCACAGCAGCAACAACAGCCACAACAACAGCAGCAGCAGCAGCCTTCACAGCAGGATCAGAAACAAGATCAAACTGCAGAACTCATAAGTTTTGACTGAATTGTATTAGTATTTAGTGTTTGTTAATATAAATTTACAATTTCTGTTTGGCTGCTCTTACGTAACTCAAAAAAAAATTATAAGTGGTAGCAAATGATGAAAATAATGATTGTCATACACTCTGATATTTTTGACAATCTTATAACTTTCATGCTCAGTATGTGGCCCAATTCATAAAATATTGCTTTATTTGTATATATGTATTATGTGCCAGATAGTGCAGTGTTTCTTGTATTTCTTAAAACATGCAAATGAAATACATGCTACAATATTACTTCATTAGAGTTTCCATGTTGTAAAATATTTCACCAGTTACTAGTTCTGTCACATTTACTGTTTTTTGTTCTTCCTATTTCAGGATACAATTTGTGTCACACGTCTCCATTACTGAGACTACTTATAAAAATGTGAAAATCAAGATTTGTCATAATTTGGATATGTTTTAATTATAAATAATCAAACCACTCTCTTGTATCCAAAATTGCTTTCATTTTTTACAGTTAATACTGACTGCAGTTTGTCTACCTGTGCATTAGTATGAACTTATTTGATCTGTCATACCAAAATCTTCTTCAGGAATGTGCACACACATTCTTTCACACAAGCAAGCACACCTCACTCTCGCATGGCCTCCATCTCAGACTGGAATGCAACTGACATGTAGAACGGAAGCAGCAATCTGGAGGAGGTGGGGAAAGGGAAGGAATAGCAGGGTATGGGTGGGGGGAGAGAAAAGTGCTGTGCAGTAGAGCTTGTAGGAGTAGAGTGCCAACAGGCACAGTTTCAGGTGGCTGTGGAGCAAGGAGGTGGGGAGACGGTGAGTGAAAAAGGAGAAGAGCAAGGAAGGGGAAAGATAGGCGGGTACGTTAGCAGAGGGTGGCACACAAAGAGGGTGGGATAAATTATGAGGAGGTGGTGATAAGACAGAGGGTGTGGAAACTGTTGGGTGGAGGATATGGAAACAGTAGATAACAATAGGCAGTAACAATAGGTTGAAGCCAGGATAATTTTGGGAGTGGGGAATGTACTGTAAAGTAACTCCCATCTGTGCAGTTCAGAAAAGCTGGTAGTGGAGGGAGGATCCAGATGGCTCAGGTAGTGAAGCAGCCATTGAAATCAAGCATGTTATTACACATTGTGCCACAAGGTGGTCTACTTTGCTCTTGGCCACAGTTTGGCAGTGGCCATTCATCTGCCAGTGCACCAGCATTCCTTCCCCTTCTCCTCTACTCTCCTTATTCGCCACCACCTCCCTACCTCACAGCCCCCAGGTGCTGCGCCAGTTAGCAGCCTAGTACCTGTAAGCTCTGCTAGACAGTACTCTTCTCTCCCCCACCCATACCCCGCTATGCCTTTCCTTTCACTTCTCTCTCCAGAATTCTGCTTCCATTGTACATGACCTTCGCATTCTGCTCTGAGTTACTGCAGATGGCAGTCGTGTGTGTATTTCCTTTTCTTAAGAAGGCTTTGGCCGAAAGCTAATGTGTAACTTTCTTTTCGGTGTGCTTGTCTGCAACTTAAAGTGTCATCTTTACGGTAAGTAGAAATCTATCTTGTCCTTATATTCTTAATATTCCAACCTGGAATTTACATTGTTTGATACTCACTGATGGAATTTATGTATGTTATCATGAGGTCACTATGGTAACCTGAACAAGGCAACGTTAGTGTTAGATTCGGCCAGATGCCCTTTCTGTCATCCTCCTTCCCTGGGTGGCCCCTCTTCCTGGGTGGGCAGAATTTGTGTAACCCATCTGTTTGCACCCACTGCTATCCCATGTGAAATACAGTGTGTGAACATTTTCAAAATGTTTACAAATTGTGTAATTGCAGCAGAATGTTGGTTAGACCGGTATTCACCTAGTTGGATGTAGGGAAACTGTTTTAAAAACCACATCCAGGCTGGCCAGCACACCGACCTTAATCATTAATCTGTCTGGCGCTCCTCGAATCCCGGAAGTGGCGTGTTAATGCACGCAGTTATCCGGGCGAATAATGTTTTATCTACACTCTGAAACCACTGTGAAGTGCGTAGCAGGGAATACTACCCGTTATATGACTTATTACTCATACTTGTGGTTTCAATCACAGCACTTAAAAACTTTTGAGCAAGTTGTAATAAGTCAAATATTGTCTCTGTGGTCCATAGAGAATTATTGTATATTTCTGCCAATATGTGTGAGTGATATTCTAAGATGGATTGCACAAGTGGTTTGTAAATATTCTTCTTTGTAAATTGATTGTTTCCCAGCATCGTACCAATGACCCAATCTGCTATCTGTTTTACTTAGAGCCTATATGATAAATCCATTTCATATCCCTACAAATTGTTGCTCCAAAGTATTTGTATAAATTGACTAATTTTTGAACAGTTAAAGCAAGTTGTCAGTCTTTGAAATCTTGTCAAGATCTCATAGAATAGTTGTGTAGTTTCTTTTTTTTCGTACTTTATCATAGGTATCTGCAAAAAGTTTGCAATGATTGTTCATTTGTTAATATGTGTTGATGTGGTACTGAATCAAATACTTTATGGAAGTCAAAAAATACTACACCTACTGGATTGCCTTGATCTAAGATAAGAATCTGCAATGTTAATCATTAAAAACTGTGCATTGCCCTTTTGGGATCCAGGCATGTTTAATATAGCATTTCTTTACCAACGACCCTATTCTTTGTTTTTCATCTATTGTACAATAGTTGCCATTTCTTTACGGAGCCTATTCATCATGGAAAATCACCCCTATCAATATGCATTCAGTACTTGATCAGTTGTTCTTCTACATGCTCCTGCCCAGTAATAAATATTTTGAGGCCCTATGGTAGAAGTATGAAAGGACTGCATTTTTATCTAACTTAGTAAACATGTGAAATTTCCTTCGTGTTTGAGTTGGCGTTTGTACCTTGTTGCTACAACTGCCCCATGGTTACTGATCACCAAGGATTGCAAGTTTGCCTGGATGTTCTCAAAGAGATTGGATGTATCTGTAGCCATTAGATCTAATATACCTCCACCATGAGATTGTTTTTTAATTATCTTTCCAGGTAATTTTTAGATAAGGCATTTATATTACAATTTGCAGGAAATTATATCTGTCAGCTGTTGGTAAAAGCAAGTAATTTAGAGATATGACAACACTGAGGTATTGTGTGAGAGATGTGTACAAAATACAATTAATTGAGGTAGACACACCGAAGCAACCATGCCCAGCTCACTGCTACTGTCAGGGATATTCTCTCCCCAATTCTACTACAGTATTGCTTCATGGGATGTCTTGTCACACCCACCACTTTCAAAACTATAATGATGTCAAACAATTGTTGGACGATTGAAGTCCAATGATGACGGTATGATTTGGGAACATACTCAGTAGTGAGCTGACTATTTTGCTAAAGTTTGCAGTTAATTCTGGGAGTAAGTCTGGTGGTCAGTTGAAAAATGGAATTACAGTTTTATGCAATTTCAATTTTTATCTCATTGGAATTTAATTTCTTGTCTGCTGCGACAAATGTACAGTACCTAAATTCCATTAACCTATCCTTTCAGTATGTGTTCAGATTAACTCTAAAAATTGCAGTGCTATCAATTTTCTACTACATTAGTCCATGCAGTGCTTATGTGGATTTATGGCCACAGAACCTGAATGATATGTAAAGGAATGAACACCTTTAAATAACTTTTAATTACTAGTGTTTCCAATTTCGTACTTTTTTTCTCTAGATAACTGGCAGCACTTTTAAAGGTCCAAAGACTGTTGAAATTATTTGTATAACTTGTCTTGTGAATGTGCATTCTGAGCCATAAGTGCCAGCAAAGAATAAATGTAATGGCATTTGTCTGTAAGACTTGAAGAGAGAAATTATTGTGGGTGCCTACTGAATTACCTTTACAATTGAAGTTGTGTATCATTACAGTTACTCTTTAATGTCCTTTATGGCAAAGAATAGATGTTTCAGGGTAATTCCATAGAAACAGCTAGTCCCCCCCCCCTCTCTGCCATTCTTTATAATCTGCTTTAGCTAGTGCTTTGTGACCTTCTTGCGAAACAATCTCATTTCAGTTGAAGAGTTTAGGTTATCAGTTTTGTACAATATCATTGCTGCTCAATTATTTGTTAGTGGACTGAATGCTTTGCGAAACTTTGCCGTGTTACGCAAGAAAATTAGTATTCAAAATACATCACGGTTGTTCTTTACAGGTTCAAAATAATGAGAGAATAAATAGCAGCCTGTGCTTAAGCTTTTTGATTAGGTTGTTGTTGTTTGTATTCCATTTCAATTTGTAATCTATCTCGAATTGTTGTCAATAATTGATGTAAATGTTTACTACATATAGGTCTTTAATCTTAGTCTGGAGTGCTATAATGTGGGCCTTGGATTGAGAATTAAATGTTTGCTGCCAGCTAGTTATATTATTGTCTGCTTTTCTGCAGTTGACTTCTCAATTGATCAATATGTTTGTCATCAGTGAGGAATACAGTTAAAAAGACACTTTTTAAATCTTCCTGGCAAAGTAAGCAGCAAATTAGGACTTGAGCTCAGATCTGCCTCCAGGCTGTGCCCAGTTGAAAATGCTATTCAAGTACTCCACTCATACCAACCCACAGCTTCAATATACATCTTCTTCCTTCACTCACTGCCTAAGTTAATGTGGGACTAAAGCAGCCACCAAGGTTTGTTTATGCAATGGATTGATAAAAAATCTACTCACCAAGCAGCAGCAGGAGAACATTTCTGACCTCTACGCCTTTTCTTAAACCACACCAATCCTTTTCCTTCACCCCACTTCCTTCCCCTTCAACCTTTGTGCCAGAAGAAGCAGCCAGTGGCTCTGAAAGCTTTCAAATTGTAATACCTTTTATTATGTATCTTCTTAAAAAGAGGCATGGCCTAAGGGAGCGTTTAAATATGCAGTGTCATACATAGTAGATCTAAAACAAATCCTTGCCAGTCATAAAATTCTCAGACAGATGGTAAGCCTCATTATAGAGTCTTGCATATTTCAGACACTTTCATAAATTTCATCATTTTTCCTCTCCTTGCTGACATCGATCTTAAAGTTGCAGTTGTAGATCTAGCTTTTGCCTAAATGCTACGCAGCTAAAGTCTCCTCTATTGTTTCAGACTTGAAGGTAAATGAATAAGTATTTGGAATTTGCTCTTATTGTCTACATGTTGGCAGTACAGTTTAGTGTGCTTGCCAGCTGCTAGCTGGCACTACTCTGTTCACTTGTGGCAAGGTTCACCATAGTCACATTGGTTGGCTTTTGCACTTGTAAACACGGCTGTGGCGTGTGTTGTTGTTGTTGTTTTATGTCTGTCAGTAGTTGAAATCTATAGAAGACTTTCAGCACAACATACAGTCAATGTTTATCATCAAAAATGATTACTGGTTGACTGAATAATATATAATTGGCCTAAACAAGTGTGTCACAGTCACAGTTCTGCCAGGGATGGTTCAAGAACATTTTCCCATGCAAACGACTTACCATTTGGCGCCCCCCTTCCCCAATTTCCATCTACAATTTCACCCATGGCAGTTCCACAGTTAATTATGATACAAATTATACACAAATCTCGCCTGTCTTAGAGTGGTACCCCAAGCCACCGCTACTGATGGTGATATGTCCTGTATAGAAGTCTTACTAGTTGTGGTGCCTCTGCTGTCTGGGCACCCCAAGTAGGTTTGTGTCACTTGAACCCTGAACCAGTCATGTCATCCATCACAAGCACAATTTTTGTAAAGTCTATGAAGATATGTCCCAAAACAACTTGAGGATCTTTGTAATAAAATAAGAGAAATCAGAGACACAACAAAAGATTTAAGTGTTCCTTTTTTTTTTTTGAACATGCTGTTAGAGAGTGGAATGGTAAAGAAATAGTTGGAAGGTGGTTTGATAAACCCTCTGCCAAGTACTTAATTGTGAATTGCAGAGTAGTCGTGTAGCTGTAGATGGAGGGTACAATTGTAACTCTGTAAGATCCTGTCAGCACCTGCTGAAAGTCATTCTAATGAAAGTGAAATGTTCTTGAAATAAACGTCACTGGAGATGAAACATAGGTTCATCACTTTGAACCAGATGATACGGAATAGAAAAACCCGGTATCTCGAGCCAAAATGAAATTAAAGAGTCAATCCTCTGCAGGAAAGTGTTGCTCGCAGTTCTTTTAGGATCCACAAGGGCCAGTTCTGGAATATTACCAGAAAAAGCGGTCATCAGTTAACAGTAAATGTTAGTCATATGCTTTTTGCAATGAGCTGAAGCCTGCAATTTGTTACAAATGTTGAGTTCTATCATCAAATGAAGTTCTTTTTTGCGTGATAACATGCATCCACTTATCATTGCCCATGTTGTTTCCTAATATGCATCTGAAGGTGTTGCAGTAAACGGTATACAGCCTGATCTAACCCTATCAGATTTCCATTTGTTTGTTCCACTTATAGATATTGTAATAGGCCATCTATCCATCTCTGACGAAGAGGCGAAGGAAACAGTGTATGTGTGTCCTGTTGTGCAACCGAAAGACTTGTTTTGAATAGTATTGGAAAACTAATGTAAAAATGGACAAAGCACATCGAAAAGCAAGGTGACTGTGTTTTAAAAAATGTCGTAAATTTTTTTTATTAATGGTTTAAAAAATAATAGAAATGTTGAGCATACGCTATTTTACTTAGCCTCTTAACAAATCAACAGAAACAAAATGAATGTGCCTTCGTTCCTACTCTTCCCCCCCCCCCCCCCCTTTCTCTCTCCCCCGTGTTCCTATATTAATAGTGAAAGGCTAGAGGGAAGAATGAGTCTCAGTAAGCTCCCTAACAACTCTCATTTCCCAGATTTTTCTTGATATGATCATTTCGCAAGACATATGTGGGAGGAAGTAATATGTTACCTGACTCTCCTCAGAACTTACACTCTCAAAGTTTCAACAGTTTCTGTGATGCACATTGCTTCTCTTGTAGCATCTGCCACTCGAATAGCTTGAGCATCTTCATAACTCTCAAACGACGAGTAAACGATCCTGTAACAAAACGCACCACTCTTCACTGGATATCCTCCATTTCTGCAATTAATCCGAGGTTAGGATACCAGACCGATGAACAGTACTCAAGAAATGGTTGAACAAGTGTTCTGTAAGATACTTCTTTCACTGATGAATTAGATTTCCCCAAGGAATCATTCTGACATCTGCTTTTTCTAATATTTGCTTTATGCTGTCATTCTATTATACATCACTCCACACGATTACACTTAGGTATTTAAGGTAGTTACTGTTTCCAGTTATTGTTGCCAATAGTATGATCTAAAGGTAGTGGATTTCTTCACATATTTATTCAAAATATGTTACATTTATTTACATTCAGAGTCAACTGCCAATCCCTGTAGCAATCATCGATCCTCTGCAGATCTTCCTGCATTTTGATAGTCTTCTGGCATTGCAGCCTTCCTACAGACAACAGCATTGTGTGTGAAGAGCCTCACAGAGCCACCAATGTTATACACTAGATCATCAACATAAACTGGAAAAGTGACAGCACGGAACTCCCAAAATTACCTTTACATGTTTAGATTTTGTTCCGTTAAGAACAATATGTTGAGCTTTTACCTTCATGTGAGACTTTTTCCGATCACAAATGTGGTCTGATATGCAGTAGCCTCATACTTTGTACACTAAACAATAGTGTGGAACTGTATCAAGACCAGGAACATAGCATCAGCTTGGGCACATTTGTATAGTATATTTCTGGATCTCGTGGATGAACATTCTGAGTTTCAAAGATATCTCTTTGTTGAAGTCATGTTGATTTTCATGGAGGAGACTACCATTCTCAAAAAAACAACATAATGCTTGAACATGCAACATGATGTCCATAAAGTCTGGGTATATAGGGAATTATAATAAATAATAATAATAAAGCACATTTTACTCGCTTTAATGTTGTTGTTGTGGTCTTAACTCCGAAGAGCGGTTTGATGGGGCTCTCTATCCTACTCTAACCCGTGAGAGCCTCTTCATCTCTGAATAACTACTGCAACCTACATCTTTGTGAATCAGCTTACTGTATTTGTCTCTTGGTCTCCCTCTACGATTTTTACCTGCCACACTTCCCGCCAATACTAAATTGGTGATCCCTTGATGTCTCAGAATGTGTCCTGTCAACTGATCCCTTATTTTGGTCAATTTGTGCCACAGATTCCTTGTCTCCCCAATTCTGTTCAGTACCACCTCATTAATTATGTGATCGACCCATCTGATCTTCAGCATTCTTCTGTAGCACCTCATTTCAAAAGCTTCTGTTCTCTTTCTATCTAAACTGTTTATCATCCATGTTTCACTTCCATTAATGGCTACACTCTAACAAATGCTTTCAGAAAAGCTTCCTAATGTATATTCCCTTCTTCAGAAATGCTTTTCTTGCCATTGCCAGTCTACATTTCATGTCCTCTCTACTTCGGCCATAATCAGTTATTTTGCTGCCCAAACAGCAAAACTGATTTACTATTTTACGTGTCTTGTTTCCTAATTTAATTCCCTTAGCATCACCTGATTTAATTCGTCTACATTCTATTATCCTTGTTTTGCTTTCGTTGATGTTCATCTTCCTTTCAAGATGCTGTCCATTCCGTTCTGCTGCCCTTCCAAGTCCTTTGCTCTGTCTGAAAGAATTACAATGTCACCAGCAAACCTCAAAGTTTTTATTTCTTCTTCCAGAACTTTAATTACTACTCCAAATTTTTCTTTGGTTTCCTTTCTTCCTTATTCAACATACAGGTTGAATAATGTTAGGGATAGGCTACAACTCTGTCTCACTCCCTTCTCAACCACTGCTTCCCTTTCATGCCCCTCAACCAGACCTATTTCTTTAACCTTCAATAGCAGTAAAACAAATAGGTTGACAATTAGGGTGTCAAAGGTTAAATTCTTCTGCAGTTTTGCGATATGACCATCCTTCTCGTCCACTGGAGAGTACCAACCCCAAGCATTCTTTTTCAGACAGAGCCACCACTCAGTCTGGAAAAAAAAAAAAAAAAAAAAAAAAAATAAAACTTATTACGATTATTACAATTTATTTTATTTTATAGAATAAAGAATATTTATTAGAATTCCCTATGTACCCAGACTTTGTGGACACCTTGCATGAGTCTGCAATAGATAGATGTTAGTGATATAGGTCTACAATTGTGTGCATGTCTGATGGCCATTCTTGAAAACAGGAATCAACTGAGCTTTTTTTTCCAATCGCTAGGTACTTTTCATTGCTCCAGCAGCAACATACAATCAACTCCTGCTAGAAAGGGAAGGGCAGATTGTTTCACATAATCTCTACAGAACCTCGTAAGTATTTCACACACTCCTGCTGCCTTTCCACTGTTGAGTAATTTTTGATAATTTTTTATTTTGTGATTTCTTATCTCAGTATCTGCCATTTCATGATTTGTGTAGTGATTGAAAGGAACAACCATATTGTGATGTTATCTGATAAAACTATTTTGGAAGATCATGTCAGCATTTCTTCCTTCTCTCAGTTTCTGTTTGGTGGAAGTATGTTTCAGTGTACAAATGGCTGTCTTAATAAAAAGAATGATATACACTTGTAAAATTGTGATAATTAGGATACACTTGCATACAGGCAGTTACAGTGTTCTTTTACTTGCTAAATATCCAAGAATGTCCACTTAATCTTTCATATTCAGATAAAACAGACCAGCTACATTTACTTCATCTGGTTAAACCTATAAGGCGCAGACAAATGGAAACAAAACAGGTGGGGAAAAAAGTAAGTAAACTATTCATTATTTCAAAATTAATCACCATAATTGTCAATACATTTATCCCACTATGAGACAAGACTATCAATACCTTCATGGAAAAATGTTTGCGGTTGCCTGCAGAACCATGACTACCGAGGCCTACACCGCTTTGTCCGAAGCAAATCTGTGACCACAAATGTCTTTCTTTAGGGCCCCAAAAATATGGAAATCACATGGGGAAAGATTAGAACTGTATGGAGGACATGTAAAGGCTTCCAATGAAACTTCTGCAGCTTAGTCGAAACAACTTTGGTGACATGAGGGTGGACATTAGCTTGCAACAGAATGTTGTCATCTGTCAATATTCCTGACACTTGAATTTGACAATATGTTCCAGTTTTTGCAAAGTGTCCATGTACCAATGAGTGTTAATCGTGGTGCTATGTTCCAGAAAGTCAATGAGTGGCAGGCCCTTGTAGTCAAAGAAAAAGATTACCATGACTTTCCCGGAGTGGTCATGCCTGTTTCAACTGCACTGCAGAAGTGTCATTGTGAAACCCTAACACATCCTCCATACATTCCGATTTCTCCCCATATGATTTCCATATATTTGGAGCCCTGAAAAAACCTTTTGTGGCCATTGATTTGCTTTGCTTTGGACAAAGAGATGCATATCTTAGTAAAATCATGGTTTTGTAGGCAGCTGCAATCGTTTTTCCATGGAGACATAGACCAGCTTGTCTTACAGTAGGATATACATATTAACAGTTATGGCAACTGCTTTTGAAATAATAAACACTTAACTTACTCTTTTCCATCTGTGTCATTTTTCCCTGACTGCCCCTTACATTTTATCAGAATTTGTGGGACTGCAAGCATTCTTCAGAATAGTAAGCTCTTGTAGGGTTTAAGTTCATAATATCGTATGCAATGGTTAAAAATCGAGCCCATTTAATTGTTGAATGTTAGTACTGAAATATTCTTAATACAAACGTTGATTGTATTTGAAGTTGAGAGCTTTCATGAAGCCTACAACACCGTTGCAAAATATAAGTGAAATAAAAATATATTCTCTGTGTATAAATTTGTTGGTACTTTGGCGGAGAAGATTTATATTCCTGTAACCTCGAACTAAGCAGTTCTGCCTTTTGTTTCCTTAGTACTATGTCATGCACTAAATCATTCAAATCTTCCTGTGTTGTAAAGTGTAGCACTGCTGTATATATCCTGGAGCAAAGGATCATATCTTTCAGGAAATGTCATTTCATCCGTTGGCCTTGAAGGAACCAGAAGTCTCTCAGAGTGTGGAAGGTAGGTACATATAAGCAATGTATTACTTTCATTTATCATTTGTAAATTCCCAAATCATTCTGTTCCAATCTGCCAGAGTTGCGATCATGTGTCTTGCTTGTGTGGGTGAACGATCTGTGTTTCTTTATCTTTTTCTGACAGAGGCTGTGGCCAAAAGCTTGTGTGTGAGTGTCTTCTAATTGTGTCCGTCTGCAACTTATTGTTTCATCTTTATGCTATGTAGCAATGTATCTTTTTCTAATTGTTGATATTCCAACCTGGAGTTTCCATTATTTAAATTTCCGAATAGTCAAAAAAAAAAAAAAAGTAATCTGTGATATGTCTTTTGGATCTCTCAATTCCATAGGTATATCAAATAACACAATGTTTCTTTCCACCAGTTAATTAATTTACAACACTTTGCGCAACATATGTCTGGTCTTCATTCTTTACTTTGATCTCCAATGGCTGTTCCAAAATTTTGTAAGTCTGCATCATAAACAGTGAAATTCTTTATTTCTTGCAAAAGTGGATTTCCCACAAATGTAAGAGAAGTTTTCTTGTATATAAGGTGATCCAAAAGTCCGGAAACACCCTCATAAAATAGAAATGGAGTAGCAAGCAAGGAAACAGTCCCTACACACGAGGAACGGGAACGGGTAAACTTTATAGGCTGTGCCACCAACATGGTGGCCATCTTGAAAGCGGCCATCTTGGGTTCAACTCCAAAATTTCAAATGGGAATGTGGTCATGTGACATATCAGACAGACAGACAGAGAATTTCACCAGAAAAACAATGCCGTTGTTATTTTAAACATAGCTTTATTCATTCTCGCGTTATAGCCAGTTACATGTGGCAGCGGTGGGACGCTTGGCAGCATGTGTGTTGTGTGTTGAAGAGACATTACGCCGATGTTACACAGTCCCGAGAGACCACCAACAGTAATAGGAATGGTTCTTAGTCTCTGGACTGAAGACCACAACAATAACAGATGTTCAACCAGAAACTATTATAGCAGTATGTGGAGTTTCACCTGCAAACTATTAATGAGGCTTATCAAAAGTTAAACAATAGTGCACTGGCCATATAACTGTGTATTATTAGGGGGTTGGGTAAAGTAAAAATCAAAGTACTGTAAAACGTGCATCTATCGGCTACATCACTTAAAGTAGTCAGTGTTGGAATCCACAGTCCATTAAATTATTCTCAGGTGTTAAGCCAGGTGTTATCATTGATACTGCATGAATTTTTGGCAGTCGGACCTGCTACCCTCTCTAGGTGACTGAAGACTGATGCCCAAGTAGGTGTTTTAGCTGCTGGCGCAGCTAATCCGCACGTCGATAGCAGACAAACTGCGCGAGAATCGGGAATCTCAAAAACATCGGTGTTGAGAATGCTACATCACCATCGATTGCAACCGTACCAAATTTCTGTGCACTGGGAATTGCATGGCGATGACTTGAATGTTGTATACAGTGCTGCCACTGGGCACAAGAGAAATTACCGGACGATGACAGATTTTTTTGCACGCATTCCATTTAGTGACGAAGCGTCATTCACCAACAGCGGTAACGAAAACCGGCATAATATGCACCATTGGGCAATGGAAAATCCATGATGGCTGCGACAAGTGGAACATCAGCGACCTTGGCGGTTTTATGTATGGTGCAGCATTATGAGAGGAAGGATAATTGGCCCCCATTTTATCAATGGCAATTTAAATGGTGCAATGTATGCTGATTTCCTTCATAATGTTTTACCGATGTTACTACAAGATGTTTCACTGAATGACAGAATGGCGATGTACTTCCAATGTGATGGATGTCTGGCATATAGCTCGCATGCGGTTGAAGCGGTATTGAATAGCATATTTCATGACAGGTGGATTGGTCGTCAAAGCACCGTACCATGGCCCACACGTTCACCGGATCTGACGTCCCTGGATTTCTTTCTGTGGGGAAAGTTGAAGGATATTTGCTATTGTGATCTACCGACAATGCCTGACAACATGCATCAGCGCATTGTCAATGCAAGCGCGAACATTACGGAAGGCGAACTACTCGCTGTTGAGGTTGACGGACATCATTTTGAGCATTTATTGCGTTAATGTGGTATTTACAGGTAATCAGGCTGTAACTGCATGCTTTCTCAGAAATGATAAGTTCACAAAGGTACATGTATCACATTGGAACAAGTGAAATAAAATGTTCAAACATACCTATGTTCTGTATTTTAATTTTAAAAACCTACCTGTTACCAGCTGTTCGTCTAAAATTGTGAGCCATATGTTTGTGACTATTACAGCACCATCTATCACAAAGCGAAAAAAGTGGTCCAACTAAAACATTCATATTTCTTTACGTACTACACGAATATGTAATAAAAAACGGGGGTTCCTATTTAAAAAATGCAGTTGATATCCATTTGATCTACGGCTGTGCCATCTAGCAGGCCAACCATAGTGCCATCTGGTTTCCCCCTTCAAGCTAGACAAGTTTGGTTCTTTGTAGTTTTTTCGTTTGATACTTATTTTGTGAGATATTTGGCCTGTTCACAATCAATGGACTACCCTGTACAGCTTATGTAACAAGCAAAGAAAAGATTTATGATTACTCTTGCACCAAACAATTTTCTTATGTCAAATACACTAATAACTAAAGAAAGAACAAGTATTAGTTCTTCACCAGTTACTTAATATTATTAGAAGTCTGAGAATTTAAAAGAAAAAACTGAAAATCCTAATACATACCTAGGAGTGGAATTGCGAGTCTCTTTTGATGAACAATGTGTAGCATCAGTAACTGTTCTGTCACAGATCAACTGACTATAAAATTCCATTCCTGAGGCTGGCATGTGATTCATAGCACCTTTATATTCAAAGATTTCTGGCAGAGATGCTTTGTAAATTTTTCTCGGAAAAAGCCAATGTAGTAGAGGCTGTCTAAATAAGTTGTGATAATTATGCACTATAGAGAACTGCATTCCTGTGTTCAGAGAAGTATTAAAAGGGCCTGAAATTTTAAAGGTCTCATTATCAGTACTCTTAATGTTACACTGAAACAGTGTATATAAAGGTGGGGGTGAGATGTCCAAAAATATTTTGTGTAACATCAGCTATAGTGAACTTTTTGGATGTATTTCACATGCCACAATCCGACTAGTTTTGTTGAATAGCAAATGAAGCAAAAGATAACCCTGTTTCTTGCCCCAAACGTCCAATGTCAGACAAGTCCATTCCGTCTATTATTCTGAGTTGTCCCATGGACGAGTCTCATTCTAGCATGAAAAGGTTGAACAATTTTCAAACTATGCAGTGGTAGTAAAATCTTTATGCCAAATGTGAACATACCTGGTTATTGGACCAATGCCTTCAGTTACAGATTTTCTCAATGCTATTGCATCATAACAATTGTCTGAAAAGTAACTTATTTATTTTCAAGGCGATATCCAATGCAAACATTTGAAGGGACCGAAAAATCAGGAGTTCTGTTAAAAAAATTCATGTTAAGTGAAAAACACAGATTTTAATAAGTGTACATGTACAGCAGTACACTCATGGGGAATACACTACACTATCAACCACGTTATTGTAGACTTATAACACTATAAAGTGATTGTAAAATTACAAATACTCACAAATTATGTACGTTACTTTCTTGGAAAAACTTCGGTCATGGTTCGCTGACGTTCATGGGAACGATAATATTTTGTAATTTCACAACCAATTGTAATGATAGCGTCCGTAAATCCAGCAGTCACGTCGGATGTTGTAAGGAACCGTTCTAAACAGTCCAAGGCTGTAAACATCTCCTGACGGGTAGGTGGAATGGTATCTGTATTCTCTTCCTCTTCACTTTCTTCTGATGGCCCTTCTTGCACCTCGTTCACAGCTTTTGGCACATCCGATTCCACAGAAGCACATACGGCATCGTCATCCACACTAATGAATTCTTCGAAACTAATCCCAGGGATCGCAACGTCCTGCAGAACTGTCCATTCAACAGGTGAAGTGGCATCTTCTAACTCGTGGACATCTTCAGTGTTGCTATGTCTACAAGCTCTGTTAACGCACTTCCCTATATGATGTGGCGATACTGAGTTCCAGGCTGCTACGATGGCTTTTATTGCATCAAGCAGATTCCAATTTGGGGTTGAACTATTGTTTTCAGCAGCACGAATTGCAGCTCTTACAAGTCGCTTACGATACACTCTCTTTATGAGAGAGATTATGCCTTGGTCCAAAGGCTGAAGGCGGCTTGTGGCGTTGGGTGGAAACCGCTGAACCTTCGTGAACGTTATGGGCAGTACATCTGGCCAATGTAAGAACATGTCTATTTTAAGCAACCATTCGACTGTTGAAATGAAGAAGCCACTTGCGAAATGATGTGCCATTGATCCAAGCTTTCTTGTGGTGAGAGTAGATGCAAGGTAAAGTATCCATGTTTATGTTTTTAAAACTATGTGGTTTCTCGGATTTACTGATAACCCAGGGACGAAACTTCTCACTGCCATCAGCATTACAGCACAGTACAACAGTCACACGTTTTTTGCTTCATACTCCACCGTGACACTTATCACCTTTTATCCCCAGCTTGTGATTTGGAAAAAGATTGTAGAAAAATCCAGTTTCATCCATGTTAAACACGTCACACGAGGCATACTTTTCCCTCACTCGGTTGAATTTATGCAACCAGCTGTTCGCACTTTCTTCAGCAACTTTATTTGTTTCACCACAAATTTGTACAGATGAAACTGAATGTCTCTTTTGGAACCGATACAACAAACCAGCAAAACAACGGAAGTCTTTGATGCCCATATCTTTAGCAATATCACTTGCTTTTGACTGAATCACAGGGCCAGTTAAAGGTATGTTAGTAACACACATATGATTGAACCATTCTAGCAGTAATGTTTCGACGTCTTCATACTTGGTGGTACGAAGTCCTTTAGATTTGTTTCCAGAGCCTGATGACGCAGCATTAATAATTTTTTCTTGATTCTTAATAATTGTAGGTAAAGTAGATATAGGTATTCCAAACTGCTCTGCAATTGCTGTTTTCTTGGTACCACAGTCCACTTCATCTAGAATCTTAAGGTTTAACTGTACATTTAGAGCTGTCTGTTTCCTCTTTGCCATTTTCGCGTACTACGGTACCGGTTGTAACTGTAGTTTTTATTCAGTATTCCAACTCGATATGGCTACGACTAACAGAACACCTGTCAAATCTGGCACTGAGTATGTTCCTAAATGCTGCTGCACACATTATTGAATGTCTTACAATGTACAGCATACGCTGATTGTTGAGGTGATAATCGCAGCTACCGACCAACAATATGTTAAAAACGAGTCAACAATAAGTATAATTAGCTTTGTAGCTACATTTCCTACATTTATTTCGGGAAAAAAATTATGCATTAGGATACTCTAAGGTCGGAAGTTTGTTTTTCAGTGAAATTTAATAACACTAGGAACCGAAACAGAGTTCGTAATTCGCCTTAACCAAAATTCGTGTTAACAGATAAAACATACCATAAGAACTAATGCATTCCTGGTAGGACCAATATTTTTTTCCCGTTAACTGCGAGTTTGTCTTATGCGAGTTTGCATTAATGAGGTTATACTGTACAACCAACAGTTTGTGCAGTTTTTTAAGATTTATATGCAGGAGCAAAATTTGGAAGTGAGTATGAAACAACAGGGAGAGTTAAAAGTCTGAACAATAGCTACATTACCTGTGGAAGAAGGCCTGGATTAAACTGAGTGGTAGCAATTTGAAAACAGACTAAAACAAGATATGTCTCAGCACTCCTATATGCGGTGTTTAGCATAGCTCAGTTTCTGATGGACAGGTTAGTATAAATAAAGACAGTAGTGTTTGCAGATGACTTGATAGTATGGGGAACTGAGTGAGCCCACGAACAGCTGGATGTCTGACAGGAGATAGCTACTTATGGTGGAACGGCATTCTTGTCAGAGAACAGTGATGTAATAAAATGAGACAAAAACAAATTTGATACTTAAGTTCCATTTGGTAGGGAGACACTGCAAAAAGTGAAGAGCTTCAACTATGTTTGGACTTCAGAAATGAAGTTACATGTTCTCCACCATTACCAATGCCCAACAAGAGTAGCACACTGTCGAAAAGACAGCATATGTTCTAGGTTTCCTGCAGACAGTTCTGTTTCAAAAAGGAGAACAGGTGCATCACAGTGTGAAAGTGAAATGCTGTAGCAACTGGAAATGTGCTCCAAAGCTGAAGTACAGAGGACGGGCTTAGACATCGACTAGAAAGAGGATGTCCACGCAATATGAACTGATTCACATCACTCACAAGGGGAAGCTATTTTTCAACAATGAGGACATTCACACAGTGATTCTCGAATGGCTCCACGACCAAGAGCAGATTACTATCATTGAGGAAATGAAAGATTGTTAGAACATTCTGACCCTCATTCACAGAGACTTGATGACTACATTGAAAAATAGTCATGTATCTCACTTTGAATAATAGTACAGCTATCCATAAAAGTTAACTTTGCCAGTGCAATGTGTAACTTAATTTTTGAAGTTTCCTCGCAATTAGGTAGCATGACTGAGCAAGCTGGGAGAAACACGAAATGGGTATGAACTTTGGAGAACCAAACACTGAACAAAAATTTTGTATGGTGTCATGTAAACATCATAGTTGCTGAAACTTTCCAACTACTTAAAAGTGTATGTGGGCCAAGAAACTAACAGAGGCCAAAATTGAAACTGTGAACACGGTTAAGTACACTGCCAACTTAAAGCAAGCATTCAAGTGTATTGCATTTTTCAATTGTCAAGAAATTTCATAACAGTGCACACTCCTACACGGAGTAAAATATTCACTCAGAAAACTACTGATTAACCACTTCCTATCTGCAGACTTGCAGTCTTAAGTCTTCCTTTGTTATGATTGCCACTGTTAAATTTGTGATCATCTTGCACAGCTTTCAAAATTAAGTCATAAAAATGTACAATAAATGTAGTATTTCCTCCAAAATTTAATGGTGTAAAAATATCTGTAGGAATGGTAGAGACAAAAGAAATACAGTCAATATAATGCTCAGCTGAGACTTTATTTTACACAAAGAGTATTTGGCTACTTTAATAAATAACTGTATAAAATCTTTTCGATACAAGTTTCTCATTGAGTCAAAGCTCTTATCAAATACTATCATTTGTCAGTAACAAGTAGTGTTATTAAAACTGATACAACATGAACATTTACGCTGTTCCCTAGGAGACGGTACCTCTGTTTCCGGTTCACAATTATGGGAAAGCTAAAATCTGGTGGAAAACACATTAATCTCGCTATTTCCAATGGTGTGAAATAGCGTAGTTGCAAGCTATGCAGTAGGTCCAGACACTGTTCTGATTCACATTCATGTGACTTTATTTTTTCAGCAACACTTAGAACATACTCTGTAGATTCACTTGACAGGACTGACCCAGTACCCACTACATAATGACCATATGCTTTTGTGAAGCAGCAAGAATGTTTAGACAATGGGAAAACAATGTCTAAGGCACAAGCATATTTTAGTAGTATGTTATTGGGCAATTTAAAACTTGACAAATTGTCAGCATTTTCTTTTTCAAGAATGTGAGAAAGAGAGAAGCAAGTTCTCTTGTCTCTGCTATTTTCATGGCTTTCTTCTTGTGCAGCAAGTTCACGATACTGTGTATTTATACGATACGTCTTGTACAAAGTACTGTCATTTCCATCCAAAATTTGTGTTATATCATCCACCTGAAATGTGAAATTCTATATCAGACTGAATTATTTTATTCACTTTTATAAGTTAATTTCACCACCAACAATTTCATATTTATGACATGCCATAAGAAAGAAGATACAAGCAACTCAACAAAACAAAACAACATCATTCTATATAATGCACTGACAAATTATAACTGGGACCCTTGTAGGTTGTGGGCAATGCACTACCAACTGAGCTATCCAGACAAGTTTCAACTCAAGCTTCAATCTGCAAATGCCTCTCTTCTATCTGCCAGAAAATTAATTCTGCAAACAACTCACACACTGTTGTTACGCCATTCTCTGCTACATCCTTCTACCATGGGTACTAGAGCAATAAGCACGCACGAGAGCATCTATAGAGCTTGGAAGGTACAAAAAGAAATTTTGAGTCAGGCTGTGAAGTGTGTGAGGATAGCTAGTTGCACCAAGTGGTGAAGAACTGACAGTGCAATGTAGCAGACATCAACAGTTGCAGGGATCATCTGATTTGCAAGGTATCTACAACACACAAATGTTGGTGTCTTAGGGCTGAGGGAATTACATGTACTTATTGGTCTTGTTTGTTACTGCCTGTGATAATTCACAGAACCATCAGTGTGTGTCACCTGGTAATTACAGCATATACCGAGGACATCACTGCACATGTGATGTTGCACGAGATCAGCATTATGTCCATGAGTTATTCTTACCCAACTGTCTCTGGTGTTCCACTAACCTCCAGCAGCTGCTTGAAATATGATGTTGGGTGCAAAAATGGCTCAAAGTTTCAGCTGATAACTACAGGTGGCTGCATGGGAATGTGAAGTACATCAGATAACAGATCCAACTATGGTGTGTAATCCAATTACACAAAGTAGCATTGCCTTGTATCATGGTTTATTGAGGTGTATCTTACAATTACTACTTGTTTTGAGTATTCACACACAGTCCAGTGACACTGAAGCATGCATTTGAAAATGTATCGCATCCCCCCCCCCCCCCAAAAAAAAACTGGTTATGTTAGCCCACATGCTCTTTTACAAGTGTGTCATCTTCCCCGTCAGTGCAGTCACCAAATGTATTACCCAATGAGCTAAATGATTCACATCCACCTGATTGTTTATAACTGCTCTGAGGAGCAACATGCTGAGGTGGTGTAGGGGCAGGAAGAGATGTGAAAGTCATAGGCTACCATCATCTGAAGATATGCATAAATTAACTTTTTCTCTTGCTGCTAGAGCTATTACAAACTTAAGTACAAAATTACAGCTGTGTATGTCTTAACATTATCATTTGTTATAATGGTACAATGCCAACTAAGAATGAAGAGGCAAACAGACTCCGTATTTTTGAGGAGCTGCATTACTTACAAAATATGACTGATTATTTTTTGATACTTGGCATTTTCCTTTATGGTACTTAGCATTCATCCTTGAAACTACTACTTCCGGAATATGACCATGTCTTGTGAAGCACTGAGCTGCTCAAAACAGTCTTGAGATTATAGACTGCTTTACTATTTTTATACTTCTGAAAATCACAAATGTGACTGCTACTGACTGACTAGGGAAAGAAGCTTACCAAAAAACTCATTCACAATGAGGTCATCAGAGAGAACACACATCCAGATTGGGCAAGAAATCAGCACTGGCATACCTAAAGGCTGTATCTTAGCCTCTGTCTTAATCTGCCTCCAGGAAACCACGGAAAACCTAAATCTGGATGACCAAATGGAGATCTGAACCCCACTCCTTTCAAATACGAGCCTAGTTCCTTAACTCCTGAGCCACCTCAATAAAATTAGCTAAGAAGATTACAACCAGAGCTTGAAACAGGAACACTGAATCAATGATTCTGATTTCTCAGTGCAGCTAATAATGTGTAGAGAACCAATTTTTTGTAACATTTATGTAAATATTTATTCAATGTTGACCTTCTTGTGCAAATTAAAAATGAACCTCTCTGGCAAAACAGTTCTGTCAACAGGACACAAACTATATGCTTAAGTATACTGCATTTATAGAAATGCAAAGTATTCTTTCCTAATATACATCCTGAAATTTTATCATTCACAATTCTAAATTTGTTATAAATATATTATAAGATGATACATAATGTTGTCATTACACTTACCAGTGGCTTTATAGAAAATGAGAAATTCAGTGGCCTTTGTTTTGCAATAAGGTAATAACGCGTCCGAGAATTAGGGATATGGAATTGTAATGGACTTAAGAGAAATTCTTGAAAAATAAAATTGGCTTCTTGCAGGATGTTAACAAACATATCTCTGGCTTCGGACTTCTCAAAACCTTTGACATTTTCTAAAAGAATATATTTCAGATTTCCAGTCAGTTCAGGTAACAGCCGTAAGAAATGCAGAAAAGGTGAGGTTCTATTGTCAGCCATATCCTTTTGCAGCCCATTTCTGTGAAAAGTAATAAACAGAAATGAGACAGTCTACAACACTTTGATGATATGGGTTCAGTAATGTGGGCTGGGCAAATGCCCAGTGGCCAGGACATTTATAAATGGGCATTTGCCCATAGCAGTTTTAAACAGACAAAATCTGAGGATTTGTGAAAAAAAAAATACTTTATAAAGTTTTTACTACTAGGATGTATAATTTTCCCAATTAAAACGGGATGGGTTGATAAGCCCGATGTTAGAAGCTAGTAAATGTTTACATTTAAACAAACAAATGTCATTCATTGCCTTTATTTCTTAGACTGAAAGGAAAGAAGAGCATTGCAATCTGATGTACCAAGGAAGGGCGTGTGTTACTGACAGCTGCTTATCATTGACAATATCCTTTTTATTTTTACTGCGTCTACTACTCTCCTACTCTCCCTCTCTCTCGCCCCCACTTTTTGTTTTTACCAGTTCTACTCTTCTATGAAAGCGCTGGTATGTTGATAGACACAATAAAAATAAAGAACACACACACACACACACACACACACACACACACACATATTCAAGCTTTCGCAACCAATGGTTGCTTCATCAGGAAAGAGGGAAGGAGAGGGAAAGACGAAAGGATGTGGGTTTTAAGTGAGGGGGTAAGGAGTCATCCCAATCCCGGGAGCAGAAAGACTTACCTTAGGGGGAAAAAAGCACAGGTATACACTCGCGCGCACACACAGACACAGGCAGACGTATGTTACATATCTGTTTGAAAAGTATTACACCGCGAATGACTAATAAAATTTGCTTAATTTACAGTGTACAATTTCTTATGATATATGGGGACACTGGTTGTAACTACATCACAGAGAAACAGAGCTGAATTTGTAATATCTACTGTGTTGGAGGGAAAGCATACCTATTATGATTGTGAATGGAACAATTTGGTGTGTCGCATGATTAGAATGTTATCAGAACCTCACAGTAACTGTTAGCATTGCAATTTTACACGTGGCAGAAAAGACATATGATATCAGCTCATTTGATCACAGCCACACTTCACAGAAACAGGAAGGTATGAAAACAGGTGAGTTACTGGCAAAAGCAGAGTCGTTATTTGGATCATGAGGGGTGCTTGGACACCTCAGTCGGTAGAGCACTTGCCTGTGAAAGGCAGAGGTCACAGGTTCAAGGCCCAGTCTGGCACACAGTTTTAATCTTTCAGGAAGATGCATCTCAGCACAACTCCATTGACATAATGAAAATTCGTTCTTGGAATTTGTCAGGTGAATTACACTTCATTAGTATTCTTCAATTGTTACACCACATTTCCTTCAATATAGCTAAAACTACTTTTGATTCTAATAAATGAATAAGGTATCATATGATAATAATCCACTAAGTTCGGGTATAAAGGAAATTTGTAAGGATATATTTTGTTTACTAGTTTCCCTCTGACCAGAAATGTCCCTGCAAATCAAACAATGCAAGCATTGCTGGGACCTCCACCAGACTTCATGTTCTGCTGGTATGAGAACATCCATTAAGTACGGAGTGCAAGAGCCATGGATTATTAGAGAGAAGTGGCTATTATAAAAAGTTTCTTTTTTTTTCCATGTAAAGATTTCCTTTGAGGATTTTCATTTCAGTCTACAGTCTATCCTGTAAAATTTAACTGCCTACTTCATATGAAAAAAAAAGTACTTTTGTGGTACGAATTACATAGTGTTCTACCCATTCACCCCTCTTGCATTTTTCATACTGACATATATTGTACCATGTCCATAATCCCGAACAAAATACTTGATGGAAATATGACTTTTAGGTAATACAGCTTTTCTGGGTTTACCTTTTACTTTTTATAACACAGATAGTAGCACACACAGACATCAGACAACACTGCAGACCAATCTGTTATTGTCTACAGTCTGAACACTGATTTCATGCAGCAGTAGTATGTCCTGTGCAAAGCCTCTTCATATCTGGATTTGATTCAGCATATCTTCATTAGTTATGTGATCTGTCCCCCCCCCCCCCCCCAAATCAATTCGGCATTGGGATAAAGAGTAATATTAGATACCAGTCGTTGACTTTGACCAGCGACATAGAAAATGTGTAATGAAAGCCGTAAACAACATAGCAACTGTAACGTGGTATCAGTGGCAGTTTTTTTTTTTTTTTTTTTTTTTTTTTTTTTTTTTTGGGCTTTGCTACAGGTCAGTCTGTCACCATAACTAAGTTTTTTCTGTTAGCATATTTGTTAGCTTCACCACCTAACAAAACTGAATATATGCACCAAAAAGTGATGTCACAGTGGCCATTAACATTACGTCACTGGTCAAATATTCCACTTGACCCCAGAATCCCTCTCTAGCACTGCATGTCAAATGCCTCTATTCACTTCTTGTTATAGCCATGTTTCACTACAAGGCTACACTCCAGACAAGTACCTTTAGAAAGGCTTACATTTATAAATTTGTAATCAGTATTCACAATTTTCTCTCTGTTTCTTATGCTATTGCCAATCTGCATTCAACATCCTCTCTCCATTCGGCATCATCCATTAATCTGCTGCCCAAATAACAAAGTCCATCAACTACTTTTAGTGTGTCAGTTTCTAATCTAGTTCCCTTAGCATTGCCCGATTTGATTCAACTACACTTCATTACCCTTGTTTTACTTATCTTCTAAACTCTTTTCAAGACATCATTCATTCTATTAAATTTGTCTTCCAAGTCCTTTGCCATCTCTGACAGAATTACAAAGCCATAAACTAAGGTTTACCTTTCTTCGGCCTATCTATGAAGATAAGTCATTATCTTGTGTGTTCCCACATTTCCATGGAACCAAAACTAATTTTCCCTGATACTGTTTTCTACCAGTCTATCTTCTGTATATACGAGGGCAGTTCAATAAGTAATGCAACACATTTTTTTTATGAAACAGGGGTTGTTTTATTCAGCATTGAAATACACCAGGTTATTCCCCAATCTTTTAGCTACACAACACTATTTTTCAACGTAATCTCCATTCAATGCTACGGCCTTACGCCACCTTGAAATGAGGGCCTGTACGCCTGCACGGTACCATTCCACTGGTCGATGTCGGAGCCAACGTCGTACTGCATCAATAACTTCTTCATCATCCGTGTAGTGCCTCCCACGGATTGCGTCCTTCATTGGGCCAAACATATGGAAATCCGACGGTGCGAGATTGGGGCTGTAGGGTGCATGAGGAAGAACAGTCCACTGAAGTTTTGTGAGCTCCTCTCGGGTGCGAAGACTTGTGTGAGGTCTTGCATCGTCATGAAGAAGGAGAAGTTCGTTCAGATTTTTGTGCCTACGAACACACTGAAGTTGTTTCTTCAATTTCTGAAGAGTAGCACAGTAAACTTCAGAGTTGATCGTTTGACCATGGGGAAGGACATCGAACAGAATAGCCCCTTCAGTGTCCCAGAAGACTGAACCATGACTTTACCGGCTGAGGGTATGGCTTTAAACTTTTTCTTGGTAGGGGAGTGGGTGTGGCGCCACTCCATTGATTGCCGTTTTGTTTCAGGTTCGAAGTGATGAACCCATGTTTCATCGCCTGTAACAATCTTTGACAAGAAATTGTCACCCTCAGCCACATGACGAGCAAGCAATTCCGCACAGATGGTTCTCCTTTGCTCTTTATGGTGTTCGGTTAGACAACGAGGGACCCAGCGGGAACAAACCTTTGAATATCCCAACTGGTGAACAATTGTGACAGCACTACCAACAGAGATGTCAAGTTGAGCACTGAGTTGTTTGATGGTGATCCGTCGATCATCTCGAACGAGTGTGTTCGCACGCTCCGCCATTGCAGGAGTCACAGCTGTGCACGGCCGGCCCGCACGCGGGAGATCAGACAGTCTTGCTTGACCTTGCGGCGATGATGACACATGCTTTGCCCAACGACTCACCGTGCTTTTGTCCACTGCCAGATCACCGTAGACATTCTGCAAGCGCCTATGAATATCTGAGATGCCCTGGTTTTCCGCCAAAAGAAACTCAATCACTGCCCGTTGTTTGCAACGCACATCCGTTACAGACGCCATTTTAACAGCTCCGTACAGCGCTGCCACCTGTCGGAAGTCAATGAAACTATACGAGACGAAGCGGGAATGTTTGAAAATATTCCACAAGAAATTTCCGGTTTTTTCAACCAAAATTGGCCGAGAAAAAAAATGTGTTGCATTACTTATTGAACTGCCCTCGTAATTTAAGTCAGTAAACAAGACAGACCATGTAGCCATATTTGTACGCAAACGGGCAATGTGAATGAAAAATGACTCATTTCACACCATTAAAATTATCTACTTTACTTCCCTTTCAGTTATTCTATCTTCAAGTTTGTTTTCTTTTAACAGACCTAGACACATTCCTTCTACCTTTCAGCTTTTCCTTCTTTACTTTTCAATGACTTTCCATCTGAAGTTTTCATATTCGCACAGGTGCTTCCTCCCACAGTGTTATTTAATTTCCTACAGATGGAATATGTAATTCCACTAGTTTTGCATTTCTCCTTAAACCATTCCCGCATTTTTGTTTTGAACTATCTGTCAATTTCATTTGTGTCTGTATTCCCTTTTGCCACTGTCACTGCTCTATTTTCTTCTGTTGTCAATTAATTCAGTATCTTGTGTGTTATCCAACATTTCTACTGGGTGTTGTCCATTTATCTATCAATTCTCTGCTTCTTTTACTACTTCATTTCTCATAAGATACCCATTTGCCTTCTATTGTATTCATCCCCATTTCAGTCAATGTTGCCTAATGCTCACTTTGAAATTCTAAACTGCCTCTGGCCCTTTCAACTCATCCTGGTCCTATCATCTTAATTATCTTTCAGTTTTAATCTGCAAATCATAACTGATAAATTATGGTCAGAGTCCTCACACCCCCCCCTCCCCCCCGCCCACTTAAAATATTCTGCATTTTCAAAACTCTTTTTACCATTACATAAATCTATCTAAAACTTTCTGATGTCTCCAGGTCTCGTCCACAGACACATCCTCCTTTTACAATTCTTAAACCAAGTTTTAGTAATAATTAAATTGTGCTCTGCACAAAATTACACCACATGGCTTCCCCTTTCAGTCCTTTGCCCAAGTTCATGTTCCATTATTTTTCCTTCACTTTCCTTTCTTACTATTATATTCCAGCCACCCTCTCCCCCCATTTAATTTCATCTCCCTCAATAATATAAATTTCTTTTATACTGTTCGAAATTCTTGCGATCTCTCGCCACCTGTACAGCTTATGGGCATATAATCTTATTCTACTGTGGTTGGTGTTGGCTTCTTGTCTCGTGTGTTTGCAGAGATAAATGGAACAATCATATACACTCAGTCACAGGTAAAGTAGATGGCAGACTGCCATTCATTTGTATAATACTAGAGAAATGCAATCAGTCTACAAAGAAAACTGCATACACAAATCTCATGCAAACCACCTTAAAATATCACTCAAGTGTGTGTTTCTCTTACCGAATAGGACCAACTTGGAATACTGAATGAATGTAAGGAAAGCCAGCACAAATGATTACAGTGCACAGATATGCTGAAATAACTGAGGTGACAGAGACTTGAAAATAGAAGCAAACTATCCCTTGAAAGCCTATGAAAAAAGTTTTCAGAATCAACATGAACTGATGGATCTATGAATATATTACACCCCCTATATCTTGCTCGCTTATGGATCATGAAGACAAGATTAGACTGATCCATGAAGATTACACTAGCTAATTACAGCAGGCGCAGAGGCAATTACGCAACATTCTTCCCACATTTCACACATGAATGGAATGGGAAAAAGCCCTATATGTGATACAATGTAAAGAACTGCCTGCCATGCACTTCACAATGGTTTGCAGAGCGTAGGTGTTGCAAATTTTTTTGGGGTGAGGATCATTACCACAACCTAGCTTACTTTCGCCTCAAACATTGATTACATAGTAAAGGTATATTTTGTACAACAAAACTGAATGTGTGTTAATGCCACAAATAATGGAGCAAACTGAGAAAACTACTTTTTCATATGTCTCCACTATTTGTGGGATTAAAGCATTCTCAAAATATTCCTTTACGATGTGATCAACGTTTGGAGCAATAGTAGGCCAAAATGTGGTAATGATCCTCACCCCAAAAAAATTGTCCGAATTGAAGACGCTGCAGCAGCTGTTCACGTTCTACAAAATAATAATTATTGTGCACTAATATTCAGATTTCATAAAATGCAAATTACCTAGTGAAGGGTTGGCATGGTGGGCTCATTAGTATCATATTTATTCCCATGTTATTAATTTCTTCGGCTGTTAGTGATTCAATATTTTTCTGAAGGAGCTTCGTTTGTGGAAAATTAGCTGTGTAAACCAAATTAGCAACAGTGTTGATGTCAACTGCTGCAACCACCTCACCAGAACAACTTTCTGAAAAAGGGAATAGAAATAAAATAGCCTCGACCACGTTGTTTTACGTATAATAGAACGACTGTATGATACACAGTTATCTTCAAATGCCTACGGTGATGGCTAATAACGATTGCAACTAAACTCGTAACGAAAACGCACTATTATGTGGTATTTAATGAAGCACTTGCCTCGAAGAGCATAATGCATGCCTCCGATTCCACTAAACAGCTCCAACACCCGTAATCCCATGCTTCCGTGTTTATAAACAATTCATACTCCGTATTTTCAAAGCTGGTAAACAATGATCAGGTTACATACTGCAGTTGCATAAAGTGCCTTTTCAGTTATTATTCTTGGAATTGTGCTTTCCTTCCATAAAGGGTGCCGTAAAATATAAATAATCCTGTAAAAGTTAAGCAGTTTACTCCCATTGCTTCTTAGACGACATACGTCACACTGGCCATGGCTACTACAGGTGGCCAAAAATTAATATAACTGATAGAAATAACCAGTTACTGAGAAGTAGCAGTTACCGTAATCACTGTTCCTCTGAAACTAACAGTTATTTCAATAACTGCCAACAGTGGCTCGCTCCATCTGTTTACCGAAGATTGTACTACGCTTTCGCTCATACGAGATCTGGCCACAAACGAGAGGGATAGACTATTGGGAAGGTGTTTATAGGCCATGGAAATAACTGTGAGACTGCGCGTCATCTGTTCATAGAACTGTGTACTACTCTTTCGTGTGCTCGCACAAGTCACTGCTTTCTGCACAAAGTTGATGTCAGAGTGGTGGCTAATGGGAGATTCGGAGTTAAATTTTGGTCGATCTGTCTACGTGCCGTCGCTGGACGGTCTACCAGTTGAATTCTTTCGCTACGTCCTGCACTGCTACAATGACGAGCGGAGGGTGATAGCGGGCTCTGCTGGCGAGAGTAAGATCGTGCAGCCTTCCAGAGAAGTCCGTCGGGCCATCTCTTTTTTCCCCTCCTCTTCCATTATGCCCTCGACCTGCCCTGCACCAGCTTCCCTCCCATATCGGCGCCCTTGTCCTTGGCCTACCGATCAACGTGGCGGCCTTGGCAGATGACGTCTTGCTGTTTGCCTCTACACCAGGAGGGCTGAAGACCCTCATCGGCTTGCCAGTCACAACCCTGGGCCATCTGGGGTTGCAGGTAAGTGTGTCTCCCTCGCACTCGTGGCGTCCAGCTATGAGAAGTAAGTTAAAGTGGATGATGGGAGAATCTTCAAAGCTGGCAATACCACCATGCCGGCCATACGTATGGGGTGAGACATTCTGATACCTGGGTTTGCAATTCTCATTCACAGGGTGGTGCCTCTTCGATCTGAGGCGCCACCTCCAGGGGCAGCTCGATGTCATCTCCAGAGCACAATTGAAGTCCCAGCAGTGGCTCTATGTGTTCTCCAGTGTCATTCTCCTGGGCCTCTACCACGACCTCGCCCTTAGTCGCACACTCCTGGCTGCACTAAAGGCCACCGACACCCATGTGCAACTGCAGTGCAGAGCTGGCTTCGACTCTCAATAGACACCCCTGTCAGCTATTTCCACACCCCATCTCACATGGAGGCCTTGGCATTCC
The DNA here is from genome assembly GCF_023864345.2 of Schistocerca serialis cubense. Lineage (NCBI taxonomy): Eukaryota > Metazoa > Arthropoda > Insecta > Orthoptera > Acrididae > Schistocerca > Schistocerca serialis. Next base: position 1,130,317,829 of record NC_064639.1, read on the forward strand.
ATCTGCCAGGTGGGTAGATCCCATCCTCCGACAAAGCCGCCTCCCGACACTGCAGCAGATGTTACCACCAGCAGATGACAGATGCCGACAAGAAGTAGAATAGGAGATTGGCGCCCTTGAGAATTATCTTCTGTGGGAGGAGCACTTGCTGGCAACGACGAGGAAGATAGCAGACTTGCGGGCAGCATGACTACAGTTGTCTTGTGGCGGTGCAGCGCTGATGTCTTTGGCTGCAACAGTTCACCAGCATCAGTGGGTTGTGAATACCCATTTTTCCTTTTCTGGCCATGACTCCATCAGCTGCATACGTGCATGTATTAACGCCCTACCATCCATGTAATCCTGTCCAGGAACTCGAGAAAAGATGCAGAGCAGGATGTAATGTCATCAAGACCACCAACCACGTTGTCCAGACCTGCAGGAGGACCCATGGCTCCCACATAGAGACATGACACTGTTGCTAAGTACATCGTTTGGGGGCTGGTGCAGAAGGGGTTCAGCACCTTCGTTGAACCCCACCTCCAGACACCATGTGGACTCCAGAAGATGAACATCGTGGTGGTGAAAGGTGGCGTTGCCCACATAGTCGATGCACAAGTTGTTGACGACCACCTGCGTCTCGACTGGTGCCACCAAGACATGATCTCCACGATCACGAAGGTGTTCATCACGCTGTCCATGATCTGCACTGGTATATCGAGGAAGTGCGGACCACCTTAGCCACAGTGAACTGGAGGGGAACCCTGGGTGCCTCAATCTTCCAGAAGCCTCCTCAACCTGGATCTTTGTGTTGTGTGCTCACATTTGCTCATTGGTGTAAACATACCTTTTCGTATTTTCCAGAGTATAAGTGCAAGATGCACGAAGGGTAGAGTTGCACTGGGGTAGAGCGCCGGGTGTGTGTGTGGTGCTGAAGCTCAGCACATCTTCTCAGGCCAAATACTCTCTTAATTCTGGGGCCACGTCTTGTGACATCATGCCACCAGGTATCTTGCTCTTCCACTAGATGCCACACTGAACGAGTCGTCTTCAACCTGTGAAGGCAAGTATGTATGGATGGAAGCTGAGTGCAAATTCCCCTGTTATACTTATGACAGTGAGGCAAAAACCATCTACATCTACATCTACATCTATACTCCGCGAGCCACCTTACGGTGTGTGGCGGAGGGTAGTTATTGTACCACTATCTGATCCCCCCTTCCCTGTTCCATTCACGAATTGTGCGTGGGAAGAACGACTGCTTGTAAGTCTCCGTATTTGCTCTAATTTCTCGGATCTTTTCGTTGTGATCATTACGCGAGATATATGTGGGCGGTAGTAATATGTTGCCCATCTCTTCCCGGAATGTGCTCTCTCGTAATTTCGATAATAAACCTCTCCGTATTGCGTAACGCCTTTCTTGAAGTGTCCGCCACTGGAGCTTGTTCAGCATCTCCGTAACGCTCTCGCGCTGACTAAATGTCCCCATGACGAATCGCGCTGCTTTTCGCTGGATCATGTCTATCTCTTCTATTAATCCAACCTGGTAAGGGTCCCATACTGATGAGCAATACTCAAGAATCGGACGAACAAGCGTTTTGTAAGCTACTTCTTTCGTCGATGAGTCACATTTTCTTAGAATTCTTCCTATGAATCTCAACCTGGCGCCTGCTTTTCCCACTATTTGTTTTATGTGATCATTCCACTTCAGATCGCTCCGGATAGTAACTCCTAAGTATTTTACGGTCGTTACCGCTTCCAATGATTTACCACCTATGGCATAATCGTACTGGAATGGATTTCTGCCCCTATGTATGCGCATTATATTACATTTATCTACGTTTAGGGAAAGCTGCCAGCTGTCGCACCATGCATTAATCCTCTGCAGGTCCTCCTGGAGTACGTACGAGTCTTCTGATGTTGCTACTTTCTTGTAGACAACCGTGTCATCTGCAAATAGCCTCACGGAGCTACCGATGTTGTCAACTAAGTCATTTATGTATATTGTAAACAATAAAGGTCCTATCACGCTTCCCTGCGGTACTCCCGAAATTACCTCTACATCTGCAGATTTTGAACCGTTAAGAATGACATGTTGTGTTCTTTCTTCTAGGAAATCCTGAATCCAATCACAAACCTGGTCCGATATTCCGTAAGCTCGTATTTTTTTCACTAAACGTAAGTGCGGAACCGTATCAAATGCCTTCCTGAAGTCCATAAGACCAAATTGCGGAAAATACGCTATTAAAAGTGTTTGGAGCTATTGTATGCTTAGTGAACCAATAATGCATCTCCCTAGCTTTATTTACCCTAACAGTATATGGAGTTCAAAACATAGAATGTATAGCATACTTACACAGAAAGGCCTAAATGTCTCTGGTGTGAAGCTTATTGAGGGGACAAATACCTGAACTAACAACAACATAGCCTACAAATTTAGATATTTTAAGATTTGTTTTCGACATCAAGTGCAGGAAGTTAAACAAACACACTTTACGCCAGATTAGATAAAATCGCACAATAAATATTAATATTTTAATTTAGGTAGAAAATCGGCGTTTACACTATGTGATGACTACAAACTCAAGTAATGTCAAGGTGATAGTTCAAAAAAATTTTTTTCAAGCAGACGCTTATTTAGAGTAAACAGTGCTACAGCAACCAGCTACAAATGCGAGAAAAAAAGAATACATGCTGACAATCCATCAGTGCCAACAGTCAGCAGCAACAGCAAAATGGGAACAATGCTTGATAGTCTGGATCGTGACAAAACCGAGATTGAATCTTTTCGTCACCAGCTGTTACTGGTTGATACAGTCTTTATGAAGTCTTTTAGTAGTAGCACGAAATTTTAAGGAACTATAGTTCATCAAAAAATCGGTACATTTCCATATTTGGTGGAATAAACTATGTTTACACAAAGAAATAGTCATCTAACACATAGAGGGACACTGTGAGCAAAGTGAAAAAGCAAACAAATATCATGACAGACATCCCTCACATAAGTTATCTAGCAAAATCTAGTACCGTACATAAAAACTGAAAGGTTGTACAGTATATACAGAAAGATATTCTGGTTCGACTGTAAAAGCATTTTTCCTGAGTATTCTATGTCTGCTCAATTTACTGCTGATGCCCATTAATTTCTTTGTTGAATGAGGAAACGAGCATACGAAATGCATCAGTATTATTGACTAAACATCATGGCAGATTAATCTGGTTTTAATCTGCGAGGAAATATCATTTCAATGCAGAGTAAAAATTCATTCTGGGTTATTATTGATGTATAAAAGTCATTTCACATATCTGTATAAAATTTTAATTTGTTTCATGTGAGCCACAACTGAAAATAAAATGATATTTTCATTAGAAAATTATGGTTTAGTATTACCTTATTACAATTTCCACCTGACAAAAAATATAGAATTTAAATAGAATTGGGGGAAAAAACTTTGGTGTGAAGGGACATTTGAAGCAGAGACCGTCATAATATGAAGCATGTAAGCTATGCATTCAGCTAAGATAATCGACTTAGTATATAAGTACTGTTTTGCACTTAAAAGACCTCGAAAATTTTATCATTTTTAGAAGCAATTTCTGTTTTTTAAAATTGTGTCGCACAGTTTTAGTAAACTAACGTCTGGGTACAGACTTTCAAATCCTATAAATGCACATAATGGAAATCGTACAAGGTCAGTTCACATAGTCCCCTTTGTTATTCTGGTCAAACCCATTTAAATGATATCGATATATGGTGTGCTATGTGTTCCTACATGTTGTTCTGTTCAGTTCCGTTTCGTCCATATTGATAGTGGCAACACAACAAGCTGTGGATTGGCTGCAGAATCTAAGTGTGCAATTGTGATTGCTGACAATACTGGAATCTGAACTTGATGCAATCTTATTGTTTTGTAATGCAGTTATACATTTGTTGTTATGTGCCAATGTTCAATTTACTTTATTTTATTAATTTTGTATCCTATATTTTAGCAATGTATATTCTCTTTTATGCTGTTTCCAATGTAGTGTGTCATGCCGTAAGCTAAATAAATAAACTGCGTGTGTACTACCATGTAGTACAGTGTACTGACATGAAATAATACGATAAATCACCGAATGTGTATGTGTTTATCAAGTTCTCAATATCCATGGAACGTCAACGGGTTATGGGCCCAGATATCCAGGTATCCAGTCGTTAAAAGTATCAGTAATTGCTGATTAAAAACCTGGGACTACGGAAGAATGGGATACAACCCATCGGCTTTGACCAATGATGTCAGAATTTGCCAGAAATGATTTATTACACATATTTAACAACAGAAACGAGTGTTCATAAATAAAGGAATGCAGGAGAGGAAACAGATGGTAGACATATGCCACGTCCAGTAATATTTCGACCATAATGATAAGGATATTGCTTGCTTGAGTCCTGGTACTTGCATAAAAAATAAAGAAAAAAGGGGTATAAGTAGTGATAGCATAGAATACTTCAGTTGGCATATATATGAGTTGCATCTCGAATTTCAGCCAATCTGTATAGCTGAACTGCAGTACGGGATACAAATTTAACATACGTCGATTTCTTCATTTTCTTTAGCATTAGTAACTATGTTGGTCAACTGAAGTAGAGTATACGAAATTTAGAGGTGTTGTTTCTTTCGCCTCTGCTACTAGTAGCGTTCTGTTCTTGCATAGATGGTATTCCTAGTGAAGGCAAAAACATCTACATACATTATATTTGTATTCCATACTTCAGTTGACCTATATAGGTGAACTGAAGAACAGAATACTACTGCTAACTAAAACGAGGAAATCGGCTTTCCTAACATTGGCAACCTGCACTTCACTTCAACTACACAAAGGAGGAAGAAGACGGCTCACTTGGAATTTGTATCCCATACTTCAGTTGACCTATATAGCGCTGTTGACCTATATAGGTCAACTGAAGTATGGGATACAATTTCTTTTGCCTTTGATACTAATAGTATCGACTGAAAGTTAACATAGTCTTACTAGCCATGACAAAAAAAAAACAACAGCAGAAATCGGAAAGCTGTCATGTGACGCATCTCACCCGTGTCGTGCAATCTTCATCTAGACCTACAAAGTCGCGAAAGCATTGTTAAGGATTTATTCACAACTAAATATTTGTGACAAGCAAGACTATATATATATATATATATATATATATATATATATATATATATATATATATATATATAGTCTTGCTTGTCACATAGTCTTGCTTGTCACACACACACACACACACACACACATATATATATATATATATATATATATATATATAGTCTTGCTTGTCACAAATATTTAGTTGTGAATAAATCCTTAACAATGCTTTCGCGACTTTGTAGGTCAAGATGAAGATCGCACGACACGGGCGAGATGCGTCACATGACAGCATTCCGATTTCTGCTGTTTTTTTTTTTTGTCATGGCTAGTAAGACAATGTTAACTTTCAGTCGATACTGAATATATATATATATATATATATATATATATATATATATATATATATATATATATATATATATGATTGCTGCTTGTTTGAGTCGCAATGATTTATTTTGTGCTCTTTGGTTGCTATCTAACCGCGCCCTCGAAAATTGCGACGTATTCTTTATAAACAGCCTCGTGATGCTGTTCGACCAAATAGTAGCGGCTCCGGTCAAAGAAAACCATCATCACGGCCGGGAGAGCGGTGTGCTGACCCCACGCCCCTCCTATCCGCATCCTCAGCTGAGGATGACACTGCTCTCGGTTGGTCCCGATGGTCCCTGTGGCCTGAAGATTGAGTGCTGTATAAACAGCAAAGTGTTGGTGACAAAGATAATAAACGTGATTGCATCTCGTTTTACCCACAGCAATTTAAGCTGTAATCTTAGGTTCTTGCCTAAGGTCACCATCGGAAACCGCTACATATCCGAAAACAAATACCTAATATTTGTGGCAAGGAAGAATATACATATCATTGCTGCTCATTTTACCTTCAAAAACTGAAGCTGTCGTCTTAGATTCCCGAGTAAGCATAACCTCGGAAATTGCAACATATCCGGGAAAAATGGTCAACTATTTGTAACAGTAAGGAATACTAATGTCACTCCTGGTTGTTTCGCTGGCAGCAATTTCAGCTTCGTTTTTTTAATCAGAGTGAAGTCACAAAATTGAAGAAACTCATTATTGAGAGAGCATGCTCTTGTATATAAATAACATTGAATATTGCAGAACATACTTCTGTTACATGAATAAGTAACTCCCAGAATGTGTTACAAACACAAAGATGAGGACACAAACGATTTACATGTACCTAGTATCGAACCTACCTCCTTCTCTTCCACAACAGCACGTATTTTACTACACAACAACAAAAAACATACAGCAGTTACAGCTTTAAGACTATTCATAGCAAATTTTCCTAGAACTTTTACAGATGATGTGTTATTATCTGATATTTAATTACAATAAATTGCACGTAGAGTGATATGTCTTCTTTGTGCCTTTGCCTTAAAATGGCTTACTTTCATAACATGCAAGTTGTTATATGGAAACAACCGAAATATTATGAATCCAATATGTGAGCTAAAAAGTAGGGAACAAAGGACATCACATGGCCGATTTCTGTTCAGCTGAGTGATAAGTATACTTCTGATTTTTAGTCGCTTGTATTGCTTCTACATACTATATAAAATACAGAATTATAACATCTGTTTCTGACTGAATAAATGTGTTTAATTATGTTTAGGGGATATGATGCAGAGTGACCAGTTTTTCAGGGATACAGTGAGCATATATTTTCGTTGTGCCCCACATGTTGTTTTTTCGTGCATAGTATTCTGTAGGTTTCAGAAAACAAGGAAGGAGGCTTATGGTTTTGTCCCATCGATATCAAGGTCAGTAGAGATGGGGCACAGGCTTAGATTGTTTCAAAGAAGGGGAAGGAAATTGACTGTGCCCTTATAAACGAACCATTCTGGGATTTGCCTGGAGCAATTAAGGGAAATCTAGGAAAATCTAAATATGGATAGCTGGATGTGAGTTTGAACCATTGTCCTCCAAAATGCGAGTCTAGTGCAGTAACCACTGCACCTCCTCACTCTGTGTCCAGAAAATAAAAGGGTTCACTACACCCACTGAAGAAATGAAGGAAACTGTGGATTGCATGCTTCAAGCTGGGTGAAATTTCTGGCAGCAGGAAAGTAATACAACATCCCTAGACAGACTCTTCAATACGATTGTAAAAAAGGTGGAATAGTTGGAAACGTACCAGAAAATATGGATAATGGTACCAGTAGAGCAGATATAACAGACACCAACAACACAAGCATTACTCCAATTGTAAGTCTGCCAACAATGAGTAGTTGTTTAAATAGTTCAAGACTCCTTGTATCACCAAAGGAAATTTGATCTCTTTGAAAGGTAATTACCCATAAGACAAAATCTCACCGTGGAAGAAAAAGAAGGAGGATAAGAATTCTTGGTAATACTGTAGAGTAGCAGGAGTCTAGAATGTGAAAATGGGGACAAAAATTGGTAAAAACTCTCAAAATCAAACAACCAATAAGCCCATTTATAAAAATGTCAGAAGGCAGCTTCAGTCAACAAGCAGCTCGTGAAGGCTCTGCTATTCCTCAGATGAGTGATACTGGTGATAATGCGAGTCTACATGACAATGAAAAATTTAACATGAGAGGTGATCCTCAAGCGAATGGCTATGTTCATGTCAAAGAGGAACCAAAATAAAAGAAATAACCTTTCACCCCTTTTTTGTGCATATCAATGCGATTAATAAACATGAAAGTAGAGTAATTGCGACTTACCTGCAGAAGTTATTGAGCTTGACAGACATTTCTTGCTTCCTACAGATCACATGAAATTAGCTTCTCATATATCATTTATAGACTACCAAAGCCTTCCAAAGTCAGTATCAAAAAATGAATTCTAGAAATGTTTGTATTTGCTGTTGACATGGACTGTCAGTCATTTTATTATTAACAAATTCTATGTATGACGTAATGTTTACTGAGAAAGACAAATGTTTCCAATCTGATTGTGGATTTTTCTCCTGTTGCTCACACTGCCACATACCAATGCTCAGCGGCCCCATGACAGAGGCAGAGTGGATATTTACACATCACTTTGTTGTCAAGTATTGTGTTTGTAAAGTTTTAACTAGAATAAAACATGTAAATCACTGTAGATATTAGATGATACACTCCTGGAAATGGAAAAAAGAACACATTGACCCCGGTGTGTCAGACCCACCATACTTGCTCCGGACACTGCGAGAGGGCTGTACAAGCAATGATCACACGCACGGCACAGCGGACACACCAGGAACCGCGGTGTTGGCCGTCGAATGGCGCTAGCTGCGCAGCATTTGTGCACCGCCGCCGTCAGTGTCAGCCAGTTTGCCATGGCATATGGAGCTCCATTGCAGTCTTTAATACTGGTAGCATGCCGCGACAGCGTGGACGTGAACCGTATGTGCAGTTGACGGACTTTGAGCGAGGGCGTATAGTGGGCATGCGGGAGGCCGGGTGGACGTACCGCCGAATTGCTCAACACGTGGGGCGTGAGGTCTCCACAGTACATCGATGTTGTCGCCAGTGGTCAGCTGAAGGTGCACGTGCCCGTCGACCTGGGACCGGACCGCAGCGACGCACGGATGCACGCCAAGACCGTAGGATCCTACGCAGTGCCGTAGGGGACCGCACCGCCACTTCCCAGCAAATTAGGGACACTGTTGCTCCTGGGGTATCGGCGAGGACCATTCGCAACCGTCTCCATGAAGCTGGGCTACGGTCCCGCACACCGTTAGGCCGTCTTCCGCTCACGCCCCAACATCGTGCAGCCCGCCTCCAGTGGTGTCGCGACAGGCGTGAATGGAGGGACGAATGGAGACGTGTCGTCTTCAGCGATGAGAGTCGCTTCTGCCTTGGTGCCAATGGTGGTCGTATGCGCGTTTGGCGCCGTGCAGGTGAGCGCCACAATCAGGACTGCATACGACCGAGGCACACAGGGCCAACACCCGGCATCATGGTGTGGGGAGCGATCTCCTACACTGGCCGTACACCACTGGTGATCGTCGAGGGGCACTGAATAGTGCACGGTACATCCAAACCGTCATCGAACCCATCGTTCTACCATTCCTAGATCGGCAAGGGAACTTGTTGTTCCAACAGGACAATGCACGTCCGCATGTATCCCGTGCCACCCAACGTGCTCTAGAAGGTGTAAGTCAACTACCCTGGCCAGCAAGATCTCCGGATCTGTCCCCCATTGAGCATGTTTGGGACTGGATGAAGCGTCGTCTCACGCGGTCTGCACGTCCAGCACGAACGCTGGTCCAACTGAGGCGCCAGGTGGAAATGGCATGGCAAGCCGTTCTACAGGACTACATCCAGCATCTCTACGATCGTCTCCATGGGAGAATAGCAGCCTGCATTGCTGCGAAAGGTGGATATACACTGTACTAGTGCCGACATTGTGCATGCTCTGTTGCCTGTGTCTATGTGCCTGTGGTTCTGTCGGTGTGATCATGTGATGTATCTGACCCCAGGAATGTGTCAATAAAGTTTCCCCTTCCTGGGACAATGAATTCACGGTGTTCTTATTTCAATTTCCAGGAGTGTATATGCTTCCTACAGGACATGAAATAATCCACAGATATTATAAAATTTCATCTCAAAATATTCTAAAACAAAAAATGTGCCCAGTGTGCCCAGTCTTCAGGCATTGGCTGATGGCCTACCTCTATTAATTTGACATCACCCTCCTAGGTTGTCGTTTTTGGTGTTGGGTAGGAATCTTTATAGTATTGTTCTTTAATCTTAAATGTTCCCTGTCCTGTTTTATTCTGAGATATTAAGTTTTTTTCAAGCCCGTTTTTGCCTCTTCCAGCGACCCTGTGATGTTTTTAATTTCAAAATAAAATTAAAAATTTTCTTTGTTAGTCTCTTGTCATTTATTCTGTAAATATGACCATAAAAATGTAATCCCCTCTTCCTTATTGTGTCTATGATTGTTTCTATATGTCCATATAAATCTTCATTTCTCATCTTTGTCCTGTTGTTATCTTTGTTCTTTTGTCATCCTAAAATTTTACTGAGTATTTCCCTATTTTTATTTTCTAGGTCTTTTTGTCCACCTCTATTATTCAGCATTACGCATTAAGAGCTGTGTAGAGCTTCTGGTTTAATTACTGTTGTCTAATGTTTAATTTTTACTTGGAATGATATTGATCTTTTATTACATCGGTTTTGGCTGATTTTTTATGTTAATTCCATTTTCTTTGCTCTTTATTTACTTGTGGTGTTCTCTAATCCATTTGATTGTACCCATACTCCCAAATACTTAAACTAATAGACTTCATTAACAGTTTGTGTTGTGTTTCCATATATTTTTCTCGCTTGTGTTTATGGTCAGTGTATTCCATTTTGTCATAGGATATTTGTAATCCAGTTTTAATGCAGCTTTGTAAAGTGTTTCTGTCATTATCTTTGGATCTGATTTGTCCTTAGAAATTATTGCAGTGTCATCAGAAAAAGCAAGACATTTCACCTCATCGTATCTCTTCCTTGAATGATTGATTTCTTCAATGTTTTCCTATTGTAATTCTTCACCTCACTCTCTCATGACAGACAGACAGACTGAAGACAACTGTCATGTTCGAAATTATGCTATGGATGCAAATACACACGCCACCTAGGGCAAAGTGTCCTAGTCAGCCGACATTGTGAACATTGTATATTTTTCATGCTAAGTTGTAAGTCTGATTGGAACAAGCTATTGCTTAGTTTACAGACTGTGCTACGTGATTTCAAAACTTGTAAGTGTAATCCTATGACAGCACTGCTTTTCTGACTGACCACAGTCTGTTTAAGGTAAGATTTGCAGTATGTGTACATTTTTGGTGATTTTCCTGAATAGCTGATTTGTACCATTCTTTGCCTAGTAGTTACACACCGAGTCTTGACACATATGATGAATGCAAATTTTGTAATACATTAAAGTAAGTTCTCTAGTAAATCTTTTATTTTCCGGTATAGCTGTACAGGATTGGGCCATACCTTGACAAAAACTATTTTCCTTTTTTATTCTTATAGATTTTCTGATGATGTCAAGAAGAAAATAACGTATAAATAAAAGCATTGTTTCCCCTGCAACAACGACTGTTTTTTCTTTTGGAAGCAATGTATTTTGTACTCCTCCACCAATACACACAGAAACCCTTTATAGTTGCACGAACTGGGTGATACCTATTGCTGTTCCAGAAAGACAATAATAATACACTTTGAATTTCAGCAGACCTCTAAGATTGGGGGAATTATACCACTTTGTCTCACCACTTGACGAAATTGGTGTTAGTGGCTAGTGTGATGTAGATACAACAACATATCAATCTTCTTTCGTGTTGCGTGGCCACTGGTTGACAGCCTGAAGCCTTCAGCTTCGTGTACTGAAGCTTTGGATGTGGTACTCAGAACAGTTTAGCTGGTTACTCGTCTCATGCTTCCTGCCTAAGCGCTCTTTAGGTAAAACTACTGCCCGGCAGCTGGTGTTGTCCTTTACCAGGCACAGATACTCACTTTCACATATCTGGCCTCTTTGGGGAAGAAAACTCGTGGAAAAAATATACAATTTTTCATGGAACATTTGTAATGGAACACAAAATCAAAGTGAAATAATAAAATACATATTATGAGGATGCAGAAGCAGAAAATCTACTACTATAAGGTAAGTGAGTGTGGCAAAATAGTTAAATTCCGATGTTAGCAGACGACGACGCCATCGCCACCACTAACATCAAAATTTTCTTGCTGAGAAACTCTGTTCCATTGACAGCTTGTGTGAATGCCACATGAAATGCAATGTGGAATGTTTTGACGTTCTGGGTTTCTTTTTATCAAGTGTGAATTGGCTTGTAATTGTGGCTTTATCCATACTTTGAACATGTGTATTTTTTCCGCTGGTTTATCATGGTTGTTAGGATTCAGGGAGAAGAAAATCCGAGTTCCTTAGCCACAACACAAAAACTTCATGAGATGCTAGTGAAATTTTCTCATCCCATATGTATTTAACAGAAGACTTGACAAACTGAATAGGTAAGTTTCAAAGCAGAAATATGCAGCTGCATAAATGTCTCTTATATATTTATAGAAAGGAAAGCTGTGTCCAGACATGAGTTTCCTAAAACAGACTGACACCGCTTTAAAAAAGAAAACCCAAGAATGTTGTCTCTAAAAATTAAATGATTTTCGAGTTCTGTTAAGTAAAAGAAAATTCGCTAAAATGAAACAGATGTCTGTAGCTGAATAAGCATCGTCATGGTCATGTAGTAGAGAAGTCTCAGTTCTGAACATGCTTCGCAGCAAATATTCTTTTTACTTTTGTTTAAATCACATACTTTTGTCAAGTGGAAATTACGATAAACAAATTTTGAATCATAATTTTGTAATAGAAAAACATTATTTTTTTAAAATTATGGGTCACATGAAACAAATGAATATTTCATATAGATATATGAAATGACTTATATATACTGCATAAGTAATACTCCAGAATGAATTTTCACTATGCAGTGGAGTGGATGCTGAAATGAAACTTCCTCAGAGATTAAAACCAGATTAATCTATCAAAAATATTGGTGTGTTTCATATGTTTGTTTCTCCATGGTAAGAAGAAAGAAGAACTTAGTGGGCATTAGAAGTAAGTATGGTAGATACGGAATACCCTGGAAAAAATGCATTTGCAGTTGACCATCAGATCTTTCTGTAAACACAGTTTTGACTTTTAAATGTTTGTAAACTAGAACCTACTAGTCGACTACTGTGGGAGATGCCTGTCAAGAAATTTGTTTGCTTGTTACACATACTGTCTCTCAAAGTTTTATGTGACTACATTAGTTTGTTTCTGTAAATACTGTTTGTTCCACCAAATATTGAAATGTACTGATTCTTTTGATGAACTACGTACAATAGCTACAAATTTCGTGCATTTCACCATCAAACTTTATGGAGGCTGTTTCTCCCAGTCGTTGCTGTTAATGTATAGTTCAATTTCAGTTTTATCATGATCCAGAACACCAGGCTTTGTTTTGGGTTTTGTATTACCACTGAGTTTTGGCACAGACAAATAGTGAAACTATATAATTTTTTCCGGAATTTTCAGTTGGTTTTTATAGCACTGTTTATTGTAAATAAGTGACCACCTGAAGATAAATTGCTGACAAAATAGCCTTGACTGTACTTAAACTTTGTTGTCTCATAACATAGTACACATGTAGATTCACTATCTAAATTAAAATATTAATATTTATTGGGGGGATTTTATCTTATCTGGCCTAGTGTGTGTTGCATGAATTCTTGCACCTTACATGGAAAACAAATCTTAAAAAACTTAAATTAGCTGTCTATGTTCACATTAGCTCAATGATTTGTCTCCTGAACAAGCTTCAGAGTAGATGTAGCTGCATAAATATTTTTATCATTCATTGTATTGAATTCTATATATTGTACTGTTAGTGAAGGAAACAACGGAAAAATTCGGAGTAGGTATTAAAATCCATGGAGAAAAAATTAAAACTTTGAGGTTTGCCGATGACATTGTAATTCTGTCAGAGACAGCAAAGAACTTGGAAGAGCAGTTGAACGGAATGGACAATGTCACGAAAGGAGGGTATAAGATGAACATCAACAAAAGCAAAACGAGGATAATGGAATGTAGTCGAATTAAGTCGGGTGATGCTGAGGGAATTGGATTAGGAAATGAGACACTTAAAGTAGTAAAGGAGTTTTGCTATTTGTGGAGCAAAATAACTGATGATGGTCGAAGTAGAGAGGATATCAAATGTAGACTGGCAATGGCAAGGAAAGCATTTCTCAAGAAGAGAAATTTGTTAACATCGAGTATAGATTTAAGTGTCAGGAAGTCATTTCTGAAAGTATTTGTATGGAGCGTAGCCCTGTATGGAAGTGAAACATGGACGATAACTAGTTTGGACAAGAAGAGAATAGAAGCTTTCGAAATGTGGTGCTACAGAAGAATGCTGAAGATTAGATGGGTAGATCATATAACTAATGAGGAGGTATTGAATAGGATTGGGGAGAGACATTTGTGGCACAACTTGACTAGAAGAAGGGCAGGGTTGGTAGGACATGTTCTGAGGCATCAAGGGATCACCAATTTTGTATTGGAGGGCAGCGTTGATGGTAAAAATCGTAGAGGGAGACCAAGAGATGAATACACTAAGCAGATTCAGAAGGATGTAGGTTGCAGTAGGTACTGGGAGATGAAGATTGCACAGGATAGAGTAGCATGGAGAGCTGCATGAAACCAGTCTCAGGACTGAAGACCACAACAACAAACAACAACAGTTTAGATAGCGGCAGGGCGTGGTATTATTTGTTCAGCAAGCATACGATAATTCCAAACACTTTTACTAGCGTATGTTCCTCAATTTAATCTTGGCTCACAAGGGGGTAAATTATGCTGCCACAAAAGTCTTTGGTCACTTACCTAATAGCATCAAAAGTCTGACAGATAGCCATATAGCATTTAAAAGGAAATTAAAAGAATTGCTTAATGGCAACTCCTCATACTCATTAGATGAATTTTTGGATATAGTAAGTGGGTAATTTCCCAACCTCAAAAAAAAAAAAAAATTGAGTGTCATGTAATATTTTGTCTAATGTAATATCTTGTATAGACACAGTTTAATAACCTGACACGTTCCACATCATTACGAAGTGTTGTATTCATGATCTATGGAACAAGTACTAGTCTAATCTAATCTCTAATCTAATCTAATCTAACGTTTTTGCACCAGTCCCAGAGGCATAACAGTGGAATTTGCTCTTGGCTATCATCAGTCATATGTGCCATCCCAGTCAGGCAGAAACGGACCCTGAATCATACCCACATAACATGACACTACAGGTTGTACTAGTTGCAGCAAACATCTCCAGTGGGAAGGAAATTGTAGCTTTGAGACCACTTCATTACTCTGTAGCTGCTCTCAATACTATATGACAAAATTAATGACTTTATTGGGTACTTTTCCATTGATACACTGATTTCCCATCTGGTCCTGGACACAGCTGAGCATTTGCGATGTATTGTGGGCAAGGCAACTAGTGTGACATCACAATTTCGTTGCACGGCTTGTACTTCGTGTAGTTATTAGTGCTGCAGATATGTCAGTCATAAAACCAAGTACTACACCTCCCCAAAATGATATGCCTTGCTAAATACATAGACATACTAAAAAAATTTAGTAGTTAGTTCAAAATCTCAGTTTTTCCAGCTACTGCTGTAAAACTGGTGCATATTTTAAAGAAATAAAATCGTTTGTGGAGAATATGTAGCTTGAAAATATCACTGCCAGTCATGTCCATCTTGACACTAGAGGTATTCCTTTTACTGGGTGCCAATGGTTACTGATGGAGCATAGCTGTTATACCCTCGCACACTAGATATTGTTAGTCTCTCATCTTCGCTGCATTGACATCTAAGCTGGTATCAACCACTATCTTACTGGTAAATAAGTCTGTTTCTTAAAACTGTATGACAGTTTATGTAGCAGAATGTACTGTCCTTTCCCTTAGTACGCATTTTTGCTTTTCCTATAAGAACACATGAATATATTGTTAATCCGTGCATTTCACAGACTCTGTATTAGAACTATTAGCAGTGCCCTTAGTTCAATGAACTAGCAAAACTTATCGAGGTAGATATAGTTGTCAGTAGTACTGCAGGTAGTCCTTAACCCACAGTTCCATCGCAGCTTGAAGTATTTTTGAAAGTATTTGAAGTGTATTATATCTCATGTGCAGGCACACTACATTATATATGTATGCAAATACAGCAGGTGTGGAGAGGATTAGTCATCCACAGGCACTGTTTTACAGCTTAACTATGCTTTGTGTAGCAGCCACTTAATTGAGAGAAGATAATTTCTGCTCCTGAATATCCATTGAAGTACATAGTAAATAGCTACAGAATAAACATATATTATACATAATTATGTACAGGGGTATAGATCACACTAATTATTACAGTTTACTTGCACCCTAGTATTTCTTTGCGTAAATCATCTAATTAAAATTTTTTTTGTAAATGTCCATGAAGCAACTACCTTATCTATAACTCAGAACTTCTTTGTATTTGCACAACATGTATGTGTAGAAAACTTAAAATCACTGTACATACAGGGTGACAATTATTGAACTACATGAAATAAAATCATTGTAATTTCTGAACAGTTTGCATTAGGATGTTCAAACTGCATGGTTGGCCGTGGGGCATGGTGAGAGTTGGCGTGCACTGTGTGGTTTGGTTTAGCGAGACGGAACCTACTTTCATTTGGATGGGCTCGTCAATAAGCAAAATTGGCGCATTTGGGGAGAGTGAGAATCCGCATTTCGCGATCGAGAACTCTCTTCACCCTCAACAGGTGACTGTGTGGTGTGCAATGTCCAGTCACGAAATAATCAGTGTGATATTCCTTGATGGCGCGGTGACTACCGAATGGACAGCATTATGGCTCTGGGGTACCCAGAGGCCACTGGCATGGGCCTCGATTGACTGCTGTATTCTCCGGATCCAAACACATGTGACTCCTTCTTGTGGGGCTCTATTAAGGATAAGGTGTACAGCAATAACTCCAAAACCATAGCTGAGCTGAAAACAGCCATTCAGGGGGTCATTGACTGCATTGATGTTCTGACAGTTGAGCAGGTCATGCAGAATTTTTATATTCGTCTGCGCCTCATCATCGCCAATGATGGCATGCATACACATCATCGCCAATGATGGCACGCATATCTAACATGTCATAACCTAAATCCGAATATCTGTAGTGACGTTTACATGTTGAATAAAGTGTGTGCACCCTACAGTTTGTAACTAATTTACGTTTTTCATATATTTCAGTAATTGTCTCCTGTATTCCTTTACGTCCTGGTGAGGTTGTAACTCATTAATCTTGTCACATATTTCGTTAACAACAGCCTTTCACTAGGACTACAGGATAGAGTATGATGTATGGTAATGGCTTTTGTGAAGAATATCCTCTCTAACAGTATTGATACCCTCAGATGATACCTGGTTTCTTTACAAATATTTATATATTTTAATAATAAGTTGAGTAGTTCATCTTGTTGCTGTGAACTAAGATATTTAGATTCCAACAATGTATTAATAATATGACCTTCATTAGATTTCATATCCGTGCAGTGAAAAAGGTGATGGCTAAAATGTGGCACTTATGTTTTAATAAATTTGACCAGTACACCTTGACATTAGTTAACATATCTGGCTTCTGTTTTCAATAAATCAATATTCTTTTCCCAATACACAAGTATCATTTATCATCAGAGAGGTCTACTTTAGCTACACTCTCTCGTAAAAATTGCCAAGACTGCCAAGGATGCAACCCAAGATCAGCCTTTTCCAATTAGGAATATGCAACTAATGGCACTATTTCACAGGTTTACAGGAATTGTGTATGCAGCTTGACATTGCACTACCCCACCAAGAATTTTACGGTTCTGTACTTGCAAGGCAGGCACTTTAATAATCTCATTAATTCTATTTTAAAAATTAGTAGATATCTCATTGGCAACAGCTCCAGCCAGCATCTTGTAAAATTGTAGTTGATATGTTTTCCCACTATGGCGTTAACAGCAGACTGAACTAGGTATTCATGTTGCTCATTACACACGTTAAGATCAGTACACAACACATCTCTAATATCTATCCCATCATCGTACCAGAGCATGTTAATGGAACTGGCACATTGCACTCACCCTATCCTGTGACCGATATTTGAGGGCATGATGAGGTTGCTTTTAGTTTACTGAATTTGACATCATGGGGCGGCTGTCTCCCGTCACCTCAACCACACTAACTATTGAATTGTGCCAGTTCGTTTTGCATTGGATTATTTCTCTAGTGAGTACCACATTGACGAACAAAAAATTGTCATACCAAGAAGGAGCCATACGGCATATACAAAAATTGGTGATCATGTTTCTATGTCTGAAAGATGACGCGTATTAAAATTTCGAGCCAGTCGCATAAGAATGGCGCTAGTAGCGACATGCAGAGAAAGCAAATTAGGTTCGCTTTAAATATACGCTGTAGCAGACGTGACGTTTGTTACCTTTGAGTTTGGACACAATGAGTTGCTGTCAGTCGAGAATGTCTTTGAGGTGACAAAGACGCCATTATGAACACCTTACTGAGTTTGAACGAGGTCTTTTAATAGGGCTATGAGAAGCTGCACGTCCCTTCTGCGACATTGCAGAAATATTGGGCAGGAATGTAACAACTGTACTTTATTATTGGAAGCAGTGGTCACGAAGACCAGGCTTCGGACAGTCAAATGGCATTATCGAGTGGGAAGACCATCGTGTTCAGCATGGGGTTCTGGCGCTTTGTACTGCTTTTGAAGCAGCAATTTGAGCAGCATTTGGCACCCAAGTGACACAAACTGTTATAAACAGGTAACTTTCATGGACAGCTCCTATCCAGACATCCTGTAGCGTGTATTCTACTGATCCCAAACCACCACCATTTGCGGATTCAGTGGTGTCAAGTGAGAGCTCATTGCAGGACAGGGTGGTTGTCTGTTGTGTTTTATGATGAAAACTGGTTCTCCTTTGGTGCCAGTGATGGCCTTGTGGTGATTAGAAAGACGCCAGTTGAGGACTTGCACCCATCATGTCTCCATGCTACACAAATTGGACCTACACCTGGAGTTATGGTCACGGGTGTGATATCGTACAACAGGAGTGCTCTCGTGCTTATCCCATGCACCCTGACTGGAAATCTGTATGTGAGTCTGGCGATTCGACCTGTTTTATGAACAGCTTTCCAGAGGGTGTTTTCCAACTGGATAACTCTCGCTAAAAATACCGCTATTAAAACCCATCATGCTCTACAGAGCATAGAAATGCTACCTTGACTGTTTGATCTCCAGATCTATCTCCAGTAGAGCACATATTGTACATCATCGAATGACAACACAGCAACATCCACAATCAGCAGACTGATGACCTCAGATGTTAAGTCCCATAGTGCTCAGAGCCATTTGAATCACAATCAGCATTTGCTATACCTTTATTGACTGACCAAGTGCAACAGACATGGAACTCCATCCCATAAACTGAAATCCAGCACCTGTACAACAGAATGCCTGCACGTTTGCATGCTTACATTCAACGTTCTGGTGGTTACACCAGTTATTAATGTACCAGCACTTCACATTTGCAATGGCTTATCTAGCGCTTACATTAGTCTACGATCTTGCAATGTTAATCACTTAACTATATTCCTATATACTTTGATTTGTCCGAAGCCTCTCTTGATCAATAGCCTTCTGCCGATCTGAAATTAAGAAAGCAAAAACTTTGCTGGCAGTCCTTTGGTTGGTGAATGGGGTTGGTGATGATGATTGGGTGACGTGACAGGGGTTATGGCAGGGTGGTTTAGCACTCCACCTAAGTCCTCTGCTTCTTCTTTTTGTTCTTCCTCTTCTTGATGATCTTCCAAACAGTTGCTTAGAAGATTTGTCCATGGTGGTGGCTTCTTCCTCATCTTGGTTGGCTACTTCTATGTCACGGATGTTCTCATGTGCATTGCTGATGATGAGTTCCCACTCAGTGGAAGTGAAAATAGCCACTGTCCCCAGGGGAAGGATGTTGGGCAGCAGCTCTAGCTGCCCAGGGATGAAAGGATAGGGCTTATGAGGGGAGAGAGGTCTTGGTTGGTTACGAGGAGTGTGAAGCAAAGCAAGCACTGCATCGTGTGTGAGATACAGAGGCGAGCGAATGTGCTGGGACTTACCCCAGTTCCTGCTAGTAGCACCACGCCACCTTAACGCGTCTGCACATAGTGCACAAGTTTTGCACCACAATTAAGTATAAAATTAAAAGTCAAAATTTACGTTTAAAACTTTGTTAACATATAATTTACTGTTATAATGTTTCAAAAATCAAGTCTTTACATACCTAGGGTTAACAGTTTCCACAGAAATTCAGTTTTAAGAAAAAATAAGTGGCGCTATATAATAAAGCTAGCAAACGATAATTTGGTCAGAAGGTGTCTATAGAGCTCATAAATAAGTGATGCAAGTATCGAAGCTCAAGAGCAATAATTACCACCGGAATCCACATTTTTAGGAAAGATGGAAGGCGCTAAATATTGGACTTAGAAACGTATAAATTTGGTTTATGCTTCAGTTCACCCAAAAAATAATAACTGAGAGATCACGTTAAGCTACCTCTTATACTTTTTAAGTAATTAAATAAAAACCAATTTTCTAACTAAAATATACCCAACTGTAGTAGTTAAGTATCTGTAATTTTAAGAATAGAGAATTTTGGTTAATGAAAATAATAGAACATAATAAATAATAAAGCTGTACCAAATTTTAGAGTTGTAGTGTTAATACCATTCAGTACAAATTCTAGTAAAAATATGGTTCTGATGTAACGATCTGCCGTTCGTTCCATTACAAAAATTCTAGAAGGCAAAATTTTTATTCAAGCGTACTGAAACTTTTTCTGTGCTTTCAAGCAACTTACCTGATTACAAGTAAAAATTAAGAAGGTTCTGAATTAATTTATAACTATGCTGTTAAAGATTATGTGTCCGCGAAAGCAGTCGTTCTGAGGCTGCTGCTCTGTGTTAAAGCAGTAGACAACAGATGTTCCCTCGGCCGTCCGCTGCGACACCTAAATAAATATAGCCCGAGAGGCAGTAACAAGGTTATATTCGGACTCAGCCATGGTAAGAACCACGTCTGTTAAACGTCGGATCGCGCGCTGCCTCGGATGACGTCAGAGACGGAATGTGAGAAATCGCGTATTTGCGGTAAAAACGGATAGTGAACTTGCGAGGACTGTACAACGTCTTGGATGGCTTAGAATTCGCCAAAGTATCTGTTAGCGTGCTATCTGTGAGTATTACAAATCCGCGTGGCAAGTGGCGACTGTCATTTCCACGTTTATGGCGAGCATTAATTATGAACATTTATGTTGAACATTTATTTGAGTATTATTAGTCAGGGCGAAAGACAGTTTGGTAAGAATGTACCGTAGAGGTCGCCTCTGAACTGCTAGTTGTGTTATTTATGATAGAAAGATTTACTTTCAATTGAACATAGTGAATTTCCAAGTGTAGTACGTGAGAAACTTTACTCGTTATATGTAGTAACTAGAACATTATACTTTCATTTAAAATCATAGTCCTGATCCCGCTAAGTAGAAGGAGAATAAAAAACAGTTCTTTCAGTGGGCTGGACCAGAATGTGGCCGTGTAGACTGGAAACTAAGATCAGTATGTTTCCCTTCAATTTCTGGCTGACCACAAATTTAGTTGCCAGGCTCGCGTGAGAAAGATGGCGTAATACAACTAACATCATAACAATAAATTAGGCCCGCCAGGGTGGACGAGCGGTTCTAGGCACTACAGCCTGGAACCACGCGATATCTACGGTCGCAGGTTCGAATCCTGCCTCGGGCATGTATGTGTGTGATGTCATTAGGTTAGTTAGGTTTAAGTAGTTCAAAGTTCTAGGGGACTGAAGACCTCAGAAGTTAAGTCCCATTGTGCTCAGAGCCATTTGAACCAGCCAACAATAAATTGCACCTGCCGTCCCACAAGTGAATGACTAATGGTAGGGGGAATGGGCGTAGAGACCATACTGGAGAGATATCGCGATCATATTTGGCTCCGACGCCACATTCCCTGCATGGGAGAGGGAGGCAGGCCAGCAGATGATGGTGCTGAGACATGCAGCCTAGGGAGCTACGACAAACATGTGGCCTATGACCAGCCATCTGTGACACCACTGGTGCCTGGGCGCAGACAGTGCTGGGATTGGCCTGCTTCATCACTGCTGGCTCCTCTGGGGAGGGGGTGGCTGGGGCAGGTTTCTCTTTTTCTGGGATCACCTCCGTGGCTCCATTTATCTCTGCCTGGCGGCGTCCACTCTCACCTTCTGTCCTGTGGGGGGAAGATGGTGGGGTGGCATTTCTCTTTTGGTAGCTCAAAGTCCACAGACCTGCTTCTTGCATAGTTGCTGCAGTTAGCAGAAAGCCTCACCCACCTCAGCCTTCAGTGCTGCTCTCTGCACCGTACCGCTTTTAAGACAACAGCTGCATCGTCCCTGTAGTCTGGACTGGTGGCCAGGTCTTTGCACCCTCCTTCACCCTCTTCTACCAGCAGTGACCTATGGAGTGAGCAGGGGGGGGCTCTCTTATCAATAACCAAACACCACAACAATTTTTTTCTTTATTGAATTTAAATTCCCCATCCAGGGCGGGCTGGCAGCAGCATAGGCGCTGCTCTTCAGCCAGGTGACAGTAAATAATAGGGAAACATTTAAAACAACATAAAGGAGAAAATATGGCGAAACAGGGATATAAAAAGGGGACATAAGATAGAAGACAGCATACAAAAGGGTGTAACCTCCCCACCGAAAATTATGAATAGCAAAGTTAAATAAATAATTGAGCCACAAAGCAATATCGTCCCCACAGAAATATTTAAATAAAAAAAATAATAAATGGGAGCCAAGTGTAACCTTCCCACAATGAAATCTATTGATAATGACAATTATAGGTAAGAATCGCAATCTGACCCAAGTGTAAGCTCTCTACAAAAATGCAAGACATAAAACGTTCCAAAATTCAGATCCCCACAAAAAAATGAGAGATAATTCAATGATAATGAAATTTCAGTGACAATGAAAACTCAATTAGACCGAAAAGTCGATCTTTTGGCCCTGTGCAATAATCCAAATTCTTACCTCAGTAAAACTGCATGTCTAAATTCTGCTCTTATTCTTCGCCATAGCATGGAGGAAATGCATCGCACATATTCTTTGAATTTAACTGAAACTTTTGTTTAAGGAAAAACAAGGGAAATATTTTTTCAATTAAATAGCTCTTTGTTAAAAATGGTTTAAAAACAAAATTATTATTGGAGGACTTCTTGAAAATTAATTACAATAAATATACATTACATTATCTGATGTGCGCAATGCAGCTTCGTTACCTTATTTAACAATATACCTCATTTAGCATTTGACCAGAGACCCATGTTGATGCCCGTGGACTGCGTCCCACTCGCGACTCTACCCACAACTGTACTAGACTACTACTGCCGACAGACTGCTTGCAACTGCTCTCTCGCAACTGAATCATCTCGCACGCGCTACTACTCTCTGGTCAGAGATTGTCATGGCTCGCCATCGCTGCATACGTGTTTCATAACCCTCCACTGGGAGGGCAAAAATTTGGCAGCGATGGTAAGTCATTTGGACTTGCCATGAGCAACAAATTTTTTCTTAACTAATTAACTTTACAATTACAGCATATATACAGAAATAGAACATGAAAAAAATATGGTGCACATGTATCAAGTACAAAACATATTAGACAATGACAAAATGTGAGTACAAAAGAAATAACGTAAGTGCACACACACTGAAAAACTCTTTAGCATTTTCAGAACAGAATGGCAAAAAGAATCATATTGACAAGTGACATGAGTGCACATGCACTGCAGTTCAGAACATATCAGCAAATGAGGAAATGTATCTACAATGAGTAACAATTGCCATAAGTGCATAAGCATTGAAGTATTGAACATATCAGGAAACCACAAAATGTATACAGATCATGAGGATAGACAGGACAAATGGACATTGCAGTAATTCAGGGTAGTTAGGTCAGTAGTTGAAGGACATTAAGTCACATACTAGTCTTCATTAGGAATTACATTAGTAGTTTGTGGCATTCATAGCCCAGGTATTGAACATTTCTCTACCATGTATGTAGCATTACAGAAAAATGTTCATTAATTGTTTGACATAGAATATTTGCACTCATTCTCTAATTACAAAGCATTATTAAATAATCGTATTCTTTTCCCAGTTACAAAGCATAATGAATAACATTCAGTTTCTAATTACAAAGCATAAGTAGTAGCATTCTTTTTCTAGTTACAAAGCATTATGAGTTAATAGTATTCATTATCCAGTTACAAAGCATAATTAATTAATCATTTGTCATTTCAATATAGTAATAATCAGTAGTCATGTTTTCCTAATTACAAATCATTATTAAATAATCGCATGCTTTTCCCAGTTACAAAGCATAATAAATAGCATTCAGTTTCTAGTTACAAAGCATAAGTAATAGCATTCTTTTCCTAGTTACAAAGCATTATGAGTTAATAGTATTCATTTTCCAGTTACAAAGCATAATTAATTAATCATTTGTCATTTCAATATAGTAATAATCAGTAGTCATGTTTCAGGTGACATATTATTCATAGCTGATCAGCATTACTCAGAACTCTCTGAAACTGGTATCATTATTATTATTATTATTTGTTAGCAATGCATTGCTTTGGGTAATTATAAGGGAAGGCAAGAAGAGAAAAAGAAAAAAAAATTTGCTTCTGGGTTGTTCTTGTAAATGAAAAATGTGTAACGTTATTCGTCATGAGTCAGCTGTAGCAAGGTTGTGACACAACTGGGTAAAAAAAAATGCAAGTACTAGTATAGGTTTAATAAGTAACAAGTTTAGTAAGTATCATGAAAGGCTTCTCCTGGAAAAAATACAAAATGGATTACTGAGCTGAGAGAAGAAATGCATACTATGCTGAAAAGTAGCGAACTTCGAATTAACAGGTAGTGAAATGTGTATAAAAAATGTGTTCCGTAGCTGTCCTTTCCAAAACCTTCAGTCATCATACCATACGATATAAAACATACTGTCAAAACAAACTGCAACAAATACTTAAATAACTACATAGCATAAATACATAAACTTCAACATCATCCTCATCTGTAAAGAAAAAACTTCATTATCTATATTATCATAACTTCATTATTATCATCACCTGTAAAGAAAAACTTATTCGTAGTAGCATATTCTTCATCATTACTCTTCAGCAGCATTCATTATCATCTGCAAAAAATCACTTCATTACTCATTACACAACTATTCCTTATCTCTAGCATATTTCATCACTAAAACTAAGATGTGTAGTTCTGTCTGACAGCCTGCATCAATCGCCTTGTATTCTGAAAGAAAAAATTAGTTAAGACTGCTATTCTACGATGTGTATAGTATATTCTTGTTAATGCTTGTTAATCCTAATCCATTTACTCTTCCTCATAAGGTTATTGCACCTTCTTTCGTTTATTCCGTAGGTGAAATTCCCATTTCTGTTTAATTTACTTCCTTTACACGTTATTTCTTTCTGAAAATGATGAACAGAGATTAATGTCTTGCATTTACATCATATACTCACTAAATAATGACTGGTTTATGGTAACATAATTAAGCATACAGCATAACATGACAGAAAACGTAATATGTCAAAGCCATTGACAGTGTTCAGATGCAAAAATGTACACAGAATAATACAATGCAGCAGCAAAAAATGTAAAACAGTCACGATCTTGAGATGTCATAGGGCAAAAAATGTCAAAGTCAACTGGTGTGTGTTATATCTTAACTATTTCATAGTGCATACAACATGAAACAATCGTATATGCATAAGAAAGACAAAAAAAATGTGACGTTCGTTTTATTCAGCTTGTATGTAGTGTAGTTAATAGAGGCTAGAATTAAAGACTTTAATGGAGAAAAATGTAACAAAATTAACATGCCATTAGATAACATTGCATAATTATTCATAAAATACGTAAGTGTCTCTGGAAAAAATGTGCACAGTCTGATATGTAACGACAAGAAAAGCGACCTGCTAACCTTACCTTGCCGGGCACTTGCCAAGAAAAATACGATAATCATCAGTAATTAGTCATGTGAATATAATTGCATAAGTGTTCATAAAGATTAGGAAATGGCATCATAGCATGTTACATCATAAAGTGATTTCATTCAATAAAGGGTTTAACATTGTATACGTGGTGGTTCCCCTTGCTTTTTCTGGTTCTCAAAGTTTCGACGTGTACAACATTGGGGTGAGGAATGCTGCGAATCCGATATGGACCTGCGTATAGAAGTTCAAATTTACTGCACTTACCTTTTATTTTGCTGGATAAATAGTGTGTACGTACTAATATCTTCTGTCCCACGTGAAAGTCTCGGTGTGTACAAACCTGTTTTTGTTGTCTTCTCCGGCGCTCTGCGGCACGTTTGACGTTGTTCAGCGCAACCTCAATTATTTCGTGGTGTCGTAATCGACGAGATGTAGGAAAATTTACTAATTCTGTAATTTTGTTTGGTGGGTCAACATTTTTCAGTATAACAGACGGAGATAGCATAGTGGATTCATTTGGAATGGAATTAATTACATCTTGGAATGAGAATACGTGTGTGTCCCAATCAATATGTCTTTTGTGGCAGTATATTCTACGCAGTTTACCAATTTCTTTCATTAATCGCTCACAGGCGTTCGAAGAAGCATGATATTTGGATATATAGATCGGAGAAATGTTTCTAGCTTGTAACATACGTGTAGCAGAACGAAATTGCGATCCATTATCAGAAATTACTTTCAACACATGCCCTACATGAAATAGAAAATGTTTTACAAATGCTTTCGAAACAGTTTTAGCAGTAGCTTTTCATAACGGAGTGAAGGTAACAAATTTTGAAGTGAGTTCAACAGCGACAAAGATGTAGCAAAAACCTCTGTTAGTTCTCGGAATCGGACCAAAAATGTCTACTGCGGCCATGTGTCTTAATTTAACAGGTACAATGGGATATAATGGAGAAATATGTGAAGTGGTGTCTGACTTAGCTTTCTGGCAAATTTTACATGACGCTAAAACTCGTCGAATACGTTTCTCCATGTTGGCAAAATAACAGTTCTGTCTCAGTATAAGAAAACATTTTCTAGCTCCGTAATGTGCGTAACTTAAATGAGTGTACCAGATTAATTTGTTAACCAGTTCGTCAGGAATGCATAATAACCAATTGTTGCTGTCAGGGTGAGAGTGGCGAAACAGAATGTCATTGCGTACAGTGTAATGGTTTCTAATCGTAACATTATTCTTATCTTGCCAAAGGTGTTTAATTTCTTTCCACACACTGTCTTTACTTTGCTCTTTTGCTATGTCCTGTAATGCCGACGAAATAAAATTTTCAAATGCAACTTGCTGAATGTACATAACACTGAAATTTGCTTTGCAGAAGTTGGTTGCGATGTCTTGCTGATTGTTGCTGAGAGAACGAGAAAGTGCGTCTGCTATAACATTTTGTGTGGCGGGAATGTGAACAATCGTAAAATTAAATTCCTGTAAATAAAGTTTCCATCTACTTAATCTGTCATGAGTAAATTTAGCCGAAAGTAAAAATTGTATCGCTCTGTGATCTGTGTAAACGGTGGTATGTCTGCCATAAAGAAAGTGCCGAAATCTCGTAAAAGCCCAAACAACACATAATGTTTCTAATTCTGTAACGGAATAATTTCGTTCAGCAGGTGACAGAATGCGACTTGCAAATGCGATGTTTTTAATTACTGTTGAGCCATCTTCTTCAATTTCCTGAAAAATATGTACGCCTAAAGCGGTGTTAGAACTGTCGGTGGCAATGGAAAAATTTCTGGTAAGATCTGGGTGCGATAAAAGTGGAGCATTCAACAAGGCTTCTTTCAAGTTCACAAATTCAGAATGTGCTTGCTTGTCCCAGGTCCAAATAGCATTTTTACCTGTTAATTGGCATAATCTAGGTGTGTCTAAAGCAGAGTGATGAATAAATTTACGAAAAAAGTTAATTAAGCCCAAAAAAACTGCGTAATTGCTTCTTCGTTGTAGGAATAGTAATGTCACGTAGAGCTTGAAGTTTTTCCGGGTCAGGCGCAATGCCTTCTGCTGAAATTATGTGTTCAAGAAATTTTATAGAAGTTTTGCCAAAGTGTGATTTACTAAGATTAACTGTGAGTCCTTGTGCACCAAAAGTTTGCAACAGACGTTCTAAAATCAGATTGTGTTCAGACCAGTTAGCTTCTGCAATAAGAATGTCGTCTACGTACGTCGTGATTCTGTCTTTAAGTTCTGTCGGAAGTATTGTGTTCAAACCGCGAATAAAAGCTGCTGAAGAAATAGTTAATCCGAACGGTAATTTACAAAATTGATAACAGTCGCCAAAACAAAGTAAAACTGTATACTTTCTGCAATTCGGATGAAGTTGAATTTGCCAAAATCCCGATTTCAAATCTAGTGTGGAATAAATAGCTGTACCGTGAAATTTCTGTAGAAGTTCCTCTAATGTCTGTGGTCGATCTGTTTCATTAATAATTATGTCATTAATGTGACGTGAATCAAGTACGAGGCGAAGTGAGCCATCTTTTTTCTTAACAATATGTAGCGGGTTTATGTACGGACTAACTGCTGGTTCTATGATTCCTTGATCGAGCATATCCTGCAATTCTTTTTTAACTTGTTCTCTGTGGATATATGGAATGGGATAATGCTTTGCTTTAAATGTGTCGTGCTGTTTGACTTGAAATTCATACATAAAACCGGACATAGTACCAGGAATGTTGTCAAAAACTGGAGCTTGCTGTAAAAGAATTTTGTGTAATTGCGTTCGTTCGTCGTCTGTATTTGCACTGCTTTGTTTAACTTTATCGGAAATCATCTGCATTACGTCGTAGTCAGCTTCGTCTGGAGTGTTATAGTTATGTATGTACGTATCAGTGAACAATGTGGGATTACAGTCTATGTCACGTGATACGGAAATGACCTCTGTGCGATTAATTGTTTGTTCTTCCGCAGATAATGAATGCTGAAACTCTAAAGCCAATTGCACATTTTCATCCTTCAACATTAAATAGGAATTTTGAAAATCAACCACTGCGTCGTGTTGGACGAGAAAATTCGTACCTAAAATGACGTCTGTTGTCAATAAAGGAACAATCCAAAAATTTGAGTGAAATGTGTGACCTGCAATACAAAATGATAAATGCGTCTGTAATTTAACGTCTACACCTTTACTCGATACTGCTCCTTTTACTTTCATTTTGCCTAATGGTAATGTAGGATACGTATTCTCTTTGTTGCACTCGTTGAAATTCTCCTCATTTATAACTGACATAGGTGATCCAGAATCGATTACTGCTGAAAATTTCGATGAACCAATTTTAATTTCGATGACAGGATGTGAAATGGATTTCTGAACAACTGGTCGTTCCTGCAAGAGTGTCTCTGATATCGTCAAAAGTAATAACATTTTCGTGAACAACATTCTGCGTGTCAAAAGTAGTGCTTGTGTTACTGGAAGATGCGACCTGTACAATATCTAGTCAGATTCTATCTGACGTGTTATTATTATCAGGAGGATGTTGTGGCATTTCTACAATTTGAACTGTTCTATTACTTCTTCCAGACGTATTACGCTCTGGATGATACGTACTGTCGGGTTCATTCATGAGAATATGTTCTTGCGGATGATTTTGCTGTTGGTAAGATCGACTGTTATTATACGTACGCTGATAATTGTGCTCATCGTTTTTACGTCTGTCGTGATAGTCATTTGTATACGGTGCATTGCCATAGGAATTGAAATACTGTGTTTTCTGCACGTAATTATTTCCTTGCCGGCGTGCGTTACTATTTGTTGTATCAGGGAATATACGTCCACGCGGCGAAACATTAAAGCTTGGTTGACCTTGTGCATTACATTGTTGGTTAGACATGCTAACCGGCTGGTTTTGATGCTGTTGTTGTGAAAAACCTCTATTGTTACTAAAATGTGGCTCCTGTTGCTCAAAATTTTGACGATATTGATAATCAAAATTTTGTCTGCTATTAAAGTTCTGGTGGTTGTCGTTCCTAAAGCGTCTGTTACCTTTCCTATTAAAATTACGTGTCTGATCATAATTGCTGTACGTCTGTTAGCCTTGGTTGTTATATGAAAAATTTTTGTTTACGAAAGAATAATCTGATTGCTGCACTTCTAAAAGCTGCAGCAGATCCCTGAATGCCGAAATATTTTCTTTTTGCTGACCTGTTAAAAGTGACACTCTTAATGATCGTGGTAATTTAGAGATACATAATTGAATGAGTGCAGATTCACTGTAGGGTTCACTTAAATACTGGTTTTGTTGCACCATGTGCTCGAAAAATTGCGTCACACTCGGAAAATTTGAGTTCTCATAATTCGGTAAACTAATTAACTGATCTTTAATTCCGCGCTGTGTCGTCTTCGACCAATACGCTGACAGAAAAACATTCTGAAACTCTTCTACCGAGTAACATTGTCTCGCGATCGGTCTCATTCGAGTTGCCGGTTCGCCTTCCAAAAAACTGCAAATAAATTCAAGTTTATGCGTAACGGGCCAAGTCGGTGGAAAAGCAAAGCTAAACTGTTGTATCCAATCCAGTGGGTGAATCTGTGTTCTGTCATTCTGAAACACTTTAAATTTTCTTACTGACAGAAAATGTTTGTAATCGAAATTATCGTCTCTGTGTGATGGAACAGGTTCAGGATTGTAAGAGAATCTGTTGAACTGTAGTTGTTCGGAATCTAAGTCCCGTACTCTCTGTAGATTACCCAAATTATACGCGTTGCGCGAGTCTGACAAATGTTCGCAAAGTGGCGTCTGCTGTGATGTGTTATCAACTGAAATACTTTTCATCTCTGTTACTTCTTGTTGCAAACTTGACAACTTTCTACGCAACGTGTTATTAGACGAATCGATCTCATTAATTGTCTGCTGTAAATTTTGAAATTCAGGTGTTTGATTAAATGAAACCGGTGAAGTATCGTCTGATCTGCTGTCATTATTACCTCCAATGACGTCAATACGACTGGCCAGTTCATCATATTTTTCAGTCAGTATTTTTACCTGATCGTCGGTTTTAGTGTCAGTGGCATTAATCTGTTTTTGCAATTTACGTGTAGTTTCGTTCAGTTTTTTAACGTCAGCTTTGACGACATCGGAATCCTGTGTTAGTTCTAATTGTTCGAGTCTGTCGGTCACTGTTTGAAAATCGGTTGTATATGTGTCTGTTTTCGATTTAAGATCCGAAATTTCGTGACGTAATTCTGTGTTCGATTGTTTGATGGTATTAATTTCGTCGGACACTGTGGCAATATTATTGTCTACATACGTTTTTGCCTTCGCAAACATTTTACGTTTGTCTTCTTGTCTCTGAGCAGTGATTGTTTCCATGACTTGACGTTTGACTTTATTTTGATCCTGAATAAATTTGCGGAAACGCGTATCACTGTTTTGTATGTGAAGACTAAGACGTTCGTTAATTTGAGTGTTCTGTTGTTCGAATTTCGCGTCAATCTTTTCATCCACTGTGCGCGAAAGTTCTGCTGTCATTGCTTTAAACTCGTCGCGTAATTGTGTAGCTTTTTCAGAACATTGTTTGGCGACTCCGCTAATTTCGTCTCTGAGTGTTTCTGTTGCAGCTGTTTGCAATTCTCTTAATTCCTGAGCAACATACTTAATTTCTTCGCTACTTTTTCTTGAACAAGCCTCTATTTCCTCGCGTAACTGTTCCTTGGTATCATGACACTGCGCGGCAACGTCTCTAATTTGTTCACTAAGCTGTCTGTAATTGTTGTCTAATCTTTCATTTAAGTGTTGTTTGAGTTTTTCGTTATCTTGTTTGACCTGTTCATCAAGTTGTTTGAAATTTTCATCATTGTTGTCTAGTTTTTCATTAATTTTATTAAGTTGTTTCAAACTTTCCTTAACTTGAAACTTCCTGGCAGATTAAAACTGTGTGCCCGACCGAGACTCGAACTCGGGACCTTTGCCTTTCGCGGGCAAGTGCTCTACCAACTGAGCTACCGAAGCACGACTCACGCACGGTACTCACAGCTGTACTTCTGCCAGTACCTCGTCTCCTACCTTCCAAACTTTACAGAAGCTCTCCTGCGAACCTTGCAGAACTGGCACTCCTGAAAGAAAGGATATTGCGGAGACATGGCTTAGCCACAGCCTGGGGGATGTTTCCAGAATGAGATTTTCACTCTGCAGCGGAGTGTGCGCTGATATGAAACTTCCTGGCAGATTAAAACTGTGTGCCCGACCGAGACTCGAACTCGGGACCTTTGCCTTTCGCGGGCAAGTGCTCTACCAACTGAGCTACCCAACACGACTCACGCCCCGTCCTCACAGCTTTACTTCTGCCAGTATCTCTTCTCCTACCTTCCAAACTTTTACAGAAGCTCTCCTGCGAACCATGCAGAAATGCATTCCTGAAAGAAAGGATATTACGGAGACATGGCTTAGCCAGAGCCTTAGGGATGTTTCTTTCAGGAGTGCTAGTTCTGCATGGTTCGAAGGAGAGCTTCTGTAAAAGTTTGGAAAGTAGGAGACGAGATACTGGCAGAAGTAAAGCTGTGAGGACGGGGCGTGAGTCGTGTTGGGTAGCTCAGTTGGTAGAGCACTTGCCCGCCGAAAGCAAAGGTCCCGCGTTCGAGTCTCGGTCGGGCACACATTTTTAATCTGCCAGAAAGTTTCATATCAGCGCACACTCCACTGCAGAGTGAAAATCTCATTCTGGAAACATCCCCCAAGCTGTGGCTAAGCCATGTCTCTGCAATATCCTTTCTTTCAGGAGTGTTAGTTCTGCATGGTTCGCAGGAGAGCTTCTGTAAAGTTTGGAAGGTAGGAGACGAGGTACTGACAGAAGTAAAGCTGTGAGGACGGGGCGTGAGTCGTGCTTGGGTAGCTCAGTTGGTAGAGCACTTGCCCGCGAAAGGCAAAGGTCCTGAGTTGGAGACTCGGTCAGGCACCCAGTTTTAATCTGCCAGCACACACACCGTTGCAGAGTAAAAATCTCATTCTGGTCACACGCTGTGATGATTAATAGAACATATGGCGAAGTGGCTGGAGCATAAAAGTTGCGATGGGCAGCGTAGCACAGAACGAGCACTTAGAGCAACACTATGAACAAGCCCAGCACATGATTAAAATCACAGCACTTGACGTCACTGTAGAACAGCACTGAACACAACACTGACATAGCACACCGACGATGAAGAGCAAACTGAGAGAATCTACCTGGGGTACGTGTATGAGGGAGAAGGGAAGAAAGGGGGCAATGGGCGGTGCTAGAGGGGGGCCAGAGAAGGGGAGATGGGGTGGGGGGTGCACCAAAGGGGGCTGGGAAACAGCCGAGGAGGGGGTGCAGAGACTTGGGAGGGGTGGGAAGGAGGAAAATCCGCTCTGGGGGGAAGGAGGGGAGAGGGAAAGGGGGAGCCCTGAGGAGGGGGGGGGAGCAAGGCCAGGCTACAGTTGGTAGGAAGGGTAGATCCAATGGTGAAGTTCATCATCCAGGAGGGGGAGGTACTGGAAATTACCTTGATGAAGGAGATGGAAGGTGAGGAGGTGGAGAGAGGGAGGGATACAGCGATTGAGGCGCATCAGTGGGTGGAGGGTGGAGAGGAAGGAGGAAACCACGGAGTGGAGAGGATCAAGCCTGCGGACAGTATAAAAGATGCACAGCGCTTTCCATATCCGAAATGTTTGTGGTGCATATTTTAGGTGATTCACCATTTACACTCAACATTGTTCGTTCAGGTGTCTCATAAGTTTATCTTTAGAAATTCTGAAAACTAGTTTAGGTTGTTTGTCTGTAATTGACTGGATGGACAGGCATTCTAGCGGACGAATTAAAGTGGCAACTCATTTAACTTAAGTTCTATGAATAAATCCTGTTTCAGCACACAAGCGCATTGAGGATCTATTGAAAATGTGTCGTACTCGTACAATTTGTTGTAACAAAGTAAAGAAAAACGTCGTGTTGTTGGTTAAAGAGGTACTTTCATTGAAGACATTCTTGTTTTGCAAAGAAGGGAGCTAAAAAAACTAGCTCATATATTTTCTTTTAAGCTTTATAGAAGGCTGAGGCTAAGTTACTGGTGCGTATTAATTCTTTTGCAAATGTGTCAGTCTTTTCGATGCGTTTCATTCTGTGTGGTAGTTTTGTTTCACCAGATGGCCGACGTATTTTGAATGTCCTAATCTTAACTTATAAATTATTGACAATGATAACTCGTTCCTGAAAGAGCACCTCTATATGTGTATAACATCGAATATTATGGAATGTACTTCTATTAAATTTATAAGAAAGATGAGTAAAATTTGAGAGGTAGGAAGATGCGAACTAGCAACCTGCAGTCTAACACTACCAATTCCACATTCATAACCACTCCATCACGATTCCTAGTCGTTATTTGTTTTTTTCTTTTTTTCGTTTCTTTTTCCTATTTTTTAGGGCCTCCATACTTCCCCTACAGCCCATTCCCCTGCTCGCCAATTTATGCCTTCAACAGCCAGCTTCCATCAGTTGTATTCAAGTTTACTTAAGTAACTAAAATATTCGTATTTAAACTTAACTGAAAACTTCAGCTACTTCTTGAAGCCAAAACGTTCTTCTTCTTAAGGGTATGTTATTATTTAAATTGTCATGGCATTTTAGAAGAATTAAAATTTTGTTTTAACTACGTTTTAAATAACTACATAAACTCGAAATTTCCTCTGAAAAGTGCTTGTTTGGTGTTTCCTTCTTCAAATATCCTTGTTTCTATAGAAAGTGTATGAAACTGCCAAATTTTTCCTTTTTCCAGCTGCTTCTGACCATTTTCCCCTTTCTTGGTGCAAGTACAGTTTGAATCCAGTTATACACTCACCTCCATTGTTGATGACATAGTTTATATAGGAATATGTAAGCCAAATGGTTGTTGCCATCTTTGAAGACAGGATCTTTTACAAATGCGAGTAACTTCTTGGTGTTAACTTCAACCGTTGTTGACGTTAATAGCACTGCACATTTAAATTTAATCCACTTCCACAAGCCCAGGATTCATGGCTTGGTTCAAATGGCTCTGAGCACTATGGGACTCAACTGCTGTGGTCATAAGTCCCCTAGAACTTAGAACTACTTAAACCTAACTAACCTAAGGACAGCACACAACACCCAGCCATCACGAGGCAGAGAAAATCCCTGACCCCGCCGGGAATCGAACCCGGGAACCCGGGCGTGGGAAGCGAGAACGCTACCGCACGACCACGAGATGCGGGCCCCAGGATTCATGGACAGCTTACTGTTCAGTGCAGCACTGTATCAGTCAGTCAAGGCTCAATGTTCACCATAAGGGTTTCCTATGAGCCTTAGGCGGTGTCGTCGTGGTGCTGTAGGAAACACATCGCTTTATGATCATGTAAATGGACGAGCGCAATGTTGAACTTGCTAGTCGCATCTGAAATGCTAAGACTGCTTCCTTCCAGTTTATATCTTTGTTTTATTTGGCTGACTAGCGTGAGGATTGTTTTCTTCCGTAGTTCGTCCATAATCTTTTTCGAAGTGATGTTCTTTTCATTTGGAAGTTTTTCCCGGACTCCCGATGTGATTTTAAAAATGTGAGTTCCACTTCTTGTGGTAACTCCTCATGCTGCCTTCAATAAATTCGACTGATTTACTGGATGTTACAAGGATTTTATAAGTTTTTTAACTATGAGGGCTGTGTATTTTTTCCCACAATCCGTTAAGCCTAATCTACCTTCACTTGACGGTTTTGTTGACTGGTCTTCGGCTACGTGGAGTGGCAGTCGTTTCAGGATGAACTTTCATATTACTTCTCAATTTTAGCAATGTACTTTCGCTCTGTGTGTTTTATTTGAACTATAATACCACATTTCTGAAAGAGCCAGCATGTTGACATATTGCATTCTTTGAATAAGACTTAAGCTCCGAGTGATGTTCGCTATTAAGGTGCCTCTTCCTTTCTTTGCAAGTGATTTGGAATTGTCCTGAACAGCTCTTCCATTTCGTCGCAATCTCTTGAAGTGATGAAGTATTATTCAACCATAGGATTCGTGTTTGGTTGTTGTTTACTGTTGCTCCTTATAAGAATCCATTATGTCTAATATCTTCCCAGATATCTTGATGCTGCGGGATTACAATTGTTTAATTGTCGGCATAGATTTTAGTGATGAACTTTTGCGCACCAACATTTATCCAGAGGCTTGGTTGATGACTGTGCGGGTTACTATTTCCACAGCAATTAAGAACAACTAGTGTAACCTGTGGTCGAAATTCGACCAATTGTCTTCGTAGAGTAACGAAAGCATAACGTCTGTATTTAATTAACTGGAATTTATTTATATATATATATTCTTAGTTCTTACCTGAACACATGCAGATTTTTAGTTCTTATCTGAACGCTGTGAGAAAGAGATTAAGAAATTGCGAAGGGCAGGCAGTGTCAGTATCATAAACAGGGTGAACGACCATATGCAGAAGTTACTGCAGCTGATATGTGATAAAAAAATGTTATCTATCTTAAAGTGGTACATTAAACGTAAAACTGTGTCTGAAGTTTTAGCATCAGAACTGACCATAGCAAATGCTGCATTATAACTACGAATATTATTGAAATAATCTTGGATTTCTCTTTAATCGTTCGGTCATTTCAAGTGAGTCTTTGATATAACGCATTGAAAAATATATTTTCTGTCAATGGGCTCAAATTAACATTTCCCTTATGACAACAAATGTGAATGCCGTCGCAGAACGTTAAGTAACCTGAGATATGTGTTTTTTTGCATTACTAAGACTTGCACTGTAAGTTAATCAAACCATATTCATAACTGTCAATATTTTTTGCAATTACGTTTTGAAATGCATCCTTCGAAACAACAATAGAATTATCATTATCGATGCCGCTATTATTCCTATTACCTCATCTACGCAAAAATTGTCTCGCACTAGCTCTTTGTCTTTCAGTCTGGCCCTTTCGCGATCTCCTTCTAGGCATAGCCTAAGACAAGTATAGTTTCCGTATAATAAGGGAAGTCGGAAGTTGTAGCTATTCAAAATAAAGAAATTAAGAATTAGGAACTTACTTAAGATTTCCTGGTACCAGCGGAAAATGACAACCAAGTTGCTCTTACAGAAAAGTAAGCGAAATAACAACGCCAATATACAGCGCTATTTACAGACTTCATCACTACATTTTGATTTCCACCGCTGACAACGTCATCACCACAGCAGTTGTGACACTGTAGCTGCCCAGTATGCGTGTGTTACTGACGATGAATATGTGGAAGTGAACGTCCCTAGAATGAGATTTCACGAAAAGTTTTTGCTTTCGGATGTCATTTCTATCATAGCATCTGATCGGCACGCAGGGCAGAAGTTCTTAGCACTTTAATTTTAGATGTTTACTTATTGGAGATTTTAATACATCGTAGAGAAGGTATCATCAAGGTAATGAATATGAACGCTTCTAGTTCCTTTTACCAATCTTAATGGCTACATACACACACTATTTTTTTCTTTGTGCATATCTATGCCGACGTACCTTGTGTAATTAATATCAAAAATCGATACCTCAGTTTTCGTGTTCACGTAGTAATATTATATCATGGATAACGGACGTCACTGCCAGACTAGGCTCTGAATCGAGAACTCTCGCGTGAAGCGGCCGTTTATTTGTATTTTGGAGACAATTGGATTCCTGTAAGCTAGTAGTAGATTTCTTGTGGCCTGTGGGAAGGTCCTTAGTTATTTGTTCACTTTGTTAAAGACACTTCCTAGGTCGATGTTCAATAATCCCACCGTTCCGCTCGGGTATATCCATGAGAAGAAGGTTATTTCTCTTAGGGAGCAAAGTCCATCAATGTTGTTTCTATGGGGAACACTACACGACTGGCCAGGCTCGATTATCTCTGGAAGAGTCTCTTTTGGTATTGCAACTATTATGCGCACCATTATTTTTGAGTCGGCACATACCAAAGTTATTGGCCTATTATTGCAGAGACTTCAAGAAAGAAATAAGAGGTACAACATAAAGCATATGACGACGTAGTTGCTATAACAAGACACATGTAGTTTATTATATAACACCAACCAAAGACATAGATATAGTACATAGCAGAGAGATTAATATAAACATTACACTTGAACACTTGCCCTAAATGTTTATCTTGCTAAATGCAGTACCTAACACATTCCAATTAATGATCTTAAATATTTAAGCCGGACATGTGGCAATGGTTTGGTGAGAATATCTGCAGCTTGCTGATTGCTTGGTACATGCTCAATCCCTAGCTGGCCTTCTTGAATCTTCTCGTGGATGTAGTGCATGCAAACATCAATATGCTTTGACCTCTTGTGAAATTCAGAATTTTTGGCCAGTTTAATAGCACTTGCATTATCAACAAGAAGAACAGGAACACTCCCCAGTGGTGAAATTTCTTCACAGAACTTAGATAGCCATATTCCTTCTATTGCTCCTTCACTGGTAGCCACATACTCCGACTCTGTTATTGATAGTGATATGTAATGTTGCCGCCTACTAGCACAGGTAGCTGCTCCTCCACAAAATCTTGCAACCCACTCCACTGAGTGTTGGGTTGCTGGATCACTGACATAATCAGCATCAGTATATATCTCCAGTCTTTTGTATGCATGGCTAGGATCATATTTTATACCCAATGACACTGAACCTTTTATATACTTTAGGATTCTTTTTACCACAGACCAGTGATTTTCTCAAGGATTCTCTAAAAATTTTGACACATAGCTCACAGCAAATGCTATATCAGGCCTTGTACCAACAGCTAAATGCATAAGACAGCCAACTGCTTCTTGATATGGAGCATTAGGTGGTTTATCACTGGTTAACTTATTTGGCTGCAGATAATGTTCAATTGGAGTTGACACACGATTTGCCTCTGTCATGTTAAACCGTCGATAGAATATCTTTAGCATAACTTTCTTGATTAATCTCTATTGATCCATTATCATGACATACAATATTAATATTTAAGAAATATCCTACTGGCTCAACAGTAATTTTAAACTCATCTTGGTTTTCCTTTAGGAAAACTTCAATATCCTTCTTCTTGCTTGCAGATATTAATCCATCATCAACATACAGAACTATCATCAACTTTTCATTGTAGTTTTCTCGATAGAACAAACACGGATCTGCCTTACTTTCCACAAGCCCAAGATTTATTAGGAAGTCCTTGAACCATTGGTTCTAGCACCTTGCAGATTGTTTTAGTCCATATAAACTTTTATGAAGTTTGCATACCCGATCAGTACCATCACTAAATTCCTCAGGCTGTTCGATATATACATATTCTTTTAGGAAGCAATTCAAAAAAACAGATTTTACATCGAATTATGCCAACCGAAGTTTCTCACTAGCAGAGACACTCAAAATTGCTCTAATTGTATCGTATCTAGCAACAGGACTGAACGTTTCATTATAGGGCCATTCCATGCCAAGTGGTCTAATATCGAGAAATGTTCCCACACGACCATCATGGACACCATTCCTCTTGATATTCATTAGAAAATTAATGTAGCATATCAAAAATAGGTTAGAGGAAACAATCTAAGGAACCCAAGAGTGCCTTCTTATTTTACACAGGGCACTTAAATAATTTTACCATCAGGCTTGGGAACCTGTGTAAATGAACCCTTGTCAGGCTTGAGATCCTGTGGTAAGAAACCCACCTGTGGCTGTTGTTGCTAAGCTATTGGGCGTGGCCCCTATGGCAATGGGAATGCTGGTTTTCTCAGGTGAAATGAAACTAGCAGTGGTTAAGCCACCATGGACCATAGCAACTCATTTATACACTTCTTTTCCATCAGTAAGCTGGTGTTCTTCATTAAACAGGCAACTAGTAATTAGATGATTATGCAAACAAATTTTACGATTTACATTCATTCTTAATGTGTGTGTGTGTGTGTGTGTGTGTGTGTGTGTGTGTGTGTGTGTGTGTTTGTTTGTGTGTGTGTGTGTGTGTGACAGAGAGAGAGAGAGGGGGGAGGTGACAATTAAGAAATAACATTGTTTCTATTTTTATTCTTTTGCTATTCGGATTTAAGCTAGGTACTATCCATCAGGACTTCTTATTTCACTTATCCCAGACATTAATAAACATGTATAAGGCAAAATAAAATATTTCAGGTATAATTTGAGTGCCAGAAAAATGTGTTCAAACTTCCAGTGCGCCTCTTTGGTGATGCTACTTTTTAGGGCCTTATATGCTTGCATTGCAAAACCAAATCCACTTTTCTAGATAGTTTAGAATGTCCTCTTTCTAATGACCATAGTTTAGAAGAGTTTGGAGAAAACACTTTTCTGAAAAATTTGACTAAAAATACCTATTTTTAGCACTTTTTGAAAAATCGTCAACTTCACCCTAGATTTGTGAAATAATGGAAAGCAATAGGAGAATGAAATTTTATATTCTAAGACCTTGTGTTGGTAAGTTATGGTGTGCAAAGTTTCATGCACATCCCACAATTAATTTTGGAGATATAAAAAACTAAAGTTCGCATTTTTTTAAACAGCTATTTTTTCGCCCAACTTTGGTTCAAATTATCTATATGAAAATTGCTCAGAAATCCTTTTCTTAATACTTAACTTTAAAGAGCTCTAAAAGTTGTATAAGATGACCACGTTTTGTTTCCTTCATGCAAATACTTACAGAGATATCTCATCTCACAGTTGCTGAAAATTCAAGGACGCACCATAGAAAGCTGTGCTATGGTCTTAAACAAGTGACTGTATCTCCGAAAGTATTGAATTTCTGAAACTGAAACTTTACCAGTGTTCACTGAGAACATGTGTGAATGTTCATACAAAATTTCATCAAAATCCATGAGGGTCATGTGGGAGCCTCTAGACCACTTGGCATGGAATCATGCATCAAGTGATGCAAATTTTCCAATCAATATTACAGAGATTTTAATATCTAGGTGTTGTAACCTGTGAATTTTTGTCTTAAAGTTATTAGGGAAACATGTGAAATTGGTTGGTTAAACATCTAAGAGTTTTAATTTTGTATTTAATCACACTTAAATGTAGCCTACTACCTTGGTTAATACGTAACCACTAGTTTCACAGAGAAAATTCACAAGATTCACTGTTTATAGAAAGTATAATGGCAACAAATACTTTAACAATCAGATTGTTTCATTATTGTGAGCCTTGTTTGAGCAATCAGTATTTCAGTGGTGTGTTTGCAGCATAGTGAGTGGGTTCTCTTGACTGAGTGTGGCTTGTTAAGTGATTCGTTAGACCATCAAAGTTTGTAATCTAATTTACAAAAAATTGTTTTGATTGTGTCTTTTATAGCATATATCTCTTATTAGATTTTTTCATTGGTATTATACTTTGTGTATAATTTCATTCAGTAGCAATTTGTCTGAAATTTAAGCAGATTATAATTTGCACTTAGAGGCCAAATGCATTATTTAGTTACTGATTAGAGATGGATGCAGAAGGGAACAGCATACCTTCCTGCTCAACTGGGCAAGGAGATAGTGGAACAAAGTGTCATGTCACTTTCTTTGCCAAAAAAAGGTTTAAAATGGTTTGCGGATTTTAGTGATGAGGAAAAAGAGTTGTGGGTCCGACGTTCTGAAGCAAAGCTGGACAATACCTCTCAAGTTTGCCTACACCATGAAGCCCTGTAATTGACACAATATGAGAGGTTAAAAAAATGCTTCAATCCCCTTGGGAAGGTGAATCATAATGTTAAGGCAGGAATTCGCACTCTTGACACTGAAACAGCTAATAAGGCTTCTGATATGTTGAAGAAGCAGCTTGTTAATAACATAAAGCCAGGTCAGAAAATTTGTCCGGCTTGCAGGACTACCTTAAATAAACACTTGGACGAAGCTTTATCAGCTTCATCATCACATTGTGATGAGGACTTTACACCAAAAGAAGAATTAAATAGTAGCTTATTGTCTATCAGTATTTCACCCCTGAAGAGAACAGTAAGCTACAGAGATAAGCCCCAATATGTGAAGAAGAAAATTCAAAAGGCTCAAAATGTGATTAAAAACAGAATTGTAAATGCAATGGGAGTAAACCGACAAATTGAAGATGCTAGTGAAATTAAGGAATGTGGAAACTGTGCCGACTATGCACATTTGCTGACAGAACTGAAAGCCAAGATGCAGAATGCAATTCATAAAGAACAGATGCAAATTTCAACCTTGGCACCTGTAAGTTGGACAGTCAGACAAACAGCAGCTCAGTTCGGCATGTCCAAAAGAATGGTGAAGAATGCTCGGAAGCTTCAGGCAGAGAAGGGCATTCTGGCACTGCCTGAAAATAGGCAAAGCAGGAAATTAGCAGCAGAAGTTGCTAGTAGAGTGCGAAATTTTTTTGAAGATGATGAGTACAGTAGGGTGTGTCCTGGAAAAAAAGATAGTATTTCAGTTAGTCTTTTAGATAGACATACATGCAGAAAAGAATGTTACTTTGCAATTTACGGGAAATGTATGTTATCTATAAGAATATAAATAGTCCAGAAATAGGATTCTCAAAGTTTTGTGAACTTAGACCCAAATGATGTGTAACAGTAGGATCAGCTGGAATGCATGCAGTTTGCATCTGTGCAATTCACCAAAATGTTAAGCTTATGCTTAGCGGAGCTGGTATACATGAAAATTATAAGGAGATTCACAGCAAGGCAGCTTGCAGTTTGAACTCTAAACAGTGCACGCTACATCACTGTGAAAGGTGTCCTGGACCCAAAGCTATAGCATCTGAAATTGCCAGTTATTTCCTAGATCATGAGCCACAGGAAGTTATTGTGTTTAAGCAATGCATAAATACCGATCAGGCCACACCGGACACGAAGCAAATAGTAGTGGATGAATTTATTGAAGATGTAAAAAATAAAATATGGAGTCTGTCATGCCATCATTACATTGCCAAGCAAAATGAGAAAGTAGAAACTTTAAGTTTTTGCATTATCAGTGATTGTTTGCGGCATGACTCTATTACAGTTCACGCTTTTATCAAGGAGCTCATCAAATATATAAAAGCAAGGTTTGCACAGATATCCCACATTCATTATTTCAGTGATGGCTCCAGTGCTCAATATAAAAATTTCAAGAATTTCCTAAATTTGTGCTATCATAAGAGTGATTTTGGAATGATAGCCAAATTGAATTTTTTTGCTACTTGTCACGGGAAATCACCTTGCGATGGGATTGGAGGTACAACAAAGCGGTTAGCAGCAAGAGCAAGCTTGCAACAGCCACTTAATGGACAAATTCTTACTCCCCTAGATCTGTTTCACTTCTGCTCTGAAAACATTAATGGAACTAAATTTGTTTTCGTCGGTAAAGATGAAATTGAAAAAAATATTGTGTCACAAGAAGAGAGGTTTAAACTTGGACAAACTGTAGCAGGCACTAGAGAAAATCCTCACTTTTTACCAATTGATGAAACAACAATTCAGGTCAGCAGCGTTTCAAATGATTGTTCATCTTTTCTAGCTAAAATGGGTCACAGTAATGAAGGAGGCATATTAATGTCTGCTCTCCAACCAGGACAATATTTAGCATGCATCTATGAAAACGTGTGGTGGATTGGGAATATCTGTGAGACCATGCATTAATAAACTTTATGCACCCACGTGGTCCAGCAAATTCATTTTATTGGCCACCAAGAATTGACAAGTGCTGGGTTCCGGAACACCACATTATTGGAGTTATTCCAGCTCCATCAGTAAATTCGTGTGACCGGCAATACACCATTCCTCTAGATATTCATCAGAAAATTAATGTAGCATGTCAAAAATTGAAATAGGTTAGAGGAAACAATCTAAGGAACCCAAGAGTGCCT
This sequence comes from Schistocerca serialis cubense, assembly GCF_023864345.2. Classification (NCBI taxonomy): domain Eukaryota; kingdom Metazoa; phylum Arthropoda; class Insecta; order Orthoptera; family Acrididae; genus Schistocerca; species Schistocerca serialis. The sequence continues at coordinate 1,130,361,457 of NC_064639.1, forward strand.
TCTTATTTTACACAGGGCACTTAAATAATTTTACTATCAGGCTTGGGAACCTGTGTAAAGGAACCCTTGTCAGGCTTGAGATCCTGTGGTAAGAACCCCACCCGTGGGTGTTGTTGCTAAGCTATCGGGCGTGGCCCCTATGGCAGTGGGAATGCTGGTTTTCTTAGGTGAAATGAAACTAGCAGTGGTTAAGCCACCATGGACCATAGCAACTCATTTATACACTTCTTTTCCATCAGTAAGCTGGTGTTCTTCATTAAACAGGCAACTAGTAATTAGATGATTATGCAAATAAATTTTACGATTTACATTCATTCTTAATGTGTGTGTGTGTGTGTGTGTGTGTGTGTGTGTGTGTGTGTGTGTTGTGTGTGTGTGTGTGTGTGTGTGTGTGTGTGTAAGTGTATGTGTGAGAGAGAGAGAGGGTGGGGAGGTGACAATTAAGAAATAACATTGTTTCTATTTTTATTTTTTTGCTGTTTGGACTTAAGCTAGGTCCTATTCATCAGGACTTCATATTTCACTGATTAAGAGTTGTGAGCGTGTTTGCAGAGCATTATATATGTACGAGGGTAATCCCAAAAGTAGGGTCTCCTATTTTTTTTATAAGTATATAGACCTGTTTACTTCTACAATGGTTTACAGCAGCTTACTGGTTGAACATTTAGCTATTTTTCGACATAAACACCATTTCTGTCGATGCATTTTTGTAGACGCTGAGGCAGTTTTTGTATGCCCATGTCATACCAGCTCGCCACCATGCTGTTCAGAAAGTTACGAACCTCTTCTTTCACTTCGTCGTCGGAGCTGAATCGCTGGGACCACAATTAACGCTGACAGGTACTGTGAGCTCTGAAAAAACTCTAACAGGCAATTCAGAACCGGAGAAGAGGAATGTTCAGCAAGGGCGTACACATTCTCCATGACAACTCTCGCCCACACATCGCTTGGCAAACTGTTGCTCTCCTGCAACAGTTTCAGTGGAACATAATCACCCACCCACCCTATAGTCCTGACTTGGCGTCCAGTGACTATCACCTGTTCCCTATGTTAAAGGAACATTTGACCGGAAAGCTATTCAGCTCCGATGACGAGGTGGAAGAAGAGGTTCATAACTTTCTGAATAGCATGGCGGCGAGCTGGTATGACATGGGCATACAAAAACTGCCACAGCATCAACAAAAATGCATCGACAGAAATGCTGATTATGTCGAAAAATAGCTAAATGTTCAAGTTATAAACTGATGTAAACCATTGTAGAAATAAACAGGTCTATGTACTTATAAAGAAATAGGAGACCTTAGTTTTCGGATTACCCTCGTATTATTTTGACAGTTTTATGCATAGTGAACGTGTCTTACCGTCAGTGTACTGCATTATTTTGTGAACACGTCTGTAGGCTATGCAGTGCATTATTTCAGCAGTTTAAATTAGTTAGAGTGTTTGCAGAGCGTTTTACATACGTTATTTTGACAATTTACGAGTTGTTTACATGTCTGTAGATCAATGTATTGCATTATTTCGTTAATTTATGTGCAGTTTGCAGGTCTGTAGACTTTGAATTGTGACCCAAAGCACGTCAGGACAAGTGGTTTGTATCAGCATAATAAATAAACATTGTGAATTCCATCCCTAAATGTTCGATTCCCGGCGGGGTCAGGGATTTTCTCTGCCTCGTGATGACTGCGTGTTGTGTGATGTCCTTAGGTTAGTTAGGTTTAAGTAGTTCTAAGTTCTAGGGGACTGATGACCATAGATGTTAAGTCCCATAGTGCTCAGAGCCATTTGAACCATTTGAACCATCCCTAAATAAATTGTTCCAACATCCCACTGGAAATAAATAAAGTACACTCCTTCCTCTCCAGCAGCTGGAAACAGACTGAGTCCTATTCCCACCTCTTTTTTCTGGACCGCCATCTTCGACTACATCATGGGAGGGACGAAAGTGCCCTCTGGTGATGGTACTGTGTACTAGGTCAGTTGGACTCCAGACTTCATGGTGAGCACACTGGATGGAGCTACTGCCTGCGAGAACTCAAATTGTTTGAATAAACAATGCATGCAAAATAAAGACTTACGTCCATCCTATCCAGCAGGCCACCACAGACCAAGTATTTTTCCTGCCAATTCCAAGGAGGAGGTAGTGGTTGGATGACTTAGGCTATTGGAACTAGCACAAGTGACCTTTTCTCCCACAATTTTTTCCCGCCATTTTCTAGGGGAGGATCCGGGGGAGGGGAGGGTGTTAGGTTATTGGAGGTAGCCAAATTGACCTATTTTACTGCCAAAATTTGACTTCCTGCCATGACGTCATTGCGATGTTGCAACATCTATTGCAGCCATCTTGGATCCACCATCTTGAATAAATATGACAACAATGCAGAGTGGGTCCATACTCTCTTTGTCCCACTACTTGCAGCTGCCTACCAAATTGTATCGTCCTATGATTCGAGTCTTAACAGCTACAAATCTTGTGTCAGGGATAATTCTGCGATTTGGCTGCTCACTGAACTCGAATAACTTTCATGGCAGGTTGATAAGCCTTACAGCGACAATGTTCCCATGACGAAATTGAAGGAGTATGAAGATTTGTACAATAATGCGATTGACTGTCATATTTGTGGGCTGCCTTTAGACAGAAATGCGTAAACTCCTTGTGGAGATCACTTTCACCTTACGGGGAGGTTCCATGGTGCAGCTCACAATACATTCAATTTGAAGTACCAGCTACCAAAGCATATACCTGTTTCTCCCATAATTTAAGTGGGTGTGATGCTCACTTTCTAGCTGAGTGCTTGAGTGATTTCGGCATTAATAAGGATCAGGTCAGCATCGTAGCTGAGAGTGTCAAGAAATACATTTCTTCCTCCAAATGAATGATGCCAAGAATTATGCTCCTCTTCCTTGGTATTCTACGTTTTATGTGGGTGCCACCCCAGAAACTCGTTGAAACTCTACCCAGGGGGGGTTATGCATAACACTTGAGCTGCATTTCCTGACAAGAAAAAGTTTAAGGTGTGGGAAGGAAGAGCGTTTTCCCATATGTGGATAGTATGGTGAAACTGAACGAAACCAGGCTACATGACATAACTACATTCTCCACAGGCGATGCCATAATGGATGCAGGGTATGAGCATCCCATGAATGTCTGGCAGGAATTCAACATCTCTACTTTAGGAGAGTATGCACAGCTTTTCATGGCCAAAGATGTGCACTTGCTTGTAGACGTTTTCGAGAAATTCCGGAGTCTATGCATGGCCACATATTCTCTGCATTCTGCCTTTTACTGCATGGCATGTATGTTGTATTGGGACGCAATGCTCAAGAAAACGAAGTGCAGTATCAGATTATTGACCGATGCTGACACGCTTCTTTTCTTTGAGTGAGGGATCTGTGAAGGACTTTGCCAATGTGTCCACAGGCACGCAAAAGAAAATAACCCACGGATAGGTTACAGGTTCAGTACATCCCTTGATTCGAGTTATGTAATGTACCTGGATGTAAATATCTTATACAGGCATGCCATGCAGCTATCACTGCCAGTAGGTGAGTTTCGATGGGTGCCCAAAGACGAACACGAGAGATTAGGTGGAAAATTCATGGGAGGTATGGCAGCTGATTCTGATGTAGGGTATGTGGTGGAGACAGAACTCACATACCCTAATAGTTTGCATGATGCCCACACCGATTTGCTGCTGTGTCCAGAGCAACTAGTTCTGTGAGGTGACTCCATCCCAAAGCTGAAGACAATGCTGGGGAATGAGTGGAGCTATGCTATTCATTATCTTAATATCCAGCAATGTCTCAGCTTGGAGATGGAGTTGATTAGAATCACTCAGACTATCTCCTTCAAGCTGCCCCCTGCTTGAAGGAGTATATTGATTTAAATATGAGACAGAGAACTTCGGCGATGTGTGACTTCGAGAAAGATTTTTATAAATTAATGAATAACTCAATTTTCGATAAAGCGATGGAGAACCTGAGGGGACGACGTGAAATTTTCGTTAGAACCGAATGGTATGGGCGTTACAGCGTAAGAAAATGCATTGCCAGACCAAATTTTAAGTTGGTCATCATATTCAATAAGAACTTTGTTGCTGTGGAAATGGTGAAGGCTGTAGCAGACTTTAAGAAACCTATTTATGTGGGGATATGCATACGCGACCTATCCAAACTCCATCTGTACTGCTTTCATTATGAGTTTGTGAAAACTCATTTCACAGATCACGCAATTACTTTATATGGATAGAGATAGCTTCAACTATTGGGTGAAGAACTGCAATCCATATGAAATAATGAGTTACCACAGTAATGAATTACGCACATCCTCATACACAGACGATAATCCCCATGGTATTGTTCTACACGACAAGAAGGTTACCGGCCTTTTGAAGGACGAGGCGAATGCATTGCCGATTGTGGAGTTTGTACGTCTGCGATAAAAAATGTACACATATTGCACATTGGAAGGTGTCACCCAGAGGCAGGGTAAGGGTGGGAGTTGTATGGAATCGAAAGCCCTCTCTACCGAAGACTATTTGTGATGCCTGTATAGCAGTGTTTGCGGTGTGGCACCACAGGTGCCACATATGGTATGGCAGACTAGTATTCGATCGAGAGGACGTGAGGTGTACTCTGTGCTGCAGTCTAAAATCGGCCTGCCACTTCATGGCGGTAAAAGGGTAATTTGTGATGGCAGGATTGAAACTCTCCTGTAGTCACACTACTCACTTTTAGCGAGAGAAAGGGTTGGAGACTCTGATTGAGTGAAAGTAAGAGAGAGAGTGAGAGAGAGAGAGAGAGAGCGTGTCTGCAGAGTGCAGAGTAGTAGTATGACCCTTTTATCATATATATATATATATATATATATATATATATATATATATATATATGTGTGTGTGTGTGTGTGTGTGTGTCTGTGTGTGTCTGTGTGTGTGTGTGTGTGTGTGTGTGTGTGTGTGTGTATGTGTGTGTGTATATATATACAGGGTGTTGCAAAAAGGTACGGCCAAACTTTCAGGAAACATTCCTCACACACAAAGAAAGAAAATATGTTATGTGGACATGTGCCCGGAAACGCTTACTTTCCATGTTAGAGCTCATTTTATTACTTCTCTTCAAATCACATTAATCATGGAATGGAAACAAACACACAGCAACAGAATGTGCCAGCGCGACTTCAAACACTTTGTTGCAGGAAATGTTCAAAATGTCCTCCGTTAGCGAGGATACATGCATCCACCCTCCGTCGCATGGAATCCCTGATGCGCTGATGCAGCCCTGGAGAATGGCGCATTGTATCACGGCCGTCCACAATACGAGCACAAAGAGTCTCTACATTTGGTACTGGGGTTGCGTAGACAAGAGCTTTCAAATGCCCCCATAAATGGAAGTCAAGAGGGTTGAGGTCAGGAAAGCGTGGAGGCCATGGAATTGCTCCGCCTCTACCAACCCATCGGTCAGCGAATCTGTTGTTGAGGAGTGTATGAACATTTCGACTGAAATGTGCAGGAGTTCCATCATGCATGAACCACATGCTGTGTCGTACTTGTAAAGGCACATGTTCTAGCAGCACAGGTAGAGTATCCCATATGAAATCGTTATAAGGTGCTCCATAGAGCGTAGGTGGAAGAACATGGGGCCCAATCAAGACATCACCAACAATGCCTGCCCAAACGTTCACAGAAAGTCTGTGTTGATGACGTGATTGCACAATTGCGTGCGGATTCTCGTCAGCCCACACATGTTGATTGTGAAAATTTACAATTTGATCACATTGGAATGAAGCCTCATCCGTAAAGACAATATTTGCATTGAAATGAGGATTGACACATTGTTGGATGAACCATTCGCAGAAGTGTACCCGTGGAGGCCAATCAGCTGCTGATAGTGCCTGCACACGCTGTACATGGTACGGAAATAACTGGTTCTACCGTAGCACTCTCCATACAGTGACGTGGTCAACGTTACCTTGTACAGCAGCAACTTCTCTGATGCTGACATTAGGGTTATCGTCAACTGCACGAAGAATTTCCTCGTCCATTGCAGGTGTCCTCGTCGTTCTAGGTCTTCCCCAGTCGCGAGTCATAGGCTGGAATGTTCCGTGCTCACTAAGACACCGATCAATCGCTTCGAACGTCTTCCTGTTGGGACACCTTCGTTCTGGAAATCTGTCTCGATACAAACGTACCGCGCCACGGCTATTCCCCGTGGTAATCCATACATCAAATGTGCATCCGCCAACTCCGCATTTGTAAACATTGCACTGACTGCAAAACCACGTTCGTGATGAACACTAACCTGTTGATGGTACGTACTGATGTGCTTGATGTTAGTACTGTAGAGCAATGAGTCGCATGTCAACACAAGCACCGAAGTCAACATTAGCGTCCTTCAATTGGGCCAACTGGCGGTGAATCGAGGAAGTACAGTACACACTGACGAAACTAAAATGACCTCTAACATGGAAATTAAGCGTTTTCAGACACATGTCCACATAACATCTTTTCTTTATTTGTGTGTGAGGAATGTTTCCTGAAAGTTTGCCTGTACCCTTTTGTAACACTATATATATATATATATATATATATATATATATATATATATATATATATATATATACACAATCATACCCATAAATTAAGGATAATTGCAGAATGTGGTGCCACACAACGTGGCACTACACAAAACTGGCGCTAATAGCATAGGCACATAAGGAACACAGATGACACAGATCTGTAAGTCCACGATATTGGTGATAAGTTGAGAAAACCGTACCAAAACACATATGCTACAAAACGCCACTGTTTCCTGCACATGTACCCCATTATCAATATGGGATATGATCACGATGCACACATACACAGGTCGCACAACAGGTTGGCATACCCTGTATCACATGGTCGAGCAGCTGCTGGGGTATAGCCTCCCATTCTTGCACCAGTGCAGTGCCTGTCAGAACTCCTGAAATGTCCTAGGGGTTTGAAGACGTGCAGCGATAGGTCGACCAAGAGCATTCCAGATGTGCTCAATGGGGTTTAGGTCTGGAGAACAGGCAGGCCACTCCATTCGCCTGATATCTTCTGTTTTAAAGGTACTCCTCCACGATGGCAGCTCGGTGGGGCCGTGCATTATCATCCATCAGGAGGAAGTTGGGACCCACTGCACCACTGAAAAGGCGGAATACAGGTAAAAAATGACGTCCTGATACACCTGACCTGTTACAGTTCTTCTTTCAAAGACATGCAGGGGTGTACGTGCACCAATCATAATCCCACCCCACACCATCAAACTACCACCTCCATACAGGTTCCTTTCAAGGACCTTAAGGGGTTGTTATCCCGTTCCTGGTTCATGCCAGATGAAAACTGGTGAGAATCACTGTTCAGACTATACCTGGACTCGTCCTTGAACATAACCTGGGACCAAGGTGTTCTTGACACCAGGCTTTACGGGCTCTTCTGTGACCAGGGGTCAGTGGAATGCACCTTGCAGGGCTCCTGGTGAATAAACCATGTCTGTTCAGTCGTCTGTAGACTGTTTGTCTGGAGACAACTGTTCCAGTGGCTGCGGTAAGGCCCCGAGCAAGACTACCTGCAGGACTCCGTGGCCGTCTGTGGGCACTGATGGTGAGATATTGGTCTTCTTGTGGTGTTGTACGCTGTGGACGTCCCGTACTGTAGCGCCTGGACGCGTTTCCAGTCTGCTGGAATCGTTGCCATAATCTTGAGATCACACTTTGTGGCACACGGAGGGCCTGTGCTACAATCTGCTGTGTTTGACCAGCCTCCAGTCGCCCTAGTATTCTACCCCTCATAACGTCATCAACATGTCTTCTTTGAGCCATTTTCAACACACAGTCACCATTAGCATGTCTGAAAACGTCTGCAAACGTACTCGCTGCACCGTACTCTGACATGCACCAACACACCTCTGCATATGTCGACTGCGGCCAGCGCCACTGTGCGATGACCACAGGTCAAATGCACCACATGGTCATACCCTGAGGTCATTTAAACCCGCAAACCTCCCACCAGAGCGTTGTTTCACCATGTATCAGATTATTCTTAATTTTTGAGCATGAGTGTGGATGCACATCATGTGAGTGAAAGAAACAAGTTAAAAAAGTATAAACAAAAAATATTGTTTACTTATTTATCCATACACAACATTTGTGCAGCCTGTAAATATATATACACCATATGCTTCTTGTAAATAGAATTGTTTTTAAGTTTTTCTTCTGTCAGTAGCCATACAAGTCAGATTAGTTTTTAAGTGTGTCTATATCACAGTCCATCACAATTATTATTTCTGTATTGCAAAAACCTTTGCTATTGAGGCTGTTGAAATTAAATTCTAAGTGTGCACAGTCCATCAGAATTAATGTAAAAACTATGCTACTGGGACTGTGGAATTTACTTGCAGTAAAAGTATTTCTGCATTAGTTTTCAGCATATATTTATAAAAAAAATGTAAACATTGTCATCCAGTGCTACTGGAAAAAATATTGTAAAAAATATTATCGACTTGTGTTATTGTTGTGGCATGTAAGTTAAAAGTATCTCTGCATTGGAATAGCAGAGTCAAACTGTACCTCAAAAACTACTTTCTATCTCAAGAACTATATTGTACCTCAAGAACTGAATTGTATCTCAAGAACTTAGCTGTATCTCAAGAACTTAACTGTAATCTCATGAACTGAATTGTGTCTGTGTGAAGTGAATAAACGAAAAAAAGTTTGTTGCCATATGTCTTTGTTGTTATTTCCCCTATTGCATTATATATACATATACATACATACATACATACATACATATATATATATATATATATATATATATAGGCTGTGCAGTTCACAAATGACATTGGTTTTTCTGTAGATGAGTGCAATTAAGGAGGTAAAGTTTAAGACCGAGAGTAACAAATTATGTAGAACGGCTGTATGTAATTACGCCTATCGAGCAGTATGAATTGGTCTATGGGGGCAGCAGGCACGTAACCATGTCTGCCTCTAAAGACATACAGCAAACATGTCTGAAATTGTATCTCCTGTTCTTGAAGAAAGCCACAAACATAGTATCTGCGTAAAACTGTACACTGTACACTGTCAAAATGGGAACAGGGTGAAGAGAAATCATACACATATTATGAGGCAACTTAAAAGTAATTTTACATTTTCAGAAGCAGACACAGAAACACTATTTTCACACATCTTATTCTTGAGTCGATGGAGAGAAGGATACCAATAGAATTCCAGGGCTTCGATAGCAGCGAACTTGAAGATTCGACGAATCCATGATATCTTCTCCTTCCCCTTCACGTAGATGACAGTATCTGTGTGGTCCTATATTCGAAGCGACGTCACCATACCTTTATAGGGTAAGCGAGTATTATCCCAGTGAACTCCATGGCAGATTTGTATTAACGAATTTGCACTCTTCCGGTTTTTAGCACACTTGAAAGATCTCGGTGATGCATGTTTGCTGAGAATGTCTCTATTATTCCTGCATTTTCTGTGTAAATCTTTAAATATGAACTGTCTAATCTCACCATTATAGAAACCCTGAGCGTCTGCAGTGATGTTCACACCTTGAAATGTCATTGTGGAATGCTCTAGGTATGGCGCAGCACCTATCCATTTATACAGCTCATTCATTTATACAGCTCGTTGCACAACACAGGTGAGTGGGCAGTCGTTGATGACACGGCCATGTAGAACTAGAGCATATACAGCGGTGTGTTCCAGGAATTTCGCAGAAGATTCAAATTCAATTTGTACATCTATAGGCCCAGACAAAGAGCTAAAAAGGAAGACATGTCCAGATTAATCCAGACGTCTGCTCACCCTACGTATGCTAGACTTTATACACTTCCATCCCACTGCAGGTGTAAATTGGCATATGGGTGGAATTTTGAATTCGGGTAGATTCCGGCATTAGTTAACTTGCAGTAGTCGAATACCATGGAATCATTTACTATATTCCCTCTTCTATCAATCTGAAATGCAAGTATGATGACTCTAGGTGTCTCTAACTGCGAAGAGTATTTAATAGCCCATGTTTGTCTGCTTGCAGTCGGTAGCACTGGGTACTCGAAAACCTTCCAAGAACGAAATGTTAGTGATAGAGATGTACCGGAATTCAGGACTTTTAAAAGCTTCAAACCCTCCTAGTATGATACACTAATGTTAGGCATTTTCCATGTTAGCTTAGTGATTGTAATCATATTTTCCACTTGAGCTCCTCGAATGTATGAGTTATTATGCGTCGCACTCTGTGCCAGAATGAGTTCCTGTTTAGCATTCATAAGAATCTGACTCATGTCCTCACAATAGCCCATAATCATTTTTAAAGTATGCATATAGTAAATCGCCTGTACTCTGAAATTGCTCCACCCGCCAGATCATCTATGGAATGCTAAAGTGTCACTTGTAAGCTTGGATCCCACTGTAGCGCTGCCGTCGGTTTTCTTGAATGATTCCTCCAAATACATGAAACTCTTTCACGGAAGCGTTAGTGCGTCTTGGTGCTGGATGAAAATCCTAATTTCATCATTCTTGTTAAATGTGGCTGAAGCATAAGGTTTATGCGAGAAGTGTCCATGACATGTAATTCGCTCATCATACTCTATTGGATTGGTTATATTGAGGGAGGACGTCATTGCGCGGTTTAAAGCCAACTGATTTAAGAAACTCGTAGTTCACATGTGTTATCACTTTGCGGTTCGGCAGCAAAGTGATGTGCTGTGGATTGCGTGCCCTGGTTTTATACCGTACACCCATCCTGCGTTATATGTAATTGTACAATGACTGCCTCTCCACGAAAGTCGACAAGTTGAGCATTCTGGTCGGCAATACGCAACTCCAAACAGTCCAATGTCTGCACTGTCACTGGAAGGTTTATTGTGTTGGTACAAGTCTCAACAATCTTATACCTTGTTGCAACTGAGGGGCAGAATCCATACTATGAATCAGATTGTCGTTGAGGCAGGAGTACGTTGTAATGTTACACTTGACTCGGATTGTGCTGACAGGCAGTATGTCCACAGTCTTATGTGACTTGTAAAATTTACTAGGATCCTTCTTCAAAACTTGTCCTTTTGTGAAACCCAGTAGGCGCCCTATTGAACCTTTCTGGTTAAAGTCAATCGTTGCTTTCACAGTCCTTATTTCAGGTTTAAGTATATTGATGTTTGCACATAGCTCAGTACCTTGTACAGACTGTTTTAAGATTTCGTTTAAATCGTCAATATCGTACGCACCAGTTTATGCAATATCTTTTTCACCATTAATATCCACATACAGTTTGTTGTTAGTCTTGGTGATATCTGGGATGCTGCTGTATGTCTCTAGTCCAGTCAATCTAATACTCCATTCACCAGTGCTCAAATCAATTGGCTGGAAGTAATTTACGTGTAATACAGATGATCGGTCCTTTAAAGTCAACATGTATGACACTGCATCTGAACCTCAACTGATGAAGGAGTGGTTAAAGTTCTTTCTTATATATCCTGCTTCTTCTTTGTAAACATCAAGAAAAACCTGATGCATAGGCGTCCGCAGAAGCGTGTATTAAAGTCCCGAAAATCGTATAAAACAGATCCTCTGTGAGTAAAGTATCGTCTAATTCTTCTGGCGGTTGCAGGTCACCAAATGAATCGAAATAGTAGACGGTGTCTGCATTTTTCGTAACATATGACACCCAGTGGATACTGGGACCTCCAAAACATCTAAATTCCAACACTACGTTCACCAGTTTTCCACATAGTCTTTGCTAATGTATCCTGCATAAACAAACCACGAAATCTTGGGATGTTGAATTTTTTTTTCTAACAAGCTTAGGAAAATCAATATTTTCGAGTGGCCGATCTGCAGCCACGGGAGAGCTTCCGACCAGAGACAATCATGGCATCGAATGGCCATCTTGAGGGTGCGGTGCCATCTCTCCACCGACCCATTGCTTTGTGGGTGAAGGGCGATAGTGTGTATTTTTTTAATCCTGCAGAAATTGCAGAGGATGGTGAAAAGGGAGGATTCGAAGTGTCGACCCTGATCAGTGGTGATAGTGGTCGGGCACCCGAAACGAGTGGTCACAAGCCAATGATAGCCTTGGCTACCATCTCGGCAGTAATGTTAGGGAGAGGGACAACCTCGACCCAGCGAGACAAACGGTCGATAGTTGATAAGATATGTCTATGGCCCTCCGAAGGAGGAAGTGGCCCGATCAGATCAATATGTACGTGACGGAATCGTCCTGCGGGAGTGTCGAACTTCTCCAGAGGCAGGGAGGTATGGTGGCTGATCTTGTTGCGGTGGCAATCGACGCAGCTGCGTGCCCAGGTTTGACAGTCCCGTTTGATATTCTCCCAAACAAAACGTTCTGACACGAGACGTGTGGTGGCTTGAACGCCTGGGTGGGCTAGGTTATGTAGGGCGTCAAAAACCTGTCAGCGCAGCCTGGGTGGGAGCAAAGGGCGTAGGGTGCTGGTCGAAGAATCACACAACACCTCGTCGAAAACGTCAGGAAATTTAGCCTTTGTGAAAACAAGTGATGTTTGTGGGTCTCGTAGGAGAACCTGAGAATCTTCGTCAGAAGCTTGGAGGGAGGCTAGATCGGAAAGATTAACAATGCGGGAAACAGCACTGATCCGCGAGAAGAAATCCGCAGCAACGTTATCTGCACCCTTGATGTAAAGGACGTCCGTTGTGAATTGAGAAACCAGGTCAAAATGGCGATAACGTCGAGGGGGTGAGTCCCCAGGTGGGTTGCAGGACGCTTCTGCCAGTAGTTTGTGATTGGTGAGGACGAAATACGAACATCCCTCGACGTCAGGGCGGAAATGTTTGATTGCCTCATAAACAGCAAGGAGCTCTCTATCGAATGCAGAATATTTTCTCTGAGCTGTAGATAGTTCCTTGGAGAAGAAATGAAGGGGAGAAACCGAGTCGCCCTTACGTTGTTGCAACACTGCCCCCACCGTGATGTCGCTGGCGTCCGTAGTGATGAATAACTCGGCCGAGGCGTCGGGGTGGGCGAGTGTCACAGCGTGAGCTAAAGAAGTCTTCAGAACCTTGAAGGTCCTAGTATCGGAGCAGTCCAAGAGACGGGTTTGATACCGGAAGTTTGTTTGCCGCAGGGCTGCCTGAACAGCGGCGGCGGAAGCCTGCGCACGAGATTTGGGAGGCTGTATTCCGTCAGTGCAACCTAGGAAGGAGACTGACGCCTGGCGAAACTGGAACTTGTCTTTGTTGACTTCGACACCGTTGCAGTTCAAGGTCTGGAGGACTGTAGACAGATGATTTTCATTTTCCTCCGCTGAGCTGCTGAAAACGAGAATGTCGTCCAGATAAGCAGAGCAAAACTCGAACTGTCGCAAGATAGGGTCAATGAAACGTTTCCACGTTTGCGCCGCGTTCTTTAGGCCGAACGGCCTGAAGTGGTATTGGACTAAACCGAGCGGTGTGATAATAGCCATCTTAGGAATGTCTTCCAGCGCCACAGGAATCAGGAGGTAGGCGCGTTTACACTCAATAACACTGAAAATTGTGGCGCCAGATAACATATAAGTGAAGTCATTGATGTTCAGCACTGGGTAATTTTCCATGATGGTATGAGCGTTTAAGCATCTGTAATGGCCACACATTCGGAAAGATCCGTCGTGTTTGGGTACGAGGTGGATTGGTGAAGAACATTTGCTGTCTCAATGTTGCAGAACACCTGCCGCCAAAAGTTCATTAATCTGCTGCTGGGCCATGCGCAACTTGATAGGGTTGAGGCATCGGGCCTTATGCATAATAGGAGGGCCAGCAGTGGTAACTATCTTGCGTGTTGTTCCATCAGTGACGGAAGAAACTGAGAACTGCACATGAGATTGGTTAATGTCCTGGCGCCAAGTCTTCGACGAGTAGGGCGCGACGAGGCGTAGCCGTTAGCGCGAGTGGGGAAAGGCCACATGTCTCTTACGGGAGCGCAGCGTGCGCTTGTGTGGAGGGGGTGGGTGCGCAGGCAGCGCCGAGCGAAGGGGAACGGGCGGCGACTGTCCGCTGTTAACCTTGCACTGGACAATCGGCGCGGGCGAGAGCAGCGCTGGCGTCGCACGTGGTGCCACAATGGCCTCTGGGTCATGTGGCCAGTGAGTGAGAGAGAGGGAATGTTTATCAACATGCGTGGTAGCTGTCCGAGAGGTGGGCGTAGTCGCAATGCCTGCATGACTGCCATCAGCAGCACTGTTCGAAACACATGGCACTGGATGAGGCGAGCGCAACAGGGGGGTTGGAACATCACACGCAAGTTAAGTTTGTGGACTAACCTGGTAAGAGTGCGAGCTAGACTCGGCCGAGCATTCTTGTTTAGGTGGCGGCGCCGTGGACTGCAGTTGCAAAAGTGAGGTACGAGCCATGACGAGCTCGCTGTAAGTGGGTGTGATGCATTGTTTCAGCTTCTCGTTGTCCTGGCGGAGTTGTGCCGCTGAGTCGTATTCTGAGAGTAGGTCAGTAATGCAGGTCACAATGTTGCCTGCGAGGGTGGAGCACTTGCGTATGATATCGTATGTTGCAGTGGAAACAGAGTGTTGGACATAGGTGCTGGTGCAAGGTATGTGAGTGTTTGTAGGATGGTGGAGCACTGAACCCTGTACGACGTTCGGAGGTAATTCATAATGAGACAAAAAGTCCATACCGAGGATCGATTCATGGATGTCACTAATGTAAAACGTCCACGGAAAACATAGAGAGGTAGATGGGGTCACCGTAACCTTTACTGAACCTGAGGTATGTAACGTCAATGCATTGACAGCTCATAGAAGTGACTTCGTCTGTGAAGAAGTAGGTATGATCGACACGTCAGCACCAGTGTCGACCAGAAAAGCTAGACCTGATGCAGTGTCAGTCACATAGAGAGAACCACTCTGCTGGGCGGACGAGTGAACGGAGTGTGATGTAAGAGGACGCCTGTTAGGTTCCCAGCAGGACTTGGAGTCTCTCAGTTCCTGTGGTTGGTGTTTGGGTGTTGGCATGACAATCTGCACTTCTTGGCATCGTCACCAAACACTTGGCAGTACCAGCAGAAAGGGTGATCAAGGTGATGAGGAGGTGGAGACTGCAGCAGCGAGGGCGGCTTGTCCTCATTGATTTGTTTCGGTAAATAGACTGGCATGTAAGGTGCGTGGGCGATTCTGGAGTCCTCGGACAGTGGAGAGAGTGAGCCGATGCTGCCAGGAGAAGTAGACGAGGTGACAGCAGAGCGAGCCCTGCTTCTGCCGGCCGAAGGTCAGTATGCTGGGGTGGCTGTGGAATGAAGCAGCTGACGTTGCTGGTCAGCGATGCATAGGTGGAAGCCGACGGACTTGAACGAGTGTGCAAACAGATGTATCTGTAGATCGGTAGGTAGTCTGGCAGATCACACAGCCCATAGTGTGGCGTCAGGCACGGTATGCTCGTTCACGAGCAATCGAAGGCGGCGTCAGAGTTGTGAAGCGGTGCGTTCCCCCAGGTGCTCCTCGTAGAGAATCTTGATCCTTAACTCTTGTGGCGAGCAGGCAAGTCGTTTCATTATAGTTTTCTTTGCAAAATCGCATTTTGGTGCAGGCGGCGGCGAAAGCAGCAGGTCACAAATCAAATCCAAGTGGTCGTGGAGGTGTTTGACGAGGGAGAGAAACTTTGAGTTGTCGTCAGACGCATGATGTAACTCGAACAAATGGTCGACGAGCGCGAACCACGATGCCGGGTTGTCCTCATATAAGGGCGGTAGCTTCGGCAGGTGGCCAAGAAGGGGTGATGACGGTGGCTTCAGGGTCTCCTGGGGTAGCGGCAGAACTGAGGTTATGTCAGAGGCCGGCGCGGTAGGCCCGGATTTAAGCCATAACAATGAATCCATAGCAGCGACAGCTGGCATATTTGACTGTGTGTCGCGAAAACATGGCGGAGCAGGCATGGACGGTTCCGTGGAAGTGGGCAGTTGGACGGCACACGAGGGGGCCCTGGAAACTGGACCGTGAGTGACGAGTGGTGGATGGAAACGACCTGCTTCCGGAACAGGGCAAGAGACCGGGGCGGCAGACACAGGTGTTGCTGTGTAAGCAGCAGGCAGTTGAGGGTTGAGCGGCAGGAAACGGGCACCCCTGCAAGTGAGGGGGGGAGCATGTGGCGCCCCTCTGAGGCGAGGTAAGGGGTCCATGTTATGCGAAACACTGAATTGTGCATGTAAATTGGACACAACTGGAGCACCACATGCGTGAAACGAATCCGGCAGCGGTTTGTACAAGGCTATTACAAATGATTGAAGCGATTTCATAAATTCACTGTAGCTCCATTCATTGACATACGGTCACGACACACTACAGATACGTAGAAAAACTCATAAAGTTTTGTTCGGCTGAAGCCGCACTTCAGGTCTCTGCCGCCGGAGCGCTCGAGAGCGCAGTGAGACAAAATGGCGACAGAAGCCGATAAAGCGTACGTTGTGCTTGAAATGCACTCACATCAGTCAGTCATAACAGTGCAACGACACTTCAGGACGAAGTTCAACAAAGATCCACCAACAGCTAACTCCATTCGGCGATGGTATGCGCAGTTTAAAGCTTCTGGATGCCTCTGTAAGGGGAAATCAACGGGTCGGCCTGCAGTGAGCGAAGAAACGGTTGAACGCGTGCGGGCAAGTTTCATGCGTAGCCTGCGGAAGTCGACGAATGAAGCAAGCAGGGAGCTAAACGTATCACAGACGACGGTTTGGAAAATCTTACGGAAAAGGCTAAAGCAGAAGCATTTCTTAAACAGGAGATTGAAAAACCGATGGATCGGTCGTGGTGGAGATCATGATCAACAATTCATGTCATGGCCTCCACGCTCTCCCGACTTAACCCCTTGCGATTTCCTTCTGTGGGGTTATGTGAAATATTCAGTGTTTAAACCTCCTCTACCAAGAAACGTGCCAGAACTGCGAGCTCGCATCAACAATGCTTTCGAACTCATTGATGGGGGACATGCTGCGCCGAGTGTGGGAGGAACTTGATTATCGGCTTGATGTCTGCCGAATCACTAAAGGGGCACATATGGAACATTTTTGAATGCCTAAAAAAACTTTTTGAGTTTTTGTATGTGTGTGCAAAGCATTGTGAAAATATCTCAAATAATAAAGTTATTGTAGAGCTGTGAAATCGCTTCAATCATTTGTAATAACCCTGTAGTATGGTGGCGTTGCACACGGCCCGACAGTAACTGATGTAACATGCTGGTGGGTGGCTAAACACGTGTTCGAATGGAGAGCACTTTGTTTTTGAAACACTCGATTTGAAGAGGCGCAATTCGAAATACCGTTCAGTTCACATTTCACTGTCGGATGGGCGTAATCCGGTGACGCGAAGCCTGAGTCCATTGTTCGCTCTGACAGCGTAGATGTCGACCGTTGAAAACTAATGAGGTTAGCACATGGCGTTGGTTGAGAAAGCGAATCACTGTTCGTAAATGATGAATACGCCATTGACGAAGAAACGACGAAACTCGGTGAGCGGAGTTGTGCTTCCACACCTTCGAACAAGGCATTGTTTGGCGTGGTCACTGCGTAGTGCATATAACCTGTTGCATAAACACTGGCTCGGAAGACGCGAAACACGAATGAACTGAGGGGTCACCACTATGGGAACAGGATCGGTAATCGAGATATAGAAAACTTAATTCCAACATATGTCGTAGCTCGTATATATATTTACACTTGACACAGCGTCCGCACAGAATGAAGTATAACAAAGAACTGAATAAAGTGAAGTTAAGATGGAGGCTCGACAGAGTACTTAAAGTTCACAGTTATTAATTTTCGTGGTCGATACGAACAATCGACTCAACACAGTCTTGTGTTTTAAGATATGTACCAAATTACCTACATTAAATTTCTGTTTGCGTGGATCCAGCATTTTACTGCGAATGTACATCGTATCCATGAGTCCATTATCATAAACATCCCATGGTCTTATTTTTGTTGTGCTGTGTTTGGTTCGATTATATTGAGCAATTATTTCTGGTAGGATATCAGTCCATATGTATGACCAGGAAGATTAAAACGCATCCACATCTGACCTTTTATTGTTCTGTTCAGACGGTCCACGATACTTGCCTTCAGGTGTGTGAATGTTGAGTAGTGATGTACGCGCATTCCATACCGCTGCATCACGGTCTTGAAATACCTACTGTAAAAGTCTCCACCGTGATCAGTTTGGAGGTTGTCTGGGCATCGATAGTCCCTCTCTATACCAAACGCTCAAACACGTCTGCAACATTTCTACCCATTTTTGTTCTAACAGGCAATGCCCAGGAAAATATGGAGTATGTCTCAATAACCATTAAAATATATTTGAATTCATTATTCTCATGTGAGTATTTCCTCGAATCTAGGAGAAGAGCAGCCTGCCATAAGTCATCCAAACATTATTTATAACTGTCTTATGACGGGTATATTTTGCTTGCTGGTTTGTGCAGTTTTCAAACGATTGTCTCTATACTTATTCGATGATACCTCTCTCTCTCTCTCTCTCTCTCTAAGCTCAGAGATTATTGAAACAGCCTCATTCGAATGAGCTGTATTACCTGCAGCAGCTGATGACACGAGCAGCCGTAGTCCATCGATTAGCTCGTTGAGGTCGTCATAATTTATACACTGCGGGATTCGATTGTTCACTGCTTTACGCTCAATGTCAATACTATCGCCACTGCTGCTGTTGTTGATGTTGTTTTCACCAACAAATATTGGTTTTATAATGGTTTTATATTTCTTGTTGCTCAGACCTTTTGCGATGTTATGTACATCAGTCAAAGGCAGTATTTCACGGTACATTTCCCTATCTTTAACTGAATAATATATGGGTTTTTTGGGGGGGTCTTAGGAAAAGATGGTTCTTTAAGCCAGGTGTTTTCTCAGACCGCCTATCACCAATCTGTATTGCGTCATGAGTTACGTTTGTAGGCTGCATACCGAACATGTACGGTCTTCCCCTGCTAACGCTGAATGTCCTATCTATCTGGTCAGGGGCGACGGATAATGAATTCGTCAATGACAACACCATCGTGTGGTTTTGTTTTTGCTGGGAGCTGCCTGAGAGATACAGTAACGGGCTTAAAGGTCTCTCTTAGTGGTTTCTGTCGTTCCATATGCCCTAATCTTAGCAACTGTAATTCGGTGTATATTAACCAGACGTGTCTGCAGCGTTAGGCTTTATATGTCCGCTCTGCTTCCTCTTCTTATGCGCCTGCTCCCCCTTCTCAACAACAACGGCCTCTACATCTGTTTTCCCCTCAATAGCCTGGACCTTTTCAGTTAAGTCGGTTACTTTCTTACCGATTTCATTCACTGACTCATGCAATGCGTTTATCATTCTCAGAAGAGTCTGGTAATAGGTCGCTAGCTCCCTGTGCATACCTTCAACTTTATTCACGATAGCCTGAATTTTCGCATCCATGGACAAGCGAATGTTCTCTCTATGTACAGTGGCCGATTTGCACCTATATGCACGGGCCTAGGGGTGGTACCTTCAGGGGGGCGGCATTTTTTGCTCTGTACTCATTTTAACCTTTTACTTTTTAATATAACTGCGCTTACAAACGAGAAATTTTTTTAATATTGTTGAACAACTTGCTAGTTTAAATAAGCCTTCAGAACGAAATTCGTCACTACATGCTTGTAAATATACATAGTTCACTTGGTGACTGAATGAAAATTTAACATTGGTTTCTGTCTGGTACCATCTTCATGATTGTTCACAATATTTTGAAGTAAGCTGTCAGGACGGCAATCTACAATACAGTGTTTGAAACGTTATTATTCCGAGAATGCTGTCGGCTTCTACTTAACCCTCCATGTTTTCCCCGTGAAAATACTGGGACCCCTGAAAAGCTGTGATAAACTAATCAGCAGTTTCTTAAATACTGTAACATGTGTGGGCCTCAGTATGTAAAACCTGACTCTACTTAAATTTCTTGTAGAAATTATGGGCAAGTATCAACCCAACCCTCCATAACTGTAATTAATGTGAAAGCTCTGTGGTCTTCGATATCTTAGCTTTGACTTAATGACACCTGTTTAACAAAACATACTGATACTGGGGATGTTTCACATTTTTAAACACATGTTTGTACAGAAAGAACATAAGCAGAATAATGTCTGAAATACACTTCACAACAGTTTAAAATTTTTATTTATTCACTTAGTTTTTTTTTGGCGAAAAAAGAAGAAGAAAGCAACTTTCCTTTGTCTCATTTATTGTACTGCAGCCTGCATGATATCAAAGTTCCCACTCTGTGCAATCGAATAGTAAGTAGCATTGCAAATTTTACATTAAACTTCTTACCCAAGCTTTTTATCTTCGAGGAAAGGTTATTTTTATTTTATGTTGGAACAAAAGGTGCATTTGCGTGTAGACATAAATAAGAGCAGTGTTCACACAGATGACAACAAGACTACTTAAACTTTGTAGTCTGTCTTCTCTGCCTACAGAAACTGCTAAAATGTCATAATAATAAGTGGGATAAGAGTCGATCCAGCACACCTCACTGCAAGAAACTGCACAAATTATTTGCATTTTAAATTAGAAATACAATGTCAAGAATATTGAGAACATATTTGCATCCCAGCTAAAATTCAGCCGACGCGGGAAACAGAAGCCAAAAAGGGGGCTGTCCCGTTTTCTTTACGAGACGAATTCCAGCTGGCAGGTGTGCTTCTACTGTTCACTGACAACAGAGTGACAGGCGACAATAAAATTAAATTATTCTGCATTGTCATTCTTCCATAGCACAGTTACGTCGAGTAATCCGAGTTGGTCAGTTCATCGCTGCGTGTTTAAAGGAAAAAAATCTGTGTGCTCAAAGTGTGTCATGTTTAAAGTGACAAGTTTTGTGCTCATCTGCGCTGTAGTACGACTGGAAATGGATGCAGTCTTTCTTTAATTCCTTTTACAATTTCTTTTTCTTTTCTTTTGACTGTTGGTTGACAATTTTGTAAGTACTTTAAATGAATAACAGTGAAAAAAGCAAACGTGCAAAATTAAGTGGAGTGGCATTTCGGAAATTATCGAAGGAAAGGCGAGAACGAGAAGCCAATTTTTTAAAAACGCTTGGCAGAATAGATAAATTTTCGCAAAAAATGTTGCTGGTTCGACTTCGAGTTCAAGTTGTGCGGATGATTTTTCTGGCACTGCAACTGTTGTAAAAGAAGCAAATACAGACGAAACAAAAGTTAAAAATGAAGAAAAGCAAACTGTTCCCGATTTAAAGTTTCACGAAGAAATAGGTGTCGAGTCAAACACTACAAAAAGAAATAACTTCGTTACTGATGATCCTGCAGAATGGTGTGTCAAAGAATCAACAATCGACTTCCTCTTACAACGTGGCATTAATCAAAATTGTAACGGTGATTTTTCTAATTCAAGAAGGTGAATAGCCCATAAAACCATATATTTGTGCAAAAGTGTATTTTACCATAAACTTTTAAATGGTGACTCAACACATAAAGAAAGCTGAGCAAACGCTCTCCAAATTTGGAGGTGACTGGAGACAATCGAGTACAGTGCTATACTCTGCCTCCCGATCAGTGCATTTGGGGTAGGTGTTGGCAGCTGTGCTACATTTACAAGCAGTTTTAGAACACAGAATGAGAGGTTATGTCATGATTGCATGGATAGAACTGACATTTAAAAAAATCGATAGAATTGCGAAAAATGATGGGGAATAGGTATAAATTGACCGAATATACACCGAAATGCGAGGAAATTGAGGAGGTACTTGCATACTTCTGGTTCGCGCAGAGCAATTTCTACATGGGAACAAGTATGCGGCAGCAAGAGGTATCCGAGAAAACATCGACATGCAAGCGAAGGGAAGCAGTCAATTTTTTTCCGTGGAGGTAGCATTATGCTGTATGTCTATTGAGGTACCAGTGATACACGCGAGTTTACTACTGTATTTGATGCTTTTCAGGAAGACATAGAACCATCCACCTCTAAACTTCCTTGCATCTGCTAAAGGATAACAGAGAGTGGACGGTATGATCGATTGAGATGGAGCTGTAACGAGGTACGATTTAATGGTAGACTGATGATGCGTTCTAGAGACGGAGAAGTTACTGCAGGTCAAATTTTCCACTGTTCTGTCAGGATGCATCAGCCACGTGACATAGCCTGCGTTCGACTTGTATATAGCCACGTTTTCTGTATGTGGTTTAAAGGACTGTCTACTTGAGGTCGTTAACGATAAACCTGTCGGTCATCAGAGGACTTCCATCTCATGTGTGATGAAACGTGACACACTCCTCTAAACGAACTTTGATTTTTGCGGTGTACTCCATCCCCCTGTCGCATCTTGGGTATAAAATCGAGACTTCAGCTTCGTAATTAAGTTAGCGATAAGTGCTTGTGAGGTACTGCAATCCCTGTGTAGACATTTGCCTGACAGATGTGGTGTTTACAGAGTTAGTGGCGCAATGACTTGTAATTTTCACACGTCGGACGCTGGCTATTATTTCCTTGTAAGAGGTATCCCCCGTTACTATCATTTTATATAAGGCTGATGCAGGCATAGTATAATTTCTGAACCGTGATCAGATGTGAACAGTGGACGCTATACATCTCCGGAAAGCTATATTGTGCTCGTATCATGCAGAGCAAATGTTTTAAGGAAGCAGTTTTTTCGTTTTACGATTCGATAACATAGTTTATCGTAGAGAAACCTGGAAGAAGGATGTATGTCAAGCCCTTGAAACATATTTCTTACATTGGAATATTAACAGCGCTACATTCCATACGACTGATAGGTCGGAAATGCAAGTGATCTAACATTACAGCCCATTTTAAGTGCAGAACGTTGTAGCTCTAGGAGTGCGTGTGTTTATGTTCTCTCTTACCAGTACCTTCCAGGTACTGATCCTATATTCTGGAATAATACTTTAAAATTGATAGCTTGGTTGATTTACGTTAAAATTCTTTGAACTCTATTCGTTTGGAGCTGCATCGCGCATTAAAATCTGTTTCTTGTTCTGGGCGCACCTCGAGAAATCTTGTGCACTTGGATGGGTGAGGACTCGGCAAACTCCATTCATTCACGAGACGTGGAATGTAGCGGTCCACTTCTGTTCGGTTGTAGATTAAATCGGTAACAGTGCTGCATGACGGATTGGTCAATGACCGTGTGAGGGGGGTCTTTCACTCTCTAATTTTACCCTAAGACAGCAAGAATGCTCTGTGACTCTCATACGCAGAGAGACAGATCGTAAATTAAACGCTATGCTCGAGGTGTTTGAAATAAGTAGAGAATTGTCTGATATACTTTGATGGTGAATGTGTTCGAGAATTGCCGTCCTGTGTGGCCGAGCGGTTCTACGCGCTTCTGTCTGGAACCGCCCAATAGCTACGGTCGCAGGTTCGAAACCTGCCTCGGGCGTGGATGTGTGTGATGTCCTTAGGTTAGTTAGGTTTAAGTAGTTCTAAGTTCTAGGGGACTGATGACCTCAGATGTTGAGTCCCATAGTGCTCAGAGCCATTTTTTTGTTCGAGAATTAACAATGAATGGACGTACCGCGCAGTCTTCTATCCACATTCGCAATAATATTAGCAAAGTGGAGAAGAGGTGGTTTAGCTGTGGTATTGAAATTGGGAAACATGTTGTCACATCATTGGTCGGTGCTGGAATTACTGTAAAATTCCTAAAATTGTTTGCACTATCGACTGTGATGCTTATTATTAGAGTACATGGATGGTGTCTTTTCCATCCCAGCCATCCACTGCCACACTGTTGGTTACCAAATAATGATTGACTGACATCGCTTGTTCGAGTTGGAGAAAGAGTTTTGGTGGAGGGACAGCACCTTCTGGGGTGGAGAGCACCAAAACAGTGATTGCATACATGACTGCAATATGATGAATCAGTCAAAACGGAACGTAGAGTCATTAGCTATTCTGTCACTATGACAGATGAGTTTAAATGTAGAGCTCGTGGATCACCTTTGGATTGTAGTTTGGAAACTCTTCACAACGTGACCAAAATCTTCCAGTTTCTTTATGTTGTAACTGTCTTTTATTTAAAATCATCCAGTGTGTGTGGCATGCTATGGTAGCCACAGTAACAATATGATTTACACTGTGAAACGTTCCCTTTGAACAATTACACATGACTGAGCTTAAACTGACACCCAATATTTTTAGCGCAACGCAGTCTGACTTTCAATAATCCCTACAAAAGAATGGCCCTGACTAACATTAACCTATACCTTTCACAAATCACTTACCTCACAAAAATCTTCGTTACTCGAACTACTGCAATACAGCGAGCGCCACTACTGCCAGCTAAATAAAAGGTTCAAACTACGGAAGGCACTAACTACTGATAGGAATAGTTAGCAAATGAAAGAATTTTAATAGAGAACAAACAATATATTTACCTTAATAGTCATAATATATATATAGCAGTTCATGACATCCAGTCTTACAAATTTCAAAACTCCGCCATTTCTCTCCCCACATCTACCACTGCTGGCGGCTCACCTCCAACTGCGCAACGCTACGCGCTGCTAACATCCAGCTGCCCAACACTACAATGGCAGACAACAATGGAAACTAGCCACAGACTGCACACAGCACAGCCAGTGATTTTCACACAGAGCGCTACGTGGCGTTACCAATATAAGAACCTAAACAACCTACTTACAACTGTGTGACACATAGTTTTCTGTGAGAGGTCGTGGATCAGAATGTCTTAACGTCAGTTTAGAACCTGACACAGACCTCGAAGAAAAACAAAATGTATGGCAGTGTACAAAGCGTGCTACCGCAGAAAAAAGTAATGTTTCAAACAACGAGACAGGGCCACAGGGAGAATCTCTTATGATTTACAATATAGTCTGTGGGATACGCTCATCCTCCTACAGTACAGGTGATGAAACTTTAAACTGGCCTCTGCAGTGGATCAACACCTGTATATTTAACAGGATCGCCCCACACCAGCAGCAGCAGTTTGACAGGTGAATTCAGTGACGGACAAGCTGCCCATTAGGATTGCTAGGGGGAATGCACGCTGTGCCATTCTGGGAAGCATTGTGACTTCTCTCTCCCCGCGCTGGACCCCTGCCGTAGCTATGCGTCATAGTGCCAGCATCGGTGCCTAGGTGAGTTCTATATCAGATGAAGTTACTGGAGCTTTTATAGTTCGTAATTTTTCTCTGTTGGTTGTTACAGAACAACGATGATAGCATGTTGGGCTCATAGATGTGAATGGAAGCGGATCTGCTTCAGACTGTAGTATCTGTATCTAGTTTGGAGACGTACCACATTGTGCGCATTTCCACTGAATGGTCAAAACACGGTCTTGTTGTAGTAACTCAGATCGTTCTGCTTCTGCATGGGTTGCAGAAAGTAGTGGATAGCGTAACACGAGAGATCTGAGAAGCTAGTGTACATGTACTTACGACCTCAATCGGCATATCATCTACTATTACTGTTTGTGTTCCTTCTCAATCAGTCATCGCCTATGACTCAGTGGATATATTGCGGAACCTCTGACATGGTCTCGAGACAGAATGCGCTACAAATACTATAGAATTATCTAGCTGGGGCAGGGTGAGGCAGTCGCAAATACCGCTTATATACCACGTTCCTTAGCCGAATCACTTTCAAAATGCGGTAATTCTATCACTAGTTTGCATCATGGGCTATGTGTTGATCTGATAAGACACATTCCTACCATCACTGTCACTGTAATTGTCAGGAAAATAACCACCTCATTCAGAGGTAATGTCGTACCTCGATTCGTTAAGTGGCATAGCTTTTAACATGGATACTTGTGTGCACCTGTAGAACCAAGATCGCTTGTGACAGTAACATGCAAAAGTTGTTGGAATCGGGTATTTCTTTTAACATCTGGTCGATTACGCCTCTCTTTCTAAGACACAGTGGTAGCACTCGCAAGAATAACCTAAGAGACATGTCCACCCATCGTTGATTTTTGGTCAGTATTATTTCGTATCGTAGGCAATCGGCTATTGACAACGTATTATACTTAGTAGTAGGGGATGCGTCATATGTTCGCATCTGAGCATCAGTTTTATAAAGTATGTGTTTGTGGAACGGAAATGACTTTGTCCAGTCGTAAGGAGGGTATGGATTTGACTTGAAGTACTGTGATAGCAAATGGAAGAGTATGACAAGTCGTAAGAAAGAAGGTAGTGTGATATTTCTACTTCCAGAGCCACTGCCGACAGCAGGGTGTATTTCCGATACTTCACTCACTGTCGAATGCCGTTCAATTGAGACCGCGATCATAGCATTTAATTGTAAGTGTAATGATAAAACATATATGTAACCGGTTTTCTAGAATGATTTCGTGTAGGCATGGCCTGTGGTGGGAATGATTTACGTTTCATGTTAACGGCAGCAGCCGTCCGAATACAGAGGCCTGTTGGAGTGTAGGAATGTATCTGAGCTAACTCTGCCGTCCTCTAGATGACCGAATAGCGAACTAATACTTAGTATGTGGTGGGTGGCTTTCGTGATCGAGTGGAAATTTGAGAAGATTGGCCGGCCGCTGTGTCGAGCGGTTCTAGGTGCTTCAGTCCGGAACCACGCAGCTGCTACGGTCGCAGGTTCGAATCCTGCCTCGGGCATGGATGTGTGTCATGTCCTTAGGTTAGGTTAGGTTTAAGTAGTTCTAGGTCTAGGGGACTGATGACCTCAGATGTTAAGTCTCATAGCGCTTAGAGCCATTTGAATCATTTTTTGAGAAGATTGTGTATGGAGGTGCGTTTGCACTGGATCGTTATTCCCTTCCATGTAAATTGTTCGGTTGACTGCTTCTGCATATTTCTCGCCTTTATTTAGTTGAGAGAAGATTGATTGTGGTGTGTGCATCTAGCATGTGGAAGGCACATTTGCGTGTTCTCTAGATATCGGAAAGACCTTATTTGGCTTGTAAATTATAGGAATGATTTGGAATCTGGTTCACCACCGACATCGGTATTCGAGAGTGGAAATATCAGTTTTCTCTATTTGTTTGTAGTTACTCAGTGGTTTACAGCACGTTGCACGTCCCTAAAATTTGGGGTTTGTACAGAAATAATTTCCAGTCTATATCTTGGGAATTGTGTTATGCTAGCGATCGGTGGGATGCTGCCTAGTGTTTGATATCGAGAAGTACCGCGAAAATGGTATAATATTATGGCGGCTCATGCGAAAAAATACATGTGTTCTTGGAATCCCCGAGTCTGGAGATGTGCATAGAAAAGCGAGCAAGCTTGGAAGCAGGTTCGAAGCAGAAACAGTAACGCGTTTGTGCCATGGGGAAACGATCCCGAATTTGTAGAACTGTTCTGAGAGCGAGTTCAGCCTGCTAAGGTGCTGTGGGCACTGGTCAGGTGTAGATGCCCTAGTGCAGAGAGGAGTGTATATACAGTACTTTCTGTCTTCACGATATATGTACGAATGATGTAAAACGGATGATTTTGTATGGTGGAGGATATGAATTGTGTGTTTCCTACATCGACAAGGTACGCAGTGATAAACTGCTGGGTTGGAGATCGGTTTCGCAGACTTATATTAAAGCTCCAGTCCTCGGTGGGAGAGCAGTGTAAATGAGTAAGAGTCTTTCCATATTTGACGGTATATATGGCACTTTGCGAGGTTTAGTTGTCGTTGCAATATGTTGATAGGTGTAAAATAGTTGATTGCCGCTGAAAGTATCGTCTGCAGAAGGAAAAAAAAGGCTGACAGTGCTTCGATACCGACGGCATCAGTAATTCGACTGGTAAATTCGATAAGTTGTTGTGGTCTTCAGTCCTGAGACTGGTTTGTTGCAGCTCTCCATGCTAATCTATCCTGTGCAAGCTCCTTCATCTCCCAGTACCTACTGCAACCTACATCCTTCTGAATCTGCTTAGTGTATTCATCTCTTGGTCTCCCTCTACGATTTTTACCCTCCACGCTGCCCTCCAATGCTAAATTTGTGATCCCTTGATGCCTCAGGACATGTCCTACCAACCGATCTCTTCTTCTAGTCAAGGTGTGCCACAAACTTCTCTTCTCCCCAATCCTATTCAATACCTCCTCATTAGTTACGTGATCTACCCATCTAATCTTCAACATTCTTCTGTAGCACCACATTTCGAAAGCTTCTATTCTCTTCTTGTCCAAACTATTTACTGTCCATGTTTCACTTCCATACATGGCCACACTCCATACAAATACTTTCAGAAACGACTTCCTGACACTTAAATCTCTACTCGATGTTAACAAATTTCTCTTCTTCAGAAACGATTTCCTTGCCATTGCCAGTCTACATTTTACATCCTCTCTACTTCGACCATCATCAATTATTTTGCTCCCCAAATAGCAATACTTTAAGTGTCTCATTTCCTAATCTGATTCCCTCAGCATCACCCGACTTAATTCGACTACATTCCACCATCATCGTTTTGCTTTTGTTGATGTTCATCTTATATCCTCCTTTCAAGACACTGTCCATTCCGTTCAACTGCTCTTCCAAGTCCTTTGCTGTCTCTGACAGAATTACAATGTCATCAGCGAACCTCAAAGTTTTTATTTCTTCTCCCTGGATTTTAATACCTACGCCAAATTTTTCTTTTGTTTCCTTTATTGCTTGCTCAATATGCAGATTGAATAACATTGGGGAGAGGCTACAACCCTGTCTCACTCCCTTCCCAACCACTGGTTCCCTTTCATGCCCCTCGACTCTTATAACTGCCATCCGTTTTCTGTACAAATTGTAAATAGCTTTTCGCTCCCTGTATTTTACCCCCGCCACCTTTAGAATTTGAAAGAGAGTATTCCAGTCAACATTGTCAAAAGCTTTCTCTAAGTCTACAAATGCTAGAAACGTAGATTTGCCTTCCCTTAGTCTTTCTTCTAAGATAAGTCGTAGGGTCAGTATTGCCTCACGTGTTCCAGCATTTCTACGGAATCCAAACTGATCTTCCCCGAGGTCAGCTTCTACCAGTTTTTCCATTCGTCTGTAAATAATTCGTGTTAGTATTTTGCAGCTGTGACTTATTAAACTGATAGTTCGGTAATTTTCACATCTGTCAACACCTGCTTTCTTTGGGATTGGAATTATTATATTCTACTTGAAGTCTGAGGCTATTTCGTCTGTCTCGTACATCTTGCTCACCAGATGGTAGAGTTTTGTCAGGACTGGCTCTCCCAAGCCCATCAGTAGTTCTAATGGAATGTTCGACTTAGATCTTTCAGTGATCTGTCAAACTCTTCACGCAGTATGATATCTCCCATTTCATCTTCATATACATCCTCTTCCATTTCCATATTATTCTTCTCAAGTACATCGCCCTTGTATAGACCCTCTATATACTTCTTCCACCTTTCTGCTTTCCCCTCTTTGCTTAGAACTGGGTTTCCATCTGAGCTCTTGATATTCATACAAGTGGCTCTCTTTTCTCCAAAGGTCTCTTTAATTTTCCTGTAGGCTGTATCTATCTTATCCCTAGTGAGATAAGCCTCTACATCCTTACATTTGTCCATGCCTGCTTAGCCATTTTGCACTTCCTGTCAATCTCATTTTTGAGACGCTTGTATTCCTTTTTGCCTCCTTCATTTACTGCATTTTTATATTTTCTCCTTTCATTAATTAAATTCAATATTTCTTCTGTTACCCAAGGATTTCTACTAGCCCTCGTCTTTTTACCTACTTGATCCTCTGCTGCCTTCACTACTTCATCCCTCAGAGCTACCCATTCATCTTCTACTGTATTTCTTTCCCCCATTCCTGTCAATTGTTCCCTTATGCTGTCCCTGAAACTCTGTACAACCTCTGGTTTATTCAGTTTATCCAGGTCCCATCTCCTTAAATTCCCACCTTTTTGCAAAAAAATGGTTCAAATGGCTCTGAGCACTATGGGACTCAACTGCTGTGGTCATAGGTCCCCTAGAACTTAGAACTACTTAAACCTAACTAACCTAAGGACGTCACACACATCCATGCCCGAGGCAGGATTCGAACCTGCGACGTAGCGGTCGTGCGGTTCCAGACTGTAGCGCCTTTAACCGCTCGCCCACTCCGGCCGGCTACCGTTTTGCAATTTCTTCAGTTTTAATCTACAGTTCATAACCAATAGATTGTGGTCAGAGTCCACATCTGCCCCTGGAAATGTCCTACAATTTAAAACCTGGTTTCTAAATCTCTGTCTTACCATTATATAATCTATCTGATACCTTTTAGTATCTCCAGGAGTCTTCCATATGTACAACCTTCTTTTATGATTATTGAACCAAGTGTTAGCTACGATTAAGTTATGCTCTGTGCAAAATTCTACCAGACGGCTTCCTCTTTCATTTCTTAGCCCCAATCCATATTCACCTACTATGTTTCCTTCTCTCCCTTTTCCTACTGTAGAATTCCAGTCACCCATGACTATTAAATTTTCGTCTCCCTTCAGTACCTGAATAATTTCTTTTATCTCATCATACATTTCTTCAATTTCTTCGTCATCTGCAGTGCTACTTGGCATATAAACTTGTACTACTGTAGTAGGCATGGGCTTCGTGTCTATCTTGGCCACTATAATACGTTCACTATGCTGTTTGTAGTAGCTAACCTGCACTCCTGTATTACCCCTATTTGATTTTGTATTTGTAACTCTGTATTCACCTGACCAAAAGTCTTGTTCCCGCTGCCACCGAACTTCAGTAATTCCCACTATATCTAACTTTAGCCTATCCATTTCCCTTTTTAAATTTTCTAACCTACCTGCTCGATTAAGGGATCTGACATTCCACGCTACAATCCGTAGAATGCCAGTATTCTTTCTCCTGATAACGAAGTCCTCTTGAGTAGTCCCCGCCCGGAGATCCGAATGGGGACTATTTTACCTCCAGAATATTTTACCCAAGAGGACGCCATCATCATTTAACCATACAGTAAAGCTGCATGCCCTCGGGAAAAATGACGGCTGTTGTTTCCCCTTGCTTTCAGCCGTTCGCAGTACCACAACAGCAAGGCCGTTTTGGTTAGTGTTACAAGGCCAGATCAGTCAATCATCCAGACTGTTGCCCCTGCAACTACTGAAAAGGCTGCTGCCCCTCTTCAGGAACCACACGTTTGTCTGGCCTTTCATCAGATACTCCTCCATTGTGGTTGCACTTATGGTACGGCTATCTGTATCGTTGAGGCACGCAAGCCTCCCCACCAACTGCAAGGTCCATGGTTCATGGGGGGAGGAAATTCGATAAGAGCCAATCATAATGCTCGATTCATTCACATCCTTAATGCTGGGATATAGGAGCCTCTACATAGCGGTGGGAACGTTTGTGTGTGTTGAAAGCCGGAGGGTAACACGTGATGGACTAGGTACCACCTTAGCTCCGCAAGGAAGACTGCATTCGGCGTTATTTTCGTAAACAGGTTCTGTTAGGGCAAGAATTTCCGTGCATATAAGCTGAGATATCAAGAAAGTTAGCGTTAACTATTTCCGGGACACTATGCAATTCCCAAGAGGTCGACTTGGTTGTTATTTTTACAAAGACATGTCACGTAAGTATAACATTGAGAACCATTTAGATGGGGAGTTGCCACCGTTTCGCGGCGAGGCGTCAGTCGCGCAGGGGGCGGGTACGCACGCCTGAACACAGCTCGTATGTTCTGTTAGGGGGAAAGCAGCCTATGCTATTCCATCACCAACAGTAAAGACAAGTACTGCCCAGAGGTGTGTCGCGTATGAGCCTGGCATGAACGCGCTTTGGAGTTCTGTAACGTCAGTATAACAGCGACTGTATACTCGAAACAGAGACAACTTTCACCTGTGAAACTTCCTGACAGACTCAAACTGTGTGCCGGACCGAGACTCGAACTCGGGACCTTTGCCTTTCGCGGGCAAGTGCTCTACCATCTGAGCTACCCAAGCACGACTCACGACCCGTCCTCACAGATCCAATTCTGCCAGCACCTCGTCTCCTACCTTCCAAACTTCACAGAAGCTCTTCGCAGCTCTCTGGTGGTGGTACCATGTACTAAGTCAATTAGGCTCTGGACCTCGTGGCGAACACACACTTGATGGCGGTAGTGGCTCAAATTGCTTTGATAAAGACTGGTGCATGATTTCGACAGCTGACGATTAGCAAGCATGTTTGCAGAGTCTTTTAGTGGTTTGCATGTCTGCAGGGTGGGTGGGGTGACCCCAAGTATGTCAGAGCGTGTGTTCTGTATCACTGTGATAAATATACTCCATACCTAAATAAATTGTTCCAAAATAAATAAAGTACACTCGTTCCTTACTCTCTCCAGCAGCTGAGTGCAGGCTGAGCCCTTTTCTCACAAATCCCTAGGAAGAAGTGGCGGTTGGGTGACAGGTTAGTGGCGGTAGCCCAAGTGACCTATCTTCCCGCGATTTTCTTAGGTGTGATGCATTATCCTGTTGGAATTTGAACTTCCCGCCATTTCTCTGGGGGAGGGAAGGGGGGGTTAGGTTAGTGGAGGTAGCCCAGTTGGCCTATCTGCCCGCCAAAATTCAAACTTCCTGCCAAAATCCGCCATCTTGAATGACTCCATGGCCGCCATCTTGGATGATGGCATGTGCTGCTACCAAGTCTACACGCCGCCATCTTGTATGACGTCATCGCCGCCATCTTGGATACATCTGCCAACAGTGGAATGTGGGGTTACGTCCTTGTTGCCCCACTACTATCATTTCTAGCAGATAGCGTAGCACTAGACATCTGAAATGCTAGTGCTTACGACCTCCATCAGCACACCATCTACTACTGTTTGTGATCCTTCTCAATTAGTCGTCACCTATAACTCAGTGGATATAGCACAGAACCTCTGACATGGTATCGAAACAGAATAGGTTACAAATACTGGAGAAATATCTAGTGGCTGCAGCATGAGGGGGTTGCAAATAGCGGTTCCATACCACGTTCCTTAGCCGAATCACTTTCAAAATTGAACGATTTTATGATGAGGTTGCACCATGCTCCTAAGGTCACCGTCTCGGTATTTGCCTGGAAAAACCACATGAGTCGTAAGTAATGACATACGTGGCTTTATAAAGCCGGTATAGCTTTTAACATGGATAATTGTGTCCACATGTAGAACCAAGACCGCTTGTGGCAGTAACACGCAGTAGTTGTTGGGATCGGTTTTTTTTAACATGTGGCGGTTTGGTGGTGGTGGGTAGTGTTTAACGTCCCGTCGACAACTAGGTCATTAGAGACGGAGCGCAAGCTCGCGTTAGGGAAGGACTGGGAAGGAAATCGGCCGTGCCCTTTCAAAGGAACCATCCCGGCATTTGCCTGAAACGATTTAGGGAAATCACGGAAAACCTAAATCAGGATGGCCGGAGACGGGATTGAACCGTCGTCCTCCCGAATGCGAGTCCAGTGTGCTAACCACTGCGCCACCTCGCTCGGTACAAGTGGCGGTTTGTAAGACGATTAAACCTCTTTTTCTAAGACAGGGTGGTAGCACTCACAAGACAAACTTATAAAGACATGCCCACCCATCGTTGATTTTCGGTCAGTATTAATTCGTATCGCCAGCGAACAGTTATTGACTAAGTATTATGCTTAGTAGTAGGGGGTTCATAATAGGTTCACCTTGAGCATCAGGCTTATAAAGTATGTGTTTGTGTTCCGATATGAGCAAAGGAAACGACTATATCCATTCGTAAGGAAGGTATGGATTTGACAGTGATCACTGCAATAACAAAGGGAAGAGTATGTCATGTCATAAGAATGGTACTGATTTTTCTATTCCCAGAGCCACAGCCGTCAACAGGGTGTATTTCAGATATTTCGCTCATTGTCGAATGTTGTTCAACTGAGATCGCGCTCATAACATTTAGTTGTAAGTACAGGGATAAAATATATATGTGACTGATTTCTTAGGATGATGATTCTACCTGTGTGTGCTTGGCATGCAGTGCCAGTGACCTGTGTGGGGGTGATTCACGTTTCCTCTTAACAGTAGAAGCTGTCTGAATGGAGAGGCCTATTGGAGTGTAGGAATGTAGACGTCTTAACTGGGTTGTCCTCTAGACGACGGAATAGCGAACTAATACTTAGTATATGTTGGATAGCTTTCATGATCGAGTGGAAATTTGAGAAAATTCAATATGGACGTGTGTTTGCGCTGTGCCATTATTCCCGCCCATGTAAATTGTTCAGATGACTGCTTTTTCACATTTCGCGTCTTTATATAGTTGAGAGAACATCGCTTGTGGAGTATGCATCTAACAGGTGGAAGACACTTTTTCTAGTTCTCTAGACAGGAGAAACAGGTTATTTGTCTTTGAAAATTACAGGGACGATTTGGAATCTGTTACATCACCGACATTGGTATTAGCGAGTGGAGATCAGTTTACTCTATTTTTCTTTTGTCGAGTTTTTTCATGTAAAGGTATTCACATATGGGATAAGTTTCTAGTTACTCTATGGTTTAGAGCACGCACCGCCCAGCTAAAGTTTCGCGTATCTAGAGAAATAATTTCCAGTCTATATCTTCAGAATTATGTTGCGCGGGCGATCGATAGGATACTGCTATGTGCTTGATATCGAGAAGTAGCACGAAAATGGTGTGATATTCTAGGAAACCATGCAAAAATACACAGTTCTTGTAATCCCAGAGTCTGGAGATGGGTGTAGAAAAGCGAGCAAGCAAGGAAGCAGTTTTGGACCAGAAACATTAAAGCGTTTGTGCTGATAGGGAAACGAGCCCGAATTTGTAGAAGTTCTGAGAGTGACTTCTGTCCGCTGAGAGCGCTCTGGTAGAGTGTTGGGAGTGGATGACTTGTGACCGTCGGCTGCAGGAAAATATCTAGTGCTGTGAGGAGTGTATATGGTGCCGGTTGTCTTCGCGGTAGATGCACATATGATGTTAAAGCGGGAATTTGTTTGGTACAGGATACGAATTGTATGTTTACTACTTCGACACGGTATGTGGTAACATATTGCTGGGTTGGAGATCGGTTTCATGCTCTAATATACAAACTGTAAGGGATCCGTGATCCCACGAACATAGATATTAGAATTTGACACCCATGTCGATAGCAGACCCAATTAAGAACTTAATTGGGGGTGTTTCAAAACTCGTGTCCTCAGTGGGAGAGCAGTGTAATTGAGTAAGAGTCTTTCCATATTTGGGGATATATAGGGGCACTTTGCAGGGTTTAATCGTCGGTGCAATATGGCAATCTCTGTAAAATAGCTTTTTTTGCCACTGTCTGCATCAGTAATTCAGAGGGTAAATTCGATAAGAGCCACTCACAATGCTCGATTCATTCACGCGACACCGTTTGTGCTGGGATATAGGAGTCTCTACATAACAGTGAGAACGTTTGCATATGTTGAAAGCAGGAAGGGTAACACGTGATGGACGTGGTGCTATGTTAGGACCATGAGGAAGAATGCGTTTGGTGTTATTCCACGCCATTTTCGTAAACAGGTCCTGTAAGGGCAAGAATTTCCTTGCATACAAGCTGAGACATCGAGAAAGCGAGCGTTAACTATTTCTGGGACGCTATACAATTTCCGAGAGGTCGACTTAACTCTTATTTTACATAGTCATGTGATGTCAGGGTAACATTGAGAACCTTTTGGTTGGTTTCGCAAAGAGGTGCAAGTCATGCTGGGGCAGGTAAGCACAGCTGGATGCAGCTTGTATGTTCCGTTAGGATCTCAAGGGAGAAAGCAGTCTGTCCCATTCTGGAACAGCTTTCTATAGCACGATCTGTGACGTCAGTATCCATTGGTACAGCGTCAACAAGGGTAAACACACGTGCTGCCTGGAGGCGTTTCGTGGGTGGGATCGGTGTGAGCGCACCTTGGAGGTCTACGGCGAGATGGGCAGGGGTGTGTGCTGTACCTCATGTGATCAGAGAGGACGTGACGGCGGAGGAGGAGACACTGTGGAATCGGGCTGCTGTGAGGAGCCTGGTTGCTGGAGCTCTAATCCGCTAGTCTGAGGGAGGGCGGCCCATGACGCCAGAGCGATGCTGCGGCGGCCGCGGCCCTGGTGGGGTCAGGGCAGGGGGAGCGGAGGCGGCGGTAGCTCTGGCGGGGGCGGCGGCAGCGTCGGATGTCGAGTGGCAGCGATCTTTTGTTTAAACTGTATTCCATCGATTTCACTGACCAATAGGATGCTGCAAATTAAAAGAAACTACCCCATACATGTGAAAATTATTGATTTAATTAATTTGCATAAATTTCTATATCAACATGGTGTTAGTGGTACAAGAGTTAATGGGAGGGTGAACGTGAGTGGGTGACATGGAGCAGAACAGCAGGTTAAATGCAGAAGACAAGGTTAATGTGCATAATTTTTGTGTAAAACACAGTACAGAAGTTTCAGGGGGTGGGTGACAAGAAGAAAACGTCAGAAATGGCGTTCAAAAGCATGTGAAATTCGAAAAGAGTACCAAAAAATGGTGGGATGACATAACTAATTCCTTAATTTGGTATCAAAAGGGGTAGAATAGTTTAAGGAAATGGGGGTGACATGGAAAACCACTTAACAGAACAATAGGTTAAGTGCTGACAAAGGGCCAAACATTAGGTTAAGACACCTTGAATATAGTGCCGAACATTATGTTATGTAACATGTTTGCTCCATGTAATTAGTTCTTACAAGACCTACATGTTTCCAAACAGCAGAGAATGATGATCAAGAGAAAATAACCCCCACAAACGGATTTTTTTATAAGTAAACAATATACCCTTGAATTTCCTTTTATGAGGCCCTTCCTCTACAGCACCAGACCGCCATCTTGGATTACGTCACGAAAGGGACGACACCGCCCTCTGCTGACGGTACTGTGTACTAGACCAGTTGGACTCCAGACCTTGTGTTGAAAAGATTTCCCGCCATTTTCCCCCCACCATCTTTGATTACTTCACGGAATGGAAGACAGTGCCCTCTGGTGGCAGATCTGTGTACTAAGTCAGTTGGACTCTGGACCCCATGGCGATCACACAGTTTCCCGCCATTTCCCCCCACCCCAGACCGCCATCTTGGATTACATCACGGAACAAATGACAGCACCCTCTGGTCGCAGTACTGTGTACTAGGTCAGCTGGACTCTGGACCCCATGGCGATCACACTGGATGGCTGTAGTGCCTCAAATTGTTTAAGTAGACTGGTGCATGCAAAATAAAGACTTATGTCCAGCACAGGTTGGTCCTCTCCCAGCCATTTCCTAGGATGAGGTGGCGGTCGGTTGACTTAGGTTAGTGGGGGTGGCCCAAATGTCCTTTCTTTCCCACCATTTTCTTAGGTGTGTTGCATTGTCCTGATGGAATCTGAACTTCGCACCAATCCCTAGGAAGAGGTGGTGGTCGGATGACTTTGGTTAGTGGTGGTAGTCCAAATGCTCTTAATTTCTTACCATTTCCTTAGGTTAGTAGAGATAGCCCGAGTGACCTTTTTTTCCCCCCAAAATTCAAACTTCGTGCCAATCCTAGGAAGAGGTGGCAGCTGGATGACTTGGATTAGTGGAGGTACCCCAACTGCACTTTCTTTCCTACCATTTTTCTTATGTTAGTAGAGGCTGCATTATCCTGATGGAATTTGAACTTCCAGCCATTTTCTGAGGGAGGGGGTTAGGTTAGTGGAGGCAGCCCAACTCCGCCATCTTGAATGAAGTCATAGTCGCCATCTTGGATGACATCATGCACTGTTGCGAAGTCTACATTCCGCCATCTTTGGATGACGTCATAGGCTCCATCTTGGACACATCTGGCAACAGTGGAGAGTGGGGTAGAACTGGCTCTGTTACAATACTGGCACTCGAGTCCTGTTTCTGACAACACTCAAAAAAGAGTATGCAAATTGCCAATGTGTTCCCCTGGTGTACGACCTGAGATGACAATATTGTCAAGGTAGTTTGAACAAAATGGCACTTTTGCAGTCAGCTGTTATAAGGAATGTTGAAAAATGGCAGGTTCAGAAGCACTGCCAAAGGTCAAAAGCAAGTACTTAAACAGTCCTAAGTGTGAGAAACTGCCTATTGGCTTCTGTTAAGGGTTGTTCAGCCGATGTTCGTCGGATTATTTTACTGACGTTCCTCCAGCATGAGTGGCTGGCATTGTCAAAGCTTCATCCTCCATTGCTGGTGGTGAACTGGAGCCGAGCTCGCGGCCACAGACTGACTAATGTCAGTAAAATCATCAGGCGAACGTCAGCCGAACCCGAGACAGAAACCAACAAGCAGTTTGTCAACAAGTGGCCACAAAAACCCCAACAATTTTGTAGTCCTAACACTTCACTTTCTGTGAATCTTCATTCGAAGGAATTTAAAAGTAGGCATCACGCGAATCTATCTTAGATAAGTAACGTCCTGCACCAATCCTGACCATGAGCTCATCAGGGCGAGGTAACAGCTAAATGTCAACTACTGTCTGTGGGATTACTGTAGACTTGAAGTCGACAGAAATGTGAATTCGACCAGAAGGCTTAAGCAACAAGACGAGAGGACTTAAACATTGACTAGCTAGAATGGGAGCAATTCCATTATTATCTTGCAGTTCTTTCAATTCTCTGGCTACTTTGTCTCTTAAAACAATTGGAATGCGATGGACGCGGAAAAACTTGCATTGTCTTTCAATGTCGCATGCGCTACAAAGTTATTAGCTTTTCCCATTCCTTCTAGAAATAGTTCAGGAAATGTTTTAAGCAAGCTAGTTACACTGTCTTTCGGTTCAAACGCAGACACGGAAAGTGCATTGTCTTGGATGCTAAGTCCAAACAAATCAAAGGCATCTAAAGCAAATATGTTCTCACCGTCTCTTGATTTCAACACAGTAAATTTCACTGTCCTGGTGTGAGATTTGTAAGTGGCAGGCAAACTGTACTGTCCAAGCACTGAAATTTCCTGTCCCTTGTAAGCAGTGAGGTGCTTCTGCGTGTGAATTCCTAAGGGAACAAACTGCTGAGGTCATCAGTCCCTAGACTTACACACTACTTTAGCTAACTTATGCTAAGAATAGCACACACACCCATGCCCGAGGGAGGACTCGAACCTCTGGTGGGAGCGGCCGCGCACTCCGTGACATGGCTCCTCAAACAGTGCGGCCACTTTGCGTGGCAGTGGGGTGCTTGCTAGATTTAGAAAGGCGTGGTGAGCCTAACTGTTCATACGTGGCACTATTAAGCAAAGTTACTGAGGTACCTGAGTCTAACTGAAAGTTCACACGACGACCAGCAATTCGTAATCAGACGAATAGTTAGAACCTCGTTGCACAACATTAGGGTGAGAAGTAGATGATGATGTTTGGTTTGTGGGGCGCTCAACTGCATGCTCATCAGCGCCCATACAAAGTCCCAACTTTTACACAGTCCAATTTTATTCACAGCCCAAGTTAGCCACTGACACGAATGATGATGATGATGAAATAATGAGGACAACACAAACATCCAGTCCCCTGACAGAGAAAATCTCCAACCCGGCCGGGAATCGAACCTGGATTTCACGATCCAGAGCCGGCAACGCTAGCAACTAGACCACGAGTTGCGGACAAGGGCGAGAAGGAGGCTCAACCTCAATCTTACTTTTGTCAGAAGCTGTTGTAGTTTTTGAAAACACGACATTCACTGCATGTGCACGAGCATGGTTTTTTTTCTGGGAGCACGCAAAATTGACGTTTTTGTCTGTTGAAAAGAAACCACTTGGACATGGCTTTTTTTTCCCACACATGAAACGTGTTGCGTTACGTGAGAGGCAATCGTGTCTTTTATAGCGAGCAAAACATCTAGGGCAAGACTTCACTAAATTCACAGGCCTGTTTACATGTCTATGTGGCTGTCCATGCGGCTGTGTACACGCTTGTTGTTGTGACTGTTTGGGGTGGTCGCGAACAAGAAGCGACTCGACCCTACAAATTGGGACCTGGACAAACTCATCGGCCGCTTGGCACCCAAACCATATTGCTTTAAGATTTGGAGTAATTGGGGAAGTGATGGATCAGAGTACTGTAAAATCTGTCTCCCATATTCTACTATCTGGAATGTTATAGCATCGCGTAGCATCAAATCACTGAAAAAGTTGCCACAACTACACTT
This sequence comes from Schistocerca serialis cubense, assembly GCF_023864345.2. NCBI lineage: Eukaryota > Metazoa > Arthropoda > Insecta > Orthoptera > Acrididae > Schistocerca > Schistocerca serialis. The sequence goes on from NC_064639.1 coordinate 1,130,401,497, forward strand.
AAATTTACACTTCCTAGTTATGCCTGGTAATTTTGTGCACCACTCGCAAAATGTCTCTTCCGGCTTTTTCTGCAAGAAAAGAACTGATAACTAGCTGCAGCTACTTGGACTTGCTGGTCATAGTATTGAGTTAATGCAGCAATTACTTGGTCATAGCTGAGATCGGCGGGAGATGCGGTTGGGAATAGTTTTTGTACTAACTTGAACGCTGGGGACCCCACAATCGAAGGAAGTATGTACCTTTACAATACCTTGAACATGAAGAACTTGACAATGAGTTTGCAACAGAGCCAGGTATTCAATCCATTTCTCTTCTGTTTCGCATATTGCCGGGACATTGGTATTCTAGTCGGAGGCACTTTTTGTGCTGGCTGGTTGGTCGTTTGTGGGGCTGATGCAGCTTGTGCAGCCAGTAGTTTTTGTACTGTCATCGCTAGGGCAGCATTTTGTTGGTTCTGAAACTGAAAAGCTTGTGTTAGATCCGTCACGCTGACCGTCTACTGCTGAGGCATGGGGCAAGGGGCAGAGGGTGCAGGGATTTCATGGTTTATGTGAATACATCATATCAAACAGCAAGCAAAGCCCCTGAAAAGAGAAATTTGATTAGTTCTGCAGAGTCTTTAAGGGGGGGCACTGAAACTCATGGGAGTACTTTTTTAGGCTAAGATCAGTGTCCAATCATCCTACATTGATTGAATTTAATCTTAATGAGAAGTTCAGACAGGCAGGTACTAGAGGTGTGAAAATATCACAAGATTCTCATAACAGTACAGTGAAAAATAATGTTAATACGTTGCATCAGAATATCAGAGGATTAAAAAACAAAGTAGATGAGCTTCTTGTTTGTTTGGAAGATTTAGAAACTGAGGGTGAAATAGATGTACTATGCCAGACTGAACATCGTATAGTCACAGGTATGGAAATGGTAAATGTAGGTGGGTATAAGCTTCCAGCACAAGTAGAGACACTATAGAGAGATAGGAGGAGTTGCCATTTATGTTAAAATCAGTCGAAGTGTAATAAATTTGGAAATAAAAAATTTTGTGTAGAGCAACATATAGAAGCATGTGCACGTGAGCTTAAACTAAATAATGGCACTTTTATAATTGTAGCCATATATAGGTCCCCACTGGGAAATTTTCAACTATTTTTGAAAAACTTGGATCCTATGTTGTACTACCTGTCAGACAAAGGAAAGCAAATTATTGCTTGTGGGGATTTCAATGTAGATTTTCTGAAAGAGTCTGATAGAAGCCTGACCTTGAAGTATTAATTGGTTCTTTCAATTTGACATCAGTTATTTATTTCCCTGCTTGGGGGAGGGGGGAGGTACAGGAAAGCAGCACAATGATAGATAATGTTTTCATAGACCAAGATAAATTTAATCAAATAAAAACTTTTCCTGTGAAGAATGGTCTGTCATATCATGATGCACAGATAGTTGCAGTATATGATATTGCTCCATACAATAATGCAAAACAGTCCTCCAAAATAGTGTGTTCCATTAATGATTTAACAATTCAAAATTTTAGGGAAAGCTTGCAACAGTTAGACTGGGATGAGATGTACAGGGAACATGATGCTAATTTAAAATTTAACCTATTTCATGATACCTTTGTGGGTATATTTGGAAACAGTTTCCCTAAGAAAACAGTGAAATGTAATTTTAAGAAACCATGTAAAAAACCATGGCTTACTATAAAAATATCTTGCAAACGGAAAAGGGAAATGTATCTTATATATAGCAGGAGTAATGATCCTGAAACAGTGAAACATTATAAGAACAACTGCAGTGTATTAAGAAAAGTTATTAAAAAGTCAAGAAGTATGTGCATTATGTCTGAGATTAGCACATCTGATAATAAAATTAAAACAATTAAGAATATTCTGAAAAGGGAAACAGGGCAACCGAGGGCACAGGAAGACTGTATTTCTATCAAACACAATGAAAAGTTTGTTAACAAGAAGTCAGAAGTAGAAAACATTTTTAATAATCACTTTTTAAGTTTTGTAGAGAAAATAGGATCCAGCTATTCATTAGAAAATGCAAGGCAGTATACGGAAGAGGCAGTACCTACGCAATTTGATAAAATTGAAATTCAACTCACGTCTCCTACTGAAATTAGTAAAATAATAAATTCACTCAAAAGCAAAAGCTCACATCGAATTGATGGCATTTCCAACAGAGTACTAAAAGCTTGTTCTCAACAAATAAGTAGGATTCTCAGCCACATATGTAGTAGCTCACTGAAACAGGGAATTTTTCCAGATAGACTGAAATACGCTATGGTTAAACCATTGCATAAAAAAGGGATAGATCTGATGCTAACAACTACCACCAAAACTCACTTCTGACAGCTTTATCCAAAACTCTTGAAAAAGGAATGTATTCAAGAATAGCATCACATATCTGTAAAAATAAAGTACTAGCAAAATGTCAACTTGGTTTTCAGAAAGGCTTGTCAACAGAAAATGTTATATATGCTTTCAATGATCAAATATTAAATACATTGAATATCAAACATTATCCATTGGGATATTTTGTGACCTCTCAAAGGCTTTTGATAGTGTGAATCATGAAATTTTTCTAGATAAGCTTAAGTATTGTGGTATGAGTGAGACAGTGCACGAATGGTTTAATTCGTACTTAACTGGAAGAATGCAGAAGGTTGAAATTAACAGTACAGAGAGACTGCAAAAGCCAGCAGAGTCATCTGACTGGCGAGGTGTCAAGAATGGTGTCCTACTGGGTTCTGTCTTGGATCCCTTATTGTTCTTAATATATATTAACGACTTGCCACTCTATATTAATGAAGATGCGAAGCTAGTTCTTTTTTCTGATGATGTATAGTAATCACACCCAAGAAGCAAGAATCAGCTGAGGAAATTGCAAATAATGTCTTTCAGAAAATTATTATGTGGACAGTACAGATAGTCTGCAAATGGACTCTCACAAACATTTGATCAAACACAGTTTATACAGTCCTGTACAGTAAATGGCATAACACCATTGATAAATATAGACTATGAAAAGAAGTCTGTTTCTAAGGCAGAATACTCAAAAATTCTCGGTGTGTGAATTGACGAAAAATTTAATTGGAAGAAACACATCGATGATCTGCTGAGATGGTTAGGTTCATCTACTTATGCTACTAGGGTTATTTCAAATTTTGGTGATAATCATAACAGTAAACTACCCTATTGTGCCTATTTGCATTCACTACTTTGATATGGCATCATATTTTGGGGAAATCCGTCATTAAGAAAGAAAGTACTCATTGCACAAAAGCATGTAATCAGTATAATAGCTGGAGAACACCCAAGATCACCTTGCAGTCATTTATTTAAGGAGCTCACGATATTCACAGTGCCTTCCCAATACTTATATTGACTTATGAAACTTGTCATTAATAACCCATCCCAATTCAAATATAACAGCAAAGTGCATAGTTGCAACACTAGAAGAAAGGATGATATTCACTATTCTGGCTTAAATCTCACTTTAGCACAGAAAGGGGTGAATTATGCTGCCACAAAAAAATCTTTGGTCAATTGCCAAATAGTATTAAAAGTCTGACAGATAGTCAACCAACATTTAAAAGAAAATTAAAAGAATTTCTGAATGACAACTCTTTCTACTCAGTAGATGAATTCTTAGATATGAAGTAGTAACTCTAAAAATTAATTAATTAATTAATTAATTATCTTGTGTATAGAAAACTTATGTTAAAGTGACACATTACACATCATTACGAAATGTAGTGTTCATGACCAATGAAACAAGGATTAATGTATGTATGTATGCATGTATGCTCCCCTTCTGCAATACATGCAAGAACACAACAACAAATAAGCAAATAGAAACACTTGAATGCAATCACCCCTGCAAGCGATAATACAAGAGAAGCAAACAAAATCTTGGGCCAAGGTGATTATCTTCGATCGCCACTGAATTATCATTGTTCGCCACTGTAGTATGCTTGGCACCATTGTAGAGTCTTGTACCACAAGGAAACGAAGAAGATGTTGTGGGTGGCTGGTATCCTCTTTCTACAACTCAAATGCACATGTGGATTAATACGGTTCTTTATTTACATGAACATTTACTTAACTTGAATAGAGTCCATGTTTTGGGGTACAAGATCATTAGTAATAGTCCTCTTGCAGACAATATTGGTAATCTTGCTGTTACAAACTTTAGTCTCATTGCTGCAGGCACTAATCTGGTCGCTACGTACTGTCATAACCTGCTATGAACTATACCTATGCTGTGAGTGGACTGACGAACTCCAACTGGATGAGTGAGCCAGTGAGACCCTCCGGTCAGCGGCGGTGGCCGAAATACATGTTGTCGAGAGGGCTTTGGCGGCTTGTTGCTTGTTGGTGTGTCTCTGGACTCTCAGGTGATAGATGTGCTTGATTCCGCACCTACTTGTTGATGTTCATACTTCATCTTTGCCCACCACTGTGCTGGCCACAGCTTACGCCAACACACTATCCACAAAGCTTTCTATTGTTTCGTTGTGTCTTTGGGACATGGCTTTGAACTCCTCCTTATAAAAACGGCTACTGTTAGGCTTTTTAAACCTTTTGAGCTAATCTTGTCTCAGTTGTTCAAAAGTTAATGCATTTTGTAACGCTTTGTGATGTAGCACATGTGCCTTAACTTCCTCGATCAACTGATACTTTGTCATTTGCAACATCTGTTCATCTGACCAGGAACCAAGTTTAGTGGATACTAACAGATCAGCAAAAAATGCTTCCATATGTCGATCCAGACGACGTTTCTTCGTGTCTTCTTTCTCTCCTCAGAGGATTCCCTTATGCTCGTTTGTCAGAGGTATTTAATAGGTGTTTTCGCCAATGTCGCGAAGTTTCTAGGGTGTTGACTGACTCTTCGGTCGCAGATCTATCTTTCTCACGTTGGGCAAAAACGTGACCAATGTCGACGCACGTGCCAGCTTTCATTGTTTCACCTCTATGCTGGCGTAGTTCGGCATTGCTCTGTCGTCCTTCTCCGCTTCGCCAGATACGTCACACACGTGAGTTCAGTATGATGGCAGTTCCTGGAACATTGACTGCTGATGTGCAAACTGCGCTGGTCGTTGTTCTCCTTGGAAGCATTGCCCGTCTGCTCGGTCACTGATCTGTCGAAGTGTTGACCGCTGCTGTGCAAACTCCACTGGTCGTCGACCTCCTTGTTCATAAGCTGCCGCTTCCAAATATTGTTGCTTAACGTATCAAAGTCTCTAAAATGTTCACTTAACCTATAATAAGTCTTTATTTATTTTTCTGGCGGATCTCTTCTTTGAACAACCATAAATAACACACAATTATTATACATAACCATAAATAACACACACATAATATGCATAAGAACTATACACCCTATAATGTCATCATTAACAGAGTTCACGATTATCAACCTACAGTTGGAAATGTTACTCCTTGTTCATTATTCGTAGAGGAGGAAGAGATTAGTGTTTAACGTCCCGTCGACAACGAGGTCATTAGAGACGGAGCGCAAGCTCGGTGAGGGAAGGATGGGGAAGGAAATCGGCCGTGCCCTTTCAAAGTAACCATCCCGGCATTTGCCTGAAGCGATTTAGGGAAATCACGGAAAACCTAAATGAGGATGGCTTGAGACGGGATTGAACCGTCGTCCTCCCGAATGCGAGTCCAGTGTGCTAACCACTGCGCCACCTCGCTCGGTCATTATTCGTAGAGGTAGTGTGTGGTGACTGATGGGAGTAGCTATGTCGAATCGTCTTGGTCAGTTCTGACAGCTTTTTTGGCGCAACCAAACTAGTCAACCATAGTTGGCAGACAACAATGTGTCCAGCATGTCTACATACTCATAGATAAAAGTCGTATTTATTATGTTATTTTAGATATGTGCATGAACAATGTACTGTTGGAAAGAGCAAACTCTCGAGCTGTACATGGTTTCCGTGAGGTAGCAGCAGTGTGCCCCCATTTCACTTCTAATAAAAATGGTGCCGGGACAACAGAAAGCGTTTTTTGTTCTACGTTTTGCGCAGTGTGGGTCAGTAATAACTGTCCAGCGTGACTTTCGTACGAGGTATGGTGTGGATCGTTCTACAGCACCGAGCATTAGATGATGGCATGAACAATTCAGAGAAACAAGCTGTTTGTGTAAAGGCAAATCGCCAGGCCATCCCCAAGTGTCTGCTGCAGATGTCGAACGTATCCGCCATAGTTTCACAAGGGGTCCGCAGAAATCCGTTCGCCATGCAGCTCGACAGCTCAACATGGCCCGATGTCCGTCTGGTGTGTGTTGCGTCGGCGTTTACACATGAAACCATACAAAACTCAGCTACTGCAAGCTCTCCAAGAAGGTGACAAACAACAAAGTGTGGAATTCTGTGATTTTGTTCTTGACAAGATGGACGATGACAGTTTAGCGACGAGGTAACATTTCATTTCAATGGAAAGGTGAACCATCGTAATGTGAGAATATGGGGTATGGAACAACCACATGAAGTTGCACAACATGAGACGGACGCTTCAAAATTTGATGTGTTTTTCGAGTTTCATGGGAAAAGGTGAATGGTCCATTTTTCTTTGCTGAAAACACTGTTACAGGAAGAACATATCTCGATATGCTTGAGAACTTTCTTTTCTCGCAGTTGGAAACCAATTCGAACGACTTCATTTACCAGCAGGATGGGGCACTGCGACACTGGTATCTGGAAATGCGGGAATTTTCAAATCAAAGAATTACTGGACGATGAAACGACTACACTGGACCAAATGATTCAGCCTTACATTACTGGATTCCAAGGTCACCAGAGCTGACTGTATGTGATTATTTCTTTTGGGGGTTCATAAAAGTCTCTGTTTATGTTCCTCCATTATCAACAATAACAGCAGCTGTGGAGTCTGTAACTCAAGGCATTCTCAATGCAATGTGGGAACAATTTTAATACTGCATTGATATATGCCATGTATCTCAAGGCGGGCACATTAAACTTCTATGAAAAGGCATGAAAAAAACTTTCTGAGTTTCCTGTTCATCAAAAAACAAAATTCATTGTATATATTTATTAGTTTCAGGAATATAGGTGTACCAAACAGATGATTCTTTTTTATTCACCCTGTATACATAATTGAGATTAAAATGTTTTAATTTTGTTGATATGTTCAAAGAAGGTACTCTTCACACTAACTATTGAGAGCTAAGGTGAACACAGACCATAAATAAGTAAATACTGGCAGGCAGTCATACACTATCTATAGTAACTGCTCCTCTCATTAGCCACTGTGTCATAACTCTGCATGAAGTGAATAAGTAGTAAACTTTCATAGAACTGTGATTGTACGAATATAGGTGTAACCCATTGCATTTCACTGTTTCTTTCACTGCTGTATTTTCTCTTTTTCTTTTTCAAACGCTTGCTGTTTACATTACAAAAATTTATTTTCACAGAATGATGAATAATTTTAACTTGGAATAGAATTAACAGTTTTTTTCTGCGGCATCACATTTCACAACATTTTTTCCCAACAAACTGGTTCAAAAACGATTTATTTGGGAGAGATATTTATTGTGGTGGATCAATTAAACTGTAATTTTTCGTAGTATGCAAGCATATGATACAAAAATCACAAAATACAATGGATTAGCTTCACAAACTTAACATATCACGTCCAAGACACCTAATTTAACCATGAAATAAAGTCCACCAATGGTTCCAAGGGAGAGGCACTGGGCACTGGGGACATGAAAAATGAGAACTGCAATGTGATTTGTCTATTTAATGATAATTATTGTTATAATAAATAGCTTAACACATTTACATTGTGTGTACAAACAAAGGCTATAAGGAGAACTAAGGGAAAATAAGGAAAAATCTTTTGACAGAAATATTTCCTTTGCTCAGCTTCAGCTCAGTGTCACCATTATTTCAAGTTTATACATTATGGGAACCTTCTCTTATCACAAAAGAAAATGTAAAATTTGAGAAAACCATTACAATTGTCCATGTAAAATAATTAACAAAAGAATAGTATGGCTTGTTTCTGCCCCATTGACTGAGGCACAAAAATGGTTACATTTACAGTATGAAAGTAACTGCAGATACTTTTCACTAAATTAAAATGTCCATGGATCACAAATATTTAGTAGGATACATGGATAACAAAATTTTTTTCATTATCAATGTTAAATTCTTCTGGTTAAAGGTGTGGAACAACATAAATAGCAAGCTTAATAAAAAATATAAAAGAATAAAAATCACCACCTAAAAAAATTAAAGCCAACAACAACATGTTTACATTCAGGGGCTTAATTAGTCACTCTCCCCGCATTTAGGCAAGCAAGCAGAAAAATTGCAAGAATAAAAGCTGTGGGGGGACTTTCAGGCCTTATTGGATTCGTAAAAATGTTTAATTTTGGTCTAAAATTATATCGTTCACTTTGTTAAACCCACACACTGTGCATATGTATAATATACTTAGACAGAAGTAAAGTTTTTACCATAATTAGCTTCCAACTTACACCAAAAGTTATTAAATTTTCAAGACTTGCGTCAGTCATGTAAATACCACAAGTATAAAGTGTTGTTAGCCATTCATTTTCTATGATACCTCATTATATGACACAAGTGTAAAAATTATTTGATCTCTACGATATTTTATTTCCTTAAAAGATTAGATAAAAACGATTAGCTCTCTCATTTATGCCCAATTGTAATGGAAGTTTCAACTGGAATGGGCAGGTGATTATTGCTTTGCCAACAATGGAGGACTGCTAACATGGTTGCATGATGACACAGAACCCATCATCGAGACCCATGACCATCCAGGAAATGTTTTCGGGATCAGTGGACAGGATAACCCGAGGTCACTCAGGACAGGATTTCAAGAAGTAATGATGATGCCCACATTTGACAAATTACATGAAAAGATATATAAACGAGAACTAGAATAGGTACATGTACGAAATACATGCGTATGCTGAAAGAAAAGTTCACTTTAGGGTACAAGTAATTTGTTTTCTCTAACTAATACTAATCAAGATCATTTAAAATCGGAATTCATTAGGACTTCTTGTAAGTTAAGTGCGAGGCCAGAACATCATTTCATGACCATGACATTATATCTTTAGCACAACCTATTTATGGGAAACCTTTAGGCAATTTTAAATCGTCTTTATCAGTAAATGACCACTCCAGCGGTAACTAATCACAGGCATGACGTTCAGTGTCTTTGTGTGCCATTTTGTCAAATTTTAAACTACCTTTATTTATTCACAGAAAGTTAAGAATGCAGATGTTGCACCAGAACGCCAACACCAATTGAATTTAAACCACCTCACTGGGTTACTTTCAGTCTAGGTTATGCAGTGCTGCTGCAATGGCCAGTATGTTCATTCTTAGTAATGGTCTTCTCACTATTTCGGACGAGTGTGCATGTTATCATCGATTTTGCAGCATTTGTTACTCTCCACAGGAAGAAGAAAATATGTTTTGTGATTACAGTCTCTCTCCATCCCTGTAATATTCCAGCACTGGAAGTAAAACGTACTTTCATTGTCAACTAGTTTTTACAGTATTCAACACAGTTATTTCGCATCACTATGTGCCACTGTTTTACCTTTTATTCACTTTCAGTAAAAATTCCAAACATATATACCACAGTTAGTTACTTAGATTGTGTCAATTAACTTTATTCTTCTGCTTGCCTTATTTATAAAGTACTTTATACATGGCCAGGTCTCAACACGAGTAATTTAATTAACAGTCGACTAGAAATTTATAGAGTACCTTCACATCAAATTGCAATTATTCACACATTTACAATCTTATTTTCTTGTGTGGTGAGTATGTATGATTAACTAATGAGTAATATTTTGTTGTTTTTGCATTATTGAGACAGGAACATAGTTCAGCATACATAGTGGCTTCGTCAGCTACATACAGCAAGGCCACTCGTTCATTTACTAAGGAGTAATTCAACAACTTTCAAATGCAAGCATTTCTGAAGGAACATGGCATCGAACTTCTGAACAACACAGGCACTGAAGTATTGTGTTTATCCGCAAGTGATTCTCAATTAAAATGTCTCCCCTGTACAGGAGTCTAAATGATGGATGTACAAGTATGGGTTGTAGACACAAAGCTGACGACATGGGAATTTTGTCTGGGCATGGAGTGTGCTCAGATAGCCCAATGGTAAGGTGACTGCTCGTGATAGGCGGGAAGTCCAGGTTCGGATCTCGGCCCAGCACAAATTTTCATTGTCATCATTTCGTTATACAGCTGATGAATGTCCATATTTGCAACTGCAAATACTTTTCATATTTTTCATACTAGCTGCAGTCGCCACAGTGCCTGCTACCTCGAACATACATGCATGTCCAGAGGAACATTGCAATGTACTTCTAACGACACAGGCACTGCAATGTCGTAACAACCTTACTCATCTATTCAGTTCTCTGAGACTGTTGACAGTTAGCCTTTAGTTCATGTGAACAAATTACCTACTTCTACACGAGACAATATTTGTTTCATTATTCCATAAGTCATCTTATACCTGTCCAATTATCCATCATTTAAATTACAATATCTTGTGGAACATCGATTCATTCGTTCCTTCCCAGTTTCCACCATCCTGGCCAAACAGCTTTTAACTATCTATTAAGGCCATGCCAATTGACTCAGCCTCTCCGCAGAATCGGCGAGGAATGAATATATGGAAAACATTGACAACAAGAAGAGACAGGATGGTAGGACGCCTGTTAAGATGTCAAGGAATAACTTCCATGGTACTAGAGGTAGCTGTAGAGGATAAAAACTGAAGAGGACAACAGAGATTGGAATATATCAAGCAAATAATTGAGACTGTAGGTTGCAAGTGTTACTCTGAGATGAAGAGGTTGGCGCAGGAGAAGAATTCATGATGGAATATATAAGAAACTGTCAGCCTCGATTGCGGTAATGAAACCAACCTTTACCTAGGTGTCGCCCAAATAATTAAGCCTCCTTCATAAGATAAAACTGAATTTATAATTTGTCTAAGAGGGCATGGTCTAGAAATAAAACTAAAACAGCCTGAATAGGCGTAGTCATATTTTAAAAATTCGGTACATAAGTTTTAAGTCAACACCAAGACTTAAGCTCTGGTGTACACCTCGTCTCCATAGACGCCGTGCGGCGGGCCTTGGGAGCTCACGTCAAACTTAGTAGGGCTAGATACATGCTGCAAATCAACATGGCGGGGAACATTGTGCATGTCTAACTGAGACCATGACTGTCAAAGATAAAAGACCGATGCAGTTATATCTTAAAACAAATAACTTATAGAAAGGTTGAAAATCTTAAACATAAAGCCTTTACACCAGTTTATGACTAAAATGTAACAAACTATACGTTGATTTATATATGTTTGAACACATTACCCTGACGCAAGTATTAGAATATATCGGCCCTTTCACAACGAATGCTGCATAAGGCATCCATTGTAATTGATGAAAGGTGACATAGGACATAAAACAGCGAAACTTTAGTAAACGCCATAATTTAATAATCTCGGTTAACCTGTACACAGATAGTTGAGTAGGTGTTTTTATCAGTTGATGTAGATGTACATCTTATTGCTGACATGCACTGACTGAAGAATATTATCGAGATTGATTTTTTATCTTATTACTAAAAATAACGCGTGAGTGAATGAACAACGCCACTTCATCACCATGTAATAGCAAATGACCAGCATAGGCCAAATTATGTTTTATGTTTAAGAAATGTGGTAATTGCGTGAACGGACGTGCAACGCCCTTTCATCGCCCTTATACTATATTGACCGACAGAGGTCAATTTCACTATGCGTTACAGAAGAGAATTATCGCCACTTATATTAAAGGCTATTGTTAAATAGATATGACATGATAAAACGTGCTTGACTCGAAAACACACGTAGGAGAATTTTATGGACACCTGGCATGTGTACAGGTTAACTGAGATTATTGCATTACAGCATTTACATACCACAGTTTCGCTGTTTTATGTCCTATGTCATCTTTCATCAATAATGATGGGTGCGTTATGCGGTATTCGTTGTGAAACGGCTGACATATTCTAATAGTGTAAGTTGGGGTAGTGTGTTCGAACTTATACAGGGTGTTACAAAAAGGTACGGCCAAACTTTCAGGAAACATTCCTCACACACAAATAAAGAAAAGATGTTATGTGGACATGTGTCCAGAAACGCTTAATTTCCATGTTAGAGCTCATTTTAGTGTCGTCAGTATGTACTGTACTTCCTCGATTCACCGCCAGTTGGCCCAATTGAAGGACAGTAATGTTGACTTCGGTGCTTGTGTTGACATGCGACTCATTGCTCTACAGTACTAGCATCAAGCACATCAGCACGTAGCATCGACAGGTTAGTGTTCATTAGGAACGTGGTTTTGCAGTCAGTGCAATGTTTACAAATGCAGAGTTGGCAGATGCCCATTTGATGTATGGATTAGCACGGGGCAATAGCCGTGGCGCGGTACGTTTGTATCGAGACAGATTTCCAGAACGAAGGTGTCCCGACAGGAAGACGTTCGAAGCAATTGTTCGGCGTCTTAGGGAGCACGGAACATTCCAGCCTATGACTCGCGACTGGGGAAGACCTAGAAAGACGAGGACACCTGCAATGGACGAGGCAGTTCTTCGTGCAGTTGACGATAACCCTAATGTCAGCGTCAGAGAAGTTGCTGCTGTACAAGGTAACGTTGATGCACGATGGAGCTCCTGCACGTTTCAGTCGAAGTGTTTGTACGCTTCTCAGCAACAGATTCGGTGACCGATGGATTGGTAGAGGTGGACCAATTCCATGGCCTCCACGCTCTCCTGACCTCAACCCTCTTGACTTTCACTTATGGGGGCATTTGAAAGCTCTTGTCTACGCAACCCCAGTACCAAATGTAGAGACTCTTTGTGCTCGTATTGCGGACTGCTGTGATACAATAAGCCATTCTCCAGGGCTGCATCAGCACATCAGGGATTCCATGCAACAGAGGGTGGATGCATGTATCCTCGCTAACGGAGAACATTTTGAACATTTCCTATAACAAAGTGTTTGAAGTCACGCGGGTACGTTCTGTTGATGTGTGCTTCCATTCCATGATTAATGTGATTTGAAGAGAAGTAATAAAATGAGCTCCAGAGAAGTAATAAAATGAGCTCTAACATGGAAAGTAAGCGTTTCCGGACACATGTCCACATAACATATTTTCTTTCTTTGTGTGTGAGGAATGTTTCCTGAAAGTTTGGCCGTACGTTTTTGAAACACCCTGCATAAATCTCACTGCTGTCAATATCAGGTTTCAATCAGCTTGCTGTACCTAGTATTATGTGAGCTTCACGGCTTTTCATGAGCCCTTGAGAGTCTGGCACTATGTTGCGACTGCCTTGGCAATTTTCCATTAGGATTTTAGTACTCTCACCTTGAGAAGAATTTCTTTTGATCTTACACAGATACATCTACGTTTCCTACAGCAATCATTATCTGTATTGAATGGAGAATCACCTAACCTAAAAACCCTTGTGTGCGCCCCACACACGGTCTGCTACCTGAGTAGCAGCCTCTGACGTGTAGTGCACACCTGACCCATTTAGGGGGGCCCTACAGTTCTCAACCCTACAGCTCAAGTCATGTCCTGTACTTTCTATAGAGGAGATGGGATTCATAGGAGAGTATAGAATTTGAGGTACCTCTGGTGTTGGTTTAACAGGTACACAACTCTCAGGAGCTCTTCCAACACACTGAGTTGCAGCAGCTGCCAGTCGTTTGACAGTAGTTAGGGCGATTTCCAGCTGCTTTCAAACATCAGCCAATTCATCGCATGTTCAAGAACAGCATTCACAGTTGGGCTGCATTTCGGCTGGTGCAATGTTTTACAAGGCAGTAAACAACTTTAAATTAAGATCACTGATTGTCTACATCTACATCTACATGATTACTCTGCAATTCACATTTAAGTGCTTGGCAGAGGGTTCATCGAACCACAATCATACTATCTCTCTACCATTCCACTCCCGAACAGCGCGTAGGAAAAACGAACACCTAAACCTTTCTGTTTGAGCACTGATTTCTATTATTTTATTTTGATGATCATTCCTACCTATGTAGGTTGGGCTCAACAAAATATTTTCGCATTGGGAAGAGAAAGTTAGTGATTGAAATTTCGTAAATAGATCTCGCCGTGACGAAAAACGTCTTTGCTTTAATGACTTCCATCCCAACTCGCGTATCATATCTGCCACACTCTCTCCCCTATTACGTGATAATACAAAACGAGCTGCCCTTTTTTTGCACCCTTTCGATGTCCTCCATCAATCCCACCTGGTAAGGATCCCACACCGAGCAGCAATATTCTAACAGAGGACGAACGAGTGTAGTGTAAGCTGTCTCTTTAGTGGACTTGTTGCATCTTCTAAGTGTCCTACCAATGAAACGCAACCTTTGGCTCGCCTTCCACACAATATTATCTATGTGGTCTTTCCAACTGAAGCTGTTCGTAATTTTAACACCCAGGTACTTAGTTGAATTGACAGCCTTGAGAATTGTACTATTTATCGAGTAATCGAATTCCAACGGATTTCTTTTGGGACTCATGTCGATCACCTCACACTTTTCGTTATTTAGCGTCAACTGCCACCTGCCACACCATACAGCAATCTTTTCTAAATCGCTTTGCCACTGATACTGGTCTTCGGATGAGCTTACTAGAAGGTAAATCACAGTATCATCTGCGAACAACCTAAGAGAACTGCTCAGATTGTCACCCAGGTCATTTATAAAGATCAGGAACAGTAGAGTTCCCAGGACGCTTCCCTGGGAAACACCTGATATCACTTCAATTTTACTCGATGATTTGCCATCTATTACTACGAACTGCGACCTTCCTGACAGGAAATCACGAATCCAGTGCCACAACTGAGACGATACACCTCGGGCCCACAGGCTTGATTAGAAGTCGCTTGTGAGGAACGGTGTCAAAAGCTTTCCGGAAATCTATAAATGCGGAATCAACTTGAGATCCCTTGTCGATAGCGGCCATTACTTCGTGCGAATAAAGAGCTAGCTGCGATGCAAAAGAACGATGTTTTCTGAAACCATGCTGATTACGTATCAATAGATCGTTCCCTTCGAGGTGACTCATAATGTTTGAGTACAATATATGCTCCAAAACCCTACTGCAATCCGACGTCATTGATATAGAACTGTAGTTCGATGGATTACTCCTACTACCCTTCTTAAACACTGGTGTGATCTGCGCAATTTTCCAATCTATCGGTGAGCGAGTGGTTCTGTATGATTGCTAAGTCTTGTCTTTTAAGATGTTTAGCTAAAAAGTTGATAATTCCCTATAAGAATTGCCGCAAATACACAAAACAAGATTTATATTAAGGCAACACAAAAATGGGTGTGGTAAAAACTACTATTTTCCTAAAACATTCAGGGTTTAGTTATAGTTGTTATCAAACTCGATAACAGACTTAATTTATGATAAATGCAGATAATATTTAGGGCTACCCTCTTTAAGGGAAATTTTGGGTGTTTGTGCACTTATTTAGCAATAAGTGCATCACAGTGTGAACCACTAATGTGAACCATAGAGTATGTTTATCTTTGGAGTAAGTGCATCAAACCAGGATAGTCAGGTGACTGTGGGACGACTCTGCTCACCTACAGTTTTCGATAATAGCGAAACTTGAATATTACAGGTATTTGCCTTGTTTTACATACATTTCTGGATGTCTGAGTTTTAGTGCAGTATAGTTGTTGCTACAGATATAAAGAGAAATATATAAAAGGAACACCACTTAATTTTCCTAGCTATGTAAAACAAATGTATGAGGCACTTTATATGTCTTGTATTGTACAAGGATGTAGCCAGGATTTTGCCAAAAGTGGGGAGGGGGGAGGGGTCTGATATGTTAAAGAGGACCATAAAAAGACTCAGGTTTTTCATTCATTCTGAAAATTTCCATGTAGAGCGATAAACTATTTCATTCCAAAATGATCTCGGAGTTTTCACCAAATGGAGACATAGTCTTTATACTTAGGAGTGTTGTATTTTGCCAAACAACTAAGAAGCAGTCATGCTCCAATCGCCATTCACTCTCCAAGGATATTTTACACTCTTCATCTTTCAGTCTCAATTTGAGCTGAGGGAGTGATCAGTAACACATAGTGCTAATTTTTTAGGACACCTTGATTATTATCGACAGGGCTATTGGAATAAAGGGATCTCAGTTCGACAGAGAAGCTACAATAATTTTTGGTGGCAAATGCAAAGGATCTGGAATTATTCAAGCTTACACTTTTGCAAATATCCTCATTTAAGTATGCATCTGTCGCTTCATGCCATGTATGGAAGATAATTTTCTGAGTTAAAGAATGTCCTGGAAGATGAATTCCTGAGCCTCAATAAGGAGAATTTGGATTATTATTTATTTATCATATGGCTTTTATAGCTGGGCTTCTCCAAACAAATGCTTGGCACATCTTCAATGCACCCATTTTCATTGAAGCAGAGGAGCTATATCTTTAAGGGAATTGGAATCTTTCAGGAAAGAAGGGTATTCAGAAGGAATTGGCTATGGCCTATAGAAGGGATCAACCTCAGCATGTAGCCAAACTGAAAATGAGAAATCACAGAAAATCATTTTCAAGGTTGTCAGCAGTTTGATTCAAACCACTTTGCCTTCTGGATTCAGGGATTGCTAGCGTAGTGGCTCAATAAGCAGAGAGCTACCCTAATTCAGCGCAGAAGTTGAAAAAACTGATTGTTGTACATTGTTTTAAAATAAAATAAAAATGTGTCACAAAAATGATTGAATTCTGACATTGCAAGTTTCTTCTTTAATTATGTATGAATCCATGCATATTTTAAAATTTAATTCTGCATGGTAATTCAGCGCGATTTTTGGGCTTCACAGACAAATCCAAATGCAGATTTATGCACTTATTTTCATTTAATGTTGTATATAATTGCATTTACTGCTCTGCTGCCTTGTGAAATACTGAAATATTGCAACTCCAAAGTTCTACCAGCCTTCAAATAATGACTCCAGTGCTAGCATTAAACTGCTATAGATATGTAATTGGGCTAATTTCGTAGTGCACGTTCATTTTTAACTTTCCACAACGCTAGTGGCAAAACAAACACGGTTTTCCTCTCCTTTCGCATCACCAAATGACCCATTATTAGAAACTATCACAGCAGCACACAACACAAAAACAATAAACAATAGCACTTACATTAAATTCAACTGCAAGTAAGAATTGCACTGATTGAGTTAACAACGCCTGACCTCAAACAGGGCCATTAATTGTCATGGCTAAAACACTGACGGGCGACAGCCGATTATACTATGGATATATAGATGGTTTAAATCTATCATTGGCCTTGCTGACTATTAATAGTGTGCATCCCTTTTTCGTCATGTGATTGAGAAACAAATATCTTTAAATTTCACTACATGGAAAAACGGTTGAGTGACATTTCTTCTTGGAAATGGGGGAGGGGAAGGAGGGTCCAGACCTGCTGGAAACCCTCCTCCCTTTGGCTAGGTCCTTGTATTGTAGAGATAATTTCTACAATTTTATGGCCATTTGTTTATGAGATACTGCTAGATAAATTTGCAAGTGTCTTTGAGTAAACTTCCAGTCAGTGCATACATATTAGTACTATGCTCAAATGCAGGTAAAATTCGTACATGACAGTCTGATTAATATCCTACACTTTGTGCAGGTTCTCAAATCCATGTGTGTATCTAAGTATTTCTGTATGAGACGGTTTCCTACTCAGTATCATTGTAACGTAATTAATCAGAACAGATTCGGTAACATGAATCAGTGCAACAAAAACCTAAAGAAATATTTTTGGCTGTGAGTTCTTTTATTATTCCAATATTCGATCATTGATATTGTATTGTTTTTTTTTAATTTTTTGTGCAGAGTGTATGGTTTTACTTTTATGATCATAGATATTTTCTTATGCATAAAGAGTAGAAGAGTAAATAAAGAGAAATTGAAAATAATAATGGATAAGTAGGTGGCGCAGATCGCTTACTGTATTTAGTGTAACAGTTTCATAGTTTCAAATACACTGTGTTTGGTGACACTTCGTCAGCTTCTGCAGTGTCACTGTAGCGTAATTAATTAGAATAGAGATTCGACAGTATGAATAAGCAGAAAACGTAAATAAAATATTGTTGGCTGTCACCTCTTACCTTGTTGTCGGAAAACGTAAATAAAGTGCTGTGCTATGACACTGTGGGAAAAGGCACAATACAATTGCTCCTCATATCTTTAAGCTAAGTTAAGTTCCTGATATCAAACTGTTAAGATGTCTGTAAAACGGGTATACAAAGATTCACGGTGCTTCTAAATGTGATCTATATGTAGCAGCAAGGTAATAAGCCTCAAAGTACGATGAGCGATATATAGGTTAAACTGCATGGTCCCAAAATCACGTGACTTGAACTGCAGGAGATGTTGCGGACAGAGTTCTCGTTGTGCCCATCCGAATGCTCACTTCAAAGATTCTTATAATCTATCTATCGTGTGAACCATAGATCATATGGCGAGAACTATAGAGCATGACTCCTTGATATGAAATCAGAAATGTAGGCGAACAAAGATAAAACACCTATGCATCACGTGACGTATTGCTGTCAAGCGGGTTAACAACAACAGTGTTAGAACCTACGATGGTGGTGGAGAGGGAGTGTTTGCTTTCGTATTTGCATATCCCTTATAGATAGAGTGTAAGTGTTTTCTGTTTTGTGTGTGAAACGATGATGTTCCTTTAAATACATTTGCCGAGAGTGACATCCCCCAGCCTTTAATGAGTTACGCTTGAAATGGGTTTTGTGGTTAATGCATTATGACTCAGTTATTCTCGTGATTGTCACCCACCGAGAGACTCGCCGAAATGTTCAGAAGTAGAAGCTGGTTTGGAGGCGGCTTATGGAAACCGAAAAATCCACATTCATTGGAACATCTTAAGTGAGTAGCTGTCGTTCCGAGTTTTTCTCTAGTTTAGCTTTTGAATGCAATGGACATTGTATCCTGTAACGTGTACACGTAGGAAAGATGTATCATAGTTGTGCTAAATATCCAACAACTAAAATTGATTTCGCTGTTTCCCAGGTATTACGACACCCAACAGCAGCGTTATTAGTGTTATTGTTGTTGTAATTAGTATTAGTAGATGTAGTAGCCGTATTCTATACAGTATCACATTCAACAATTGCATAAAAAAATCATGAATTACAAAACTGTGTGACATTTGGTATTTTATAAAGAATGCATAGGCCACAGTTAACATTTACATACAGATAAAAATGATTTCTGAGACATTTATTCAAAATATTAATTTACGTTAGTGAAAGCACTTGGTAATACTGTTGACATAAGCTGTATGATAAACACGTATATTTATTTGCAGCAGCAAGTTTATTCCTGATATTTATTTACATTGTAATAGCAGTTGATCATTAAAAATTTGAATTCCTTAACAGATTATTTTTTTAATCTCCTAATGGAGGAAAAGAAACAAAACAAAAAAAAAACTAGCGTTTTTTCAGGAACTAGTGTTGAAATTTTTAATGATCTCTTGCTGTTATAGTATAAATGAAAAGCTACAATAAATTAGATTAGATTCAGTTGTAGTTCCATAGACCAGAAGCTGAGATGATTCTCGTGGGTGTGGAACATGTCAAAAAGTATAGCATAAAAAACATAAAACATTTGAATATAATACTTAACTACCTGGTCATTTTGTCAAAATAGGTGATTATATTAGAGTAAACTGGAACTGCTAATATTTACAGAATTAATATGCTGCCAGAATGAAATATTGTTATGCACTTTTAATAAATTTATCATATACAAAATACCTAATCTTGACTATTGTGACCAAGTGCTGTCATAACTGAAATCTAACACACATTTTTACTTGAACTGATTGTGTAGTGAATAGCTATGTTATGTATGTTTGGTATATGTACCAACAAATGTCACTGTTATGGGGTACAGCTAGTGCATGTCAGTGTTACTGTATTCATTTTAAGTTGGCTGAAGAAAACATCTATGTTATGGTTTGCGTTATTTGAATAGTCACTGTTATATCATATTAGGTCTTAGTTTTTGTGCACTTGATTTGGTACTGCAATCAATTTGCAGATTGTTGTGTACGTAGCACTTGATTGTGCAAATTACAAACGGATCCATGTTCTAGCAAGAAAATAAAATGCTGATATTATACACTTTTTACTACCACTTAATCAGATGTAAGGGGGAGAGGATTGCATTTCAACCAATTGAAGATTAATATATTTTTTCCTGTGAAGCACAAAAATTAATTTTTATTAAGTAGGACCATTAGTTACACTACTGTAGTGTGTTGGACATCTTGTAAATTTATATCACAGTCCCGAGTAACTCCCACCATGGATTTTTTTCAACAGCGGAAGGGGTATCTTTCAGCGTCTAAATAATAACAGCTCTTTTTATTTTTATATCAACTAAGCATATATTCCACTGATTTAGTGGGCCAACATTCTATCCATGAACACAAATGCAGCAAAATTATTGATATAAAATGCAAAAAAATAGAAATAGAATTTTCCTACAAATACAACTTTGTTGTCTTTTCCCTGAAAACTCCACAGGATCAATATCCTTTAATTGTAATATTTAAATGATTGTCATTTTTAAGTCTGTATTTTCACAATCTTATCTATGGTATTGAATCGTGCAGAAAAGCTAAACTGTTGAAAGATCATGGAGTAGGCTATAACTTTTCTTGCAACCTTGCATTCATATTTTTTATTTATTCACTTTTTTTTAAGTTATGGATGATTTCCATTTCTTCTCCCAGTTGTATTTTTCCTCACTGCGTTTGAGAGGGTCAGATATCTTTTTCTTCATATTTCTTTCAGTTGTACTTGCTCGCAGTTCTTTGCTTTTTTTCTGTATGCCAAAGACTTCCACAAAAAAACCCTGGGTTTTCTTTATTTGTGTTAGGTTCACATTCAGTTTTGCAGTTTACTTCAGCATACAAACACATGCTACAATGTCCAGGTTATATATTCAGTCTTCAGTGAATGATCTGAATGAATAACTTGTTCAAAGTAGTCAAAAAATTCTTTGACATATTCTCTGTTGAAATCAGTTGGTTTCAAGTTTTTGTAAATTGACCTGTTAGTACAGACTCGTTAAATCCTTGTTACAGTCAGTGTCAGCTATTCTATATGCTTTCCAACTACTTTGTAATATTTGAGCCTACCCATTTTGCATACGTGTATACAAGCTATGATTTTTTTTAATCAGTTGATTCTTCTTATTTCTAACTTTTAATAATGTAATGGTGGAATCCTCTTGGGTCCCATTCAGATCTCTGGGTGGGGACTACTTAGGAGGGTGTAGGGTGTCGTCATCAGAAGAAAAGAAAACTGGCGTTATATGGATTGGAGTGTGGAATGTTAGATCCCTTAATCAAACAGGTAGGTCAGAAAATTTAAAAGGGGAAGTGGATAGGTTGAAGTTAGATGTGGTGGGAATTAGTAATGTTCGGTGACAGGAGGAATAGAATACAAGGTTAAAAATACAAAATCAAACAGGGGTGGGTTTCATAATAAATAAAAAATAGGTATGTGTGTAAACTACTATGAACAGCATAGTGAATGCCAAGATAGAAACGAAGCCCACACCCACCACAGAAGTACAAGTTGATATGCCAACAAGCTCTGCAGGTGATGAAGAGAGTGAAGAGATGTGTGACGAGATAAAAAAAAATTATACAGATAGTGAGAGAGGCGAAAGTTTTGGTAGCAGTGGGGGATTGAAATTCGATAATAGGGGGAAAAAAAGAGGAAACATGGTAAGTGAATATGGACTGGGGAAAGGGATGAAAGAGGAAGCCATCTGACAGAGTTTTGTACAGAGCTAATTTAATCATTGCTATCACTTTGTTTAAGAATCATGAAAGAAGGTTGCACACATTGAAGAGACCTGGAGACTCCGGAAGGATTCAGATTGATTATGTAACATTTGGTAAGACACAGATTTCATAATCAGATTTTAAACTGTTTTACATTTCCAGGGGCGGATTTGGATTCTTATCACAATTTATTGGTTATGAACTGTTGATTAAAACTGAAGAAATTGCAAAAAGGTAGGAACTATGGAGATGGATCTTGGGTAAGTTTAAAGAACCACAGGTTGTTGAAAGTTTCAGAGGGAGCATTAGGCAACACGTGACAATAACAGGGAAAAGGAATACAATAGAAGATGAATGGGTAGCATTAAGAGACGAAATAGTGAAGAGAGCAGAGTATCAAATATGTAAAAAGACATGCCTTGTAGAAATCGTTGGATAACACAAGAGATATTGAATTTAATTGGTGTAAGGAGAAAACATAAAATGCAACAAATGAAGCAGGGGAAAGGAAATAAATATGTCTAAAAAAATATTATAGAACTGAATGAGAATGTAGATGATGATGTGATGGGAGATATGATACTGCGAGAAGAATTTATTGAGCAGTGAAAGATCCAAGGCAAAACAAGGGTGCAGGAGTAGACGACATCCTGTCAGAATTAGTAATTATGTTGGGAGAGCCAGGCATGACAAAACTCTTCCATCTAGTGTGCGAGATGTTTGAGACAGGTGAAATACCCTCAGACTTCAAGAAGAAAATTATAATTCCGTATGATTCTTCAATTTCTCCCGGCGTATTTCTTGCTCGAACAGTCCACGGGTGTACTGCCGGTCCGTAGTGTTCAACGGGCTCAATATTTCGGTGATCAGACATGTCGCCATCATCAAGTGCGCTGACGAATTGAGCTCCTGAGGGCGGGCGGGCGGCCGTCCTAAATCCCCTTCCCCCGCGAGGCGTTCTCTCCATGGCCGCGCATTGGCGGTCGCTGAGAGGCTGGCGTCGGCATCTGTGGTGGCGTTGGTGTAACTGATACTGAAATGTAAACTTTCACGGCCGGAAATATCATGTCCCATTATAATTATCCGGGCTGTTATGCCGTGGTCGGTTGATGAATTCTAAGTTGATTCCCAACGTTTCGTCTCCGACTGCGGGAGACATCTTCAAGGGGGTCCGTAGCTTGATGGAAGGTCCAACACACACACTGGCTCGCTACTGACTGCCGCTAAATTCCGTGTCCGCGTGCCCCCGCGCCGCGGCGTGACGTCACGTGTTTTGAAAATGTCGATCGCCGTTGCCATCACCCAGTAGTGGACGAGTGGTACACATCATCTTTAACACCGGCATCCATATACCGTTTAATTTGACGCCCTCCTCCTTTCGGTTGAAATTATTTGGGTGTTTAGCGATTTCGATTGCCTCCCTGTAGAGCCTTTCGTAGTATCCGCTCGTGGCCGCTAGTACTTGCGTCTCCTCGAAACGAATATTGTGGTTCCCTGGCTGGAAAGCATGCTCCGCAACAGCTGATCGTTCCATTTCTCCTCTTCTACAATTTCCCTTGTGCTCTTCCAAACGTTTAGAAACAGTTCTTTTGGTGGTACCCACATAAACATCACCATGCTGTGGCAGTCAGTAGCGAGCCAGTGTGTGTGTTGGACCTTCCATCAAGCTACGGTCCCCCTTGAAGATGTCTCCCGCAGTCGGAGACGAAACGTTGGGAATCACCTCAGAATTCATCAACCGACCACGGCATAACAGCCCGGATAATTATAATGGACACGTTGGTGTAACTGCCTCGTCCGCCCTGGTCGCTCGTTCGTTTCTTTGCTGAGCCTCTTTTTAATTAGACTTAGTGCTGGTTCCCATGCGTTGCTGAGGTTATAGCTGCAATCTCTGTTGATGAGTCCATCTCTGGTACGAATTTCGATAGCCTCTCCAACAACGCTGTCCCAGTATTTAGATGTCTGTGCCAATACCCTGGTATGTTGGTAGTCCATTTCGTGATTTTTGGACAAAGAGTGCTCTGCGACTGCTGACTTGTTGGGGTACATAAGTCGAGTGTGCCTCTGATGTTCTCGGCAATGATCTGCTATTGTCCGCACTGTCTGTCCGATGTAAGTCTTCCCACACTCTCAGGAAATCTGGTATACTATGCCGGCCTTCTGCAAACCAAGATCGTCTTTGACACTTCCCAGTAATGCGCGTGTTTTATTGGGCGGGCAAAAGACAGTTCCTACTCGGTGTTTCCTCAATATTCGTCCTATTTTCCCCGATAGTGCACCAGTATACGGTATATAGACTGTGGCTATTGCTTCCTCCGTCTCCACACGCTGTACTGCAGAGGTGGGGCGGAGAGTGCGTCTGATCTGCTATTCCGAGTACCCATTTTTCCGAAATACAGTTTTGAGGTGTTCCAGCTCATGGGGCAGACTCTCTGCGTCCGAGATGGTACACGCCCT
This sequence comes from Schistocerca serialis cubense, assembly GCF_023864345.2. Lineage (NCBI taxonomy): Eukaryota > Metazoa > Arthropoda > Insecta > Orthoptera > Acrididae > Schistocerca > Schistocerca serialis. The sequence goes on from NC_064639.1 coordinate 1,130,425,927, forward strand.
GTGCACCGTGTTTTTAGTACCCCTATACCTCTGCAAATAGTGGTGGTAGCTATTTGCATGCGAATACAGGTCGGTGTGCATTTTCTTCCTGTATACCCCATGGCCCAGGGTGCCATCCGCTCTTATTTTGACCATGATGACCAGGAATGGTTAACCTCCTTCTGCTTCTGTCTCCATATGAGTTTGATGTTCGGATGTATGGAGTGCAGGTGTGTAATGAAGTCTATAAGCTTGTCTCTTCCATGGGGCCATATCACAAATGTTTCATCAACTTAACATAGGAAACAAGTAGGTTTCCATTTGGATAACGCCAAAGCTTCCTCCTCGAAATACTCCATATAGAAATCCGCGGCCACAGGTGATAGTGGGCTCCCCATTGTGACTCCTTCTGTTTGCTCATAGTATTCTCCATTAAACAGAAAATACGTGGAGATCAGAACATGCCTGAGAAGGTCGGTCATCTTCTCGTCAAATTTCTGTGCAATGAGGTCAACTGACTCTCGAAGAGGCACCCTGGTGAATAATGAGACAACATCAAAACTCACTAGGATATCTGAGCCTTTCAGCTTGAAGTTCTCGAGACGTTTTACGAAATCCATAGAATTCCGAATGTGATGAGGGCATTTACCCACATAAGGGCTTAGTAGTTCTGCCAGGTATTTGGCCAGCAAATATGTAGATGCCCTAATGTTGCTGACAATTGGGCATAACGGCACCCCTTCTTTGTGGACTTTAGGGAGTCCATAAAGTCTTGGCGGTACAGGTCCTTGAGGTGTCAATTTCTTGGCGACACCCTCCGGTAAATCTGCGTTCTTGAGAGGAGCCCTAATCTTGTTCTCCACCTTCTTTGTGGAGTCAGCGTTGATCTTCCTGTAAGATTCGTCACTTAGCAGGCTCTGCATCTTGTCAATGTAGTCCTTATGGGAAAGGACAACTGTAGCATTGCCTTTGTCAGCTGGTAAGACAACAATCTCAGGGCTCTATCTCAGGTCTCGAATGGCTGCCCTCTTCTTCCTGGTAATATTCGACTTGATCGGTTTAGTTGTCGTCAGAGCACGGCAGGTTTCCCGGCGCACTTCTTCGGGTGCTTCAGGTGGTAGTCGCGCAGCAACCTGTTCAACTGCACTGTCGATGTCCGTTACCGCCATGAACCTAGGTGTGGGTGCAAAATTAAGTCCCTCCTCCAGAACAGAGACTGCATCACCAGTCAGCTCAATGTCCGTGAGATTGATGACCGTCTTGCGTGGGGCCTCCAGCGATGGTTTGTCAGAGAGACGAGAAAATTTAGATATCTGACGTCCTGAGGCCTTCTTATGTGCAACATTGGTGGTCACCCAGGTAACACCATCAATCCAGTCCCAGGTCCCGGGATTAAAATGATTGGCTAGTTGTAGATGTAGTTTAAGCAGTTCCTGGGAGTTGTACTCAAGGCTGCGGTGGGTAAAGTGCACCCTCTCATGACCCAAGGTGAGGCTAGCATGCTTCTTAATTCTCTTAGCTGCTGCAGAGTCGATGTGATGCATGACCTTAGCAAAGTTTGGCACAACCTGATCGGCACGACATCTCTTCAGAAAGGCAAAAGCACTCAGCAAACGGCTCCTTCGGTGGCGCAGATTGTCGAATTTCTTCATGCTGCGATACATCTCCTCCCTGTAGAGGTATATGATGTGATTCTTCAACTTCTCCTGACATATTTCTTGCTCGAACAGTCCATGACTGTACTGCTGGTCCATAGTGTCCAATGGGCACAATATTTCTGTGATCAGATGAGCACTGTTTGTCCGAAAAACATGAAATGGATTACCAACATTCCAGGGTCTTGGCACAGACATCTAAATACTGGGACAACGTCGTTAGAGAGGCTATTGAAATTCATACCATGGACGGACTCATCAACAGAGATTGAGGCTATAACCTCAGCAGGGCATAGGGACCAGCACTGAGTCTAATTAAAAAGAGGCTCAGCAAAGAAAATGAACGAGCGACCAGGGCGGACGAGGCAGTTACACCGACGCCACCACAGACGCTGCCGCCAGCCTCTCAGTAACCGCCAACACGCAGACCGTGGTGAAAATGCCTTACAGGGGAAGGGGATTTAGGACGGCTGCCCGCCCTCAGGAGCTCAGTTTGTCAGCACACCTGACGATGGCGACATGTCTGATCACCGAAATATTGTGCCCCTTGGACACTATGGACCGACAGTACACCTTTGGACTGTTCGAGCAAGAAATACGCCGGGAGAAGTTGAAAAATCACATGAAACTATTATGTTCTTCTTGAAGTCTGAGGGTATTTCGTCTGTCTCAAACATCTTGCACACCAGATGGAAGAGTTTTGTCCTGCCTGGCTCTCCCAACATAATCACTAATTCTGACAGGATGTCATCTACTCCTGCACACTTGTTTTGACTTGGATCCTTCACTGCTCAATAAATTCTTCTCACAGTATCATATCTCCCATCTTATCGTCATCTACATTGTCATTCAGTTCTATAATATTGCCTTCAAGTTCATCTCCCTTGTATAGACCCTCTATGTACTCTTTCCACCTTTCAGCTTTCCCTCCTTTGCTTAGGACTGGTTTTTCGTCTGAACTCTTGATATTCATACAGCTGATTCTCTTTTCTTGAAAGATCACTCCAATTTTCCTGTAGGCTGTATTTATTACTCTCCTAGTGATATATGCTTCTAAATCCTTACATTTGTCCTGTAGCCACTCCTGCTTAGCCATGTTGCAATTTCTGTGAATCTCATTTTTTAGACATTTGTATTTCCTTTCCCCTGCTTCAGTTGTTGCATTTTTATGTTTTCTCCTTACACCAATTAACTTCAATATCTCTTGTGTTATCCAAGGATTTCTACTAGGCATGTCTTTTTACATATTTGATCCTCTGTTGCCTTCACTATTTCATCTCTTAATGCTACCCATTCATCTTCTATTGTATTCCTTTTCCCTGTTATCGTCACGTGTTGCCTAATGCTCCCTCTGAAACTTTCAACAACCTGTGGTTCTTTAAACTTACCCAAGATCCATCTCCATAGTTTCCTTCTTTTTGCAATTTCTTCAGTTTAAATCAACAGTTCATAACCAATAAATTGTGATAAGACTCCAAATCCGCCCCTGGAAATGTATAACAGTTTAAAATCTGATTATGAAATCTATGTTAAGGAAAGGCAAACCTACATTTATAGCATTTGTAGACTCAGAGAAGGCTTTTGATGATGATGACTGGATCTTGAAAGGAGTATCTAAGATGGACATCAACAAAAGTAAAACAAGAATAATTGTTGTTTAATTAAGTCAGGTGATGCTGAAAGAATTAGATCAGAAAATGAGACACTTAAAGTAGTTGGTAAGTTTTGTTATTTGGGCAGCAAAATAACTGATGATGTCCGACGTAGAGAGGATATAAAATGTAGACTGACAATGGCAAGAAAAGCATTTTTGAAGAGAATAAATTTAACATCAAATATTGATTTAGGCGTTAGGAATTTTTTTCGAAATTTTTTGTATGGAATGTAGCCACATATAGGAGTGAAACATGGATGATCAAAAGTTTAGATGAGAAAGAGTAGAAGCTTTTGAAATGTGCTGCTACAGAAAATGCAGACGATTGGATGATTATATTGAGTAACTAATGAGGAGGTACTGAATAGAATTGCGAAGACAAGAAATTTGTGCCACATCCTGACACGAAAATAGATTTAATTGGTAGTAGGACACATTCTGAGACATTGAGGGATCACTAATTTAGCACTGGAGGGAAGCTTGGAGGGTAAAAACCATAGAAATATTCCAAAAGCACATTCAGAAGGACATAGACTGCAGTAGTTGTTTGCAGATAGGCTGCAATAGTTGTTTGTAGATGAACAGGCTTGCACAGGATAGAATAGCAGGGAGAGCTGCATCAAACCAGTCTTTGGACTGAAGACCACAATAACAACAATCATGGAAAAGGAAGAGTATGTAGAGAAGGTCCTCAGCACATTGGAAAGGATCTTCTGTAATCATTGAGTAAACAGGTGAAGACTAAAGTGACAGTATGCAGTACTGAAGAAGAATGTGGACCTTCAAAAATAAGAATTGCAAGAGAGGGAATAGAAATGATAGAGGTATGGGTACAGGATCATAAGGGATGATAGAAGCTGGAAAGAAATTGTGAGCGGAAGACTGCAGGCGAAAATTGAATTTAGTTTTAGAAAGAATTTACTCAATGGCAAGAACATCAGTCTGGAGTAAGGAAACTAATCATATACAGGTGTGAAACTTGGACAATAGGAAAACAAGATAGAAGACAGCTAGAAGCCATGAAGATTCCATGCTACAGCAGGATGATGATGATTGTTGGAGAGATGTGTGTTATCAATCTAAGGTGCTGAGAAGAGTGCAGGAAACCAGACCGCCACAAAGGCACATCCAAACAGGAAGAGACAAAGTTAAATTACTCATTTTAAGATGCAACAAAATCATTGGAACAATAGCAAAAGGAGTTATTAAGGGAAGGAATCACCAGGGACAACCAAGGATGTACAACAGCAGATGTGAATGATGTGGGATGTACAGCATATGCGGCAATGAAGAGGACGGAGGCAGGAGAAGGGAGTGGCATACTGCTACAAACCAACTCCAGGGTTGAACACTAAGTAGAGAAAACGTACATTGTCCATTTGCATTTGTAATCATAAAGCTGACATTCTTCATTTGGAGTGAAAATTTTCTGTCTTGTGTATTTTACCGTTTCTTAATACACCAAAGAATTCAGAATACTGCTTCTCATGTAGATCTGCAGCAGTTCCAAGGGATATGATCTTCTACAGCTTTCATGGCCTTGCATTCTTTTCCTCAATCGCTTCTAGTTCAATACACCTGTTTTTGCAAGTTCTCACCATGTTACCCAAATCTAAAAGGAAACAATTTGTGGGCATTATTCCATATAGTAATATATGATATTATTTCATATAAAAATAAACTGTTTAAGTAGGATGGGGTACATTTAACAGGGTTAAAATCAATCCTCAAGGTTAAAGCATTCTTACTACTTTTAGAGAAAGTGTTTTGAGTGGTATTTAGTACATTTAGGTGAAGAATTTCTGAGTTAAGTGGGCAAAATAATCTCATTTACGTCAGTTCATATTAAGTATGCGCTATTGAAAACAAAATTTAACTATTATTTTGCACACCACAAACAATATTTATTGAATAGCAATACTCTTATGGATTATAATGGATGTGTTGTCAGTTATTGTTCTGCTTGGGAACGTGATTATTTATAGGCCAATTAAACAGCCATTCCAGTGCTGAAAAAGTTGAGTAATGAAGCCTTTTGTAGAAGATTTCTGTCTTAGTGGCACAGTGCTAGGTGCCAGACTACAAATACAGAGGTCACGGGTTTGATTTCTTGTCAGTATCAAGATTTTAATCTGTCATTTATCACTTTTTACACATCTGGTGATGGTTTTTAATGAGAAAAGTGCCGAATTGCATAGTGATTCAGGATCCATGTTAACTGTTGGTCCCTCTGTAATTGGGTGGATAAGTCAGTTCAAAGGTAGTGGCATTCCACCTCCTATAGGACCATAGCTAGTAAACTATTCTGGTACTCAAACCAACATTCAGGTTGATGGTAGCTTTCATGGACTTAAAATGATGATGATTTAAAGACTATCAAATAAATGATTTTGAACTTGTGAAGTGTACAGGGAAGGACAACAGATTACTGTTTGTGGGGCAAAAATAAGAGAAAAGGCCGGAATTACAAAGTAAAATTAAGGCAGCCAATTCTGTTTCTATTTTTTCGATTTTATATCAGTAATTTTGCTGCATTCGTATTTGCACATATATTATAGGCCTGTTACACCAATAAAATATGTGTAGTTGGTTAAAAATATACAGAGCTGTTGTTATTTAGGTGCTGAAAAGTACCCAATCCCATGTTGAAAAGTGCTCCGTGGTAGGGGTATATTCCAGTAAGAATGTGTTTTGACTTAAATTTGAAATTTAGCCTTTTGTTTGCTACTGGGAAGCATTGAATTTTTTTTTTTTTTTTCCAAATTGTCCATCCTACTATACTAGGGGCTAATAGACAGTACTGGTTACAAAAAATAAAATATTGTGTTCCATATGAGAAAATTGTAATCTAAAGTTGGTTGAAATGTGCCTCACTTTTCCCTACAGTGATTTCAGCCATATTCATTGTGTGCAGTCTCATTTGACTTCCAAATTTTGTTTGTGTTTTGTGTATTATGAATTAAAAAGCATACCATAAAATTGCACTGTTTCAGGTACCTGTACAATGTTTTATCTAAAAACCAATCAGTGTCAGAAACAAATAGAGGACTTCTTGTAGAAACATTGAGGTCAATTGCTGAAATACTAATATGGGGTGACCAAAATGACAGCAGTGTCTTTGAGTAAGTATTCCCTGTTGAGAATTACAGTGACAGTATTGTGTTATTTGGGAAGTACTGTACAGTTTAGTAATATTTTACATTATATTTTCAGCTTTTTCTTGGAAAAAAACATGCTGTCTTTCTTTTTAAAAATAATGAAGCAAAAATGTGGAAGCTATGTTTGTGTGCAGCTACTGCAGACCTTAAATATTTTATTTGAAAATATTCGAAATGAAACGTCTTTGTGTGAGTACAGTTGTTTAAGTTTATTTTGTATTGGTTTGGTGCTTTAAATATAGGGTTAGCCTATTCATGTTTACTGATTATGTAGCTAAACCGTGACCTTTCTGATTTATGTTAAAAACTAAAATAGTAACAAAATTTGTGTAAGTACTTAAATTAGCATCCCTATTAGGGTTTTTAAGATAAACTGTTATGCAGCTCAAAACAATTCATCTCTAAGATGTAAGGCCAAAAAAGATCAAGACGAGCATAAGGAAAATGACAAATTTTGCTGAGGATGTAAGAGATGGTGAACAACACTTGCACAGAATGCTATTGACACTGAGTATCTCAGAGATAATGACATGTAAGAATGTGAAAAGAAATTTGTATTAGACATTAATTAGTCATATGAATATAATAGAGGGAAACATTCCACATGGGAAAAATATATCTAAAAACATAGATGATGAGACTTACCAAACAAAAGCGTTGGCAGGTCGATACACACACAAACAACCGTTTGTTGCAAAAGCTTGAATTTTGTGTGTATGTTTGTGTGTCTATCGACCTGCCAGCACTTTTGTTTGGTAAGTCTCATCATCTTTGTTTTCAGATACATTAATTAGTCATTCATATATAATTAATTAATGATGGAAAAGGCATTATGCATGCGCGCGCGCACACACACACACACACACACACACACACACACACACACACACACACACACACACACACACACACACACACACAAATCAACCAACATTATCTCTCTGTGTTGAGGTGCGAGTGCAGTGAGCATATCTCTGGGTAAAGTGAGCAGCGTTTTTGGTCAGGGTGAGTAATGGGGTACAGAAGAAGCATGGGGTGTGGAGAGGGAGGGATAGCAGGGTAGAGGTGGGGGAAGATGCTGTGATACCTCTGATAGTGTGATGGAATGTAGTTACAGGATGGCGGGATAGTGGGCTGTTGTGTACAGCATTGGGTTGCTATATTTGTGAGCAAATCAGAAGAGGTGGGAAGCAGCGAAGGTGAAAGGCTATCCAGGTGCTCTGTGTGGATAGCAGGCAGATATTAGGCTTGAGCAGGAGCAGATAAGGGATTAGATACAGTTGGACACAGGTTAGTTGAGGTTGAGACCAGGGAGTGTCAGGAATGGAGAATATGTTTTAAGAGAGTTCCCACCTGCACAATTAAGTAAAGTTGATGTTGTTTGGAAGAATCCAGATGGCAAAGGCTGTGAAACAGTGGTTGTAGTCAGTCACACTGTGTTCTGTGGCATGGTCGGCAACTGGGTGATCCAGTGTCCTCTTGGCCATTCACGCTCACAGTGTTTGTAACAAAGTTGTCACAGGTGCCCTCAGCTTTGACTAGGTAGAAAAACCCTGTGATGGAACTGGAGTAGAAGGTTGTGGGAGGATGTATATGGTACAGGTGTTGCATCTAGGAGCATTAAAGGTATATGAGCCATGGGGCAAGGGGTTGGGAGCAGTGGTGGGTTAGGGACATTATGCAGTTTAGGTGGATGGCAGAATACCACTGTGGGAATGGTGGGAGTATAGTGCAGAGAATATTCCTCATTTCAGGGCACGATGAGAGGTAGTTGAAACCCTGGCGAGAACATGGTTCAGTTGTTGCAGTCTGGAGTTGTACTGATTCATGTAGGAGAGTACTCTTTTGTAGCCAGTCAGTAGGTACATGTGGGATGATAAATCACTGAGAGGAGACAGTGCAGGAGAGATCGCTTTCTGGATTATGTGGGGAGGGTGATTTTGGCCTGTGAAGCCCTCAGCAAGGTCCTTCACTGTTTGTAGAGAGACTGCTTGTCACTGCAGATGTAACAACTGCGGGTGGCTAGGCTGTATGGAAGGGTCTTTTTGTTGTGAAATGAGTGGCAGCTGTTGCCATGGAGGTATTGTTGGTGAATGCTAGGTTTGATAAGGATGGAGTTACTGATGGAGCCATCTGTGAGATAGAGACAGGCATGGAGGAAGGTGGTGTGTTGTGCTGAAGAGGACCAAGTACAACAGATGATGATGATGATGATGATGATGATGAGGTTCTTGAGGAATGTAGAGAGAGTCCCATGAAGATCTCATCAATGAATTTGAACCAGGGGATGGATTTAGGATTCCCAGTTAGTATTAAGAATTCCTCTTTATGGCCTATGAATAGTTGAGTACCTACACTGGACCATGATATCGAGATCGAGCTGGATGCACCAGCATTGGCCATTCAGAGTTGTTTGCTTTTGTGTCCTTACTGTGGGATTGTGCACTTCTTGTCAGTTGGCAATAGCCTCTGGTGGCCGTTTGATGGTAGGAAACTGTGCAGGCTTTTCTAATCCAGTTGTGTTGATGATTCTGAATGTTTCTGATTGGTAACTTTACTTTCGTACACAGTTATTTGTTTGATCTTGGTTTTTCTCTCAGTATGCTAATGTGGTTGTGTGTGTATGTCATTGACAATTCTTGGATTTCACGTTTTGGGTTACTCTTGGTTTGTCCTGTCAGATTTTTGTACAGTTACTGCCATCAACCATTCAGTCTTTCCAGCCAGACACCAATTTCTCAGAAACTGACTTGTCTCTCCCCCCCCCCCCCCCCTCACACACACACACACACACACACACACAATCTGGCTTGTGCATTAGTAAAGTGGTGATAGGGCTTACTGTCACATGCCAATTAACTCAAAATGATTTTGTTAGCTTTGGCACTGTAAACAGTTAGAAGAGATGCAGCTGCAACAATAGTTGGAACTGAAGTGACTGCAACAACAACAGCAACATATCGACTGCAATAACAACTTCAGCAGAAGCAGGTGTGGGAGATATTCAAACAAAATGCAAAGCTGATCTGAAATGTGATTTATGCATCCGATGGGGGGCAAGCATCTATGGAATAATCTTTGCACCCACTCTTGCCATTCACTTTGCTTGACAACACTGTAGAGAAGTGGGAAAACTGCCTATGTACATTTTTGCTGTATTGCAAGGTAAGCAACATAACAGATCCTGCAGGCTACAGCAGTTTGCTACATAGCAGTAGCAGTTTGTGCAAGAATGTGCAAAAGCTGTGAACACTCATGGACCCTTAAGCATTAGAGCTTGACAAATTGTGGAATTTGTTGAGGGAGCATTTCTGTCTCCAGATGCATATTGTGCGAGCAAGATTGCAGCTTAACTAATACAGGAAGTGTAATGATAAGTCTTGTGCTTCTTGGATAGTGGACTTACAAGGGCTCATCCATAAATGCAAGTTTGAAAGTACTACACTACTGGCCATTAAAATTGCTACACCAAGAAGAAATGCAGATGATAAACGGGTATTCATTGGACAAATATATTATACTAGAACTGACATGTGATTAGATTTTCACACAATTTGGGTGCATAGAACCTGGGACATCAGTACCCAGAACAACCACCTCTGGCCGTAATAACGGCCTCAATATGATTGGGCATTGAGTCAAACAGAGCTTGGATGGTGTGTACAGGTACAGCTGCCCATGCAGCTTCAACACGACACCATAGTTCATCAAGAGTAGTGACTGGCGTATTGTGACGAGCCAGTTGCTCAGCCACCATTGACCAGACATTTTCAATTGGTGAGAGATCTGGAGAATGTGCTGGCCAGGGCAGCAGTCGAACATTTTCTGTATCCAGAAAGGCCCGTACAAGACCTGCAACATGCAGTCGTGCATTATCCTGCTGAAATGTAGGGTTTCGCAGGGATCGAATGAAGGGTAGAGCCACGGGTCATAACACATCTGAAATGTAACGTCCACTGTTCAAAGTGCCGTCAATGCGAACAAGAGGTGACGGAGACGTGTAACCAGTGGCACCCCATACCATCACACCGGGTGATACGCCAGTATGGCGATGACGAATACACGCTTCCAGTGTGCGTTCACCGCGATGTCGCCAAACACAGATGCGACCATCATGATGCTGTAAACAGAAACAGGATTCATCCGAAAAAATGATGATCTGCCATTTGTGCACCAAGGTTCATCGTTGAGTACACCATCGCAGGCGCTCCTGTCTGTGATGCAGCATCAAGGGTAACCGCAGCCATGGTCTCCGAGCTCATAGTCCATGCTGCTGCAAATGTCGTCGAACTGTTCATGCAGATGGTTGTTGTCTTGCAAACGTCCCCATCTGTTCACTCAGGGATCGAGACATGTCTGCACGATCCATTACAGCCATGCAGGTAAGATGCCTGTCATCTCGACTGCTAGTGATACGAGTCCGTTGGGATCCAGCACGGCGTTCCGTATTACCCACCTGAACCCACCGATTCCATATTCTGCTAACAGTCATTGGATCTCGACCAACGCGAGCAGCAATGTTGTGGTATGATAAACCGCAATCGCGATAGGCTACAATCCGACCTTTATCAAAATTGTAAACGTGATGGTATGCATTTCTCCTCCTTACGCGAAGCATCACAACGTTTCGCCAGGCAACGCTGGTCAACTGCTGTTTGTGTATGAGAAATCGGTTGGAAACTTTCCTCTTGTCAGCACGTTGTAGGTGTCGCCACTGGTGCCAAACTTGTGTTAATGCTATGAAAAGCTAATCATTTGCATATGACAGCATCTTCTTCCTGTTGGTCAAATTTCACGTCTGTAGCATGTCATCTTTGTGGTGTAGCAATTTTAATGGCCAATAGCGTAATTGTGGTGTCTTATAGATTGATTCCGTAATAAGAGGTAATTGTAAGATTAGCACTCGAAAATGAGAACCTGACTAGAGTTTCATAGTCATCAGACCCTTAGTTAAGTACGATTGCAAATATTGAGGTATCTGCGACTGATCAAAATGAGTTTTCAGACGTTGGCAAATAACTCAGTCTCTCAGGTGGCAATCAGGCTGTGACACCTGAGTAAAGAAGCAGATTTCAGTAGACCAGTAAACAGGTGCAACCTAACCTAGCTTAGATAATGAGAGAAGTCCCCCCCCCCCCCCCCCTCCCCCACTGCGCCGGACATTTCGGATGGAAGAGGCGTACAGATGGACAGCGTTCACTTTCTGTACTTGTGGCACATGAGAGGCAACCATCCCTCAGCATTGTTTTCATTGTCATTTATGTTCAAGTCATGTCCCAAGTGTTAGATGCAGCAACAATGTCACCAGTGGCCACATTTTTTCAACACATGTTATGCATATCTCAAGCAAGGGCAATTGACAATAATGTGCCAGAACAACACAGTGTGCAACTGCCAGTTTTCACCATTACACTGTTGACAGAAGAACCTGACCAAGCATTGGTTTTCGCTTCAACTCCAGTGTTGACAGAACCCAATCAAGCACCTCTTAAATTACTGCTTAAGTAGAATAGCAATAGTGTTATGACCCAATCCAGTTTTCTCTGCAGCAGTAGTTTCTTTGATTAACCAGGAAACCTGTTAGCATTTGGGATCTCTCTGTCTGAAGGTACTGCTTCAACAGGTTATCTCATATAGCTGCAAAAAATTCCTTCTAAAGGGCAAATTAGACTGTGGGCAAAATACAAGAACATGGACTGGCAAACCATCTTTTTTTATCATAAGTTTGGCGTTGGCTGTAAACACTTTTGGTTTAGACGCATTCACTGCATTTGGTTTCAGAGTATTGGATGAGGTGTGTCAGATGTCAACCTCAGTACAGTTCCAGGATTCAGATTCTTTATCAGAGAATTATCAGCAGTTATTCTCACCAACTCTGGATAACGCCAAAGAGATTTGAAGCACATATTTCATTCAAGCATTCCACTGTACCTACATTTTTTCATGCACATCCAGTCAAGTTCACAATGCAAGTGCAATAGGAAGGCCGAATTGTTACATGAATTGGGAGTAAATGCACGTATTTCAATTAGCCAGTGATCATTATAAAGAAAGGAAACAGGTTGATCAGAAATTGCGATGATTTTAAGACCACAGTTAACACATGAAGTGTGATTGATATTTACACAGTTTCATGGCCAGAGGAGCTTTCAGCGAAGTTAGCAGGTTCACAATATTTTCTTTTTTTAAAGATTGGCTTGACGAATATGTATTTGCAGCTGCCTTTGGGCGCATAAACACAGAAAATCGTGACAATACATAAGCCTTTTGGAATATATCAATATGAGGGATTACTATTTGGGGTCACTTCAGCACCAGGAGTTTACCAAAGATACGCAGAACATGTAACTCAAGGTATTCCACACTGCATAAGGTATTTACCTGGCATTTGTGTGAGTAATGATACCAGGGATGAACACATGCAATACTTGTAAACACTATTTCAGTGGCTGCTAGAGAACAGACTTGGTTGTAACGTGGAGAACTGCAAGTTCTATGTACCATCCATGCAATATTTGGGCCATACATTAAGCAGCAAAGGAATGATGCTAATGGTAGAGCAGGTTGATGCTATTGAGCAGCTGCTGGTTCCAAAAAATCTGAAGGAATCACAGTCTATTCTGGGGAAAGTGAACTACTGCGCGGAGTTCATTCCCCGTGCAGTTCACCTCACATATCCAGTGAATCATTTTAAGAAGAAAGGCATTCTAGTCATTTGATCTCTAGAATGTCACGAAGCATTCTAGCAGTTGAAAAACTACCTGTGGTTGACCCCATGCTAAGTGACATTCACACCAGTTGAGCTCTTAACTCCTGCAACCAACGCGTCACAGAATGGTGCTGGAGATATCCTGTCACATAAGAATGCCAGTGGCACAAAGCAAGCAACAGCTTTCGCATCTAAGACACTCCCACAGACACAACAAAATCACTCAAATTGAGGAGAAAGTGTTGGCAGTTGTGCGCAGTGTTAAAAAATTCCATGTTTTCCTATCTGGGAAAAAGTTACAGTATCGGACTGATCACGAACTCCTCATTTCTCTCCCCTCTGCAGGTCCGGGGGTTAGAATAGGCCCAAGGTATTCCTGCCTGTCGTAAGAGGTGACTAACAGGAGTCTCACATGTTTCAGCCTTTATGTGATGGCTCCCTGTAGGGTTTGACCTCCATTTATCAAAATTTTCCCAAAGAGCGAGCCAATTGCGAAAGGGCACTATACATGGTGCATAGTAACCATAATGCACTGAGACCTCTTGCATCCTTCATCAACGTGGATCTGCACTTCCGTTCATTCTCCAGTTGTTGGGCAAGGTCACCCTCCTGGGTGTATTTTCCTCCATCCTCTGTGCAGTATCACTTTCTGCACTGTCGACGATAATGGACTTCGTAGCTTGTTTGCACCTGATATTCAGCACGGTAGCCAGTCTGTTGTGGCGGGGCCGCCATGTACCCTGTTGGTTGTAGCCCCCTGACCACACAGGGATCACTCTCCTGATGACTGCGCCGTTAACTCCCCACGTATGCCAAGGAGTAGATGCCCGTCACCCTGGGGCATCGGGACTCCCAGCAATGGCCATTCTGCCAGGTGGCCTTTGCTGCAGCTGTGTGGCTCCCATGGGGAGGACCTCTGGTTTGGAGTGGATAGCATCAGGGCAGATGACATGACATGCCATGAAGTGTAGTATGTCATCTCTTGCTGGTGGTCAAACACCAGCAGTCTCTAAGCGATCGAGGTCTAACTTCAATACTAAAAAATATGACCCCATCACCCTCCACCCCCCCCCCCACCCCCCGCCCCCTCTCCCCCGGCCACATTATGGGAGGAACGCCAGGCTAAGGATGGCAGCAAAGCTTATTCACCCCGGTACCTCGTATGTACGAGAGTTGATGGGTTATCTTTCGTGTCAGTGAAACCTCAGTTTTTTGCGGAGCATTTAGAGGACAAGTTTGGGGAGGTGGGGGGCTTGTCCAAAATGTGGTCAAGGTTGGTCTCGATCAAAGCAGCATCCTCTGCCCGGTCACGGGAACTACTCACCTGTGACAAGCTGGGGTGGGGCATGTTTGTTTCTATCATGCTCCATAAGAGCTTAAATATGGTCCAGGGTATCATATTTCACAGGGACCGTCTTTTGCAGTCTGACAATGAGCTGCATGCCAATTTAGAGTGGCAAGGTGTCCATTTCGTCCAGCGCATCCACCGGGGCCCAAGGAATAATCAGGTTGCCACCAGTGCCTTCATCTTGGCCTTTGAGGGTGATACATTACCTGAGAAGGTCAAGGTGATGGTCTACCGCTGTGACCTAAAGCCATATATCCCTCCCCGATTTGGTGCTTTAAGTGCTGTAAGTTCAGCCATATGTCTTCTCGCTGTACTTCCAGCATGACCTCTCGGGATTGTGGACTTTCTTCACATCCCAATACTCCCTGTGTCCTGCCTTCCATCTGTGTCATCTGTGGAGAGCACCATTCGCCTTGCTTGCGAGACTCCAAAAAGAAAGAAAAATAATGGAATACAAGGCCCTGGACCGACTGACCTACACTGAGGCAAAGAGAAAATGTGAGAGGCTACATCCTGAGCATATGACGTCAACCTACACTGCCACTACGACAACGGTTCTACTATCTTCCGCTCCGCCGCGTACAGTTGGCTCTCAGAGCCGTCAGATTCCACCTGCCCCCTTGATGGTGGAGGGCACATACCTCCCTGTTGCTCCTGCACTACCTACTTTGGGAGCAACACCCCCCCAACCATCGGAGACTTCAGTTCCCACTTCTCAGCTGGAGAAGCATACGACTTCTTCGGCTCCTCTCGCTAGGAAGAGGTCCCATGGGTCACTCCCTTCACAGGTTCCTACCAGTGCCAAAGCTGTCACTGGCCAGTGGTTGAAGCAACCACAGGTAGCTGGTCGTAGGGCTTCATGGTCCTCCTCAGTCCCTGAGACTGAATCAGTGAAGGTCTCCCAGCCGATCAAATCTAAGGAACAGCGACAGGCACCTAAAAAGAAAAAGAGCTCCAAGAACCAAGGCACTGTGGTGGCACCCACACCACCACTACCTACAAGCTCAGTGTCTGAGGATGAGGTGGAGGTTCTGCCATCCACTGA
Source organism: Schistocerca serialis cubense (assembly GCF_023864345.2). Classification (NCBI taxonomy): domain Eukaryota; kingdom Metazoa; phylum Arthropoda; class Insecta; order Orthoptera; family Acrididae; genus Schistocerca; species Schistocerca serialis. The sequence continues at coordinate 1,130,441,475 of NC_064639.1, forward strand.
GGACCCAGATCTCGCTGTGCCCTCAGACACTGGATGTCGATCACACAGGTACTCATCTGGTGGCAGCAGGTCACCCTGAGGCATAGACTGCCTCATGATCACGTAATCCTCCAGTGAAATTGCGTTGGTTTTTTCCACCACATGACTGAGCTATGGTAACTATTAAGCTTTACACCTGCTTTCTGCGTTGCCCTCCAGGAAACCTGGTTCCCGGCAAAGCGGACCCCTGCCTTCCGCGGCTATAAGGGATATTGCAGGAACCATAGTGACTGTAATAGTGTCAGGTGGAGTTTGCATGTATGTCCTGAACTCAGTATGTAATGAACCTGTCCCCCCTTTCAAACCCCTCTTGAAGCTGTGGCTGTCAGGATAAGGATGACACAGGAAATAAATGTTTACAATGTATATCTTCCTCCAGATGGTGCAGTACCCTCCACGTATTGGCTGCACTGATTCTACAACTCCCTAAATTTTCCTACTTTTGGGAGATTTTAATGCGCATAACCCCTTGTGTGGTGGCACCATGCTTACTTACCGAGGTAGGGAGGTCTAAAATTTACTGTCACTACTTGATCTCTGCCTCTTAAATACAGGTGCCCCCATACATTTCAGTGTGGCACATGGCACTTAATCAGCCATTGATCTCTAAGTTTACAGTCCTGGCCTTCTCCTATCTATCCACTGGAGAGCACATGACGATCTGTGTGGTAGTGACCACTTCCCCATCTTCCTGTCACTCTCCTGGCGTAATGCCCACAGATGCCTACCCAGATGGCCTTTAAACAAGGCAGACTGGGAAGCCTTCACCTCTGCTGTCACCACTGAATCTCCTCCACATGGTGCCATTGATGTTGTCGTTGAGCAGGTCACTACAACGATCATTTCTGCGGTGGAAAATGTGATCCCTCGTTCAATAGTGTGCCCCCCCCCCCCCCCCCTCCCCGGTGAAAGACAGTCCCTTGGTGGTCGCCGGAAGTTACTGAGGCAATTAAAGAGCATCAGCGATCTCTACAGCGACATAAGCAGCACTCTTCCCTTGAGCACCTAATAGCCTTTAAGCGGCTCAGTGCCCATGTTTGCCAGCTTATAAAATGATGGAAACAGGGATGTTGGGAGAGGTACGTGTCGACCATTGGGTGCCATATGTCACCTTCCCAAGTCTGGACAAGGATCAGATGTCTTTTTGGGTACCAGGTGTCTCTGACATTAACATCAATGGCATGTTACTTACCAATGCAAACGGTATTGCCGAGCACTTTGCTGAGCACTGTGCTCTACCCACTACGTCGAAGAACTACTCCCCAGCCTTTCGCACCCTCAAACGGCAGATGGAAAGGAAAGTCCTTTCGTTCACTACAAGCCACAGTGAACCCTATAACACCCCATTTACAGAGTGGGAGCCCCTCAGCACCCTTGCACATTGCTCTGACACAGCTCCTGGGCCGGATCAGATCCACAGTCAGATGGTTAAACATCTCTCGTCTGACTACAAGCGACATCTCCTCATCTTCAACCGGATCTGGTGTGATGGCGTCTTTCCATCGCAATAGCAGAACAACACCATCATTCCGGTGCTCAAACCCGGTCAAAACCTGCTTGATGTGGATAGCTACTGGCCCATCAGCCTCACCAAATTTCTTTGTAAGCTGCTGGAACGTATGGTGTGTCGGCGGTTGGGTTGGGTTGGGTCCTGAAGTCACGTGGTCTATGGTTCCATGTCAGGGCGGCTTCTGCTCTACCACTGATAATCTTGTGTCCCTCAAGTCTGCCATCTGAACGGCCTTTCCCAGACACCAACATCTGGTTGCTGTCTTTTTTGACTCATGTAAAGCAAATGACACGACCTGGCGACGTCATAACCTTGCCACATTGTATGAGTGGGGTCTCAGAGGCCCGCTCCCGATTTTTATCCAAAACTTCCTGTCACTCTGTACTTTCCATGTTCACGTTGATGTCTCCCATAGTTCCCCCCCGTATTCAGGAGAATGGCGTTCTGCAGGGCTCCGGTCTAGCAGCAGCTGTAGGGCCATCGGTCTCACTTTCCCTGTATGTGGATGACTTCTGCATTCTGTACTGCTCCTCCAGTTCTGGTGTTGCTGAGCAGTGCCTACAGGACCCATTCACAAGGGGCAGTCATGGGCTCTAGCCCACAGCTTACAGTTTTCAGCCATGAAGTCGTGTGTCATGCATTTCTGTTGGCGTTGCACCGTTCATCCAGAACCAGAACTTTACCTTAATGATGATCCACTCACTGTAGTGGAGATATATCGATTCGTAGGACTTTTTTAGACGCCCGATTGACTTGGCTACCTCACCTTTGTCAGCTTAAGTGGAAGTGCTGGTAGCACCTCAATGCCCTCTGCTGCCTGAGCAACACCAACTGGAGTGCAGATTGCTCTATGCTGCTGCAGCTCTACAGAGCCTTGTTCAATCCCACCTTCACTATGGGAGTCTGGTTTATGGTTTGGCGGCACCCCCAGCATTGCGTTTACTTGACCCAATGCACCACTGTGGCGTTCGCCTAGTGACGGGAGCTTTTAGAACGAGTCCATTGACCAGTGTCCTGGTGGAGGCCGGAGTCCCTCCATTGAAGGTTAGGCATGCACAACTGCTCACCAGGTACGTTGCACACGTTCGTAGCTCTCCCACGGATCCGAATTACCGTTTCCTTTTTCGCAACCACAGCAGTTCATCCCTGCATTGGCGGCCCAGGTCAAGGCTTACAATAGCGGTTCACTTCTGGTCCCTTCTGTCTGAAGTGGAGTCCTTCCCGTTACCACCTCCCCTTGAGGTCCAGTCATGTACACCGTCATGGTGTACACCTAGGCGGCAGATTCTTGTGGACCTTTCACATGGCCCTAAGGACTCCGTTAACCCTGTAGCTCTCCGCCATCACTTTCTGTAGATAGTTGACATGTACCAGGGCCATGAAGTGGTTTACACTAACGGCTCAATGGCTGATGGTCATGTGCGCCTTGTGTATGTTCATGGAGGACATATTGAACAGCACTTCTTGCCAGTTGGCTGCAGTGTTTTCACTGCAGGGCTGGCGGCCATATCTCGTGCTCTTGAGCACATCCGCTCATGTCCTGGCGAGTCATTTCTCCTGTATACTGACTCCTTGAGCAGCCTACAAGCTATCGACCAGTGCTACCCTCACCACCCTTTGGTAGCGTCCATTCAGGAATCCATCTATGTCCTGGAACGGTCCCGTCATTCAGTGGTGTTTGTGTGGACCCCAGGTCACATTGGAATCCCATGCAACGAACTTGCCGACAGGCTGTCCAAACAGGCTGTGCAGAAACCGCTTCTGGAGATGGGCATCTCCGAAACTGACCTGCATTCTGTCTTACGCTGCACGGTTTTTCAGCTTTGGGAGTCAAAATGGCATAACAGTACCCACAACAAACTATGTGTCATTAAGGAGACTACGAATGTGTGGAAGTCTTCCATGCAGTCCTCTCGCAGGGAATCAGTTGTCCTCTGCTGGCTCTGCATTGGCTATACGTGGCTAACGCATGGTTACCTCCTCTGTTGCTAGGACCCACATCGGTGTTGCTGTGGCTCACCAATGACAGTCGTCCACCTCTTGGTGGATTGCCCAATTTTAGCCACCCTGCAGCAGACTTTCCCAGCACTCTACCTTGGTGTTAGGCGACTGTGCCTCAACAGCAGCTTTAATTGTACGTTTTATTCATGAGGGTGGGTTTTATTATTTGATCTAAGTTTAAGCGCATGTCCTGTGTCCCTTTGTATCCTCCACCCTAGTGCTTTTAGGATGTAGGTTTTAATGTGTTACAGAGTGGCTGGCTTCTCCTTTTTATTCTCATGGTCAGCCAGCAATGGTAACCTGATCTCTTGTTTTGATCTCTTCTACATGTTTCTTGCATCTTTCTGTGGTTTTCTTGTCCGATTTTGTCCATTTTAGTGTTTGTTGACCTTTTGTCATTCTTGTGGTTTTCTCCTTTCTTCCAGCTGTGTTTTGTATGTCTCGATTATTTTACTCCCACCCTTGTGGAATTATTTTAACCGGAACGAGGGACTGATGACCTAGCAGTTTTGTCCCTCTCCCCCCTCTTTTAAACCAATCAACCAGTCAATCCTCATTTCTCTTTGTGTCCCTGTTCTAACTTGCCACACATTTATAATGTTGGGCATTGTTCCTAAGTTGTTGTTGTGATGTTTTTCATCTCACTGCACAGCGTGCAAATGCCAACGCATTATCATACCTCCCCGCTGGCCCCGATGTTGAGTTTAACCACCGGGAAGCAATGTGTCTTGGACTGGACTCTGCCATGCCTTGCAAGATTTTCAATTACTACTTGAGAAATAGGGGCTGCTACTGGTTAGGATTGTCTCCAGCCTAAGGTAGTGTCAGCAGTGCAGAGTGGTTGGACAGAGTCTCTCCCAAAAGGATCAGATCTGGTGTTGCAAAATTATTTTGCTCTGATACACAAGCTTAATGTTGTTCACGTAGTGGTTTTATTGTCTACATAGGATACTGAATGTCACACTGTTGTTCCACCTCCATTCCATGGCAGCATTCTTCAATTACTGCAAGTACATACGTGCCACCTGGGGATGTTGAGGATGAAAGCTATTGCTTGATGCCATGTTTATTGGCCAGTGATTGATGGCACAATCAAGCACACAGAGTGTATGTGTCAGACTTGTGCTCGCAACCAAGCATCAACAGAAAAAAATCTTTTTACTATGGTCCCATCCTGAACACACCTGGGAGATGGTCATATTGACTTCACTGGCTCTTTCAGAGTGCAGTTTGTTCCCTGGTGGTGGATGCACTCTCAACTCTTGCTTATGTGGTAAGAGCCACATTTATGACCACACTACGCTCCAATTTTCACCATAGAGGGAGCAACCCCTCCCTCCCCAGCAATGATCCCCATTTCGTTTTGGTAGAATATGAGACATTCTGCCAAGGCAATGAAATACAGCATCTGACCATTGCCTGTGTCTGACTGGCATCAAAAACAGAAGCAGAGCAAATGGTCAGAACTTCCAAGGGGCAAATGAGGAAATCACTGAAGTAGATGCCCATTGAAGAAGTCTTAGCATATAATGTTGACCCAGTCATCAGATGAAGCCCACTGGAAGGACTGGCTGGGTGCAGGCATGCACATTTCTAGACCTGCTGTGACCTCTGAGCCCAAGTTACATCAGATGAAGCCGACCTGAACGACTGCATTGGTGCAGGTGTGCACGTTCCTAGACATGCTGTGACCTCTGAGCCCGTTACACACCCCGCTATCAGCAGGGTGCTGCAGTTTGGCTCGCACACTTGGCCAAAAGCCAGGTTGGGCACTTGGTGTCGTTCTTGGCCACTAGGGGTACCAAATGATCCTGATTCATGCTGCGACTTTGACACATGCAGCAATTTCCCTTCTTTTCAACCTGGCACATGAGACTTCTAACTCCACCAGTCTCGGCAATGGCACATGGCCTACCTCTGCAGGTACGTCTACAAACATACTTCGCAAGTCGCCATATGGTGCATGGCAGAGGGTACTCTGTATCACAACTACTCTTTTTCTTTGCTGTTCCACTTGTGAATACTACCGTCAACCAATCGGTCCTTTGTACTGCTATTTTCTCAGAAGCCAACTTGTGGCACTGTCACACCTAGGTTATTTGTTACTATAAATAATTCGTATAGGATGGTGTCATTTGGGTGCCGACAACTGTACTGGGAGTTTGTTTGTAAATGATGCATTCGTAGGAGCAGTAATTGTTGTTGTGACCAGGAGGGAGGTTGGAGCTGTGGAGTGTGTGAGGTATTGATAGTAGTGTTCAGTGTCGGCAAGGCCTTGGCCATTTGGTGATATTAGTGTAGAGGGAGTTGGCATTGATAGTGATGATCATGGCATTGGGTGGTAAAGGGCCAGGAACTGTGGAAAGTTAGTAGAGGAAATGGTTAGTATCTTTTATATAGGAGAGTAACTTACAGGTAATAGGCTGCAGTTGTTGATCCACAGGGTAAATTCCCCCAGGGTGCTCGCCAGTCTTTGGCGGATTCGTGCTTGGCTACCTTTGTAGCATCTCTTCCCTTCCGTGCTGCATGTCTAACCTCTTGCTCTTCTTTTTCCCCTCCCTTGGGGAACATATCTGGGATGTTTTTTGGAAATGCACTCTGCATTTCCAGTAGTTGATATCAGAACAGTATCTCCACTGTTTTTCGTTCCTTTTTTGTCTTTTCATTCCCCTTCTCTTATTCTTCCTCCGCTTTGGTGTTTGAGGTTCCTCACTTGCTTCTTCCTCTCTGTGCACTTCTGAAGGCAGGCCCATGCGTCTGACGCATAACATGTGACTGGGTAACACGTAATTCCCAGCCCCGGCCCAACAGGTAGGGTTTCGCACATACCCCCTAGTACAGGCCAGACCCAGGGGAGGGTGATTGCCTGTGCTGCTACCTTCCCAAATTGCTGATTGGTCCCTCTGTCAGGTGTTTGGGAGGTGTGAACAATCACCTAAGGCAGGTGCGTCCCCTCTGAGAAGGCCTCCCAGTTGGAAGGAGCGTGCCATCAGAGTCACTGGCAGTTATTGTGGATTTTCTCACAATGAGCCAATCATCATTTTCACAGTCAACATTACTAAATGTAAATGGAATGAGGCTAATGATTCAAAGACCCTCCCAGCTGCACCACAATTCCTCGTGGTTTCACATACTGAAGATGGTCAGTTCTTTGCTATGGTAAATCCACTTATTTTGCAGAAAAGTGTTAATGCAGTTGATGGACCTGTGAAATCCTGCTCTCATTTATACAATAGCCATTCGCTTGTGGAGACAACTTCTGATTCTCAAGCATAACAACTGCTTGCAGCTTCGCTCCTCCACATCTATCCTGTTCGTGTCAAGGCCCATCGAAAGCTGAATTCCTCCTGTGGTGTTATCTACACTACAGTGCTTGATGGTCTCACCAAAGCAGAAATCCAAATGTACGTCTCTGATCAAGGTCTCATTGCAGTCCATTGTCGTTTGGTGCTCCCACACCACTTCATGCTCATTGCCCTCAACCTTTGATGGTTCACCATTTCCTGATGGAATGTCCTTTTTTTAACCACTTACATTCTCATTTATGTTTGCTGTCCGAGTTATCGGTCATTTTAGCGAATGACTTGCAGGATGTCGAATGCATTTTACTCTTTATCCATTGTAACAATATGGCGAAGGACATTTAATCTTTAGTTCAGGACCCTCATTTCTCTGTCTCATATTCTATGCGCCTTTCTCCAAGTTCCTGTTTTTAGCTTTCTTTTCTTATGTTGATTGGGCTTAATGTGTAGTTGTTTTCAGCTCCTTTTTTTTTCTTTGTATTCTACGGCTCTGACATGGGCATGTATGACCCTAGTTGTTTTTGTGGCCTAAAACAAAACAAAACACAACAGTAAATATTCTCTCTGTGGAGAGTCAGTATGCAGCGGCAGTGGAGCTGATTGGGTGGCTGGGTTTGTGTATTTTAGGAAGCATGTAAAAGGTAGGATCTGGTTAGTGGTGGGAAGTGAGAAGGTAGATAACCTCAGGGGAGACATTCTGGAATGAATCTAGGGGTCTGAGGAGAAACTGGAGATTGTGTTGGATTTTTGGAATCACTGTAGCAGGGCTTGTAGGTGGATGTGTCTGACATCTGTCAGAGCCCTGAAAAACAAAACCACAATGGTGAAATGTTGTGGTCAATATCAAGTTTTAGATGGTGGATTGCAGATTTTTGTGCAGAGGAAGGTCAGTTTCTATCTTGAGGGGTTGGGGATTGATGATGATGCAAAGTTTGAATCTAGAAAACTCTGGAAAGCTATTAGGTGATTATGGGTCGCAGTTAGATGGAGGAAATAACTGAGTAAGAGAAGGTTCAGTATTGGTTTTGAGGTGTGGGTGATTGGTAGGGTTAGGGGGGGGGGGAGAAGGGAAGGAGTTTTTGAGGTTGAGACATGTGTAGTATTTGATGATGACAATGAGGGAATGTGGCGAAGGTTTGAGTGAAGTGGTGGATAGCAGTAGTCCAAGGAGGAAGTATGAGGTGGATAGATTGGACAATTTGAGGTGGCATTGTTCATGCTTCTCTAGTTCGATTAGGGTAGGGGTTTTAATCTGGGGTATGGACTGCAGGCATTGTGGATTAGCAGAGTGGGAGCATTTTACTGGTGGAGCAGAGGTAGTGCAAGGGGGCTTGGCTTGAGTTATTTGGTTTTATGTAATGAAATAATTAACAATATAGTTTTGTAACACTAGGTTGGTGAGGGTTATGGAATTAAAAAAAAAAACAGGTAGAGGTCATTATGGAAGGTTGTGTTGCAGCCATAGAAGGTTAATTTGGTGGTCAGGCCATTGGGAGGAATTCCATGTGCTAGCAAATGCAGGACCAGGAGGTGGAGCTGAGTTTTGGCTAGTGATACAGAAACTTTTTTATATTGGAAACAGTTTTTCACCACCAGACATACCAATTAGACTTGATCTAAAACCAATATTGAACCCTGTCTTACTCAATTTAGTCCTCCGTCTAAACGTAGTTCACCCCCATTCCCCCTGAATAATCCCCTGATAACTTTCATGAACCTTGTGAATGCAAACCTTTTCATCGCCGTTGTTCTTCAAATCCCGCAACATGGAAACTAACCTCACGTCCGCAGAAAGAACTGCAGTCTACTACCTTTTGTGACTTTTGCAAGCACATAATTTTTTGACAAATCCACACTGGTTTATCCAAGTAAAGGGGCAACTTTGGTCACTGTGAGGCTTGTCCTGATCACGTTTTCAAGACCTGATCCCAAATGAATTCACTCTGCTCAATGCAGAGGTTCGTATAACGTTGGAGACATTGAGGCAGATGTGACAGATTCAGCAACAAAATTCCTGTTTGCTACCATTCTGTGACTGCATTACGTGCCATTCAGTCCATGTACTTGATGGAGAAATCAGCCATCTAGTTTGTCTGACACACAATACTTTTCTGAAGGCATTTGGTGTACATTGTAGCACTGTGTAATGTCAGACTTCAAGTGTAGATCCTGCTGTTGAGGCATAGGGCCATATTTTAATTAGAGGACAAGTGGCAAGGAGCGAGGAACAAGAAGTTGTGGTAGGTGAAAAATAATGTAGCTACTTACTTCCTTTTGGAAAGAACACTTTTCTTGATGAATGAATTCTTTATTTGGCCAGATGACCATCAGTGTGCATTAATTGTGGCACACAAACATCCATATACCACATTTAGGTAGAATGCACACAGTTTGATCAATGGCACTAGAAGTGTCAAGCCCTTACTAAATTCCAGAATGAGATTTTTCACTCTGCAGCGGAGTGTGCGCTGATATGAAACTTCCTGGCAGATTAAAACTGTGTGCTCGACCGAGACTCGAACTCGGGACCTTTTAATCTGCCAGGAAGTTTCATATCAGCACACACTCCGCTGCAGAGTGAAAATCTCATTCTGGAAACATCCCCCAGGCTGTGGCTAAGCCATGTCTCCGCTATATCCTTTCTTTCAGGAGTGCTGGTTCTGCAAGGTTCGCAGGAGAGCTTCTGTAAAGTTTGGAAGGTAGGAGGCGAGATACTGGCAGAAGTAAAGCTGTGGGTACCGGACGTGAGTCGTGCTTCGGTAGCTCAGTTGGTAGAGCACTTGCCCGCGGAAGGCAAAGGTCCCGAGTTCGAGTCTCGGTCGGGCACACAGTTTTAATCTGCCAGGAAGTTCCTTACTAAATTGTTTTCCTCCCTTCCAAGCTGTTTGGAAGGATGTTCCTTAGGCATATACTAACAGCCAAGCTATAAAATATTCAGGTTTCTAACACCATGTGTAATTTTGACAGAAAGTTTTGTATTTATATTTTAAGTATATTTCTGTTTATTATTATTATTATTATTATTACTACTACTACTACTACTACTACTACTACTACTACTACTATTGTGTCTCAGAAAGGGTTATTTACTTGTGTGATAATTTAATTATTGGAACCAGAGTGCTAAGGACAATTACTGTCATGTACCTTTTTTAACAGTACGAAAGTAAGCTGGCAGGGTGTTTGGAAAGGACAAATCATTACCTAGAACTATTGTTAGCCAAAATATTGTTCTTTTAAATTCTTCATCTTACTTAATGTCGACAGTAACAAAATAGATAACCTTTCTGGTCCAGTGGCCACACCGCTAGCTATTAATGCAGAGGTCGTGATTTCAATTCATGGTGATAAAATCAGTCTTTTGTAAGAAGAACAGTTCTGGTATGGGGTTAACTCTCCACCTTGTGATGCCAAATGAGAAGTTGCTTGATTAAGCTGTGTCAGTGACAAACAAGCCATCAGAGTGGCAAAAAAATACACTGAAGTGCCAAAGAAACTGGTATAGGCATGTGTATTAAAATACAGAGATATGTAAACAGACAGAATATGGTGTTGCAGTTGGCAACAGCTATATAAGACAAGTGTCTCGTGCTGTTGTTAGACCGGTTACTGCTGCTACGATGGCAGGTTATCAAGATTTAAGTGAGTTTGAACATGCTGTTGTAGACGGCACTTGAGTGGTGGGACACAGCATGTCCGAGGTAGCAGTGAAGTGGGGATTTTCCTATATGATCATTTCATGAGTGTACCATGAATATGAGGAATCTGGTAAAACACCAAATCTCTGATATTACTGCAACTGGAAAAAGGATCCTGCAAGAATGGGACAAACGACATCTGAAGAGAATTGTTCAACGTGACAGAAATGCAACCCTTCTGCAAATTGCTGCAGATTTCAATGGTGGGCCATTAACAAGTGTCAAGGTGTGAACCATTCAATGAAATCTCATCAATATGGGCTTTTGGAGCCGAAGGCCCACTTATTTGCTCTTGATGACTGCATGACACAAAGCTTTAAGCTTTGCTTGGGCCCCATCAACACCGACACTGGACTGTTGATGACTGGAAACGTGTTGCCTGGTCGGGCGAGTCTCGTTTCAAATTGTACAGAGTGGATGGGTGTGTATGGGTATGGAGACTACCTCATCCATGGACTCTGCATGGGACTGTTCAAGCTGGTGGAGGCTCTGAAATGGTGTGGAGCGTGTGCAGTGGGAGTGATTTGGGACTCCTGATACATCTAGATATGACTTTGCCATGTTACATGTACATAAGCATCCTGTCTGATCATCTGCATCCATGTGCATTCCAATGGACTTGGGCAATTCCAGCAAGAGAGTGTGACGCCCTAAATGTTCAGAATTGCTACACAGTGGCTCCAGGAACACTCACCTGAGTTTAAACACTTCTCTTGACCACCAAACTCCCCAGACATGAACATTATTGAGCATATCTGGGATGTCTTGCAACATGTTCAGAACAGATCTCCACCCCCTCACAGTCTTACAGATTTACAGACAGCCCTGCAGGATTCATGGTGTCAATTCCCTCGAGCACTACTTCAGACATTAGTTGAGCCCATGTCACGTCATGTTGTGGCACTTCTGCGTGCTTGCAGGGACCCTACATGATATTAGGCAGGTGTACCAGTTTCTTTGGCTCTTCAGTGTAGATGCTTGATTGAGCCTGGAAGTCATATGGCTATGTATTTATTTAGTTATGTGAAGTGGCTAAATGATTTTATTAGGTAACAGCTGAGGTATTGATTTCAAATTTCAAAGAGAAAAAGAAGCCTTTAGTTCTGAACTAAGAGGAGTGGAGCCATGCATTCTCCATCTGTGGGAATTAAAATTTTTCCTGGCTGAGGTGTAATATGGTTGTGCGACTATATTGGTGGATGAAATCAAAGGTGCAGTACCACTTGAACTAACGGTTTATTCAACATTAATACTGATCATGTTTAATTAATTTTGTACATTTCCAAGTGGCTAACTTATTCTGCCACTGCGGATGTGTGTGTGTGTCTTACTTCACAGTATTTTTTACCACCATAGGGAGTCGTGTACCTAGTTTGGTTTTAATAGCTCCAGATGTGTCAGAGTTATGTTTATTTTCATATGTCATTCCCATGGCACTGCTACCTTATCCCTGTGATAAATAGGTGTTGTTTACACAAACTATTTTTTCTAATTGTTAATACATATGTATACACCCCCCCCCCCCACCCCACCAATGCCCCCCCCCCCCACCCCCTCGCCCGCCTCTTGCAGACATACATTGAATCACACAGTTGTTCATCTCTGATCTGCTTCAAAACACAAGAACATTAACACTCATGGAGGCTGTCTGGTTCAATATATTTGTTACTAGTTATTTCTCAACATTGTGACATTTAGATTTGGCATAGATTTATTTGGGAGTTACTTGTTCCCACCTGAGTTCTTAAAAAATTCATACTTAATAATTTTTAAGAACTAATTGTTGTACGCTTATGTCATTTGAATGTTGACTATTTTTGTGAATAATAGTGTGATGTAAAAAATAAGCTAACTGTTATTGAAATTTTATTTTCAGATTACCTCCTGAGCAATAACCATGTAAATTCAATTATAGTTCACAAATTTGATTTCTCTGATGAAGAAGTTATGGCTTACTATATATCATTTCTGAAGACACTCTCATTGAAACTAAATGCTCATACAGTACACTTTTTCTACAATGAGGTACGTATTTCTAGATAAGCATAGATTTGTCTATTGTTTGCTAGTTGTTGGCACTGTCAGAATATGTTCCTTTCATATATTTGCCTCTCAACATAATGTGAACTTTGTTTTGACATTTCTTTATTTTATTCTTTAGATTTCCCAATTCCTCATCATCATTTCTATTCCAGAACACATTTTTTTTACCTTGCATGCTTCTTCAAACAGCTGTCTGTTACAAGTTAACGTGTTTTTGTTCTTTTACCCTCTTTTTCTCTTCCTTCCGCTTCCCCCAATATTGTATATCTTCTAGTCCATCAATCCTTGTGTACTTCACATTTATTTCTGCCCTTGCAACTGAGAGATCAAATGATGATCATTTCCTATCTTTAAAAATCTTGGCAAAACTTTCATCATATTTTGTTGGGACCTTTTTGATAATGTGACTGCAGGCTCAATCTCATGACCTGCTCCTTCTCTTCCTTTTATATTCCTGTTCCGTTGTTGCTTGGTTTTGCTTTCATCCTTGTTTTATTTACTTTGTTCTTGAGGCCACTTTCTCTTGCTTCTTTTTCAGTTCTATCTTTTCTACTTCTTGTTCCCCCCATGGCATGAGCTTGCGCACACAAATATGTGAATGTTCTTTCATGAGATATTACTAATTGAAAGCAACTGAAATTCACCATGTTATTTATTTGCTTGCCTCAAAGATTTTTCAGTGACCTACAGAGCCAATATTGGTGGACTTAATTATTTAAAAAGCATCAAAATGTGTTAAATCCTCTTCTACATGTATATAGTTTGGAAGATTCTGATGTACGTCCCACCTTCTGACTATGCGCTAAATTTATCAGTATTGTTACAGCCTTTGATGTGCTGTGGTAATTGGTTTGTGCACTGTAACTTGCAGGCATCACAGTGGGTGACATGAGTTGTGCATTAACTTTTTAAATTGTACTGAAATGTAATCACATAAATCCTAATGAAGGTTGCTGTTCAGCTCTGTAAAACATTTAATGCAGTATTACACAGCAGGTAGCTTTATTTTACATAGAGCAAAGCATTCATCTCTGTGCCATTTTCATTGTTTCACTGTGCCCACTGTGTGTGGAATTTGGTATCTGAAGTTTACTCGCAATTTCACACATGGATTGAAAAACATTGGTGACAGAGGTTAATTTCAGCCATGCTCATCCCTCTACATTTGTTCATTTCAGCTGCTGTAACAAACAAATATTTCTTGCCCTTGCATATATGTGTATACTACATCTCATTACAGGATTCGTCTGAAAGCTACCTTTTGACAACTCAATGCTTGTACTATTCAGTATGTGGCCTCTTTTATTGTTAAATTGTTTACATTCTACCAGAACTTTCCTTAACAAATTGTAAAGGTTTGAGAATCCTTAACTGTTTGAGAATTAAAAGTGATTATAGACACGTAAATGAAGAGTAAGAGTAGGTGCAAAGCTCAGAATAAACAGACTCTTGAGCAAGAAGATGGAAATGAAGTTTACAAGAATTTATTTAAGAAGAGGGAGACGTACCAGATCAAATTGAGCAATAAGTTTTGTATAAAAGAAAAGAAGATTGTATGGACGTAAACAGAAGGGACAATTATTTAACAAGGGCTTGTAAGACAAACATAAAAATATGTTGTTTGTATAAAGAAGCAGTAACTGCAAACAAAACATCATGTGGAGCAAGGGAACTGTTAAAAAGGGAGAGAAGAATGTCAAATGAGCGACAGTGGGGAACTGGATCGAATATTTTTATTAATTCAGAATACTCTGACATTCCTTTGAGACTGTGAGAAGGTAAAATGAAAATATGACAAAATCTGTATTTGTAAAGACTATTTACAACTATACTATTGTTTGGAATGATTAGTTTATTCCTCAGGGAGAAAACGTTTGAAGGTTGGGGAAGCTTAGAGCTTTGTCTCCCCTGGTCCATAGAACAGGTGGGTTGCTTTAATTCCAGGCTATTAAGTGATCTGCCCTCCATCTATCCTTCTTTTCCTTTCTGAGGAAAGAACTGACAGTTTTGTAAGTTAGGATCTTTTCTGTTATTTTTTTGTATCTGTTGGCAATTTTTAGAAATTTGCCTCCTGAATTTAAGTACTGACCAGCTATTTTGTTTCCTTTTAATTATATAGTATGTAATAACTACACATTTACCCTCCAAGGCACAAGTGCAGCTCAATTATCAGGCACACATATTGGTTGTATGGGCTGTACATATATGGTAGCTGAATGTTAGTTGTAAATTTTCCAACTATATGTGTGATTTTAAAAATGTGGGCCTGTTAACACACCATAAAGATGTACAGGAAGTGAAAGGGGTTCTTGTTGCAGGAAACCTTGCATGAAAGAATTCTTCATAGCCAGGAAACAGCGGAATTAACTCTTAAGTTTGTCTGAATGGGTTTGTGATGAAATGATAAATGTCTGTGTATGAGATCATCAGTTTTTCTCTCTTTGTCTGTTGTCTTATGAATGCAACCAGTCCCTCAATGTTCTGTTTGTTTCTGGTAGTTTGACAGGTGTTGGTTTAAGTGGATGAAAGAACTGGTGTCTAGTAGTAGCAATAATTTATTCATCCAAGTATCTTTTTACATTTATAACTACAGGATTTGTCCTCTTTAATAAAAGGGTAAAAAAGGTGTCATATATATAAAGTTGTATGAATATACATATGATTAATGAAGAGTGGGCAGGTGGTCATTTGTGGCCTTGTTGAAGGATATATCTTGGATGTCCTGGAAATTGTCTGAAATGATGTAGGAAAACAGCAAGAAACCTAAATCAGCATGACTCAGTGTTGTTGCCTTGATACATATCGTATTTCATTGACAACAGGTTTTGTATAGTGTCAAATAGCTGCCTTATAAAAGTGTCACTGAAGATGTTTGGCCTTGTGTGTGTGTGTGTGTGTGTGTGTGTGTGTGTGTGTGTGTGTGTGTTTTATTAATCTCTTTTTTGTCTCACTTTCAGCACACAAATGATTTCCCTTTGTACACTGAGGCAATAAAATTTTTCAACCACCCAGAGAGCATGGTGCGTATTGCAGTACGAACACTGACACTGAATGTATACAGGGTAGAAGACAGATCAATGCTCAAATTTATCCGAGACAAAACAGCTGCTCCATATTTTTCAAACCTTGTTTGGTTCATTGGCAATCACGTCCTAGAGCTTGATATATGTGTTCGAAATGATGCTGAGTAAGTATAGTGCAATCTCAAAGCTTACTGTGTACAATAAAATCTTTCTCTTCCTGAGTTATTTTGGTTACCACTTTTTTTGTTGCAGTCATCAGAGTCAGAATCGTCTATCAGATCTCGTTGCTGAACATTTGGATCATTTGCATTATCTGAATGATATTTTATGTTTGGATATTGCTGACTTGAATCAAGTCCTTACTGATCATCTACTGAATAAACTACTTATACCATTATATGTGTATTCCCTAACAAAACGAAGGAGGCATTCACAGCTTGAGGTGAGCATTTTGAGAATTCACTTTGAAACATTTATGCGAGGAAACTAGACATTGTTGACATTAATGCTTACAGATCTAAGAAGTGTAATTTGTTACGGTTGATAAATGTCAACCAGTTTGGAGGAACACAGAGACTGCAAGAGACATTCAATAAGTAACGCAACACATTTCTCTTTGAAAGCAGGTTGGTTTTATTCAGGATTTCAGTACACCATATTATTACCAACTCTTTTACCTACAACTGTATTTTTCAAAATAATTTCTGTTTAATGTGATGGCCTTATGCCAGCGTACTGGTAGGGCCTGTATGCCTGCTTGGTACCACTCTACTCCTCATCATCAGAGCCAACATATTGCTTCATCAATGACCTCCCCACCATTACCATACTGCTTCCTGAGGAGTGCATCCTTCATTGGGTCAAATGTATGGAAATCGGAAGATGTGAGATCCAGGCTGTGTTGGTGTATGAGGAGGAACAGTCCAATGAAGTTTTGTGAGCTCCACTTGGTTGCGCAGACTTGTGTGAGACCTACCTACAGAGACGTCCAGTTATGCAGCAATGTGTTTGATTATGATCCTTTGATCACCTCAAATGAGAGTGTTGGTGCATTCCAGTATTGTGGGAATCGCAGCTGTGTGCAGCTGGCCGGCGTATGGGAGATTGGACAGGTTTGTGCAACTTTGTTGCGATGATGACAGATGCCTTGCCCGAGGCTCACCATGATGCTTTTGTTCAGTGCTAGATATCCGTAGACATTCTGCAAGTGCCTGTGAATGTTTGTCACGATCGTTTTCCGCCAAAAGAAAGTTCTCTGTGTGGATCACACAGTCATTACAGATGCTCTTTTGAAGGCTACGTATAGAACTGCCCCCTATCAGATTTTCATGAAACTATAGGGGCTGAAGTGGGAATATTCCTTGATGTCCCTCAGCCAGTTCTGCATTTTTTGAACCTAAAGTGGTAGAGAAAAATAAATGTAGTGTTACTTACTGAACACCCCTTGTACGTATATCCAAACAAATAGAAGACTCAAGGCTGAGGTTGCATTGGCATGAGAATGAGATAAGTGATTCTGTGAAGTGTGAATAATGTAAAAAGTGAAATTGAGTGCTATTATTCCATGTGAGAAATGACAGGCAAGGTATTCTGCTGGCTTAGCCAACAAATTTCATCTACAGTATGTTTAATGTATGCCAAACTACATACTTTTTTCTGCATTCCATCTGTAGGGGGGGTTCAGCAAGCTGCTCCAGCAACTTTCAGTTGTGGGATCATAGTCAACACAACAAGGGATCACATTAGACATCACACAGTTCACACCCCGAATATGGAAGAGTTAGTAGTGCAATGAGTAGATGATGATCCTGAAATATGTGTGGCAGGACTGGTGCTGCTGAAGACATAAACTATATTCTTGTGTGGTCTATTCTTAGCAAGTAGTTACTTTACACATATAAACTGCATGGAAACAAGGCATCAGGCTCACGTTAGTGTCAGTGTGTGCACCGGAATTTTGGTAACAGATTCATAGAACCATTTACTTTCCCAGACAAATTAACAGGCACTGTTTATCACCAACTTGGGTGCGAAAAATCCCCTGTGCTATTGGAGAAAGTTTCTCTTGCAGAAAGACAGTGGGTGAAGTTTATGAACAATTGTGCCCCACCTTATTTTATATGCCTCAAGTGACAGAACTTAACACAAACATTTAATGAAGAGTGGGTTGGTCAAAGAGTTTCAGTAGCATGGCCTCTCTGTTCACCTGATCTTGGTCCCTTAAAATTTTTGGCTTTGGGAAAATTTTAGAGCATCAGTGTTTTCCACATTGACTGATAATGTACACACATTACAGGAATATTTGTCCTGTTTGCATTAATTTGTGATTCATTGACAAGAATGTCTGAAAGATGTATAAGAATGAGTGGCAACTCATGTTTCGATAAAAATTTGCTTTTGGGCATATGTTTACAGGCCTTTTTTAGCTTTTTAGCACCCTGTGATATGACATCTTCAAATTAAGCATGTTGAGATTTCACCAAACTGTACATAGTTGCCAAATTACTAATTTGACAGGAAGGAAATGACTAAAAATAATTATATCAGTTCCTTCTGGTTGGTGTGTTAAATTTTTAGTTTAATTATGGTTGAAAATTACAACATATTCAATGATGATAAGTTTTCACTTTTTTGTCCCTTTCTGCAGGATACGAAGCCCCATGTAAGCAGTGTTGTTTCATTATTCCTGTTGTCACAAGTTTTCCTTATAATCACTCACAAGCCACTGGTTCAAGTGTTAGCGTGGATAATACTCAATGGTGACATGGAAATTTTTTCTCAAGGAGCTTCTGATAAACTTGCAACTTATAGACGGGCTCAGGTAAGTTACTCATTGCTTATGTTAAATGTTTATGTATTGTAGTACCCTGCCCTCTGTTTCATGCTTTCTGTAGAAAATATCTACATCTACATAAATCCTCCGCTAGCCACCAAGCGGTGTGTGGCGGAGAGCACAGTTCGCGCCAAAGTCATATTTCCCCCTCGTCTGTTCCATTTGCGAATTGTGCGAGGGAAAAACGACTGTCTGAACGCCTCAGTGCGAGCTATAATTTCCCTTATCTTTGAATGGTAATCATTGTGTGATTTGAAAGTTTGTGGTAATAATATATGCTCTATATCCTTGGTGAAGATTGGATTTCGGAATTTAGTGAGCAGCCCCTTCTGTTTAGCGCGCCTTCTATTTGCAAGTTTGTCCCACTTCAAACTTTCTATGAGATTTGTAACGCTCTCGCGATGGCTAAATGTACAGTCAATAATCTTGCTGCTCTTCTCTTCTCAATCTCTTCAATCGGACCCATCTGGTAAGGGTCCCATACAGACGAAGAATACTCTAAGACTGGACAAACTAACGTATTGTAAGCTATTTCCTTTGTTGAAGGACTGCATCGCTTCAGGATTCTACCAATAAACCACAATCTAGAGTTCACCTTACCTGTTACTTGTATAATCTGATCGTTCCATTTGAGATCATTTTGAATAGTCACACCCAGATACTTGACAGATGTTACCGCTTCCAAAGACTGGGCATTTATTTTGTACTTGTACATTAATGGGGATTTTTGCCGTGTTATATGCAGTAGGTTACACTAATAATATTGAGAGATAACTGCCAGTCATTACACCACACATTTATTTTCTGCAAATCCTCATTGTTTGTTCACAACTTTCGTGTGATACTACTTTCCTGTAGACTACAGCATCATCAGCAAACAGTCTCATGCTGCTGTCAATACCATCAACCAGATTGTTTATGTTAATCGTAAAAAGCAGTGGACCTATTACGCTGCCCTAGGGCACACCTAAAGTTAGGCTTGTTTCTGTTGAAGTCACCCCGTTCAGGACGACATACTGCTCCCTGCCTGATTGAAAATTTTCTATCCAGCCGCATATGTCATCAGGTAGACTGTAGGCTCGCACTTTTTGGAGCAAGCGACAGTGCAGCACTGAGTCAAACACCTTTTGAAAGTCGAGAAATATGGCATCAGCCTGGGAGCCGGTATCTAGAGCCTGTTGTATATCATGCACAAAGAAGGCCAGCTGTGTCCTGTATGACCGCTGTTTCCTAAAACTGTGCTGGTTTCTGCAGATGAGCTTCTCAGAGTCTAGAAAGGTCCTTATGTCTGGGAAACTACAGCCATAATTTTTCCCAAGGGCATGAAGCTTTACTGTATGGTTAAATGATGATGGTGTCCTCTTGGGTAAAATATTCCAGAGGTAAAATAGTCCCCCATTCGGATCTTCGGATGGGGACTACTCAGGACGACGTCGTTATCAAGAGAAATAAAACTGGCATTCTATGGATTGGAGCGTGGAATGTCAGATCCCTTAATCGAGCAGGTAGGTTAGAAAGTTTAAAAAGGGAAATGGATAAGTTAAAGTTAGATATAGTAGGAATCAGTGAAGTTCGGTGGCAGGAGGAACAAGACTTTTGGTCAGGTGAATACAGGGTTATAAATACAAAATCAAATAGGGGTAATGCAGGAGTCGGTTTGATAATGAATAAAAAAATAGGAGTGCGGGTAAACTACTACAAACAGCATAGTGAATGCCTTATCGTGGCCAAGATAGACACGAATTCCACGCCTACTACAGTAGTACAAGTTTATATGCCACCTAGCTCTGCAGATGACGAAGAAATTGAAGAAATGTATGATGAAATAAAAGAAATTATTCAGATAGTGAAGGGAGAAGAAAATTTAATAGTCATGGGTGACTGGAATTCGTAGTAGGAAAAGGGAGAGAAGGAAACATAGTAGGTGAATATGGATTGGGGCTAAGAAATGAAAGAGGAAGCCACCTGGTGGAATTTTGCACAGAGCACAACTCGGTTCAAGAATCATAAAAGAAGGTTGTATTCATGGAAGAAGCCTGGAGATACTGACAGGTTTCAGATACATTATATAATGGTAAGACAGAGATTTAGGAACCAGTTTTTAAATTGTAAGACATTTCCATGGGCAGATGTGGACTCTGACCACAATCTATTGGTTATGAACTGTAGATTGAAACTGCAAAAAGGTGGGAATTTAAGGAGATGGGACCTGGATAAACTGACTAAACCAGAGGTTGTACAGAGTTTCAGGGAGACCGTAAGGGAACAAATGACAGGAATGGGGGAAAGAAATACAGTAGAAGAAGAATGGGTAGCTTTGAGGGATGAAGTAGTGAAGGCAGCAGAGGATCAAGTAGAGGTAAAAAGAAGAGGGCTAGTAGAAATCCTTGGGTAACAGAAGAAATATTGAATTTAATTGATGAAAGGAGAAAATATAAAAATGCAGTAAATGAAGCAGGCAAAAAGGAATACAAACGTCTGAAAAATGAGATTGACAGGAAGTGCAAAATGGCTAAGCAGGGATGGCTAGAGGACAAATGTAAGGATGTAGAGGCTTATCTCACTAGGGGTAAGATAAATAGTGCCTACAGAAAAATTAAAGAGACCTTTGGAGAAAAGAGAACCACTTGTATGAATATCAAGAGCTCAGATGGAAACCCAGTTCTAAGCAAAGAAGGGAAAGCAGAAAGGTGGAAGGAGTATATAGAGGGTCTATACAAGGGCGATGTACTTGAGGACAATATTATGGAAATGGAAGAGGATGTAGATGAAGATGAAATGGGAGATACAATACTGCGTGAAGAGTTTGGTAGAGCACTGAAAGACCTAAGTCAAAACAAGGCCTCGGGAGTAGACAACATTCCATCAGAACTACTGACAGTCTTGGGAGAGCCAGTCCTGACAAAACTCTACCATCTGGAGAGCAAGATGTATGAGACAGGCAAAATACGCTCAGACTTCAAGAAGAATATAATAATTCCAATCCCAAAGAAAGCAGGTGTTGACATATGTGAAAATTACCGAACAATCAGTTTAATAGGTCACGGATGCAAAATGCTAACTCGAATTCTTTACAGACGAATGGAAAAACTGGTAGAAGCCAACCTTGGGGAAGATCAGTTTGGATTCCGTAGAAATATTGGAACACGTGAGGCAATACTGACCCCACGATTTATCTTAGAAGCTAGATTAAGGAAAGGCAAACCTAAGTTTCTAGCATTTGTAGACTTAAAGAAAGCTTTTGACAATGTTGACTGGAATACTATTTCATATTCTGAAGGTGGCAGGGGTAAAATATAGGGAGCGAAAGGTTGTTTACAATTTGTACAGAAACCAAATGGCAGTTATAAAGAGTCGAGGGTCATGAAAGGGAAGCAGTGGTTGGGAAGGGAGTGAGACAGGGTTGTAGCATCTCCCCGATGTTCTTCAATGTGTATATTGAGCAAGCAGTGAAGGTAACAAAAGAAAAATTCGGAGTAGGTATTAAAATCCATGTAGAAGAAATAAAAACTTTGAGGTTCGCCGATGACATTGTAATTCTGTCAGAGACAGCAAAGGACTTGGAAGAGCAGTTGAACGGAATGGATAGTGTCTTGAAAGGAGGATATAAGATGAACATCAACAAAAGCAAAACGAGGATAATGGAATGTAGTAGAATTAAGTCGGGTGATGCCGAGGGAATTAGATTAGGAAATGAGACACTTAAAGTGGTAAAGGAGTTTTGCTATTTGGGGAGCAAAATAACTGATGATGGTCAAAGTAGAGAGGATATAAAATGTAGACTGGCAATGGCAAGGAAAGCGTTTCTGAAGAAGAGAAATTTGTTGATGTCGAGTATAGATTTAAATGTCAGGAAGTCATTTCTGAAAGTATTTGCATGGAGTGTAGCCATGTATGGAAGTGAAACATGGACGATAAATAGTTTGGACAAGAAGAGAATAGAAGCTTTCGAAATGTGGTGCTACAGAAGAATGCTGAAGATTAGATGGGTAGATCATATAACTAATGAGGAGATATTGAAGAGGATTGGGGAGAAGAGAAGTTTGTGGCACAACTTGACTAGAAGAAGGGATCGGTTGGTAGGACATGTTCTGAGGCATCAAGGGATCACCAGTTTGGTATTGGAGGGCACTGTGGAGGGTAAAAATCGTAGAGGAAGACCAAGAGATGAATACACTAAACAGATATAGAAGGATGCAGGTTGCAGTAGGTACTGGGAGAGGAAGAAGCTTGCACAGGATAGAGTAGCATGGAGAGCTGCATCAAACCAGTCTCAGGACTGAAGACCACAACAACAACATACATATGTGCATGCAGTTTTCTACACTTTTTATAGATTGCTATGACCTGGGCCTTCTTCCAGTTCTGGGGAACTTTCTGCTGTTCCAATGATCTCGGATACATGATGGATAAGAATGGTGCTATATTTGTAGCATAGTCAACATAAAATCTTACGGGGATACCGGCCTGACCAGATGCCTTTCTGGCGTCTAAGGATCTTAACTGTTTTACAGTCCCAAATACACTAAACGCTATGTCAGCCATCCTTGTGTTTGTTCGATGATTGAAAGTGGGAATGGTGCTGCAGTCCTCTACCGTAAACGAGTTTTTGAAAACTAGGTTTATAATTTTGGCCTTCTGTTTATCATCATCAGTTATATTACCTGTACTGTCAGCAATAGAAGGTATTGAATTATTTGTAGTGTTCATAGATTTTATGTATGACCAAAATTTTTTGGGGTTATTTTTAGAATCTGCAGATAAAATGTTGCTTTCAAATTTGTTAAAAGAATCTCTCATTGCCCTTCTGACAGCTGCTTTCATTTCGCATAATTTCTGTTTGTCAGTGGGGCAGTGACTACGTTTAAAACAACTGTGCAACATTCTCTGCTTTCTCAGCAACTTCCTAATAAATTTGTCGTACCAAGGTGGGTGCTTTCCCTCCCCTATATTTTTGCTAGGCACATACTTCTCTTAGACCTTGGTGTACAATACCTTTAAATTCCGACCAAAGATGCTCAATATCTTTGTGTCCCACGTTGAATGCTTGGAACTGACTATGAAGATATTCATTAATGACACTTTTATTTGCTTTCCCAAACAAGAAAACTCTATGCTGTTTCTTTGGTGTTTTTGCAACTTCCACTGACATAGAAGCCACAACGACATTATGGTCACTAATACTGTTTTCTAGATTAACTTCCTCAAAATTTGTCGCCAAGATATCTAATATGTTCCCGTCTCGAGTTGGTTTTCTAACAAACTGCTCAAGGTTGTATGTTGAGAGTGCTCCTAGAATAACTTCTCATGAATCTTTGCTTCTGCCCCCTGGGATACATGTGTAATTTTCTCAGTCAATGATTAAAGCCTCCACCTATAACTAATGGATAATTTGGATATTTACTTCCTATGTACTCAAGACCTTCCCTGAAACGTTCTGCGACGTTTGTTGTGGATGCTGGTGGTCTATAAAAACATCCTAATACAATGGTCAATCCTTGTCTGACAGCTTTATCCAGACTATTTCACAGTCTGACCCAGTGTCGATCTCAACTCCGCTTAGGCAGCAAAAAAAAAAAAAGAATTGGCATTTTGCGATAATGTCTTTACTTGGGAGAGACTGGAGTGCAGCTTGTTACTGCAATTATTAACATGTGTTTTTAATGTTGAAGAAGAAGTTGATACAAATACACACATCAAAAAAAGTTTTTCATCACCCCAGTTCCTAGAACTCCTGAAGATAGACGTTGACTGTGGACATTGTATCACAGACACAGTCCCTTTGAATGTTCAGAGATGTCACTAAACCCACCCAAAGATGCAAACCACCATGCATGAGCAGCACTTATTATATGGAGGGGGTCCAACAGCTGATCAGTTCCAGTCATTCCTCCAGGAGGGAGGTACACGGCTCATGTTGTCTGTAGTCAACCATGCCTAGACGGTCAATGCCGTGGTACGGCGGCCAATGCTGCGATTCGATCCCATCCACATTGTTGCTTTATGCTAGGAAGGGCTCTCAACAAGGGAAGTGTCCAGGCGTCTCGGAGTGAACCAAAGTGATGTTGTTCGGGCATGGAGGAGATACAGAGTGACAGGAACTGTCGATGAAATGCCTCGCTGAGGCCATCCAAGGGCTGCTACACCAGTGGATGACCGCTACCTATGGATTATGGCTCGGAGGAACCTTGACAGCAATGCCACCATGTTGAATAATGCTTTTCGTGCAGCGACAGGATGTTGTGTTATGACTCAAATTGTGTGCAATAGGCTACATGATGTACTACTTCATTGCCGACGTCCATGGCATTGTCCGTCTTTGCAAACATGACACCATGCAGCGCTGTACAATTGGGCCCAACAGCATGCCAAATGGACCGCACAGGATTGACATCACGTTTTCTTCACCGATGAATGTTGCATATGCCTTCAACCAGAAAATTGTCAGAGACTTGTTTGGAGGCAACCTGGTCAGGCTGAACACCTCAGACACACTATCCAGCGAGTGCAGCAAGGTGGAGGTTCCCTGCTGTTTTGGGGTGGCATTATGTGGGGCCGACGTATGCCACTGGTGATCATGGAAGGCGCCGTAATGGCTATATGATATGTGACTGCCATCTTCTGAACAATTCATCTTC
The DNA here is from genome assembly GCF_023864345.2 of Schistocerca serialis cubense. Taxonomy (NCBI): domain Eukaryota; kingdom Metazoa; phylum Arthropoda; class Insecta; order Orthoptera; family Acrididae; genus Schistocerca; species Schistocerca serialis. The sequence goes on from NC_064639.1 coordinate 1,130,466,562, forward strand.
ATGGATGACAATTCGTGCCCCCATCGTGCACATCTTTTGAATGACTTTCTTTAGGATAGTGACATCACTCGACTAGAGTGGCCAGCATGTTCTCCAGACATGAGCCCTATCGAACATGTGTGGGATGGATTGAAAACAGCTGTTTATGGACGATGTGACCCACCAAACACTCTGAGGGATCTACGCTGAATTGCTGTTGAGAGACGGGACACTCTAGACCAACAGTGCCTTGATGAACTTGTGGATAGTATGCCACGATGAATAAAGGCATGCATCAATGCAAGAGGACCTGCTACTATGTATTAGAGGTACCGGTGTGTACAGCAATCTGGACCACCACCTCTGAAGGTCTCGCTGTAGGGTTGTACAACATGAAATGTGTGGTTTTCATGAGCAATATAAAGGGCGGAAATGATGTTTGTGTTGATCTCTATTCCAATTTTCTGTACAGGTTCTGGAACTCTTGGAGCCGAGATGATGCAAAACTTTTTTTGATGTGTGTATTTTGGTTAATTGTAATACTTGTCAGTTCGTGGTGCAGTGAATCCACAGTGAAAAATTACTGTGCAGAATAAGTTAAAATTTAAGTCAAATTCTGATAAAGGTCCAGTTTTTATATCATGGAGATTAAATTCAATCTGGAACTTAGATATGAGATTTCATTTTAAGATAAAAGTTAGGTGATTGATAATAATGTTCTCTACCTTGACATTCTCAACACTTTTCACAGTCTTTCATTCATTCATTCATTCAGTCGGAGAACTTTTACATGGGAGAGATAAAAGAAACTGAATATTTTTAAGATGTTAGCAAATAATTTAATTGTATGACTATGACACTGCCAGCAAAACATTCCAAGCATTTGTTTGTCAAGCATTTGCATCTGCAAGTTTGCACAGACATGGGTGAATTATGCGGACACAAAAATCTTTGGTCATTTGCCAAATAGTATTAAAAGTCTGACAGATAGCCAACCAACATTTAAAAGCAAATTAAAAGAATTTCTGAATGACAACTCCTTCTACTCAATAGATGAATTCTTAGACATGAAGTAGTAACTGAAAAAATTTAAGTAGTTATTTTGTGTAAAGAAAATTTATGTTAAAGTGGCACGTTCCACATCATTACGAAATGTCATATTCATGATCTTATGTTTTGTTGTCAAAATAAGTACTTCCCTAGTGTTTTACCACTTCACAAATAGCAGAAGGTCTCATCTATGAAAATAAAGTTCTTTTTTTTTTTTTTTTTTTCAGTCTCTGTGCTACATGATCTTTAGCTATATTTCATTACTGTAATCACTGCTCTGGTTTTGTTGCTCCATAAATGATTGGAGTAGATCAGTACTAATGTAAAAATGACCCGTGTGTAGAGTATGGCCTTTACCATAGAAACTTTCTCACAGTCTGTTTACTCTGCAGAATGTTATTATTAGCATTTGCGTGACTACCAGAATATATTTCTCGTTTCAAAATGTGAAACAATTTATGCCATGTTTCTCACACTTAATTTTCATGTAGACTTTGAAATAAGTCTGTTGTGAAAAGGGCAGATTGCTTCATCTACTGTGAGATTTTCTCTTTTTTTCGTACGCACTTTCGCTTTTTGTCACGAATATGTCAAAGATGGGTCACACCTGATGAATAGGATTGTGTACTTCTTGATTTAAAAAAAATTAAAGTCACATTATCTATGAGATGTAAAATTTGCAGAATTGGCAAAAAATGGTCTCACGATAAACACTGTCCTGCGACCAGTATTTGGTCATTTTCGGTTTTCTAATGAGGCACATTTGTAAAACAACACCAAAAACTTCTACAGTCCACCGAGTTTCACAATACTTGACTTGTGCCAAACGAAATGTGGCTTGAGGTTCCCTGTTGCATTTAGCTTGCCAAGATATGTTCTAGTACGCGATTTGTCTCTCATTTTACCATCTTCAGCGGTTCTTTACCAAAAAAGTAGGTAAAATGATCAAACATGCGAGTGTACTAGTCAATTTGAATTCCACTTGATTCTTCAAAAATTGGAAGCTGTGGAACGTCATCTGTCCACTGCCCAGTCAAAGCAGGCAGATTGCTAAGTTGAGGCAGAGGGATCTCTGATGCAGTATCAACATTAGCAGCTTCATCATTAGGGCTTGCTGACTCTGCATCATCACAGATGCCTTCTTTTTCTATAGCACATATCTTAAAAATTAGCTTCCTTGTGTACAGTAGACAATACGTACACTTACAGAAAATATGTGACAAAACAAATAGCTTACTGTTATTGCTTTTGAAACTAGAAATTTGTTCATCAAGTGACGCTGACAACACAGGCAACTACTGAGGCCCTTTGCTTTGTGTGTGGCCTTCTGAGGCATTGTGTGAACCAATAAGAAGAATCAGCATGCCGCAAAGCAAGTAACATTCCTGCCAATAAGAATTACAGGTGCTTCAAGTTGTATTTTTATTGTGGTAGTACAGGCTTCACTAAATACCTTTATGTAGATAACAGAAGTAAAGCAAATGTTGGGATACCTTTACAAAGCTGGGTCTTCTTTTCAGAGTAAATCTGCCTGCTGTAGAAGCTATGTCACACATTTCAAAAGTGTTAAGGACCCAACTCTCTTGTACAAAACAGCTTTAAACATCTGATTATGTTACAGATGAGTTATTGTGTTAAATACTAGATGTTAACAAGTGAGTGAGAAAAAAATTTAGAAAAGATTTAAAATTAAAAGTTGTTCTGCCTCAAGACGTATACACAGTCTCTCACTGTAATACATGTCTTACTGTGACACCTTAACACAATGTTGCACCTCTTAATAAATAGATTATGCCAGCATTTACAATTTGATCAATAATTAAACTATATATTGAAAATCAAATTTTTGTTCCCCCTGAAGCCATTAGATAGGCATCCTGCAGCCGGGACTGGGAGACCATGCTCCGGTTAGCCATGTAGTAATATAGGTTTCGACATCTCTTATTGCCCTATCCATTTGGTAATGAAAAATGGAAACCATGTTGTTATCTTCTTCAGTGAAGCAATTTCGGAAGGCAAAATGTAGTACTTTGGCCTCTATTTTATCTCATTCCATTTTGTTGCCGTTGTAACAATTGATTTGCTTTAAAAAGGACATAGCCAATTTCATTCTTCATCCATGCCCATATCTGAGCTTGTGCTTAATGTGACTTGGCTGTCAAAGGGGCATTAAACTGTAATCTTAATCAAAAATGTCTCAAACAGCCATTCTAATTTTTTCTTTGGCTTTTCCAGCTTTTCTTTGCCGGTAAGGACTTTTGGTTTCATTTGAATCTGCTATGCAGTTATCTCTGCTTTTGTAGTAATTTTCTAATATTATTATTGAACAAACATGATTCCTTTCCATCATTTAGCCTATTATCTTTCACTGCACAAACAAATTTAGCACTTTGTCTAAAATATTGTGGGTCCTTGATATTGTTCTTGCAAGAGCTCAGTCATTGATGCTGGCTGGCTAGGCAATTTGTAATCATTTCCTGACACACTTTTGAACCAAAAATATTTTACTTCAAGGAAGTATTTTCCTTCAACGCCAGTAATCAGTGATGCTTCAGTAAGCTTGTGGTGACTATTCTTGTTTGTATGGTCAGTGAATTGAAAGTTTTGGGCTTGCTTGTTGCCATACAATTGGTTTCCCTCATAAATAATTTATCTAACCATGTGATCAAGTAATGTTTGGAAATCCTTTGCAAAAAGCTTGCAGTGATCTTTGTGTTTACCTCACGTTCTAAATATTTGTGTCTTCCAGTTTATAGTAAATTGTAATAGACATTACTGTAATTTTCATGTTAATATGCAGATTTTCACGTATGCATGTGTGTGTGTTACTTGCTGTAATAAATGGGAGGTAACTCAGGGTTGTTACCTTGAAGATTCCTGCGATTGACTAATGCCAGGTGTACATTTTTCTGTTTCTTACTTGTTAGGGCATATATTCCCATCCGCTCTTGACCCACTGCTGACTTTCGGTTGTACTTCATTTAAGTGTGTATGGGACCCAAATATGGGTCTTTCTGATTGAATTAAAGGTCCCTCACATTCGTGACATTGGTATTAACCTGCCCTATTAGCTACCTATGTGTTGTGTATGCTTGTACATTTCAAGGGCACCCTTAAATTGACCAGATAGTGTAGGTTAGGCTGTTCCCTTTCATGTACCTGTTGGTGGGCAGCTGGGCAACCCTGGAACAGATGGTCAGGAGAGGGCAAGCAGATGAAGCGCAGGCAGTAAGGCTGCTGGGGTATAGCTTATATGATTCTCCTACACTAGCCGAATACCTCCGGGAGGGATTGCCCAAATGGTTTGTGCATTCGCTTAATGTCTGTGGTAGGACCATCTGGTGGGTAGCTGTATTAGCTGTGCCTGCCTGCTAGTGGGTTGTGGGGCACCCATCAATACCCACGCCCTATCGGGCAGCCTTGTGACAGCCTCTACTAGATTTTCAACAGAGCTTCTCGTTTTAGCTTTCCACCCAAGTGGCAGACTCTGCAAGAGAGGCGCTCTGCATCGCGGTGTAGCTTGCTCGCCAGGTTTCGAGAGGGTGCGTTTCTGGATGAGGTATCGAATATATTGCTTCCCCCTACTTATACCTCCCGAGGAGATCACGAATGTAAAATTAGAGAGATTAGAGCACGCGCGGAGGCTTTCAGACAGTCGTTCTTCCCGCGAACCATACGCGACTGGAACAGGAAAGGGAGGTAATGACAGTGGCACGTAAAGTGCCCTCCGCCACACACCGTTGGGTGGCTTGCGGAGTATAAATGTAGATGTAGATGTAGATGTAGATGTAGAACACAGAGGAACTAAGACCTTATTGGGGACATTTGCAATGTTCCTCAATTTAGATGACAGATTTGCTCATGAGCTATAATTACTGAATATTACGCTCACCTTTTTATTTCTTCATGACCATAAATACTAAAAAGCTCAGACTACTACTCCTTTTTGGCTGAAAGCTAAAATCTATCGCAGTCTTTATGTTGTGCCTGTCTGCGACTTGACATCTTCTAGTAGCAGTCGATCCTCTTCATGACTTTATCGTATTTCATGTTTCATGTCAACAGTAATTGACTCTCATTTACAGGGCTACTCGGAATTGATTGGGGAACAAGTAAGAAATAATTTTGCACACCTTCTCTTCAACCATATATTGTTTCCAACTAATTTTTGTTTTCATCTGGAGACAGGTCACTGGAACGATAAAACCTGGGTTTGTTCCACCAACAGAGACACTGGAAAAATCTTTGGAAACAAGCGCACTTGATATTACAAAGGAAAGTGATGCATCGCCTGGTACTGATGCTGTATTGGGAACAAATTCCTGTCTTGAAAAAAGTAGGCAGTATTCCGATCTATATTGTCAACACTTTGTTTGTAGATGTATATATTTTAAGAACGTGAAACCTTGTTTTCAGAAACTACAGAAAATCAAGAGAGCAATGACAATACATTGAGTGAGTATCCTGATGATGATTCTACTGACCTTAATGTCAACATAACAGATGAAGAAAAAGAGCGCTTGGCACTAGGTAAGGAGCAGCAACATAAAATTTTTTTTTTTTAGAATAACTGCACTTGAATTTAATTGCTGAGGGAAGATTTGCACCAATCAGTCACTATTTGCTACCATAAAGAATTTCAAGATGGAACTAATAAATAAAAATGAGGAAAGACAACCACTCACATAAAGTTTATTAATGTGTTGCTTATGTTTACATGCCGTACATCTGTCAGCTACAGGTCAAGTCATTGTCTAGCTTTTCAAATCTATTTTACTAACTGTTACCAGTTTAGGATGTTTTCACACTTGTGTACATGAGGTGCTAATTTAATTATATTATATGTAGCAAATAGAATTCCAGATGCTCTCCCTCCATATGTGTGTATTGCTCTTTGAAACACTTATTAGAACACAATAATTTGTCCCATCAAACAGGAACTGATACTTAAAATGGATGTTGACATTATTGACTTTTCACGCACCTCTGAGAAGAAAGTATTGGTATGGAGTGGTAAGCATTACTTCTATTAACTGTTGTAGGGTAAATCTAAATATTTACATACTTTCTGTAGGTGGACGTGAAACAACCGACACTAAAGAATGAGTAAATAAATTTGGAAACCTAAGCATTGAATTTTTACTGCACGACTTCCTTCAGTAATATACTTTGCAGTTCTTTAAACCTCTTGAATTTAAGTGGACATGAATAATATTCAAGATAAGTTTATCGTACCATGTATGTTTGGTAATATTCAGTAATTGGTACATTATTTCTCATGTGTTTAACTGGCATAGTGACAAGCAGTCATAATATAATTGAACAGCAGAGCATATATATATATATATATATATTTAAAAAAAAACAAAGATGAGGTGACTTACCGAACAAAAGCGCTGGCAGGTCGATAGACACACAAACAAACACAAACATACACACAAAATTCAAGCTTTCGCAACAAACTGTTGCCTCATCAAAAATGGTTCAAATGGCTCTGAGCACTATGGGACTCAACTGCTGTGGTCATAAGTCCCCTAGAACTTAGAACTAGTTAAACCTAACTAACCTAAGGACATCACACACATCCATGCCCGAGGCAGGATTCGAACCTGCGACCGTAGCGGTCGTGCGGTTCCAGACTGTAGCGCCTAGAACCGCTCGGCCACTTCGGCCGGCGTTGCCTCATCAGGAAAGAGGGAAGGAGAGGGGAAGACGAAAGGAAGTGGGTTTTAAGGGAGAGGGTAAGGAGTCATTCCAATCCCAAGAGCGGAAAGACTTACCTTAGGGGGAAAAAAGGACAGGTATACACTCGCGCGCACACACACACACACACACACACACACACACACATATCCATCCGCATATACACAGATACAAGCAGACATTTGTAAAGGCAAAGAGTTTGGGCAGAGATGTCAGTCGAGGCGAAAGCAAAGAGGCAAAAATGTTGTTGAAAGACAGGTGAGGTATGAGTGGCGGCAACTTGAAATTAGCGGAGGTTGAGGCCTGGCGGATAACGAGAAGAGAGGATATACTGAAGGGCAAGTTCCCATCTCCAGAGTTCTGACAGGTTGGTGTCAGTGGGAAGTATCCAGATAACCCGGACGGTGTAACACTGTGCCAAGATATGTTGGCCGTGCACCAAGGCATGTTTAGCCACAGGATGATCCTCATTACCAACAAACACTGTCTGCCTGTGTCCATTCATGCGAATGGACAGTTTGTTGCTGGTCATTCCCACATAGAAAGCTTCACAGTGTAGGCAGGTCAGTTAGTAAATCACGTGGGTGCTTTCACACGTGGCTCTGCCTTTGATCGTGTACACCTTCTGGGTTACAGGACTGGAGTAGGTGGTGGTGGGAGGGTGCATGGGACAGGTTTTACACCGGGGGCGGTTACAAGGGTAGGAGCCAGAGGGTAGGGAAGGTGGTTTGGGGATTTCATAGGGATGAACTAAGAGGTTACGAAGGTTAGGTGGACGGCGGAAAGACACTCTTGGTGGAGTGGGGAGGATTTCATGAAGGATGGATCTCATTTCAGGGCAGGATTTGAGGAAGTCGTATCCCTGCTGGAGAGCCACATTCAGAGTCTGATCCAGTCCCGGAAAGCATCCTGTCGCAAGTGGGGCACTTTTGGGGTTCTTCTGTGGGAGGTTCTGGGTTTGAAGGGATGAGGAAGTGGCTATGGTTATTTGCTTCTGTACCAGGTGGGAGGGTAGTTGCTGGATGCGAAAGCTGTTTTCAGGTTGTTGGTGTAATGGTTCAGGGATTCCGGACTGGAGCAGATTCGTTTGCCACGAAGACCTAACCTGTAGGGAAGGGACCGTTTGATGTGGAATTGGTGGCAGCTGTCATAATGGAGGTACTGTTGCTTGTTGGTGGGTTTGATGTGGACGGATGTGTGAAGCTGGCCATTGGACAGATGGAGGTCAACGTCAAGGAAAGTGGCATGGGATTTAGAGTAGGACCAGGTGAATCTGATGGAACCAAAGGAGTTGAGGTTGGAGAGGAAATTCTGGAGTTCTTCTTCACTGTGAGTCCAGATCGTGAAGATGTCATCAATAAATCTGTACCAAACTTTGGGTTTGCAGGCCTGGGTAACCAAGAAGGCTTCCTCTAAGCGACCCATGAATAGGTTGGCGTACGAGGGGGCCATCCTGGTACCCATGGCTGTTCCCTTTAATTGTTGGTATGTCTGGCCTTCAAAAGTGAAGAAGTTGTGGGTCAGGATGAAGCTGGCTAAGGTAATGAGGAAAGAGGTTTTAGGTAGGGTGGCAGGTGATCGGCGTGAAAGGAAGTGCTCCATCGCAGTGTGGCCCTGGACGCGCGGAATATTTGTGTATAAGGAAGTGGCATCGATGGTTACAAGGATGGTTTCCGGGGGTAACAGACTGGGTAAGGATTCCAGGCATTCGAGAAAGTGGTTGGTGTCTTTGATGAAGGATGGGAGACTGCATGTAATGGGTTGAAGGTGTTGATCTACGTAGGCAGAGATACGTTCTGTGGGGGCTTGGTAACCAGCTACAATGGGGTGGCCGGGATGATTGGTTTGTGAATTTTAGGAAGAAGGTAGAAGGTAGGGGTGTGGGGTGTTGGTGGGGTCAGGAGGTTGATGGAGTCAGGTGAAAGGTTTTGTAGGGAGCCTGAGGTTCTGAGGATTCCTTGAAGCTCCGCCTGGACATCAGGAATGGGATTACCTTGGCATACTTTGTATGTGGTGTTGTCTGAAAGCTGACGCAGTCCCTCAGCCACATACTCCCGACGATCAAGTACCACTGTCGTGGAACCCTTGTCTGCCGGAAGAATGACGATGGAACGGTCAGCCTTCAGATAACGGATAGCTTGGGCTTCGGCAGTGGTGATGTTGGGAAGACTGGTTGTAATTCCCTGCACTGTGCAGATGAGTCACATGTACATCCTCTGGGACACGGTAGTGCTAGGTGTTGATTGTCTTGTCGGCCATGCAGCACCGTATGTTTACCGTGAAGGAATTGCCGAGAGAACTGATGAAATTTGTAGCTTTTTGTTGGACTACACTCAAAAAAATATTAAAGAGTAAGATTGCAGCATCTGATACTGTTCAGTGACACATGTCCTGTGAAAAATAGAAATCGTACACTGGTGCATTTTCAGCTTAATATATTTGATAACGATATATTGAAAACTATAACCTGCTATTTCCATATTTGAGGATATTTCTTTCTTCCCTGTGAGAAGGCTATTAAATGGTTCAACAGGAGAACTGACAGAATATATCCAGTGGAAAAATACTGTGAACTTTTGAAAAGGAACTGTGTGTGAGGATGTTTCTGTGTCTTTCAAGAAATGGTGGGCCCAGGCACTAGAAAAAATGTGTCTTACCAGATGAGACAGCAGGAAGTGGTATTCCTAAGGAAAATAAAATTACTTTTCAGGTACATCTTAAGTAATAGAAATTCGTATGTTTTCCTCAGCGGTGAGTGATTGTCAGAAGCAATGGTATTGTCAGGAATGACCCAGGGAAGTGTGATAGAACTAATGTTATTTTCTATATACGTAAATGATCTTGTGGACAGGGTGGGCAGCAACGTGCAATTGTTGGCTGATGATGCGGTGGTGTATGGCAACGTGTTGAAGATGAGTGACTGTAGCATATGATCTGAGATGACTTAGACATAATTTCTAGTTGAAGTGATGGAATGGCAGCTAGATCTAAATCTAAAAAAATCTACGTTAATGCAGATGAATAGAAAAAACAAACCCATAATGTTTGGGTACAGCATTAGTATTATCCTGCATGACATAGTCATGTCATTTAAAAATCTGGGCATAACGTTGCAAAGCAGTATGAAATGGAATGAGCATGTGAGGATTGTGGCAGGGGGGGTGAATGGTTAACTTTGGTTTATTGGGAAAATTTTAGGAAAGTGAAGTCCATCTACAAAGCAGTCTGCATATAGGACACTAGTGCAACCCATTCTTGAGTACTGCTTGAGTTTTTGGGATCCACAGTCACATCCTATATTCTAGCAAATAATTTTTCCCTTTTACATATTTTTGCCTTATTTGTATGGAATTCCCATGTACATTATTTCCCTTTTTGTAGCGAAGAATATAAAAGATAGTAGGTGCGTGTATCCCGACTACCGTATTTACTCAAATCTAAGCCGCACTTTTTTTCCGGTTTTTGTAATCCAAAAAACCGCCTGCGGCTTAGAATCGAGTGCAAAGTAAGCGGAAGTTCTGAAAAATGCTGGTAGGTGCCGCCACAACTAACTTCTGCTATCGAATATATGTAGCGCTACACAGGCATACTTTGCAGGCACAAAGATAAATACTGGCGCCAAAACCTCTGTGTCAGTAAATGTATTAAAAGAAAAGGTGGAAGAATGTAAACATTATGCCATGTATTCTTTCGTGTTTTCTGCTATCTCATTTAAATCCTGTCTGCCTAATAAACTATGAAACTAGAGGGAGACAACAGCAAACGCGGAAGAATATGCTTATCATGTCATGTTTATATTCATATTATTCTTACGTTGAATAGTGATACAGTCAGAAATGAAGCACGGCAACTGACTAGATTTTTAAATCTAAGATGGCTAATTTCTGTGCAGAATGTAATGTACTAAAGAGGCGTCTGCAAAGATTTTCAAACAGAGAAAAATTCTTGCTTAACTCTCGTTCAGAACATCCTCTATCATACGTAGTTTATTATTTGGTTCTTGTTGATCATTCTCAAAGAAAGCAGCAGTTTTAGTAACAACGAATAGCAGTCTCTTGCCATTGTTTTGCTTATGAGACTTTTTTTTTTAAGTTGAAAGCCGCGGTAGTGCACACAAAAGCAAGCCATGCTGCGGGCGGTGACAGGTCGTAAACGCCCATTATCAGAATTCGACAAACAATGCATGACACAGTACAATCGTGTATTTTGAACTTAGAGTGATGTAAACACCTATATCAAAGAAAGCCTCACTTATCAGATCAAAGCAAAACAAGCAATCGATTCAAACCAGATGAAGCACATGAAAAAGGAAGGGTACCCGCATAAATGTGGACAGAGCGCCTGAACGTAGCAATGGCTACTTGGTAAAGCTTGACTGTTAAGCTTACGACTCGAACCAAACTACTGTAGCTGTAACTTCATCCATTCGACCTAAATTGTCTCTTATTACAATGGACCAACTTTGTTTCGATTTGGAGGTGAAGTCTAAAACTTTTCTCTCCTCTTGAATTTCGAGTCTCAAATTTCAGCTGCAGCTTAGATTCGGAAAATTTTTTTTTCCTTGATTTCGAGTATCATTTTTCAGGTGCGGCTTAGATTCGAGTAAATACGGTATATCCTGGTTGCTCATATGTAACAGTCCTGTTGTGCCTATGCTTCATTAATTATAAGAGCATAAATTTTCTCAAATTTGTTGAGATAAAGAATGTTTACTTCCATCATTGCAATAAGGAGTGACATGCTTACATTGTAAACTACAACCTCTTTACAACTTCAGATCTCAGATTTCTGGAAATTCAACATGTAAAGAATGTGAATGTAAGCCTGTTATACTTCAACTATTTTGGAGAACACTTCCTCCTTCTGTTATTCCTAACTTCTTCTTTTATATCTCTTGCCTGCTTTTCCTTGCTATGTTGTAAGTTACATATTAGAAAAAACTAATAAAATAACTCTTACTGTATTCTTCCTAAGTTTGTTACTTTATTTTTTTATTGATAAAATTTGTGTGCTTTTCTAGAGATATACAGCTGCAGGACAATTTTCTCTCTGGACTCAAGCTTTACCTTTAATTATATGCTAGCCCATCACATCTTTCTTCACTTGTAGTGCATTTACTCCACAACATTCTTCTCCCTGTTTTGTGATGGGGCTAACGTATTTATTACTTCCGAATACATCGTCTGTGTCTGTTAACATTTATAGATTATAAAAACAATGATGTGATATGTGGGAAAAAGGGCTCCAGTGATAGAATAATTTGAATGAGTAAAAAGGAATAATAGAATAGATACTCCAGTTGTAGAAGCAAGAAAAATAAAATTAAGAATGAGTGTGAGAGGATCGAAGAAATAAAGAAGACAGATCCCCAAAGACAGATTTCCATACCAACTCTGAACCTAGCGGTCATCAGTCTGCACAATCTGCAAAGATAGCAGATTCTCTTGAGGACTTGGATTTCATTAACATATTCATATTGCATAATATAGTGTATTTACTATGTGACATGCTCCAATTTTTGTACTACCGTGCTATTACTGCCGCTGCTCCAATGATAATTTTTAACTCACTCATCCCAGCTGATTCATTAGAGTTGAATGCATGATTCACTTCGTTTGTAACATAATCTAAAATTTAAATAAGGATAGAAGCTGATATAATGAAGTAAATTTTGTGCCAGAGCTGGATTTTGAACCCAGGTCTCTTGCTTCCTAGGCGAAATATGCCACCCACTACACATCCTAGCATTGTGACTAACAGAGCTGCACAGAATACGCTAGTCCAGTCCCCTCTCTAACACAAACTTTAGTTCATACCTCAGCCCATTGTGATGTTTCCCCTTTTCAAATTGTCAGTATTGTCGAAGCTCTCCGATTTTGGAGTTGCACCTCAGCATTGTACATAATGGGGAAATCCTCCCTGTACCTCAGGCATAGGTGATCTACTGATTTGATGGAAATACATTTATTTTCCTTGAGAAATATTCAGTCTCAATTTTATTTTTGCTAAGGATAGAAAAGGGAGAAACAAGATGGGCTGCAGTGTGAATTGAAGTTTATGTTAAGGAGGGGATTGGACAAGGGCATTCTGTGCAGCTGTGTTAGCCAAAATGTCAGTGTGGTGTATTGGATATCAGATCTGCCTAGTAAGCAGGAGACTCTGATTCAATTCCTGGCCTTGACACAAATTTTGATTCACTACTTCAACTTCTGTCTACATTTACATATGCATAAATACTCCACAATCCACTGTATGTCATGTGGCAGAGGGTACCCCATACCACTACTGAGCTCACAGATAGAGTGAGGGGAAAATGGCGGTCTGCATGCCTCTTTATGAGCCCTAATTTCTCAGATCTTATCTTCGTGGTCCTTACGCGCAACGTATGATGAAGGCGCAGTGTATGATGAAGGCAGTAGAATTGTTCAACAGTAACCTTCAGATGCTGGTTCTCTAAATTTTGTGAATAGTGTTCCTCAAAAAGAATGTTGTCTCCTCACCAGGAATTCCCATTTGAGTTCTGGAAGCATGTCCATAACACTTGTGTGTTGTTCGAACATACCAGCATCAAGTCTAGCGGCCTTCCACTGAATGGCTGGTAAGGATCCCAAAAGTTCAAGAAGTACTCAAGTACAGGTCGTGCTTGTGTCGTATCTGCAATCTCCTTTGCAGATGAACTACCATTTCCCAGAATTCTGCCAATAAACCAAAGTCAACCATTCAGTTTTCCTACCACAATCTTCACATGCTCATTCCAGCTCATATAGCGTTTTGCAATATTATGTCCAGATATTTAAATGACGTGACTGTGTCAGGAGGGACACTATTACATTATGGGTTTATTTTTCCTTCTCATCCCCATTACCTTACTTCTTTCTGCATTTAGAGTTAATTGTCATTCTGACACCAACTAGAAATTTTGTCTAAGTCATCTTGCATCCTCCTACAGTCACTCAACTTCAACTCCTTCCCCTATACCACAGCATCACCAGCAAATAGCAGCAGATTGCTGCCCACCCTACCCTCCAAATCATTTCTGTATATAGAGATATTATATCACACTTCCCTGTGGCACTCTTGATGATACCCTCATCTTAAATGATCACTTGCCGTTGTCTAGGACAACATATTGGGTTCTATAACTTAGTCTTTGAATTACTCAATATCTGTGAACTCATTCCATGTGCTTGTACCTTCTTTATCAGCTTGTAATGGGGCCCCATGTCAAATACTGTCCAGAAATCTAGAAATATGGAATCTGTCTGTAGCACTTCGTCCGTGGTTCACAGCATATCGTAAGAGAAAAGGGCCAGCTGAGTTTCACAAGAGCTATGCTTTCTAAAACCATGCTGGTTTGTGGATGTAAGATTCTCAGTCTCAAGAGAATTTATTATGTTCAAACTCAGAATATATTCAAGAATTCTGTAGCAAACTGATGTTAACAATATTGGTCTATACTTTTGTGGGTCTGTTCTGTAATTTTGTGGGTCCGTTCCTGTACTCTCCTTATGTACAGCAGTCACCTGTGATTTTCCCAGTTGCTTGGGACTTCAAGCTGGACAACAGAGTCATGATAAATGCAAGCTAATTAAGGGGTCATTGCCTTAGAATACTCTTTGTAAAAACGAATTGGGATTCCATCCTGACGTGGTGACATTTGTTTCCAACTCTTTCAGTTGTTTCTGTGTGCCAGGGATGCATATTACTGTGTCGTCCGTATGGGAGTCAGTTCAGTGGTCAAATGATAGTATGTTTGTATGATTCTTCTGTGTGAATGATTTCCTGAATGCGAAATTTAAAATGTCCTCTTGTTTTGCTGCCTTCAATTGCCACACCAGACTAGTCAACAAGTGACTATGGCGATGTTAGTAGTTGTATATTTCACGTATAGATCTTTTCATAGACGCACGAAGTTTACAATCTGCTTAAACTTTGCTCATAATTTCTGTATGTCCACCTTACTGGAACTAAGTGCTGTCAGTTCACTGTCTAAGAGAGATACTAATAACTTCTTATCTGCTCTTTCTAGCAGAGATACTCTTCTAATATTTTTAACTGATTTATAACTTTCATAACCATAGTTGCTATAATGACAGCAAGATTACTAATCCCTGTTTCTATATTGAAATTGTCGATAAGGTCCGGCCTATGTACAGCTACAAAGTCTAAGATATTTCCATTGCATGTGGTCTGTTGAACTAGCTGCTCAAGACAGTTTTCAGAAAGCATGTTCAAAAGTGCTTTGCATGACTCTCTGTACCCTGTGCACTGAATCCATAGACGTCCC
The DNA here is from genome assembly GCF_023864345.2 of Schistocerca serialis cubense. Lineage (NCBI taxonomy): Eukaryota > Metazoa > Arthropoda > Insecta > Orthoptera > Acrididae > Schistocerca > Schistocerca serialis. The sequence goes on from NC_064639.1 coordinate 1,130,481,581, forward strand.
AGTCTATACTCGGCAGGTTAAAGTTTCCTCCAACTAATATTGCATAATCTGGGTATTTGCGCACTAATGACTGTAGATTTTCTTTGAATGTCTCTACAACTGGCACAGCCAAAATGGGTGGCCATTAAAAACCTCCAACAATTAACTTGGTTTCACCTAGACCTATTATATGCAGCCATATAACTTCACTCTTGTGTCCTCTAATCTGCCTCTCCAGTATATGTTCCATCACTTGTTAATTATCTCAGATATTTTCATTTTGCGTTGTAGCCAGCGCCCACTTCCGAGAATAATTTGAGGGTGAGAACTTTCCTGGAGGACAGTAAATTTAGGAACTTTGTTGCAAATACTTTGACAATTTACTGATAATATTTTGACAGTCAAAGAGTCTTAACTCTGAATGTGAGGTGACTTCACTTGCTGCATATCAGCTGGCAAATGTCCATCAGAATATCCTTATGGAAGATAAAATTGAGAATGGATATGTCTCTAGGAAAATGTGTTTACATCAGATCAGGTAATCTAAAATGTCTCCATTAGATATAACTGAGCATTGAATAAAACTTAATACAGGTATAAAACCTTCATTAGTTATCAAAAAGTGACATTAATAATTAATAAAGTAAAAAATATAACTAAATGTGTTTGTACCATCACTTACTTTAATAGCCAGTTTCATTAATGAATATCAGATTTGAAATGCAGCAGTGCTTTAGCACCTGTGAGTAATTTGTTCAACATTAGGCTTATGCTCTGCTTCTTAACCAGCAATTATATTTAATGTTCAGTTTTCTGCTAGAACAGATAAAAATGAACGAACGTCTAATAAATTCTTTAAGTTATGTAAATAAGTAAAACTTTTGCATCTCTTTCATTTACAAACAAATAAACAAAAAAAAGCTAAATTTTCTCCTGTCAGTCATTGAGGTAAATATAATCACATAACTAAAATACACAAAATAAAATAAAATTTTTGCCCAGCTTTGTGACTGGTAAAGTGAGGCGTACTGCATCCATAATGATCTTTAGGTGCCCTAAAAATAATATATAACAACCTTCCCAGGATTAGACAAGAAAATGTATTATAAATCTTTCCCGTTTTATCTTTCTGTTAATTAGAACAACAAAAACAATCAATTATTCACAAAACTATTTAATTGGATCGATAAAAAAGTCTTTCATTCCCATCCCATATGGTAAGTCTCCCCTGACGCGTTGGTTCTGGGTGACTTTCCTGAAATCTACCCCTTTTCCCAGATCACTCCAGTCCTTTGCCTTCACCCCCATTCCTTCCCCCTTCAAGCGCTTCTGCCTGGCTCAGAAACTTGCCAATTACAACCCTCTTTTATGTGTGTTTTCTGCTGCCGCTTGTTTTATCTATCCAATTAAATAGTTTAATATAATAGAGGGAAACATTGCACGTGGGAAAAATATATATAAAAACAAAGGTGATGTGACTTACCAAACAAAAGCGCTGGCAGGTCGATAGACACACAAACAAACACAAGCATACACACAAAATTCAAGCTTTTGCAACCAATGGTTGCTTCGCCAGGAAAGAGGGAAGGAGCGGGAAAGACGAAAGGATGTGGGTTTTAAGGGAGAGGGTAAGGAGTCATTCTAATCCCGGGAGCGGAAAGACTTACCTTAGGGGGGAAAAAGGACAGGTATACACTCGCGCGCGCACACACACACACATATCCATCCGCACATACACAGACACAACCAGACATGTGCGGATGGATGTGTGTGTGTGTGTGTGTGTGTGTGTGTGTGTGTGTGTGTGTGTGTGTGTGTGCGCGTGCGCGTGCGCGTGCGCGTGCGCGCGCGCGCGAGTGTATACCTGTCCTTTTTTCCCCCCTAAGGTAAGTCTTTCCGCTCCCGGGATTGGAATGACTCCTTACTCTCTCCCTTAAAACCCACATTCTTTCGTCTTTCCCTCTCCTTCCCTCTTTCCTGACCAAGCAACCGTTGGTTGCGAAAGCCTGAATTTTGTGTGTATGTTTGTGTTTGTTTGTGTGTCTATCGACCTGCCAGCGCTTTTGTTTGGTAAGTCACATCATCTTTGTTTTTATATACAATTAAATAGTTTCTGTTAATTATGATGTTTCTTATTGGAAAGTATTGTGCATCTGTGTAACTTAGAATATGTGATGCAGCAGAAAATTCTGTACTAATTAACTGGCCTTCTTTCATCAATGATAAATAATATAACTGCCTAATTAATTATGCAATTATTATGCCAATTTTATCTGTGAAAAACCATGAAATACACATACTTGTTATCATTAATCTTAAAATACAAACAAACATTAGTGTTGTTATGTGTACATATCGTGTAGTCGGTCAATCAGCCACTGCCCCCGGATACAAGACTGCGCTGCCATCTACAATGGGGACGTAGTTATGCTAATGCAGGTTTAGCTGCACCAGAAATTGTAAGTCCAGTAACACACGCAGGTGTGGCTGCTCTGGAACATTAGTTCAAAATTAATTCCTTTGAGTTCTTAGTGTATGGCTTGATATTTATCTTGTCTACCCTGTGTGGTGGCCTGCGTTAGGATGGGTGCGTGAGAGTTATGAGATCCTTCCTGTTCCCATTTGAATCAGCTTGTAGAACCGAAACTGCCCAGGCCATTGTAGGGAAGGTGGTAGTGCGTGGTTGCTTTCAGTGGGCCCTGTGGTCAGTTCCATGGCGAAGCTTTTTTTGCTGGACAATTGTAGAGGAACTAAAGCTGGAGGCTGAGGTGTTGAGGAAATTCAGGGAGCAGGCTGCATTGATACTGGAACTGGCACCCTTGGCGGAACTAGGACGATGTCCATGAACTAGAGAAAGTGCAAGGTTAACCAAACATAGAAACTATTCATTTACGTGAATGTTGGTAACTTCCTGTGGTCATAGGAAGAAAAGTGGTTTTAAGAATACTACACAGTATGTAATGATGTTCAAGTCTTTGTTTTCAGTTTGTAATTCACTGAAATGTTATTACAGAAACATCAAATCCACCAGTGACAGTGGCGGCGGCGGCAGCAGCACCACCACCGCCAACAGCGGTATCCGATAGCATAACTGTGGCCCCAGTGCTGCCACAGCAGTCTCAAACACTTAGCAACAAACCATTTTTGGAAATGATTTTCAACACCCTGCAGTGTTCAGAAAATGATTATTCTGCTCTGTTTGCACTTTGTTTGCTGTATGCATTGGGCCACAATCAAGGTGAGAAACTTTTACTGTATTCCTTAATCTCACTTACAGTTTAAATAGTGTATATTCAGTACAGTATGTGGAGCTTTCTTAAGTATTGCACTGTGATTACTTGTTTGAAATAGCATACTATATAATCAGTTTCACAATATTTGTGAAGTACATTGTCTGTGGATGCATCATAGAGTGCTGTAAAGATAAATTTTATGATTAATACATCATAAAAATAGAAACTGCATGAATGCCTGTGTAGGTTTTCGACAGACTCTAGGACAGGTTGCCATCTAGCAGCTGTCATGTATAAGGTGGAAGTGTGGCAAGAAAAGCGACCCAAGTCGAAACATGGTATTTTTGGTTTATGTCACTAGATAATATGTGGGTAATCCCACAAACTACGTGAAAAATATGATGGAATTTACTGTCGACAATACTTATTTGAAATTTAAAGAAAGGTTGTTGTTGTTGTTGTTCTGGTCTTCAGTCCAAAGACTGGTTTGATGCAGCTCTCCATGCTGCTCTATCCTGCACATTCATATCCGAGTAACTACTGCAACCTACGTCCTTCTGAATCTGCTTACTGTATTTATTTCTTGGCCTCCGTAATGATAGTATCATTATGACTCAAGGACATTTGTCCATGTTTTATATGCCAAAGTATACCTGCTTTTACTAAATATGATGTGCTCCCTCTATTATTTACTGAACATTTTACAATATGATGATTTTACATCTGGCATTTTGTGGGGAGCCAATATTTTTCTTAATTTGTGGCCAGTTTTGAGCTCAATGGCCTACAATATATGTTAATGACATAAACTCAGTCATTTGAAAATGGCAAAAATGGCATAAACCTGGGTCATAATTAAATAGACAACAATGCAGTCAAATGGTGGTGTGTTCATTCAAAAATTATTGTGTGACTGTTGCCCAGCAACATTGAAAACTGTTTAGATTTAGACTTATCTTAAATCCAAGACAAAGCTCTCTTTGCTTTTGTACCAACTTTCCTAACACAGGTATTGTAACATGATGGGCCTTTGCCGTCCCTCACAGCCTTGCTTGGCACATACTCATCTAAGGAGTATTGTACAGTGTTTCTGAATTCTGTTCTTGTTGTTCCATATCTTTGTCATCAGAGCTGACTACTTAGATACTTTACAATTTGTTTCCTGTTACACTTGTTAAAGAAAAATATTTTCCCACCATTGTTAACATTCCTTTTGACAGCTGTATTCAGTTATACTGTGACAGCCTTGTGATCACTAATTTCTCACAAATTCATATTTCTTGCACCACTTTTAATTGAAACTCTCCCATTCTATAGCTGTCAAATTGAAGTCATCTCTGCCCCCCCCCCCCCCCCCCCCCCTTCTCGCCTCCCAATTACAATGGAATGTTTGGGAAACTTACGCCCAGTACTCTCCTAGCTTTCTCTGAAGTGTTCTATCACTACACTTCTGAGGCAGGGGGTCTGTAAAAGCATTCGATTGCCTTGGTTGACCTACCTTTGACAATTACCTTTAGACAGATTATTTCACGTTCGAATTCTTTTATAACGTCACTAGATACGGAGGTTTTTACGTGATAAAAACACCACTATCATTGGCATTTAGTCTGTATGTTTCATATATATATTCTAATCGGAATTTAGAATTACATTGTTATCCACTTCTGGTTTGAGCCGGCTTTCTGTTGCTAATGCTATGTGGGGGTTATTACCTTTAATAAGTGATGCTAATTCAGGAATCTCAACAAGGGCACTCTTGCAATTTACTAATGGCATACTAACATTTTCTTTTTTTGCTCTGCAGGGACAAAAGTTCTGCTCTGAGAGTAAAGTAGCTGCCATCTCTCCATTTTTGGTGGGCAACTCATTACCGTCCCAAAGAAGAGGTTCCTCAGAGGGACCGTATAGTTCTCCACCCAATAGCGGAGGTTTTGAAATGCACAACTGAGATCAATGCAGAATAGTCTAAAGTCTCTGGTTTAGATCTTCCACTCAGGTCCAAAGCAGCTGACCATGGTCATTTCTGGATATGATGCTGTAAGTAGAGAGCCATGTTTCCACCCTGTGGGTGAGGCTAGCTATCTTCACCAATTCAGCCAACCACCTAAAGTACCCGAGCCTGGCCTCAGAATGGCAAGCGTAATTCATGCTGACATGAGCTCTCATTTGTAGCCAGTGCATTCAGTAACTGTCGACAGTGACATTGAGGTTGCTGAAGTGTGTTAACCGTGGTCAGTGCAACTTCTAGCTGTTTCCAGACAGAGGCCAGTTCACTTAATTTCTGCACACAAGCAGCACAGTCCCTGTTCATTTCTAAATGCTGAACAAGAAAACAAAACCAAACACTAGTTCACTGAATATAGCTGCGTAGCACACAGGCAGACAGTGAAAATGTATATCTGTTGAGTGTCTAGGAAATTGAAACATTGGTTTTTAGTTACATGCATGACTGAAATCACATCAATGTTGATGATCCACAGCTGTATGAAATACTTTGAAATTAATTTGCAGACTGTGAATTCCTTGAAATCAGCTGTATTAGGTTTGATATACTATCCAGTAGTGACCTGTGAAAATTTGTGCTAGGCTGGGTCTCGAACCCAGGTTTTTCGCTTAAATGGTCACCTCAATCTCTTTGACTATCCATACAATCTCCCTGTTGTGAAAATCCAAGTAAATTTGTGAGCATTAAGTGACGAAATTAGTGCGTGTAAGAGTGTAGATATGAATTAATAGAGGGAATGTAGATAGTGTGACATAGGGAGTTTGGGTCGATCTGGGGAGTCTGGACAGATAGCCAAAGTGGTTAAGGTGACCACTCGCAATAAGCAGGAAATGTAGGTTCAAATCCTGGTTTGGTCAAGGAAATTTGGGTTCAAGTCCTGTTTCAGTTCAAGTCGTCACAGATTTCCATACATGACTTGGGTAGTAGATCTATATCTAATACAGCTGATGTCAAGGATTTCACAGTCAGCAAATTAATTTCAAATTAAATCAGTTTTGAGATATTTTAAGATAAATCTATAATATTTCTATTAGTGTTACTTTCACTCACATTCTCACTTTGCATCGTTGCTTTCAGTACCAACATAACGTGGAAAGTTCACTGTTGTTTTATAGATTAGTGATGTCGAACAATCTGTGGACAAAGAAATTTCCTTATCCAAGTGTAGCTTTGTTTCTTTCATTGATTGCAGCTTCACTCCCTTGCATAGCACTATTTTACAGTTTTTACTATTCCCTCATTCTGCTATTCACACGTTGCGTCCTGTAATAGGCAGAAACAGTCATTGCAGGATACTCCTGTAAAGATGCTAACAACAGATAATGCTTATAATTATGGAAATTAGTTCTAGATTATTTTATAAATTTGTATGTATGTCAGGAGAGAAACAGCTTCTCTGAACAAAGCCATTTCTGCTCCTCTTTCCGAATCAACAGCTGTTCGTATCACTGACTATGATTGGTGACAGCTGATGATTATAGCAGCTGTGTTTGTTCTTTGTCATTTTCATTCCACAGGTAAGTAGACAGCTGTGAAATCATTCTGAACATAGATGTATGATTTCAAGAACTGACATATTTCTAAATTGCACCTGTGAGCTTGTTTACATCCAGTTTTCTCCCTATGTTGTTGTAATTTGATTCCTCTTAATCATGAATGTAAAGGGAGAAAAAAGAAAATTAATGTATAAATGTCTATATTAAAAATTGAAGAAAATAAGCACTTATAACCCTTTTGAAAGCTGGCACCATGTACTATGATTGAAGGACATTTATTCTCATTTCAGTTCATTTGTCTTGTAGCGCTTCGTCTTCAGGCCATGAGTGGCCTACTGGGACCATCCCACCACCGTGTCATCGTCAAAGAATGTCTTGTGCATGATGATTTGTGCAAAATGTGCAGTTTTCAATATCGTTTGAAGCTGGACCTTCACACCTCCCTTCCCCTTCATACAGTAACTTGTAGCTATGGAAACCTGTGGGACTAATAAGGATATCTGACTTTATCTACTGACAACATTCCCTTCTCATGTGTGTAAAAAATGACATTATATGCTATACAATGTTCGTGAGACAACTACTCTTGGTTTATATTGACCATAACAGCAGGTGGTTCATTGAAAACATTGAAATTTATCTTGGTTCCTTACAGGGTTGGAAATAGGTACTTTCAGAATATGTAACATTCTTTTATGTTAAGAGTTATTGCGTTAAAGTTATTATTGATGGCCGACAAATGTTCAGAGATCAGAGCGTGAGAATAGGTAAACTATTGTACGTGCAACGCTTCTTCCCTTTCTGTTGTGTGTGCCACACAGTATTTTCAAACATTACGCCATCTGGGAAAAATATCACTTTCAGGGTATATAAACATTACTTCTTCTTAGAAAGGAATGCTTGCAACGAAAATGACTATTAGCAATGCATTATTTCTTTGCTGCTTGTAGAGGAGTTGGTTGTTGGCAGGGGAGGCGTGATTTGTCATTGCAGCTTTGCTTTGAGCAATGCTACCATCAAGAACAATATGAAACGTATTTTATATATTATTAAAAACGTGGAGCAGATTTCAAAATTTAATTGTATGTCTGAGAGACCACGATCTCAGAGACAAGTACACTGGAATAAGAAAGGAAACTGCTACTATACTAAGGCAGGAGAAACGGAAGTATTACAAGGAACTAATAAAAGAGGCAGAAGTGGATTGTATTCATCACAGGACAAGACAGATGTACCAAAAAGTAAAGAAAGTAACACAAAAATATAAAAAGAGGGAAACATTTATTAAAGACTCCCAAAGAAAAATCCTCACAAGTGATGCTGAAGTAGAACAGCATTGGGTAGACTACTTTGCTAATTTACTAAACTGCGAAGACCCCACTGAACCTCTCTTATGTGACATGCGTGACACAGTAGACATCAAAGTAGACACACCCAGTGAAGAAAAATGGAAATGAGCGTTTGGCATCATTGGCCGGGAGGTCCCTTATGGGGCAGGTTCAGCCGCCTTGGTGCAGGTCTTATTACATTCGACGCCACATTGGGCGACCTGCACACCGGATGGGGATGAAATGATGATGAAGACAGCACAACACCCAGTCCCGGAGCGGAGAAAATCCCCGACCCAGCCGGGAATCAAATCCGGGCCCGTAGGACGGCAATCCGTCACACGGACCACTCAGCTATCGGGGCGGACACCCAGTGAAGAAGAAATACAGGGAATAATTAAAAATTTAAAACAATAATAAAGCTTCAGGTGGAGATAAAATTGTGGGTGAAGTAATAAAGAATGGAGGACCAGAATTGGTAAAAAGAATTGTGAAGTTGATAAGGAAAGTGTGGGAATATGAGAAAATGCATGACGACTGGAAAATGGCCATAATCTGCCCCATTTTAAAAAATAATGACCCTCTGGATTGTGACAATTATAGAGTAATTTCATTCCTTAATGTAACCTACAAAATTGTTTCACAGTGTCTATTCAAGAGAGTGATACCACAAGATGAAGAAATTATAGGTGACTATCAGTGTGGTTGTAGCAAGACATGTCAACTAGTGATCACCTCTTTACACTCTAACAGATAACTGAGAAAGCATGGGAACATAACGCTGACATCCACATGGTATTTGTTGACTTCAAAAAAGCTTGTGACAGCACACACAGGAGCACTATAACCAGGTTTCTCAAGGAGTTTCAACTTCCTGGAAAGTTAATATGCCTAGTACAGATGTGCTTGGAGGAAACCTATCGCAAAGTAAAGACCAACTCATTAGTGTCAAAGGAGTTTGAAGTCAGAACAGGCCTATGCTTTAGCTCCAGTACTTTTCAATCTGGTTTTAGAAAAGGTAGATAGATAGCACCAAAAAGTATGCATCGTGTCAGTGTAAAATTCATACCACATTTGTTGACTGAAGATCATAAATAGACCCATGTTGAAATGTACGAGGAACTGCTTGCTGCTGATAATGACAATGAAAATTTTCTCAAGAACATCATAACAGACAATGAGATGTGTGTGTACGGCTGTGACACTGAAGTGAAGATGCAGTCAACACAGAGGGTGGGCAAAGGGTCACCTCGTCCAAAAGAAGCATGCATGTGAATCAATCAAAGATCAAGGTGATGTTGGTTATGTTTTTTGACTGCAAAGGCATTATCCATCATGAATTTGTGCCAGTTGGTCAGACGGTAATCTTAGTGCGCATGAGGGATGCTGTACACAAGAAGAGGCCTGAATTGTGGGAAAACCAGAGTTGGATGTTGCATCATAACAATGCACCAAATCACGCATCACTCCTTGTTCGCAGCTACCTAGCAAAATACCATATTCCTATTATGCCCCATCCACCATAGCCCCAGCAGACCTTTTCCTTTTTCCCAAATTGAAAAACACGTTGAAAGGACATTGTTTGCAAACAATAGAGGAGATACAGGACAGTGTGAGGAGAAACCTGTGCGGTATCCCACAAAATGTGTTCCAGGAAGAAATGATGGGAACAGTGTATTGCCAAGAGAGGCGACTATTTTGATGGGACAGTGCTTAAAACATTGTACAATAAGCAATAAAGCTGATACAGCAAGAGTTCAATTTCTTTTTGCACACACCTCATAAAACCATGCCAGAATGCAAAGTATTGGCGAACTACTGGATAGTGAACAGCTTTGACAGAATGTGGCCAACCAGTGCAAATGTACTGCAGCAAGACTAGTAGATTAGGATCCGCAGCCATCACCTAACCAATCCAGTAGCGGTTGATGAGGAAACCATCAAGAGTTTCATGGTCCTGCACATCAATGTTGAAACAAGTCTCTTCTGATAGTGACAAACACTATATCATTGCCAAGAAGTAAATGAGAGAAGGTGTCTGCATTGGAAAATTTGTCTGTTGGTCTGTACATGATTTCATACTGGTAATTTGACAGAGTTAAAAAAATTAAAACTAAAAAAAGGAAAGACCAGCCTTGCAGCTTCTGGGCTGTGCTTAGCAGGACAGGCTTGGAATGGGTGAATGGCGACATCAGTAGCTTGTGGTCCATCACTAGGTAAAACTTCCTTCCATAAAGATACTGGTGGTATGTTGTTACATCATAGATATTGCAAGAGCTTTCTTCTCAAACTGTGAATAATTACACTGAGCCATGGTCAAGAGCTCCATTGCAAAAGCATTTGGTATGTCCATAGATCCAACTCTGTGCGAAAGCACAGCACCAGTCATGTATGAAGAATTATCGACTGGCTTTGTGGGATCAAAATGTATTAAACAACTATCACTCAACAGAGCTTCCTTAATTTGCTGAAAAGCAATTTGACATTCCCAAGACCATTCAAAAGGGAAATTTTTCCTGCATAATGTGTGCAGCGTAACAGCAACTTGTGCTGCGTCCCGAATGAAGTGAATTTAGTTAGTGAGTTTTCCTAGTACTGCTTCAAGTTAAATTATGTTGTGTGGTGCTGGGAGGTCACGAATTGCAGATAAATGAGACTGTGAAGGCTGGCTGCCCTGCGCATTAATTACACAGCCTAAATAATTTATTTCAGTTGGAAAAAAGAAACATTTGTTTCTGCTGCACTTGAGACCAGCAACAGAGAAAGCTTGAAACAAACTTCTCAGATTAGAGAGATGTTCCTGAGCAGTATGACCTGGAACCATAATACGAGGGGCATTGGAAAAGTAAAGAACATTTGCCATACAGATACAGATACAGAAACTGAATGTACATGTTTTGGCACATAAGTTGTCTACTGTTCCACATAGTTGCCTTTGATGTCAATATACATGCCGTACATGGGCACTAGTTTGTGTATACCCCTTACATACCATGAGGCCACCTGGCTGTTCAGCAAGATCATGACAGCGTACTTCGGTTCTTTATCACTTGTGAAGCATTTACCAGTGAGGTGCGCCTTCAGTTTTGAAAATAAGAAAAAGTCTGAGGTCTGAACTATAGGGAGGATGCTTGAAGATGTCCCACTGGAAGTTTTCACACAACAAGGCTTGTGTCTGCTGGGCAGTATGCAAATGAGCATTGTCGTGCATGCAGTAGAAAAATTCCAAATGAGAGGTTGCCACTATGGCGGTTGTGGATGTTGTTGTTGTTGTGGTCTTCAGTCCTGAGACTGGTTTGATGCAGCTCTCCATGCTACTCTATCCTGTGCAAGCTTCTTCATCTCCCAGTACTTACTGCAGCCTACATCCTTCTTAATCTGCTTAGTGTATTCATCTCTTGGTCTCCCTCTACGATTTTTACGCTCCACGCTACCCTCCAGTACTAAATTGGTGATCCCTTGATGCCTCAGAACATGTCCTACCAACCAATCCCTTCTTCTAGTCAAGTTGAGCCACAAACTCCTCTTCTCCCCAATTCTATTCAATACCTCCTCATTAGTTATGTGATCTACCCATCTAATCTTCAGCATTCTTCTGCAGCACCACATTTCGAAAGCTTCTATTCTCTTCTTGTCTAAACTATATTGTCCATGTTTCACTTCCATACATGGCTACACTCCACACAAATACTTTCAGAAACGACTTCCTGACACATAAATCAACGCTCGATGTTAGCAAATTTCTCTTTTTCAGAAACACTTTCCTTGCCATTGCTAGTCTACATTTTAAATCCTCTCTACTTCGATCATCATCAGTTACTTTGCTCCCCAAATAGCAAAACTCCTTTACTACTTTGTCTCATTTCCTAACCTAGTTCCCTCAGCATCACCTGACTTAATTTGACTACATTCCATTATCCTCATTTTGCTTTTGTTGATGTTCATCTTATATCCTCCTTTCAAGACACTGTCTATTCCGTTCAACTGCTCTTCCAAGTCCTTTGCTGTCTCTGACAGATTTACAATGTCATCGGCGAACCTCAAAGTTTTTATTTCTTCTCCATGGATTTTAATACCTACTCCGAATTTTTCTTTTGTTTCCTTTACTGCTTGCTCAATATACTGATTGAATAACATCGGGGAAAGGCTACAACCCTGTCTCACTCCCTTCCCAACCACTGCTTCCCTTTCATGTCCCTCGACTCTTATAACTGCCATCTGGTTTCTGTACAAATTGTAAATAGCTTTTCGCTCCCTGTATTTTACCCCTGCCACCTTCAGAATTTGAAAGAGAGTATTCCAGTCAACATTGTCAAAAGCTTTCTCTAAGTCTACAAATGCTAGAAACGTAGGTTTGCCTTTCCTTAATCTTTCTTCTAAGATAGCCCAACGAAAATGTTTGAGGGTTGCTTGGTATGCACCACTATTGATTGTCGTGTTACAGGGCATGAAATTGCAGAGTAGTACCCCTTCACTGTCCCAGGATACATGAGACATCAGTTTTTGACATGCTGCAGTTTGTTTGAAGTGTGTGGGTTCTGTGGCAGCTGAGGATAGTGCCATTTCATAGACTGTCGCTTCATTGTAGGGGTGCTCTTTTAATGGGGAATGTGTTGCCATCCCTTTCATATTGCTCCAAGAACCTTGCTGTAGTACCCATCCTCACAGTTTTCTGGTCACCTATAAACATTCTTGGTACCCATCATGAACAGGTTTTGTGTTACCCTAAGAGTTGAGTGACAATTTTGTGTGCAATTGAAGAAGATGCTTCCTAACAGTGTTCATGGACATTGCTAATTGTGGTTCATCTTTTTGTTTCACCGCACCTGTAATTACGAAGGTTTGCCTGATCTCTCTTTGTCATGAACATCTATTCTCCCATTCTTAAATGTTATGCACCACTTTCAGACACTGGCTGCATTCATTACATATTTGCCTTAAATGGATTACACATTTTTGGTGAATGTCACAGGATTTAACATTTTCACTTGCAGAAACATATAACACCTTACAGTCAGCAAGATTCGCAGTCAGCACAGCCATGCTCATAGCTATATCTGCACTTACCATGTGACAAGGTTCGATGTACAATTGCAGGTGGCAACTGTCTGCATCTCAGAACACCAGAAACCAGTGAGCAGCTGCCACAAGACGTGTGCCGACTGTATGCGCAAACATTCTTTACTTTCTGGATGACCCTTCTATCACCCAGATAATTTGTGCATGAAGGCACTGTAGCAGTCAGCGGTTAAAGATAGTGCTGAAAAATTGCAGGCACAGAAGCACTGTTGACTGGCAAACGTAAAAACTTGAATAACCCCTCGTAGGTGTTGATCACAAAAAGTTTCAGAGTCTGCTCGTCGAATGGAATCTGCAAATATGCATCCTGTAAATCAGATTTAGAGAAGAAGCAACCAGGTCCTAGCTTATACATCAGTTCATCAGGCCTTGGTAACAGAGAGGAGTCAGTTACAGCAGATTGGTAGCAGAGAGGAGTCAGTTACCGCAGATTCACGGTTGACTTGAAATCAGCACTCAATCTTAATTTGCCAAACAGTTTCCTGATGACTGCAAGAGGAGATATCTACTGGCTAACTGCTGCTGGAGTGATTATGCTCTTGCCCTACCAATTTAACAATTATTGTGCCATTGAGATCTTATTACATGAAGGACGGGCGGTGCCCAATAAAACTGAGGTTGTGCATTTTCCTTCATTGTAATGTGAGCCTGGGAATTGGTTCCTTTGCCTAGGCCATCCTAGAAAAGTTATCTGAATTCTGCACAAAGTTTTGAAACACTGTCCTGAGGCACAGAAAAATTCACAGAGAATACATTGTCCTGAATGTGCAGCTCAAGAAGATTGAATGAATTAATACCAAAAATATTTAGACTGTCCTTTGAAAACAACACTTTGAATGAAACTGTCATTGTGACATTACAAAAAGTGGTGGGCAGGGTACAAATACCAGGAACTGTGATGTGTGTGTTTTCCTAACAGTTCGTGCGTGCACCTGTTCAAAATTTTCAGTGGTGCTCCAGTGTCTAATTGCATGTGCTAGTTGCAGTTTGCAATCTGTAATGTGACAGAAAGTTTGTTTGCTTGCCACTGCATAGGGATAGAGTTCTGGGACTTCTTCAACACAGATTTTGACACTGATGTGGCACTGTGAGTAGCACTAGATGGCTTTGTAAAGTACGACATTGACATTCCAAGACTGGCATTTTGAATAAGGAACAGGTTGCGTATGTGACTTCTGTTTTTGCAAACACACTGATTGTACATGTTCGTGCTTGCCAGAATGGAAACACTGTGTCATGCCAAGGGCACTCCTGCCGCTTGTGTGATGTGAGGCAGTGAGGGCAAGATTTGTCCCTGTGTGCTGACTGCTGCTGTTGTCTACGGCACTGCCTCGGCTGCGATTTGGAATGATGTGGCCCATGAACTGGGTGCACAACCTGTTTTCTATCAATATGTGTTGCAACACAGAAATGTGAGGAGAGTCTAAATCTTTAAAACTGTATGTCCAAACAGCTTGAGGAACTACCGTAAGGATCAGAGCTTACAGTCTGTTGTAACAGCCAATCATACTACACTCTCCATCTATACACATGCCTACAGACTTTCCCAATTAATGTTGTCTTCTTCCACAAGAGAATGCAATGTTTCAAAGTGGTCTGTTGCTTTTGTTCCAGGAGTTAATTCCTTGTAAGAAAGAAGAGCTTTATGAAATTGTTGTTGAGCATAAACTGCACGTAAAAAGTTGTGGTTGTAGCATCATCAAACTTAATAGCTTAATCACCATTACCTTTGAGCTTTTCAGCCAGCTGATCATTAATGTCTTTTGTCATAACCAGTACTCTGTGACTGATAATGTTGAGAGACGAAGGCACTCCTGCTAGTTGCTTGGAAACTGATTCACCTATTATAATAGATACAATGTCGAGAGCTGCTGATAAAATGAGGTTTCATGCTATGGTGTGGCATTTCTTGCTCTTTCATACACTGTAGGCAACTTTGTAAGATGAAAGAAGAGCCTTTTGTAGAAATTGTAACTGGTTTAGTGAAACTTTTTTATTTGTTCTGATGTTTCTTTTAACTTGTAAGAAATGTATATTTGTAATTTCTTTACCAAACTACTGTGATTTGACTCAAAATATCAATTCATTTTATTAGGAAGTGCACTTTCAGCATCTAGGTCTTTGAAACAAATGACATTCTGTGGTTGTTTTTCACTACAACAGTTAAAAATGATATGCACCTCCAAACTGCTAGTTACAGAACAAAAACGAATGAGGCACATAGTACGATTCGACTGATTCTTACCATGCTGCCATAATAATGACACTTACTTACTGGCCCACTAGGTATCATTACTAGTGTACACGTTGTTCCCTTATTCAGAAAGTGAGTAAGCCAAATTATTATTTTTATTGTGTGGAATGAAACCACAGACAGCTGTATGTAAGAGATTTTATTTGGATCGACAACTGGTTTATAGCCTAAGGCCACATATTCAGGTGGATATCTGAATAGAAAAAGGAAATATGCCTTAAAAACCAGAATGTTGCCCCAGTCGTGCCTAATGGCAATAACACATACATACAAACATAAATTACATCGTATGAGACCCAAATAATAGTAATCTGCCTAGTGAGTGTATTGTCAAATTGTAAATAGGCTGAGTGGTGCCACCAACACCATTGAAAATTGAACTGCAACCCACAACATAATCAGAACGAATGTAAAAGGCACAGAATGTGCTCTAAAAAACTGCATCCTCTGTGTTAATAAAACTTACAAACATTCAGAAGACCTCATGCACCAAAGGAGCCCCAGCAACGACGTTATAGTACTGGGCCTGCAGGAACAGGTGGCTAACTATCATAGTGTGGCACGTGCGCACCAGGCAGGAACATGCCAGTCCACTGCAGTATAGGACAAGAACGACGTGTAGCCTCACCTGCCGACTTATGTGTCAACAGGGAAAGTTAGGTATCTTCTTTACAACATAACTTCTTTATAACAGTAAACAGCAGCAATCCAACATTATACGGCTACCATTGGACACAGCCTCACACAATATTGATTTACACCAAGGGGTGACTGAATAGACATCTGAACCATTGTGTTAATAGTATGTAATAATTTACTGGTGTCAACATATCGCCCCCTCCTCCCAGAAAAGCCACTCTCACTTGAGGCTAACAAGTTAAAAAAACGAGAGTGGCATTGGATTCAAGTCATTGCATAGGAAGTGCAAAACAAATTACAAATACAGAGGCTTATCAACAATTATTCTCCCACACGCCGTTCACAAGTGGAACAGACAGGGGCGGATCACTTCGTGGATACTAGAAGTATCCTTCACCATGCATCGACAGAGAAGCTTTCGGAGTATTGATCTAGATCAGATACGGGTGGGAGGATAAGTTGATGCAGTAAAAACAATCTAAATGAAACCCCTGTAGCGCTGTAAAAATTACTGTTGACACTTTTGTAAAAAAAATATTGTAATGTATTTGAGACTGAAAAAATAAAGAATAACAGCACAATTAAAAGTCAAAGGCCACAAAGGGATTGGCAGTAACCAAAAACTGTGCAGAAAAAAGGTGAGGGTGAGCCGTTGCTAAAAGAAATACTACTGCTGACACGTATACAGTCACAGGAGTGTGTGGGTCTATCGAGCACTGTTAAGGCAATCAAAATTACGTAAGAAATGACAATGTATCATTCTAAGTATTCATTGAGTGTATGCTGGGGGAGGTGTTACATGCAATGCATTATCACAACTTCTTCCTGGATGTTAAGGTTGTGGCTTGTGCTCTCCCTGTACAGTATCTTACAGATGTTAAATATCTTAGTGAGGGACTGGCAGTGATCCCATAGGTGGTTACTCATGGCAGACTTGGAATTATCCAGGTCTGTATGCTGCCTAAACCTAATATTAAAGTGCCTACTCCATGTATTGCTTCAGGCAATCATCACATCTGATACAAGATGCCCCTGTAGCACTGTACTTTTGACAGGATGCACACTGTTTAAGTGTCGGTGCCTCTTTTACTTTGCGAGGGGTAGAAAAGGTGGGGTTTATGTATTTTGCTCTTAACTATTTCCCTAACTTTTCAGCAATTTTACCAAAATGTGATGCTCTGTGATAACTTGCGCTCTCTGCCAAATGGTCATCCGCTGTCACTAGCATCATGGTATCTCCCATTGCCTCCTGAATGGCTTTACACCAAACTTACTTCTTTAAAATGATGTTTACAAGTTCCCCAACATATCAATCAATTTATGTAAATGAAACCACTGCAATACCCTGCTGTGAGTCTGCACCGCCTGTGGGAGCTGTGATGCACAGTTTGAAACCCCTGCTCTAGAAGAATATGCCAGTAATGATGGAATGTATGCAAAATATGATAGCAAGCCCATCTGCAGATCAACACAGTGAGAGAAATTTGTGTGTACGACGCATGTATAACTGAGCTTTTTGATTAACTTAGTCACATATTGGTGCTAACTTAGTTTACTATCCATCAGGATGCCTAGGATCTTCACACCTGAAGCCTCATCCAGTGTGTGCCCATTGATCTTTAATTTAGATATGTTTAAGTGTTTTTGATTTGTTTGGGATTCCATGTGAGTCTTTGTAGCATTAAGGGTTAAGCTGTTTGTTGTGATCTAGTTGTAACCCTGTACCATTATTCTCTTGGCAGTGTGTGGTATGGATGTGTTGTGTTACGAGCAAACATCGTAGTAACTGAAGAATACACCAATTGTCCTAGGTAGATCTCATTGAATATTGCAGGTCATCATTTTTATTGATTCCCCACTTGAATTTAGTCTCAATCCTGTTTCCTCATGTGTTAATGATCCTCTACTTTATTTTATATGGTACATCTCCATCCATGCAAGTGGAATGCCTTTGATACCACACGAGGGGAGTACAGTATATTAAAGCTAATCTCCTGGTGCAGTAATTGTTAATTATTCATGTGTTATTGAAATTTTTCAATAAGATTTAGTAGTTACTAGCCCATCAGGGGATTACCTTCTGTATACAGACTCACGTTATGTACACTCCTGGAAATGGAAAAAAGAACACATTGACACCGGTGTGTCAGACCCACCATACTTGCTCCGGACACTGCGAGAGGGCTGTACAAGCAATGATCACACGCACGGCACAGCGGACACACCAGGAACTGCGGTGTTGGCCGTCGAATGGCGCTAGCTGCGAAGCATTTGTGCACTGCCGCCGTCAGTGTCAGCCAGTTTGCCGTGGCATACGGAGCTCCATGGCAGTCTTTAACACTGGTAGCATGCCGCGACAGCGTGGACGTGAACCGTATGCGCAGTTGACGGACTTTGAGCGAGGGCGTATAGTGGGCATGCGGGAGGCCGGGTGGACGTACCGCCGAATTGCTCAACACGTGGGGCGTGAGGTCTCCACAGTACATCGATGTTGTCGCCAGTGGTCGGCGGAAGGTGCACATGCCCGTCGACCTGGGACCGGACCGCAGCGACGCACGGATGCATGCCAAGACCGTAGGATCCTACGCCGTGCCGTAGGGGACCGCACTGCAACTTCCCAGCAAATTAGGGACACTGTTGCTCCTGGGGTATCGGCGAGGACCATTCGCAACCGTCTCCATGAAGCTGGGCTACGGTCCCGCACACCGTTAGGCCGTCTTCCGCTCATGCCCCAACATCGTGCAGCCCGCCTCCAGTGGTGTCGCGACAGGCGTGAATGGAGGGACGAATGGAGACGTGTCGTCTTCAGCGATGAGAGTCGCTTCTGCCTTGGTGCCAATGATGGTCGTATGCGTGTTTGGCGCCGTGCAGGTGAGCGCCACAATCAGGACTGCATACGACCGAGGCACACAGGGCCAACACCCGGGATCATGGTGTGGGGAGCGATCTCCTACACTGGCCGTACACCACTGGTGATCGTCGAGGGGACACTGAATAGTGCACGGTACATCCAAACCGTCATCGAACCCATCGTTCTACCATTCCTAGACCGGCAAGGGAACTTGCTGTTCCAACAGAACGATGCACGTCCGCATGTATCCCGTGCCACCCAACGTGCTCTAGAAGGTGTAAGTCAACTACCCTGGCCAGCAAGATCTCCGGATCTGTCCCCCATTGAGCATGTTTGGGACTGGATGAAGCGTCGTCTCACGCGGTCTGCACGTCCAGCACGAACGCTGGTCCAACTGAGGCGCCAGGTGGAAATGGCATGGCAAGCCGTTCCACAGGACTACATCCAGCATCTCTACGATCGTCTCCATGGGAGAATAGCAGCCTGCATTGCTGCGAAAGGTGGATATACACTGTACTAGTGGCGACATTGTGCATGCTCTGTTGCCTGTGTCTATGTGCCTGTGGTTCTGTCAGTGTGATCATGTGATGTATCTGACCCCAGGAATGTGTCAATAAAGTTTCCCCTTCCTGGGACAATGAATTCACGGTGTTCTTATTTCAATTTCCAGGAGTGTACATAAATTGACAATGCAGTTTCCTCTGTGGTTACAGCGAACTACTACACCATGTGTCATGGTATGACACCACTTTATTTTACTGTGTTCTATTTTTGACATAATATGCATAACTTTTCTTTTAACTTTCAAACTCATTTGCCTTGTAGATCTGAAGATGACCAGTGATGGCCAAAGCTGGTCATTTCATATTGAATTTGTATGTGATTGTTATGGAAAATAAATTATTTTGAAAACAAGCATTTGAACAATCACTGTCATTTCCAATATGACTGAAATATCATTTGTTCCAAAATATCATTTGGCTTACTGAATTTATTCATTTGATGTATTTAATATTTGCAGTTGCACAACTTATTGATGATTGCTTACACCAGATGGATAAATGACACTGTGTAGTTCCAGTGTTTTTTCCAAGGAAAACTTTGTAGAAGAGGAAAATGTCTACAATAGTTTACTTAAAATAAATGGGATCTTATATTCAAATCAGTGAGCTGTGAAGGAGACATTTGGGGAAAATGAAATTGATATTCATTCACCACTTGATAGTTGATACACATTTTCATAATACAGTAATTATTTTTTCACAAGGACTGTAGGTTTAATCTTTCTGTCTTGTATGTCAGGTCTTTCAGACTACATAGTATTTATGAAAAGTTAGTTTTAAGTCCAGGTTTTTGGTTTCATATATCCAGTACTGAGCTTCAGGCTTAGCTCTGTCTCTGATAAAGGGGACCATAAAGTCATATTCACTGTCCACCTAAGCAAGTTTCAGTCATGTAGTTTTAATTCTTCACAAACTTTCAGTGATGAAGACATACTTAAGCAACTACAGTGTTGAAAGATTTATCTTGAACTATCAGCAGTATGGATATAATCAGAGAATTTGGAGTACAGAAAGGCTTCTACACAGATGAAATCCCTACAACAGACTTACTGTTGGTGTTTTTGGCTTTAAGGGATACTGGGGATTCTGTGATGTCATTTTTTTCACCATATGCAGTAAATGCACTGATGGCAATGCATATGCTTGTGTTCTTTGCCTTGGATGATATTTATTAAGCATCTCACAACTAGTAACAATACTAAAAATTTAAAATAATTGAATAACTTTTGATGTGCTATATATTTTAGTTCAGATCACCCAAGGTGGATGACTTGGGGCTGAAATGTATGATAAAACAGTTTTACAAGACTTTCATTGTGTTTCCCTAAGACAGTATGCCCGATATGAATAACTTTTGGGTGCCACATGCAGTCATGTCCAAGAACTTTTTTTCTGGCAACATCCTCAGTTATTTTCCTTCATGCCTTTTTGCCTTATTGCATGGGACTGTCTGAACTGTTGTTATTGTCTGTTCTATTTCCCAAGTATAACATTGCCAAGCTCTTCACTGTTTTGATACATATTTGTGATCAGACATTGTTGATGTCAACAATATTTTAAAAAATCATTTTCAGTTTCATGTGTGTTCTCAAGAAGTGTGATATACCATTTGCCTCATATGGCCATTTAAAAATATAAGGTAAAACATAAATTTCATGGGTCATAAATTTGTGTGTCTCTGTGTGAAGAGAAATTTTGGTAAAGGCATTCATGCAGGGATCGATGTACTGAACAATACAATAAGCAATGCTTTATGGTAACCTAGTGTTGTAGTGTTTTCTCAGTTTGAATGTGACAAAAAGTAGTTCACAAAGTAATTAGGGATTGTGTAGCTGCAAGAATGTGGAGAGTAGATCTAGTACCACTAACTTGACAGATTTAACATCCAGAGATAAAAACATCAATTTTTTAAAGTATACATTTTTATTTCAGACAGAACATGAAGGAAAAGTGTTGTGTATTGCTTTGAATTCAAGAAGATTTAAATTATGTGCTGTAACAGCAGCAGTATTTGAGTGAAGAGAGATTTGTGTTGTTGTCATCTACATTCAGTTAGTAATCTACAAACATGACATCAGACATTATCATTTTACATTGAATCCCTCTTTGATAACAATTCAGGATAATTATGAAGTCCATGAAACACTTAAACAAATTGGTACAGATATATGGCTGAAAATAACATAACAGATGATACAGTGCATGAAAGAGACCCAACAGGGAGACTACCGACTATAGTTGCTGAAAATGGCACCAGACTAGGCAGACAAAGCATTTTGTGTGCTGGAGTTTTTCTGTTGTCAGTCAGTAGTGAGTGTGCCAAGAGTATAGTGAAGTGGTACAAGAAATTGAAGGATGTTGGTTGTTTGTGTGATGCAAAACATTCAGGTTGATGGGGAATGTAAGAACAGACAATGGACTGTGTGTGTGACACGATGCTATGAAGTCTCACAACTCTACCTTTCCCAAGCTAGTGCTGAATTGAAGATCCCACAGTCAAAATTGTATAAAATCCTTCGCAAGTTATTAAGAGTGAAACCATACAAATTGGAACTCCTGCAAGCCTCAAGCCATCACAATTGATTGTGCCATCTGCAATTCTGGATCGTTATCCAGAACCATTGTGGAAATAATGATGACTGCAAGCAAATTAATCTTTTGGGAATGATCAGTCTATGAATATGGCGGACAGAGAATCCACATGCAACTGTCCAAAAAGTCAGTCTGTATAATTTTCTTCTTTGCTGAGAGATTTGTCAGTGGTATCACCTATCTCGACTCGCTGCAATTGTGGCTTATGCCCCAATGCAAAGCTGATATCACCGATATCATCTTTCAGCAAAATGGTGACCCACATTTCCAAAACAGTGTATAATGTTACCTGAATGACACATTGTCGTTTTCAGCAGATAGGCCATGTTGTGGCCACTGTCTGACACTGCTTTAGTGGTACCACTGTCACCAGACTTGATGCCTTGCAGTTGTTTCTTGTGGTGTCCTATCAAGGAAGTACTACCTCTTCCAGAGAACCTTGAAGACTTTTGACTCCGCATTGCAGTAGCTGTTTACCATCACTTCTTATATGCTGGAATGAGTATGGGAAGAATTGGGCAACCAGTCAGATGTGCATCATGTGACAAAATGTGGTCACACAGTACATATATAGACAATGTAAAGGAAATTGTCTTTTACATACTGCATCATTTGTTACATTATTCCTGATCATTCGTCATCTGTATTGATGTTTTGAAATGTTTCTTGGACCTTATAATAACTTGTACGTGTGTCCAATTATCGCCTCTTGTAACACATTATTTCAAGAGTGGGAAGGAATACCTTCAGTACCAAGACATCTCATTATTGTTCCCTTGATAGCGGTTACATTAGGAAATCATCACACACAAACACAAACTTTTAGTTTCTCATTATAGTTATAGAGACCCGTGTGGCAGGTGGGTGGTGGAACTGAGTTGGCAGGTGTCAGGAAACCAGTGATCAGTGGAGTGGTGAGTGGATGCATTATATTAGTCTGATCTATCATCGTAAAAATGTCATTGTTAAAACATTCATTGATTATTCATCAGCTACAACAATTGTGATGATAACTTGGAGAGGCAAGCATCCCCTGGATGGAAGCAGTAGACGGCCTTCTAAGAGATACACTCATCAGCAAGCAGTTCGGTGGCACACAGCATTGTACAGCTAGTGGGCTAATGATGCCATTGATCGGCAAGAGTGCTGTCCACAGCAGCAGGCAGCCCTGCAGTGCAGACCAGGACAAGCCTGGCAGCACATGAGAGAGCACACAGAGGCACGCTGAGTCATACCGTGGACCTAATGTGTATGAGATGACTCACAGAAGCAGCAGACCCAGGGAACAGGGAGTTCGCCCACACAAGTGAAGGTAGCTCAACAGCTACACTACCCTGAGCTCAAACGATAGGCCATCAGGTGGCCAGTGAGTTGGAGGCTGCTAAGTCCACAGGGCAGGATGAGCAGCAGGGTTGCAGGTAGCTCAGGGCATCTACTGGTGATGAAAGTCATGAGAAAGTAAAGAAAATGGTTATACAGTCATGAAAATGAAAAAGTAATGACATTGAGTGGGAGGTCATTGCATATTTATTTATTTACTTATTTATTTATTTATTGTGATTCTAGAAGGTAGTGCAGGTTAGTGTTACCTCCAATAATCTTGTATCCTGCAGTCCATTTAATAAAAAATAACATATATAAAGGTTCACCACCAGTCATAGCTATGTATAGGTGAGTTGTATGTGCATTTGTGCAAGTCTTGTTAGCACGAACAGAAGCAGATGGAGAAATTTTGAGGTGTGGCATTGTTAACGCAGGTCTATATGACGTATACACACCTAGTAGAATTGTCGTGTGAACTGTAGCTCCGCCTAAGACACTGCTGCCATCTAATGTGTTGCTAGAGGAGTGTCATTTAGAGCAGCTGTTTCTTTAATTCTGTTCACTCCCTTTTCTATATAAATCTCTTTAAGCTGCATCTTTTCTGGAAAGGCAACTTTGAAAAGATTAAGCATCATTTAGAAGACAAATTCCTTTGTCCAGAACTTGAGTTTCTTATATCATTATCAAATTAATGATATAAATATAGTAGAGGGAAACATTCCATGTGGGAAAAATACATATAAAAACAAAGATGCTGTAACTTACCAAATGAAAGCATTGGTATGTTGATAGAAACAATAAAAACACACACAAACATACACACAAATTTCACGCTTTTGCAACCCAAGGTTGCTTCATCAGGAAAGAGGGCTGGAGAGGGAAAGACGAAAGGATGTGGGTTTTAAGGGAGAGGTTAAGGAGTCATTCCAATCCCGGGAGCAGAAAGACTTGGCGAGGGGGAATAAAGGACAGGTATACACGCGCGCGCGCGCGCGCACACACACACACACACACACACACACACACACACACACACACACACACACACACACACATATCCATCTGCACATATACAGACACAGGCTGACATATGTAAATGCAAAGAGGTTGGGCAGAGATGTCAGTCGAGGCGGAAGTACAGAGGCAAAGATTTTGTTAAATGACAGGTGAGGTACGAGCTGCGGCAACTTGAAATTAGCGGAGGTTGAGGCCTGGTGGGTAACGGGAAGAGAGAATGTACTGAAGGGCAAGTTCCCATCTCTGGAGTTCTGATAGGTTGGTGTCGGTGGGAAGTATCCAGATAACCCGGACGGTGTAACACTGTGGCAAGATGTGCTGGCCTTTCACCAAGGCATGGTTGGCCAGAGGGTGATCCTTATTACCAACAAACACTGTCTGCCTGTGTCCGTTCATGCGAATGGACAGTTTGTTGCTGGTCATTCCCACATAGAAGGCTTCACAGTGTAGGCATGTCAGTTGGTAAATCACATGGGTGCTTTCACACGTACCTTCCGGGTTACAGGACTGGAGTAGGTGGTGGTGGGAGGGTGCATGGGACAGGTTTTACACTGGGGGGGGGGGGGGGTTACAAGGGTAGGAGCCAGAGGGTAGAGAAGGTGGTTTGGGAATTTCATAGGGATGAACCAAGAGGTTACGAAGGTTAGGTGGACAGCGGAAAGACACTCTTGGTGGACTGGGGAGGATTTCATGAAGGATGGATCTCATTTCAGGGCAACATTTGAGGAAGGTCATAACCCTGCTGGAGAGCCACATTCAGAGTCTGATCCAGTCCCAGAAAGTATCCTGTCACAAGTGGGGCACTTTTGGGGTTCTTCTGTAGGAGATTCTGGGTTTGAGGGTATGAGGAAGTGGCTCTAGCTGTTTGCTTCTGTACCAGGTCAGGAGGGTAGTTGCGGGATGCGAAAACTGTGTGTTTGTGTGGGCTGCGCGCGCGCGCGCGCGCGCGAGAGAGTGTATACCTGCCCTTTTTTCTCCCTAAGGTAAGTCTTTCCGCTCCTCGGATTGGAATGACTCCTTACCCTCTCCCTTAAAACCCACATCCTTTCGTCTTTCCCTCTCCTTCCCTCTTTCCTGATGAAACAACCTTGGGTTGAAAAAGCTTGAAATTTGTGTGTGTGTTTGTGTGTTTTTTATTGTTTCTATCAACATATCATCTCTTTCATTTGGTAAGTTACAGCATCTTTGTTTTTATATGTGTTATATCATTATCAGTTGGACTTGAGTTCTTATCTAAATGTCAGTCAGATGACTCTCTCTTCCTCTTTTTATACAAAGGTTTGTTCTGTTTAATGTGTAGAATTGCTTCTCAGTTCATAAATACAATTGTTATGGAAAAATTACTTGCTGTTTTTGTTTCCAAAGCATCTAATGTAAAACAAGCCATGTAGATATTGGAACTGGTGCCACTGCTGCAAGAACTATGCGGAAAACAATATTCTTATTTTCAAAAATGAGTGCACAGGTATTTTGCAAAGTTTGTATCTAAAACTTGCTAAGAAGAGTCCTTTAAAATTAAAGATTTCAAAGGTGTTCATCACCTGAAATTATGCAGAGCTCCATTTTGAAAAATTCTTGAATGATGATTGCATTGGAAGAATTTCTGTCAAAAATCATATGACTCCATCAACAGCTTATGTGATGAAGAGAGAGTATTTTAAACAACATGAAAAACAACTGAAACGGTTCAATCCTAAGGAGGACGGACTAGTTCACTAGTTGATGAATTTACTATGCAGTGTGAAGCATAACTTTATCAAGTTCATACAGAAGCTGCTATGTATGTTTCATGGAAATATTGAGTTACAAGAGGCTTGTTGAAAACTTAGAAGATACAGTTGTTGCAGAGAGAACTGTTTACAATGCAATACAATACAATTGTTATGTGGTTTACTTAATAGAGAGGAAGAACTGAATGTGGACATTACAAAATGAATGTTACTGGGTGTGAAGAGTGTTTCATCAAAAAGAGTACAAGGCTTAAAAAAGTAGTAGTTTGATGAAAATGAAGTGGCCAATCTCGTAAAGGAGAGCAGTTCGAGAAATAAGAGGCCAAAGATAAAAAAGGATTATTATACAAAGAAGCTTGAACATTGAATCTTTTACTGTGAAATTTGACATAAATTTTGTATAGTCATACCCCATCATAGACGATAGTTGAATGTTTTTATGATTTGATGAATTGTTTACTACAAGTCACATATTGTGACATTATTTGTGTTAACATGCAGTTTAGGTTACATTCATCTTTCATGTCACCTGGATTTCAGATTCATTAAGAAAATGTTTGTTTCATTGTATCAGGCACATGTTTGAGAGCTCACAAATTGAACCAAAGAAGTAATGAAAAAGTCATGAATTTGATCTTCAGAAAATTAGTAGACACTCTGAGAAGCAGCAGCAGAGTCTGGAGGTGGAGACTTGTTGGTCCATATAGACTTGCAGTCCATCATATGTGCCCCCTCGGAGCTGTTGGCTGGCAGACTGCACTAGTTGTGACTAGAGATGAGGAGTATTTATATGGGCTTGTTTGCTAAAGCATTTGTTTCTATTATGTAAGTCATAATGGAACTGTGGCTCAGACGTGTAACATTCAGGCCGTACATGCTGCAACGGCTCTGCCTTTCTGGTGTATCAGTGCTGTTATGCCTGTGTTTCACCTGCTTGGCAGTAGCATTTGGTAACTGTCTTGGTGCCTTGGGGACAGTACTTGTCATATTAACAGGAAGCCCCTGGTGTAACTTTGCCTGGCCAGCCAAACTAAGCTGCTTCCACAGGCTGTTGCATCAACAGTGGAAGGTGTCTCAATTTTACTCAGTCAAACCAGGTAAATTATTTGTGACACAAGGTAATTATTAAGTGCTGAGTCCTGAATGTGGAGAGAATGATGAAGCTCTATGAAGGCAGCAATTTCCTAAATAGCACCTTATGTTTTACAGTAATGTTGTGTGGCATGTTGGCACATGTAGCAGTATACCATAACATTTCTGTTTGAAATCACTGTGAAATTGCAATAGTTGTGAAACCCCAATGTCCTTGAGTAGTGGCCAGTGTGAACATTATGAATCCTGTGAGCCTAGTACATAGTGTATCTCCAAGAAGAGAAGTGTTGCCATGCTTTTTTGCCAATTGTTGATTTTTTCGTAACCGCTATAGACCAGAATTTATATCAGTTTTCTCCCTTTAATCCTGCTCTTGCCACGAAACTGAGAAATCTTTTCATATTCATAAATTTCATTCACTCTTAACAGCACATACATCCGCATACTCTCAGTAGAGGAACTTGATTTTTTTTGCCTAACTTCCATGGTTTTGTCTTTCCTTATATGTAGCAGTTCAGTAATTCACAAATACACTTTGTTGGAATTGTTCCTTCTCACTGAAGAGGTTTAATCTGTTTATTGCTTAATCATAATCCATTCAGCAAATTACTTTTACTCAGGATGAATAACTGACTCCATTTCCCCTTTGATTTGGATTTTGTGTATCTGTTAAGAGTAGTTCTCTACTGCAATAAACATTTTATTTCCCTGGGGCCATTTTATCAACCATTAAAACATGCTGAAATCTCCAACAGTGATGGGAAAATAAATTATTGGTTACCCCTTCATGTTTTCCATTAAGTGCTGTTAATCTGTCAAGTGGATAGTACCATACATTTCTTAAATTTTAAATGTACAGTGTTTTAGTTGCTTTTATGTATAAGATTTCATTCCTGTAATGTAAATAGTATAAACATAGGTGCTCTACCACAAAAGAAAATCATTTAATGTAGAAACTATGATTTCAGCATAGTAATCTAAAATAATTAAATATTTTATTGCTAGACTATATATTTGATATTATTTTAAGCACAATGCTTTTTTCTCTCCTTTCCATGCATCCATGGTATTGCATAGATGGTATGCAGTAATTGTAGATTTTCGTATTTTCATTATCTTGATCTTAAAATTTAGATTTTAATGAGAACATTAGACTAGTGCATACTTTACTTTGAATCTTGTTAAACATCTCATTCACTATAAAGACGGGTGGAAATAAGAATGACATTACACAACCACAAGTGGATGTAAAGTTGTGTTATGGTAATTCCACCACAGTGATGTGTTTTGTGCTTAGATTTTACTTTTTGGACATTCATAACCAGAGTTTGCAATGAGGACAGGGTCAGTTTAGAGATGTAATATTTACAGAAGTACAGCTCTCTGTTTGAGTTTCACAGTGATTTACAAGGCAAGATCTCACTGGGAATGCCTTCCTCTGTTGTAAGAATTGCCTAATCAACCTTGTCACTATAGGGTCAAAGATTTTAAGTGCAAATTGAACTGTAGTAAAGTTATAACTTTTTCATGTACACAAACTATTGGTAGAGACTTTAGTTAGGTAAAGACAGTGAACCTTTGGATTTGTTATTTCATGCTAAGCCAAATTGTCTTTTAATGAAGTGTCATGCTTTAGCAGCTTAAAAATTCTGTACTTGTATTATCAATTATTCTAATATTCAAACAAAGAAGGGAGGTGAAACTGAGCTGGCAAGATAAATCTTTCGTTCGTATTGATGGGTTGCCGTCAATAGTGTAATTAGCCTTCATCCCGTGTTATACTGTGAGGTGGGGGTGGGAGTTACATGGGATGTAGGTGCAGTCTAGTGAGCCAGAACTGTGCTCCAACTAGACTTTGATTTTGTTACAAAGGTGTTGGTTGTGTGCTAGCTCGTGCAGAACTTTCACACAGTTCTTCTCTTTAAGATATCTGAGCATAGACTCTACTCATAGACGTTTGTCATGTGTTAGCTCAATGCGGACTTTTTACTCATGAGAATAACACAGAGATGTTAGCATGGTGAATGACTCCCACAGACACTGTTTTGGGGCTGGGTGTTTTATGTAAATCTGCCATACGAATATATTGTGATTTTGGAACTACATTTTGGTTTGAAAAATAGCTAGGTCAGATTTTGCTAATGTGGATGAGCTGCATGTTATGTTAGTTATTTGGTTTGCAAAATTTATAGTAGTTTAGGAAAATGCAAAAGATCATGGAACCACTTCATACATTTGTGTTGGCTATAACCCATTTATGAGTACAAGTGCCATTTTTAGATCTATAATAATTGATGCAAATTTAGGCAAATGCTTCATTATTGGCTTAATTACTTAGTGAAAGTTGTCATGTGATTTGGAAGAAAATAGGTTAACAGAAGTATAGCAATAAACTCTAGAATCTAACAGGCTTAATGGTACAAATGGTGAAAGTAATTTTGGTTGTATTTGAACAGTGATTACAATTATCTTTTAAGTTTATTATTTTCATAGAAATTTAAAGATGTTATTCCAAGATCCCGCTGCCAGTCTTTCTAATTTGTAGTGTCAACATACCTGATTAGCCCAGTCAAAGTTCCCTACCTTGTTTTGATAATAACTTTTAATCAGCATGGTTTTCAGCAAAATTAATTACACTAATGAAATCAGTGTACTGAACAGAAAAGCCTGAATAATAAGTTCAAGTGAGGCAAAGTATAATTAAAGTTTTGATAAATTTGAATATGTATTACACAAGTGTTTCTTAAAAGTTAAAACTGAGTAAAAAATTAAATATTTGTAGGGGTGCAACAAGAACAAATGTCTGGATCCAGTTTGTTCTGTTTCATGCTTATCATTACCAGCTAATGAAGACTATTGCATGATGTAACAGGGATTGTGCTGAAGGTCGCGAATGGGAAATACATCCAGCCGAAAGGAACATGTATTAAAAGAATAACTAACACAGTAGACATGATGTTGTTCTCGGATGGGACTTCTTGCAGGCATCACAAACAGTCATGGACTGTGAAAGATCAGATCTCCAGATTGACAAAGCTGTTCGAGCAAACACGCGTAACAAAGACTGCTCTGGGCGATTCTTGAAGATGCTGTCAACAAGACAAGTATCAGTCATCAGTTGAGATGCATAGTTCCATTGTGAAGCTTTTGTCAGTTGCAAAAAGTATGTTCACAGGTAATGCAGTTGTTTGTTTATTGATGTCGCAAGTAGGGAATTACGATAAAATAGGGGACTTCAGAAAAAATTGGTATTAGATGTAGTAAATGGGACTCTAATAGGCCTGTCGTTATGTTAAGTCATCAGATATAAACTACTCAAAATGACAGTTACTTTGCAAGTAACCATTTGAAGTGAAATGAGCATGTCAAAGGGGGGGGAGGGGGGGGGGGATATGGGGAAGTCAGGTAAATCTTGTATTGCCAGAAAAGTACAAAGAAGTATATTTAAGTTGATGTAATGACACCACCATCAAGATTAAGTATCATCAGATACATGTGAAGAATGTACTTGGTTTGAGAAAGTAAAACATTTCCTATTACAAGTTACACTAAATTTTAATGAAAATAAACGTGCATACAGGGCAGTTATGGCACCAGCTGCATGCGTTATTTTTATTCTGATGAATGAACAACATAATACTCCAATGTGAAAATTGCAACACTGTGAGTGTGTATATAACTGAAGTGAACTCTACATCACAGATAATGTTTAAAGAGACAGTTCTGACATGCAACAGATGAAGTTCTAGTTCGGTCGATAGACGCATTTAAAAGTGAGAAAATAATTCCTAACATTTGGAACTATTAGTTACATCCTCAAGGAGAAAAGACTGGTTGCTTGGGGAAGGTTAGAAAGAGATGCATGTCACTGGGGTGCAAGGAAGACACCTGTTGCAAGGATGATAAAGGGAAAAAAAAATTTTTTTTGTTGTTTGCTGTGTACCTGTCACACAAATTGTGCCCTTCTCATTGTGGGGTCTGATTGACATGCCCCTCCTTTCTAAATTTTACCACTATTCTACCGCCTTCCCTTAGGAAAAAACTAATAGTTCCAAAAGTTAGAAATAATTTTCTCACTTTTAAATGTGTTGCTCAGCAGTACTGGATCTTAGCCTTATGAAGATAGGTATGGCCAGCCTTTGTGTTTATTTGTAATGTTATAGTTTTCCCAAGTGAACTATCATTTTCCTGAGATTACACAAATTACAATATGCAAATGATTAGGAATGCAATTTGTATGCTATATCTGTCTCGGAGAATTCCAATTGGTGTGAAGTACACACGTGCTGCGATCACTGCCTCTAAATAACATTCAACAAAATGTGAAGTTTTGGATATGATCCTGTTTCGTCTCCCTTCACGTGGTTTGTCTACAAGTCAACATCGTATCAGCAGTGGTTGCTATAGGACTGTGATGAACGAGTTGCTAAGTCCACAGATGTTTGGTGAGAGAAGTTTATGTGAACATTCAGACCTCAATTTGGGGTAAATACTATGGCTTGCCACTTAGGGTGCTGGTGAGGGTGTTTGTGTACTCATTACTGTCCGAGGAGTTTGTGGTTTCTAGACAGTGTGAGGCTGATGCACTGGCAAACATGCCGCCAGTCCAGTGAACAACAAGTGGATTGATTCATCAATACAGAGAGGTTCATATCCTATCTGGTGCTCCAGCATCTAGCCAACACTGTGGACAAGGCTGTTAAATCCGTTATAGCCATGCGAACAAGGTGGTGTTTCCTACATTCTGTGATCACACTGTAGTCTAGCTATGGCTCCTCACCACACACAGTTGTCTTCTATCTACTGTTTCCACAATGCATCACTGCCATAGCAGTATGTACTGTGCAACCCATTTCCAAGATACCAATAATTGTGGGCTGTTTGACCTCAAGTCATAGGTTGATGAGTTGTTGTTGTAGCACTTATCTTTCTAGTCATGCAAAAAAAGGGGTTCTACATTTACATAGTCTGATACATGAACCCCTTTTTGCTGTGTAACACATTCTTTAAATTTTGCTTCACTCCTACCATTCTTTCTGGGTGTTGTAATTTCCACAAATGTGTTTGAATATATTGCACATAAAATCTACAATTTCATTCATCATATTTTTGTTGTAAAATTGCATCTTGTTATACATTTTCAGCAATGAATGCTAAAGCTGATTTTCAGCATTTTTGTGATGCTCAGCATTTTTGTCAGTTTTGTCTTTGCCTAGAATTTTACTTATCTGCTTAAGTATTAATTTCTCCAAGGACAGAATTCGTTCTTTATGAAGCATGGAAAAATATTTGTGCTACAACTTTATTGTGTGCATGTTGTTAGATATTTATCTAGAAAATTGTATGTCAATTCAGTATTACAAATTTGATAAAAATAATTTTTCGTGTAATTGCTGCGTAGAGTGAGATAAGTCTCTTCCAACTTTGTCTTGATTTTTTGTTCTCTTTTTCTCCACTGCAGTATACTGTCCTTTTTTCAGGTGTAAATGAAGAACTTATTGACACGGTTCTGCTTCCTTCAGAGAAGCCAGAGACTCGACACTGGTACAATGTTCTTCTAGTTGAGAAGCTCATTAAAATTATATCACAAGCTTGCCAGTCAAGTGAGTAACATTTTATTTTTTAGAGATTAATGTTAGATTTTAAATAAGAGACCAGACAGACAGTGCTGATCTAAATCATCTACTAGAAGAAAGGTCTTGAATTATTTGAATGGAAAAAAGAGAATGAGAACAATGTGGCTTGAATGTTAAACTGTTGATTAATAATGAATCTTTCACATTACAGTTGACAGATAATTATTCTTATCTCTGCTGATACAAAGATTGGTACTTTTGAGGGGGGGAAAAAGAAAATGGAAAAACCCTAATAGACAATGTAATTGGTAATGAGCTGCTCAAAACAAAAGTTGTCCGCAGCTCGTGGTCTCGCGGTCGCACCCTCGCTTCCCGAGCACAGGGTCCCAGGTTCGACTCCCGGCGGGGTCAGGGATTTTCCCCTGCCTCGAGCTGACTGGGTGTTTGTGTTGTCCTCATCATTTCATCATCATTCATGTAAAGTGGCGAGATTGGGCTGAGAAAAGGTTGGGAATTTGTACGGGCACTGATAACCGCGCAGTGGAGCGCCCCACAAACCGAACATCATCATCATCATCATCATCATCATCATCATCAAAACAAAAGTTCTATCTTCAGAAGAATCAGAAGACAAAAATAATGTGGAGGGAGATGATTGGCTGCAGATGGGTGATAGAGGAAAAGGAAACATTATTGTTACTGAAGAGCTGGGAGCTCTCAAACCTTGAGCTCTCACATCATCCATGCTGTCAGACAGTTGTGTGCTACTGCCTTTTGTATATTTTGTTTGATTTCTGTACTTCCCTCTCTTTAATCACTTTCCATTATGCTGGGCTGCTGTTTTGTACACTAACCATTTTTTTGTATTGTAAATATTATTTGTATGATTGTGTTGTACATGTCCAGTTTCTGTTTTTAGTCCTACAGCTATGTTTATTCGAGTTTTTACAGTGATTAGACCTACCCTTTTCTCTTCACTTTCTCTGAAGACTATACATCCGTGTATTTTCAAAAACTTCATTTGCATTGTTTTGTATGTTACTTTCTATGTTCCAAGTGAATATTATTTGTATATTGCACTTTGGCCTTTATGAATTATAGTTCATTTAAACAACCATTTACAGAACTCTAGTTGTTTCCTGTATTTAGCAGCAAGGGAACCTCAAGAAGGAAGTTACACATTATTATGGCAGACCCAGCAACTTTTATTGAAAGCTGTGCTACACTTCAAAGTAACACTGGTATTTTTCAACAGAATCTCCAAGTCTCTGAACACTGTGGTCAAAACATTCTACCGGTCATTTGCCGCCCCAGGTTAGCCGAGCGGTCTATGGCGCTGCAGACATGGTCTGTGCGGCTGGTCCCGGCGAAGGTTCGAGTCCTCCCTCGGGTGCGGGTGTGTGTGTGTGTGTGTGTGTGTGTGTGTGTGTGTGTGTGTGTGTGTGTGTGTTTGTCCTTAGGATAATTTAGATTAAGTAGTGTGTAAGCTTAGGGACTGATGACCTTAGCAGTTAAGTCCCACAAGATTTCACACACATTTGAACATTTTTTGAACCAGTCATTTAATTCGTAGCATCACACACGTCTGTGTGTCCTCAATCAGATTGCTGGTACCATTTCACTATGGCTGTATGAAATGTGAGATTTGATTCATATACCCCCAGAATAACATGGTGAATCTATGAGCAATTTATACATTTTGCTCACATGAATTGTACTATCCCACGTACCTGAACTTTGAATTGTGTTGCGCCTGTTATCCATACTGCAGCAGAACTTTCTCTGCAGGAAACTGGAAACATATGCTCTCTTCTGACAACGTGTCACTCTTGTTGCACAGTGGCCTTAGCATGGGACAACATGTGAAGCTTACTCTCTGAAGTCCCTACATGTATGTCATGATACTGGTTTAACAGTTCTTGTTGTTGGGAGAAAGAGAGAGAGAGAGAGAGAGAGAGAGAGAGAGAGAGAGAGAGAGAGACACTTGCTTAACCCTACCTTCATATTCGAGAAGAGAGAATTTTTTGTAACAGGTCATCTGAGACTAATGGCTGTTCACTACAGGATTCATATAACAGTACATTTTACCTTAATATTATAGCTACAGTGCTTACTGTCACAGTGCCAGCACTGAAAAGTTATTAATATCAAAAATTAAAGCCTTTCTGCTCTTTAATAATAATTGGAGTTTTTCTGTCCCAGTCTGCATGGTTAGAACGCAGTTTATGATCACTCATACCGATGCTGAAGCAGAGACTAGTGGAGAAGCAGAGACTAGTGGAACGAACAGGCAGTTCTTGTGGTCGATGATTGTGGATCTCACAAAGTGACTGGCTAGGTGTAAGCAAAGTCCAGAGAGCAGCAAAAGATCTCATAAGTAGGTGCGAAACAGCCCAGGAAGCAACCTGAATTGAAAAATGTGAACATGGGCATGGGCAATCACTCTGCTATCAGTGGCTTGTGCCGAAGGCATCAGATAATAATGGCGAGGAACTTGGGCACTTCTGCAGGGTCGCAACATTTACTGGTGTTCTTGCATCAGTGGACAGGCCTATGGGAGTGTGCTGCAACTGCACTACAAAATTTGAGTATTTCTGACTTTGCTTCTAAATCTGCACTCAGGATTAGATTAGATTACATTTACTTTCATTCCAATTGATCCGTAGTGAGGAGGTCCTATAGGATGTAGAATATGTCAGAAAAACAATAATACATGACAAATATTTACAACTCAAATAAATAAGCTAATGTACCGTCCACAGGTCCCAAGTGTTATGATAGTCATTTTATTTATTTATTTTTTAATGAACACTATATGAAAGGATCATTTTGCAACACACATTTACTAAGATTGCATTAATGCACTGAATTTAAATTTTTTTAAAAAAAGTTTTTATTTATTTATAACGTAATAAAAATGAACACATTACTGCACTGAAATGGTGCAGAAGTTAGATTGTACTGTACACACACACACACACACACACACACACACACACACACACACACACACACACAAAGAAATCAGTTGGTTCTACTGAGAAATTCATGAGTGGAGTAGGAGTTGGCCACCAATAAATTCCTTTAGGCTTCTCTTAAACTGAGTTTCATTGGTTGTTAAGCTTTTTATGGTTGCTGATAAGTTATTGAAAGTGTGTGTTCCTGAATGATGCACACCTTTTTGTACATGAGTAAGTGACTTTAAATCCTTGTGAAGATTATTCTTATTTCTAGTATTGATTCCATGAACTGAGCTGTTTGTTTGCAAAGGTGATATATTTTAATGACAAATTTCATTAAGGAATAAATATATTGAGAAGCAGTAGTTAGTATCCCTAGTTCACTAAACAGGCCTCTGCAGGATGCTCTTGGGTTCACACCACATGTAACTCTTATTGCATGTTTTTGTGTCCAGTAAACTTTAGGTATGAATTACCCCAAAAGATAATCCCATATGACATTATGGAGTGAAAGTAAGGATAGTATGCCAGCTTTTTCATTTTTAAAGCCCCTATGCCTGACAGAATTCATGTTGCAAATAGAGATTTGTTTAGATGTTTCAGCATTTCTGTGGTGTGCTCCTCCCAGTTGAATTTATCATCAAGCTGTAAGCTCATGAATTTAACACTGTCCACTTCTTCTATCTGCTTGTCATCATATGTTAGGCATATACTCATGGGACACCCCTTACAAGCTCTGAACTGCATGTATCGTGTTTTTTCAAAGTTAAGTGACAAAGAATTGGCTAGGAACCAGTGATTAATGTCCACAAATATTTTATTAGCCGATCTTTCTAAGACTGCACTTGATTTGCTATTTATTCCAATGTTTGTATCATTGACAAATAAAACAAACTTGGTATCTGGTAATGTTACTGATGAAAGGTCATTGATATACACTGGAAAAAGTAAGGGCCCTAAGATGGAACCTTTTGGCACCCCACATGTAATTAGTTCCCAGTTGGATGATATCTGATAGCTTAATACATGTCTCTTTCCTAATAACACCCTTTGTTTCCTGCCAGAGATATAACATTTGAACCATTTTGCAACATTTCCTGTTACACCATAATATTCTAATTTACTTAAAAGGATATTGTGATTTACACAGTCAAATGCCTTTGACAAATCACAAAATATGCCAGTTGCCTGCAATTTCTTGTCTAATGAATTGAGTACATTTTCACTGTAAGTGTAGATAGCCTTCTCAATATCAGAACCCTTTAGGAATCTGAACTGCAACCTTGACAGTTTGTTATTTGTGATAAGATGGTTATAAAGCTGATTGTACATTACCTTTTCTAAAAATTTTGGATGGAAATTTGCACTATTTCTTTATCACACTTCTTAAACAATGGCTTAAATTCAGCATATTTCAACCATTCAGGAAATATTTCACTGATAAGCGACTGGTTACACAGATAGCTTAATATGTTACTTAACTCAAAATTACATTCTTTAATTAACTTTTTTGATATTTCATCACACCCACTAGATGTTTTTGATTTTAAAGATTTTATAATGGATGTTGCTTCTGCCGGGGTAGTGAGGGTCAAATTCATATTATGGAAGTTACTTGAAATGTCTGGTCTTAGGTATTCCATGGCAGCATCTACAGAACCTGACAACCCCATCAACCTGACAACCACATCTTTTCAGCAACAGTTATAAAATGTTTGTTAAAAAGTTCTGCAACACTATACACATATGTCACCAATGTATAATTAACTCTTAATGCTATTTGCCCCTCTTCATGTCTGGTTCTACTGGTCTCCTCCTTCACCATATCCCATATAGTCTTTATTTTGTTATCTTATATGACTACATTTCCTTGTAATATATTTGCTTTGATGTCCGTATTACAGTCTTTAATATTTTGCAGCATTTCTTGTAATGTGCTATTGCATCAACATCAGAACTGTTTCGAATTGGAAGATGCAGTTTTATTTTTGTTTTACAAGATACCTGTATTCCTTGAGTAATCTATGGCTTCTTTGTAGACCTTGCTCTAGCCTTGGTTAGTTGTGGGGGAAAACAGTGTTCAAATAAGGTAAGCCTTTATTAGCAAAAGTGTTATATTTTTCATTCATGCCATGAGCACTGTAAACATCAGTCCAGTGAATGTCTCTGAGGAGTGTCCTAAAATAATCAATTTTTGGCTTATTGATTACCGTCTTGAGCTCAGATTTAACAGATTTTATATCCTGTTCAGTATTAACATTTAACAGAAGGAACTGCATGTCATGGTCTGAGAGGCCATTGACTATTGGCTTTGTAATATAATTTTGTTCATTGGCCTTTTCTATAAAGATATTATCAATGGCTGTTTTGTGAGCAAGGCTGCCCTCATTGTCATCATGCTGTTTGTCATAAGTACCATCATGAATATACCATCTGGTGAAATTGTAACTTGTTTTACACTCCAAAACTACACTCCTGGAAATGGAAAAAAGAACACATTGACACCGGTGTGTCAGACCCACCATACTTGGTCCGGACACTGCGAGAGGGCTGTACAAGCAATGATCACACGCACGGCACAGCGGACACACCAGGAACCGCGGTGTTGGCTGTCGAATGGCGCTAGCTGCGCAGCATTTGTGCACCGCCGCCGTCAGTGTCAGCCAGTTTGCCGTGATATACGGAGCTCCATCGCAGTCTTTAACACTGGTAGCATGCCGCGACAGCGTGGACGTGAACCGTATGTGCAGTTGACAGACTTTGAGCGAGGGCGTATTGTGGGCATGCGGGAGGCCGGGTGGACGTACCGCCGAATTGCTCAACACGTGGGGCGTGAGGTCTCCACAGTACATCGATGTTGTCGCCAGTGGTCGGCGGAAGGTGCACGTGCCCGTCGACCTGGGACCGGACCGCAGCGACGCACGGATGCACGCCAAGACCGTAGGATCCTACGCAGTGCCGTAGGGGACCGCACCGCCACTTCCCAGCAAATTAGGGACACTGTTGCTCCTGGGGTATCGGCGAGGACCATTCGCAACCGTCTCCATGAAGCTGGGCTACGGTCCCGCACACCGTTAGGCCGTCTTCCGCTCACGCCCCAACATCGTGCAGCCCGCCTCCAGTGGTGTCGCGACAGGCGTGAATGGAGGGACGAATGGAGACGTGTCGTCTTCAGCGATGAGAGTCGCTTCTGCCTTGGTGCCAATGATGGTCGTATGCGTGTTTGGCGCCGTGCAGGTGAGCGCCACAATCAGGACTGCATACGACCGAGGCACACAGGGCCAACACCCGGCATCATGGTGTGGGGAGCGATCTCCTACACTGGCCGTACACCACTGGTGATCGTCGAGGGGACACTGAATAGTGCACGGTACATCCAAACCGTCATCGAACCCATCGTTCTACCATTCCTAGACCGGCAAGGGAACTTGCTGTTCCAACAGGACGATGCACGTCCGCATGTATCCCGTGCCACCCAACGTGCTCTAGAAGGTGTAAGTCAACTACCCTGGCCAGCAAGATCTCCGGATCTGTCCCCCATTGAGCATGTTTGGGACTGGATGAAGCGTCGTCTCACGCGGTCTGCACGTCCAGCACGAACGCTGGTCCAACTGAGGCGCCAGGTGGAAATGGCATGGCAAGCCGTTCCACAGGACTACATCTAGCATCTCTACGATCGTCTCCGTGGGAGAATAGCAGCCTGCATTGCTGCGAAAGGTGGATATACACTGTACTAGTGCCGACATTGTGCATGCTCTGTTGCCTGTGTCTATGTGCCTGTGGTTCTGTCAGTGTGATCATGTGATGTA
Source organism: Schistocerca serialis cubense (assembly GCF_023864345.2). Taxonomy (NCBI): domain Eukaryota; kingdom Metazoa; phylum Arthropoda; class Insecta; order Orthoptera; family Acrididae; genus Schistocerca; species Schistocerca serialis. The sequence goes on from NC_064639.1 coordinate 1,130,521,107, forward strand.
TCTGACCCCAGGAATGTGTCAATAAAGTTTCCCCTTCCTGGGACAATGAATTCAAGGTGTTCTTATTTCAATTTCCAGGAGTGTATATTACATTGAATTCATCCACTATGAAAAAAAATATCTTTAATGCCTTCTGTTCATAACACAAACTTGTTTACTTCCTTCATTGGCTTCAGATGTAATTTTCATTGGACAACACACAACACTCCTTCCAAATGCCAAAAATGTGTGTGGTTAAAATTCCATTGGAACAAGGAAACTGATACAGTTTTTTCCTAATATGAATAACACTTATTTCTATATTTATTGACATTTGTAAAATAAAGCCAGTCTGTTTATTAAACCAGATTTAAAAAGGGGAAAAAAAAACAGTGAGTTGTATCTTACATAGTGATAAATTATTATTGGTGACACACTGCACATCTAGGCATAGCTTGCACAAACAAACAGAAGGGAAATATCAGTTCATTCTTTTTTACGCTATGTTATTTCATTTATAATCTTTTAGCACAGACAGTCGTAACTTATTTCCATTAAAACAATATACACTAGAGAATTGACATTGCCGCAACTGATAAAAATTCTATTAAATGTCAGGATTAAGTGTTCCCTGACATTGCTCTAATAAACCTTTTATAAATTTCCTTCACCAAATGTTCCAAAATTGTTGCGGGATAATTCTGTTTTTGAAGATGGTATGTATTTTGCTTCAAAAACATCAGTTTCCATGTCATAATATCTAATGTACTATGCTCTTTCTAGGAAATCTTTCTCAATAACTGTATGCTATATTTTGGTTGAGATTTGTAGTAAGTGACAGTAGAGAAACAACTTTGATGTTCATTGAGCATTGATACGAGATGATCATTTATTGTTGCATGCAGCTGCTGAGTTTTCAGATGACATGAAGATGATATTTATTTAATTTTTATTTTTTTGTTCAGAATTTTATTTTTGTCTTGATTGCACAGATTTCTGCATCCATTCTGAAGCTTGATTTGATAATCACAGGAGTTGATTCTATTGGACGTAATATGGCTTGCTTTTCTCCGATCTGCTGGCTGACAGACTGACTTAGAAATAAATAGGGGGACCTACAGATCAACGTGGGATTAAAATCGTGGTGCAACTTGTAGTTATTCACATAGATGAATCGTTGCCAGAGGACAGGGCAAGATAGTACTGGGACTGTACAAGGATTGCAGCCCAAATATTTATGTAGCGTTTATTCAGTCAACAACTGTATGCTTGTATATTAACATAATCTTTTAATCTTAATATAGAGAATACACACAGTCTGAGAACACTTGAAACAGCCCTTTGTGTGAGGAATAATTGAAGAGTGTAAATGGAAAATGTGCTAAGTACCAAACCTGACATTTGCCTGGAGAATGTAAAAACACTGTACCTTTATTTGTACATAACTGAGTTGTATCCAAAAAACTGAGGAGTCATTCTGGTATCACAGAATAGTGTTGCTCACCATATCACTGCAAAAAATAATGAGATAAATCAGAAAATAAATACTTTATTAAGAATGTTCAAAATTCTATACCATAAAAACTGAGTGGTCCACAGTGCCAATAAGTAAGTTTTTACAAGCTAATTTTGGCAAAAAAGGAAACAGAAACTAGCTGTTGTTAATAATGCTATTTATTAATGCTAATATTGCTGTTACTGGATTTGAACCAAGAGGTTCATCTTCAAATGACTGCTCACATTTATATTGCATTTGATGTAGTTTATATTAGCTGTTTGCAAGATTTAGCTAGTATTTTGTACACAGCCATCGCCTCGAAAATGTCAGTTTTCAACAACGTACCAGAAAGAAAGTTTTTGTTCCATGTGCCATTAATACTGAGGCACTATGTTCTATTTGTGATAATACAGGTACAGAAATACAGCATTAAGTTAATACAAGTAGAGGGTGTCAGCGAACTAGGGACGAATATTAAAATACCGTAGAACATAGAAAATTTATTGAAAATGTAGTGTGTGTGTGTGTGTGTGTGTGTGTGTGTGTGTGTGTGTGTGTCAGACACATTAAGCACCTTCTCCCATTTACGTATGTAAAATTATATCCTCTATATTACTACCCAAGCCTGCATGGCAAAGAGCAGTGCGTATGTTGAAGTTCTCGATGGCACATTCACAAACATCTGGTGGGCTGCTGGTAATAACCCTATTAACTTCATCATTCAATTGGTGTACGGTTTGTGATATGTTCGTGTACACTTTTGATTTTATAAATCCCCACAAAAAAAGTCACAGGCCACAAGATTGCATGATGTGGCAGGCCACTCCTGGTTGCCATGCAGAGAGAGAATTTTTTGAGGGAACTTCATTCAGCAGAGCAATCATTTCATGGGAGGTGTAACATGTCACACTGTCTCGTTGAAACCAAAAATCATCATTTTCATCACTAAGAGTGAAAATCCAATCAGAAGGCATTTTTGGTAATGGTCGCCATTCACAGTGACAGCAGCTCCCTCATCGTTTTTGAAAAAGTATGGGCCAATCAGTCCTACCCAGAACCCACACCACACAGTCATGATGCATTGTGGATACATCTTATCCTCCACAGTCACTCATGGATTTTTTTTGTTATCCCAAATTCTGCAGTTCTGCTTATTGTTGTGCCCACTGAGGTGGAAGTGTGCATCCTCTGTACTCTTTTGCTTGTCCCTAAACTGGATTCAGGTGTCAAATCAAGGAGAAAGTCCTTCACACATGCATTAGTAAAAGTCTCATGGCCTTTCTGCCATGCTGTGCTTTTCCCTGAAGTTCAAAATTTTAAAAGATATGAGAAGTTGTTATTGCTGTCTATAGTTCTAACAGGTGTCCAGGAAGGAAGGACGAATTTGAATTTTGTGCCATTTCGTCATATGATGGTTGGTAGCCATGGTTTTTTCACATTTGTTTTCTGCGATCCTTCCCATTAGTAGCCTGACAAATTTTGTATGGTGAGCATTGTTGTTTGAAGTTTCTTTTCATCATGGAACAGATGACAACTGAGCAATGCATACAAGTGATAAAAAGTTATTACAAAAAGAGTGAAAATCCCACAGCAGCCATTCGTGAATTGTGTGTGACACCCAGATGTAATGCTGCTCCAACTGAATCATCAGTTCGGAAGTTGATCCGGAAGTCTGAGACCACGGGTACTGTTTCAAATATTAAGAAAACAAGACAACCGCATTCTGTTTGAACACATACACTGCTGTAACTCTTCAGGCTTTCCCGGCGAGATCTTGACATGTGGAATAATCGGGTCTACTGCCGGATGTTTGTGTCGCACTGGCACAATATTTCGGCCACGTAACTCGTTGCCTTCTTCAGGTCTACCTGAGACTGCCGTAATGGAGGATCTTGAGCAGTATTTATGACCAGAGGACGCTGGGTGCTCTCTTTGCTGTCCGCGCCCGACTTGGCCGCCATCAAGTCCGAGGGAGCACCAGGGAAGAGAGAACACATTACAAGCAGCTCTCTTCTTCATTCCATCATCTGTTATTTTGCTGCCAAATAACAAAATTCATTACTATTTTCAGTGTCTCATTTCCTAATTAATTCCATCACCATTGCCCAATTTAATTTTGACTACATCCCATTATCTTGTTTTACTTTTCTCAATGTCATCTTATAACGTCTTTTCCAGACACTATCAATTCCGTTCAGTTGCTCTTCTGACTCCGTTGCTGACTTTGTTAGCTTTGCAATTACTATATAGCTACAAAAATCTTTCTGATCACAGGAAACAGGAATGGCTTCTTGTGTGAAAATGGGATAGTAGTAATGAACTCATTAGATGGCATACTTGCTATTGGGGAATGTCTAAACACGCCCATATAGAAATACAGTAAGTACTTAGTTTTCCGTAAGTAGGAGTAGCTTTCAATCAGAGCTTATCATGTGCTATTGGATGGTGTGTGTGAATATTTTGAAATGGCATCCAAGCATTAAGGACACTTGTAGTATTATGTTATTAATACTATTGTCACATATTTCATTTATACTGTTTTAAGATATGTAGTTGTCTATAGAACATGAAGGAAATATCAGAAAAAAGGAAGTGTGTCTTCTTCACTTCCCTCAGTTTTCATATTTTCACTTTGTTATTTCATCCTGTTAAGTTGTATGGTAATTATTAATATCGACTTTGCAGTATGACCCAATTTCACTTTCTCTTATACTTATTAAATTGTATTGTTACTCAACTTGTTTCTTTCTCTGTATCTTTAGATAGTCGAATACGACTTGTGACATTGGAACTTAGTATTCGCTTACTAATACAGCTAGTGATGAAGAATGGGCAAAGTTTCCTCCGTGATGGTCACTTGGCGGCAATTGAAGGAGCGAAAGAGGAAAGTGTTGCTCTCCTGAGAAATTTTTATAAGGTATAGATATTGTTGATAATTCTACAGTGCATTTAATTTCCTGTTGCAGAAAGTAAGAATTATAAAATTGTATGTAGTCCATTTTTGTAATTTTAGTTTTTCGTATTTTGTCTTGTGGTTCACCATTTAGGTGTCATTAACACAGTCACTGTTTTTATGGTAGTATACTGTGGTCACCTAAAGTATTTTATGAATGAATGATTTATGACATCAATTGAGGTTTATGCCAACTGTTGGTAAAGAGATTATAGCACAGTCACAGTCATTTATTTTGTTTAGAAATGTAATTATCCATGTGGCATTTGGTCTTACCATTATCATGTTACTAGTTATTGTTGCGCATGTAGTGGTTAAATAATCCAGTACCATTATTTGTTCATTGAAAATGAAGTAGCTGGCTGCTAGTAATTTTATTTGGGTATTTGGAATATTATCTATCCACTTCTATAGCTGATGAATTAATTGCCCTGTGGAAAATGTACTTCATTCTGTTTCTGGCAATGAGTACATTACATGATAGTCTAATGTCACTGTTCTAAGCACGAATATGTCAACACTCATATCTCACAACATACATATGAGATAATTTTGAAAAATCGTTTGACTTTTTGTAAGAAAAAATGAAAAATGTATATAACTATGTAAGTACTTTAGTGGCTCAGTGGTATGAAATACTTTAAATTATTTTAGCAAAGATGTATGTATTTATTGATTTTGCCTCTTAAGGTAAGCTAAGCAAATATTTAGTACTTACTATTTCAATAATCACTTTTAGACAATGTGCTGTTCACTCAGTCAATATGCAGTATAGCAGCTGTTTCGTAGTTGAAAAGATGCAGTTTCTATTTTATACACAGTAATTTAGTCTGTTTTCACATATGAGGTTTGCCCAGAAAGTAATGCACCACTTATTTTTTCTCAGCCGAAAACAATGCTATGAATGCGAAATGGTACGTATGTATTATTTGATGTCTCCTGAGTGAGTGTGCTAAGTTTCTATCACTTTCGACAGATACTGTAGCTGCAGAACAGTTTCATAATGGCATCTGTAGGTGATTTGCATTACAACCAATGTGCCATCATTGAAGAAATTGCAGAGAAAGAAACTGTGGGGAATATTCACAAATGCTTGTGCAAAGTCTATGGAGCATCTGCTGTAAACAGATGTACAGTTAGTCGGTAAGCACAGAGGGTGAGGTCATCAGAAGGCAGTTCAGCAGAGCTCCATGATTTGCAGCGGTCTGGGAGACCATCCACGGCTGTCACATCTGACATGTTGCAGCAAGCTGATGATGTCAGTTGTTTGGGCCATTAAAGGGTGCCATTCATGGAAGACATTTTGAGAATGATGAGGAGGTGATTCACACAATGAAGCACTGGCTTCGTCACCAAGACAAGGATTGGTACTGACAGGGCGTACTCGCCCTTGTTTCGTGCTGGAGGAAGGACAAAGAATGGGATGGAGTTTACATGGAAAAATAGGGCGTGTAGATAAAACATCAATCTTTCGTGTGTGTAATTCTCGTTATTTTCAATAAAGAATTGTTGAAGAAAAAATGTGCAGTGCATTACTTTCTGGGAAGCCCTCGAACTTCTGCAAAGAAGTGAATTACACCTGTCTTTCCTACTTGTAGACTAGTGTTTACTAACTTAACCTACTCTATAGGTTTTTGCGTAAATGTTAGTGCATTATTTTTGTGTGAGCTGACTTCGGAGCATTACATAAATTAGAAGTAGCGTAGCAGCAGATCTTGGATTACACCCAACAACCTCTGAGTTAATGTTATATTATTTGCGATATAGACAAAAAATTTATGAAAAATGTACAGGGATTGTGCCTGTTGTGTACAGATGCAGGGGGAATTGGCCACTGTCTGTAAACAGCTGGAAGCTGTGTTGGCCATAGCCTGGGATCCTTGATGTCACAGTGCCCTCTGATTTGCACATCCCGACCAGTCGACCAGGCAGCAACTGGTGAACAGTGGTGGGTTGCAAATCTTTGAGCAGAAGGCAAAAGTGGATACTGACTGTGGATGGCTGTCTTCTTAAGCCTTAAATCAGATTTGAGGTATTGCTTAATGCTGAAAAATACATCTGAGCCAGCATGGGATGCCTCACCTTTTGGGACTGCTGCCAATGTTCCTGAGAGGTGTAGACAAGTGCAGAGAGTGGGATTTCTTGTCATTGGTACCTCCAATGTTATGCATGTGGTGAAGCCCTTTAGGGAAATAGTCATGTCAGGAAAGAAGGCCAGTGCCCACTCTTTTAGGTTGCCAGTAGATGTCATCCGAGATGTTGAGGAAGCTCTGCTGCCAAGAGTTGAGGGCACCGGGTGCACCTGGGTTCAGAGATCAGGTTCGTTTCCTACAGACAGCAGCCTGATTTGATGAAGGCAACAAGTCTCGCTCATGGACTGGAAGCAGCCTCTGGTTTGTAACCAAGTGGAAAACTTAAACTAGAGGCTCAGACAATTCGGTGATGGTCTTGGATGCGGATTTTTCTACCTCCACTATCAGATGGACCCCCTTTCACAGGTCAAGCATGCACTACATGCAGGAAGTGGTTACTAGGGTAGCAGAGCACATGTGGGCTTTTTAATTTAGAGAAGTCCCTTCAGAGGCCTGATAATATGCCTTCTGATTCCAGACAGAGTAGCATTCATTGTAGCAGATTGGAGAAAGTTTATGTAATATTAGCTAACTACAGGAGCATGAATGAAAAGGTTCTAAACTAGTGTCCCTTGTTATGTGGCAAAAATTGGCTAAAACTAGCTGTCAATAGTAGTGAAATTCTAAACCCAGATTGAAATTTGTATCACTGACATGTGTGTTTACAGCCATAAAAAAATGTGATAACATGAAGCGAGATTAGTGCAGGTTCATAATGAGAAATAATTTGTGTAAAGATGAGCATTAACAACTGGATTAAAAGTGATCATTGGATGCTTTTATAGATCCTCTGCCTCAGCATTAGTGGTGGTGTAACATTTGTGGGCAAACTTTAAGAATATTTCACGTAACTGGCCAAGTTAAAGTTTTAGGTGGAGATTTCAACTTACCAACTACAGACTGGAGGACTCAAGTGATTAAGGCAGGTAGTAAGGACAGGAGATCATGTGAAATTGTTCTAAGTGTCTTCTCCAAAAATTACTTTGTGTGGTTAATCAATGAACCGACTCATCGAAGTAACATCTTAGAGCTACTGGTGACAAAGAGACTGAAGTTTTTGACTCAGTTGTCGTAGAACAGGGAATCAGTGATCACAAGACTGTTACAGCCTCACTGAATATGACTGCAGATAGGAATATAAAGAAAGATAGGAAGTTCTTTGTGTGTAGAAAGACCTACAAAAAATGGATTTCGAATTACCTGACAGATCAACATGAAAATTTCATCTCCAGCACTGATATTGTTGAGTGTCAATTGAAATACTTGAAGAGTATTTACAATACGTTCTACATAGGAGTATCCCGAGCAAAGTTGTGAGATGCGCGGAAAGGCCCATTTTTGTTTGACAACAGTGTTGGAAAGCTACTGCAAAACCAAAGAGAGCTTGACTTCAACTTTAAACATAACCATAGACTCACAGAGAAACAAAACTGAACTATGCCAAAATTAGCATAAGGAGAACCATTCGTGAAGCTGTCAGTGAATTCAAAAGCAAAATTCTGTCCACCAACATGACAGAAAAGTCTAAGAAGTTTTGGACTTATGTTAAATTGGTAAATGGATTGAAAACATAAGCCATACATTGTAACAATAATGGCACTGAAATGAATAATGATGCAGAAACGGCCGAAATACTGGAAGTCTTTTTCTAGGACTGTTTCACAGAAAAAAGATCACATTGTAGTTCCTCCTTTAAATCATTGCATGAACAACAAAATGACATACATCGAGATAAGTGACCGTTGTTGTTGTTGTTGTTGTTGTTGTGGTGGTGGTCTTCAGTCCTGAGACTGGTTTGATGCAGCTCTCCATGCTACTCTATCCTGCGCAAGCTTCTTCATCTCCCAGTACCTACTGCAGCCTACATCCTTCTGAATCTGCTTAGTGTATTCATCTCTTGGTCTCCCTCTATGATTTTTACCCTCCACGCTGCCCTCCAATCCTAAATTGGTGATCCCTCGATGTCTCGGAACATGTCCTACCAACCGATCCCTTCTTCTAGTCAAGTTGTGCCACAAACTTCTCTTCTCTCCAATCCTATTCAATACCTCCTCATTAGTTTACGTGATCTACCCACCTTATCTTCAGCATTCTTCTGTAGCACCACATTTCAAAAGCTTCTATTCTTTTCTTGTCTAAACTATTTATTGTCCACGTTTCACTTCCATACATGGCTATATTCCGTACAAATACTTTCAGAAACGACTTCCTGACATTTAAATCTATACTCGATGTTAACAAATTTCTCTTCTTCAGAAACACTTTCCTTGCCATTGCCAGTCTACATTTTATATCCTCTCTACTTCGACAATCATCAGTTATTTTGCTCCCCAAATAGCAAAACTCCTTTACTACTTTAAGTGCCTCATTTCCTAATCTAATTCCCTCTGCATCACCTGACTTAATTCGACTACATTCCATTATCCTCGTTTTGCTTTTGTTGATGTTCATCTTATACCCTCCTTTCAAGACACTGTCCATTCCGTTCAACTGCTCTTCCAAGTCCTTTGCTGTCTCTGACAGAATTACAATGTCATCGGCGAACCTCAAAGTTTTTATTTCTTCTCCATGGATTTTAATACCTACTCCGAATTGTTCTTTCGTTTCCTTTACTGCTTGCTCAATATACAGATTGAATAACATCGGGGATAGGCTACAACCCTGTCTCACTCCCTTTCCAACCACTGCTTCCCTTTCATACCCCTCGACTCGTATGACTGCCATCTGCTTTCTGTACAAATTGTAAATAGCCTTTCGCTCCCTATATTTTACCCCTGCCACCTTCAGAATTTGAAAGAGAGTATTCCAATCAACATTGTCAAAAGCTTTCTGTAAGTCTACAAATGCTAGAAACGTAGGTTTGCCTTTCCTGAATCTTTCTTCTAAGGTAAGTCGTAGGGTCAGTATTGCCTCACGTGTTCCAACATTTCTACGGAATCCAAACTGATCATCCCCGAGGTCAGCTTCTACCAGTTTTTCCATTCGTCTGTAAAGAATTTGCGTTAGTATTTTGCAGCTGTGACTTATTAAATTGATAGTTCGGTAATTTTCACATCTGTCAACACCTGCTTTCTTTGGGATTGGAATTATTATATTCTTCTTGAAGTCTGTGGGTATTTCGCCTGTCTTATATATCTTGCTCACCAGGTGGTAGAGTTTTGTCTGGACTGGCTCTCCCAGGACTGTTAGTAGCTCTAAAGGAATGTTGTCTACTCCTGGGGCCTTGTTTCGACTCAGGTCTTTGAGTGCTCTGTCAAAGTCTTCACGCAGTATCATATCTCCCATTTCATCTTCATCTACATCCTCTTCCATTTCCATAATATTGTCCTCAAGTACATCGCCCTTGTATAGACCCTCTATATACTCCTTCCACCTTTCTGCTTTCCCTTCTTTGCTTAGAACTGGGTTTCCATCAAAGCTCTTGATATTCATGCAAGTGGTTCTCTTTTCTCCAAAGGTCTCTTTAATTTTCCTGTAGGCAGTATCTATCTTACCCCTCATGAGATAAGCCTCTAGATCCTTACATTTGTCCTCTAGCCATCCGTGCTTAGCCATTTTGCACTTCCTGTCGATCTCATTTTTGAGACGTTTGTATTCCTTTTTGCCTGCTTCATTTATTGCATTTTTATATTTTCTCCTTTCATCAATTAAATTCAATATTTCTTCTGTTACCCAAGGGTTTCTACTTGCCCTCGTCTTTTTACCTATTTCATCCTCTGCTGCCTTTACTATTGCATCCCTCAAAGCTACCCATTCTTCTTCTACTGTATTTCTTTCCCCCATTCCTGTCAATTGTTCCCTTATGCTCTTCCTGAAACTCTGTATAACTTCTGGTTTAGTCAGTTTATCCAGGTCCCATCTCCTTAAATTCTCACCTTTTGCAGTTTCTTCAGTTTTAATCTACAGCTCATAACCAATAGATTGTGGTCAGAGTCCACATCTGCCCCTGGAAATGTCTTACAATTTAAAATCTGGTTCCTAAATCTCTGTCTTACCATTATATAATCTATCTGATAGCTTTTAGTATCTCCAGGGTTCTTCCATGTATACAACCTTCTTTCATGATTCTTGAACCAAGTGTTAGCTATGATTAAGTTATGTTCTGCGCAAAATTCTACCAGGCGGCTTCCTCTTTCATTTCTTAGCCCCAATCCATATTCACCTACTATGTTTCCTTCTCTCCCTTTTCCTACTGTCGAATTCCAGTCACCCATGACTATTAAATTTTCGTCTCCCTTCACTACCTGAATAATTTCTTTTATCTCATCATACATTTCATCAATTTCTTTGTCATCTGCGGAGCTAGTTGGCATATAAACTTGTACTACTGTAGTAAGTAGTAAGTGACCATGTGATAGAAAAACAATTGAAATCCCTCAACAGAGGAAAGACCACTGAACCTGGTGAGATACCAATATAATTCTAAATAGAGTACGCGAAAAAACTTGCCACTCTTCTTGTGGCAGTACCTTAGGTCTCTGAAGGCCTGAAGCATTCCTAATTATTGGAAACAAGAACAGGTCATTCTCATTTTCAAGAAGGATCATCGAACGGATGCATAAACTGTAGGCCTATACCCCAGATGTCAGTCTGTTGTTGAATTTTGTAACATATTTACCCATGCATAGTATGATATTTGTGAGACTGGAAATCTCCTCTGCAGAAATCAACATTGATTTTAAAAACAATGCTCAGCTTGCTTTGTTCATCCAAGAGACACAGAAAGCAGTAGATGGTGTGTTCCTGGACTTCTGGAAGGCCTCTGATACAGTTCCGCACTGACATTTAATGAGCGAAATACCAGCAAATGGAATACCATACCAACCATGTGATTGGATTGAAGAGTTTTTAGCAAATGAACACAGCACATCATTCTGAGCAGAGAAAAACCTTCAGACTTAGAAATATCTTCGTGCATACTCCAAGGGAGTGTTATAGGACCTTTACTTTGAACAGTATATATAAATACCTATTACGTAATGTCTTACGTTTCATGAGGCTTTTCACAGATGCTGCAGTTATATACAGTGAAGTCACAGTGCTAGAAAATTGTAGCAAAATGCAATAACAGGATCAACAAGGAGTTGCAGCTGACCCTCAACATGAAAAAATGTAGGATATTGAATGTACATAGTCAGATAGATCCATTATTATGTGATTACACAATTGCAGAACAGTAACTGGAAGCAGTTGCTTACATAAAATAGCTAGGAGCATGTGCATGGAGCTATTTAAAGTGTGACTACCACATGGAGTTAATCGCAGTAAGGCAGATGCCAGACTCAGATTCATTGAAAGCATCTTCAGGAAATATAGTCCGTCAGGGAAGGAAGTAGCTTACAAAAGCCTCATTTGACCAATAATTGAATGCTGCTCAGCAGTCTGGGATCCATACCAGATATGACTGATAGGGGAAATAGACAAGATCCAAAGAAGAACAGCAAGTTTTGTTACGGGCTCATGCTCAGCCACCTCCATGGGCAGATGCTCCAAGAGAAGAGTTCTGCATCATGGTGTGCTTTACAGTTAAGAGATATGAGACAGTACATTACGAGAAGGGTCAGCCTATAAATTGTTTCCTCCTATGTATTTCTCATGAAAAAGTCATGAAGATGAAATTACAGAAATTCGAGCTCATGCAGAGGCTTACCGGCAATTGTTCTACTCACAAATCATTCGCAACTGAAACAAAGAAATGGGGGAAGTGACACTGGTATGCAGTGTGCCCTCTGCCACACTCTGTAAAGTGGCTTGCAGTGTATAGGTGTAGATGTAGACACACACAGAAACTAGTCACTGATCCTTTACATCATAAGTGACAGTGAAGGTTGTTCTTTTATAATGCAACCAGCCTCAATGTTAATGTTGTGTAACATAAATTCATTTGTGTTGCATTTCAAGCCACTAGTGCTTATTGTCTTAAGGAGTACATTATATTTAAAAAGTTTATATGGAGGCCATCCTTCGTTTATGTGAGCAATGATTCTTGTGTGTTGCTAAATACTTGTGATCACATATTCATCCTGTTGACTGCAAAAGTTGGTTCTCCTGGGAACTGGAGGGAGAACTGTTAATGACCTCTAATTAAGGATTAAGGGGACGGACTGAAAATAAATTATAATAAAACAATGTAAAGCCAACACATTGAGAAGAAAAATAGTTATAATGAATAGTGAACTTGTAGATACATTTTAATTTTTATGTTGAAGGCAGCTGCAAAAAAGTGTATGGAAAGCAATAAAAATAAACAGAAGCGCCAAAAGGGTCTGGAATACATTCCATAAAGTGAATAAGGCATTCAAAACAAAGCTTCAGATGTGTTTAAAAATGAAAGTGTGCAATAGTTGTGTATTGCCACTTGTAACTTATTGGAGTGAGTCATGGATTTTAAATGTGAAAGCTATTTAAAACCAAAGGTTTGTTCAGTGATTATATAGAGATGCATATTGGGAATTACTGGGAGAGAAAAGAAAATAAACAAATTGGTAGAGGAACAACCTGAATGGAAAATATACAGATGGACCAAGTACGGTATGTTCTTTGTTGAATTCCAAGTGGAGAGTAGTGACTGAGAATTTAAAAGTCTGTAGGGGGCCTATATTCAGTAGTTGATGCCACATTGCTGCAGATGATGGTCATCACAAGGGTCATTGGAAGCTTGAACTGTTTTGAACCCACATTCCAAACAAACATGTTAGTGTCTGCTTTCCCTTACCTTTTTCCAATATTGACTTGAGTTCTGAAAAAATTGTTCCTCTCTCTTCCATTTTTTGTGGCATTCATCACTTTTCTTGTTTCTCCAAAACAGAATTTTAGTTTTCTTTTGTCTTGTCTTTGTGATATGTGGGTGGTCATGTGATACATTCTTTGCTTGTTAACAGTGGCTTGAAATTTCAGTATTGGTTATCTTTTTCAAGTTATTAATTGCACATCCGTATGTCTCTATTTCTTCTGAAATATGATTATGTTATAACAGAAAAGTTAAATTTTTTTCCTTTGTTTTCTAGAGAGCTTTTTTTGAAGGCAAAAGTGAACAAAGTTTTTTTGTACCAGTAAAACTTAAGTTTATTTGTTCATACTTAAAGCAGTCGGAATATGTATGTGTATCTCTTGTTACAGTCACAGGATTTTATTTGTTGCATGTACATCTAATTTGTTTGCCCATTCAGAGTGAAGAAATATTTCTCGATATGTTTGAAGATGAATACAATGAAATGAAGAAACGCCCACTGAATGTAGAGTGGCTTATGATGGATTCCAACATTCTACTGCCACCAACAGGAACTCCTATGACAGGAATTGAATTTAGCAAACGGTTACCATGCGGAGAGGTAATGTCCTTATGTGTTAGAACATATTGGGTTAACTTGGTACCATATTAATCCTTGTGGGAGTATAAGTATTCTGTTGAAGTACTTGCACGGAATTTTGAGTGAAAGGAGAGGAGTCGCACCGTTTCAGAAGTTTCAGCCATTAAGTGTGTTGTGTGCCTAGATGACTGTTGGAAAACAGTAATGAAAAGTATGTGTTGATGTTTAATTGCCAGTTTGGCACACATTTCATGAATACTGATCATATGGATCCACGAAGTAATGTCACGCAGTAATAAAAAATTGCAAGAATACTTATACTTTGGTTAAAAGGTATGTGGGTACTGCACCAGTGTTTTTAGTTGTGATTATTCCTGTAATTATTAATAAGTTATTTTCTAATATCTTCCAAAACTGTTTACATTTGCTGTTAATGTAACTTCAGACTGCATGTTTCTGGCTGTCTTGTACTAAAAGCCTACTCCCCTCCCCCCTTTTCCATTTCCCTTCCACTCAACTATTCGTTGTTCAGTGTTTCTCTCTTACCAACAACTAGGTATAAGTGCAGTTAGGTTAATATTATGGTTGTCATTAGTAGATAAGTTCTGTGTGCCCCATACTCTTAAAACAATATCATTCTGCAATAGGAATAGCTGAGTTCAAGTTAAAATTTGATAATACTGATAATTGGATCCATGTAACTTCTATGTCTCTGTTCTGTTTGCATACTGTACTTCACAGTAAACCAAAGAAGAAACTAAATAATGTATTGATAACAGCAACACACACACGTTGTGCTATCTCATACATGATTTGACTGCCCAGCCTCAGCTGCATTGTACAGTTCATGCACTGTCATTGCATTTATATTATGCCCAGTATCAGAAGAGGAATCTTGCATTACAGGAAAGTCCAAGCATTCCACTATGATATGACTCAACTCAAAAAGAGTAACAGTGACTGAAATACAGTGCACCCAGAAGGGAAGGAGGAAATGAAGTGAAATTAAATTTCACAGGTTGTGGTGGTCTATGATTTTAGCTCAGTAATTACAAAACTAGGCTGAAATTTACAAAAACTTTGCTGCAACACTTCTCAGTATTACATTTCAGCTCTTCTGGCCTTGATGTATTCACTTATTTGTTTGTAAATGGTGTGACAAAGCCATTTGTATCCTCTCCTGAGATAAGCCTGCCAACAACTGCTGTAACTCTTCCTTGATACCTAGGATACTGACACTAGAATGGAGTTGACATCTGAGCTGATCGCACATATTCTCTTTCAGAAACAGATGTGGGGATCTTGGTGGACACAGGAGTCCTTCAGCATCACACAGATAGTCTGTTGACACACGTGTCATCTGTGGATGAGAATTGTCCTGTTGAAAGATGGCACCACAATACCGTTACTTGAGAGGTAACACACGAGGATGCTGAATGTTTGTGATGTACCATTGTGCCATCGGCGTTCCCTCGGTCACTACCAGCCATGGCCTGAAGTCATATTCTATGGCTCCCCACTCTAAGATGCCGGGATTAATGCTGCTGTGCTTTTCCAGAACATTTCTCCCAGGCTTCTGCCATACTAGCCAGTGATAGTCATCTAGGGTAGTGCATCTACATCTACACAGATACTCCACAAGCCACTGTATGGTGGGTGGCGGAGGGTACCCTGTACCACTACTAGTTATTTCCTTCCTTGTTGCACTCCTAAGTAAAGCAAGGGAAAAAGACAATCTATATCCCTCTGTATGAGCCCTAATTTCTTGTGTCTTATCTTCATGATTCATCTTTATGCACAAAGTATGTTAGTGGCAGTAGAATCATTTGGCAGTCAGCTTCAGATGCCGGTTCTCTGAATTTTCTCAGTAGCCTTTCTTGAAAAGAACATCGTCTTCCCTCCAGGTACTCCCAGTTGATGAACTCCCACAGCATCTCTGTAACACTTATGTGTTGTTTGAACCTAATGGTAACAAATCTAGGAGCCTGCCTCTGAATTGGTTCGATGTCTACCTTTAATCTGAGCTGGTATGGATCCCAAACAATTGAGCAGTACTGAAAAATATGTTGCACCAGCGTCCTGTATGCAGTCTTCTTTGCAGGTGAACCACTCTTTCCTCAAATTCTCCCAATAAGCCAGAGTCCACCATTTGCTTTCCCTACCGTAGTTCTCACATGCTTGTTCCAGCTCATATCGCTTTGCTGCATTACACCCAGATATTGAAACGACTTGTCTGTGCTACGCAGGTCACTAGTAATACTGTACCCAAACATTACAGATTTGATCTTCCCACTCATCCACATTAACTTACATTTTTCCGCATTTAGCACTGCCTGCCATTCTTCATACCAACCGGACATCTTGTCCAAGTCATCTTGTATCTTCCTACAGTCATTCAACTTCAACACCTTACCATACACCATGGTATCATCAGCAAACAACCGCATAATGCTGTCCACCTTGTCTGCCAAATGATTTATGTATATCAGGAAAAACAGTGGTCGTATCACACTTCCCTGGGGCACTCCTGTAGATACTCTTGTCTGTGATGAACACTCGCCATTGAGAACAACGTACTGGGTTCTATTATTTGAGGAGTCCTTGAGCCACTCGGATATCTGTAAACTTGTTCCATACTCATACCTTCATAACAGCCTGAAATGGGGCATCATGTCAAATGCTTTCTGGAAATCTAGAAATATGGAATATGCCTGTTGTCCTTCATCCATTGTTCGTAGCATATCATGTAAAAAAAGGGCAAGCTGAGTTTTGCGTGAGCGATACTCTCTAAACCACGTTGATTCATGGATATAAGCTTCTTAGTCTCAAGAAAGTTTATTATATTCGAACTGAGAATATGTTCAATTACTCCAAAGCAAACAGAAGTGTGGGATATTGGACTGTAATTTTGCAAGTCCGTTTTTTTTTGCCCGTCTTATATAGTTGAGTCACCTCCATTTTTTTCCAGTCGCCTGGTACTTTATGCTGGGCGAGAAATTTCACGATAAATGCAAGCTAGGCAAGGGGCCAATGCCTTACAGCACTCTTTGTAAAATCAAACTGGGATTCTGTCCGCACCTGGTGATTTATTTGCTTTCAAATCTTTCAGTTGTTTCTCTACACCAGGGATGCTTATTACTATGTCGTCTATATGAGACTTTGTCCAATGGTCAAATGACAGTATGTTTGTGTGATTCTCCTGTGTGTACAATTTGTTAAATGTGAAATTTAAAACGTCTGCTTTGGTTTTGCTGTCTTCAACTGTCTCACCACACTGGTCAATAAGGGACTGAATGGTAGCCTTAGATCCGCTTAGGGATTTTGGGTAAGACCAAAATTTTCTTGCATTCTCTGCCAGATCGTTTGCTAAGCTGTAGCGGTGTTAGTTGCTGTATGCTTTGCCCGTAGATATTTTCACGGATGCACGAATCTCTAGCAACCTTCGCTTGCTGTCATTTGTGCATTCCCTTTTGAGCTGAGTGTGTAACAGCCTCTGCTTCCTCAGCATCCTTTGAATTTTGTTATTAAACCTGGTGGGTCTTTTCCATCCTTTATCCGTGTATTAGGCATATCACTCTCCAGACCATGATTTACGATCTGTTTCAACTTTGTCCATAATTCCTCTATGTCCATCTTACCTTAAATAAGTGCTGCCAATTCACTGTCTAAGTGAGGTACTAGTAACTGCTTGTCTGCTCTGTCTAGCAGAAACTCTCTCCTAGCCTTCTTGACTAATTTGTAAACTTTTGTAATCATTTTTTTCTTCTTTAAGGCCAGCAGCATATGTCTGATAGTGACATGATTATTAGAGTAGATCCTCCAAATAGCTGCTTGTTATAAGTAATCTTGATTTACGACAAACTGTTTCGACTTTATCGCCATTTTCAAGTACGTCTAGATTGATGTGACGTCTATGTTATGTCACTAGTGGACTGTTTTATAATTGTCAGTGTTTTAATAAGATGGTAAATGACGTCAAGATGTCAAAAATAAAATTTTAATTACGACGTGACAGTAGTTTGACAGTTCCACTCTTACGATGCTATTGGTAAACATATAGCGAAGTAAGAGTGGAACTGTCAAACTGCCGTCACATCACAATTAACATTTTATTTTCAACATATTGATGTCATTTACCATCTTATTAAAACAGTGACAGTTATAAAACAGTCCACTAGTGAAGTAATATGGACGTCACATCAATCTAGGTGTACTTGAAAATGACAATAAAGCCAAAACAGTCTGTTGTAAATAAAGATTACTTATTATAAGCAGCTATTTGGTGCATCTCTCTAATAATTTCCTAATCATAGTTGCTATAATGACATCATGATTGCTAATCTCCATTTTTATACTGACATTACTGGTAAGGTCCAGCCTATTTGCAGCTACAAGATCTAAGATATTCGCATTGTGTGTGGGCTGCTGAGCTAGCTGTTCAAGACAGTTTCTCAGAAAACATGTTCCAAAGTATTTTGCGTGACTGTGTCTGTACCCCCTGCAATGAATCCATAGACATACCAGTCTATACTCGGTAGGTTAAAGTTGTCTCCAACTAGTATGGTATGATCTGGGTATTTACACGCTATTGACCATAGACTTTCTTTGAATGACTCTAGAACTGTCACGACAGAATCGGGTGGCCAGTAAAAACATCCAACAATTAATTGGTTTCACCATCTATTATGCACGACCAGATGGCATCACTGTCACACTCAACTTCGACCTCAATAGAGACAATAGTTTCGTCAACTGCAATTCATCACTGAACACAATGCAATGCCAATCAGCAGTCCAAGCTTGCCTGTCATAGTAACATTCCAAATGCAGCTGTTTGTCTAGCTGTGTTAACAGCAGCATACCCACAGATGGTAACTCCATAGTCCATTTGCTGCTGGACTCCAACAATTCTGCGGGATGACACTGAATGCGGTAGAGTGTCTATCATTTGCTCTTGGATGGAAGGCACAGACGTGAAGAAGTTACAAGGTAAATACACTTCTCACATTTGCGGACTGAATCATATCGTGTAACTTGCACAGTATTTCACCGATGCAACTGCTCAACATCATAAAGTGGTGGTAGCTATTGCTGTCATTGTTGCAAGGTGCAGCTGATGATGACTGTGCAGCAGCATTGAAATTTATCATGCTTGGAGAAGGCAACATGCGAGCCCAGGGGTCCGCTCATAGTAGGAGGAAAGCGGTGCTCCTGGTGCCCCCTGCTGGGAGTTGCAGAAAGGCCATCCGCGCATGCACTATGGGTGATGACTGTGCTGCCGGATGCTCCTGTAGTTAAAAGCTGACTTAAATCTTGGTAGTGCAATGATTTAATGGCAGCCAGTTCTGGATTCTAGGTGGCACTTAGTTGAATACCTGCATCCCTGTTGATAAGATTGTCCGCCGTACAGATGTGCATGGCCTCCTTAACAACACAGTCCCAGAAAGATGATGCTGGAGATAAAGTTTCAGTGTTTTCATAAAACATACGATGCCCTTGTCCAGGCAATGCTCCGCTACTGCAGATTTATCAGGTTGCCCCAGGTATGCATGATGATGGTGTTCGATGCAATGTTCGTGCATGGTTTGGCATGTCTGCCCAATATAAGATTTTCCACATTGACGTGGGATTTTATAAGTGCTACATTTCCTAAGGCCAAGGTTGTCTTTGACCAAGCACAATAAATTCCTCAATTTTGCTGGTGACTGAAAAAAAAACACACTTCATATGGTGCTTTTTGAGGATTATTTCTATTCTTGAAGACACGCTACCAAAATAGGGCAGGAACACTGTTGCAGTAGGTCCTCTGCACCTTCATTTACATCCCTGCTTCAAATTTTCTTAGAATGGAATGCATGACATATCTGCCTATTGGAATAGCCATTCTGTTGAAATACCGTTCTTAGGTGCTGTAGCTCACCAGGTCGACTGTCAGCATCTGAGTCCACATGTGCTCTATGCACCAAAGAGCATAATACACTACCAAATTGTGCAGGGTGAAGGCAACTTGTGGCTTGCAAATATAGTTCCATATAAGTTGATTTGTGGTAGATGCTGTTCCCAGTGTACCATGAGCATTTCTTCTAACTATGATGTCCAGGAATGGTAAAATGCCATTCTCTTCCACTTCCATTGTGAATTATATATTAGGATGGAGCGAGTTCAGATGCCGGAGAAACACAGGTAATGTCTGTATTCCGTGGGGGCCACCCCACAAAAGTATAGTCTACATACCGCCAGAAGCAGGAAGTGTCTTGAGGCGTCCTACGAAGTCCTCTGAAATCCAGGTATGGTGATCACGCTTGCCTATGAGAGGTCCCAACAGGTAGGAGCCACAGTGTTGCTCACTATTGGACGAACAGATCTCCCATTCTTATGTATCGTGGGTGGGCCATACAGTCTTGGGGCAACTGCAGCATGTTGGCGTGGGCTCTTAATCACTTTAGAAGGAATAGAACTCTTCTTGAGAAGATCTAATGTCATTCTCTGGTTTTGCCAATCTGATCCTCTCTAGGTAGGATTGTGAAGCAGCACCTACCATCATACTGTTGTATTCAACTTGTGTGAGGAGGACGGTGGCACTGCCCCATGTCAGCAGGTAAAATCAAGAGTTCTTTGTCCACTCACACGGAGACATCGTACTACGAAGTTGGGACCTCGCATAGGAAAGGGTGATCACCATATCCGGATTTCAGAGGAGTTCGTAGGATTCCTCAAGACATGTAAGATACAAGTGTCAGATATTTTGGTTAATTTTGACATTGTATCTTCATTTACAAAAGACCTCTGCAAGACTCATTAGAGCTTATCAGCATTATTTAAACATGTGCTTACATCAACTTATTTCTTATTCAATTACCATTATTTTGAACAATTTGATGGTGTCACCATGGGAAGTACTCTGTCTCCCATGGTGGCCAACTATGTTATGGAAGATTTTGCAGAAAAAGCTCTGCAGTCGGTAAGTCCCAGACCTTCCTGCTTCTGGCGGTATGTAGACTATATTTTTGTGGGGTGGCCCCCACGGAATAGAGACATTACCTGTGTTTCTCCGGCATCTGAACTCGCTCCATCCTAATATATAATTCACAATGGAAGTGGAAGAGGGTGGCATTTTACCATTCCTGGACATCATAGGTAGAAGAAATGCTCATGGTACACTGGGAACAGCATCTACCACAAATCAACTTATATGGAACTATATTTGCAAGCCACAAGTTGTCTTCACCCTGCACAATGTGGTAGTGTATTATGCTCTTTGGTGCATAGAGCACATGTGGTCTCAGATGCCGACAGTCGACCTGGTGAGCTACAGCACCTAAGAACGGTATTTCAACAGAATGGCTATTCCAATAGGCAGATATGTCATGCATTCCATTCTAAGAAAATTTGAAGCAGGGATGTACACTCCTGGAAATTGAAATAAGAACACCGTGAATTCATTGTCCCAGGAAGGGGAAACTTTATTGACACATTCCTGGGGTCAGATACATCACATGATCACACTGACAGAACCACAGGCACATAGACACAGGCAACAGAGCATGCACAATGTCGGCACTAGTACAGTGTATATCCACCTTTCGCAGCAATGCAGGCTGCTATTCTCCCATGGAGACGATCGTAGAGATGCTGGATGTAGTCCTGTGGAACGGCTTGCCATGCAATTTCCACCTGGCGCCTCAGTTGGACCAGCGTTCGTGCTGGACGTGCAGACCGCGTGAGACGACGCTTCATCCAGTCCCAAACATGCTCAATGGGGGACAGATCCGGAGATCTTGCTGGCTAGGGTAGTTGACTTACACCTTCTAGAGCACGTTGGGTGGCACGGGATACATGCGGACGTGCATCGTCCTGTTGGAACAGCAAGTTCCCTTGCCGGTCTAGGAATGGTAGAACGATGGGTTCGATGACGGTTTGGATGTACCGTGCACTATTCAGTGTCCCCTCGACGATCACCAGTGGTGTACGGCCAGTGTAGGAGATCGCTCCCCACACCATGATGCCGGGTGTTGGCCCTGTGTGCCTCGGTCGTATGCAGTCCTGATTGTGGCGCTCACCTGCACGGCGCCAAACACGCATACGACCATCATTGGCACCAAGGCAGAAGCGACTCTCATCGCTGAAGACGACACGTCTCCATTCGTCCCTCCATTCACGCCTGTCGCGACACCACTGGAGGCGGGCTGCACGATGTTGGGGCGTGAGCGGAAGACGGCCTAACGGTGTGCGGGACCGTAGCCCAGCTTCATGGAGACGGTTGCGAATGGTCCTCGCCGATACCCCAGGAGCAACAGTGTCCCTAATTTGCTGGGAAGTGGCGGTGCGGTCCCCTACGGCACTGCGTAGGATCCTACGGTCTTGGCGTGCATCCGTGCGTCGCTGCGGTCCGGTCCCAGGTCGACGGGCACGTGCACCTTCCGCCGACCACTGGCGACAACATCGATGTACTGTGGAGACCTCACGCCCCACGTGTTGAGCAATTCGGCGGTACGTCCACCCGGCCTCCCGCATGCCCACTATACGCCCTCGCTCAAAGTCCGTCAACTGCACATACGGTTCACGTCCACGCTGTCGCAGCATGCTACCAGTGTTAAAGACTGCGATGGAGCTCCGTATGCCACAGCAAACTGGCTGACACTGACGGCGGCGGTGCACAAATGCTGCGCAGCTAGCGCCATTCGACGGCCAACACCGCGGTTCCTGGTGTGTCCGCTGTGCTGTGCTTGTGATCATTGCTTGTACAGCCCTCTCGCAGTGTCCGGAGCAAGTATGGTGGGTCTGACACACCGGTGTCAATGTGTTCTTTTTTCCATTTCCAGGAGTGTAAATGAAGATGCAGAGGACCTACTGCAACAGTGTTCCTGCCCTATTTTGGTAGCATGTCTTCAAGAATAGAAATAATCCTCAAAAAGCACAATATGAAGTGTGTTTTTTGCTCACCAGCAAAATTGAGGAATTTATTGTGCTTGGTCAAAGACAACCTTGGCCTTAGGAAATGTAGCGCTTATAAAATCCCATGTCAATGTGGAAAATCTTATATTGGGCAGACATGCCAAACCGTGCACAAACATTGCATCGAACACCATCATCATACATACCTGGGGCAACCTGATAAATCTGCAGTAGCGGAGCATTGCCTGGACAAGGGCATCGTATGTTTTATGAAAACACTGAAACTTTATCTCCAGCGTCATCTTTCTGGGACTGTGTTGTTAAGGAGGCCATACATATCTGTACAGCGGACAATCTTATCAACAGGGATGCCAGTATTCAACTAAGCACCACCTAGAATACAGAACTGCCTGCCATTAAATCAAAACAGGGAAACAAGAACATTTGATTCATCATGTGATGGAATGCACTACCAAGATTTAAGTCAGCCTTTAACCACAGGAGCGTCCAGGAGCACAGTCATCGCCCATCGCGCACGTGTGGATGGCCTCTGGGCAACTCCCAGCAGGGGGCACCAGGAGCACTGCTTTCCTCCTCCTACGAGCGGCTTCCTGGGCTCGCTTGTTGCCTTCTACCAGCATGATAAATTTTGGTCCCTCATATTTCGGGCTTGCAGCCGGATCACGTTGACATCTTGGCACGATATTTCGGCTAACAAACATGCAGCCATCTTCAGGTGATTACGAGACTGAAGATTACTGGTGCGCGTCGTTCAATATATACCGAAAATTGGCGCGGCGGCGCCTGCGCAGTGGAGAAGGCTAATACCGCGCCCCCTATCTCTAATTTGGCGCGCTCTGCAGCAGAAGCGGGCCGCGCATGCGTAGTGATGTACCTACATTTGCGCTATCTGTCGTAAAGCGCCTTCGCGCAGCTGAGGCGCGGTAGTCGAAAGTATAAAATCAATTTTCGTCAGCCGTCGCACTAGATGGAGACCCATGTCTCTGTGAAGCGATTAAAGAAATTACAGGATCCCATGCTTTATCCATCTGAAAGCCGCCGTCTCGATTAATAAGATCTTTTGCCAATCGTATCTCCACAGACTCCTTGATAATGGATTCCCAAAAAGATCTAGTTGTCGCTAAAATTTTTGTTCCACAATAATCCGTGGAGTGTCCCGTTGAAATACAGTGTTCTGCTATGGCTGATTTGTTAGGCTGTAGTAGACGTGTGTGGCGCTCATGCTCCACGCATCTTTCCCGTACTGTGCGAGTAGTTTGGCCAATGTAGGATTTGCCACATTGACAAGGGATCTTATATATACCCGCCTTTCTCAGACCCAGATCGTCCTTCACAGAGCCAAGCAAAGCCGATATTTTCGTAGGTGGTCGGAAGATCACTTTAACACAATGCTTCCTTAAAATCCTTCCTTTTTTAGAGGAGAGGTTACCCACATACGGAAGAAACGCTCTGGACCTGACCACCTCTTTGTCTTCTTCTTGTTTCTCTTTACATTTCTTCTTTGTCACAGCTGTGCGGATTTGGCGTGTAGAATATCCATTCTCCCTGAAGAAGGATTGCAAATGTTCTAATTCTATAGGGAGGCTGTCCTTATCAGATACCACATGTGCCCGGTGCACCAGAGTACGCAGCAAACCCATGGTTTGTGCAGGGTGGTGGCAGCTTGTCACCTGCAAATACAGATCTGTGTGTGTGGGCTTCCGGTAGACGGAGTGCCCCAAAGATCCATCGGTTCTACGATTGAAACAAGAAGAAGAAGACAAAGAGGTGGTCAGGTCCAGGGCGTTTCTTCCGTATGTGGGTAACCTCTCCTCTAAAAAAGGAAGGATTTTAAGGAAGCATTGTGTTAAAGTGATCTTCCGACCACCTACGAAAATATCGGCTTTGCTTGGCTCTATGAAGGACGATCTGGGTCTGAGAAAGGCGGGTATATATAAGATCCCTTGTCAATGTGGCAAATCCTACATTGGCCAAACTACTCGCACAGTACGGGAAAGATGCGTGGAGCATGAGCGCCACACACGTCTACTACAGCCTAACAAATCAGCCATAGCAGAACACTGTATTTCGACGGGACACTCCATGGATTATTGTGGAACAAAAATTTTAGCGACAACTAGATCTTTTTGGGAATCCATTATCAAGGAGTCTGTGGAGATACGATTGGCAAAAGATCTTATTAATCGAGACTGCGGCTTTCAGATGGATAAAGCATGGGATCCTGTAATTTCTTTAATCGCTTCACAGAGACATGGGTATGCATCTAGTGCGACGGCTGACGAAAATTGATTTTATACTTTCGACTACCGCGCCTCAGCTGCGTGAAGGCGCTTTACGACAGATAGCGCAAATGTAGGTACACCACTACGCATGTGCGGCCCGCTTCTGGTGCAGAGCGCGCCAAATTAGATAGGGGGCGCGGTATTAGCCTTCTCCACTGCGCAGGCGTCGCCGCGCAAATTTTCTATATATATAGAACAACGCGCACCAGTAATCTTCAGTCTCGTACTCACCTGAAGATGGCTGCATGTTTGTTAGCCGAAATATCGTGCCAAGATGTCAACGTGATCCGGCTGCAAGCCCGAAATATGATGGACCAATCAATACGCCGGGAAAACTTCAAGATACACATGATAAATTTTGACGTCGCCTTGCGATTATCGTGAGTCGCGCTTTACAGCAATGACAGCAGCAGCTATCACTACCTGGTGATCTTGAGCACTTGCATCAATGAAATATTGTGCGCGTTACACAATATGATCTGGCTGCAAACCCAAGAAATATATTTGCATCAGATCCATCGGGAAAGCATGAAAAGTTATAGGTTACACTGTGCTTGACACACAGTTTCGCGATCCTCCCATGTGGTGGTCAGACATGGTCAGCTGGAACCTTGACAATCAGTATGCCTGCCCCCATGTTCCCAAGCAGTCTGACATCAGGCTACTGTTACATTCAAATCCCCCACAAATTTCGTCATTGCACTATTTGACCAGGAGTGCAAATGGTGACCCACAGTGAAGCCGCTTTCAAACTCTTATCTAATGCTGATACTTGTGGTATTGGCACTGTTCGTGTGGACTACACGTTGTGGCCACACGTCATGCATTTCACTGCAGAAGAAGAGAGTTTTAAAGTGCCTGCCAGCAAGCTAGCTCTTGTTAACCTTCCTGTCTCCAGAGCCTGCTGTCTTGCAATGAATGACACCACAGACACCACCAGAAGATTCCAGCTTTACTTGAACTCTGCATGCAATGTATCCCTCCACGCATTGTTTTAAGACTCACATCGATCTCCATCCGTGATCTCTGAAGACTCGCAGTGAAAATCGAAGGACCTAGCAGAACGCTGCTAATCTGAAACCAGATAGCAAGTGATTGTACACGGAAACCGCTGTGTAGTGATACACAGTATTGTAACAGACAGTGTGGAACAGTTACATACAAGGATATAAAAGTTATGTATAAATACATCAGTCTTGCAAATATTGTATATAAATACAATAAAAGTGTTAATGTTTTAACCCTTTATTACTCTTGAAGTGTCTGTGCCACCTTGTTCACTTTCAGTCACAACAGTAATGCTGTATCACAGGAGTACATGGCACCTCTGTGTCCTTCACAGTGATAAGTCAACAAAAGATACTGTTCATGCCTGTCATATACCCTGCCAAGCCTTGTAGCAACACCAATAATGAACATGACTAATGCACTCTGACGGCCTCTCTACCTGTCGAAGAAAACTGCAAGTCGAATTACGTATCTGCCGATGGTGCATATGTGTACAAAGTTATACTGGCATCCTTTTGGCAGGCAGTTTATTATATTTTTACATTACCAATCTGAACCTCTTTTTACGTTTGTAGAATTTGCAAAACGCAAGAGTTTCAGTTTCTTGAATTTTTCCCCTCAGTCTGAGAGAAAAACAAAAATCTCACAGCATAAGCAGACAATAATGCACCTTTGCTGTTATGGTAACATATATTGAGAGTGTTCTGTGGGGCTAAGATGATACTCTATCTGTATGGCTCCTGTATGAATTCCAGAAGAGTTTGAGATTTCTCCCATGAATTTTAGTTTTGAAGTGGTTCCTGATAAGATTTCTTGGATGATGGCTGTGTTCTTTCTATCAGCTCTTAAGCCTACTGGGCTCTTAAACAGCATTTGTCTGTCAGCAGAATCGTAAGCTTTTTTGAAATCCACAAATGTGACTGTTGTTCCGGCATCATCTGATGTGTGCCTGATCCTTGCCAACCTGTGGGTCCACTTTTGGCTCAAGTTGGTCCAGCAAAACTTCAGAAATAATTTTATAAGTTACTGGAATAAGTGAGATTTCTCTGTAATTGTTCAGAAGATTTCTCTGTAATTGTTCAGATCTGTTTCATATCCTTTCTTGTGAAGTGGGTGTGTCAAGGTGCTCTTTCACTCTTTTGGAATTACCTCTGTTTGTCAGGCTCCTGATTTTGTTCTAAAAATTTTTGGTGTTTTTGTTGTGGTCCAGTTTCCATAATCTGCAATGGTTGGATCTTCATCAGGTGCTTTATTGTTTTTCAGTGATTTGATTATTTTCACTATTTCTTCGTGTGAGAATGGATGGTATTTGGCATTTGGTGCTGATTTTGAAAATCACAGTTGTTCAGATAACTCTGAATTCAGGAGTGTACTGAAATATTTTCCTAGAATTCCACAATTATTTATTTTATTATTTTCCAAAAATCCATCAGGCTATTGGAAGCTTAGGCTTATAGGTTGGTAGCCAGCTAAATTTTCTCTGAAGTTCTTCTGATAGTTGCGGGTGGTGGTCTCAGTAAAGTCTTTTTTGATTACATTCAACGTCTTATTATCATAGTTGCATTTTTCTTGTTGAATAATTTTAGAGATGGTTTTCCATACCTCTACAAATTCTTGTCACTTTTCTGTTGTTTTATGTATATTGAAGTTTTCCATGCTTTAATCCTGTATTCAACAGCTTGATCACCTGTTATATTCCACTACTATATTTCCTCCTCCTTGGGGGTTTTATTGTTTGAATCATTTTCTACATGAGTTAAGACCAGTTTGTGAAATCTATCCCACAGATTTTTTCAGTGAGTTTCTTTTGTTGAGTGCTAGATATTTGTCATCAGTCTTAAACTCTAGGTTACTCTTTTCTGTTTTGTGTTGGACTGAGATTTTACTTCAATTTAGAGTAAATGGTGGTCTGACTAGAAGAAGCCTCTCCTGTTGTTTTTTATTAAATAGATATAAACAGTCTAACTGCTGCATTTATGGCATTTGATTTTGTTTTTCATTTTTGGATTATAAAATCTATGATGGTAATTCTTGTTTTTGTCTTCTCTGAGAGAGCATCTTCAGTGTTCATGCGGGTTGGGCTAAACTACAAAGAGGGCGAGTCAGTCAATTGCACCTCTACCTTAATCCTAAGTCCTTCTGGTAATTCAGAGTAAGTAATTAACAACTTTAACTAAGCTAAGGTAATCTCCACGAAAATAAATTACAAACCCAAGCACAGCATTTAGAAATTACAAACAGTACAAAAGTCCTTTATACGCGTACAAACCCATACCAATTAATATTGCTGCCACCCAATAAAAAACGATGTAAACCTTCACCTGATTTTGTCATTTAATAAACTAAATCTACAAAATCCATTCCAAAAATATACAACTTATGTTCTAACAATGGAAAATCCAGGATGGAATAATGACAGTATTATGAAAAGGATAGATTGCTACTCACCATATAGAGGAGATGTTGAGTCGCAGACAAAAAGATTGCTAGATGTGAGCTTTTGACCAAAAGGCCTTCTTCTAAAGTAGACTTATTTAATATTTCATGTATACAAGATACTACTGCTGTTGTAGTAGATCTCCCTTTTCTAAATCCATGTTGTAGGTTGTTTAACAGATTGTGTTTGGTGAAATATGATTCAACTTGATTTAGTATTACTCTCTCTAACAATTTTCCTAGTTCTGAGGTTAATGATATTGGCCTGTAGTTTTTAGTGTCAGTTTTTAATCCCTTTTTATGCACTGGTATAATTTCAGTAATTTTCAAAAGGTCAGGGAAAACACCATTACTGATGGAAGTATTTATCAAATGAGTCAGGGGTTTCACTAATTCATTCCTGCATTTCTTTAGCAGTTTAGGTGAAATGTCATCCCAGCCACAAGACATTTTTGGTCGAAGTGCTGATATGATTGCGAGGACGTCCCTCTCTGTAAAGCCGTGTACACAAAAGGACTGGCTAGATTTTCCAAGATTAAAATCTTGTGTCTTGACATGAACTTCACTTGTACCAACTGTACTGAACTTTAGTATAAATTTCTCACACACTTCTTTTGGATCATTTATTTCTTCACCAGTTTCTTTCAATGTTATGTTGCTGTGTTCACAGGAATTCTGTTTCCCACTTTCTTTATGCATTATTTTCCAGGCAGTTTTACTGATACAGCTAGAGTTCCTTATTTCAGAGGTATATTTCTGTGCTTTTAGGTTAGTCAAGGACTCTCTGTATGTTTTCTGAGCAGTTTATATTTTGTTGAGAAATATTGTAGTTTAGTATCTCTAAAAAGTATATAGCAATCTTTCATTTTCTCCCTCAGTTCAATAATTTCAGAAGGGAGATTCTCGGCTTTATGGTTTACAGCTTTATTTACTTTTTTAACTAAAAGACAGGTTTCATTTAAAGAAGGAATTTTGACCGAAAGCTGACATGTTTAACAGTCTTTTTGTTGTGCTTATTTGTGACTCAACGTCTCCTCTACATGGTGAGTAGCAATCTGTCCTTTTCATAATATTGTCAATAACTTACATTCTATACAATCTTCATTTATAGTTTTTCTTGGATCTATATTTATTAATTTAGATAACACAACATAAAGTGCATAAGAAACTTTGCAAAATAAAAAGTACATGAATGTAACGATGTGCTCAATTCTCTGGTGCCATCACAGAACACCAAATTATAATAAGTGCAGGACCCATGATATGGTAATGGATAATGACTGCTGCACTCCTAATGGCGTGGTAGTGAACTTTGAATATGGAAAATGTGGCATGAAAATCTGTGTTTTCAATTTGAAATACGTGATTTAGGTAACAATATTTTTCATGTATGCCTTGTGAGTGAGCCATAGAGTCCAGTAGTAAAATGTGTGTCTGGGCAAAAGAGTTTTGTGGCTTTGCAAAATAATATATTTGAGAAATCTTGACAAAATACTAAGATTAACTTCTCATAGCTGGGGTTGACAGTCATGTAAAAGTTTGTAAATAACTTCGTTGTTACCTTTTGACCATAAAATTATTATTTGTAAAATCTATAATTGCAGTTTCAATCATGTGGTTCGTATCAAGTGGAAATAAATGTGCCTTAGCACATATCAAAAATTAAAAATATCTGACATGATGTAAAACCTAGTTTCATTGCATTATGTTTGTGATTACATTTTCTTGTGTCCACTGTAATCTTTGAATTGCATTGTGAATATGTTGCTCATATGGATGTATGCAGAAATAAAGCATAATACGAGCAACATATTCAGAATGCAATTCAAAGATTACAGTTGGGTAGAATAAACAATTCTGTTTTGTTTTTGTTTTGTGTAAAACAGAGATTGGTTTTGTCACATAGTATTCTGTGGGCATTTGTTCCTGCCTACTAATCCATGTGTGAACCGCCAGATTTAAATGCCTCTGTGTCCTCCACCCTTTTGCATTTAGGGTGGAGATTTTAATGTGTTGCAGAGTGGCTGGCTTCTCCTTTTAAATGTTTAATCCTGAAAGCTAAATATTATTCAATTTTTTTGTAGTTGTTGTTACCATTAAAATAATTTCTTTTCTTTTAATGCTGTAATAATAACATTTGAGCAGATTCGTAACTGTGTTTCTGTAGCTTACAATAACTTTGGTTGTTTATTTTTTCAAAAGGCATTCGTATTTGCAGGTTGAACGGGCAAGGCGGGCAATAAGAGTGTTCTTCTTGGTCAGAGATCTGTCATTGACCCTTAGAGGGGAGCCTGAAACTCAGTTGCCTCTCACAAACCCACAGTCGTGTGTTCAAGTTGATGTTGTTCTAGATCTAAGTAAGTGCTGGTTAATGAAACTTGTTAAGTTTTTTGGCCAACGTGTAATATTTTATTTTAATATATTATTTTGCTAACAACTTCTATGTTCAAATAAACGATAAATCTGTTGTCCCTGTGTACTTTAGTGGCTTCCTTCCACCTCTGCTACTTCTCTCATCCTTCTCTCCCCTCCTCACTGTTTCCTGCCCTCTTCCTCCACTCCCCATGTACAGTCATCACCAACCCTCTTTTCTTTTATCCCTTAATTACTCTACACAGAAGTAAAGATTACATAAAGATAATGTTGATTACACAAGGGGACTCTTCACTGCTGTGTAATTGTGAATGTGGACTGCTCTTAATGCCTGTAGGATGTATGTATGATACAGCAACCAAAGTAAGAAGAGAGAGAATTATGTAATACAGAAATTGGTGTGTTTTCAAAGCATTATATGGCCTTTACACACTCATATATGCTGACAGGAACAAAGTGATACTGAAGCAGTGGCAGCTATATGTTCTTATTATTTCCTTTTGCCCTTCAATAAAATACCGAAAAAGGGAAATATTAATGATACACCAATTATAAACACGATCTCATATTGGTCAAGGAAGTGGAGGAAAATGCCTTGTACTTTACAGCCATCACAGCATTTGACTTAATCAATTTTCACTTAGAGGTGTTCTTGGACACTTTATGTGGAGTTCAGAAAAATAATTTTATGTCTCATGAGTACAGAACATGTTGTTGTTGTTGTGGTCTTCAGTCCTGAGACTGGTTTGATGCAGCTCTCCATGCTACTCTATCCTGTGCAAGCTTTTTCATCTCCCAGTACCTACTGCAACCTACATCCTTCTGAATCTGCTTAGTGTATTCATCTCTCGGTCTCCCTCTACGATTTTTACCCTCCACGCTGCCCTCCAATACTAAATTGGTGATCCCTTGATGCCTCAGAACATGTCCTACCAACCGATCCCTTCTTCTGGTCAAGTTGTGCCACAAACTTCTCTTCTCCCCAATCCTATTCAATACTTCCTCATTAGTTACGTGATCTACCCATCTAATCTTCAGCATTCTTCTGTAGCACCACATTTCGAAAGCTTCTATTCTCTTCTTGTCCAAACTATTTATCGTCCATGTTTCACTTCCATAGATGGCTACACTCCATACGAATACTTTCAGAAATGACTTCCTGACACTTAAATCAATACTGGATGTTAACAAACTTCTCTTCTTCAGAAACGCTTTCCTTGCCATCGCCAGCCTACATTTTATATCCTCTCTACTTCGACCATCATCAGTTATTTTGCTCCCCAAATAGCAAAACTCCTTTACTACTTTAAGTACCTCATTTCCTAATCTAATTCCCTCAGCATCACCCGACTTAATTAGACTACATTCCATTATCCTTGTTTTGCTTTTGTTGATGTTCATCTTATATCCTCCTTTCAAGACACTGTCCATTCCATTCAACTGCTCTTCCAAGTCCTTTGCTGTCTCTGACAGAATTACAATGTCATCGGCGAACCTCAAAGTTTTTATTTCTTCTCCATGAATTTTAATACCTACTCCGAATTTTTCTTTTGTTTCCTTTACTGCTTGCTCAATATACAGATTGAACAACATCGGGGAGAGGCTACAACCCTGTCTTACTCCCTTCCCAACCACTGCTTCCCTTTCATGTCCCTCGACTCTTATAACTGCCATCTGGTTTCTGTACAAATTGTAAATAGCCTTTCGCTCCCTGTATTTTACCCCTGCCACCTTTAGAATTTGAAAGAGAGTATTCCAGTCAACATTGTCAAAAGCTTTCTCTAAGTCTACAAATGCTAGAAACGTAGGTTTGCCTTTCCTTAATCTTTCTTCGAAGATTAGTCGTAAGGTCAGTATTGCCTCACGTGTTCCAACATTTCTATGGAATCCAAACTGATCTTCCCCGAGGTTGGCCTCTACTAGTTTTTCCATTCGTCTGTAAAGAATTCGTGTTAGTATTTTGCAGCTGTGACTTATTAAGCTGATAGTTCGGTAATTTTCACATCTGTCAACACCTGCTTTCTTTGGGATTGGGATTATTATATTCTTCTTGAAGTCTGAGGGTATTTCGCCTGTTTCATACATCTTGCTCACCAGATGGTAGAGGTTTGTCATGACTGGCTCTCCCACGGCCGTCAGTAGTTCCAATGGAATATTGTCTACTCCGGGGGCCTTGTTTCGACTCAGGTCTTTCAGTGCTCTGTCAAACTCTTCACGCAGTATCGTATCTCCCATTTCATCTTCATCTACATCCTCTTCCATTTCCATAATATTGTCCTCAAGTACATCGCCCTTGTATAGATCCTCTATATACTCCTTCCACCTTTCTGCTTTCCCTTCTTTGCTTAGAACTGGGTTTCCATCTGAGCTCTTGATATTCATACAAGTCGTTCTCTTATCTCCAAAGGTCTCTCTAATTTTCCTGTAGGCGGTATCTATCTTACCCCTAGTGAGATAGGCCGCTACATCCTTACATTTGTCCTCTAGCCATCCCTGCTTAGCCATTTTGCACTTCCTGTCGATCTCATTTTTGAGACGTTTGTATTCCTTTTTGCCTGTTTCACTTACTGCATTTTTATATTTCCTCCTTTCATCAATTAAATTCAATATTTCTTCTGTTACCCAAGGATTTCTACTAGCCCTCGTCTTTTTACCTACTTGATCCTCTGCTGCCTTCGCTACTTCATCCCTCAAAGCTACCCATTCTTCTTCTACTGTATTTATTTCCCCCATTCCTGTCAATTGCTCCCTTATGCTCTCCCTGAAACTCTGTACAACCTCTGGTTCTTTTAGTTTATCCAGGTCCCATCTCCTTAAATTCCCACCTTTTTGCAGCTTCTTCAGTTTTAATCTACAGGTCATAACCAATAGATTGTGGTCAGAGTCCACATCTGCCCCTGGAAATGTCTTACAATTTAAAACCTGGTTCCTAAATCTCTGTCTTACCATTATATAATCTATCTGATACCTTTTAGTATCTCCAGGGTTCTTCCATGTATACAACCTTCTTTCATGATTCTTAAACCAAGTGTTAGTTATGATTATGTTGTGCTCTGTGCAAAATTCTACCAGGCGGCTTCCTCTTTCATTTCTGTCCCCCAATCCATATTCACCTACTATGTTTCCTTCTCTCCCTTTTCCTACACTCGAATTCCAGTCACCCATGACTATTAAATTTTCGTCTCCCTTCACAATCTGAATAATTTCTTTTATTTCATCATACATTTCTTCAATTTCTTCGTCATCTGCAGAGCTAGTTGGCATATAAACTTGTACTACTGTAGTAGGTGTGGGCTTCGTATCTATCTTGGCCACAATAATGCGTTCACTATGCTGTTTGTAGTAGCTTACCCGTATTCCTATTTTCCTATTCATTATTAAACCTACTCCTGCATTACCCCTATTTGATTTTGTGTTTATAACCCTGTAGTCACCTGACCAGAAGTCTTGTTCCTCCTGCCACCGAACTTCACTAATTCCCACTATATCTAACTTCAACCTATCCATTTCCCTTTTTAAATTTTCTAACCTACCTGCCCGATTAAAGGATCTGACATTCCACACTCCGATCCGTAGAATGCCGGTTTTCTTTCTCCTGATAACGACATCCTCTTGAGTAGTCCCCGCCCGGAGATCCGAATGGGGGACTATTTTACCTCCGGAATATTTTACCCAAGAGGACGCCATCATCATGTAATCATACAGTAAAGCTGCATGCCCTCGGGAAAAATTACGGCTGTAGTTTCCCCTTGCTTTCAGCCGTTCGCAGTACCAGCACAGCAAGGCCGTTTTGGTTATTGTTACAAGGCCAGATCAGTCAATCATCCAGACTGTTGCCCTTGCAACTACTGAAAAGGCTGCTGCCCCTCTTCAGGAACCACACGTTTGTCTGGCCTCTCAACAGATACCCCTCCGTTGTGGTTGCACCTACGGTACGGCTATCTGTATCGCTGAGGCACGCAAGCCTCCCCACCAACGGCAAGGTCCATGGTTCATGGGGGGGTACAGAACATAAGGGGTTACAAACACACACTTTAATGGTATCATATCCTTTTCTTGCCTCAGATCACTGCATGTGCAACGGTAGCAGTAGTTGTTCAAATATATTAATAACCATGTCAGAGGCTATAGGCTATACAGATAGACAATATCCCCCCCCCCAAAGTCCTGAAGTGAGGTTAATGTTTTATTTTTTCCCGTAGCCACTGTGAATCAGTCATCGATCTGAATGTCTCTTACTAGGCAATATAACCCAGGTTTTGAATAACCCAACCATATCAGTTGCTAGGATAGACTCATTTCTGGCTGTGTTCTGAGATGTGGAATACTGTGTTCTAATCGTCCCATTCCTCAAAATAAAAGACATGAAAAGGGGCGATTGATAATCTATTGACCTCCAAACCTGAGCAACTTTCTGTTCTGCCTGCCAGCCTGCCTGCCTGCCTTCCTGCCTGCCTGCCTGTCTGTCTGTCTGTTTGTTTGTTGAGCTCTTTTGCACATCAGGTGTTATTCTCTTGTGCACATTCCAGGTAGAATGTACTCACCCATAATTTCTTACTACAGTTTAGTCCCTTTCCCCAAAGTCTTGCTCTTTATATTCTACTCCTCTCGACTGTCACACACAGGTAATATTACTGTGTGGAGAGGGAGTGTATTGACTCTTAATTGAGACACACAGCGTAACATATTTTTATGAAGAAAGCTTTTTCTTATGTTTCTGGAAGTTTTCTGTAAGTTTATTAAATGTTAAGACTGGATTTTAGTTCCACTGTGTGAATTGTGTATGGATCACATTTTGTGGTCAGCTAAACTAATTGGCAATTTCTGACTGCTTGTCTGCTGCACACAATCTTTTCTATATGTCGTGTAGAAACGTGAATAAATTTGTTAGTCTGAGTAGTCGCTGTTGAGATCCATAACTGTTTAAACAGCAAGTTCATTTAATATTCTTAGCTATTTTTCACGTCTTTTATCAATGGCTTGTGAATGTTTGCCACTTCTATATGGATTTGAGCTCCATAAAATGATTTCATTTTAATTGGCAGTGTGTATTTATTTAAAGGAGGTTACATTTTACACACAATTAATGGTGTTATTCATTTAAATTTTGAAATAAAGAGTATTTTTTGTTCTTCGAGATGAAATTTACACAATTAATCTCTTGTATATTTGTGTCACAACAACATATATTATCTATTTGTTCAGTTATGTGTATCTTATATAAAGAATTTCTCTTGTTATTTCTGTGGCAGGTATTATGACAATGGCAAACAGTGTCTAATTGCTATCCCCTCACAGATATTGTTACCGAGCTAGATGGCGTGGTAATCGAGACACTGGACTTGCGTTCAAGAGGAATGGGACTCATATCCCCCCCCTCCCCCGATGTGGATTTTCTTTGGCTTTCATAAATCAGTGATGGCAAATGCTGGATGGATACATCTGATTTCCTTAATCATCTCTTTGCTTTTCACAGTGTTGTTTCTCTTCTATCCATCCTTTTTTACCTATTTCGTGTATTAGCATGGCGGGAAATGGTTATGAGGTCCTGGTTAAAAATTGTTTGTATCATCATTTTTTTTTCCTTTTTCATTCTCCCTGTGGCAAATGTATTAGGTTCCCGTGTGCACTGAAGCTATTTGAGATTCACTTGAAGCATTTGTTTGGTTCCAGACAAAAGCAGGCCAGCTAAAGGATGGAGTATTCCTTTATTCTCATTGTTAATGATCCCCAGGCCATGTCTTCCAGGCTATATTACTTCCTCTTAGTTTCTGTGCTGATTAAAGTATCTGTGAAGTTTTAAAACTTTAACTGTTAGTTCTGAATTAGAGTACTGCCCTTACTAATCGACGAGTTTTACTTCGATATGTGAGGTTGACTTACATTGTATTCCTGTAGGCAATGTGTCAGTGTTGTGAAAAGGGAAGTTGCTACCTACCATGCAGCGGAGATGCTGAGTTGCAGATAGGCACAGCAAAAAGACTCTCACAAATATAGCTTTTGGCCAGTAAGGCTTTCCTCAAAATTAGGCGACAAGCACACGCATACACACACATTCAAACACAACTTGCACACACATGAATGCAGTCTCGGACATCTGTGGCCTAAGATGCCTGAGACTGCAGGCATGTGTGTGTGTGTGTGAGTTGCATTTGTGTGAGTGTGTATGTGTCTGTTGTCGTCTAATTTCGACAAAGGCCTTACTGGCTGAAAGCTATATTTGTCGCAGTCGTTTTATTGTGCCTATCTGCGACTCAGCATCTCCGCTACATGGTGAGTAGCAACTTTCCTTTTTACAATATTGTTCCATTCTGTTCTGGGTTTTCCATTGTAGGCAATGTGGATTACTTATTTATGTGCTTTGGGTTAGTTAATGCCCTGCAAACAGGAAAAGATGTATGCTAATGGGCAGAAAATGTTAGAATGCCAAGTGTCTTGTTTTCATTCCTAAACCAGGGTGATTCATATGGGTAGGTGTTGGGAATTATGTAAATCAAGAGATCTTGTAACTTGAGAAAATGAAGTAATAAAACTGAAAAAGCATACGTTAATAAAAAATTGTGGTATTGTTGGGATTGTGATGT
This sequence comes from Schistocerca serialis cubense, assembly GCF_023864345.2. Lineage (NCBI taxonomy): Eukaryota > Metazoa > Arthropoda > Insecta > Orthoptera > Acrididae > Schistocerca > Schistocerca serialis. Next base: position 1,130,558,578 of record NC_064639.1, read on the forward strand.
CTCTACCGGAGACCAAATGAATAGAAGGACAAGGAAGTTTAGTCAAAACAAATTACATGGCTTCAGTGTTTCCAGTCTGTATTAACATCTTTAACTTTTGTAGTCCTGTCTACCTCAGATGCATATAATATTACAGTATATTGATAATTTTTACTTTTTGGACTGTGAGACTACAACTGAATGAAACACAATTTTTGTGCCATACACGTTTCGCTTTTATTCTGAGCAAGGCATCTTTAGTGGCAGGTTGCATGGACGATTTTGTACATATTACACTTCTGTCCCATTTTTGGTGCCATTCCTCTTCTTATAAATGCAGTTTTTTTCCCACATTTCACAGCATTGTGTTTCATTCATTTGTAGTCATATGGTCCAAAAAGTAAAAATTATCAATATACCGTAAAACCAGTCTGTATTATCGGTATTTTCATGTGATCATCTGACAGCATGCTTCCAGTTACTATTTTAGGATTTAGTTTATTGTTGAAATTGTTACTATATTGTTTCCATGTTTCATATGGCTTTCTCTTTGTGCAGATAACAGCGACCTGATTGCATGCACTGTGGTTAACAAAGAAGGACACAAAATTCGACGATTTCTTGTTATTGATGTAATGCAGTTTATTCTTGTTGAACCTGACACAAGACGCCTTGGATGGGGTGTTACAAAATTTGTTGGTTTCCTTCAGGTAAGATAATATTAATTGTGAGTAGTAAGTTCAGTGCAAGAGAAAAAGATGAGAGATCACAAAATTATGAGCAACAAATATGCAATGTGGTAGAGGAGCAACAAAGAATATTATAAGAAAACAATAGAACAAATCTTTATATAAGAAATGAGTACAGTAAAACAAGAAAAACAGTAGAATGTTCCATGTTAACTGTGGACTAAGTGAAGACAATCACTCATTGTATAAGGAAGATATTCAGCAAAGGATACTCATATGTTTAAAAAGGTACACATGGTAGCTGAGTTGAGGAGAAATCCCACCTTATGCAAGAGACCATTTCAGACCTGTATTTTTCTTCAAAGAGTGTTCATGTTCACTACATACTGTTCCCCAGTTTCCACACACAATGTGACCTGTGTTTTCCCAGAGCAGTGACCAACCTTGAGAGGGGTCTTTTCGTATTAGGTGGAGCTTCATTCCCATGACTTTTTTTATTCGTATTTTTAATGCTTGAGCTTATAGGGCATTTGCCTTGATTTTATATACATTATAAGTAACTTCAATATAATGATAATGCAGGACCTTATAACACTAGCCTGCCGGTTTGCGCCAAGTATAACATTATGCTCACAAACTAGCATTACCCTCTGGGAGGAATTTGATGTTTGGCCATATGTATTCCTAATGGACAGAGGGTATCGAAACGTTAATTTTGTGTAAGCAGCAATTAATAGAAAACTGAAAGACTTCACTTTGGAGGTAATACTAGTATTGACATTCACACAAATGAAATAATAAATGGTTGCCAGCCTAATTAGGCATCATAATTTAAAACATTATGTCTCAAGAAAATTTAATATGAGATACTAAATTGCCTTTCATATATACTCCTTTTGAATAGTGCAATGAACACACGTGACTACCGGACAAAGTGAGTAGTGGGTAGCAGTAGTTACTATTTACACAAATCAGCAATCATAGGAATTTTAAAAGTTATTTCAGTCATAGTAATAATAGTTACTGTTACAGTCGATAGCTAACTCAGCAATAAGATGTTACTAATGACCTCATGAGACTAAAATTGAGCATGGCCAGAGTCCTGGTTTAACTAACATACAGACACCACAAGTGAAGTTAAATAACATTACACAGACACTTTTTTTATGCTCACACTTTTATGGAAATGCTTCAGATTTCTTTAGCAAAAGCAGTATTTAGTTTATCTTTCTTATAATAGATAAGATTATAGTGGGGGACCATAATCTGAAACTGTCTTTACAGGCAAATGCTGTGACTATTTCAGAAACAAAATGCAATTTGCCAATATTGCTTTCTAACACCACTTGAAATAGTTTATATGTTCATACTTTAAAGCAAGTAATTCAAATATTAAGTTCAATTAACTTCAGAAAATAGTTCATAGCAATAATCAAAGCAAAATTACCTTTCATATAGGTTCAGTTTGTATGCATTATCCATTACCTGTGAAGCAGGTATTTTTACGATAACACTACACTCTTTGGCACTGAGCTTCAGTACATTTAGTACAGAAACAAACCATTAATTAGTTAGAAACAGGATACTCAGTTTCTACACATTTAGGATGGGACCCTGCATTGGTTTTATGATATCCAATGTATACCCATCACATCTTCAGCATCCTCCTGTAGCATTACATTTAAAAGCTTCTATTCTTATCCTGTCTCAACTGTCTTTCATGCAAGTTTCATGTCTATACCATCAGAAAAGGCTCCCTAACATTCAAATTTATATCCAGTGTTAACAAATTTCTCTTACAGGCAAAATAATTTACTTGCTATTGCCAGTCTGTATTTTATATCCTCTCTTCTGGGTCATTACCATTTATTTTTCTGCCCCTGTGTTTTATATCCTCTTGTCTGTGGACATTACCATTTCTTTTTCTGCTGAAATAGCAAACTTTTCTACTACTTCTGCCTGATTCAGTTTACTTGCATTCCATCATCATTGTTTCACTTTGATTGTCATTTAATAACCTTTTTTTGTGACAATATATATTCTGTTGAACTGCTCTTCCAAGTCCTTTGCCATCTATGACAAAATCATCGGCTAACCTGAAAGTTTTTAGATTACATTAGTTTACAAGAAAAAAGCCTTTTGTATGATGCGCATTAATATTTAATTTTTTTTTGTGGACCCAAACATGTTTTGCCCATTAAACAAGGAATCTTCAGTGGGTGTCCTGGAATTCTGAATTTATGGTAGAGGCCAAATAGAAATGCCTGGCAGGGCTTATGTAACAGGTTCTTGCGGTGGCCATTCTCACAGCACCTGTATATAAATTGCAGTAGTTTACAATAAAAATGTCTTTTACATGCTGCATGTTAATTTTTTATTTATTTTTATTTATTTTATAAAATAAAAATTCAAAGTTGTTATTTGTCCTCCCTGAAATTTAACTCCCTCACTCTAATTTCTGTTCAAGTTGTAAATAACCTTCTACTACCTTCAGAATTTGAAAGTGTTTTACTGTCAACATTGTCAAAAGCTTTTTCTATATGTACAAATGCTATAAATGTAGTTTTGCTGTTGCCAAATTTCTTGGAAGCCCAGATTGGTTTTTACCATCATCATTATCTACCAGTTTCTTAATTCTTCTGTAAATAATGTGTGTCAGTATTCTGCAACCATTAATTACTAAGCCGATGGTTCAATAATATTCACAGCTTCCAGCACCTGCTATCTTTGTAATCGGAATAATTATGTTATTCATGAAATCTGAAGGTATTTCAGCTGCTCACATATCTTACACCCCAGATGGAATAGTTTTGTCATGGCTGTCTCCCCCGAGGGTATCAATCTGGGGGAATGTCATCTACACCACATTTCATGTTTCTGTGTAGGTCTTAAATGTTCTTTTGCGTTTCCTCACAGCATCATTTTACCATCTGATCTTTGTCTACTTCCTCTTTCATGTCCATAATATTGTCTTAAGTTTGCTTCCTTTGTATAGCCCTGCTTTATATTCCTTCCACCTTTCAGTCTTCCCTTCTTTACTTAGTACTAATGTGCCTGCCATCTGAGCTTTTAATATTCATGGGGTGCTACTATTTTCTCCAAATTTTCCTATAGGTAGCATCTGTTTCTTCCATAGTCTTGCATGCTTCTACAGCTTTTCATTTCTCTTCTAACCTTCTTTGTCAATTTGCACATTCTGTCACTCTCAGTTTTAGGTGCTGTGTGTTTTATGTTTTCTCCTTCATTAGATTATTTCAGTATCTCATGTAGTATACAATGATTTTTACTGAGCCTTGTCTCCTTATGTAGTAGTTCATATGCCGCCTTTCTATAAGATTTCTCAAAACTAGGTATTTGTCCTCTACTGTGTTCCTTTCTCTTATTTCAGTCATCAGTTGCCTAATGCTCTCTTTGAAACTCTCAACAAATTCTGGTTGTTTTCATCTTATGCAGGCCCTACATTCTCAATTTCCTACGTTACTGCAATTTCTTGAGTTTGAATCTGCAGTTCATGAACAAAAAATGATGGTGCAATTCTGCATGTGCTCCTGGAAATGTTTTGCAGCTTAAAATCTGGTTTTGCAGAATCTCTCTCTTGCCTTTACATGTTGTTGTTGTGGTCTTCAGTCCTGAGACTGGTTTGATGCAGCTCTCCATGCTACTCTATCCTGTGCAAGCTTCATCTCCTCTCAGTACCTACTGCAACCTACATCCTTCCGAATCTGCTTAGTGTATTCATCTCTTGGTCTCCCCCTACGATTTTTACCCTCCACGCTGCCCTCCAATACTAAATTGGTGATCCCTTGATGCCTCAGAACATGTCCTACCAACCAATCCCTTCTTCTGGTCAAGTTGTGCCACAAACTCCTCTTCTCCCCAATCCTATTCAGTACCTCCTCATTAGTTATGTGATCTACCCATCTAATCTTCAGCATTCTTCTGTAGCACCACATTTCGAAAGCTTCTATTCTCTTCTTGTCCAAACTATTTACCGTCCATGTTTCACTTCCATACATGGCTACACTGCATACAAATACTTTCAGAAATGACTTCCTGACACTTAAATCTATACTCGATGTTAACAAATTTCTCTTCTTCAGAAACACTTTCCTTGCCATTGCCAGTCTACATTTTATATCCTCTCTACTTCGACCATCATCAGTTATTTTGCTCCCCAAATAGCAAAACTCCTTTACTACTTTAAGTGTCTCATTTCCTAATCTAATACCCTCAACATCACCCGACTTAATTCGACTACATTCCATTATCCTCGTTTTGCTTTTGTTGATGTTCATCTTATATCCTCCCTTCAAGACACCATCCATTCCGTTCAACTGCTCTTCCAAGTCCTTTGCTGTCTCTGACAGAATTACAATGTCATCGGCGAACCTCAAAGGTTTTATTTCTTCTCCATGGATTTTAATACCTACTCAGAATTTTTCTTTTGTTTCCTTTACTGCTTGCTCAATATACAGATTGAATAACATCGGGGAGAGGCTACAACCCTGTCTTACTCCCTTCCCAACCACTGCTTCCTTTTCATGTCCCTCGACTCTTATAACTGCCATCTGGTTTCTGTACAAATTGTAAATAGCCTTTCGCTCCCTGTATTTTACCCCTGCCACCTTTAGAATTTGAAATAGAGTATTCCAGTCAACATTGTCAAAAGCTTTCTCTAAGTCTACAAATGCTAGAAACGTAGGTTTGCCTTTCCTTAATCTTTCTTCTAAGATAAGTCGTAAGGTCATTATTGCCTCACGTGTTCCAGTATTTCTACGGAATCCAAACTGATCTTCCCCGAGGTTGGCTTCTACTAGTTTTTCCATTCGTCTGCAAAGAATTCGTGTTAGTATTTTGCAGCTGTGGCTTATTAAACTGATTGTTCGGTAATTCTCACATCTGTCAACACCTGCTTTCTTTGGGATTGGAATTATTATATTCTTCTTGAAGTCTGAGGGTATTTCGCCTGTTTCCTACATCTTGCTCACCAGCTGGTAGAGTTTTGTCAGGACTGGCTCTCCCAAGGCCGTCAGTAGTTCCAATGGAATGTTGTCTACTCCGGGGGCCTTGTTTCGACTCAGGTCTTTCAGTGCTCTGTCAAACTCTTCACGCAGTATCGTATCTCCCATTTCATCTTCATCTACATCCTCTTCCATTTCCATAATATTGTCCTCAAGTACATCGCCCTTGTATAGACCCTCTATATACTCCTTCCACCTTTCTGCTTTCCCTTCTTTGCTTAGAACTGGGTTTCCATCTGAGCTCTTGATGTTCATACAAGTGGTTCTCTTATCTCCAAAGGTCTCTTTAATTTTCCTGTAGGCAGTATCTATCTTACCCCTAGTCAGATAAGCCTCTACATCCATACGTTTGTCCTCTAGCCATCCCTGCTTAGCCATTTTGCACTTCCTGTCGATCTCATTTTTGAGACGTTTCTATTCCTTTTTGCCTGCTTCATTTACTGCATTTTTATATTTTCTCCTTTCATCAGTTAAATTCAATATTTCTTCTGTTATCCAAGGATTTCTTTTAGCCCTCGTCTTTTTACTTACTTGATCGTCTGCTGCCTTCACTACTTCATCCCTCAAAGCTACTCATTCTTCTTCTACTGTATTTCTTTCCCCCATTCCTGTCAATTGTTGCCTTATGCTCTCCCTGAAACTCTGTACAACCTCTGGTTCAGTCAGTTTATCCAGGTCCCATCTCCTTAAATTCCCACCTTTTTGCAGTTTCTTCAGTTTTAATCTGCAGCTCATAACCAATAGATTGTGGTCAGAGTCCGCATCTGCCCCTGGAAATGTCTTACAATTTAAAATCTGGTTCCTAAATCTCTGTCTTACCATTATATAATGTATCTGATACCTTTTAGTATCTCCAGGGTTCTTCCATGTATACAACCTTCTGTCATGATTCTTAAACCAAGTGTTAGCTATGATTAAGTTGTGCTCTGTGCAAAATTCGACCAGGCGGCTTCCTCTTTCATTTCTTACCCCAATCCATATTCACCTACTACGTTTCCTTCTCTCCCTTTTCCTACACTCGAATTCCAGTCACCCATGACTATTAAATTTTCGTCTCCCTTCACTATCTGAATAATTTCTTTTATTTCATCATACATTTCTTCAATTTCTTCGTCATCTGCAGAGCTAGTTGGCATATAAACTTGTACTACTGTAGTAGGTGTGGGCTTCGTATCTATCTTGGCCACAATAATGCGTTCACTATGCTGTTTGTAGTAGCTTACCCGTATTCCTATTTTTCTATTCATTATTAAACCTACTCCTGCATGACCCCTATTTGATTTTGTGTTTATAACCCTGTAGTCACCTGACCAGAAGTCTTGTTCCTCCTGCCACCGATCTTCACTAATTCCCACTATATCTAACTTTAACCTATCCATTTCCCTTTTCAAATTTTCTAACCTACCTGCCCGATTAAGGGACCTGACATTCCACGCTCCGATCCATTGAACGCCAGTTTTCTTTCTCCTGATAACGACATCCTCTTGAGTAGTCCCCACCCGGAGATCCGAATGGGGGACTATTTTACCTCCGGAATATTTTACCCAAGAGGATGCCATCATCATTTAATCATACAGTAAAGCTGCATGCCCTCGGGAAAAATTACGGCCGTAGTTTCCCCTTGCTTTCAGCCGTTCGCAGTACCAACACAGCAAGGCCGTTTTGGTTAGTGTTACAAGGCCAGATCAGTCAATCATCCAAACTGTTGCCCCTGCAACTACTGAAAAGGCTGCTGCCCCTCTGCAGGAACCACATGTTTGTCTGGCCTCTCAACAGATACCCCTCCGTTGTGGTTGTACCTACGGTAGGGCTATCTGTATCGCTGAGGCACGCAAGCCTCCCCACCAACGGCAAGGTCCATGGTTCATAATCCATCTGAAATCTTCTAATGTCTTCAGGTTACAGCCACCTTTTGTGACCCATGGTGATTAAATATGCTCTGTACAGCTTCCCCTTTTATACACAGTCCGTTTTCCTTCTATTTTTCTTTCTATTCCTAGTCTTGTTAATGAATTCTAGTCCCCAAGAGATCTAAATTTTAATCTACCATAACAACTTCAATAACTCTGAAGGAATGACTTTGTTGTTATTAGTGGCTACCACTCAGAAATCAGTTTTCTATGTCGTAGCACTTTAAGCACACTTCTAAGCATACACAATTTAAACAAGTAATTATATAACATAATAATACAACTTACCGTAAGGAACATGTAAGCTAGTTGGCATGATCTTACAGGCTTAGAAATTAAACTTAATGTTGATTTTGACAAAAGTAATCTCAACTTCGTCCTAGAGATCTGGCTACAACAAAACATGAAGTTTAGGAGAGTAATGAATTGAACTTAGTTGTAGCAGTGTAGTCTAGAAACAAGGTACAGGTTAGTAACAAATTATGATGTTTGATGAGGTGAGGTCTGGCACTTTGTGTCTCATTCTAGGACAGCATACTCCAATAGACGCTGAATAAAACCGTCACAAAAGGTGTCATTGGGACAAAGTTCACATATTGCAATTCCAAAAGTATTATTATTAGAAGGATATATTGCTATCGCCATATACTGAAGATATTGAGTTGCAGATAGGCACAACAAAAAACCTTGGCCTAAAGCTTACTTGTTTAACTGTCTTTTGGTTGTGCCTGTCTGCAGCTCAACACCTCCACTATATGGTGAGTAGGAATCTATCCTGTTCAAAATATTGTCACTGTTCCATCCTGAATTTTATGTTGTTTGATTCCAGAAATAGGCACCAAGAATTATTAAATTAATATCACTGTACAGGAAGTCTGTTATATTAGGACAGATTGGAGGTTCGTTGGGTAGTGCTCGTATCTCGCACGTGACAGCAAGGTAACGGACAGTAAAAAGAGGACACATTAAGTTATGGAGTGAAATGGACATGTCTGGCAATGAAGGGGGCCAAAATGGTCAGAAAGGAATTTGTTTCTGGGCACGCCTGGCGGTAAGGAGGTGCCAAAACGACTGGGCAAGAAATGAGTAAAATAGTCACCAGGTACTTGGTTGTAATCACGGTGAACTGTGACCACTACACTCGCTTACTAATCCAGTGGTAATTCCAGGGGAATGAACTGGGTATCAGACTTCTCTGCAGAACCCTAAAGTCTTCAGAGAATGTGGATTTCAAACCTGGGGCACGGAAGATATAGTAGATTACCTTTTGCACTTCAGACTGTAAGAATCTTTGGCAAACTAGTACTGAATATGAAACTTGACTGTTAAAACAAACTTTGATGATACACAGTATCTAAGCCTACAAGCCATGTAGTAATTTGTGAGTTGAACTGCCGAAAGTGTGGGTGGGAGAGGGAGACATGTCAAAGCAGGAGCAAAGATTGCATCTAGTGACGGTTATGAGCACATGGCTTCCAGAGGATGTGGGGGTCAAAAGTGTACCAGCTAGCTGCTAACGTTTGGCGAGCATGGCACGTAATCTACTGCTGTCAGTGGAATTGCCACACAGTTCCCACCTTTCGAGAGGTTAACGCCGTCACTGATGGGGCTGGAGGGTGCTCAGTGCCAGCTGCGGATGACAGTTGGTTGGCATTCTCATGGCAGTGGCATGGCTGGAACCACGCGAAACAGCTGGTGCAGGCCATGGAACTCGGGTTTAGAGGCACCCTCACAGTCTCCCATGTTGTCGCTGCTGAGAGACTGGCCGTGAGCAGCTCCTGTGCACACCACTGGGAGCATATGAAATAACACCACTGTCCCAAAGGTGTGGGTGCTAGCAGTGGCAGCTCCCATTTTGGACATCTGTGGAGTTGGGGCAGAGTCTTTGTCAGTCAAGGGCTGTGAGAAGGGCAGTGCAGTGACAACTCCAGGATCCCAGATGCTGGGTGGCTGGTGGCAGGTTGGGAGCGATGTTGAAGGCGGCACTGGCTGGCGGTGTGTAAGGGCCAGTGTCAGCTGGCAGTGAATTGTAAGTAGCGTCAGAGGAACTGGCATTGGTGTTGTGATTGGTGCCGGTGATGGGCGAGGGAAACGGCACTTCGGTGGTGATGCGCTTGCTGGCTGAGAGTAGGCTCACTACGCAGGCCAGCTGGTGCCTGTGCATGAGATAGTTGTTGTGACCCCATTCAGATGAGTGGAGAATGTCTTGTCCCTACATTGCAACATCAGGTACAGGGTCTGAGTACTGTGGGCAAAGTGACGGCTGGTACATACCTACCCAAAACAGCATACACATGTGTGTATGCTGTAAGGTGATGAATGGAAGTGTGTTGCTTGCCATGGCGCTGTGGAGGTGTTCATCGCAGCTGGCCCATGAAATGTGGGAAACATTGCATGAAACCTGAACCAATTTTGTCAAGAGGAAGAGGGGCTGCTACCATAAAAGCCACACACTGTTCCTGGTTATGTCCCTATACCAGCTCAGTGGCAGACTTTCCAGGTTGACTTTCTTTGTGATCTGCAGGCTCAGAGTACCAAGGGCAGGGTGACAAACTCTCCAGAAAAATAACATGTGAAGACAGCCTTAACTGTGCAGGGCAATGGTTCCACCACGTTGTTAGCAACAGGGTGATAGCTGGTAGTATAATGGGTACTAGAGTCGCAGGTGTCTGACAAAGTGCAGAGAGGCATTGATGCCCACAATCTGAAGTAACATGATGGGGCATCCAAAACAGGATGCCTAGGGCCAAACAAAGGCTTCAGTTACTGTTTCGACCGAAATGTCATGAATGGAAGTGGCCTCCATGCAGCACGTAAATCGGTTGATAACTGTCAGCAGATATCAACAGTGGACCAACAATGTTGAACATGCTTATACAAACCAGTGTCGTGTTGATGAGAAGGTGGTGAGGTGCACGTAGATATCAGCCGACCTTTTTGTACTGGCATGAATACAGGTTCATGCCCAGTTGCTGCAGTTGCATATGAATCCAGCTCTGATACTGAGAGGAATGAACCAGGCGTCTGGTATCAGTCTTTGCTGCAGAACCCTGAAGTCTTCTGAGAAAGTGCAGTTCAAAACTGAGGTGCAGAAGACACAGTATGATTCGTGTTATGTACGAACTGTGACAATCTGTGATAAACTATTTCCAAATATGAAACTTCACTGGTAAAACAAACACCAGTGGTGTGTGGAAGCTAAGGTCACAAGCCACATGGCATTGTCTGAGTTGAGGTGCCAAGAATGTAGTCAAGACATGTTGAGCCATTGAAGTAATAGCAAAGGCTGAATCTCTTGTTTGTTAAGGGTTTGTGGCTTCCAGAAGGTGATCAAACTTACCAGTGTGGGCACCAGAGTAAGGCTAGCTAACAGGAGCTGCACAGAACACTGACAACATGAACACTGAATTGCTTGCATGCTGCTTGGTTTGATGTTATACTGTATTATGAAATTAAAAAATCTGAGCTCTGTACAATATGAATGTATTGGCAGTTACAGATATGGACAACCTTCAGCTTTATAATGGGACGACGACATTGAAAATTTGTGCAAGACCAGGGATCGGCCCCAGATTTCCCACCTGTCATGACCAGTCTCATGATACAGTTTTGCTTATCCAAGCATGCCTCACGGACAGATCCAAACTTCCGTATGGTGTGACACATGTGTCTACAACCTGCACTCGTTCATTCATTATGTATATTCCCATACAGTGGAGATGTTTTAATTGAAAGTCGCATGCCTGGGATCGACGTACAAGTATGGTATTGTGGAGCACACATTTCCAAAGGAACAAACATTGCAGAAAGTACAGATGTTCTGAAATACATTAAATGCATTCACAGTTGCAACAGGAGGTGGCTACACAGGTAGCTGTGTGGCACGGACTGGGCGGTTTTATAGGTTACACAGTCTCGGGAAAGATCAAAAAGGGCTTCAGCCTCAAAGGGTACAGGGCAAAGGAATGACAAGAATCGACCAAGCAACAGTTGGTATTGTAGTTGTAAATTGTCGTAGCTGTGTTGTAAAAGTGCCAGAGCTTCAAGCGCTGATAGAAAGCACTGAAGCTGAAATTGTTATAGGAACAGCAAGCTGGCTAAAGCCGGAGATAAATTCTGCCGCAATTTTTAGAGAGGCACAAACCGTGTTCAGAAAGGATAGATTAAATAAAGAAGGTGGTGGTGTGTTTGTGTCCGTTGATAGTAGTTCATTTTGTAGTGAAGTTGAAATAGATAGTTCCTGCGAATTACTATGGGTAGAGGTTATATTCGACAGCCATACCAAAATAATAATTGGCTCATTCTACCGACCCCCCGACTCAGATGATATAATAGCTGAACGGTTCAAAGAAAACTTGAATCTCATTACAAATAAGTACCCCACTTGTACAATTATAATTGGTGGAGACTTCAATCTACCCTCAATTTGTTGGCGAAAATATGTGTTTAAAGCTGGTGGTAGACAGAAAACATCATCTAAAATTGTACTAAATGCTTTCTCTGAGAATTACTTTCAAAACAATTAGTCCATGAGCCCACACAAATTGTAAATGGTTGCGAAAACACACTTGACCTCTTAGCCACAAATAATCCTGATCTAATAGAGAGCGTCATGACGGATAAGGGATCAGAGAACATAAGGTCATTGTAGCGAGGCTCAAAACCATATCAACCAAAACCACTAAAAATAAATGCAAAATATATCTATTTAAAACAGCAGATAAAAATTCGCTTGATGCCTTCCTAAGAGAGAGTCTCCATTCCTTCCAAGCTAATTATGTAAGTGTAGACCAGATATGCCTCAAATTCAAAGATACAGTATCGACAGCAATAGATAGATTCATACCGCATAAGTTAATAAGAGACGGGACTGATCCACCATGGTACACAAAACATGTCAGAACACTGTTGCAGAAGCAACGAAAAAAGCATGCCAAATTCAGAAGAACGCAAAATCCCCAAGACTGGCTAAGTTTCACGGAAGCTCGAAATTTATTGCGGACGTCAGTGCGAGATGCTTTTAATAGTTTCCACAATGAAACATTTTCTAAAAATATCGTAGAAAACCCAAAGAGATTCTGGTCATACGTAAAGTACACCAGTGGCAAAAAACAGTCAATACCATCACTGCGCCATAGCGATGGAAATGCTACCGATGATGGTGCCACTAAAGCAAAGTTACTAGATAAAGTTTTCTGTAATTCCTCCACTAAAGAAGATGAAGTAAATATTCCAGAATTCAAAACCAGAACAGCTGTTAGCATTAGTGACATAAAAGTAGATATCTTAGGTGTTGCGAAACAACTGAAATCACTTAAGAAAGGCAAGTCTTCCAGTCCAGATGGTACACCAATCAGGTTCCTTTCAGAGTATGCAGACACAATAGCACCTTTCTTAGAAATCATATACGACCGCTCACTTGATGAAAGGTCTGTTCCTAAAGACTGGAAAGTAGCACAGGTCACACCAATATTCAAAAAAGGAAATAGGAGTAACCCATTGATTTACAGACCCATATCACTGACCTCAATTTGCAGTTGGATTTTGGAGAATATACTGTACTTGAACATTACGAATCACCTCAAAGAAAATGACTTATTGATCCATAACCAACGCGGATTCAGAAAATATTGTTCTTGTGTAACACACCTAGCTCTTTATTCCCATGAAGTAATGAGTGCTGCCAACAAGGGATCTCAGATTGATTCCATATTCCTAGTATTCCAGAAGGCTTTTGATACCGTTCCTCACAAGCGACTATTAAGCAGATTGCGTGCATATGGAGTATCGTCTCAGTTGTGTGACTGGATTCGTGATTTCGTCTCAGAGGGGTCACAGTTCGTAGTGGTAGACAGTAAATCATCGAGTAGAACAGAAGTGATATCTGGCGTTCCGCAAGGTAGTGTCATAGGCCCTCCGCTGTTCCTGATTTACATAAATGATCTAGGTGATAATCTGAGCAGCCCCCTTTGATTGTTTGCAGATGATACTGTAATTTACCGTCTAGTAAAATAATCAGATGATCAATTCCAATTACAAAATGATCTAGAGAGAATTTCTGTATGGTGCGAAAAGTGGCAGTTGGCACTAAACAAAGAAAAGTGCGAGGTCATCCACACGGGTACTAAAAGAAATCTGATAAATTTTAAGTATATGATAAATTTCACAAATCTAAGGGCTGTCAAATCGACTAAATACCTAGGAATTACAATTACGAGCAACTTAAATTGGAAAGACCACATAGATAATATTGTGGGGAAGGCGAAACAAAGACTGTGCTTTGTTGGCAGAACACTTAGAAGATGCGACAAATCCACTAAAGAGACAGCCTACATTACACTTGTCCGCCCTCTGCTGGAATATTGCTGCACGGTGTGGGATCCTTACCAGGAAGGATTGACAGAGGACATTGAAAAAGTGCAAAGAAGGACAGCCCATTTCGTGTTATCGTGCAATAGGTATGTGTGTGTCACTGATATGATACACGAGTTGGGGTGGCAGTCACTGAAACAAAAGTGGTTTTCTTTGCGGTGAGATCTATTTGTGGAATTTCAATCACCAACTTTTTCTTCCAAATGCGAAAATATTTTGTTGACACCCACCTACGTAGGGAGAAACGATCATCATAATAAAATAAGAGAAATCACAGCTCGAACGGAAAGATTTAGGTGTTTCTTTTTCCCATGTGCCATTGGAGAGTGGAACGGTAGAGAAGTAGTATGAAAATGGTTCAATGAACCCTCTGCCAGGCACTTAAGTATGACTTGCAGAGTATCCATGTAGATGTAGATAGATGTAGAATACCCCTAAAAAAAAAATAAAAAATAAAGCTGGGTTTGCAACTACATTACACCAGCTATTTTGTGCGCACCACATTGTTCCCTGTAAAATTCTGTCAACATTTAAGTTTAAATAGAGAGAGCCAAAACAACCAGCTTTTATAGCACTCTGTTAAGTTAGAATAAATGATATTAACCACATGTGAAAGAAACAAATTTTTATTTACTATCGCTCTGTCAAAATTTCAGTGGTTTCATTTCTCGTCAACATAGCTCACAAACAAAACAAATTTTCACCATTATTTATTAATTTTTGGTTCACTGAAAGCATAATAAAATTTATAGCCAGCATGAACTGCTGACACACAGACAGGCACAGACATTTTTGTAGATTTTCATCACTCAGGTTGCCACATAATCGTGACATATTTAGTTTCATAATCAAAAAAGAAGAAAAGAAAAATAAAACCTTTTACACACTTGCATTGATCCGAACAATGCTATCACTTTTGCAGCCTTGTTATGAAGATGTAAAAAATTTTCTCCATGTAAACCTTCTTTAAAACTCCTGGACAGTTTTAATGTAAGGAATACACCTTTTGAACTGGATTTATTTGGTTGATCTCTTCCATTTGCAAATGCACAATTGTGTAACATAAGGAATTTGTCTTTTAAATGTGAATTACGTTGTAGATCGATCTGTTCCATCTGTGAATGGACAGGGACACTTTGAACTGATGCAGTTGATGGTCTTGAACACAGTTCAAAAACAAGTGTGAAAATGGAATGGTCTTACATTATTTAGAAAACAGTCATCGTGTTTCTTCCAACACTGCAATTAATTCTTCAAAATTTGTATTTTATTTAGCACCAGGGTTTTTGTCATAGGTCCCTTCCACAGTATGACTTTCTTTTTAAATGCTTCCATGTTTCCTTTCAAAACAGAAACAAGTTACTTTTCATCTTGCTGAAGGTGTTAACGTGTGCCATCAAGTACACTAAAAATACGAAGTCTGCAATCCATCACAGATTTTCTGCTGTTGCATCCTGCTTTCTTTTTTCTTCAGAATTTGAACAATAGAGTGTCTTTAATCAAAACATCATTACAAGCATTCCACGTGACTTCCAATGTACTTCACAGTAATAAATACTGTCTCCATGCTCTTTGTTCAATTCCATCAGGAACAGTTGAAATTGTGTGAAAAACCACAGTGTTGGAGAAAATTTACTATTCATACCATCAATTTCATTACATTATCCATGTCTGAAAATTTCGTACAAAGTGCTTCTTGACGTACAAAACACTGAATCCCACACAAATCGCCCAATGATCATTGTAACTTTTTTGCGCAGTACTGATGCAAATGCATTTTGTGCCACTTCCCATTGCTGGTGTTCTATCTCAGAACCCAAATGTTTTTTTCCTTAAACAGGGGTTTTCCTTGAATGAAGGTTTTGCCAGACTACATGGAAGAAGTGGCCGAGAATCATAATTCAAGATAGTTTATGTGATCACCATAAGTGCTATTTAAGTACAAAATTACCGATATCCTGTGCTACCAATTTAAATGCAGTAAATATACATCGTGCAACTAATATGTGGGTAACCTCTGCGGAATGGATAGAGGACTTAAAAAGAACCAAAAAAAAAGTTCATATATGCAAAAGCACAGTTTTTTTTCCTGTTTGCTTAGTTAAACACTTTTCTTGTTGTTACATGTTTGTTTCATTTCTGTCTTTCTGTTTTCAAATTTCCAGCTTGTTTCTAAAGATTTTTTTTTCTTTTCAAATTTTGTCTTCTGGTGGCTATATGAAGTGCTTGAAATGTCTACCATTAGCTCTAACAGAAGCTTCTAAACACCTTATCACATATTGTCTTCATCTACACTTCTGCATTTACATGATTACCTTGCAGTTCACAATTAAGTGCCTGGCAGGAAGTTCATTGGAACCACCTTCAAGCTATTCTTACTTGCCCCCTTATTCCAGGTATCTACTGCATCCACAGAAGTCTTTCTTTAACAGGCTGGGGAAGAATGTCACATTTGCAAAAGGTCCTGAATTCACTTAAGATCTCTAAATCCCCCCCTCCAGTGGATTGAGATCAGGAGATCAGGTAGGCTAAGATGTTGCTACTCCACAACCTATCCATTTATTTGGGAAATCCTGCTTTCAAAGTGTTCTGGCTTGTAGAGCAAAATGAGATGGTGCCCTGTCGTACATGAACCACATGTTCTGATGTAAATGTAGTAGAATGTCTTCCAGCAAAAGTTTAAATGTACCTTTAAAAATTCACTGTATGATGCCATAGTCAGTGTTCTATGGAAAATGAGAGGTCGAGTTAATCTGCCTCTTCTAATGCCAGCTTGTATATTAATACTAAACAGCTGTTGACATCTTGTTTCCAAAACTACAAAAGGATTCTCATCCGGTCTTACATAAGTTTTATGAAAATTCTGCACTCAGTTTCTAGTAAACTTTGCTTCATCAATGAATAGGTTGGTAGACAGCAAGTGATTGTCCTGAGAAAACACCCCCAGTAACCAAGTACAAAACACTTTTCTGGACTGAAAATCTGTTTCAGTAAGAACTTACACTCTCTGAAGATGCTGTTGATAAAGAAGTTGTCTCATAACACTTTCCACACTGTCACATGACTCACATTATCAATTTCTGGTATTTCTTTGATACTGCTGCCATTGTTGCCCTCAGTATGTAGTACTCAACTTCTCTACATCAGATGTTTTAACACAGTTTAGTCTTCCACAGAGAAATGACATGTCGCCCCCCCCCCTCCCCCCCAGAAAAAAACAACAAAAAACCCTTCCTCACAAGATGTCCGTGTATTCTTTGAAAGATGTTATTGTTCAATAAATTTGTATTGGATAATCTTTCAGCATACGAACATCTGGGTTCAGGTGCATTGCAGTTTGTTGCAGTTTGCAAATCCATACGTCAGGTGCATGTCTGAAATTGATGATTAGAATACATCTTAGCCAGAAATGTACAATACATACTAGTGTAATAAGAACAAGGCCGAGCAGATGTCACACACATGACTGGAAGTGGGACACAACATGTCACTTTTCAACTGATGTCAGTAACACATGCTTTTTGGTGACACCCTTCACAATTAGCCAATTTGATTCATGATGGAGGAAGGATGTTCAGTACACAATAAAAACTACTCCAATAAGAACTGTAGAGAAAGAGTCCACTATTGATTATGTTTTCAATACTGAAAGGATTTGTTTATTTACTAATACCATGGCAACTAAGGTAAACATAAGAAGGCTTTGACTTAACATTTCCCGAAACAAACATCATCGTCATCTTCATCGTAACTACCAACTCCTATGTCAGTGTTCCTTCACAAGCATTTGACTTACGTCAATCCTGTATGTGGAAGTCGGACATCATCATCACAACAAAACAGTTCTCAAGTGTTACATTTTCAGAAATATCAGTGATTCTCCTTTGTTCTTCGTGTGGAACAATGTCGTCTTCAGCAGCAACTGATATATTACAGTCAGCCTTGTATGAAACAGAATAACACAGCATATTGTGTTACACAGATGCAGGCAGCAGCAAACATATGCACACCCTGTGGAATACTAAATCTCATCACTTCCTTCTTCTCAAGGAATCAAATGGACCTCTGCACAACAGCTACTCTATATTGAATGTAAGAAGCCCCGCCCAGAGGTTGCAGATGACTTGTGCAGTTCAGAAGAAGAAAACGGAGATCTATGTTCCTTCGAAATTTACTGGACAGTGGTCAATATTAAGTACAATTTTCCTTCCTGCTGTACCTGTATTGGCATCTAAATGCCTAAAAAGTCTCATAAAGATTTCTGTTGTCATCCAAGCACTGTTGTTATACTCATATTTACAAAGCAGCTTCATCATCATCATTATCATTATCATTGTAACAACCAACTCCTATTACTAATGGAGGCAACTTCGCACTTCCATCATTGTTTACACATGATAGTGTTGTCATTTTTTCTTTGCATTTTTTTCCCCCCATGGCATTTTTCTCTCTTAATGGGACATGGTTTTGCAGGAAGTAAATTATAAAAGATACCAGCTTCATCGTAAATGTTCTTCCTTTTAGAAAGCTTTATGTTTAGGTTGTCATTGACATCACAGGTTATCATCAGAATTTGCTGAACTCTAAATTTTCTGTTTGTAGGCCACAACTCCACAGTAGTAACATCGATAACTTTGACACTTCAAAAAACAAACAACGCTTTTCGCGCTTCACAGCCTTTGTGATTGTGACACCAGATCATATATTAGGCAGGGCCAAAATCAGTTTCCAATACTTTCAACACATATGCCTGTTTTCTACAGGGTAAGTCAAATTATTGTTTATGTTCTAGGTAGGTGTCGATCGATTGAATCGATTACCATTTACTGCATCACACGACATGAAGTACAAGTAATGAAACTCAAAGAAATCATAAACTTACTCAGACATATTAGGAACGGCATAAAAACTTTATTTTCATTTGCAGAAATTTTATGTTTATTATTTAAAATCTGACTTTAAGTGGGGTTCGTTAAAACTAGGGAGGAATAACATTGTTCCTATGGGAACATGACCAGGACTAATGGAAATGTTCATTAAAAGTGGGTTTGTTAATACAAGGTTTTGCTGTAACTGTGACCAACATATTCCAGTGCAAGCCCAGCTGCCTTTTCAAGGGTTTTGAGCAAAATGTGCCCATCATGTTTTTCACCGGCACCAAATCTACCCCCCCCCCCCCCCCCCCCCTCTTGGGGAAGATGCCTGGGGGATTCTTGGGAATGTTATGCATTCTGTCGCTTACATACAGACAGTCTCACCTATGTTTTTGGCTCCCTTTTCCTATCTTTGTTTCCCTTCTCCTCTCATTCCTCTGCTTTGATGTTGAGGATCCTCTTTTTTTTGTCTTTCTCCCTGCGTGCTCCTGAAGGCTGGCCCACACGTCTGATGCATAACAGGTGACTGAGTAACGCTTAATTCCCGGCCCCAGGTCAACAGGTAGGGTTCGCACATACCCCCTGGTACAGGCCAGGCCCAGGAAGGGGTGATTGCCTGAGCTGCAACCTTCCCAAATTGGCCATTGGTCCCTCTGTCACGTGTTCAGGAGGTGTGATCTGAGGTGTGAACAATCACCTAAGATGGGTGTGCCCCTTTGTGAAGGGAGGCCCCAGTTGGAAGGAGCGCACCATTGGAGACGCTGGCAAACATGGAGGATTTTTTCGCGATGAGTCAATCATCTCCCCATTCAACATCTACCAGATGTAAACATACTGAGTCTATTGATTCAAAGACCTTTCCCGCTGCACCACAGTTCCCTGTGGTCTCACGTACTGAAGACTGTCAGTCCTTCGCCACAGTAAATCCGTTTATTATTATTCAGAAAGGCATTGATGCAATTGCTGGCCCTGTGAAATCCTCTTGTCATTCACAGAATGCCACTTTGCTTTCGGAGACGGCTTCTGATTCCCAAACGCAATATATGCTTGCTGCCTCACTTCTCCACGGCTACCCTGTTTCTGTCGAGGCTCGTCGTACTTTGAATTCTTCCTGTGGTGTAATTTACACCAGGCTGCTCGACGGTCTAACTGAGGCCGAAATACGATCTTACTTCTCCATTCAGCGTGTCATTGCTGTCCATCGTGTATTGAAGAAGGTAGATTCTTCCTTAGTGCCCACTGGCACTCTTTTCCTCACCTTTGATAGAGTGGTGCTGCCATCAAAGATCAAAGCAGGCTATGGAATTATCACAGTCTGGCCATACTTTCCGAACTTCATGCATTCATGCACTGCTACCAGTGTCATCAGTTCAATCACACTTAACATCTCGTCAACACCCAGCCAACCTGTGGTAGGGAAGTGTACGAGGGCGATTGTCTGCATCCTCCTCCCCGCTGTATCAACTGCAATGGCGGCCACACCACCTCCTCACAGGATTGCCCCACGTATCTAGATGAGCGGGCTGTCCAAGGGATTCAGGTAAAGGAAAAGGTGCCTCACCCAGTAGCTGTCAAGTTACTGGCTAGTCAGAAACCCCATGTTCTCCCATCTAGCACCTATAGTTCTGTTCTCGTTACCCCTCACTCCATGAGGGACACGGCCACGCAGACATGTGATCTGAAATTTGGCTCTGGGGTTGTGAAGTTGGCCAGTGACAAGATAGCATCGCCGTCCCCCCTTCTGACTGTGCAACAAACCGTAAAACTCTCACCTCAAGGGGCAAAGCCAACAACTACACAACCAGTAGGCAGGAAAGGACAGAAGGAGTACTCCCGTGAAGACTTCCTCTGTCCCTCCAGCCAAACACCACCTGAGTCTTCCTCTAACTGGAAAGGCTCGAAGTAGTCCGCCAAAGGCGGACAGTCTTCTTCTTCGCCAACTCGAAGGTCCTGTTTGACAGTGTTGCCGTCTGGTACCTTAGCCCTGCCGGCCTCTGTCTTGCCGGTGCACACCACCAACCGTTTTTCAGTGTTGGACTCAATGGACTGACCACACAAGCAAGCCGATGCTTCTGTGGACCCCATGGAGCAGGATCCTCGTGCATCTGTGCCCTGTAGTAGGAACTCCACACCGGCTGTCACTCGGCGGCTGCCAAGTTGACACCCCTACATCTCTTCCTCCTCATGACTGTCTTCCAGTGGAATGCTTGCGGCCTTCAGTCCCACAAAGAGGATTTACAGCTGCTTTTAGCATCGCAGCATCCCCTTGTACTCTGCCTTCAGGAAATGAAATTGCTCCCTCATGACCGCTTTGGGGTTTCGCTTTACTTACCAATTCATTTTGACCTTCCCCCTGAGGTTGGCATTCCATCTCATGGGGGCGTCATGCTGCTCATACGGGATGACCTTCACAGTCAACCCATTTCCTTGACTACCCATCTTCAGGCTGATGCAGTTCGCCTTCTCCTTCCCCACCTGACTTTTTCCGTCTGTACCATATATGTACTTCCGTCATTTGATGTCACCATGGCAGACTTCATTTAGCTTATTGGGCAGCTACCTACCCCATTTTTGCTACTCGATGACTTTAATCTGCATAATCCCGTTTGGGGTTCTCCCATGACCTGTCAGAGAGGTGCCCTCTTGGTTGACCTTCTTAATCAAATTAACCTCTTCTGTCGTAACACTGGAGCACCCACTTTCCTTTCCGACTCCTTGCACACCTACTCCCATTTCGACCTATCCTTTTGCACTCCCATCCAGTTCTGTCCATGTTCACCTCCATGGTGTACACCTAGGCTGCAGATTCATCTGGACCTTTTGTATGACCCTAAGGACTCCATTAACCCCGCTGCTCTCCACTGTCACTTCCTCTCGATTCTTGACGTGTTCCAGGGCTCTGAAGTGGTTTACACCGAGAGCTTGATGGTTGATGGTCATGTTGGCTGTGCGTACGTCCACAGTGGCCATTTTAAACAGCATTCCTTGCCCGATGGCTGCAGTGTATTCACTGCAGAGCTGGTGGCCATCTCTCATGCACTTCAGTGTATCCTTTCATGGCCCAGGGTATTGTTTCTTCTGTGTACTGAGTCCTTGAGCAGCCTGCAAGCTATCGACCAGTGCTACCTGTGCCATTCTTTGGTAGTGTCCATCCATGCCCTGGAACGGTCCCGTCGTTCAGTGGTATTTGTGTGGACCCCAGGACACGTCAGCATCCCAGGCAATGAACGTGCCGACAGGCTGGCAAAACAGGCTACTCGTAAACCACTTCTGGAGAAGGGTGTCTCTGAACCTGACCTGCATTCTGACTTATGTTGTAGGGTTTTTTGGCTTTGGGAGACAGAATGGCATAACAGTACACACAACAAACTGCATGTCATTAAGGAGATTACGAATATGTGGAAGCCTTGGCTGCAGGCATTTCGCAGGGAATCAGTTGTCCTGTGCCGGCTCCGCATTGGCCACGCTTGGGCGACCATGGTTACCTCCTGCACCGTGAAAACCAGCCTGAGTGTCGGTGCGGCACCTGGTTGACAGTGACCATATTCTGGTACACTTCCCACTTTGACTGCCCAGTGACGAAATCTTGGGTTACCGGACTCGTTGCCACTAATTTTATCTGTTAACACTTCATCAGCTGATTCAGTTTTATGTTTTATTCGTGAGGGTGGGTTTTATCATTTGATATAAGTTTTAGCACATGTCCTTTGTCCCTCTGTGTCCTCCACCTGAGTGCTTCTAGGGTGGAGGTTTTAATGTCTTGCAGAGTGGCTGGCTTCTCCTTTTTATTCTCATTGTCAGCCAGCCATGGTAATCTGCTTTGCTGTTTTAATCTCTTCTCCCGTTTCTTGTGTTTCTGTGGTTTTCTTTTCCCCTTTTTTCCATTTACATATTTTTTGCGCATCTTCATTCTTGTGATTTTTCCTTTCATTCCGTTTTGAGTTGTCAGTCTCGTTTGTTTTATTCTCACACTTGTGGCATTGTTTTATTCGGAACAAGGGACTGGTGACCTTGTAGTTTGGTCCCTTTCCCCCTCTTTTAATCCAACCAACCCACTCCTCCCCCATACAGATCTTGCACAGCCTTCTCCCTCCACTCTTCCTTTATGTCCTCCCAATGCAGGCATTCTCCTGGCCCTCCCCCCTCTCACATCCTGTTTTGTACTCTCCTTTCAACCCTCTCCCTTTTCTCTTTCTTCCTTTTCTCCCTCTTCATCACCACCTTTTTCTCCTTTCTCCCCCCCCCCCCCTCTCCCCTGCCCATCCCTCCCTCCAGTTTACCCCTCTCTCTCTCACCCTACATCTCTTTTTGTTGTACCTACTGTACTAATTTTGTCTTCTTGTATGGCTGTAAAGTCATCGGTCCAAAGATATGCCTCATTCCCTCTACCTACACCTTGCGTCCTTCCTTACCCACTCCCCACATCCATCAGCTCAGTCAGCACATTCAATAATCAAGTATCAATAATTAGCCTTGCTGCGGCCATGGAATTGTGCATTTGGGTGTCTATGTGGTTATATGTGTGAATGTGATTACTATTGTGAGAAAAAGGAGCTAGTGCTCGGAGGCTAGTGTGAATGCTGTATTCTGTTGTGTGTTCCTGTGCTCCACACATCAGTCTGCTATTGGCGAGTGGCTGCCTTTCCCTTAGTTTATGCAGAGTTCTAATTGTGTAATTTTCTGACTCTACAGCTGTATTCTGCATACCAGTATGAAGTCCATGTGAGAGGGTACGTCCCATTGTACCCTTAGTAGCATTTCTTCCCATTCCATTAAAGTATGCAGCTTGAGAAGAATAATTGTTTGAATGCCACTATGTGTGCAGTAGTTATTCTAATCTTATCTTCATGATCCCTACGTAAGCAATACATAGAAGGTTGTAATATTTTCATAGACTTATTATTTAAAGTCAGTTCTTGAAACTTTGTTTATAGACTTCCTCAGGATCGTTTACATCTGTCTTCAAGGGTCTTCCACTTCAGTTCCTTCAGTATCGCTGTAACACTCTCTCACAGATCAGACAAACCTGTGACTATTCATGCTGCCCCTCTCTTTATGCATTCAACATCACCTTTTAGTCCTGTTTGGTATGGTTCCCACACAGTTGAGCAATATTCTAGAACTGGTTATACAAGTGATTGTAAGCAATCTCCTTTGTAGACTGAATGCACCTCCCCAGTATTCTACCAATAAACTGAAGTCTACCACCTGCTTTACCCATGTCTGAGGCTATGTGATCATTCCAGTTCATGTTCCTACAAGGTGTTACACCCTGGTACTTGTACGAGTTGGCCATATCCAACAGTGACTAATTGATGATGTTACAATCATAGGATACTGCATTTTTTTCATTTGGCAAAGTGCACAGTTTTACATTTCTTTACATTTGAAGCAAATTGTCAATCTTAAGACAAGATAGAGTATGATATTCCTTTGTAGCATTTATTATTAATTTAATATATGACAAAATGAGTATGAATCATGTTTCATCTTTCTGTATGTAGTAAAAGATAAATTGCTACTTACTGTTAAGCTGAACATTAGGCTGCAGACAGGCACAGTTAAAAATCACTTGCACACTAGCTTACAGCCATAGCCTCCACACACGCCATTCGTTCACACAACCAAGCATATCTCACACACACACACACAGGACTGCCAAATCCAGCAGCTCGGGCCAGAATACAATTATCACATGGGATGGAAGCAGAAATCTGGAGGGGGGCAAGGAAGGTTGGTTGATTTGGAGATTAAAGAGATTAAACTGCATGGTTGTCAGTCGGAGGGGAAAGGGAAGGGATAGCAGTGTACGGGTGGGGTGGGGTAGGGGGGAGAAGCAATATCTGATGGAGGGACTAGAATGCCAACAGGTGCAGCATGAGGAGGTTGTGCAGCAGGGAAGTGGGGAAAGTGGAACAAAAAAGAAAAGGAGCAGGGAAAGATGGATGGGCGCATTGGTAGAGGGAGTCAAACAAAGAGGGTTGGAGATGAGAATGGGGAGGAGGTAATACGATAGAAGGCGTGGAAACTGTTGGGTGGAGGTTGTGGCGACAGTGTGTTACTGTAGGTTGAGGTGGGAATAATTATGGGAGCAGAGAATGTGTTGCAAGGATAACTCCCATCTGCACAGTTCAGTAAAAGCTGGTGGTGTAGGGAAGGGTACAGATCGCTTGGGTAACGAAGCAGCCATTGAAATCAAGTGTGTTATGTACAGCTGCATGTTGTGCCAGTAGGTGGTCTACTTTGCTTATGGCCACGTTTTGGCAGTGGCCATTCATCCTGGTGGACAGCTGGTAAGTGATCATACCAGTATAAAAAGCTGTGCAGTGATTGTGCAGATATGGTAAATGACTAGGCTGCTTTCACAGGTGGCCTGACCACTGATGGGGTGGATAAACCTGTGACAGGATTGGAATAGGATGTGCTGGCTGGGTGGATTGGGCAGGTCTGGATTGTGGTCTTCCAGAGGGATATGATCCTCGTGGCAAGGGAGTGGTATTGGGAATGGCATAGGAGGGACTGTGAGGGACGGGAAAAACACACCATGGTTCAGCAACAAAGTTAGGAAACTTCTGCGAAAGCAAAGAGAGCTTCACTGCAAGCTTAGATACAGCCAATACCTCTCAGACGAACAGAAGTTAAACAATGTCAAAGTTAGCGTAAGGAGGGCTTTGCGTGAAGCGTTCAGTGAATTCGAAAGTGAAATTCTATGTACCCACTTGACAGAAAATCCTAGGAAATTCTGGTCTTATGTTCAATCAGTATGTGGATCGAAACAGTATATCCAGACACTCTGGGATGATAATGGCATTGTAACAGAGGATGACACACGTAAAGCTGAAATACTAAACACCTTTTTCCAAAGCTGTTTCACATAGGAATACCGCACTGCAGTTCCTTCTCTAAATCCTCGCACAAACGAAAAAAAGGCTGACATCGAAATAAGTGTCCAAGGAATGGAAAAACAACTGAAATCACTCAACAGAGGAAAGTCCACTGGACCTGACGGGATACCAATTCGATTCTACACAGAGTACATGAAATAACTTGCACCCCTTCTAACAGCCGTGTACTGCAAGTCTCTAGAGGAACGGAAGGTTCCAAATGATTGGAAAAGAGCACAGGTAGTTCCAGTTTTCAAGAAGGGTCATCGAGCACATGCGCAAAACTATAAGCCTATATCTCTGACATCGATCTATTGTAGAATTTCAGAACATGTTTTTTGCTCGCGTATCATGTTGTGGGGTGGCGGGTGGATAATTTTTGTTATATATATATATAATGTAGAATGTAATGTAGAAAAGATGCATTTCCTGGCCGATTCTACGTATGTGGGGCGGCGGATGGAGTTATTGTTATATATTGTGTTCCTATTATTTATTTAATGTTGTTTGCCGTTCTCAACACTGGCTCTCTAACTACAATATTGGCAACCAGAAAGTGATTAGTAAAACGTGAAGCCTGTAATTAGAATTCCTAGTGCCCACTTCATCTGAGAAATACACTTATAGCTACAGCTTATAGCTCTGAGGAATTAGGAGATTGTCTGGGATTCATAATCAAGAACGATTCGCTCTAAAATGTTCACTATATTCTGAAAGTCACAGACCAAAAAAGAATCCACACAATCCAACTACCAGAGCAGTTCAGAGTCTAATGCGCTGATGCAACTATAACTGTTCAAATTAAAGGTTTAAGTGAATGCTCGCCATAATTTGATGATAATGTTCATCAAACGCCACGCTAAATAATGGTAGAATGTCTGTCCCACGGCGGCACGTGAAAATACGACATACGCAAATTGAAGCTAGATCATTAAAGTCATCCCAGAATTAACACTTCACTCGAAAACGATTTCATGGTTACGCGTATCCCGAGTAACTTATTACGGCATCCGAGGCTGTTTATAGCAATGATACCGATGCGACGCGAATCCCGGCACAGATGGTGCGCTAATCAGCGTCTGGAGAGAACTGGGGCCTTTTTTCCCTCGCGCAGCGTTCTTATATATAAAGCCGCGGTGCGGACGGCTAAGGGAACGCTTGATCAAATCGGCTCTCCCTACTAGCCGCTAGGCTAGTAATGCACCGCTTTAAGTTATCGAATAAATCATTGCTTCCTTTGCTGATGGCCGATGAAGCTCTCAATTTAAATGTGCAATCAGCACACAGGTAAGTAATCATAATAAAAGTCTGATGTGGCCAAGTCAAATATTTTGGGCGAGAGAATTAATTTAATTACGTTACACGCAGTAGACGAGCTCTGAACTTGCCCTTTGGAGATACGCTATCACTGTAATTTTATAGTTATTCAGTTGAAAATTCTCGTATCTTTATGATTATAGCGGATCTCCCTTCTACTTAAATTTAAACATCCTAGCTTTATTTATTCGCCTATTTAATCTATCTTGCTTCCTTAATTTTTAAGACAAAAACCAGAAAATCATGAATTTCAACTAAAATTTTAATTTGTGAGATCCAGAATACTGTTTCCACTAAATTATTATGAAAAAGGAATCTAAATATAAATTTTTAAGTTTCTAGCTCTTTTCTGTTGCGCCAATGATTTTTACAGAAAATCATCCAAATTTCGAAAATGGTTAAAGTTATTGAACTGATTTTCAACACATATTGATTTAGTATTACTCCTGACATGCTAAAACATTTCAGGTTATTTACTTGATTTTTAAAGTATTGCGCAACATTTATGACGTCAGAGCTAGTTACAGCGGACTGACTGGCACACAATGGAAAGACTGATGTGAATTTTATACGGCGTGAGTAGGCTACTTCCCTACATCGTCATTTCTGGAAACCGAGAATGTACTCTGTAGGAATCAACATGGATTCCGGGAACAGCGATCGTGTGAGACCCAACTCGCTTTATGTCTTCGTGAGACCCAGAAAATGTTAGATACAAGCTCCCAGGTAGATGCCATTTTCCTTGATTCCGGAAGGCATTCAATACAGTTCCGCACTGTCGCCAGATAAACAAAGTAAGAGCCTACGGAATATCAGACCAGCTGTGTGGCTGCATTGAAGAGTTTTTAGCAAACCGAACACAGCATGTTGTTCTCAATGGAGAGACATCTACAGACGTTAAAGTAACCTCTGGCGTGCCACAGGGGAGTGTTATGGGACCATTGCTTTTCACAATATATATAAATGACCTTGTAGATAGTGTCAGAAGTTCCATGTGGCTTTTCGCGGATGATGCTGTAGTATAAGTAGCAGCATTAGAAAATTGCAGTGAAATGCAGGAAGATCTGCAGCAGATAGGCACTTGGTGCAGGGAGTGGCAACTGACCCTTAACATAGACAAATGTAATGTATTGCGAATACATAGAAAGAAGGATCCTTTATTGTATGATTATATGATAGCGGAACAAACACTGGTAGCAGTTACTTCTGTAAAATATCTGGGAGTATACGTGCGGAACGATTTGAAGTGGAATGATCATATAAAATTAATTGTTGGTAAGGCAGGTCCAGGTTGAGATTCATTGGGAGAGCCTTTAGAAAATGTAGTCCATCAACAAAGGAGGTGGCTTACAAAACACTCGTTCGACCTATACTTGAGTATTGCTCATCAGTGTGGGATCCTTACCAGGTCAGGTTGACAGAGGAGATAGAGAATATCCAAAGGAGAGCGGTGTGTTTCATCACAGGGTTATTTGGTAAGCGTGATAAGTGTTACGGAGATGTTTAGCAAACTCGTGGCAGACTCTGCAAGAGAGGCGCTCTGCATGGCGGTGTAGCTTGCTGTCCAGGTTTCGAGAGGGTTCATTTCTGGATGAGGTATTCAATATATTGCTTCCCCCTACTTATACCTCCCGAGGAGATCACGAATGTAAAATTAGAGAGATTCGAGTGCGCACGGAGGCTTTCTGGCAGTCGTTATTCCCGCGAACCATACGCGACTGGAACAGGAAAGGGAGGTAATGACAGTGGCACATAGGGTGGCCTCCGCCATGCAGCGTTGGATGGCTTGCAGAGTATAAATGTAGATGTAGATGTAGATGAATGGACAAGAATGTTGTTGATGTTGGGTGGGCAATAGAACACCGCTTTAGGAGGAGCCGGAAGGATCTTGGGCAGCAGTAGCCGACCGAGACAGATGCAGCAACGGGGAAGTAACTGCTTTTGTGTCATTTACAAGTTCCTAACCAGGAGAGAAATTTATTGTATCATCTGTGTGCTTTAATAGTTTAGTTTCTTGAGTTTCTGCGTGTAAATTTAATATCTAATAGCCACAGTTGTAGCATTTTCTTTGTGTGGGAAAGTAAACAGATTTTGTGACATATTACAAGTTCCTAATCAGGGGCAAGTTATTTAGTTTCACCTGGGTGCTTCAGCAGTTAGGTTTTCGAATATCTGCGTATTACTAGACACAGTTTGCGCATTTCCATCAGGGTCTAGAGTAGAGTTGCACAGCACGTGCCGATATTCCATTTATCTGCGTAGTTTAGTTTGCCACAGTCTTTAGTATGGACAGGGACTGCAATTGTTTTGTGCGGATGCGAGCTGAGTTGGTGACACTTTGCTCTCAGCTTCAGGCTGTGATGGCTTCAGTTACACAGCTTGAGGCTGCAGTGGATGGGCACCATTGTTGTGGACTGGCCGTGGGGATCCAACAGATGTCCAGCACGTCAAGAGTCCTCCAATCGGTCCTCACCGGTGGCCAACCCAGTTACTGCTCACACTGAAGCTGACCCCTCACCTGTGGTTGAGTGGGAGGTCGCCCCGGGGTGAAGCAGGCGGCGAAAGACTTCCCAGGCGGCCACATGTAAGGCCTCCCCGGTTTGTCTGACAAACAGGTTCCAGGTGCTGTCTGTGGCTGACACTGTCTCTGAGCTAGATGCTGCCACCTGTCCTGTTTCAGAGTAAACCACTCAGCCTGCAAGATCCAAACAATCACAGAGGGTGGTACTACTGGTAGCCGGGAGCTCCAACGTTAGGTGCGTTATTGGCCCCTTAGGGACTTGGCTGACAACAAGGGTAAGAAAACCAATGTGCATTCCGTGAGAATACTGGGTGGAGTCATTCCAGATGTGGAAAGGGTCCTCCCAGACGCCATGAAGAGCACAGGGTGCAGCCAACTGCAGGTGGTTGCTCATGTCGGTACCAATGATGTGTGTCACTTTCGATCAGAAGAGATTCTCTCTGGTTTCAAGCGGCTAACAGAAGTGGTAAAGGCTGCCAGTCTTGCTTGCAAGATGAAAGCAGGGCTGACCATTTGCAGCATAGTCAACAGGACCAATTGCAGACCTCTGGTACTGAGCGAAGTGGAGGGTCTGAATCAGAGGCTCAGGCGGTTCTGCGACCAAGTAGGCTGCAGATTCCTCGACTTGCGCCAAAGGGTGATTGTGTTTCAGGTTCCGCTGAATAGGTCAGGTGTCCACTATATGCAGGAGGCGACTACACAGGTATCAGGGGCTGTGTGTCGTGGACTAGGTGGTTTTTTAGGTTAGAGGGTCTCGGAAAAACACAAGAAGGGTTTCAGTAACAAAGGGTGCAGGCAGAACACGGGAAGAATGTAGATACAGGAACCATTGGTATGACAGTTGTAAATTGTCGTATCTGTGTTGGGAAAGTACCAGAGCTCCAACCACTAATAGAAAACTCTGATGCTCAAATCGTTGTAGGCACTGAAAGCTGGCTAAAGCCGGCTATAAGCTCAGCTGAAATTTTTGCGAAGAACCTAACGGTGCTCCGAAAGGATAGGCTAAACACGGTTGGCAGTGGTGTGTTTTTTGCTGTCAGCAGTAGTTTATCTTGTCGCGAAATTGAAGTAGGTACTTCCTGTGAGCTAGTATGGGCAGAGGTCACTGTTGGCAAACATTATAAAATAATAATTGGGTCCTTTTACTGACCTCCCAATTCAGATGATACAGTTGCTGAAAGGTTCAAAGAAAACTTGAGTTTGATTCCAAACACATACCTGACTCGTACGATAATAGTTGGTGGTGAGTTTAATTTACCCTCGATATGTTGGGGAAAATACATGTTTAATTCCGGAGGTACACACAAAATATCATCCGATATTGTGCTAAACGCATTCTCTGAAAATTATTTCAAGCAGTTAGTTCATGAGCCCACGCGAATAGTAAACGGTTGTGAAAATGCACTTGACCTCTTAACAACAAATAATCCTGAGTTAATAATGAGTGTCAAAACCGATTCAGGGATTAGTGAACACAGAGTGGTCATAGCGAGATTGAATATTGTAGTCCCCAAATCCTCGAAAAATATACCTATTCAAAAAAGCAGATAAAAATTCACTTGACGCCTTCTTAAGAGACAATCTCCACTCATTCCAAATTAATAATATAAGTGTAGACCAGATGTGCCTTAAATTCAAAGAAATAGTATTGGCAGCAATTGAGAGATTTATACCAAATAAATTAACAAACGATGGAGCTGATCCTCCTCGGTACACAAAACGGGTTAGAACACTGTTGCAGAAACAACGAAACAAACATGCCAAATTTAAACAGACACAAAATCGACAAGATGGCGATCTTTTACAGAAGCTCGAAATTTTGGCACGGACTTCAATGCGAGATACCTATAACAGTTTCCACAATGAAACTTTGTCTCGAAACCTGGCAGAAAATCCAAAGAGATTCTGGTCGTATGTTAGTGGCAAGAAACAATCAATGCCTTCTGTGTGCAATAGCAATGGAGATACTATCGAAGACAGTGCTGCTGAAGCAGAGTTACTAAACACAGCCTTCCGAAATGCCTTCACAAAAGAAGATGAAGTAAATATTGCAAAATTCGAATTGAAAACAGCTGCCAACATGAGCAACGTATAAGTAAATATCCTCAGAGTAATGAAGCAACTTAAATCACTTAATAAAAGCAAGTCTTCTGGTCCAGACTGTATACCAATTAGGTTCCTTTTGGAGTATGCTGATGCATTAGCTCCATACTTAACAATCAAATACAACAGTTTGCTCGACGAAAGATCCATACCCAAAGACTGGAAGGTTGCGCAGATCACACCAATATTCAAAAAAGGTAGTATGAGTAATCCACTAAGTTACAGGCCCATATTGTTAATGTCAATATGCAGCATGATTTTAGAACATATATTCTGTTCGAATGTTATGAATTACCTCGAAGAAAACGGTCTATTGACACACAGTCAACGTGGGTTTAGAAAACATCATTCCTGTGAAACACAACTAGCTCTTTATTCATATGAAGTGAAGTGTTGAATGTTATTGACAAGAGGTTTCAGAGCGATTCCGTATTTCTGGATTTCCGGAAGGCTTTTGACACTGTACCACACAAGTGGTTCATAGTGAAATAGCGTGCTTATGGAATATCGTCTCAGTTATGTGACTGAATTTGTTATTTCCTGTCAGAGAGGTCACAGTTTGCAGTAATTGATGGAAAGTCATCTAATAAAACAGAAGTGATTTCTGGCGTGCCCCAAGGTAGTGTTATAGGCCCTTTGCTGTTCCTTATCTATATAAACGATTTTGGAGACAATCTGAGCAGCAGTCTTTGGTTGTTTGCAGATGACACTGTCGTTTATCAACTAATAAAGTCATCAGAAGATCAAAACAAACTGCAAAACAATTTAGAAAATATATCTGAATGGTGCGAAAAGTGGCAGTTGACCCTAAATAACGAAAAGTGTGAGATCATCCACATGAGTGCTAAAAGGAATTGATAAACTTCGGTTAAATGATAAATCAGTCTAATCTGAAAGCTGTAAATTCAACTAAAGACCTAGGAATTACAATTACGAACAACTTAAATTGGAAGGAACACACACAAAACGTTGTGGGGAAGGCTAACCAAGGACTGCGTTTTATTGGCAGGACACTTAGAAAATGTAACAGACCTACTAAGGAGACTGCCTACACTACGCTTGTCCGTCCTCTTTTAGAATACTGCTGCGCGGTGTGGGATCCTTACCAGATAGGACTGACGGAGTACATCAAAAAAGTTCAAAGAAAGGCAGCACATTTTGTATTATCATGAAATATAGGAGAGAGTGTCTCAGAAATGATACAGGATTTGGGCTGGAAATCATTAAAAGAATGGTGTTTTTCGTTGGGACGGGATCTTCTCACAAAATTCCAATCAGCAACTTTCTCCTCCGAATGCGAAAATATTTTGTTGACACTGACCTACATAGGGCAGAACGATCACCATGATAAAATAAGGGTAATGAGAGCTCATACAGAAAGATATAGGTGTTTGTTCTTTCCACATGCTATACAAAATTGGAATAATAGAGAATTGTAAAGGTGGTTCGATGAACCCTCTGCCAGGCAGTTGAATGTGATTTGCAGAGAATCCATGTAGATGTAGAATGTCCCTCATTTCACAATGTAATGTCAGGTGATCAAATCCCAGGTAAATGATGTGGTTCAGTTGTTTCAGTCCGGAGTGGTATTTGGTGATGAGGGAGGCACCACTTTGTGGTTGACTCTTGGGGATGGTGGGAGGACTGGGAGTGTGAGGCGAATTGCGAAGGAGATCGGTTTGTGAAGGCCTTGGTGAGACCCTCAGCATACTGGTCGAGGTCCTCAGGTGGGTGGGCTATATGGGAGGGATTTTTTGGTATGAAAGGTATGATAGCTCCCGAACTGCAGGTGCTGTTGAGGTTGGTGGGTTTAATGTGAATAGAGATACAAGTGGAGCCATAAAGGAGGAGGTGGTGGTGGTCAATGTCTAGGAAGGTGGCATGCTGGGTTGAAGAGGACCAAGTGAAGCAGGTGGGAGAGAAGGTTTTGAGGTTGTGAAGAAATTAAGATAGGTGTCTTGTTCCTAAGTCCAGATTGTGAAGATATCATTACAACATGCCTTCCCCAATCCCAGCCCCTTGCCACAAGGAGCATATCGCTGTGGAAGACCCAGGTGCAAGACCTGCCCAATCCACCCACCCATCACTTCCTGTTGCATTCCTGTCATAGGTTTATCCTATGCCATTGCGGGTCAGGCCACCTGTGAAAGCAACCATGTCATACACAAACTCTGGTGCAATCATTGCGCAGCTTTTTATATTGGTATGACCACAAACCAGTCCACCTGAATGAATGGCCTTCACTAAACTGTGGCCAAGATCAAATTAGATCACACTGTGGCACTACGTACATCTGTAAATAACGTGTTTGATTTCAGTGACTGCTTCATTACACAAGCCATCTGGATCCTCTCCTCCAACACCAGCTTTTCTGAACTGCGAAGATGGGATTTATCCTTACAACACATTCTCCACTCCCATAATTGTCCTTGCCTCAGTCTATGGTAATGTACTGTCTCCACACCCTCCATCTGACAGTTTCCACCCTGTCTGGCCTATTATTTCCTCCCCATTCTCATCTCCCATCTCTTTGTTTGCCTCCCTCTAACAATGCACTGGCCTGTCTTTCCCTGCTACTCTTCTTTTTTGCTCCTTTTTCCCCACCTCCCTGCCCCACAACCTCTTGACGCTGCACCTGTTGGTGTTCTAGTCTCTGCACACTCTGCCAGGCAATGCTCCTCTCTCTCTTCCCTGCCCCCTC
This sequence comes from Schistocerca serialis cubense, assembly GCF_023864345.2. NCBI lineage: Eukaryota > Metazoa > Arthropoda > Insecta > Orthoptera > Acrididae > Schistocerca > Schistocerca serialis. Next base: position 1,130,592,949 of record NC_064639.1, read on the forward strand.
CAGATTGCTGATTCCATCCAATGTGATAGTTGCATTCTGACCCGAGCTACCGGAGTTGGCAGTCCTGTGCGCATGCACGCGCGCGCGTGTGTGTGTGTGTGTGTGTGTGTGTGTGTGTGTGTGAGAGGGAGGGAGAGGTGTGCTTGCTTGTGTGAATGAATTGTGTTCGTTCTGTTTTTCTAACAAAGGCTCTGGCCAAAAGCTTATGAATAAGTGTCTTTTAATTGTGCCTGTCCTCAATGTAATGTGTCATGTTTATGGTTAACAGTAATCTTATGTTTTCCTACATTATTGACATTCCTACCTGGAGTTTCCATTGTTTGAGTTCACCTTTCTACGTGTTTTCTTTCATCGCTCCCATGGAAAAATTTTTAATGTATTGCAGCTGTTTACAATTCATTATAAATAATAATGGTGCTATCATTCAGTCAGCTGCAGTAACTGGGCTTGCTCCTATCACTGTTTCTTTGTCTGTGCATACTCTCATCTTTTCCACACCGATTTCATTATTATCATGTTTATTACATTTATAATTTTTTTATCGTGTTAGAAGGTCTCAATCCTGCAGTTTGACGTAGCCTCCACTGTTTCACTTTTATGCCATCACATTTAATATCTTGATCACTCTTTGTTTCTGATAAAGAAATCATTCCTAACATACTTGAAGATTTAACTAAAATAAATTTTTTCTGAGTGGTTTAGTGTTTTCCACCTCTCTACAAGCACAGAATCATTGTGTGTACTTGTTTATGTTTCTTATTGTCTTTGTGCATGCATGCAAAATGAACTTGTGTAATAATTCTTTAAAATTGATTTCATAGTGTTAGATTTATAGTCTTACAGGGAAAATGATTTTTGGTGGCATCGGCAGGGAAGGTGTACTATACGCTTGTTTTTATGTTATTGGAAAGGTTTTTTTTAGCTTTCAAAAGAGACTCTGTCTACCATTATTTGTCCTTATATACGAAGTGGAAAAATCAACAATAACAATACTTTTTGAGTAAAGGTGGCTTTATTTTACTACTCAGTGTGGTCATCACAGTGTTCATGTCTTGCCTCCACAGTTTAATTAATGAGAATAAAATTGTTTCATGTTTCAGGACATAGAAGTTACAGGAGACAAAGATGACTCCCGTTGTTTGCATATTACTGTTCACCGTCCACTTTCGAGTAGCTCTTCCAACCGTGTGCCACTGTTGTCAGCAAAGTTCATATTTGATGATCATATTAGGTGCATGGCAGCTAAACAACGGTGAGTTGCATAATCTTAAATATATGTCAAGAAATGTAAAAGAAAATGTCCTAGAAGATTATATGTATTTTGTCAGTAACAATTAAACCTTGAGATGACACACCAATTTTCGTAAAAAGAGTGGGCTCATGGCATACTTTGTACACGTGTAAAGAATAGCTGCTTTTATGTTACCAAGGTAAACACTTATGAGCAGACTCACAGTTTAATCTTAGTTTAATTAAACAACAATAAAATAAACGTAAGTTATAGGAGGTAAATTGCTGTTTAATTACACAATAATAAAAAACTTTCATTATGCCACTCTGTTGCTGCGTACAAGTGTTACCCCGAAATGACCCATTCGAAGCATTAAACAGCACATTGCTTCACATCTCAGCTAAATGCTTATTTAGTTACTAATACTACCTCTTTGTGGTACTGTGCTGATAGCTTTGAATCTGGGGCATTTTCTTGCGCAGATCGTAAATTTTTCACTGTTTATTTTATATTGCTATTGCTCACTTGGATGTTCTGGCCCAAGATGCTGGATTTGGCTGTCGTGTGTGCATGAGGTGTGTGTGTGTGTGTGTGTGTGTGTGTGTGTGTGTGTGTGTTTTACTGATGAAGACAGTGGCTGAAAGCTATATGTGAGTGACTTTTAACTGTGCCTGTGTGCAGCTTAACGTGTCTTCTTTAAGGTAAGTAGCAATCTGTCTTTTCCTACATTATTCGTCTTATCTCTGATGAAGAATTAATGAAGGAGTAGGTGTGGGTTCATAATTGTAAAACAACAGTGGTACGGTACAAGACAAAGTTATTTGCAGTTGGTACACATCATACACAGGTTCACCCTCTCAAGGGTTAAGAATATTGTTAATTCCTGACATAGACAGGATAGAGACAAGCAATCTGAAAGTTTTACATAAAGTTAAAAACACTTTTAATAAAATATTTTAATAGTCAATTTTCCAAGTGAATAACATTGAATTATGTCTAGTATCAGCAAAATTATACAGCCATCTTCAGATCTGGAATAACAACAGAAAACTGCACAAATTTAGAGTACCAGAGGGATTACACGAACCATAACAATACAGGCAAAAGATCAATTACATACCAATTAAAAAAAAAGTGTAGTGTCTGCTCATAAAATGGGGCTAAAACGCGATGTCTGCATCACAGTGGCACTCATAATGAGACGGCCAGAAAATTAATAAAACTATACCATTGAGATAAAATATTACATATTCAAGACTTAAGAAATCAACAGATGTCACTATAAAATAAAATGCAAAAACACAGTAAACCAAGCTAAGATATATGAAGTACAATCCCATCTTAACTGTCAGCATTGAATATTTTCCATAAAATAACGTTACACAAGTAATTTGTCAACCAAGCCACATTATGTACAGGAATGCTAGTGGGTCTAGTAGTATGTGGCCCATTCAGAGTTGTAAGCAGAGTAATTGGCTATGCGTGCTTGAGCAGGCTCACAAGCAGAAGGCAATGTGCTGATAGGTGGTGCACAAGTACACATAGTTATAATAAATAAATACTTAATAAAATACAACAGGTGAGCAGAACATAAAAAATTAATTTGTTGCTATGTCATATAGTGGTCACATATCAGATAAAATGAATCAGTTTTTGGAAGTCAAATGGTAGGTTTGGGCTCAAAATGCAAAACACTTTGAGTACGTGTTTTTGACACAAAATTGGACCAAAGAAGGATAAGTTCAGTAGATCTGGGGTGTATAAGATGAAGTACCGTGATCATTTTTATGTTGACCAGACAATTCATTCTTTTGAAACTCACTAATAAGAGCATACATACTCTCAGAATAGGATGGCTTTTTGAGCGCATTCGGCTACTGGACAGTACACTGTCCTGGATACCAAACGTAATGTGGAGATGCTGCATAGAGCACCTAAAGGTATAAAAGTGGGCTTGGTGAAGGAACTGGAGAGTCACAGTCCCAATGAGATACACCCCTGATCTTATACTTAACACTAAATATGGTTTCAGTGAGGGATAGAGCTTCAGTATTTTTCATTGTATTTTACAAAAATATTGTTCATCTTGCTGCTGTGCTTTGGAATGTGCTGTTATTTTGCTGACTGTACATATGATCTGTGCCAGCCGCACATTTGTAGCTGTTGTCACATCTCTTCTGCTTCGCGCAGCTCATGAGCTCAGACACCGGACTGTGATTCATTTATCTGTGAAGTACTTTGTGGTGTATCCTATGTTGTCTCCTTTTTATTTATTTATAGTATATCCCTTTCCTTTCTCCATGATTTTCATGTATTTGTATCACATACCGATGGTCAAAAAATTTTTTACGTATTCATCTTAGATGCGTATATTTTTATATATTTCTTCTAGCTTTTGTATTGTGTCATGATATTAGGTAGATATTACTCAATTCTTTTTTCAGTGTCTGTTTACTTTTTGTAGTTTATTATGTGTATTGCATTTTCTTATTTACATGTACATGTACATGTACTTTTACATTTACATGTACTACCTATCAGCATGTTGCCTCCCCCTTGTGGGTCTGCATGAACACATGTAGCTGATTAGTATGCTTGCAACTATGAACAGGCCACATAATACTAGACTCATTAGCATTCCTGTACATAATGTGGTTTGGTTGACAAGTTACTCATGTAACGATATTATGTGTAAAATATTGTGTATTAATGTGGGCTGTGAGGATGGGTTTGTACTCTGCATGTTTTAGGTTGCTTTATTAAAGTTTTGTGTTTTAGTTTGTACTGACACCTCTGTTATATCTTAGGTCTTGAGTACCCAATATTTTATTCAGTGTTACATGCCATATTTTCATGAGCATCCATTGTGATACACACACATCTTAGTCTCATTTTACAAGCAGATACTGCACATACATAATCAATATGTAATTGAGCCTTGGGTTGTATTATTATGATTTGAGTAATTGCTTCTGGTGCTGTACCTTAGTGCAATTTTCTGTCATTGGTTGACATCTGAAGATGGTTGTATAATCAGCTGAAACTAGTCATCATTTAATATTGTTCATTTGTGATTGTGACTATTAAGATTTTATTACTTTTTTTAACTGTATGTTATTGCTCCATATAATTTATCATTTGTGTTCATCGTCACACTTCCAAATTATGTATGATGTGTTATTATCGAGAACTCAAATTATATGAAGTTTTTTCTATTTACAGATGTTATTAATAAGGCTTATACCTGAAACAAAAGTAGTCTGAAAATCATTTTTCATGTTAATGACTCCTGCTTTAGTCGCATGGCTGAATACTGTAGAATAAAGCAGGAAATGGCTGCTGTGTTGAACAATGTGGTCTTTTGTTTTCCATTATCAGTGAGAAGAAGAGCTCTGTTCAAATAGGATGATTTACTGTTATGTTGGAGTTACAGTTATTTGTGATATGAACTTAAAGTTGGATTATAATATTATCCGGATCATTTGCACAGTGCTATCGAGTGAGGTGGTGCCTGGAGTGGAGTTTGCACTCTTGATTGGCCAGTTTGATTTATGTTTGTCATGTTTTCCCTAAATTGCTTAAAGTGAATCCCATTATAAAGAGGTGTTTCATGAATTTCATCGTAAAGAAGTGTTATTGTGATTCTTGCTACTAGAAAATTAGTGTTTCCACTGTCAGAAGATTATTGTTTTATTTCAGTTGTATTATATAGGTTGTTTTGTGGCACTCTAATGTAGCATTGTAAATTTATTTGATACTTCTAGAGTTAAACTTACATCATGCACTTGCTTACATGTTCTGTTTGATACACACAAATATTTTTGCGAATAATGATTGTTAACAACTTCATTGGAGTTGGTTTGATGACATTTGCATCGAAATGCTGCGTTTCAGCTGACAATAATCCTAAAGCAGTACTTGGTATTGTAAATTTCCAGAACAGTTATTTCATTCTGCAATGGAGTGTGCCTAATTTTAAACTCGCTGGTAGATTAAAATAATGTACCAGGATGAGACTTGAACTTGGAACCTTACATTTTGTGGGAAATACTTGTACTGCCTGACTAGCCAGGCAAAACTCACAACCTTTCCCCATGGCTTAAATTCTGCCACTATATCCCTCCTACTTTATTTTCACAAGACTTCTGTCACACGGTTTCAATTTTTCATAATATCTTTTCTTCCAGAAGAACTAATTCTGCAAGGTATGTGTGAGAAAGTTTGGATAGTAGGAGAGAGATACTATCTAAATTTTAACTGATGGGCTGCAAGTCAAGCCTGTATAGTTCAAGTTACGAGCAAGGCCTATGAAAGGCAAGTTACTGGGATCAAGTCCCAATCTGGCATATAGTTTTAATATGTCAGAACTTGTGTATTTTTAAACCAGCTAAACCTGGCACACAATGGTGACTGGTCATTGGTTTTTGTAGGCAAGCTCTTAGCAATCAAATTGTCTGGGTATATTGCTTGGCTCACCCCTATAATACAGTTAGGAAGTAGATTTCTGTGCTTCCCAAACTGCTCATAAAATGATGAGAAAAGAAATGGCAGATTGAAACAGTAAATCTGACCATTAAGAACATGAAAATTTTGTATAAATGTAAACTAAATTGATATCTGATTTCAGGATAGTCAAAAAGTTTTGTTTGAGTGGTATCAGTAAATCTAACTGGAATATGTGACAAAGATATTAATAACAGAAAATAAATTTGTCAGTGCCAAGCATTCCACTTCAAAACATTTAATTTTAGGAAATGCAATTTTTTCAGCGTAACACTGGGAAAGAATGAGCCACAAAGTCTTCAAAAAGTTGCCAAAAAATGACATTGAAACTGAAAACAGTGGAAGGTGACTGTGTACTAGTTTCAATTTTTAGGCAGTTGATAGGGAAGTGGTATTGTCAAATGACACTTAACACCACATCAAACAGAATTTCACCATCAAATAATCTTTGGCAGTCTAAGTGGCTGTGTTCACACTGATCATTAATCAAAAACATTTACACTGACCATCAATAGAATGATGTATCTTATTTGTTTATGTTGGTACTATATGACAACTTGATGGGTGTTCTGTTCACTATGTTAATTTTGGTTGTCAGACTTTGCTATTTTGCTCCTTATCATTGTTTATTATAGATTTCTGTTCTTGCTAGGAAGACAACAGTAAGTGTTAGAGGAAAAAAAATTGTTTTCTATTGACAATTTTTTTTGTAAATTGTGAACATTGAATATATAAATTCTCTATTAAATAATGAAATTCATGCAATTCTCTTGACACCCATGTTTGCCAAACAACATGCCAAATGTTTGATTACTTGCATTGTCTATGAAGTATGTTCAAATTTCTCCCTTCCACTTGAGTATTCCAAGCTCAGCCTCTATGATGTCACTGTCATTAAGATGTTGAACTCGCAGACTTCGGTCCTTCTGTGTCACTGACTAAAACATATTGGAGAAGGTTTCAGTATTGTGATAAAGGAAATTTCCTGCAAAGAAATGAACAGACGTTTATAAAATGTAGGGTTGAATGCATCAGCCAAAAGTGAACAAAACATTGAACCACAAGAATCCTGCAGACCAAGCTCACTTCTCGTGACCAGCAACAAATGAAGTTTGTGCCCTAACCCTAGATTTATGTTTCAGCCTTCGGATGATAGTTTGTTGTTATGAAAGATTCTGTTAACTCAGAATAACAGGCTCCTATACTGTCGATACTCTGAAGAAATGTGCGTCTTCTCTCAATTAAGTTAAAAAGGTACTTTCCATGACATCATCAAATATTTTGTCGAGTGATAAAACGCACTAATCCCCGATTCCTGCTATGTCTCTGACAACAGTTTGGCTTCCATGTTCAAATATAGAAACTGAATTGGTGTTTATGCAGTACAGTGAAGTGTTGAAGTATAAGTGTGTCAGTTTCTGGGAAGAGAACTTAGAAATTATGACTCTTCTGTTGTTCGAAATACTATCAGCAGTGTTCAGTTGAAGAGCTAGGTGTCTCCAAGAGTTATTGCTGTTGTTTACCTCTTCTGTTTCGTGTAAATAAACATTCTGCATAATGTCTAATAAATATAACTTAAATGGCAGATTTTTTCAGCATAACACTGAAAAAGAATGAAGGAAAAAATGCCAAAAAAGTGATGGTAAGTCAGTAACAATAATAATCCTTTATTCAACATCAAATGATTCATTTCAAGTGTACAAAAACTTTAAAAGTCACAGAACGTGATACACAACACAATAATGCATTCTTCTGAATATGCCATTGACTAATGTACGATAGTACCTACCTACATACTTACTTACTTACTTACTTACTTACTTGCCAGGTTGGCCTCACAGGCCAGTCAGTTTTTGGCCTCGTCAATCAGCCTCCTCCATCATCTTCAGCTGTTGTATTCTTCCCAGCTAGTCCCATCATACTCATATTCTCTCTGATTCTATCAAGTCCATCACGGCCCAGTTCTCCGCATTGGTCTGTTACCTCTTTTGTCTTCTTCTAGCACCTGCCTGGTGATCTGGCCTTCTCAACGCATTATGCATCTGTACCATCTAAGTCTCCTCTCTTTAACCACAGCCACAATGCTCGGTGATTTGTAAAACTCCTGCCAATTCATGGTTTTTCCTTTTTCTCCAGTCATCTCCACTCTTCAATAGTCCAAAACTCTCTCTCAGAACAGCATGCTCAAATGATAATATTGCACTTGAATTATGTGCTGCTATTTACATATTCTTTTCAAAACATTCTACATGTAACTATGATTTTCTTCTAATATGTTGCTAGGGTTTTTTGAAAGGAATTTCTTAAGCTGAAACTTAAGCTTCGCTGTGGGAAGAATCATAATATACTGGACAATGCATTGGCTAATTTGAGTACTGCATATTGCAGATCCTTTTCATTGAGTGCTTCTGTGGCTGCTGTTATAAATTTTTCCTTTATTTCTGATATTGTACTGATGCCAATCAGAATATATGTTCAGGTGCAGTCTTTCAACAAGCAGTATAGGTCTTTAAATATGTCTGCTTGTGTCTGTATATGTGTGGATGGATATGTGTGTGTGTGTGTGTGCGAGTGTATATCCGGCCTTTTTCCCCCTAAGGTAAGTCTTTCCGCTCCCGGGATTGGAATGACTCCTTACCCTTTCCCCTAAAACCCACTTCCTTTCGTCTTTCCCTCTCCTTCCCTCTTTCCTGACGAAGCAACCGTTTGTTGCGAAAGCTAGAATTTTGTGTGTATGTTTGTGTTTGTTTGTGTGTGTATCGACCTGCCAGCGCTTTCGTTCGGTAAGTCACATCATCTTTGTTTTTAGATATATTTTTCCCACGTGTGTATATATATATATATATATATATATATATATATATATATATATATATATATATATATATATATATATAAAAAAAACAAAGATGAGGTGACTTACCGAACGAAAGCGCTGGCAGGTCGATAGACACACAAACATGTGTGAATGTTTGTGTGTCTATCGACCTGCCAGCGCTTCCGTTCAGTAAGTCACCTCATCTTTGTTTTTATATATAATTTCTCCCACGTGGAATGTTTCCCTCTATTATATATATATACACCAAATGAAAGTGCTGGCAGGTCGACAGACACACAAACATACACACAAAATTCAAGCTTTCGCGACAAACTGTTGCCTCATCAGGAAAGAAGGAAGGAGAGGGATATACGAAAGGATGTGGGTTTTAAGGGAGAGGGTAAGGAGTCATTCCAATCCCGGGAGCGGAAAGACTTACCTTAGGGGGAAAAAAGGACGGGTATACACTCGCACACACACACACACACACACATATCCATCCACACATATACAGACACAAGCAGACATATTTAAAGACAAAGAGTTTGGGCAGAGATGTCAGTCGAGGCGGAAATGCAGAGGCAAAGATGATGTTGAATGACAGGTGAGGTGTGAGTGGCGGCAACTTGAAATTAGCGGAGATTGAGGCCTGGTGGGTAACGGGAAGAGAGGATATATTGAAGAGCAAGTTCCCATCTCCGGAGTTCGGATAGGTTGGTGTTGGTGGGAAGTATCCAGATAACCCGGACGGTGTAACACTGTGCCAAGATGTGCTGGCCGTGCACCAAGGCATGTCTAGCCACAGGGTGATCCTCATTACCAACAAACACTGTCTGCCTGTGTCCATTCATGCGAATGGACAGTTTGTTGCTGGTCATTCCCACATAGAATGCATCACAGTGTAGGCAGGTCAGTTGGTAAATCACGTGGGTGCTTTCACACGTGGCTCTGCCTTTGATAGTGTACACCTTCCGGGTTACAGGACTGGAGTAGGTGGTGGTGGGAGGGTGCATGCAACGGGTTATATATAAATAGAGGGAAACATTCCACGTAGGAAAAATATATCTAAAAACAAAGATGATGTGACTTACCAAATGAAAGTGCTGGCAGGTCGACAGACACACAAACAACCACAAACATACACACAGAATTTTGTGTGTGTGTTTGTGTGTCTGTCGACCTGCCAGCACTTTCATTTGGTAAGTCACATCATCTTTGTTTTTAGATATATTTTTCCTACGTGGAATGTTTCCCTCTATTTATATATAACCCGTTGCATGCACCCCCCCCCCCCCCCCCATATATATATATATATATATTTTGGATTGGAATGACTCCTTACCCTCTCCCTTAAAACCCACATCCTTTCGTCTTTCCCTCTCCTTCCCTCTTTCCTGATGAGGCAACAGTTTGTTGCGAAAGCTTGAATTTTGTGTGTATGTTTGTGTTTGTTTGTGTGTCTATCGACCTGCCAGCGCTTTTGTTCGGTAAGTCACGTCATCTTTGTTTTTTTTATATATATATATATATATATATATATATATATATATATATATATATATATATATATATATATATATATATATATATATATATATATATAAAAAACAAAGATGAGGTGACTTACCGAACAAAAGCGCTGGCAGGTCGATAGACACACAAACAAACACAAACATACACACAAAATTCAAGCTTTCGCAACAAACTGTTGCCTCATCAGGAAAGAGGGAAGGAGAGGGAAAGACGAAAGGATGCGGGTTTTAAGGGAGAGGGTAAGGAGTCATTCCAATCCCGGGAGCGGAAAGACTTACCTTAGGGGGAAAAAAGGACAGGTATATACTCGCACACACGCACATATCCATCCACACATACAGACACAAGCAGACATATTTAAAGACAAAGAGTTTGGGCAGAGATGTCAGTCGGGGCAGAAGTGTAGAGGCAAAGAAGTTGTTGAAAGACAGGTGAGGTATGAGCGGCGGCAACTTGAAATTAGCGGAGATTTAGGCCTGGCGGATGACGAGACGAGAGGATATACTGAAGGGCAAGTTCCCATCTCCGGAGTTCGGATAGGTTGGTGTTGGTGGGAAGTATCCAGATAACCCGGACGGTGTAACACTGTGCCAAGATGTGCTGGCTGTGCACCAAGGCATGTTTAGCCACAGGGTGATCCTCATTACCAACAAACACTGTCTGCCTGTGTCCATTCATGCGAATGGACAGTTTGTTGCTGGTCATTCCCACATAGAATGTATCACAGTGTAGGCAGGTTAGTTGGTAAATCACGTGGGTGCTTTCACACGTGGCTCTGCCTCTGATCGTGTACACCTTCCGGGTTACAGGACTGGAGTAGGTGGTGGTGGGAGGGTGCATGGGACAGGTTTTGCATCGGGGGCGGTTACAAGGATAGGAGCCAGAGGGTAGGGAAGGTGGTTTGGGGATTTCATAGGGATGAACTAACAGGTTACGAAGGTTAGGTGGACGGCGGAAAGACACTCTTGGCGGAGTGGGGAGGATTTCGTGAAGGATGGATCTCATTTCAGGGCAGGATTTGAGGAAGTCGTATCCCTGCTGGAGAGCCACATTCAGAGTCTGGTCCAGTCCCGGAAAGTATCCTGTCACAAGTGGGGCACTTTTGTGGTTCTTCTGTGGGGGATTCTGGGTTTGAGGGGACGAGGAAGTGGCTCTGGTTATTTGCTTCTGTACCAGGTCGGGAGGGTAGTTGCGGGATGCGAAAGCTGTTTTCAGGTTGTTGGTGTAATGATTCAGGGATTCCGGACTGGAGCAGATTCGTTTGCCACGAAGACCTAGGCTGTAGGGAAGGGACCGTTTGATGTGGAATGGGTGGCAGCTGTCATAATGGAGGTACTGTTGCTTGTTGGTGGGTTTGATGTGGACGGACGTGTGAAGTTGGCCATTGGACAGGTGGAGGTCAACGTCAAGGAAAGTGGCATGGGATTTGGAGTAGGACCAGGTGAAACTGATGGAACCAAAGGAGTTGAGGTTGGAGAGGAAATTCTGGAGTTCTTCTTCACTGTGAGTCCAGATCATAAAGATGTCATCAATAAATCTGTACCAAACTTTGGGTTGGCAGACTTGGGTAACCAAGAAGGCTTCCTCTAAGCGACCCATGAATAGGTTGGCGTACGAGGGGGCCATCCTGGTGCCCATGGCTGTTCCCTTTAATTGTTGGTATGTCTGGCCCTCAAAAGTGAAGAAGTTGTGGGTCAGGATGAAGCTGGCTAAGGTGATGAGGAAAGAGGTTTTAGGTAGGGTGGCAGGTGATCGGCGTGAAAGGAAATGCTCCATCGCAGCGAGGCCCTGGACGTGCGGAATATTTGTGTATAAGGACGTGGCATCAATGGTTACAAGGATGGTTTCCGGGGGTAACAGATTGGGTAAGGATTTCGTGAAGGATGGATCTCATTTCAGGGCAGGATTTGAGGAAGTCGTATCCCTGCTGGAGAGCCACATTCAGAGTCTGGTCCAGTCCCGGAAAGTATCCTGTCACAAGTGGGGCACTTTTGTGGTTCTTCTGTGGGGGATTCTGGGTTTGAGGGGACGTTGACCTCCACCTGTCCAATGGCCAACTTCACACGTCCGTCCACATCAAACCCACCAACAAGCAACAGTACCTCCATTATGACAGCTGCCACCCATTCCACATCAAACGGTCCCTTCCCTACAGCCTAGGTCTTCGTGGCAAACGAATCTGCTCCAGTCCGGAATCCCTGAATCATTACACCAACAACCTGAAAACAGCTTTCGCATCCCGCAACTACCCTCCCGACCTGGTACAGAAGCAAATAACCAGAGCCACTTCCTCGTCCCCTCAAACCCAGAATCCCCCACAGAAGAACCACAAAAGTGCCCCACTTGTGACAGGATACTTTCCGGGACTGGACCAGACTCTGAATGTGGCTCTCCAGCAGGGATACGACTTCCTCAAATCCTGCCCTGAAATGAGATCCATCCTTCACGAAATCCTCCCCACTCCGCCAAGAGTGTCTTTCCGCCGTCCACCTAACCTTCGTAACCTGTTAGTTCATCCCTATGAAATCCCCAAACCACCTTCCCTACCCTCTGGCTCCTATCCTTGTAACCGCCCCCGATGCAAAACCTGTCCCATGCACCCTCCCACCACCACCTACTCCAGTCCTGTAACCCGGAAGGTGTACACGATCAGAGGCAGAGCCACGTGTGAAAGCACCCACGTGATTTACCAACTAACCTGCCTACACTGTGATGCATTCTATGTGGGAATGACCAGCAACAAACTGTCCATTCGCATGAATGGACACAGGCAGACAGTGTTTGTTGGTAATGAGGATCACCCTGTGGCTAAACATGCCTTGGTGCACAGCCAGCACATCTTGGCACAGTGTTACACCGTCCGGGTTATCTGGATACTTCCCACCAACACCAACCTATCCGAACTCCGGAGATGGGAACTTGCCCTTCAGTGTATCCTCTCGTCTCGTCATCCGCCAGGCCTCAATCTCCGCTAATTTCAAGTTGCCGCCACTCATACCTCACCTGTCTTTCAACAACTTCTTTGCCTCTGCACTTCTGCCCCGACTGACATCTCTGCCCAAACTCTTTGTCTTTAAATATGTCTGCTTGTGTCTGTATCTGTGGATGGATATGTGCGTGTGTGCGAGTGTATACCTGTCCTTTTTTCCCCCTAAGGTAAGTCTTTCCGCTCCCGGGATTGGAATGACTCCTTACCCTCTCCCTTAAAACCCACTTCCTTTCGTCTTCCCCTCTCCTTCCCTCTTTCCTGATGAGGCAACAGTTTGTTGCGAAAGCTTGAATTTTGTGTGTATGTTTGTGTGTCTATCGACCTGCCAGCGCTTTTGTTCGGTAAGTCACCTCATCTTTGTTTTTTATATATGTGTGTGTTGTATTTTTGTCACAGAGTGCAACCAGCTTGCTTCAACCCATGGACCAAAGAGTGATGAGAACATTTAAAGCTTACTATGTGAGACTATTGTTTGCACATATTTATAAAGCTGCGCTCTGCCATTAGGCACCGCCTTATTGCAGCACTGTCCATTTGGGGGGGAGAGTTTGTGTGCTCCAAGGAAGCTGAGAGCTATATCGGCGGGAGCGTAGCTATTGGCAGGTCCAACCTAGCCGGACAGGTCTCAGCAGAGGAGCCAGACAAAGTGTGCCTCAGAACAACCCTTCTAATATCCTATACATCCTATTCCCTACCCTCTCCTCAGTTACCATTACTTTTCTTTCTCTAATTACCTTAACACACCACTGCCTTGTGGTTGGTCTTGGGAGGGCTTAAGTCTAAGGGAGAAAACCCTGAAAGAAAATCTGGAGTGGAGCCCCAAAGGCGGTTGGAAGGCATACTACGTCCCTTTTCAGCAGCTCCTGCAACCGACGTGATACCAGACGTATTGGCTTGCCTTTCCTCTGGATATTATCATTTAGGTCGAGAGGGAGACCTTGATGATTGGGTAACTCACGTGTCTTCATATTTATCGCTCAGGCTTGTAGCATCCTGGAGAGGACACTTCAGCGACGTCCAAGGACTTCGGCACAACACGGGAAGAGGCAGTTACCGGTTATAAGCTCTGTCTGATTGGCATAGGACCCGAGTGCCAGGGGCAACTTCCAACAGTGGGAAAGATCATTGCATCTCATTGGACAGCTACTGCCCGCCTCAAGCTGGGCAGCCCCCAGCCAATAAGGTGCTGTCCCGCCACTATCTGCCTGTTTCACGGGGTGTGTGGAGCTTAGAAGTAATCTTCGACAAGCGGGTTGATACAGTACACCTACTAAAAACAAAAATGAAATAATAAAGAAATCACTAGTTTGTATTGCCACCTGGAATGTTAGGACCGTGTGTCCAAGGTACATTGACGATGCCCAAGAGGTTGATTTCATCCGTAAGACTGCCGTAATTGACAGAGAGCTCCATCGTTTGAATGTTGACATCGCAGGACTGCAGGAGACGCGGCTTCCAGATGCGGGCACTATCAGGGAGGATAATTACACATTCTTCTGGCAGGGAAAGTCTCAAGACGAGCCAAGACTTCATGGAGTAGGATTTGCTGTTAAAAACACACTCCTAAACTGTACTGTGCCACCATCCGGTGGAACAGAGTGAATTATTGCTTTAAAAATATGCTCCTCAAGCAGCACTGTCAACATCCTAAATGTGTACGCTCCCACCTTATCATCCAGCATGGAAGAGAAGGATCTGTTTTATGATTTACTCAGCGACAGAATAGCCAAGGTACCTAGCACTGAGACACTGTGTATTCTAGAGGACTTAAATGCTAGAGTTGGATCAGATAATGACTTATGGCTGAATTGCCTGGGACATCATGGGGTGGGAAAAATGAATGAAAATGGCCAGAGACTGCTTGAAGTTTGCTGCTTTTATGGACTCTGCATTGCAAACACATATTTCCAGCTTAAGGATCAGCACAAGGTGTCCTGGAGACACCTGCACTCTCATCACTGGCATCTACTTGACTTAGTCATAGCTGGGCGTACTGGTCTCAAAAATGTGCTACTGACATGAAGTTATCATAGTGCTGATTGCAACACTGACCACGACCTGGTGGCGTGCACATTGAGGCTCACTCCTAAGAAATATCACCACGCTAAACCGAGAGGTCATCTCCATATCAGCACAAATCATGTTCATGACACGCAAAGAAAGCAGGATTTTGCCAGTAATTTTGAAAGTGCTTTCCCAGGAAACGTGCAAGCAGAAAGGAATGTTTATAAGAAATGGGCAAAACTCTCGGGTGCAATCTATAACTCAGCAGTATTGGCCTATGGAATAAAAGGAAAAAGAAATAAGGACTGGTACGAGCAAAATTTGGAAGAAATGGAACCAGTCACTGAGGCTAAACGGAGAGCCCTACTTGCTTAGAAAAGAAACCCAAATGAAAGAACTCGAAATGACCTACGAAAAGCAAAGAACAGGGCACAGCAAACGTCAAGGAGATGTGCAAATAACTGCTGGCTGAATTTATGTGCAGGTATACAGAAAGCGGCCGATTCTGGGGATGCTAAGGCAATGTACGATGGTATTAAGAAAGCAATTGGACCAACTGTCAGAAAAACAGCTCCTCTGAAGTCCAAGACAGGTGACGTCATTACTGATGAAGGCAAACAAATGGAACACAGGGTTGAACACTACCTCGATTTGTATGCATCCGAGAATGAAGTTAGCAAGGATGCATGTGACGCCATCAAACAAATGCCAGTTATGGAAGAACTAGGTGCAATGCCTACTATGGAAGAGCTCAGTAGAGAAATAGACTCTCTTGCTAACGGAAAGGCCCCACGTGAATATGGGATCCCTGCAGAGGTTATTAAGTATAACAAGTCTGTTCTTTTCAAACATTTATATTTGCTTATCACAACCAGCTGGGAAGAAGGTTATGTCCCGATGAGTATGCGGAATTCAAGGATAGTTACTCTATATATCAGGAGAAAGAAAACTGGCATTCTACGGATCAGAGCGTGGAATGTCAGATCCCTTAATCGGGCAGGTAGGTTAGAAAATTTAAAAAAAGGAAATGGATAGGTTAAAGTTAGATATAGTGGGAATTAGTGAAGTTCGGTGGCAGGAGGAACAAGACTTTTGGTCAGGTGAATACAGGGTTATAAATACGAAATCAAATAGGGGTAATGCAGGAGTAGGGTTAATAATGAATAAAAAAATTGGAGTACGGGTAAGCTACTACAAACAGCACAGTGAACACGTTATTGTGGCCAAGATAGACACGAAGCCCACGCCTACTACAGTAGTACAAATTTATATTCCAACTAGCTCTGCAGATGACGAAGAAATTGATGAAATGTATGAAGAGATAAAACAAATTATTCAGGTAGTGAAGGGAGACGAAAATTTAATAGTCATGGGTGACTGAAATTCTAGAGTAGGAAAAGGGAGAGAAGAAAACGTAGTAGGTGAATATGGATTGGGGTAAGAAATGAAAGAGGAAGCCGCCTGGTAGAATTTTGCGCAGAGCGTAACTTAATCATAGCTAACACATGATTCGAGAATCATGAAAGAAGGTTGTATACATGGAAGAACCCTGGAGATACTAGAAGGTTTCAGATAGATTATGTAATGGTAAGACAGAGATTTAGGAACCAGATTTTAAATTGTAAGACATTTCCAGGGGCAGATATGGACTCTGACCACAATCTACTGGTTATGAACTGTAGATTAAAACTGAAGAAACTGCAAAAAGGTGGGAATTTAAGGAGATGGGACCTGGATAAACTGACTAAACCAGAGGTTATACAGAGTTTCAGGAAGAGCATAAGGGAACAATTGACAGGAATGGGGGAAAGAAATACAGTAGAAAAAGAATGGGTAGCTCTGAGGGATGAAATAGTGAAGGCAGCAGAGGATCAAATAGGTAAAAAGACGAGGGCTAGTAGAAACCCCTGGGTAACAGAAGAAATATTGAATTTAATTGATGAAAGGAGGAAAATATAAAAATGCAGTAAATGAAGCAGGCAAAAAGGAATACAAACGTCTCAAAAATGAGATCGACGGGAAGTGCAAAGTGGCTAAGCAGGGATGGCTAGAGGATAAATGTAAGGATGTAGAGGCTTATCTCACTAGGGGTAAGATAGATACTGCCTACTACAGGAAAATTAAAGAGACCTTTGGAGAAAAGAGAACCACTTGTATGAATATCGAGAGCTCAGATGGAAACCCAGTACTAAGCAAAGAAGGGAAAGCAGAAAGGTGGAAGGAGTATATAGAGGGTCTATACAAGGGCGATGTACTTGAGGACAATATTATGGAAATAGAAGAGGATGTAGATGAAGATGAAGTGGGAGATATGATACTGCATGAAGAGTTCGACAGAGCACTGAAAGACCCGAGTCGAAACAAGGCCCCGGGAGTAGACAACATTCTATTGGAACTACTGACTGCCTTGGGAGAGCCAGTCCTGACAAAACTCTACCAGCTGGTGAGCAAGATGTATGAGACAGGCGAAATACCCTCAGACTTCAAGAAGAATATAATAATTCCCATCCCAAAGAAAGCAGGTGTTGACAGATGTGAAAATTACCGAACTATCAGTTTAATAAGTCAGAGGTGCAAAATACTAACGCGAATTTTTTACAGACAAATGGAATAACTGGTAGAAGCCGACCTCGGGGAAGATCAGTTTGGATTCCGTAGAAATGTTGAACACGTAAGCCAATACTGACCCTACGACTTATCTTAGAAGAAAGATTAAGGAAAGGCAAACCTATGTTTCTAGCATTTGTAGACTTAGAGAAAGCTTTTGACAATGTTTATTGGAATACTCTCTTTCAAATTCTGAAGGTGGCAGGGGTAAAAGACAGGGAGCGGAAAGCTATTTACAATTTGTACAGAAAGCAGGTGGCAGTTATAAGAGTCGAGGGGTATGAAAGGGAAGCAGTGGTTGAGAAGGGAGTGAGACAGGGTTGTAGCCTATCCCCGATGTTATTCAATCTGTATATTGAGCAAGCAATAAAGGAAACAAAAGAAAAGTTCGGAGTAGGTATTAAAATCCATGGAGAAGAAATAAAAACTTTTAAGGTTCGCCGATCACATTGTAATTCTGTCTGAGACAGCAAAGGACTTGGAAGAGCAGTTGAACGGAATGGACAGTATCTTGAAAGGAGGATATAAGATGAACATAAACAAAAGCAAAACGAGGATAATGGAATGTAGTCGAATTAAGTCAGGTTATGCGGAGGGAATTAGATTAGGAAATGAGGCACTTAAAGTAGTAAAGGAGTTTTGCTATTTGGGGAGCAAAATAACTGATGATGGTCGAAGTAGAGAGGATATAAAATGTAGACTGGCAATAGCAAGGAAAGCGTTTCTGAAGAAGAGGAATTTGTTAACGTCGAGCATAGATTTAAATGTCAGGAAGTCGTTTCTGAAAGTATTTGTATGGAGTGTAGCCATGTATGGAAGTGAAATGTGGCCGATAAATAGTTTAGACAAGAAGAGAATTGAAGCTTTCGAAATGTGGTGCTACAGAAGAATGCTGAAGATTAGATGGGTAGATCACATAACTAATGATGAGGTATTGAATAGAATTGGGGAGAAGAGGAGCTTGTGGCACAACTTGACTAGAAGAAGGGATCGGTTGGTAGGACATGCTCTGAGACATCGAGGGATCACCAATTTAGTATTGGAGGGCAGCGTGGAGGGTAAAAATCGTAGAGGGAGACAAAGAGATGAATACACTAAGCAGATTCAGAAGGATGTAGGTTGCAGTAGGTACTGGGAGATGAAGAAGCTTGCACAAGATAGAGTAGCATGGAGAGCTGCATCAAACCAGTCTCAGGACTGAAGACCACAACAACAACAATACTCTATATAAACAGAAAGGGAACAGAAGTGACTGTAACAATTACCGAGGCATTTCATTACTAAGTGTAGCGGGAAAGCCTATGCAAGAGTCATCCTAGTGCGATTACAAATCTTAGCTTCCAGAATCTACCCAGAATCTCAGAGTGGCTTCAGGCCTGGCCGATCAACTGTAGGTATGATCTCCTTAAGACAGCTACAAGAGAAATGTCATGAGCAGCAGAGGCCACTTTATATTGCTTTCATTGACCTTGTTAAAGCGTTTGATTTAGTGAGCCGAAATGGGCTTTTCAAACTGTTGCAGAAGATTGGATGCCCACCTAAACCACTACAAATAATTGTCTCTTTCCATGAGAAAACATAAGCAACAATCAGCTTCAATGGTAAAACATCAGAAGCATTCCCTGTTTATAGCGGTGTGAAACAGGGGTGTGTGTTAGCTCCTACATTATTTGGGATTTTCTTTTCCCTTCTGCTCAGATTTGCCTTTGAAGACCGTGATGAGGGAGTGTATCTACATATGAGGTCTGATGGAAATCTTTTCAACATTGCTCGCCTCAAGGCCAAGACCATAGTAAATACAGTTGTTAGCCGTGAGTTGTTATATGCGGACGATGCAGCTCCAGTAGCAAACACAGATGATGAGCTGCAGTATATAATCAACAAATTTGGTCTACTCATCAGCCTTCAAAAGACTAAGATCATGGCGAAGAGCACTACCAACCTTCGATCCATCAGCATTGATGGCAGTCCTCTCCAGATAGTTGATGACTTCACCTACTTGGGATCCACAATATGTAGCAACTTGTCCATGTACACTGAAATTAGTAACAGAATCGCAAAGGCATCATCTGTCATGGCTAGATTGAAAAACAGAGTATGGAACAACTGACTGCTTACCCCAAAAACTAAATTAAAAGTCTACAACGCTTGTGTTATAAGCACCCTTCTCTATAGCTGTGAGACATGGACAACTCTTTCTAAGCATGAGTCTCAACTCAACAGCTTCCATCTCCGCTGTCTCCGGAAAATCCTTCAGATCTCTTGGAGAGATAGAGTACCCAACACCGAAGTCTTTCATTGTGCAAGCACAACCAGCATCTTTGCATTCCTGAGTCATCGACGTCTAAGATGGTTGGGACATGTCAGGTGCATGGATCCTGAACGGATACCAAAACAACTGCTGTACGGAGAACTTCAGGAGGGTGTGAGGCCAGTGGGACGACTGCATCTTCGCTTCGAGGATGTCTGCAAGAGAGACCTGACCAAGACCAGAATCAATCCAAGTCACTGGGAAAGCACTTCAGAGGACCATGTCAAGTGGCGAGTAACTGTGCACAATGGCGTCAAGCTCTCAGAGGATGAATGCACACAGGAACAAATCAGGAAGAGGACAAAGCGAAGAGACAGAGCGGCTTCTGTTCGAAGTCCCTCAAATTTCACATGTCCAAACTGCAGTAGGGACTGCCACTCTCGAGTGGGACTTTCTAGCCACAGCAGACACTGCAGACTCTGAACCAAGCATGTTACACCATCATCCCTCAAGGATGGACGGATGCCATTATAAAGCTGTGAGACAAAACACTGAGCTCTCTGTTAAAAACTTTTTGAAGCCATTCAATATTTTAGATACTGTGAGACTTTGGACAATCTTGGAATGAAATTTCATAAAAAAACCTTAAATGGCGCCTGGGAAACCCACCACCACCAAAACCCTTGGGGAATTTCCACGATACCGCGATCAAATTTGTAACGTGAAGAAGTGGTCGATCTCATCAGACAGCTAAATTTATATGTGGATGGAGGTGACCTTCAAGAGCTGCTGGATTCACACAGGAGCTGACAGCTGATGAGCTTACAGAAATGCGTGAGCAAGAGCAAAACATTCAGTAACCTGATTCTTTAGTGAGAGTTCAATCAGAAGATCACATGATGTTTGCAAACTTGCCAGAAGCCCTCAGTTCAGTTGAACAAAGGATACACGATTTAGAAAAACTAGACTCCAACAAATTGCACATTTCTGCTACAAAACAGAGAATAAAAAAATTATTAGCATGATATGAGTAAATTTAGTGCAAGAAGAAAAGAAAAAACTAATAATAATTGTCTTGCCAGACAACATTTGTAGATTGTATGAAGCCTTTTATGTCATAGTAATTTTGATTTACAGTGTTGCAATGCATAATACTGTACTGTTATATAATTTTTTGTATTGTTGAACATTTTACTAAACAGTTTTTCTTCTAAATTACATTAGTCACTGGTCTCAAATGAATATAATTTGTATGTATTTACATGGTTATCACTCGGTGCCACCTATTGTGCAAGTCCAGGTTATTATTCTATTTTCTTAGTTAACTTACTTGATAAAGAGTCAATACACATGTCCCATTTTATTACTCCCTGTACAGAGGAATTTCAGCATGAGTCTACAGATGTTGAACACCACTAGACGTCTCATACTGGTGTTTACATTAGGTGGGTGTTGTTAGACTTTTGAAATATTTCATTTTTCAAATTATTTCACTTTCTAGTCCATTAATGTACAGAACCACTTTGGAGCGTAGTGAGCAATATTGAATGCCATTCACATAAAACAAAAATGGAAGAGGGCCCAGTACCATACAGGAGGAGGCAATCTGAAAGTTGTTGCATTCCTAGGGAATGTACTAGGTCTTAATCTTAAACCTCAAATTGCTATGTTCAATTGGGATTTACTTGAGGATTGCATCACAGAATATGGCATTAACTTTCTAGGCAACAATTCATGTGGCATGATGGTAATTGATTAGTGATCTACAGTTAGCTTTGCTGATCATGTAATGTTTGCTGCAAGGCTGTGTTCTGTTTGTGTATGAGTGTTTATTTGTTTTGCATATCTCCTCTTAAACCACTCGATCGATTTCAACCGGATTAGGTACACATACTACTCACTGTCTCTGAAGAAGTACTGTGGGTATAAGAATCACCAGGCTCCCACTGGGGGGGGGGGGGGGGGGGGTTGAAAAGGATTGGAATCCTCTGATATCTGTGTAAACAGCTGTGTTGTGTGCATGGTACTGTGTATGTGTTTGAGGAGGAGAGAGAGAGAGAGAGAGAGAGAGAGAGAGAGAGAGAGAGAGAGAGAGAGAAGAGGAGGTGGATTATGATGGGTAGGGTGAGATGGATATAGAATGGTTGGGTGAAAAGATGGACAGACAGAGAGGTGAGAGTATGAGATGGCCAGAGAGACTGGGAAGGGTTTGGACAGGGGAGGGGGGGGGGGGGGTGAAGAATGGAAAGAGGGGGAGTTGTAGGAGAGGGTTAGTGGGCAGATGGAAATGGAAGAGGGGGAAGAGAAGATGGTCAGAGAGGGAAGGGTGAACAGAAGAGTTGTAGGAGAGGGTTAGTGGGCAGATGGAAATGGAAGAGGGGGAAGAGAAGATGGTCAGAGAGGGAAGGGTGAACAGAAGATGAACAGGGAGGAGATGGAGGGAGTGAGAATAAGGAGATAGGCAGAGAGATTGGGGAAGAAAGATATGAAAAGAGGAAGGGAGGAGGTAACTTCTTGGCAGATTAAAACTGTGTGCCAGACCGAGACTCAAACTCATCTCCCATTGCTCCATCCACACTTCTGTCCACATTAAACCCACAACTCTGACAGATGCCATCATTTCCATATATATATATATATATAAAAAAAAAAAAAAACCCCCTCATACAGTCTGGCCATATGGGGATGGCATATCTCCAATGACAAGAACTCCCTTGCCCAGTATGCTGAAGGTCTCACCAAAGCCTTCACAGACAAGCACTATTTGCAAGACCTTGTCCTCAAACAGATTTCCCTTGCCATTTCCCCAAACACATATCATCATGCTCTAAAATGAAGTACATACTACCCAAAATCCTTCCCACCCTCCTAAAGTGGTGTTCCATCGCCCATCCAACCTCCACATCATCCTGGTCCATTCCTATGCCACTCCCAATCCCAACCCATTGCCGAAGACATCATATCTCTGTGGAAGACAGAGGTGCAAGACCTGCCCAATCACCCAGCCAGCACTTCCTATGTAAGTCCTGTCACAGGCTTATCCTACCTCATCAGAGGCTGAGTGGGCCACCTGTGAAAGCAGCCATGCCATGTACCAGCTCTGCTGCAATCATTGCACATCTTTTTTATATTGGTGTGATTGTGGCCCACAACAAACTAGACTACCGTGTGGTACAACATGTAGCTGAACATAACATGCTCAATTTCAATTGCTGCTTCCCAACCCGGACCATCTGGATTTCCCCATCCACTAACACCATTTCAGAATTGCGCAGACAGGGGTTGTCCTTACAACATGTTCTTCACTTCTGAAATTATCCTGGCCTCAGCCTGCTGTAACCTAATGTCCACATACCCTTCACCTAACAGTTTCCACCCCCACTGCCCTGTTACCCTCTTCCAACTAACACCCCCCATCCTCATAGTGCGCCGCTCTCTGCCAATGCACCCACCAGTCTTTTCACCTTCTCTGCTTATCTACTTTCCCTCCCCCCTTCACACTGGACTTGCATTTGGGAGGACGATGGCTCAATCCCGCATCTGGCCATCCTGATTTAGGTTTTCCGTGATTTCCCGAAATCGTTCCAGGCAAATGCCGGGATGGCTCCTTTGAAAGGGCATGGCCAACTTCCTTCCCCATCCTTCGCTAATCCGATAAGATTGATGACTTTGCTGTTTCCCCCTCCCCCCCCCCCACCCCCCACCCCCCCACTTCCCCACAGCCTCAAGAAGCTGTGCATGCAGTATTGTCATGCTGCCATCTAGTCCTTGAACTTTCCTCCGAACAGCACTGACTTTTCTACTCCTACGTGTACTGGGTATTCATGCCCCTACCCCTTCCCCACTTCCCTCTGAATTTCTTCTTTCATTCAACCCAATAGTTGCATTCTGGCCGCTGTGGCTGGAGACAGCACAGACTGCATGGTGTGTGTGTGTGTGTGTGTGTGTGTGTGTGTGTGTGTGTGAGTGAGAGCGCGCGCACCCCCCCCCCCCCCCCTCCCCCGCCCCCGCACCCCCACCCACCCATGTGTTTTCTCTTTTCTGAAGATAGCTTTGGACGAAAGCTCAATGTGCAACAGTATTTTCATTGTGCCTGCCTGCAGCTCAACATGTCATCTTTACAATGAGTAGCAACTTACCCTTTTTGTAATATTGTTGATACTCCAATCTAGACTTTCCGTTGTTTACTTACATTTTAAAACATTTTACTGGCTGGTAACTGTTATGCAATTTTCTTGACTTGCCAAACAGCCAAAGACACCATGAACCTGTGTGCATTTCATTGTAGTCTTGTAAGCTCCCTGCTAGTAAATAAGAATAAAAGTTTAATTAATTTTTGGCAATCAGACCGTTTAATTAATAGTAGAGCTCACATCTGTTGGTTGAACTCGATTCTTAGTCATCATGGCCATACCCTAACAAATACAAATCATCATTAGTAGTATTCAAAGTCATAATTAGTAGTATTTATTGTTACTGACTGGAAAAATATTTAATAACAACAGTTCATGTCAAGTTACACAACTTTTCTGGAACTCGTTGTCAAATGTTAGCCACTATGGTTTCTAGCTCTTACACAAACACTGTTGAAATTATAATTGTGCTATTCATACAATTAAGTGCATTACCAGCAATCATTCTTCCACTTATATGGAAAACTCAACATGAGGTACAATCCGCGTAAATCTCTTGCTATGTCCTTTTGTGTCTCCCCTGTTAACTAACAGTTCTACATCCACTTTAATATTTTTTAACATGACCCCACACTTGATAAACTTCACAGTGCTAACTCAGTCAGTACGTGTCGGCCCCAATAGCTGCACTGCAGTTCAACAATGGAAGAAAGACAACACTGCCCTGACTGAAGTAAGCAGAATGCTTAGTGTCTCCACCAATTTATTTGTAGTTTAAACAGTTATTTTCAGAAGTAGTGACATGACAAAAATCTGAAATATGACGTATGAAATATGACATGAAATGACAGGACGTGAAATATGAAATAAATTTGAAAATAATTATTTTTTATTTACAATTGTAAAACAAGTGCAATGTGCCACCCATTGTCATGGCTAATCTTTGAGTGGATCAGCTCCTACTTTAGTTGTGGTGAAAGATGCATGTATTTAAAACTGGCTTAGCCATTGTTTAACTGAATATATTGACTGATTTTAATTTAGACCAATTTTCAGGATTATAACTACTCCTCTTTGACAAAATGTTTCATGGGATTATAGGGCTGTTTCAAGCAGACTGAAAGTCAGTTTTCACCAATATTTCTTAATTGAAAGCGTAAGCACCCAGAAAGGCTTGAATATGGTTGCCTGTTCCAGTAGTTTGTGCTACTATTAGCAGCATGTTTGGAATTATGGAACATATTGTTCGAGCTGACCCATTCTTGCAGGAAAATAACCTTTCCACATTTGATGGTGTTCAGACAACTATTTTCAATTGCAGGCTAACAAAAGGACGTATAAAAGCACGCCAGAAGAAAATGCACATGATAGCCAGGCTTCTAGATCTTCCCAGCAATGTGTTGCCATGTCCCTCTCCACCACCTTATAATCTCATGGCACAGCGTGCAGCTGAAGCATCAGCAAGTAAGTAAGTCCATTACTTATGTCAATAAATGTATGTGAGAGAACTGTGATTTTGGAGGTCTGTTCTCTGTTCAGTGTGTCCTTGTTAGTAGAAAAGAGGAAGACTAAGGACTGAATGTTATTATTCTCATTGTGTTTTAATTATTAAAGATTAGAAATCTGTCACATTTGTTTTAGTGATTGCACAGAGCAGGAGGGAAAACTTCTGCAGTTGGTTTGGGTTGAAGAGGGAGGTATGAAAGTTGTTAATTCATACCCACTGAATACAGTAAAACAGTGGGGAGAGGGTTTCATTGACTATAGTAAGCAATAAAAGTAGTCTAAACAAGAAAGTTAGTATAAAAGAAATGGAATTATGGTTTTATAGCACTTTTGTGTAAGAAATGCCATGGAAGAAATGTACAAGTATTTTATCAGTAATAAAAATATAAAAAGTATATAACTCAATAGTGTTTTGTAAATGAGTGCCAGCAGTTACTTTACATTTGTATGTTTGTTTTTGACAGCTACTGATTAGAGGTGGAAATTAGAAATTGTATTTCAAATGGGAAATACAGAACAATGTATAGAGACCTAAAAGGGATATTTTATAACATTAAACATATTGTCAGAGTACAGATAATGATTGTGGGCATGAAAAATTTATTCACAGATTATAGAGATAACCAGTTAAACCATCCAAAGGCATTCCTTATGCTAGGGCTCTAGTTGCCCCTCACAGCATCCAAATGAGCCAAAGGCAATGGTTCAGCAGATCAGCTCTATGTCACTGCTATAAGGCAAATTGATGTGTGTGTGTGGGGCTTGTCGACATATCATCATTTTCTGGTTTGTTTTTGAATTAAATTTAGGTTGTGGCTAAGGAAGTCTCCACTTCTGTCATTCTATGCAGATATATGAAGTGTATGGAATTTCTGTAAAATTAGTAAAACAAGACCAGCAAATTACTGGCTCTAGCTTTGGTAAATGAGGCATTCTTAGATGGCAAAGCATTAACTCCAGAAATCTTAATGAAAACTGTGTTTACCTATGATTAATATGAAGTTTTAAACAAATGATCCACCCAGTTACATGATTATTAGGTGGAGGGTGGATGCCACCAGTGATAAAAATGGAATGTAAATTGGGGCCAAGAATCATATTACATAAAGAATTTTGAACTGTATCTAGTGTCTCAAGTTTTGAAGTAATACATACCAGTGATTCTAAAATCAAGACGTTTTGTTTTATACTTTGAGTTGGAGATGGTTGATATCTTTGAAGGATAGTAGAGATAGAGATAGCTACATATTAAGGCACAATGTGCAAAAAAGCCAGAGGTTATCAAATTATTTGCATTTTCAGTATATGATTAAAAATGTTTGATTTAGTGAGGAGGAATTTAAGAGAGAAGCAGGGGGGAATGAAGATACAAAAACTGTGGCAGGATACACATTTCTCTCCCTCTGTTTTCCCACACCAACTTTCAATCTTTACTCAGTTATTGTCCCATTCCAGTGGCTGTACTTCTTGATTATTTTCTCTTCTACAGTGCATTTATTAAAATCTTTGGGATTTGAATTACTTCTGACATAATACCAGCACACACTTTCTTTTCATGTCCTATACCTTGCACCTCCACTGACAAAAACGCAAATGTGTCACTGATTTAAACTCCTTGTTCCATTGTTCCATTTGTATTTCCTTTCTGTATTGTCTCCTTGCTCATTTTACTGCCACAGCTTTTGAAGACAGTTTTAATGATTGTAAAACCTCAAAATACAGCACTAACTTTTTGGTTTCATTTTGACTTTATCACAGATACTACATTACGTAAGTATAATAGTTGTAGCTTTCATTTTTGACTTTCCTGTTTAGATTAATTATTTCTAACAGACCTGATTGATTTCCAGAACATTTATGCAATTAGGTATGACAGGCTTTCAGTGTTCCCTGAATTACTGTAGCTTGTTCTTTAGAGCTTGTAAAACTTAACTATTTAGTTTTTCTATGTGTGTTTCTTTCTGGCTGATTAAAAATGTTACCCTTTATCACAAGCTAATATACTTCTAACAAGCAACTGACTGTCTTGCCTCTTAATGTGCTATAATGGTGGTTTCCTTACGTTATTGTACTCTGCTTTTGCTACTTATAACTTGTCTGCTTTGCTCAGTTCAAGTTGCATATTACGTGTCTTTCTTTTTTTTTTTTAGAAACATTGTGTAGGCTTTTTGCTTGTGTGTGCTCATAGGCATATCCTTGAGCTTCATACAGGTAAAAAAAACTAGTTTGTTGTATAACAGACAGAGGTATCTTCTTAACTCTTTCACAGTATTTGAAAAACCATTACTGTAATGTACATTTGTCATGAAGCAGTGAGAAAAGTTGAGTCATTTAAAATGTTGAAGAGTTACAGTTACATTTTATAAATATATATTTGGAGAGATTAAGGAAATACTTTGTCTGCTGGCTAAAATTCTTTTTGAGATTGAGCACTTACTACAAGTTTCTGGTGAGTGCAGGATCAAGCAGTGGTAGAGCCCCACAACGTAAAACGTATCGACGCTTTCAATTCCAAGTCAACAGAGTTCCAGGATTTGCAGCAGCCCGTGGCCAGGATAGCCCTCCTTCTACAAGCAGGTCTAGCTCACCATGTAACAGGCGCTCAGGCTCACAAGGTTGGTAAAGGAGTAGAGTTGACATAGAACTGTAAAATTTTGTATCCAGTGCAGTATTTGACTTTGCAGTGTTATTTACGAGTGAAAAGAGGAAGCCGTCCATGATGATTCCCCATTGCAGGTACCATATTAAGAAACACTTTTTCTCCAAATATTCCTTTCTGAATAATGTTATCAAACACTAATTTTTATTCTGTTAATTCTTCCTACATTTCACATACAGTATTTAAATATTCCTATGAATGTATTTTTTCTTTTCCTAGATGTGATTATTTATCAGCTGTTACTGAAATCTGTGTATTTCTTAATTATCTGAGGGATATGTATATTATCTCTAGTAATCTGATTTATCTCAATATAGTAGTCCATGGTACCTAAAACTTTTAATATTTCATGTACAGATAAGCCTCCAAGACTCTCGTAATTGCTCACTCAAAGCAAGCTAGCTAGCCAGCAGCTCTCTCTCTCTCTCTCTCTCTCTCTCTCTCTCTCTCTCCCTGTGTGTGTGTGTGTGTGTGTGTGTGTGTGTGTGTGTGTGTGTGTGTGTTCCTTTTCCCCCCACAGATCCAATTGTCCTGTAATATATAATAAAATTTAGGCATAGAATTGGAGTGATAGACGGTTGTTTCATGTCCCACTTGTTTTATGCTGAATTCAGTGAGAGATCACTGCAGAGTTTTAAGTACACAGATTTCTGTCAGTTTTGTAAATAAATAAGGAACTGAAGAATCTAAAAATGTTTTCCAATATACATAATGCAGCTGTGTCCAAACATTTACACTACTTAAGTTCTGTTTTTCTTAAAAATGAAATCATGGGACTTGAACAAACCACCTAGGGCTGAACTGAACAGAAAAGCTATCCTTTCTTTTAATTTTGGGCATCTACAAAATAGGAATACTGGCAGGAATTCTTTCACAAGATGACTTTCTTGCCATTCCTCTTGTTAAGAAAAGTTTAATGCAGTAATATATTATTGACCACCACTTATGACGGTCAGATTAGTAAGAGCTGTATGCAATTGGAGAATGTGCATACGTTATTTGTATATGTGGATAAGTTGGTGCATTAATTCTTTTGTAAGGTTATTCTCTGATTCATTTTCATTTTGATCTTCTTCCTCTGCTAATATTCCACAGTAAGAATTTGTAGATAACATGAACTTCAGCAGCTGATTCTCTGTTACATACATTTAGGGAACAGCAATGGTGAAAATGAAATAACCCATTAGCTTAGCCCATACAGCCAACTGTACAACCATGTTCTATGCAGACATGGTAAACCGTATTACTGAAGAATGATTTACTGTGTTGCTGCAATATGCATCCCAAAGTATTTAAGCAAATAGGAAGACAACTTTAGTATATTGAAGATTGCAGATTTGCACTAAGGCATATATAAGTGGCACTACAGAAATGTAGGAGGCAACCATCTCCTCTCAAGTGAAGATAGTCATCTGTGTTGCATGAGTAAATGATAGAACTATTAAGGAGTGTCGGAATAGAAGTTGGAGTGCTGGAATAGAAGTTACATGATTTTCCTTAACACCCAAAATTATACATATTCTCTGTTTCTTCTTAAGCTGCTAACTGGCTGCTGGTGATTTAACTGATAACTGGAAGAGAGATAGAGAAGTACCCCTATCTTACTCTCTCATAGTGATAGGATTCAACATTTCAACATTACCACATGCCATGAAATACAGTTATTTATGCTGTAAAATCTCTGAATTGTTATGTAATTGTCAAGATGATTGATGTAGAGTAGTATGGATTTGTAGGTTGAGAGGCCTGGTGGGGTATGTAAAGTGACTAAATGTGTTAGGTTCATTTTGTCCCCGCAAATTAGCAGTGTTTCATTATGAAATTTCATACGTTGTTGTTTTTTAGTTGTTGCTGAAGAACATCAGTTTGATTCTACTATACCACAAAAAATCTTAAGTGTTTGACACAATGCCCCATAGCAGATTGTTAACGAAAGTCTGAGCATACAAGCTAGGTTCCCATATATATCAGTGACTCAAACACTCCTTAAGTAATAGAAGCCAATACATTGTCCTCGACGGTGTGTGTTCATTAGGGACAAGAGTGTTGTCAGGAGTATCCTAGGGAAATGTGATAGGAACACTCTTGTTTTCCATGTTTGTAAATGATCTGAAAGATAGCGTGAGTGGCAATCTGTGACTGCTGATGATGCTGCAGTATACAGGAAAGTGTCATTGTTGAGTACTGTCAGGAGGATGTAGGAAGACTTAGTGCAGAAAAATGTAAGTTAAATCAGATGAGTAGGAAAGACAGTCCTGTAATGTTAAAGTACAGTATTAGTGATGTGCTGCTTGACACAGTCACATCAGTTACTTATGTAAGCATAATGTTACAAACCGTCCCGTGAACCATGGACCTTGCCATTGGTGGGGAGGCTTGCGTGCCTCAGCGATACAGATAGCCGTACTGTAGGTGCAACCACAACGGAGGGGTATCTGTTGAGAGGCCAGACAAACGCGTGGTTCCTGAAGAGGGGCAGCAGCCTTTTCAGTAGTTGCAGGGGCAACAGTTTGGATGATTGACTGATCTGGCCTTGTAACACTAACCAAAACGGCCTTGCTGTGCTGGTACTGCGAACGGTTGAAAGCAAGGGGAAACTACAGCCGTAATTTTTCCCGAGGGCATGCAGCTTTACTGTATGATTAAATGATGATGGCGTCCTGTTGGGTAAAACATTCCGGAGGTAAAATAGTCCCCCATTCGGATCTCTGAGCGGGGACTACTCAAGAGGACGTCGTTATCAGGAGAAAGAAAACTGGCGTTCTACGGATCGGAGCGAAGAATGTCAGATCCCTTAATCGAGCAGGTAGGATAGAAAATTTAAAAAGGGAAATGGATAGGTTAAAGTTAGATATAGTGGGAATTAGTGAAGTTCGGTGGCAGGAGGAACAAGACTTTTGGTCAGGCAAATACAGGGATATAAATACAAAGTCAAATAGGGGTAATGCAGGAGTAGGTTTAATAATGAATAAAAAAATAGGAATGCGGGTAGGCTACTACAAACAGCATAGTGAACGCATTATTGTGGCCAAGATAGACACGAAGCCCACGCCTATTACAGTAGTACAAGTTTATATTCCAACAAGCTCTGCAGATCACGAAGAAATTGAAGAAATGTATGACGAAATAAAATAAATTATTGAGATAGTGAAGGGAGACAAAAATTTAATAGTCATGGGTGACTGGAATTCGGTAGTAGGAAAAGGGAGAGAAGGAAACGTAGTAGGTGAATATGGATTGGGGGTAAGAAATGAAAGAGGAAGCCGCCTGGTAGAATTTTGCACAGAGCACAACTTAATCGTAGCTAACACTTGGTTCAGGAATTATAAAAGAAGGTTGTATACATGTAAGAAGCCTGGAGATACTGACAGATTTCAGATAGATTATATAATGGTGAGACAGAGATTTAGGAACCAGGTTTTAAATTGCAAGACAGTTCCAGGGGCAGATATGGACTCTGACCACAATCTATTTGTTATGAACTGTAGATTAAAACTGAGGAAACTGCAAAAATGTGGGAATTTAAGGAGATGGGATCTGGATAAACTGACTAAACCAGAGGTTGTAGGGTTTCAGGGATGAAGTAGTGAAGGCAGCAGAGGATCAAGTAGGTAAAAAGATGAGGGCTAGTAGAAATCCTTGGGTAACAGAAGAAATATTGAATTTAATTGATGAAAGGAGAAAATATAAAAATGCAGTAAATGAAGCAGGCAAAAAGGAATACAAACGTCTCAAAAATGAGATCGACAGGAAGTGCAAAGTGGCTAAGCAGGGATGGCTAGAGGATAAATGTAAGGATGTAGAGGCTTATCTGACTAGGGGTAAGGTAGATACTGCCTACGGGAAAATTAAAGAGAACCACTTGTATGAATATCAAGAGCTCAGATGGAAACCCAGTTCTAAGCAAAGAAGGGAAAGCAGAAAGGTGGAAGGAGTGTATAGAGGGGTCTATACAAGGGCGATGTACTTGAGGACAATATTATGGAAATGGAAGAGGATGTAGATGAAGATGAAATGGGAGATATGATACTGGGTGAAGAGTTTGACAGAGCACTGAAAGGCCTGAGTCGGAACAAGGCCCCGGGAGTAGACAACATTCCATTAGAACTACTGACAGCCTTGGGAGAGCCAGTCCTGACAAAACTTTACCATCTGGTGAGCAAGATGTATGAGACAGGCGAAATACCCTCAGACTTCAAGAAGAATATAATAATCCCAATCCCAAAGAAAGCAGGTGTTGACAGATGTGAAAATTACCGAACTATCAGTTTAATACGTCACGGCTGCAAAATACTAACACAAGTTCTCTACAGACGAATGGAAAAACTAGTAGAAGCCGACCTTGGGGAAGATCAGTTTGGATTCCGTAGAAATATTGGAACACGTGAGGCAATACTGCCCCTACGGCTTATCTTAGAAGCTAGATTAAGGAAAGGCTAACCTACGTTTCTAGCATTTGTAGACTTAGAGAAAGCTTTTGACAATGCTGACTGGAATACTCTCTCTCAAATTCTAAAGGTGGAAGGGGTAAAATATAGGGAGCAAAAGGCTATTTACAATTTGTATCGAAACCAGATGGCAGTTATAAGAGTTGAGGGGCATGAAAGGGAAGCAGTGGTTGGGAAGGGAGTGAGACAGGGTTGTAGCCTCTCCCCGATGTTATTCAAGCTGTATATTGAGCAAGCAGTGAAGGAAACAAAAGAAAAATTCGGAGTAGGTATTAAAATCCATCGAGAAGAAATAAAACCTTTGAGGTTCGCTGATGACATTGTAATTCTGTCAGAGACCTCAAAGGACTTGGAAGAGCAGTTGAACGGAATGGAAGGTGTCTTGAAGGAAGGATATAAGATGAACATCAACAAAAGCAAAATGAGGATAATGGAATGTAGTCGAATTAAGTCGGGTGATGTTGAGGGTATTAGATTAGGATGTGAAACACTTAAAGTAGTAAAGGAGTTTTGCTATTTGGGGAGCAAAATAACTGATGATGGTTGAAGTAGAAAGGATATAAAATGTAGACTGGCAATGGGAAGGAAAGCGTTTCTGAAGAAGAGAAATTTGTTAACATCTAGTATTGATTTAAGTGTTAGGAAGTCATTTCTGAAAGTATTTTTATGGAGTGTAGCCATGTATGGAAGTGAAACGTGGACGATAAATAGTTTAGACAAGAAGAGAATAGAAGCTTTTGAAATGTGGTGCTACAGAAGAATGCTGAAGATTAGATGGGTAGATCACGAAACTAATGAGGAGGTGTTGAATAGGATTGGGGAGAAGAGAAGTTTGTGGCACAACTTGACTAGAAGAAGGGATCGGTTGGTAGAACATGTTCTGAGGCATCAAGGGATCACCAATTTAGTATTGGAGGGCAGCGTGGAGGGTAAAAATCATAGAGGGAGACCAAGAGATGAATATACCAAGCAGATTCAAAAGAATGTAGGTTGCAGTAGGTACTGGGAGATGAAGCAGCTTGCACAGGATAGAGTAGCATGGAGAGCTGCATCAAACCAGTCTCAGGACTGAAGACAACAACAACGACAACAATGTTACAAAGTAATATGAGATAGAGCAAGGACGTATGGTTAGTAATAGTGAAGTCAAATAGTCAACTTCAATTTATTAGGAAAATGTGGTCCATCTATAAAGGAGACAGAGTAAAGAACACTAGTGTAACTTGTCATTGAGTACTGCTGGAGTGTTTGGAATCCCCAGTAGTTCAGATTACGGAGAAACATTGAAGCAATTCAGAGGTATGCTCTTAAATGTGGTACAGGTAGGATTGATCAGTATGCAAATATTACGGAGATGTTTTTTGAGCTCAAATGGGAGTCTGTGGAGGGAAGATGACTTATTGCAGAATGATTCTAGTGCTGCCAATGTACATTTTGCATAAAGACAGTGAAAACAAGCTAAAAGAAATTAGGACTTCTACGCAAGTGCATTGACAGTATTTTTCCCATAGCGAGTGGAACAGGAAAGGGAGTGATTAGTAGTGGTACATGATACTCTCCATCATGCTCTTTATTGTGGCTTGCAGAGCTTGTATGTATAATTTAATTGGGTAGATAAAAATTCTACTTACTAAGCGACAGTGGGAGAACACATGAGTAAACATATTAAATTTTGATTTAATTGAAGGAGGAGGAGGAGGGGGGGGGGGGTGGAATGGAAAGGGAAGGGATGGTTGATATCAGCTGCTTCAGGACGTTGTGTGGCACCAGTGGCAACACGTGAAAATGTGTGCCACACTGGAATTCAAAGCTAGGCTCTCCTGTGTACGAGGCAGTTGCATTAACCACTGCACCCCACAGGACTCAGTGTTTAGCGCAACTGTGCAGACTATCTCGGTACGCCTCACATCCGATACACACTCTCGCTGAGTGCCACTTATCTGCTCTCCCTGTCCATTTTCTCCATGCTCACTGCATTGAGATTCCCACAGGAGTTCGGACATACTTGTGTATCCACACTGAAGAAGGTGGATTCATTGCCCATCTAGGCAAGTCAGTTATATGAATGCGTGGTGTCTTTCTTTTGGACATGTCCAAAAGAGCAGACACCATGCATTCATAAAAAAGATATTAAAGTCTGCAGGTTTTCAGAGCCAGTGGCTACATACAGATTGAGCATACAATTCTTTTCTATAAAACATTACTCTGCTTTACACAGTTTCTTTTAAATTTTTAGCAACCTGGAAATGTGTTGCAGTGTTTCAGAGTAGTATATGTTTGCTTGGTGCTACAATTAGGCTAATACTTGAAGTATAAAGCACTGAGGCACAAACATGTAATGTATTCCTGCATGAAATGGCCAATGAACATCTCATCACACACTTGAGCTGATGTGCCACTTTTGTATACGAACATTTGAGGGGCAAAAATGTCTGTATGTCAGTCAGTCAGTTAGTTATTTGCGTGTTCTATGGATCATAATTGTGATCTCTAACTATGAGTGGAATGAATCGGCTTACAATTATAATACATTTTCTCTCTGAAACATATCGTAATATGATGACAATTTACATGACTGTTTGAAGCACATCGAATAAGAACAGCCCCTGCCAGCAGAATTTATTAATGAGACTTTACCAAAAGGTAACTGCTGACAGAACTAACTACAAACCAAAAACACATCAAAATTTACTCTTTCGATTTTATGCAAGTAACACTCAGCTGTTTTAATACAGACAAGTTGATGATTTCAGTATTAAGCATCATACCAACAATATTTACTATTGCAGCTTAAGAAAAGCAACTGTTGGCACAACAAATGTGAGCAACCAATGCCAACAGAATTTACTATAGGAGCTTAAGAAAAACAACTGCTGGCAGAATTTAATAGAGTGATCGAATGAGCAAACACTTGTTCAGAAACAACCAACAAAGGACTATTAAAAACTATTGATATAATTAAAATTATGTGTAACACTGACATTAAGTGAGTGTTGAATTTAACTCAGAATGGCTAGTCCACAGAAATACTGGAGCAAATATATTTACTTGTACCAGGCCAGCAAGGCCCTGTTAAATAATGAAATTCAAACCAAACAGTACACACTTTCATTCAGAAAACTTATTACAGAACAGACCCTCAAAATTAGGCAGACCCAAAACTCAACACTGCTAATCACGTCCTGAAATAGTACAACTGTATACAAAATTCTGTCTGTAACATTGAACCATTAGATGGTAATGGAAGCAGAACCAAAAGAATACTGAGTTTAACAGCACTAGACTAAATAGCTGGGCAGCCACAGTAGTTTCTTAATTTAACTCCATTACTACAGGTTAAGGACATCATAAAGCTTTTTCCGTTGCAACTGAACAGTTTTTTTCAGTAGAGGCATTACTTATAATACACTGGCCCGTTTTGAGGTCAATGGGTACACAAAATAAACAGACACAATTAAAAAGTCCCCTTCCAGTAACACAAGAAACACAATCAATCAATCTCAAAAATTGTGTATTTTAGTAATTTTAGTGATTTATTTAGTATAATATGTATACAGAACAACTTGAGATTAAAAGAGCCACTCATAGTCGCAAGGCACAATAAACAACCTCAAATAAAATTTATTTACTACGTCACAGTAGTGACTTCATTTACGTGAGGTTTACAATTTTGAATGGGGCCCTCGAGCAGCACGATAGGACTTTTCCAAGCAGTTCCACTAACACCACAAGATCAGTTACAGGAAACCACTAAAAACCACTTACTAAACAACCTAACATAACTAGTTCAGTGATTCTACTCTGCTTCTAACAAAATTGGGTAACCAGGACGGCAAGGAACACAGTCCACGTAACAATGTAACAACCATTAAAATGAAGAATAAATGCTCAGTAGAATTTCTGAGGATCCACATATAAATCAATCACAGCCCAAATAACAGAGTCCACAATGTAACTTTCAGTCAGGAACCAACAGAAATTGATCCACAAGCGGCCCTTGTGCCCAGTGGTCAGAACCGAGCGATAGGTAACAAATATGTCACCACAGCTGAGACAGGTTTTTTCTGGATACTTAAATGCCAAGAACAAGTAAATGTCTAACTGTCCCTTCAAAATAAGTTTTCCGCTGGGTGACCTTCACTGGCCAACCAGCAACAACTGAGACTAAATCAGCACAGACTATCACTTAAAATGTAACTACTACTCAAGCATACCACCGGCCACAAAGTCACTGCCCTTGCTACACGCAGTCAGTTAATAGCAACTTACTAACTGTGCCCTTAACTCAGTTACACACTGCCCACCACAGCAGTGCTTAAATCGCTCATCATCAGACAGTGACTCCCCTCTGGTGGTGCAGGCTTCATTGTAGACAAGAAAATTAAAAACATTACAGATATTGAAAGAATCTCAGACTGAATAGAAATACTTGTTTTTAGAAATAAACAAAATATATTTCAAGGAATCTATAGAGTACATGTACTAGTGCGCTTAGTCTTGTGGGGAAAGTAGGAGACCTCTATGAAGAATTACAGAAACTGATAAATGACAGAATCCCACTACAAGATGATAGTGGAGGATTAAGCAAAAGTATGCCAAAAACTGAAGAATTAATCTTCTCTATGAAACTCATGTAAGTGACACAGGTAATACAATAGTGGAATTTGCAGAGGAAGACATGATTGTCCGTAACACATTCTTCCAGAAGAAAACAGATAAAAACTGGACCTGGCAATTCGCATCAGAATTTGACTATATTTTGTCAAATAACAAATGAATTAAACACAATGTGTCAGTCCTAACTCACTTACCAATGCAAATTTACTGTGGACTAATAAAATACAGAATAAAATTGACAGACCTTGACAAAAACTAGTCAGAAATAGGACTGGAAAGTAAATTTTGATGATTTATATAAGGATAGGGAGCAAACCAAATACAATTATTCAACAACGTAGCATTGTGGAAAATGAAGGTGTGAATTACACAAAAGGTACAGTCGTGTAACAAATGTATATAGGCAGCTAACAAAAGATGTTGCAGATATGAGGGAGACAAATGAAATGACTATCTCAAATAGATGTTATCTATTAAAGGATAGAACAGTAATACTGTATAAGGAAATGAACTTGAATAAGACATAATGATGACTATAATGAAAATGAAATTGAGGTTGCAGCAGTGCATGTTGCTAAGTGAGTGGATAGTCATTTTGCTGTAAAATAATCACACCGTGATGTTATAAGTTTTGGTTTTATTGCTATGAAATAGTTTCAACCTAACACTCATCTTCTGGCAGAACTTCAAAAAATAGATGTTCAAGACCACATGCATTTGCCATTTTAAATGATAAGTTCTGCCAGAAGGTGACTGTTATTGAAACTGGTTGCAGAATGATAAAACAAAAACTTAAAACAGATTGGGTTGGTGTTTTACAATAAATTTTTTTAATTTTTAATTTTTTTTATTTTTTTTAAATGCCACACAGTGTTAAGAAGATTGATAATAGTAGAGCCAGGGAAACTTTACTGGTTTCCAAGAGATACAAAAGGCTAAAGATGTCCACATGGAAGCATTTGGCCAAAGATGGTAATGTGTAGAGAGGTCTAGAGGTGGCCTTTATGTAACAGTGAATGTTAAATGTTTAACATTCTTGTATATATGGTATGCTTGCTAAATGTGTTTAAATTAATTTACATTTTTTCATTACAGAATTTGTGCCACTGTCCCTGCCCCACCCCCACCCACCCAAGATTGCTGAAGAGTTACCATACTCTAAGCTATGTAATCTTCACATAAATTATATGAATATGTCTGAATGCCACTGCGAAAACAGAAACATCTTAGTTACTTAAACATGTTTGTACACAAAACTGCTGCAACAATGCAATTCAATGTCTGATATTTATTGTGGATTGTAAGCATGAATTTACTTCAAGGACATGCATTCACACTCGTACATCTGATAATTGGCTGATACTATCTTTCATTATACCATAACAGCAGTATAGAGTGGCGTTTTTTCTGTGGTGTAATTGTAGTACCACTCATGCATACCACTCCAAATTGTTGTTATGTGTTTTCAAGATGTTAAAATTCTAAACAAACTGTGAAAGCCTTTGAAGCTATCTGTCCCTTAGGAAACCAGTTTTAGCAAAATAAAGTCATAGTTAATCACTGTGATTGGTTGCTATCATCACTGGATTACCTGCTAGAGAAACAATCATGAAGATGTATGTGCTCATCGGGATGAAATTAATTCTGTATGTCTTGTATATTTTCAGTTGGATGTTGTGTTAATTGAGATGTTTTTCACCTTAGTATGAGTTTTATTGTCTAAAATCTCTTCAAACTACTGTTTGCACATCAGTGTCAGTGGTTGAAATGTCTGCTGCAAAACTGTATATTAACCTTGTAAATGTGGTAACATCAAATTATAGTGAAACTGAAATATTTTTTGGTAGTCCCTAATTTATAGCACAGAAGTCATTTATTAGCATTAGCTGAATACAGAATAAATGACACACAGCTCATGAAAATTACTGGTCTGTCAATTCTCTAGGACTAAAAATGAAAATAATTTGATAGATGCAGTTTGTTATGGAGATAGATACAATTTATAGGCTAGACAGTGTTCCATTATTTAGCTGTATGATATCACAGTCTGCCGAAATAGAACTTAATGGTTCTGGGTAGAACTTGAGAACTACATGCAGGACCCAAGCAGGCCCATCAAACATGAAAATGAAGAAGAATAACCAGTGTTGTGCCAAGTCATTGTCGATACTTACGTCAGTGAAAAGGAACACTTTAGCTACCAAAAAAATAAAAGTGTGTCTGGGCCCATGACCACTTGGCGTTAAATTGGCCGGATGACAGCCCATTTGCCCTGCCAGCCAGATGTGCTGTGTTGTTCACTGCTCGCAGCAGCCTGCCAGGTGTGGTTGTTATATTGCGCATCGATATTATTGTGTCAGCTATCGGTATCTCATGAGACTACAAGACATTTTAACTTAAAATTAAAATAACATTTTTTTTTCTTTTAAAGCTGAATGAATGGTTTACAAAATTTACAGACATACATCTCTGTAACCGTGAGGCACTTGCTGTGCCATATTATTTGAAAAGGGATAGTTTGCTAGATATAAAATATAAGGCAAGCAAAAATAGGGCACAAGTTTTGGGCACCAGTTTTGTTGTTCTCTGTATTCTGTCCTTTTTTTCTTTTATAACTTGAAAATATTGCTTTCAGTTGTATTCTTTCTCGTAAAGACTTTTCCTCCAGTATTTCTCTGTTGTTATTGTAATATTCTTAATTATGCATTCATGTTGCATGTTATTTCAAAAGTATTGTTGTTTCATTGATATTGCATGGTATGATGTGAACCAGAAAAACCAGCTTTGCATGGAATGTTTGTGCTTGTTGGGTTATACAAAACTAACTTTTGTTGAAGTCTGAAGAAGAAAGTCCAAATGAATGCATTAATTAATATCTTAAAAAACAAAGTATAGGTGAGTACAACTTTGCTTTAGCATTTTTATGTAGTTGTCTACAAAAATTATTGTGTAAGTTACTTGAAACCTTATACTATCATTCTACATTATTCCGATTGGTTAAGAAGAGGTTGCATAGGTATTTGAAGTTTCAGTGCTAGTTTGATGTAATTTAGTTTAGATTGTGCCTACATTAATCAGTGGTTCAAAGCAATGTTCTTTGCATGTTAGCAGGATTTGTTTCTGTTGTAACGTATATCAGACTTAGGGCTTGATGGGCATTCTTTCTATAGTTCTTGTCACGTACACCATTGCCCAGTAATGTTTTTTTTTTGTTTGTTTTTTTTTTTCAGAGATGTTTGTCATTGTGTGCAAGATTGCACATGTTACACAGCAGCAACTCTGGCATCTTCATCTCTCTCTTAATGTTCATATTCATTGAAACAAATATTACTACAACTAAAGCACTTCTGGTGAAAACTGACTACACCTAGACTTTTTTTTCATATTGAGGTCAGTGTGTTGTAAACTACCAAAGCTTGGAATTGAAGCTGAGGAACAGTTATTCTTTCTTAGGAAGAGGAGGTATTTTTTGGGGTATAATATTACTTGGAGCAATATATTATCACTCTCAGTGGTTGGTGTTTCCTAGATGAGAAAAATTATATTTGCTTTTGCTTTACAAAGGAAGAACAGCAGAATTATTCACACTTACAAGCTAACATCATACACTTCTGCCTAGATGTCAGTGGTGATGTGTTGTGACATGTACTTAATTACACACCAAAAGCATTGGGAAGCCAACGTGATCCATGACCAAAGTCCATGTAGACCAGTTGCAGGTGCTTCCAGGTGCATTTCACTTGATGGCCGGCCA
The DNA here is from genome assembly GCF_023864345.2 of Schistocerca serialis cubense. Lineage (NCBI taxonomy): Eukaryota > Metazoa > Arthropoda > Insecta > Orthoptera > Acrididae > Schistocerca > Schistocerca serialis. The sequence continues at coordinate 1,130,634,002 of NC_064639.1, forward strand.
CATGTCATTGATAGGATTGAGGCCAGATGATGTGTACAAGGGGGCAGGGAATACAAACTCTCTCATGTGTTGAGTGTTACTTAATCCATTATGACAGAGTATGGGAGTTAAGGGGAAGTGAAGTGTATTGTTGAAGGTACAAGTTGCATACAGTGGTCAGTAGGCAAATGAACAGATGCACGTATTCCGCAACAGGATCTTGAATATCCAACGTTGAAAGACAATGGCAGACACATCAAGGCCCTCTATTTCAGCCCATGTAACATCTTCCTACACAAAAATATCTCCACCATTTACCTTAACAGTGCCCTGTTGGCAAGTGGGATGCATCACTGGAACTAGTTAGCGATATGCTCATAACCTAGAATTGGCACATTCCAGTGTGTACCATAACTCATCAGTCCAGGTGACCTTTTTCCACCCTTAAAATATTCAGTGGTGATATTCCCACACCATGCTAACATTCGTGTTCTCTCATATTTAAGCCCAACATTGAATTAGTGGGTTACTTGTTGTACTGCGGCTCAGCTATCTGATGCTAAAATCTGTTATAGTCAGTAGGTATCTCTGTTGTCAACACATTGTTATACACAGGAGTTGACTCAGAGTGTGGCAATTTTCCTCAAATTAAGGGACTTCTGGTACTCCCTTCACATGGTGACATGTAAAAATACTGCTTATATCCACACCCAAGGATGTGGAGTTCCCATGGATTGGGCATTTATGACCTGTGTGATCACATTTGCATATGAAATGCGCATATAGCATATTTTGGCCTGGAGTCCCTTTTCGGGGAGTTCAGTCACCTGGTGTAAGTCTTTTTATTTTACCAGACCTCGAAGAATTGCATGTCGATAATGATGAAATCATGATGAGGGCCACAGAACACCCAGTCCCCAAGCATAGAAAATCTCTGAGCCAGGCATCCAACCACCCTGATCGCTCGGCTACGGATGTGAACACATGTGCTGATGTGCTGGACATTTCTTTTATGACACTCAACATACTAGTAATAAATGTCTGATTAACTTTCTCTTGAATTTGTAGAGATTCTCATTTTTTTTGTTTCGTGTCCGATGATGACTTATTCAAGTTCTTCAACTGGAGTGCAGAACCTCAGTCTCAGCTGTTGACAAGGTGACGAAGGCAACATGGAAATTATTTTTGTCTTCACATTTATAATGAAACTAACTTTCATTCTTAACAATAAGTAAATTTAAGGAGTACTTGGAAGCGAGTGTCTGGCTTCCAAGGTTCCTGAAGAGGCCTCGGGAAGATTTAAAATTATCTACTTTAATCTGTGTTCTTAATGTCTTCTTTTACTGAATAAATGATTCAACTACTTTTATTACATTGTCCCAGAATGTAATTCCTCAAGGCAAGAGAAACTGAATGTATGCAAAATTAGTTCCCACTGTTTAGTTTTTTCTGAGAAGTTTGTGTTAAGTGTCATACTTTTCTCCATAGCAATTAACTGGTAAGAGGACAAGTGCTGTTTTTCTGTGAGTGATTTTATGTTTGTTTGTCCTAGTTCCAGCCTTTTTACTGATAATTATCAACTAAAAATGACATAAGGTAAACTGGAGAGCTGGTCAGAAATGACAGATTTTATGTTCTGCCCGTGAGAAATGTGTGGGTTGTTGTTGCCTTCAGTCTGAAGATTGGTGTGGTGCAGCTCTCCATGCTAGTCCATCCTGTGCAAGGCTCTTCATCTCTCGATAACTGCTACAAGCTACATCTATTTAAACATGTTTACTGCAGTCAAGCCTTGTCTCCTTCTACTGTTTTTACCCCCCATACTTCATTACATTGTTAAATTGACAACCCTTTGATGCCTCAGGATGTGTTCTGTTAACAACCCCTTCTTTTAGTTAAGTTGTGCCATAAGTTTCTTATTTCCCCAGTATGATTCAGTACCTCCTCATTTGTTGTTTGATCTACCCATATAATCTTCGGCATTCTTCTATAGCACCACATTTCAAAAGATTCTGTCTTCTTCTTGTCAGAATTGCCTATCATCAATGTTGCACTTTCAAACAAGGCTACACTCCAGACAAAAACCTAGAGAAAAGACTTTCTAACACTAAATTTCTTTTACATGTTAACAAATTCCTCTTTTTTGCTTTTCTTGCTATTGCCAGTCTGTATTTATTATCCTTTCTTCCTTTGCCATCATCCATTATTTTGCTTTCCACATAACGGAACTCATCTACTAAATTTACTGTCTCATTTCCTAACCTGATTCCCTCACCCTGATTTATTTTGACTACATTACATTACAGTAGTTTTAATTTTAATGGTGATCACCTTGTAATGTTTTTGCAAGACACTATCAGTTCCTTTTAGTGCCCTTCCAAGCCCTTAGCCATCCATGTCAGAAATACAATGTCATTGGCAAACCGTCAAGTTTTTATTTGTTCGCCTTGAACTTTAATTGCCTTTCCAAATTTCAATTTTTTTCCCCCCACAGCTTGCTCACTGTAGAGATTGAACATCTTCAGACTAAGTCTACCACCCTGTCTCACTATCACAAACTAGTTCTGCTTTTATGTCCTTTTTGCTTTAATGTCCTTCAGCTAACTGTGGTCAGGTTTCTCTAGAAGTTGCAGATAACCGTCTTGGTCCCTGTATTTTATCCCTTGTACCGTTAGCTTTTCAAAGAGTGTACTCCAGTGTACAATGTCGACTTTGCCTTTCATCATCCTACCTTCTGGAATAAGTTGTAGGACCAATATTGCCTCACAAATTCCTACACTCCTCTGGAACCCAAACTAACTTTCACCAAGGTCAGCATCTAACTGTTTTTCTGTTCTTGCATAAGTAATTTGATTTTTTGGTAGTATTCACACCTGTCAGACCTGCCTTCCACAGAATTGGAATTATTACATTCTTCCTGAAATATGAGGTATTTTGTGTTTCTCACATAACTTGCACACCAAATGAAATAATTTTGTCATGGCTGGCTCTCTCTCCCAATAATAAATTTTAAAGTGGTAGTAATATCACAACACAATAGTGTTATCTAGTGGTTGCTTGCAAGAACTGGAATGGTGATCCACACATCAATTTGTTGAAAGGACCATTGGTCAGTGGGAGAATTAGTAGCTGTGGATGCAATACAACAAGCTACACCAGGTGAAACCAACTACAAAGCCATGGTACCATGGTATACTTCATGGCATTCATCCTAAAGGAAAACTGCCAGCATAAACATGATTAAGAACTCGTGCTGGCCGACTCTGAGGAGCACCCCCAGCTTGTCTTGCTTGTAACTGACAGCAATTTGCTTTGATAATGATGTGGATGGTTCATTGGCCATCTTTTAGTCAGTGATCAACCAGCTGTGTCTTCTTGAGTGACTTTCTACGGTGTTACTGTCTGATGAAACCCCTTTTAAAATAAGTTTTGACAGTGTCTTAGGTTTTTATGTTTTATTTTCATCACTGTAAGATCTGTGAACAGAATGTGTGTGTGTGTGTGTGTGTGTGTGTGTGTGTGTGTGTGTGTGTGTGTGTGTTTAGCGACTTTTACAAGTTTATAAAAAATATTTAAATATTTTACTATCTTAACCATACCCGTCTTGTAATGAAAACAGCACAGGTGCTAATGGTGTAGTTGGCATGTTCCCTAAACACATGATTACGATATGAGCACATGACATATGCTTCTAAATGCAAAAGATGCAGAATGGAGTATATTGGTTAATTGACTCCATTTAACTAATTGATCAGTTACACCCTAAGGAATCTTTTTATATAGTACTTCATTTAGCTGTTATCGTGTATTTTTTATGTTAGCAGGTCATTTTCATTTGTCAGTAAAGGTCATTATTGTTTATGTAAAACTACATAATGACTGTCTGTGAGGTTAAGACATATACTATTTGCTATGAATCAGCTGTAGGTCTGGTTTGATACCATACGGGTTGTGTATTGTATGATAGGGTTTGGGTCCTTGTTTAGTATCATGTGTCATCACCAATTGCTGCAGTTTTTTAGCTGTCATTTTAAGTAACTGGGAAGTTTGTTGTTTATGTTAAGAACAAGTGTGTACCTGGCTTTGAAGCTTTTAGAGCTGTACATCTTGTTCACTTGTTCTAAATTTAGGTTTATTCTTTTGGTGTAGTTTTTCAGTATGCCATTCGTTTCATCTTGTGATGTTATACAGACTACCTTCACGAAAAAGGAACACCCTAAAATTTTAGTTTACTAAATCAATTACATTGTAAGTGAGTGTTACTATCACTTCAGCCCAAATATTCACCTTAGCAGAAAATGTACTACTTCTACAGTTCACTAAAAAAGTGGCAGTATGCACATGAGTTAAAATTACTTACCACTTGCTTGACAGAGTGGCACTAAAACAGAAATGTGGCAACACAATAACAATTAATCAATAACCATTATTAATAGTAATGATACTAAACTTTGCTTAACTTTGGTAGTAGTTTGATGTGTGATACTTGATGTCTTATTCTTAATAAAATGAAATCTGAAAAACTTGGTGATCTCTTGGCAACCTATGATATTGTCATGATGACAGAAAATACTACGTAGACACTCATAGCTGGCAGTATCTATTGGTACATAAAGAGTGACTGCCGAGTGGTAGCTGTAGTACTCTGGACAAAAATCGCAAAACTGTACCCCATAGAATAATTGCAGGAAATGGTGGCATGTTAGAACTGTAGAACTGCAGGAACTGTAGAACTATGGGAACTGAGGAAGTGTTAGTTGCTCATTGTATTTTGTGCCAGTTGGTGGAAGGATCACCGTCCTCACCAGTATTTCGCAAAGCAAAGCAAAGCAGTCCACTGTTGACGTTGCCCTCTCTGGCAACACTATTTATGGCCTAATATGACACCCTGATGGACATGGCAGAGAAGCAGAAAGGTAGTTCTAGTTGACGAGTGCCATATGGAGGCAGCTGCTCAAAATTGAGAAGGTGCCTAGGGAGTGGGGTGCCTGTGTGGCGGCTGCAACTCATGGGATTGCTGTGTACCTCCTTCCATGTACACGGTATCCCTCCCCTGGGAGGGGGGACTATTAAAGAAGGCTGGCTTATTAGCATCCTGCTTTCTTACTCACCAGCTTGTATTGTTGTTGGGTACATCCATGTTTCCCCTGGCTCCAGCCTCCCTCTGGCATTCACCTGCGATACTATAGGGAAGCCACAGTGAAGGGGCAGCCAGTGAAGAGTTTGCCATTTCGACATCCATAGGCTACATGTCTTCCGATTTTGTACAAGTAGTTTTGCCCATGTTCATGTGAGTGCTGTGCAGCCTGATTTGGTTTTTATGACATGTTTCTACTTCACTTTAAACATCGAATTGCCTAGCTACTTTTTGACTATGATTCGTACGCATATCTTTTTCTCATCTTTGTTCATTGAAATGAGTACCGGATCATCAAATTTAAAATGTTGTTGTTGCAACTGTCAATGCAGCTTGGCCTGTGGAGCACGAGTGGCTTTAAAATTGATATTATTGTTTGTTGCAGACTTCTGTGGAGTTGCTTATCTCGAGATTGTGCATTGTGTGGACTGGCTCTGTACTCAAGAGAGGAAGATCAATAAGGCTTATGTCTATATTATATTGTTGAACCGCCTTCATCATGTGTGACTTGAAAGTTTGTATTGATCTTTCAGCAAGTTCATTGGCTCCAGGATGTAACGCTGCAGTCTTGAAGTGTTAATTGCTGTTGGTTTCATAAAATAGTTAAAATTTCTGAGAAGAAAGTTGTGTCTCATTGTCAGCAACATTGTACCACAAATGTTATTTATCGATTCTTCTGTAACTTCTTGATAGAACAATTCCATATTGAGGGTTGAATAACACTTAGGCAGTTTTTTGTTCTACTGATTTTTATTTGTATGAACTTGTTTTCAGCTTATTAGGCCATCTTCAGATAACTACTGGCTATTGTTTACTAGGAACTTGTGTTCTTACGAACCAAACATTCTGGACTAAGATACAACACACTTACATACTATCTTTAGTTGTGGTATTGTCTTTGGAATTGTCAAACTGGTCTTTTGACTTTTTGTTCTGTAAAACTGTTCTTTACCATAATAAATTAATTTCAAGTCCCTCTAGTAGGCTGAGTTTTCTGCATTTGTTGGCTATATGTAGCACTTCTGTGTGTGTTACATATTTGATCCTCCTTTGAGCACATGGTCAGCAAAGGTGGAGTCTGATTTATTTAATCTCCAGCTGTGTTCATGTTCAGTCAGCCTTGTTGATTTGGCGCAGCCCATATGACCAATGTACAGTTTATTGCAGTCAGTGCAGGTTTTTTTGTAGACCCCACTGTTGTTTATTTCATCTGTTTTGTCCTTGCTGTTGAATAGGAGATTAGCTGTAGTACGTCTTACATAAAATGATGTTTTATAGTTTTGGAATTTCAGTGTTTTGGCTAGTTTGTCTGATAGCTTACCTGGATATGGAATAGTGCACCAGTTGGTTTTTGGCATAGCTGTTATTGCAGAGGGGGCATAAATGTAGGGCAAGAGTTTCTGTCTTCGTTTATTGCGCAGGATTTTGTCAACTAATTCAGGGTTATGGCCATTGTTATATGCAATATATTTAATGGTGTTTACTTCTGTTTGGAAATTCTGTTTTGACCGTGGTATGGATGTGAGGCGATGCACCATGGAATGAAAGTTGCATGTTCGTGTGTTATTGGATGTTGTGAACACGAGGGTATTACTGTGTCTGTTGTTGTGGATTATCTGTAATTTTTTTTCTAAATAATTCTAATTGTTGTCGTACATAGTACTGACAAACCATGAAATGTGATTTATTATGTTCAAGAACAGTTTTACAGAACAAAAAGTCAAAAGACCTGTTTGCCAATTCGAAAGACAATACCACAACTAAAGATCGTATTTAAGTGCTTGTATCTTAGTCCAGAATGTTTGGTTCATAAGAACACAAGTTCCTTGTAAACAATAGCTAGTAGTTACCTGAAGATAGCCTAATAAGCTGAAAACTAGTTCATACAAATAAAAATCAGTAGAACAAAAAACTGCCTAAGTGTTATTCAAACCTCAGTACCACAAATGGAAATTTGGAGAAGGTATTGATGAGGATGATACAAGAAATGGTCCTACAAAATCAGTATGCAACCGTGTCCATGGTTATGATGGCTGTGGCCACAGAAAACCTTGTTGAGGCTGTGTGGACTGGTGTTCTTGACACAAGTGGCAATTAGCCAGCATCATTTCAATGTCTTTTTCAATATTTTTCCAGTAGCAATTCTACCTGGAAGTGTGTTTTGTATGAACCATGCCCCAATTGCATTGATGTAGCATCTGTAGTAACGTAGATTTAAACGCTGCAGGAATAACCACTTGTGTCTTGCCCGATTCTGAATGTACTAGAATGACACCTTTGTACCACCCAGCCATGATGATATTGCACTTGACCTCCCAAGCCATATTGGAAGTACACAATGACCTGAGGGTAAACAGGTACAGTAGTGACTATGGAAAGTGCATTGCACTGTGAAGGATTTCAAGACACTTGTGCATATATTATCAAGTGGTTCAGCATGTCTTCATAAAATTTCGTGATAAAAACCCATGAAAAGCCAACTGAAGCGCCATCACTCCCAGGTGTGGCAATATTGTGGTCGACTGTTACGCTGTAGGTGCATGTCTCATATCCCAGTAAGATTTAATTTCTGGCTTATTAAGCAACCTCTTATCATTAGGCTGCTCCATTTGAATATACTGTTTCATCTTAAGACAAGACAGGATCTTTAGACACAAGTTTTGCAATTAAGTTTGAGTTTACACTCAAAAATTTTCCATAGTATCTTAGCTAATGATACTTACTGAAAAACAAACATCAGCTGATGAATCAGAATTTTTGTCTTGGCTTATTGGCAGACTTGAAAATTAATCTGCTTTCACGTGTTGTACTGTGGACCTGAATATAATTTCTTAATCATAATTAGACAGAAGTACCCAGGGCTGCAAAAATTATGCGTTTATGTAGGAACAGTATTGTTTGGCTCAAAGATAATCACTGAAGGATTGTAGTCAATGAGGGGGATATATTTATGCCTGTAAATGTAATCGTGGAATTTCTGGACTGCAAATATAATCACGAGAGCTGTCGCCTCAGTCTGACAACAGTTTCTTTGTACCCTTATCAGAGTCTTTGTTTGTGTCCTAAGTATTGCACTTTATATTCAAAGAAGATGCACTTGTCTTTGTTGCATTTCAAATTTCCCACCTGAAGAATTTTGAAAACAGATTCCAAATTCTGTAAGAGTTCCTGGAGCAGTTGTGCCTGAAGCACTTTCGGAGCTTTTTGAATTAATTGTTCTAAATACCAGTGGAACAAACTCAGTGCTCTGTGTATTCCAAAGGGTAACCTTTTGCAACGGTATAGACCAAGTGGAGTATTTATCGTCATAAATCTGTGTGTCTTCATTCAAAGTGATTTGCAAACATGCTTATTTATGATCAATCTTCACAAAGTTCACACTGCCAACTAGTTTTGACATAGATTCATGTGGCTTGGGAATAGGATATGAGTAAATAATGGATTCAGCATTAACCATTGTTTTAATATTCTTCATAGATGCCTAGTGAGCCATTTGGTTTCTGTACAGCTACAATCAGTGTCACCTGTTCACCACTGGCTATGGATCTATAATCTTGTTCTGTTAAAGGTGGCCAAGTTCTGGCAGTATGTTATCTTTTAAAGCTACAAAATTTTAGTTTAGTTATGTTACTAAATGTTGCCACCCATTCAGCCCAAACATTCACATGGCAGATAACATATTTTACTAGTTCACTAGAAAGGTGGCAGTTTGCATGTAAGTTAAAAATCTATGTAACACTTACTAGACAGGGTGGCACTGAAACAGAAATATGGCAACACAATAAGAATTAATCAACAACATTTATTAATAGTGATGGTACAGAACATTACTTACTTTTGATAACAGTTTAATGTGTTACTCTTGGTGTCTGTAGCTAAAACAGTGAAATCTAAGTAACTTTGCAGTCTCTTGGCAATATTGCGATATTATCACTATGACTGAAAGTCTTATGCAGACACACGTAGTTGATGGTCTTTATTGCTCCATAAAAAGTGACAACTAAGTCAGAACTGTAGTCTTCTGAATGGAACTCGTGAAACTGTGCTTTGTAGCATAATTGCAGGGAATGCTGGCAGTATCAGAACTGCAGGAGCTGAAGGTCTCAATGGTGCATCTTTTTTTGTGCCTCTTGGCAGAAGGATCTCCATTCCCATCAATACTAGGAAAAAGCAAAGTAGTCCACATTTGACAGTGCTCTCTGTAGTGGGTGCCAACACAGTCTGCACATGAGTACCCTGTGCTGATGAATGTGGCATGGAAGCAGAATGATAGTCCCAGGTGTCTAGTGCCATCTCTTTAAAACTGAGAAGGCTCCTGGCAAGTAATACTAAGCAGACTGAATTTTCCTAAACTAACAATATTTCTTATGTAGCAGCTGGTAACAATCTGTTTAAATACATGAGATCTGTGGTGGTGCATGTGTATACCTTGTAAACAAGGTGTGGAAGTCCTTGATGGAATATAATATTCCAGCAAGGCATTTTATGTGGGTGTGACTACCAACCAGAAGGGGAATTTTTCCTGCGTATGACCTTTTAGATTCTCTGTCAACTGTCAACTCACCAAAAAGAGAAACAGTGTGAATAACTCAATTAATAATGTAACATTACAAATGTAGAAAGAAAAGCATTACTTGATGGCAGATGTGTTGAAATGAAGAAGTAATATTGATTTTATAATGTAATGTATGCTGTTTTCATTTGAGAATAGCTGTAAATGTTTTCTCTTATTATGAGTAAAGTGAGGCACTAGACCTCTTGAACGTTTTGTAGAACACGAATAAAAAGGCAGTACCGACAAAAAGACTTGAAGATTCTAAAATTAAACACTTACTTTGGATGTGCGCACATGCTACTCACTTAAATAGGCCTTTCTCAGTTAAAATTATTGATGGGTCAGAACTACGTATTCTACAGCCAGTGGTTTACCAGCTAATCTATTTGAACACACCTCAGTGTCTCGTGAATTGATTAAAGACTGCAGCATTCCAGAATGAGGGACGTTTACTAAGTAATGCAACAAATTTTTTTCTGAAAGAAGGTTGGTTTTATTTGGGAATCCAATTCACCATATTATTCCCTGTTCTTTTGGCTACAAAATCCCATTTTTCAACAAAATCTCCATTCAACGCGATGGCCTTATGCCACCTTACTGGGAGAGCTTGTATGCCTGCTGGTACCACTCCCCTACTGGTTGATGTCAGAGCCAACATCTTGCTGCATCAATAACATCCCTGTCATCCATGTACTGCTTCCCATGGTGTGCGTCTTTCATTGGGCCAAACAGATGGAAGTCAGAAGGTGTGAGATCCGAGCTGTGAGGTGTATCCCGGCAGGCACACACCTTTGAGTTCCCCAACTGGTGGACGAGTGTGTCAGCACAACCAGCAGAGATGTCCAGTTGTGCAGCGAGTGTTTGATTGTGACCCATCAATCACCTCAAAAGAGAGTGTCCCCACATCCTAACACTGCAGGAGTCACAACTGTTTGGGGCTGGCCAGCACTTGGGAGATTGGACAGGTTTGCATGACCTTGATGGCAGATGCCTCATCCAATGACTCACCATGCGTTTGTTCACTGTCAGGTCTCCGTAGTCATTGTGCTAGTGCATGTGAATATTTATGATGGTCTGGTTTTTACCAAAATGGTTTTTACTCATTGACAGCTCTCTGCTTGAAACTCACCTCCATTACACACACAATTTTGAAGACTGTGTAGCACTGCCACATATTGGAACTTCATGAAACTTTAGGGACTGAAGTAGGAATATTCCATGATGTCCTCTAACAAATCCCGCATTTTTCAACTGAAATTGCCCAAGAACAAAAAATGTGTGACATTACTTATTGTAAACCCCCTGTGCTGACACGAAGTTTTAATCTGTCAAGAAAATTCATTTGTGTGATTTCTGCAGAGTGAAAGTTTGATTATTTGGCTGTGGCTTAGCTATTATGTGCCACATTCTGTATTGCATTGGTGCTACTTCTGTGATGTTTGGAGTAGTGTTTCTGTGAATGTTGAAAAGTTGGAGAGGTGTATATAATGGTGGGCTACAGCTTCCATTGGGCATATTCAGATGGCTCATGAAAATCAGAAATGTGAGTTAACATAAAATTGCCAAGGAATTAAATGTACATTGACAGACAAGACAATTTGCAAAGGGAAGAATAAATTATCTTGGAAATTTGGCTTAAGAAAGTGTAAGTTAAGAAACAAATATTGGGGGGGGGGGGGTTAGAAGAAGAAGAAGAAGAAGAAAAACTATGAATGAATGAAAAACTGAGACCCTTAGAAAAGGTTCATAATATAGTCATGTGAATAATTAAAACATCAAAAGAGAAAACTGGTGTTTATGTAACTGTTGGAAATTTGTTGCTCTGACAGATTGAGACTGTCAAATACATGAAAACATTGGGGAATGCACAAGATTATTGACTTGAATAAAAAATGGGTTGAAGGGAAACAGTGTGTCAGTTAAGTGAGGCAGTAGGTATGGAAGGAAATCAAACTGAGGATGGCCAGAAATATAAATATTTGAAGTGAGCAGATAACAAGAAATGTAGCTCTTTGGTCATGTTTATCAGAAGATCAGAGCAAATTATTTGGGACACCACCTCTTAATGCTCACTGATAAATGATTCAATGACTCTGATGTTGACAAGTTATAGGCTGGTTAATTCTGAGGAGAAATCATTGCAGGCTGCTAAAAACAGAAATTGGATGATGTGTTAATATGACATTCTATCACTACTAGAATGATTGACTAACTTTCTGATAAGTTCCATACGTAAAATAAGGGAAAGGCAACCATTCACCTACAGTGGACTGATCTGTGGAGCATAGAAACACTTAACAGAAAACAGTATTCACACTAGCTTTTGAGCTATTACTCTTTTTCTATTAAAAATACACTATTTGCACACAGAACCACACAGATACCCAAATGTACCCTCCTGCAACCATCGTGAGACTGATCTGATTATCTGTTATTGAAAGTGGTTGCCTGGGCTGATGGAGGTTGGTAGGGATGAACACACAAGACAAGGAAGGGGTAGCAGGACAGAGTGAGGTTAGTCTTTTGACAAATGACCTGTGGCTGCACAACAGGACGATAGGAGTTCAGGGGGTAGAGCATATAAGTGATACAGAGTGAGTGTGAGGTGGAAGGGGGAGAGGGAGGCAGAAAAAGAGAGCAAGGTGGGTATGAAGAGGGGCGGGAGCTGCCTGTTTGGCAACAATATGATCAAGTTCACAGTGCCACAGTTTGGTGGTTACAATGCATGTGAGTAGATTGTTGGTTAATTGTCATGACCACATAGAATGATGTGCAGTATTTGCAGCAGATGTGATATATAAAGTGGCTGCTGTTTTCTCCCTGCCTTTCATTGGGTAGGAAACACCTGCGACTGGACTGCAGTCTGCAGTAGGATGTGATTTTGGGGGAGTGGGGGGGGGGGGGGGTTGTCAGTTATGGGACACATCTTGCAGTTTCACCAACCACAAGAGAATGAACCAGGGGTACCGGATTAGGGATTAGAAGAGGGATAGACAATGATATTCTGTAGGTTGGGTGGTGGCAGAACACAATTTTTGGTGATGTGAGTAGGATTTTGGGTAGGATATCCCTCATCTTGGGACACAGTGAGAGGTGGTCAAAGCCCTGTTGAAGAATGTCACTGAGCTTTTTAAAGCAAGGGTGACAGTGTGTGACTAGAGAAGTGCTTGCCAGTGGCTGGTTCACAGATTTACTAGTGTCAAAGGAGGAGATAGTATGGGAGATCTATTTGTGGGTGAGCTGGGTAGAATATTTTCAGTCAACAAAGGTTCTGATGAGGCTATAAGTGTATTGTGACAACTCCTACTTTCCACTGCAGATGGGTGGTTAGGCTGTAAAGAAGACTTTTTATGTCTAGCAGTGACAGCTGTCAAAGTGGAGGTAGTGTTGATGGGTTCTTCCTATGAACAGAAGTATTTATGGAGCAATCTGAGATGTGGAGATTGACATTTAGGGGGATGGCCCATTGAGACAACAAAGATCAATGGAAATGGATTTGTGAGTAGGAGTAAGGTTATGGAGGAAAGAGTGAAGATTGTCCTTGCCATGAATCCAGATCGTGAAAATGTCATAAAAAAAAAAAAAAAATCTGGACTAGACAAGTGGTTTTAGATTTTGACTGTATAGGTATCATTCCTTCAAATGACCCATAATTAATTTGGCATGGGATAATTTCATGCAAGTACTCATGGAGTACCAAAGATTTGCTTATAGACTTGTCCTTTGAAAGTAAATAATGGAGAGTCAGTATGTTGCTTGCTAGGAGGATTAGGAAAGAGGTAGCTGATTTGGAATCAGGAAGACGTTGTTACAAGAGAATTGTGGTAACAAGACTGGCACCGAAGGAAGTGAGCAGTTCTTGAATGTAAGATGAGGGCATACAGATAGTAGTTTGCAAGTGTTGTTGCTGTGGTAGCATTGTATCCAGCCATAGATCAGTATGGAGACCTGGGAGGGAGGGGGGGCATGGCTTTTGGTTGTGGAGTTTGGGGAGTAGGTAAAAGGAAGAGTGCAGGGGATTGCTGGTGTGAGGAGGGAGATGGATTCAGGTAACAGGTTTTGGAATGGACCTAAGGCCTTCGGGAGCTGCTGGAGGTCATGTTGGAATTCTGGGATGGGATCACGGTCGTTGGAAATTTGGCGGAGACCTTCAGCCTGTGGTGGAGACTTTGCCTGCAGGGATTGGTTGTCAGGTTATGGATAGCTTTGTGTTCAGTGGGACTGATGTTGGACTGACTGGGAAGGGACCATCTTTTCTTTTCTTGTGCTTTGCAGTGGAAACATTTCTTCACCATGCCAACCTCCCTCCAACCATAATCCTCTTACTCTTCCATCCAGACGTCCCCTGGTACTCTTTCAAGAATTATTCACTTCTAATCTGGTCTCACTGTCCTTTCCTAAATCCATCCACACTGAGTCCAACATCACTTCTATAACACACTTATGTGCGGGTCATCTGAAGGAATCCTTCCTATCCAGTTAACTAAAACTCCGTGTATGGTTCAGATTCATTGATGACATTTTCATGATCTAGATGCATGGCAAGGACAACCTTTGTTTGCTCTTCCTCCATGTCTTTTCCCAAACTCCCAAATCCTTTTCACATGGGCCTTCTCAACTCTACAAATCACATTCCTAAACGTCGACCTACACCTCTCAGATCACTCCTTAAATACTTCTGTTCGTATCAGGCACACCAACCCTCAACACTACCTCCACTTTGACAGCAGTCGCCTGCTCCACATAAAAAAAAATCTCATCACCCATATCTGCAGTGGTAAGCAGAAGTTGTCAAAATGTACTGATAGCCTCATCAGAACCTTTATTGACTGAAAATATTTTATCGAGTTCACCCAATTACAGATCTCCCATGCTATCTCCTCCTCTGACATTAGTAGATCTGCCAACCAACCACTGACCAGTACTCCCCTGGTCACACAGTATCATCCTGGCTTTGAAAGCTCAACCACATTCTACATTAAGGCTTTGACTAACTATAATTGTGCCCTGAGATGAGGGATATCCAACCCAAATTCCTACCCTATCACTCAAAGTAGTGTTCTGTACCCATCCATCCTACAGAATATCTGTATCCATCTCTATTCCAACCCTACTCCCAATCCTGCACCCTATGAGTCATTCCCTTGTGATCAGCTCAGTTGCAAGAGCTATCCCATACAGCCCCATCACCACCTACCACAGTTCAGTCACAGGTATTTCCTACCCAATAAAAGGCAGGAGCATATGTTAAATCAGCCATGTTTTATATCACCTCTGCTGCAAATACTTCATAGCTTTCTATCGGGCATGACAAGTAATCAAGACTCTGCTCGCATAAATAGCAACCTCCAAACTGTGGCAAACTGCAAATTTGACCAACATGTAGCTGAACATGCGTTACATAACAGCAGAAATGATTTCATGTCTGCTTCACTACAGGGCCCATTAGGATAGTCCCTTCTAGTATCTCTGTTGCAATTTCTGCACAGCTTCCTATGCGGGCATGACAAGTAATCAAAAGTCTACAAACATGAGTGACCACCCCCAGCCTGTTCCATATTGCAAACTTGACCATCCTGTTGCAAAACATGCTGCATGCCTTCGTAGAAATGACTTAAATACCTGCTTCATAACAGGGCCCGTTTGAATGCTCCCTTCCAGCACAAGTTTCTCTAGACTACACAGGTGGAAATTCTGTCTCCAACATATTCTGAACTCTCACAATCTCCTTGGCCTAAATTTCCGCTAACCTTTGCCCAATGCCTCATCTTGCCTTTTCCCTTCTCTCCACACCACTCCTTCCCCATTCATGTGTTGTACCATCTACTCCCACAATTCTTCCATCCTCCATGGACCCCCCTCCCACCACCACCACCTCTCCCTCGCTCCGTATCTCATATATGCTCTGCTCTCTGAACTCATTTTGTCTACTTTTGAAGCCACAGAATCATATGTCAAAAGATCTGCCTCACTATCCTGCTAGCCCTTTTTAGCTTCGTGCATCCTTCCCTACCCCCACCCTACCTCATTTCAAGCCACTGCTCTCAATAATGCCAATGCCGTGGGACTGTATCTTTGGGTGATTGTGTCTGTGTGTGAACATGTATATTTTTACTAGAAAATCCGGATAAGCTCGAAAGGTAGAGTGAACACTGTTTTCTGTTGCACGTTTCTGTCTCTACATATCAGTCCATTATGAGTGAGTGGTTGCCTTTACCTTATTTTAAATATTGTTCCGCCCAAGAATTTTCATTATTGTCTTTCATTATTTTCATTCGGTCTGCTTTACCTGCTAAACTGCCTCACTTTCATCCCCCAGCCAATCATCCAACAACTACCATTTCGTCTCCAATTTCACAGAGTTTCCTTTCTGATGCTATATGTACTCTGAAGTACATACTCTCTGTTTATTAAGTTCCTCCTGTATCTTCTTGTGTTTGTTAAATAATGTTGTTTTACATGTTTGTTTATGATAATCAATCAGTTGATTTCTGTACATGTTACAGAGCGAGTATCTTGTTGTGAACTTCCACCTGCAGGAGTAAGCCATGGTGCTGTCAGGTCGAGAGAGGGCTCAAATTCTCCTCGACTGCCAAGACCACGCAGTGAGGAAATACCTCTTGAAGATATGAGTACAAAGGTTAGTGTAGAGCAGGGTCTGCCATGTAGTGTTTATCATTTGTTGTGGAACTTCATTAAGAAGTTAAAATATTTCACAGTGAGGGAATATTGTTGCGAGTTATTTAGTTTTTTTTGTTTTTTTGCCATATCAGCTACCTAGCATGAAGCAAAAAAAGAAAAATACCATTGATATCTCTATTTTCATTAAAAGTCCCATGTGCAAGGAGCCAAGTAGTCAGTGGGGGAAATTTTGCTTGTGCCACTGTAGCCAGGTTTATTACAGTGAACATTCAGTTGCAAAATATTCCTCTCTGGAAACAACCTTTATGCTGTTGCTAGGTGATTTGCTTACCATATCAGATTAACAGTCCCTTTTTGGAGCCAGCTTGAAGGTTGTTGAATAGGAGAGAAGTACTAACAAAGTGAAGCCTAGAGTTGGGTAGATAGCTCCATCTGTAAGAGCACCATCCATGAAAGGCAAGGATCTGCTATTCAGTCTTGGTCTGGAACAGTTTTAATTTCATTTCAGCATACAGTCTGCTGCCAAGTGAAAACTTATTCAAGAAAACAGCTATCTTCCTTGGCGATGATAGCTTTTCAAGAACAATAGTTATGTACTGTTATACTTACACAGTTTTGTGCTTGGTTATATAGGAGCATTAGCTGAAAAGTTAATGAAAGATTGGATTCATTAGTTTAAAAATGCACTTGTTTCAGACTTAGCTTCCCTTTTAAATCAGTACACCTGTCCACCATTTTTCAGTTGATTAAATTATATCCTTGAAAGGAATTTCAGATCAGGAAAATTTGCAAAATACCGGTCTTCATGGCTTCCATGATGTCTACATTGGCTAGATTAAAGTATGCTACCTTCTGTCACTCTACAGCAAATAAATTGGTGATTGGCAACTATTTTCTTCTCTGATACTAACATCTTGTCTCAGATTTTTGGAAAAAGTCATGATTGAGCATCTCTGTAAAAATGTTTTTAGTCTGCTATGATATGGATACAAAAGGTTCTTCCTAATCACTGTCCCACAAAACAATTCAACAAAACCATAATTAAATATGAAACTATAACTGTACATGTAAAGCACTTGATAAGCAAATGACAACATTCCTTTGGAGAAATCAAAAAGGTAAGGTTTTAGAGAGACAATTAATTAAGGCTTTGGCTCATTCTCATCAGCTTGCATGTGAATTAATCAACTAACTGGAAGAAGACATCCACTGTCATCGATGTCGCATAGTATAGTACTGTTGCTTGAGGTGATGTACAAAGAAAGCTGGTGAAGAGTGCTGCATCCATCTCCCATAACTCCAAATACAAAATGCTATCTGAGTCAATGTGACACAATTATGACGTAATGCTCTCAACATTCATTCTCGTCCCATCCAGTAAGTCTCACCTGACCAGGGGTTCCAGTTGACTTTTCCATAATAATTCAGTCTGATGACTACAAGAGGAGCAGTTTTGATGGTAGTGTTTTGACAAAACCACAAGATTGGTTCTAGAATAGATAGTGGAGGTCTTGTTGTTAGCAGAGTGAATAGTCTTGTGATGTAGGCAATAGTGAGGCAATCTAGTCTGTGACTTTCTTGACCTGTGCCATATGGTTAAAAGCTACAATGTTCCCTTAAATGACTCAAGGATAGAGGTGGTTACCAGTGTATTTACCCTAACAGTTGTAAAACTTATCTGTGGTCAGTAATTGTGATGCACTTCCCTATTTTTGTAATTTCAGTACGAACGTCTTTGATTAAATGCCCCACGTAAACAAGGGATACCTGTTAGATAAGTTCACACTGAGAGTGAACTACCTTACTTTGCAAAGTTCCACCTGCTGATACTGTGGACCAATACTGGCTGAATGTAAAGCATTAAAACCATCTCAACACATTGATTTATGGCTATGAATTAACTTGCTTCACATTCTTACTGGTGTGCAGCTACTCATGACCATGGAAAATTTTCATAGTGAGCAGCCAGACTTATTTTGGGAATATGTCACCTTAACAGAAAATGCACTCTCCCAGAATGTATTTAATAGAAAATAAACACACAAATTTAGAACTAAAAATTAACTACTTATGAATAAAAATAACACTTTACTTGTGTTACTGTTCCAGTAGTTACACAGATGTCTGAGAAGTGTAGTGATGGACTGTATTTTATTGGCCTGGTTCGAGGATCTCTGAAGCCTGACATTACAGGTTTTGGGACCCATTATAAAATATCAATAAAAAAACTGCAATTACACTATTTTTGAATGAATAATTTATTTTACTATTGCTAATATCAGACATAAGACCAAGTCAGACAGCAATGAGTATTTCTTGTCAAATTTCACATTTTTATTTTGGGAAAAACTGTTACTTTACACAGAGGTCTCCTTCATTGATATGTAATATACTGCTCCTTCATTGATATGTAATATACTGCTCCTTCATTGATATGTAATATACTGAAACTTAAACCTATCTGCAGTTTTCTTCCTCACTGATATTTTCGAAAACAGGCTTGGTGTCTTCGAGCCACTATACATAAAACAATCTCAATTTTTATGCAATTTCTTGACATCTACATATGTTTCTTTGTCTCAAACAATGGAAACTCCAGGTAGAAATACCATCAGTCTAGGAAAAGGCAGATTGCTACTTGCCATAAAGAAGAAAAATGAAGTTACAGACAGGCATAATCAAAAAACATTTCCACAAAGCTTTTGGCAACAGCCTTCTTTAGTAAAAAGAGACACACACACACACACACACACACACACACACACACACACACACACACACACACCATTCATACACACTAGCAAGCACATCTTATGCACACATGACCGCCAACTCCAGCATCTCGGGCCAGAATGCAACCATCACGTGGGATGCAAGCAGCAACCTGGAGTGGCAGGGAAAGGGAAGGGATAGTAGTGTATGGGTGGGGAGAGAGACAAACACTGTCTGGTGGAGAAGGCAGGGAGTAGAATGACAACTGGGCCAGCATCAAGAGGTTGTGGGGCAGGGAGATGGGGGGGGGGGGGGGGGGGGGGAAAGGAGCAAAAACTAGGAGTAGGGAAAGGAAGGTGAATGCATTGGCAGAGGGTGCCAAATAAACAGGGTGGAAAATGAGAATGTGGAGGAGATGATTGGACAGGAGTTGATAACTGTTGGGTGGAGGGTATGGGGGCAGTAGTTACCGTAGGTTGAGGCCGGAATAATTACAGGAGCTGAGAATGTGTTGTAAGGCTAGCTCCCACCTGTGCAGTTCAGAAAAGCTGTTGGTGGAGGGAAGGATCCGTATGGCTCAGTTATTGAAGCAACCATTAAAATGAGGTGTGTTACGTTCAGCTCTGTGTTGTGCCACATGGTGTCTACTTTGCTCTTGGCCACAGTTTGGCAGTGGCCATTCATTCTGGTGGACAGCTGGTTGGTATTGATATCAATATAAAAAGCTGTAAAATGATTTCAGCAGAGTGTGTAAATAACATGCCTGCTATCACAGGTGGCCTGGCCCCTGATGGGTTTGGATAAAACTGTAGATGGATTTGGCAAGTTTTGCACCCAGGTTGTCCACAGGGAGCATTCCAGACACCACCTCCATGAGGTGTCCAACTTGTTGACATCGGACTACTGCCTCAGGGTACCACTATCCAACCCCTATTGTACCCACACTGTTCCTCCTCATCCACCCCTCATAGCAGCTAATCCATACCTAGCTGATCTTTCCAATTTGTCACATCCCCAATACTCCCTACCAGTTCTCCATGAAATCCAGAGGAAAAACATTCCTGTAGCACTGTTGTTAACCTGTCCAGCAAATCCCACAGCTCCACAGAAGTTTCAGTCCTATCCAAAGGCCTCACCTTTAGTTGTACACCCAGATTTAACTGTGCTGGACTTGTCAGAGACCTACTATCCTTCTCCTGCTCTCCTCCTCCTGATTTCTGCGATGGAAGCACTTATTTGCTGCCAATCCCTCCAACCAAAACCACCCTAATTCCAACATTGAACTCTGCCTCTTCTAGTTCATACCACCATCCAGCTGTGATCCTCCCACCTAACCACCTGCTGTTCACTTTGCACAAATTTCTTACCTTCAACTTAGTCTCACTGTCTTTCCCCATGTCTCTTCCTCAGAACGTCAACCTTTCAGTAGAACTAAGAACAGCCATACACTACCTCTAAACAAATTGACAAATTGTGACCTAATCATCCTACCTATAGACAAAGGCTCCACCACTATTGTTACGAATCACAGTGACTACCTAGCAGAAGGCCTCTGCCAATTGACTGAATCCTCCACCTATAAACTCTGCCCGTGTTATCCCATCACAGAAGCCCATCTCAACCATCAGTCCCTGCTTAATGTCTGAGGCCCATCCCAGAACATCTCTCCTGAATCCATTTCCCTCCTCACCTTTAGGCCACCCCCCACACCCACCTTCAACATGCTCCCCAAAATCTACAAACCCAACAATCCTGGACACCCCATTATGGCTGGTTGTTGTGCCCCCACTGAAAGAATTTCTGCCCTCAGTGACTAACACCTCCAACCAATTTCCTGTAACCTAGCCTTCCACATCAAAGACACCAACCATTTCCTTCACCAGCTCTCCACCAACCCCATCCCTTTACCTCCTCAATCCCCACTTGCCATTGTTGACATCACTTCCTTAGACAGAAATATCCCAAATGTCCATGGTCTATTTGAACACTATCTTTCCCAATGTCCTTCAGTCTCCACACTCACTACCTCATTCCTCATGCACCTTACTAACTTTATCCTCACCCACACCTACTTCTCCTTTGAAGGAAAGATACATAGACAAATCTGTGTCATAGTCATGGGCACTTGCATGGCACTCTGCTATGCCAACCTTTATATGGGCCAGATAGAGGAGACCTTCCTAGCCTACCAGACTGCCAAACCCCTAGTCTGGTTCAGGTTCATTAACAATATCTTTGTGATATGAACTCGGGGCCAAGACAGCCTATCTTCAATTCTTTACAACCTCAACACCTTCACGCTGTCCTCCTCAAACCAGGGTGCCACCTTCCTAGATGCTGACCCCCTCTCTGATGGCTCCATCCATACCTCTGTCCACATTAAACCCACCAACCACCAACAGTATCTGCATTTTGACAGCTGCCAACCCTTTCATGCCAAAAATCCCTCCCATACAACCTGGCCACCCAGGGATGGTGTATCTACAGTGACAAAACTCCCTTGCTCAGTATGCTGAGTGTCTCACCAAGGCCTTCACAGACAGGCACTATTTCACAGACCTAGTCCACAAACAGATCTCCTTGTGCCATTTACCCTCACACCCCCAATCCTCCCACCAACCCCAAGAGCCAGCCACATCCCAGAATGGAGCAGCTGAACCACATCCTTTGCCAGGTCTTTGATTATCTATCATGACCTGAAATGAGGAACATTCTACCCAAGATACTTCCCATCCCTGCTAAAGTGATGTTCTGTCACCCACACAACCTCCACCACATCCTAGTCCATCCCTATGCCACTCCCAGACCCAACCCCTTGCCACAAGGATCATGTCTCTGAGAGAAACTCAGTCGCAAAACCTGCCCAATCCACCTACCCAACACCTGTCCTGTCCTGTCCTGTCCTCTCCTCTCCTGTCACAGGTTTATCCTACCCCCATCAGGGGCCAGGCCACCTGTGAAAGCAGGCATGTCATTTATGAGCTCTGCTGCAGTCACTGTACAGCTTTATATTGGTCTGACTATCAACCAGCTGTCCACCAGGATGAACGGCCCCCGCCAAGCTGTGGCCAGGAGCAAAGTAGACTGCCATGTGGCACAACATGGAGCTGAAGGTAACACACCTCATTTCAAAGGCTGCTTCACTAACCGAGCCATCTGGATCCTTCCCTCTACCAACTGCGCAGGTGGGAGCTAGCCTTACAACACATTCTCCGCTTATGTAATTATTCTGACCTCAACCTATGGTGACTACTGTCCCCACACCCTCCACCCAACAGTTTCCAACTCTTCTGTCCTGTCATCTCCTCCACATTGTCATCTCCCACCCTGCTTATTTGCCACCGTCTGCCAAAGCATCTACTTGTCTTTCCCCACTCCTCCTTCTTTGCCCCTTTTTTCCCCCCACTCCCTGCCTCAAAACTGTCTGACACTGGACCTATTGGCATCCTAGTCCCTGCCCACTCCACCAGACAGCTTTCATCTTTCTCTGCACCCATACCCTATCTTTTCCCTGCCCCCTCCAGAGTGCTGCTTGGATCCCACATGATAATTGTGTTCTGGCCCGAAATGCTTGTGTTGGCGGTGCTTGCTTGTGCATATGAATGGTGTGTGTGTGTGTGTGTGTGTGTGTGTGTGTGTGTGTCGGTGCTTGCTTGTGCATATGAACGGTTGTGTGTGTGTGTGTGTGTGTGTGTGTGTGTTTTACTGATGAAGGTTGTGACCGAAAGCTTTGTGGAAATGTCTTTTAATTCTGCCTGTCTGCAACCTAACATCTCTTCTTTATGGCTAGTAGCAATTTGTCTTTTTTTCCTACTTTGTTGATATGTTTTGTTGTTTAGTTTACAAAATGCAAGCCCCCAACAGTAGATTGCATATACTTATCCAGTGGTTGATGGTGTTCACTGTTGCAGGTCCATGGATACATTTTATGTTTGAGGTGATTTGTCTTTATAAATAACAAATAAAATTTTATGGTAATGTTACTTAGTATTATCCATTACTAAAACAGATATTAAAATTACTTCAATGAACAGATTGGGCATAAGTTGTGTGTATTTCACTGGTGATCAGTTTTGATGTCTTAAGATGTGAATTTTTTAATTTCATGGGCTTTATACATCAGATTTTTAATTTTTTTGTCTTGTTGGTAGACATGCTTTTGATGTATTTTTTAGCTGTTTTGAATGTTTAGTTTATTATTGAAAGTCAGAAAGGTTATAAACGTATTTGACTGCTTGGTGAATTTTTACATTCAAAAAAGGGGGTAAAAGAATTTGCATTAAATTTTGCTTGAAAAATGGTGTAAAGTTAAGCATTGCATTAGAAATGTTGATGGAAGAAGTAAAGAAAATTATTCTGGAAAATCACCATCAGAGTGGTTGCTGATGGTGTCAACATATCCTTTGGCTCATGCCAAGCAATTTTTTCAGATGTTTGGAGCATGAATTGTGTAGCAGCCACATTTGTGCAGAATGTCACTCAGAAATTGCTTAATGAAGTCAACAATGATCCAGAACTTCTAAAGCAGGTTATAACAGGTGAAACCAAGGCCAAGTTCTAAAGCAGGTTATAACGGGTGAAACCAAGGCCAAGTTGTCCCAATGGGAACTGCATGAAGAACCAAGACCGAAAATAATTCAACAAGTTTGATCACATTTGAAAGTTCTCCTCACTGTGTTCTTTGATTTCAATGGGATAGTGCATCATGAGTTCCTGCCTTATGGTCATACGGTCAATAAGGAATACTACCAGGAAGTTACATGCTGTTTGTGTGAAGCAATCCAAAGAAAACGACCAAAATTGCGTCAAAACCACTCATGGAAATTGCATCACGACAATTCTCTCACTCACACTTCAATGTTTATTCTTGATTTTTTTTTGCCAAAAAACAATACTGTTATGTTGCCTCAGCCACTGTATTCACCAGTAATGGCCCCCTGTGACTGTTTACTATTTGTGAGGCTGAAGAGCACCGTAAAATGACATCGTTTTGCCACCATTGACGAGATAAAAACAGGACCACTGAAGGAGCTGAACACCATAATGAAAAGTAAGTTCCAGTCATGCTTACAAGACTGGAAAAAGCACTATCACAATCGTATTATGTCTGAGAGGGACTACTTTGAAGGGTACAAAGTTTATGTTGATCAATAAATAAAGATTCTTTAAGAGGAATTCCCATTACTTATTGATCACACCTTGTATAGGACCATCGTAAGACCATATTTTTACTTCTTGGTGACAGCAGGAGCTGAGAGCAGGCAACTCTGAATAGGTGTATTCTTTGTGTTCTATGTTGTAATGTATACGGAATGCCTAAAACCATGCAGAAACAAAAATCACTAGAAAAATACCAAAATAAAAATGAAATAAAATGTTACTGTAGTGTGTATGAAACAGTTCTGTTTGATCAATGGTTACGAAACTGTAATATTAATTAAAACATCATGTTTTAATGAAATACATAGAAAGAAGGATCCTTTATTGTATGATTATATGATAGCGGAACAAACACTGGTAGCAGTTACTTCTATAAAATATCTGGGAGTATGCATACGGAACGATTTGAAGTGGAATGATCATATAAAATTAATTGTTGGAAAGGTGGGTGCCAGGTTGAGATTCATTGGGAGAGTCCTTAGAAAATGTAGTCCATCAACAAAGGAGGTGGCTTACAAAACACTCGTTCAAACTATACTTGAGTATTGCTTGTCAGTGTGGGATCCGTACCAGGTTGGATTGACAGAGGAGATAGAAAAGATCCAAAGAAGAGCAGCGCATTTCGTTACAGGGTTATTTGGTAAGCTTGATAGCGTTATGGAGATGTTTAGCAAACTCAAGTGGCAGACTCTGCATGAGAGGCGCTCTGCATCGCGGTGTAGCTTGCTGTCCAGGTTTCGAGAGGGTGCGTTTCTGGATGAGGTATCGAATATATTGCTTCCCCCTACTTATACCTCCCAAGGAGATCATGAATGTAAAATTAGAGAGATTCGAGTGCGCACGGAGGCTTTCCGGCAGTCGTTCTTCCCACGCACCATACACGACTGGAACAGGAAAGGAAGGTAATGATAGCGGCACATAAAGTGCCCTCCGCCACACACCGTTGGGTGGCTTGCAGAGTATAAATGTAGATGTAATGAAATTTAGGTATCAGAATTGGAGTATTTTGACCTCATGCTTTGATTGAAGTACATAAATTGCTTCAGAAAGCTTTTACAAAAAAAAGAAAGTCAAAATTAATATGAGCAGTGCACCTACATCAGGCTTTGCAGGATTAGTAGACGAAAGCTGTTGCCGACAAAAACTACTTTGCACTGAGAATAAGAGATGATTCTGACTCTCAATAATGTTAGTAAATCTGAGTATAATTTCTGAAAGAGAAACCAAATATGAGCACGTGAATCACACAGAGAACGCAGGTAAAGTAGATATGAGCAAAAAGATCAGTGTGGAAGGGGATGGATGATTTCAAGCAGTTTCATATAGTGGCCAAACATATTTGTTATGTTACATTGGAACCTACATTTACTATGTAAAATTTTAGGTTATAGTTTACGAAGGAGTTGTCTTCTGTAACAATCAATTTGGAATACCTTCGTTGAGTGTAGTCAACCTCGGATTTTAAAAAGTGTGGCAAGTGCAATAGAATTACATCAGACATCTACCAGACAGATTAATTTATGTTGTGATGAGACCTGCATGGTACGATCAAAAAGTAGTAGGACGGATTTTATTACAAATAATTTATTGCACATATCAGTAAAAGCCTTTAATATATCAGTAAAAAACCTTAATAATCTTCGAAGTAGGAACCTTGTGCTTCGACACACTGAGTGGAATGTGTCTGACAATCCACAAACACCTTCTGGAAGTCACTGGCAGAAAGCTGTTGAGAGTCTTTGTTACAGCCACTTGGATGTCTTCGACAACAGTCAAAAAAATTGTCCCTCGGTGATGTTCATGTCCCGTTTCAGGTGAAGAAAGAGGAAGAAGCCCAATGGAGCCACATCTGGGCTCTAGAGGGGGTGAGGCAACATGACAAGTTCGTACT
Source organism: Schistocerca serialis cubense (assembly GCF_023864345.2). Classification (NCBI taxonomy): domain Eukaryota; kingdom Metazoa; phylum Arthropoda; class Insecta; order Orthoptera; family Acrididae; genus Schistocerca; species Schistocerca serialis. The sequence goes on from NC_064639.1 coordinate 1,130,660,075, forward strand.
GAGCCACCTACTCTTGCACTAACAGTGCGGTGTGGAGCTTCCAAGAACGGGCAATGTGTGGTTGCACGTGGTTGACCCATTTTCACAACCTGTTGAGCACTTTTGTATAAAACTGTACATTCACAGTTTGCGCAGGAGAAACAAATACTTTGTGGATGATGTCATGAAGCTAAAAAAGATCAGAAGCATGGTTGTGTCCATGGATTTGCTCATCCGGACCTTCTTTGGATGAAGAGATGTGTTAGTCTGCCATTTCAAACTTTGGTGTTTCATCTGTGGGTCATACTGCAAACACCAGGTTTCATCTCCTGTAACCACATTTTCTCAAACACAGTTCAGAATTTCTCTGGAAATTTGCACATGATTCACATTTTCTTCATCAGTCCAGATACTTGGCACAAACTTTGCACAAATTTTTCTAATCGCCAAATCTTCTATGATGATGAGTGGTTTGGCAAAGAAAGGCTTAATTGGTCCGGAAAAAAAAAAAAAAAAGCTTAACACTCACTAATCAGATGGATCGATAACCTATGATCGGACTCCAGAAGTTGTTTCACTTTTGTCAGATTTTTGTTGGCCCTTCATGTTGGCAGGTGATCGGTGCATTGGTCACCCACGATGAGCTCTACCCCCATCCTGGAACAACTTGTGCCACTCAGGGACACTTGAGAGACTCATGGCAACATACATGTAGGCATGCTTGAGCATATCGAAGGTTTCCATGATGGTTTTTTCAAGTCTGAATGAAACCTTCATGACATAGCACCAATCAAGATTCCATTCCATGCTGCATGTAATGACACTGCTTCACAGTGGTTCATGAGAAGCAGTGTGCTCACCCTCCGAAGACCTGCACACAACTACAGAGAGTCACATTCAGTTTGTGAAGGTTGCCCTCACCACGCTCATCCAGTCAACCTCCCCTCCATTGGTTTGTCTGTCCTACAGAACATCAGGCCTACAACTTTTCGATTGTGCCCTGTAGAGTACTTCAATTAGTTTAGCAGTAGCTTTTATTATGGCAGACAACAGAAGTGGTAGCATAACAGTATGATTAATTAATTGACAAGCAAACTTCGTAATTTTCTTATTTGGGTGTAACAAACCACCACATTTACTGTAACCTCTAATTTCTTACTAATCATTCTAATTTACAGAAAACTGGTAGAGGCACCAATGGTGTTGCAGGAACATCTGGGAGCATAAATCCACCAGTGAAGATGAGGCACAAACCTTTACATCATAGAGATGCAATGTTTAGACCACCAATGACCCCTTCTCCAGTACCACAGCAAGATTCATCTGAAACTGCAGCAGAAACGACGACACCAGTTGCTAGTGATAGTATTGTTACAGCTCCACTGCCATCGACCTCCCAGCCATCGTCGACACCACCGCCTCCAACACCACCTCCACAACCACCTCCTGTTAGTTCAGAGGAAACTTCTTTCACTCAGGTGCCTGATGGTACACAGTCAGAAGAAAAGAAACTTCGTAGAAAGAAAGGCATGGTTGAAACTGTATGAAACAAGACAAAGGATATGTGTCATAACATATCATTATCTCATGAAGTGCAATGCAGATTTGACAATATGTGCAGTGTTATGTTGACAGTACAGAAATGGTGCAGAATGGTGGCATTTGTTACTAAGCTCATGGAATTTCACTTCTCCAGTGCCACAATTACAGTCAGATACAGTGTGAGTGTTAAGTGCAAGTCATCACAGTTAGTGTATGTCAATGCACACTTCTTACATACTTTTAACAAGATTACTGGAAATTTTTTGTTACTGTGTTTTGTCATTATTTGTATGCTAGAGACATACTTGAATGAAGTCTTCACTTCAGCAATTATTGGGTCACCACTTCAAACTGATTAATCACTTACTTTCACACTTTTGCATTGGAACAACTCAAAATAACATGAAACATGAAATGTCATCAGTTGTGCAGAAATCGGTAGACGTATGTGATAACATTTAGTGTCAGAGGTATAGAAATCATACTTTCATATGACACAGACGTTATAAGAGGTTTTCACTGACACAAATTAGTTACGAAGCATTGTGGATTGCGTCCTCTTTTCTCTCTCTCTCTCTCTCTCTCTCTCTCTCTCTCTCTCTCTCTCTTTTTTTATGCATCACTGTGTAAGTGATAACAAGACAAAATTTCCAGGGGGGGAAACTAGATTGTCGTTGGTGGTATATAATGCTTTGGTCATAAATCTTATGTGCACAAAAAGGCTCCCAATAATGGTTTTTCATTGCCTGTGAATATGAACGTGGTGTTGAACATTCATTTATAGTGGCACTATATTATTTTTGCTCTTACATCAGCTTATTAATATTTATTTATAGTAATACACCAAAGTATTCAGAGCAGACAATTAGGATTTGTTAGTCATGGTGCGTACAGCACAGTTACTGCTTTAGTAATAATATGGGTGAAATCTGAGCATGTAACTAGATTTAAAGAGGTAATAGAAGAGAGTTCAATAACCTAATAATATTTCATTATCTTGAAATATTTTATAGAAATATTGTATTACAAGTGATGGACACTCTTTTGGCACCTGAGTGATGCATTAAACCCTCAACATATGTGAATCTATAGATAATAAATAATATAATATTTTGAAGAATATTACAGACTACAATCATAAATATACACATTTCATGTGGAAGGAAAAACAGGCCAGCCAAAACAAGAAATGTGGGAGAAAATTTCTGTGTTAATGAAAGACTACATATATACTGATGTTTTACAGTCTCCTCCCTTTTTGAGTATATATGCTGTGCTTAAAAAAAAAAAAAAAACACGCATTTCAGTAGAGACCAACTTCATTCAACGTTACAGGCACAGTTCGCAGCGGTATTGTACTGCTTTGAAATGTTACATCTTAGAGATCGCACAGCAGAATTTGTGTGTTTGTGTAATATTTTTCATAAATATTGTATTATTTTGATCTTGGTAAAAGTTTGTGTTTTAGAGCTTTTTGTATCACTTGTGTGCATTCTGAATGAAAACTCATTTTGTTTTGAAGGAGGTCAGAGCTTGGCCTCATGCCTGTTGATACAGTTTAGCTGAAGTGCAAATGGAATTCAAGTAGATCACATGTTTCACAAAAATAGAATGAGGTCTATATACTAAATGTGCTATTATTAAGTTTCATTCTGTGGACATTACTTACTTATTCACATGCTGCATAACTGATGCATATCTTGCACATCACTCATTTCATACCCTTGCAAGCAATTGCTTGTGATTGAATGTATGTTTTAATGTAGTTCAGTTGATATGAGCTGAGCTTCCATTGCCAAAGGTACAAAGATAACATACTCATTAACTATCCTAAACACATTTTTAGTAAACCCAATTTGCATTTGTAAGAATATTTAAAAAAAATTGCACCTGTTTTTTATGATGTGTCTGCTGCCTCTTTTATTATATTTTTTGCTGTGAATAACATGAAAAAGAGCAGCAGCATGCAAACAAAGGTTGTGGTTTAAACAATTGTGAGTATAAATTGTAAATATTTATTTTGTTTGTAGAAAGACTTCTTGACTGCAGCTATCTTGTAAATACATTGTAACAAAAGATAATAAATATCAATACTGCTGTTGTTAACTTGTGTTTCTAGGTAAATTTCATAGTGAACCTGTTCACTTTTGATGGAAAAAAAAATTGTGACTTCCAGCCACATTTTAGTCCTCATTGCAAGTCAGATCATATCATTTACTCAAGTTACATCATAAGTGCATCATTTCTGTGAATCACTAGAAGTAGAACAAGATACTTAATTCAAAATTGACATAGAAAACCTGCAATGGACATTGAAGTAAATAGTATAGAAATGTGAAGGATTATCTTAAAATTTCCAAGTGTATAGGCCAAATTCATAGAAATGTTGTTATATTTTGACAGTGAACTGTTCTCCATTATCTATTGATCTTATGCACAAGAGATATGGCATACATATGTGATATACACAAACACAGCCACAACAAAGATAAAAGGGGCTTGCACATCTGGTTACATAATGGAACTGAGGGGAACTATCCCTACCTAACTTAATAAAATAAACAAAAAAACTTAGCAGGAATTGAGGGCATGAGAAGGGCACATTGGGTGCTGCACCATGAATAAAGTTCACAGGGTGTTAAGAAAACAGCAGGTTTACAAACAATTAAATTAAAACATGGAGCACTGAACGATCTCAAAAGTTAACAGTTCTTAGTGAAAGTCACTTGCTGATATAAAACTAAATAAAAGAGCAGCTTGGCAAGAATAGCATCCTTTATCCTGACTCACCTGAAAAATAAATGTCCCACACATGTTCCACAAGTGTGTAGGGCACAGAACAAAGTCACTACCTCATCACCAATATGTAGCAGCACAAACATGATTTTTGTTGATACGAGGTGCAGAATCGAACATTCCTCATGGGAGGAATGACCAGGGCAAGATCCAAAAAAAAGGAACATACTTATCACACGACCATGTGGCTGTACGGGCAGGGCTTAAAACTTGGCTGGTACCCCACTGGCACAAATGCTTCCTGATCAGAGGGAATGCCTAGCAGCAAAAAGCTCTATTTTACCTGCTGAGCTGCAGTGCAGGGATAAAAGTGGTGGGACACAGGTGAATCTCAATATTGTGCGACAAACATCTGGATACAAAGTGCATTGCCACATGGCAGTCTGACAGTGTGTGGGCATGGGGCCAAAATCCACTGTTATCACCACAAAGGGAAGATCCAGACTAAGGACGAGTTTAGGGTGGCAGAAGCCTAGCTGGGTCTGGAGCTGTTGTCTGGATCCCAGTAGTCATAGAATCTAATAGACAAGTGTCCAGTCACACTGCAGAATCCAGAACTGTTGATGGAAGTAACTGCATTAAGAAAGAAACTTGCTGCACCAGCAGACGGCTGTAGCGAGCTAAGCAAATATAGAATGGGGCCGGACTGCCAATATTTATCTGTGACAAAGAGCCACCACAATACCACTAGTATGGAAACCCTGAATCATTTTCCACTACTATACCTCTATTTGCTGTGTGATGAACACTGTTGTGGATTGCATCGAAATTTAAGCAAACACTAGAATGATTTAGTACATTGCTCGGAAATAATCTGCTGTATGAGCTTGTTACATTCTGCATAGTGGAGATTTGCACAGGCTCTTTCACAATGCTGTTGCAGGTGGTGACCCAAGTAACCGACTCCGTTCATTGATGACCACTGACAAAACCATATTCTTTGAGAGCAAATTGCAGACCTTTTTCTCATGCATCATTTCTCAACCAAAACCCCCCGTAAACAGTATACATCAGAAGTTACTGAGAATGTTTTATGTAAGAAGCATCCTCTGCATGTCATTGTCCTATGACACTCTATGACAACCGGAATCATATCGATACAAGTCTGTATGCCTATTTTTTAAACAGAATATATATGAGAGAGAGAGAGAGAGAGAGACTGGTCCACTGTCTTTTGGATACAAAAGTTGAGGTAAGGTAACTGTCTAATCCTCTCAGTTTCCATAATGGTGGTAATAACAGAATGGAAGGAATTAGGCTCGCCAAGGAAATTTCATTACATAATCTGTCTGTGTACTGAACTATAAGTATATTGTATCTGAAGCAGCAGACAGATTTTAGTATCGCTAAGCTGAGTGTGATTGCCCAAAACAAATGAGACTTCCTGTACTCGTCACATGACTCATTAAGCAGAACTTATATGCAAATCTGTATATATTTAAAGAGATTTACCATGCCTTGTTCTTAGCTTAGATATGATTGACAACAAAAACACATTTAATCGTAATGATATTGCGTCATAACTGGGTTCCAAGATCAGACAGAACTGAAGCTACTCCAATCAAGAAACTTGACAAAAGTTTATGTGTAACATCACGTGTAGCATAAAATAGGTTTGGCAAGATCACTAAATGATTTGATGATAGTATGTCAGTTGTTTTGAGATGCATAAGGATGGGACCACTTTCTGTTACATCATCAGCTGCTTACCATGCTACTATTTACTGTTAAAGGTATTATAAAATGTTATGGAATACACATTGTGTATGAGGTTCATTCAAATAAAACCTGGTCAGTCTGTCTGCCTTTGCCTTAACAGGTAAGGTGACACTAAGTAACTGCTGGTATGGTGGCACCATCTATTGGTAGAGAGACTGACATGTGTGCACCATTTGATGTTGCATAGTGCCAGTGTGGTTTCATGCCGAAGAGAAGATGGTCACACAGGTTATCATCCAGTACCGAACATGAAGGCAAGTGAGCAGGAACAACGAGGAGTGATTCGATTTTTGGTGGCGGAGGGAATTGGAGGGAGTTGGAGGCCGTGAAATGTATCGATGGATGAAGGCTGTGTACGGTGCATACAGTCTGAGTCATTGTGGAATACACAACACTTGAATGCAATTGCACGGCGCAAACGATTCCTTGAGGTGTGCAAGTCACTGGAAGACGATGCTCATCCTGGACAGGTTCATCGTGTCATCACACTGGAAATTGTTGCAAAAGTGAATGCTTTAGTTTTGGACAACCATAGAATCACCGTGGACGAGATCCATTGGTTACAGGATATTAGGGTGGGCACCGCCCACATCATAATACATCAACACTTAAACTTTTGAAATATCTGTGCGCAATGGGTTCCCCACCAATGGACCGCCGAACAGTGCAATACTCAAATGGCGCTGTCTTTGAGTCATCTGCAACATTATCGTGAGGAGGAATACAGCTGTGTGTTGCATATTGTCACAGTTGATGAAACATGGTGTCACCATTTTGAACGGGAAATCAAGTGTCAGAACAAGCAGTGAAAACATGCGACTTCACCACCTCCAAAGAAATCGGTCCTGATAAGGTCATGATGGCCTTCTTTTTTTACCACAAGGCCCCACTGCTAGTCGAGTTCCTGGAACAGGGAACCACCATCATTGTCCAGCGTTATCAAGTCACTTTACAGAACCTTAGACGAGCCACCAAGTCGAAAACCGGAGGCATGCTGTCCAATGGTGTTATCCTCCTACATTATAATGCCCACCCAAACACGGCCAATACGGTGAAGAATACATTGCAGCAGTTTTGGTGGGAAATGCTGGAACATCCACCATAACAGTCCCGTCCTTTCACCATGTGACTTTCATGTGTTTGGACCTCTAAAACGAGCTATTCGCAGACGTCAATCTGCAATGGATGACAAAGTGTGTGACTGGGTCCAGGCCTGGATCCGACAGCAGCCTACTAGCTTCTTCAAGGATGCAATCGACTGGCTAGTGTCACAATGGGATAAATGTGCCAACAGTTTTGGCGACTATTTTTGAGTATGTGTACTGTGTATAACTGCATTTTTGAGTTAATAAGATCATTACTGTTACTTTACACTAGTAACCAGATTTCATTTGATGCCCCTTATACTATGCTACCTGACAAGAATATTGAAACATCCACAAGGGGAGGAGGAAACGAAATGAAACTTCACAGGTTGAGGGGGAATTTGATGTTGTTTCAGTGATTACACAATTGAGTGAAATTTACAAAGAATTTGGGAGTATGAGTCCACTTATTGGAACGACTTTGCATTTCCTCTGGCCTGGTTACAAGCACATTCTTTCGAGGTTGTCATAAAGCCACTGTATCCTCGTATGTATCCTCGTATAAGGCAAGCTAACCCACAACTGTTGTAACTGGTTCTTGGTATGCTGGATATTGCCACTGGAACTGTTTTAATGACTGAGCTGGCCCCACACATTTTCAGGAACACATCTGGGGATCTTGCTGGCCACGGGAGTATCTCAGCATCTTGCACACAATTAATAGAGACATATGCCACTTGTGGATGAGAATTGTCCTGTTGAAAAACAGCACCATAATGCTGTCACATGAGAGGTAACACGTGAGGACACTTTGTGTCCATGATGTACCATTGTACTGTCCGTCAGTCACTACCAGCCATGACCTGAAATAATAAACAATGGATCCCCACACCCGGATGCCTGGAGTAAATTTGCTGTGCCTCTCCAATGCATTGGATGAATGGGAGCTTTCCCCCATCCCCATGTGACCACCATACTCGCAGATGAAGGTCATCTGGTGTAGTGACGAACTGAAATTTATTGCTAACACCATGCATCAGCAGTCCAAGCTTCTCAGAAACGGCAGCACTCCTATTGCAGCCAGTTGTGTTGTGGTGTTCATAGCAGCGTACATACAGGACACTATTCCTCAAGTCCAGCTGCTGCTAGTCTCCGATCAATAGTCAAGGTGATGCTGAATGTTTCAGGGAGTCCACTACTTGTTTGTGGATGTCAGGCAGAGATATGCAGGGGTTACAATGTGCTTCATGCACTATACAGTGATCCCTTCCGGAGATCTGATGTGGTCGGCCAGACCCTTGACAATTATACCTGCCATTATGTTCCCATGCAATAACATCAAGCTTCTGTCATATGTGAATTCTCCCCAAATCTGTGCACTGTACAATTTGACCTGACAGGTAATTGGAGATCCTTAAAGAAACCTCTTTCAAACTCTGCCAGTTTCTGATAATACTGTCTCTCAGGAGTATGCAGCATCTCTGTGGTCTTCTGAGTGATCACTCAGCATCTAACACCTGCCATTCCTAGTACCAGCATTAAACATGAACAACACGAATGACTCAGTGACTGTTTTAATTGTCTTAGTGTCACTATGCTACAACAAGGGCCAGAGTTTGAATATTACACAGTTCCTCCTGCATGGGCAAATGGAGCAAACCAGTTGGTTCTTGTTGCATTTGATGTGGTATATGGTGGGTCTTTAAGGGGTTTCTTGGGACATCATTGGTTTGTGGTTGGTACCTTAGAACCCCCCACCCGAAAGCTTTTTTTCATATCAAAACTGAGCTATGGATTCCAACATGGCTACACTCAGCAAATAGCTGAAATTTTTGTGATACATTCCTAAGATCCCAGTATTCAAAAACCTTGAAAATTTTATTGATATCTTCACCTGTTTCTGAGATACAGAAGTTTGATGTTACACTACCAGTACCTGAAAAATATGCACATAAAATGTGTGTCTCGAAAATATAGTTTATAAATTGATATAGCACAGAGAAATATGATGTAAAGTGTCTCTGTTATGCTCAGAAGTGTTCTGGGAAGCCCATGTTGTTGTACTGAAACACATCCAAAATTTTTGTGCTTGTGAAATCTGGTCTGAGGCATAAAATTAGTTTTGCATTAGTTCAATTAGATCAAAATTTTACTTACTGTAATGTTCTTTTCATATAAGTGAAATACCTTGCTGTGGCAGGTAAAAGAAGGTAACCAGCTGGAAAATGCTCCTATCGGAGCTTAAAGATTGTTTAAAAGCCTCTGGCTGAAAAGCTGGGTACAAGACACCAGCTACCTGATTCAGCCTTCCTCAACACCTTTAAAAATGTATTCAAAAATTTTGACATGTGAACGTATTCACATTTTTTCATGCTGTGAGAGAAGGCAATGGTGGCATTAGGAAAGACATTGGAAAGTAATAAATACTGGAAGATAGTAGACAGTGGCTGTGTTACAGACAGAGTGAAGGAGACAATGGCAGTGTGAGAGAAAGAGAGGGATACGGTGACAGTGGACCATGGTTGACAGTGACTGAACAGCGCTAGGAGACAGTGCCAATGGGAGAGGAATAAATACACTCCTGGAAATGGAAAAAAGAACACATTGACACCGGTGTGTCAGACCCACCATACTTGCTCCGGACACTGCGAGAGGGCTGTACAAGCAATGATCACACGCACGGCACAGCGGACACACCAGGAACCGCGGTGTTGGCCGTCGAATGGCGCTAGCTGCGCAGCATTTGTGCACCGCCGCCGTCAGTGTCAGCCAGTTTGCCGTGGCATATGGAGCTCCATCGCAGTCTTTAACACTGGTAGCATGCCGCGACAGCGTCGACGTGAACCGTATGTGCAGTTGACGGACTTTGAGCGAGGGCGTATAGTGGGCATGCGGGAGGCCGGGTGGACGTACCGCCGAATTGCTCAACACGTGGGGCGTGAGGTCTCCACAGTACATTGATGTTATCGCCAGTGGTCGGCGGAAGGTGCACGTGCCCGTCGACCTGGGACCGGACCGCAGCGACGCACGGATGCACGCCAAGACCGTAGGATCCTACGCAGTGCCGTAGGGGACCGCACCGCCACTTCCCAGCAAATTAGGGACACTGTTGCTCCTGGGGTATCGGCAAGGACCATTCGCAACCGTCTCCATGAAGCTGGGCTACGGTCCCGCACACCGTTAGGCCGTCTTCCGCTCACGCCCCAACATCGTGCAGCCCGCCTCCAGTGGTGTCGCGACAGGTGTGAATGGAGGGACGAATGGAGACGTGTCGTCTTCAGCGATGAGAGTCGCTTCTGCCTTGGTGCCAATGATGGTCGTATGCGTGTTTGGCGCCGTGCAGGTGAGCGCCACAATCAGGACTGCATACGACCGAGGCACACAGGGCCAACACCCGGCATCATGGTGTGGGGAGCGATCTCCTACACTGGCCGTGCACCACTGGTGATCGTCGAGGGGACACTGAATAGTGCACAATACATCCAAACCGTCATCGAACCCATCATTCTACCATTCCTAGACCGGCAAGGGAACTCGCTGTTCCAACAGGACAATGCACGTCCGCATGTATCCCGTGCCACCCAACGTGCTCTAGAAGGTGTAAGTCAACTACCCTGGCCAGCAAGATCTCCGGATCTGTCCCCCATTGAGCATGTTTGGGACTGGATGAAGCGTCGTCTCACGCGGTCTGCACGTCTAGCACGAACGCTGGTCCAACTGAGGCGCCAGGTGGAAATGGCATGGCAAGCCGTTCCACAGGACTACATCCAGCATCTCTACGATCGTCTCCATGGGAGAATAGCAGCCTGCATTGCTGCGAAAGGTGGATATTCACTGTACTAGTGCCGACATTGTGCATGCTCTGTTGCCTGTGTCTATGTGCCTGTGGTTCTGTCAGTGTGATCATGTGATGTATCTGACCCCAGGAATGTGTCAATAAAGTTTCCCCTTCCTGGGACAATGAATTCACGGTGTTCTTATTTCAATTTCCAGGAGTGTAGATGGAGAAAGTGGAAGTGGGAGAGAGTCAGTTGTAATGAGAAACAGTCTATGATGGTGATGAGGAAGAGAGAGATAGTGACAGTGAGAAGAGACAGTAGCAGTGGGAATGAGTGAATGAGATAGTAGCAGTAGGAGAAATCAAGAGGGAGACAGTGAGAGTAGATGGTAGTTGTAGGACAGAATGAAGAAGACTGTGACTATGAGACAGGTGACAGAGACAGAGACACACAAAGAGATGATGATAATGAGTTGGGCTGAAAGAGAGTGAGAATGGACAAGTGGGAGTGGGTGGGTATGTGACTTACAGCAGTGAACTGCTTGGTGTCAGTAAGTTACGGTTAGGGGAGCTATTGGCTGTGAGAAGTGAGCTGCACATTAATAAGTGCACAAGTATGTTCACATGCCAAGAGTTTTGTGAACATTTTTAAAGGTGCTGAGAAAGGTAGAAAGAGGCAGCTGGTACCCCAATGTTCAGTCAGTCTTTTAAAAGGACCATATTGACTTTTTATGTGTTCAGATAGTAGCTTTTTTCCATTGGTAATAATGTATTCAAACCAGATAATTAGCTTTCACTGGCTGAATTGTACTTATGGCAGTGTGAAAAGCAGCAGATGAGGATGAGGAGGTAAATCCCGGCAGTCTCATTATTTTTTGTGTCAAAGTGTGACTGATGTGCATGGTGAGGGGAGGTATACATATTATGTACAAGCTACCACATCCATGCCGTATCTCAATTAAATCAGTCATCTGATGGTGGTGATACTATGAATTTTATTTTGGTAGCCTCATAACAAACATAATCTAAATCATTTGATTCAGTTACAGGCGACGTGTCAAAAATTTGTAGTTAAATTTCACTACAAAGGCATAACATATGCTAATAATAGTGTCCTAATAATAATAGAGTTTTGTTATAGAGGGAAAAGAGTTAATACTAAGAATGATCTCGCACAAATTATTAGTTCATCCACTGTGAAATAGTAACATTTTGCTACAGTCTTCTGCAGCTTTATTTTTAGATAATCTGGCTTCATTTTAAGTATGTTTCAGGGTATTAATTTAATATGTATGTTCATCTCCATACACTGTGGAGACTGTGTAACTTGTCTGATGATGGGAAACATAAAATTATCTTTGTTTATTGTATTGCATGCATGATTAAAATGCTTCTCCTTAATTAATTTTCGTCTGCTATGCAAGAAAAATATGATTTTGTAAATTTATTGGTAGGAAATAATTAGGATTTGTAGTTTCCGAAATAATTAGTGACCAAATTCTGTTGCCATGCAGCACACATGTATATCTGCCAACATACTTAATGACGATTCAAAATAACTATGATTTTATGGTTTTTGTGCACTCATGTCAGCAGCATTTGCTCATATTTGAATTCTAAAATCAAAACTGTTTAATTGATAGGAAGTCAACATTATTATGCATGGTTAAGTTCGTGTCCACATTTAGTTCTAGGGATTTGATGGTGTCAGCATTTCCCATACTTTAATTGTTATGCTTAGTTGTAAACTGTAGGTATTTTTAATGCTCATTTATGAAACATACGTTATAGGTTTTTGCAATCCTCAGCTTCAATGCATTTAACTGGATCCAGTTCTGCAGAGTGTCAAATGTGCACAGTAGTGCTTGAAATTTTTCTGAATTATCAGCTCCTATTAAAACAGAAGTATTGCCTGCAAACAGAACTGATGGGGAATTTATATTTAAGGATAAGTCATCTACACTGAATAGGAATATCATTAGCCTTAAAATGGAACCTTTGGGTATGTCATGTGATACTGTACTTTGTTTAGAATAATAATTCATACATTTGGAGTGACAGTTATATTCTATTTTCTGTTCCATAGGAATGATGTAAGCCATTGCAGACCATTCCTCTTAATCTGATTTTTACCCAATTTGTTGATAAGCAAGGCTTGGTTTACTGAGGAACGGCTTTTTAAGATCTCAGAAAATGCATGCATCCTTTGACCTCGTGCTTCATGTACCTTTTCAATATAACTTTTCTCTGCATCCCTAGTGTTGTATCCCTGTTGGAAATCGAACCAGATGTCTAGACTAATATAATTTTGTACAGTAAAATTTTGAAAAAGAATTGCAGCTAATTTCTCCAACACTTTAGACAGGATAAGAACAGTGGGGGTGCTATTATGTAAAGTACTGCTTTGATCACTTACGTGAGTATCCCATCCTACCTAGCAGAGATTTGACACATCCTTTACGAAAACTTTTTTAAATTTGTGAGATAGTCAGCTTCTTGCTGAAGTCCATGGGAATTTATCTTTCTCTGCTACATCAGCATCTGTCACTATGAATTCGTTGAAACCAAAACAGTCCTTGAACACACATTTCTTTTATTCAGTTCAATAAACAGTTCTTGATCATAATGATGGTCATCAGATTGGTCTGCTACCTTAAACTTAGTAAAACAACAAAATAAAATTGCTTTGCTTCTTTTAGTAAGTTTAAGGAGACTGCTCAATTTGATTACATCTACATGGTTAACCTGCAAATCACAATTAAGTGCCTGGCGTAGGGTCCATAGAGCCACCTTCACAATAATTCTGTGTTATTCCACTCTTGGACAGCACACAGAGAAAATGAACACCTATGTCTTTCTGTGCAAGCTCTGATTTCCCTTAGTTTATTATGATGATAGTTTCTCACTATGTACGTCAGTTTCAACAAAATATTTTCTCATTTGGAGAAGAAAGATGACCATTGAAATTTTGTGAGAAGATCCTGCCACAATGAGAAACACCTTTGTTTTAATGATGTCCACCCCAAACCCTGTATCATGTCCATGACACTTTCTCCTCTATTTCCCAATAACACAAAATTTGCTGCCCTTCTTTGAACTTTCTCAATGCACTCCATAAATCCTGTCTGGTAAGGATCCCACTCTGCACAACCATACTCAAAAAGAGGACGGACAGGTGTGGTGTGGTCAGTCTCTTTAGTAGAACTGTTGCATTTTCAAAGTGTTCTCCCAATAAAAACAGTCTTTGGTTCACTTCCCCACATTTACAATGTGTTCTTTCCAATTTAAGTTGTTCATAATTGTAAATCCAAGGTTTTTAGTTGAATTTATGTCATTTAGATTTGATTGCTTTATTGAGTAATTGAAGTTTAACAGATTCCTTTTAGCACCCATGTGGATAGCCTCACCCTTTTCTTTATTAAGAGCCAGTTGCCAGTTTTCACACCACACAGATATCTTATCTAAATCATTTTGCAATTGGTTTTGATCTTATAATGCATTCAGCAGACAATAAAGCAACAGCATAATCTGCAGACAGTCTAAGACAGCTGCTTAGATTGTCTCCTAAATCATTTATATAGATAAGGAACAACACTACCTTGGGGAATGCCAGAAATCACTTCTTATTTACTCGGTGACTTTCTGTCAATTACTATGAGCTATGACCTCCCTCATAGCAAATCATGAATCCAGTCACACATTCTGTAAATCTAGAAATATGGAATCAATTTGAAATCCTTTGTCGATAGCACTCAACATTTCATGTGTTTGAACACAATATATGTTCCAAAATCCTGCTGCATATTGACATTAATTATATGCGTCTGTAATTTAGTGGATTACGCATACTGCCTTTCTCAGTTATTGGTGTGACCTGTGCAGCTTTGCAGTCTTGTGGTACAGATATTTCCTCGAGTAACTGGTTGTATATGATTGCTAAGCATGGAGCTATTGCTTCAGCATACTCTGATAGGAACTGAATTGGTATAAAATTTGGACTGGAAGACTTGCTTTCATTAAGTGATTTAAGTTGCTTCACTACTTCAAGGATTTTCCTACTCGGGTGGTAAAGGATAGCAGCTCACTGATAGATAACTTCTTTATAGACCAAGATAAGTTTAACCAGATAAATGCTCAGCCTGTTGAGAATGGTCTTTCTGATCATGGTGCACAGCTAGTTACAATATATGACATAGCTCCATTCAGCACTACTAAACAGTCCTCCAAAGTAGTACGTTCAGTCAACGATTTAACAATTGCAAATTTCAGGGAAAGCCTACAGCAGTTAGACTGGGATGAGGTGTACCGTGAACCTGATGCCAATTTAAAATATAATTTATTTCATGACATTTTTGTAAATGCATTTGAAAACTGCTTCCCCAAGAAAATAGTTAAATATACTCGTAAGAAACCTTGTAACAAACCATGGCTTACTAAGGGTATAAAAATATCTTGTAACCGGAAAAGGGAAATGTATCTGACGGCAAGAAAGAATAGTGACCCAGAAACTATCAAAAATTATAAAAACTACTGTGTTATATTAAGAAAAGTTATTAAAAAATCCAGGAGTATGTGTATCATGTCTGAAATCAGCAACTCTGATAATAAAATTAGAACAATTTGGAATATTATTAAAAGAGAAACAGGTCAACCAAGAGCAGAGGAAGACAGTATTACCATCAAATTGAATGAAAACTTTACGAACAAAAAGTCAGAAGTTGAAAATATTTTTAATAATCATTTTCTAAATGTTGTGGATATAGTAGGATCCAGGTGTTCATTAGAAGATGCTAGGCTGTTAATGGAAGAGGCCATACCTATGCAATTTGATACAATTGAAATCTCACCCACTTCTCCCTCTGAAATTAGGAAAATAATAAACTTACTTAAAAGCAAAAACTCACATGGAATTGATGGCATTTCCAGCAAAATACTAAAAGCTTGTTCTCAACAGATAAGTAAGATACTCAGCCACCTGTGTAATAGCTCTCTAGAACAGGGCATTTTCCCTGATAGACTGAAATATGCTATTGTTATACCTTTGCATAAAAAGGGGGATAGATCTGATGTCAACAATTACCGTCCAATCTCCCTTCTAACAGCTTTATCCAAAATTTTTGAGAAAGTAATGTATTCAAGAGTATCTTCACATATCTGTAAAAATGAAGTACTAACAAAATGTCAGTTTGGTTTCCAGAAAGGTTTTTCAACAGAAAATGCCATATATGCTTTCACCAGTCAAATTTTGAATGATCTGAATAACCGAACACCACCCATTGGGATTTTTTGTGATCTCTCAAAGGCTTTTGATTGTGTAAATCATGAAATTCTGCTAGACAAGCTCAAGTATTGTGGCGTGAGTGGGACAATGCACAAATGGTTTAATTCGTACCTAACTGGAAGAGTGCAGAAAGTTGAAATAAGTGGTTCTCGTAACACGCAAAGATCAGCACATTCCTCAAACTGGGGAACTATCAAGAATGGGGTTCCACAAGGGTCAGTCTTGGGTCCTTTGTTGTTCTTATTATATATTAATGACTTGCCATTCTATATTCATGAAGAGGCAAAGTTAGTTCTCTTTGCTGATGATACAAGTATAGTAATCACACCTGAGAAACAAGAATTAACTGATGAAATTGTCAATACTGTCTTTCAGAAAATTACTAAGTGGTTCCTTGTAAGCGGACTCTCACTGAATTTTGATAAGACACAGTACATACAGTTCCGTACAGTAAATGGTATGACGCCATTAATAAATATAGACCTTAATCAGAAGCATATAGCTAAGGTAGAATATTCCAAATTTTTAGGTATGTCCATTGATGAGAGATTAAATTGGAAGAAACACATTGATGATCTGCTGAAACGTTTGAGTTCAGCTACTTATGCAATAAGGGTCATTGCAAATTTTGGTGATAAACATCTTAGTAAATTAGCTTACTACGCCTATTTTCACTCATTGCTTTCATATGGCATCATATTTTGGGGTAATTCATCACTGAGGAATAAAGTATTTATTGCACAAAAGCGTGTAATCAGAATAATAGCTGGAGTCCACCCAAGATCATCCTGCAGACATTTATTTATTTAAGGATCTAGGGATATTCACAGTAACTTCTCAGTATATATACTCTCTTATGAAATTTGTTATTAACAACCAAACCCAATTCAAAAGTAATAGCAGTGTGCATAACTACAATACCAGGAGAAAGGACGATCTTCACTATTCAAGATTAAATCTAACTTTGGCACAGAAAGGGGTGAATTATACTGGCACTAAAGTCTTTGGTCACTTACCAAATAGTATCAAAAGTCTGACAGATAACCAGCAAGTATTTAAGAAGAAATTAAAAGAATTTCTGAATGACAACTCCTTCTACTCCATAGAGGAATTTTTAGATATAAATTAAGAAAAAAAAAATAATTAAAAAAAATAAAAATAAAAAATAAAGAAAAACAAAAAACACAAAAAATAAAGTTGTTATATTAACTTAAGTATGTTGTTAAATTAACCTAATTATGTCATGTATTGGAAAATTCGACTCGTTCCACATCATTACGAAATATCGTATTCATGATCCATGGAACTAGTATTAATCTAATCTAATCTAATCTAAGTTACTCGTGTTGGCAGCTGTTCTTGAATTGGATTGTGAATTTCAGAAAGCTGTGTTGAGTAACTCTGCTTCAGCAGCACTCTCATTGATAGTATTTCTATTGATATCACACAGAGAATATATTGGTTGTGTCTTGCCACATGCATACTTTACATATGACAAGAATCTCTTTGGCTCATCTGCCAGCTTACTAAATTTGGAGCTTCAGTAAAAGATTGCCAGTCTTGGGGGTTTTGTGTTCGTTTGAATTTGGCATTTTTTGTTGTTGTTGTTTCTGCAACAATGTTCTGACCTGTTTTGTGTACCATGGGGTACCAGACCCATAGTTTGTAAATTTATTTGGTATAAATGTCTCAGTTGCTGTTGATACTATTTCTTTGAATTCAAGCCACATCTGGTCTGTATCTGCTTTTTTGAATACATATATTTTTCATTTATTTTTGATGGATTTAGAGTTATGGTTCTCAGTGCCACTACAACAACACTGTGTTCACTAATCCCTGTATCCATTTTGATGCTCGTCCTTAGGTCAGAATTACTGGTTGCTAAGAGGTCATTATGATCAAAACCAGTTATTGAAGTGAATAAAAGAAGTCTGCATTAAAAGTCTGTTTTGGTTTCCATGTATTCTCAAACACTGGATTGCTGTTAGCTTCTAGGTGCCCATGTTGCTTGCCCCTTGTCAACCTTTGCTAAATTTGTGAATTCATTTAAACACACTGATATTTTCACACCATGTGCAGATGACATATTTGATTTTCAGAATTCCATCTGGGAGAACACTTGAGAGCTACCTGATTGTCAAATACACCAACAGAGTCTGAAATCACATTATAAAAATTCTGTCTACGATGTAAAGACATATGGGATAGAAGTGAGAAGTACAAGGATGTGCTGAAAAGTAATTCTTCTGAATCTTGTATGCGAAAACTCTTAGAGTTTTTAAGTAAAGCAAACACTGTTAACATTGTACATCTCTATTTTTCATGTGTCCATATGTATTTCTCATTGTAGTCAACCTAGTGACAAACACATTTTTCGCAACTAGAGACCAATTTGTTGATACTGTCACTGTATATTGTCACTGACAAATGTTTGACTTTGTTGACAGAGCCTCAACCTCACCTCTGCTTGCACTGCTTTGCCACTGTCAAAGTGAAGACTTCGAATATGTTTTTTAAGAATGAGATAAGAATTCCACTCTGCAGCAGAGTGTGCGCTGATATGAAACTTCCTGGCAGATTAAAACTGTGTGCTGGACCGAGACTCGAACTCGGGACCTTTGCCTTTTGCGGGCAAGTGCTCTACCAACTGAGCTACCCAAGCACGACTCACGCCACGTCCTCACAGCTTTAGTTCTGCCAGTACCTCGTCTCCTACCTTCCAAACTTTACAGAAGCTCTCCTGCGAACCTTGCAGAACTAGCACTCCTGAAAAAAAGGATATTGCAAAGACATGGCTTAGCCACAGCCTTGGGGATGTTTCTAGAATGAGATTTCTACTCTGCAGCAGAGTGTGCACTGATATGAAACTTCCTGGCAGATTAAAACTGCGTGCCGGACCGAGGCTCAAACTCAGGACCTTTGCCTTTTGCGGGCAAGTGCTCTACCAACTGAGCTACCCAAGCATGACTCACGATCTGTCCTCACAGCTTTAGTTCTGCCAGTACCTCATCTCCTATCTTCCAAACTTTACAGAAGCTCTCCTGTGAACCTTGCAGAACTAGCACTCCTGAAAGAAAGGATATTGCAAAGACTTGGCTTAGCCACAGCCTTGGGGATGTTTCCAGAATGAGGAGACGAGGTACTGGCAGAACTAAAGCTGTGAGGATGGGGCATGAGTCGTGCTTGGGTAGCTCAGTTGGTAGAGCACTTGCTCATGAAAGACAAAGGTCCCGAGTTCGAGTCTCGGTCCGGCACGCAGTTTTAATCTGCCAGGAAGTTTCATGTTCTTTAAGTTTTGGAAACAGATGAGAACTGGAGGGGGTCAATTCGGGACTGTATGGAGGTTGATTGATGACAGTTAACCCAAGGTGTTAGATTGTTGCTGATGTCACAGGACTCACTTGTGGTCTGGCATTTTCATGCTGAAGAAGAGGATGCTCCATATGTGGGTGAACTCTTTGAATTCAAAACTCAATTATAGCATGCTGTTCCTCTTACCTACGCTACCATTTGAGCCCTCTCATGAAAAGGACTGCAAATACGTAGAATTTAAAAAGCTTTAAGAGTTTTCACATAAAAATTCAGAGGTATTACTTTTCAGCTCACCAGCATGTGATTAAAATACTTTATAGGTAGATTATGAAATTATAAATGTGTCCTGTGATCATTGAACAGTTTATTCAGTGGTTACTTCATATGAGGTCAGAAGTGAAAGTAAACAATGAAAACAAAGACAAAACTGCAGTAATGTTGCATTGCCTTGTGGTGATAATGTATCATTTCAGAGGAATAATGCATATCCCGACGTCTTGTGAATGACCACGATAAAATGGAAGTATGGTAGGTAAAAGGACAGATATTGTGTGGGATTGTTACTTTATTAGCCTGTGGTGAGTAATGCCAAGCAATGACACACGTCTTCAAGATAGGACGTTATTGCTGCAACTTGCAAGAGGAAATACTTGCGTGTACGTGAATATAGAAGTTCTGGGGATCGCTGATCTGCTTTGAAGAGGTGCACAAGTCCTCGGATGACATATACATTATTTTGATGGCAGTTATTACAAGACAAATGAAATGTCCTTTTAATATTCATTCTGTGTTGAGTATATGTGTTGGGAACATTATGATTGACAGATGCTGTTGATGTGATGTGTGATTGATTGACTGATCTATTGCTGTGATGTCAATATGTGGTTTATTAATGTAGGTAGATGTTCTATGTCATTGAAAAGAAGTGAGAATTGTGATGTTGAGTTCGTTAACAGCAATAACAGTGTAGTTAGACAAGATGTCCGACACAGCCTTCAAGAGCTCATCACCAAGAATGTAGCCATTCAATTGCTCATTGCCAAGAATATAGAAAGGTAATGGAGAAACTGTGTTCAATTAGGCAATGTCCAACAGAGCACCTCTGTTGTGTCTAGACAAGACAGCCTAGACACAATGAGAGGAAGCCAAAAGGCACGCGCTAAGCTAAAGTTGGATGGCGTGAGGTCTGAAACAGGATACGTAATGAATGCTATAAAGAAAAGTACGTAGCTCCTGGAATACTTAACTTTAATCCATCCTTTTGGTACATCTGGAGATTGTGGCGATACAAATGAGACTCCATAGATACATGCAATGTTACTAATGGCGCCTTGCTAGGTCGTAGGCATGGACTTGGCTGAAGGCTATTCTAACTATCTGCTCGGCAAAGGAGCGAGGCTTCGTCAGTGTAGTCGCTAGCTACATCGTCCGTAAAACTGGTGCGAGTGCTATCCCGTATCTCGAGACCTGCCTTGTAGTCGCGCTCGGTCTGCGATCACACAGTGGCGACACGCGGGTCCGACATGTACTAATGGACCGCGGCCGATTTAAAACTACCACCTAGCAAGTGTGGTGTCTGGCGGTGACCCCACAACCTCAAATGGCTAATAATTTGTCTGGCAGTAATACCACTACAGGGGAGCAACCACCTGAACTGAGTAAAACCATCAACCACAACAGACGTATAGCAGCATCCACAATGGGTCCTTGGAAGAGGACTAACATAATAATAAAAGGACACTCCATGGGGACCTCTGACTGAGTGGATTGAAGCAACACCCTGTGTCCATCGGAATTTGTCATAGCAATCTTGCATTCCTAACACTGCCAACAATTTTTCTAACATCATGATGCAGGGTGAGCCAGGTTAGGAACTCGTGAATCTTGTGAATGGTTTTTTATACCCCCAGATGACCCACCACAACAGAATTATGTTAATATTTGAAAACAGCCTGGACAAGCATGGCAATCAGAAAGATTTTTAGCTCTTCATCCTGGTGCCTGTGGTGGCAGCAAATGTCCTTGTGCAATTCGCACCCAGGAACTTGCTGACTGGCTCTCAACTGCTCACTAACGGAGTCCAATTTAGGGTCCTGCTGTTGTTGTTGTGGAGGGTCAGCAAACAATGCCAGAACCTCGGTAACAGCCCACCTCCCAATATGTCCAGTTTTACATGGGCGAGCCAGAACCTAACTAAGGGCACGATTGTCCATCTCCGTTGTGAATTCCCAGTGTTTGAGGTAATATTTAAATTTCTTTAGCGTGAAGAGGACAGCCAGTGCTACCAGCTCATAAATAGAGTATTTCTTCTCAGACGGAGACATATAGGTAGAAGCATAGGCTAAGGAGCCCTCGTTCACTGCCTTGCTGCCAAAGCAACACTGCGGCAACCCCTGGGTTAGAGGCGTAGATTTGGACCGAGAAGGGTTGATTGGTGTCAGGAATGGCCAGATGAGCATTACTCAAAGTGATCTTAAGTGCATCAGATGCAGCCTGCTGGCTGTTAGTCCAGAGAAATGGCTTGCCCTTCTTTCCCAACATGTTTAACAGAGTGGCTAGCTCAGCAAACTTTGGAACGAATTTTAGGAAGAAGTTAGCCATTCCAATGAAACAGGCTACCCCTTTCTGAGTCTTAGGAGGGTGGAAACTGTAAATAGCTCGGGTCCTAGACTAATAAATTCTGACTCCCTCATCCAAGACTAGAAAAAAATGTCTCACGATGAGCTAATGTAGCTTTAGATAGTTTGACCATTAGCCCTGCTGGCCTCGATGCTCTAAAACCAGTCGCAAATGCTCATAGAAGGTGACACTGTAAATGACAACAGTGTCCAAGTAATTACACACATACTTGAACTTCAGATCTTTGAGCATGGAATCAAGAAACCTAGAAAGGACTATTGCACCGTTAAAAAGACTGAAAGGCACCCTGTTGTATTCACACAGGTTCCAGTCAGTGCAAAAGGCAGTGGCCACCTTGGATTTGTCAGCAAGGGGAACCAGGTAATATGCCTGATTGAGATAAAAAACAGAAAAATATTAGACCTTGGAAAACCATGAAAAATACCTATGTAGATCAGGAAGATGAACACACTGCAAGATTACTTTATGATTAGGGTCACAATAGCCCACAACAGGACTGAAACCCCCCTCCCACCCCATTATTCTTTGGCTCCAATCAAAGGCAGGGCTACCTGTGAAACCAGTCATGTGATTTACAAGCTAAGCTGCAACCACTGTGCTGCATTTTATGTAGGCATGACAACCAGCAAGCTGTCTGTCCACATGAATGGCCACCGACAAACTGTGGTCAAGAAACAAGTGGGCCACCCTGTTGCTGAACATGTTGCCAAACATGATATCCTTCATTTCAATGACTGCTTCACAGTCTGTGTCATATGGGTCCTTCCCACCAACACCAGCTTTTCTGAATTGTGCAGGTGGGAACTTTCCCTGCAATACATCCTATGTTCCCATAACCCTCCTGGCCTCAATCTTCATTAATCACTGTCCTCACCCATCCAGCCCCTTCCATGTTCTCATTCCAGCACTACACAGCTGTCATTCCACCGCCACACCCAGTCTTTTCCTTTCTCTCCTTTTCCACTACTCCTCACCCCCCTCCTCCCCACCTCTCCCCTGCCCCCCGTCTAACCTGGAGCACTTCACTGCCCACCATCCCCACCATACTATCCCTCCCCCTCCCCACCCCAGCCTCCTCCTTACGCCCTCTCAGTCGCCACTCCCATCATGCACTGGTGCTGATGCTCGCAGTGCGGTTTCACTTGCCTGGGACTGCAGTCATGTGTAGGTGTGTGAGTTGTGTTTGCATCAGAGTGTGTGTGTGCATTTGTGTGTCTATTGTTGATTAAGGACAATGTCCGAAAGCTTTAATTTTGAAAGTCTTTTTTGTTGTGCCTATCTGCAACTCAGCATCTCTGCTATTTGGTGAGTAGCAACTTTGCTTCTCATAATATTGTAACAGTGTATTACTTGTGATACTTTATTTTATAGTTTTCATTTGTGAGTATCATTCGATGGTTAGAAAATGTAGGGAGACACATCACTCTTCTGTAGTGGTATGTATCGCCTCATATTTCTGCACTTGGAAGAATAATCTCACTGTAAATTCTTCTCTATAAATCCCAATACATTATAATGTTAGTAACTTATATCTTTTGAGAAGGGTAATATGTTCCCCATCAGTATGTATCATTGCTTTATCTTGGCCAATGTTGTAACAGTAATCACAACTCTATTGTAATTACAGGAATGCACCTTTACATTTGCATGTAATAATCCTTACAATATTTGAATCTTAATGTATAGTTACCATAAAGTGCTTCTGTATTTGCACCCAACATTGCATTATCATCACAATATTTAAATTGTAATAGCAACTGCAGTGTTGTTGGAATAAAGGTCATAGTTGGAATAAAGTGCATATTTAAGTGCATATTTACAGGAAAGAATCTTTGAAACATTTATCTTTTATGAGATGCTGGCTACCTTCTCATTCCATAGTTGTTTACAGTTTTGTATTAATATCAATATAGATGAATAACATTCTGAGTACTTAGAACACATAAACTTCCTTACAGCTTTTATATCATAGTTCCTCTGCAATTTTTTTATCTCTGTTTTTTCTATCACACAAACTTTACAGTTTTGTATTAATATCAATATAGATGAATAACATTCTGAGTACTTAGAACACATAAACTTCCTTACAGCTTTTATATCATAGTTCCTCTGCAATTTTTTATCTCTGTTTTTTCTATCACACAAACTCAACACTCTTCACATGTTTACTAATTTCCTATTTAATTATCTTTATCAAGTGTCTGCGTTTCAAACTTGTTTTACTTTGCATAACATTGGAGTAAATCTCAGAATATTAAATATTTCATTTCTATCAACATTACATTACACACCTTATCCCTCAGGTGTGAACCATTTCATCTTTCCTTCCTTTTCGTCCCAGATATGGGGTCTCTCTATAGCTTACTCCTATTTTCCTCAGAATTTTGAACATGTTGCCCCATTTTACACTGTTGAATACTTTTCCCAGGTCAACTAATCCTATGAATGTGTCTTGATTTTTCTTCGGTCTCCCTTCCATTATCAAGCTCAATGTCAGAACTGTCTCTCTGTGCCTTTACCTTTCCTAAAGCCAAACTGATCATCATCTAACAGATCCTCAATTTTATTTTCCATTCTTCTGTATGTTATTCTTGCCAGAAACTTGGCCACATGAGCTATAAAGCTATTTGTGCAACAGATCTCACACATATCTGCTCTTGCCATTTTTGGAACTGCATTGCTGACATTTTTTTTTGAAAATGTGATGGTTTGTTGGCAATCTCAAAGATTCTACACACCAAACTGAATAGTTATTTGGCTACAATTCCCCACAAGTCTTCCAAAGGTCTTTTAAATTCTGACTGTAATAATGGTTCCTTTGTTTTCCATGTCAACTCCAGTTTCTCCTTCTTGTAATGAGCTGTGTGACTTACAGCTCATGCCATGTCTTCTGGAACATGGTCTTTACCATGAAGGGGACATGGAAAGTTTGCCTCAAGTGAGGATGAGGCTCTTTTCCAGGAGAGCCTGTGAGTGAAGCACAGGTCTGTGGGGCAATGGGCTGGCTGTTTGTTCTACCGCCCCTGTGACTTCCAAGTTTGTTTGGCTGAACATCTTCTAGACACGACGGATGTGCATTGGAAATGGGAGTGGACACATTATTCCTTTGGCTGATCAGATTTGGAGGGGAGCAGTGGGTCATCATCAACCACAGATCTGGTGGTTCCAAATTTTTCCTCTGTTTGTCATCGCACAGTGGCTTTGGATGCCCAGTGAGCTGCTTTTAGTTCTTTGCTTTGGTGCCGAGGCCACACAGCATTCTTAAAGACCAATCTTGCTCTCCTCTGTGAGCATGGTAATTGTGAGTAGTTCACTTTCTGTGTGTGCCTGAGTCTTGCTGCTTCTGTATCAGACTCAATTCAGCATTCTGTTGTTCCCTGTTCCTATATCCGGCCAGTTGATCTGAGCAGCATGTCACTTGTATCAAAACATAGTAGCTTCAATTTAGTGATTGTCATAGAGTTGTAATTTGATAGTGTGTTTTGAATTATTGGTGTTTTGTAAAGTTTTTATGTTCAATGTGTCACTATTCATGATGTTCAAATTTTTTATTTGCTGTTGCATTGTGCACTAAACTGTCAAGTCACTTTCTTTAGTTATTTATAGCCCACAAACTTCTGTGTCTTACAAGGGCAAATCTTACTACATGTATTTTCGTGGGTTATACTTCTAGTTCAAGCTTGTGTTTCATGTAGGCGAGGTTTGTCAGGCAGCCACTAGCATCTTCCTTCTACCTATGTTTCCCATCCCACGCTATGGTGGCATGATTTGAAGCTGAATCTCTGTTGGCCACTGAAATTCTTTACAGTCAAGTGTAATGGGGTGGGGGAGGGGGGGGGGGGGGGAGAGAGACTGCCTTGGCCAGCTACCTTATTATCTTTTAATGACTTATCACAACAGTTTTGCCTAAGCTCTACGCTGACTGTGTGTAATTTGATGACTTTAAGTTTTTACATGTTTTACTTAAAAGCTACTTCTCAGGCTATCACTGTATGTTTGTGCCTTGGGGCATGTACCCACTGGCTGCTTAGAAAAGGAGAAGTGTGGTGACAACATATCAAACCTGCCGTAATTAATTTCGGGGTTGTTCATCCGAACCACATTGCCTGATGCGTGGTGGTTTCATACCAAGCAGCTTTAATTGTTTTTCTTTATAGATACACACACACACACACACACACACACACACACACACACACACACACACCTTAATACTTGTATTGCTTCTGGCTAGGCACAATCTGTCTTGTTTTGGCTTTGGGTTTCAGCTGCATTCATCAGTTACAGAGCTTCAAGTTATGGTGGAAGTGGGTTGCCTTCACAAGGACAAGTTGAGATACGGGAATAAAATCTGAGAACTGGAAGAGGATGGGGATGTCACAGGCTATCGGTATGCCTTCACACAGCAATGGGGCCCCAGGGCAGGTGATGACATAGTGTAATGGTCAGGAGAGTGCAGCCATCAAGCACTGTATGCTTCACTGTGAGACATAGAGCAGACCTTAAAGTTTCTTTGGTTCAGTGTTCAGTTGCATGCTCAGTTGTACCGCATGCACTTGCAAATTATACATTGGTTGCGTAGAGTTGAAGACCTGGCTTCAGTAGTCAAGAAATCACAGGTCAAACCTGAGGCTGATCAACTCCCTAATAGAGCAATTAATCTGCAAATTAGTTTGATTGCCTTAGAGTGAGCAAGTGATCAGGGGCTAAGGGAAATGCAAAATCCGGTCGTTACCCAAAACAAAACCATTTCTCCAGGGTCCAGAACTGGCAATATAGGGAATACGCAGTTCAGTTTTGCTAAAGTATCTAATCCCTTCTCCATTGTGTTGCACAGGATAGAATGCCCTGCTACTGGTACTCAACAGGAGTTGGTTAAATTTTTGTGTTTTTCTGTTACCTTAGAAGAACAAATTAACATTTTTTAAAATGTCTTGGGAAACCATTTTTCAGTTGATGTATCCTTTGTGTCAAGGATCCGTGGCTGAAACAATCAATGAGGTCTTAGTGAGGAATGGTTGTTTAAGGAAACTGCATGTCCATGTGCTAAAGGAGCTCCTGTCTGCCAGAGTTAAAAGCAACCTCATTAATCAATATTGTTTTTGTGTTCGACATGATTATGAGAAACTAGTTGAGTATCTTCATCTACATCTACATCTACATCTACACTCCGCAAGCCACCCAACGGTGTGTGGCGGAGGGCACTTTACGTGCCACTGTCATTACCTCCCTTTCCTGTTCCAGTCGCGTATGGTTTGCGGGAAGAACGACTGTCTGAAAGCCTCCGAGCGCGCTCTAATCTCTCTAACTTTACATTCGTGATCTCCTCGGGAGGTATAAGTAGGGGGAAGCAATATATTCGATACCTCATCCAGAAACGCACACTCTCTAAACCTGGCGAGCAAGCTACACCACGATGCAGAGCGCCTCTCTTGCAGAGTCTGGCACTTAAGTTTGTTAAACATCTCCGTAATGCTATCACGGTTACCAAATAACCCTGTGACGAAACGCGCCGCTCTTCTTTGGATCTTCTCTATCTCCTCCGTCAACCCGATCTGGTACAGATCCCACACTGATGAGCAATACTCAAGTATAGGTCGAACGAGTGTTTTGTAAGCCACCTCCTTTGTTGATGGACTACATTTTCTAAGGACTCTCCCAATGAATCTCAACCTGGTACCCGCCTTACCAACAATTAATTTTATATGATCATTCCACTTCAAATCGTTCCGCACGCATACTCCCAGATATTTTACAGAAGTAACTGCTACCAGTGTTTGTTCTGCTATCATATAATCATACAATAAAGGATCCTTCTTTCTATGTATTCGCAATACATTACATTTGTCTATGTTAAGGGTCAGTTGCCACTCCCTGCACCAAGTGCCTATCCGCTGCAGATCTTCCTGCATTTCGCTACAATTTTCTAATGCTGCAACTTCTCTGTATACTACAGCATCATCCGCGAAAAGCCGCATGGGACTTCCGACACTATCTACTAGGTCATTTATATATATTGTGAAAAGCAATGGTCCCATAACACTCCCCTGTGGCACGCCAGAGGTTACTTTAACGTCTGTAGACGTCTGTCCATTGATAACAACATGCTGTGTTCTGTTTGCTAAAAACTCCTCAATCCAGCCACACAGCTGGTCTGATATTCCGTAGGCTCTTACTTTGTTTATCAGGCGACAGTGCGGAACTGTATCGAATGCCTTCCGGAAGTCAAGAAAAATAGCATCTACCTGGGGGCCTGTATCTAATATTTTCTGGGTCTCATGAACAAATAAAGCGAATTGGGTCTCACACGATCGCTGTTTCCGGAAATCATGTTGATTCCTACATAGTAGATTCTGTGTTTCCAAAAACGACATGATACTCGAGCAAAAAACATGTTCTAAAATTCTACAACAGATCGATGTCAGAGATATAGGTCTATAGTTTTGTGCATCTGCTCGATGACCCTTCTTGAAGACTGGGACTACCTGTGCTCTTTTCCAATCATTTGGAACCTTCCGTTCCTCTAGAGACTTGCGGTACACGGCTGTTAGAAGGGGGGCAAGTTCCTTCGCGTACTCTGTGTAGAATCGAATTGGTATCCCGTCAGGTCCAGTGGACTTTCCTGTGTTGAGTGATTCCAGTTGCTTTTCTATTCCTTGGACACTTATTTCGATGTCAGCCATTTTTTCATTTGTGCGAGGATTTAGAGAAGGAACTGCAGTGCGGTCTTCCTCTGTGAAACAGCTTTGGAATAAGGTATTTAGTATTTCAGCTTTACGCGTGTCATCCTCTGTTTCAATGCCATCATCATCCCGGAGTGTCTGTATATGCTGTTTCGAGCCACTTACTGATTTAACATAAGACCAGAACTTCCTAGGATTTTCTGTCAAGTCGGTACATAGAATTTTACTTTCGAATTCACTGAACGCTTCACGCATAGCCCTCCTTGCTAACTTTGACATCGTTTAGCTTCTGTTTGTCTGAGAGGTTTTGGCTGCATTTAAACGTAGAGTGAAGCTCTCTTTGCTTTCGCAGTAGTTTCCTAAAAAAATGGTTCGAATGGCTCTGAGCACTATGGGACTTAACAGCTGTGGTCATCAGTCCCCTAGAACTTATAACTACTTAAACCTAACTAACCTAAGGACATCACACACATCCATGCCCGAGGCAGGATTCGAACCTGCGACTGTAGCAGTCACGCGGTCCCGGACTGCGCGCCTAGAACCGCGAAACCACCGCGGCCGGCAGTAGTTTCCTAACTTTGTTGTTATACCACGGTGGATTTTTCCCGTCCCTCACAGTTTTACTTCATGAAGTATGCATGGCAGCCTTAGCATTTGCTCTAGAGTTGGCGGGAGGTGAGATTGTCACCACCATTTTGAAATGGATTAAACCCAAGAATCATTCCACGGTCTCGTCTCTCAAGAGGCCGACTGCCTATTGTGACTTGGATGACTTAGTCACTCTCGTGAATGGGGTTAAACAAGGCAATCAAAAGAGAGGCTGTGAGAAGGTGTCGTCTCAATTTTATGCCAGACCCACCTCAGGCACTGTTACCACTAGTAAGATGAGGTCCCCCCAAGGTAGGTGTTATCACTGTGATCAGCACGAGCATTTTGCTCACCATTGTGAGGTCAATGGAAAAATTCAATTTGAGAGCTTGATGACATAGGCAGGGACAGCGTGGCACCTTTTTCATGTTGCTGAGTGCATGTAATAAAGTAAAATGGATGATCCACAGTCCTCTTCCATTCATGTATATGTATGTCAATCACGAGCCGCTCTGTGCACTATTAGAGTCTGGCAGAAGTCTCTCCTTAGTCATAGGTGGTACTCCCAATACCAGATCATTTCTAAGTTTCCCACTTTAAACCCATGGGTAGGACTTATAGAATTGTTACTGGTCAAGTTCTTCCTTTGGTAGGATCCATGTGCATTTCTTGTCATGATGGTGAATTGTCTTGATCAGTGGAGGTGTTGGTGGGGGAGCATTCAAGCACCGACCTCCTCTTGGGGTGTGATTTTGTAAGTAAAATGGGATTATTTTTGGATTAAGCCCTTGGGAAATTTTGTTTTGGATTTCAGCCTGCAATCAAGTTTCACTTGTGTCGCCATTCTAGCAGGGCAGGTCTCTGTAGCACTAACACTAGTGGGGTGGAGTTCTGCGTTGTGCACCTACTTCCTGATCAGGCTGAGGATCTCCTTCAGATGTTGCGTGGTTTCCTGGAAGTGTTGATAGCTAAATTAGGTGTGACTAATATTACTGAATATCGGATTTTGCTTTCTGACCATCTCCTTGTCAGGAAATAACCCTACCAGCTATCTCCACCTAAGACGAAGGTAATGTGTGAACTGGTAGATAAAATCCTCACTGCCGGGGCTATAAGGCTGTACACCATGCAGTATCCATCACCAATATTTTTGGAGCCAAAGAACAATCAGGTGAAGGGGGGTTTCAGACCTGTTGCGGACTATCGTGTCTCTAATCATAAAGTAATCTTGGAGTCTGTTCCTCTTCCTGATCTACACAGGTGTTTTTCACGGTTTTCCACAGCCCAATATTTTTCTGTTTTTAATCTCAATCAAGCATATTACCTGGTTCCCCTTGCTGACAAATCCAAGATGGCCACTGCCTTTTTCACTGACTGGAACTTGTGTGAATCCAACAGGGTGCCTTTTAGTCTTTCTAATGGGGCGGCAGTCCATTCTAGGCTTCTTGATTCCATGCTCAGAGATCTGAAGTTCAAGTATGTGTGTAATTACTTGGTTACCTTAGCTCATCGTGAGACATCTTTTTCTAGACTTGGATGAGGGAGTCAGAATTTATTAGTCTAGGACCCAAAAATTGTTGGGAAATGTTAGGAATGCAAGATTGCTAAGACGAATTCCGATGGACATAGGGTGTTGTTTCAGTCCACTCAGATGGAGATCGCCGTGGAGTGCCTTTTATTATTACAGTAGTCCTCTTCCAAGGACCCATTGTGGATGCTGCTTTACATCTGTTGTGGTTGATGGTTTTATTCAGTTCAGATGGTGGCTCCTCTCAAATACCTCCTCTCTCTCTCTCTCTCTCTCTCTCATTTCTCTCTCTCTTCATCTTCTGCTTGTGATAGCAGCATGTACATCTGAACTGTCATTATCAGCATTGATTTGCTGTTGAACCTGATGTGAATGATCTAATATCTAAACTGTTCACTTTGGTTGGTTATTCCATCTTTTTCTCATGGTTACTTCCTGCTTGGCAGTCCCCCTACCGGAGATCCGAATTGGGGACTAATCCAGAATCTTTTGCATGAAGGAGATGATTATGACACTTATCCAATTACAGGCCACATTTGAAGGATATGCCCTGTGTGTTTTTAATCCAGTGGTTTCTAATGTCTTCTGCTTCCTCATATTTCTTTGTTCATTGCTAATTCTTCCGCATATTAGGAGAAATAGGTTGCCCTGGAACTCTGTCTGCATCTCTGCTCTCTTTGACAGTGGGTCTGCCAACACAATGAGGATGACTCCTTATTGGTTATTGCTGATAATTTTTATACAAAACTTAGGTAGTGACTGGGATTCAACGAGGGACCCAAGATAGTTTGATTACTAATCAAAGACCGCAGTTTCTTCCTTTTAAACTTAATATTGTTGACTGTCATTAAGTACGGAACTGGTATTCAAGTGTTACTACTTGAATTATATGCCATTGAAGAAATCTTAAAAGCTTTTTCTGACTTGTGTGTTGATCTGAAAGCAGAGATACCACAAAACAATGTTGATCTCAAAACCTAGATAGCACAAATCAATGTTGATCTTAAGTTACAGATAGAACCATCAATTTTTGGCAATATAATGTAATTGCGTAGATAAAAAATCTACTCACCAAGTGTTGGCATAATATGCACTTAAAAGAAGGTTATAATTATGCAAGTTTTTGGAGTCAGTGGCTCCTCCCTTAGGCAGAAGGGTTGAAAGAGAAGGAAGAGTTCTAGAGAAAGGGGTGTATTTCGGAAAAGTTACCCAGAGCCATGGGACAGGGGAGACTTACCGGACGGGATGAGAAGGAAAGACTGATTGTCAGGGACTGCAACGGACAACATTTGGAAAGCTGGGAGCTCAAAAGTGGATGACAGGGTAATACTCAAGGCAGAGGTTACTGCTTAAACATCATGCACGAGTTAATAAGAGTGAAAAGCTAAGTGCAGTGTACATAACAGAGGTGGGAGAGGGCAGCAAAAAATAGACAGGCAAGAAAATTAAAGACGTAGAAATTAAAACGGAGTCAGAAAGAAGTAGTTACCGTGAAAAAATGCTGACACGGAAGAAATAAATAACCAACAACATTTTTTAGTGCTAGTTTCCACCTGCAGAGTTCTGAGAAACTGGTGTCTGGAGGGAGATCCAGGTGGTACATGTGGTGGAACAGACACCAAGGTCATGACTGTCTTGTTGTAGAATATGCTCTGCAACAGGATATTATGAGTTGCCAGTAGACAGCCTCTGCCTATGCCCATTCATCCAAACCGATAATTTGATTGTAGTCAAGCTGGTGTAAGAGGCCTACAGAGTTTTCGTAACAGCTGGTATATGATGTGTCATTTCACAGGTGGCTCACCATTTGATAGAACATGTTTTGCCAGTTATAGGGCTGGAATAGCAGGTGGTAGGAGGGTGTATAGGGCAAGTCTTGCAGTGGTCATGGTCAAGGGGTAGGTGCCATAGAGTAAGTAGATGGGTGCAGAAGGAGCACAGGGTCTGATAAGGATATTGCAGAGATTGGGAGGGCTTTTTGTCAGTTTCCCGATCTCTCAACAAACCAACATTAACTTAAATGCTCAAACTGTCAAGTTTGAAACTACTGAATTAAATGCCGAATTAGTTACAAGCAATATTAAAAAAATAGACCTATAAGCCAAAAAGTTAGAAAAACATATTGCTGATTCATGCCAGGAAAAGGACAAAATAAATCAAAATATATTAGAACTGAAATCTACAATATTATGTTGAAAAGGATTTAATATTGGCACACATTCTGAATAGCAGTACTTGATCACTACATCGCTACTTCATGACAGTGACAAACACTTGTTTGTAAAATGGGAGGGAGGGGGGGGGGGGGGGGGGTGAAGACAACCCAGTTGTCCCACCACATTTTAAGTAAAGAGGGAAATGTTGACTCCACTGCATCACCAGCTATCAATCTTCTCTTTTGCCACCTTAAAATTTCTTCTTTGTAGATGCAATATGCAATGCTGCTTAGTTGTATTTGGTCAGCAAAGCTTTTCTTCTTACTAATTGCCTTTCAATACAATACAATGCTGTTTAGCAAGAGCAATAGAAGGCAGATTTCAGACTGCCTAACAGATCAAAACGAAAATTTCTGTTCTGACACTGACAATGTTGAGTGTTTATGGAAAAAGTTCAAGGCAATCGTAAAATGCGTTTTAGACAGTTACGTGCCAAGTAAAACTGTGAGGGACACGAAAAACCCACTGTGGTACAGCAACAAAGTTAGGAAACTACTGCAAAGGAAAGAGAGCTACACTCCAAGTTTAAATGCAGCCAAAACCTCTCAGACAAACAGAAGCTAAACGATGTCAAAGTTAGCGTAAGGAGGGCTATGCGTGAAGCGTTCAGTGAATTCGAAAGTAAAATTCTATGTACCGACTTGACAGAAAATCCTAGGAAGTTCTGGTCTTATGTTAAATCAGTAAGTGGCTCGAAACAGCATATACAGACACTCCGGGATGATGATGGAATTGAAACAGAGGATGACACACGTAAGGCTGAAATACTAAACACCTTTTTCCAAAGCTGTTTCACAGAGGAAGACCGCACTGCAGTTCCTTCTCTAAATCCTCACACAAATGAAAAAATGGCTGACATCGAAATAAGTGTCCAAGGAATAGAAAAGCAACTGGAATCACTCAACAGAGGCAAGTCCACTGGACCTGACGGGATACCAATTCGATTCTACACAGAGTACGCGAAAGAACTTGCCCCCCTTCTAACAGCCGTGTACCGCAAGTCTCTAGAGGAACGGAAGGTTCCAAATGATTGGAAAAGAGCACAGGTAGTCCCAGTCTTCAAGAAGGGTCGTCGAGCAGATGTGCAAAACTATAGACCTATATCTCTGATGTCTATCTGTTGTAGAATTTTAGAACATGTCTTTTGCTCAAGAATCAGGTCGTTTTTGGAAACCCAGAATCTACTATGTAGGAATCAACATGGATTCTGGAAACAGCGATCGTGTGAGACCCAATTCGCTTTATTTGTTCATGAGACCCAGAAAATATTAGATACAGGCCCCCAGGTAGATGCTATTTTTCTTGACTTCCGGAAGGCATTCGATACAGTTCCGCACTGTCGCCTGATAAACAAAGTAAGAGCCTACGGAATATCAGACCAGCTGTGTGGCTGGATTGAAGAGTTTTTAGCAAACAGAACACAGCATGTTGTTATCAATGGACAGACGTCTACAGACGTTAAAGTAACCTCTGGCGTGTCACAGGGGAGTGTTATGGGACCATTGCTTTTCACAATATATATAAATGACCTAGTAGATAGTGTCGGAAGTCCCATGCAGCTTTTCGCGGATGATGCTGTAGTATACAGAGAAGTTGCAGCATTAGAAAATTGTAGCGAAATGCAGGAAGATCTGCAGCGGATAGGCACTTGGTGCAGGGAGTGGCAACTGACCCTTAACATAGACAAATGTAATGTATTGCGAATACATAGAAAGAAGGATCCTTTATTGTATGATTATATGATAGCAGAACAAACACTGGTAGCAGTTACTTCTGTAAAATATCTGGGAGTATGCGTGCGGAACGATTTGAAGTGGAATGATCATATAAAATTAATTGTTGGTAAGGCGGGTACCAGGTTGAGATTCATTGGGAGAGTCCTTAGAAAATGTAGTCCATCAACAAAGGAGGTGGCTTACAAAACACTCGTTCGACCTATACTTGAGTATTGCTCATCAGTGTGGGATCCGTACCAGATCGGGTTGACGGAGGAGATAGAGAAGATCCAAAGAAGAGCGGCGCATTTCGTCACAGGATTATTTGGTAACCGTAATAGCGTTACGGAGATGTTTAACAAACTCAAGTGGCAGACTCTGCAAGAGAGGCGCTCTGCATCGCGGTGTAGCTTGCTCGCCAGGTTTCGAGAGGGTGCGTTTCTGGATGAGGTATCGAATATATTGCTTCCCCCTACTTATACCTCCCGAGGAGATCACAAATGTAAAATTATTGAGCATCGAGCACACACAGAGGCTTTCAGACAGTTGTTCTTCCCGCGAACCATAGGCGACTGGAACAGGAAAGGGAGGTAATGACAGTGGTACGTAAAGTGCCCTCCACCACACACAGTTAGGTGGCTTGCGGAGTATAAATGTAGATGTAGATGTAGATTAATACATGCACTTCCTTCTTTCAAGCAGTTATTTATTTGGTTGCCAGGAGCAGTGGCAGTATTTAACAACGATTCTTCATGTAAAATTATTTGTTCTTCTAAATTATTTTTATTCAGTATTCATTCTTATCACTTTTTACCTAATGCTATTTACTTTTAATATTCTTTCTGACAATCAGTAGTTCCTCACATAGTTTGAGTTTCCATAACACTTCTAGCAATAATCTTATCTGCATCCAGCGTTAGGGTACCCCGAATGAGGTGCTCTGTTGGACATTGCGTAATTGAACACAGTTTCTCCATTACCTTTCTATATTCTTGGCAATGAGCTATTGAAAGGCTAGATTCTTGGTGACGAACTCTTGAAAGGCTGTGTTGGACACTTTGTCTAACTACACTGTTGTTGCTGTTAACGAACTCAATATCACAATTCTCACTTCATTTCAATGACATAGAACATATTGACATCACATCAATAGATCAGTCAATCAATCACACATCACATCAACAGCATCTGTCAATCATAATGTTCCCAACACATATACTCAACATAGAATGAGTATTAAAAGAACATTTCATTTGTCTTGTAATAACTGCCATCAAAATAATGTATATGTCATCTGAGGGCTTCTGCGCCTCTTCAAAGCAGATCAGCAATCCCCGGAACTTCTATATTCATGTCCATGCAAGTGTTTCCTCTTGCCAAGTTGCAGCAATAACGTCCTATCTTGAAGACGTGTGTCATTGCTTGGCATTACTCACCACATGCAAATAAATTAACAGTCCCACACAATATCTGTCCTTTTACCTACCATACTTCCATTTTATCGTGGTCATTCACAAGATGTCGGGATATGCATTATTCCTCTGAAATGATACATTATAACCACAAGGCAATGCAACATTACTGTAGTTTTGTCTTTGTTTTCATTGTTTACTTTCACTTCTGACCTCATATGAAGTAACCACTGAATAAATTGTTCAATGATCACAGGACACATTTATAATTTCATAATCTACCTATAAAGTATTTTAATCACATGCTGGTGAGCTGAAAAGTAATACCATGGATTTTTTATGTGAAACCTCTTAAAGCTTTTTAAATTCTACATATTTGCAGTCCTTTGTCATGAGAGGGCTCCGAATTCTAGCGTATAACAGTGACGAAGCGGTGCAAGCAGAGGTGAGGTTGAGGCTCTGTCAACAAAGTCAAACATTTGTCAGTGACAATATACAGTGACAGTATCAACAAATTGGTCTCTAGTTGCGAAAAATGTGTTTGTCACTAGGTTGACTACAATGAGAAATACATATGGACACATGAAAAATAGAGATGTACAATGTTAACAGTGTTTGCTTTACTTAAAAACTCTAAGAGTTTTCGCATACAAGATTCAGAAGAATTACTTTTCAGCACATCCTTGTACTTCTCACTTCTATCCCATATGTCTTTACATCGTAGACAGAATTTTTATAATGTGATTTCAGACTCTGTTGGTGTATTTGACAATCAGGTAGCTCTCAAGTGTTCTCCCAGATGGAATTCTGAAAATTAAATATGTCATCTGCACATGGTGTGAAAATATCAGTGTGTTTAAATGAATTCACAAATTTAGCAAAGGTTGACAAGGGGCAAGCAACATGGGCACCTAGAAGCTAACAGCAATCCAGTGTTTGAGAATACATGGAAACCAAAATAGACTTTTAATGCAGACTTCTTTTATTCAGTTCAATAACTGGTTTTGATCATAATGACCTCTTAGCAACCAGTAATTCTGACCTAAGGACGAGCATCAAAATGGATACAGGGATTAGTGAACACAGTGTTGTTGTAGTGGCACTGAGAACCATAACTCTAAATCCATCAAAAATAAATGAAAAATATATGTATTCAAAAAAGCAGATACAGACCAGATGTGGCTTGAATTCAAAGAAATAGTATCAACAGCAACTGAGACATTTATACCAAATAAATTTACAAACTATGGGTCTGGTACCCCATGGTACACAAAACAGGTCAGAACATTGTTGCAGAAACAACAACAACAAAAAATCCCAAATTCAAACGAACACAAAACCCCCAAGACTGGCAATCTTTTACTGAAGCTCCAAATTTAGCAAGCTGGCAGAAGAGCCAAAGAGATTCTTATCATATGTAAAGTATGCATGTGGCAAGACATAACCAATGTATTCTCTGTGTGATATCAATAGAAATACTATCAATGAGAGTGCTGCTGAAGCAGAGTTACTCAACACAGCTTTCTGAAATTCACAATCCAATTCAAGAACAGCTGCAAACGTGAGTAACTTAGAATCAGATATCCTTGCAGTAGTGAAGCAACTTAAATCACTTAATGAAAGCAAGTCTTCCAGTCCAAATTTTATACCAATTCAGTTCTTTTCTGTGTATGCTGATGCAATAGCTCCATACTTAACTATCATATACAACCAGCCACTCGAGGAAATAACTGTACCGAAAGACTGCAAAGTTGCACAGGTCATGCCAATAATTGAGAAAGGCAATATGTTTAATCCACTAAATTACAGATGCATATAATTAATGTCAATATGCAGCAAGATTTTGGAACATATATTGTGCTATCGACAAAGGATTTCAAATTGATTCCATATTTCTAGATTTACAGAATGTGTGACTGGATTCCTGATTTGCTATCAGGGAGGTCATAGCTCATAGTAATTGACAGAAAGTTACTGAGTAAATAAAACATGATTTCTGGCATTCCCCAAGTAGTGTTGTTCCTTATCTATATAAATGATTTAGGAGACAATCTAAGCAGCTGTCGTAGACTGTTTGCAGATGATGCTGTTGTTCAATGTCCGGTAAAGGCATTACAATCCCTTAAGTGCTCAATTGGAGGTAGATCTGGTGATTGAACTGGCCGGGGCAATATGTCAACACCCTGTAGAGATGTTGGAAAACACCCTCTGGAATGTTGTTCGTGAATGGTAACACAACAGGTTGAATCACCAAACTAATATACAATATACAGTCATGGTCTGCAGGATAATCATGAGGGTGCTCCTGCTCCCATATGAAATTGCACCCCAGACCATAACTCCAGGTGAAGGCCAGTATGTATAGTATGCAAACAGGTTGGGTGCAGGGCCTCCGCTGGCAGCCTTCTAACCAACACACGGCCATCACTGGCACTGAGGCAGAACCAGCTTCCAATCAGAAAACACAACAGACTTCCACACTGACCTCCAATGAGCTCTCGCTTGACACTAGTTAAGTCACAAATGGCAGTGGTTTCAGGTCAGTGGAATGCATGCTACATGGCATGCGGCTGAGAGCTGGCCTTAAAATATAGCTGTCGCACAATACAGTGGCCTATGTGCAGTGACCGGTTTTCATCCAAGGTGATGGGCGAGTTGATCCGTTTGTTCCAAAGGATAGGCCTATAAGTATTTTCCACCTTTTGGCCGCTCAGCAATGACAGAATTAAGGTGCGCACCCTGCAAGCTTTCTCTAAGGATTTTACAGAAACTTTTTGGTAAAAAAATTTCATTTTTCTTTCACTTACAGCTTTATGTGTTAAGTTCATGATGATGTGCCCATCATTTCATTAATGGTCATAGCTGTTGTGGTATTCACATGAAAGTAAGACACTGCATGAAATTAGGAAAAGTGTGCAATGAAAAAAATAGTGGTCACTATGATTTTGCGTTTGACGCTTATTACGTAATATATTGTTGCATATGAAATTTAGCTAATGTTTTGAATTTTTCTTTAGATTTGGGTAAAGGTATCTGTCATCAGTCTCGAGATAATTCATCTGATGTGGCCCACTCACCTGCAATTGTGCTGTGCCATTGATAAATCCAGAGTAAAATATCCACAACATTCCTCATATTTCATAAATATTGGTAAAGAATGTAATTTTTAAGGACCATTGATAGCTGCTGAAACGAAAAATGCTATAGGTTGTGGATCAATATATGTGAAGACATTACACTTTTTCATGTACCAAGGATGTGCTTTTTCATAAGCTTCTGACTCTTTTCTTCACTTAATAAACTTTATAAACCATTGTTTCAGAATTCTCTCACAGTTGTGTCTTCACAACATGTTAATGAGGTGAGACAGTGTAAACTCTGTTGTGTTTTGGCAAAAGAAGCAAATTTTGACATGTCAACCAGAGAAATGTGTAGGGTTTACTCAAAATTCACCACTCAAGACTCTTCTCTGAAAGTTACAAATTTACATACTAATGAAAGCAGAGGTGACAGGACATCTTTATGAATGGTCACCACGCAAGTGTGGGTGTGGAGGAGCCCCATTTAATATTCACAAAAAATGTGAGTGTAGGCTTCAGTTTAGAACAGCGCTTCCCCTCCAATGTTCAGCATTTCCCCTACAACTGCTGCTCTCCCCATGCTTCCTCAGCTGACCTGTGCATAACTGATTTGTAGCAGTTCGTTGTGTCACTGCTGAAATTGCTGCAGCAGATGCAGTACAGTCCACCAGAGACGTACACAGAACACGATGGTCTTCCGTCTCAGAATGCTATGTGGCCATCCGGAGCCCAGTCTTCTTGCGACTCTACATCTCATGACCACCACTACCAGCCACCATGTACAGTGGCTACATTCCTACCAAGTCTTTCTGCAGTATCACAGAAGGAACATCCAACTTCTCATAGCCATATTACATGATCTTGTTCAAACTCACTGAGGTGCTGATAATGGCACCTATGTTGCCTTAAAGGTGATCTTGTCTAACATAATTCACCACATCCAATCTAAAAAATAACTGACGCTCATGACCGTTACAGCATGTGTTTAAAGCAAACCTGATTTGCGTCCTCATAGTGGCCCTACCAGCACCACTCCTTAGTACTTGCACAAAATTTGAATGGGCATCATCTTTCAGATGTAGAAACATGCCTACCAACTTTCATTTATATCGCAAATCTCCTTACTGGTGTTGGAATTTTTTTCTGTCAGTGTAGTAGCAGTCCTGTAGTCATGAGATGAGTCTCCTGCATGGAACAATTTTTCATGCCACTGAAGAGCTCACACTTGACTGAAACCTTTGTTTCACGAATTGCATAGATGATAACCTTCTCCTTTGTTCTTAATTTCATTGCACAATTTCTTCTTCCTTAGATAAGTGTGCTTTTTTAACATGCCTCCATGAACTTCAGTGGTATTTATAGTAATGTTGACATATGGGACACACAAATGTTATGAGCTAGCAGTTGAATTAGCACTCACTGTTGGCACAAAGTAAATCATAAAGGGCATTACAAGCAACTAACATGGGAGCAACTTCACACTTACAGTCTGGCATCAAGTTCACGCATGTGCAGTGCAGGAATGGCGCAAGGTATCCACCACCTCTAGCCACTGGTGACTGGTTCAACACTGGCCAAAGAGTAATTTAGGCGCCCAAGAGTAATTGAAGTGACCAAGATCATCCCCCCCCCCCCCCCCATGAACCATGGACCTCGCCATTGGTGGGGAGACTTGCGTGCCTCAGCGATACAGATAGCTGTACCGTAGGTGCAACCACAACGGAGGGGGTATCTGTTGAGAGGCCAGACAAACGTGTGGTTCCTGAAGAGGGGCAGCAGCCTTTTCAGTAGTTGCAGGGGCAACAGTCTGGATGATTGACTGATCTGGCCTTGTAACACTAACCAAAATGGCCTTGCTGTTCTGGTACTGCGAACGGCTGAAAGCAAGGGGAAACTACAGCCGTAATTTTTCCCGAGGGCATGCAGCATTACTGTATGGTTAAATGATGATGGTGTCTTCTTGGGTAAAATATTCCGGAGGTAAAATAGTCCCCCATTCGGATCTCCGGGCGGGGACTACTCAAGAGGACGTCATTATCAGGAGAAAGAAAACTGGCATTCTACGGATCGGAGCATGGAATGTCAGATCCCTTAATCGGGCAGGTAGGTTAGAAAATTTAAAAAGGGAGTTGGATAGGTTAAAGTTAGATATAGTGGGAATTCGTGAAGTTCAGTGGCAGGAGGAGCAAGACTTTTGGTCAGGTGAATACAGGTTATAAATACAAAAGCAAGTAGGGGTAATGCAGGTGTAGGTTTAATAATGAATAAAAAAATGGGAGTGCGGGTAAGCTACTACAAACAGCATAGTGAACGCATTATTTTGTCCAAGATAGACACAAAGCCCATGCCTACTACAGTAGTACAAGTTTATATGCCAACTGGCTCTGCAGATGACGAAGAAATTGATGAAATGTATGATGAGATAAAAGAAATTATTCAGGTAATGAAGGGAGACGAAAATTTAATAGTCATGGGTGACTGGAATTCGTCAGTAGGAAAAGGGAGAGAAGGAAACATAGTAGGTGA
Source organism: Schistocerca serialis cubense (assembly GCF_023864345.2). NCBI lineage: Eukaryota > Metazoa > Arthropoda > Insecta > Orthoptera > Acrididae > Schistocerca > Schistocerca serialis. Next base: position 1,130,701,955 of record NC_064639.1, read on the forward strand.
ATATGGATTGGGGCTAAGAAATGAAAGAGGAAGCTGTCTGGTATAATTTTGCGCAGAGCATAACTTAATCATAGCTAACACATGGTTCAAGAATCATGAAAAAAGGTTGTATACATGGAAGAACCCTGGAGATACTAAAAGGTATCAGATAGATTATATAATGGTAAGACAGAGATTTAGGAACCAGGTTTTAAATTGTAAGACATTTCCAGGGGCAGATGTGGACTCTGACCACAATCTATTGGTTATGAGCTGTAGATTAAAACTGAAGAAACTGCAAAAAGGTGGGAATTTAAGGAGATGGGACCTGGATAAACTGACTAAACCAGAGGTTGTACAGAGTTTCAGGGAGAGTATAAGGGAACAATTGACAGGAATGGGGGAAAGAAATACAGTAGAAGAAGAATGGGTAGCTTTGAGGGACGAAATAGTGAAGGCAGCAGAGGATCAAATAGGTAAAAAGATGAGGGCTAGTAGAAACCCTTGGGTAACAGAAGAAATATTGAATTTAATTGGTGAAAGGAGAAAATATAAAAATGCAGTAAATGATGCAGGCAAAAAGGAATACAAACGTCTCAAAAATGAGATCAACAGGAAGTGCAAAATGGCTAAGCAGGGATGGCAAGAGGACAAATGTAAGGATGTAGAGGCTTATCTCACTAGGGGTAAAATATATACTGCTTACAGGAAAATTAAAGAGACCTTTGGAGAAAAGAGAACCACTTGCATGAATATCAAGAGCTCAGATGGAAACCCAGTTCTAACCAAAGAAGGGAAAGCAGAAAGGTGGAAGGAGTATATAGAGGGTCTATACAAGGGCGACGTACTTGAGGACAATATTATGGAAATAGAAGAGGATGTAGATGAAGATGAAATGGGAGATATGATACTGCGTAAAGAGTTTGACAGAGCACTGAAAGACCTGAGTCGAAACAAGGCCCCTGGAGTAGACAACATTCCATTACAACTACTGACAGCCTTGGGAGAGCCAGTCCTGACAAAACTCTACCATCTGGTGAGCAAGATGTATGAGACAGGCGAAATACCCTCAGACTTCAAGAAGAATATAATAATTCCAATCCCAAAGAAAGCAGGTGTTGACAGATGTGAAAATTACCGAACTATCAATGTAATAATTCACGGCTGCAAAATACTAACGCGAATTCTTTACAGATGAATGGAAAAACTGATAGAAGTCGACCTCGGGAAAGATCAGTTTGGATTCCGTAGAAATGTTGGAACACATGAGGCAATACTGACCCTACGACTTATCTTAGAAGAAAGATTAAGGAAAGGCAAACCTATGTTTCTAGCATTGGTAGACTTAGAGAAAGCTTTTGACAACGTTGATTGGAATACTCTCTTTCAAATTCTGAAGGTGGCAGGGGTAAAATACAGGGAGCAAAAGGCTATTTACAATTTGTACAGAAACCAGATGGCACCTATAAGAGTCGAGGGGCATGAAAGGGAAGCAGTGGTTGGGAAAGGAGTGAGACAGGGTTGTAGCCTATCCCCGATGTTATTCAATCTGTATATTGAGCAAGCAATAAAGGAGACAAAAGAAAAGTTCGGAGTACGTATTAAAATCCACGGAGAAGAAATAAAAACTTTGAGGTTCGCCGATGGCATTGTAATTCTGTCAGAGACCTCAAAGGACTTGGAAGAGCAGTTGAATGGAATGGACAGTGTCTTGAAAGGAAGGTATAAAATGAACATCAACAAAAGCAAAACGAGGATAATGGAATGTAGTCGAATTAAGTCGGGTGATGCTGAGGGAATTAGATTAGGAAATGAGACACTTAAAGTAGTAAAGGAGATTTGCTATGGCAAGGAAAGCGTTTCTGAAGAAGAGAAATTTGTTAACATCGAGTATTGATTTAAGTGTGAGGAAGTCGTTTCTGAAAGTAGTTGTATGGAGTGTAGCCATGTATGGAAGTGAAACATGGACGATAAATAGTTCGGACAAGAAGGGAATAGAAGCTTTCGAAATGTGACGCTACAGAAGAATGCTGAAGATTAGATGGGTAGATGACATAACTAATGAGGAGGTGTTGAATAGGATTGGGGAGAAGAGGAGTTTGTGGCACAACTTTACTAGAAGAAGGGATCGGTTGGTAGGACATGTTCTGAGACATCGAGGGATCACCAATTTAGTATGGGAGGGCAGCGTGGAGGGTAAAAATCGTAGAGGGAGACCAAGAGATGAATACACTAAGCAGATTGAGAAGGATGTAGGCTGCAGTAGGTACTGGGAGATGAAGAAGCTTGCACAGGATAGAGTAGCATGGAGAGCTGCATCAAACCAGTCTCAGGACTGAAGACCACAACAACAACAACAAGATCATCAAGAATGGGTGAATCGGTGGAGAGTGTAAATCTGTCTCTTCAAGACAATCCTAACCTTGCCATTTATAAGCGTGCTAGTTCTTCAAATGTGTATTGATTATCAGGTCACCAAATTCTGCAAAAAGACCTTAAACTGAACCCTTACAAAATCCACCTGTTGCTAGATTTAAAGCCTCAGGATGCCTGACATAGTCTGCAGTCCGTTAATGATGGGACTGAGTACCCTTCATTTAACATCATCTGGTTTTTCACGTGAACGGTCATATCAATTGTTGTGACTCGCCGATCTTTCGAAGTGCCGCCGCGCAGTTACGCGCGTCATTCTACATGAGGCGCTGTCTGCCAGCCATGCAGCAGCAGCGCCACCTAAGCGGCCAGCCAGCCAGCGGCCGCTAGACTTGGACTCAGTTACGATTTGACTGTTAAAGTGTACACACGACTTACTCTGTTTACTTGATCTTTGACTTTCATGTATTGCGTCTTCCTTGAAATATATTTGTTCAACTTGAAGTTATAATAATTGGCGATGAGGTAGTGATTTTTCTTTTCCATCGTTGACCCACATATTCCATGGCTACTTTAGAGCAACTATTGCAAGGTCTCATAGAACAGTAAATGCTTCTCACAAATGCAATTTGTGATTTCGTTGCGGCGTCAAATGCGGGGCGTCTCTCATCTAGTCTCTACCTCCTTTTCCTCCTTACGACGAGACGGCGGAAGACTGGTCTGATTATGAAAAACGTCTTCGACAGCACTTCTTTGCATTTCATGTCACGGACAAACAAACATGTAAGTCTCTGTTCCTTTCATGGATTTCACCTCAAATGTATCGGTAGTTCTCGCTGATGGCTCCTTTGAAAGATCCTGCGTCTTTGTCCTTTGCTGAAATGTGCTCACTTCTGTCCGTCTATTTTCAAAAGCAAATGCATGTGGTAGCCTCTTGTGTTGCCTTTTATCGTTGTCAAAAACAACCCAATCAATCCTATCGTGCTCGGGCTGCTGAACTTCACGGCCTCAGTAGAAAGTGTCAATTTGTTACTGCAGTTCACAAAGAATCCTACGCCGATTCCATGGTACGGGATGCTATTATCCGATCAGCACCCAACAAATAAGTTAGGCAACGTGCCCTTCAGTTGGCAAATCTGACTCTAGATAAAGTCCTATCCATTGCTCAGTCTTTGGAAATTTCTCACGCCGCTGGAGTGCAAATAGAGGCATGGAGTGACATCGGGGAAATACAATCTCTGTGCGATGTTGACAAAGCGTGTGGCGTGTCCCTGCCGGCTGACGTGGGCACAGTAAGTTCCCAAGCGCAGCCTCAGCCTAACTGTAAACAAACCTCTAAGAAACTGCAGCAAAAGCCACGGTAACTTCCTTCATGTCTGCTGTGTTTTACGAAACATTCACGAGAAGATTGTCCACAACGTTGGGCCGTGTGTCACAAATGCAAAAAAAAAAAGGGTCATGTGTCATGCGTTTGCAAATCCGACCGCATACATGTTGTTCATTAACATGACGCTGATTCTGATTCCGTGTTGTCTCTCAATTGTACTTCTTCCCTTTCAGGGAAGTTATTCCTCACTGTCCAAATACTTGGTCGAGATGTTCGCATGCAGGTGGATACTGGTTCTGCTGCCACTATCATCAGTTCTCAGACGTATCTTCAGTTGGGTTCTCCAATCCTGTCACCTGTCACTAGGCAATTACGGACTTACAATAAACAGAAGATTTCTCTCTTGGGACAATTTGAAGCTGAGGTGTCTTACAAATCTGTCGTTTGCACTGTTCGCATATTTGTGGTCGACCATAGTAACACGGAGAATCTTTTTGGTTTCGATGCCTTTCACGTTTTTGGTTTCTCCATAGATGACTCTGTCAATATCGTCTCTGATGCTATTCCTTACGCTCAACTGGATTCCTTGTCGATGACATTTTTGTCCCTTTTTTCTCCTGAGTTAGGCCGTGCAAACGACTTTGAAGCTCATATCACGCTCAGACCCACTGCTCAGCCTAAGTTTTTTCGGTCTCGGCCCATTCCTGTGGCCCTTTGTGATCAGGTCAAACGGGAGCTGGATCATCTCACTGCTTCAGGGGTCTTGCTTCCTGTCACTTCCAGTGAGTGGTCCTCTCCTGTCATTGTTGTTGCTAAGCCAAATGGTGATATTCGTCTCTGTGGCGATTTCAAAGCCACTGTAAATGCTCAATGCCTTATCGACACTTACCCTATGCCTCAACCTGAAAAATTGTTCACTAAACTTGCTGGACGCCAGTATTTTTCTAAACTTGACCTGTCAGAAGCTTATCATCAACTTCCTCTCGATGTTGCTTCCCAGCAGTTTCTGGTCCTTAACACGCCTTTCGGCCTCTATCAATACCAATGATTCCCGTTTGGGGTTGCCAGCACCCCTGCTCTCTTTCAGCGATTCTTGGAACAATTATTGCTCACTGTCCCTGGGTGTATAAATTACCAGGACAACATTGTTGTCACTGGCTCCACCACTGATGAACATATTCAAAATCTCCACACACTTTTTCATGTCTTACAGACTGCCAGTCTTAAGTGTGATCTTCAGAAATCAAAATTTTTTCGGGCATCTATCACGTACTTGAGGTTTCAACTCTGTCAGGATGGTATTCGTCTGCTTCAGCAAACTGTCGCTGCGATTGATGCCCTTCCTCACCCTACATCTGTTAAGGAACTGTAGGCCTTCTTGGGGAAAATAGCATACTATCACAAGTTTTTACCGTCTGCTGCTTCGGTGGCTCAGCCATTGCATCGCCTGTTGCATAAAAACATGCCTTTTCACTGGTCTGCGTCATGCAATGCGGCTTTCCAGAAATTAAAGACTATGCTGAAACAGGCCCCGTGCCTGGCTACTTATCGACCTGGCCAACATCTTGTTCTTGTCACAGACGCCCCTCAATACGGGGTCGGTGCAGTCCTTGTGCACCGTTTTTCTGACGGTTCTGAACAACCCATTGCTTATGCCTCCAAAACGCTCACGGATGCCCAACAAAAATATTCTCAAATTGAAAAAGAAGCTTTGGCCATTATTTATGCTCTTCATAAGTTTGGTGTTTTTCTCTATGGATCCAAATTTCATCTTGTTACAAATCACAAACCCCTTGTTTCCTTGTTTCATCCATCAATGTCACTTCCCAACAAGGCTGCACACCGCCTCCAGCGTTGGGCTCTTTACTTGTCTCGTTTCAATTATGAGATTCTTTTCCAGCCGACAGCTCAACATGCGAATGCTGATGCACTGTCTCACCTTCCCATGGGTCCTGATCTGGCATTCAATAGGGACGAACTTTTGTGTTTCCACCTGGATGTTGCCGAGCAGCGGGTTCTGGACGGGTTCCCCACCACTGGGGACCAGCTGGCGGCTGCTACTGGTTCTGGCGCTACCCTCTCCCGGGTTTTACACTGTATTCAGAAGGGTTGTCCAGATCGTCCGTCTGCTAAGATTTGTGATCCGTTGCGCAACTACTACGCTTTGCGTTACCGCCTCACGGCTAGGGATGGTGTTATCCTCCTTTCCACCGAAAATGCTTCGCCGCATGTTGTGGTACCTGCGTCTTTGCGTGCTTCAGTCTTGCGCCTCCTTCACCCAGGGCACTGGGGTGTCTCTTGCACAAAATCTCTGGTGCGCCGTCATGTGTACTGGCCCGGCATCGACTCTGAAATCGCACACATGGTCGCTGCCTGTGGCCTTTGTGTGTCACAGGCCGCTGCCCTGAAGTCATCTTTGTCACTGTGGCCTTCACCTGAGAAGCCCTGGGTGCATATTCATGCTGACTTTGCGGGACCTTTTTTAGGTACTTATTGGCTTCTCGTTATTGACGCCTACTCTAACTTTCCTTTCATTGTCCGTTGCATGTCGCCTACCACCGCGGCAACCACCAATGCTCTAGCTCGCATTTTCTCTTTGGAATGCCTTCCCTCTACTCTTGTTACTGATAATGGTCCGCAATTTGCCTCTTCCAATTTTGCGGATTTTTGTGCCCGTCACAGTGTCACGCATATCACGGCCCCTCTGTTCTATCCACAGTCAAACGGTGAGGCTGAACAACTTGTCCGCATATTTAAGGCTCAGATGAGGAAACTCTTGACTTCTTCTGCTGCTGATGATGTGTTTCTCCAATTTCTGGCTTCTTACTGTTTCACCCGCATGGGAGACCACAGCCCGGCTGAGCTCTTACATGGCCAACAGCCCCACACACTACTTCATCTTCTGCAGCCTTCCACCTCACGGCCGTGGGTGCCTTCGCTTGGCCGGTTCACCACCGACGACCTTGTATGGGTACAGGGATATGGCAGGCGGCCAAAATGGAGTCCTGGCCGCATCTTACGACACCGTGGCCAACACCTGTATGAAATCCAGACAGACATCGGTGTTGCAGTGCGTCATTTGGCAGACCAGCTTCGGCCTCGTGTGCTGCCAATGCCTGTTCCGGATGCCGCTACACCACCTTCGGCCCTACCTGACACTCAGGATACTGGAATCTCTCATTACTCACAACGCAGTCCTCTCACCATCATATTGGTGCCAGCATAAGAACTGACGCCACCAGGAGACATGGCCATGCAGGAACCAGATGACCGTCATCTGTCGGAACAACTCTACTCAGCTCCTCGTCCTACGGACGCAGACACATCACCCATGTCTCCTGTTATAACAACCGGACTTGCCGCAATGGGCAGATTGGTGCATGGGGCCCCAGCAGATTCGACCCCACGTCTCCCAACATCTCGACCCGTTACCATTGGGAACACTTCTGTCCGTACGGGAAGCCTCCTCCTCGAGACTTTACGGCCAGTCAAACAACACCTATCGACGTTAGCAATCTACAGGCCACCTCCATCAAGACCAATGCAAAACCTTCAAAGGGGGGAAAAGTGTTGTGACTCGCCGATCTTTCAAAGTGCCGCCGCGCAGTTACGCGCGTCCTCTACATGCGGCGCTGTCTGCCAGCCATGCAGCAGCAGCGCCACCTAAGCGGCCAGCCAGCCAGCGGCCGCTAGACTTGGACTCAGTTACGATTTGACTGTTAAAGTGTACACGCATCTTACTCTGTTTACTTGATCTGTGACTTTCATGTATTGCATCTTCCTTGAAATATATTTGTTCAACTTGAAGTTATAACATCAATAATTTCCACTACTGGAGAGTAGTGCATTCTAAACAAAAGCATGATAAACCCCTTCATTCACAAAAAGTTACTGTCTCTGGCTATGATATCAGTTTGAGGAATAATTGGGCTGTACTTTTTCAGGGGGTGGACCAAACTAGCAGCGTGGTGGCGTCTGTACTCTAGTGGAGCGGCCTACCAAAGGCGTCTGTATCCCATGTCAGGGGCGGCCTGGAAATTATATCGCCAATCCGTTCTGAAGCAAGCGTGGCGATTATGCTTCTCACCTTCGAGTTATGTTGTGTGACATTAATGTTAAATTTTCCGGAGTAATAGCCCCACAGTCGGATCTCCGGGTGGGAGCAACTTTGATTTCCCAAACACCAAGTGGTGCTGAGAAGAAGATACAGACTCTTCAAGTCTGTATATATAACTGTCGCTCTCTAATAGGCAACGACAGACTAGAAGAGAGCTTACAAAAATCAACTGGAGTATTGTTGGTTTAAGCGAAGTACGCCGAAAAGGGGAAGACTGTCTCCGTTTGCAGTCTGGCAACTTGTTTTACTTTTGTGGCGACCCAGAAGGAAAACTCAATGGAGTTGGGTTCTTAATTAACAAGAATATTGCCAATAGAGTATCTGTCTTAGAAGGAACTTCCTGCAGGACAGCTCGAATGGTCCTGAAGGTGTCGGATAGGTACAAAATACAGATTGTTCAGGTGTACGCACCCACCTCAAGTCACCCTGATGAAGAAATTGAATCATTTTATGAAAGTCTGGATAGCGCCTGTAAAAAAGGTAGTGATTGTCACTTCCAGATGGTCATTGGCGATTTCGATGCAAAAGTTGGCACCAAGAAACAAGGCGACACAGTGGTGGGCAACTATGGGATTGACAACCGAAACGATAGAGGTGAGAGATTAGTCCAGTTTGCTGAGTACACCAGTATGTCTATCATGAATACGTTGTTTAAGAAGCACCCTGACCGAAAATGGACTTGGAGGAGCCCAAATTTCAGTGTCAAAAATGAGATAGACTTTATTCTGTCAAACATTTAACAGATTGTAAAAGACGTATCAGTGCTAAATCAGTTCAACACTGCCAGTGATCACCGTCTTGTGAGAGCAAGGGTCAAACTCAATGTAAGAAATGAAAGGAATAAACTTATGAAAGGGAAGAGAAGGGTAATCAACATCAAAAGCCTGGAAGAACATTCCTCGAAATTCCAAGAAGTCCTCCAAAGCAAGTTCCATGTAACTAAAGATGGTGATTTGGCGGAAATGATTGTTTCAAGTGCACAAGAAGTCGGTGGTCTATGCCAAAAAAATAAACAACCAAAGAAATTCAGTGCAAAAACTGAGGAGAGAAATGAAAATCCAAACCGATCGTGACATGGTAGCATATTCCGAACTATGTAAGGCAGTGCGAAGAGAAATGAAAACTGACATACAGAAATTCACTGAAGACACCTTACGAGCAAGCTTGGAGAACAAGACAAGTTTAAAGTCAGCCAAACGCAAACCCACAATCGGTAAAAAGCAGATTATCGCACTCGATGGAAATGACAGTCGAATCACTGAAAAGGAGGAGGTTTTGAAGTTCATCAGAGACTTTTATAGCAATTTGTATAGCAATCCAAGGGAAAATTTGAGTGCATCTAAATTAAATGATGTACCTAGTTTTCCAGATATACTCCCATCAGAAGTCAAGTGTGCTCTAGATACCATGAAGAAGGGAACAGTGCCAGGTGATGATGAGCTCAGTGTTGACATCCTCAAACTGGCGGGAGAGGTAACAATAAATCACTTGGCAAAAGTATTTACTTCCTGCCTGCACTATGCTTCAATCCCATTATCATGGAACAAGGCTAAGATTATATTGATACACAAGAAAGGAAGTATTCACAATATTAAAAACTACCGTCCTATCAGCTTGCTCTCAATTTTGTACAAAATTTTCACAAAGATCTTGTTAAACCAAATTAGTTCCACCCTAGACTCATCCCAATCTATAGAAAAAGCAGGATTCTGAAGCAATTTTAGCACTATTGACCACATTCTGACCATTAGTGAAGTGATAAGCAGAGCGAATGAATACCAACTGCCTCTCTGCATTGCCTTTGTTGACTTTGAAAAGGCATTTGACTCCGTTAGCCATGTAGCTGTCTTCCAAGCTTTGAGTGACCAAGGAGTGGGAGCAGCATATACTGAAGTGCTCAGGAAAATCTACGAGAATTCTTCAGCTTATGTTAACATCGGCGAATCAACTCAAGAATTCCGCATCATGAGGGGGTCAAGCAAGGCGATCCCATCTCCCCAAAACTGTTCTCTGCTGTATTGGAAATGGCTATGTCAAATTTGAGGTGGGAAGGTAAGGGAATTAGAGTTAATGTAAGAAGGCTTACCAACTTGAGATTTGCCGATCATATTGCCTTACTGGCCAAAGACTTCGCAGAACTCCAAAACTTAGTTACAGATCTTGCATCGGAATGTCAGCTAGTTGGCTTGAACATGAACCTTTCCAAAACAAAAGTAATGTCCAACAAATGGGTCCCAGCTGGAGATGTGAAGGTCAAGGACAGTCTGCTAGAAGAGGTCAGTGAATATGTCTACCTTGGCCAGATTATAAATATGAAGGGAGACATAAGGCCAGAAATCTATCGACGCATCAAGCTTGGCTGGCAAGCATTTGGGAAGAATTCAAAAGTATTCATACCAAAAATGCCAGTAAATTTGAACAAAGCAGTATTTGATCAATGCATTCTTCTTGTGATGACGTATGGCTGCGAGACATGGACACTGAACTCATTTACAAAGGGGAAACTTAGGACAGCACAGAGAGCCATGGAGAGATCAATGCTGGGCTATACAAGAAAGGACAGGAAAAGGGCAGATGACATCCGGTCTGTGACGAAGGTTAATGACATCTTAGAGACAGTAGGTTCCTCAAAATGGCAGTGGGCTGGCCACGTCGGAAGAAGAAGAGACAACAGATGGACGAAGGTAGTACTGGAGTGGAGTCCAAGTGAGCACCGGAGGCCTAGAGGAAGACCACCAGACAGATGGGACAAAGACATCAAGAAGATCGCTGGTAACACCTGGCAGAGAACTGCCCAAGACCGTCCCACTTGGAGAAGACTGCTGAAAGCCTACCTGAATCCACGACTCAAAGAGGCCACATCATTTAATGTTTGAATTGGCTGATGATGATGATGATGATGAGGGCAGTCGTGCAGGTACAGTGAATTTGGAACATTACAGTATGATGTTAAATGACTTTTTGTTGCCTGAAGTGCCAAAACTCTCACACATTCAATGTGTCTGTACTGCGAGTTTGTGAAATTTTCCCTGGTAAATTGATCTCCAAGAGGGGTGACATAAAATCGTTCCAGTCAGTCCAGCCCCCAGTCAGTCCAGATTTGAGCCCCACAGCAAGTCTATGTCAATAATCTGACTTCTCTGGAGCAACTGAAAGAAAACATATGTAGCAAATGGCAGCTGTCCCAGCCATCCCAGTGCCTGTGTGTCGAGGCCTCATGCAAAATTTTGTTCATTGTTGAAATGTGTGCTGTAGGCGTGCTGTATTGCATTTAAATGACATTATTCTTAATAAATAAATTCCTAAACTGTAGGTTTCAATAATAAATAAAGATTTTGTTGATAGACTTCAATCTCTATTTTATTTTGACACATCCAATTAAACTTTCTTTTGAGATACACTGTATTATACAAACTTTTGGTTGGTTTTCTATTTTAGGCCTAAAACTGTAAGATGTGCATCTACTTTGCTGTTGCTGCACACCTGAAATTGTATTATTTTAAAGACTGAGTTACAGAGGATGGCCTGGTGTTTAGCATTTTTTTATGACCTGACAATATGTAATCTGCATAGCAATCAGGAAAAGTATGTTTCTTTACTTGGTTAAAAAGTAGCATTTTTTTCTGAGAGTAACAGTAGTGGTTGTTCTGTTTCAATGTTTTGAGTTATGTTGTGTATCTTTGGTGGTTTGGTTGGTTGCTGTTTTCATTCAGAAAATGAGTTTAGAAAGACTTGTAATGTCACTCCCAAATTGCAACTGCTCATTTGTTCATTCTGTCAACTTTTGTCCAGTGTGCTGCTGATTTTGAATATTCAGTGGAAGTTTGTGCATTGAAAGAATTGAGGTAAACACACTTTGGTAATTGTCTATGAATGTATGTTATATATATTTAAAAACAAAGATGATGTGACTTACCATACGAAAGCGCTGGCAGGTCGATAGAAACACAAACAGACACATACATACACACAAAATTCAAGCTTTCGCAACAAACTGTTGCCTCATCAGGAAAGAGGGAAGGAGAGGGAAAGACGAAAGGAAGTGGGTTTTAAGGGAGAGGGTAAGGAGTCATTCCAATCCCGGGAGCGGAAAGACTTACCTTAGGGGGAAAAAAGGACGGGTATACACTCGCACACACACATATCCATCCACACATATACAGACACAATATGTGTGGATGGATTATCGGTTCAGAAGACATAGTAACTGAATATGGCGCCTTGCTAGGTCGTAGCAAATGACGTAGCTGAAGGCTATGCTAAACTGTCTTCTCTGCAAGTGAGAGCGGATGCAGTCAGTGAACCATCGCAACTGGGGCGAGTGATAGGGAGTCTCTCTAGACTAGACCTGCAGTGTGGCGGCGCTCGGTCTGCAATCACTGACAGTGGCGACACGTAGGTCCGACGTATACTAACGGACCGCGGATGATTTAAAGGCTACCACCTAGCAAGTGTGGTGTCTGGTGGTGACACCACAAAAATATTCCTTCTGTACCTGGATCGGGATAACTAAGTGATTGACAGTTAGGCACAGAAAGGGGTGATGTCAGTTTGCCATTGCCCACATGCTAATATGGCAGTGGCAGCAACAGCTCTGCTATTTGGTACTGAGTTCCTTTACATGTTTTCTGTTAACCTACAGTTCTGAGTTTGTCATGCAGGACCATAATAGCTTATCACTCAGCAGCCCATTCTCTCTATTAGCTGTAGATATTCTTTTGCATATTTATAAGACAAATCGACATGAAGAAACAAAGCATATGATGGAAATGAGTGACAGCAGTTACATTAGTGTTTGTAATTGTCTTCTGCAGAGCAATATAATGTTGGCAACCAAAACAGAAGACACAACCAAGCTTGTTACGTGTTTGGTTGTTGCTTTGGTAGCTCGTTTGCTGTTTTGATCTGTGAATATATAAGTTGTGCCAGTAACCATATGCTGTATGTTAAGTCTGCAGTTAAGCAGTGATCTCTTTGCAGCTATTTGTTGCAGTTCTGCATTATACTATTTGGCTTATTATTTATATTACATTCTATATCTTTCACAATACACATGTCACATGCAGATACATTTTAAAAAAATTGTCTGTCAGACATCAATGATCTGTGACTAGTAATTAAGAAAAACAGTGGATCAAATACAGATAGTCAGGCAATACTCACTTTATCCCAACCCAATTAAATGCAAATTTGCTCCCACTTTGTTCAAAGCTTCTGTTTATTTTGAGGCAAAATCACAAATTGGTTTGCAGGAGATAATCAGGTGAAAGACAAATAATTCAATAATACAGAGCTACAAAACAGTTTGTAAATACTCGCTTTATTGCTTCCATTACTTATATTTTCTTTCTTCTCACTGAAAAATTACATGTACAACCATTTATTTTGGTCACATTATTCTTTTCATAGTCACATTTTACCAGTTAATATAAATTTTTGATGCTGAGTTACTGAATCACAGTATACAGCACAAAAATGTAAACTTTGATTGTTATGGTCACAGCTATAGTTTTAAGCACATTAGAAAAGGTCACCAGAAAAGTTAACTATTGGCGTAAAACAATCTGTAATTTCGAAATCAGTTTTTATTTATGACTAGTTCTGAAGGAGCAAATTCTGCTACTTCTGGAAAGAGTCACTATTAAACTATTTTCTCTTTCATTGGATTTAATAAAACCATCTTTAATAAAGAAAATGTTGAATTTCAAGTGCAAAAACTTGATGGTGATTGTGAACTTGTGGGTGATTGTGAGCAGTAGGTGAATCTGGCCGGCCCTTGCACAGTGTGTTCCATTCAAATAAATTAGAGGTAGAATGTTTCATTTAAACAAATTTGTTCAAAACTTCTTTTTTCAGATCAGTTATTTTCAAGGCTTGTTAATGTAGTCCATCAGTTCTTGGCATAAGAAATCCTTATTTTCTGCTATAAAAAATCTGTCTACTGTTGTCAGACAACAGTTTCATCAAGTGTGTTTACAATAGATAAGTTGTTAATATCTATTGAGTCTGGGACATCCAATAAAGGTGTTTTCTGTGAGCACACCACTGCAGTTTTACTGTTCCTTTGCTCGTCTGGTAGTAAATGTTGCTGAGAAGAGTACAAACTGCTTCCAAGGTCACTGAGTCTTGATGCTGAAGAAAAAAGTTCACATAATTAATATGCTATGAATCAATAAATTGTGAATGACTGAATTTCTGCAACAGTGAAATTCATGCTAAATACATTAACTATTTTTATCTGAGAATTTTTTAGTGTTGTTTTTATTTTTTTATTTGAGTAGCCCCTTTGGCTAAAACATTGTTGATATAAATGATTATTGGTTAAATCAGTTAAATTTATGTTTCAATGATAAAGATATTTATGAATAGTGCTGACTTGGTGCCAGTTTTTGATATCCTGCAGACAATTGATAGAGACTTCATAGATAAATGGAAACCACTCAACATTTTTCTCCAGTTTTTGTGTTTTCAGTAGATTTACTGCCCTGAATCTGTTGTTAAAGCTTAGCTTTAACCCTGTGAACAACCGAATATTTTATATTCATTTTTTTCATTCCCTACACACTATGTGATCAGATATCCAGACAATGCAAAACAGAGTTTTATGGGACCGCTTCATCAGATACCTCACAGAACACAAAATATCATCCATAATTGCTATGAAAGATAAGGAATGACTGTTTGATGAAGCTAATGGACTTTCAGTATTTGCATGTGACTTTAAGCCACTACAGCTGGAGCCAGTAACAATGAGTTTAGGCTCATTCTGTGCAACTACGTCATTTATTCTCCAACAGCTAGTGAGCATTCTGTAGTGTTCTGAATGCTCTGTAGTAGATGCCATAGCCAGTGCAACCATTAAACTTCATCACATCAAGTTATTTAGTGAATTGTTATTCCATTTGTTGTAAATTAATGTCACTGATGGTGATGGTAAGTGACAAATTCTACATAAGCAACTGAGAGGCATAATTTGTGGGATACACAGATTCTTCAGGCACAAAACACATTTACATGTGAACACATTAATTCGTGTACCATAGCTGTCTCTTGAAACCAGCAGCACTCCCCATCCACACCTCCACCTGTGCGAACCACCATCACTCATGCACCAGACTACAGTGTAATAAGCTACTGAAGGTTATTTCAGACATTTTAAACTTAATAAGATAAACTTCCTTAAAGAAAGTGACTGTTCAGTGTGAACTGTAGCACATGGCTAAGTGACGGTTCATGGGCTACGAAGCACACTGAGAGATGGCAATCGGTAGATCTACAGTAGGATAATAAAACCTATATCAGTCAACATGTAAGGGTTTTTGGGATTACTGAATACATGGAAACTAATTAGCATATACAGTTGAAGGCAGGGCAAAAATGGATAGTTAGGATAGGATCAGAATCTATGTTCTTCCATCAACTAATCAAAAGTGGAGGGCAACTGGAAGTTTACCATTCAGAGTTGAAGCAGAAGGTAAAGCAGTAAATTGTTTAATCATTGTCACCAGAATGTACAATGTGTTTGCAATTAAATATATACAGAAGAGGCAAAGAAACTGGTACACCTGCCTAATATCAAGTAGGGTCCCATGAGCACACAGAAGTGGCACAACACTATGTGGCATGGATTTGACTAATGTCTGAAGTAGTGCTGGAGGGAACTGACACTATGAATCCTGCAGGGCTGTCCATAAATCTGTACGAGTATGAGGGGGTGGAGGTCTCTTCTGAACAGCACAATGCAAGGCATCGCAGATACGCTCAATAATGTTAATGTCTGTGGAGTTTAGTGGTCAGCGGAAGTGTTTAAATTCAGAAGAGTGTTCCTGGAGCCACTCTGTAGCAATTATTGATGTGTGGGATGTCACATTGTCCTGCTAGAATTGCCCAAGTCCTTCAGAATGCACAATGGACATGAATGGATGCAGGTGATCAGACAGGATTGTATGTCTCACATGTCAGAGTCATATCTAGACATATCACTCCAACTGCACATGCCTCACACCACTGCAGAGCCCCCACCAGCTTGAACAATCCCCTGCTGACATGCAGGGTCCATGGATTCATGAGGTTGTCTCCATGCATGTACACGTCTGTCCACTTGATACAATTTGAAATGAGACTCGTTTGACCAGGCAACATGTTTCCTATCATCAGCAGTACAATGTTTATGTTGAAGGGCCCAGGTGAGGCATAAAGCTTTGTCTTGTGCAGTCATCAAGGGTACGTGAGAGTAGGCCTTCAGCTACAAAAGCCCATATTGATGATGTTTCGTTGAATGGTTCGCATGCTGACTGTGGTGTCACTGCCAGACACTACACTTGCTAGGTGGTAGCCTTTAAATTGGCCGCGGTCCGTTAGTGTACGTCAGACCCGCGTGTCGCCACTATCAGTGATTGCAGACCGAGTGCCGCCACATGGCAGGTCTAGAGAGACTTCCTAGCACTCGACCCAGTCGTACAACCAACTTTGCTAGCGATGGTTCACTGACAAAATACGCTCTCATTTGCCGAGACGATAATTAGCATAGCCTTCAGCTACGTCATTTGCTACGACCTAGCAAGGCGCCATTACCAGTTACTATTGATACTGTGAATAATGTACCGTCAAGAGCTACGTTCACCATTAATGGATTAAAGTTAAGTATTCCACCAGCTACGTCTGTTTTTTCTAAATTCTAATTTCCTTGTCCTGTTCCAGACCTCATGCCAGCCTGCGTGAGCTAAAACGCGTGCCTTTCGGCTTCCTCTAGTAACACAGTGTTGGCTCTCCTGCCAACCACAACACTGACACTTGTTGATGGCCCAGCATTGAAATCTGCTGCAATTTGTAGAAGGGTTGCACTTCTGTGATGTTGAATGATTCTCTTCATTCATCATTGGTCCTGTTCTTGCAGGATATTTTTCCAGCTGCAGTGATATTGGAAATTTGATGTTTTACCAGATTCCTGATATTCATGATACGCTCGTGAATTGGTCATATAGAAAAATCTCCACTTCATTGCTACCTCAGAGATGCCATGTCCCATCACTCATGCACCGACTATAACACCACATTCAAACTCACTTAAATCTTGATAATCTGCCATCGTAGCAGCAGTAATTGATTTAACAACTGCACCAGATACTTGTTGTTTTATATAGGCGTTGCCAACCATAGCACCATATTCTGCCTGTTTACATATCTTTTTATTTGAATATGCATGCCTACACCAGTTTCTTTGGTGTTTCAGTGTAGTACTTAGACCCTGTTTTTCAATCACCAGATGCTTCTTTTATGTGTATTACTGAATGTTGATGCAAGAAAGATTAAATTTCATTTTCAGTTTTACCATTATATGAATTAAAATTTTTTTGTTGTAGAACAGCTTTCAAACAGTGTCATCCTTGTATTTGTGATAAGTTAGGCACAATTTGGTCACATCTCATCTCATCGCATGTAAAGAAAATTTAAACTTTGAAATATTGGCAGCAGAGCTATCAGGAAAAAATAGTAAGCTCAACAGATTAATCATTGCATATATGTCCCATTAAACCAAAGGAGGTAATCAGGTGTTCTTTACCAAGTAGCAACTGTTATAAAAGATAAATATTGTAATAAATAAGGCCGTAATTATGAAATATAAATGTTAACACAAGCACATCTATTATTAACACTAAAATTTTTCAAAACACATCAACAATATTATGAAAAGGACAGTTGTTACTCACCACATAGCGGAGTCGCAAATAGGCACAACAACAAGAGGACTGTCAGAAAGTGAGCTTTTGGTCAACAAGGGCATCATCAGAAATAGACAACATACTTAAAGACACACACTCGCACACACGTGACCAGTCTGTGACTGCTGAGTGTGGCCTCAGCAGCCAGAGACTGTGCTCATGTGTGTGTGAGTTGCATTTGTATGAGTGTTTATGTGTGTGTTGTCTGTTTCTGATCAAGGCCTCATTGGTTGAAAGCTCACTTTCTAACAGTTTTCTTGTTGTTGTGCCTATCTGTGACTCAGTATCTCTGCTGTATGGCGAATAGCAACTATCCTTTTCATAATATTGTTACATTACATCCTATATTTTTCAAGGCATATTAAGTAATTATCATGTCTTATTAAGAATTACATGTGCAACAATAGTTACTTTAACAATAGGCCATGCAGTAACAAATAAAAATGGTGATTCACATAATGTATCTGAAGACCTAGGTGTTACATATCATCACAGCCAAATTATAAAGATAAATTCGCTACGTGGAAACAGTTTCCTATTGTCTTGTCATTTGAAAATTGGGATGAGGTAATAGCTGTAAGAATTAAGTATGGAAAGTTCAGTGCATTGGCTACCATATTCAACACGAACTTGGAAGAACAATATCCCCAAATTATTGGCATCTACCACAAAAAGAAATAAATAATTGGTGAAAGACAAGGTTCTAGAATTGAGTCCTGCTTAAGCACAGTTGCAATCTGCTAGGAAGTTTCAAAACAGTACACTCTCTGATGAAGATGAAAGATTAATTCTGGAAACAACCCTTCAGGAGCATTAATCAGCAAGATCTACATCTAAATCTACACAAATTCTCTGCAAACCACCATGAGGTGCATGGCAGAGGGTATGTCCCGTTGTACCAGTTATTAGAGTTTCTTCCTGTTCCAGTCATGTATGGAGTGCGGGAAGAATGATTGAACGCCTCTGTGCATGCAGTAATTATTCTAGTCTTATTCTCATGATCTCTATGTGATACAAAGGGGATTGTAGTGTATTCCTAGAGTCACCATTTAGAGCCAGTTCTTGAAACTTTGTTAACAGACTTTCTCGGGATAGTTTACGTTTATCTTCAAGTTTTTCAATTCAGTTCCTTCAGTATCTCTGTGACACTCTCCCATGGATTAAAGATACATTGTAATACTTTTGTGAAAGTAGGAGAGTGGGACTGACAGAAGTGAAGTTGTGTGGCTGCATGATTAGTCATACGTGGGTATCATAGTCAGCAAGAAAACTGCCTACAAAAGGCAAGGTTTGGGTTTTGAGCCCTGGCCTGCCACTATATTGTTTAATACCATATTATTTGTGATAATACTCTCTAAATGTACCCTGTTAAATTGGAAAGAGCCACTACTTTAAAAAATAGCTGCTGTATATCTTCCATTCATAGCTTAATATTTACTTGATTACTTTGGTATTTTTCACATAAAATATGCACTTACATTTGTTACTAAAGTGAACTGTTCACAGTACACTACTATGATTGACATAGATTTGCAGCAAACATTGTTACTTGTCATGTGACCATCAGGAATTTTTAGTCTCTGACTCCAAATAATCACGTAATTTGTAGAATAAATAATTGTGGAGGTATGTTTTTAATTTTGTTTTGAATTGTTAGGGATTTCCAATTTCTTGCTTTATGTTGGATAGGACCTTGTTAAACACCACTGCATCACAATACATAATGCTATGCTGAATTCTAAGCAAGGAAGCAAAGTCTACATGAAAACCAGTTTTCTACTGTTTGTCCCTTTCTCCTTCCCCCAACACCTCTTCGTCTTTGCTACACACTCCAGCCAAGTTTGCTACTTACACAAATCAGATTGCACTCTCAAGAGACAATGATGGATCCGTTTAACAAAAATATTTGGCAAAAATTACAGGACACATCCCTCACATGTAGATGAAGAAATTATGTTATATGAACATGAATCTGGAAATGCTTTGTTTCCATGTTACAACATGTTTTCTCCAACTCATTAATCATGGGAAACACACAAGAACAGAACATTAGAATCATGGGGAACTTGCACTCTTGATTACGTCTGGCTATGTTGTGTACTGCCAGAGTTTTGTTTTAAATGTCCCTGTTGCCATGCAACATTGTTAATGACTGTTTGGTAGGCCCTCTCATTTTCTCCACCCAGGCTCAATCGACAAAGTTATCATAATTTCATAGAGAATGTTCTATCTGTTCTACTAGCTGATGTACCTTTAGCTGTGCGATAAAACATGAACTTCATACACAATGGGGCACCTCCTCATTTTAGTGTTAATGTCTGTCGACTTCTAAATAACAGATTCGGTGATGGATGGATAGGTACAGATGGACCAATTGCCTGGCCTCCATGCTCTCTGGACCTATGCCCACTGGACTTCTATTTGTGAGGGCATTTGAAAGCTCTTGTATATGGAACCCCAATACAAGATGTTGAGAGTCTCCATGCCCATATTATGGAAGGCTGCGAAACAATTTGACATACTCTCGGGATACATGAGCGCATCTGAGATTCACTACAACGATGGGTTGATGCATGTATGAATGACCATGGAAGTCATATTGAACATCTGCTTTGAGAAAGAGTTGCATGTGGTATGCTGGTGTATTCCATTTGTGTGTCTTTCCCATGGTCAATGAGTTGAAGAAAATGAATTGTAACATGGAAACAAAACATTTCCAGGCCTACATTCATACAACATAATTTCTTCATCTGTGTGTGTGTGTTTGAGTGTGTTCTTTGAGGCTATAGATACTGTGATAATGAATATCACCGCAGATAGCTCAATTGAAAAGGAATGGATGTCTCCAAAAAGGGCTTTCATGGAAGTTGAACAGACAAACATAGGTAAAAATGATTAACGGAAAATCTCAAATTAAGATGTGAAACAAATACTAACAAAGAGATAGAGGGGCTGGCCAGTACTTACCTGAGCTCAGTACAGCTGATAGATACACAAAACAGAACAGAAAATTTACATTCCTAGCTTTCGGAACTTCGTTCCTTCATCAGGGAGGAGAGAGGGGAAAAAAGGGAAGAAGGGTAAGTGGATTCAGTTACTCACAACCCAGGTTATGAAGCAACAGGGGAAGGTAAACAGGGAGGGTAGCAAGGATGGAGGCATGGTTGTCAGAGGGAAGCCAAAGATATATCTGACAACCATGCCTCCATCCTTGCTACCCTCCCTGTCTACCTTTTCCTGTTGCTTCATAACCTGGGTTGTGAGTAACTGAATCCACTTTCCCTTCTTCCCTTTTTTCCCCTCTCTCTTCCCTGATGAAGAAACAAAGTTCCAAAAGCTAGGAATGTAAATTTTCTGTTCTGTTTTGTGAATCTATCGGCTGTACTGAGCTGAGGTAAGTACTAGCTAGCCCCTCTATCTCTTTGTTAGTAAACATAGGTAAAAGGAAGATAACTCCAAAGAAACCGTGGGTAACAGAAGAAATAATTCAACTGATTGATGAAAGAGGGAAGTACAATAACATTTAGGGAAATTAAGGAATACAGAAATATGAGTCACTTAAGAATGAAATAAATAGAAAACACAGGGAAGCCAAGATGAAATTGACTACAGAAAAAAATCTGAAGAAATTGAAAAAGAAATGGTTGCCAGAAGGACTGACACAGCATATAGCAAAGTCAGAACAATCTTCAGCAAAATTAAAAGCAGGAGCATGAACATTCAGTGTGGAATGGGAATTTCAGTATTAATTGCAGAGGGGAAGAGTGGATAAGTGGAAAAAGTGCATTGAAGGCCTTTATGATGGGGGAAGGCTTACCTGATAATGTGACAGAAAAAAATGAAAATAATTATAAAAGTCATAGGGGATCCATATTAGAGTCAGAATTTTATCAAATAAGGCAGAAGGGATAAATAAAGTTCCTTTGGAATTTCCGAAATCATTGACAAAGTGGCAAACAAGTTCGTGTGTAGAATCTACGAGTTCAAAGATATACCAACAGACTTTGGGAAAAATATCACCACATGGTTTCAAGCTAGCCAGGACAGATACGCACAAGAACTATAGCACAATCAACTTAGCACATTGACTGCCATGAGGCTGCAGACACAGCAGAGCCTTATGCCTGATGCCATGTACATTCCAGAGGCCACTCACTCCACTCTCTTTAGTACACTATGCAGTACTGTGCACTGATTTGTATTTCTTGATCGAGTTGACACTGGGATACAGGAAAACAGTTGTAGCATCTTGTCCAATTTTGGTTTTTGCAATTTTACCTTCAGCAGACTTCTTATTACTTATTCTTACGAAATAACACTGCTCCACATATATTATAAAGTTAACTTCTAATTTATATTTTGATATGAACAGTGATATCTGCTTTATCATCTAAGGTGAGCATAAATGGTCTTAGCTCAGATGGATTCCATACTGTCAACCAGTGGAGTGGCATGACATAGTAAACATATAAATACGACTGGTTTTACAGACGAAGAATAACTGAGGATGTTCGAAGACCCTGATTTTGATGTAGGTGATCTAGTACTATGAGTTTTATGATGAAGAAGATGTGTTTGTGGACACATCTGATAGTGGCAGCTATGTCTATGACAATGATTATGTTGATTATGGTAATGGAAATGGACTGCGAAAAATCTACAGGTAGTGGTACTGCAAGAAATCACAACTCTGACCAGAGCTGAACTGATATTGTCTCACCAACCCAAGGTCGCACTTACAGGCCATGTTCATCCGAGGTACGTGTTATAGCAACAAGTTGCATGGGACCGTGATTGTATTACTAACACACCATCCAAAGATGTACTCTACTAAGCAGAATGGAGTTTTTGGCTCCCGACATGCACATGCCATCAGCATGAAACTCTGTTGTGTCCACTGGTACCCTAGTGGCAGTCAACATGTTAACTACATGTAGGAATGTGTTCTGATGTTTCAATCGATAACAGAAGCAGAACTTAAGAAAAATCAAGACACATTCATAGGATTTATAGAACTGGAAAAAGTGGTTAACAGTGTCAAATTGTGCAAGGTGTTCAAAATTCAGAGAAAAGTAGGTGCAAGCTATAGGGAAAGATAGATAATATATAATCAGCACAAGAACCAATATGGAACAATAAGAATGGAAGATCAAGAACAAAGCACTCAGATTAAAAAGCATGTAAGACAGAGATGTAGCCTTTCTCATCTGCTGTTAAATAAGTTCAGTGAAGAAGCAATGATGAAATATAAGAAAGATTCAAGAGTGTGATTAAAATTCTGGATGAAAGGATAACAATGATAAGGTCTGCTGAATATGTTGATATCCTCAGTTAAAGTGAAGAAGAATTACAGGATATGTCGAACAGAACAAAGAGTCTAATATGTACAGAATATGGACTGAGAGTAAAACAAAGAAAGTAATGAAGAATATTAGAAATGGGATTAGTGATAAACTTAACATCAAAATTGGTGCTTACAAAGCTAAGGAAATCTGCTATCTTGGAAGCAAACTATGATATCTGAAGAATGGGGTGCCAGGGCAAGGTTGGCACCTTGCAATGAAACTACAGAAGAGTATGGTCCCTGTATGCCACACTAATGAATGAGCAATGCCACTGTAGCTGTGCCTCCTAGAGCTTCATTGCTTCATTACACCACAGCAATCAGTGGTCCATTTATGGCTGAGCAGAGCAATGCTTGACCCATGTCACACTCAATGATCAGAATGACGGCATTGTCTTAGATAGACCACTAGTGTGTTAATGCCACAGGCACAACATTAAGGTGAACATTGGCAGATATTCTTCAGTTGAAGAGCCTTGTAAATTTGTCTGTATGAAGTGAGACTTTAATATTGAGAGACAGTTGCAAACACTCAGAACATTCCTGTGTAAATGGATTGTACAAAGTAAATTTTCATTTCTAAATTGCAATAAAGGGAATTAATATTTTATATGTTACAGTTCCACTTAATCTCTTGGAGCAAACCAAACAACCCATCATTGTGCTGGTGAGTGTATTTTCATATGGCACAATACATGGCAATGATGCTGGTTGTAAACTATCCTTGCATCACTTGCTGCATGGTTACAGAGTAAGAGAGTGCACGCTCTTTAACTGCCTAGTGTTGCCAGCTTTCTGTTCTTGAATTTTGTTTAACATATCAAGTGTTTCACCATTTGTGAGCCACTACAGGAAATGTCTTTCACTGAAATCACTCAGTTTCAGGTGTACCAGATTGAATGCCAGCCACTGATATCTCTACTCTCTCGTGCAACAGCATCGCTACCATTTGCTGCACTTAAATTTTGTCAATACCATAGTCAGAAAGAAGAATGGTCAGAACATCAGACACAACTGGAGGCTCATTTGCTTCTTGTACCATAACAGATATGGGACACAATGCTCTTTTTTGTCGATGATGGGAGTCAGTGTCTACTGTCTGTGAGTAAAATTGTATCTAGACACTAGTCCCGAATCAGTCAACTATGACAACATCATTAAAGTATTCAATGGTCATAATGATGACCAAATCCTTGTCACAGCAGCCATGTTTAAATTTTTTTCATGTCAAGCAGAAGCCTGCTCAAACACTAAAACACAATGGACTGCCAAACTCAGAGGTCTCTCAAGGCATTGGAAGTGTAAGTGTTCTTGCGGAATCAATTAGAGTGATTTCATGTTACGTGATTCAACCACACAGAATATATCAAATGCATACATTCATGCTGCAATTCTAAAACTAACACATCCTGTTAAAAACAGTTCTGTCTGTTGTAGAATCTCAAACTATTGCAAACTTAACAGAGGTTGATTTTGAGGCTCCATGTATGTCTGTTGTCCACAGTGCACAATTCACACAGTCTAAAGTATGTGAAAGTGTTAAAGTGGTTAAAAATTGGATTCAGACAAAGAGGAAGCTTAGAAGTAAAAACTATCAATCTTGTGGTACATGACATGTGCAACAAAATTCTGTGAGGAAGTCTTGTTGTGAGTGCTTTTTGAAAGGTGACCAGAAAGCTTGACCTTTTCATGGTGCAAAATGCCACCAGTGCAGATGGCAAGGTCACATTCAGACAATGTTTCTATGTGGCAACCTAGTCTCAGCAAAGAGCCACGACTGGGTGAACGTGCAGCTGCCGCACAGCTGTCAATAGGTGTTTACGGTTGTGGTGAAGCCATTAACAATGGCACAGGGCAAACCTCTCACTTCTGCATTGCAAAATCTTCCATTGCAACATGCAGGCAGGGTAACAAACTTTTTATTCCATTACAAGTGTAACAATAGACACTTATGTTATAGATGAACACAGGTCCTTCTGTTTCCCTAATTAATAAAGACACTTATGACAGAATTGATAGCCCACTGCTACAGCAACCTATTTCTATTTTGTCTACCTACAACAGATGAGAAATTCCAGTCCTTAGCATGTGTGGTTTACCTGCAACTTTTTATAGAGTGAAAAAATGTGTTTTGTTTCATGTACACAATTCCAGAAATAGTGGAAACATTTTTCAGTTAAGTTTATTTGATTTGTCCAAACTGTGCATGTGAGATAATGTGTTACAAATCAGCGTGCCTCACACTAATGGTTGTGACTTGTGTAGTAAGTAAAAGGAACTGTTTGAAACAGGTTTAGGATGGGCTAAAGAGTTTGAAGCATCAATTACAGTGAAGAACAATCTGGGGCTGTGATTTTTTCGCACACAGCCTGTCCCAAGCAGTTTATGTCAGTGTGCTAATTTTAAAGTAAAGGTTAATCCTGTAACATTAAGCAGCTCCAATCAGTCATGGGGAAGCTCACCTATTATATAAAATTTATTCATAATGTTGCACATATTACTGCATTGCTAAACCAGCTGTGCTGTGAAAATGTTTCTTTTGTGTGATCCAAAGAATGCCAGAACATATTTGTTGATGTTTGATTCATTTTGATTCAGCTGAGCCTGTCATGATAACTAACGATGCATCAAAAATTGCAATGCTGGGCTCTGATATTGTCCAATTACCAGTATGACTTTTTGTACAGGCTCACTGCTCAACATTTGAACACTGACTTGTTGCCTTGGTTACCAATTAGTGCTTGATTCATTTGAGGAATCTCATTTTCAAATTGATTCTCAGGATTTTGAAAATCTTAAAATTTTCCTCTTGGTTTTCAGTGTGTTGCCACACAGCAAGTGCTTCTGATGCAGCTCTTCAGGTTATTTTGTAATATGTGTGCCATGGGTGGCCACACAGATTGGAAGTAATTCCCCAACCAACGGTGCATCACTATTTATCACATTGTCACACGCTACCCACACAGTCAGGTGTTCTGCTGTTGCATACAGAGAACAATGATGAGCATGTTGTGATTCCTCACTTCCTCCAGCAGGAATTTTTATTTTCTTACTGTGCAAAGATTATTGGTGTGTAATCCATGCAAAAGTACTCATCTGATATTATTGTACTTGGCAGGGCATGGATGCTCAGACTGAGCAAGCAGCATCTTGTTGCAAAGTTTGTGCAGAACATCAATCAGTTCTACTACAATGTTGTTTTGAGTGGCCATGTCTGTTTGGATTGTGGCAACAGATTCATATGAGTTTGTAGGTCCGTTCTGGAACACACAATGCCTGTTAGTGGTAGACACTTATAATAACTTCCCTTTTGTTGTCCATGACATCCAAAACTACTGCAAGTACTGTTTCAGATTTGTCTTCCATTTTTTGTCTTAAAGGTCTTCCAGAGGTCATTGTTTCAGACAATAGACCACAGTGCATGTCAACCAATTTCCAAAAGTCATGTGCTGCAAATGGCATACACTATGTGACAACTGCAGCTTTTGATCCACGGTCTAATGGTGAAGCTGAATGGTTCTCTCGTACATTCAAAAGTCACATGGAGAAATTCCATGCCTCCTGCACGAGGGAACAGGCACCAAAAATTTTCATGTCATTTAACCACTCCTTGCTGCCTAACAAGAAGTTGCCAGTGGTATTGTTATATGGTCATAGTCACTGTATCCTCTTGCATCTTCTGTGCCTGCCACGATAGCAATCTGTTCTGCAAGGTCAGACAACATTTCAGCCGCAGGATGAAGTCTCCTACAAAGTTCTTTGAAAGGAACAGTGCTGGGAGCATGGAGTAATTACAAAAGCCACTGGATGTTCTTTTTACATCATCTAAGGCTCTGCAGGACTATTGCAGCACCGCCAAAACCTGCTCCGGTGCACTTCTGAGTATGTCATTGATTCTGGCACAGCATGTTTGTTCGTGGACCAAGCATGTCACTGTGGTCCACACCAGTTGTCACTTCCATCTTTCTGCCATTCATGACTGGTACATCCACTGTGGCACCCACAAAGGACGCCATCCCATCGCCACCAATGTCGGCACCAATCTCACAGCCTGAACCAATGTCCACAGACAGTCTGCCCATGGAAGGTCATCATACCACACCAGAAGGTCAGTTTGGTGTTCAACGGACCACAGCACCTGCTCCTCTGTACGTGGGCATCCAGCCTGTGACTGGTTTTTCAGCCTGTGTTCCAGGTCACCCACAAGGTGGATACCGGGGTGCAGTTAGAGAGCTGCCATCGGGAGGGGGGGGGGGGGGGGGGCGGGGCGGGGGGGGGGGGGGGGGGGAAGGGAATGTAGTGTTGTCCAAAGAATGGAGTACCAGAGCAAGGTGGGTACTTTGGAACGAAGCCACAGAAGAGTATAGTCCTCGCATGCTGCATCGCCAGATGAGCAACGCCAGTGTAGCCACACCTCCTACGGCATCACTATGCCGCTGCTATCAATGATCTACTTATTGCAGAGCAGAAGAATGCTTGGCCCAGTTTGCAGTCCACAATCAATACAATGACATTTGTCTTAGGTAGACCACCAGTTTTTAATATCTTAGGCATAATGCAAAGGTGAACATTGTTAGATATTCTTCAAGTGACGAGTCTTGTAAATTTGTCCATATCAAGTGATATTTTAATATTCAGAGATAGTTCTAACTACTCAGAACACTCCTGTGGAAGTGAATTGTACAAAGTTAAGTAAATCTTCATCTCTATAGTATAATAAAGTGAACTAATACTTTATGTGTTATATTTCCACTCAACCTCCTCCCAGAGCAAACCAAGGAACCCACCGTTGTGCCCGTGAGTCTATTTTCATACAGCACAACACAAAATAACATGACAGATGAAGCAAGGACATAAGAAGCAGTTTAGAACAGGCAATGAGGACATTTCTGGCCAAGAGACGTCTGGTAATATCAAGCATTGTAAGAAATGTCTGAGAATATACACACACTGTATGGTGTGGAAAAACTGGGAAAGAAAAGAATCAAAGCATTTGAGATGTGCCACTATAGAAGGACGTTGAAAATTATGTTGACTGAAAAAGTAAGGAAAGATGAGGTTGGCCACAGAATTGGCAAATAAAGCAACATATGGCAAACACTGACAAGAACAAAGGGCATAATGATATGACATGGAGGAGACGTCAGGGAATAACTTATATGGTTCTAGAGAGATCTTTAGAGGGTTTTTATGTAAGGGAAGACACACACTGGAATATATCCTAGAAATAATTGAAGATGTAGGGTGCAAGTGGTACTTTGAAATGAACAGGCTAACAGTTACAATTGCCATCATTTACTTGGAAAAATTTTAACTTTTTTAGTCAGCAATGGCATTCCTAGCGATTATTTGGTTAAAAAACATTTCTTACACTTGTCTTTTCCATCCATTTAAAAAAAATACTTGTGAGTTTTTAATTTTATCACTAGTAAGTCAGCAAATGATTATGACTTTATACTTTTCTGACCTATATATATTGTCATTTTTCTTTAGTTTTATTTCTGTATTGAACCAGAATCTCAACATCTGGGAAGAAAGGAATAGTCTCTAATAGAAGAGTAATGCATTATCTTGTTGAAGTGCCCTCAGTCAATGAGACCCAAGACAAAATCAAATCATTGTGTGGTTGCAGTTTTGTCCAAGACAACCATCAGAGGAAAGATAAAGAAATTTTTTACTGTTGAAGATAAGAGTCATTTATGAGTCTGAACAACATGTTGCAAACTTCATTGGCCCCTCTCTTTGCGTTACCTTCATGATACAAAAAGAGCTCTGAATTGTAATGCTGTTTATGAATTGGAGCCAAAACCACATGCGTCACTGACCTAAATTGTTTTTGTAATCATTGCAGTTTTCTGTGGGCCTATATCTTCAAGACAAGGCCTTGGACTATGAGTGGTTCCTATACATTTACACTGACTTTGGACAAGTCCATAGAGCCATAAAAATTATTACTAAAAATTCCAGACTAATTCTGAAATCAATGATTCATATATAAATGAACTGAATTCAATAAAATGGAATAAAATAATAACCCACAATATAGATGTTAATTAATCAAACAAAAAATTCTTACATCCTAAAAGTTACAGGGAATTATTCAAGCAACGCTGCTGTACTAAACCACAAAATGTAAAGAAGGAGTTCACCTCACAACTAAGTAAAATAGGATTCATAAGACTATTATATCATTATAGGTCTAAGTATAGCAATGCTAACAAGGAAATGTTTGTGAAATAGATCTCCAATCCAGGCAGCAAAATGCGTAGCAAGTGATCTATAAAAATAAACATAAAAGAAACACATTTGGCCAGTCCACTGTCAGATGACAAAGTCTTTAAAGATGTAAGTAAGTGAGAGGCACCACTACCAGCCACAAACAATATACTAAGAGATAGCTTTTGCTGGACTTGCATACTGTAGAAGTTATTCAATGACTCAGTAGCTAAGTTCAGAAAATCTAGAGTAAAGAATTACTATGGCCCCTCAAATAATATTATAAAATGCACTAAAAATAATAAGTAGATCCACTGATTAAAATAATTAATAAAATATTAAATGAAGACAATAATCCAGAATGTTTGAAAATATCTGTAGCTAAACAAATTCTTAAGAAAACAGGCATGCCATCTCTGGATAATTATCAATCTATTTCACATATACCTATAATATTGGAGATGATTACATAAATAAATGAACCAATATTTTAAATCTAATAATATACTTACAATTAGCTCATCACAATGTAATAGATGGAGGACCATCCTTTCTACAGTCAAAGCAGTTGAGCTGTGTAATAGTAAAAGTACACAGTTGTTTTGAAAATAAAGAGATAATCTGTGCAACGCCATTGGATCCAAGGAAGGCATTTGATGTAGTCTCTGACCAAAAATGCCAGTATAGAGTAGGGGAGAGTGCTCTATGCTTAAAATGCCTTAATGCAGACTTATTTGAAACAGGAAACAGTTACTGAAGATAAATAATCACAAGAGATTCTCTTTCATTTGCAAAGGATGTACTTCAGAGATCCGTTATTTGATGTTTCTGGTGATAATTTATGTGAATGATTTATCCTCAACTGTACCATGTTATACAGTGCAGTATGCACATGACACAACACTCATTACGTGCGGTACCAAGCTTAAAAATGTACATCACAGTATGCTGATAGCAATGGATAAATATTTCAGGCTAATGTACTATATAAAAGTGACAGTAAAACTAAAGATATTATGTTCAGTCTAATGGTTCCAGTCATTATAAGAAAACAGTCAAACCAAAGGATTTTAACTATTTTATATTAGCTTGGATACCCACTTGGGAAAATCTATGGCAGACTAACATCTCAACTACTTGCTGTAAAAGCTGAGGGGATGTGTCAGTACAGAACTCCTGTTATATACATATTATGAACTCTTTCACTGCCATCTAAATTATGTTGTAACTCTTTAGACTCAAAATTAATGTTTAATGGCAAAAGGAGGCTATAAGATGCAGTGCAGGATTTAGCCCATGAGAACTATTTAGAAATTATTTTAAACAGGTTAATATAATGATGGTGTCTAGCCCATGAGTCTATAAGGGCCTTGTCTTTATTAAAGAAAACCTAAGCAAGTATGACCAAAGGAGGTCAGTGTGTGTGTGTGTTTGTGTGTGTGTGTGTGTGTGTGTGTGTGTGTGTGTGTGTATGTGTGTGTGCGTGTGTGCGTGTGTGTGTGTGTGTGTGTGTGACTACACACATTATAGATGGAATTAGAATAAATTATGTTGATAATTGCATGTGACGTTGTGCGTTATTATTTTATCCCATTTTATAAAATTCAGTTTATTTACTTATTTATGAATTATTCGCTGCAGAAACCATGGAAGTCTGGAGTTTTTAATAACAATTTTTATGGCATTAATGGACTTATCTAGAGTCAGCATATATGCTGATGAAGTTAGTGTTGAGTGACCTTAGGCGCTTTCCAAGAGCATATAGGAACCATACTAGTCTGAGGCCTTGTCTCAAAGATAAGAGCCATAGAAACTGTAATGGTTGCAAAAACTATGTAAGCCAGTGACTCATGTTGGAGCTGCAATAGAGAGACTGTAACTTTTTTGCCCTGTGTGTACTTACCTTGCTTGGTAATGAACATCTAACACTCACCACTCATCTACATGAAAAAAGGGTTAAGTGCTAATTTACTTTACCTATGACACAGCTGATGGCTTGGTAATTTATTACTTTGTTATCAACCCATTTGTTATCACAATTAAATAAATTACATTATCAAAAAGTAAATAGTGGTTTTAGTATGCGAGTATTTTTTATGCATACAAAGAATAACTCTACAAGTGGAACAGACATATTGACACACACCTTGTTCAAACTAAGTATGCTACAGTGAAAGCAACTGTTCTCTGATGTCAGCAGGGCTGTGCACAGTATTAGGCTCACTGGTGACCCGGCGAAGGGAAGGATTCATAGGCACACTCAACGCATTATCTGTTGCCAAACAAACAGTAATACACAAAACACACATTAGTGATGGAAGAGCAGCATAACTTACTTGAGTGCATAAGCAGGACAGTACATACACAGGAACACAAAGTTACAAACATAAGTATAATCTGAAACTTGATGCAATATTAAATGCTGCATTAACTGCATTTAAATTTTTAAGTAAGCAGAAAGCAATTTACACTTTATATAACCACAGTAAGCAACTTGAAACAGTGTTAATATGATGAAGAAATATAATATGTTGTGTTTCACATTTTGTAAACATATTAAGATCAATGTATGTTTGAGATGCAGATTCTACAAATGTTTGTACAGAGTCATTTTATGTGGAAAACCTCAAAAGAACAACATGACAGGTGCTTCAGTTCATGAAAAACAAACACTCAAAGTATCTTCTTGTTAACAAAGTTTATAAGTGTTCCATGTGTATACCCTTCATCACATGGCACATGTCTAATAAATAGTCCTGTTCTGCTCATATCCAACCCAGCATATCAGGAGTGATGGTAAGAACAACTGCTGCAAGTCTTCAAAGTTCTGTGGTAGGAGTGGTACAAAATCCTATCCTTGATGCAACTACACAACAAAAAAATTGCAAGTGAGTGGTGGCCACTCAAGTGGTGGCAGGTCAGTGACTGCAGCACAGTCTATCCAGAGACATGGCAAAGTCTCATTCAGGTAACCTCTTACACATTTGTGGGAATGTGGAGGGGCTCCATCTTGGTGAAAGAAAAAACCCTTGCTATCTGTTTTACTTTGGGGCATGAGCCACAATTGCAGCATGTTGAAATAGGTGATACCACTATCAGTGTTTTCAGTGAAGAAGAAGGGTCCATAGACTGGCGTAGTGCATGTTAAATTTCACAGAATCCCAGATGTATTAGGCACTTGCATGTGGATTGTCTTCATCCATATGCATGTTGTGTGTCAGGTGACTTTTCCCAAAAGATGAAAAGTGTCATTGTCCACATTTGCTTGGGAACTCATCATTTTCAAGATGGTTATGCATATCAATGCAGAAATGCAGATGGTGCAATTTGTCACTATAGCTTATGGCTTGCAAGAGCTGCAATTTGTATGGCTTCACTGTAAGCTGCTTACAAAGGGTTTTCCATCATAAAGGTGGAATTGCTACAACACCAGCACTCCCCACACTGTGTTCTTTGACGTATGCATCTCACGTGCATGGTGACAGATACTTATTGATGAATTTTCTCTCACATGATCCAACATCTTTTCCTCAAATTCTACTGTGTGAATAATTCTTTGTCAAGAACTTTAGCAAGCTCTGTATAGCTTGAAGAAATCATGTTATACCCGTGAGATTTTTATTAGGGTTATATCTGTCGTAACCCTATGCATCAGTAACTTATAGTTATCAGTGCCACCACAGACACTCTCATGTATAATTTCAGCTGCTTTCTGAGTAATAGGTTTTACCTGTTCTAGAAAGTTTATTTTCTTGTCTAGAAAAATGCCTAACTATCTACAAACAGTACTGTTTTTTACAGGGACCCCGCCAAGCCTTGGCGAAAAGTTTCTGGCAAGGGAAAGTCTTCCCTTCAGAATTAGGTTGGTCGGTTGAGGGGTGGGGGAAGACACCAAACTGCTGGGTCATCAGTCCCTCAGAATTAGGCATGTGGTTTTATGAACAGCTGTAGTCAGCTTGTGTCCCTGTATCTGAGCAAGCACATCATTCGTCTTTTCCTCAAGTCTCGCCCTGGTGTCTGAAGATACAACTACTAGGATGTCACCTGCATGTGCAACAACACATTTTGGTAATCTTTTTGATTACCTTGCTTTGCCCTGCAAGCCACTGGACACTACATCCACTATAATTATCTACAAAGCTCTCATACAGACATTTGGGGACTCTGAGAGCTTGGAGGGGTGCAAACATGCAGTCCACCAAAGGCTACTAAATGCGCCTGCATTGTCAATTATTAGTGTGACTGCATACTCTGTTGTCGAATTTCCTGCAATCTGAAGAGCTATATTAACCACACCATCTACAGACTTCTGTTTTCTGAATCCATATTGATATTGATTTAGACCCAAGAGCTCCCTGTGCACCTACAATTGGTCACAGAACAGATGTTCCTGAACTTTGACCAAGACATTTAATAACAAAATAGATCTATAACTTTTCATTGAAGTGGGTCTACATTCTTTTTCCTTTTAATTACTACCTTTCTAGCAGTTTTTTATATAGTTGGAATCCTACCTATCTGCAAGGCCTCATTTAGAAATGCTGCCAGATATGGCACTACAAGTGGACCTACCATCCGCAAGACCTCAGGGCTCCAGATCTGAGCTCGGAAATTGCTAGCAATAGGAACTTCTTCATGAGTGAAATGTATAACCAACATCTGATTGTCGTATTTATTAAGTAGATTAAATAGGTCACTTCTAATTTGAGTGTGTATATCAGTATCTGTGTTTGTGTTATTATCTGGAAGTAGGGTGGTTAGCAGATATTCTGCTGACTCCTCCATCCAGTTGTCACTGAGCCACCCTGTTTACAAATTATGGACATCACAGTAGGTCCCTTAGGCTTCTCAGTCAATAATGTATTCAGTCTTCCCATTCATTTAACTTCCTGAAGCAATGTTTGTAGCATGTCTTAATTTCCCAGTATTTATGGAGCCTTGCAGTGTACTCTGATTGCCCTAAAGCATGTTGATAAGCTCTTCTTGATCTTGCCTTTCACCTCAGTGTGGAAAGCTTTGGGCTCCAGGGGAATGTAGCCTGACTGTTTACCTTTTCATTAGGGATATAAATGTCCTGTCTTCTTTGCAAGAGCTCAGTTAGTACTGTGCACCCAGGTCTACATGTACCAGAAGCGATTCCACTGGAAATGATACAATGTAAGCAAATAATCCATCCCAGTCCATTTTCCTGATGTCTAAACCAATCATGCTTTCCTCTGGTTGTCTCCCTTATCACTTAAGACACAACATTTGCTCCTCATAAAGACAAGGTGCCATAATGCACAAAGAAAGAAAAAGTAGGTGGCTGACTCTGTCTCTCAGCCAACAATCCCTTATGGCTTTAGCTTTACCTCAACTTGTAGTGAAAATGTGGACAAGAAAACTATGATGCACATTGTAGTAAATTTCTCTGATAATCTAAATACTTACGTACACACATCAAAAAAGGTTTTGCATCACCCCAGTTCCCATAATTCCTGAAGATAGATGTTGACTGTGGATATTGTATCACAGACATAGTCTCTTTGGCTTTTCAGAGATGTCACCAAATCGGCCCAAAGATGTAAACAACTATTTATGAGCAGCGCCTATTAGATGGAGGGGGGCCCAACAGCCAATCAGTGTCAGTCATTCCACCAGGAAGGAGGTACACAGCTCATGTTGTCTGTAGTTCAACAATGCCTAGACGGTCAATACTGTAGTTCGATCGTGACAACATTGTTACTTTGTGCCAGGAAGGGCTCTCAACAAGGGAAGTGTCCAGGCATCTCGGAGTGAACCAAAGTGATATTGTTCAGACATGGAGGAGATACAGACAGGAACTTAATGGCATGCCTCACTCAGGCCACCCAAGGGCTACTACTGCAGTGGATGACTGCTACCTATGGATTATGGCTCGGAGGAACCCTGACGCAATGCCACCATGATGAATGATGCTTTTCATACAGCCACAGGACGTCATGTTATAAATCAAACTGTGCGGAATAGGCTGCACGATGTGCAACTTCACTCCCAGCGTCCATGGCGAGGTCCATCTTTGCGACTAAGACACCATGCAGCGTGGCACAGATGGACCCAACAACATGCCGAATGGACCGCTCAGGATTGGCATCACATTCTCATCACCAATGAGTGTCCCATATGCCCTCAAGCAGACAATTGTCGGAGACATGTTTGGAGGCAACCCGGTCAGGCCAAACGCCTTATACATACTGTCCAGTGAGTGCAGCAAGGTGGAGGTTCCCTCCTGTTTTGGGGTGGCATTGTGTGGGGCCAACGTATGCCACTGGTGGTCATGGAAGGTGCCGTAATTGCTGTATGATATGTGAATGCCATCCTCCCACCGATAGTGCAACCATATCAGCAGCATATTGGCGAGGCATTTGTCTTCATGGGTGACAATTCGCGCCCTCATTGTGCAATCTTGTGAATGACTAGAGAGACCAGCATGTTCTCCAGACATGAACCCCATCGAACATGCCTGGGATGGATTGAAAAGGGCTGTTTATGGATGACGTGACCCACCAACCACTCTGAGGGATCTACGCCGAATTGCCATTGAGGAGGAGGACAATCTGAACCAACAGTGCCTTGAACTTGTGGATAGTATGCCACAATGAATACAGGCATGCATCAATGCAAGAGGACATGCTATTGGGTGCTAGAGGTACTGGTGTGTATGGCAATCTGGACCACCACCTCTGAAGGTTTTGCTGTATGGCGGTACAACATGCAATGTGTGGTTTTCATGAGCAATAAAATGTGAGAAAATGATGCTTATGTTGAACACTATTCCAATTTTCCGTACAGGTTTCGAGAACTCTCGGAACCGAGGTGATGCAAAACTATTTTTTTATGTGTGTATGAGGGGTGTACAAAAGATAAGGTATAAAACAACACTGCAGGTATAATTGAAGCCTTTATGTAAAAGTAATCCCCAGAGGTCTGAGCACAACTATTGCACTGTGGAACAACGTGAAGGATCCCCTGTTCTGAGACTTGCTGCGGCTGTGACAGGAGCCAATATTCCATTGTATCCTCGTTCCACATCATTACGAAATATTGTATTCATGATCCATGGAACTAGTATTAATCTAATCTAATCTAATCTAATCTAGTTCATCATCTGAGTTGAGACACTTTCCTTTGAGATGTTGTTTTAGTGGACCAAACACATGGAAGTTGTAGTGCGATGTGTCAGGCTGTAAGGCTCAAGCTGCTCCCACTTGATCTTGGCTGTTAGACTTTGTGAGACACTGTAGAGTTGAGGATGCGCATTATCATGGAGCGGAATCACTCCCTCCATGAGCATCCCAGGTGTTTGCTCTTGATGGACTTGTGTAGGCTGCTTAGTGTCTCACAGTATGTGTCACTGTTAATGATTTTACTGTTCTCAAGGAATTCAGTAACCTTGTATGTCAAAAATGACAGTGAGCATCCTTGCCTGCTGAGGGGAATTCTTTAGGGGGAGAGAGGGACAACACTACATTCATGTCCCTAGTTGTCTCACCATATTATCCAAAGCAGCATATGCAAATTTCATCTGGTTTGGCTGTTATGATGTTCCGAAACTTTTTGTTTGATCACTCTTTATAGACTGGTTAACAGGCAGCAGAACTGGGGTTATACAGAGTAAAGTTGTTTCTCCTTGATGACTTGGTGTGTAAAAACATTCTATCAAAAAGGAAATTCACTTGAAAAAACAAAAATTACTAGGAGACAGATTGGCTGGCAAATACTTACCTTCAAAAAAAAGAAATCCCATATACAGCTGATGGACATATTTAAAAGCAGGAAAAATAGTTATTTCTTAGCTTTCTTAGATGAGAAGATCACACCTGAAGAATGAATGAACAGCTCGGAGGGGGGGGGGGGGGGGGGGGGTAGGCAGTAATTTTTATCTATTTTTAAATGTTTGTTTTTTTATCTATTTTTAAATGTTTGTTTACAGAACTCAGAATTTCAGCTTCTTGTATATAAACTTTGCCTTTTTTCTTCATACAATACATATTCCAGATCTGGGTGACAATATGTCACAGAAAATGCAGTCTTAATAAAATTATTCTGATATACAGGGTGATTCAAAAAGAATACCACAACTTTAGGAATTTAAAACTCTGCAACGACAAAAGGCAGAGCTAAGCACTATCTGTCGGCGAATTAAGGGAGCTATAAAGTTTCATTTAGTTGTACATTTGTTCGCTTGAGGCACTGTTGACTAGGCGTCAGCGTCAGTTGATGCTAAGATGGCGACCGCTCAACAGAAAGCTTTTTGTGTTTTTGAGTACGGCAGAAGTGAATCGACGACAGTTGTTCAGCGTGCATTTCGAACGAAGTATGGTGTTAAACCTCCTGATAGGTGGTGTATTAAACGTTGGTATAAACAGTTTACAGAGAATGGGTGTTTGTGCAAAGGGAAAAGTTCTGGACGGCCGAGAACGAGTGATGAAAATGTAGCACGCATCCAGCAAGCATTTGTTCGCAGCCCAGGAAAATCGACTCGCAGAGCTAGCAGAGAGCTGCAAATTCCACAATCAACTACCAGAGGCGATGGCCGCCAGGCAGCCCGTGACAGAGCACTTCATCACTGGCCTCCAAGAAGCCCTGATCTTACCCCCTGCGATTTTTTCTTATGGGGGTATGTTAAGGATATGGTGTTTCGGCCACCTCTCCCAGCCACCATTGATGATTTGAAATGAGAAATAACAGCAGCAGCTATCCAAACTGTTACACCTGATATGCTACAGAGAGTGTGGAACAAGTTGGAGTATCGGGTTGATATTGCTCGAGTGTCTGGAGGGGGCCATATTGAACATCTCTGAACTTGTTTTTGAGTGAAAAAAAACCTTTTTAAATACTCTTTGTAATGATGTATAACAGAAGGTTGTATTATGTTTCTTTCATTAAATACACATTTTTAAAGTTGTGGTATTCTTTTTCAATCACCCTGTAGTTCTCACTTGTTCCACATATCATAAAATTCTTTATACATAATCTCACTTAAAAGTAATAACGAAAACTAAGGCATCAATATTAAAAAGAAAATTTGTATTTAATTTTTATACTGAAAAGAAAGCTTTTATTTTGATATATTGAAATGAGCGATTGCCTTTTTCCATTTCTGCTTATTGTCATCATCCTGGA
This sequence comes from Schistocerca serialis cubense, assembly GCF_023864345.2. Lineage (NCBI taxonomy): Eukaryota > Metazoa > Arthropoda > Insecta > Orthoptera > Acrididae > Schistocerca > Schistocerca serialis. Next base: position 1,130,740,177 of record NC_064639.1, read on the forward strand.
ATTCTTGCTTTTGTGAAACTAAGTTATATCCTGTCCACATTCATTAAGTTGCAAGTTCCTCGAGTATTATCAGGTAAGATAGCGAGGGGTGAACAAATGCAAAAATATTCTGGAATTTTTTCCTGGAACTTAAGACATAACAAAGAATTTTTAGCACGAAGCAGACTGAACTGAAAAATATTCTGAAACTCTCTCTCTCTCTCTCTCTCTCTCTCTCTCTCTCTCTCTCTCTCTCTGTGTGTGTGTGCGAAGAAATAATAATTGACTGTGGTGAACAGTAATTTAAAAGTGTCACAATTTCAGCCAGAGCTATGTTCTGGCAGCTCAGATTTATTTGGGTACCTATTTTTGTTTGTTTCTTATTTAATAATGTTCCAAATTGTTTATGCCTCATTATTGAAGTCTACACAAATGGACTATTCCAGTATCAAGAATCAGAGGACAAATTTTGCTGTCATCTCATCTTCATGAACTCACAGTTTACGGAAATGTAATATTTTGTTTTCTAACTTACTACAAAATGGAATAACTTAATGTATCAGCAATATTCTAACATTGTAATGTGACTTTAGATGACAAACAACTTTCATTGGTGAGAATTAGACAGGCAGGAATGGGTTTATAATCTTGCCTGAACACCACAAACTGATTTTTCTCTAATGTTTTTTATTGCATGCAGTTCTTTACCAAGTTATAACAGACATCTTAACACGAAATCATCAGCTAATTACCGAGTGTATGAAGCCAAGGGCATGCAGTTTCAAATAGGATCATATTTGTTACAGATCTGACATGTGAAAATGAACCATGACTAAATGTCTGTCTCAATTTTGAAAGTCAATAAACACTGTAATAGGGATTGTTCCCTTTTCATGATTTGACAGTCTAGTAGGCACCACTTCTGCTGGTGCTGTATTAAAGGTTTCTGTGATTCTGTTATTGTAGTGATTCAGACACTTGTAGCTTCAGTGTCTATAGCTGAGAAGCTTTGTCTTGAGTGAACTTACTAACTTATTCCAATCAATTTTGGTGAACTGCTTAATCATCTTAATTGTTCATTCATTGGTTTTACGTTGTACTAGTACTGTAGTGGAAAACAGTGCGGGAATTTGATCGCTGCCAACACTTTTAGCTGTTTAACAAGGAGAGCACAGGTGAGCAATTGGAACAGAGCAGAGGATTTGGTCAGGAACAGGCAACCTTCATGGTTGATAAACATGAGTGATTAGTTCATTAATCAGACAAGTGAGACATCATCAAGGATTCACTCAAGCACAACAGTTTCGGTGTTAGTGATATGATTGCCAAAGTTGGTATCCGTTATATTAAAGTTACCTTTAAGGATTCAAATGTGGATCTTGCTGGTGGAACATAGGTAGAGATAATGTAGACAGAGCTATTCAGGGGGTTTTAAACCTCACAGCTACAATGTCTTGATTGTAGCTTTAATTTTAGCACAGGCAGGGCTTTTTTTGTGCATAATAGTGAATCAATCAACTCTGTAGTTCTTTTCGGTGGAGCGATAGTAAATCAAGCCTTGCAGACATAGCTGCTGGGAGCTAGCTTTAGCTTCTGCAATGGCTATTGCATTATGTCTATTTTCTTGTTGTGAGAGGTGCTGCAATAGTGATATGTTTGTTGTTGAAATCATCAACATATAGAAAGGAAAAGTCAGTTTTAATTTCTTAAGAGGTTATTTGCTATTGCTGATCATTAGATGGAGAGTGGGAAATGAACCCCTGATGTTGTGGCAGGGGAGAGGGATGTAGTTGTTTGGTTCATTTTGCTATAGAAATTTATGAGGTGTTTAGTCCCATTAGTTGTTTTTTAACTGCACTTGTTTCCTTAGTGATTAAGTTTCTTCTGTAAGAAAGAATATTGTGGAGATTAACTTCAGTATCAAGTAGATTTAGCAGGACCCTCAGCTAGAAGATCAACAGATTCAACCTTTTTTGCAGTTTCAGGTGAGGTCAACTTTGTAGGTATTTCTGGGCAGACACAGAGGCAGAGCAGTGATCGTCTTGGTAGATAACACTTGGGCGCTACTGCAAGTGGTTATGGTTTGCTTCCTGGTGCATTTGCAGCTTTTGATGGTGTTTCCACACTGCTCAGCATTAGGCAGGAATCTTCAACAGCAGGACCACTTGCAGGGTTGCTTGGGTGTGGAGTAGGTGATGACACAGGTCGTGGTGGAACCCAATCCAAGGAGATAGCCCAACTTTCCTTTGTGGGATTTGATTACATGTAATTTGCATATAAATTCACTGGTGTTGCATAACTTGAACTTATTAACTAGAAAACAAAGTACTGGCACTGAGAAGTTTGAGTTAAGCCTAATATCTCTAATTGGGGATGGGAAAGTGGAAGAGATTGGGTGTAAAATTAATTACTAATGAGCAGTATTATTGTAGAAACCATATCTTTTGGGTTTGAGGTTCTAGATCGACTGATGAACATCTCAATGACATTTCATTGCTAAAACTGAGGGTAGGTTGAGAAAGGGGTAGCATCTAAAAATAATTTTAATTATCACAGCCCATTTTTAAATATGCCATCAGATAATAAGCTAGTAAGTTCAGTAAATTTTCATCATTTTCCTTCTGTTAGGTACCACAGTTGTATATATTTTTTGAACTGACAACGATTCATTCTCCACACCTAAGTATAGAATGTATTGTTTTAGCAATGACTATTGTTGGAGGGTCAGGTACTTTGGAGCCAAATATCAGGCAAGATGATAGTGGGCAAAGGGAATGCCAACTGGGAACATTTGGGAGGAGATTGCCAGTTCCAGCGTTTGCCTTACAACCATGGGAAAGCTTCCAAAAACATCAGTTAGAACTGGGGGATCGGAACCATTTTTATTTTCATTCTGAGACAATATGACACAAAGAAAAAATGAAAGTTTGATATATGTTTATGAGCAGTCTACATACGAACTTTGAGGTTCGCCGATGACATTATAATTCTGTCAGAGACAGCAAAGGACTTGGAAGAGCAGTTGAACGGAATGGATGGTGTCTTGAAGGGAGGATGTAAGATGAACATCAACAAAAGCAAAACGAGCATCATGGAATGTAGTTGAATTAAGTCAGATGATGTTGAGGGTATTAGATTAGGAAATGAGACACTTAAAGTAGTAAAGGAGTTTTGCTATTTGGGGAGCAAAATAACTGATGATGGTTGAAGTAGAGAGGATATAAAATGTAGACTGGCAATGGGAAGGAAAGTGTTTCTGAAGAGGAGAAATTTGTTAACATCGAGTATTGATTTAAGTGTTAGGTAGTCGTTTCTGAAAGTATTTGTATGGAGTGTAGCCATGTATGGAAGTGAAACATGGACAATAAATAATTTAGACAAGAAGAGAATAGAAGCTTTCGAAATGTAGTGCTACAGAAGAATGCTGAAGATTAGATGGGTAGATCACATAACTAATGAGGAGGTGTTGAAAGGATTGGGGAGAAGAGAAGTTTGTGGCACAACTTGACTAGAAGAAGGGATCAGTTGGTAGAACATGTTCTGAGGCATCAAGGGATCACCACTTTAGTATCGGAGGACAGCGTGGAGGGTAAAAATCGTAGAGGGAGACCAAGAGATGAATACACTAAGCAGATTCAGAAAGATGTAGGTTGCAGTAGGTACTGGGAGATGAAGAAGCTTGCACAGGACAGAGTAGCATGGAGAGCTGCATCAAACCAGTCTCAGGACTGAAGACCACAACAACAACAACAACAACATACAATGCAGTTGTGGACAACTGAAATAAAAACATTTTGAAAGGAGTAGCAGAAATGAGAACATTACCTAGTGTGAGTCAATTTTATTTTACTGTAATTGACTTGAACCAGGCATCCACAGCTCGTGGTATAGTAGCTAGCATTTCTGGCCCAGAATCAAGGGGTCCCGGGTGGCCGTGCGGTTAAAGGCGCTGCAGTCTGGAACCGCAGGACCGCTACGGTCGCAGGTTCGAATCCTGCCTCAGGCATGGATGTTTGTGATGTCCTTAGGTTAGTTAGGTTTAACTAGTTCTAAGTTCTAGGGGACTAATGACCTCAGCAGTTGAGTCCCATAGTGCTCAGAGCCATTTTAGCCAAGGGGTCCCGGGTTTGATTCGCGGTTGGGTTGGGGATTTTCTGTGCCTGGGGAGTGGGTGTTTGTGTTGTCCGCATCACTCTGTCATCATTCAGGAAAATGGCAAGACTGAAAAGTGAAGCAATTGGGTGTTTGTATGGGTGCTGATAACTACACCATTGAGTGCTCCACAAACCAAAATCATCATCTTTGAACCAGGCAGTGCTCTCATTTGTGCTACTGCTTCTAAGTTGTTTTATACCAGTTTTACTCACACTACTTGAAAGTTTTATGTTTGACCACCATACGCTGGTGACTGGACAGGTTTGTGAGCTGTCCCCATACGTATCAACTACCAGTACTACAGTTGTACCAAAGTCACACCAAAAAGCTCCTTTCTCTAACTTTTTATGTGCGGAATTAGAAAACTCTTATAATTTTGTTGATGTTGTTGTTGTGGTCTTCAGTCCAGAGACTGGTTTGATGCAGCTCTCCATGCTACTCTATCCTGTGCAAGTTTCTTCATCTCCCAGTACCTACTGCAACCTACATCCTTCTGAATCTGTTTAGTGTATTCATCTCTTGGTCTCCCTCTATGATTTTTACCCTCCACGCTGCCCTACAAAACTAAATTGGTGATCCCTTGATGCCTCAGAATATGTCCTACCAACCAATTCCTTCTTCTAGTCAAGCTGTGCCACAAATTTCTCTTCTCTATAATTTTGTAAAAAGGTTTAATAAAAATGAAGCACCATTGAAAAAATACTAAAATGAATTGTATTGGTTGTCACATCTTCATCCTGGAACTCGAATGCAGCTGTTGCACAAACTTGCTTTGCTGTATCAATATCTCTGCTGTATTTGTGTGAAAATCAGCTGCACAGTTTTCAGGATAAGATATGAAGCCCACGTTTAAGGCAAATTACTAAAAATTGAAGTAAGATGAAATGGTGTGATATATGTGAGGTTTATTTTCCATTTCACTTATTACTCTGCAACTGAAACAGTTTCTCAGCACAGATCAAGTGCCTCACATTTTCCATCACTCCAGCCACTCTTTTAACTCATTCTTAATCTTTTAATAGTAAAGCTGCTTTGATTGTATGTAGAATCATAGATAGCTTTGACACGCAGCACTTTGGATGTAACATCATGGTAAACACTCTTTCCTTGCAATGATTTTTTACCACAGTCCAATTTTATAAATGCATAAGACCGCATCTCCGAAAGATACACAAATTTGTTATCACATTCTCTGCGTATGATCAAAGCAATTTTGCTGCTTCAGTGTTCCATTTGCTTCCATTGGTCAGATCCTGTAATACCTTGTTTTCTTGTGAAAAGCTGTCACAGCTTGAAGCCTGAAAGATCATCTTGTATTGTAGTGTCAGGGTAGTTTCAAGGCAACCTAACAAAATGGCATGGTGAAACCAACTGCCCAGTGAGATTTGATTCAAGAACATCATGGGTTACATGTTTAGCACAGTGACTGGCAAACATACTTAAGACTTTCACTGTGTTAGCATTTCATTTAGATGCTGTCAAGAGTTCCATTTGTGTTAATACACACGCAAAGGCCTGCTTCCTGTGATCTTATGACGTCATATGTTCGAGCAATGCTGCTGATGAGCATTTGCAGAGTATACATCTGTTTACATGGGGTTTTCACTTACATGAACAGAGCATAGCTGCCTGTACACACCATGACTCACAACTCCCATAACTGTATTAATCAGTCACATTTGGCTTATTCTTGAATTCTTTTTTAATTAAGCTGCAAATCGAGCTGACTGGAACTTTGGAACAGCAAAAGTACTGAAGGAGCAAGCAGATTACGTATTCCCTCCACCATTTCTGTTTACTTGCTCCACGGCTGTATCCACCTTCAGCGTCCTCTCGTCGACCTTTCAGATGCTATAAAACCACAGCGATGTAATAGCAAGAACTCCACTGTTGAACATGAGCGAGCTGTGTAGGCAACAGCTGTGGGTGGGAAGCACACCATTGCCACAAACTATATTACAGATAGAAGTATGTTTCGTAGTAGTAGTAGTAATAGTAGTAGTTTCTTTTGATGCCATTTGGACGAAACTATGGCGTAGAAACGACACTGTTGACAACAGTATGTGTTGACGATAATGTACCTCTTTCGGCTAATTCTTAAATCATCTCTTTCTTTTTGGCCAGTTTTTGCGCCCTCTCAGTGCCTTGGCGTGGGCTCATCTCGGCATCCCCTTGGTACGGCCCTGACCGGTCCCACCTGGAAATGTCTACAGTGAAAAATAACCAATAATAACAGTCGATGGCGGAAATGTTGTCGTTTCAAATATGTTTGTCTGGCTTGGTATGACGCCAGCTCGCCGTGGAGCGTTTCTGTCTCGGGTACTTCGGCCGACGTTCGTCTGATGCTTTTTCTGACGTTTCGCCAGCACGAGTGGCTGGCATTGTCAAAACTTCACTCTCCATTGCTGGTGGTGGACTGGAGCCGAGCTCGCGGCTGCAAGCCATGTACCCGGCGTGCCAACGTCCAACGGCTTCTTCGCGGTCATTTCGGGTGCGGTTCTCGTCTTGCTACCTCCAACAGCCGTCGCTACAGCACGGGCAGCCAGGATCCGTTTACCTTGAGGCTTTCTTCTTTCTTGTTGAAGTTATTCTCATGTTTGTGTATTTCCATAGCTTCCCTGAGCAAGCAGGTGTTCACACAGCGCGTGCTCTGTCACGGCCGATTTCTGCCCCAACCTGCAATGTCGCTTATGTTCTGTGATTCTGGTGTTGATTGATCGTCTAGTCATTCTGACATAGACTTTTCCGCATGTTCATGGTATGCGGTATATTTCCGACATTGCAAGTGGATCCGTTTTATCCTTTGCCAATCTGAGACACTCTTTGATCTTCTTTGTCGGCTTATAAATAGCTTTTACACCGTGCCTGCGCAGTATACGGCCAATAATCTCCGTCACTCTAGGACTGCATGGCAGAAAGGCCATACCCGACATTTATTTTTCTGATGTGTCACTTCCCCGAGTGTTTGGCTGTGTTACACTTCTAATATAATTTGTGGAGTACCCATTGCTCCTCAGAACACTTTCCATGTGTTGCATTTAGCGTCTGAGGTGCTGCGGCTCAAATATTCGACTTGCTCGGGTTAACGAGCATATTGATCATGTCTCTTTTCTGGTCAGCTGGTGATTTGATGGTTTGTACAGATATCGGTTCGTGTGTGTCGGTTTTGGATACACGCTGTGTCCCAGGTTTTCACCATCCCTTGTGACCAGCACATCTAGAAATGGTAGTTTTTTGTCCTGCGCGAAACAGAAGGCCTACCACCTCGGGTGTCTGGATTACCAAAGATCCATAAGAATAACGTTCACCGAGACCGATTGTTAACTCTCCTGGCTCTCCGACATTTAAACTAACAAAACACTCGGCTGTCTGCTACACCCGCACGTCGGGAAGTCTGACACATATATGTAAAGGACTCAGGACATTTCATCAAGAAGCTGAAGAAACTAAAACTTGCACCGAACGACATCCTGATCAGCTTTAATGTTGCTTCTTTGTTTACGAAAATGCCACTCAGTGACTCTCTGGAAAACATCGGTTCCATTTTCCCGCAAGACATCACACAGCTACATCAGGCATGTCTCACCACGAGCTATTTCACGTGAAATGGCAACTTCTACAACAGCTGGAAGGCGTCTCTATGGGTAGTCCTCTTGGTCCAGTGGTGGCAAACTTCTTCATGGAACAATTCGAAGCACAGGCATTGGACTTGGCACCATGTAAAACTAAGGTGTGTACAGATACGTCGATGATACCTTCGTTGTGTGGAGCCCTGGTGAGGAACAGCTCGGTGACTTTCTAAAACACTTGATCAGCCTCCACGCCAACATGGAAGTAGAAAAGGGCAAAAACTACCATTTCTAGATGTGCTGGTCACAAGGGATGGTGAAAACCAGGGACACAGCGTGTATCGAAAACCGACACAAATTGCCCGATACCTGCACAGATTATGAAATCACCACCCGAGCCAGAAAAGAGGCATGATTAATATGCCCGTAACGCGAGCAAGACGAAATTGTGAACCACAGCACCTCAGACGCGAAATGAAACACCTGGCAGCTTGTCAACAAGTAGCCACAGAAGTCTTAACAGTTTTGTATATGTAGATGTTTATATGTGTGTATACATTACTTACCCGAAAATAATCGTTTAGTGTGTGTATTATTGCATTACACGTTTCCGCTACTGCGTATAAGGTAAAACTGCACTTGTAAATGTAAAGTCTTCGAAAGAATTGGCAGTGGCAGGGTATTGTACCATAACAGGTAAACGCTGACCTTGTGGAATTATGTATCTCATTGTGGTATTTTGTTTTTTGATCATGGGGATTTGAGCGTCCGCAGACATTTAACCTGAGGGGAGTGCAAGACTTTTAAAATTTCTATTTGTTATATAGATGAGTTGATCAGTTTTGGGGCGTATCCTGCCTCAAGAACTAAATCTTCTAGATGACACACAAAACATTATATCCCAGAGAATGGCGGTTAATCATTCAATATTTATTACACGTACATTACTTCGATATTGTACTTAAAACAATAAACGACTATACAGCAATGGCTAAATCCATAGTAGTGCAACATTTGGCTGAACGAGAGATTAAGCGGAATCTTTGGAAATCACTTCTAGAAGCGTATAAACATTTTGTAATGAATAAAAAAGCCGTACTCCAGATTCAATTGGAAAAGGGAGGGGGGGGGGGGGGGGGGGGAGTGCCTCTGTGTAGGGACACATATGTACGTACACAACCATTTCCAGTAATGTATCAACCGTTGGACCATCAACACCGAAAAAGTTATGGCTTTTTTTGGTCAATCTCAATTCACTCAACAAGTTTTCATGAGTGATCTTTGACGCCCCTTGATCAAATTTTTCGTCCACCTTATTTCCTGCTTACAACCAAGTAGAGAATTTATTATAGCAGCAGCGTCTTGAGCGTCGACGATCCAAACCACATTATTATTGCACAATTTACTGACCTGTGTAGGGAGTACGTCAATAATACTGCCTAACATTATTGCGCAGTACTATTGACCATTTAGGGCCCGCTTTGTCATACCACAGTCTAATAGACTGTGGTCATACATAGCACAACTTTTCTAATGTCGTAGTGGAGACAGAAAATTCCAGCCTCTTCACTTGTTTTCTTTCGGTGCATTTTCTGATATACTTGGTAATAAAATGTAGAGCAAGTCATTTGTAATATATTTCTACGTACACCAAACTATTTTGATCTCGTAAAATTGTATACTGAATGTAGAATGGATGTTTGCTTGGTTCGTTAACAGCTTTCGAACTATACAGGGTGTTACAAAAAGGTACGGCCAAACTTTCAGGAAACATTCCTCACACACAAATAAAGAAAAGGTGTTATGTGGACATGTGTCCGCAAACGCTTAATTTCCATGTTAGAGCTCATTTTAGTTTCGTCAGTATGGCTTCATCCCAACGTGATCAAATTGTAAATTTTCACAATCAACATGTGTGGGCTGACGAGAATCCGAACGCAATTGTGCAATCACGTCATCGACACAGATTTTCTGTGAACGTTTGGGCAGGCATTGTTGTTGATGTCTTGATTGGGCCCCATGTTCTTCCACCTACACTCAATGGAGCACGTTATCATGATTTCATACGGGATACCCTACCTGTGCTGCTAGAACATGTGCCTTTGCAAGGACGACACAACATGTGGTTCATGCACGATGGAGCTCCTGCACATTTCAGTCGAAGCGTTCGTACGCTTCTCAACAACAGATTCGGTGACCGATGGATTGGTAGAGGCGGACCAATTCCATGGCCTCCACGTTCTCCTGACCTCAACCCTCTTGACTTTCATTTACGGGGGCATTTGAAAGCTCTTGTCTACGCAACCTCGGTACCAAATGTAGAGACTCTTCGTGCTCGTATTGTGGACGGCTGTGATACAATACGCCATTCTCCAGGGCTGCATCAGCACATCAGGGATTCCATGCGACGGAGGGTGGATGGATGTTAACGGAGGACATTTTGAACATTTCTTCTAACAAAGTGTTTGAAGTCACGCTGGTACGTTCTGTTAGCTGTGTGATTCCATTCCATGATTAATGTGATTTGAAGAGAAGTAATAAAATGAGCTCTAACTTGGAAAGTAAGCGTTTCCGGACACATGTCCACATAACATATTTTCTTTCTTTGTGTGTGAGGAATGTTTCCTGAAAGTTTGGCCGTACCTTTTTGTAACACCCTGTATAACTATATCGTGTGTCATGGTGAACTTTTTACCTATTATGAAAAGATCAACGTCGATTAGCACATCTTGTGATTTATATCAGATCTGATTTATATATTAACCTATACTGTAGAAGGAATGCTACCTGTTTCGCAGCGAATTTGCAAATTTTGCCTTTAAAAGCAGCGCAGAAATCTTGTCCTCCTTTTTCTCTTGATGGAGGTTTACATATCTAAATTTATTTTTAGTGCTGCAGCTTTGTGATAACTGATTCTTATACCGGTATGAACATCTGCAAACACAACGAGATTGTCGTTGAAAGATGTAATACACCATCGCATCAATGTGAACTTCGTGCATGCTAGAGAAGTAGCTGTTTTCCGCTGACACCTTTACTATAGCTTTCAAAAATTTATTATGCATGCAGTCGACTTGAGACTTTTTCCACTTTGACTGAAATTTCTGTCACCCATTACGGTATATAGGCATGCCTGTTCGGAATCGTGTCTAGATTTCCACTGAACATTTCAGCAGTCGCACGTCCCGAATTTGGAAGGGTGAAGAAGCTTCCAAGAGCTGTTTCTCACAGTTGTAGGCTAAGCGAGGCCAAATTTGCTATAGGAATACATATATTATTAACAACGATAGTACATACTCCTTTCCAACATCATGTAACCGATGTACTCGGTATGTTATTAAATTTCATATCGTCATTGAATTGAATAGGAAATGGGAATAAACATATGGCAAATTGCATTCACTTAGGTTGAAATAGTAGTTCTAAATGTATTAAGAGTGACAGAAATGCTGCAGTTTCCATGTCACTCAGCTGATAAAAAACACAGCTAAATGGGTTTCTTTTTTGATGTGTAGCGAGTTCGGCAGTAGAAATAAAACCATTACATTAGCAGAAAGACCAAATAACGCTTTTACTCAGAAAGAAGAAAGTGTTGCACAACATTTGCCATCTGGCCTGTATTTTGTTATTTTAGGGTTTGGCCATAGTTTACTGTTAAAACACAATAAAGACACCTGCAATTCATCCAGCGCGGCACCTATAGAACTTAACTAGTCAAATTGTCTTTCATCAGTTGCATTTATTTCATCAGAGAATTTTCTAGAGATGTTATCGAAATAAATAAAAGTATTCCATAGCGGGACTGTTTCTACCTTACGTATTCTAGCTGAACCTACAAAAAAAATCCGTGCAGCACTACAAAGGTTTTTGAAGTTTGACAGCGACCCTTCACCTTCGTATTTATGAGGCCAAATATCCTGCTTCCTTTAAGATGACATTAACTGCAGACATGCACTAACGATTGCCAATTTCGTGAACTGGGATGAAAATTAATGAAGTTGTGAGGAGTCAAAGGAAGATGTTTTATTTTAGTTAACGGCAGTCATCTTGACCAATTGATGCAGTAGCTGAATTTACGATGATACGGATCGAATATTCATTGTTAATTACTGTAATGTTACTTATATGTGTTTGTTCAAATATGTTGTAGAGTACCAATGCAGAAGCGATGAAGTGTATTCGTGCTTCGAGCGGCAAAGACCATACCTACGTCGGTAGCGGAGAGCAGTAGCAGCTCGAGCAGCAAGATCTTGCAATAGTAGCAGCCGGCCACGTTGTGAAGAGTCGATGATCATTCGAAATAATGGCTTAATTGTTGAAAGTAATGGTATAACTGTACATTTGTTTGTGTAAGTCGTTCCAAAATGGTTTAAATGGGCCTTATGGTTAGTTAATAGTGGAGAAGTCGTACTGGGCATCTAGTTCACATTTGGGACTTCTCAGTGTAGGTGACCTGCTGACCTTTACAATAAGAGAAACAACTTTTTGGGGAGGGCAACCACCGCTCAGAGACATTCTGAATAACAGCAACAACATTCAGCTCCGAGTAATCGTTCAAATTATCATACAAATTACAACAACTAAAAAGTCAAGAATGATGAAGTGTTTGCAAAAGCCGCATAGTTGTATGCAGGTGCTTTACTCGCAACTACCGATTTCACGTCAAAGTAGCCGCATCTTCACGTTTATCTGTCAAAAAATACAAGCACTTTGTGAAATTTACAATTTAGCAGATGTATAATACTCAAATACTACTCCTTTAGTAGTTTTATAATACTGAGGTACTGATGTAAAGTAGATTATATTTTATTTTTCATTCGTACCTACAATAAACTACGGATTTTTAAAGTTACGTAATGCGGTTCCCAGTCTTCGGTTGTATTCCTGCTTGACTTCCGCCTTGCAGCCGCTCATGTGTTTACTTTGGTTGACTCTTAGTCGACGTGGCCTTCCGGCTTCAAGTGTATTGCTGACCTCCAAGGGCTGCTTACACCACATCGGCTTGTTATCTATACGGCAGAAGTAAGCACATTACACGGGATTCTAAGTTTTACGTCATTGCTTTTATACAGTTTGTGTCTATCGGATCTCATAATATATCCCACGTGGTATTATCCGGTAGGCCTAAGCTATTTTTAAGATCTCTTTCCATTCTCTACGTTTTGGGTCCTTACTGGATTATTATTTTTGGGATAATATTTCCCGTGTACTTATACCACCATTCCTAGACGTTAGTTATTTTTAGGCATTTTATCTCTGTTCACGGTAATGTTCCATTCATTATTAGTTTTTCTTCTGCTTTTTTCTAGGCCTGACTCATTCAGCAGTCATGCTTTGCACATTTTACAAGCATCCTTTGGGAGCACTCAATTTGATTCCGACAGCCCACCATTATGGTTTGACTTTTAACGTGGATTATTTCCCAAGAACTGGGATTCCGTAATTGTTCATATAGATATGGAAATATGTATAACGATTGTGAGTACTCGTCATTGTTTCTTGTGGAATGTCATCACTATGGCTCTGTATTTCTACCATTTGAAATTTTCACACAGTGATTTGTATTTTTGACAGATACACCTGAAGATGCGTCTATACTGACGTGAAACCGGTAGTTTCGAAATAAAGCACCTTTATACGGCTATGCGGCTTTCGGAAATACCTCATCATTCTTGACTTTTTAATTGTTATAATTTTTATGATAATTTGAACGGTTTCTGAATGTTGTTATGGTTATTCATGCAGTTACAATGATCTATAGAACGGATAGTCGCAGCGGAGTAGTGGAACTTTCAATGGTAGTATAGTTTGAATACTTAAAGTCCGAGTAACTATTCGCTCGAGGAAGCTGACTGATTAGTTTAGCTTTGCGAGTTTCCACCAGTGAGAACTGTCTAGTGGTTCCCATTGTGAAACATTGAATGGCTAGTTATGGAGGTGTGGCAACGTTATGGTAAAGAGCGGGCTTAAGTAATTTGTTGAGTGAGTATTGCACTGAGACCAAACACTCAATTGTGGATACATGATTGGACTGAAGGTCAAATGTTGATCTGGATTGCTCCATATTTACTAGCTAGTGTTCCTGCTTAGGAAGTTCAGAGGTAATTGAGTATTGATGTAATTATGTACATGTGGTTGGCGCATTCTGGGAGAATTGAATGCTAGCTGTATTACGTGGACGATAGTGTGGTGCGCCATTGTTGTAGAAAATGTATCGGACTGGTGGTTGGTTTGAGCGATAGTGATTCAATTTGCAACTTGGTTAAACAGGCAGCAGGGAATATCGGAACGAAACTACCTATTGGTCGTACAGTGTTGATCGCCCGTAAACTTCAAAGATCTTTCCCTTCAGGTTAAGTAGTAACACATTGGAACCACTTACGCACTCATATCACAGTATTATCATTATTTTCATTTTATATAAGTGGCAAGTGACCATCAGATTAGGAAGCGATAATGGGACGCGATTCGCCAACACCCGAAGAAGCTTAAATTTTGCTTGGATTGTATAGTTTCTTCGCTCAAGTGGAGTGGCACTTAGGTTTTTTATTTTCTATTTTAAATCGCTCTTTTTCTGATATACTGGAAAAGTTTTTAAAAAAAGCTTTGATACGTTAACCAAAAATAAAGAAGTCCTGAACATTATTTACAAATAAACGAGTTCTCCCCAAAAGTTATTTGAGTTCCAATAAAAAAAAACTGTAAAGAGACTTTCAGAAATTCGCAAGATAGATTTAAAAACAAAGATATTATTGATTTGTTACTAGTGACTGGAACGGAAGATACAAAATTCAGAAGTGCAGTGTTTTAGTATTACATCTGACTTGGTAATATTATTTGGGTAGAATGTCATACAAAATGAAAATAACTAAAGAAGGAAACATTATCCTTATAAATGATAACTACGGAAAGAAATATTTCATGGCAAAATATTTGAGAAAATAAAATAAATAAGAAATTAAATATTTATTTTAAACCTAAATAAAACAGAGGTAAACATTGTCGATAAAAATTGCATCGCTGACTTAACATTCAATTATTTCTCTGGTTTAAAAAGGTCGGCATTACTTCACAATCTAAGGGGAAGCTGTTACATTATGTGTTATGACGTGTCGCAAGTAAAAGAAATTTCTTAAGCGGTAAGTCTGATCATGATTAATTAACTTTCAGTGATAGATGGTTATTGAATTTTATATTTAACTAGAGAGTTATCTACTTATGTAACGTAGGATTCACGAAGGGCAAAGGTTTTTTGAACTGCGCGTTAAGATGCACCTTCTTATGACAGTTTTAGTCAAAAGAAAAAAAAAATCAATGATAATAAACTTCAATCGATTCTTAGTCCAAATAAATCACATAAAGCTACATCGTGACGAAACGGCACAGAGATCATTCGTGATCAGTTTTGTTGAGTACAACTGATAGATAATACGTAGCTAAAATATTTTGTTTTATAGTATTAAACGTACCTATGTGTGTATATTGCTTACAACAGCGTGTTGTTTTGTAGAACACGGAAGAAAAGGTTTGACAGTATTGCATCATTCAGTAAAGCATTTAACTGTAGCGATGGTTCGTTATTTAAAAGTCCAACTACGTACTTGCAACTTACCAAATATACCTAATACTAATGATCAATAGGCAGTTAAGACGCGATAATACGAGCAGCTCCTTGTACGAAATTTAAATTAAATAAAGATGAAAGTTGGGCTGGAGCGAAGTAACATCAAATTCGTTCACATATGTATGAACGTCGTAAGCGTTGTTCCCTAATTCAGGTAGTGAAGCATCGTTCGTTACAGGATATGCTTCTAAAACTGTACAAGGAGTGTTGACTGCCGCCAGCATTGTGTAATCAGCCACATTACGAGAAGTGGTGATCCCGAGCTACCACGGCATAAAGTAGCGATTGTCTTTGACTTAATTACGCAGGTATTCTTCAGACACGGTGCAAGTTCTTGCACTGTGTGAGACGATGTTGCTATTTCCTCATTGCTCCTTTTGTGGCCCTATCACGTCTGGGAAATGGAAATAACAAAATTGTTGTACCAAGTGGCATGTGCCGACGCAAACATTTATTGCTCAGAAGACCTCAGACATTAGCGTGAAATCTGCAGAACTCGCAATTTTGAGGCAGTTCAATTGCTTATATTTCCGAAACAGTTCGGTAATCTGTGTCTTGATGGTTAAACTGGATTAATTGTTTCAACAACAGTGGTAGTAGAGCACAAGAGTATTGTGGAAGTCATGATGTATGATGTTGTTAAATATTGTATTTATAGATGTTGGCGTGTCGTGATTCTAATCTTTTGTTTCAAATTTGCAGACACTGAACAGATATCCGATAGTGAATCTAAGATAGTTCGCTCAAGATTAATTCTAGGATCTTCAAGTTTCTTTGTCAGCAGTGTTTCTCACTAACCACTCGTCGAGTCGCTGCGCGTATCCTCTTCGTGCTTGTGTTCGTAACCGTATCTCGCAGAACCGAAACCAAATCCAAAGTTGAAACAACACACAGAAAACACGCTAGCGATAGGGAGGAAGATTGTGCCAAGGACCTGGTGAGGGATAATGTCACACAGCAGTTACATACATCACATCGTAACAATTGCACACCAAATAAAATCTTATTGCGACCTAACTCAACAAATTTATTTACAAAACCTGTACCTTAGGCAACGATCTCCATTATGTTTTGTAAGTTCCCTACCAACGTAAGAAGAGTGTCTTCATTTTATTGTCTCAAATAACAAAACCACACATGTAAGAGCAGAATATTCTAATCGCACACAGACACACAACATGGTAAGGTACACATGGATGTGATTTTTAGATGGCTTTCTATAAGTTCCCACATGAGCAGCCACTACCACCACACAACAAGCGAAGAAAAACTAGGCATCACGCGAACCTGAGAAAAAGAGTTCTTTTTTGTGTCGCGAGGACATTAATAACATTGCGAAATGAGACCAGTAATGATTTTAAGAGGGTACAATTTATCGATGTGTTCTAAATTCCACTAAAGATCCATTAATAATGAAAGCTGCAAGAAGCAGCGTTTCAACGTGTTTCATCCGCTATTGCTGGCACCCCTTCCAGAGCGCCGTCCCCGACGACATACGTACCGGGAGATCGAGCGAATTCCTGCAGGCGATAGAAATCGGCGAGGTCTTTGGCACTGCACAGCGGCGTGTCTACAGTGTGGGTGTTGTTGAAGAGGCTGTAGTTGACCTCGTACGCCTGGCGCTCCTTGTTGTACGCGACCATGGGCTCGAAGCGGTGGCCCCAGAGGATCTCCGTGGGCAGGTAGGAAGAGCGCGCCTGGGTCGTCTGGCCCGTGGACTCGATGGTGCCCTCGAGGATGACGACTATCTCGAACCGGCTCTCCGATCTGGTGTCGAGCAGGTCTGCGGCCGAGAGGCTGTACAGCGGGCTGGTCTCGGTGATGCGGTGGATGACCGTCATGGGCCAGATGAAGAAGAGGTTGTTGTCGCCGTCGTCGGTGCCCACGTCGAGCTCCCACTGCGACTGCGCCAGCTCCTCGCCCTCCTTGGTGCGCCGCGTGCGGATCAGCTGCGCGCGCACCGTCGCGCCGATGATGTGCGACTTGCGCATGTCGCCCACGCGGAACATGAGCGCCAGCAGCCCGTCCCGCAGGCAGATGACGGCGTTCCGGCTGAACAGCAGCGTCTGCGTCCGCTGCTTCGGCCGAGACATCTTGGCGAACACGATACCCACCTGCGAACAGAACGCCGCTCGCAGTGACGATGATATATCGTACATTGACGAAAAAATCGAGGCAGCAGTAAATAATTAATATAGAGTAATGAAATTAAGGGAATACATTTGTCTAGGTAACATACACTACTCGCCATTAAAATTGCTGCACCACGAAGATGACGTGCTACAGACGCGAAATTTAACCAACAGGAAGAAGATGCTGTGATATGCAAATGATAAGCTTTTCAGAGCATTTACACAAGGTTGGCGCCGGTGGCGACACCTACAACGTGGTGACATGAGGAAAGTTTCCAACCGATTTCTCATACACAAACAGCAGTTGACGGGCGTTGCCTGGTGAAACGTTGTTGTGATGCCTCGTGTAAGGAGGACAAATGCGTACTCTCACGTTTACGACTTTGATAAAGGTTCGATTGTAGCCTATCGCGATTGCGGTTTATCGTATCGCGACATTGCTGCTCGCGTTGGTGGAGATCCAATGACTGTTAGCCGAATATGGAATCGGTGGGTTCAGGAGGGTAATACGGAACGCCGTGCTGGATCCCAACGTCCTCGTATCACTAGCAGTCGAGATGACAAGCATCTTATCCGCATGACTGTAACGGATCGCGGTCAGCCATGTCTCCATCCCTGAGTCAACAGATGGGGACGTTTGCAAGACAACAACCATCTGCACGAACAGTTCGATGACGTTTGCAGCAGCATGGACTATCAGCTCGGAGACCGTGGCTGCGGTTACTCCTGACGCTGCATCACAGACAGGAGCGCCTGCGTTGGTGTACTGAACGACGAACCTGGGTGCACGAATGGCAAAACGTCATTTTTTCGGATGAATCCAGGTTCTGTTTACAGCATCATGATGGTCGCATCCGTGTTTGGCGACATCGCGGTGAACGTACATTGGAGGCGTGTATTCGTCATCGCCATACTGGCGTACCACCCGGCGTGATGGTATGGGATGCTATCGGTTACAGGTCTCGGTCACCTCTTGTTCGCATTGACGGCACTTTGAACAGTGGACGTTACATTTCAGATGTGTTACTACCCGTGGCTCTACCCTTCATTCGATCCCTGCTACTACCGCCACTCTTATGCGACTGACGTGAAATTTGAATAGACATCATTTTTCAGATGTAGGAACATACCCAAGACTCCAGTTTAAGTTGCACAACTCCTTCTTGGTGTTGCCTTTTTTTATCGTCATTGTACGAAAGTGTTTTGATAAGTCCGGTAAATTGCCATGAAAGAATGGAAATTTTTTTATGTGCTTTCATGATTGGTAAGCTTGACTGCTGCAAGGATCGTATAAAGAATTTCAACAATGTAGAGAGTACACTTCATTGTAGACGGCCGTCTGAACTGGTCAGTGTGTCGACTGTGATTGAAAATAGAGAAAACCGAGTTTCGTGCTGTTATTATACATTTTCAATTTGAAGGGCTGGACTGTGGCACAAATCAAAAACCGAACTGGATGAAGTTCTGTTGTTGAAAGTCTCCGAGTCATTAGAGCATGCAAATATGTCCATGCAGACTTCCAATTTCCCAAAACAGCTTTCAAACGCGAAGCGCAAACGGCTGTAGGCGGAAACAATAGCGATCTATAGAGCTATGTGGCAACGTTTGCCACAGAGCTGTTTACAGAACTCGCTGTAGCATCTCTGGTGCCGCGAATCAACTGCGTCCAGCGTACAGAAACTATCAAGCACGCTGTTCTTAATCTTATACATTTGTACATTATGCATATTTCTTTGTGCGACTGTTTTATAATTTCAAAGGTGTTCTCAAGGAATACGTGTAAATGAAATTTTTTACAAACACAGTTCATTTTTTGTGTTCGTTTCTATAGAAAATTGGCAAAATGAATACCCGGGCAATGCTGTTTGTCAGCAAGTACTTAAATATCAGTGGCGCTATCACTGATACTTGCTTTCAACAGTATTTCAAATATGATACGACTATCGTACGTTTGATTTACGTTGAGAAGTTCTAACAGAGGTAAAATGTCGAATTTGAAAATCCAGATTTCGTATCGCTCGAATGCTACTATATGTTCAACCAGCAGCGCACACACAGAAACCTCAAGGAGGGGGTGCTAAGGATATCTTCAGCTATCTTTACTTTTACTGTAATAAAAAAATAATCAAGCCACATGCAAAGTTTAAGAAAGTTTTATTTAAACTGATTATACACATATACAAGACAGTGCCATCTTATGATATAAAAAAGTTACAATTGTGGTTCTCTTCCTTAAACGATGAATTCTGTGTGCCTATTCTTCCTGGATAATTGGTTAATTATATCGTCAATAGGACAATCAATGTGAGGGTGTGTGTTCAACAGAGCTAAGCCATTAAGTCGATCCTCCTCCATTGTCTACCTCAGCCATGTCTTTGTACGGCGCTATGTTGAAGAACTTCTTTCTACTGTAGCAATAGGTGCAGGTAGACAAGCAAATATTTTGTACAGCTTGTGAAAAGTAGGATAGTCAGAGCTAGGGCAAACAGAACGCTTGCATAACAGAATGACGACCATTAAGGGCGTCTATACTCGTTTAGTTGTATTGAAGAATCTCTCCCATTAGTCTCTTTCTGATCACAAAGAGTGATTCTTCTTCAAAGAACGGTAGTTCAGTTAAGCGCAGATTCAATTTATGTGCCAGATCATTACCGTCTTGTTTCAGTAGTTATGAGGGCAAAAGTATGTTGAATTTTAAATGATAAATATTTTGTTCAGCATAACGTTCTCTCATGTCAGTCATAACATGGTCCAGTGCTGGAATAAAAACAGTTCTTTTCCAGTATGTGATAGCACCATCATTATGATCGCAGTTTTCCCTGTGTCTTTGTCTGTCTGTAAGACGAGGACCACTCACCTCTACGTCTAACTCTTCCATAACTGCCCCCTCCTCTTCAACAAAACGAGCAAAGTGGCTATGAGCATTAGCTCTCATGCTGTCATGCACCTTGAGCGTCGCATATAATTTTGCTTCTGCCATCGCGACGTCCAAGCTAGAGTCTTGTACGATTTTGCTGACTGGATATGGTATGCTCATAATATCACTAAGTGTAAACACAGTGATAATAAACTCGCATTTAGAGAGAGCTCGAAGGAGAATATTGGCTTTGGCAGCCGTTGTTCTATCCCTCCAACACCGTACTTCTTTAAGACTTTTGCAAACAGCCCATTTCAATTCTGACGTACTAACTGAGCAAACATCACAGCCTATACCCACACAGTTCTCCAGTTACAGAGAAAGGCTTTCCATTCTCCTTAGAATCGTAGTGCCTAATACTTCACCAGTAACGCTACGCTCTTCATCTTGACTCTCTTGGAGTTAAATTGTCTCGATAACATCACTGTTTCACAGCGTGAAATAAGTTCGTTACGCGTTGTTTTACTTTTGTAAGTGGCGTTCGCTTTGGCGGTCTCAAGGTGATGTTTTAGTTCCAGGTCTCCAGCGTCAATTCTAAATCTTAGGAGAGCTCTAAAATTTCCCTCGTTACTCATTATACTTTCACGATCATTTTCGTTTCCTAGTAGACTCCCATCATCTCTATTACCCCGCAGAGAAATATTTTGCTTTCCATGAAATATGATTGTTTTTATTATAGGTACAAGACGGTCTCTGTTTTCCCTAATGCTTTCCATTCTCTGTCTTGACAATTGAATTGTGAGCTCAGGTTCGCGGTTGTCTCGTGTCGCCAAAAATAATTTTGCATTTGTTGACGCTTCAACGTGGTACTTGAGCAGAGATTGGGTCTCAAGGTCACCAAATTTACCAGTAAATTTTGGTAATATGTTAGTATTTCAGTCACAGGTTACTTGGTGATAATGGATTTCTTTCCTCCAACCTTTCTAATATTCACAAAAATTGAACAGTTAATGCAAAGAAGTCCTTTTTTAACTTGTGAGAACACCAGCGACGGATACTGTTCAAAGTGATTATCATGCACTTGTCTGCATTCAACCCGTCCCCTCTTCTTGTGCTCGGACGTAGGAAAGATATAACCTTTTTCAGGTTTCCTTGGAGCTGTGAGAAGCTCGTGTTTTATATCATCACTAATATTTATTGACCCTAATATATCCCAATAATTGCCAATAACCGTGGGATTAAAGGAATCACTCGATGAACTTTGTTGTGTAAGTTTCGACGAGTTTTGGACTCTGCCTGTACATCTGGTGGTGTTTTTGCGGCTGAATGGTGACCGGAATCTTGAGATGTTTCTACTTTTCTTTTTCTTATTACATAACGATCCATTTTATTATACTGTTACGACGTAGGTAAATTATATGCCAATTATTCTCGAATAAACACTTTATTCGCACTGAAAAATGCAACACTAGTACACTTAGCTCTAAAACACACACGATCAAACTCCGCGTATTTTTAAAATCACTAAGCACAACACTGACTAGAGTCCGTAGTAATAGCCAATAATCGCAGTTCTTCACTTTTTACGAGTTACAAGTTATAGCGACGATTGTAGCTTTCAAACTGACTACCTGGCAGCGACTCTGCTTCCCTTATATATGTGACTCTGTTGTTTCGACAACATTCGCTGCCAGAATGATCGTTTCTAGACTTTAATGGAGTGTGAACAAATACCTACTGTGAAAGCGACAAGCCAATATGTGCCTTACGACGTATAATATAAGGGCAAGTTTCCAACAATGGCGTCATCCGGCAATTTATGTGTGTGGAACTTTTATTGTCGATTCGGTACCTTTCTAGTGCATTCATAGAGGGCCTATATAGTAACAATGCGTTTTTAGGAATCTCCTCGAAAGTCACTATTACCGGAGATATGCGCATCAATAGTTTCGCATGCCTGACTCGTATTACGAGTTAGCTATGGGAAACTATTATTACATTATTAGTAAAAATATTGTTACGAGCCCCGAAACAATATTTTCATTGAGAAATTACTATGAATTACTATTATTAGTACTTCACAATCAACTTATCACTGTCACTCTCGACTACTCTTCACACTTGCACTTGCTACAACTAGAACTTTTTACTCGTTCATTCTTCAGTCTTAATATTTCTGCTTCTGAATGTAAACTAGCTTCCTATTCGGAGATTAGCTGGCCAGTGTGGCCGAGCGGTTCTAGGCGCTTCAGTCTGGAACCGCGCGACCGCTACGGTCGCAGGTTCGAATCCTGCCTAGGGCATGGATGTGTGTGATGTTCTTAGGTTAGTTAGGTTTAAGTGGTTCTAAGTTATAGGGGACTGATGATCTCAGATGTTAAGTCCCATAGTGCTCAGAACCATTTGAACCTATTCGGCGATTAATCCGTGTTTAAAACGCTACGTATCGAAGTTTCTCTGTACAAGGAAACAGTAGAATATTCACGACTTTTCTGGAACAAATGCAAGACGGAATAACGTATCGAGATCACTAGAACGGCCGCGACTTTTCTCGTAGGTATGTGTTAGCTATCTATGTGCCAGGCAGAAACGTATAAAATACGATGAAGCGGACCGCGTGCTACATAGGAAAGTACAACTACTCGATAACTCGATTCAATCGAGTCGACTGACGAAAAAAACGAACGAATAGCATGCGGGCTGACTGGCGTGGGCGGCGCGGGTGACAATGCGGGCGGCTCCGTAAGGGGTTGTTGGGGGGGGGGGGGGGTTCCCGCGCGCCCCCCCAGTGTGTATCCGCCACTGCGTCCAGCGTTCTTGTACTGCGTCACATTTACTAGTCTCGTGGTAAAAACCGCTGTGGGATTTCCTAGTTCTATACCTTTCTGTGCGTAATTTACAAACACGCTATTTTACATCCATTTTAGCGTTTCAGTGTATTTTGTAATCAATATTTCCAGGAAGGAAGGAAGAATTACAATTATCGTCCCATCGGCAGAGGTCATTTAGAGAAGGAGCACAAGCTCGCGTACAGAAGGGTGGGGAAGAAAATCGGACGTGTCCGTTACAAAGGAACAATCGCGGCATTTGCCTGGAGCGATTTAGGGAAACCACGGAAAACCTAGATCTGGATGGATTTGAACCGTCGTTCTCCTGAATGCGAGTCCGGTGTGCTAACCACTGCGCCACTTGCCTCGGTCAATATTTCCAATTAATGACGCTAGTGTGTATTAATACAGTCTGAAAGAAATCAAGAAAGATGCAGGCTTTCCTTAACACTAAGAAACCGATTCATACCACCATTTACACTAAAGCTTTTTTTCCTACGAGTCAACGCTACAGAAGACTTGTGCACTGGCTGAGTCACAGCCAACAAAACTCGCGCTAGTGCTCACATAGTTACACAGCTGTTCAGAGAAAAGTAAACAAGGGATTACCGTCGTAAGGAATACACGCATGCAGATGTAGCAAATAAACAAAAGCACATATTTGAGGTCATGTATGTACATTTACGCAAGGGGCTTCAGCTAGCTGTTCCACTGATATTGACCCCATTAACAGAGTTCTTATTAGTCGCAACCCAGGGCTCTGCTGTGCACCTTCACCTAAACAAGGCGCAGTGCAGCTGTATTCGGTGTCCATATTGTTTAAGAGTAGTACGAAGGGCGTTCAATACGTAAAGCGACACTCTTTTTTTCTGAAAGCAGGCTGGTTTTATTCAGGACAATATTCTACGCCCTGTGTTATTCTCCCTCGTGGCAAGCCATCCTGAGCTTACATTTCAGCAAGATAATGACCGTCCGCACACGGTGAGAGTTTCTACTGTTTGCCGAACCCTGCCCTGGCCAGAAAGGTCGTTGAATCTCCGTCCAATTGAGAACGTTTGGAGGATTGTGGGCAGGGCCCTCCAACCAGCTCGGGCTTTTGAAAACCTAACGCGCCAATCAGACAGAATTGGCACGATATCTTTCAGGAGGACCTCCAACTACTCTGTCAATCGATGCGAATACGAATAACTGCTTGCGTAAGGGCCACAGGTGGATCAACGCGTTACTGACTTGCTCAATTTGTGAAACTTCTCTTGAACAATCATTTAATTTTTCTGAAATTGTAATCATTTGTTTGTCTGTACATGCACATCACATCTACCGATTTCCATCACATTCGGATAATTCCTTCGCTGTGTGTCCTTTCTTGTCTCAGAGTGCATATGGCTGTAAAGCAAAAGTAAAGTAGCCGACGATATTAATTCATCTTTACATTATGTTACAATGAAATGAACACCCTTGACATACGTCAACGGGGACAGATGAAAATGTGTGCCCCGACCGGGACTCGAACCGGGATCTACTGCTTACAAGGCAGACGCTCTATCCATCTTTTCTTTTTTTTTCATTTTCTTCGTATTCGTTCGTTGTATCTGCTCTGGGCGGACGTCGAAAGACACCCATTTCAGTTCGTTGTTGTTCCACTAACTCGGTTTTTTTATTACAGAGGGCAGCTAGCCCTTCGACCGAAATCCATCTGAGCCACCGAGGACACAGAGGATAACGCGAGTGCAATGATTTATCTCTGGCACGCCTCCCGCGAAACCCACATTCTCAACGTATTGTCCCGCACTACATTCGTAGTGCCCCCGTCCATTATACTCATTACTCGCGGCGCGTTGCCGATTCCCGTAAGAGTTCGGGCACTGTTTGTGCATTCGCACAGAAGAATAAGATGGTCAAGTGGCCGGTGAGCCTTAACTATATATATACATATTAAGATGGTATCTGTTCTTTCGGACATGTCCGAAAAAACAGATACCATCTTAATATATAATTACATTATGTCTCGATATACTTAACACCGCAAAGCGGCTGTTTGCGCTGCAACTGAAACCAAATTTTTGTGTTACTTACCCACGAAAAGTAACTTTTTTCATTGACGTACAGGGTGGCGCACGAAATGTGTTACCAATTGTTTCTTTCACAATTGACGTACAGGGTGGCGCACGAAATGTTTGACCAATTGTTTCTTTCACAATTTACGACGCACATTAGATATCCCGCTGGGATCTATACAGCAGTACCAGCAGAGCTTGGAAAAACAAATGACGTGTAATTCACGATACTGCCGCTAGGAGACTAGTAAGCAGCAATGGTTGACAATGGAACACTGACGACACACCAACGATCGGCGATTGTGTTACTTTTTCATGAAACGAAAAGCCTTGTTGTGGCTCAGAGGCGTTTTCGACAACAGTTTAACACACGATGGGTCCCTTGCAAGAAGACCATCCACAGGTTGTACGATAAATTTGTAAGGGAAGGGACAGTATTGGAAGCGAAGCGACCTCGGCCTAAACCTGTTCGTTCGCCGGAGAATATTGAAGCGGTACGAGTTGCCAGACGCTCCGTTCAACGCATTCTTAAAAACGACCTCCATATGTATCCATACAAGATGACCTGTGCACAGAAGCTCACTGAAGAACGCAAGCAGCAGAGACTACTGTTTGCTCAGTGGGAGGAGGATAGGGAAGAAACTCTCAACAACGTTTGGTTTTCAGACGAGGCGCATTTTCATTTAGACGGTGTGATTAATAAACAAAATGTACGCTTTTGGGCCACTGAAAACCCACAAGTGCTTCATGAACGACAACATTATGCTCCGAGGATTACAGCGTGGGCAGCAATTTCCAGTCACCGACTTATTGGACCCTTTTTCTTTGAAGAAACTGTGAACAGCGAGTCTTATTTGAGCATGCTTCGCAATAGGTTCATTCCACAACTTCTTGCTACTGCCTTGCCCTTCAACACGCAGTGGTTCATGCAAGATAGAGCAAGGCCACATACTACAAACACTGTGTTGGAGTTTTTACACGAGCATTTCGACATGCGGATCATTTCTCTCAGGTTTCCAGGTCGCTTCAGTAACGGACAAAATTGGCCCCCCAATAGTCCAGACCTCAATCCATGTGACGTTTTTCTTTGGGGGTACCTAAAGGAAAAAAATTTTTCCCGAAACGTCCACGTGATTTAATGGAGCTCAGAAGACTTATTCTTCAAGCTTGCAGTGAAATTACGGAAGACATGTGCCGTAGGGTAATCACTAACTTCAGTGTTCGTTTGAAGGAAGTTAGGAAACGAAATGGTGGACATATTGAGCATGTGCTGAGTTAGAACAAATCTCCATGGACGGCTCTTCATTGTAGTATATGTTCCTTTCAGATTGTGCTGACAATAAAGTTTATATTCAAAAACAAAATGGTAACACATTTCGTGCGCCGTCCTGTTCAAAATGGTTCCAGTGGCTCTGAGCACTATACGACTTAACATCTGAGGTCATCAGTCGCATAGAACTTAGAACTAATTAAACCTAACTAACCTAAGGACATCACACACATCCCTGCCTCGGGACCGTAGCGGTCGCGGTCGCTCGGTTGCAGACTGTAGCGCCTAGAGCCGCACGGCCAACCCGGCCGGCCGCGCCACCCTGAATTTCGTTTTGAATCAACGGGAATAACAGTTATTCACCACTGCTGCTACTAATAATTAAGACTGTACATAAGTGCAATGTTAAAGTTTCAGCCTTAGCCCAAACTATAAGCAAATTGCACTGTCCGTAACTCACATCAAAATTTCGGCTTGATGTTGGCGACCTGCGACACCGTACTCACTCTATAGACATTTTAGCTCTGTAGTCACTTCTGTGTGACTCCGTTACTTCTTTGACAGCCAGTTACTTTCCTGATCGAGGGCCGGCCGGTGTGGCCGAGCGGTACTAGGCGCTTCTGTCTGGAACCGCGCGAACGTTACGGTCGCCGGTTCGAATCCTGCCTCGGGCATGGATGTGTGTGATGTCCTTAGGTTAGTTAGGTTTAAGTAGTTCTAAGTTCTAGGGGACTGATGACCTCAGATGTTAAGTCCCATAGTGCTCAGAGCCATTTGAACCATTTTGAACCTGATCGAGGCAGTGGCCGATATTGTCGAAAGCGCTCGGATTTTTAGAGAGAACTAATGTAGCGAGTACATTGAATGCGACTGCTTTTGGAGTTTAGTAGTAGTGCGCAGCTCACCATGAAGGCCTGTATCATGACGCCGCAGATGCTTTGCAGGCACATGACGAAGATGGCCTCGGGGCACTCCTCGGTGGTGCTGCGCGACCCGTAGCCGATGGTGTGCTGCGTCTCGATGCTGAACAGGAAGCAGGAGGCGAAGCTGTTGAGGTTGACGACGCACGGCCGCCACCCCGAGTCCTCCTCCTGGTGGTCGGGCTCGAGGTCGCCGTGCGTGAAGGCGATCAGCCACCAGATGACGGCGAACGCCAGCCAGCTGAGGATGAAGCCGAGCGCGAAGACGAGCAGCGTCCAGCGCCACTGCGTGTCCACCAGCGTCGTGAAGATGTCCTGCATGTAGCGCAGCCGGCGCTGCGCCACGTGCGTCTGCACCACATTGCACTCGCCGCTCTTCAGCACGACTCGCCGACGCACCTTGCGGTAGCGGCTCCTGCGGGCACAAGCCGGAGGGTCACACACTGCGGGACGAGTTGGACGAACGTTTATGTAAAGGCCAGAGTAAGCAAGATCCGACATTTCTTGCGTACTTTGTAAGGGGTCCGTAGGCCCTTACTATAAGTTTGCACTCGGCACAGGTCGATAGGGCAAACAATCGATAGTGTCGTGTTGCGAGAGCGAGTGTAGAGTTGAGTCAGTTCCCAGGTCGCGGGCCGAGCCGTGTGGAGGCCTGTTGCTGTAATCCAAGGCTTTACCGACAAAGGGAGTGGCCATCGCCGCGGTTTAACCCCTTTGTGTTAGGATAATACGGGGAAAGTGAAAAAGCATAATTACGAGAGAGATCAGTGATATTTCTGTGCCGATATTTGTGGTTTCGCGTCTACCGCGCCGGCATCATTTGGATTGCAGTGTTGGATTGCAGTGATTGAATTTGCGTGTGACAATAATGAATAGCGAGGAAGCCTGTGCTGAGATTAGCCGTTATTAAATATGTATGACGAAGGCAGTGGCTGTCTCCTTTTTCTTGTGTTTTAGAGACGAATATAGGTTCTTGATTAATGAAGCTGTGTTGACGTTCTTCTTGTCACCAGACATTTCATTATTACAGCATTTGAGAAGGACAAAATGGAATGTAACAACTCCGTAGCAGTCAAATCCGATTGCCAGCCCCATTAGGTACACGGTCACATTAATTAATTATTATTTGGGCTGCTATTCAGATCCCGACCGAGCGGGATACATAGATCGGACTTGTTACAACTTCCAGCAGTTTAATGAATCAGGTTGTGTCGAGCTGTGCTTACTCTGAAGACTAATAGAATTATTTATTTTGTGTCTTGTAGCCCCTTTTCAAACTTACCTCTGTTTCCTGTCTTAGTTGTATTGTATTGTATGTTATCCGGGGACCTAGAAACGACGGAGAGGCTCCGTCCCCGCCGCAGCCGCAGTGGTTCACAACTCCACGACGACTACTGCAGTCCACTTCACCCCTTCGCCGTCCGACACCAAACCCAGGGTTATTGTGCGGTTCGGCCCCCGGTGGACCCCACAGGGAACGTCTCACACCAGACGAGTGTAACCCCTATGTTTGCGTCGTAGAGTAATGGTGGTGTAAGCGTACGTGGAGAACTTGTTTGGGCAGCAATCACCGACATAGTGTAACTGAGGCGGAATAAGGGGAACCAGCTCGCATTCGCCGAGGCGGATGGAAAACCGCCTAAAAACCACCCACAGACTGGCCGGTTTACCGGACCTCGACACAAATCCGCCCGGTCGATTCGTGCCGGGGACCAGGCGCTCCTTCCCAGTCCGGAACCTGTCTTAATTAAAGATGCGCTGATTTTTGAATCATCAACGGACTACTTGGAAATATTTCGAACTTGAATTCATCAGTGAATACGGCTCTTCCCAATACCCTGCTGTCTAATGTTGGTGTGTCGTAGTCCATTGAAGCCTTTTACTCTTGTTAACAAGGCGCAGAAATAGTTTCCTCGGTGCTACATAGCTCTGGATGTTATTTTCTGCCAAGCGCCGTCTCACTGTTGACTCAGTAACCGGTTCAAATGGCTCTGAGCACTATGGGACTCAACATCTGAGATCATCAGTCCCCTAGAACTTAGAACTACTTAAACCTAACTAACCTAAGGACATCACACACATCCATGGCCGAGGCAGGATTCGAACCTGCGACCGTAGCAGTCACGCGGTTCCGGACTGAAGTGCCTAGAACCGCACAGTCACCTCGGCCGGCCTCAGTAACTGGTATATCCCTATTTGTGTTTAGCTCAGCAGTCAATTCACGGACAGTTTTTGAATCTATTACTTTTAATGATCACGCCAAATTCTTTTTCTCGAGTTCTGATGTTATCCTGGGTGCTCCCGAGCGAGTACGAACATCATAGGACCCTGCATCTGGATGCCGTTGTACGGTCTTCACTACTACGCTGATGGAAATCTTCAATTTATTTGATATTTGTCGGACACCGTTGCCCTCTTGGTTCAAAAAATGGTTCAAATGGCTCTGAGCGCTATGCGACTTAACTTCTGAGGTCATCAGTCGCCTAGAACGTAGAACTACTTAAACCTAACTAACCTAAGGACATCACAAACATCCATGCCCGAGGCAGGATTTGAACCTGCGACCGTAGCGGTCTTGCGGTTCCAGACTGCAGCGCCTTTAACCGCACGGCCACTTCGGCCGGCGCCTTCTTGGTACAAAGAAATCTGGCACTTTCGAGCAATTTTCAGTTACTTTCATCTTCATTCGCGGCGCGTGTCGTACCTTCATATAGACGGAACTACAACTGAACTGCCGGCCGGGGTGGCCGAGCGGTTCTAAGCGCTTCAGTCTGGAAACGCGCGACCGCTACGGTCGCAGGCTCGAATGCTGCCTCGGGCATGGATGTGTGTGATGTCCTTAGGTTAGTTAGCTTTAAGTAGTTCTAAGTTCTAGGGGACTGACGACCTCAGAAGTAAGTCCAATAGTGCTCAGAGCCATTTTGCAACTGAACTGAACTGTGAACAACGTACGTCTACACAGTCGTGCAGTCTACTGGCGGCATCTAGCGTGTTTAGTAGAATTGCTTCGACAGATAAAGTCAATTTATATAAAACTGAGCAATAGCACTATAAATGTGTATGTACAATAATTATCTCTTCAATACTGTGTCATTATTAATCGTTATTTATCATACTATTCTGCATTATAATCAATAACTCACCCCCACCTAGGTCCTTTCTAAAACGCAGCATGCAGTTCCCAAACTTATGGAGGGTAGTGTAACTTTCTGCGGAATTGAAATGAGGGCGATAAGCGAATCGGACAAGAAGTCAGTGTCGTCGTAACTGCCGTCTGCTTCACGTCTGCTGTGCAGCGAGCTACCTTAATTTAAGTAATAACTGTAGTTTTCTTACTTGTCACTTCTTATTCCGTGTGTTTTTGCTTTTAGGAAGCTTTAATTGTCGAGTGCTAGTAATAGTGTTCCATAGATTTCGTGTTTGTTTTGAATACAGTCAGAGAGAGTCCCTTTAGTCAACCATTGTGCCAGTAGTGCTAGTGTTTGTTTTCAGTACAGTCCAGAGACAGGTAGTGCTATTTTCATTGTTTTCTACAAGAAGTGGCTAGAAACTACAGTTTAGTCAACAATCAGCCGCCTTTAATGAATTAGCAGTATAGTTAAAAGTTGATTAACTCTCTACAGTAAATTGATTTCTTAGGATGGATAGGATGTATGACTGCTGTGTACGGACGCAGGAGGAGCTGGCCACTCTTCGCGAACAGCTGAGCGTGTTGATGGCCGCGGTCAGCCGTTTTCAGGCTGCTGCCTCGGAGTGTAGCGGCAGTGGGGAGTCTGGTGCGTCGCATGGTACACCCCAGGTGTTACATGCTTCACCCACTGTCCCTGCTGTCGAGACACCTTCGCGGGTACCGGGCGCGGTTGGGCCATCCTCTCCGAAAGGGGAGTGGCGGGTTCAGCGGCGTTCGCGGCGCACGAGGCGGAGGGTAAATGTGGAGGCTGGCCGTGTGGCATCGCCCGCTCTGCCTGTGAGTGGACATGTGGCCGCTCCTTCAGCAAGGTTCGAGCAGGCACACAGGGGGAGGGGTTTATTAGTTATTGGGAGCTCCAACGTTAGGCGGGTGATGGAGCCCCTTAGGGAAATAGCGGAAAGGTCGGGGAAGAAGGCCAGTGTTCACTCCGTCTGCTTGTCTGGGGGTCTCATCCGAGATGTGGAGGAGGCCCTGCCGGCGGCGATAGAGAGCACTGGGTGCACCCGACTGCAAATTGTTGCTCATGTCGGCACCAATGACTCTTGCCGTCTGGGTTCAGAGGTCATCCTCAGTTCGTACAGGCGGTTGGCGGAATTGGTGAAGGCGGAAAGCCTCGCTCGCGGGGTGGAATCAGAGCTAACTATTTGTAGTATCGTTCCCAGAACCGATCGTGGTCCTCTGGTTTGGAGCCGAGTGGAAGGCTTAAACCAGAGGCTCAGACGATTCTGCGGAGATCTGGGGTGCAAATTTCTCGACCTCCACTATCGGGTGGAGAAATGTAGGGTCCCCCTGAATAGGTCAGGCGTGCACTACACGCCGGAAGCGGCTACAAGGGTAGCGGAGTACGTGTGGGGGTTTTTTGAGTTGAGAATTCCCTCCCTAGGCCCTACAAGACGCCTCCTGAGACGCGGCAAAGTAGGAGTAGGCAAAATGCAACAGGGAATAACAATATTAATTTGCTAATAGTAAACTGCAGGAGCGTCTATCGAAAGGTATCAGAACCGCTCTCATTAATAAACGGTCACACAAGGGACAGAAAGTTGGCTGAAACCAGACGTAAACAGTAATGAAATCCTAAACTCAGGTTGGTATGTATACCGCAGAGACAGGCTGGACAGTGAAGGGGGAGGCGTGTTTATAGCGATAAGAAGTGCAATAGTATCGAACGAAATTGACGGAGATCCGAAATGCGAAATAATTTGGGTGAGGGTCACGGTTAAAGCAGGCTCAGACATGGTAATTGGATATCTCTATAGGCCCCCTGGCTCAGCAGCTGTTGTGGCTGAGCACCTGAAGAATAATTTGGAAAATATTTCGAGTAGATTTCCCCACCATGTTATAGTTTTGGGTGGAGATTTTAATTTGCCGGATATATATTGGGAGACTCAAACGTTCATAACGGGTGGCAGGGACAAAGAAACCAGTGAAATTTTTTTAAGTGCTTTATCTGAAAACTACCTTGAGCAGTTAAACAGAGAACCGACTCGTGGCGATAACATATTAGACCTTCTGGTGACAAACAGACCCGAAATATTTGAAACAGTTAACGCAGAACAGGGAATCAGCGATCATAAAGCTGTTACTGCATCGATGATTTCAGCCGTAAATAGAAATACTAAAAAAGGTAGGAAGATTTTTCTGTTTAGCAAAAGTGACAAAAAGCAGATTACAGAGTACCTGACGGCTCAACACAAAAGTTTTGTCTCAAGTA
This sequence comes from Schistocerca serialis cubense, assembly GCF_023864345.2. NCBI lineage: Eukaryota > Metazoa > Arthropoda > Insecta > Orthoptera > Acrididae > Schistocerca > Schistocerca serialis. The sequence continues at coordinate 1,130,772,970 of NC_064639.1, forward strand.
CAGATAGTGTTGAGGATAAGTGCACAAAGTTCAAAACCATCGTACAATATGCGTTAGATGAGTATGTGCCAAGCAAGATCGTAAGAGATGGAAAAGAGCCACCGTGGTACAACAACCGCGTTAGAAAACTGCTGCGGATGCAAAGGGAACTTCACAGCAAACATAAACATAGCCAAAGCCTTGCAGACAAACAAAAATTACGCGAAGCGAAATGTAGTGTGAGGAGGGCTATGCGAGAGGCGTTCAATGAATTCGAAAGTAAAGTTCTATGTACTGACTTGGCAGAAAATCCTAAGAAATTTTGGTCTTATGTCAAAGCGGTAGGTGGATCAAAACAAAATGTCCAGACACTCTGTGACCAAAATGGTACTGAAACAGGGGATGACAGACTAAAGGCCGAAATACTAAATGTCTTTTTCCAAAGATGTTTCACAGAGGAAGACTGCACTGTAGTTCCTTCTCTAGATTGTCGCACAGATGACAAAATGGTAGATATCGAAATAGACGACAGAGGGATAGAGAAACAACTAAAGTCGCTCAAAAGAGGAAAGGCCGCTGGACCTGATGGGATACCAGTTCGATTTTACACAGAGTACGCGGAAGAACTTGCCCCCCTTCTTGCAGCGGTGTACCGTAGGTCTCTAGAAGAGCGTAGCGTTCCAAAGGATTGGAAAAGGGCACAGGTCATCCCCGTTTTCAAGAAGGGACGTCGAACAGATGTGCAGAACTATAGACCTATATCTCTAACGTCGATCAGTTGTAGAATTTTGGAACACGTATTATGTTCGAGTATAATGACTTTTCTGGAGACTAGAAATCTACTCTGTAGGAATCAGCATGGGTTTCGAAAAAGACGGTCGTGTGAAAACTAGCTCGCGCTATTCGTCCACGAGACTCAGAGGGCCATAGACACGGGTTCACAGGTGGATGCCGTGTTTCTTGACTTCCGCATGGCGTTCGATACAGTTCCCCACAGTCGTTTAATGAACAAAGTAAGAGCATATGGACTATCAGACCAATTGTGTGATTGGATTGAAGAGTTCCTAGATAACAGAACGCAGCATGTCATTCTCAATGGAGAGAAGTCTTCCGAAGTAAGAGTGATTTCAGGTGTGCCGCAGGGGAGTGTCATAGGACCGTTTCTATTCACAATATACATAAATGACTTCGTGGATGACATCGGAAGTTCACTGAGGCTTTTTGCAGATGATGCTGTGGTGCACCGAGAGGTTGTAACAATGGAAAATTGTACTGAAATGCAGGAGGATCTGCAGCGAATTGACGCATGGTGCAGGGAATGGCAATTGAATCTCAATGTAGACAAGTGTAATGTGCTGCGAATACATAGAAAGGTAGATCCCTTATCATTTACCTACAAAATAGCAGGTCAGCAACTGGAAGCAGTTAATTCCATAAATTATCTGGGAGTACGCATTAGGAGTGATTTAAAATGGAATGATCATATAAAGTTGATCGTCGGTAAAGCAGATGCCAGACTGAGATTCATTGGAAGAATCCTAAGGAAATGCCCACTGCTTGAATACTGCTCAGCAGTGTGGAATCCGTACCAGATAGGGTTGATAGAAGAGATAGAGAAGATCCAACGGAGAGCAGCGCGCTTCGTTACAGGATCATTTAGTAATCGCGAAAGCGTTACGGAGATGATAGATAAACTCCAGTGGAAGACTCTGCAGAAGAGACGCTCAGTAGCTCGGTACGGGCTTTTGTTAAAGTTTCGAGAACATACCTTCACCGAAGAATCAAGCAGTATATTGGTCCCTCCTACGTATATCTCGCGAAGAGACCATGAAAATAAAATCAGAGAGATTAGAGCCCACACAGAAGCATACCGACAATCCTTCTTTCCACGAACAATACGAGACTGGAATAGAAGGGAGAACCGATAGAGGTACTCAAGGTACCCTCCGCCACACACCGTCAGGTGGCTTGCGGAGTATGGATGTAGATGTAGATGTAGAAGCGAATAGAAGGTTTTGAAATGTGGTGATACAGAAGAAGATGGAAAATTAGATGGGTAGATCGAATAATTAATGAGGAGGTACTGCATCGAACTCAGGAAAAAAAGAAATTTGTGGAACAACTTGACTAAAAGAAGGGATAGGTTGATAGTGCATAACCTGTGACTTGAAGGAATCGTCATTTTTGTAAGGAAAGAAGTATGGGGACTAAAAATTGTAAGAGACCACAACTTTAATACTGTAACCAGGTTAAATAGATGTAGGCTCAATAACGTGAATCATATTCCGAAGTGTGGGCAACAGCACGGATGTTCAGGTTATAGATAGACTGTTTTACTTACTATGATATCTCCCATTCAGATATTACAACGCCACGGTTATGGTTTAATTGAACGCCCATTTTACATAGATCTGATAGGACTTTGGCAATTGTTGGCCGTTACTTTTAGGACAGTTTCTGGTTACTTTCTTGAAAAAGAGTTTCCACTAACATTAAGAGGCGTAAATCAAGGTACTTTTCAACATCTGTATTGATCCTGAAAAAAACATGCCATACTATCAAACGAAAAGGAAGACTTCTCGCTATTAAAATTAACCACCATGTTACTTTCCCCTCTGCGTACTGTTACTTGTCCGGAAATAGACTACTACATGCTTTCGGTCGAGTGAAATCCAGTCTGTTCACTCAAGATAAAAATCACAACTATGCTTCGGAACAACTTCCAAGCTCTTCGTGCAAAAAAGCAAGAAGGTGTTAGGAAAAATCATATGAAAACCGGTCGTTCACTATAAACGAATGAGATTTACTAATGAAATATATATCAAGTTACCGTTTACCTGCCGCGCGAGGTGGCCGCCTGGTTCGAGGCGCCATGTCATGAATTGCGCGGCCCATCCGCCGGAGGTTCGAGTCCTCCCTCGGGCATGGGTGTGTGTGTTGTTCTTAGTATAAGTTAGTTTAAGTAGTGTGTAAGTCTAGGGACCGATGACCTCTGCAGTGTGGTCCCTTAGGAACTCACTCACACACACACACCACGCACACGCACACACACCGTTTACCACCCTCTCCAAGGCCATCAAAGTCACTCTGTAATACAGTGGTTACTGCAGTTTTGTACAGACTGTCTTAACACTGTGGCCAGATCGCGAGGGTTTTCTACACGAGTGAAATTATTTTAGCTGAGTAAGACACGAAAAATGAAGATTAGGGTTCTCATTCCGTTACACGGAAGTGAAAATATTCACATCAGTGAAAGGCTGTGGTATTCGACGACTGTAAATGTGTGGCCAAACAAGATTGCTCAGTTGAATCACTTCGGAATTATTTGAAGTTTTATTTGCAGCTCCTGCAGAAAGCAAAATGCGCCGGAAACATTATGCTTATACACAATTTTTTGAAATTGTGCTATCATTTAGTAAATGAATCAGTGATACCGTTTGTGTCTGCAAAGTAACACGGAACAAACTGTGAGAACACAGATGATGTCGGCTGAGTGTATATACAGAAGAAGCAAACACTTCGTCATCTGAGTGATAATGATTAACTATCGGTCATTGACGCTCTGACTGTTGCGTTTACCGGTGGTCATTCGAGTCCTTCCCGTTTTCTTCTGCCTGTCGCTAAGTAAAGAATAGGAAGTCGCAGCAGAAACATCGATTTTGTCTGGACACTACGTTGTTGTATGCAGTATTTTTCGGCTATTTTATCTTCAGGTTAGATTTTAAGGACTCATCTATATCATCATCATTAATGCTAGGTCAACTGGTTACAGATTGTGAAAGGAATCGCATACTGTCTTAACGAACCCGACATAGTCCCAAACTGGCTTCAAGGCGCTACTAAGATCTATTCAGCACGATGGACGGAAAAACGAGTACATTTTTACCAGTACGACACCTCCCCCATACCTCTTACAAAAAGTGGTAGTGTGGGCAGCACGCACACACTACGACGAAAAGAGCACCGACGTGGTAGAACGTCAACACCGGCAGTATTTGAGCAGTTGACAGATATTTTTCTACCTAGATAGGGTGTAGACCTATCAAGAAAATGACCTCTCCTAGGGTTACAAGTAGAACAAGGAGGAAGCAGATTAAGGTGTCCCAACACAGGCTGTGTAACAGAGCATGCCGGATGTTTCAACAACAAAGAAAGTAATACTAAAAGCAGACAGCAAAAATAGTTGAGGAAAATTGTTCTTAAATCAATCGACACATCAGCATTGTGGAGATGATGGTGCACAGTCTCTTATTTGTAAAGGTCAACATAACATTTTCAATGTCACCGCTACTACGCAGGTTTTCTGAACATTCTTTCTAGAAAAAGAGCCTTTTTACGTGGTTTCTCTGAATCATGAAAGTCAAATGCTGGAATGATATCTTTGAAAAGGAGACGACGAATTTCCTTCCCCCATACTTTCAGCAATCCAAGCTTGTGGTTCAAATGGCTCTGAGCACTATGGGACTCAACTGCTGAGGTCATTAGTCCCCTAGAACTTAGAACTAGTTAAACCTAACTAACCTAAGGACATCACAAACAGCCATGCCCGAGGCAGAATTCGAACCTGCGACCGTAGCGATCTTGCGGTTCCAGACTGCATCGCCTTTAACCGCACGGCCACTTCGGCCGGCTCCAAGCTTGTGCTCCGTCACTAATGCGATCGTCGTCGACTTTAAGTCCTATGCATTACAAATCCTGATGAAAGCCTCGTGTAGTGCTGGTTGAAACGTTAATTTTTTTAATATGATATTGTCTACAACACTGAATAATTTGATGGAAAATGACCACAGCCATGAAAGGTACGAGCACGAGATGAATTCTTGAGATCCTTAAACTGGAAAGACAAGGAAGGAAAATGGGTTAAAGAAGCGTTTCAGAACTACATGCGTTTTGTGGATGACGTTTTACTGTACTGCAGATATAGTTCCAGAATGATTAGAATAACTTCATTCAGTAATTTCGAAAGCAGGCATGAATTAGAATAAGACTAAAACTCAGTACGACGAACTTATCGAAAAGAAGAGCGTAAAAAATTAACAATGAAATCTTAGCTCCAGTTCAGTGTTTTTTTATGAGAAGTGAGGACAAGAGATGGACAGCAGAAGAAATAAACAGACGCGTAAAATGGCTAGGTTTACAGTCAGTGTCCATTAGCAGTTTTGACCGTAGGTAGTTATCGACTTGCTTTAAATGTGAAAAATCATACTCAGCGAGCAACGGAAAATGTTTTTGGTTAATTGCTAGGCGAGATACGAAAACAGGCAAATGGATCAGGGAACAGACTGCATTGGCAAAAGTACCTAATTTATGGAGATGAATGAGATATGTAGCCACGTCGGTGGTTCGTGGTTGCACCAAGAACACCCTTTGCTCGATTCCAAGGGATAAGAAAAGACAGACAACTTCATGGATGTTGGATGCATATACAGGGTGTCCTAGAAATGTTGCGACAAACTTAGAGGGTGTGTTGACGAACAAATTGAGGGTAGGAACCCGTTTCTGGAAACTTCATACAACGCCGCTACAGATCGTCGCATTCTTAGGCGCCGCTGCCCGCCACTATAGGGCACCCGTTCGGCAGCAAACGTGACGTTGCGCGTTGACGGGCCGTAGGCGGAACGTCTCGCAGTGTTATTTGCTATTCAGTGATGGCGACTGATTTCCACTGTCGCCAGTGGAGAAGATGAAGCTAGCTGTCGCATAGACAGGGCGTGCCTCCTACGAATGGGATGGTCTGTTGCCTCGGTGAATGACGGTTTCGGACACGGGTTTTCATCTGCATACCAAAAAAAATTGGAGGTGTTAGAGGGTCCCAGAAGAAAAATAAACTTCAGATGGAAACCCGTGTCAGCAACTTTCATCCACTAAGGCAACAGAGAATCGAATTCATAGAAGACAAGGCCTGTCTATGCAGCAGCTAGCTACATCTTCTCCAGTGGCGGCTGTGGCAATCAGTCGCGATCACCGACCAAAAGACAACGTTGCGAGACATTCCGTCTATCGTCCGTCAGCGTACAAAGCCAACATTGCTGCCGAAGGGATGGCCTGGACACACGCGCCTATAGCTTCGACGCTCTGTAGTGTTGTTGGTAGTCACATGGACGTGTAGCCTGAAAGGCGTTCCGAGGCACCTACGCCCAGTTGAGGATAGAGATGAAAGACCTTTGTTAGTGCAGGTTTCAGTGATTGTAGGCCTACGTGAGAACACACCAGGCAAGTGGGAAAGTTCTGCCTGTGCTTGTGTTTCAACGGTATGGTGGCAGCGAACAATCAGTGCTGGTTCAGCCTCAGTGTGTGGGCGGGGGTTATTGGCGACTACCTATCGAGACGAATCACCCTTCGACTACGTTCCACGAAACCCTGCCAACCCTGCTGGAAGACGAGTCTTTGGCCGTACAAAGGATAATGTGCCTACTACATCACTTATGATGCAGTTCAGCTCCTTAAAGTGCTGAGGCATATCGACAACTTATACACCGAGCACACAGTGAGACTAAACTGGTGCTGCTGGTTCACTGCCACCATACCACTGAAACACACAGTACAGAAAGAACATTCCCACGCGCTTGGTGCGTTCTCAGATATACTATCAATCACTCAAACCAACACTATCAAAAATTACCTTCAAGTGGGTGTACCCTCCTCACAGCGCATATCTGGCCATTCTGCATGCATATATGGCCTTTTTTCCTGTTCCTCTTAAAGTTTAGTCCCATTTAGCGAAATCTTCCAGTTTTTCAACAAATCAGAATCAGTGGAGCATATTAATGAATTTGTGTAATACCTATTTTGTACCCCAGATTACTAAATAATGTGTGGCATTTGAGACCTTGGCAACGGCCTTGCAGCAGTGGATACACCGGTTCCCGTCAGATCACCGATGTTAAGCGCTATTGGGCGTGGCCGGCACTTGGATGGGTGACCATCCGGGCCGCCATGCGCTGTTGCCATTTTTCGGTGTGCACTCAGCCTCGTGATGCCAACTGAGGAGCTACTCGACCGAATAGTAGCGGCTCCGGTCAAAGAAAACTATCATAACGACCGGGAGAGCGGTGTGCTGACCACACGCCCCTCCTATCTGCATCCTCAGTTGAGGATGACACGGCGATCGGATGGTCCCGATTGGCCACTTGTGGCCTGAAGACGGAGTGCATATTTGAGACCTTAGTTTCTCCTGGCGTATACAATGTCCAAATAACTTACGCGAATGTAGCCGGGTGACGTCGTCGACAACCGCCGATTTTTCAGTAGGACAACGCCCTGCCATTTTCAAGGCAAAACTACAGTAAGTAAGCGCTGTGCAAGCGAATGTAAAACCTCGGTTTTCAGAGAAACTCCGCAAAGATAACACACACACTCACACACACATGCACACGTCAGAAGTTGTTGACAGTGACGGGGAGTAGCATAAACACTGTCCCTTTTTTTTTTTGACAAGTGAGACAGCAGTATTCCATGCAGAATTTAAACAAAAACCACCATATCTATTTATAAGGTTACTTGCTAATTTAATTTCAATAGCTTCCTTAAAAACACTATCCCAATAACTGTAAGTGCATGCCACAATCTCCGTGTTGTTGTATTCCATAGGATGGGCGGTGCCAAGACAGTGTTCTGCAATGGCGGATTTACTCGGCTGCTGTAAGCATCTGTGCCGCTTACGCTTGGTACACTGGTCCTCCACGGTCCTGATAGTCTGACCAACGTTTGAAAAGAAACGGTAGACACCCGCCTTAAGCAAACTAAGTCATACTGTACGGAACCTGAAAAGGACCCTGATCTTAGACTCTTCACATTTCCGCAAAGTACGACCAATCCTGTACGAAATGTAGCCACCTCGGTATTACCATCTCTCACCCGCTGCACAGTTGGTCGATAGCACAACGTTCGTCTAATTTGTCTTTCACTATAACCATAATGACGAAAAGTGACTTCTAGATGGGATAAAACAGCTGACAAACTCTCAGGGTCCGAGATGACATGGGCCCTGTGAACCCTTCACGTTGAGTCGAATGGTGACAACTGTCAACTTGCATGTACAAATCAGTGTGAGTAGGCTTCCTATAAATGACATGCCACAAAGAACCATCCACCTTCCTCCTGATCAGCACATTAAGGAAAGAAGACAGCCATCCTTTTCCACTTCCATCGTGAAACCAATATTCGAGTGTATTGAATTCAGGTGTTCTAAAAAGTCGTTCAAATTCTCACTGCCATGAGGCCAAACAAGAAAGTACCGACTATATATCTAAAAATTGCAGGTGTCAAAGTCGCCGACTCCAAGACACCTTCTTCGAAATCTTCCATACACAAATTGTCAGTTATAGGTGACAATGGGCTTCCCATCGCAACTAGCATCACTGGTGACTGAATAAAAAGTAAGTAGAAGTCAACACGCGTCGAAATACGTTCTTTAATTCAGCCTCAAACCGAACTTCAATCAGCCGTAACGAATCAGACAGAGGAACCCGAATGAAGAGAGAGACAACATCGTAACATACTAGAATATCAGAGTCATTCAAACGCGTTCTCTCTAATCGACGTAAGATATCCGTCGACTACTTGATGTGGGCCGGCCGGAGTGGCCGTGCGGTTCTAGGCGCTACAGTCTGGAGCCGAGCGACCGCTATGGTCGAAGGTTCGAATCCTGCCTCGGGCATGGATGTGTGTGCTGTCCTTAGGTTAGTTAGGTTTAATTAGTACTAAGTTCTAGGCGACTTATGACCTCAGAAGTTAAGTTTCATAGTGCTCAGAGCCATTTGAACCATTTTTTCTTGATGTGGTGTCCACACCGACCTACCATAGGGCTCAACAGAGTAGCAAGGTGTTTTCGCTACTTTACTCACAATCGGACGAAGAGAAACGTTTTCCTTGTGGACCTATGGAAGGCCGTATAACCTAGGGGGAAGAGCTCAATAAGAATTGTGACTCTTGATAGTCTCCTGCGATAAGAAACTTTTCGTCAGAAGGCTGTTAAGTGTTTCTCTCAGCACTTTTTGTGGGGTCAGCATCGATCCTACGACAGGCTGAATCAGACAGTAAACACTGCTGTTTTGAAAGTAATCCTGCTTGTTCAGAACAACGGTAGCATTGCCCTTGTTCGTAGGTAAAATAATAATATCCCGATCAACTCAAAATGAGCGTAAAACAGGCCTCTCAGCCGCTTTGACATTTCTCTTGGGACGACGTGCCGCTGTCAACACACGATGTGCCCCCCCCCCTTCCCCCCCCCCCCCCCCCCCACCTAGCAGCCTCTGCAACATGTGAAGGTAGTTTCAAAATAACCTGTTAAATAGAACTAATAGAATCAACCACTTGCAAACGCTTTGAAGTCGGTGCAAAATTTAAACCTTTTCTAGTACGGATAAAAGCTTTTCCCGTGAGGTTTACCACAGAACATTGATATGTAGTATTAGACCCCAAGCAATGGAAGTGTTCAAACTTTGCCAAATTCCGGGCAGTTACAGAATAAAATTTCCACTCGGACTACGACCATGAAGCAGCAGCATCCAGCCAGTCCCATGAGAAAGACAAAATTTTTGAGGTAATTGTTAAAGGAAGCCGAAACAATTCCTTGGAAAGAAAAGCCAACAGTCGGCGAATGTAATGGAGCCTTTCACGAATAAGAGCTAGTTCAGAGCGTTGTTTAATGCGATTGGCGACAGATGAATTAATATGATGCACAATTTTGGCAAACGTTGCACCAACATTTTGATGACAACACCTCAGTGAAAATGATAACGCACATTGCAGTATCATTGTATTGCACCAAAGTTTATCCAACCTCCGCAAGCAACGATACATTTTCTCCCAGTAGTAGTAAACAATGTGAGACCTTCGTTTCTCCCGGCGTATACAACGCTAAAATAACGTGACGGAATGCAGCCAGGTGATGTCGTCGACAACTACCGATATTTCGGCAGGAGCACATCCTGACATTTTCAAGTTTTGCCGTGAAAGTGGCAGGGCGTGCTCTTGTCGAAACATCCGCGATTGTCGACGACGACCTGGCTGCTTTACCGTAAGTTATCTGAACATGTGTGAGATGACCCAACACTTCAACATTCTTGACGAATGTTGAGTGTAGTCAAAATTAGCCACCACCTCGAAAAAAAATAAAATTACGTGATTAGTGTTTTGCTTGTTTGCAGTTACGTGTCTGCAGTCCTGGTACAAACCGACGTTACACATTGAAATTACATTGTTGCAGAAGTTCTAGGTGTAAAAGCAAAATGGCGCAGGCTACTGATAAAGTGAAGTGGAATAATTAATTTTCGGCAGCATCAGAAATGTTACAACTTTGACAGTCAATGCAGACAGCTAAAGAAGTCACTTGACAAGGCAGCAACATTTCCGCTGCTGCCGAAACCTAATTACTGCACTATACTCGACTATCGCTGGGATACGCCATTTTGTTTTGCTCATATGGTACTGTAGGAGGGGTGGCTGGGGGGGGGGGGGGGGCGAGAGGAGGATGTTTAATGTATACGAGAACTACAAACATGTATCTCCAAACAAGCAAAAAACAAACTTTCTGGCAAGTTAAAACAGTGTGCCAGACTGAGACTCAACTCGGGACCTTTGTCTTTCGCGGGCAAGTGTTCTACCGACTGAACCTCAGGAGCACAAATCAGGACCCATACTCACAGCTGTACTTCCGCCGGTACCTCGTCTAGAACCCTCCAAACTTGCCGTTCTCCTGAGAAACTTGCAGGACTAGCAAGGTCCGGCACACAGTTTAAACCTGGCAGAGAGTTTCATATCAGTGGACACGCCGCCTCAGAGCGAAAAATTCGAGATGGAGTCAAGAAATTGCAGAAACGGTCATCAGGTGAAACGACGCATATTGTTGCGAAATTCCCACAATGTTTTATCGGCACAGCTGCCCGGCATCTTCGTGTGCGACGAACGCACTGCTGAGCAATGTCTGCGCCTTCTTATTTGTATCAGTCTGACTTTAAACCACGAAGGCGCCAAATCCAATGGAATAACGAAGCATTGCTGATCGGTAGAAAAGAGGACCGCCACGCCACCTATCCGGCGACAAACCGAGGACTCGGACGCACCCGCAAATGCTGTTGCTGCCCCCTTGCACTGCCGCCGGTGTCGCCCTCGACAAAGCCGCAACTCTGTTAGACGCGTCCTCGCTGGCGTCGTGGCCATCCTGGCCGCTGTCGTAGGAACATTTAAGTCTCTACTGAAGGGTTATCAACTGACTGATCAGTGGCTCCCTTTGTGGTCGCTGTGGCTTTAATATTGCAGGCCATGAGTCCCTTCCTGTGTTAAGCTGAAAACTTGCATCTTTGTTCGCGAGATTTGTCGAGTTGCGAAGTTCAACGGTTTCTTTCATTATTCTATCCCTATACGAAAATGTCGACAACAGAATTTTAGTAGACTGAAGAAGCTCAGCAAAGTATTCGCTACATCTGAAGTGCCTGTCAGTTACGGCAACGAAGTTTTGTGTGGATTGCACAACGAAATTCGCCCGAGAACGATTTGTTCAAATACTCCGTCGGCAAAGTCTTAACTAACAAAAAAGTTACGTAACAAGTTTGTGTGCGTGGCCATCATCCGCAACAACCACAGAAATATTCATTTTGTAAGTAGAAAAACAACTTTTTCTTGCTGCAGCATATTTTATGACGCGTTTCACTTTTTACTTTAAGGCATCATCAGTGGATCTAGAATGACACAGTTTTGTTTTGATGTGCGATATTTGTAGCCTATGAAACAGTTCACGGTTTACGCAAATAAGTGATTACTTACAGTTCAAATGGTTCAAATGGCTCTGAGCACTATGGGACTCAACTGCTGAGGTCATTAGTCCCCTAGAACTTAGAACTAGTTAAACCTAACTAATCTAAGGACATCACAAACATCCATGCCCGAGGCAGGATTCGAACCTGCGGTCTTGCGGTTCCAGACTGCAGCGCTTTTAACCGCACGGCCACTTCGGCCGGCTTACTTACAGTTAATCGAGTTTTTGGCTGGCATCTGCTTTCTCTCTCACCTGGTCACATGCTGGATGTCGCGCTGTAACTTCACTTACGGAACATAAGCACATTTTCACGTTATGAACTTCTTTCTTCACAATTTTCTTGTTCTTTGCGGTAGTTGCTGTGGAGCACTATGATTCTTCTGTCGCTAGCTATAGATATTTTACCGAAAACTGTGATTTAAAGTCGTAACTAATATGTGTTCACTTCTTATTTGGTTTGTTTATGTAGATGCTGCAACCTAACGCCGTATATCCTGAAAACTAACGTCTGTTCATTTCTGATCTCTTTTTATCCCGGTGGAGGTTCGAGTCCTTCTTCGGGCATGGGTGTATGTGTTTGTCCATAGGATAATTTAGGTTAAGTAGTGTGTAAGCTTAGGGACTGATGACCTCAGCAGTTAAGTCCCGTAAGATTTCACACACATTTGAACATTATTCTTTTTATACGGCAGGTACCAGCCAAAGACTAGAAAAACTGTAAACAATCACTTATTTACGTAAAAAATAAAACGTGAACTGTTTTATAATCTACAAATATCTCTCATCGGTCACTGAACTAAGCAGCCATGTTTAAAACTTTCATATTAAAACAATAGTGTATCATTTTAGACTCCACCGAAGATGCCTTAACCCTGTGGTGCATGAATTTCACTGCAGTGGACAACTTTTAATTGTCAATTCTCTGGATTTTCAATCAATCATGAGGCTGCAAATGCATGCAGGACACAACACCAGTAGGGAGTGCCCACTGCAGTGAACTGTGTGCATTTGCAGCCTCAGGACTGATTGAAAATGCCAAAGAAGCGACGATTAACAGCTGTCCACTGTAGTGGACGCTATGCTCCACAGGGTTAAAGTAAAAGGCGAAATGTGTCTGGAACAAATAAAATATGTTGAAGCAAGAAAAAGGCATTTTTTAATTTACAAAACTAATAAATATGCAAATTTATTTTTTCGACGTGCTAATTAAGAATTTATGACTACACTACTACAAGTCGATAGGGAGCATGCTTACGGTGGAGCAGAAGTACCGTTACCAAAGGACACAAATGTTGAGAATCTACCGCATCCCAGCCTCCCCCCCCCCCCCCCCCCCCCCCCGTCCAACACAAGTATATACTTTGTTCATCATAAGAATAAACCCATTGTAAACAAACACAAAGGCAATGATTGGTCAGCAGCAACACACTTTACACTGCTGTTGGAAATAGGTCCCACTTAATTGTTAGATATTCTTGTTACTATGTTAAGATAAATCAAACTTTAATATATTCTAATGTATTAAGAGCCATCAAAGTTTCTCTAAATCATACTTTAGCTATGTAATTTTTATTTAAAAAATCGCGGGCAGTCGCAGTCTGTGTTCTGTTGTGCTCTGATTGTCGCACTGGTAATACGTAGTGTGAAAATGGCTGACATTGCTTCCAGCTCCGTAGTGAAAATCAGAGCTGGAATACGGTTGAACAGTGACGAGAAACGTATTGTTCTCAATGCTTTTCACAGGTTTACAGAAAAAAATCACCTTTGAAGTTTACAGAAAAAATCGCCTTTGAAGTTTACAGGAAAAATCGCCTTTGAAGTTCTCCGAGAACTTTGTTTATTTAAGTTCAGACAGTAAAGTAAATGGGATGCATAGCGGAATCGGTAGCGTTGTAGAAGCGCAATTTGACGCCCGCGGATCGCTGGTTCAGATCTCTCTTTGGTCTTATTTTTTCGTGCAATTTGGAATGCCTACCTGTTTTAAATATAAAACTCATCAAATATATCCCGATTGTCACGTATCTAATCACGAGTTTTATGATAAATGCACGTGTTCTTGTTTCTAATTGCATATTGCACACAATATTCCAGTTTTCATTGGAAATATAAATGTTGTTGTGGTCAATCCAGACACTGCTACGATTTTTACCCTCCACGCTGCCCTCCAATACTAAATTGGTGATCCCTTGATGCCTCAAAATATGTCCTACCAACCGATCCCTTCTTCCAGTCAAGTTGTGCCACAAATTTCTCTTCTCCTCAATTCTATTCAATACCTCCTCATTAGTTATGTGATCTACCCACCTAATCTTCAGCATTCTTCTGTGACACGACATCTCGAAAGCTTCTATTCTCTTCTTATCCAAACTATTTATCGTCCACGTTTCACTTCCATACATGGTTAAATTCCATACAAATACTTTCAGAAACGACTCCCTGACACTTAAATCTGTACTTGTGTTAACAAATTTGTCTTCTTCAGAAACGTTTTCCTTGCCTTGCTAATCGTTTTTTCACGGCATCGAGTAAACTATACAAATGCTGCATCTTTACAGTTCCCGCCATACCGGTACAATATGAACCAAACAGAACTGATCTGGAGATAAGTTAAGGGATTTGTCCCGAGAAGTAACAAGACGTTTAAGCTGCCAGACGCACTGGAACGAATGCACGAAGCTTTGTCAACGTCACTGCCGAATGCTCGCGGAATGCAGAATGTTACGTCATAATAGAAGAAGAGAACATGTGGTGCTTGGCTGGCTTCGTGGATTCTGTTGTTCGATTCGTTATCAACGTAGCAAATGACAGTTCCAGTCCTGAAATGTATTTCTCGGCTTAGGATATGGCAGGAGTTCAAAGATTACCAGACGAATGACTGTAAGTAGACCTACAGTTACTTCATTATTAACAATATGATGCAGGCCCTGCGTGACGCTTTTAAGTAACGCATAGCTCAGGCGGAAAATTTACCCTGTGCTCACATTAGGAATTTTCATCAATCTTGTTTACAGTAAAAGTGCTATGTTAGCTAAGAACGTGCACTATTGCTGCAATTTTGCCGGATATTATTTCATTCTGTTTAAAAATTAAATTACGTACGAAGCTATATTATTTCTCTGCTCGTCCCTTTTTTTCGTCTTAACTGCAACTTACTATAACTGAAATGGCGTGGGAGTCGGGACAGGTTCCATCAGACTGGACGAAAGCAATAATCACACCAATCGTTAAACATGGAAACAGAAAAGATTGTAACAACTACAGAGGTATCTCTTTAATCAGCGTTGTGGGTAAAATCTTCTCAGGTATTGTTGAAAGGAAAGTGCGAGTATTAGTTGAGGACCAACTAGATGAAAATCAGTGTGGGTTTAGGCCTCTTAGAGGTTGTCAGGATCAGATCTTTAGCTTACGGCAATTAATGGAGAAGTGTTACGAGTGGAACAGGGAATTGTATCTATGCTTAATAGATCTAGAAAACGCATATGACCGGGTTCCTAGGAGGAAGTTATTGTCTATTCTACGAGATTATGGAATAGGAGGCAAACTTTTGCAAGCAAATTAAAGGTCTTTACTTAGATAGTCAGGCAGCAGTTAGAGTTGATGGTAAATTGAGTTCATGGTTCAGAGTAGTTTCAGGGGTAAGACAAGGCTGCAACCTGTCTCCACAGTTGTTCATATTATTTATGGATCATATGTTGAAAACAATAGACTGGCTGGGTGAGATTAAGATATGTGAACACAAAATAAGCAGTCTCGCATATTCCGATGACTTAGTTGTGATGGCAGATTCGACTGAAAGTTTGCAAAGTAATATTTCAGAGGTAGATCAGAAATGTAAGGACTATGGTATGAAGATTAGCATCTCCAAAACGAAAGTAATGTCAGTGGGAAAGAAATATAAACGGATTGAGTGCCAAATAGGAGGAACAAAGTTAGAACAGGTGGACGGTTTCAAGTACTTAGGATGCGTATTCTCACAGGATGACAACATAGTGAAAGAACTGGAAGCGAGGTGTAGCAAAGCTAATGCAGTGAGCGCTCAGCTACGATCTACTCTCTTCTGCAAGAAGGAAGTCAGTACCAAGACTAAGTTATCTGTGCACCGTTCAATCTTTCGACCAACTTTGTTGCATGGGAGCGAAAGCTAGGTGGATTCAGGTTACCTTATCAATAAGATTGAGGTTACGGATATGAAAGTAGCTAAGATGATTGCAGGTACTAGTAGATGGGAACAATGGCAGGAGGGTGTCCACAATGAGGAGATCAAAGAAAAACTGGGAATGAACTCTATAGATGTAGCAATCAGGGCGAACAGGCTTAGATGGTGGGGTCATGTTACACGCATGGGAGAAGCGAGGTTACCCAAGAGACTCATGGGTTCAGCAGTACAGGGTAGAAGGAGTCGGGGCAGATCAAGGAGAAGGTACCTGGATTCGGTTAAGAATGATTCTGAAGTAATAGGCCTAACATCAGAAGAGGCACCAATGTTAACACTGAATAGGGGATCATGGAGGAATTTTATAAGGGGGCTATGCTCCAGACTGAACGCTGAAAGCCGTAATCAGTCTTAAATGATGATGATGACGAACTGCAACTGCTCGGCTCATCGCAGGTTAGCTGGAGCAGCTGGCTGGGTGTCCAAGTTAAAGCTGGTAAAGCTGTTGTCCCGTATTACCGTTCAGTCGATGTGCTGGTAACGCAGAGCATAAACTATATCGCTATTATCGTACTTGACTGTACTTGAGACAGCATGCCTTCGCCCTGCCTGTAACGATATCCAGTGAGATGGACGCGGAAGAATACATGTTGTTGTTGTTGTTGTTGTTGTTGTGGGTCTTCAGTCCTGAGACTGGTTAGATGCAGCTCTCCATGCTACTCTCTCCTGCGCAAGCTTCTTCATCTCCCAGTACCTACTGCAACCTACATCCTTCTGAATCTGTTTAGCGTATTCATCTCTCGGTCTCCCTCTACGATTTTTACCCTCCACGCTGCCCTCCAGTACTAAATTGGTGATCCCTTGATGCCTCAGAATATGTCCTAGCAACCGGTCCCTTCTTCTAGTGAAGTTGTGCCACAAATTTCTCTTCTCTCCAATTCTATTCAATACTTCCTCATTAGTTATGTGATCTGCCCATCTAATCTTCAGCATTCTTCTGTAGCACCACATTTCGAAAGCTTCTATTCTCTTCTTGTCTAAGTTATTTATCGTCCATATTTCACTTCCATACATGGCTACACTCCATACAAATACTTTCAGAAGCGATCTTCCTGGCATTTAAATCTATACTCAATGTTAACAAATTTCTCTTCTCAGAAACGCTTTCCTTGCCATTGCCAGTCTACATTTTATATCCTCTCTACTTCGACCATCATCAGTTACTTGCTCCCCAAATAGCAAAACTCCTTTACTACTTTAAGTGGTCTCATTCCCTAATCTAATTCCTGCAGCATCATCCGATTTGATTTGACTACTGCTTTTGTTGATGTTCATCTTATATCCTCCTCTCAAGACACTGTCCATTCCGTTCAGCTGCTCTTCCAGGTCCTTTTCTGTCTCGGACAGAATTACAATGTCATCGGGGAACCTCAGAGTTTTTATTTCTTCTCCATGATTTTAATTCCTACTCCGAATTTTTCTTTCGTTTCCTTCATTGTTTGCTCAATATACAGATTGAATAACATCGGGGAGAGGCTACAATCCTGTCTCACTCCCCTCCCACCCAACTGCTCCCTTTCATGTACCCTCGACTCTTATAACTGCCATCTGGTTTCTGTACAAATTGTAAATAGCCTTTCGCTCCCTGTATTTTACCCCTGCAACCTTTAGAATTTGAAAGAGAGTATTCTAGTCAAATACATTATGTTTGCGTAAGATTTTTTCTTACGATGAACATGGTATAGACGCAGCTGCAATCTGGGGAATGGTGTGAGGAGATGAGGTGGGCTCTTACTTCCTTCCTCCGCCTACACAGGGACAGGGACAGTGATGTAGGCAGGGACCGGGCAGTACCTTCTGGAGGCGCCAGAGCGCGCGCTGCTGAGGTGCGAGGCAGGCGTGGCGCGGTTCCAGACCGCGGGGTTGAGCAGCGTGCGCGAGTCGTCGCCGTAGCTGGCTATCGAGTCGATGGGCGACCGCAGCGGCGAGTACCCGTCGTCGACGGCCGCCTCCGTGTTGTTGTTCTCGTCGTCGTCCGTCGTCGTCGTCGCGGTCGTCGTCGTGCTCGTCACCAAGTTGGACAGCGGCGGCCGCGGGCGCGCCGCCCCTTCCGCCTCTCCGTCCGTGGGCGGCATCGGAATGACCACGACTTCCGCTTTGTCGAAGAACTCCGCCGCGCTCATCGCCGGATCGCGCTCGCCTTTGCCGTACCGGAACTGCTATCACCACTACTCGCCAGACGGCTACGGTTCTCTTTTCATTTTAGTCGGGCGACTCCCGCTTCCGCCGCCGATCTCCGCAACTCGCCGCCCCTCTCGATAGCTGCGGAGAGCCACACGGTGAATGAGTAAATGGTTGCGAAATACGCACACGGGGCGCTCTATCTCGTGTCGGGTCGTGAGCGGCGTCTGCCTGACGTGAGCACAAACTGTTACGGACGCTTCGCAAGCAAAGATACTACGGTTCTCGCTACAGGACTTGGGCGAGACGCCTAACTTTCGTGACCGTACGATCGGCGCTGGAACGGTTTATCTGACTCACCCACTTCTGGGGACTTCACGCTCCTGTGGTGGGACGGGCACGTGACGAGGACAGTAAGGGGTGATACAGTGCGAGGGGGGGGGGGGGGGAGTTGAGAGAGAGGGGCATTGCATGCCTCACGGTCTTAAGCCATAAAAAAAGCAGATAAGGCATAAAACAACGGTTACCTCGATAGTAAATCCTCAAGTGGCAAGCAAAACTTCTAATTTACGAACATATCTGCTTCAGGTAATAAAATCCACGCATTTCAGAAATGATATGTTCAAAGGTTCCTAAGCTTACAAGTCTTTTTTTTTCATCTGATGATGTGAATAATTTTTTGAAATGCGTTATGACTTCATAACGAGGGCTAGAACTATCGGACAATCAGTTTAACACGTCATGGATCCAAGTTGCTGACAAGAATAATATACATAAGAATGGAAAAGAAAATTGAACATCTCTTAGATGCCCATCAGGTTGGTTTTAGGAAGGGTAAAGGCACCAGAGAGGGAGTTCTGACGTTTTGGTTGGTAATGGAAGCAAGACTGAAGAAAAATCGAGACACATTCATAGGATTTGTCGACCTGTAAAAAGCGTTCGACAGTGCAAAATAGTGCAAGATGTCCGAAATTCTGAGAAGCAGTAGGGGAAGTCGGGTTCCAAGTGGGAACAATAAGACTGGAAGACCAAGAACGAAGTACTCGGATTAAAAATGGTGTAAATAAGGGATGTCGTCCTTCGCCCCTACTGTTCAGTCTATACGTCGAGGAAGCAAGTGGGTTTAAATTCAAGATGAAGTGGTATCAATGATAAGATTCGCTGATGACATTACTATCATCAGTGAAAGTCAAGAAGAATTATAGTTTACGTTGAATGCAATGAAGTCTACTGAATATAGGCTGGGAGTAAACCGAAGAAAGACGAAAGTAACGAGAAGTAGCTGAAATGAGAACAGCGTGAATCCTAATACCAGAATTGATGATCACGAAGTAGATGAAGTTAATGCGTTCTGCTACCTAGGCATGAAAATAATCAACGATGAACGAAGCAAGAAGGACGTAAAAAGTAGAACAGAACTGGCCAAGAGAAATCTACTGGTATCAAACATGGGTCTTCATAAGAGGAAGTAATTTCTGAAAATGTACGTTTGGAGAACAGCATTGTCTACGATAGTGATACATGGACTGTGGGAAAACCGGAACACAAGAGAATCGAAGCATTTGAGACGTGGTGCTATAGACGAATGTTGAAAATTAGGTGGACTGAAAGGTAAGGAATGTCAGGTACTCCGCAGAATCGGCAAGGAAATGAATATATGGAAAACACTGATAAGAAGAAGGGACAGGTTGTTAGGACATCTGTTAAGACACCAGAGAATAACTTCCATGGTACTAGATCGAGCTGAAGAAGACAAAAACTGTAAAGAAAGACGAGTTTGGATACATCCAGCAAACAATTAAGGACGATGATTATGTCTGGTTTGCAGGGCGCTCAAATGCACGGTCACCAGCGCCCGTACGAAGTCCCAATTCTTACACAGTCCAGTTTTTACGCAATTCAATCTAGACACTGTTACAAATGATGATTATGAAATGAAGACAACACAAACACCCAGTCCCCGGGAAGAGAAAATCCTGAACCCGGCCGGAAATCGAACCTAATACCCCGTGATCCAGAGGCAGCAACGATTGACACTAGACCACGAGCTGCGGACGACAATTTAGGACGTGCGTTGCAACTGCTACTCTGCGCTGGAAAGGTTGGCACCGGAGAGGAATTTGTAATGGGCCGCATCAAACCAGTCAGAAGATTGGTGACTCGAAATATGGCTTCGTGACTAAATCTTGACTTGAAATTTTCCGTTATTTGTTTATTAAGTATAGCCAGTCACTACCTTCTGGCATATTCATTACTCCCGATAATTCCTAACAAAATTTTGCTTCATTCGTGGAGATGGATAACGTGCCGTACATCATACCTCTTCTAGCCTCACTTTGTCCGCCTCCGGTAGCGGGGTGATCAGCGCAAAAGAATGTCACTCCTAAGCGCCAGGATTCGATTCCCGGCTGGGTCGGAGATTTTCTCCGCTCAGGGACTGGGTGTTGTGTTGTCCTAATCATCATCGTTTCATCCCCATCGACGAGCAAGTCGCAGAAGTGGCGTCAAATCGAAAGACTTGCACCCGGCGAACGGTCTAACCGACGGGAAGCCCTAGTCACACGACATTTACATTTTACTTACCGAACATTGGCTTATCATACACAGATTTGTCACAGACGTGAATCGAACCTGCGAGACAGATTCGAACCTGTTGGTCTGGCGCAGCTGCGATTTAATTTTAACCTTAATGTTTTTTCCTACAGCCATGTAACAAATGCTGCGACAATGTCCCGTAGTCGCTTCAGAAAAACACAATGAACCGCAGAGATCCCGTTGATTAAAGAAAGAGCACCAGGAGGATCAGTTCAGAACTGAGCAAGCAATCTGTCCGGATTCTGTTTAAGGAACCAACCGAGCATTAGCTTCAAGCGATTTTAGGATACGAAACCCATTCCAATACAGAAAAGCTGTTTTCAGAGCGCATTCTGCGAATATTCTTTGAGTCAGAGTGTGTAGTATTCCAGTAGCGACCGCGATTTTAAAATTAGACTGATAATAGCCCCGCAAACAGGCGGTTACTCTTGCTACGCTACATATGTCAATGCACCGGGAGGGAACATCGAATGGTACAAGCACAATTACTACCGTGCGCTTATTTTCCAAATTTAAATGAAGACCAACACTTAAATGAAGCTGTAAAAACCTAATTCGTGACTGCCTCAACGGGTTTCGAATTTCAACGATGCCTAGTACGAAACCATTGTTTTAACCATAGCGCCACTGTGTTTCGAAGAATAATAACTTGAGAAAGTTGTCTTACTCAAGGCTTTTGCAGCTTTATATGACGTTAAGGAAGTATTACGGACCTGTGCTCTAAAGTTTGCTTTGGGTTCTGGAACTGTCTTCAGCTTATTTGCTCTTGATTAAGTAGAAAACTTAGAAAACAGATACTGAAGACAAATAGTTTTCGTCACTATTAACAGCGGCTCCACGAACAAGAAATGGACATGTAATGGACCTTTCCCATGCTCCATGAAAGTAGAGAGAAGATGTGGAGATAAAAATGGTTGAATTATTCCTGACGATCTGAATGTGAGAATAGCAAGGGTCGCCGGCACTGAGTGGTTTTTGACCTTCTTTCTGTTACATGCAACAGTACTGTTGTAATCATCTCGGTATGGTAATAAATGCCACCTTACTTTTGCTATGTCGCCATTCCGAGATAAACATATACTATGGCCTGAATTGCACCTCTCTGTTCAGTTTATTCACCCTTACTAGTCTCTTAATACTGGACTTAGCCATGATAAAGAAAAGAATTATATACCTTTTCCATATTTAAATGATTCCCATAGCTGTTTCTAAAATTCATCATTATTCTTCTGATATACAATCGAAATTTCTAATGTACTTACGCCATTATTGGGTACCTTTGAAGAATCAGCTTTTATGTCATTTCCGTTGAGAGTTACATCAGATTTTTTTGCTAAGAGATACCGAGACTTTCAAAATATTAAATATCGATTTGCTAATAGAGAAATCTTTTTTAAAAAAACTTAAAACAAGAAGTAATGGAAAGACAGAGGTGCTACAAATTAGTTAACTATTTACTTGGGTTCTCTTAAAAAAAATTGGAAATAATGATGGGAATATTTAGAAAATAAAGAATAAACCTGTTGAATAACTATTTTTGTTTTGCTTTGCGGAGTATGAGACGCTAGAGTATATGAGCGTAAGATAGGCAAGTTTTCGTATAATTCTTTTCCGAAGGAAGGCACCATGATCATTGTTTAACATCCGCCGACTACAAGCCCATTAGCGCCGGAGCACAAACTGAAGTTGGGGAAGGATGGAGGAGGACGTCTGCCGTGACCTTTCAAAGGAACCATCTGGCATTTCTGTCAAGCGATTTAGGCAAAATCTAAATGGTCGGGTGGGATTTTCAAGCGGCGTCCTCTCGAATGCCATTCCGGTGTGCTTCACCCACTGCGCCATCTTCCTCGGTATCTCTTTCGAAAAGTTATGACTTTCTATTAGCTAATGGAGGGAAGAGGGGGGGGGGGGATTTAAAATTATAGAGAAGACGAAGTCTCTAATACAGTAAAATCTAAACTCTGTCCAAAGGAAGGCCCAAAGGTACAGACCAGCTGCCGTGTCATCCTCAGCCCAAAGCCGTCACTGGATGCGGATATGGAGGGGCATGTGGTCAGCACACCGCTCTCCCGGCCGTATGTCGGTTTACGAGACCGTCTAATACAGTAAACAGGTTCAAATAGTTGTGGATTGCTGTAGTTTTGCAGAGTTGAAGAAACTTGCACAGGAAAGACGAGCCCCCTTTCTACGCCTATCTTCTTCTCCCCGTCTCTCTTCATCTCCTTTTACCTCCTCTCTCTGTCCATCCCTTCTTTTTCGCTTTCTGTGTCAATTTCCTCCCATTCCTCTGTCAATCTTTTGTTGCACACCTTCCCTCACCTTGAGCCTTGTTTATTGTTTTTGCAAGTTTAGATTCTGCAGTACGAGCCGAAAAGCAAGTTCGGATGGAGTTTAGTTTTACAGACATTATTTATAAACCATATGGCGTTCCAGTAGGCATATAAAAGTACGCACGTACTCGAAAGCAAGATTGTGTCAAAATTTCAAGGCAATTGATGAAGAACTTTAGGAGATTTACGATTTTGAACATACAAAATATTAAAACTGCCAAGCTGAGACTCGAACTCGGGACCTTTGCCATTCGCGGGCAAGTGCTCTACCAACTGAGCTACCCAAGCACGACTCACGCCCCGTCCTCACAGCTTTACTTCTGCCAGTAACTCGTCTCCTACCTTCCAAACTTACAGAAGCTCTCCTGCGAACCTTGCAGAACTAGGACTCCTGAAAGAAAGGATATTGCGGAGACATGGCTTAGCCACAGCCTAGGGGATGTTTCCAGAATGAGATTTTCACTCTGCGGCGGAGTGTGCGCTGATATATATTTCATATCAGCGCACACTCCGCTGCAGAGTGAAAATCTCATTCTGGATACAAAATATTTACATTTTTATTGACATAGGTCTAAATGGCGCAACTGTGTTCTAAAATCAACGTTGAGCATGTGCCCAAAGATATGACTGACCCTGATCTGATTGTCATACCGCTATGAGCGTGTCAGCCTGATCAGTTTCAGTACCTTGCAGCCAGCTACCAAACAAAGCTGAATTGCACGCAGTCACGATCACTTATTTCGGGTACCATCTTAGGAAATGTTTCACGATACTTTCACCTCTTGCCGAAGATGATGAAGGGATGTTACTGTTAATGCGCTGTCGAATAGTGTGTCACACGAACTCAATGAAGTACGGTGATTGTTGAATGTGTTAGCCACGGAAAATGACAAACATACCAGAAAGCGTGTCGGGTGTTTTCGACAGATGTTCTGGACATATCCTGCCAAGGCAGAATCTGCTTTCATCGCCACACTAATCAGAACATTGCGATACTCATCTGACTAGCTGGATATCGTCCAAGCATTCAAGTTTGTAACGCCTTCCAGCGAACGATTTCCTATCTTATCCGACACTCTGGATACGACATTTGTGGTGGTCATCTAAAGCAATGGCGAATTTATATGCGGGATCGCCGACATTGATACACAGCTGAGACCCCACGTACAACGTGTTGGGTAATTGAACCATCCAGCCTCCCGAGGGGCTATTAGGCGATCTTGCTTGTAGTAAATGTGAATCGTGCTTGTCGAAGCAATGTCCACTGAATAACTACGTTTATCTAAAACAGCACTTTGAGGTCGAGAGATACACCGTTTTCAAACTGATTACTTGGTTTTTATTACGTCCACAGCACGGTGGCGTGATTAATTACCTTTATCCTGCTCTACATCAATTGCCTATGCAAATTAAGCTTTCCTACAACACCTCTCTAACTGGCTATTTTTAATTTTCTACTAGTGGGTGATTTGGAAGGTTACACAGAGGGCTCTGTTGATAAACCAGAATAGGCTGATCGGTTAGATCAACGAACAGGCCTCTGATAGCGTATCTCAGTTTTAAAATTCCCGCGACAACAGAGAGGCAGATGCATCTGGGGCGTTTCAGCAGTACAATCGCTCCAATTGCATTTCTGAGTCAGAAACTACATGTAGTTGACCAAGCCATTTATGTTCTTGCCGGTTTCTTTCTTAACCGCGTTTGGGGCAGATTACACAACCAGGGCGGTGAAAATGACACAGTGTAGCCATGTGGGCGAGGCCTACGGCAACTGTGATACAGATGTCTCATGCCAGATACGGAACACTTAGCACTTACTGCTTGTTAGCAGAATGATAAGAACGCCGCTGTCGCACGAGGAAGACGTGCCTGTGGAGAAGGTCGTGGAACACGAGTTGTGTAATCAGAAAGCAAGGTAATCGGCGAAGCTCACTCTACTAGGAGAAGCTCCGCTAGTGAATGCTTGGTATTTTGGACAAAATGGCGCTCAGTTAGGCATACACTTCCAGAGAGTCTTCCTTTCTTTGTTTCCCTAGCATTCACTGCATCTGGTACGGTGTCCACCTTTCCAGGATTTGGCTAACTTCTACGTTATTGTTCCTTGTTATTATGACCAAGGTAATCTAACGGAGGGAAGACGGTGTATTATCGTATTCCGTTTGTGTATCGTATTCTCTGGGGCAGAATGTGGGGACCAGCCCTGAATTTGCCTCAACGAATGTGGGAAACAGCCTAAAATGCACCACGCAGATGCGATTTAGGTCTGCCTCATCTTCCTGCCTCACATGATAGCGCACTATGCGTTATGCTATGCGAGCACGTCGTAATATGCAATACAGTATGTTTATTAATTAGATCTATTACCGTAATGATGGAAGATGTGAAGATAGTATCCATACATACAGTATTACAAAAGTGAATGTACACGTATATGAATGTATGTATGTACAGGGTGTTTCAAAAATGACCGGTATATTTGAAACGGCAATAAAAACTAAACGAGCAGCGATAGAAATACACCGTTTGTTGCAATATGCTTGGGACAACAGTACATTTTCAGGCGGACAAACTTTCGAAATTACAGTAGTTACAATTTTCAACAACAGATGGCGCTGCAAGTGATGTGAAAGATATAGAAGACAACGCAGTCTGTGGGTGCGCCATTCTGTACGTCGTCTTTCTGCTGTAAGCGTGTGCTGTTCACAACGTGCAAGTGTGCTGTAGACAACATGGTTTATTCCTTAGAACAGAGGATTTTTCTGGTGTTGGAATTCCACTGCCTAGAACACAGTGTTGTTGCAATAAGACGAAGTTTTCAACGGAGGTTTAATGTAACCAAAGGACCGAAAAGCGATACAATAAAGGATCTGTTTGAAAAATTTCAACGGACTGGGAACGTGACGGATGAACGTGCTGGAAAGGTAGGGCGACCACGTACGGCAACCACAGAGGGCAACGCGCAGCTAGTGCAGCAGGTGATCCAACAGCGGCCTCGGGTTTCCGTTCGCCGTGTTGGAGCTGCGGTCCAAATGACGCCAATGTCCACGTATCGTCTCATGCGCCAGAGTTTACACCTCTATCCATACAAAATTCAAACGCGGCAACCCCTCAGCGCCGCTACCATTGCTGCACGAGAGACATTCGCTAACGATATAGTGCACAGGATTGATGACGGCGATATGCATGTGGGCAGCATTTAGTTTACTGACGAAGCTTATTTTTACCTGGACGGCTTCGTCAATAAACAGAACTGGCGCATATGGGGAACCGAAAAGCCCCATGTTGCAGTCCCATCGTCCCTGCATCCTCAAAAAGTACTGGTGTGGGCCGCCATTTCTTCCAAAGGAATCATTGGCCCATTTTTCAGATCCGAAACGATTACTGCATCACGCCATCTGGACATTCTTCGTGAATTTGTGGCGGTACAAACTGCCTTAGACGACACTGCGAACACCTCGTGGTTTATGCAAGATGGTGCCTGGCCACATCGTACGACCGACGTCTTTAATTTCCTGAATGAATATTTCGATGATCGTGTGATTGCTTTGGGCTATCCGAAACATACAGGAGGCGGCGTGGATTGGCCTCCCTATTCGCCAGACATGAACCCCTGTGACTTCTTTCTGTGCGGACACTTCAAAGACCAGGTGTACCGCCAGAATCCAGAAACAATTGAACAGCTGAAGCAGTACATCTCATCTGCATGTGAAGCCATTCCGCCAGACACGTTGTCAAAGGTTTCGGGTAATTTCATTCAGAGACTACGCCATGTTATTGCTACGCATGGTGGATATGTGGAAAATATCGTACTATAGAGTTTCCCAGACTGCAGCGCCATCTGTTGTTGAAAATTGTAACTACTGTAATTTCGAAAGTTTGTCTGCCTGAAAATGTACTGTTGTCTCAAGCATATTGCAACAAACGGTGTATTTCTATCGCTGCTCGTTTAGTTTTTATTGCCGTTTCAAATATACCGGTCATTTTTGAAACACCCTGTATGTTCCACATTTCCTCCTAAACTAATGGAGTGATTTCAACCAATTTGGTACACATATCACTTACTGTCTGGAAATCATCGCTGTGGACGTGAGAACCACCTATCTGTCAGAAGGGTGAGGGTGAAAAACCAGCGTAGACCTCGACGAGCGATTAGCCATACTTGAGTCATCCAGTATTTGAGACGCAGAGCGCTTAGTATTTTGGAACATACTTTAGACATAATTTCAATTCTTACGAGAACCTTTTCTCGCGGACATTCCCTACATGATGATGAAAGTAATTGCTAACTACATTTTTGCTCTTCGTGCAGTAAAACTGCGGCATGAAGCTTGACGTTTTAATTTATTACTTCCTTACTACAAACTGTATTCGCATTTTGTAGTATTACAAACTGTATTCGCAATTTGTAGACAGTATTCACATATACCACTGAACGTACCAGCAAAATTATATCATTGTACAACACATAATTCAGGACGTATGGCGTCATAAAAACTAAGATGAGTGAAAAACTGCCGCAACATGCGAGACGTTTAAATTTATTACTTCATTGCTACTAACTTACTTCGCAACAGTTTTCGCACACAGTATCCACATATGCCGCTGAAAAAGTATATCATTCTACTAAACGGAGTTAAAAAAGTATGACGTCATATACTGAGATGTATGAAAAAGTGCGGCATCATCTGTAGCATTTTAATTTACTGCATGTTTACTACTAACTCTGCTGGCAATATATTTCACATTTCCCCAGGCGGTATCAACATATGCTGCTGGATGTATCTAAAAAAATATATCATTGTACAACACATAGTTCAGCAGATATGACGTCATAAGCATTAAGTTGCCTGAAAAAGAAACTGCAGGACGAAATTCGCTAGGGCCACAGGTGAAATATATGTACAAATACATATGAACTACTTTGATATATGTGAAACATATTTGTCATGTGCGTACGTGGGCAACACCATGGACGAGAAGCTCATCCTAAACTCCTGGAACGATTTCAACCAAATTTGGTACCCATATTAGTTACGATCTTGGAAGAAATACTATGGGAGTAAGAACCAACAGCGCCCTATTGGTGTGACCATTGTTACGGCGTATAGTCAAGCGCCGGCACGCCAGTCGGGAACGACAGAGAAGAGAAGGCTGTGAGAAGAGACCAGCCAGCCGCACGCTGAACGGACCTCCCTCCAGGACCACAACGTGACAGCAGCGGCCCCTATGTGGAGAGGACATAAGCGCCGCGACTGACTTTTTTACGTCACGCTTACAGACTGCACTCAGAGTGGCTGAGCCTTGGATGGAGAAATGGCGTGTTAGAGTAAACGTCGACAAGTGCTAAGCCGTTCTGTTCACTAGAAGACCGAAGCAACTGCGCAAACACCGATACTGCAGACCAATAACTCTACATGCACGCCCAATACGTTTCCGTGAGAAAGTCAAATACCTCGGTGTCTGGCTGGGCCGGCCGGAAATTACTCTGGGGGGACCACATACAACACATGACCAACCGAGCTAGCGCGAGGCTCAAACAGCTCTACCCTACGCTCAACGGGCGTAGCACACTGAACAGAAGGGTGTCGAGGTCCATGTACATGACACTTATTCGACCCCTGATGACGTACGCAGCTCCTGTCTGGGGATATGCTGCGCCTACACGCCTGCGCCGTCTGCAACTCATACAAAACAAAGTACTCAAAATCATAAGCAATGCTCCACGATACACACCCATCGCGGACCTTCACCGGGAATACCGACTTGAGACTCTCACGGAGGTAATCCACAAACTCACCACAAAACTATACAGAAACTCCAGACATTCGCAGAACCCGTTTATTCTGAATCTGGGGAACTACGACCACAACCATAGATAGAAACATAAAAGACCAAAAGACATACTTGTAAGGAACTAACATTTATGGCCAAGCACACGCAAACACAACGGGACAGGTGAGAAGGGCAGAGAGAGGGGGAAAGAGGAATTGGACTAAATAGAAGACTGGAATAACTGCATACTCAGTATTAAATACACTACTGGCCATTAAAATTGCTACACCAAGAAGAAATGCAGATGATAAATGGGTATTCATTGGACAAATATACTAGAACTGACAGGTGCTTACATTTTCACGCAATTTGGGTGCATAGATCCTGAGAAATCAGTACCCAGAACAATCACCTCTGGCCGTAATAACGGCCTTGATACGACTGGGCATTGAGTCAAACAGAGCTTGGATGGCGTGTAGCCAATGGCACCCCATACCATCACGCCGGGTGATAGGCCAGTATAGCGATGACGAATACACGCTTCCAATGTGCGTTCACCGCGATGTCGCCAAACACGGATGCGACCATCATGATACTGTAAACAGAACCTGCATTCATCCGAAAAAGTCACGTTTTGCCATTCCTGCACCCAGGTTCATCGTTAAGTACACCATCGCAGGCGCTCCTGTCTGTGATGCAGCGTCAAGGGTAACCGCAGCCATGATCTCCGTGCTGAGAGTCCATGCTGCTGCAAACGTCGTCGAACTGTTCGTGCAGATGGTTGTTATCTTGCAAACGTCCCCATCGTTTGACTCAGGGATCGAGACGTGGCTGCACGATCCGTTACAGCCATGCGGATAAGATGCCTGTCATCTCGACTGCTAGTGATACGAGGCCGTTGGGATCCAGCACGGCGTTCCGTATTACCCTCCTGAACCTACCGATTCCATATTCTGCTGACAGTCATTGGATCTCGACCAACGCAAGCAGCAATGTCGAGATGCGATAAACCGCAATCGCGATAGGCTACAATCCGACCTTTATCAAAGTCGTAAACGTGATGGTACGCATTTCTCGTCCTTACACGAGGCATCACAACAACGTTTCACCAGGCAACGCCGGTCAACTGCTGTTTGTGTATGAGAAATCGTTTGGAAACTTTCCTCATGTCAGAACGTTGTAAGTGTGGCCACCGGCGCCAACTTTGTGTGAATGCTCTGAAAAGCTAATCATTTGCATATTACAGCATCTTCTTCCTATCGGTTAAATTTCGCATCTGTAGCACGTCATCTTCGTGGTGTAGCAATTTTAATGGCCAGTGGTATAAACTGCTAATCGCACTGTGATCATGATGGATATTAAATATTCTGTTTGTAACGTGGAGTGCTCACAGTGTCTTCCTTGACTCAATGTGTTTGTTTATAGGGTAAATTTTTTGAAAAAAGTGTTATAACATTTGGAATGTAATTGAACATTTATCCGACAATGCCAACAAATGTTATCCGTTATTGTTAATGTCTCCAGAACAGTGCTTCTAGCTACAGGTGCATAGCTTCAAATATAAGGTTGTTATTACGACACTGGACTAATCGTTTAGGCGTTTCGTGATGTTCCTAATATAAGCTACTGCCGGGATGACTCTTTAAATGACGCTATGACACGTTTTCTTCCTCACTCGACCAGTGCGATCTCGTGACATTTCCAACGACCATGACAGTGACAGCTGCTTGAAGTCCAACCTTGCTTCCTCCTCGTCAGAGGTGATTCACCACAGGGATTTAAGCTGTAGGAGGAGAAAATGTAGTGATGAAAGACCCTCTGGCTGCCGGCTACAGAGCTGCAAGAGGAGCGGTGTAGCTCTGCGGATGTTAACCAGTGCTAAACAATAAGACACTGAAGGGCAGTTATCTGATCAGCAAGGCGACATGCTATCCAGCATCACGCTTGAAGCTGTGGAGCAACTCACATTTTCGTAAATAACTAGCTGACGTCATCTTATCCCACGCGGGTTCTGACAACATGTTCATCTTCGTAATTTTTATGGCACTGTCTTAATAATTTTTACTGACGTCTCAACGTAAGCGCGATTGATTATCATTTGTATTCCAAATGCTCCTACAAAGCTAGAGTTGTCCGTTCATGATGGATGTCGCGCTCGCTGCCATGTAACTTTCCGCCTGTCATCGCGAGGGTTGTAGATGATCGCGCGGGAGGGGCGGGTAGCGGTGAGTTATTTCTCATCTATCAGCTATTAAACGATTGTAGAAAAGGCCTGAAAATGTAAAAACGATACTGGCACCTGGCGTATCCTTCTACTATGACATTTCAGCCTAAGTTTGGATGAGGAAGGCTCTGTCACGAAGAAGCTGCGCGTTGCATTTCCTGTAGCAATTATGGTACACTGAAATATTAAAATGGAGTGAAGACTTGCTGTAGGAGGGCCGAATATGATAGTTCTGTCAACTATTCCGTGAAGCTAAACATTGGATCGATTGCAGCGCAAACTGCTAGGGTCATTTAGATCGCTAATAGTGCTGCATTCAATGACAGAAAAGCGTTAAGCCAGGCAGGTGGACTAGTGCTCACTGAAAATGATACTGATATATGGCCTTGAATTCAAAACCGAACAACTTTTTGGGGTTCTCTGATGCAAGCCTGCGCACGAGACGGAAAGGTAACATAGCTATGTGACATCAGATCATTGCCCCCTGAGTACAAACATTCCGATCCTGCTTAGTGGTATGAGTCACAATGCTTCTCTCAAGTCAATGCCTTTCGATCTCAGAGTTCGGCAAAGTCAAAATTTAATAAGCGCTAAGAAACGTGCCGGCTCAGAGTAGTGTGGTCTGTTGACTTTTTGACGTGTGAACATGTGCGAATTCTACATTGTCAACAGCATTAATCTGACCTAGACTTTGTCTAGCCACTCAGCTTGGTAAGGTTGTAGGGAAATTTAGAGGGAGTACTTTTCTTAGGACGAAGAGACTGTAACGTCCTAGTCTTGAATCTTAGGCTTCTGATTTGGACTTCTGTCAGTCCCTGTGTCCTTATATGGAATCCAGGAAAGACGAGGCACAGGAATATCCTAAGAATAACTGTGAGCACTGTGTTATTCAGGAATATTAGATGTAACAAAGTCCAACAAGGAACGGCTTCCAGGTTTACTAGATACCCAGTTCACTATTGCGTCTACTGAAATTTGTCTTTCCTCGTGTTCATTCTGCCATAAGGTGGTCGCTTTTACTTGTAATTTTAAAAATTTAGTGTCGGGTTGCCTTTCGTGTAGTGACAGTTGGCAGTTAACCTGATGAAGGGAACTCTGTGGGCACCGTATGTCTTTGAGCGGTAAGAACTTTGTTGTGTACGTTACCGTTCTTTAACTGTTTGTGTATACGATTTTCTGAGGCGGAGATTAGGGAGTACCCGAGCATTTTCCTAGAGGAGCGTGGAATACCGTCTAAAGCCCACACTCACCCCTCTTGGATTCGTTCCAGGCCTGCCTCAACTCCCTGTCTCACAAGCTAGCACTCTGCCGAGCCACATCCACCGAAATAAGTAGATGAAAACGTTTCTTCAAAGCGGCGCCACAACCATCATTAAGGGAGCACTCATGACGTCTTTCAACAACACTAAGACTTTCGTTAAATCACCGAAGAGTGTTAGGGGCTTTGATGGTGGTCGGTGAAAGTAACCGTGTCACTGATTAGAGAATTAATCACCAATCAGGAATGATATTACAAAGCGCCTCGAAACAGTACGCTGCAACTACTATAGCATCGTAACTGACTGTCAGAATTTGTCATGTTTAAGAGAACCATGTTACTTTCGGGTGTCCATACCATCGCGACAAATATTTATTGTTGATGTACAATGAAACAGTTTGCCATTTGTTACCACCTTGTGCTTCTTACCTTGTTTGCTTTAAACAGCTTGTTAGGGTGCAAACGCGAATGTGATAATGACATGGGTAAACCCCAAACACGTCAGCACCTCTTCACTGGCCTGAAGGCCCGTGACTCGACAGGTTCTGTGGTCGAAGAGCGTTCCCCGAGCTAAATATTATATATATACATTGGCAAATAGTTACCGACAACTACTTGCCTTTTTCTATTTTCCTTGCTGTCTCAGTCAGTCATTAAGAGCAACGCTTTAATAAAGGCTTCTCTGCATTGCCATTAAAGGCAAGACATTGGTAGGAAATTTGTGGTGCTTTTAACCTCCATGATGTCCAACGGTGATCACATTCTTACCCACTTCTACAGAAAATTGTTTACAATGTTGTTTGGAACACTCTCTGAAAAACGGAAGGTCGCAGGGCCAAAATACACGGAGCAGAAGGTTACTCAAACTTGAGCCTGCCGTTTTAAGTGTATAAGAACGTAAAGACGAGCAGTGGTTGAGAAGGGAGTGAGACAGAGTTGTAGCCTATCCAAGATGTTATTCAATCTGCGCATTAAGCAAGTAGTAAAGGGAAAACAAAGAAATCTGGAAAGGGAATTAAAGTCCAGGGAGAAGTTATAAAAACTAAGGTTTGCCGATGACACTGGAATATATCAAAAATGGCAAAGGACTTTGAAGATCTGTTGAAGGGAATGAATACTGTATTGAAAGGATGTTATAAGATAAACATCAACAAGAGCAACACAACGGTAATTGAAAAGTAGTCGAAATAATCCAAGAATAACTAGATTAGAAAATTAGTCACTAGAAATAGTAGACTAATTATTTCGGGCAGCAAAATAATTGAAGGTAGAAGGAAAGGCAATACAAAATGTGGGCTGGCAGCAGTAAGACACGCGTTTATGAAAAAGACATATGTTAACTGCTAATATAAACTAAGTGTTGCGAAGTCTCTTTTTTTTAATCTTTTTCTGGAGTGCAACGTTACACGGGAGTGAAACATGTGTGATAAACAGAACGGACAAGACTAGAAGCTGAACCGAATTTTCACTCCGCAGTGGAGCGTGCATTAAATTGAAACTCCCTGGCAGCCTTAAACTGCGCACCGGATCGGGAGTCGAACTTGGTACCTTTATCTTTCGCGGGATAGTGCTCTACCGAGTAAGTTATCCAACCACGCACCGCTGCAGAATGAAAATTCGTTCTGGAAACAGTCGCCAAGGCTGTGGCTAACTCATTTCTCCGCTATGTCCTCATTTGTGGGAGTGCTAATCCCATAAGGTATGCAGGAGAACTGCTCTGAAGTTTGGAAGCTGGGAAGGAGGTACTGGCGGAAGCAGAGATGTGATGGCGAGTCCTGGGACGTGCCTTGATAGCTCAGGCGGTGAAGCACTTGCCCTCGAAAGTCGAAGTCACCGGGATCAAGTCCCAGCCGGCAAATAGTTTTAATCTACCAGGAAGTTTCAGAACAGAAGCTTTAGAAATGTAGAGCTACAGAAGAATGGTGCAGGTGTTAGATGGGTTGACTGGGTAACTAATGATGAACTACTGACTACAATTAGAGAAAAAATAAATTTATGTCACTACTACACCAAAAAAAGGAATCAATTGACACGTTACGCCCAAGAAATTAAGAAATCGTTGATTTAGTTTGGAGGAAAACGTGTGTGTGTGTGTGTGTGTGTGTGTGTGTGTGTGTGTGTGTGTGTGTGTGTTGTGGCTGGAGGCCAAGGCCCAAGTCAGCAAGTGGGTTCAGATAGATGTAAGGCGTACGTAACAAAGATGTAGATCCTTGGACAGATGTATCGACCCAGTCTTCGGACAGACGACGCCGACGCCAATCCTTCTACGAAATCATTCAACTGAGTCGCAGTAAAACTTGCAGTTTTTCCCCATTACACTTACAGGATACTGAAGAAGTGTGACCGTACCTCAAGTCTTAACGTGGAAACATCCTCGTCCAGGCAGTCAGAGTAAGCAGGCAGCCACAGTAAGTTCAACGATGTTTCTCTATATGTTTCAGGCAAATACTAGGACGGTTCTTTTGTGAAAAGACCGTGGTGATCAATTTCTCCAGTCCCGTCCAATGTGGGTCGTTCTCGGTCCGGCACCCAGTTTTAATCTGCCAGGAAGTTTCATATCAGCGCACACTCCGCTGCAGAGTGAAAATATCGTAGTGGATTCAAGAACTTTAATGTTTAAAGACTTTCGAGTGAGCACGGTACTCTACATTAAGCTACATTCTAATTGAGCTGTGTTGTAATTAAGAGGTTGTGTGGAACGTCATTGGCATTAAAACTTGTGATTGTTGGACACATTCGTGGTTATCATGGGCAGACTTCACTGAATTACCACATTACCGCAGTATAGTTTTTTCCTAATAAATTGCTAGAGGATTATGCAAACTGCAATGTTTTTGTGTAAACGTGAACTGTATTTTGTGACACATTTAAATAATTAGCTTCGCCACTGAACTGTGACTGTTAGGTATTTTGTAGATGCTGATCAGGTTCAGCGTGCTAATTTATATTCGTCGTTGACAAACTGATTACCGTTCTTGATAACCGAACTTAGTGAAGAATGAATGTGTGTGTTAGTGCAATGAAAATTATGGTGTCGCGTAGATCTTTCAGCAAACACCATCTCACACTCATCCCCACTTTCAGCTTAGCGGTGATCGAGAGTGGCGCTATCGAGGAGAGACTACGGAAACGAAGTCAGTATCGCTACACTATCTTGTGTCTTCGATGTAGACGAGGCCAACTTCACATGCGACATGTCGAAAGGGACTGTACTCTTCTGAGGTTCCATAACTGTCAGTCCTCGGTCTAGTTGACGCCATGGGTGCTCAGTTCGTTTGAGAGCGTGGCTGTCAGCTAGGCATTGGATTTAATACACTCCTATTTGATCAGTCCGGTTGGTTTGGTCTTATTTTAGGAATTGGAAGAATGAAGGAATTACGGCTGGAGTTTAACATTCAGTCAGTGACGAGGTCACAAGAGACGAATCAATAGCTCAGGAGAAAATATGCAAAGTGATTTAAGGAAACCATGTTGCACCTAAATCAGAATCGTCGGTTGGGAATTTGAGCGCGGCTACTCCAGTTCACAAGACCCTGTCTAACTCCACCTCATTTCTTCAATATAAATGCAGTCACTGAAAACAAAACGGACCATTCCTAAATTGTTTTCACAAGATGAGCAGCAGAGGCTCTCTAGGAAAGAGGTGCGAGTATTTTGAGAAAACCGACATGCTTCGTAATTTATGGAGTGACCAAAACCTGCTTTCCACGCCCGGGTTCGATTCCACATCTACATCTACATCTACATTGATACTCCGCAAGCCACCCAACGGTGTGTGGCGGAGGGCACTTTACGTGCCACTGTCATTACCTCCCTTTCCTGTTCCAGTCGCGTATGGTTCGCGGGAAGAACGACTGTCTGAAAGCCTCCGTGCGCGCTCTAATCTCTCTAATTTTACATTCGTGATCTCCTCGGGAAGTGTAAGTAGGGGGAAGCAATATATTCGATACCTCATCCAGAAACGCACCCTCTCGAAACCTGGCGAGCAAGCTACACCGCGATGCAGAGCGCCTCTCTTGCAGAGTCTGCCACTTGAGTTTATTAAGCATCTCCGTAACGCTATCACGGTTACCAAATAACCCAGTGACGAAACGCGCCGCTCTTCTTTGGATCTTCTCTATCTCCTCCGTCAACCCGACCTGGTACGGATCCCACACTGATGAGCAATACTCAAGTATAGGTCGAACGAGTGTTTTGTAAGCCACCTCCTTTGTTGATGGACTACATTTTCTAAGCACTCTCCCAATGAATCTCAACCTGGTACCCGCCTTACCAACAATTAGTTTTATATGATCATTCCACTTCAAATCGTTCCGTACGCATACTCCCAGATATTTTACAGAAGTAACTGCTACCAGTGTTTGTTCCGCTATCATATAATCATACAATAAAGGATCCTTCTTTCTATGTATTCGCAATACATTACATTTGTCTATGTTAAGGGTCAGTTGCCACTCCCTGCACCAAGTGCCTATCCGCTGCAGATCTTCCTGTATTTCGCTACAATTTTCTAATGCAGCAACTTCTCTGTATACTACAGCATCATCCGCGAAAAGCCGCATGGAACTTCCGACACTATCTACTAAGTCATTTATATATATTGTGAAAAGCAAAGGTCCCATAACACTCCCCTGTGGCACGCCAGAGGTTACTTTAACGTCTGTAGACGTCTCTCCATTGATAACAACATGCTGTGTTCTGTTTGCTAAAAACTCTTCAATCCAGCCACACAGCTGGTCTGATATTCCGTAGGCTCTTACTTTGTTTATCAGGCGACAGTGCGGAACTGTATCGAACGCCTTCCGGAAGTGAAGAAAAATAGCATCTACCTGGGAGCCTGTATCTAATATTTTCTGGGTCTCATGAACAAATAAGGCGAGTTGGGTCTCACACGATCGCTGTTTCCGGAATCCATGTTGATTCCTACATAGTAGATTCTGGGTTTCCAGAAATGACATGATACGCGAGCAAAAAACATGTTCTAAAATTCTACAAGAGATCGACGTAAGAGATATAGGTCTATAGTTTTGCGCATCTGCTCGACGACCCTTCTTGAAGACTGGGACTATCTGTGCTCTTTTCCAATCATTTGGAACCCTCCGTTCCTCTAGAGACTTGCGGTACACGGCTGTTAGAAGGGGGGCAAGTTCTTTCGCGTACTCTGTGTAGAATCGAATTGGTATCCCGTCAGGTCCAGTGGACTTTCCTCTATTGAGTGATTCCAGTTGCTTTTCTATTCCTTGGACACTTATTTCGATGTCAGCCATTTTTTCGTTTGTGCGAGGATTTAGAGAAGGAACTGCAGTGCGGTCTTCCTCTGTGAAACAGCTTTGGAAAAAGGTGTTTAGTATTTCAGCTTTACGCGTGTCATCCTCTGTTTCAATGCCATCATCATCCCGTAGTGTCTGGATATGCTGTTTCGAGCCACTTACTGATTTAACATAAGACCAGAACTTCCTAGGATTTTCTGTCAAGTCGGTACATAGAATTTTACTTTCGAATTCACTGAAACGCTTCACGCATAGCCCTCCTTACGCTAACTTTGACATCGTTTAGCTTCAGTTTGTCTGAGAGGTTTTGGCTGCGTTTAAACTTGGAGTGGAGCTCTCTTTGCTTTCGCAGTAAAGGCGGGGTCAGGGATTTTCTCTGCCTCGTGATGACTGGGTGTTGTGTGCTGTCGTTAGGTTAGTTAGGTTTAAGTAGTTCTAAGTTCTGCCCGCATCTCGTGGTCGTGCGGTAGCGTTCTCGCTTCCCACGCCCGGGTTCCCGGGTTCGATTCCCGGCGGGGTCAGGGATTTTCTCTGCCTCGTGATGGCTGGGTGTTGTGTGCTATCCTTAGGTTAGTTAGGTTTAAGTAGTTCTAAGTTCTAGGGGACTGATGACCACAGATGTTAAGTCCCATAGTGCTCATAGCCATTTGAACCATTTAGTTCTAAGTTCTAGGGGACTGATGACCATAGATGTTAAGTCCCATAGTGCTCAGAGCCATTTGAACCATTTTTTGAACCAAAACCTGCTGGAGAAAAGACAACGCATCCCTTTTGCAGTGTCATAATGAGGGAAATAAAAGTTTGAAACACCTCACGAACAGCTTCAGATCAGTTAGAAACGGTTAAACTTTGGCGAAAATACTGCTGTTAAAAAAGGATTAATGGACGATGTTTATTGCAACAGACAAGAATATCTAGTGTCACCACAACGTTTGCTGCAGTGGGCGATTTGTGTGCTTCTGTGGGGGACATAACCAAACTCCCCTTTGGAATGTATCTCATGTTTGTAATAACGAAGATTGTTCTTCTCTTTAGCACCAGTTGGTGAAGAGATCTTTGGAGAGGTTGCATAAGTACATAATAGGAAATAAATCTGCCGTGTCTTTTGCAGAGTGGAACAATCCAGCTCTTTGCATTATGGAAGAGAAACCACGGATGAGCAGGTGGAGAACTGAATACCAGTCTTCCAGACGGCGAATACGGTGTCTTAACCTCTCCCTCGCTTTTCTTGCTGCTGATTTCCAGGAGTCTATCAGGGGTACCGCGATTAATAGGCACAAAACTCCGACGTCATTCTTCCTCTGTTTCAGTGATACGAAATATTTCAATCTCTTCGTCGCTCGCATGAGCGATTGTGAGAACGATTGCAAGATATAATACGAACAATATGAGAATCAACAGTTACTAATAATTAAACATTAATTTTCTACATAAGTCTCCACTAGTTTATCTTTCCTCTGTAGTATATAGTATACCATTTAAAATGGCAGTGAAAGTTACTTTGGAGACTACGTCCAAACATTCAGTGTATGGGTTGTGGTAAAACAAACTGAATCAAATGGGTATATGATGGAGGAGAAAACATCTTTGGAACTATAACCTCCAAGCAATGAAAAAAGTGGTTCAAATGGCTCTGAGCACTATGGGACTCAACTGCTGAGGTCATTAGTCCCCTAGAACTTAGAACTAGTTAAACCTAACTAACCTAAGGACATCACACACATCCATGCCCGAGGCAGGATTCGAACCTGCGACCGTAGCGGTCTCGCGGTTCCAGACTGCAGCGCCAGATCCGCGCGGCCACTTCGGCCGGCCTCCAAGCAATGAGTACTGCCTGATGTTTTCAAGTACGTCAATACGTAGTTTGA
This sequence comes from Schistocerca serialis cubense, assembly GCF_023864345.2. Lineage (NCBI taxonomy): Eukaryota > Metazoa > Arthropoda > Insecta > Orthoptera > Acrididae > Schistocerca > Schistocerca serialis. Next base: position 1,130,812,358 of record NC_064639.1, read on the forward strand.
TAAATTTGCCTCTGTATCTCTTAATGCTATGAAGTTTTAACCATTAATCGAGCTAGAAAAATGTAAAGACCTGGTTGGAGTAAAAATAAGTACTATTGCATTAATAAGATTCACATTTTGAATTTTATTCCTAACGCTTTTCATCTCGGTGATCAAGGGCCGGTACTCTGCAGGTGTGCATTATGCCACTGTTCTGCCGACCTTGGTGGTTGTGGATTTGTTTTCTCAACGAACCAGTAATAGTGTGTGGAAATCGTAGCTCAGTTGGGAAGGTATTTCACAGGGGCTTCAATATACAATTAACTGGCAAACGTTTGCTGTGACAGTGCATCATAATATGTCTCTAAAAAGAATCTTTGTGTACATGAAGCAAAAGTCCCAACTCCTCAACTAGCAGCGATACCAACCGTCTTTTGTTATTGAAACAAATTACTAGAAAGACTTTAAGCTTCTAAACAATCTAATGTGGTGCCTGAAAAAAGTACGTTGTGTGACTAAATATCTGAAGGTCAAATGAGAAGCCTGATGTTGATAGAACGACATTTAGAGCTTTCGTAATGGCAGCACTGCAGGGCGAGAAAACGCAACGTCCGTTTTGTGGACAACAAGGACATTCGGTGCACTCTCAATTTACGTTTCTCAGACGCTTGTAGATAACAAGGCTTGTGTTGTTGCTGTATTTCTTTGTTTCGCGAAGACAGCCAATAGTGTTCTGCGCGTCACCTAATAAACATAATGTTTTTATGGAATAACAAACTGAAGACTATTACTAAGTAGCAATCTTTTCTCAAGTCGAAATAGCGCAAGGTATACTTCAAAAGCAAACGACGGGTTTGCTCTTCATTCTTCATGTAAATGACCAGGTAAATAGTCATCAGCTCTCTGGCTGTTTGTAGACGATGCAGTTTTACAAAGAAAGTTTACACCATTATGATCTTTTTGTGGAATTTAAGACGATATGGGGATGGAAAATGAATATTGCAAACACTTGATTTAGCACGAACAAGTTCAACATCATCCCGTAGAAACCCGGGAATATTTGATATCATGTGGTTCAAGCCAATCAATTAAAAAATCTATGACGATTTAAGTTAAAGTAATGTCACAGATTTAGTTGTGGAAACGCATACTCCAGATTTATTGAAAGGATTGTAAGAAATTTCAGTTCGTCCGTGAGTCAGGCCAATTACACAATTCTTGCCCAACAGGACACGTAATTTTATTTCGTGATAGGTTGGAATAATGATGACGGAAAAGTCACTGAAATACTCAGTCTGTAGTGGAGGATGCCACAGGAAATATGTTAGTCATCATATTTTGCTGTTAATATTCCAAGAGCTTAATTTGTGGACATGGCTGTTGTGATCTTCGAAGTCCCCTAAGACATCTAAAATAGTGATGATGAAGTGAAGTGAGACTAATGTCACCGTAAGGGTCATCGTAAGCGTCATCCACGAGCAAGTTTGAGGTCATGGGGGGGGGGGGGGGGGGCTGTTGACGAATAGTCCTGAAACAGTACGAACAACCGTCCTTCACACGTCGCACAGCAACGTCTATAGTGCGGGTGCAAAGTGGAATAAGATATTCCAGGCCTTGAGAAGAAAAGGGATAAAACGGAGACATTTAGGAGTAATGTACAATATCTACTGGATTACAGTTTGACGCAGGATTATAACTCATCGTCACTGTTATTCAGGAAGCAATTATTCTAAGAAGCAAGGAGGTGAAAGAAAATATCAGAAGAAGAACAAATATGCAAAGGGAAAGGTATATACGCTAAGGGTCTCAAAGCTCTTCTGGCCGCCAGAAAAGATGACTTGAGATAAAATATTGCATGAATCTGAGTGGCACTTAGTTTGGGTTAAGTGAATAAAAAAATACGACTGTAGAGATGATAAGTTGCGGAAGGTAGAACAGAGAGCTGCCAAACATGAAAACTGTTCATCGTAGTGGAAGTAAAATGCCTGATTGCGCTGAGCATGGTAATTGAGATATCAGAAGCAACAAGCGAAAAGAGATTTCGTCGTGGAAAGAGGTTTCAAACTTTAAAATTTATTAGAAAATGGTTCAAATGGCACTGAGCACTATGGGACTTAACTTCTCAGGTCATCAGTCCCCTAGAACTTAGAACTACTTAAACCTAACTAACCTAAGGACGTCACACACATCCATGCCCGAGGCAGGACTCGAACCTGCGACCGTAGCGGTCGCGCGGTTCCAGATTGGAGCGCCCAGAACGGCTTGGCCACTCCGGCCGGCAAAAATTTGTTAGAAGGAAATTCCTGAAACTATGTCTGGAACACAGGATTGTATGGAAAAGAAATTGGGGCTCTTGAAAATCGGAAAGGCTGAAAACGGAAAAATTGTTGTACTATATGGTGTTGTTAAATATTTAAGTGGACAGATGAAAAATGCAGGGATAAGGTACCAGAGGAAAACCGAGGTAAGGTGTATGAAAAATCTTAACCAGAAGTGCTGCAGGTGTGTAGCTCGTGTGCTAACAGACAAAGCAATACGGGCACCAGTAAAATGCGCCGCTTATAGTCACCAATATTAGTCACTACATTCACACCGCGTTTCGAGTATTTCTGCCTCTAATTCCATGTGCACAGACGTTATTTCATCTCTGAGGCTCAGTCCCTATAATATAAATTGCCTAAATCTATATGTTGTTGTTGTTGTGGTCTTCAGTCCTGAGACTGGTTTGATGCAGCTCTCCATGCTACTCTATCCTGTGCAAGCTGCTTCATCTCCCAGTACCTACTGCAACCTACATCCTTCTGAATCTGCTTAGTGTATTCATCTCTTGGTCTCCCTCTACGATTTTTACCCTCCACGCTGCCCTCCAATACTAAATTGGTGATCCCTTGATGCCTCAGAACATGTCGTACCAACCGATCCCTTCTACTGGTCAAGCTGTGCCACAAACTTCTCTTCTCCCCAATCCTATTCAATACTTCCTCATTAGTTATGTAATCTACCCATCTAATCTTCAGCATTCTTCTGTAGCACCACATTTCGAAAGCTTCTATTCTCTTCTTGTCCAAACTATTTATTGTCCGTGTTTCACTTCCATACATGGCCACACTCCATACAAATACTTTCAGAAATGACTTCCTGACACTTAAATCTATACTCGATGTTAACAAATTTCTCTTCTTCAGAAACGCTTTCCTTGCCATATAAGCCCGACGACTGACGTTTTCGTCGACAATTCCACACTTGCAGTCTATCAAGCCGGGAAACCGCCTCAAGCTGACCCATAAAACCCGCCTAAGTTGCAGCTAAAGTCGTCCTTGAACATTAAATACCCTATGTTCTAGCAAGTACAAAATGTAAAATTGACGTTTGTGTACATTTTACCCACATATTGTGAGTTGTAACAGAATAAAATCATCAATTAAATCGTTTTGTTCGCCTAGCATTCTTACTACACAATTCCTGTGTTCTTAAGGGTTAAGTTTAGGTCGGACTGTAAACGTAAATAGTTTTTGCATAACATTTACAACAGTCTTTTTTCTCATTGCCCTCACGGGGAAATTTAAATTAATAGTGTCAGTGAGATTGCGGACTAAGCCGGCGGCCTAAGAGAGAGAGAGCTTGTTGAAAATAACTTGCAGTGCGCATGCCCTGCACCTCAAGAAGCTTTTATAGGCCAATTTGAGGTTGTTTCCCGGCCTGATGCACCGCGAGAGTCCTATATCACATTATTCGTTCCGGCCTGTCCCACACCACTGTCGTGCGTTGTACACAGTTATCGTTTACACACTGTATATGTATACCGATTGCTTTATTTTCTGCTCTGAGTGATGTCATTGGGAAGGGTAGTTTTTTTGGTACTACTCTGTAAACGGAGAGTCGTAACGAAGAGTATTTACACGGTCTGTTATTTCGGCATTCAGTTTCGTGATAGAGGGCGGACTTCGCGTCGAGGTGGCCAGGTGCCTTCGCTGGCGTTTCTAATCCGCTCCTTACTCACTGAACTCCCCTTGCCGATACAGTATTCGCTTTTGACGGACAGGGTTAGCAGCAGTCTGCGACTGTTTGTTGATGTCGCTGCAGTCTACGGAGAAGTATCGTCGTTGAGTGCTGCAGGGTACAGAGCGACAGGCAGAATTTCTGTTTGGTGCGATGAATCGCAGCTTGCTCTACATGTTGAACAATACAAATAATGCAGATGAATAGGCAAAAGAATCCCGTAACATTAGGATGAAGTATTAGTGGCTTGGTGTCTGATACAATCACATATATTACATATCTATGCGTAACGTTGCAAAGCGACATGAAATGGAACAAGGACGTAAGGTGGATTGTAGAGAAGACTTCGGTTTCGGTTTATTGGGCGAATTCTGGGAAATCTAAGCTCATCTTTAAAGGTGACCGGGCATAGAACATTATGCTAACTTCATCGTAAGAATGTAGCTGATGCGAACATAACACAACGTATTCTCCTGCTCTTCATGGAATCTCACTGGATTTCGTTTCACGTGGAGCGGGAACCAAGCTGTCTTGAGTACACTTAAGTGCGGTAATAAGGTTACATCGACTCTGCGATAATACTGTACGCGAGAACAGCTTTTCCGACAGCTCTGGCCAGCCGGCTGGCCCAACTAACTTGCAGTGATGTGAACGGTCGCAGTTAAGATGTGAAGTGAGATGAGCTGAGAAACAACGTAACTTTTTAAACGGGATGAAATAATACGGTAAAAATCTAACATTGAGGTGTGAGAAAGCATCGTGCATTATTTCATTACGTCTGCAGCCTTTAACTTTGTCATTTATCACGACAAATCCATTAATCCATTAACTTGGATCCATACCAGTTTTATTGGGTTCTACCTGCAATGGTACATTGGTAACTGTAAAAACGCACATCTGGATGGTGTGCTCAATGGTGTGAAAATTGTTCCTGTTTTTCTATGACGCTTGTTTGAGACCTCATCTGTGGTGTTAAACAATGAAAATAGTCCAATAAAGAGTGTTCCGTTTTTCATATTTGTCCCAAAAATTTAATTTTTTAATGTTTTCTGAATTTAAGCAATCTTTTATAAAATATCGATGGTTAAGAATTGATATTTGCGCGAAAAACTGGAATTTAGCGTGCGATGTGTAATTAGGAACAAGAAGACGTGCAGTTTTCATAAAAAATGGTTAGATATGCGCTAATTAGGATATCTTTGATGAATTTTGTATTTAAATGATGTTGAGTTTTGAACCAAACGAAGAATAAAATCGAAAAAAAAACACAAAGAGAGTCGAACCAGCGATCCGTAGAATATGCGATTACGTTTCTACAACGCTACCGGTTCAGCCAGGCCACAAAAATCACTTAACTCTAGGAAATAAAGTTCTTCGGAAAATTTCAAAGTCGATTTTCTCTGTAAACTTGTGAAAAACGTTAAGAGCAATCTGCTTCTCGCCACTTTTTAACTGTGTTCCACGTACGTGCTTCATTACGGAACAGACAGCAGTGTCAGCCATTTCCACAGTACGTATTAACAGCGCGACAGTCAGACCATAACTATCGGTTACAGAGAATGCTAATGTACACGAATTTTGAAGTAAAAACTACATAGCTAATTAAGGAAAACGTTGATGGCTCTTAATACATTGAATATCTTAAGAGTTTCATTTACAGTAACCTGGTAATAAAGTGTTTAATATATAAGTAGGATCTGCTTCCAAGAGCGTAACAACACCAGTGTAAGGTGGGCTACAGCAGCTGGCCAATCACCAAGTCTGTGTTTGTTTACATGAGATTTATTCTTATGATGAACGAAGTATTGTAAGAACAATTCTTGAGTATTGCTAGACTGCTTTGGATCCCCACCAAGTCAGATTAAAAGTAAACGTCAAAGTCATTCAGAGGCGTGCTGCTAGATTTGTTACCGGTAGGTTCGATCAGCACGGAAGTGTTAGAGATGCTTCTTGAACTCAAGTTCAGTTCCTGGAGTGAGAAGACGTTATTTTGTGAAACGCTATTGAGAAAGTTTAGAGAACAGGCATTTTCAACCGACAGCAGAACGATTTTTTTCAACCGACAGCAGAACGATTTTTTTCAACCGACAGCAGAACGATCTTGCTGGCACTAACACACAGTATATCTCGGTGAGGACCGCAAAGAACAAGCTAAGAGAAATCAGGGTCGTACTGACGACATTTACAACTGGGATAGGAAAAGGAGTGACTAACACTGGTACAGTTTACCCTCTACCATGCACCGTATGGCGGCTTGCGGAGTATGTATACAGATGTAGTGCAGAAATAAGCGTATGTATTCTCAATAAATGTTTCTGTACTCAGCTTCACAAGATGCCGGTATGACTTAGAAAGAGATTTTTTATCGCGCAATTGCTCCGTATTGTTTCTCTTCTGGTGAAAAGGAGGCAAGCAGCCGAGATCACGAGTGGCGCTGGTCAGTACCTGCGGTCATAAAGCACTGATTATCGCGATATGTTCCCAGCCCAGACCTACCTCTGCCTGCGACGTATGTAGAAACACATACCACCGCACGTTAATATCTCTTTTTCAGGTAGATGATAACGGCAACTGTTCCGCTAATCAGCCAGATTACACGATGAGAACAATTAGGGCGATATGGACAGCCGCTCAAGTGGCACAGGAGAGTTATCAGGTTATCAAACAAATCAGTGCCTCGATTACCACGACCTGTTAGTACAGTAGATCGGTAGGCAAGCGTCATAATTTGTTAAGAACAGAGGTTTGCATCTTTCCAAAGGTAAAACAGTGATTTCCTGACACGGAAATAAAAATGGTAGGGAAATTCGTTCATTGACTCGAGAAATAGTAATGCGAAAGAGAAATTTCCGCCAGCTGAAGTGGCCGAGCGGTTCTAGGCGCTACAGTCTGGAACCGCGCGACCGCTACGGTCGCAGGTTCGAATCCTGCCTCGGGCATGGATGTGTGTGATGTCCTTAGGTTAGTTAGGTTTCAGTAGTTCTAAGTTCTAGGGGACTGATGACCTCAGATGTTAAGTCCCATAGTGGTCAGAGCCATTTGAACCATTTGAGAAATTTCCATATGAGCTGCAACCGGGTACTGAAATAAATCCACTGTCGAGAAGTGAAAATTTGTGCCGGACTGGGATTCGAACCCGGATTTCGCGTTTATGGGGAGCGGTCGCCCGAACCGTACGGCTATCCGAGCACGCTTTCGTCCAACCCAAATTCCAATATGTTGCACATTACATACATAGTATCACCTGCCCACTTCCTCATTGCTCACAGCCTCACCTAATTCTCGCAAGAAATCGAACGAAGAGTGCACCCACAATGAAGAATATTATTTAAAGACAAGGTGATTATGTTTATGTGTACGGTGTCTTTTATTTTGGCCATGTCCGAAAGAACAGACAACACACGTATAAAAAAAAACCATAAGAACTGACGACTTCTAGCACCGAACAGGAAGTGTCTTATTTGGCTGCCAAGCTGAGAGCCAAAGTCAACGTAAACAAAGCGGTCAGAAGTAGGTCGCAGCGCCGCACTGGACCCACAAAAAGCCGTGGTTGTGCAGCGCTGGTCTGAAAAATTTCAGATGCCACAGACCGACTTTGCGTGCCAATTTAATGTACTACGTTTTAGAAGAACGTTCACCTTGGGTGTTCTTCATGGGAGATTTTCCTCTCACTGGTTTAGCCGAATAAGTGTCTCTCACGAGTATGACAGTTTTATAAACGAAAATCGTTCCTCCTACCATATTAAGGAAAGATTGTGGTGCCAGGAAGTTATTGACGAGATGAACAGAGATCCTTCAGGTACTGGGTTCCAATGGTGGGATGCCAGAATAAATGAAATAAACACATACTCGTATCCATACTCATGACGTCCTTATGAAATGGAAATTGCGCGTGTCGTAAAAGACGCGCTGGCAGCAGTTTATGCCGACTGATTTATTTTCTGCTCTGGGTGTTGTCATTGGAAAGGACGATTTTTTTGGGATTGCTCTTTAAGTCAACAGTAAGTCTTAACGAGGAGTAGTTACACAGGATGTTATTTCGTCACTGAGTTTCGTGACAGTAGGCGGAGTACGCTTCCAGGTGGGTAGGCGTCTTTCGCTGGCTTTTTCAATCTGAACCTTATACGTTAAACTCTGCGTTCCGATCTAATAACTGCTTTACTCAGACAGCCAGTAACACAGCTGAGCACTCCACAACTGACGCGACTTTTAACCCAATAAGCGATGTGACGTAACTGAACGGGTGTGGGCGTACACTGGCTGTGTTCGACGCCATGTGCAAGAACCACACACAGACGGCAGGTGGCAGGGACAGCATTCCAGGGTATATAAAACGAGTCGAGGAGATGCGGAAAACAGGTCAGTGTTGTCAAAATGCAGAAACAGAGCGATTTATCTGACGTACAAAAGGGCATGATCACTGGTTTTCAGGCCGACTGTGGAAACATTTCCGAAGCGGCTAAACTTGTGAACTGTTCGAGTGTCGCTGCGGTTAGAGCATACCGTGCATAGCAAAATAGCATTATCCAAACCGGCACCAAGGCAGTTGTGGTGCACCATGTGCCGTAGATAACACGGGTGAAAGGCGGCTGCGGAGATTACGGGCGAATAGACGTGCAACTCTGGATCAACTGACTGCCCAGATGAACCAAGGGGCTACCAACAATGACTCCTGAACGACCGTTCACCGGATGTTCAATGGCGAGGAAGGCTGGAACTTCTACGCCAGTACCGCAACTAGATCGTTCAGGTACTGGGTTCTAATGGCGGGATGCCAGAATAAATGAAATAAACACATTCTCGTATCCATATTCATGACATCCTTATGAAATGGAAATTGCGCGTGTCGTAAAAGACGCGCTGGCAGCAGTTTATGCCAACTGATTTATTTTCTGCTCTGGGTGTTGTCATTGGAAAGGACGATTTTTTTGGGATCACTCTTTAAGTCAACAGTAAATCGTAACGAGGAGTAGTTACACATGATGTTATTTCGTCACTGAGTTTCGTGACAGTAGGCGGAGTACGCTTCCAGGTGGATAGGCGTCTTTCGCTGGCTTTTTGAATCTGAACCTTATACATTTAACTCCCCGTGCCGACCTAATAACTGCTTTACACAGACAGCCAGTAACACAGCTGAGTAGACCACAACTGACACCACTTTTAGCCCTATACACGATGTGACGTAACTGAACGGGTGTGGGCGTACACTGGCTGTGTTCGACGACATGTGCAAGGACCACACACAGACGGCAGGTGGCAGCGACAGCATTCCAGGGTATATAAAACCAGTCGAGGAGATGCGGAAAACAGGGTAGCGTTGTCATAATGCAGAAACGGAGCGATTTATCTGACGTACAAAAGGGTATGATCACTGGCTTAAATGTTCCCGAAACGACTAAGTTTGTGAACTGTTCGAGTGTCGCTGCGGTTAAAGTATACCGTGCACAGCAAAATAGCATTATCCAAACCGGCACCAAGGCAGCTGTGGTGCACCATGTACCGTAGATTAAACGGGCGAAAGGCGGCTGCGGAGATGTTTACAGGCCAACAGACGCACAACTGTTGATCAGCTGACTGACCAGATGAACCAAGGGGCTACCAACAGTGACTCCTGGATGTTCAATGGCGAGGAAGGCTGGAACTTCCACGTCAGTACCGTAACTGGACGTGGTGACAGGTGACGTTTTCAGATGAATCACGTTTTATGCTCCATCTGACATATGACCGTTGACATGTACAGCGTGATGAAAGTCTGAAAGCAAACACTCTGTAGCAGTTGTCGGAAGGGGAACGTGATCGTGGCATTCCGTAGGTGATCACGTGATCCTCAAGCCACAGTGGGTCAACACAAGTATGCATCTACCCTTGGGGATCATCTCCACCCCAGCACAGTTCGTTTCCCCCGCACGATACCATATACCAGCATGACAGTGCAACATATCACACAGCTCGTCGTGTACGGACCTGGTTCACAGAGAGCCAGAAGGAGTTTATCGTATTCTCCCGGCCACCAAACCCCGCGGATTTAAGCCCAGTCGGGATTCTGTGGGACCACGGCGATCAGGCACGTACCATCCAGGACCCCAGCGCAACTGGCGACGACGCAGTAGTCGCCATTATTCCACATCTCTGTCAGTATCTTCTAGAAACTCAGTGACTCTCTTCCTGCACGTTTCGCAGCGGTCCGCGTTGCAGAAGCTGGTCACTCGGCTTGGTTGGTCGGTTGGTTGATTTGGGGGGGGGGGGGGAGGAAGCAAACAGCGAGGTCACCGGTCCCATCGGATTAGGGAGTGATGGGGAAAGTACTCGGCCGAGCCCTTTCAAAGGAACCATTCCGGCATTTGCCTGAAGCGATTTAGCGAAATCATGGAAAAGCCAAATCAGGTCGCGAGTTTGAACCGTCGTCCTCCCGCATGCGAGTCCATTGTGCTAACCACTGCACCACCTGGCTCGGTGGTTTTTCAAGCTTTTGACAGTTGGTCACAGTGTATAATGAAAGTTTTTTATTACATTCTGCAAATTTTGAAGTGGCGTTCGAAGGTTACGTTGGTTGTCTTCATGTTCCGTTCAAAAACGGAAGGCCTGAAGAATAACTTTCTGTCCTTTCCATAAATTGAACGCATCGATAAAGCTAAAGGTTGGTTTGACCAGCATAGTGCTTTATTATGGAAACCTGTTGTTGGATAGTTAAAGCCTACACCTCCCTCAGAGCACACGTTTAGCTCAACCTGATAGCGACGGGTGAGTCTACATTTTAATCTTACGAATTAATCCTGCAGCTCATATATTGAAAATCTCTCTGCAAATAGTCAAATATCTATGCTAGGAAAAGACAGCTTTACGTTAGTACAGCAAAGAAAGATTACATTTGACTGATAGAGTCACAGAAAACTTTAAAACGAATGCTCCGTTGATTTAATAAACAAATGAGGTCTACTTGTACCAAGCTACAATACATTTCAGTATTCTGACAGACAACAGACACACACACACACACACATATATATATATATATATATATATATATATATATATATATATATATATATATATACGCGTAGCTGTTTGGACTTCGCATACGTTTTATTTATAGAATGGAAGCTGTTACCGATAAATCTCCAGTACAGATTAAAACCCAGTTCGAAACCTATCTTTGAATATTATACAAATGATGTCTTTCACGTTCATATCATTTAGTATTATGGACAAGCTATTCAGCAGAACCAACGGGAGTGTAACATTTGGTATTATTCTACATGTAGAAGCTATTGATTGAAGGTGAAACGGTAATTTCTAGGAAAATAATTTGAAAATCCCGAAACATAACCTCAAAAGTATGCCACTGGTCACTTGTGGATATCGTTTTAAGTCAACAGGGAATAGGCTTAAGGGCCAAAATTGTCACTAAAAACAAATTAATGGACGTCCAAAATCAAACAATTGTGGAACAACGTTCGTTTTTTTTTTACACAACGCACAAAGATATGTCGTAATTTGTCGCGTGCAGTAAGCAAAGCGCCGATCACTCAAGCTTTTTGTTTTGGAAAAAAAAAAAAAAAATAGACATGCAATCTGCATTATCTTCAGCCGGACGTGTGCTCACGTAAGTCAGATCCGATCCGATCCTATTTCTGATACTCTCACACCTGTATACAGAGACCGTTTCTTACCTATGGACATCTGAGTAGACGGAAGTGTCCCGACTTAATACCGACGGTTGGTGTAGTGATGTACGAGGTAAAACTGCACAGATGGCGAGACTATTCCACTTGCGGACAATCACGTGAAAGGCACTAACGGCCCAACTGCTGGTCCGCTACTGTAGACATCCCGCGAGCCGGAGACAGCCTGCCAGATAAGATGCCGCCCAGATAGCGAGGCACACTTTGACCCGCAGGCAGCGCTGTCGAGGGGCCAGGCAAACGCCACTGTTGATGCGTCACCTCTCATTGCCTTTGCGCATGCGCCGCCACTCTTCGGGCCTGGCAGAATTCTAACGGTGCAAGGAAGAACCGATGAAAAGCTGTTGACAAGAGACATACTCCTTCATTCCTTGCAGTAGCTTCGTGTAATAAAACTACTGGAGTCCTAAGATATGCTACCGTAGTCGATGGCGCAAACACATGTTCCTGCGAACGCATATTGAGCAGCACCTGCTTCGAATCCGGTTCCTAGTGGAAGAAGCTGTTATCGCCAGTGGTTCCAGATCAACAGACTGCGCGCCAATGTCCTTCGCTAACCCTTTCTGACTGTAGTTTCTGTTGAAGCCACTTGGGATTTTCTCATTTCGTGGCATATGCACAGTCGCTGCATTTATAGCCAGCCTTTACGTCTCCAATAGGTACTGCCCTACAGTAGCTGCAGTTTGAATTTCTTCACATGTTTCAAATGTTAGCAGTCAGAGGAGCTAATGTAGGAGCCATTTTTGTATGCAGTGCACGATTGTCTCGTGTTTTCAAATTGTGATTGAAGTTGTCTCTATAAGGCAGTTTTTGCACATGGATTAGGTACAGAAAACTGTTCTGTTCAAATTACATCTCTGTGTATTGCGATAATAATTAAATTTGTGTGTTTATTTTCGTAATTATTGTAGTGGTTCCTTTTTAAACCACTGCAGCTCTAAGGGCAACATGACTAGCTGTGACAGGTTGTTGCATTTTCAGTTTCAAGAGATGTACTCTCGCAGGATAAAGGAAGAGAAAATTCCGTTGTCGACTCAGAGATTGAAAGCAGCAGTAAAATTGGAGATGATGTGTTAGCTGCAGACAGTGATCTCGATTTGGGGATAGTGTGCTATAACAGTAGTTTTCCAGACTAATCAGAAAGTCCTGAATGGCCTTGTACATCGTCAGAACCATTAGAAAATAGTTTTTCTAGTTGAAGAACATACAATGCAAAGAAAGCATGTGTCAGTACATGGCACCTCAATGCGCTGTGTACACTGTAGCACAAAGAAGGAAGCTCACAGAGGCGGATGGAAGTGTGTTCTCTGTCAAGTAGCCCTCTGCTTATTGCGGAAAGGAACTGACTTGTACCTTGCCACCAAAAGTAATGACATTTCATGTGCAGTGGCTCCATTTGAAACCACTCTCTACGTGTACAATTAATGTACGTTAACAGCTGTTTTCCACAATGTTCTCCTTCAAAGTATGTCTAATAATCTCATAAAAAAGAAAATTCAAAAAATATAATTTTTAATATTTCGGGTCTGAAAGTGATAAATTCACAGCTAAGTGTTGTTTGTTAAGGAGTGGGGCACGTACAACTTGAAGGACACACATTTTTAGGTTATTCGCGTCGGTGCAAGCATCTCGTGGCTCGGCTCCGGTTACTACACTCTACCATTCGTTTCATTTACATTCTCGTGTCTGTAGCTACACGGACAGCAATGAACAACTGCACCCTTCTCCCTGTCCCTCACACGAACGCACACATAAGGATCCTACAACATTATTTCAGTGTGTCTTAGGATTACCCAAAACACTCGGATTCAAAATAATGACGTTGCAAAAGAAGATATTCTAGAATATGATTACTCCGAAGAATTCTTTACGAAAAAAAGGATCCAGTAAACAATTTTGAGTAGTGAATGTTGGTCAGAAACAATGATAATGTGAGATACTGCATAATGAAGGCTAAGAGAAATATACACCACCGTAACTTGGCAGTGCAAACTGTGATTATCTCACGTACAATTCCCAATATTGAAACAAGATTTCCAAGAAATGCTAGTGCTCATTAGGAAAATATTTTTCACCGTGATTTAAATTAAAACATTATCTGCCAATATATGGAAACTACTGTGGCTTTTGGGATAGAAAGCTATTACTTTTTGTGACATTCGGAAGATTTTGAAAAGAGGATCACAGTAATATAACGAGTTTGCAGTAACTGTGAGGAGAAGTTGATATGGAACAATGAAAATTTGTACTCTACTCAGAAGGTATAGAATCCGACTGTGGAAAAATGCACATTTTCCACAGTTACATTCTGCCTACATCTGTGATATCGAGTAATTGAGATTCATGAGGACTAGACATTATACACTCTATTCCATCTAGAGAGGGCCATTTACCAGTCGGTATCATGAGCAACAAATTTAATGAGATTGAAGTAAAAGCATGTAACTCAGCTGTCCCTTTAGGCAGTTAAAAGTACGTCACTTGATCGATTGTTATCGAAGAAAGTAGTAATTCCGAAGGATGTTGATGTATTAAAATGAGCGAATTGAGTAAACTCTTGTGCTGCTCCAACTAATGATATGCATTTTTGTTATTGGTAAATTAATACGGCTGATGTTGCATTTGTAAACGTGTTCTGCGAGCAAAACTTTAATGATTAAATCTATGACATTTTAAAAGTACCAATTCACGAGCATTGCAAGAGACAGCGATTGCAAATGCGTTCTGCGGTTGATTATTCAAAACATAAGACACCATAACGAAATCGACAACTCATATAAAATGGTGTATCCTGGAATTAAGACATCGAGCGTCACTCTATTTTTAACTATTAATTTAAAGGAATTTCCGCTGCGTTTCAGCGGTCAGAGCTCCTATAGAAACAAATAGCTGTATTTCTATGCTGTAAATGGCAACATCGAACACCAACAAGAAAACGAATACCTTTTGCGAGTCACGTAGCATAGAGGATGACAGATACAGAAAAATAATTAAGGAACTGGCCGCATTAGTTGTTAAAGAACGGTTTAAGAGTTCACATGTACTTGATTATAAATAGTCATAGGAAAGTTAAAGCAGAGTAGCTTCATGCAACAAAACTTTCATCCTTTTGAGCCTCAAAAACGTTTTCCCTCGCTACATCGGTAAAGACCGAACAGTGGAGAACCCAGGAAGGGAACTGATGTGAGGGGCAAAAAATGAGGTCGGAAAGATTCATCTGAGAATTATTTCTACAGTTTCGGCTTCTAAGTTTCGTCCAGTGACACGAAATAATGAAAAGAATTGTGCCCATGAAGGTAACTATCTCGATCCTTACCACTTGTAATCCGTATTGTGGGCCTTCTTAGCACCTTCAGCTTGGCGACATTATTTCAGCTATCCTATAATCGCTTGAATTGTACGACACGGCACTTGTCTGCGCGCTCTCCAGATTTTCATTGCAATGTTAGCCTAGCTGAAGTCCTACATATAAAACACGCACACACTTATGCAGCGCAACGCCTGGAAGATTATCGAAATTAGCGAGCAATCGAACTCGTATCCACTACCCCTCGAAACTGCGGAGTTTAATCTGTTCCACACGTAACGAACGTGACAGCAGAGGACACAGATGTCGCTACAGAAATGGCGCTGCTCCGACCAGCACGACCACAGAGGCGCTGTGGAGGCCGGGGTCCCACGCCAGGCAGGGCGGCGCTCGGCCCACGACTCACGACCCACGACCCGCCACGAGCGCTACTGCTACTGCTACGTACTGCTGCAGCCTGGTCGCCTCCTCGTCGGCGGACGGCGGATGGCGGACTGGCTGAGAGCGGCGCCGCGCCGCACCTTTTAGCAAACAAGATGGGAGGATCGCACGCTAACTGGCAAACACGGCGCGTGGCCTGCTAACACCTCGCGCAAACAGGCGCGCCCGCTTGACGCCGCTGCAATCTGCGCCACCGATCTCAATAACTGTCACGGTCGCTACATGGCTGCACAGTATCACTATGTCTACGTCTACGTACACTACTGGCCATTAAAATTGCTACGCCAGGAAGAAATGCAGATGATAAACGGGTATTCATTGGACAAATATATTATACTAGAACTGACATGTGATTACATTTTCACGCAATTTATGTGCATAGATCCTGAGAAATCAGTACCCAGAACAACCACCTCTGGCCGCAATAACGACCTTGATACGCCTGGGCATTGAGTCAAACAGAGCTTGGATGGCGTGTACAGGTACAGTTGCCCATGCAGCTTCAACACGATACCACAGTTCATCAAGAGTAGTGACTGGCGTATTGTGACGAGACAGCTGCTCGGCTACCATTGACCGGACGTTTTCAATTGGTGAGAGATCTGGAGAATGTGCTGGCCAGGGCAGCAGTCGAACATTTTCTGTATCCAGAAAGGCCCGTACAGGACCTGCAACATGCGGTCGTGCGTTATCCTGCTGAAATGTAGGGTTTCGCAGGGATCGAATGAAAGGTAGAACCACGGGTCGTAACACATCTGAAATGTAACGCCCACTGTTCAAAGTGCCGTCAATGCGAACAAGAGGTGACCGAGACGTGTAACCAATGGCACCCCATACCATCACGCTGGGTGATACGCCAGTATGGCGATGACGAATACACGCTTCCAATGTGCGTTCACCGCGATGTCGCCAAACACGGATGCGACCATCACGATGCTGTAAACAGAACCTGGATTCATCCGAAAAAATGACGTTTTGCCATTCGTGCACCCAGGTTCGTCGTTGAGTACACCATCTCAGGCGCTTCTGTCTGTGATCCATCGTCAAGGGTAACCGCAACCATGGTCTCCGAGCTGATAGTCCATGCTGCTTCAAAGTTCGTCGAACTGTTCGTGCAGATGGTTGTTGTCCCCATCTGTTGACTCAGGGATCGAAACGTGGCTGGACGATCCGTTACAAAAAAATGGTTCAAATGGCTCTGAGCAGTATGGGACTTTTCATCTGAGGTCATCAGTCCCCTAGAACTTAGAACTACTTAAACCTAACTAACCTAAGGACATCACACACATCCATGCCCGAGGCAGGAATCGAACCTGCGACCGTAGCGTTCGCGCAGTTTCAGACTGAAGCGCCTAGAACCGCTCGACCACACCGGCCGGCGATCCTTTACAGCCATGCGGATAAGATGCCAGTCATGTCGACTGCTAGTGATACGAGGCCGTAGGGATCCAGTACGGCGTTCCGTATTACCCTCCTGAACCCACCGATTCCATATTCTGCCAACAGTCATTGGATCTCGACCACCGCGAGCAGCAATGTCGCGATACGATAAACCGCAATCGCGATAGGTTACAATCCGACCTTTATCAAACTCGAAAACGTGATGGTACGCATTTCTCCTCCCTACACGAGGCATCACAGCAACGTTTCACCAGGCAACGCCGATCAACTGCTGTTTGTGTGTGAGAAATCGGTTGGAAGCTTTCCTCAAGTCAGCACGTTGTAGGTGTCGCCACCGGCGCCAGCCTTGTGTGAATGGTCTGAAAAGCTAATCATTTGCATATCACAGCATCTTGTTCCTGTCTGTTAAATTTCGCGTCTGTAGTACGTCATCTTCGTGCTGTAGCTATTTTAATGGCCAGTAGTGTACATATTCCGCAGGCCACCGCACGGTGCGTGGCGGAGGGTATCCTGTGCCACTACTAGTCATTTCCTGTCTTGTCCCACTCGCAAATAGAGCCTCCGCATGCACCCTAATTTCTCTCCTCGAAAAGAATGTCGCGTTCCCTTCAGAGACTCCCATTTGCTTTCAGGTGGGGATTCCAGGCTGGTCAATCCATTTCAGGAATGTTATTGTAGATAAACCATTGCCTCGCAGATGTTGCTTTATCACCGGGTGCATTGCCGTGCTGACAGAAACAGTTCTTGCCTCTGAACTGTTCCTCTACTGTACGCAGTACACAATGCTGTGAAATATGTTCGTATCCTTCCGCATTCAGCGCTTTGTTAAGCGCAAATAGGGGACCCCACCGTTAGCACAATAAACATCCCGATACCATAATTCCACCTCCTCCTCACTTCACTGTTGGCAGTACATATGTTGGCAAGATAACGCTCTCCAGGCATTCTCCAAACTCAGACCCATTCCATCGGACTGTCACAGCGCGTAGCGTGATTCATCACTCCAAATTACTCGTTTACAGTCATTTAGTGTCCATTGCCGTCGCTGGTTACACCACCTCTGGCGTCGTTTTGCACTGACTACAAAACTGCACTGAAGCACCAAAGAAACTGGTATAGGCATACATATTCAAATACAGAGATATGTAAACACGCAGAATACGGCGCTGCGGTCGCCAACGCCTGTACAAAACTAGTGTCTGGCGCAGATTATCAAGATTTATTAGCGTTTGAACGTGTTATAGTTGGCGCACGAGCGATGCGACGCAGCATCTTCGAGATATGATGAAGTGGGGATTTTCCCGTACGGCCATTTCGCGAGTGTATCATGAGTATCAGGAATCCGGTAAAACATCAAATCTCCGACATCGCTGCGGCCGGAGAAACATCCTGCAAGAAAGAGACCAACGACGACTGAAGAGAATGGTTCAACGTGACAGAAGTGCAACCTTTCCGCAAATCACTGCAGATTTCAATTCTAGGCCGTCAACAAGTGTCAGTGTGCGAACCACGCAACGAAACATCATCGATATGGGTTTTAGGGGCTGAAGGTCCAATAGTGTAGCCTTGATGACTCCACGACACGAAGCTTTACGCTTCGCCTGGAACCGTCAACGCCGACATTGGACTGTTGATGGCTGGAAACATGTTGCCTGGTCGGACGAGTCTCGTTTCAAATTGTAGTTAGCGGATGGGCGTGTACGGGTATGAAGACTACCTCGTAAATCCATAGACCCTGCATGTCAGCAGGGGACTGTTGAAACTGGTGGAGGCTCTGTTAACGGTTGGGGCGTGTGCAGTTGGAATGATATGGTACCCCTGATACACCTAGATACGACTGTGACAGGTGACACGTACGTAAGCATCCTGTCTGATCATCTGCATCCATTCATGTCCACTGTGCATTCCGGCGGTTTTGGGCAATTTCAGCAGGACAATGCAACACCCCATACGCCCAGAATTGCTGTATAGTGGCTCCAACAACACTCTCCCGCTGGCCACCAAACTTCCCAGACATGAACATTATTGAGCATATTTGAGATGCCTTGCAACGTGCTGTTCAGAAGAGATCTCCGCCCCCTCGTACTCTTACAGATTTATGGACAGCCCTGCAGGATTCATGGTGTCAGTTGCCTCCAGCACTACTTCAGACATTAGTCGAGTCCATGCCACGTCGTTTGCGACACTTCTGCGTGCTTGCGGGGCCCTACACGATACTAGGCAGGTATACCAGTTTCTTTGGCTCTTCAGTCTATACATTTAAAGTAGTAAGGGAGAAAGATACAGTTCTGTTTAGTAAATACCCACGTACGTTCATGTACTTCAGAAACAACAAAATGTTCGGAATCGATAAAGCACTCTCTCTTAAGCGATTGTACTATTCGCTCACACGCTTTGGCAAAGGCTTTTAGACCACCAATGACTTTACATGAGAGAGTTGAACGCTCTTGTGGATAAAGCAAGAGTCACACAGCCTTATTTACACCCCATACGCCCAGAATTGCTGTATAGTGGCTCCAGGAACACTCTTCCGCTGGCCACCAAACTTCCCAGACATGAACATTATTGAGCATATTTGAGATGGCTTGCAACGTGCTGTTTAGAAGAGATTTCCACCTCCTTGTACTCTTACAGATTTATGGACAGCCCTGCAGGATTCACGGTGTTGTTCCCTCCAACATTACTTCAGACGTTAGTCGAATCCATACCACGTCGTGCTGCGGCACTTCTGCGTGCTCGCTGGGACCCTACACGATATTAGGCAGGTGTACCAGTTTCTTTAGACCTTCAGTGTATGTGGATTATGAGAAGCTGCTCGATCATCGTAGCCCATTCTGTTGAACTCCCTACGAACATTGTGCTAGCTGGACTGCTATTAGCGCTTTGGAACCCACGAGCGATTTCACATAATTTCTTACAACCACCATGCGAAATGCTCGTCAGTCCCTGACAGTCATTAGTTGGGGTGCACCCGGTCTTGGTTTAGCCATCGTTGTTCTTTCACGTTCCAACTTCACAATCACACCAACAAAAATCGATTCGTACATGTTTGGAAGTGCTGAAATGCCCCTGATGGATTTGTTACCCAGGTGACATCCAATGACTAGCCTTCGTTCAAAGTCGCTGAGCTGCCGATCCATTCTGCTCTTTCTGCTTCTCCAGTAACAACACAACGCTTCCCTCTGACTTTTATACTGGCAGGTCCACCTCTCGTGACATCTACTGGTCAATTCCGCAATGCATAGGGATGTTCAGACACTTTTGATCAAATAGTGTAGATTTTCGAATAGAGAAGAAACAAAAACATTGACATAATGATTTGTTATTGTCAAGGAAGTTGACTAGAACTAATAAATAATTGAATTAATAAACAAATAAGAACAACAAATATATTGTTCGAAAATGAAGCATTCTAGTGCTCGGGCTCTGCGATTCATTAACTAAGTGATTGAATATACAAGCAAATGTGAGGTGTGCCAGCTGCAGCAATGAAATACAAATGTATGTTTACAGGTGGGCGATATTCAGCCGCCAAATAATTGTTAAAATTCATAGTGAAACCTTCAGCTGTGACTTATTTTGCACAATTCGCTACTGGTTTCGATCAGTAACCATTATCAAGCTTAGTTGGCTAGCTTGACCGACGCTAGTAACGAATTGTGCAAAATAGGTGACAGCTGAAGGTTTCAGCATGAATTTTAACAAGAAATGTAGATTATTTGTAATAACTTTTATTCACTTTTAGAAATGGACCGTTTAACATACGCTATAGCAACCCGGTAATTTTCATCAAACTCCAGCGACAAGCGTTACAAGAGAAGCGTTCTGCTTCACATAGAGATCCATCGCTAAAGTCCTGAGAGAGTGCGTTTCACAAAGTCAGGCAGTATGTTCCTTCCTCTCACATAAATTTTGAGGTATGACACGAAAGGAAATTCAGGACAAGTGAGAGCTGATGTGTCGAATTAACTGCAGTCTTTCTTCGCGCAACTGTTCGCTAGTGCAACAGGAACACCACTCACCGTGGTGTCGATTCCAGACCACAGATGAATTTCGGTAATTCTGACTATGGTTTCCTGTTCTAGAACTTCAAAATCGTATACATTTTATAACATTTAATAACTTTAAAATTTCTCATCGTAATTCACTGTTTAACAACATTAGTGCTCACTCTATTTATGAAATCAGCATCACTTTGTTTGAGTTTCTAGTTTTTTGCAGCTTTGACAGAAATGTACCTAGTTTAGTAGTACAACAAGGTACAGGACGGTGGTATGTAATTTAAGTGCCAAATCAGCTTTTAGAACGATAGAAGTTGTGCGTGTTCGTTCAGTAGATCTGAATAGTGGCTGGTGTTATCTCATGCAACAGATACCAGTCAAGTCTAGCTGACGGCCCACCGATCAGCGCTCTGCAGCAAAGTCTTGAGCTAAGTCTCAAGTGGCAGTGACTACATAGACATCGAAAGGGGTAGTGTTTTGTTTCTTCTCGCGTAGCGTCAGCGAAATATGCACTTGGTGTGCTCTGCATTTGACCAATTCGTATTTTCGGTCCCGCCATTCGATGTACACGTTAAAGTAGCCAACACGTTTGATGAGAAGCCGTTTGCTCCCCATACTGCTTGAAACAAGAAAATTACTCTCTAAAAGCGTTCGAAGGCGAGACTCGGTTACGTCAAAGTTTTTCCCCAGGACCTTCATGCTTCATGATTGTGCAGGCATTTGACGCACGAATGCTTGTAGCTACTTTTGTTTTCAAGCTTTCGGTCCCTCCGCAAGCTCGGTGATGCTGTTGCCTTCCTCTGGTAAACTGGCGCTCAATGAATGTCCCAAATCACGGTCTGCACGCCACTTTGTAGCAAAATACGTTTTCCCTTTCTGAGCCTCTCAATGTACCGCGCCGTTACAGTATAATCAGGAAATTGAAATGCCGCACTACAAAGATGGCAAACTATCGTCACTCACGGAATTAGGTCATTTAGAGATTGTGGGATTCCCAGATGAAATAATTAATTCTGACTATAGAGGTGTTGTCCACAATTTTTGCTAAATTAATTCGGAATTTTAGCGAAGACGGCGGGAGCACGACGGTTCAATCCCGCGTCCGGCCATCGTGATTTATGTTTTCCGCGATTTCCTAAAATCACTCCAGGCAAAGGCCGGGATGGTTCCTTTGAAAGGGCGCGGCCGACTTCCTTCCCCATCCTTCCCTAATCCGATGAGACCGATGACTTCGCTGTTCGGTCTCTTCCCCCAAACAACCCAACCTAACCCAAGACGGCGTTTTACGTTATAAAGGGAGCCTTCTGAGCTAAGTTTGAATACACCAGAGAGGCGCCATAGAAGTGGTTCTGGCCCCTGGAAGAAGCCATTGCCTGGCGGTAGCTGTGCATACACATCAGAACTGCGCAAATGAAGACAGCTATATTGACTGTTTTCTTCGAAACCCGAGGTTTTAAATAACCCTCACAGGAATTCCTAGGTGTTGCTGGGACCAGAATAGTTCTACAGCCAAGACACGTTTCCGTGGCTGGTAAGGTCAGACTCCAGACGACATGATCTTGACTACCGTTTAGGTGTCATAACGGATCTTGTTGTTCGGTTGTTGCAACAATCAGATCATCCGAAACTAAGACGGCAACTCGTAATTACGCTCGCATCCGAAGCACCGACGCTCCCATACCGGCGTTAAGGTGTTCCACCACGTTCTGGTGCTACGTTCCATTGTCAGACGGTGTGTCAACGGCCGTGCCAACGTTGTGCACTAGTTTCCACCAGTTCGTCGAAGTAAAGTTACGTCGGGCGTGGCCGTTACTTGTGTGGGTGACCGTCCAGGTTGACAATTTCCCTTTCGCCTTTACGGCAGAGGGGACAGGAGGTGTGATGGCGTAAAGTCCCTAATCGCCAGTCTTTGCGCTTATGTCCTGGATTAAACTGCAAACCTCTCTACAGTTTCTCGTGAAGTGAGTGCATGCGACACTATTGATGGTGACCCGTCCTTCGAATGGGGCGTTAAGCTTGGCGCACCCATTGGTGCTCTTGGAGAGGAGTAGACTGTGTGCTGACACCGGGTTTCACTCACTCTCTTCTCTCATCATCTCGAACACGACACTGCACTACACACACACACGGGATTGCAGTCATCTACTGTTAACAGCCACACTTCCACTCACAACTCTCATGCAGGGTGCTTATAATTAAACTTCCGCTACTTGAACCAGAGTATACGGAAAACACTTACGGTATGGGTGCCAAACTTTATAGGAGTGATTTTCATACTGTGATAATGTGCGCTGCAGGTTTTGCGTTGTTAGTAACTTCAGTGTCATGACTCGCCGCTAGGTGGCGGTACTGGTAGGACTATGTAGGACTGAAACACAATCATCAGTGTGCATTAAAAGGAGTACGGAGGAATTATCTTTTCGCATCGGAGTTGAAGAACATGATTCGGAAGTTGGAATTAAGTGGCGATTTGAGAATTGCTCCTGGGAGAGGCCGACGGCCAACTGCGCCACAGATAATTGAAGAAGTTACTGTTGCCATGGCTGAGAATACCGGGCGCAATGTGCGATCTTCAAGCAGTGCACGATCTGAACATTGCGTGTTCCACCGTTCGAAAAGCACTGTGAACAATTGTGAGATAGTCTCTCTAGTGTCGTTCCAGGCTGTCGTGGATGCAGGTGATCGTCACACTGAGCAGAATTTGTAACTTGGAACGTAAAGACGGTATGCAATAAACGAATGTTACCTCCTCATTTGGCAATTAAAATTAATTTATTTATTTAGCGTATGGCATTAAATATGAATAGAAACTAGCAATTGTGGATTACATAGTTTTACAAAATTTTACAAAAAATATATTAATTTCATGATTTATAATTTAAAAATGAGTCTATAAATTAATATCTAATTTGTCGATCCATTCAAGGGCTGCCTCTGTCACTTCAAACAAATCTTTCAAGTTTCCTTGGTAGGCCCCTCTGCTACAGGTTGTTACAATGTGATGGATCGTCTGGTGTTCATTTCCACAGTCACACTGAGAAGATGAAGCCCTTCCCCATCGGTAGAGGTTTTCAGCACAGATGCCGTGGCCTGTGCGGGTCCGTTTAATTGTTTTCCAGGCACGTCGCGTTAGTTCCATACCGGCTGGTCTTGGGTCAGATCTTTGGAGGGTCTGATGTTCCTCATGGGCAATACTGTTCCACATTTCTGTCCACTCTTTGTTGATACTGAAAGTAACTACCTGTAGGCATTCTTCCAGTAGGACAGATGGCTGCCTCGTGGGGATTTTAAGTAATTTTTTGTATCCCTAGATGAAGGCGTTCTGTCTTCGGAGGTCTGGTGGCGCAATGTTACTTCGAGGTGGTAACCAGTATAGAGGAGTAGATTTGATGCAGCCTGTTACTTTCCCCATTGCTGCATTTAGCTCCACGTCAATTTTTCTCACATGTGTGCTATTGACCCACACTGGGGCACCGTATTCGGTAACAGAATAGACCGGCCCTAAGGCAGCGCATCGCAGTCCCGTAGCTCTTGCCCCCCATGAGGTACCAATCAGCTTCTGTATGATGTCATTGCGCGATCTCAGCTTTGCTGCGCTGGTTTCTATGTGCTTCCTGTAAGAGAGGGTTCTACCAAGAGTCACTCCTAGATATGTTACAGAGCTTGATGGTGAAGGACCTGACAGGTAGAGGTGACATTCAACTTCGCATTGGCAATTAAAATGTGCTTCTTTCAAAGGTTTACTCCTTATTTCTTTTCCGCATGTCCTTAAAAATATATCCACAAAGTTTTCTTGTTCTACAATCACCCATTTTTCATGGTGCCCTCTCAAGTAGCGAACGTTTAATTATAACCGTACCGTACTTGGCGAAGGAAAGGTGCCTGCAGGTGCGAAGGATAGTAAAAACTCTTCCAATCAGGCGGCCGAACTTGCCTTCGCGGTCTCCCAGTCATTCATGCTATACGGCTTTCCGTATTAGGCAGTATCTCTTTTACTCGCCCTCAGTTACATGTTTTATTTTGTTCATTTAGTACATGTGCTCTGATTACTTTGGTTTTCTTGATTGGCAGAAAGTCGTCCCCCGGTCGAGTAATAACTATCTTGCATCCAGGCGTCTTCCGCCACATTTTGTCAGTGCCTCTTTTCACTTCGTTTAACCGTCTGAACTTCTTTATTTGTAGGTCTTTGTCTGTAGTCGGCTCTTTCTTAAGTAGAGTTGTGCTGGCCTACTCCATTTTGATTGTGAAGACAATATGTACTCACGCAGAGTAGGAGATGAATTCGATATTCTAGGCGCGGTCAGGGCAGTGGGTAGGATACTGCATGATCGTTTCCAAGCCACACAGCAGGGAATGTTGTTTCAACTCGCACAAAATTACCGCAAATTCCTGAACAGGGTGTCAGAAGTATTAAGAGCAACGTATATAATTACAATACATATGTAGTAAAACGCTGTTCAAAACATGTAAACATACGATTAGGAAATTTTTTTGAATTGTCTTTTGGACCGTGACAATTCATCCATTTCAATAATAATGTCAATTATGACGATACGAA
Source organism: Schistocerca serialis cubense (assembly GCF_023864345.2). Taxonomy (NCBI): domain Eukaryota; kingdom Metazoa; phylum Arthropoda; class Insecta; order Orthoptera; family Acrididae; genus Schistocerca; species Schistocerca serialis. Next base: position 1,130,837,726 of record NC_064639.1, read on the forward strand.
AGTAATGACAGCACAGCACCCAGTTTGTGAGCACAGAAAATCTCTGACTCCGCCCGGAATCGAACACGGGCCTCCTTACTTAGCTACCGAGGCGGACCTAGGAGTGTTGTGATAGCGTAAAGACATTTTCTTGTAACAAAAATAACAAAATCTAAAATATTTTCCACGTTAACAAAACGGTTTGGAATTAATTCGAAATAAATCCGGACTGGGAGTCGAGCCCGGATAGCCCACTTATCGCGAGCAGCTGCCATAAGCCCCCTTTTTTTTTAACATGTCAAGTTGGCTACATTGTCACCACAGAGTACAAAATAATGCCGAGTGTTATAAAACTTTCAGTAGTACAAAACATACGTATAAACTGTATCGTGGCCATATTAATGGTTCAAATGGCTCTGAGGACTATGGGACTCAACTGCTGAGGTCATTAGTCCCCTAGAACTTAGAACTAGTTAAACCTAACTAACCTAAGGACATCACAAACATCCATGCCCGAGGCAGGATTCGAACCTGCGACCGTAGCGGTCTTGCGGTTCCAGACTGCAGCGCCTTTAACCACACGGCCACTTCGGCCGGCACAGTATTAATACTCAATCATTCATACATTACTCATTTTGTCTCTATGAATAGTCATAATCGTCTGATGGCACGTTAAGGCTTCGGGCTCCTCCTTGCGATAATGACAGTCGCCAAGGTGAAGATTCGATCCGGTGAAGGAGAATTCCCCTGCCGCGAGAAGAAGCTAAGCTTGTGTGTGAGTTGTCCTTTCGAGCTACAACTATAAAAATGTTTCCTTCGGACCGAGCTATGAATTTCTGCTTACAGAACCTCTACAGTTCAACTACATTTTTCAAGTCCTTCGTTCGAGTTTTAATTCCTTTGTGAGTACTTTGTCATTTTAGATCGTAATTACTTGCAGTGTGACCTGACCTGCGTTTGAGGGATGACATTTCAGGGTTCTGGTGAGGCTTTCACGGCTATCGTAGCGGCCACGGGGCCGACGATGTCCTCACCGTACTTCGCCCTCAGCAGCTATCCTCTACTTGTTGCTATCACCCCTACATGTTTCACGACAGTAAATTTAGCAGCTACGTGTTTCCCGACTTTTGGAAGATGTTCAGCGTATTTCCAAATTGAAGTTTGTGATCTTCTAATGACAGTGTCCGAAAATACTCTTCTTCTCCAGTGGGCTGTCATCTCCTTCTTGTTAATCATATAATTGACTTAATTCCCGAAAAGCCACATTATGACGTTGTTTTTCATGTAGGGATAACCTACCTAATCTGAAACCAACAAGTCGGAGATGTTTACATATTTACTATCAGTTCGTTTTAGCACAGCTGTTCTTCTTTTGATGTTCTTCCATATATCTAAATAGCGGTCACATGTAAATCTGTGTGGGAGCGTGTCAACAGGACGACATTTTTGACATAGAGATGTGTCGCATAAACAAATAGCATAAAGTCTCTCATTTCTACTGAAAACATTATTGAAGACTTTGTACCAGGAACCGTTCACTTCACTTGATAAAACATTTGTGGCGAAATTTTTCCGGACTATCTTCCAGTTCTTATCTGAATATTTATGTTCAATTTTGTTCCGTTTCATATTTTGCATTATCACTTCTACTATCGAACTGTTGTTTGCATCTGATTGGTTTCTTCGCTCGATTCTGATGTAACTGAGTTCAATGTGAAATTGTCGCACATGTTTTAATTTAGTACTGATCGATGTGACATTCGTCGACGGATCAAGACTCTTAGGCTCTCCCGCTTTTAGCAGTGGAGCAGTGATGGTGTCCGGACGGTTTACAATGCACTCTAAATATCTCTTTAAATACAAAGCTATTATTCTTTTGTGAAAATCTGTGAGACCTAGGCCTCCTTCGCCTATCTTTAGTGTTAAAGCAGTAGATGCGACGCGGAATAGGTGTCCAAGCCATATCTAACCACATACTTCAGTCATTATCGACTTCGCTATCCCTTTTGGGGATTGGCAAACATTGTCGCAAATAAAGTGCTTTTGCCAGACTAGTTATATTAACAAGCTGAACCGACTGCAAGACGCTCAGGTCTCTGCATCCGTTTTCTCTTGTGGCGAGTCTAATATTACGTAACACTGCCTTCCAATTTGTGGCATTCATTTTAAGAGGACACTTATGGAAGACGATGCCTAGGGATGTGTGTTGCTCCATGGTTTTTACTCAGTCAATTTCATCTGTGTAAAACCTCTAAGTTTAGCAAGGAACTTTTATCTCACTGATCATTGCTCCTGAGGCCTGACAGTACTCGTCCAGTGCAGTTTTCAAAACACTCAGATGTTCTCTGCTCTTGATTAACGCACCTAAGTCATCAGCATAGGCGTTTGTAACTTTTTTAGTGCCCATAACGGCGATTCCTTCCAGGTCACTGTATAACTTTCTTAGCAATCGGTCTGACATTATCACAAAGAGCAATACCAATAGCGGGCTCCCTTGTGAAACACCTGTTTGATTGTCGATTTGTTTTGCCCACTGGCTATTAATAACTATTTACATCGAAATGGCTCTCACCATATTCCCCATTACTTGCAGCATTTATCTATGCTGATCACATAGCCTTGGTGACGCAGGCTAACGATTTTACAACTTCAGAAATGACTCTCACTCAGGATCTGCGAATTCTAGGTGAATTTTTTAACGGATGGCGACTCAAAGTAAACAGAAGTAAAACTGAATCCTCCACCTTCCATCTGAGTAATAGGCATGCTCGCTATAAACCGCAAATTTCCTTTAGAATTCAGTTGCTGTTATATAACTCATTCCCAAAATATCTCGGCGTGACCTTGGATCGTTCGCTAACATATAGAAAACACCTAACTGAAACAGCTTTAAAAATGAGAACCAGAAACAATATATTACACAAACTCTCCGCAACAAGCTGGGGAGCTAAGGCACCAGTACTCAAGACAACTGCCCTCTCACTTGTATACTCTGTTGGGGAATATTGCAGCCCAGTATGGCTGAACAGCGCTCATACAGCCATGGTAGACACGCAGCTGAATGTAGCCATGAGAAGCGTATCCGGGACAATAAAATCCACACCCACAGAATGGCTACCTGTTCTGTCTAATATTGCACCACCGAAGTTACGACGTCAAGCAGCGTTGAAAAGGGAATGGGAGAAATGCTCCAAGAACCCCGAGTTACCGCTACACCAGGACTGTGATGCCACTCATAGGCAACGTCTTAAGTCCAGGAAACCCTCCTGGAGACTTGGAAAAAGGCTTACTTCTGAAGGATTCCAACCAGAAACAGCATGGCGGGAAGAATGGTTCGCAGCCAATCCCGATTCTGCAGGTCTCATTGCTGATCCTACACGAGTCCCTCCTGGATTCCACTTACCTAGGAGGTCGTGGACCACCCTAAATCGCATACGCACCAAGCACGGAAGGTGCCAGGACTTGAAGCATAAGTGGGGAATCGCTGAAAGTGCCAAGTGTGACTGCGGACACCAACGAAAAACAATACATCACATAGTCACAGAGTGTCCCCTACGAAAATATGCTGGAACTCTGACCAGCATACATGGATACTTTAGATATTAACCTATAGTTCTTATTACAACTTGAACTTCTGTTTGTCAATATTACTGTTTATAAAAACCACATTTTCTCTTTTACATGTAACTCATCCTAGTGTTTTTATCCATGTGTATATTATTGATTTATCGATCTATTCTAAGACTTTTATTACCATAAATGAATGTAATCTATTTTATTTGTAGTACATGCATATTGTATTACCAGTAACATCATTGCTGTTCAATTCAAGTAATGTATCCTTGATGCCAAACGAAATAATAATAAAAGAAACCTTTATCCATTCATGTCCATTGTGCATTCCGACGGCCTTGAGCAATTCCAGCGGGACAACACGACACCCCACACGTCCAGAATTGGTACAGAGTGGCTACAGCAACACTCTTCTGAGTTTAAACATTGCCGCTGGCCACCAAACAGCCTAGACATAAACATTATTGAGCATATCTGAGATGCCTGGCAAAGTGTTGTTCAGAAGAGATACCCACCCCATCGTACTCTTACGGATTTATGGACAGCCCTGCAGGATTAATGGTCTCAATTCCCTCCGGCACTATTTCAAACATTAGTCGGAGTCCATGCCACGTTGTGTTACGGCACGTTATTAGGCAGGTGTAGCAGTTTCTTTGGTTCTTCAGCGTATACTCAGTCTGAAGCCTTCTAGTGTCCCGAGGTCTCTTGCAGTTATACAACCTTCTTTCAAGATTTTTAAACCAAGTATTAGCGAGCGATTAAATTATGCTCTGCGAAAAATTCTGCCAGGTGGCTTTCTTTTCTATTCCTTCTTCCAAGTCAAGTCAGTGTGTTCCTATTATTTTTTCTACGCTTTCTTTTCCCATTATCGGATTCCAATCACTCATCACAATAAAAATTTTCTCTACTTTAACTACCTCCCTACCAGCTGTGACCGAGCGATCCTAGGCGCTTCAGTCCGGAACCGCACTGCTGCTACGGTCGCGGGTTCGAATCCTGCCTCGGGCATGGATGTGTGTGATGTCCTTAGGTTAGTTAGGTTTAGGTAGTTCTACGTCTAAGGGACTGATGACCTCAGATGTTAAGTCCCATAGTGCTTAAAGCCATTTGAATCATTTTTTTTATTCTTCGTACGTTCTTTCAATCTAATCATCTTTTGCGGAATCAGCTGGAATACTAATTTGTACTACTGTGGTGGGTACTTTTGGCCTCGTATCTGTGTTTGCTGTTAAAGGTAGTTTACCTGCATTCGTATTTTCTTGTTTGTTAATAGTCCTATGCCAGTACCACCCTTTTTTGATTTTGTGTTGATAAGCTTGAACTCAGTTGTTTTCGTTCTTATGGCCCGGGTCTTTGACTCCGTCGTGCTAGTGTGCCACTTGCGTAGTTTACACGGCTCAACAGTAATCTTCTCACAAACAGGAGCCGACTTCTTAAGAACTTAAAGCGATATACATCTACTATTGTAAACATGATTTGAGAACTGAAAAGTAGTACACCGTAAGATATGAGTGCATGGCACGGAAATCCAATGAAGAAAGTGGAAAAGCGTGTATGTGTTCACTATACATGAAGGTACATCAAGAAACTCCTGCACATTAAAATACTATAGCTTAACCAGGTACTAGAGAAAACATTTAAAACAAAGACATGCTCTGATTATTCTGAATCTTCATGCGTGCAAACATATTACCGGATTCCTTTGCAGACTTTTGACGGACAGTGATGGCTATATTACTGATCCATTAACATGCTTCCCATTGGCAAACAATGACTTCAAGCATCTGACTTCCTAACTCATAGTAATCAGATCCGGATCCACATAGGCGTATAAACTGTTTCTTTGTGATCTAGCAAGCTAGGGACACACTGTATCCATATAAGAAAATATTTCTTGAAATGTTTTTTTTTCACGTTGTGTAGCTAGAAATAAATATTTGCAACTATCTACGCCGCAATATCGTATGATGTTTTCATTCGGAGCCTTTTTACGTTGCAAGGATGAGGCAACTGCCTGTTCCGTGATCTTGAAATAACTTGATTCATAAAATACATACTGAAACAGCAGCAGGCGAGCAAGAAAGAAATTGCTCCTTCCTACGGGCAAGGCTTTAACCTGTCCTCTTTTCCCATTGCAAAGAGCTGCATTCCCCGCTGCCTTCCAAGTTTATCTCGGTTGCCCACATTCCTTTCGTTTTCTAAATTCCATTTCAACAGGAATTTATCCGGCTGTCGACACCGATTCTTCAGGAGTGGCTTAACCGTTTTTATTCCCTTTTATATTTGGGGCATTATTGTTGTTCGTCGCTTCCTCAGATCATCGCTGACAACATCTTACGTTCATTCAGTGAATTCCGTTACCGCTACTTACCGGTATATGACTGTCGTTTGCTGTCTCTCTTTGCATTTTGATCTGGCGGACGAGATATAACTGTATACCTCTAAGGTTGATGAAGATAATCATTAGTTTAGTTACTCTTATCCTGCTAGAGGTTTGACGGCTCATGCAGAGTCGTAGCGACATTTGTGATTTCTACTCATCAGCAGGAAAAGGGGAGATGTTACCGGTACACCAAGTACCATTGACAGCTCTCTATTCGTTGGCTTTCGGAGTATAGATACAGACAATGTCCGGGTTACCTTACCTGCATATATGTCGTACAGTTATTCACTCTGTTACGCGTTGTCAGTTAGTTCTCTGTGCCTTTCGATCAAAATATGTAGTCCCTTATACTGAGGTGAGGCAAGCCATGGCATAGCGAATGCACATATACAGATGGCGGTAGTGCCTCGTAGACAAGGTATAAAGGAGCAGTGCATTGGCCGAGCAGTCATTTGTACTCAAGCGATTCAAGTTATAATCTGCCCCCTCCTTCCTAAGTTCAATTATTGTCCACAGTAGCAAAGCCTTTTATGAAAAATTTGAGAGGAGCTAAGATTACAATAAACTTTCTAGTTTACTTAACTTTTCGTGTGGAGTTTGCTCCAGTTCAAGTGTGTGTGAATTCCTAAGGGACCAAACTGCTGAAGTCATCGGTCCCTAGACTTACACACTACTTAAACTAACTTATGCTAATAACGACACATACACCCATGCCCTAGGGAGGATTCGAACCTCCGGCGGGAGCGACAGCGCAATTCGTGACATGGCGCCTCAAACCGCGCGGTCACTCCGCGCGGCCTTTGCTCCAGTTCTTCTTGTCTAGGAGTCTGATCCTTGAAGCTGAAATTCCCACATTTTAGGTCCTCGTAGTTGAATTGATCTAAATAAATTTGAAGGTTATTGTCGCAGAATTTTTGTTATTAAGTTAATATATCTTGTCACATTTTAGTATATCATACACACTTTTGAATCACATTAACAAAGCCGAAATTACAGTGTTCGCCCAAAATACAAAAATACGTCCGATCATATCAGAGGCATGCTTACTACTACTTTACTCTGCGGTGATAACCATATTCCAAAGGGTTTGGCCGGCAGCAGTGGCCGAGCGGTTCTAGGTGCTTCAGTCTGGAGCTGCGGTGCCGCTACGGTCGCAGGTCCGAATCCTGCCTCGGGCATGGATGTGTGTGATGTCCTTAGGTTAGTTAGGTTTAAGTAGTTCTAAGTTCTAGGGGACTGATGACCTTAGATGTTAAGTCCCATAGTGCTCAGAGCCATTTGAACCAAAGGGTTTATAGTTTTTTTGACAAATGAATTTTTATTAAATTCGATTGTTATTTCATAAATGAATCCAGAAATAAACTTAGTAAAGAGTATTAGATTGCGTAATTAATAATAGAAATTTTAAGGGTGCCAAATAATTCGTAATTTAAAATGTTTCTAAAAAGAAATAATTTTAACTGTACATTCTGAGCTAGTACTTATCGATTGCAACATCGAAAATAAAGTAAATCCTTTTCATACATTTTAGCTTTAAATATAATATATTGTGTATAAAATTGTATGAAAGTTTTCAGAAAAGCAACTGAGATAATACTGACCTGTCGAAAATTCGAAAAATAACACTGGTATCGACAATTACTAATGCTAGAGGAGGATGACCCGTTACAATGTGAAAAGGTTCCCGACGTGATTGTGGCCGCATGACGGCAATTAACAGACTCTCAACGCAGAGTAGTAGTTGGAGCTAGACGCATGGGACATTACATTTAGGAAATTGTTAGGGAATTCAATATTCTGTGATCCACAGTTTCAAGTGTGTGCCGAGAATACCAAAATTCAGACATTGCCTCTCACCACAGACAACGCAGTTAACGAAACACAGCAGCGGCTTTTGTGTACAAATTGTCAGAGCTAACAGACAAGCAGTACTGCGTGAAAGAACCGCAGAAATCGATGTGGGACGTACGACGAGCGTATCAGTTAGGATAGTGCGGCGGTTAATGGGCTGCGGCAGCGGACGACCGACGGGAATGCGTTTGCCAACAGCACGACGTCGCCTTCAGCGGCTCTCCTGGGCTCGTGACCGTATCGATTTGAGCCTAAATGACTGGAGAACTGTGGCCTGACCACATGAGTCCCCATTTCAGTTGGTAACAGCTAGTGGTCGGTTTCCAGTGTGGCGCGGACACCACGACGCCAACAAGACATTGTGCAAGCTGGTCGTGGCTCCATAAGGGTGTGCGCCGTGTTTACATAGAATGGACTGGGTTCTCTGGTCCAACTGAAAAACTCATTGTCTCAAAAAGGTTATATTGGGCTACTTGGAGACCATTTTCAGCCATTCATGTACTTCGTGTTCCCAAACAATAACGCAATTTTTGTAGGTTGAGGCGTAGCGCTGTGTAACGACCCTGCCTTGGAGGCGGTTAAGTGGGAGATGTGTCTCAAGAGCTGAATAGTGACAGATGGTGACGCGAGACAGGACGCCCACGTAGTTTATGTATCAGCCGATAGAGGACGATATTGAATAGGGGGACTGTGATTTTAGTTTCGATTGTGCCCACTAGAGTGCACTAAAGTAATAGAATGTTTTTCATAAACTGTTCTGGTATTTCCATAAAGTGTTATTATGTGTTTTTGTGTATGTAAAATGTTATAAATGTGTTTTAGCAGTATGAACGATGCGTGAGTGTGGATTACTGTTAACATGAAGATAATTGTTTAACGAGTTATGTAGTAGGATTTAGTGTGGAAACATTTCGAAGAAGTATGGATATGAACAAAAGGGATTTTTGTAGAATAGATTTGTAAAGTAAGTTTATGGTAAAGGGAAAGTTAATTCAGGTATAAATAACAATAGTAAATAACTTTATGCATAAACAAAACTTCAGCATATTAGATAATTACTTCGGTAAAAAGTGCAGTCATTAGGTTTACTATTTTGCGATTGGTTATGGATGAAAAGCGCGGACTGACGCGGGAGAAAGTTATTTTGCTATTGGCTGTTGAGTAAACTGACCAATGGCAAAGCAATATTCTACGCGCCCCTTTCTCTGCTGGTAGAGAAGACTTGAAGTAGTGTAAGGACTCCTTACTAAGGAGTCGAAGCCTAGCCATGAAACAGATCGGACGTGTGCAGTAGTAGTTCCGATGGAAATGATAAGTTCCCGGATCTAGCAGTGTTTCATACATCAAAAGTGTTGGAAAGTGACGGCATAATTATTCCGATGTGTGTGTAGAAATTTCGGAATTTCTAAGTGAATTTTGAGACGAGGAAAGACAGAAATTCCGCGTGGCGTTTTGAGCAGGCAGGTGGCTAAAAACTGTGACTGCATTTGGTATCGACAGACTTAATATTTGGCGAGCATTATCGATCTAAAACAATCAGTATTTTTGTAGCTATTACGTTTTCGGGAAATGCAACACCATAAACTTGCTAACGTGAGTGAAAGGGATTGTGAGTGACTGTGTTAAGACTAGCACGGCCTTGACAGTGATACTTGTTCACCTAAGTTTCAGAGTATATTAATTGGGGACAAAATTTCCAACCTTTCAATTCGTGTTTCTCCCGAAACGTAGATTAGTGACTTTCATTGCAGCCTGGTTCACCTCGAAGTACAGTAGTTTTCGCTCGGCTGCCCTGCTGAGACAATGTTCACAGATAGGTCCGTCGTAAAGGGACGGAAAGAACCGCGCCGCCGCAAGGTGACACCGCGCCATGTCACCTGGCCACAGATGCTTGCGATTGGCATGAAGAACATTCTGGACAATTCGAACGAATGATTTGGCCACCCAGATTGGCCGAGTTGAATCCCATCGAACACTTATGGGACGTAATCGAAGGATCTGTTCGTGCACGAAATCCTGCACCGGCAACACATTTACAGTTATGGACGGCTACTGAGACAGCATTGTTCAATCTTTCTGCAGAGAACTTCAAGCGACTTGCTGAGCCAATGCCTCGTCGAGCTGCTGCACTACGCCGGGAAAAGGAGGTCCGACACGATATTAGGAGGTGTCCCATGACTTTTGTCACCTCAGCGTACTTTTAAGGATGATAGCCTGGGAATTATGTTTAGGGCAGCAGCTTAAGTTCACGGTAAGAAAACACGTAAATCCTTTTCAAACAAAAACACGAAGTCATAAAACAGGGTATGTGAAAGTGTGGCAAACAAATTTTCTTATCATATTTCTACCTCATAGTTCCAGCTCAGACTGACAGAAGATATAACAGCTCAGTATTTTAATAGCCTGCTACATTAGAACGTCGTTAGAAAAGAGATATTTTAATGTAGAAAAAGAAACAGTGCTCCACAATCTCATTAGCAAGCATTTTTAACTGTCGTAATTAACACATTCTCTGAATGTAATCCACTTTATTAATGCTACAGTTAAAATACACTTGAATTATGCCTAGTACATTATGTATTATATCACATTTAGCCCGTGCGATTAGATGAAGTTATGTAATTGGCAGATTGGTTCACCGAACGTAGTGTGTTGTCTGCCGTTTCCAGCCACTTACTCTATTATAAAACTAACATACCCTCAAAATCGAAGTGACTGCTTGCATACATATAGCACTACACAAATATACTTTCGTTCTACGGTTTGATTCGTTTTTGGGATTTATTTTGTAATAAGGACGGCATCTGAGAATGAACTGCTGCATAAATTCGCTGAGTAGCTTTCAAGGGACCAGTTCAAGTTTTACAGATTAAAGCACCGAATACAATTAACTGTTCTGCGGATGAATCTTGGGAAGAGGGATGACGACTGGCTGGGAAAGTGTAACCCTTATATAGGCCTATCAGTCTGCATCGTAGCAAAACTGTACTTAAAGTGTTCTGCGATGATCAACGTTGGGTTTCTCAGGTGTACCAATATTACTGTTGGACCGTGTCAACTATACTAGAAGCTACAGCTTCCTAATTGGATGGCTTTAAGAACGAAAGATGAGTATTGAGTATGAGGCCCATAAAGTTATAGGTGACGTTTTCGATTAGTTTTCGCGATATAAAGACGTACGATCTCGTCAACTCCTAGCTTCCTCAGCTGACAGCGTAAAATCCTCTATGTCTGAACTGTGGACATGAACTGATATACCATGCTCAAACTGCATAAATAGAACAAAAAAAATGTCCCTGAGTAAGTAGAAGCGAAGTAAGTCTTACGATGTACGCTATAACTTTAACCACAATGACAAAGATGGTTACATCAGAAACATCAACATTAATCTGTTCATAATAGCCTGATGGTGTGTTACCGACACAGTACTCTATATTACTACAAAGTGTGTAACAGAAGGTACTTGTCTGTACTGCCATAAAGAACTTTCTCCGCGTTCTGTTAACGAATGAAGCGTGGAAAGAAAGTTAGTTCATAGGAACCTGTGCAAGCTACTATTGGTCTAACTTTATCTTTACGACATCTACACGATTCATTAATGACTACTAGGGGCTGAAATATCTGCATTCATAGTTTGCGGCGTACAAACAGGATTTGGGATTTCCCTAAACAATTTTTCACAACACAGACATCGTATTACTTCGATGTCTGCCAGATGTTATACAAGATGTCTGTTTCATTGTCTCGTCATTCAAAGAAGCATGTGATCTTCCGCGCAACCGTTCTTTCCACAAAGTATATATATATATATATATATATATATATATATATATATATATATATATATATATATATGTGTGTGTGTGTGTGTGTGTGTGTGTTGTGGCGTAGCAAGACAGCCACGCCACGAAGTAGCCGAAAGGCACGCGTTTAGTTCACGCAGGCAAGAGATAGGTCTGTAACAGGATACGTAATGAATGCTATAAAGAAAAGTACGTAGCTTCTGGAATACTTAACTTTAATCCATCCTTGTTGTATACATCGCTATTGACGATATAAGTGAGACTCCATAGATACATGCAATGTTACTAATGGCGCCTTGCTGGGTCGTAGCCATGGACTTAGCTGAAGGCTATTCTAACTATCTGCTCGGCAAAGGAGCGAGGCTTCGTCAGTGTAGTCGCTAGCTACGTCGTCCTTACAACTGGGGCGAGTGCTATCCCGTATCGCGAGACCTGCCTTGTGGTGGCGCTCGGTCTGCGATCACACAGTGGCGACACGCGGGTCCGACATGTACTAATGGACCGCGGCCGATTTAAAGCTACCACCTAGCAAGTGTGGTGTCTGGCGGTGACACCACAATATATATATATATATTTCGCCACGACTGAGGAGTATTCCAGTACGGCATTTAAGTGGCTTGTTGACAATCCATTTACCTCCCATAGAAATGAGTTAATGTCCTATGGTGACTCTGGTGCAGCTAGAATCATGACAGACACACTATCTGACTTTGAACTTGGCAACTGAACTTTCTTTCAGGTCATGCATGACGTCATTGATGAACTGATGACTTCATCCTCCCTTCCCTACCTATGCCCAGATGCCATAGTGCAGCATTGAAATACAAGATGGCTGAAGTGGCACAATTGTATTAATGGAAAATTAATTAATCCCTCCCATTTCCATATCTCCAGCTAACTACAGAAGCTGACCTCATCTTCAGCCAATCATGACGCAATATTTAAAGTCCAAGGTGATGGAAAACAGACCAGGTGTGTGCTTTATATCCCACGCACTTCCTCTCTATATCCAACCAGTCAGTGTGTGGTATTAAAATAATGTCTAAAATGGTGTCAGATAACATTATTTGTGACATATGCATCAAGTCATGCCCCTTCCCCTTCTTACCCCGAGAAAATCATAACTGAGTATTAAAAAGATGCAAGAGTTGGAGAAAACAGATCAGTTGTGTACTGTGTACACTATACCTCTCTCCCTCTCAACTTTCCAGCCAATCAAAGTGTGGTACTAGAAAATAGCCCCTCTCTGTTAATAATAAATTAAAACCTATGCCCTCCTTATCTCCAGTCAGTCATATAGCAGAATTAAACCTCCAAATGAGGGAAGCAAACCAATTGTCCTATACATCCCACACATCCTCTGCTCCCTGCCTCCAATCAATCAGTTTTTAATATTAGAAAATGGCGCCAAATTTGCTGTAAAAATTACGTATGGTCCACTTGTAAGTCTCAGTATTTCCTTGAAAGTCAGAGATGTAATTTATTTCTGGCACAGAAGTTGTATCAATTTACATTATTTGCATACAGAAAAATTGTGCTCTATATCCTCTCCTCCATCTCCTCGCTTCCCAACCAATCATAGCTTAGTATTAGAAAATAGCAAATTTAAAAAAAACTGTTTCCCATTTCCTTCCCTTTCGCCCCATCACCAATCAATCATATGAGACATCTCTTCTCAGAGATTGGAGCAGTTATGCCGAAAGGAAACAGATGAAGACGTTACAAGCGATGTGTTTATGAAAGTAGTTGAAGAAGAAGAGGATGTTTACAACAAGGAAGATGAAGATCACGCTGAAGAGGAAGAAGAAGATGATGACATTCACGATTGGAAGATAAACTCCTGCAAATCGCCAGCACATTTCGACACGAATGAACTAGTGTAGCGATTAGTTTCCTCGCTGGCTTCTATGCGCAGGGCAATAATTCACTTGATAACGAAATAGTTTTTATTATAGAGAGGCCTCACGAAGCATCGATTATCGCCTGGAGTTGTGGAAAACAAACTGCATATCGATGTTAAAAGTGTACCCTACTGTCACAACAAACCGAATCAATACATTGACGTTCTTTACACTAACAAAATGAAATCCCAGAGACGCAATATCTCCATCAAGATGGTGTACTATGCGTTATAAGAACAAAAGATGAGCCGTTACGTATTTGGGAAAATAATGTTGTCTGCCCTGTTATTCACGATGGTGTGCAAGCAGTGATCTGTGTACTTAAGAGACATAGAGAGAGCTACCGTTGTCAGTTGTTTGGACGTCGAGAGGGTCAATTAGCAGAGATCGATTGTCTCATATTATTGAGTATACACAGTGTCTAGATAAGCTTACATTTTTGCATCGCACAGTTGTTGATGTTGAATGAAACCAGGCGTTGCCCATTTTCTTTTATATTTTCAGATCGTAGCACGCTGCAGACGACTTTAAAAAGACTGGAATACTGTGGTCGACACATTTGCGCAGTCGATGCTGAGATTGCGTAATGGGACTGTGTTTCGTGGTTAGGGCTTGGTATCGTTATTACACTTAAGAAGATGCTAAATGCAGGAGGACAGGAAGACATTTTACGTTATTGTGTATTATGTGTAGTAGAGGAGCAGTTCGAATGAAATTTATCAACATGGTAATGCACCCTGTCACACAGCAGCATGTTTGTGGAAAATAGTACTCCTGAAATGGCCTGACCTGCCTCGAGTCGCGACCTGAACCCGGTGGACCACCTCTGGGGTGAGCTAGAATGCCGACTTAGCTCCAGACCTGAATATTCAGTGTCACTGGTTTCCGCTATTATGGAAGAATGGGCTGCCGTTTCCTCACAGACATTCAGATGTCTCGTTGAAACTTTTCCCAGAAGAATACAATACGTCATTGACTCAAAAGGGTGGACATATCTCAGAATAATTTTTATAAATGGTTCAAATGGCCCTGAGCACTATGGGACTTAACATCAGTCCCCTAGAACATAGAACTACTAAAATTTAACTAACCTAAGGACATCGCACTGAAAGACGTATGTATTCAGTAGCAGCGATGGCGAGGCATGACAGAATCTCTGACCAGAGAGTTATTTATCGTTGCTAGTCTGCGCTTGACAGCGCGAATGTTCAGTTGCGAGAAGGTAGTTGTACGTAGCAACTCGCGAGAGCATGTAGTTCAGTTGCGAGTCGGAAGTCGTGTGTGAGGAGTCGGCGGGCGTCGACATGGGTCTCTGGTCAAGGTTCGGGACGAGGTATATTGTTAAATAAGGTAATGAAGCAGCATTGCGCTCAGCCAATAACATCTGTTAATTGTAATTAATTTGTTCAAGAAATGCCCCAATAATAATTTTGTTTTGAAAGCAATCGTTTTAAGAAAATAATCATTCCAATTGAAACATTATTTCCTATGCTTTTCCTCCCAGAATCAATTTATCAGATTAATTATTGCACAGGGCCTAAGGTCAGCGCAGCTGCCCTTATAAAATTTATCAGGTTCACCTTAACGTTAATTTTGTGGGGACTTAACATTTTTGCACATTTTTATTATCATTGAGTTTTATTACTGTGGGAAGCTAACATTTGGCACTATTTGCAATTCTATTCAATTCTTTTCATTTTCATATTTTTGTGGGAAGGTTACACTTGGCTCTATTAGGTTACACTTGGCTCCCATTTATATTTAATAAATATCAGTTTTATTCATTTTTGTGGGGAGGTTACAACACACATCCACGCCGTCGAACCTGCGACGGTAGCAGTCGCGCGTTTCCAGACTGAAGGGCCTAGAACCGATCGGCCACCGTGGCTGGCCAATTTTTATATTTTACAATTTTGTTTTGTTAGCACAATTTGCTGTAACATGAACCAAACGAAAGCGATAGACGGTAATATCATGAGGAACTTCGATTGTCATCTAAAACTTTTACGATAACTGATAAAAATACTAACATCAAAGACTGAGAGACATCCCATCGGTTGGGAAATGTCTGCAAAACGTTCATTCAGGAAAAGCCCACATATTTATTGTTTAAGATGGAACAGAACACACCGGATTACGGGCTTCCACATTAGAATTTAAAAAATTATTAAAGTAAGTATTACTGATCGTATAAAGCCAGGCAAAGGGACAAGCGTGCTCTAGTTGACACTCTGCAAGATAACAGACACGTGTAATCTTATCACTTGCAAGGATGCTGCTGGCCTCATGTTGCGGCTGAGACGTGGGCTCCTGTGTTTAATCATTACGCTGGGTAGAATTTTCTCTCGATAACAAAATAAATATTGAAGTGGTTCACTCTGTGATTATATTTTAATGCCTCCTATGGTTCTCTACAGCCTTGCGGATGGGAGAAGAAGAAGCTGAGTGCGGTAAGCCTTTGCAAATTTCTACAATGTTTTTTCTTGTCTTTCTCTACGAAAAAACAAGTGTCTCAACTTGCTAAGGCTAAACTGTTTTGTGGGAACGGGTGTGTCTGGAAAAGATACTGTGCAGTCCCCTTGATTCAGCACTCGAGATAAAAAATTCCTGCTGATTCAGCAGGGAGGTATATTATAAAAACTGGAAAAACTCGATAGGAAACTTTCATTTGGTGCTGAACGGCTGGAGAGTTAACACTGCACTCGCTGTATGTGGTAAAAACGTAAGTACAAAGAGGACTATATTAAGAACCTATACATAAATATTTTTCTTATAAATAAATGAAAGGAGGGATTCCATGTTGCAGAACTTGAGGAGTCTGGGGAACGCAGATCGCTGCGTAAAACTGCTGTCGTTGATAAAAGAGCTTCACCACCAAATTTGGACCAACAGTGCTGATTCATCTGAATGGTTGCAGGACATACATGCTGTCAGGATTCTCGACCACCCGTTCTGCCAAATTTGATTTCCTCAACAGTGGCAGACTGTGCGTAATATATCGTAGAAGAGAGAATAATACAACGCAGCTGATTTTGAAAATATTGATACGTAATTGTTTGTCTGCTTAAAAATACCAGTCTCTATTCACAAAGTATCACGGAGTGGAACAATAAGATATGTAAACACTATACCTCTAAAATAAGGCTGTGTGACTCTTGCTTTATCCACAAGAGCGTTCAACTCTCTCATATAAAGTCATTGGTGGTCTAAAAGCCTTTACCAAAGTGTGTGAGCGAATAGTACAATCGCTTAAGAGAGAGTGCTTTATCGATTCCGAACACTTTGTTGTTTATGAAGTACATGAACGTACGTGAGTATTTACTAAACAGAACTGTATCTTTCTCCCTTACTACTTTAAATGTATACACTGAAGAGCCAAAGAAACTGGTACACCTGCCTAGTATAGTGTAGGGCCCCGCAAGCACGCGGAAGTGGCGCAACACGACGTGGCATGGACTCGACTAATGTCTGAAGCAGTGCTGGAGGCAACTGACACCAAGAACCCTGCAGGGCTGTCCATAAATCTGTAAGAGTACAAGGAGGTGGAAATCTCTTCTAAACAGCACGTTGCTAGCCATCCCAGATATGCTCAACAATGTTCATGCCTTGGGAGATTGGTGGCTAGCGGACGAGTATTCCTGGAGGCACTATACAGCAATTCTGGGCGTATTAGAGTGTCGCATTGTCTTGCTGAAATTGCCCGAAAACCGCCGGAATGCACAATGGACGTGAATGGATGCAGATGATCAGACAGGATGCTAAAGTACGTGTCACCTGTCACAGTCGTATCTAGGTGTATCAAGGGTGCCATATCACTCCAACTGCACACGCCCCAACACCATTACAGAGCCTCCACCAGTTTGAACAGTCCCCTGTTGACATGCAGGGTCTATGGATTTACGAGGTTGTCTCCATACCCTACACGTCCATCCGCTAGCTACAATTTGAAACGAGACTCTTCCGACCAGGCAACATGTTTCCAGTCATCAACAGTCCAATGTCGGCTTTGACGGGCCCAGGCGAGGCGTAAAGCTTCGTGTCGTGGGATCATCAAGGCTACGCTATTGGACCCCGAAAGCCCATATCGATGATGTTTCGCTGAATGGTTCGCACGCTGAAACTTGTTGATGGCCTAGCATTGAAATCTGCAGCAATTTGAGGAAGGATTACACTTCTGTCACGCTGAACGATTCTCTTCAGTCATCGTTGGTACTGTTCTTGCAGGATCTTTTTTCGGCCGCTTCGATGTCGGAGATTTGTTGTTTTTTCGGATTCCTAATATTCACAGTACACTCGTGAAATGATCGTACGGGAATATCCTCACTTCACCGCTACCTCGAAGATCCCGTATCCCATCGCTCGTGCGCCGACTATACCACGACGTTCAAACTCACTTAAGTCTTGATAACCTGCCATTGCAGCAGCAACCGATCTAACAACTGCGCCAGACACTTGTTGTCTTATATAGGCTTTACCGACCGCAGCGCCGTATTCTGCCTGTTTACATATCTCTGTATTTGAATACACACGCCTATACCAGTTTCTTTGGCGCTTCAATGTATTATACATAACGTACACAGTACACAGTTTGTCCACAAAATACTATTCAATGCCATTCAGGTTTCATTAATAGAGATACAGTAGTGAAACCTAGATTGTCTAAAGGAGTTGTTTCAAATATCTACTCAAATGGCGAGAAACTGCTGTTTACAATACATGACGCTGCAAACCGTATGCAGGACGATGTAGTACGTCCATTAAATTTGTATATTTCCACTGTATAAATGTGAAAGCCCCGTGTGAAAAGTTTTATATAATGAAGCTATTTTAATATATTGTTTGTCTTTCCTTTTATTCCTCAGTAACGTATTAATATTAGAGGGTAATTTGATACAGATGTGTGTGCGTGAGTACTTGACAACACAGGTGTGAACAGTACTTTATGATGTAAGATAGACAGAGATATGTATGTA
Organism: Schistocerca serialis cubense; assembly: GCF_023864345.2. Taxonomy (NCBI): domain Eukaryota; kingdom Metazoa; phylum Arthropoda; class Insecta; order Orthoptera; family Acrididae; genus Schistocerca; species Schistocerca serialis. Next base: position 1,130,856,189 of record NC_064639.1, read on the forward strand.
TGTAAATGGTGAATAACGTCTTGACATTGGAATCATTTTTAATATTATTAACCTAGAGTTACGTATATGCGTAACTTTGATAATGACGTTCCTATATTACTGAGTGACAGGTATGGATATGTACGTAAATAATTTAATTTGACATCACTTTTATGCCAGAAATAAAGTACGAGGGTCACTCCAAAAGAAATGCACACTATTTTTGTAAAAATACAGTTTTCATTCTGCATGTGTGAAAGTTTTACAGTGTGTAAATACATGTTTTCCGCTTGTTTTCAAACTTTGTTCAACCTGTTCCCGTGAGTGGTGCCATCACAGCATGTCTTTAAGATGGATGCTACACTTGACGTTCGTCAGAAGCAATGTGCTGTCATATAATTCCTGTGCTGTGAAAACGAGACAGTGGGAAACATCCACATAAGGTTGAAAAGGTGTATGGAGATGCTGCTGTCGATCGCAGTACAGTTAGTCGGCGGGCGAGCAGGTTACGTGATGAAAGCGGGCACGGCAATATTGAGGATTGCCCTCGCAGCGGCAGGCCTCGTACTGCACGCACTCCAGACAATGTGCAGAGAGTTAAAGAACTGGTGACTGCTAACAGACGCATCACAGTGAACGAATTGTCACACTACGTTGGGCTAGAGGAAGAAAGTGTTTGCAGAATACTGAAAGTGTTGGCCTTAAAAAAGGTTTGTGCCAGGTGGGTTCCCAGGATGTTGACAGTGGCTCACAAAGAAACGAGAAAAACTGTATGCAGCGAACTTTTGGATACAGTACGAGAATGGTGGAGGTTAATTTCTTGGAAGAACTGCGACAGGAGATGAAACATGGCCCCATCATTGTTCACCAGAGACGAAGAGGCAATCAATAGAGTGGCATCATGCAAATTCACCCAAGACAAAAAAATTCAAAATCACACCTTCTCCTGGAAAAGTTATGGCTACGGTGTTTTTCGATTCCGAAGGACTCTTGCTTGTGGACATCATGCCAAGTGGAACCACCATAAATTCTGATGTATATGTGACGACACTGAAGAAACTTCAAGCTCGACTGAGTCCTGTTCGGCCACATAGGCAAAAGCAGTATGTTTTGCTGCACGGCCACATGTCAGTCAAAAAACCACGGAAGCGATCACAAAACTCGGATGGACAACACTGAAACACCCGCCTTACAGTCCTGACCTGGGTCCATGTGACTATCATCTCTTTGGGAAACTGAAAGACTCTCTTCGTGGAACAAAGTTCGAAAATGATGACTCCCTTGAGCACGCTGCCAAACAGTGGCTCCAACAGGTTGGTCCAGAATTTTATCGTACGTGTATACAGGCGCTGGTTCCAAGATGGCGTAAGGCAGTTGAGAGGGATGGAAATTATGTGGAGAAATGAAAATATTGTTCCTAAAGGATGTATCTACACACTGTAAAACTTTCAAACATATAGAATAAAAGATGGATTAAAAAAAATTGTGTGCTTTTCTTTTGGAGTATGAGACTTTTAGGTAGAGGTTTCGTAATTTTTACAACGTATCTGGTGCCAGTTTCTAGTGCTGGAATCTGATTGCTTGAAGATACGGAGGAGAGGGGGCATGGGATGTGCATAGGATGACTGATTTTTTTCCATCGTCTTGGATGTTTAATACAGCGCCTTGACTGACTGGAAATAGGGAGGAAGGCACATTTTTTAATTTCCCATCAGCAAAATTGGGCTGTTTTTTTAATACTACACTCAGATTGGTTGGAAAGATGAGAGAGATGTGGAATAAAGCACACAATCTGTGTATTTCAATCATCTATAGTATTTTTTAAATATTGAACTATAATTTGCTGGAGATAAGTAGAGGTTGGGGCGTGACTTTATGTGTACATCAGAAATAATGTAATTTGACAATGTTCTTGCACAACATTTTAACACTGTGCTCTGACTGGTTGAGGACAGAGAGGAGGGGTGTGGGTATACAGCACATAATTCATCCGTTTCAATCAGCTCTTGCATTAAAAAAAAAAAAATATTGCGCTAATGTTGCTGGAGTTAAGAAGGGGAATGAGGCATGACTTGATATGTGTGTCATAATTAATGTAATTTGACACTATTTTTACACATAATTTTAATACTATGCTCTGATTGCATTTTAATACTATGCTTTGATTGGTTGGAGCTAGGGGGGAGAGGTGTGGTGTATAAAGCCCACGCTTGGCCTGTTTTCCGTCATCTTGTACTTTAAATACTGCATTACTTTTGGTTCGAGATACAGCAGGGAGGTGAGCGGAACTGGGGGGTGTGGCTTCCCACTGATAAGGATGAAGAAGTCACTGATGATGTCATCAGTTCGAGACCATCGATAACATCATGCCTAACCTTGGAAAAAGGTCAATGACCGAGTTCGAGGTCAGATAATGTGTCCGGTTTGTAGCTGCGCCGGAGTCGCTCTACATACACCACTCACATTATTTTTCTACGCACTGTTACTGCTAGGTATTGGAGACTGACCAGGTTTGATTCCTTAATCATATACTCAGGAACTGCTACAAGTCATGTTTCATGAAATTCACAACTCTTCAGGTAGTTACCTTACAAGGCAGATTTCAATCGTTGCGCCTGGGTGATAATTTGACTAGATCAAAATGGATATTGCTAAAATTACTATCGGGCAGAATTCACTTATAAGTAACTCCAATGACTGAAAAGTCTGAGATAGCAAATACTATTCACCAACGCAACGTATTACTTGTAGAGTAATGCCCCTATTACTGTTCCCTGGGGTTGCTAACTATCCAGCGAGAATAAAGTGCTGCATTCCACCTGCCTGGAAATTATCAGTATAGTTTCAAGCCCAATTAGATACAGGAGGACTTCAATTACCTGAATGACTCGGAACGAGACCATGTCCAGTAACCAAACAGCCCCATAATTTGATAAATCATATAAACTTGTTATTTCTTTAAAAAACGAAAGTTAAATTAGTATACGCGTACTACTTTGCAATATTAAATTTTGACTACAAATCAATGTTGTTTGGAATTTGTACAGTAGTGTACTTACAGTGGCAGATCTTGAACATATCGGTCAGAGTCAGTAGCTAAGCTTTGTATGTGGTTTTATTATTATTAGGAATGCGGAGTTGTATGCAATTGGATGTGTTAATCATTCGGTTTATTTATCATCTCGACAGTTCACAGTTACGACAGATATGCTTGGTTCTCAATAACATTTCATAAAGCCATCCTGTGGCAACATCTCGATTAACATTTACTTTAAGTAAACTGTGCGAATAGGACTATCTATTCTGACGTGGGGATGGGTGGGGGGGACTGAAAATAAATAGTGTAAGTACTGAGTGAAATGAGTTAGTAAAGATCAGAAGTGCTGAATGCAACATGCAGAATTATGAAAGATAGTACCTCGCACCTGTTATGGAATTTATAAACAAACGTTTCATGACTTGCATGGTAAATCGTTAGAGTGAAGTTTTAAGATGATAAAGTTGTGAACTGCTTTGACTTTCCCTACATCTCATACAGAAGCGGCCCGATTTCACCATATTATAGTTGTTAGTATGAACGCTACTATCTCAACAGCAGCAGCATCCTTCCTTACAAGATGGTGTCATAATTTTAAGATTTGTGATGGAGATCTGAGTAGAAGTTCTGCGGCAAGCTCTGCGATGCGACCTGGAGGTGAGAAGATGAACTGTGTTTTTACTATGTGACGACATCCGCCAAGGAAGCCTCGCTTTGCCGCGTTTGTCGTTACAAGTTAGACGTGACTGGCTGGAATCTATTTCTTGTGAGCTCTGGCCGCTAAAAAAGCGTCCCTTGAGAATGCAGGTCTTCTTCCCTGGGCTATGTTTAACTTGGTTAACTAGTGAAATTCTTCCTAACAGTTTCCTGTAAAAAAATCGTTCCGCTGTCTCTTTCTTCAGCCAATAAAGGAGATTCCTTTCGGCATTGGTATGTTCTTAGTCACTTTGGAAAAAGTTCCAGATGAACCAACGTCCATCTTTCTTATGTTCTTAAACAAGATTTTTTGTGTAAGAGCCGCACATTCAGAAGCATCCCACGCTTTTCAAACACTGTTGTCTTTCTTATCACCTGCCAGCCGTGTACCGCAAGTCTCTAGAGGAACGATTGGAAAAGAGCACAGGTAGTTCCAATTTTCAAGAAGGGCCGTCGAACAGATGCGCAAAACTATAGGCCTATATCTCTGACATCGATCTGCTGTAGAATTTTATAACATGTTTTTTGCTCGCGTATCATGTCATTTCCGGAAACCCAGAATCTACTCAGTAGAAATCAACATGGATTCCGGAAACAGCGATCGTGTGAGACCCAACTCGCTTTATTTGTTCATGAGACCCAGAGAATATTAGATACAGGCTCCCAGGTAGATGCCATTTTCCTTGACTTCCGGAAGGCGTTAGATACAGTTCCGCACTTTCGCCTGATAAACAAAGTAAGAGCCTACGGAATATCAGACCAGCTGTGTGGCTGGATTGAAGAGTTGTTAGCATACAGAACACAGCATGTTATTCTCAATGGAGAGACGTCTACAGGCGTTAAAGTAAGCTCTGGCGTGCGACAGTGGAGTGTTATGGGACCATTGCTTTTCACAATATATGTAAATGACCCAGTAGATTCTGTCGGAAGTTCCATGCGGCTTTTCGTGGATGATGCTGTAGTATACAGAGAAGTTGCAGCATCAGAAAATTGCAGGAAGATCTGCAGCGGATAGGCACTTGGTGCAGGGAGTGGCAACTGACCCTTAACATAGACAAATGTAATGTATTGCGAATACATAGAAAGAAGGATCCTTTATTGTATGATTATATGATAGCGTAACAAACACTGGTAGCAGTTACTTCTGTAAAATATCTGGGAGTATGCGTACGGAACGATTTGAAGTGGAATGATCATGTAAAATTAATTGTTGGTAACGCGGGTCCAGGTTGAGATTCATTGGGAGAGTCCTTAGAAAATGTAGTCCATCAACAAAGGAGGTGGCTTACAAAACACTCGTTCGACTTATACTTGAGTATTGCTCATCAGTGGGGGATCCGTACCAGGTCGGGTTGACAGAGGAGATAGAAAAGATCCAAAGAAGAGCGGCGCGTTTCGTCATAGGGTTATTTGGTAAGCGTGATAGCGTTGCGGAGATGTTTAGCAAACTCGAGTGGCAGACTCTGCAAGAGAGGCGCTCTACATTGCGGTGTAGCTTGCTGTCAAGGTTTCGAGAGGGTGCGTTTCTGGATGAGGTATCGAATATATTGCTTCCCCCTACTTATACCTCCCGAGGAGATCACGAATGTAAAATTAGAGAGATTCGGGCACGCACGTAGGCTTTCAGACAGTCGTTCTTCCCGCGAACCATACGGGACTGGAACAGGAAAGGGAGGTAATGACAGTGGCACGTAAAGTGCCCTCCGCCACACACCGTTGGGTGGCTTGCGGAGTATAAATGTAGATGTAGATGTGGATAGAGACCTACAGTGTCTGCCCTAAAAGTCATGTCTGTGTACGGCAGACAATAGCGCTTTCTGCTAAGGTTTCTCCTCACTCCATCTCATAAAGAGTGGTTGCTACAGGAAGCTCACCCTCTAGCGGAGTTCGCACATCGGTGCTTCCGAGCGTCAGAGAAAGCTCTGCCATCCCTCGTCCAATGTGTGACCACCACCACCACCACCATCTCTTGTTCCCTTCATAGAAGAAGCATAACTGGGCGTCCGGCTGCCCCGGCGTTCGGTTCACTGGCAGTGTCGGCCAGTTTGCTTCTAAACCATGTCCTTACCTTCCAGTAGCATGCAAGTCTCTTCTTATACTACTGTAAGTAACGATCAGTCACACCTTCAAGTTAACTCTGCAGGCTGAGTGTGGGTCTATAATTTGAATATTGTGAATTTCATATCTTTCGGATTCATTTCGAAAAATGGTCCTGTAACATCTTCAATCATTTCGGCTGCCAGCCCATCCATGTTAGCGCAGTGTCAAGACATGCGAACACCTCACCAGCTGGCGGTTCCACATCTGGTCCAGTGACAATATCGTCCTCGTGGCCATGAGTTTCTTCTCTCACACTTTAAATGATTTCATCGTCAATGAGAATCTGGAATCCAGGGTGCAAAAAAACACAAGCAAGCCACTCACCTATAGCCTCTGGAGTGCTATCCAGACGTCCATGAATCTTCAAAAGGATGTTTCTAAAGTCTGCAAGTCATATTCGTCCTCTGCCACTTCTCTTTCATCTTCTTCCTTTTCACACTTTTTGTTTTCATCTCCGTCTTTCTGTACGTCATCTTTGGTTGAATAGTCTTTAAACTATTCCAAACTCTTTTTATAATACGGTTGTCTTCACCAAACTGCATGTTTGTGCCATCGTGTACGAACAATCGTGTGATGAGCCACAATGCTTTCTTCATTTCCGTCTTCTACCAAAAGCATCCTCAAATGTTGCCTTTTTGGATGTAATTTCATAGTTTCGATAACCGATTGGTCCATTGGCTGCGGCAAACTCGGTACATTTGGCGGCAGGAAGCATGTTTTGAAAGGTCCATCTTCTCTAACAAGGAGTACCTTTTTTCTCTATGGCCCATAGTTATTTTTTTACTTCAAGTACGAAAATTGAATCATACCATCCGCAAAACAAAGTATTTGTCATCCAGCCCTTTGGATGATTTTTGTAAAAGATGGAAAGTTTTTTTTAACATTTTTCAAGGCGCGGGTGTTCTTAGATTTTACTACAAACAGGAGAGGTACTTTGTGGTTTCACGTAGAGTTAGCACAGTTCAGCGCGGTAACGTGGTCTTTACTAACCTTGTGGCCAGGATCACCAGTTTCCCCTTTAGAAGCTAAAGTTGATCCAGGCAAAGCCTTCCAAATAAGACTTATCTCATCTGCATCGTATCAAATTCAGGGTCAAAAGATTTTGTTTCAATTCTGAATTTTTCAATAAAATTTTCTGCTGGTTTTGGAGCTGCTGATAGTTTTTCCCCATTTAAATATTACTCACGGATACCGTACCTTGCCTCGAAATTCCGTAGCCAACCATTGCTCTATTTAAATTAAGACAAACGCGATTTTCTAGACTATAAGTTTTGCTTTTTCACAAACACTTCGACTTGAAAGCAGGTTTCCCAGTGCTCGCTGCTACACAAACCACTTGAATACGGTCTCTTCGAGCTCTTTGTTTTCTGCTGTTCTCATTTTTTTTCCGAGCTCCCATCTTCATTCTCAAGGACAGACGAAGTTTAAAACTGAGGACTCGCTTTGTTTATGTCTAAAATTGTCGATGCTCCCACGCTAAACATGTCAGCTAACTGCTTACAACTGACGCCTTTGTGTAATTGTTCAAGGACTTTTATTCTGCCTGCAACGATAAGATAACGCGTTTCCTTTTAGAACACATATACCTCACAGTAAATTAAAAACGCGCAGACAAAACAAAACAAGAGGCACGGAAACGAGTAGTGACAAATCAGTGTATGCCTTAAGGTCACGTCACAGACTGGTGTACTCCGCACTGAATGACGGTCACCACAAACACAACAATACGCGTATTTCCTGTAAAACAATTGGCGCCCTGCATTCATTGTTCACCGTAATATTTTGTCTTTTAATACATTCGCCGCAGATTGATTTTATAACGATGAAGAAACATACAGTGTAATGTATGCTGTAATAACTATCGAACAAAACCAATAATTTTATTCATAAAATACAAATTTCTTTCATCAAAGCGATCCGGATAATTGGTAATATGGATAACTGGTATTATGTATAATTAGATTTCAGCTAATTGGAGTCCTACTGTATCTCATTCATACTAATCTATTCTTTTTGCAGGCGTTGGTGTCTTGTTAAATTGAAGACATTAAAACCCAGTGGCACCGAATTACTTGGTACCTATACTTAACGATTCTTTGAATATAGGGTGTGAAGTGCAAGAGTTGGGTTTCTGGACCGATACGTGTTAGTTTTTGTGGAGAAAGTAATTTTATTTCGGTCATTATGTTCGAACACGTAATGTTTCCTAGAATTCTCCTACAAATGGAGGTGACTGAAATAGCGCGATGTTTCTGTGGATCACTTCTGTCTTTTATTTCTTAGTAGATGGGTGTGACCTCAACCCTTTCCCAGTAGAGAATTTTATTAAATTATGGTCAAGTGTCGTGTTAATTCAGTCGCCATGTTTTCATACAAGCTGAAAAGTACTCTTTCGGTGACTGGGGGTTTGTTTAGTTTTTAACCGTTTTAACTGAGTGTCGACACCACTGTTGCATCCTTATAGAGGTATAGTATTTTAATAAGCCTATTTCCCTTTCTGAAATAACGAAGAAAGTCAGGCTTCAGCGTTTTGTCTTTAGTCTTGCTATTGTAGATTTCAGTCACGGTCTTGACAATATTTACATCTATTCTCTGCAAGCCATTGTTAAGTGTTTAGTAGGGTTACTTCCCATTTGATCATTTACAGGATTTCTTCCAGTTTCACTAGCGTATGGAGCGCGGAAAGTGGACTGCTAAAATACGAGGGCTGTCCAGAAAGTAAGTTCTGATCGGTCGAGAAATGGAAACCACTGGGAAAACCCGGTAAAGCTTTGCGCAGATGTGTTGGGCAGTGTCTCTAGTACGCCCATAGATAGTGTCGCTTTGCTCTTTCCAGTTTTGAGTGAACAGTGAGCACGTAAAGATGCGTCTCCCGCCAAGTATGAGGGCCTGGTTAGAGATTTCGCCTGTGTCAAGCAGCCCACATAACACAACTGTCGAGCAGTTCCTTCTTCATGCCAATTCTAGCCGCACACTGCAGGGGCAATGAAGACGCTCCTGCAGCGTTTCCAGTGACAAGTGTTTGATCACCCACAATACAGTTCATAATTGGCTCCCCCTGAGTCTCATCTCTGCTCACAAGAACCGCTGGCTATGAAGACAATTTTTTTTTTTTCCCACAGACAACGACCTGCGGACCAGTGCAGATAACTGGCAAAAAGCACAGGCGGCTGCTTTTTATGACGAGGATATTGGAAAGTTGACACAACACTAGGACAAAACTCGAAGTGGGAGCGGCGACTATGTAGAGAACTAGGTGGAAGCAGCACCTAACTGTTGCAAATAAAACGTTTCTGGTTTTCGCTGTGGTTTCTATTTCGCGACCGATCGGAACTTACTCTCTGGACAACCCTCGTACCTCTGTGGGCGCTGAAATTAGTCTAACCCTGTCTAAATGTTTGGACGTAACTTTCGTGGCACTGACAATTGGGAAAAATTTCTTATGGCATTAAGAGAGGTCCCGAGATATTTTGCTACTTGAGCTATAAAAGACTACTGGCACTGATCGGCTAGTAGTTAAGAGCGTTTCAGTTTATTTCTTCCCATTTTCAGATGTATGCACTGCTTTGTATTATAACTGTTCTGCAGAAGGCTCTGTTTCGTAAGGGAGTAATACTGTTTGTATTGCATTACGTTACATTACATTTATCGTTTTCCATGGATCCCTTCGAGTGGAGTCTCTGGGATGTGGACAGTTTTTTTTCCCTCTCAGATACATGGATATTGTACAATTCTAATGCAGACCGAGTTATGCGCTATAATCCTTGTGAAGATATTCATCGATGGAGTAGGAGGAGTTGGCCAACAGGAAATTCTTTAATTCACTCTGAAACCGACCGTTATCACTTACAAGACCTTTGATATGCTGTGGTAAGTTACTGAATGTATCAGTACCCATGTATTTGACTCCTATTTGTACTAATGTTAAGCTTTTATAGTCCTTATACAGATTGTTTTTGGTTCTGGTATTATAATCATATTTTGCACTATTTTGTGTAAAAAGAGACATGTTGGATATGACAAAGGACATCAATGAGTATATGTACTGAGAAGTAGTAGTTAGAATACCAAGTTTCTTAAAGAGGTCTCTGCATGATGATCTAGGACTGACAGCAGATATAATTCTAATGACCCGTTTCTGAATTTTGAAAATGTTCTCTTTGTGAGATGGGTTTCCCCAAAAGATTATTCCATAACTCATTAGTGAATGGAAGTAGGCCGAATAAACTAACTTCTTCCTTTTTAAATCACCTATTTCTGCTATCATACGTACTGAAAATGTAGCTGAACTAAGGCGTTTCATTAAGTCTAGAGTGTGAGTTTTCCAATTTAGCTTGAGGTCAATTTGCAGACCTAAAAATTTGACACTGTCTACAGCTTTAATTTCATTGTTTGAATACATTATACTTACAGGGTCAGGAATTCTTTGTGAGGTACTAAACTGTATGTACTGGGTCTTGTCAAAATTCAGTGACAATCCATTTGCTGTGAATCACCCATTGATACTTACAAATATTTAATTAGCTGATTGCTCAGTGAGATCACAGGTACTGTTTTTTATACCAATACTTGTATCATCTGCAAATAAGACAAAATTTGCATTTTGTGACACTGCATATGGAAGGTCATTAACATATAATAGGAACAACAAGGGACCTAAAATAGAGTCTCGGGGCACCCCTTGTCTGATGGTTTCATATTTTGAATAACTATTGTTATGTGGTAAGCCTGATACAGACACACACTGTTTTCTACTAAAATGATAGGATGAGAACCATGAACCTGCTACTCCTATTATCCCATAATATTTTAACTTTTGTATAAGGATATCATGCTTAACACAATCAAAAGCTTTAGCCAGATCACAGAATATTCCAAGTGGTAATAACTTTTGATTTTTTGTTTCTAATATATCATCTGTAAAAGTGAATATAGCTTGATCACTTGACAATCCTTTCCGAAATCCAAACGAATTATGAATGAGAATATTTTTCTGTACTAAGTGTTTATAAAGTCTATTGTACATAACCCTTTAAAACACTTTTGAAAATATTGCCAATAATGAAATGGTATGGAAGTTTTCCACTGATTATTTGTCTCATTTTTTTTATAATGGTTTGATAATAGCATATTTAAGCCTATCTGGAAAAGTACCACTGTGCAGGGATTCATTACATAAATAACTCAGTATGTCACAAAGTTCTGAGGATCAAAATTTAATTATGGTAGTGCTGATTTGATCATAACCACTGGAACATTTGTTTTCAAGAGAGCTAATATTATTAGAAATCTCTTTTGGTGAGGTAGGATATAGTTGAATTTTGTCAGAGTTCTGCAGAAATGCATTTTTTGAATATTTTAAACTGTCTTCTGAGGAACTGTGCAAACCTAAGTTGTCTGCTACTGAAAGGAAAAAGTTGTTGAAAGTGTCTGCAATTTTGGAGGTATCTCTAATCAACTCATTATTTACATTCGCCCTATTAGTTTTTCCTGTTTCACTTTTTACTATGTTCCACATAGTTTTTCTCTTGTTATTAGAGGCATTTATTTTTTCTTGTAAATAACTTCATTTTGAGGATCTGATCACTTTATTTAGAATTTTACAATATAATTTGTAATATGATTTAGCTCTGTAGTCATCGTGTTCCTTTGAAATTAAATACAGTCTTCTTTTTGTTTTGTAAGATACTTTTATTCCCTTTGTAATCCAAGGTTTTGAAATATTTAATCGGTTTGCTTTGATTACTTTCTTAGGGCAGCAGTTTTCAATGTGACATATTACTGTATTAGAGAAACAGTTATATTTTTCATTTATCCTGGGTGAACTGTATATATCTTTCCAGTCTGTAGTCCTCAAACAGTTTTTTATACCTTAAATTTCTATTTCATTTATTATTTGCATAGTTTCCCACTTCCTGTTATTAGTTGAATCAGACGCCAATATATTAAATGTAAGCATCTGGGCACCATGATCTGAAAGGCCTTTAAATATTGGATTTATACTGTGATTTGCTAGTGTGGTAGTATCTGTGAAAATGTTATCAACAGCAGTGGTGCTGGTACCCATAACCCTGGTTGTAAACTGTACTAAGGGAATGAGATTATAAGAAGTGGTAAGAGACTCTAGGATGGATCTTGTGTGACTATCCTCCAGAAAATTAAAATTAAAATCTCCACTTAGCATGAGTTCATTATTTTTAGATGTTAAGAAATATAATACTGCATCATGTTGTTTAGTGAATAACTGGAAATTACCAGTTGGAGCCCTGTATATTGTGGCTACAATTATTTTTCTTTTGTGTGTTCCTACTGGTGTGGCACATGCTTCAAAATGCTGATCACTGAAGTATGTAAGAATGTCAGTGTTTTTATAATTGTGACCCTTTCTAATGTAAGTGGCAACTCCTCCTTTCTCCATCCCTTTTCTACAATACTTTGAAGCTAAGGTATACCCTTCCACATTAAGCATTTCAATTTCACTACCTAAATGATGTTCAGAAATACAAATAATATCAACAGGATTTATAGACTTTAGCTCATCTAAACAGATCTGAATTCATTAATTTTGTTTTTTAAACCTCTGATATTTTGATGTTGTAAATTTTGTTGTCTTCGTAAGTATTATGCTTAACACTTTCAGATACGGCTTGTTTCAATACTGAATGTGTAGATAATGAGCTTAACCTAATAAAGAACTACTTCCATGAGTTACAGTGTCCCCCATTAAAGAATTTGATATCAACTTAGCCAGTACATCCTTGTCTATTCTACTGAGATGCAGGCCATGAGAAGTAAAGCCCCACCTACCAATAGTGTCAACAGGAACCGAATCAATCCCTGACCCAGCACCAGCCCGAAGCAGTCTATCCAACTCCATATTGACCCACTTCACAAAGCTGTTCAACTGGGGTCGATCGTACCGCTTGAAAACAGGGGCAAACTCAACGTTAGTATGGTTCGTTGCTGATGCTATTTTTAACAGGTCACTCTCAATACTGTAGCCCTGGTCCCTATCGATACTGTTCCCTGCTCCATCCACAATTACAACATGATCCTTCTTGGTGATACCTTTACACAAAGATCCTATGCCCTCTATCACTTTGGGTCTACCACATTTAATTATTGTGGAAGCTATGCATTTTTCCTGAGATTTAATGGCTTTTTGCCTGAACTTGAGTCGTAATTCCTCTGAATGTCCATTTTCCGAGTTAAACGATTCGAAGAGCTCGAGAAGCTGTAGATGCATCGCCGTAGTCTCCGTTTATGGGTCTGCCAGAGCTTACGCTTCCGAAGGCCATCTCGACACCGAAATAAACATCGCTCTCGGACTGCTTGTGTAAGGCTACCCCTTCCATAGCTGTCTGTAGTCGTGTTATATAACCGAGGGAGGAATTCTCGATCTGGGATGCGCACTGACAACTAACAAAGGGTTTTCTGCATCCAAAACTATGGACAAGGTCACTGTTGACACTGTGTTTCAAATTTCTCGTTACTCATAGACTGATGAAAACGCTACATAAACTGCTCCGAAAGCAGAGTTCGTCGTGAGATTTATGACATACTGTGAGGAGCTCCGTCGTGAGCTTCTGTATCACAAGGGTGTTCGTTGCTGTTGCTGTTGGTTGTCATACACCACAATATAGCTAAAATCACATTTCTGTTAAGGAGTAGTATTAACATAGGAATGCAGTGCCAGAAGAGAGAAAACAGAATTCGGGAGTTGTGGTTCGTTAATCACCGCCAACGAGCTAGCACGAGCTAGCCATTTTGTACATACCCCAACGTCTTTTGTCTAACAGTTCAGATAGATCACACAACACTAAACCATCTATCTCAGCGGATCTTAAAACCGAGGGCAGATTGCTAGTAAATAGGCTATCTTGTAACAAAACAAAATTCACTCAGCTAAAAGTTCCACAATATGGTGCGTTGTTGCTTTTGAGAAGGAATAAATACGTTTTGAGAGGAAGATGTTCGTAATGGGGATCTGCCCTATTCGAAGATGTGTTAAATAGAGCGTCATGTTAAACTAGACGGAGGGAGGAGTGTCCAGGTATTACAGTTGCTTTTATTGATCGCAACTCCCTCAACCGCTATTCGTTACATAGATGAATTTTTTACCACCGCAACAACATCACATACGGAGATGGCATATCCGGTCACGTTACACAAGGAGCATGCTTAACCGGCTCCCTCATTCCCATGTGTCATGGTGGCCGGCAGAACGACACCTACTTCCCCTGGTTTTCAAACTAGAGCATGTCGTCCTTTATATTATGAGCTTACTAGTTGCACACAGATGCTGGATGGAGCCTCAATACAGAATGCCTGTAATTAAACCTTCGCTTCTTGAGCCAATGTAGACGGAAAACTATTTACCATATGGGCAATTAACTTTGTAGGAATGATGTTCAGACTGTTCAAAATGGCTCTGAGCACTATGGGACTTAACATCTGAGGTCATCAGTACCCTATAACTTAGAACTACTTAAACCTAACTAACCTACGGACATCACACACATCCATGTCCGAGGCAGGATTCGAACCTGCGACCGTAGCAGTCGCGCGGTTCCGGACTACAGCGCCTAGAACCGCATGGCCACCACGGCCGGCTGTTCAGACTGTGGGTTTCATGATTTGCGTTTTTAGTAGTATTAGTGTCATACTTTGCCGTTAAGCGCCGCTACTGCTACGGTGACGTAGAGTTGAAACACAAGCATTCCAGGAATACTAGAGGTCTTCCCGAACCGCGGTTGAAGAACATGATGCGGTAGTTCGAATTAACTGGCGATTTGGTAACTGTTCCTGGGAAAGGCCGATGGCCAACTGCACCAAGAATTATTGAAGAAGTTACTGTTGCCATGGCTGAGAAAGCTGGAGCGATGTCAAATCTTCAAGTTGTGCAAGAACTGTGTCACGACAGTTGAACGTTCCGTGGTCTACCGTTGTTTCGGGCCGCAGTAGAGCAATCTATCGTGCAGTTCCAGGCTGTCGTGGATGCAGGTGGATGTCACACCGAGCAACGTTTGTAAGTGGAAGGTAAACGTGGTGCGCAAGTAACAAGAGTTACTGTTTCAGGAGGAAATTTAAATTTCTTTCTTTCAATGGTTTATTCGATAGTTCTCTTGTGCATATTCCTACAAATATTTCCACAAAGTCTCATTGTCCTAGGATCACTCGTTTGCTTGGGGACCCTCTCAGGTAGCAAAAGCTTTATAATAAAACAAGACAGGCCTTGATAGGTTAAATGCTGTTTTCCTCCTATGTCGAATGGTTTTGCTACTCGTGGGCTATTTCTTCAAAGTCGCCTGGATGCTTCTTAGGCCTCAAAGCGCTTCCGCAGAGCAGAGAATTGGGGTTCTGTAGCATGGCTGTCACACATGCAGACTATGGCAAGCACAAAGCGAAAGGACAATTCTTGTTAGAACTGACGTGAATATTCCTTCTCTGTCTCGCTTTACTTTAATTGGCGATGGCGACGATACTGGACCGTTATTTCACCTGGGATAGTCTATTGACTGAGTGTTATTACCTGTAGCTGGTTCACACTCTGGTTACTCTTTCCTTCCACCTCTGTATACCTACTACACATAAGGAGATACAGAACTGTTTTGAGGATTTTAATCATAGCACCCCGTCCTTCCCAACTTGTGCCCTGTTTTTCACATTTCAGTGCCAGGATGAAGATTAGTGGAACCGGTAGTTTATATCCCTCTAACGGTTCTTTTGTAATAACGGTTTTCCTGTACCATTTCACACCTGTGAGTCCTATTTTCTAGTAATGGCTGCCCTACGCACCTTTAGCAGTGTAAGTATAATCTTATTGTAGCAGTATTTTTGGAGACATACATTGTTGTACAGTCCAACTTCTGTCATTGGAAACATTGTCATGTGTTATTTGGTGTGTTGTTAATATTTAAGAATCTTCAGATCATTTTTCACTAAGATAGTTCTTATGGATTGACGGGATTCACAGTGAATGATGGCCTCTCATGTCGCTTTAACTATTTTGTAGTCCTTCACTGGGAACGCTACCGGTTTCTCACCATTACAGCTGCATCCTCAGGTGATGCACTGTTAATTAAAACGCAGTTTTTGGAACAGAATTTTATAAAAAGGGAAAAAATGTTTATAACAATTCTTCTAAATGTTTTTCACCCTTGTATTAACTGAAAAACTCTGAAATTAAAAAAAAAAAAACATTACTGACGTGAGTAGCCCTAAAACAATCGGGAAGCTGCGATGTCCCATATTTCAGGTGCATACCGAAAATGTTGATTCTTTATAGTCTGTCAGAACGAAAATTGGCATTAAGAGCCATCAGGTGAACGTCAAACTGAACACATGGGGTGATAAGACCTCGTGTAAAAATAAGTACAGCCATTAAAACTTACATAGCTAAAGCATGTAAAAAAACTTTAACAACGTTCGCGGTATGTAACATCCGCGAGTTCTACGAAAGTAAATAATAGCAACCTACGAAACGTACTGCTGCATTTTAGAATCACTCACCATTAAGAGCAAATGTGAAAACTACTACTTTTTGTTATACCAGTGCCACAGATAGGTAACTAGCGGTTTTGTACTACAAGTTCGTATTGGCAAACATTCATCACGAGTTTGATACCATGAATCATCTGATTTCCTGTGGTGGAAACATACGAAAGTGAATGAAGCTATAAGAAGGAGCCGCTTTCAGTACGCCTGGTTGACCTTTTTGTTAAACCAACGGCACGTGCCATGAAAGTGAAAGTAAGGTTCCTTACCAAAGCTTCTTTGCAGAGACGCCTTGATAAAAAGAATAAAATAAGGAAAAAATACTATAATACGTGTTTGCTCTGGCATATTTGGTATGTGTGATAGTACCAAAGTCTACGAGAAAACTGTCTAACGGCACTCTGACAACACCAGTGTGGTCTGTTTTCTTCGATGTCTCAATCTTTTCCACTGTAAGATGGTAGTTGGGGTTACAGAACTGGGTTCAGCTATGAGTGAACGTATGCATTTGACCATTTATTTACTATCGACATAAAACCTTAGTTTAAACAATTTCATTAAAAATGTTTTTAGTTTAGAGTAGCTGATTGGCCAAAACAACAACAGCAATCTATTGACCAGAATACGCTTCCTCAATAGAAGCCAAATGCAAGAGATAATATCAGCACTAAAGAACGAAAACAGTAAATAATCAAACATATTAAAATAAGATGCTTAAATTACACTATTTAAAAAAAGGCCAAACGCAATACCACTTCACGAAATATGCAATTCTCAGTAATAATTAAAATGTTAAAAGCGGAAAATAAATTTTCACTGTTACAGTGAATGCAGAAGACAGCAGAGACTCAAAGTTAGTCAATAGACTAGAGAGGAAGTTCAGTGTTAATTAACAGAGCCTGCGGCCCTGATGAAATGTACACTGCAAATGAATCAGATGTGTACGTAAGGATAAGACAAAGCCGATTTGATCACTGAGCAACGTCACGTGAATCTAAAATCCAACTGAAAACTTCTGCTCAAATTCAATGCCATAATCATTTAATATTCGTGTATATTAATAGAAACTCGCACAGAGTGGTTGCACTATACAGTTCTGCCTTCTGCTTGCTGTAACTACAACACAGTCCGAGCCGCAGGCAGACCTCCGACATGCGCCATAGCCTGGAGGATGCCGCACGTAAACAGGTGTACACACACGCGGCTCAAGTCTACCCCCAGTCCTCACACTCCACTAAACACAGCACAACCTGCTTTATTGAGCCCACGGCGGACGTGCCGTACTTGGTTCCACCAAAGAACACATTCTTACTAACAGCTGCCTGCCAGACAATGGCTAACCAATGGCTCTCAACTAGAGTTGACATCTACCAAAACTACGTTTAGGTAATTTTTGTACGCTACAAAATTGGCGTAGTACGTGGCAGGTTTACCGGAAGAATTGGTAGAATTGGTAGGGAGAGCAACATAAATGAATGTGTAAGAGAGAAAATGGGAGCCGACAACGTCCATTTGTTTTTTGTTTGTTTTGCACGTAATGACAACCGCACTACGTTCAGTGTTAGTCCACTGTGTATTTTATATCCTCACTGAATATAAATTGCATTTTATAACCAATAAAAACTAGATGTGCGAGTAACTTTTGAGCTTTTATGTCAAGAAAGCAATTACTTTTGATACAAGTACAGTTCACATGCGCGAACACAATATAAGTTATTTAGTCCCAGTATAACTTTCTTCATCACGGTCAAAGGCCAGAGCTCCCTGTTATTATTGATAAATGCGAAGAAGTATTGAAGCGCTGTTTGATACGAGGCGGATTCCGAGAGGAAGATCCGATCGGTCGCGAAATGGAAACCACAGTGAAAATCAAAAGTGTTTTATTTGCAATAGTTAGCCACACTTTTCAGCAACGTCTGAGACATTTGTCGTAGCGTTGTACCAACTTTTCAATACCCTCGTCATAGATGGCAGCCGCCTGCACTTTTCGCCGATTCTCTACGCCGATATGCAGCTCGTTGTCTGTGCCAAAACGTTGACTTCATTGCCAGCGGTTCAAGTCAGCAGAGGTGAAAATCAAAGGCCTCTATGGAGGATGATCAAACAGTTCCCATCGAAAACGCTGCAGGGGCGTCCTAATTCCCCCTGCAGAGTGTGATCTGGAGCTGTCAGGAAGAAGGAAATGAATCACAGGTATACTGTGTGGGCTGCATCAAATCAGGCGAAATATCTCATGGGCGCTCATATTTAGCGGGAGACACTGTTTTCTAGGCATCTTTACGTGCTCACAGTTGGCTCAGAACAGAAAAGACAGACGTGACGCAATCGATGAGCATACTAGAGACACTGTCCAACACACCTGTTGTAGGGAAGCAGCCTACTCACGCCGTAGTAAATGCACATCAGTCTTTCCATTGTGTGCCAGCCAGTCTGCTGCAACTAGCTCTGACGTCATTAATGTTGCGCAATACTTTAAAAGTCAAGCAAATAACCTAAAACATTTCTAGCATGTCAGGAGCAATACTAAATTAATATGTGTTGAATATCAGTTCGATAACATTAACCATTTTCGAAATTTTGACGTTTTTCTGTAAAAATCATTGGCGCAACAGAAAAGAGCTAGAGAATTCAAAATTTATAATTAGATTCATTTTTCATAATTATTTAATAAAAACAGTCTTCTGGATCTCACAAATTACGATTTTAGTGGAAATTCATGATTTTCTGGTTTTCGTCTCAAAACTTAAGGAAGCAAGATAGACTAAGTAGGCTAATAAATAAGGCTAGGATGTTTATATTTAAGTAGAATGGAGATCCGCTATAACTATGAAGATGTGAGAAGTTTCATTTGAATAACTATAAAACTATAGCGATAGCGTATCTCCAAAGGGCCAGTTCAGAGCTCGTCTACTGCGTGCAGTGTAATTAAATTAATTCTCTCGCCCAAAATATTTAACTTAGCCACGTCAAACTTTTATTATGATTACTTACCTGTGTGTTGAATGCACATTTCAACTGAGAGCTTCATCGGCCATCAGCAAAAGAAGCTATGATTTATTCAATAACTTAAAGTGGTGCATTACTAGTCCACCGGCTAGCCGGGAGAGCCGATTTGATCAGGCGTTCCCTTAGCCGTCCGCACCGCGGCTTTATATATAAGAACGCTGCGCGAGGAAGCAAGGCCCCAGTTCTCTCCAGACGCTGAATAGCACGTCATCTGTGTCGGGAGTCGCGTCACGTCGGTATCATTGCTACAAACGGCCTCGGATGCCGTATTAAGTTACTCGAGATACGCGTAACCATGAAATCATTTTTGAGTGAAGTGTTAATTCTGGGTTGACTTTAATTATCGATCTTCAGTTTGCGTATTGTCGTATTTTCACGTGCCGCCGCGGGAAAAACACTCTACCATTAGTTAGCGTGGCGTTTGATGAACCTTATCATCAAATTATGGCGAGCATTCATTTAAACATTTAATTTGGACATTTATAGTTGCATCAGCGCATTAGACTCTGAACTGCTCTGTTAGTTAGATTGTGTAGATTCTTTTGTTTTCATCTGTGACTTTCAGAATACAGAACGTTTTTTTTTCACGACCGTTTTTTGATTATAAATCCCAGACAATCTCCTAATTCATCAGAGCTATAAGCTGTAACTATAAGTGTATTCTCAGATGAAGTGGGCACTAGGAATTCTAATTACAGGCTTCACGTTTTGCTAATCACTTTCTGGTTGCCAATATTGTAGTTAGAGAGCCAGTGTTGAGAACGGCGAAAGACAGCATAAATAACATTCTAAATAATAGGAACTGGTTCTACATTCTACAAACATTTATGCAACAGTAATAATATTTTTTCAAACCGCCGCCCCACACTGTGCAAAGCCTTATCGGAGTTTCTCTGTGGTTTCCATTTCGCGACCGATCGGACCTTACTTTCGCAATACGTCTCATGTATTTTTGTTTCGCGTCTATTTTTTATTTTACCTTTATGTTGAAGAAATTACATTTTCTAGCGTTATATGATAAATCTGTACTTTTTTCATATTTAATACAACATCCCTCCGTTTCACGTTAAAGATCAACAATTTTCGAATTAAACCTAAATTAAACATTGACAGTTGCAGTGTTGCTATAAATACTGTGTATTCTTAAGTAACAGAGAGGAAAATAATTACGTAGAACAAAAATGTTCTGTCGGTCACTCGGCTCTTTATATATTCTCACTCAGTTTCTAGACAGTTCACCGCTTCCAATTTCTAGGTGAATCTAGTAAGACACTGATCGCATACGTAAAGAAAGGAATCGTTATGAGGTAACGCCCAATAGTATGCAACACACCCAATGTACAGGTAACGCGGGTAGGACCTTAACTGAACAAAGATACTAGGAAAACTACCGTAGTTTACCGTTACTTATTATTAGTCAATGGTAGCTTACAGTAGCTTTACAACTCTATTCTCAAAGGTTTCTGTTTGACCGTTCCGCCCTGCCTTATGGTGGCCAACGTGGTACTCAACGTTCTGTCTGTAGCACGCGGCGGACTCCCTCGTTGACTCCTGATGGCGCTGGTGCAGCGTCGCTCCCACATGCGATACAAAACGGAGAATCGTCGAGACGCTACATCTTAGCTGGAGGCCAACATGGGAAAGTACTTGGCTCTATCTTTACACTAGCAACCTCTCCACAACATTGAACGTCCACACTGCACTCCACGCATATGGTACGGTTTTATACAGTACGAATAAATTGCAAGATACATCCGACACAGACTCCAGAAAGCAACCAACAACCTCTGAAACTGGGCAGAGAAAGGTCCCTTGCCTTCAACGGAACTACAATACAGGTCATCGCCATCTACAGGAGGAAGTACTCCGAGCATCTTCCAACGCATAGAACTCTGAGGCACACCAGTGGCCTGGGGGAAAAACTACACTCTCTCTAGAGATGAAGCTAGATCGAGGCCTCACATGGAAGAAACAAGCCGAAAACGTTTACAAGAAGGCAAAGGATGAGCTGAGGACACTCTTCCCTCTGCTCATTCCTCACAAGAGCGGCCTCACAATGGTGCAGCATGTCCTTGAACATGCCGCAGTGGTGTCGGGTAAAGGTGCGTCGTGCAGAAGCGCGGCCTCCACCTGCCTTAGAACTTCCCAAACACCGAGCTGCACGACCTGGCGGGCATCCCTCCGCGGGAAATTCCGCCACTCGCAGCGAACCTTATACAAAGATACCCGAGGAGCCGACAGACCACTCAGTGAGCGCACGCCGTGGTCAGATCTCCTGAGAAGCTAAGGAGATTGTGAGAACAACACCCCAAAGAACCCTCATCGTCCCAAATCACCTTCTTGAATGTAAATATTGTACGAGGGCCGTTCAGAAAGCAACCTCCGGTTGATTTAAAAAAATACACCAAGTTAAATAAAAATATTTTAATATATACATCTTACAACTACATCTTTGCACTATTTTTCTACATAGTCTCCGTAGTGATTGAGGCACTTATCGTATCTCTTCACAAGCTTTGAAATTCCTTCTGCATAAAAATCACCCGCTTGTGCCTGGAGCCAGCCTGTGACCGCATCTTTGAGCTCTTCGTCGTCATCAAACCGCTGTGACCCGAGCCATTTCTTCAAATGCATGAAGAGGTGATAATCACTTGGCGCCAGGTCTGGGCTGTAAGGTGGATGGTTGATAACGTCCCACTTGAAGGACTCAAGAAGGGCCGTTGTTCTGCGAGCAGAGTGAGGACGGGCGTTATCGTGCAAAAAAACGATACCGGAAGTCAGCATACCACGGCGTTTGTTCTGTATAGCCCGTCGTAACTTTTTTATTGTTTCACAGTACACGTCTTGATTAATGGTCATACCACGTTCCATGAATTCAACCAACAACACCCCTTTGGCATCCCAAAACACCGTTGCCATCAGTTTTCTGGCAGAAAAATCTTGCGAGGCTTTTCTTGGTTTGTTAGGCGAATTTGAATGTGCCCACATCTTTGATCGTTCTTTTGTCTCAGGGTTCACGTACTTAATCCAGGTTTCGTCACCGGTCACGATTCTGTTTAACAATGGTTCTCCTTCGTCTTCATAACGTGACAGAAAGTCTAATGCAGAGGCCATTCTTTGAGTTTTGTGGTGGTCGGTAAGAATTTTGGGCACTCATCGTGCACAGAACTTACGGTAACCCAATCTTGCTGTCACTATCTCGTACAAGAGAGTCTTAGAAATCTGTGGAAAACCAGTAGACAACTCCGACATTGAGAAACGTCGATTTTCACGAACTTTTGCATCAACTGTCTGAACGAGCTCGTCAGTCACCAATGATAGTCCACCACTCCTCTCTTCATCATGAACGTTTTCTCGTCCACTTTTAAATAAACGTACCCATTCACGGACAACTCCTTCACTCATAACTCTTGGTCCGTACACGGCACAAAGCTCACGATGAATAGCTGCTGCAGAATATCCTTTGGCTGTAAAAAACCTTATGACAGCGCGCACTTTACATTTGGCGGGGTTTTCTATTGCAGCACACATTTCAAACTGCCACAAAAACTAAACTAGCGCAGGTACGACGTTCACTCGACCACGGCTTGATGCCGACTGACCTGTTGAGTGCGTGAACGCACAGATGGCGTCGCTACTCCCCCCACAACCCGCACTGTGACCAATCGGAGGTTACTTTCTGAACCGCCCTCGTATATAGATTTCCCGGTTCCCGGTTTCTTTACAAGCAAGTCGCCGGAGTAACTTCACTGTTCTCACTGCACATCACCGAGGAAGAGAGAAATCGCTCTCAAGAATAAAAGTTCGTGCCTACAGTGCTGATGCGTATGCAGCTCTAGTCGCGCGGGCCATCATATTGTCACGGACGTGTGACGCTCAGTGACGGCACATCGACATAGACAACTTGTCGTGCTTTTACTTCGTTGCCGGCCGATGTGGCCGAGCGGTTCTAGGCGCTTCAGTCTGGAACCGCGCGACCGCTACGGTCGCAGGTTCGAATCCTGCCTCGGGCATGGATGTGTGTGATGTCCTTAGGTTAGTTAGGTTTAAGTAGTTCTAAGTTCTAGGGGACTGATGACCTCAGATGTTAAGTCCGATAGTGCTCAGGACCATTTAACCATTTTTTACTTCGTTATGTAATTCGCGCCTTTTGAGCCTCATTCAGTATCACTGAAAAAATACTCCAACCAGAGCGCAAAGAAAAAGGTAGCTTTTTAAATGACTGAAAAATTGGGTATCAGCTGCCTCATTCCGTCTCCCTCGGTACCTTTAAAAATTTTCCTACTGGCATTGTCTCCTCCATTCGTTTCCTAGCACTGTTCTGTCACTGTTCCACTGCCACTTCGTCCCTCTCTTTCTCTCACATCGCCATTGTCTTCTTCGCTCTTTCTATACCACAAGCACTGTCTATTATCGTCCAGTATTTATTACTTTTCCGTCTCTTCCCCACTCCCACTATCTCCTACTTTCTCAACATTAAAAAGCACTATTATGTTCGCATGTCAAAATTTTTGGAAAAATTTTCCTCAAGGGAAGTAAAATGACGCAATTAGAACTCCATTCTTCACTCAGAGTCTTTTAAACAAGAGCATATTTACCTTTTAGTGCTCAGCTAGGAGCATCCTTCAGCTGGTTCTCCTTTTTTGGCTGCAGCAGAACATTTCGCTCATATAAAAAGAACGTAATGGTTCAGTAAAATTTTGATAATTTACTTACGTGAAATTGAAATAACGCCAAACTAAGTTACGCCTCAGACCGGATTTTACGTGCACAAAAGATTTGTATGTGCTTCAGTAATACAAAATGGGGTTCCCAAAACCCTTATGATGATAACGGGAATAATTTATAGCGTATTTCTGTGTGTTACGTCACTTTATAAACTGACACCGGATTTTACGTACGCAACTAGCGTAGCTTTGAACCTCTGTATCTCTGAAACAGATAAATATATCAATAAAATTATCACGGCTGTTCTAGATCGTAAAAATTACAGTCATTTGATCTGCATAGCCGTCTTGGAATCCGCGGTTCTGTTTTGGTACAAAAAAACCATGTTTCTGGATAAATTCCTAGAGAATATACCGTTAAAATTAGAACAATTTGCTGTGATTTCCTATTGAAATATCCGTTGCTGGCAGCGCAAAACGGTGAAATGCTTTTTTTTTGCATTTTCTCAGGACTAAATAGTGTCTCCATGAACCCCTTGGGCGAACCGTCTGTAGACCATATCTAATGCAAAAAGAACGATCCAGTTTGCTCCATTTGCGTAAGCTTGAGGAAGTGTGTAATAATAAAAAATGACCCTATACTGTAGGATAGCTAAAATAAGACGATTCTTATGCTGGGTATACAAATGGTCCTTAGCCCAAGGGCTATTCTAAAGACTTTCTACGACCAACAGAACCCGGCGTATGAGCCTCAGATAATCTCGTTTTTATGTTTTGGAACATATTCGTAGCGCATGCTGTCGGATGCGTACAAATTGGAATGACAGTTTTTCTTCCCCCTGGCGTACTAAAACTTGGCGTTACCATCACCTGCGAACAGTTTGAAGTTTTTTGTCGTAAGAAGTGTAGTTTTTCCAACACTTTTCTAGCGTTACTTAATTTCCCCTGAGAAAAATGTTCAATTTTTCGTCTTCTGTTTTAATGATGGAAAACATTCAGTAGTGCAGGCTGCATTATTGTACCGTTACTGCATCTTTTTGCGACAAATTACACAGGAACATGTTTGTTTTTTCATTCTAGTGTTATATCATTATTGTAAGCCATTTATAAATACAATAAACGACTACACCGCGAATGTTCTTTCGGAACGTTTGTATTTCTATTACAACTAAGTCATATCTGCAGCTACAACGCCAACGTAAGAAAAGGATGGGTACAGCCCAAGATCTTATCGACGTAAATGTCGTTAGAGACTTTATGCTAGTTGAGATGAACAAACACGGGGAAATAAATCGGCCTTGACATTTGTGTGATGTGATTCTGGACGACCATGGAAAATCTAAGCCAGATTGTCCGGAGCTGGGTTTTGCATTCGCGCTCATCCCTGAAACAAGATCAGTGTCTTAACCACAACATCACTTCCTACGGCATGCACAAGCTCTGACCCATCTCAAACAGGAAATACGCATGTTGAGTGTGTAATAATAATAATACATGATGTATCAGAAATACTTTTCGAGCGGATTCCTACCAGTACAAAGTTTTCATAACCATATGCCGGAAGAGAGTTTTTTTAATTAGTTATGAGAGTATCTTAAAACAAAACAGCTTCACGGAACTACCAAAAGCTGCCGTAATGTGTATTTATTTCTCGATAATGTGTTTAGGTACAGTGACCATCTTCAAGTAGCCCACATGTTAACCGATTTATGCAAGAAATAGTGCATGTCAAAATAACTTAAGATGAACTATTGTGTGTAGCAGACACTCATAGATACCATTCCATCATGTTGAAGGAAGGTTCCTTGGTGTCAAGTAGATAATCATTATCAGCTGCACCAACGAAATGAAATAGTTAAAAATACAATATATGCAAATAAATTTATAAATAGGGTACATACATAGACGCGTTATAAATACATAAAATCTAACATTAGTACCTGTCACTTACATATTTGGGTCCAACATTTTATGTAATACACAAATTGAAAGCCCACTGCAGTCTGCCGCACACTCTCTCACCAGTGTCCAATCATAAACTGATGACTTATTCAGCTGATATTTGTTTTCATGAGAGTACAGCGGTATTGCCTACAATAATGGATCACAGCTTCATCAGAGATGCTTTACTTTCAATGTCTGTGTGCTTGGTTGTGGACGATGAAAAAAATTAATAAGACAGAGGATGGGTCATCAAGCTTTAAAATGTGCTTGATGAAGCGTAGACTAAACTCATGCAATAGTAGATCGAAGTGTACACAGTTTTGCTCATATGATGAACAATTGCCTGGATTATAGCAGTTTGTATAG
Source organism: Schistocerca serialis cubense (assembly GCF_023864345.2). Classification (NCBI taxonomy): domain Eukaryota; kingdom Metazoa; phylum Arthropoda; class Insecta; order Orthoptera; family Acrididae; genus Schistocerca; species Schistocerca serialis. The sequence goes on from NC_064639.1 coordinate 1,130,882,481, forward strand.
AAAAGTTCTACAAACACAGATTAGGTACATAAATATGTCCGCTATTATCAGCCTAGTAAAAAATATTCATGTCGTACTGTTGCATAAAAAATATGCAATGTCTAAAACTCTTGTTAGACAGGTACTCATGATAAATTCATATACATTTGTGTAGTGTATCGTAAATTTTCATGAATGTATTGTATTTTTAACTATTTCATTCATGTGGTGCAACTGATAATTATGTACTTGATGTCCAGGAACGTTCCTTGATGTAGTGGTACCCATGATCATCTGCTTTTCGCAGTTGTTCACCTTAATTGTTTTGACATACAAATACACATTCCTATACATCCCTGTTAATATATGCATGACTTGAAGACGATCGTTTGACCGAAACAGTTTGTGGATTTTGAAGCTGTGCAGCATTGTTAACAGGAAATATCTTAATGTATCTTCTGACTAATTAACGGAAAGAGTGATATTTGGATGAGATGAAATAGCAAATTTTGAACACCAAAATTTGTGGACGGATGAAAATCATTATGGAAAAATTTAGTCTACAAACCGCCAGCAGTTTAATATGTGGGATGCAATTGTAAGTGACTGCCTGACAGGTCCAAATGTTCTCCCACAGTGTCTGACAGGTGTGTTCGTCAGAGTGTTTATTCAGAACACCCTTCTGACCTTACAACATGTGTCACTGCAAGTACTAATAAGATGTGGTGTATATACGACGCCATTCCAACACATTCCAGTCACACGTTTCGAGAGACACTTGAAGGGATCGACCGAGGGAAAGTAAGGTTTTAAAGGCGCGTCGAGGACAAGGTCATTAGGGACAGAGCACAAGTTTGGACCTAGGAAGGAACGGAAAGGAAATTCGGAGTGTACTTTTCAAAAAGGAACCATCCCAGCATTTACCTTAAGAGATTTAGGGAAATAACAGAGTACCTAGATCTGGAAGGCTGGACGGGACTTGAACCGCCGTCCTGCCAAAAGCGAAACCAGTGTTTTACCATTGGGCCACCTCGCTCTGTGTACTGGGTGTACGCTCTACCAAAACTAGGGTTCAAATGGCTCTGAGCACTATGGGACTTGACATCTATGGTCATCAGTCCCCTAGAACTTAGAACTACTTAAACGTAACTAACCTAAGGACATCACACAACACCCAGTCATCACGAGGCAGAGAATATCCCTGACCCCGCCGGGAATCGAACCCGGGAACCAGGGCGTGAGAAGCGAGAACGCTACCGCACGACCACGAGCTGCGGTCCCAAAACTAGGGTTCAGTAGTTTCCGTGCACTACAAAAATGACGTAGTAAACGGTAGGATTACTGGTAGCATTGGTAGGAAAAGAAACGTAAATGAATGTGTAAGAGAGAAACTGGGAACCGACGACTTCTCTTTGTTTATTTGTTTGATTGGTTGGTTGTTTTGCACGTAATTAGAACCACACGTCAGCGTTACCCCTCGTATATTTTTTATCCTTACAGAATATAAATTGCACTTTATAAGCTTTTATGTAACGAAAGCAGTCACGTTTGACGCACATACAGTTTCCATTACAAACATAAATACATATATATAATTATTTTTGTTGTTTTGTACCCAATAGAGAGTTCTTCATCACGATCAAAGGCAAGAGTTGCCTGTTATTATTGATAAATGCTGAATTTATTTATGAGTAGCATAAACATATTTGATGTAAGTTCGACGAAGTATTGAAGCGACGTTTTACACATTTTCTCTTTTATTTTTACCTTTTTGTTATGGAAATTTCTCTTTCTAGTGCTATACGATTTTCTGTTTTCTTTATTTTTACTAACATCCTTCTGTTTAACATTACAAATCAAGTTGGATTAAACATTGACAGTTTCAATTTTGCTATAGATACTGATTATTCTTAAGTAACAGACAGCAGGATAACTAGATAGAACAAAAATCTTGCGTAGGTTACCAAAAGGCGCAGTTAAAAGTAGTCGCATCCCATTTCAATGCGAATGCAATATTTCGACTTCTGAAATAAGGGTAAAGAGCTACAACAATGGAGAGATTTATACAATAATCGATTGTTAGCATTCTTCTGTCAGCGTTTCAGTTTATTTCATCAGTGAAGTTAGAAGTTTCTCTTTGCCGTCTGCAAAATGACTTTCTCGACAGAAGAAAGAATTGAAATTGTGGAAGCATGTGTGAAAGCAGCTTCGACTAGGAAACTCGTGAAATTTTCGGGGTGAAGAAACCGGATGGAGGAGTACCAGGAAATAGAGCAATGCAGAGACTGTATAACAACTGGCGCACACATGGACCTATGCAAGATGTAAAACGATAAAGAATTCCTTCAGTTCACACACCAGAAGTTATTGAATCACTCACCAAAAAATTATTGAGAGCCCAAAGAAGAAACTGGGCCAACAGATGCATGTAAGTAGGAGGAATTGTCAGTGGATATTGAAAAGTTTTAATTTTGAGCCACATCGTGTGACGGTTGTGCGGCATTTACGGGAGGATGACAGAAACGAGTAGATTACTGCGCGCAACGTTTGAATAACATCATGAGTGGTAAAGCATGGTTTGATCTCTCTAGTCATGTGAATTCACAGAACACGAGTACTGGGCAACGGAGAACCCTAATAGTGTGTGTCAGCAACAACACCATGATGGAAAAAGCGGCGTTCGGCGCGGTGTAACAGTAACGCGCATCATTGGACCAATATTTTTTGATACTGCCCTCAACGCAGTTGGATATATGGAAATTTTTGATACATTTTGTGCTCAACTCACTGAATATGAAAGACAATACTGCTTCTTCCAGCAAGATGGGGTTACATGCCACACGTCTACGGCATCCCTGAAACGAGTCCATGACATCTTCTCCATGACGTCTTCACGTTCGATGGATCTAACGACATGAAATGTTTTCTTCTGGGGACACTTGAAAAGCAAGATCATGAAACAAATCCACATACAATACAGGAACTAAAAGACAATATCAGCCGTGAAGTTGCCGTCATCGACATCCGAACTTTACGTCGAGTGAAACTGAATATGCTTGGACGTGCACAGCTGTGTACTGATGTTTCAACGGGCCACTTTCATCTTCTATAATAAATGGCAAGTCCACTTCAGCTCTTCGTTTCTGTAATACCACTACATTTCCTTTATACTTATGCGGGCTACTTTTATCTGCTCCACCCTATGTATCCTCACTCAGTTTCTAGATGGTTTACCGCTTCCGTTTTTTAGGGGAACCTAGTAGGACACTGATCACATAAGTAAAGAAAGCGATCGTTATGAGGTAACACCCAATAGGTATGCAACACACCTAACATACAAGTAACAAGGGTACGACATTAACTGACCAAGGCTACTTGGAGAACTACCGTAGTCTGTGCTTACTTACGATAGTCTACGGTAGCCTGTGGTTGTTTTGCAACTCTAAATGCACAAATAAGACACAGATACGTGAAGACCAGTTTCATGGCTTGCACATTCCTCCACGTGAATACTTTCGCTTATTTCCTATGATTTTCAGTAGATGCATGCAACAGACTTCCATTAACACTTTAAACATAGGACCTGTCATACAGCGGCCCAATGAAAGTGTGTCCTCACTATGAAGCTAAGTAAAAATGTTTAAGTTGTTCAGTGTTATCAATGTAAAGTTGCGAAATGTAGCCCAGCCAATACAAGTTTCAGTTGATTCATTCTTTCAGTTTTTAAGTTTCTGACGATGTTTTTCGAGTGAAATACTACAAAAAACTCCTTTATTGAAATGATCAATTCCAGTCATCTGTTAGTAATTTTTCCTTCTGTTTCTAGACTGTCGATTGATAATGAAACGAAATAATAAAATTATAGCTGCAGTAACGCCATATATAAAACAAAACTGCCGCGCGGGATTAGCAGAGCGGTCTAAGGCGCTGCAGTCATGGACAGTGCGGCTGATCCCGGCGGAGGTTCGAGTCCTCCCTTGGGCATGGGTGTGTGTGTGTTTGTCCTTAGGGTAATTTAGTTTAAATAGTGTGTAAGCTTAGGGACTGATGACCTTAGCAGTTAAGTCCCATAAGATTTCGCACACATTTGAACATTTTTTTAAAAATAAAACTGAGTGGCAATAACAACGTAGAAAAAATAGTTACTCAGCTATCTTGCAAATTAAGGGCAAAAGCACTTTTTGTCGTAGAGAATAGATGGATATTCCTTTTCAGAACGGAAATGCCGCAACATGTACTTTTTGTTACGTAAGATTTTGTATTTCAGTGAAAAAAATAATAACATGCAATAATTTATAAGTTAAAAGCTACCAAAAATGCGAAATTCAAATTTAGCAAGTGCTAATCCAAACTGCGGATAGAAAAGAGAGCTGGGCAATATATACTTTATTTCGTCGCGTCTAGCGTCGTGTCGTATGTCCGATAACTGAAAGATTTCAGTGTGCAGGGGAACTCACTCGCGTCGACGATTCCGAACGAAGTGAGGTCACATCGCAAGTCTATGGCTTGCGTTAAAACGTTAAAGCAAAGGCGCGTCGACTAGGTGTCACAGAAGTTTGTGAAACCATGCCACACTATCCGGAGGTATTTGTGGTGCAACTGTGCACGATCCGACGATTGCGTAAGTGTTAGAAGAGAGTGGGGATTATTTTGAACTTTTATGAGTTTCACTTTAGAATTAGCCAAAATTTTCGACCATTAATAACTACAAAACCAATGCTTTTCAGAATAAATTTACAGTGGACGCTTGGTTTGGTGTGAGGAATTCGCCTCAAGACTCGTTGAAATACTTCTGCTCGCACTTAAGTCTTGTCGCATTACGTCTGCAGTTTGTAGGCTGTTACACCCCAATTGCACAAGACGCACGCGAACTATACAGTTGCCTGTCTATAACAGCAGCAGGCAGGAAATAACCGGCCAGTACCGGCGACAAGGGGAGACGGCACCGGTTGCGTGATTGGGTAAGGCTAACTCGTACCTGTCCGTCACAAATAAACGAATGCCGCTGCCGAAGCGGTCACTTTTCGCTCCTGACAGCACCGTAAATAAAATTACTGCAGCAACGGGCGACCCGGAAAGAACGTACACCAATATTTATTCATGCTATTTTAAGACTTTAGAGTAAACTCATTTTTGAAGGCGTTATTAAGCGATACCTACTTTTAAATAGTTGTAATTGCACGGGAATCAATATATTTCATGCACACAAACACGATTATTTAATTTTTTTTAAATTTAACAAGAACATAAAAAGCGCTTCAGTCTCTTTCATTAATTAGCCGCCGTTAATTCTTCCTTCTCCACATGCAGAGGAGGGGGTAGGGCGGGGCGACAAAGAAACACTCAACAAGGTTTGTTGACAAATAAGTGTTCAGATCGAGTGATTCGAGCAGGATAGGAGGAAGCAGAGAACTTCACTAAATAAAAAACAAAGAAAAGTCCGTCGAGACAGCTGGAAAGTATTAAAAAATAATGAAAACCATCTCAACAGCTTCTTGCAGTCAGTCCTTAACAAGGAGTTAGGCAAGCGAGCGACTGAAGTTTCAGCACGTAAAGGATCAGCGCATATGTCGCTGCTAGGAGCGAGATTGATAGAAAAAATTATAGAATTATGCGAATTCCCATCTAGTCATTCCAGTTTTGTTCTTCGAAGCTCGTACTGTTTCGTAGCGTTATTATCTAAGTCCGGATTTTTAACAAGGATTGTTCTCCCTGTTATTGAAGAATTAAAATGTTTTCGTGGATCTGAAAATTTTACAATTTTCAGTGCAGCTGCTAAATATACATCACTGCACGGGCCCCGTATCTGTTCAAAAAATGAACTCGCTCGCAGATAAAGAAATAGAATTTATTTGCCTTAGTGACAAAGTTGCACACAAAACACGTTAAATACAGATTTATGCACACAGCTTTAGTTTAACATTCTAATTGAAAGTTCCTACGTGTCCTCTTACAAAAACGAAATGATGCTTTATTTGCTATAATTTCACCGTCGTCTGACGCCTGCCGTGTAACGTGTTTGGAAGCGAAAATTACTAAAACGATGAACGTACTGAAATCAAAGGAACGAACAGCTAACGACAAAAAAAAGAGGAAAGAAGAAAGAGGAACAACAGGATAAAGAGGAAGATTACTTATCTGCCGTCGGGTGCAAGGTCAACAACTGTGTGCTCGATGTATGTGTGTAGACGTGTGTTGCAGATCTTGCAAGAAATCGTGTCGGACAGAGACTGGATGGCGAACAGAGACTGGGCGTCCGTTCTGCCTGTCAGGTACTGAATGCGGCTGCCTGGGCCGTTGAGACGAGACATGCATAGATACTTATCAGCTACTGTGAGTTAACAAAGTATGGTGACAACTCATCCCTGTTGACCTCTCTTACGGGTTGGGCTCGGTTGGGTTGGTTGGTGAAGGAGACCAAACAGCGAGGTCATCGGTCTTAACGGATTAGGGAAGGATGGGAAAGGAAGTCGGCCGTGCATTTTCAAAGGAACCATCCCTGCATTTACCTGAAGTGATTTACGGAAATCACGGAAAACCTAATCAGGATGGGCGGACGCGGGATTGGACCGTCGTCCTCCCGAATACGAGTCCAGTGTGCTAACGCTAACCAGTGGTCCACCTCGCTCGGTTTTCTCTTACGTTTCCGTTTACAATAAGAGATCATCTATAAACGTAGTGCCTCCTCGGTAGCAAAAGGAGTCTTGAAAGGTCAAAAAAGTTACGTCGCTATAAAATTATGTACGGGGACGAGATTTCCCCAACGGCTAGCAAGTTACTGAATAAGAATTCTATTATTACTTCTTTCGGTTGCAGACAAAGTGCCACGCCATTTTTTCGATGGCGACCTCCAAGAATCAGTATTCGTAAAATGAAGTAAATTCTGCTATAAGATTATTGTTATCATCAATTTCAATGTAATTTTCGTTCTGGCACTTCTGCTATTCAATTTTTAAATGAGTTCTGTTTATACAACGAAGTCCTACGATCTTGTATCGTTGAATAGTAATGAGCCAAATAAGTCCATGTGATATCGAACAACCGCTGGGTCATCCGTCTGCCTTTGGCATCACTTCGATGGGGCAGCACGGGAAAGGGGAGCACAGTTCAGTACACCAGAGCCCTCTCCCGGCCATTAGTGCCAGATTTTCCAAACCAAACCCTGTATTTCTCGATCAGGTAGGTCTCCACTTACAATAACGTGTCTGAGAGCACCTCGTTCCCGTCCCTCTCACTGAGAGGAAATCATTGCCCGTTGTATTAGGAACCTAACTCGGAACCTCCAGATGGTAGACAACATGATGACCACAGCTACGAAATGAGATTAAGTATAAGAAAGAAAAAGTGAAAATATTAGCTCCACAACTTTGCTTCCGCCGTTTTGCAATAGATGGTAGCAGCAGCAAGTGGTGGGGGTGCAGTTGGTAGGTCGTAAATCCCATACACTAAGCTTAGGAATTTGTAAGTATAGCACCATCAAAATATTAGAGGGTTTGTGATTGCATCATAAAGCTATTCTCGATTGAATGGCCAACTAACGAGCCCAATATTCGTCATATTCGGGAAGTTTTAATTTTCTGCTTTACTACGAAGAAACCTGCGGTTGAGGCTTATAAAATACTGGGTAATATCTATGATGAGGCACCTATTAGTGAAAGAACGTGCCGAGAATGGTTTCAGCCCTTCATGAACTCTGATTTTGAATTCTAAAATCAACGTGGCGGTGCAAAAGTGATGTTTTCGACACTACTCAAACCGACTGAAACAATCACAGGAGATCGTCATCGAAAGCAGCTGGTGCGTTTGAAACGAGCATTAAAAGACAAATGGCCACAATACAGCGATAGACATGAAAAGGTGAATTTGCGACATGAGAGTGCTCGATTCCATGTCACAAAGCCCGTCAAGTGGGAAATCCAACCCCACACGCCGTATTCTCCACACATTGCTCCCACTGACTATATTTTTCGATGAATGGCACACGGCCTGGCTGACCAGCGCTTCCGGTCGCGTGAACAAGTGCAAAATTGGATCGATTCGTAGATCTCCTCAAAAGATATCGGATGGCCAGTTTTTGAATCTTAATTTTTTTGTGAGTTTTTCAGAATAAAGCGTCGAACTTGGAGAGAAAACGGCGGAAGTAAAGTTGTAGACCTAACACTAAACAATCAGCTGACGAAACCAAAACAAAGAATCGGCAGTACCACTCACTACAGCCACAGCCGACATTGAAAACTAGAGTTTCTGTTGGAATATACTCATTTGCTTTGTAGATCGGAATATTTTACAGGCTATACTGAGAACTTACGTTATTTGAACTTCAAAAATAAGAAAAGATTGAAAGCGCTTATTGCTGGCGACAAACAGCAAGCATACAATTAAGATTTAACACTGGTATGAGATCCTTGATTTGCTCATCGAAAGAAATTGGTGAACTTCAGCAGGCAGAACGGTAAGAGTTTGGTCTATGTTTTAGCTCGTGAAGTTTTCTAATCCGCTTGTGAACCAGTGTGACTTTTATTCGAATCAGTTCCTATCACGATCCAATTATGCCTGCACAGAATGATGACGTCTATTGACATTTTTTCGGTAAAGAAAGAAGAAAATAGACACAGTTAGAAGTTATCCTCCAAATTATCGCAATTATTTCTATTAGGGTGACTGCATTATCTCAGAGACCTACTTCTACATTTATATACATACTCCGCAAGCCACCGTACGGTAGCTAGCGGAGGGTACGTTGTGACACTATTAGTCATTTCTTTTCCTGTTCCACTCATACATGTTAGCACACTGGACTCGCATTCGGGAGGACGACGGTTCAATCCCGCGTCCGGTCATCCTGATTTAGGTTTTCCGTGATTTCCCTAAATCTCTCCAGGCAAATGCCGGGATGGTTCCTTTGCAAGGGCATGGCCGACTTCCTTCCCCATCCTTCCCTAATCCGATGAGACCGATGACCTCGCTGTTTGGTCTCTTCCCCCAAACAACCAACCAACCAACCAACCACTCATACACACAGCGAGAAATTAACTTATCTATATGCCTCTGTATGAGTCCTAATTTCTCGTATGTTATCTTCATCATTCTTGCGCGAAATGCACGAGGCGGCAGTAGAATCGTTCTGCAGTCAGCTTCAAATGCCGGTTCTCGATAGCGTTCCTTGAAAAGAGCGTCGACTTCCTTCCAGAGAGTCCCACTTGAGTTCCCGAAGTATCTCTGTAATACCTGCGACTTGTTCCAACCTACCGTTAACAAATCTAGCAGCCCGCCTCTGAACTGCTTCGATGTTTTCCTTTAATCAGTTCTGGTGCGGATTCCAAACAATCGAGCAATACTCAAGAATAGGCGCAGTTCCATCCTATATGCTGTCTCCTTTACAGATGATCCACATTATTACAGAATACATACCATAAAACATTCTTCATTGGTGTTGGTGCCATTACGGCTTCACACACCGAAACACCGTTAAAATCGTTCTTAAAATGTCAACGTCCATACATGACATAGTTAAAAACAGTTTTTATCGTCCGTGGCCAGTGCAATTGAACGATGATCATAAAGCTGAAAACATTCAGTAGTAGAGGGAAGAGGCAGTGAAAAAGAACATCCGCGCGGGATTAGCCGAGCGGTCTTAGGCGCTACAGTCATGGATGGCGGAGGTTCGAGTCCTCCCTCGGGCATGGGTGTGTGTGTTTGTCCTTAGGATAATTTAGGTTAAGTAGTGTGTAAGCTTAGGGACTGATGACCTTAGCAGTTAAGTTCCATAAGATTTCACACACATTTGAAAAAGAACAATATTTGGATAAGGAACTATCCACTAAAATCACTCAACTTAAAAGGTATCGTCTTACCAACGGCTTCATATAGTAAAAATTTACTAACTTAAACAATCAGTATTTACATCATCTCGTAATAGAGATCGTCACGGATATGTTGCTGTAGCGTGGTACATGTGAATAGCGTGTTCAAGAAATGCAACATTCGTCCTGTACAAAGTATACGCACGTGCGGCCGGTACTACAGTGAAATGGTTTTGACTGCTTGAGGCGACGGCCGCTAAGTGGCGTTGGCAGCTGGCTGTATAACGCAACTTAAGATCTACGTGTTGTAATAACATTTTAAGGAGAAAGATGTTAACCTATTGAAAATTAAATAGCTGACATCAATAAAGCTCTTCTTATAGTTAAACCAACAGGACTTTAGCGATAATGACTAGAATGATAGAAATCTTTTGACATTATATAAATCAAGGGGTATAATTTTGTGTAACACTTTATCGTGCTGATACTTCACAATGGATTGTGAGACTTAGCCATTGCCTCAAAATATTTTTATTTGTAATATACCGGGTGATCAAAAAGTCAGTGTGGATTCGAAAACTTAATAAACCACGGAATAATGTAGATAGAGAGGTAAAAATTGACACACATGCTTGGAATGACATGGGGTTTTATAAGAACCACCCCATATTGCTAGACGCGTGAAAGATCTCTTGCGCGCGTCGTTTGGTGATGATCGTGTGCTCAGCCGCCACTTTCGTCATGCTTGGCCTCCCAGGTCCCCAGACCTCAGTCCGTGCGATTATTGGCTTTGGGGTTACCTGAAGCTGCAAGTGTATCGTGATCGGCCGACATCTCTGAAAGACAACATCCGACGCCAATGCCTCACTATAACTCCGGACATGCTTTACAGTGCTCTTCATAGCATTATTCCTCGACTACAGCTATTGTTGAGTAACGATGGTGGACATATTGAGCATTTCCTATAAAGAACATTATCTTTGCTTTGTCTTACTTTGTTATGCTAATTATTGCTAGTCTGATCAGATGAAGCGCCATCTGTCGGACATGTTTTGAACGTTTGTATTTTTTTGGTTCTAATAAAACCTCATGTCATTCCAAGCATGTGTATCGATTTGTACCTCTCTATCTACATTATTCCGTGATTTATTCAGTTTTCAAATTTATACTGACTTTTTGATCACCCGGTATATCTACAGAACGAACGAATTTATTAGGAACATTCGCAACACGCAACGCTATGGCCGACAACTGAGGCCGAACTAATGACAGAGTGTTTTCCGTCATTGTGACGGTAATAGGTAATAATAACAGATTATACAATTACATATGATTTAAAATGTGTGACAATGTACATGATGAAAGAACGGCATTTCTAACATGTTACTATGCGTTTCTTCATAATAAACCATGGTTTAAGGAGCATCACTCATATGCAACATTATGAATTATAAAGGAGGTCGAATCAATGACAGGCAGTGTTTCAAAATCTTATGTGTCACAATCTGGTGGCCGTCAGTCCCCATTTCGCTGTAGTAGGGTGCCTACCGGTCACCCAAGTGTATACTACGTATATAAGGAATGTTGCGTTTCTTGAACGTAGCGATAGGAATCACCTGCCATACTATTCATATGTACCACGTTACAGCAATATATATGTATGATGTTATCTGTTACGAGTTGATGTAAATACTGATTGTGTAAGTTATTAAGTTTTATGGCATAACCCTTTGGCAACAGGATACCTTTTACATTTAGTCATTTTAGTGGATAGTTCCTTATGCAAATATTGCCTCTTCTCTAGGTTCATGATGTTTTCAGTTTTATAGCCTTCATTCAGCTACACTGATCACGAACGATGAAAAGCTGTTTTTACTATGTTATGTACAGATGCTGTCATTTTAAGAGACGGTGTGTCGGTGTACGAAGCATAATGACACCAACACCAATCAAGAGTGTTTTATGGTATGTATTCTGTAATTAATTCTGTATAGAGTCTCGAACTCTGCAACAATATTATATGCACTTCTGTAAGCTGTTGTATGTTGTTGACGTCACAAAAATGTATGTTATATCTTAGATCTGAATATGGCTGTATTATTAACCGAAACTAGTAGTGATCCATTCAAATAAAGAAGATTTACCAGTAATGTGCGAGCTTTACTTCACGGGGTTTCAGTCCTTATCACAAATACAGAATTGTTCGTTTAATTCAATCTGAATTTTAAAACTACCGATCAATAGGTATCGTAGAGTAGCTTAAAAATGAGTAGTAGCGCCGTATGATGTACTCGTCTGAGGATTTGACTAAATAGTTTCATTGCTACGAACACTACTACATTTCAGTTTGACTCTCATTTAGGGCGCCACTTAGGCTGCGAATTCAAAATTCAGTTCATTCTGAATCGCAGATTCTTTAGATATGTTGAATAGCCCTTAGTAGGTGCTAATCCATACAGCGTGTTCGAAAATTCCCGTGAAAACTTCTAGGACTTGTAGAGGGACGTGTGCACTTAACATTTTGACGAGGAACTCATGTCTGAAAACTTACTGTTTCGGTGTTAGAGCCGCCTGAAAAAATGTTTGCTAGGTAGGTATGCAACAGAGAAGTCATGGTGAGGGGTGATTACCTCGGATCGGCTGACGTCATTCGACGTCTATCCTCCCTCTCTGACCTGGTTCGAACCTCATTAACGTGTCTATGAGCAACATGGTTGAGTACACGTTTGTAGAACACACCTACATGATCCTTCTGAGTGGCGAAGCTCACGATAATGGAAAAGCTGCTCGTCGCCTTTATCAAGATCGCCCTACACAACGACCAACTCCATCGCATGCCCTTTTCGCCACAATTACGCAACGACTTCGAGGAAGCGTAACCTCAACATCGGCACGCGTAATGTGGTGCTCCAAGGAGACGCCGCACATATGAATTGCAAGAGGCCGTACTGTATCACGTAGAAGGGAACCCGTCAACGAGTACAGGAGCAATTTGTTAATGAGTGACACTGTGAAACAAATGATGTACTGGATCGCGATTAATCAATTACTTGTAGAAGTGGTCGCGTTACTAACACGTTATGAAACAGTTGTATCGCGGAAAAGGTACGTTTCTAGACATGGGTTCCAATTCAAAATATTATCTACTTATGCCCCCCTACAGGACCTAGAAGATTGTAACGGGAATTTCCGAATACCTTGTATGACGTGATTTCTCACGAGTTTCAAGTAAGCAGTAAATAAATGACTGTTCTGAAATTTTTCTGGAATTAACGACAAACTTCTTTGTGCAGCTTGAATATGAGTATTTTAAGATTTGTAGCGTTGTCATGGAATGATGTCAGCGTGACTATGGCGCCAAATGGAGCTGGCCCCGCAACACGAGGCAGTTGAAGGAACGGGAAAAAGAGGGTTTATGTCAGTCAGCGAGCAGTTACGGTGCTCTGTGCTGGTGTTCTTCATTACAAGGTGGCCCAGAGACAACATCTGCATGGCTTCACACAGCGAAAACTCATCGGGAAGGTAGAAGTAGTACTAAGTGTGACGAGTGTGGCCCAGGAGTTTAGTCTTGCTGGCAGTATTGTTTCACTTGAATGGAGAGCATTCGGTACCACAAGTACTGCTGCTCGAGGGACTGAAGGTAGTCTACCATTGCCAACTACAGCAGTAGATGACCGCTACATAATGCAACGGACAAGAAGGGACCCCCGTCAAACGGTGCGAGCACTACATTTAACAAGACTGCAAATCATGCAAGCTCACGCTCTTTGCCCGACGACCAGTACGTTGTGTTCCATTAACACCCGCACTTTGGCGATATTGTTTGCGACGGTGCCATGAGCATAGTGACGGACCAACGCGGAGGGGGTTCCTCGGATGAGAGCAGAATCAATCTTGAGTAGTGATTCTGGACGTACCGTCATTTGACGAGATGTGGGAACTCCATCGAGGAATTGTCAAGTATGATCGTTATGGTGGTCCGTGTGTTATGGTGTAGGGAGACATAAAGCTGCATCGGCGTACTGACCTCCAAATCTTTGAACACACTAAACTCACTGGTCAGCGTTATTGTGACATATAGTACTTCCGCACTGTATGTCTTGTGAGGGGTTCGTTCGGCCCTGATTTGTTTTTATGGATGATATTTCTGAAGAAGAGAAATTTGTTTACATCATGTTTAAATTTAAATGTCAGGAAGTCCTTTCTGAAATTATTTGTATGGAGTGAAGCTACGCATGGAAGTGAAATATGAACAATAAATAGTTTAAACAAGGAGGGGAATAGAAGCTTTCGAAAGTCGTGCTATAGAAGAGTGCTGGAGATTAGATGGGTAGAACACGTAACTAATGAGGAGGTACGAAACAGAATTGGGGAGAAGACGAATTTGTGACACAACGTGACTAGAAGAAGGGATCGATTGAAGACCAAGAGATGAATACAGAAAGCAGATTCAGAAGGACGTAGGTTGGAGTAGTTAACCGGAGATGAACAATCTTGCACAGGATAGAGTAGCATGGAGAGCTGCATCAAACCAGTCCCTAGACTGAAGGCCACAACAAAAAACAACAACAACAGCAACAACAACAACCATTAGCGTCTGCATCAAACAGCGCAGTTGGAGGAGCTTTTGTAACGAGGAGATATTTTGCGAGTGGACTCAGCTATCCGCTCCTCCAACTTAAACTCTTCGAGCGAGTGCGGGATGCGTTTAGGAGACATATTGCAGCATATCCACATGCACCAACGACGACCCACCAGTTGTCAGACGCGCTGCTAGGGGAAAGGAACGCCCCACCACAAGAACTCGTAATCAACCTCGCGGCCAGCATGAAGCACATCGCAGAGCATACATTGCTGTCTGTGGCTATAACATACCCTATTAAGAAGCATGTACCGCCTTTTGCAACGTCTAGGGGACCATCAGAAATCGCGGTGACTTCCATATAATAACTGTCTTCGAATGCAAGTGTCATTTCTGTTGCCGGCCGCTGTGTCCGATTGGTTCTAGGCGCTTCAGTCCGGAACCGCGGTGCTGCTGCGGTCGCAGATTCGAATCCTGCCTCGGGCATGGATGTGTATGATGTCCTTAGGTTAGTTAGGTTTAAGTAGTTCTAAGTCTAGGGGACTGATGACCTCAGATTTAAGTCCCATAGTGCTCAGGGCCATTTGAACCATTTTGTCATTTCTGTTTGTCTCATAGTGTATTTCTTTCTGTTACCTTCTGCACTGTACTGTATCAGTTCTTTCTATGTATGGTCCAAGTTTCATCGAGCTATATTTGGAAGCGACACATTATGCGGAAGTTACTTTCGTCCTTAAGTTCTGCATGCTAGTGTATTTATGTTGCTCATTCATGTCTTTAACTATTCACAATACGTAAGGAAATATTCGAAAACTCGTCCAACTTTCTCTCTGCTTTTACTTAACGTGCAATCTGTAATTTTAACTAATAACATGTCGCCTTCAAGGTCTAGTGATTAGCGAATTAAGGGCTAAATGCCGCGGTGGTGTCGGGTTCGATTCCCGGTAAACCACCTCAGAGCTTTCTGTGGTGGAAATGTGTGGAATGGGAACTACTCCCTCGTGAAGTTTGAAACAAGCGGCGAAACTAAATCTAGACAGCATGAATAGCATGAAATCGAAAGGGTTGCATCAGGCTGAGAACCGGACTACATGTTTTTTGCTTATGAAATGTGACGACTGCCGAAAGTAAATTTTATTTTCTTCTTCCTGTAACTATTTCCAGCCTTTTTGCTTATCAAATTTTCGTTGCTCAAACGAGAAAGAGAAAAGAAAATTTTAAAGGAAACAAGACAGCATGTAAAGAGGAGTCGGGAATTTCAAGAAAATGATGACAGAAACACTACAGATTATCAGGTTACCCTTCACTCAGAAAGCTGTTGCACTCAGTGACTGTTGTGTTTTTTGCAGCGATCAGTCACCCTTTTTAAATTTTATTGTGCAGATATACATTTCAGCTTTAAGCTAGTCATTCTCAATGATAAGAATACAAGAAGTACATAGATGATGTCATAATAAGTTACAACGAGGTAACGATGTAACACCTGCCGTCTTGCCAATATGTAGCAGCCATTTGCATCATACTATACAAGTACGATGATTATAATTCTGAACCAACAGAACTTTTTCCATGATATGTTGGTTCAGATGCATAAAAAGTATTATTAACAGCAATTCAATATATTGGTTGTTTTGCATTTACAAGGAAAATCGGTTTTAATAGATAAAGAGGTTAGCACCCTCTATATCTATAGCGGAATCGCCAAATTGCACCAATCATGCATTTGACTGACATTTCGCGCCATCTATGAACTATTTAGTAAATATGATGAACAATATACTTATTATATTTTAATAAAGGGAGATATAATATAAAGATAAATAAATTTAAGCCATATCAACTAATAGGAGTATACAGCATGTGTCTTCTTGGGTTTTATAAATTTTAAAAAGTTTTTAAAAAGGTTTTACCCACCTGACGTAATTTAAATATTTTAAAATTAAAAACGGACCCCCCCCCCCCATGAACCATGGACTTTGCCGTTGGTGGGGAGGCTTGCATGCCTCAGCGATAAGCGATACAGATAGCCGTACCGTAGGTGCTACCACAACGGAGGGGTATCTGTTGAGAGGCCAGACAAACGTGTGGTTCCTGAAGAGGAGCAGCAGCCTTTTCAGTAGTTGCAGGGGCAACAGTCTGGACGATTGACTGACCTGCCCTTGCAGCATTAATCAAAACGGCCTTGCTGTGCTGGTACTGCGAACGGCTGAAAGCAAGGGGAAACTACAGCCGTAATTTTTCCCGAGGGCATGCAGCTTTACTGTATGGTTAAATGATGATGGTGTCCTCTTGGGTAAAATATTCCGGAGGTAAAATAGTCCCCCAATCGGATCTCCGGGAGGGGACTACTCAAGAGGATGTCGTTATCAGGAGAAAGAATTAGTGAAGTTCGGTGGCAGGAGGAACAAGACTTTTGGTCAGGTGACTACAGGGTTATAAATACAAAATCAAATAGGGGTAATGCAGGAGTCGGTTTAATAATGAATAAAAAAATAGGAGTGCGGGTAAGCTACTACAAACAGCATAGTGTACGCATTATTGTGGCCAAGATAGACACGAAGCCCACGCCTACTACAGTAGTACAAGTTTATATGCCAAGTAGCTCTGCAGATGACGAAGAAATTGAAGAAATGTATGATGAAATAAAAGAAATTATTCAGACAGTCAAAGGAGACGAAAATTTAATAGTCATGGGTGACTGGAATTCGGTAGAAGGAAAAGGGAGAGAAGGAAATGTAGTAGGTGAATATGGATTGGGAATAAGAAATGAAAGAGGAAGCCGCCTGGTAGAATTTTGCACAGAGCACAACTTAATCATAGCCAACACTTGGTTTAAGAATCATGAAAGAAGGTTGTAAACATGGAAGAAGACTGGAGATACTGACAGATTTCAGATAGATTATACAATGGTAAGACAAAGATTTAGGAACCAGGTTTTAAATTGTAAGACATTTCCAGGGGCAGATGTGGACTCTGACCACTATCTGTTGGTTATGAACTGTAGATTAAAACTGAAGAAACTGCTAAAAGGTGGGAATTTAAGGAGATGGGACGTGGATAAACTGACTAAACCAGAGGTTGTACAGATTTTCAGGGAGAGCATAAGGGAACAATTGACAGGAATGGGGGAAAGAAATACAGTAGAAGAAGAATGGGTAACTTTGAGGGATGAAGTAGTGAAGGCAGCAGAGGATCAAGTTGGTAAAGAGACGAAGGCTAGTAGAAATCCTTGGGTAACAGAAGAAATATTGAATTTAATTGATGAAAGGAGAAAATATAAAAATGCAGTAAAGGAAGCAGGCAAAAAGGAATACAAACGTCTCAAAAATGAGATCGACAGGAAGTGCAAAATGGCTAAACAGGGATGTCTAGAGGGCAAATGTAAGGATATAGAGGCTTATCTCACTAGCGGTAAGATAGATACTGCCTACAGGAAAATTAAAGAGAACTTTGGCGAAAAGAGAAACACTTGTGTGAATATCAAGAGCTCAGATGGAAACCCAGTTCTAAGCAAAGAAGGGAAAGCAGAAAGGTGGAAAGAGTATATAGAGAGTGTATACAAGAGCGATGTACTTGAGGACAATATTATGGAAATGGAAGAGGATGTAGATGAAGATGAAATGGGAGATACGATACTGCGTGAAGAGTTTGAGAGAGCACTGAAAGACCTGAGTCGAAACAAGGCCCCGGGAGAAGGCAACATTCCATTAGAACTACTGACAGCCTTGGGAGAGCCAGTCCTGACAAAACTCTACCATCTGGTGAGCAAGATGTATGAGACAGGCGAAATACCCTCAGACTTCAAGAAGAATATAATAATTCCAATCCCAAAGAAACCAGGTGTTGACAGATGTGAAAAATACCGAACTATCAGTTTAATAAGTCACGGCTGCAAAATACTAACGCGAATTCTTTACAGACGAACGGAAAAACTAGTAGAAGCCGACCTCGGGGAAGATCAGTTTGGATTCCGTAGAAATACCGGAACACGTGAGGCAATACTGACCCTGCGACTTATCTTAGAAGCTAGATTAAGGAAAGGCAAACCTACGCTTCTAGCATTTGTAGACTTAGAGAAAGCTTTTCACAATGTTGACTGGAATACTCTCTTTCAAATTCTAAAGGTGGCAAGGGTAAAATACAGGGAGCGAAAGGCTATTTACAGTTTGTACAGAAACCAGATTGCAGTTATTAGGGTCGAGGGATATGAAAGGGAAGCGGTGGTTGGGAAGGGAGTGAGACAGGGTTGTTATTCAATCTGTATATTGAGCAAGCAGTAAGGGAAACAAGAAAAATTCGGAGTAGGTATTAAAATCCACGGAGAAGAAATAAAAACTTTGAGGTTCACCGATGACATTTCAGTTCTGTCAGCAAAGGACTTGGAAAAGCAGTTGAACTAAATGGATAGTGTCTTGAAAGGAGGATCTAAGACGAACATCAACAAACGGAAAACGAGGATAATGGAATGTAGCCGAATTAAGTCGGGTGATGGTGAGGGAATTAGATTAGGAAATGAGACACTTAAAGTAGTAAAGGAGTTTTGCTACTTGGGGAGCAAAATAACTGATGATGGTCGAAGTGGAGAGGATATAAAATGTAGACTGGCAATGGCAAGGAAAGCGTTTCTGAGGAAGAGAAATTTGTTCACATCGAGTATAGATTTAAGTGTCAGGAAGTTGTTTCTGAAAGTATATGTATGGAGTGTAGCGATGTATGAAAGTGAAAAATGGACAATAAATAGTTTGGACAAGAAGAGAATAGAAGCTTTCGAAATGTGGTGCTACATAAGAATGCTGAAGATTAGATGGGTAGATCACATAACTAATGAGGAGGTACTGAATAGGACTGGGGAGAAGAGAAGTTTGTGGCACAACTTGACTTGAAGAAGGGATCGGTTGGTAGGACATGTGCTGAGGCATCAAGGGATCACCAATTTAGTATTGGAGGGCAGCGTGGAGGGTAAAAATCGTAGAGGGAGACCAAGATATGATGACACTAAGCAGATTCAGAAGGATGTAGGTTGCAGTAGGTACTGGGAGATGAAGAAGCTTGTCCAGGATAGAGTAGCATGGAGAGCTGCATCAAACCAGTCTCAGGACTGAAGACAACAACAACAACAACAACAGACGGACTCACAAGGGTTGAACATGGAAATTATATTACTTGCTGGCAAATATGAAATAAGTCGGACGACAATGTCAGAATTTTACTTATGTTTCATTTTATGTAATTCTCATGCAGATCTGAAGTGGTTTACTGCCCTTGAAGTTTATATACGTGGTTCATGTAGATGGCGCGATGTAACCTACCGATGTGTTGTCCGTACAGCCTACCTTCCGTAAACAGTAGTATTCAGTGAACTGTTCAAATGGTTCAAATGGCTCTGAGCACTATGGGACTCAACATCTTAGGTCATAAGTCCCCTAGAACTTAGAACTACTTAAACCTAACTAACCTAAGGACATCACACACACCCATGCCCGAGGCAGGATTCGAACCTGCGACCGTAGCAGTCCCGCGGTTCCGGACTGCAGCGCCAGAACCGCACGGCCACCGCGGCCGGCTCAGTGAACTGTGGATGAAGCCCGACCAATAGGCATTACATGCATGAGCGAAAATAATAGTGGTATGTAATATACAAACGATATGAGTTATGCCATTACTTACAACTTTTTATGACATCGTCTAACTATGTACTTCTTGTATTCTTAGCATTGAGAATGGCTAGCTTCTAGCTGAAGTCTAGATCTGCACAATAAAATTTAAAAAAGACGACTGATCGCTGCAATCTATAATTTACAAGTACTACAGATTATGTTCAATTAAACAAGATTATCATTTGGAAAATCTTCGAAAGGATGAAGAACAATTAAATAGTTAGTGTCGTACGTAACAGTGAAAGCCAGACTATCAGCGCCAGAATATCATACGGCAACATTTCCTGCATTTAACATGACTTTTACTCATTTGTAGAGATTCCTTGTTCTAACGGTAATTACGAAAGTCAATTACATCATACTCAACCTGAAGATGTTGTGTATATGTTTGGATTAAGTAGTAAAAAAAAAAAAAAAAAAAAAAAAATGTGAATGGTTATTAATCGCTTTCTAAAACTAAATCCTTGAGCAGAGCGATACTTCCTGGTTCTGCCAATTGTTTTTTTCTGTTATCAGCGAGATTTCTTTCTGTGATCAGCAGGCTTTTTCCCTTATCTGGTGATCTGAATGCGTATTTGCATTTTGTCCGCCATTACTGGACAGTAATTGAAACGAATGTATGATCAACATCTTTCTCACACTGTCGATCAACTACACACATACTTTTTACCATTCATCAATGGCAGTAACATTGAGACATGTGTCTCACGTATGCTTACATAGCTCATGAAAATGCGTTCTCAGAATTGTGGGTAGTTCCAGAAATAGGCCGGAAAGCGCTTTATTATTAACGTCAGTGAACTATTTAACAGCACAGCGCAACAGTAATTTTGTAGTGGGTGTTACACTGTTGTGGAGCCTAGACTGTATTATTATTATTATTATTATTATTATTATTTTCGATTATTCTCATTTAAAGAGAGCGTTTGAACCTGAATTCCTTTGTGATGTTTGTTTATGTTTTTCTGAGCTCAAATTTTCTTCATGTGTTCACTGTATTGTTTCTTTCGCACCGCTGTCCATTTGCATCGTGGTCTTTTCTGTGTTGTGGTGTCAAATTTATGTTTTTTGATGATGTTCCTGAATGCAGTTCTATTTTATGCATCGTTTACTGTTATTTGTGCTTGTCTGAGGTCCTCTTCAACTTCTTTTATCCATTTTGTTTTTCCCCCGTCTAAGTTGATGATTTTAAGAATTCGCTTTGAAATTCTGTTTTCATTCATCCTGTGATATGTCCGTAGAACTGCATTCAAATGGTTCAAATGACTTTGAGCACTATGGGACTTAACTTCTGAGGTCATCAGTCCCCTGGAACTTAGAACTACTTAAACCTAACTAACCTAAGGACATCACACACATCCATGCCCGAGGGAGGATTCGAACCTGCGACGTAGCGGTCGCGCGGTTCCAGACTGTAGCGCCTAGAACCGCTCGGTCACTCCGGCCGGCAACTGTATTATTCTTTTCCTTATTGTATCCGTTATCTTGTCTGTGTATTTATATAATTCTGATGTTGGTCTCTTCTTCCAGATTCCTTGTATCGGCCAAAAATTTTCCTGAGAATTTTCCTTTCTTGTTTCTCTATTTCTTTGATTTTAGTTTGCCCACCTATTTGTGTTGTTTCAGATGGATACAGTGCCTCCGGAAGTACGACAGTGTATTATTATTATTATTATTATTATTAGTTACTGCGAAGATGGACACCCGAGGACCACGTTCCAATTTCAGATACTCATTCTTTGTTCTTTCCCTTTCTTCCAGTATGTTGTCATCTGTTCAGTATGTTCCTTCTTCCTATCTTCAGCATTCTCATAAGACCTCATAAGTTGGAATCACATGCATAAGCTACATGGCCTAGGTCACGTGAATCGGACAGAATACTATTACAGTACCGGTAGCAAAACATCATTTATACGCACATTGTTTCGAGGTTATCGATACTGGGCACCTAGCGGAGTTATTCTTGGAAGTTATAAGCAAGTTACACTAAATTTAAAAGCTTTGAAGCTTCTTAGATCATGGGATCGATCTGAATCAAGACTATACCGTGAAAAGGAAACTGCACTTGGACTCAGGGTTTTTCAAATCTTTTCGATTGCAGGACCTTTCAGGAATCGGATCTATTCAGAGAGAATTAAACGTAACATTTCAACGATTCGCAGAGTATCCTGAGCATGGAATCTTCCAAGAATCACAGGAATTGTCCCTGGCAACACGACGCTTCCCAAATTCTTCGATCGCGAAATGTTACAAGGATCGTTCGTGCCTCGTGGAAGAAATGCTGCTCCTTACGTACCAACTCGGCGCACGCAAAATTTTATGCCGCATGAACCTTAACTGCATCTCAAGTTATTAGCTCGGAATCTTGAAGGAAGGAATATTAAGTTTAAAGTCCCGTGTACGACGAGGTAATTAGGCCGGAGCTCTAGCTGAATGTGGACAAGAGTGAGGAAGTATATCGGTTGTGCCCTTTTCAGAGGAACCGCCCCGGAGTTCGCTTTCATCGATTCACGGGTTGAAATGAAACTTAAATTAAGCCCTGCTTCGTCTAAATGCGATTCGAATGACTCAATCCTTGCACCATCGTACTTCAGTGTCATTGGCAACATCTTGGAAGGTGTTAGCGTCGAAATAACTTTCATGCAAGTGGTATTGAAGCAACAAGAAATCTTATTTTTACTGTTTTAATTTCTTTCGATGAGAAACTACCGTTTAAGTTGGTTGTTGATTTTCTCAGTAAATGGCTGCGGTACTTTCGAAAACAGAGTTTTCGCGAAGAATTATTAAGTGTCCACTTTTGCAAATTTGTCTGTTGTGTTAATTATTGTTATTTCGCTCTGAATAGAACCTTCAGATCGTATTGCATGCCGTTGAGTCGAAAATTACCGGTCGAATCCAGTTGTCAGTTCCGCGTACTGCGCTGCCGGCCTTGTAGAAGGTGCGTGTCCCGGTACATGGACCCTGCACGAGAGTGTCTGACGCACCATCGTTTGTCCCCGAAGTCAGCCAGATTATTCGGGATTTGTGAGATGGAATTTATTTTAGACGTAAATACATTTCGTGTCTTGTAAGATTAAGACCTGTGAGAAAATTCTATGTGAAGTACACTCCATTACTTCACGGATATATTCCTCTGTTTCATCGCAAACACCCGTTAGCACCCCTTATGGGAACTTCTTATATGGATGAACCGAACTCCACCAAGAAAACTTCGGAGGTTGTTCAGGGGTATTTTCAAAGTATTTTGGCATAAAGTACCCGTGATATCCGGTGGGTCGTCACAGAATAATTGTATTTAGTTTCATTTATTACTCCATTTATCTTTGTTTTTTATTACACTGAAAATATCTACACAAGAATGCAATTTTCTTGGACCATCCACTCGTGGTACTCGCTGTTGTCAACAGTAATGTCAATGACACTCTCCGCCTTCAAGTTTGCATTCGGTACTTCTCGGTTTTGCATCGGGCTTATTTTTCAACCAGTAGCTGTACGCTAATAGTTATATACAGTAGTGTGGATGAATTAACGGACGAAGAGTTGGCCGGTATGTACATCGTGTATGAGTTCACTGCATGCAGTCGATAAGGGATACAACGACACTACGGTGAATTGTTGCTCTGCGACGGCAACACTACAGTACAGCGCGTTTGCACTTCATTGGACGCTTTAGTTCTTCTGTGTTACAGCGACTGTGTATCACAGGCTTCTTCAAAGTTGTCAAGGTATTTTCTTGGAAACAAGGGTAACTGGTATAACAAATAGAA
Organism: Schistocerca serialis cubense; assembly: GCF_023864345.2. Classification (NCBI taxonomy): domain Eukaryota; kingdom Metazoa; phylum Arthropoda; class Insecta; order Orthoptera; family Acrididae; genus Schistocerca; species Schistocerca serialis. Next base: position 1,130,906,269 of record NC_064639.1, read on the forward strand.
TAAATCATAATTACACTATTGTTCAGTAACGTGCCGTCGGAGAACATTGGTCCCCCAAAAGACTCAAAAAATATTCCTCAATAACATACGAAATTTTGTCGATGGAATTCGAGTTCACTCTCTATACACTGGTGCGACAAATCAAGGTTTTCATATGGCACTGTCACAGTACTGCGTTCTTTCTCATTTTCTTGTTTGTGGCTTTTTAATTGCCTCATTTTAATTTAATTTCTTCTTGCGGTGTCACCGCCAGAAGCCACACTTGCTAGGTGGTAGCTTTTAAATCGGCCGCGGTCCATTAGTATTCGACGGACCCGCGTGTCGCCACTGTCAGTAATTGCAGGCCGAGCGCCGCCACACGGCAGGTCTAGAGAGACTTACTAGCACTCGCCCCAGTTGTACAGCCGACGTTGCTAGGAAAGGTTCACTGAGAATTACGCTCTCATTTGCCGAGACGATAGTTAGCATAGCCTTCAGCTAAGTCAATTGCTACGACCTAGCAAGGCGCCATTTATCCTTTGCTATGTATCTAATGACGCATATACTGTATCAACAAGTCCAATGTTCACCAATTGTGGATTAAAGTTAAGTATTCCAGCAGCTACGTACTTTTCTTTATAGCATTCATTACGTATCCTGTTTCAGACCTCACGCCAGCCTGCGTGAGTTTAAGCGCGTGCCTTTCGGTTACCCGTCACTGTGGACTGGATGTCTTGTCAGTCCACAACACTTCTCTATCGTTGTGTCATATTTTCTTCCGTCCCTCTTTTCTTCTTAAAAACTTCGTAACTACCAGGGCATGCTGAAAAGCAATGCCTCCGCGTTTCTTAATCTGTTCTCAATATCGCACATTACTCTGTCGACTTTCCCGCTTCGGTAACGCAAGTTACAAACCTCTGCCACTAAAGCGCTCCGGATTGTAGCGTGTAACTCGACGGTGCGCAAGGAACAGAGCGCTGTAATCGAGTTTGTAACCGTAGAAAACGTGTGTTTTGAGCGTGGGGGTGGTGGTTTCGTTAACAACATTGTTACAGGTGACTTCAGTTTACTGTTTTGAGCGCGAACAAAAGAGAGCATCAATGCAGTCCCAACACATAGGGCGAACGCCAAAACAGCCCAAGGACACGGCATTAGTAGACGAAGTCATACTCAGTGTGTTCTTGTGTAGTCAAGGTGCGGTGCATTTGGAATTCCTGCGTAACGGTACCACCATAAACTCTGCAAGATATTCAGAAAACTGAAAGGACGGGTTGGAAAAGTTCGTCCACTCATGGAGCACCCTCGACTGAAGCCAGACCGCACACGAGTGCTGCGACACGTGCAACAGCCCAACGCCTTGGGGTCGCTGTCACCGATCATCTTCCAAATAGAACGTGGGTTCATCAGATTTCGAAGTGTTTCCAAAACTTAAGGAAGACATTAGAGTTCTTCACTTCGATAGCGATGAAGCCCGTGCAAGCAGATGTGACGCTGTGGCTCCGACAGCAAAGTTAAACATTCTACAGTGACGGCATCAACATACTAGTGTCTCGTTGGGAGAAACGTGTTCGTCACCAGGGTGACTATTTTCAGTAATAAATATGTAGTCACGAAGAATAAAGATGTAAACCATTAACACAGTTTGTTGTGTTTAAAAAGCTTTAAGAATTTTCACAGAAAAAATTCAGTGGTATTACGTTCTAGCGCGACCTCTTACTCATACAAGCATTACATACAGAAATCCTTCTTTCATTTACTGCTGCATAGAGCTCTCTATTTCTCCCTGCTTTAAATGTACCTTTTTCTTTCATAAATGTCGTTTAGCTTCACAACTCTTAAGCTAAGCCTCACAACCATCATCACCACCACACCCTGCATCAGCAGCAGAGGTTCATTTATACTTTGTGAATCACTGTTAATTTGAAGCTCAGGAAATACTTTATTGTATCACATATTAAGGTTTATTTCCATTCCAATCGCGCATGGTGCGTCAGAAAAATGCTGTACACTTTTATGCCATTTATTACTTGCCTAATTTTATCTATTTGATCCTATAGCTGTGTCGTTGTTAAGTTGATCCTTGACAGTTGCAGCTAACTGGGCGCGGCAGCTTTGCAGGCTTCGGTAATGTAACGCGATTTTATAAACGTCTCTGTGTCAACGCCTGAGTGTTGTCGCTGCTTTTTAGATGGCGATTGTGTTTGTCCGTAGCTGTTAGCGCTTCACAGATCAAGCCTGGCAACAGTACTGTTGTCTGTCTGGGAATTTCTTACGTACTGTGTCTCGACTGTAGCGGGACAGATACACTGCTGGCCACCGTAAATGCAACACCAAGAAAGACAAGAGGTAGCACGACAAAATTTATTTTGTAGATAACATGTTGACCAAGTATCAAATGATTACGTTTACAGACGTCTGTGACATGTGGTTCCTGCCAGAATCAGTAGCCAGAGTAGCCGCCATTGTTGGAGATCACCGCTGCCACACGTCTCGGCATTGAGTCAAAGAGACGTTGGATGTATTCCTGGGGTACAGCAGCCCAAGCAGCTTCCACACGTTGCCAAAGAACATCTGGTGTGGCAGCTGGGGATGTAATCTGGGTCACTCGTTGAGCAACCATGGACCACATGTTTTCTATCGGCGAAAGATCCGGAGAGCGAGCCGGCCAGGGAAGCACTTCAATCTGGTTATTGACGAAGAACCTTTGGACAATGCGTGCCACGTGTGGTCGCGCATTATACTGTTGAAATATGGCTGTGGCCGAGCCCTGAAGGTAAGGAAGGACAACTGGCTCCAGCACCTCGGATATGTAGCGCCGGCTATTTAAAGTACCGGCAATGCGTACTAGAGGCGTGCGAGAGTAATATCCAATACCGCCCCATACCATAATACCCGGTGCAAGACCAGTGTGGCGGTGCATAACGCAGCTGTCCAGCATCCTCTCTCCACGGTGTCTCCACACTCGAATCCGACCATCGTGGTGCTGCAGACAGAAGCGTGCCTCGTCAGTAAAGACAACGTCATTCCATTCTACCGTCCACATCCGTCTGTCATCACACCATTGGCGACGGAGACGTCTGTGGTTCTGCGTCAATGGTAGACGGAGCAATGGACGTCTTGCGGACGGACCACTCTGCTGTAAACGGCGTCGAATGGTACGCGCAGACACTGGATGATGCGTTACAGACGCAATGTGCTGTGCTATGGTTCGGGATGTCACTGAGCGATCCGTCATTGCCATGCGCACAATTTGCCTATCAGCACGTGCAGTGGTGCACCGAGGTGAATGCGATCGACCACGACGGTCCGTCGTACCCTCCTGCATCCAACGGTCACATATCCGCATTACAGTTGTTTGGTTTCGTCCAACACGACTAGCGATTTCTCTGTATGATAATCCACAATCTCGGTAAGCCACTATCCTTCCTCTGTCGAACTCGGATACTTGATCAAACGATGTTCGCTGTTGTCTACGAGGCATAACTGATCGTCTTATGAAACAACCACAAGGAAAACACACGTGCCGAACGTATACTCGTCGAAATCGCCAAGCCTTAAATGCCGCTATGAGGTGGCGCCACAGGCACGCGTGATGTGCGTCTGCGCTGAAATTCTAATCAGTTGCATATCTCATCGCTGCAAACCCATGGTGTAAATTTCACTTGATTCGGATGCTTCCTCCAGGGTGTTGCATTTACGGTGGCCAGCAGTGTATATAGGCATCTGAGGAATGTTCATAGCTTCTGCCCCGAAAGACGACTATTATGGTCCTCTCTGCATGCTCCATGTACCCAGTTATTACGATTCACTTTTGAGAGCAGAGGGCTCATATCCTCGTCCAGCTGACCAGAGTTTGTGGCGGTTTCCTCTAATCAATGACGGGAAAGGCTGGGCCAGTTCCTTTGGAATGGCCGCAGTTGAGATCTCTCCCAATTTTTTAGTGACCCGGTCTCGTGCTCTGTCACTAATGACATGGTTGTCGATGGAATCGAGCGAAGTGGCAGAGCGGTAAGACATCGGACTCGTATTCAGAAGCACGGCAGTTCAAATCCTCGTATAGCTGTGGAAATTTAGATTTCCCGAAGTAACTTTAGATACGTCTTTTATGTGGAACATCATGGAAAAGACAAGGAGCGCAATAGTCAATAACAAGCAGTTGGTGCAGTTGTAACTCGCTGCACTGGATTGTGGGAGGGAGCGGAGATCAAATCCCTGTCCAGCAAGGCAGCTTTGAGTTTCCCCTACATCAACTAGCAAAATGTTGGGATGGTTCCTCTGTAGAAGGACATGGCCGCTTGTCTTGCATATCACTGTCCAACCCGAACTTGTTCCCCGTTTCTAATGCCCTTGTGGTCGATGGGACGTTAAAGCTTAATTTTCCTTCGTTTTCAAAAGTTCATTGGTACAAAATACTTTCATTACGAATATAAATTCTGTATTCAAGATAACAGTTAATAAACAATATGGATGAGTAGTGAAGGATTTGGGGTGGCTTGGGCTGCATGATGGTTTTATATTCACCTCAGGCACCAAACACTTAAAATAAATTGCCACCTCAACTCTCTTTTTTTATATATATAATGAATTTTGCTTACTGAATATTCGGTCGCTAGTTTGTGCCCTGAATCCGTGTGCCTTCTTCCCCCAACTTGGCTCACACTTCGCCTCCTTACAGGCTGCAGATAAAGCTGCAGAAAATTAACTTCTCGTTCTCATTCACTCCACCACATAAATAAGAAATGAGATTCAATTCACCTTCTTATATTATTTTCAAAATGACAACTCATTACGTGATAAATTAGGACAGCTATCAACTCGTATACTGCCCCTCTGTACTACGTACATAACAGATGTGATATCAACTTGATAATTAACAATTACAATATAATTATTATCGTTAACATTTCGCGTTCTTAGATTTCATGGAGCTCTTTCTTCCGCACCACCCCCTCCACGGAACTCCTATCTCTGTGCATGTAGCAGCGTAACGCAACTCGTCCACTTGCTGGAGTATACAGTGAACAGATGGAAACACAAGAAAAATACACATCAGTCACTCGATCAACCGGTCTCTAGTTGAGGTTTGTGTAACTGCGATACACACCAAGAAAGAGGTGGAAATGTTACTCAGCTATGGGGAATGAAATTTAGCAGATCAGTAATTGCAATAACGTTTTCTTATTTAGAGTACGGGTATATGTAGTACAATACCGTAGTGCTTTGAAACGATATGTTGCGTGCAGTCAGTGCAGTCCTTGACTGTGGTCATACATATCTTCAGCTGAAGATGGTTGAATGAGCGACCTATGTGACTGTAGCTCGTGTTTCCGTTCGCTTAGTGTCAATTCCAGCAGCTGGACGAGTACCTGTACTGTCTGCTGTTACAAGAGAGTCAAAGTCAGTGTTGTGTTACATTTTAATAGCATCATGTGGACGTGAATGGCACACTATGATACATTTTTGAATAGGCTTTGAGGAGAGTAAGTGGATTACCAAATAAAAAATATTGGACGCTATCTAAAGAGAGACGTACTGCTATTGACGTCTTTGCTGGTTTCTGGACAAAATGTTACTTAGGGGGATGAAGATAAGTGGGACACACTGCGTATCGTTCTGGAGAACGCTTAAAAAACTGGGATAAAGAACGGATAAGTTTTCATTGCTTACGAATATTAAAATTTCTGTGTACGAAAAATCTGGGTAAGTGCGTGAAGGACTCGCGCATTGAAGGTGCCGTACAAACTTAATTATGTCTACAGACTGCTGATCCATCCCGCGAATCGACGATTTTTGCCTGTTATCGACATCGATACGGGCAAGATGTCAGAATATTTAACATAAATTGTCATATCTTTTGATTGCATTATCGTAGAAGCTTGAATTTCTTACACCATCAAGGAACCGTAGATTTTCGTATGAAACAAAAATTTTAATTTGAAACGTGTACCCGTTCCTGAGAAAAAGGGGTCTTAACAGATAGACAGACAGATTATCGGGAAGAAAAAAATTTTAAAAAAATCGTGTGATGTAATTACAAACTAACAGTTTTCGAATTATTTCTTTTACATGTACTATGGAACTTTACTTCCTCCCAAATTTCATGATTCTTTGACAAAGGGAAGTAGCCTACAGGTTTTGAAGAGTGAGTTTGAAAGTATCAAAATCCCTGACATAAATGGCCGTATCTTTTGATTGCATTGACTGCATTGACGAGAAGCTTAAATATTTTACACCGCCAAACGATCATAGACCGTAGTATGTAATATAAATTTTAAACTTGACACGTCTACTCGTTTCTGAGAAAAATGGTTCTTAACAGACACATAGATACACAAACAAAGAAAATGACAAAAATGTGATACAATAAGGGTTCCGTTTTTGCCGTACAGAAAAGAATTTTTTTACTCATATGTTCGTTGCCGGATGGTGTGTTCAGCTCGTAGGTGGCCAGCTTGTAATTAAACGCGACTGAGAAGAATGTTGTACACTCCACAGGCATGAATGAAGTCCTATCAAGATGCCGTCGGCACACAGATTGTACCAGATTCATTGCCTCTCGGTGCTGTGGGGCGAATGGCCGCTGTAGATGTCGACCGCACGCCCCCATGGAGCCTGCAAGGAGGCGGTACCCGGCGAGTGGTGCAGTGTGGGCCGCCGCATAACTGTAGGGGCTTCGTCACCGGCGCCGGCTGGCCGTTACGCAGGCGAGTATCAACCGGCGGTAACCTGTTCCACCACACCTGCAGCGCCGCCGCACCGGGTTTCAGAAGGCAGCCTCGCGTCGTTCTGACGCAGGTACAGTACTGGGAAGTGGCCCAGTGGAGTCGAGTTCAAATCGCCGACCAGCCACACTGATTTGCGTTTCAGCGAATTTCCTAAATCGTGAGTTCCCTTGGAAAGGACGCGTCGGATTTCCTCCCCTGTCGTTGTACACTCTGAGCTTGTGATCCGTCTCTGATGATATCGACGGGAAGTCAAACATCTAATTTCCTTTCTACTTTCTTGAGGTCTATCTAGTACTATTGTTACATGCCATCCAGAACTACAACATTGTGTAGAAGCAACGTCATCATTCTAACTGACAAGAATGAAATAGTGACTAATGTTCCACTCAGAATTGGGCCATTGTGGCTTCGCCAATGCCATAAAAGAAAGAGGACCAGAGTTATGACTGATAGCATTAATCTGGATAGAACTGACAGTGTGTGTGGAGCTGTGGCAGTGTCCCAAGGCTAAAAGTTAGATTCACTATTTTTCTTCACATTTAAAGAAAAAAATGTTATCTTCATAGTTAACTGAAACATACAAATATAGTTTGTTAGTTAGTTGGTTGCGTGTTCCATTGATCAATTGCACGGTTGTGGAACGTGTCAAGTGCGCAAGAAATGCACATATGAAACAAAATTTTTTAATATATACGTATTACAATACAGAGTTAAAGATTAATATTTCTAATATTTATCCCATACCTTTAAATGGCACAAAATGCATATACTATATTTATAGATTTATTTATTCCTATTCAAGAATTCATCTATGGTATAAAAAGAGTTGTCAAGGAGATATGATTTCAATTTATTTTTGAAGCTATTACTGCTGTCTGTTAGACATCTTATTTCATCTGGTAATTTGTCAAAAACTTTTACAGCAGCATATTTTACCCGTTTGTGTGCCAAAGATAGATTGAGGAAAGGATAGTGTAAGGCTTTCTTTTTTCTAGTATTATAATCATGAATGTCCCTGTTGTTTTTAAACTGGTCCATGTTGTTGAGAACAAATTTTATTAGTGAGCAGATGTATTGTGAGGCTGATGTAAGAATTCCCAATCTTTTAAAAAGATGCCTGCAAGATGTGCGACTATGAACCCCACACATTATTCTAACCACTTTCTTTTGAGCAGTCAATACTTTTTGTCTAAATGTTGAGTTACCCCAAAATATTATTCCGTATGACATCAGAGAGTCAAAGTATGCAAAGTATGTTAGCTTACTAATTTCTATGTCCTCAAAATTGGCAATTATTCTGATCGCACAAAAGTTGCTGAACCTAGTCGCTTTAGGAGATCCAAAATATGAATTTTCCGATTCAGATTCTCATCTATGTGTACACCCAAAAACTTAGTGTGCTCTACCCTGTCTACTGACTTCTGTTAATGGTTTGCAGAAAACAAATTAATGACTTTTCCAAAGTCCTTCTTTGTATAATTTTCAACTGGACTTTCATTTACTGGATTAATAATGATGTTTGTACCATCAGAAAACAGTGTCAGTTCAGCTCCCTGTTTCAGATAGGAAGGAAGGTCATTCACACACATCAAGAACAGAAGGGGACCCATGATTGGACTCTGTGGAACACCTAATGTAATTTCACCCCAGTTAGATGAAGTGGCAAACTTATTTAAATCACTTGACCCATATAAGGAAACTTTTTCTCCCTGTTCTGTAGGTATGATTTAAACCACTCATATGCTATTCCATTTATACCATAGAATTGTAATTTCTGTAACATAATGTCATGGTTCACACAATCAAATGCTTTGTACAAGTCACAGAAAATTCCTATTGGTGACATTTACTATTTAAAGACTCTATTATGTGGACAGTGAAATTGTATATTCCTGTCTCAGTGGAATAGCATTTTTGAAATCCGAACTGTGATTTACTAAGTACTCCATTACTATTGAGATGGCAAACCACTCTTGAGTACATTACTTTCTCGAATATTTTTGAGAAAGCTGTAAGCAAGGATACTGGCCGACAATTATTGACATGTGTGGTGTCCTCCTTTTTGTAGAGATGTCTGATAATGGCATATCTTAACCTGTCTGGGAAAATACCTTGAGTTAGTGATGAATGACATATGTGACTCAGAACATCAGCTGTAATTGCTCCACATTGTTTTAATATCTTATTAGAGATGTCATCTACTCCAACAGAACATTTATTTTTCAGATATTTAATAATTTTACTTATTTCACAAGAGATTGTTAGGTGAAACTTAATCTGACTAAATTTTTTCAAACCAGACTCTTCCATGTACTGCCTAGCTTTTTCTCTTGAACTGGTCTCTCAATTTTTTTTTCTCCTACGCTTAAGAAATGGTTGTTAAATACATTAGCTACTTGTGTACTGTTAGTTAGGATGGTCCCATTCTCTTTAACAGTACAACTACCTACCCCAGTGGTTACTTTTCCTGTCTCCCATCTGACAACATTTCATATTGATTTTATTTTATTGCCTGAGTTGTTAATTTGTTCTCTAACATACACATTTCTTGATTTCCTTACAACTTTTCTCAGTATGTTACAATAATTTTTATAGTGTAAAACTACTGCTGGATCTTTACTAGTTCTTGCTGCCTCATACAGTTTTCTTTTTCTTTCCGAAGACACTTTAATACCTGTAGTAATCCAAGGTTTCTTTGAAAAGTGTGTGGTGTTACACTTAGTAATTTTCTTTGGGAAACAATGTTCAAAGAGGGATATAAATTTATCAAGAAATACGTTGCACTTATCATTAGCATTTGGCTCATTATATGCATCTCCCCAATTAACATTTATTAAGCTTTCTCTGAAGTGCCGTATAGATACCGGGTTGAGCGACCTCACACTTTTACTTAATGGTTTCTGAACTGTACACCCTGTTAGGTTTTATAAGTTAATCAGTTGTGCACCATGGTCTGACAATCCATTTACCACAGGAAAAGCACGTATTTGTTTTTTACATCCTCTTTCTGTACAAATACATTACCTTGCTACTGTCCTGAGCTATAAGTGTAGGGAAATTGATCACTGATTCGAATTTATATGTTGTTAATAACACTTCTAGTTCACTTTTACGATCAGAATTATTTAGAAAGTTTACATTGAAATCACCACAGATTAATAACTTCTTCTTTTTGCCTGACAGACAGCATAATAGGGAGTCAAACTTTTTTTATGAACAGCTCCCAGTCTCCTAATGGGGATCTGTACACTGTTGCTAATATCAATACTACATTGTCTAACTGAAGTTCACATGCACAAACTTAAAAGTGCTGATCAACACAAAATTTGCTTACTTCTACAGTTTTGCATTTATACCATTGTTTTATGAAAATGGCAACTGCTCCTTTATCCATCTTCGACCTCAGTACTTGCAGTTCCAAACGAAACCTTCATGGATGGGTGATGGAGGGTTGTCACGCCACATAACACCCATGGGAGTGTGAAATTCGCTTGCAAAGTTTTGGCGGAATGCGTAGAAAGACCACACTTACTTTTATTATACGTAGGGTGACACAGGTATAAGTGCAGACAGTAAGATCATTGGTACCTAAACACGTACCCACTTTAGTGTGTTATTTGCTTTTCTCTGCGTCTAAAAGTCTTCCTGCAAACACATAACATAATTTAATAGCTGATGTTCTCTGAACGGTCGTAACTGCGCCACTACGCGGACTACGCATCCACATTCAGCTCCTGACTTACTGCCCAGGGGAAAAACAGCGTTAATGGTTTGATCTTGCCACGTATACTTGGAGGTACTAACTACCCTAATAACTGTAATTATTATTTTGCAAATGAAGTAAAAACTGCTGTAATGTTGTTCAGTACGTTGTCCTTAGTTACCAGCAAAAATAACTGCACTTATATCACTAACATCCTGTGTATTGGTTTCTCCCTTCTCTCTCTCTCTCTCTCTCTCTCTATCTTCCCGACGAAGCTGAAAATCCTATGGTGCCATTATTCGATCAGTGAGATTTCCAAGGCGAGCTCATCAAAGTGGTTGCATTGCCTTCTCTCCGTGGTTATCTCTATGCGTAAAATCAGGTTTCTTGCTCCGTTGAGGAGGCGAGTTTTCAGATGTACAGTGCTTTTAAAGACAAGGCAGTCGTGCTGCACGCTCGAGTGCAGCACGAAATTTCGTAAACACCTCTCGAGATGGAGATAGCAAGACGGCACAGACTACGACTTGGAATAAACGCGCGTAATTTGAATTAACAACTTGTAATGCAATAATGTGAATATCATGAGCCCTGCACGAACATTGATGGAAAACTTATTTCGAGTTTCTAGTTGGGATGACATTTTCATTTTTCTGCACTGAATTTCGCCAGCTTCATCAGGCGCTACGCATATATTACTACACATCTAAAAATCATCCCATACATCTCTTTACGGAGACTGCTGAGTCATTTATCCAAATGTGTTAAAAATAGAACCGTCAGGCGACTGAACAGTCGAAACGATGACCAACTGCGTAGAAAAGATAAAACGCGCACATCGACAGTCTTTTGAGAGAGCCTTGTTCGTTTTCAAACAGTGTTGCTATGTTTCTCCAAACACGTTTGAATCCATGGAACAAATTTTTATCTCAAGAAAGTCGGTGTTATATAGTTATACCTTCGGCTGTTACCAAAAACTTCATTACTTTGCTATACATGGACCATCTTCTGGTACGCGTCTCAAAATTCGTCTAGTATTTTGATTCATGGGAACAGCTGTGTCAGTCACACACGTTTTCGATAGCCACTTAGCTCCCTGTAGATGGGTTTACGTAATGGGTCCGCGAAACAATAACCCACAGGGAAGGAGAATATGCATTGCGTCTACGCGGGAACGACCATATCGGTAGTGCTGCAATGTGAGCAGATTAAGAATAAATCAGGCAGGTCTTTCAAGAGGCGTATTTGCCAGTGCAGATTTGTTCATTTAGCAAAAGTGTATTATTGGCATGTAATAACGGCACTGTTGCTTGCCTGTTTAACTCGTAAGGCGCTGATTTGTAATGTACCAAAAAGCAAAATTGTATAACGAATTTTTGGACTAGCGTCAAAAGGTGGCCCACGTATACAACGACAACAAGTAGCAACTTAAGGTTTTTGACAGTAGCTGGTCGTGTAATTACACAAATATGTCTGTCTTGAAACATGGCGGCTGTGGGGCACCACTTTGTTAATAAATATCTCTTGTAGAAGTCGGCCACCATTCAATACAGAACAGATTTTTCCCTTGGTTCAGTGTCTTCAGAATGTCATGCAAGTCATTTTTTGAGGTGGCAGTTATTGGCGACGATTCAAGGCTGTGAAAGAGGGTGTTCGAGCAGTCCTCATTCCAGGTTTGGAATCATTTGGGAAATGTGAACTAAATTGTGTAGAAGTGCAAGACAATTTCAGACTAGCTTTCGACCGTGTTGCTTCGTGACGGACTGTCTGTCTTAGTAAAGCGTGTGACAGTATACCTCAGATGTTGATGATTTTATCAAGAACACCAAGAACACATTGAGCTAGTCACAAAATTCTGTCCACTACCAGCAATGGAGGGTGAAACTTTGACATTGCCAGTCACTCGTGCTGGCGAAACGCCAGACGAACTTCAGCCAAAGAACTGGATACAGAAACCAACAGGCAGTTTGTCAACACATGGCCACGAAAACGTTAACAATTTTGTAAAATTCAGTTGCCTTGATTTTACGTGTAGATTGTGTTTTCTTTTCAGCTGTGGTGAATTTGAATGACGCCACAGCACAGAATGCTATTTAGACAACAACCCAAATCACATCTTTAGCCGTGATATGCGAGAAAAATATCTTCAGTTATTAGTCTTCGGACCAGTGATGAATGTGGATACGTATTTCTTAAATTTATTTGAAGGAGCATCTTTCAGTATTCTTGCTATCCGTCTTGCAGACACCGTTCGGTATATAAGTTTCTCGAAAACATTTTGGTTCCTGGACTTTTATGAAGACTTCTGTTGTAAGTAGACTAATTACGAATTTGCCTCCAGTTTACCAGTCACATGTTCAACAACGCTGAGACCTGGTTCTACTTGTTGTCATTACACGTATTCCTATTGCCTTTCCTGAACACGCGACATCTTTGCCTTATTCGAATGATGACATTTGGAAGCCATTAAATCTGCGTTACTGAAGTAAAGTAGACTCCGCCTGGCCCCTAACCTGGTGTAAGACTTTCTATAAAATATGCGGTTTGCGTGTAAGTTTCGCTGTTTATTTCTGTTAAGCAGCTTGTCATTTGGCGTAGCGATATACAGTGTATCTCGTTACATAGCTTCCCACTACCAAAAAATAGTAGTCACTTTTTTCAATGACGAACTTCTATCTACAAATAACGATGTGAGAAATGTACATTTTTGTGTTTCCGAGATTATTTATGAACGTTGATACTATTGAACATGTATCATTAACACCTATTAGTAATAAGTAAAGAAGGGAGGCAAAATAATGTTCACATTACAGAAAGTATGTTTGAGAAGAAAAGTACGTGATGGGGATAGGGTGTTCCAAATAGCGGCCCCAAGTGGAATTTGTCCTGGAATTTCTGCATATATTTGGTGCTCTCCTTAGTCGTGTTGTGCTCCTCCCCTAGGTCCATGTTGCTCTTTTTGTTCTTTCCTCCATCTCGCCCCCCCCCCTTCCACCCTTTTCCCATTTGCCAGCCCCTCTCCCTCTCTTCTTGAACTTCGTAACCACAGTAACAACTTCGTAACTATAGTTGTTACTATGGTTACGAAGTTTAGAGAGACAAAGATTATCATATTGTTAGCCCAACATAAAAAGTGGGCGATGCAAGCACTACTTTTCAAGGTATTAACTCAGTAATTTTCTGGAGATACTGTAAACTGTCATTTTTATCAATTACTGCTAGCCGGTCTTATTATTTACATACGTTTAAGTAGTATTTGAGAAAGTAATGTCCTGAGAAATTGTTACTCATCTGTGCATAAACTGTGCTACGGTCGCAGGTTCGAATCCTGCCTCAGGCATGGATGTGTGTGATGTATTTAGGCTGTTAGGTTTAGGTAGTTCTAAGTTCTAGGGCATTTGTAGACTTAGAGAAAGCTTTTGACAATGTCGACTGGAATACTGTCTTTCAAATTCTGAAGATGGCAGGGGTAAAATAAAGGGAGCGAAAGGCTATTTACAATTTGTACAAAAACCAGATAGCAGTTATAAGAGTCGAGGGACATGGAAGCAATGGTTGGGAAGGGAGTGAGACAGGGTTGTAGCCTCTCCCCAATGTTGTTCAATCTGTATATTGAGCAAGCAGTAGAGGAAACAAATGAAAAATTTGGAGTAGGTATTAAAATCCATGGAGAAGAAATAAAAACTTTGAGGTTCGCCGATGACATTGTGATTCTGTCAGAGACAGCAAAGGACTTGGAAGAGCAGTTGAGCTGAATGGACAGTGTCTTGAAATGAGGATATAAGATGAACATCAACAAAAGCAAAACGAGGATAATGGAATGTAGTCGAATTAAGTCGGGTGATGCTGAGGGAATTAGTTTAGGAAATGAGACGCTTAAGGTAGTAAAGGAGTTTTGCTATTTGGGGAGCAAAATAACTGATGATGGTCGAAGTAGAGAGGATATAAAATGTAGACTGGCAATGGCAAGGAAAGCGTTTCTGAAGAAGAGAAATTTGTTAACATCGAGTATAGATTTAAGTGTCAGGAAGTCGTTTCTGAAAGTAGTTGTATGGAGTGTTGCCATGTACGGAAGTGAAACATGGACGATAAATAGTTTAGACAAGAAGAGAATAGAAGCTTTCGACATGTGGTGCTACAGAAGAATGCTGAAAATAAGGTGGGTAGATCACATAACTAATGAGGAGGTAATGAATAGGGTTGGGGAGAAGAGGAGTTTGTGGCACAACTTGACTAGAAGAAGGGACCGGTTGGTAGGACATGTTCTGAGGCATCAAGGGATCACCAATTTAGTATTGGAGGGCAGCGTGGAGGGTAAAATTCGTAGAGGGAGACCAAGAGATGAATACATTAAGCAGATTCAGAAGGATGTAGGTTGCAGTAGGTACTGGGAGATGAAGAAGCTTGCACAGGATAGAGTAGCATGGAGAGCTGCATCAAACCAGTCTCAGGACTGAAGACCACAACAACAACAAGTTCTACGGGACTGAGGACCTCAGCTGTTAAGTCCTATAGTGCTGAGAGCCATTTGAACCATTTTTAACTCTAGAAAAATAAATTAGTAATGTATTTAGTGCTGGCTAAATTTGTCTTTCGTTGAAAGTTCTTGTGCACTGTGAATGATTTATTCAATGGCAGTAAATACTACATATATTACGTACCTGAAATTGGTCCGCATAGTCATTAATGCGACCCCGAATGTTAGGGACATACGGAAGTACTGAGGTCTTTATTCCTCAGCGAAATGTATCGAGAGGATATCTGTGCACGTGCTTAACTGTGATGAGCTTATACTGCTAAAAAGAAGCGAGTATCATTGAGCTGAATAACGCCGAGTTTCTTTGACTTGAAAGGATATGCAGGCGAGCTAACACAGTCACTGTAAGTCCGCATATCATGCAGTCTACAGGCACGTGCACCTGTCTGAAACTTAATATCAGCTATTCTATGTACAAGATTAATTGAAGGGTTCATGCGAAACTAAAGCACATTTGCTATTTGTTGTAGTGATATACGATCCAGTTAATACGCAGCGATAAACGAGGTTTGTAAGTTTATTGGTCTTACGTTCCGTAAGAGTTTCTTTTAGGTATTTACAGATTTTTTAATTACCTACTTTGTCAGTGCTATTGCAAAGTGTCTTGTAATTTATTTCTACTTTTTCCACAGCCTATCCAACATCCTCTTCAAGAAATACACTTTTATTTCTTGACTACAAATAATTCTGATCTTAATGTAGAACTGAGATTTAATTTCATTATTAAGCTCCCTATAGATATACAATTTAGCTTCGGCGTACATGAAGCAAAAAAGTAAAAAAACAAAAAGAGAAATGTTTGTAACTAGCGTTTATATCCAAAACGATAATCTCTCGATTTCACTCCCAAATTTTTTCAGCTTTCTGATGTTTAAAAACATTATAGTAAGTTCTGTTGCAGTTCTGTTTCAGACGAAACCTTCTACTGTGTATCATAAAAAAAAAAACTGTCATTCAAGAATTCAAGCATGCGACATACTATTGAGAGCTAAAATTATGTCTTTGACTACTCCGCATTTCCTTGCTTAATGACGCGTGCCGGCCGTTGTGGCCGAGCGGTTCTAGGCGCTTCAGTCTGGAACCGCGTAGAACGCTACGATCGCAGGTTCGAATCCTGCCTCGGGCATGGATGTGTGTGATGTCCTTAGGTTAGTTAGGTTTAAGTAGTTCTAAGTTCTAGGCCACTGATGACCTCAGATGTTAAGTCCCATATGCTCAGAGCCATGTGAATAACGTGTGTCGCACTAGTAAGGGGCTCTAGTGAAAGAGTTAAATAAATCTTAATAAAAGAGGATATGAAACCAAATTCGTACATGACATACCTTTATAACTGAGAAATGAAGATACATTACAAGAGGTGCTGGAAGTTACCTCACTCCACTCCAAGTCCAACATGGCGCTGTATGTTCGTGAATGATATTGCTAGCTGCAGAGAAAAAGTCACGGGGTGAGGGGTCAAGTCAGGTGACCTTGGGGACCATAATCCTTTTGAAATCACTCCTTTAGGGAAAAATTATTCCATCGCAGGCATACTCGCTTTAGACGTGTGGCATGTTATCCCAAGTTGCTGCTAGCAGCGAAGTGGTTCACAAATTCATGAAACGATGCCGTGTGCCCTTCGTTTGTGATGGTGATGGCAAAAAAAAGGAAAAAAAAAAGAAAAGAAAAGCCTGATGATGCGCCGCTGTGATAATACGCAGAACACGCCCACCTTCTGTGAATGAAGGCGTTCCTCGAGAACTGCATGCTGGTCGTCAGTACTGCATGAACGTTTTGTTTTGTGAGTCCATTTGTTTTGACGAGTAGAACCACGCTTCATTACTGTACTACGTGTATTGTAAGATTCCAGACCTTTCAGCGATAAACCGCTGAAACCTATAGTACTACGTTTATCATTTGTAACAGTTCATGAACATCGTAAACTTAGCAACTTTTGACACGTGCTGCGTGATGGTCCAGTTTCCAGCCATAAACGGCGAAGAGACTTTTCTGGTGACACTAAAAATCCTGTCTTACCTGAGCCACACTTTCTTGCGGTGACAGCGGGCCCACCTCCCCCCTCCCCCCTCCCAATCAGTCTAGTCAAGAGACAAGAGATCGAAAGACGTAAGATGGCTTTAACTGCTTTACAGGGAGCCAGGGAAAGCTGGCTGAGGGCCGCAGATTTTGCACAAGACAAAGCACATGTCGAAGAAGTACAGAAAACTACGCAAATAAACCCAAGGTGAACAATGAGAATGTACGTCAAAGGAATGGTAGGGAATGCTCAACGGGTTTTATTGAGGAAAGCGGCACAAAAAATGTGTAGTAAAAGTTAACTTCTTTAAGAAAGGGTACCAGAGCTGACAAAAATTCTTCAAGGACAATAGTTGGATCATACTCACCAAAGAGTTCAACATTGCTGAGAGATGGAAACAATACTTCAGGCACCTCCTCAACTGTGATGAACCTAAAGGTATGTTCAAATTTCAGGCTTCTGACATCGAAGGTTTGGGTTATTTGCCACTTCTGCTGGAGGAAATAAAGAATCAGAAAGTGAAGATCAAGAAGAACAAAAGGCCAGGATAAGATGAAATCCAGGCATAGGTTATTCAAGCTGCAGGGGAGACGCTCCACAAGAGAATTCACCGTCTAATCAAGAGGATCTGTATTTTGGAGGAGATCCCAGAAGATACACAGGAAAAGGTGACGAAATAGACTGCACTAACTACAGAGGAATCACTCTCCTTAACGTCTGCTATAAGATCCTGTCTAATTGTATACTGGATAGAATCCAGCCGTTTGCAGAAAAAGTGATCGGTGAATGTCAGGGGAGTTTCAGGAACAGCCGTTCGACTGTCGACAACATCTGTGGGCTACGACAGTTCACCGAGAAGATGTGAGTATAGAAGAAGACATACATGTGCTGTTCATAGATTGGAAGAATGCATATGGCTGCATCCACCGGGAAATCGGATGAATTGGCTCAACAAATTTGGATTTCCAAAGAAACTCGTCAACCTTGTTCGATTTCGTCTCACTGATTTGAAAAGGCAAATTTAAGATCGGGAACCAAGTCACGGAAATATTTTACATAAAGACAGGATCGAGGCAAGGAAATGGTGTGGAACCGATATAGTTTAACCTGGCGCTCAAAAAGAAATTCGAGGGCATGGAGGTAGAGGGTGAGAAAACGAATTCAGCATGAAATCCGTTTTTCCTACGATTATTTTATGTTGTCATTCCACTTCACATCGCTCAGGACTGTTACTCCTAAGTATTTTGCGGTAGTTACTGATGCCAATGATCTTCCACCAGTAGCATAATCTAAAAGTAATGAATCTTCGTATCTGTTTATGCGCAAATACGATACATTTATTTTCGTTCATTGTCAACTGCCAGCCCATGCACCAAATTTCGATCCTCTGCAGGTTATTCTGCATTTCGCTTGTAACATCCACGAGATAAATTTTAGCTACAGTGTGACGAGAGGAAATTATGCCTCTAACAGTTATAAACATTATCTATCCGACATATAGAAAAACAGTGAAATAAAAGAAAACTATGATAAATATTAATAATTTATATAATATTTTATGATGTAATTAGACTTGGCGATGTGTATCATACCAAGACAACGATAATTGTAAATTCCTTTTATGATCTGCGTCTGTCTTCCCTTGTTTTTACCTTTTTTTGGTTGGCGTTTGTAGGTTGCGGACGCAAGACGCATATCAAAGTCTGTTAAGAAATTGTAATTATTTGTTAATTATTATTTGAGAATAGAGTTCATTATTATTATAAATATGAGTGAATAATTATTTGTAACTTTAATTCCTCTCTCAATAAGCATTATCTGTGTTAATTATTTCTTTCCGTTGCAAGAAGCGCAGCCACTGATGATAGCGATTTGTATCGCGTTTTTATCTGTGTTTCTTACGAAAGTATCAAAGGTTTGTCTGATGAAAATTAGTCTAAATAGTGCACAATATAAAAGTAAAATTAATCGGCATTAATTCAAATACTTATCCTCTTAAAAGGAAATTTGCTCTAACAATAGAAAGTCTCTGTCAATTATCTGCCGCCATCTTAACAATTATCTCAGCGGCAAATTCAAATTAGGCAACTCTGCAGACACAAATGCCAAAGGTGATAAAAATGTGTAAAAATAAATGTGCACCGGTGATCCCGAACTCATTTTAATGAAAATAATTCGAATCAGATTGGTTCTTCAAAACAGTGCTCATAGCACGATCCATATAACAAACTTTTTCTTGCTGATGTATGGAGCCGAAATTAATTACGCACGAGTTGCGAAGAATAGTGTTTCAGGTAACATCGTCAGTGTTGTGCGCGTTTGATATTCGGTGGTTTTAATGGTAATTTTGCTGAAGATAACTGTTTCCATCATAATCAATAGTTGTATAGAATCTGTTGTATGAACTGTGATTTAGTGACACACAACTTAACAGACGCCGCGCGGGATTAGCCGAGCGGTCTAAGGGGCTGCAGTCATGGACTATGCGGCTGGTCCCGTCGGAGGTTCGAGTCCTCCCTCGGGCATGGGTGTGTGTGTTTATCCTTATGACAATTTAGGTTAAGTAGTGTGTAAGCTTAGGGACTGATGACCTTAGCAGTTAAGTCTCATAAGATTTCACACACATTTGAACAACTTACAGACAACACTTTAATACAACATTAACTTGGATTTCTTTAGCAACTTGACCAAATATTTAGCCGGGAGAAAAAAATTATTTTGTAATTACTCACTGTAATGAAATAACATTATCATTTTCATTTACAAATCAGTTAAATACCAAACCACTGAATAACATAGCGAAAGCCACACGCTCCAGTCATCTGGCTTTGCAACCTTCCAAGAAACAGGATCCTCTGCAAAAAGCCACATAGAGGATTCCGATGTTGTTCTCTAAGTCATTTGTATATTTTGGAAACTATTATGGTCCTGAATACAAATTCTTTTGATTTCATCCCGGTAAGTAGTGAGTTGTATCTCTTAAAAAGAGATTCAAATCTCGTATTTCGTTAACTAAAAGACAGTGCGGAACTGTATCGAATGCCTTCCGGAAGTCAAGGAACCCGGTTGCCTTTATCTACCACGCTCTGGACTTCACTGACAAAGAGAATGAACTGTAAAACTTCCTGGTAGTTTAAAACCGTGTCCCGGACGGAGACTCGAGCTCCATACCTCGCGGGGAGGTGCTCTCTCGACTGAGCGACGCTTTCATGACTCACGCCATGTCCTCACAGCTTTATTTCCGCCGGTACCTCATTTCGTACCTCGCAAAGTTTTGTAGGAGAGTTTCTGTGAAGTTGGGAAGGTAGGAGATGAGGTAATGGCGGAAGTGAAGTTGTGAGGAACTGTCGGGAGTTATGCTTGGATAGCTCGGTCGGTAGAGCACATTCCCGCGAGAAGCAAAAGTCCCAAGTTCGAGCCTCGGTCCGGTACATAGATCTCTGTCCGGAACATGGTTATTATCTGTCAGGAAGTTCCACATCAGAGCACAGTCTACTACAGAGTGGAAATTTCATTCTGGGAGCGATCCGTATTTCGCAAGATCTCTCTTTCCGAAATGCATGTTGGTTTTTACAGAAGAGATTTTCGTTCACCGAAACGTCATAATGCATGAGTATGACTATGGCTATGAGTCTTGAATGAGTCGTAACTGTGTATGCCCGTTACCGTGTACACAATGAGTCCCATATGCGTTAAGACTGGCTATGAAAACTAAGAGTCATGCATTATGTTCACAGACTCACTGAATTTATTCAAAATGATCTTTCCCTTAATCGACACTCAGCTGAAATCATTTTAAAATGTTTTGAAACAGTCACTGTAGTCCTTTTTTGGAATTGTATTTAGTACTGCAGCACCGTTTTCTTGGATGTCCTTAATTCCATCGTGACGTTATCCTTTCATTGTCAATTTCAATTTGTGGAACAACCAGAAATCGGCTGAGGCCAAATCCAGCCAAAAACTCGGGCACAGTCTTCGCTTTGAGCTGGGGCGTTGACATGGAGGAGCCATCAGGAACCTGCCTCTCGGTATTCGGATCGAATTTGACGAATTCTCGGCCACAAACGATGGAGGACTCAGAACAAATTGGTGTTACCTCGCTGCTCCACCGTCGTTTTCGGACGAGTGTCAGACACGTACTATTACATTTTGCGGGCAGGACTCCTGCTGCATCTATGCTGGTGCTTTGGTTCAAATGGCTCTGAACACTATGGGACTTAACTTCTGAGGTCATCAGTCCCCTAGAACTTAGAACTACTTAAACCTAACTAACCTAAGGACATCGCACACATCCATGCCCGAGGCAGGATTCGAACCTGCGACCGGAGCGGTCACGCGGTTCCAGACTGTAGCGCCTAGAACCGCTCGGCCACACCGGCCCGCGCTGGTGCTTTTATCTTCTACGTGATTGTTGTTGAAACTTCAGGGATCGCAATGTCTCAACTCGCCATGAGACAGCATTGCCGTTTGGAATTTCATACAAGCAGTCCTAATGGAACTGGGACACACTGTGTATGCACTTCATCGTAGAAAGAGGTAAATGATTTTCTATATAAGGGAAGAACCATAATAAGATTAGAGTACGTTAGGAAACATGGGCTAGAACAAAAGTTTCCGAATAACCGTTAGTGAGAAATGCAGCCCCTGAAACGAAAGTCACCCAGTGAAAGTGTGTGAATTTAAAGTAATTTGCCCCGCTAATACCTGTTACTCCAGAATATTCAATTACTCGCTGAATTATGTTAGCATAGTTGTTTGGACTGAAAAGTGAAACCTTCTCAAACTTTAAATTTCTGTCTGCGACTAATTCCCTTAAATGCTAATTTTTTGTGATTGATAAAGCTTGACTACAATATCAACTACTCTAGGGTGCCGTAATTCCACTTATTTGTAAAGATATCGAGTTATACTACGCAAAAAGTACTGTAGTAAAGCAGTCGTCATGTGGCAGTAAGGTGTAATGTTTTTGACTATGAAATATAAAAGCGTTTTGCTGATGTATGGAGGAAATGAATAGTAACTAAACAAAAATACTGATGAAAAAGAAAACAAAAATTGAATTTTATTCAGTCTTGTGTGTTGAGGTAACAGGCGAGTTGTGGCGCCCAGAAAATATTCTAAGTTATTTATTCGTCTATGTCTTTGTTTATATCAGATATATAGTATTCATGAAGTAATTGGTCAAATATTTACTGTGTTTCAGAAAGGACAGAGACATTAGGCTACTGGCTTACTTTTGCTTCTATTCCTTTGATATATGTTTATTTAATCTGTTTATGTATTTAATAATGTGTGTTAGGGCGTGTTTGTGGTCCAGCCTAAGGAATATTTATTTAATTTCAAGTTATTTAAATGTAAATCCAGCATTTTGTGTGTGTTTCAATATGTTTATGGGTGTGCGTTGGGTTGGAGAAATGGCGGGAGCGCTCTAGCCAATCACAGCGCTCGTTACTATGGTAGGTGACTACCGAAGTCAATGGAGAGACTGGATGGAAGTGGGGCAGGGGGATTGGATGCAGACAGGAGATGGAGAGTGCTGAACGGGAAAGCGCGACGGACGGAGAGTGTTGACCAGTTTGCGCGTGGTCGCGGGAGATAGAAACATTTCGTAGTGCCGACTTGTGCACTTGTGAGATTTCCGTTGCTTCTGCAGTGAAGACGTAGTACGCGTTTAGAAGTGAATATCTCGCGAGCTATGTTGTTTTTCATAACTTATTACGTGAAGTAGGAATCTATTGTTTCCCTGTTATTCAACTTATATTTTATTGAATTGATGGACCATCGACACCAATAAGTGTTTAGCAGTAATAAATGACACTCTTAAAGGTAATTCTGCTATCGCACTCATCATTTAAAGTCGTTAAAATAGAACTTGCAGATTTTATTTAATTGCAATCTTTCATTTATAAATTTCTATGTTACATTCAAAATTCGCAATTGACGAATCGTAGGAACGTTCGACCATTCGATTCATGTGTATATTCATATTGTATACTGTAGACTCAGCAGTATGTGGCTTGTAATGCGTCAGCTACGCATCCCACCCCCTAGACAACAAAACCAGCCAAAACTTTTAATATTTCAACTCTTAGTCTGAGGGTACGTATTTGAGGGCCACACTTTTATTTGCAAGCCCGCATGTGGGAGCATAACTTACATTCTTGATTTCTCAAATAATTTTTTTTTTACAGTAATTGCTCGAAATAGTTTCCTCGAACAGCGGTACATAGGACACGTCATCGAACAAATGATTGGCACACCCTCTTTAGAATTCCTGTTATGTTGCGAATGATAGTGGCGGACTCCTAAATTCTTGCGCCCACATCGCCACCTGTGTTGAATTCCACGGGCTGGTCTGTGGCTGCCGTTTTATGACTGTTGTCCCACACCGTTGCATTCACTATCTCTAACCATTCGGCAAATTTTGTTCGATTCGATATGCGCTCCTGACGTTATCAGATTTTTTTCTGTACCCTGTACGTGCGAGAAAATGTGATGATTTGTGATGGTTTTCTTAAAAAAATCTCAGAAACTGCGAAATATGAGAATGATGACTGTGGCATCGATTCAAACGCAAATGCAACTCTCCAATTCTCAATTTTGATCTCAAGGAACATCAAAATTCCACCCGTTTTCTTCAATGCCTTTAAGTTTTCGTCCTGTCATGGTCAATAACGCTTCTAAGCAAAGTTTAAGCTCTCATAAACAGCGATATTATGCTGTCTCTGCTGACAAGTTACTGAATACTGTGCATTTCAACGACCTCTTGCAAGGTTATGTGAGCCTGAGTTAGTGGTGTTGCCGTTTCTTTCGATTTTGTGTCGCTGTTTGTTCGTGGCCAATAAAAACTGCCTGTGAACGAAAATAGGAAGTCTTGAAAGTGAGTTGTTATACAAACGTGCCAGCGAGTTCTTACCTGGGACATTGGAAATGGGCTGATCTCTGGGAAGAGGAAGCCTGACTTTGACTATAGGATGGACATAAAGTCGAGAGGAAGAAGGAAACAGCGTTCCTTTGGAATGTATAACGTACGACATGACAATATTTTGGTCAGTGGACAGAGTATGGGCCAAAAGCAAAGACATACACCTTGCCTCAGGGGTACTCGACCGTAAAATGTGGAATTGTTCTGTGCTTTGTACGAGAAAGTATTCTTAATTGTTTTAAGACATTTTACATGGAACAGTGAAAATACAACCACTTTTTCAGCCACAGGAACCACATTGTAGTATTTATATTGTAGCAACCATGAGCTTTTTGTTGGCAGTGACACACGTAACATATTGTTTTTTGGAAAAAAATTCATGTAATATTGTTCACGTGACCATATGCATCTTATTCAAGCAACTTAATATTTTTTATATGTAAACTGAAGGTGGAGGGGGAGGAGAAAGGAAAGCAAAGGAAAGGGATTACTGTTGTCAGCTGCATCGGGACGTTATGCAGAATCAGCGGCGACTAGTTAAAATATGTAGCTGACTGGGATTCGAACCTAAGGTCTCCTGCTTACTAGGCAGGTGCGTTAACAACCGTGCCATCCGGGACGCAGTGTTACTGCAACAGCGCGGAATGCCTCGGCACGCATCGCGGCCGACCCACATTTCCACCGAGCGCCACATTTCCGCAGTTCCTGCCCATTTCCTACATGCTTGCTGCTCAGATTGCCGCAGACCGAATGTACTTGTGCATCCGCACTGAAGAAGGTGGATCCGTTGCCCATCTACGTCTATCACTTATATGAATATGTCCAGAATAAGACACCACACATTCGTATACCATAATTAATATTTTTTCGCATCATTTCTGTAGGTGCCAAATGCAGGATTAACATCAAGGCTGGACTTCAACAACTTTTTCGGCTCTACTGTCGTATTGTCCTTATGTGTCAGTGTATTCATTGCGATAAGAACTTTAACGTTGTATTTACTTTCCTCATTACTGGTTTTAGCAACCTCGACACGAATGTCAACAAATACATGGTCAGATTCAAACGTGATCTAACAAAGATATGGCGTCTGCACCCACTTCGTACTCAGTATACACTGTACCCAATTACTACTTAATATTTATTTTGAATCGCAAGATACTAACTTTACGAATACAGCAAATGTCACTAAGTAAATGAAAAATGCTCATGTAGCGATTCCAATTTTCGTAATTGGCTTTACGGGTACTTTTGCGTTAGTCCATAACGAAAGCAGTAGTAATAATTTAAACCATACAGTTCACTTCGCCTGTCATCAGTTAAAATGAAACTGACATGCTGTGTCCTCAGAGTATGCGCACTTTCCGTGAATGAGCCAAAGAAAATATAGATCCGTTAAATGCATAAAAGCTGTACTTAGTGCCTTCACTAATATCCAACGACTGTAATTATGTCGGCTAGTGGCTTGTAATGAAAACTGTACGTTGTGCTGCAAGTGTCGAAAGCAATGGCGAAAGTGATCAGTTACTCAATACAGTTTGCGGCCGTAAATACAAGTAGCAGTAATTCAACCGAGCCTTGATCCAGTTTCCTTTTATTGCGAGGACTAACACCTGTACCTTATTCATACAAAATGATAGATGTCTGAACGCTGTACTTTTCTTATTGCTGCCGTTAATAAGACAGGTTTTGAATCAGAGGGTATCCACTGCATTCATTGACTATCGCACTGTGGCTACAAACACTGGCGAGTGTTAATTTTTTAATTAGATACTGAAGTCTGCAGCTGGTTTGCGGAGATTAGAAAAAGTTATTCCATTAAAAATTTGGGGCACTGTTGGGACGTGTACATTTATCTTCATCAGGACTGTAAGCTTGTTTAGATAGATTTGTTCTTTCAAAATTGTTATAAATAAAAAGGTGTCTTGAAAGTCTTTACACATGGTGCATAAGAAAACGTCACTGCAACACAATTACACTTTTCTGGTACTGAAAAATTAGTACAAGTCTAAATCAACGTTACTTGTGTTTCAAAGCATTGGCTTCTGCTTTAATTATGAAAGTTGAAACATTCTCAGTTAACCCATAAAAGACGTGATACATGTCAGAGAGATAATTGCAAACTTCTGGATTGCGGAGTGATTTATGGGAGGTAGTAAAACTCAGTTTTCTTGCACAAGGTTCCACTCTCATGATTACTCCAAGCGACATGTAATTTTACCTCATCAATCGTCACTCTTAAACATAATTTTTTTCACAATTGTTGACTTACCTAAACAGGTGCGTGCAACAAAACATTGGTAAATACCTCGCGGTACATCATATTTTTTTAAAGATATTAATGAAGGATTAGCAGGAACAGTGTAATCATATCACATCTGTTGAGCATTACAGATATCACTACCAAATTATGCGAAAGATCATGCTGGACATATAAGTCCTGGCCCTCTATCATACATTATTTTCTTGTATGGTTTCAATAAACTTGTTGGAGGAAGTCTTTTTCCTGCGAAGACTGTTTTTATTTTGAAATAATCACTTTATTTCATGATTTACCTATTACCTAATTGCGCCCCCTTGGAAATTTTCAAATTTACAGGAAAAAGGTGGCCAAATTAACTAATAGCTAAATCATGAAATAAAGTATATTAAAAACCTATGCACGAAACTGACTTCCATGAAGAAATTTACAGCGGATGTGGACCCATAGATACAAAATTTAATAAATGTACTTCTCTATAAAGCGTTATTATCAAATGAGTACCGAGCGAGGTGGCGCAGTGGTTAGCACACTGGACTCGCATTCGGGAGGACGACGGTTCAATCCTGTCTCCGGCCATCCTGATTTAGGTTTTCCGTGATTTCCCTAAATCGCTTCAGGCAAATGCCGGGATGGTTCCTTTGAAAGGGCACCGCCGATTTCCTTCACTTTCCTTCCCTCACCCCGAGCTTGCGCTCCGTCTCTAATGACCTCGTTGTCGACGGGACGTTAAACACTAATCTCCTCCCCCCCCCCTCAAATGAGTACTAGTAACATCATTGTGTCATTTGACTTTAGTTGTTCACTGTTTGTTTTATGAATGCGTTTAAAACGAGAGTACTAGAAATTCAGTCTCAAATCTGCAAAACATATATGCCGAACAGATACAACCAGTGGTGTTCGTATGTTCGTGTGAATGTATGCTTTAGGACGGCGATATATTTGCTATTAAAAATGACCTGGCGACTGTCAGAACTCACTAATCAACAGTTTCAATGGATAAAGCTCAAAATTATGGGGCACAAACGTTGCATAAAGTCAACATTCGTGTTGCTGTTGCCAGAAATTTCATAAGTAATTCTGAATGAAATATTCTTCTACGAGAAGAATGTTAACAAACTAGTCACACTACACAGTATGTTCCTCAGTACGCGAAAATAGCTTTACAAGTGGTCAAAAGTGCATGTTTGAATATATTGTAAACATTTGTATCAACAATTTATTATTTTTATTTTCTATTTCATCAGAACTGTCGCTGAAACTGCAAAATTTCTTCACAATTGGAGCATTCATCGTATTTTCTGTTGTTGATCAGAGAGACACTGGAAACAGGCAAGGTGTGTTCACAACTGGGAGCAGAATGTTTTCAATATGACATACTCGTGTGCTGGGTTATTTCCTTCTTCTTAACCGGAAGTTCTATAAATTAGAGTACTGAGGTACCACACCTGGACCCAACACGGCCAACTAACAGCTGGGAAGATTGTACAAAGACTTAAGCTTCCTCGCTGGTGTCAATCTCATTACAGCCCTTCTACGTGCTGTGACATCTTGTAAAATACTTAAAATGCTATAATAATACGAGGGCTGTTCGGAAAGTAAGGAACGATAGGTCGCGAAATGGAAACTACAGTGAAAATCAAAACTGTTTTATTTGCAACGGTTAGCTACACCTTCCAGCTACTTCTCTACACAGTCGCCGCTCAGACATCTGTCGTAGCGTTGTACCAACTTTTCAATTCCCTCGTTATAGAAGACAGCCGCCAGTGCTTCTCGACAATTTTCTACTCTGGACTGCAGCTCGTTGTCTGTGTCAAAATATTGTCTTCGTAGCCAGCGGTTCATTTGAACGGAGATGAACCTCAGGGGTAGCAAAT
Organism: Schistocerca serialis cubense; assembly: GCF_023864345.2. Classification (NCBI taxonomy): domain Eukaryota; kingdom Metazoa; phylum Arthropoda; class Insecta; order Orthoptera; family Acrididae; genus Schistocerca; species Schistocerca serialis. Next base: position 1,130,934,289 of record NC_064639.1, read on the forward strand.
TACGAGCTATATTGTGGGTGGTCAAACACTTCCCATCTTCATTGCCCCTGCAGAGTGTGGCCGAGAATTTTCATGTAGAACGAACCGCATGACAGTTATGTTATGTGGATTGCATAGCTTCAGGCGAAATCTTTCGCCAGGCCCTCATACTTGGTGGTAGACGCTAATTTATAGCCATCTTTACGTTCTCACTGTGAGCTCAGAACTGAAAAGATCGACATGATGCGATCGACGGGCGTACTAGACACAGTGCCCAACACATCTGTGTAAAGATTCATCATATTTTCAGTCTATTTTCTATTTCGCAACCCATCGTTCCTTACTTGTCGAATAACCCTCGTATAACCGACGTTTCTGCTGTATTGCAACCGTCTTCTTCAGGGCATAGACATTTAAGTTACAGTATGTAGATTTATGTACTGGTTTATTTGGGCTGGGTTGATTATGCCTTAAATTCCTGTGTCATATAAGACATTGTGTGTCATGCAGAACCATCCCGCTGGCTACAATAGTTTTCTGAGTTGAAAGCATTATTCCCAGAATAATTTACTGCACTATAACATCTAATAATGGAAGCACCCTCCACCAAGCATAAGATTGTGATGTTGGGCGTGAATAACGTCTCTGTGCAATATTGTAGTCTCATTGCTATGTAGGATACATCATAGTTAAGTTGAATTTATCCCAGGACAAAAATGTGAGTGTGGATGAGTTTGTTATTGTTTGCATCCTCGTTATCAATTCAGTGCACAGTTTTCCATAGATTATGTAAAAATCACGAACACCGCAATGATCCGGGAAGCATAAGACAGTTTACCTTAAACTTGAGTAATTTGTGCTGCACACGACTAGAACTGAAATCCTCTTGCATCACATGTACACAACTGGTAACTTCAAGTTTCACAGTAGGATGTCATCTGCAGTGGAAAGACGTCAGTTGGTCGAAAGGCTTGAAGGCATCATTTATTGGACTAAATGCGATAGAGACGCATGGAAAATTGGAGGCCGAGGGGACAATGTGATTAAATTATCATGCTTAGACTGTCCACTGTTTGTGACATTTTGTAATGAACATTCTCTGTGAAAGTTGTTCGTAAGTATTTTATTTAGAACTGTGTATACGCCCGTTTCTTGCACTAGTTCACGAGTGTGCTCACACATTTTCTGAGTTTCACCGCATTCGATATCTAACTTTCTGAATCATGGTCACTAATTTGTGTGACTTTTCGTGATCCATGAAAACAAGTGTGTCGTTAGTGGAAAACCTGTTTAGGTAAGTACAGCTATTGTTCCTTTTTGGGTTTCATCACATTTGTTGAGTATCATTGTATTCCACAGGAAACTTTCTGAATTATCGTACTAACTTGTGTGGTCTTTCCGTAATTCATGGAAATCTGTGCGTAATTTCTCGGACACTCGTGTCGTTCCTTTGTATTCGTTGTGTAAAGTAACAACGAAAGGCGTTCAATAAGCAATGCAACACATTTTTCTTCTGAAAGAAAGTTGCTTTCTTCAGCATTAAAATACACCATGTTGTTCTCCACTCTTTGGGCTACAAATCCCTATTTTTCAAGTTAATCTCCGTTCAACACGACGGCCTTACTGGGGGGGCTGTATGCCTGCGTGTTACCATTTTCCTACAGTATGTGCCACTCCACATCAATAACTTCCCTATGTCCGTCCCCGGTTGCCGAGCGCCGACACGGTAGCTCAACGTGTTCGGTCAGAGGGCTGCTCGGCCTCTGTAATAAAAAACTGAGTAAAGGAATCAACGATCAACTTGAACAGATGTCTTGTAACGTCAGCCCAGACCAAACTCGACGAACAATACCGAACAAAATGCAAAGTGGTCAGCGCGACAGAATGTCAATCCTAAGGGCCCGGGTTCGATTCCCGGCTGGGTCGGAGATTTCTCCGCTCAGGGACTGGGTGTTGTCTTGACCTAATCATCATCATTTCATCCCCATCACGCGCTAGTCGCTGAAGTGGCGTCAAATCGAAAGACTTGCACCCGGCAAACGGTCTACCCGACGGGAGGCCCTAGTCACACGACATTTATTCATTTTACTTCCCCATGATCCACGTACTGCATCCCACGGATGTCATTGGGACAAACACATGGAAGTTGGAAGGTCCGAGATCCCGGCTGTAGGGTGGATGAGAAAGAACAATCCAGTGAAGTCTTGTGATTTGTTCGCAGATGTGCAGACTTGCGTTGTCATGCGGAACGGTAGCACAATACACTTCAGAATTGACCGTTGCATCGTGGGGGAGGACATCAATCAGAATAACCCCTTCAGAATCCCACAAGAGTGTCGCCTTGACTTCACCGGCTGAGGGTGCGGTTTTGAACATTTTCTCTTGAGGATAGGCTGTGTGGCGCCACTCCATCGCCGTGACAATGTTCTAAAAAAAATTGTCGGAATCAGCTGCGCGGCGCGCGAGCAATTCCGCGAGCAGACGGTGGCTTCATTTCTGTGTATGTCGTTCTGTCCGCCGTCGAGCAACCCAGCGGGCCCCCACCATTGAGTACCGAGACTGGTGACCGAGTATGTCAACGCTACCAGCAGAGACGTGCAGTTGTGCAGCGACGTGTTTGCGATCCGTCGATTAGCTCGAGTGAGAGTGTCCGCACGTTCCAACACTGCAGCAGTGTGCGGCCGGTTGGCACCCAGGAGATTGGACAGGTTTTCGGGACCGTGTTGCGATGCTGAAAGACGCCCCGCCCAACGATTCATCGTGCTTTTGTTCATTGTCAGGTCTCCGTAGACATTCTGCAGGGGCCTACGAATATCTGCGAAACCAGCTTCCAGCCAAAGGGAACACAATGACAGCAGCCCTCTGCTTGAAACACACTTCCATTACTGGCCAATAAAATTGCTACACCACGAAGATGACGTGCTACAGACGCGAAGTTTAACCGACAGGAAGAAGATGCCGTGATATGCAAATGATTATCTTTTCAGAGCATTCACACAAGGTTGGCGCCGGTGGCGAAATCTACAACGTGCTGACATGAGGAAAGTTTCCAACCGATTTCTCATACACAAACACCAGTTGACTGGCGTTGCCTGGTGAAACGTTGCTGTGATGCCTCGTGTAAGGAGGAGAAATGCATGCCATCCGTTTCCGACTTTGATAAAGGTCGGATTATAGCCCATCGCGATTGCGAAATGACAGTTAGCACAATATGGAATCGGTGGGTTCAGGAGGGTAATACGGAACGCCATGCTGGATCCCAACGGCCTCGTATCACTAGCAGTCGAGATGACAGGCATCTTATCCGCATGGCTGTAACGGATCGTGCAGCCACATCTCGATCCCAGAGTCAACAGATGGGGACGTTTGAAAGACAACAATCATCTGCACGAACAGTTCGACGACGTTTGCAGCAACATGGACTATTAGCTCGGAGACCATGGCTGCGGTTACCGTTGACGCTGCATCACAGACAGGAGAGCCTGCGATGGTGTACTCAACGACGAACCTGGTTTCACGAATGGCGAAACGTCATTTTCTCGGACGAATCCAGGTTCTGTTTACAGCATCATGATGGTCGCATGCGTGTTTGGCGACATCGCGGTGAACGCACATTGGAAGCGTGTATTCGTCATCGCCATACTGGCGTATCACCCGGCGTGATGGTATGGGATGCCATTGGTTACACATCTCGGTCACCTCTTGTGCGCACTGACAACACTTCGAACAGTGGACGTTACATTTCAGATGTGTTACGACCCGTGGCTCTACCCTTCATTCGATCCCTGCGAAACCCTACATTTCAGCAGGATTATGCACGACCGCATGTTGCAGGTCCCGTACGGGCCTTTCTGGATACAGAAAATGTTCGACTGCTGCACTGGCCAACACATTCTCCAGATCTCTCTCCAAGTGAAAACGTCTGGTCAATGGTGGCCGAGAAACTGGCTCGTCACAATACGCCAGTCACTACTCTTGATGAACTGTGGAATCGTGTTGAAGCTGCATGGGCAGCTGTACCTGTACACGCCAGCCCAGCTCTGTCTGACTCAATGCCCAGGCGTATCAAGGCTGTTATTACGGCCAGAGGTCGTTGTTCTGGGTACTGATTTCTCAGGATCTATGCACCCAAACTGCGTGAAATTGTATTCACATGTCAGTTTTGGTATAATATATTTGTTCAAGGAATACTGGTTTATCGTCTGCATTTGTTCTTGGTGTACCAATTTTAATGGCTAGTAGTGTATATCATTTGGAAAGCTGAGTATAGCGCCGTCACCTGTGGGAACGTCATGGAACACTAGGGGCTGAAACGGGAATATTGCACGATATCCTACATATTAAATTCCCTATTTTTGAACAGATATTAGCCGAGAAAAAAATTACTGCATTACTTACTGAACGCCCCTCTTGTTGTTGTTGTTGTTGTTGTTGTGGTGGTGGTGGTGTTCAGTCCTGAGATTGGTTTGATGCAGCTCTCCATGCTACTCTATCCTGTGCAAGCTTCTTCATCTCTCAGTACCTACTGCAACCTACATCCTTCTGAATCTGTTTAGTGTATTCATCTCTTGGTCTCCCTCTACGATTTTTACCCTCCAAGCTGCCCTCCAATACTAAATTGGTGATCCCTTGATGCCTCAGAACATGCAATACCAACCGATCCCTTCTTCTAGTCAAGTTGTGCCACAAACTTCTCTTCTCCCCAATTCTGTTCAATACCTCCTCGTTAGTTATGTGATCCACGCATCCAATCTTCAGCATTCTTCTGTAGCACCAAATTTCGAAAGCTTCTATTCTCTTCTTGTCCAAACTAGTTATCGTCCATGTTTCACTTCCATACATGGCTACGCTCCATACAAATACTTTCAGAAACGACTTCCTGACACTTAAATCTATACTCGATGTTAACAAATTTCTCTTCTTCAGAAACGCTTTCCTTGCCATTGCCAATCTACATTTTATATCCTCTCTACTTCGACCATCGTCAGTTATTCTGCTCCCCAAATAGCAAAACTCCTTTACTACTTTAAGTGTCTCATTTCCTAATCTAATTCCCTCAGCATCGCCCGACTTAATTCGACTACATTCCATTATCCTCGTTTTGCTTTTGTTGATGTTCATCTTATATCCTCCTTTCAATACCCTGTCCATTCCGTTCAGCTGCTCTTCCAGGTCCTTTGCTGTCTCTGACAGAATTACAATGTCATAGGCGAACCTCAAAAATTTTATTTCTTCTCCATGGGTTTTAATACCTACTCCGAACTATTCTTTTGTTTCCTTTACTGCTTGCTCAGTATACAGTTTGAATAGCATCCCTTCCCAACCACTGCTTCCCTTTCATGCCCCTCGACTCTTATAACTGCCATCTGAATTCTGTTCAAATTGTAAATAGCCTTTCGCTCCCTGTATTTTACCCCTGCCACCTTCAGAATTTGAAAGAGACTATTCCAGTTATCATAGTCAAAAGCTTTCTCTAAGCCTACAAATGCTAGAAACGTAGGTTTGCCTTTCCTTAATCTTTCTTCTAAGATAAGTCGTAGGATCAGTATTGCCTCACGTGTTCCGAGATTTCTACGGAATCCAAACTGATCTTCCCCGAGGTCGGCTTCTACCAGTTTTTCCATTCGTCTGTAAAGAATTCGCGATAGTATTTTGCAGCTGTGACTTATTAAACTGATAGTTCGCTAATTTTCACATCTGTCAACACCTGCTTTCTTTGGGATTGGAATTATTATATTCTTCTTGAAGTCTGAGGGTATTTCGCCTGTCTCATACATCTTGCTCACCAGATGGTAGAGTTTTGTCAGGACTGGCTCTCCCAGGGCTGTCAGTAGTTCTAATGGAATGTTGCCTATCAAACTCTTCACGCAGTATCATATCTCCCATTTCATCTTCATCTACATCCTCTTCCATTTCCATAATATTGTCCTCAAGTACATCGCCCTTGTATAGACCCCCATTATACTCCTTCCACCTTTCTGGTTTCCCTTCTTTGCTTAGAACTGCGTTTCCATCAAAGCTGTTGATATTCATACAAGTGGTTCTCTTTTCTCCAAAGGTCTCTTTAATTTTCCTGTAGGCAGTATCTTTTGAGATAAGCCTCTACATCCTTGCATTTGTCCTCTAGCCATCCCTGATTAGCCATTTTGTACTTCCTGTCGATCTCATTTTTGAGACGTTTGTATTCCTTTTTGCCTGCTTCATTTACTGCATTTTTATATTTTCTCCTTTCATCAATTAAATTCAATGTTTCTTCTGTTACCCAAGGATTTCTACCAGCCCTCGTCTTTTTACCTACTTGATCGTCTGCTGCCTTCACTACTTCATCCCTCAGAGCTACCCATTCTTCTTCTACTGTATTTCTTTCCCCCATTCCTGTCAATTGTTCCCTTATGCTCTCCCTGAAACTATGTACAACCTCTGGTTTAGTCAGTTTATCCAGGTCCCATCTCCTTAAATTCCCACCTTTTTGCAGTTTCTTCAGTTTTAATCTACAGTTCATAACCAATATGTTGTGGTCAGAGTGCACATCTGCCCCTGAAAATGTCTTACAATTTAAAACCTGATTCCTAAATCTCTGTCTTACCATTATATAATCTATCTGATACCTTCTAGTATCTCCAGGGTTCTTCCATGTATACAACCTTCTTTTATGATTCTTGAACCAAGTGTTGGCTATGATTAAGTTATGCTCTGTGCAAAATTCTACCAGGCGGCTTCCTCTTTCATTTCTTTCCCCCAATCCATATTCACCCACTATGTTTCCTTCTCTCCCTTTTCCTACTCTCGAATTCCAGTCACCCATGACTATTAAATTTTCGTCTCCCTTCACTACCTGAATAATTTCATTTATCTCATCATACATTTCATCAATTTCTTCATCATCTGCAGAGCTAGTTGGCATATAAAGTTGTACTACTGTCCTGCATTAAATTCTCTATTTTTCAACAGAAATTAGCCGAGAAAAAAATTACTGCATTACTTACTGAACGCCCCTCGTACTTAAGAGAAAATCGTACAGGACGTTATTCACGCGCGCGTTGGTGAGCATTAAAGAAAAACATTGACTGAGAAGCGTAGTGGTAGAGACTTTGCTTAGAAACTCAGCGGAGAGAGAGAGAGAGAGAGAGAGAGAGAGAGAGAGAGGCAGAGGCGTGTGGTTTTGGACGGTGACGAACCTGGCGGAGTCGTGTCGCACGATGGTCTGGTTGATGGAGCTGGCGGCGGTGGACACGCGGACGATGGTGGGCGGCGCCGGGCCCAGCAGCGGAGCCCCGCGGCCCATGCGGAGGCCCTCCTCGTCGGAGCCGTCCTCCTCCACGATGGCCGCCGGCCGCACCTCCTCCAGCTTCATCCCGGCCGCTCTGCACCAGCTGCCGACCCCGCTGTTGTGGCCTCACACCACTCTCCTCTATCCCGATTTTCACTTGTCACCTCTCTGCAGAGTGTGTGTGTGTGTGTGTGTGTGTGTGTGTGTGTGTGTGTGTCCCTTACAGTGGCTCGGTGTATCTGACGCTGCTTTTACGCTACAACAAAGAGGACACTTACTTACGCAGGTCACCGAAACTGCACACCTACCTTCTCTTTCTGCAACCACCAGAGTAGGGATGCTAAAATAAATGCGTCACTCATAGCCCACGCTATTGTTTCAATAAACAATTTATTGTTTCTCTCCGCTGCGTACAATTACTTCACGGAAAACATAAATCGATCCTCGATTCTTACCATGCACTGAAACTGTACAAAACGGTAGTTATTCCAACTACTAGCTTTCAGTAATACCACTAAGCGTTCTCACTGACTTGTCAGTGCCGTATCACACACACACTTTTTACCTTTTATTACACTCGCGAGTAAACCTTTTTCATCGTATACGTTACATCAATGAAAACTGTTATGGCTCTACAAAACAGCTCAAGTCTTTTTCTTCTTAAATATCTGGAAAGCAGTTCTCATGTGGAAGAACTTAACGTTTCAGACTTTATACCTACGGAACGGATTCCTTTTGTGGCAATACACACCGTTGAGAACTGCGTACGCACAACAGCAAATGATGGATAAAACGTACAAAATCAAAAGCCAGCAAAAGGACGGCCATGCAGGTCTCAGCGACCTCATATAAAATTCGGTAAGAACACACGAATAGCGACGTTCATTCCACGGGCACAGAAATAGTAAATTAAAGCTCAGTTACTTCCTATACCTCTATATCCCCGCAAGCTAATTCTGCGTCAGTTCCGTGACGCTTTCCCACCTTTAATCTAAAAGCGAGCTCGTGTGAGCGACAACTGCTTCGCGTGATATTGGAGGCAGATATAATTCACTCACATTGTTCGAAACCGCACAAACGTTTACTGACACGAACTTCTACGGATGAGTGGGTACTGTCGGAATATTTACACATCAGATGTCTTTTTATGGTCACACGTAACACGGGCAGAATATGAACGAAAAGCTAAAAAAAGGTATGAACACTATCACAAATCTTGACGCGCGTCAACTGCAACTTGACGAGTCCACACAGAACGCACTTCAGCTACCGTGCCGTCCACATCACAGAAGTCATCACTATAGTCCGTCGCGAGCTCATCCAAGCGGTGCGAGCGGCTTCTGTAGAACGCCCACACCTCGTCGGGCACGATGGGGGTCCGCTCCTCATACGCAGTCACGAACTGCCTGCGAACAGAGAGAACAAGAGAACGAAATCACTACCTCAGTTGCAACAGTGTCACATAAGAGCACACGTACTAAAATACTATGCGCTACTATGGCACTGTCGACTAAGTTTCTTGGAGAAAATCAACTTTTCGTCCCCTCCCGCAGATAACAGCTTTCATGGAAATTCTTTATCGCAAATGTTTTCAAAACTCTTTTGTGCCGTTTGTGGTTGTGCTATCACTCCATGGTGGAAGACTGCTGCACATCATCACCGGAATCCAGATAGCATTCTGAATAAAATGTTCTCGGGTTTCCAACCGCGTCAATTGCTTAAAACTACACGAGCTTTCGGCCAAGCAATCCTTGGCCGTTGTCAAATGTATGGCTGCCAGTGGGCTGTTGGTGCGCCGTTATATACGCTAACTGCTGGCTGTGACGTCACTGGTGTCCGTGACATTGCCATATATGGGCATGTTTTGAGTCGGTGTTCGATGTGCCCTCTTCAACCACGCGATCGCTGGATCCCACGCAGTGCTGATCTGCAAGCCACCGTCTCTATTCTGGGTGTTTGCGGTAATTTTTATTTCAATAGCTTCCTTAATTGAACTGTCCCAGAAGCCGTTAGTGCGAGCCACGACAGAGGTATCGTCAAATTTTATGTGGTGACCGTTTTCTAACGCATGCTCAGCTAACGCAGATTTCTCTGGATAGCGTAGGCGATAATACCTCTCGTGTTCTTTCCTGCGTTGTTCCACAGTGCGCACTGTTTGTCCGATGTACTTCTGGCCACACTCACAAGGTATTTCGTAAACTCCAGGTGTTCTGAGACCAACAGCGTCTTTAACTGGTCTCAGTAATTGACGGATTTTCGTTGGAGGCCTGAAGATCGATTTGATCTTGTGTCTTTTCAACAGGCGGCTTATCTTGCCCGACACAGAGCCACAGAATGGCAGCAAAGCAAGTTTCTCTTCCTGCTCTTCGTCGGTGGTCTTATTCTGATAACGCCGACTCAAAACATGCCCATATATGGCAATGCCACGGACACCAGTGACGTCACAGCCAGCAGCTAGCGTATACAGGGTGTTACAAAAAGGTACGGCCAAACTTTCAGGAAACATTCCTCACACACAAAGAAAGAAAATATGTTATGTGGACATGTGTCCGGAAACGCTTACTTTCCATGTTAGAGCTCATTTTATTAGTTCTCTTCAAATCACATTAATCATGGAATGGAAACACACAGCAACAGAACGTACCAGCGTGACTTCAAACACTTTGTTACAGGAAATGTTCAAAATGTCCTCCGTTAGCGAGGATACATGCATCCACCCTCCGTCGCATGGAATCCCTGATGCGCTGATGCAGCCCTCGAGAATGGCGTATTATATCACAGCCGTCCACAATACGAGCACGAAGAGTCTCTACATTTGGTACCGGGATTGCGTAGACAAGAGCTTTCAAATGCCCCCATAAATGGAAGTCAAGAGGGTTGAGGTCAGGAGAGCGTGGAGGCCATGGAATTGGTCCGCCTCTACCAATCCATCGGTCACCGAATCTGTTGTTGAGAAGCGTACGAACGCTTCGACTGAAATGTGCAGGAGCTCCATCGTGCATGAACCAGATGTTGTGTCGTACTTGTAAAGGCACATGTTCTAGGAGCACAGGTACAGTATCCCGTATGAAATCATGATAACGTTCTACACTGAGCGTAGGTGGAAGAACTAAAATGAACTCTAACATGGAAATTAAGCGTTTCCGGACACATGTCCACATAACATCTTTACTTTATTAGTGTGTGAGGAATGTTATTGAACGTTTGGCCATATCTTTTTGTAACACCCTGTATAAGGGAGCGCCAACAGCCCACTTCCAGTCATACATTCGACAATGGCCAAGGAGTGCTTGGCCGAAAGCTCGTGTTGTTTTAAGCAATTGACGCGGTTGGAAACCAGAGAACATTTTATTCATTGTTATCGGCGCGAGACTCTGCATTCATACAGATAGCATTCTGTTTCATACCTCCCTCCTTCCGATTGAAATGACTGGCATGAGGGGGTGAAACTGTATCATGTCTGAATTTCTGTCTTGAAGAAGACGCGTACCAGTCTTCCACTATGGGGTGACAATAACAGCGGACGACAGCAACCTGCAACCATCAAATGAGGACGAGTTTTGGAAACACGTGACGTCACGCCTCCGCACGGGACGTCGGGAAAAAGAACTGTTACTGGCAGAGGTAAAGAGCTGGGGTGTGAATCGGACGCTCATAAATGCTACAACCCCTTAAAGATATCCTCCACAGATTGTGAAGCATTATTATGTGCCTCCAAGAAATTCATTCGATAACGGCATAATAGCCCGGAATATTGTAATAAGTGTGATATTTCTAGCCGTGAAAGTACACATTTTATTACGTAAAAGCAGATTTACATAAATGAACAACTTCTTCTTATATGTGTAACAGGAGGTATATTTTACTTGTAGCGAAGTTACAACATTACATTGCAATGATAAAACCAGTACGCGTAGCCGCAGCTAAATGCCTCGCCTGACTAACAAAGAACCCCTTGAGTGCGAGGTCGCAAAAAGCCAATGATACTTAACGAAATTCGACGCCCCACATATTGTGTACCACGCAGCCACAACATTGCCTGCTACTAGCAACAGGGGGCGGTACTAGAGATATCCAGTGGTGAGCACAGCATGGGGCTACTGAGAGTAGTTGAACCGCTTAGCCAACGAGTAACTCACAACAGTTCCAGTGATGTTGATACACACCAGGTCAATGGCAACGATAAATGAAGCAAACATTGCATTATATCTACAGCAACAGTTGCTGAAGTTGACATTTCGTGCCGGCCGGAGTGGCCGAGCGGTTCTAGACGCTACGGTCTGGAACCGCGCGACCGCTACGGTCTCAGGTTCGAACCCTGCCTCGGGCATGGACGTGTGTGATGTCCTTTTTCTGCCAAGATGAGTCGGTGTAATGTGTGGTGTCTTATACGCTCGATACTGCTGACAGTGTATATGGGGAGTACAGTGACGACGATACAGACTTAACAAGTGAAAGTGATATCGAAAGAGGTGTCGAGACATGTAGTTCATCAACCTCTTCGGACAGGGAGCCACAAAGCCTCGTCTCCAGTGAAAGTAGTAAAGGACAATAGTTGTCCAAGGAACGAGTACTAAACATAATTGAGTACGTGAAAGGACATCCGCAGCGTAGTGTAAAAAAAAAAGTTATGAACACATCTCGAATAAATACGCAGCAATATGACCGAGTAGTTCATAAGAAAAAGTAGGGTATTCAAGGGAGATCAAAGGGTACTTGTTACAACAATTGGTTTTTTGCACGTTTCAAGGATGCTCGATACAATTTACAGGATATGCGTGATAGCGACCTACGTTATGCACATCAAACTGCGCACGACATAGATTACAGTTGTTTCAAAGGAAGCAGTGGATGGTTTCATAGCTTCAAACAGTGGTACAGAATTGGAAGATAACGAAATTTCAAACAAAGTATCAACTTGACGATGCACAGCAAACTGCAGAATCGGCTCGAAAATTTGGAGATGAGATAAATAAACTTGTCTCATTGTTCATTAAGGAATTTGTTTTCAACTCCGAGCGGTCGGGATTTGAAGAGGAAATGCATATGAAAAGAACCATGGGTATTAGAAGTATCAAGAGAGTTGTATCAAGATCAACTAACATCAGTGCCTTAACGCATTCGTATACAATTATCGACTGCTAACCTGTACGGTAAATTGATTGGAAAGTTGTTTGTTATGCTGCGAGTAGTTGCTTCTCTTCCCAGTACGATTCTTTCTCGCGTGCGTGATGTTTAAAGGGCAGTAGGAAATGCTTACGTCACAGCAAGCAAGAGAGTGAAAATGAGCGTAAGTGAACTAAAACTACGGTATGAGCACTGCTTTTCGCCAACAGCTGGCCAAAATAACGTGATTTTGTTTGATTCCTGATCTGCGTAAAAAAATCGTACTCCTTTAGAGCAAACTAGTCTTCCAGAAAAGTTGGTAACACTGCAGTTTATACGACCTGGAACCAATGGCTAAATCCGTGAATGTGAAACATGTTATTGCAGTATCTGCAGCTACGCCTTAAAGAATAGCCAGTTTACCGGTAAGCTCCACAACAGACTGCTTCGCATTCTGTTGCATGCCATCACATTCCAGTAGTTCTTATCACCCTGTTACACCAGTATGGATCCCCATGCATTCTTTAACAGTGGATACAGTTCCCAGATGAGCGTCCCGCACGGTTTGTAACTCCCAAGGTGTTCACCTTCGATCTTGGTGGTGGGAACCTTTGTGATCAGTGTGACTCTCCACCTTTCATTCCGTGCCCATGGTGCAAGTTAATGGTTTGTTTTGAACACTTCTTGAATGTCTACAACTTCCATTTTGTGAAGTGTAATACATACATCCCACAGAAAATTGATCTCTGAGCATGTCGCACACTCATTTTCTGTCGCCCTCCTCATGCACATGGTGAGTCATTAGCAGCGAATATTTTTCCTGTCGTAACTGTTAACACAGCACTTTCAAATGAGCCTTACTAAAGATGCAACTTGCGACCTCGCTCTCAAGGGTTCTTGTAAGACGAAAATGAATCAACAAAATCCTGAGATAAATGTTGAAACCACTAAAACAAAACAGTGAATATAGGACGAGAATTAATGAAGATTTGTGTAAGAAAACTGAGCATCTATATGTAGCCTCGGAAAAAACGAATGAATCCATTCATATTATAAAAATAGGTGTGCGTATGTATGTGTGTGTGCGTACGTATGCTCCACGTGTCGTCCTAAATCACTCTGCCGATTTCAACTAAACTTGGTACATATATTACTTACTGTCGCTGTGGGGTAAGAACCAATCAAAGGGATGGGGGTGAAAAAGCTGTATGCCACACGACCTGCGGATACCCGTATTTTAGTCATCCAGTATTTGAGACTGAGGGCACTTTGTGACTTGCAATAAACGTTTCACATAATTTAAACCTTTACGAAACCTTTTCTTTCTGACAACCCCCACAACAAGACTAAGGGAAGAAAAGTTTATCGCTTGCTAAATTTTATATGTTATGCAGTAAAGCTGCCGCATGACTTTTTAAGTTATTGCTTCTCCACTAGTAACTGTATCCAGAACGCAATTCGCAACCAGTAGCCACATATACCTCTGGATATACCTGGAAAAATTGCACCATTGTCCGCTAATGCTTGAGGAGATACGACATAATACAGAATGTAACTTCAGGGCGAAATTCGCTAGAGATACAGGTGAAATGTGTGCACAAATATGTGTGAAATATGTTAAATATATGTGAAATACTCGTATATTATGTGCGTAGGCAAAGTCACGTGTAAAAAGCTTCCTTTAAAAAGGACATGGCCGAGTTCCTCGTCCATCTTTGTCCAACCTCAGTTTTTACTTCGCTTCTAATGATTGCGTCATCGACGGACGTTGAGCCCTAGTTTTCCATTGTTTCGGCTTCCAGTATTCTGAAATTACTAAAGACTACAAAATTACTCAGACTGCAACTGAAATGTAAACGCTGGCAGTTGTGTACTGCGTGGCAAAATGGTTGAGTTCTGACTCCGCCTGTCTTTCAGTGTCGGCCGTATGCTAGAGGAATGCAAGCATGCGGCCGATCCGTGTTGTCTGCACTCGGCTGCAGGGCGTGAAAGACAGGGCGAATAATCTTCACATAGGTTGATGGAAGTTACCGATGGTAACCGATGTACCTCGCCTAATGGCGCAGTGCGCACGTGCATGAGGCGCTCACCGTCTGTGCCAAAATTCTATGCAAAATGGGGTCCCTATTTCATTCAGTCAACGCGCCATCTCAGTCGTAGCAGCTGTCACCGATCAACCAGTTTAGAGCATGGTTATAAAATGAAAAGATTAAAATCGTGACCTAAGTTCGAAGTTTGTGAGATTAAGGAAGCTATCCATATAAGTATATCTCAAAATGTCATATTTTTGGGTGGACGTTCGATTCAAGCAAACTGAGAGAGGTTTTTAACGCTTTCGGCGCACCTTTGGAACAGGGGAGTTCAAATCCCTGTCCAGCTCTACAGCCTTAGGTTTTCGTGTTTCCTCCGTCACACGATGGTTTCTTTGAAAAAGGATGTCTTTTCTCTCTATCCTCGCCCAATCCGAGCTTGTGCTCCATTCTGATGACCTTGTCTACAGGATCTTCCTTCCTTTCAATTAAAGCAGAGCTTGGAATTCAGCAGTCAGTTTAAGATCTTGTCATGCATCTAATAGGTCTGATATGAAAATGCTGAGATAACGAACGGTTTAGTTAACGCCCCTGGACATCACAATCTACCAACAGTGTTCGGCGACTGTGACGAAGTGGACGTCTCTGGTCAACACTGAAGGCAAATGACTAAGAAAAGACCGGAATAGATTACGATTTTCTATCTCTTCCATATACTGTCTGCAGATTACTCACGTCAACCCTGCCTCCCGCACCAATTTACTCTCCCCTTATCTACAGAATTCTCTGTCGAAATTCTCTTCTTTTCTAGCAGCCACTGTCACTGTCATTTCAATTTTCTCGTTTTTCATTATCCCTTTCACTTCTTCTAATACCAAACAAGGCTTCAAAAGTGCTAAACTAATCAACATCATTCTTAATACTTACGTTATTTTATTATTTCTTTATTATTTCATTTTTTATTATTATTAGTGTTGTTATTATCATCACCAATTATTATTATTATTATTATTAGTAGTAGTAGTAGTAGTAGTAGTTTGTTATCATTCTTAATGCCTCCATTATTTGATTATGATATTTAGTGCTGCTACTACTATTATTATTATTATTATTATTAGCGAATGTCCCCATGGGAGAACGATAAGCAGGTGATTAACATTTCTTAATGTTCTTCTTATTTCTCCAGTATTTCTTCATTGCCTCCCCAAAGGCCTTCTTCCTTTCTTCGGTCCACTTTGGTCGGAAAGGTTTAGATTCCGTCTCTGGAGTAAACTTCCACTTGTCGATTTTTCTTCTGAATGTATCCCGGTCTGATGTGTTTGTTATGTCAATTTTTGCCTTTTTCAAATCCTTCTTAACTTCAGTTACCCAGGGTATTGTTGCCTTAAGTGATGTCATATAGTCCAATAGACGTTTAGTTAACCTGTTTCCAGGTAATCTGTCTATATGTCCATAAAACTTCATCCGCCTCTTCCTGATATCTGCCTCGATGTTTGATATTTTTTCGGTTGTCTCGGTAGTCTGCAGCCTGTATCCATCTTGTGTGTATCGTGGTCCTAGGATTTTTCTAATAATTTTTCTCTCTACTTTCTTAATTTCGTGTAAATCTAATTTTCTATTCAGGGAGAGTGTTTCACTTGCATATGTGACTGTTGGTTTGATGACTGTGTTGTAGTGTCTGATTTTAGTGCCTTTTGATAGACATTTCTTGTTATATATATTTTGAATAAGTCCGAATACTTTCTTGATTTTCTGTAATCGGTTTTTTTGTGCTATTTTCTCAAGTCCTGTTGGTTCAATAACTTCACCGAGATACTTAAAGTGCTTGACTCTAGTTATTTCACCATACTTTGTTTTTAGTTTCGAAATATCTAATTTTGAGCAGATGAATTCTGTCTTCTCAAAGGAGATTTGCAGGCCAACCTTCTCAGCACATTCTTTAAGTGTCTCAATTTGTTTTACTGCTGTTTCTTCACTGTCAGTTATAATTGCCAAGTCATCTGCAAACGCTAAATAAGGGATGTTCAATTTTCCTTTACCTCTTCCTAGTTCAATTGGCTTCCAAAAGCTTTGTTTCCTTAGTGTTACTTCCCACTCTTTCATAACTTTGTCCAAAACTATATTGAATAATAGTGGTGAGATCCCATCTCCTTGTCTTACTCCTGTTTTAATTGAGAATGGTTCCGAAATTTCCCCTCTGAATTTAATTTTTGATTTGGTTTCTGTTAGTGTTTGTTCAATTAGTTTTCGGGTTTTAGTGTCTAGGCCTCGTTCTTCGAGAATGTGACATAGAGACTGTCTGTCTATGGAATCGTATGCCTTTTTGAAATCAACGAATGTGCAGATTATTGGTTTTGACCTGATTGCTTTAATCTTTAAAATAGTTTTAAGGTTGAATATCTGTTCCGGGCATGATCTATTAGGACGAAAGCCTGCTTGGTAGTCTGAAATTGTATGTTCTAGTTGTTCTTGTGCCCTCTTTAGGAGACATGCAGATAGAATTTTGTAGGTAACTGGTAAAAGTGAAATGCCTCTGTAGTTGTTTACGTCTGATCTCTCTCCCTTTTTGTGCAATGGGTGAATTAGTGCACACTTCCACTCCTCTGGGATATTTTCTGTCTGCCAAATTTCTTTGATGATGCTAGTGATCTCTTTTAACGAATTTGGACCAAGGTTTTTCAGTAGTTCAGCTACAATTCCATCTTCTCCCGATGATTTATTATTTTTGAGTTTTCTAATGTGACTATAAATTTCTTCTTGAGATGGTGGTAGTGAAGTCTCATTCGTGTGTTCTGGTTGTAATCTGGGGAATCTTGTACTTGGTTGTGGGCAATTTAGGAGTTGTGAGAAATATTTAGCTAGTTCTTGGCAATTTTCTTTGTTAGTTAGTGCCAATTTTCCATTCTGTTTCCGGAAGCAGAGATTTTGTGGAGTGTATCCTTTGATTTGATTTGCGAATATTTTATAAAAATCTTGAGTGTTGTGGTTCTTAAAGTTTTCTTCAATTGTGTTTAGCTGTTCATTAAGGTATTTTCTTTTAGTTTGTCTAAGTATTTTAGCTGTTTGTTTTCTCACTTTGAAAAATGTTTGTTGTGTGGTTTCTGATTTGTCACAATTGTAATTTAAAAAGGCTTGTTGTCTCTCTTCTAATGCCTTATCACAATTCGAATTCCACCATGGATGCTTGGATATTTTCTTTAACGGAATCAAATCTCTTGCTTTCTGTATAATTTTCGTTCGGAAATCTTTCCAGTTGTTTGTTGGTTGTTTATCCCATGCTTCTGTAATTTCTGATTCCTTGATATTTTTCAAGTCAAATTTGGGAATTAGTGGTGATTTCCTTTGGCGTTTCCTTTTTGGAGTGAATTTAATTTTAACTCTGGTAAGGTAGTGGTCAGAATCTATATTTGCCCCTCTGCGGACTTGAACGTCGTGTATTTCTTTCTGGAAGTCATAGGAGATCGCAACATGGTCTATTTGAAATTCACCAAGCTGAAGGTTTGGTGATCTCCATGTTTTTTGTTTCTTGGGGTCTTTTCGAAGTGATGTTGTCACGATTTTTAGGTTGTTTTGCTGACATAGCTCGATGAGTCTCATGCCGTTCTTGTTTGTGAATTTGTGTGCAGGGTAATTACCGACTGTTTTTTTATATTTCCTCTCTTTGCCAATTTGCGCGTTGAAATCCCCTAGAAGAATTTTTACATCCTCCTTTGGAATTTTGGACATTTCAGTTTCGAGTTTTTCCCAAAATTTTTCTGTCTTCTCCGGTTCTTTTTTGTTGGCAATGTTGGTAGGTGCATGAACATTAATAAATGTATATATTTTGTTGGTGTGCTTGATTCGCATGGTCATTAGTCTGTTACTGATTTGATTCATGTCTATAACAGAGTCAAGGGTGTCCTTATTTACTATTATTATTATTATTATTATTATTGCAATTATTATTATTAGTTCCAATTATTATTTTCATTAATAACGTAAATTATTGTGATTTTTATTTAATATTATTTTGTATGAGTTGTTCCTGGTCATATGTAAGAGAGGGCCTTAAGGCCCTAATCGTGTCAGGCTAAATAAACGATAAATAAATAAATTTTCGGGTTATTGTATCTCAGAACACACACACACACACACACACACACACACACACACACACACACGCACACACACACGTTCAGATTTCTAGAACGTTGCGCTAGTGCAACAGACGTTTAGTTACTCCTTCATGTGTGCGAACATTCTTAGAAAAGTTCTATAATCATTTATAGGATTAAGAAAACTGGTAGTTGGGTAACTGCCAGAAGTTCTTTTTGAGTGCACAAGCCTCTCTCCTTAGTTGTCAAGTAGTGCAGGGGCTGGGCTGTTTTGGGGAAGGAGACCAGTCAGC
This sequence comes from Schistocerca serialis cubense, assembly GCF_023864345.2. Classification (NCBI taxonomy): domain Eukaryota; kingdom Metazoa; phylum Arthropoda; class Insecta; order Orthoptera; family Acrididae; genus Schistocerca; species Schistocerca serialis. Next base: position 1,130,953,061 of record NC_064639.1, read on the forward strand.
GAGGTCATCGGTCTCATTAGATTAGGGAAGGACGGGGAAGGAAGTCGGCCGTGCCCTTTGAAAGGAACCATCCCGGCATTTGCCTGGAGCGATTTAGGGAAATCACGGAAAACCTAAATCAGGATGGCCGGACGCGGGATTGAACCGTCGTCCTCCCGAATGCGAGTCTAGTGTCTAACCACTGCGCCTCCTCGCTCGGTCAAGTAGTGCAGTTCTGGTTAACGAAACATGATACAATGAAATTCAAGTTAATAATGACAAAAAGCAAATAACCCTCTCTAATGGACACTTGCGTTTTATTATTATTGTGGTTTTCCTGCTATGGTTGCTGATTGCCTGACTGACGTTGTGTGTGTGTGTGTGTGTGTGTGTGTGTGTGTGAGTGAGTGAGAGAGAGAGAGAGAGAGAGAGAGAGAGAGAGAAGTTAATGAATGTATGTGCTAGATCGTCGGTACAGAAGCTGTGTTAGGACTTCAGGCACCATGACAATAACGAGGTTTTCGAGGTCAGTGTCAAGAACACAACCCAAATGGATGACTCAGCAAAACTGTTCCAGCAACAAGTTGTTTTTCGGTCGTAAAGAGTGGTGAGAGGCGCGAAGACCGGCAGTAGGAGGGAGGCAGGATGCGCTGAAGTGGCAGCTGACTGCGGTGGCGGCAGAAAGTACGCCGTGTAACAACACACCATCATTCACACTTTAGTACCAACTGGATGTTCTAGCCGGCATCCATTGGATTCTCTTCGTAAAAAAGCATCTAACAAGGAAGTCACCTTCAGTTTGCAGACGCCACTGAATGTTTATTTTCAGTCTCTGGAGGAAGATCTTTAAGTACATATCTTTAGGACAGAGTAGCAAGCTGAAAATGCATCTGGATTGTGATACAACTATTTGAAGTCCACAATCTCCTCTCCACAAAATCCTGAAATAGCTTGATTTCAAAGGTGAAGTGGTATTAGCAGTTTAAACGCAGTGGTGTATTTCTGAGTACATTCATGACCCCCACTTATAGCACACAGTAACATTTTTTTCGGGCAAAACTTAAATCCTTTTTCAGAGGTATAATTTACAATTTGTACCTTAGGATTCCGGAAATGATATCACAATTGTAATAGCGTAGAAGATACAAAATACTTTTAAAAACCTCCACTGGTCTCACTTCACCTGTGGCAACGTTCATATAGTATCTGGATACTTTCAGTGAATGCTTCTTTCGGAGCAGATCGAAGGATGGTCATCAGTGAGTCAGGTACACACGGGGGACGCTATGGTTACCTACGCTACTCTGTGTCAAACTGGTAGGGCCACGAGTGGAAAGTGTCGCTTTATTCTTCATACAGCCCTAATCCATGCTACCAGAGGAAGCTCATCCGTGGTCTTCGCAGTGACTCGGTGCCAACAGCCGAGCAACTAACACAGTACTTTCTTTCGTACGGCAAAAGGTCCTGCTGTTTACCAAAAGATAAAAATGACGAATAGCACGAAGATTATATGGAAAAGCGAAGCTCGTGACTATAGGCTGTGTAACTTGTCTTAAGCCTCGTGCGAATGCAAGGAGAAATAAAATACGAATTATTATTCTGCGATAAACCTACGCAGAATCACAAAATGCACATTGCAATACCTCCAAGGAAAAAATGTGGACGTTGGATAAAGTCCTAGTGTGAGCTGAGAGGGTTGTGACGACCTGCATCAAGTTACTCGGAGTGATGATCTAAAAATAAAAGAATAAAATAGCATGAACGTGGATTTGTGCTATTAAACCGGACACCTGTGACACTATTCTGTAAATGGAAGTAGTACTACCTCGACTGACCTTACTAAGGAACTACACTCATGCTCATAAATTAAGGATAATGCTGATACATAGTGAAACAACGCTCTGCCGAGCGGTTTGCGGGTTTAAATCACCTCGGGGTATGACCATGCGGTGCATTTGACCTGCGGTCGTCGCACGGTGGCGCTGGCAGCAGTCCACACACGCAGAGGTGTGTTGGTGCATGTCAGAGTAAGGTGCAGCGAGTAAGTGTGCAGACGTTTTCAGACGTGCTAATGGTGACTGTGTCTTGAAAATGGCTCAAAGAACACATATGAATGACGTTATGAGGTGTAGAATACTAGGGCGACTGGAGGCTGGTCAAACACAGCAGGTCGTAGCACGGGCCCTCCGTGTGCCACAAAGTGTGATCTCACGATTATGGCAACGATTCCAGCAGACAGGAAACGTGCCCAGGCGCTACAGTACGGGACATACACAGTGTACAACACCACAAGAAGACCGATATCTCACCATCAGTGTCCGCGGACGGCCACGGAGTACTGCAGGTAGCATTGCTCGGGAACTTACCGCAGCCACTGAAACAGTTGTCTCCAGACACACAGTCTACGGACGACTGGACGGACATGGCTTATTCGGCCAGAGACCTGCAAGGTGCATTCCACTGACCCCTGGTCACAGGAGAGCCCGTAAAGGCTGGTGTCAGGAACACAGTACATGGTCATTGGAACAATGGTCCCAGGTTATGTTTACGGACGAGTCCAGGTATAGTCTGAACAGTGATTCTCGCCGGGTTTTCATCTGGCGTGAACCAGGAACCAGATACTAACCCCTTAAGATCCTTGAAAGAGACCTGTGTGGAGGTCGTAGTTTGATTGTGTGGGGTGGGATTATGATTGGTGCACGTACACCCCTGCATGTCTCTGACAGAGGAACTGTAACGGGTCAAGTATATCGGGACGTCATTTTGCACCAGTATGTCCGACTTTTCAGGGGTGCAGTGGGTCCCACCTTCCTCCTGATGGATGGTAACGCACGGCCCCACCGAGCTGCCATCATGAAGGAGTACCTTGAAACAGAAGATATCAGGCCAATGGTGTGGTCTGCCTTTTCTCCAGACCTAAACCCCATCGAGCACGTCTGGGGTGCTCTCGCTCGACAAATCGCTGCACGTCTTCAAACCCCTACGACACTTCAGGAGCTACGACAGGCACTGGTGCAAGAATGGGAGGCTATACCCCAGCAGCTGCTCGACCACCTGACCCAGAGTATGCCAACCCGTTGCGCGGCCTATGTACGTGTGCATGGTGATCATATCTCATACTGATGTCGGGGTACATGCGCAGGAAACAGTGGCGTTTTGTTGCACATATATTTCGGGACGGTTTTCTCAACTTATCACCAATACCGTGGACTTACAGATCTGTGACGTGTGTGTTCCCTATGTGCCTATGCTAATAGCGCCAGTTTTGTGTAGTACCACGTTGTGTGGTACCACATTCTGCAATTATCCTTAATTTATGAGCATAAGTGTACTTTCTGTGGCACAATAGTGGGCAACTGAGTTTCGACCTTTAAGTCCATTACGCTTTGAGAAGTTTCAACAAAATCGGTTAACTCAGTGTAATCGACTAGCAGTTTACTCTAGATATTAGTGTCTGTATTAAGGTACATTTATTATGTCAAGACCGGTTTCTTTCGTTCAGTCAACTTCATCAGCTGACCTGCAGTTGAATAAAACAAATATTATGCTAATAGGTACAGTAACTTCCACGTAATAAATGATATGCAACTCATACTGCGAACAGTGTTTCTAACAAGTTCTCATAGAATTGAGCCGACGTCACGATTCAAGAAGTCTGATCCCGAAACGTTGATGGCACATTCTGAAGTGTGGCGAGCACGCATATCTCCGCCGAGAGTTTGGCGAAAGCACAGGGAACAGTGACTGCATAGAACATGGCGTACTCTGCACACAGACAATCAACAAAGGAAGTAAACACGTAAACATCGTCCCTGGCGTCTATCGAGTGCGAATAGCGACTGCAGGATGATATAATCGTGACGTATAAAGATAACATCCTTAATTACAGACATGATTTTCAAGCGTAAAAGATACCATACAGTTATTTCAAGAGTTTCGAAAAATGTAAACAAAAGAAATAAGAACGAGAAGGTTGTGTACAATAAAAGAGGAACAAGTATTAGACAGGTAAAACACTAAATCACTGACTACTGAGACCGATGGATATAAAAAATGAGATTATTACATGTCGTGTCATCATTAGACATGTTAGAGATTTAAATTACCCAGTTTGATTGGTTCAGTGCCGGCCAGGCTGGCCGAGCGGTTGTAGGCGCTACAGTCTGGAACCGCGCGACCGCTTCAGTCGCAGGTTCGAATCCTGCCTCGGGCATGGATGTGTGTGATGTCCTTAGGTTAGTTAGGTTTAAGTAGTTCTAAGTTAGAGGGGACTGATGACCTCAGAAGTTAAGTCCCATAGCGCTCAGAGCCATTTGAACCATTTTTGATTGGTTCAGACGTCTCCTTAACAACAAGTAGTTATATGCAACATAATTTATTCTACGTAATGATGATACAGTTTTTGGTTAATGTTTCTTCATACCCAACACCCACTCTTGCTACATAAATGAACTTTTTTTATTCCTCAAGTATTGATGTACTATCCTGGTTCAGATACTGTTCATCAGCGTTGTATGTGCACCTGCGGTTTCTTGCTGTATTTATAATTAAATTTCATCTGAACTTGATTCTACACTGAAGTGCCAAAGAAACTGGTATAGGCATGCGTATTCAAATACAGAGATATGTAAACAGGCAGAATACGGCGCTGAGGTCGGCAACGCCTATATAAAACATCAAGTGTCTGACGCAGTTGTTACATGGGTTACTACTGCTGCAATTGCAGGTCATCAAGATTTAAGTGAGTTTGAACGTGGTGTTACAGCTGGCAAACGAGCGAAGGGGCACAGCCTCTCCGAGGTAGCGACGAATTGGGGATTTTCCCGTACGACCGTTTCACGAGTGCACCGAGAATATCAGGAACCCGGTAAAACATCAAATCTCCGACATTGCTGCGGACGGAAAAAGATCCTGCAAGGACGGGACCAACCACGACTGAAGAGAATCGTTCATCGTGACAGAAGTGCAACCCTTCGCCTCAGATTTCAATGCTGGGCCACCAACAAGCGTCAGCGTGCGAACCATTCAACGAAGCATCATCGACATGGGCTTTCTGAGCCGAAGGCCCACACGTGTACCCTTGATGACAGCACGACACAAAGCTTTACGCGTCGCCTGGGGCCGTCAGCACTCACATTTGACTGTTGATGACTGGAAATATGTTGCCTGGTCGGACGATTCTCGCTTCAAATTGTGTCGAGCGGACGGACGTGTACGGGTACGGAGTAAACTTCATGAGTCTATGGACCCTGTATGTCAGCTTTCTTATTTGAATTGACGCGGCTGGAAAACCGAGAACGTTTTATTCATGTATGCCGTCGCGAAAGACTCCGAGGACACACATTACATTTTCGTTGTTTGTGCTGGAAAACTTCAGAATCACACATGACGTTTTAATTTATTACTTCTTTACTGCAGACTCTATTCGCAACACAGTTTGCATAAAGTATCCACATTAGCACTGAATATATCTGGAAAATTATATTATTGTACAAAGTTCATAAACTTTGAGATGCGCTAAAACACGCTTTTGCTTGATGGTTCAGATGGCTCTGAGCACAATGGGACTTAACTTCTGAGGTCATCAGTCCCCTAGAACTTAGAACTACTTAAACCTAACTAACCTAAGGACATCACACACATCCATGCCCGAGGCAGGATTCGAACCTGCGACCGTAGCGGTCGCGCAATTCCAAACTGTAGCGCCTAGAACCGCTCGGTCATCCCGGCCGGCGCTTTTGCTTGAAATGGAGCGCAAGCTACCCAGGCTACATTCGTCCAGTGTTTCATAATGTGATTACTTAGCAACTTCCAGAAAACTTAAGCATAATTTCAGATCCTTCCTAAGCCTTTTCTCGGTTACATGCTTAAAGTCAAATACTTAACACATTAACTCATTCGTACAGTAATTAAATGTACGATACTGTTTTGTACGAGGGAGTTCGATTCTTTAAAGAATCGGATGTTACCCGTATTTGAGTAATAGAACTGAGTACCTTGTACTCGATGGCGAATGTTGCACGGAAACGAAAGTAAATCGGGCGTGCCACAAGGAAGCTTAATAGGACCTCTAATATTTTCAACATACAGCGTGTAACGGGTATAAGTGCATATATTTCTATTGGTGACTGAGGACAGTGTACTGCACAACATTACATCATTTGCAAATTGATTATCGTAGCTATTACTAGTACTATGCTTTTTAGGCTGGTTATGATAACCAAATATATGTGGCAAGAACAAGCCATTAGTGCGTATTTTCCCTTGGGAAGCAGGTCAGATGTATGTATATGTGCGGCACGTGGACGGTTATTCTTTTTTGGCAGGCTTAGTTCACTCACTGGTGCAGTTACGACTGTGCAGAAAAAAATCAGGTCTTCAAGTTTGTTGTATGTTTATGTTAAGACTGTTCGACGCAGGGAAAAAAACAACTACCTCATCGGTGTGTGTACATATTATGGTAACGCATATAAAAATATCTGCGCTTACTTCCTTTACACCCCGTATATAACCGATGCATCGGATATGATAAGTAGCACTATAAGATTTTTCGCTGACGACAGAAAAATGTCGTCATTGCACGATCGTAAGTAAGTATAGAAAGACTTGGACAAAATTTCCACTTTATGTAATGAGTGGCTGTTCTCTGTAAACGCAGATAAATGTAAGGTAATGCCTATAGCAAAGAAAAAGAGCGATTACGTGCATTCATTGTATTGTAAAGGTGCCGAATGTCAGTTTATGGGATGGAGTTCCACGCCTGTTGCACTTGATCGGTCAATACAGGGACGATTAATACTGGCTGTGGATGACACTGGGGTTGTCCAACGATGTCCCACATGTGCTCGATTGGAGACAGATCTGGTGGCCGAGGAGGCCAAGGCAAGATATCGACACACTGGAGAGCATGTCGGGTTACAGCAGCGGTATGTGGGCGAGCGTTATCTTGTTGGAAAACACCTCCTGCAATGCCTTTCATGAATAGCAGCACAGAAGGTCGAATCACCAGACTGACATAAGAAACTGCAGTCAGGGTGCATGGGATAACCATGAGACTGCTTCTCCTGTCATACGAAATCGCACCCAGACAGTATCTCCAGTTACAGGTCCATTACGTAGCACGCAGACTGATTGGTAGCAGGTCTTCTCCTAACCAACACACGACCATCATCTGAGATAGAACCAACTTTCATCAGAAGACACAACAGGCCAATCCCCCCCCCCCTCCCTGCAATGAGCTCTCTGAAGTCGCAAATGGTTGTGGTTTGGGGTCAGTGGAATGCACGCTACATGGCATCTGGCTCAGAACTGTCTTTGAGGTAACAGATTTGTAACAGTTCGTTGTGTCACTGTGGTGCCAACACGTACTCAGACTGCTGCTGCGGATGCAGTACGATGCTCGAGTGCCACGTGGCCGTCCGGAGCCCGCTCTTCTTGCGGCCTTACATTCTCGTGACCACCGTGGCCAGCAATCATGTACACTGGCTACTTTCCTGCCAAATATATCTGCAAAATGGCAGGAGGAACACCAGCTTCTCGTAGCCATATTACAGAACCTCGTTCAAACTCAGCGAGGTGTTGATAATGGCGTCTTTGTTGTCTTAAAGGCATTCTTGACTAACATCAACTCACCACATCAACTTGTTGTTGTTGTTGTTGTGGTCTTCAGTCCTGAGACTGGTTTGATGCAGCTCTCCATGCTACTCTATCCTGTGCAAGCTTCTTCATCTCCCAGTACCTATTGCAGCCTACATCCTTCTGAATCTGCTTTGTGTATTCATCTCTTGGTCTCCCTCTACGATTTTTTCCCTCCACGCTGGCCTTCAATACTAAATTGGTGATCCCATGATGCCTCAGAATATGCCCTACCAACCGATTCCTTCTTCTAGTCAAGTTGTGCCACAAACTCGTCTTCTCCTCAATTCTATTCAATACCTCCTCATTAGTTGTGTGATCTACCCATCTAATCTTCAGCATTCTTCTGTAGCACCACATTTCGAAAGCTTCTATTCTCTTCTTGTCCAAACAATTTATCGTCCATATTTCACTTCCATACATGGCTACACTCCATACAAATACTCTCAGAAACGACTTCCTGACACTTAAATCTATACTCGATGTTAACAAATTTCTCTTCTCCAGAAACGCTTTGCTTGCCATTGCCAGTCTACATTTTATATCCTCTCTGCTTCGGATATCATCAGTTATTTTGCTCCCCAAATAGCAAAACTCCTTTACTACTTTAAGCGTCTCATTTCCTAATCTAATTCCCTCAGCATCACCCGACTTAATTCGACTACATTCCATTATCCTCGTTTTGCTTTTGTTGATGTCCATCATATACCCTCCTTTCAAGACACTCTCCATGCCGTTCAACTGCTCTTCCAAGTCCTTTGCTGTCTCTGACAGAATTACAATGTCACACACAACTTACCACATCCAATCTCAAAGGTAACTAACGCTCGCGACCATTACAGCGTGTATTTAAAGCAAACCTAATTGACATTCTCATAGTGTCGTTAATAGTGTCACTCATGTATTACTGGCGCGAAATTTGAATAGGCGTCACCTTTCAGATGTAGAAACCTACCTACCAACTTTCATTTCGTATCGCAGCTCCTTCTTGGTGCTGTGACTTTCCTTCCGTCAGTGTAGCTTCTGGTTACAAGGTTAGTGGCGGACGACTTGAGCAGGTCACATCGTACAAGTACTCGTATATAGGGACTGTACTAATAGGCGATATGAAGTGAGACGATTACATAAAATAACTATTAGGCATGGCAGTGGAAGACTTACGATTTGTTGGGTTCTGGAAAAGTGCGGTGCCGTTATCAAGGAACTTGCACACAAGACTAGTGTGACTATTTCTAGTGTGTTGTTCTAGTGCTTGGAGTCCTTATCAAACAGGCACGACAACAGAAATCGAACGAATCCAGAATCATGCTGCTAGGATCATAGCAGATCGGTATAGCCCAAATCGAAGTGTTACAGAAACGGTCGCGGAGGTTAAATGCGAAACCTTCGAAGATGCATTAGCACACAGTATTTGTGATGTACACATAAGAGTACGTCAAATGTTAACGGAAAGCGTTTTGTAACAGGATATGAGTGCTGCAACGGTCTCATCAGCCAACCTGTGCTCAATTTTAGGACACGGTGAATCGAATGTGGTTCCTGTTTTAAGATTCTATGTGACGACTGATCTTCTACGTACTTTCCTATGTAGAAGATTTTAAGGCGTTTCCATAGTCACTGGCTCATCTTTTATGTTCCCGATGATCAACCAGGCACGGTTCCCCATCAAATTACTTCAGCTATGCATTTAAAGATAAAATGAATTGAGGCTTTCTGTGTAAAAGTGTGAGTGACGGTGTAGCAGGGTCACTGAGAATTACTTTTCATGTTTCACCTTTTGGCGCAAAGCTTATCAAAGGAAGAAAAAAAAAGAACGACGTCTGTCTCCTATTATTGCATACCACCACCACCACCACCACCACCACCAAATCATCCTTGCAAGAAACATACCTTGGTTCCCGCAATATCCCGTTGCGGCTATTATGCTGCACACCGACGGATATCTCGCGTAGGGATGGTGAGAATAACAAAGCAGAGATTATGGTCGATGCAAAGGCATTTAGTTATTTTTCTCTGGAGCGATACCCTAATGAAACAGGAAACAAAATGGATACTATTGGTACGATGTAACCTCCGCCATGCACTAGACAGTGGCGTATTTATTTATGTAGATGTAGAATGTGCTTCGGAGCTGTAGACATCTTTGCCTCGGAGCTAATTCGTTTGCAACTTTGCTACTCACGTACGTACGCAGCAGGCGCCGTTCCGCTACGCTCATTGAGGTAGCGGGAACTGCGCCGTGGGAGAGCTTCAAGGACAAAGCTGAACGCACACTTGACCCTGACCTAAGGCCGGGACTACCGTACCGTACTGCTCTCCTGGCGAGATCCTAGCAGGCGTGGTTCTCGGCGGCCTCTCACATAACTGCAAATGGACGAGTGCGTATCTGTAAAGTGTGCATGTCTATGACAATTGTGATTAAAATCTGAATGAAACGAATGGAGGAACCTGATACCCTGGTGTGTACGGGTCTGGAGACAACCTCATGAATCCATGGACCCTGCATGTCAGCAGGAGGCTGTTAAAGCTGTGTCTTGGGAGCCACGGTGCAACCCTTCTTCACCCGAGTGCCGCATCGCTTCCCTTCGCTACGTGATATACTGCGGAGAGATTATGAATTTATTTATTTATTTAACCTGATCAGATGAGGGCCATATATCGGACGCAGGCATTCATGACCAGTTCTAGACGTCGCGAATTTTCCTGAGAGGGGCCTTGTAGGATAATATCGCTGTAGTCAATGATTGGGAGTATAAGCATTTGTACTAATTTCTTTTTCAGATCGAAAGGGAAGAGTTTATGTTTTTGTAGGACACGAAGGGATGCTGATGGTTTTTTGCACACTGCAGTTACGTGCTCTGTCCAGTTTAAATTTTCATCTATTATCACTCCCAAGCTCTTTGCTGAGGGAGAGAAGTTAATATTTGTTCCATTTAGGATAAGAGATGGTACGGATTCCCGATGTTTTGGGCTAATGAGCTTTGAGTGACCAACAAGTACCGCTTGGGTTTTAGCGCAGGCCTTTGACCTAATGGTCAGTGATTAAGGAGAATACTCTATTTGCTATCTGCCGTCCAAGTTTAAGGCGTTAAAAATTTTATTCCAACTTTAGGATTCGATTTTTCTTCCTCTGACTCCAGCGCAATTACATTGCATACCCTGGCGACATATTCGGTTTCAGAAGTCAGTACTGGAAGTTTAAATTGCAGTAATAATAGTATTTTTAACTTGTGTTAATTTTTTACACACACAGTTTTTATGGTACACAATGACGGCACCATAAAAAGTGATTCTCTCAAAAATAAGCACAAGTTCAAAATAAGTCAATCACTGATCTCTTTAAACAGAATGTCCTTTTTCTTTTTAAAAATAATGTCTATTGCAAAGAACGTATTGCGAAAGAACGGACACCAGTGTTACATAGAATGTAAGTAGATGAGGTTTTGCCGGTATAGTGACATGCAGAACACGAATTTTACGGCGACTCCAGTGAACGTAGAGTGGGTAGCAGATACGTAATATTTTCCTAAATTGACTGCAGTTGAGTGGTGTTTAATGCATACTGTATTATCTGGATATGTACACTGAATTCTACAAGTACTATAGTTTCTATACGTCAGCTGGACGGTAAAATGAAGGTATGACTTGGAAACGTCGAGACACTCCATAGATTGGCAGTTTTACTCATCAGCTTCTTGGCCACTCATGCTCTCAATTCCGTATCAATAAATAGCTGCCTGTGGTTTTTGTCTCTCATACTGTGCCTTTGCATCCCGTGTTAACTTCTCCAGGAGGACGCCTGGCCAAAAAGCTTGGTGATACACTGGTTAACTTTTACAGTCGGGGTACACCATGTCCCTTTTCTTGAACTGCATGCTAATCCTTTACATCATAAACACTTTGTTACGTTTAAGATAATTTTGAAAAAGTCTATTCCTTATATGGTTACTCCACGCATCGTACGCAGAAAATTATCAGCATATTATCTCCGCTACAATGTTCAAAACGATGGTGATATGAGGATCTGATATTGTCGACCTCGCTGAGAAAATGAGCCAAAATCGAGGTAACAGCACCTGCCTATGTTGTTGTTGTTCACGATATTTTCAGTGCAAGCAGCTGTTTATTACTTATGCCTATTTGTACTGGTCACTTGCTACTGTGCCCGGTGAAATAGAAAGGCTCCCAAGGAAAACTTCGAATTGCGGCCTATTTATTTGACTATATCAAAATAATGCCTAAAACATCAATGTATCATTTCCAGAAAACGCATTACGTTTCCAGTCACGTACCTAGTGTTTTAAAATTTCTTAAATTGTTTTCACTGATTTCTTCTACCAAGTTCCGTAACTGTTTTAAATTTTTCAGTAAGACTTAACCCTAAAATTTAAGTCTTAGTACTGGATGTAACTTCACACAACAAATATTGTATTCATATTTTCAAGTTCGGCTACCTTCTTACACACATATAGACTGAAGCGCCAAAGAAAATGGTATAGGTATGGGGTATTCAAATACAGAGGTATGTTAAACAGGAAGAACACGACGCCACGGTCGGCAACGCCTATACAAGACACTAAGTGTCTGGATCAGTTGTTACATCGGTTACTGCTGCTACAATGGCAGGTTGTCAACCTTTAAGTGAGTTTGAACGTGATGTTATAGTCGCCTCACGAGCGATGGGAAACAGCGGTAGCGATTACGGGGGGATTTACCTGTACGACCATTTCACGAGTGTACCGTGAGTATCAGGAATCCGATAAAACATCAAATCTCCGACGTCACTGCGGCCGGAAAAAGATTCTGCAAGAAAGGGACGACGACGACTGAAGAGAATCGTTCAACCTGACGGAAGTGCAACCCTTCCGCAAATTGCTGCAGATTTCAATGCTGGGCCATCAACAGGCGTCAGCGTGCGAACCGTTTAACGAAACATAATCGATATGGGCTTTCGGAGCCGAACGCCCACTCGTGTACCCTTGATGACTGCGCGACACAAAGCTTTACGTCTCGCCTGGGCCATTCAACACCGACGCTGGACTGTGGATAACATGCTGACTGGTCGGACGAGCCTCGTTTTACATTGTTTCGAGCTGATGGACGTGTACGGGTCTGGAGACTACCTCATGAATCCGTGGTCCCTGTATGTCAGCAGGAGACTTTTCAAGCTAGTGGAGAGTCTGTAATGGTGTGGGGAGTGTGCTGTTGGAGTGACTTGGGACCCCTGATACCTCTAGATACGACCCCGACAGGTGACACGTACGTAAACATCCTGTCTGATCACCTGCATTCATTCATGTCCATTGTGCATTCCAATGTACATGGGCAATTCCAGTAGGGCAATGCGACATCCCACACACCTAGATCTGCTAGAGAGTGGTTTCAGGAACACTCTTCTGAGTTTAAATATTCCGCTAGCCATCAAACTCCACAGACATGAACATTATTAAGCATATGTGGGATGTCTTGCAAAGCGCTGTTCAGAAGAGATCTCCGCCCCCTCGTACTCTTACAGATTTATAGACAGCCTCCGGGATTCATGGTGTCAGTTCCCTCCAGAACTGCTTCAGACATTAGTCGAGTCCATGCCACGTCTTGTTGCGGCACTTCTGCGTGCTCGCGGGAGCCCAACACGATATTAGGCAGGTGTACCATTTTCTTTGGCTCTTCAGTGTATATTTAAAAAGTATGTTGGGAATAAAAGTCAGCACAACTAACGAAATATGTATTTTTTAAATTTTTATGGTATTCGTAAAGTATTGCCGCTCGTTTACTGAGAATACGTCGGCATTGCTAAGGCTGTTGTAAAAGATATGTTCATGTTCTGCGCCCTACTTACACATTAGTTCTATTTAAATTTGCGTTGTTAACAAACGTTAGCAACAGTCAACAAAATTTGTTTTTCTTATAACATACAATACACTTCTCCCCACCCCCTTGATAGTAGTACACATTATGGAAAATACGTTGATATTGCTAGGGTTAAACATATTTTTATGCATACTATATCTGCCACAGTCTCTGCATATTCATCCATATTCAGTCACAGCCAGTGAAATGAGTAGTAAAACGTAATGTTTTAAGTGTTATTTTTCTTTCACTGAACAAGCCAAAGACAGCGCTACAGAAACCTTTTGTATACCCGTCAGCGTAACTCACATTACAGTTATTTATCCGACGTACTGGAGCACTTCTTGCGTGGTTCGTTTGAGCATTTCTGCTCACATACCGAAGCGCACAAACTGGGTTTCCTACAAAGAACAAAGCTTCCTATTATCGATATGGCCCTATAGCTTGGTATGAAATGCTGGTGCAAATGCCAGAAGACTGCGCAAATACCAGAGACTTCCCTCCACTTCTCCCAACACATTTCTGTGCTGCTGCAACATTCACGTCTTTGGCCATGGAAAAAAGTCGGCTTGCGCGTGAATCGTTCTTGAGGCTGTAATTTTCCATCAGAGACTTGCCGAATCATCGGATTATACTAGAGCGAAATGGATTATGTTCTCGAAGCACTGAGTCATAAGCCTATTGTCGAGAGAATCTGCACGCGACAACTGCTCGTCATTGTTGTTTATTCCACTGCTGCAGCTCTGTATCATAATGGTAGAAGCGATGGCAGGAGTTTCTAGCTGTTGGCTACAGACAGATCTAACAATATCACATAATCACGTTGACGCTAGTTAGCTTGAAAGCTTACACTGCAAAATACTATCCATTAAGAAGAAGAACTGCAAGAAATTCATACGTTTAAGATCCGTGTGCTCGTGAAAACAGAGTTAAGAGGGTAGTACAGTAGCAACATACGCAACCGAGATTGGAGGTTTTCCGCTGGCCCTGTCAAACAAAAGCCGTTCAGATAAACAGCAAGCGTGCTCTAGCGCGGCCGCTGCAGAGGCGCAGTTGCCGGGTTTTGTAAACACTGCAGCGGCGTACGCATTGTGTAAGTGGCGCCGCGCCGGTGAGAAACCTGCCGACTAAGCAGGTCAGCTGTCTCCTGTATCAGGAGACGCGCAGTTTGCGGAGAACCTGCCAACGCCGTGCCTACCCGAACGATTTCATTCTGCACATTAATTCAGAACAATGCTTTTAATTCTCAAATAAGCGTGTTTGATTATGTTTCGACGAATGTAAACGCCCTCTTCATTACTTTTTATTTGTACTTGAAAGTGCCGGCCGCTGTGGCCGAGCGGTTCTAAGCGCTTCAGTCCGAAACCGCGCTGCTGCTGCGGTTGCAAGTTCGAATCCTGCCTCGGTCATGGATGTGTGTGATGTCCTTCGATTAGTTAGGTTGAAGTAGTCCTAAATGTACGGGATTGATCTCAGATGTCCATAGTGCTCGGAGCCATTTGAACCATTTTTTTGTACTTGAAAGTTCTTCGCAGCATAATAATACGACTGTGTACAGAGAAGTATTGCAAACAGAATAGAATGTTATATAAATGGTTCTCGAGAAATCAACTGAAGACTTTTGTTACTCAAATTGTTGGTTGTTCTGCTGCAAACTGCTTTCCATTACATTTAGAAAAACAAGCGCACCGTAGTTACAGGCATGTAATTATAACACAGAATGTATCTGCATACGAGTATATTCGTCAGTAACAGTGAAACATGGCGGTACGTATATCAACAATTATAATAAAACACTCGTTTCTCTTAGTAACTGATAATTTGTAAATAATGTCTTATTGATACAAATAAAAAGCTATATCAGTATTCAATTATGTCACCTGTTTATGGTCATTACTCAGTAATATTTTCATCACAGTTGTTCGCATTCTACTGTGAATATTCTCCTTCTTGCCACAAACATTCTATTTATGAGCAATCGTGCGTAGAAAGAACAATTTCGCAATATATTTGGACCTCTCTGCTTGTGAATTTTTTCTTAAAAATATGGCTCAAGCTGAAAAGAGAAGTAGCAGTAGCAAGGGTAATACCTTACCTTTTCACGGAAGTAGATAAAAGTCAACTGATAGGTTTCATAAGAGAATGAGTGGACACGATGCGTTGGTTATGGCACTGAAATTGTGTTTAGGAGAGTTCAGATACTCATCAGACACTCCAGCTTCCGGTTTTGTTTTGTTTCCATAAACCCCTTGAGAGAATGCTGAGCTCACATGAAAAGGTCACCTTGTACAGAATTCATCTCTCGTATGTTAGACCAACAGGAAAAAATGCTACCCTTCAAATATTGAAAAGATGCATATTCAGAAATGTTTAATCTCAACTAGAGAGAAATTTTTTGAGTAATTGTCGTAAGTTCCGCCGGCCATTGTGGTAAGTTCCGCCGGCCATTGTGGCCGAGCGGTTCTAGGCACTTCAGTCCGGAACCGCGCTGCTGCTACGGTCGCAGGTTCGAATCCTGCCTCTCGCATGGATGCGTGTGATGTCCTTAGGTTAGTTAGGTTTAAGTAGTTCTAAGTCTAGGGGACTGATGACCCAGATATTAAGTCCCATGGTGCTTAGAGCCAATGGTAAGTTCCTATGGGACCAAACTGCTGAGGTTACGGGTCAGTAGGCTTACACACTACTTAATTTAAGCTACACTAACTTAAGCGCTAAGGACAACGCACACACCCGTGCCCGAGGGAGGACTCGAACCTCCGACGGGGGGATCCGCGCGTGACAAGTCGCCCTAGACCAAGCGGCTGCTAGAGAGAAGAAGAAAATAATTTTGTTGTTGTATCACCGAAACAACGTTCTTATACAGGGCTATTACAAATGATTGAAGCGATTTCATAAACTCACTGTAGCTGCATTCATTGACATATGGTCACGACACACTACAGATACGTAGAAAAACTCAAAGTTTTGATCGACTGAAGCCGCACTTCAGGTTTCTGCCGCCAGAACGCTCGAGAGCGCAGTGAGACAAAATGGTGACAGGAGCCGAGAAAGCGTATGTCGTGCTTGAAATGCACTCACATCGATCAGTCATAACAGTGCAACGACACTTCAGGACGAAGTTCAACAAAGATCCACCAACTGCTAACTCCATTCGGCGATGGTATGCGCAGTTTAAAGCTTCTGGATGCCTCTGTAAGGGGAAATCAACGGGTCGGCCTGCAGTGAGCGAAGAAACGGTTGAACGCGTGCGGGCAAGTTTCACGCGTAGTCCGCGGAAGTCAACGAATAAAGCGAGCAGGGAGCTAAACGTACCACAGCCGACGGTTTGGAAAATCTTACGGAAAAGGCTAAAGCAGAAGCCTTACCGTTTACAATTGCTACAAGCCCTGACACCCGATGACAAAGTCAAACGCTTTGAATTTTCGGCGCGGTTGCAACAGCTCGTGGAAGAGGATGCGTTCAGTGCGAAACTTGTTTTCAGTGATGAAGCTATATTTTTTCCTAATGGTGAAGTGAACAGACACAATGAGCCAGAACTGCGAGCTCGCATCAACGATGCTTTCGAACTCATTGATGGGGACATGCAGCGCGAGTGTGGGAGCAACTTGATTATCGGCTTGATGTCTGCCGAATCACTAAACGGGCACATATCGAACATTTGTGAATACCTAAAAAAACTTTTTAGTTTTTGTATATGTGTGCAAAGCATTGTGAAAATATCTCAAATAATAAAGTTATTGTAGAGCTGTGAAATCGCTTCAATCATTTGTAATAACCCTGTACTTGCACAAAACGATGTTCTGCAGTTAATGTGGAACTTCTTACTGCAGTATGAGTACTGTGGATACTATCACTATTTGGCTTGCACAGTCTTTTGAGCTTCCTCGCTGGGGTGTCCAGATTTTTGTCGCATGTTTATTAATGACTGAGAACTGAAATTCTTCTCTAATGGTGCCAAGTACGTCCAAGCCCGTGCATAGAATGTATCACGCTCACTACACTTGGCAGTATACTCTGATGAGCCAAACATTATGATCGCCCACTTAACAACGTCTTCGTCCAGCGTTTTCCCCCTGGAGTCAGCAGTGTTCAAATTGGTTTGATGCGGATCGCCACGAATTCCTCACCTGCTCAAACCTTTTCGTTTCAGAGTGGCACTTGCATCCTACGTCCTCAATTACTCAACTATTTGCCTCATGTATGCCAATCTCTGTCGTATCCCTACAGTTTTTACCCTCTACAGTTCCCTCTAGTACCATGTAAATTATTCACTGAGGTCTTAACACATCTCCTACCATCCAGTCCCTTCTCCTTGTCAGTGTTTAACGCATGTTGCTTTCTTTACCGGTTCTGAACTTTCTCATTCCTTACCAGTCCACTTGATTTTTCAGCATTCTTATGTAGCACCCTATCTAAAACGCTTTGATTCTCTTCTGTTCCTGCTTTCCCACTGTACGTGCTCCAAATGCACGTTCTCAAAAATTTTTTGTTCAGATTAAAGCCTACGTTTGATACCGTAGGCTTCTCTTGGCCAGAAATGTCCTCTTTGCCTGTGCTGGTCAGCTTTTTATGTTCTCCTTGCCTCCTCAATCATAGGTCATTTTGCTTCCATTGTACGGTATCAGAGTTCCGTATCTTCGTCTGTTCTGTGACCACCACTTTTCGTGTTAAGTTTCTTGCTATTCTCATTTCCGCTACTTCTCATTTTTTTGTCTTCTTAGCGTTTATTCTCAGTTCATATTCTGTACCCATTAGTCTGTTCATTCCATCCAACAGATCGTGTAATTCTTCTTCGCTTTCACTGAGGATAGAACGTTATCAGGGAAAATAATCACTGATATCCGTTCAAACCGAATTTTAAACCCACTCTCTTATTTCCGTCATTTCTTCTTCAGTGTATTGATTGAACGGGTAGGCACGCGAGACTGCTGTCTGTCTTACACCCTTTTCAATCCGAGCACCTCGTTTTTGGTCTTCCAGTCTTATTGTTCCCTCTTGGTCACATGTAAAAGGCTTTATGATCAGCGCTTCTGTGGGCTGGATCCGCCAAACACTCGGTAGATTTGCAGACGTCTATGGGACCCAATGTCTAGGCACAAGTACGCAGTTGCCGTAAATTGCGGGCAGCTGGTTTGTGGACGCAGAGCTGACGCGCGGTAACGCTCCAGGTGTGTTCCATCGGGTGCAGATCAGCCGAATTAGGCCTGTTGGCCTTTTTTGTGTGTCTTCTCACTAATGCACTTACATCTACGGTAAGAGTGATGACAGGAGTTCGAAAATGGTTCAAATGGCTCTGAGCACTATAGGACTTAACTTCTGAGGTCATCAGTCCCTTAGAACTACTTAAACCTAACTAACCTAAGGACATCACAAACATCCATGCCCGAGCCAGGATTCGAACCTGCGACCGTAGCGGTCGCTCGGTTCCAGACTGTAGCGCCTAGAACCGCTCGGCCACCCCAGCCGACCACGAGTTCAAGAAACAGCTATAGCTGAAAATAGACATCATACACTGACGATGCGTGCGACCGAAAGACATCAATGTGAGCTCCCTGTCATTGTGCTCAAACCACTGTAGCACGATTCCGGCCTTGTCATACGGACAATAATCCTACTGGAAGATGCCACCGCCTTTGGGGAAGACATCAAGCACGAAGAGAAGCAAAAATCTTCACGCAGTCCACAGCTTTCCCGGTGCCTTTGATTACTTCCACAGGTTCCATGGAAGCCCAGATGAATTACCACTACAGTATAATACCGGCCCCACCGGCCAGCGTCCGTGGCGCGGTACATGTTCCGCACAGCCGGTCGCTCGTACGAGAGCATATCCGCAGACAACAATCGGCCTGGTGTAACAAGAAACGTGATTCATCCTGCCACCTCCAATTTTGATGATGCTGTGCCCAATGCAGTTGCAACTGACGATGTCGTTGGATTTGACACGGGAGCACACGGGATCGTCTGTTGTGGAACTCTATATTCAAAGATACGTACAGAACGGTGTGCCCCGAAACATATGTTTGTGCCTGCGCCAACTTAGTCGTCAGATCTCCCACAGAAGGCCGCTTATATTGCTTTACAGAGCGGGCGTGCCTCCGAAATCCACATTCTGTGAAAAAGCGTGGATGTATAGCACCTTGTCAGTTATTCGTGGTCTCACCGTCCTTCAACCGCTTTCCGCAGGTACTCTGGACAGTAGCACTCCAACAACTGACCAGCATCGCCGTTTTCGGGACGCTCGAAGCTCCAGGTCTTGACAACCTGTCCTTCGTCAGAGTTGTTTCTGTCAGCGGATTTCCTTATTTGCGTCCCCTACTGTAGCTTGAATACTCCACATTCGTCTCCGCTTTGCTTATTAGATTTTCCTTGCCACTCCACGTGCTCGCAACTCGCCACCAGGTGGCGTTCAGTCTCGCGGTAGGAAGTAATCATGATGTTTTCGCTCAACAGTTTATAAAAAGAATCCTGTGCATATTAAGGGGCACAATTGTTTACTAGAGAAAAGTAGCCAAGTCTCGGATTATGAGTGTCATTATTTAAGGAGACTAAGGACTATTTTTTTCATTTTTCTTTCTCGACGGAGCTACTGTCTTGTTGCTAAGGATCGTGATTTAGACATGACGCTATACTCGCGTCTTAATCGATATCACCTTACCGTCTCCTTCTGCGATCGTTGTATTTTATCAGCCGTGATGTTGTTGTTGTGGCCTTCAGTACGGAGACTGGTTTCATGCAGCTCTCCACGCTGATCTATCCTGTGCAAGCCTCTTCATTTCTGAGTAAGTACTGTAACATATATCCATTTCTCTCCTTGCTGGCCCAGGTCTTCCTCCACAACTCCCCCCTCCCCTTCCCACCAATACTAAACTGATGTTCCTTTAACGTCTCAAAATATGTCATATCAAACGGTCCCTTCTTTGAGTAAAATAATGGCTCAAATTTCTGTTCTCCCAAATTCCATTCGGTACCTTCTTATTAGTCATTCGAGATACCCATATAATCCTCAGAATTCATCTGTAGCACCACATTTCAAAAGCTTATATTTTCTTCTTGTCTGAATTGCCTATCATCTATGTTTAAATTCTATACAGGGCTACACTTCAGACAAATACTTTCAGTAAAGACTACCTAGTACTCAAATTTATGTTTTATATTATCGAATTCCATGTTTTCAGAAATGCTTTGCGTGCTGTTGCCAGTCTGCATTTTATATTATGTTTACTACGGTCATTATCAGTGTTTTTGCTGCCCAAATAGCAAAATTCATTTACTACTGTTACAGGTTCATTTCTTAATCTAATTTTCTCAGAATCGCCCCATTTAATTTGACTACATTGGGTTACTGTTATTCTGCTTTCGTTGATATCATGTAATTTTGTTTCAAGACACTGTCCATTCCGTTAAAATGCTCCTCCAAATCCTTTTCGGTATCTGACAGAATTACAATGTCATCGGCAACCTCAGAAGTTTTACTTCCACTCCCTGGACTTTAATTGCTTTACTCCTTGCTCATTGCAGAGATTGAAGAACATGATGGATAGGCTACAACTCTGACTCACTATTCTCTGCTAATGGTCCCCTTTCATGTTCTTTTTCTTCTTCTTCTTCTTCTTCTTCGACTTTTCTCACTAGAGATTAGTCGACTTCTCCTTTCGATAGTCCCGTTTACTCCAATCGAAAACCGAGCGAGGTGGCGCAGTGGTTAGCACACTGGACTCGCATTCGGGAGGACGACGATTCAATCCCGCGTCCGGCCATTCGTAAGTGGCCACATTTCTGTACCGTAACTAAAAATTTTCTCAATAATACTATGGGATATCCATTTTTGGGCTGTTTATTAATATTATTGTTCCAGATTAAGGATTCGTAGCTCGTTTACCCAACGCTACTTTGATCTCAGATCTTTGTCCCAGGAACCTCATTACACATAAAAGTATATAAATATTCAAAATTTTCGCATTTTTTAAATTTATTCACCTTCGAGAACTACGTTCGTTCGCTGTTTATCGGCACTCATGTTCACTGTCTTTTCTAAACAAAGTTTTAGACCCGATCTTGTGTATTTCTTTGACAATTTATGCAGCGTGTGTTCCATATCTTGTCTGCTGTTCTTGACAATTATTTGGTCATCTACAAAAAGTAGTGAACGCATTCCGTCCTGTCCAACTAAGATACCCATTCCTGAACGTTTTTTGTACCATACTTCCACCGCTTGGTCTATATATATGTTAAAAGCTAATGGGGGTAGACTCCAATCTTCCTTAAGGCGTTTGGTGGTTTTAAAGCTTACCGTTATCTGTTTTCCATCTTTACTTTTGTTCTATCTCTTTTTACATTTTCATAACTACGTTAATCCATTTATCCCGTACTTTGTCTGTTTATGGCAAGGAAATCTCAGATCTTAGGGATGCTGTCGTATGCGTTTTTTCAAAATCCATAAAAGTCAAATGCATTTCCTGTTGCTTTCTACTACTATTTTAAGACAGTGTCTGTTATCCAAACATAATCCACCAGCCATAAAGTCAATCCGATCCTCTGAGAAAGTTATCTTATGTTCTGTTCATCTTTTCCTTAGAGATTCCAGAGAAACGTTTTGCTCTGAGGGTATTGCTCTGCACTGTTATTTGAACAAGACTTCTTATCCGTTTTTTGTGGATGTTACTTATAAAAAGCATTTTCCACTCTCTAGCTACATCCTCCCCTTGTTCTGTTTTGTTAAGAATTACATAAAAGTATTCTCTCTTTTAACCTCCACATTTCGAGAGTTGCATTCTAACATTTCGCGGACCAGAAACAGTTACAAATTTCTCTCTTCACAACTGATCGTACAATGTAAGTTTTCACGACCGATATTGTCTTCACTTAAAACTTCCGGGCTGACAGGCCGTGGTCGAAGTATAAAACTCTCTCCTGACGTTTAGTCTCCGACTGAGAGAGACATCCTCGGAGGTACAGCGGCGAACTGCGTAGAGAACTCGAGGAAGCGCTGATTACACAGGCAGTACAGAGGGCGCCACTGTCGACCACGTGGCGTCGGCTATGAGATTGTCTCTGGTAATGCCAACACTCTCGATTGAAAGTAATCGATCGTCACGCTTGCGGTGCAACGCTGACATCCAAATTTTATCCAGTTTAACACCTTCGTCTTTCCTGTTAAAATTATTACGATGTTTATCAATCTCGATAGCCTCTCTATAGAAGCGTGCTTAATAATGCGAGGTTTTTGATATGACGCTCGTCTCGCTGAATTTTATTTCATGATCACCTTCCTGGTAAACATGTTCCGCTACGGCCGATTTATCCGTGTGACCCAGGCGGCAATTCCTCTTATGTTCGACAAGACGGGTGTTCACACTTCTCTTTGTGGTACCGATGTAAACCTGTCCACAACTGCTAGGAATTTTATATACCCCCGGTGTAGCCAAAGGGTGTCGTGCATCTTTTGCCGACCTTAAAAATTCTTCTGTTTTCCTGGTGAGTCTGAGAATAGTTTCCACCCATACTTGCCTATAACTTTCCCAATGCGGTCTGTGACCTTGCTAATGAACGGAAGAAAAACTTTGCCCTTGGGCGACTGTTGTTCGTCATTACTCCTGATTCTCTGCCTAGAGCGAAGTGCTCGATCTATATCCTTGCTAGAATAGTCATTCTTCACGAAAGTTGACCGTAGATGTCCAATCTCATCTTTTAAATAAACTGGTTCACAAAGTTTGTACGCCCTGTCTACCAAAGTTTTCATTACACCTCTTTTTTGTGTAGGGTGGTGGTTTGAATCTTTATGTAGATAACGATCAGTATGTGTGGGCTTTCTATACACCTTGAATCTTTATGTAGATAACGATCAGTATGTGTGGGCTTTCTATACACCTTATGGCCCAACGTTCGGTCCCGTCGTTTAATCACAGACACATCCAGGAAATTCAATTGCCCATTCCTTTCCGTCTCCATAGTGAATTGGATTTTCGGATTAATGCTGTTTAAATGTGTCAGGAAGGCATCCAACTCCTCTGCTCCGTGTGTCCATACTACGAACGTGTCATCGACATAGCGATACCATCTGACTGGTCTCTTACTGGCAGTCTGCAACACCCGTTGCTCAAAAGTCTCCATAAATACGTTAGCCACAGCAGGACTGTTCTTCACAACTTCTCTTGTTATTTCCTCCTTTGTCCTCTCGCACTCTAAAATCACGTTTGCTATTTACAGCTGTCTGCATTCTTGTAACAGTCCAATGTAATGGGTTATATGGTGATGTTACCTGTATCGTATTTCCGTCCCTTGTATAGTTCTCATATTCTTTGTAGTCTTCCACGTCCCAGTGGGCTTGTTGTAACCAATGGTGTTATCAGTTCGTGTGCATACATTTTCCGATTAGTGGAGATAGTACTGCGTCACGTGTTCTACACTCCTCCGGAACCCAAAGTGATCTAATCACAGTGCTCAACATTCGCTCGTCCCCGTCATATAAATTTTGTGTCCATCGTCGCACGATACGCTGGAAGTGGAATGGAGTGATGACCAGCCTAGTGCGATCGAGTGTCAGAAACTACTCCATCTTGATTGAGTACATCTTCCGGATATGCTGCAGTCGTAGATGCTATTGAATAAGCGAGTAAATGATTCCCGGTGGACGTTAAAGTAGCGGACATGGCAATGATGTGGCACGAATCAACCGGCACTTGAGTCGCGGCTGGACGTGGATACGGGAAGCGGCTCGTTAGCTTCACAGCTGTGGGCCGATGACTACTAATGCACGCCGCGTGAATTAGAGTGCGCTCCTATTCAGAAGTCTCTCTTAGCGAATCTATCCATCGGGGGACTCCTGTGATAGGAGTAAGGTATGCCTGAAGTGTTCTGCACGTCTGAAGAACAAAGCATTTTTATTCATGTTGATGTTTGGAAACTGATAAATAGTGCTGTCACAGTGGGTACTTAGAATACCAAGCGATTTTAATAACGGGGAGTATTTTCCAGACATTTGATAAAATTCCGAAAAAGGCAAGTCTAACTGTAAAACTAATCACTTGTGAGATAGTAATTCCGTTCCCTAGTTTAGTTTTATTTGCAGGCGTGGCATAGCAACCTGTCTCAACAAATTTAGTGAGGTATTTGAAAGAGTAATTTTTTTTTCACAAATTTCCTTTAAGGGGCTCCGGAAAGGCTCAAAATCATGAAAAGTTCAATTTTTACTTTTTTGCGTTTTCTGAATCTGCAGACTATTACCTTTTAATAGATATATAATTTATTCAATTCCAAAGACTACAACTATTTTTAAATTTTTTTTGATGTGTGTTCTACATGGGCGTGACCCACTATGGCGCTGTTAAACTGCTGTCAAATGGTGTTATTATTAACGTCCGTGTGCATCAGGTACATTTTACATTTTAGTGATGTGAGATAAAGTATGTGTTGTGGCTAACCTGTGATGGTTCAACATATATCGCTGGTGTGATTGTCGATTGTTTCGTGTTTATTTACTCTGTCGTTATCTCGAAAATATTCGTAATTAATTCTGTTTCTTGAGTCTCTGTTTTGTTGAAGTATAATAATGAGTAAAAGTAAAGTTATTAGAAATCCTCTGAAGGCTTTTAAGAAAAGGAGAAATGTTGGAAAGCCAAAGGTATGTGTTATTACTGTAAACAATAAAGACGATAACCAAGTGAGTGAAGCTAACCTCTCAAGTACACCTGCCCATAGCAGTCAAAGTGTGAAAGAAAATACTTCACAGAAGAAGCTTGGTTCAATGAGTGAAAACTATGAATGTTTTATGGGCGAATCGGATGTGAATGAATTATTTGATATGTCGGTTCTCAAAGGAATTTTTTCAAACTGTGTAAGATGTATTCATTGTAGTGAAGTTGGTCTGGAACTCTCCATAATAAAGCACGTAGGACTTGCTAGTGAAATACAATTGAAATGTGATAAGTGTTCATACATGACCACATTTTGGAACAGTGTTGCAGTAACTGCAACTGAAGAAAATGGTAGCAAAATCTACGAACACAACAACGAGCGATGCTTGCTTTAGACAAGGAACGCCTTCGGGCTGCAGACAGGGCTGTAAAGAGTCTAGAAATACAAGCAAGAGTAAACAGGAGGAGGAACAAGAGGATGCTGAAGGAAGTGTTTGCAGAGGATGAAGATAATCCATCCTATGGACCTGGAATGCACTAAAAAGTTAATCCAATCTTTGTCGCTCGATTCCCAAAACTTTTATTTTCTCATACTAATTACATGTTTTCTAAGGATCTTCCAAACATATTTGTTTCAAACTTTCAGTAAATGTTACACAGTACCTTCTTCATAATTTAACACAGCCTTTTTCCAAAAAAACTGTATATTTTTGAATATATAAATAAAAAATTGCAAAAAAATGTTGTGAATTTTCATTACAATTGAAAAAAAAATCGTCTTTAATAACTGAACTAAAATTTTGTAAAATCCCTGTGTTGAGTTGTAGCCCATATAATTAATCTGTAAAAAGTTCAACTTCCTACCTCAAATACTTTGTGAGGAAAGATGTAATTTATAAGCGTTATTTTAACATTGCAAGTATAGGGCGTTCCGGATCCCCTTAACGCAATTAACAGGGATCTATTCTAATGGGTCAATATCATATCCCCAAATACAGACAAGACAAAATGCAAAAATGCTGTTAAATGTTAACAACAGTAAAAATATTACAAACATGCAAAATAAAGCAAAGAATAAAAATGTGCCCGAGTAGGCCAATATTTTTAATTTTCTCTTTATTCTGCATCCGTCTGAATATCTGAGAAGTGCATGTGTCACAGAATAGATTTAAGAACTACACGGTGTGCATAAACTGTTACAACTTAAGACTTAAATAGGTTTAAAACTATACTAGATATTAACGAATAGTTTACAACATTTTCAACCAAGTTTTGATGCAAAATTGAAAACCTTGGAAAATGTGGACGCCACTGGTGCAAGCTCACTGTGTGGCAGCCGCTAGACTTCTTCCTGTGGGATTTTGTAAAGCATCTGGGGTACCAAACAAAGGTTAGGGACCTACAGGACTTCAAGGCAAAGCACCCATTCGCAAAGCATTTGAACATGTCAGCGTGTAGATGTTGATCGTACTCGGAGAGAGATGGAATTCCGACTGGACATTATCCGTGCCACTAAGGGTGCACAAACTGACGCGTATGAACGACGAAACGAAACTTGGTGAGTTATCTCACCACGTGTTGGAAACCACTTGTTCCTATCTAGTACAGTTTTGAAGGTGTGGAAGTCTTAATTTGTAAAGATAATTTATGGACAGTGTATAATAGCAACAGTCTGTCACCACAGTGACATCAAAATTCACGCAAAATAAGCTCGGAGTGTGTGTTCATCTTTACCAGTATTACAACAAACACTACGAGTGTCAACACACATCTGCAAAATATAGCTATACCAATGCATAAATGAGGTCAATGGTGTTTCAATTGCTTCCCCTACGATCAGGAAGTCAGTCTTGCTGTTACTTTTTTCTTAATGGAGAGTCTTTTCCGTAAGTTTTTGAACACTAATGGGCCGCCTCAGCGCGTGCTCCAACTTCGCGTTTCGAAACAATCGCCCAATTGTTGTATTATTACTGCCACGCCGCTGCCTTCTCAACAGTCACCTTCTCTCCCGTCTCTCCTACTGACTGGACACGACGTCTCTCGGAGGCCAATTAATACTCTGTAGACTTGTGCTGAAGCCAAGGGCGCCCATCAAATAGTGTGCATCAGACGGAGGAGGGGGTGGGGGAGGCTAGACTGGGGTATGGTATATTTTTAATATTTTGGAAGACGAATGGCGACTTGTAAGTAGCTCTAAAAATTTTTCGGATCAGACCATGTTAAAAACTCGTGTGATACTGACTTTAAAATCGTTTTCTTGAAATAAAAACTCACTATATTTTTTTCTTTCCCTGAAAGTTAGGGGTGGTCCCCCGCCCCTACACCTCCCGCCCTCATGCCCACAGGCTTGGACGCCCTTGGCTGAAGCGTTTCAAAAGTGTTATTAATATCCCAAAGTTGGTACTTTTGATGGACGGTACAGTACTTGTTACTGCAGTTGTAGAAGTGTGCCAGCATTGTTCTTTATATATTACGAAGCCCACACCTACCACAGTAAGACTGGACACGACGACAAGTATATATGCCAACTAGTTCCGCAGATGAAGAGATTGAAGGAATGTATGGTGAGAAAAGAAATTATTCAGAAAGTGAAGGGAGATGAAAATTTAATAGTCATGGGGGACTGGTATTCGATAGTGGGAAAAAGAAGAGAAGGAAAAGTAATAAGTGAATGTGGAATGGGGATAAGGAATGAAAGAGAAAGCCGCCTGGTAGAATTTTGCACAGAGCATAACTTAATCATAGCTAACACTTGGTTCAAGAATCATAAAAGAAGGTTGTATACATGGAAGAACCCTGGAGATACTAAAAGGTTTCAGATAGATTATATAATGGTAAGACAGTGATTTAGGAACCAGATTTTAAATTGTAAGACATTTCCAGGAGCAATCTATTGGTTATGAACTGTAGATGAATACTGAAGAAACTGCAAAAAGGTGGGAATTTAAAAAGATGGGACCTGGATAAACTGACTAAACCAGAGGTTGCACAAAGTTTGAGGGAGAGCATAAGGGAACAATTGACAGGAATGGGGGAAAGAAAACAGTAGAAGAAGAATGGATAGCTTTGAGGAATGAAATAGTGAAGGCAGCAGAGGATCAAGTAGGTAAAAAGACGAGGGCTAGTAGAAATTCTTGGGTAACAGAAGAAATATTGAATGAAATTGATGAAAGGAGAAAATATAAAAATGCAGCGAAGGAAGCAGGCAAAAAGGAATACAAACGTCTCGAAAATAAGATCGACAGGAAGTGCAAAATGGCTAAGCAGGGATGGCCAAAGGACAAACGTAAGGATGTAGAGGCATTTATCGCTAGGGGGTAAGATAGATACTGCCTACAGGAAAATTACAGAGACCTTTGGAGAAAAGAGATCCACTTGTATGTAATCAAGAGCTCAGATGGGAAACCATTTTTGAGCAAAGAAGGGAAAGCAGAAAGGTGGAAGGAATATATAGCGGGCAAATACAAGGGTGACGTACTTGAGGGCAATATTACGGAAATGGAAGAGGACATAGATGAAGATGAAATAAGAGATATGATACTGCTTGAAAAATCTGACAGATCACTGAAAGAGCTAACTCGAAACAAGGCCCCAGGAGTAGACAACATTCCATTAGAACTACTGATAGCCTTGGGAGAGCCAGCCCTGACAACACTCTACCACCTGGTGAGCAAGATGTATGAGACAGGTGAAATAATCTCAGACTTCAAGAAGAACATAATTATTCCAATGCCAAAAAAAGCGGGTGTTAACAGATGTGAAAATTACCGAACTATCACTTTAATAAGATACGGCTGCAAAATACTAACACGAATTCTTTACCGACGAATGGAAAAACTAGTAGATGCCGACCCCGGGGAAGATCAGTTTGGATTCCGTAGAAATGTTGGAACACATCAGACAATACTGAAGAAGCCTACGTTTCTAGAGTTTGTAGACGTAGAGAAAGCTTCTGACCATGATAACTGGAATACTCTCTTTCCATTTCTGGAGGTGACAGGGGTAAAATACAGGCAGCGAAAGGCTATTTACAATTTGTACAGAAACCAGAAGGCAGTTGTAAGAGTTGAGGGGCAGGAAAGGGAAGCAGTGGTTGGAAAGGGAGTGAGGCAGGGTTGTAGCCTGTCCCCGATGTTATTCAATCTGTATATTGAGCAAGAAGTAAAGAAGACGAAAAAGAAAAATTTGGAGTAAGAATAAAATCCATAGAGAAGAAATAAAAACTTTGAGGTGTGACGATGAAATTGTAGTTGTGTGAGAGAGAGAGCGAAGTACCTGGAAGAGCAATTTAACGGAATAGACAGTGTCTTGAAAGAAGGATATAAGATGAACATGAACAAAAGCAAAACGAGGATAATGGAATGTAGCCGAATTAGGTCAGGTGATGCTGATGGGAATTAGATTAAGTAATAAGACACTTAAAGTGGTAGATGTGTTTTGCTATTTGGTGAGCAAAATAACTGATGATGGTCGAAGTAGAGAGGCTATAAAATGTAGACTGCCAATGGCAAGAAATGCGTTTCTGAAGAAGAGAAATTTGTTAACATTGAGTATAGATTTAAGTGTTAGGAAGTCTTTTCTGAAAGTATTTGTACGGAGTTTACCCATGTATGGAAGTGAAACATGAACGATAAATAATTTAGACAAGAAGAGAATAGAAGACTTTGAAATGTGGTGCTACAGAAGAATGCTGAAGATTAGATGGGTAGAACATGTAAATAATGAGGATATACTGAACAGAATTGGGGAAAAGAGGACTATAGTACTGGAGCGCAAAAACCATAGAGGGAGACCAAGAGATGAATACACTAAACAGATTCAGAAGGACGTAGGTTGCGGTAGTTAGTTGAGATGAAGAAGCTTGCTCAGGATAGAGTAGCATGGAGAGCTACATCGAACCAGTCTCTGGACTGAAGACCAAAACAAAAAAAAATGGTTCAAATGGCTCTGAGCACTATGGGACTCAACTGCTGAGGTCATTAGTCCCCTAGAACTTAGAACTAGTTAAACCTAACTAACCTAAGGACATCACAAACATCCATGCCCGAGGCAGGATTCGAACCTGCGACCGTAGCGGTCTTGCGGTTCCAGACTGCAGCGCCTTTAACCGCACGGCCACTTCGGCAGGCGACCAAAACAACAACAGCAACAAAGTATTACAAGGGAACACTTACTTAATAATTGACGGTATAAGACCCTCATTTTAATTGTTTTTACGCCTATGATTTTTTAAACCACCAGTCAGTCTATGTCCAGATTTTCTGGAAACTGCGTCTAGCAACAGTAGCGTCAATACCTGTCAGCAGTAACCGGTCTGAGGGCTGACACCGTGTCGATCAGTTTTGATGAAACTTTTCACAGCGTAAGGGAACAGTTAGAGGTCGAAAGGAAGTGTCACACTAATGGTCCTCTTCAAAGAGTTAACTAGTAATGTAAGAGGTTCTGTTTCTTTCGTGGTGGTATAGCTTACTCGGAACTTTCCGCGAGTCGTAACAGTTTGTAAGAGAATTTCGAAACACACTACGTAGTTCCCCGCAATGAAGATAAAACTTGAAGAACGCGGATTCTAAACAGGCAGCAGACAGAGCCATTGTGTCTTGAGTCAGTTCGCGGAAGAGCCGAGGCAGACTCGTAAAGCAGACTCGTAAATGGGTTGTTAGGTACCACATTTCATACGTCGTGAAGTATACAAATAAGTAGTCGTAGATCTTACTTTGAGTTAATTAGAGACGAGGTCGTCCAACGATTAACACGGTAAACTCTCAGTGTGACGGGCTGGCATTCTTGTACTTCACCCGTCGGCCAACGGGAAGCGAGGTAACAATGTTCCAATGTGTGTGAATTGCTGAGGGACCAATCTGCTGAGGTCGTCGGTCCCTAGACTTACACACTACGTTGTTGTTGTTGTGATCTTCAGTCCTGATGGTTGGTTGGTTGGTTTGGGGAAGGAGACCAGACAGCGTGGTCATCGGTCTCATCGGATTAGGGAAGGATTGGGAAGGAAGTCGGCCGTGCCCTTTCAGAGGAACCATCCCGGCATTTGCCTGGAGTGATTTAGGGAAATCACGGAAAACCTAAATCAGGATGGCCGGACGCGGGATTGAACCGTCGTCCTTCAGTCCTGAGACTGGTTTGATGCAGCTCTCCTTGCTACTCTATCCTGTGCAAGTTTCTTCATCTCCCAGTACCTACTGCAGCCTACATCCTTCTGAATCTGCTTAGTGTATTCATCTCTTGGTCTCCCTCTACGATTTTCACCCTCCACGCTGCCCTCCAGTACTAAATTGGTGATCCCTTGATGGCTCAGAACATGTCCTACCAACCGATCCCTTCTTCTAGTCAAGTTGTGCCACAAACTCCTCTTCTCCCCAATTCTATTCAATACCTCCTCATTAGTTATGTGATCTACCCATCTAATCTTCACACTACGTATACTAACTTAAACTGACTTATGCTAATGACAACACACACACCCATTCCCGAGAGAGAAATCGAACCTCCGGTGGGAGGGGCCGCGCAATCCGTGACATGGCGCCTCAAACCGCGCGGCCACTCCGCGCGGCAAAGGGAGGTAACACCGAGAAGCAGAGCGTACTTCCGCGGACGGTAATCGCGCGATTGCATAACCGCTGTTCACGCCACAGCTGGTTGCACTGAAGCAAATAATAAAAAAAAAAAAAAACGGGGGACGCTCACGCAGATGTATGCAAATAAAGTATCTGTTTTTCTCGATTTATTGCTGAAGTTATGCTCAAGCAATGGATTCGGCTTACGTACAATTATGCACATCTGATATTTCAAAATGCTTCAGGATACCACAACAATCGCCACATTTTTATAGGCAACACATTGCACGATAACAAATTTAGAGTTTTTTCAGGTTACTGATATGTAAGTAGCTTGAATAGGAGCTTCCGATCACATTTCCCTCAGGCATACACTAAATTAAAAAAGAAAGATTAGAGTGTAACGTCCCGTTGAGGTTCAAGTTGTTAGAGGAGAATCTCTTGCTCGGATTCAAGGAAATTGGTGAAAGGAAATAGCCACGGCTGATGAATTAGTGCAGTTTTATACATTTGAAGTGTCTGTAAAGTTCGATATCCGAAGGATCAGGCATTTTTGACGTTTTTATAAGTGTATAAAATGAGAAAATGTATTCGCAAATTCCGAATACGATACCACCGCAGCTATACAAGTTACTGAAAACGAACGAAAATTTGTACCGTACCGGAACCCCCACAGTACTCGCTTTACGCGAACGGTCGGTTTAACGGCTTCGGCTATCCGAGCACGCTTCGCAGACTGACCCAACCTTCCGTATGCCCCAGTGTCTGCTAGCCATGCTGCTCGCAAAGTTATGTGACTCCCACACAGAGAGAAACTGATATAACTATCTCGTCTGGTTGCCTTGGCTTTGCCATGGAATACATTAGTGCAGTATCTGCATCTGACAGCGTCTGCAAAGTTCGATGCGATATTCCTCTGGACACGCATGCGTGCGAATACGTTTCCTGGTTTAATACGGCTGCACGTCGTCAGCAGTGTCTTTTCCTCCGGACAAGCGTGCATGTCCGAAGTAACATTTCTTCGAACTTTACCGACACTATGAAATACAGACACTGAATTAACGTATTTCGTGCCAAAGTCAAGGCAACCTGACGAGAAAACTAAGTATGTCTCTCCCTGAGCTCCTATAAGCGAAGCAGTTAACGCGACCGCTCGCGTAAAGAGGGAAATCCGGGTTCGTGTCCTGATCTGCGACAAATTTTCATTTGCTTCCAGTAAATTGTGTAGCTGCGTTGGTACCATGTTCTCAATTTGCGAATACATTTCCTAAATATGGATTGTCTGACAGAACTACGTTGCTCGAGTTGGGTATTTTTATCACTGTGTCGCAGCTTTGGACTCCGAAGTTGTGTGTGCCGCCGATGACGAGCCTACAAATGGAACCATATTCCCACTTCTATCCTAAAAGTAGCTAAATTTTTTCGTCATTTCATGCAGAAAATTTTCAGCGAGTTACATCTAAATAAACTGTGTCGCAATCTCCTTATGCCCACTTACATTTATTTTACTTATCGGTTTAAAAACCAATACTAACTTGAGAAGCCGTCTGTTGTCCACCTTCTGTACGCGTTCGTATCTCGTGTTCCGGCATTTAGATGTTCTACGGTCAAAAATGGTTCAAATGGTTCTGAGCACTATGGGACTTAACATCCGTAGTCATCAGTCCCCTAGAACTTAGAACTACTTAAACCTAACTAACCTAAGGACATCACACACATCCATACCCGAGGCAGGATTCGAACCTGTGACCGTAGCGGTCACGCGGTTCCAGACTGAAGCGCCTAGAACCGCACGGCCACAAGGCCGGCCGTTCTACGGTCAGTTGGTTCTACTTGCATCTCCTGCCTCGTTTATTCTGTTGTCTGATTTTCAGTAATCTTCATTATTTCTAAGAAAATTCATTTCTGCACTTTATGTCTTACATGGAGTTCACTTTGTAAGCATGGAAAGGTACTGGAACAGCCATAACTTTATAAATTGCGACACTTTTCTTCTGGATTTACTTTTTAATTGGTTTTGGATTAGGTCGTATATGCTCACAAATATAGGTAGATTTACTACCTGAATAGTAGAAAGGTGATATTTTTTCCAAAATCGTATTCTTCACAGTGACTTTGACTTGCAGAACGTGTTTGCTATAGGAATCCGTCAAGAATTTTAGATCTTATCACTTTAACCTCCACACAGATGCACAAAGAAGTGAAGCACTCCTTTCTCTTTTGGTGTTCAGCTGTCCTCTACATTAAATCAAATACTTTATTTACAATATTTTCTTCAGATAATTTAGTATTTTTGTGTCTGCGTTCTTTCCTGTTTTAAGTAATATCATCAATGTGACTGTTAAACAGAGTTGTTGATATTCGACAACTTCTTGTCATCCTTTAACTGTTCAAATTTCAACCGTTTTGCTTTGCCTGCATTTGTTATAATCTTCAGCTCTTTGTGTTGGGCCTTCTATGGCTTTTATTAACTACTTGAGGTGTGTAGAGACTGAAGATTGGTCGCCGAAGAAAGGAAACATGCGTGTTTGAAACAGTAATGGCCAGAGAGGAGAAAATGGATTGGGGAAAAGACTGCAAAGGAAAAATTTTAAAAATCCGTTATGTAAGTGAATGGTGCTGAATGGAACTTGTAGACAGACAAGTACGTAGTAGATGAACCAAGAAAAATCTTCACAAGATTCCAAGGGATAAGGAAAGACCGAGACCACGGTTAAATGGAAGGTGAGTACACGGCATGAAAAAACACGGGAGAGAATCGTAGATTCATTCAACTGAAGTCCGCAAGGAGTACAACAGTCCAGAGGAATCTTTATTCATGATGTCAAACTGCTGATAATGATGATTAATATATATATTTCCGTCATGCACTTGATGATTAATGGAACTCCATGGGTACGTGTCGTAGTTTAATGTTATCGTAAGACAATAACTGATATTGAATGGTGGTACAATCAGCAACTGTTAAATTGGTATGAAACAGGGAAGAAGCTCATGTTCAGCCGACATGACCAACTACCACATTTCAGCAGATCTGGCATAGATGTGCGCTCTGCCAGCAGACTACTTGTCAAAGTAATTGTTCTGCAAGTCGCTGGTACTCTTAAGTCACTACACACGAATGTTAGAAATTTTCGGATGTGTGTATCTGAGTTAGTAGTAGAGTTCCTGAACTACCCTATATATTAAAAAATTTTTGCATCCATTGAGCAGAAAGGTTTGACAAAAATGGTTAAGAAATTTTCGTAAGTAAGTAGAATGAGAGAAAGGACATTTTTCAGTCTCACGAAAAGATACAAGGTGCCGTTACTGGCTGTGAGAACGTACAATACGAATTGCGTTCATTCCACAGGCACCTACTCTGCTCAGCGCACGCTGCACAAGCCCTCCGTTGTGGCTCCCATGTGTACTGAGGCGTTACTTCCGCTATGGGACCCGCCGCTATGTGCCGTGTCACACATTGACACAAAAACACAGTCCACTGTTACCTGTGCGCAAGATTTTCAAATGGCTCTGACCACTATGGGACTCAACTGCTGTGGTCATGATTCCCCTACAACTTAGAACTACTTAAACCTAACTAACCTAAGGACATCACACACATCCATGCCCGAGGCAGGATTCGAACCTGCGACCGTAGTGGTCGTGCGGTTCCAGACTGTAGCGCCTTTAACCGCTCGGCCACTCCGGCTGGCCGCAAGATTTTCGTGGCCAGTTAATGTCAGAAGCGATGTAACTATGGAGATCCACGTTTCTGCAGCAATCTTCTCCTACATCTACATCTACATTTATACTCCGCAAGCCACCCAACGGTGTGTGGCGGAGGACAATTTACGTGGCACTGTCATTACATACCTTTCCTATTCCAGTCGCGTATGGTTCGCGGGAAGAACGACTGCCGGAAAGCCTCCGTGCGCGCTAGAATCTCTCTAATTTTACATTCGTGATCTCCTCGGGAGGTATAAGTAGGGGGAAGCAATGTACTCGATACCTCATCCAGAAACGCACCCTCTCGAAACCTGGACAGCAAGCTACACCGCGATGCAGAGCGCCTGTCTTCCAAAGTCTGCCACTTGAGTTTGCTAAACATCTCCGTAACGCTATCGCGCTTACCAAATAACCCTGTGACGAAACGCGCCGCTCTTCTTTGGATCTTCTCTATCTCCTCTGTCAACCCGACCTGGTACGGATCCCACACTGATGAGCAATACTCAAGTATAGGTCGAACGAGTGTTTTGTAAGCCACCTCCTTTGTTGATAGACTACATTTTCTAAGGACACTGCCAATTAATCTCAACCTGGCATCCGCCTTACCAAAAATTAATTTTATATGATCATTCCACTTCAGATCGTTCTGTGCGCATACTCCCAGATATTTTACAGAAGTAACTGCTACCAGTGTTTGTTCCGCTATCATATAATCATACAATAAAGGATCCTTCTTTCTATGTATCCGCAATACATTACATTTGTCTATGTTAAGGGTCAGTTGCCACTTCCTGCACCAAGTGCCTATCCGCTGCAGATCTTCCTGCATTTCGCTGCAATTTTCTAATGCTACTACTTCTCTGTATACTACAGCATCATCCGCGAAAAGCCGAATGGAACTTCTGGCACTATCTACTAGGTCATTTATATATATTGTGTAAAGCTCCTGAGTTATACGTAAATCGTTCAGCAACAATAACTGAATTTTGTGACATAACTAAAAACTTTTGTGCGATTTTCCATCCAATATTTCATGACGCAGACTTTTATCTTGAAACGTTGTTCTGAATTCTGCTGTGAAAGTCCTGTGAAGTATGAAGTACTGAACCATGATCCACAGCAACCGCTTAATTCTCTATGGATACAACTTCGTTTGCCTACGGCTACAGCTTCATTCCCCTGAAATAATGTGCTAGCAGTGTCATCAGGTTTTGAAAATTGAAATTGGTTCTATTGGATCTGAGCACTATGGGACTTAACTTCTGAGGTCATCAGTCCCCTAGACTTAGAACTACTTAAACCTAACTAACCTAAGGACAGCACACACATCCATGCCCGGGGAAGGATTCGAACCTGCTACCGTAGCGGTCGCGCGGTTCCGGACTGTAGCGCCTAGAACTAGAATTGAAAACTTTTTTTTCTGAAAGTAGGACGATACATGTATGATCAGGCCCAAAGAACAATTTTGCAATGAAAGACAGGTAATTTTCGACTCGGGCTGAACAAATGGAATAAATAATTTATTCTGCATTATTGGAACCGAAGTCAACACAATAAAAATCTATACAATCGCTCTGGATCTATCATAATACAGAGAGGTACGTAAGCGGTTATTGACAGTGGATACAAAATAAGTGTACGTCAAAAAAGAAATCCAAATATAAATTAATGTATAGGTGCAGGCAATTTAGAATATAGCAATCACAAAAAAGGGTAATACCATTATAAATACATGTTCTTACTGTTGTGCTCGAATTCAAAATATTCTGTTTCGATAGCTACACTGTTTTCCCTACGCCAGGAGTGCATTTCCAAGTATAAATCCGTAGAAAGCACGAGAACTCTCTCCATCGTATACTTCCCGGATTCGAACCACTCTTCTCCATGCTAGAGTTCAGTTGCCAATCTCTGCAACAGATCGGATTCTTGTCGAGAAAGTATGAGATTACAGTTGGTATAACTCGCCTTGTTTTTGATATAGAGTGTAAACTACGGTGGCCCGCTGAAAAAGTGCGTGTCTTTTAATTGTAGCAGTGCGGCAACCAACCACTCGTAAAGCCACAAAAGGTAGCTACAAGTTACAGAACGCAAGGCGGCAGCAACGTGCAGTATGCAGTCCACAGAAACCCTGTACTGACTAAGGTTACGCCACGTGAGGGTGGGTGGGTCCAGAAATAAAACCGTATAAAAAACTATTGGTTGCTGTATTTCTTGAAATAAATCAGTCCATTGCCACACAGCTCAACCGGCATTAATATGGATAGGTTAATTTTACGTTTATTTTTCTCGTCCCTAGGTACCTTGTTGCAACCTGCACATCAACCCAATTACGAATCCATCTACATAATTAATATTTCCTTAAAAACAACGATGAATACACATAAGAAATCAGAAACTATATCGAGACCTTGACTGTGAGCAGCAGTAAGGGACAATGACAAACAAGAGTTATTGTTTATAGAATATGGCAAATGATACGATTTATTCATATAACTTGATAGTTTCCGATAAAGTGAGAAATGGCAGCTCTGTCTCTAATTTGAGATCCTCACTAATGGTAACTTTATTAGAATGTGTGCATGTAGACAGTGTTAAGCGCCAAAAACGTGGTTGCTAGCAGTAGTGACATTTGCGGTTTTTGTGCCTGGAAAATGCTTTTCAGGGAAGATCTGTATGAATCTGAGAATATTGTGGATAGTTACGATTCACAAAGATCCCGAAAATGTTTCTGAAAGCCAATGAGCTATGTTTTTAGTTATCACTAAACTCTAGTTTCAAGCATACTGGACGGCAATAGGCAGCAACTTAATATCATTCAATAAAATTACAAAACAGCCAAAGTTGCACAGAAGTTTGTTTTTATTTAAATGTTGACCAATTTCGGACCTTTGTAGTTCATTATCAAACCATTCACGTAAGTCCCACAATAACATGTGTACGCTGACCACATTCCTTGTACGAGTGTCTGATTGCAAGATACTATTTGCGTACTACGGTACAGTGCCGCTGGCAGCAGATAATAGACTACGAAAGACCGAAACTGATCACTTTAAAAAACTGTATATATATACAGATGTAACAGTTTTATAATTTTGTAGAATTAAGTAAATATGAATATTTATTTAAGCAAGTAAACGATGTTCTGTCGTGGCTCCTACTATAATTAACGGGAATATATTTGATACCATGATTGTAGAAATGTTAACGGCTATCCTTAACACTGTTTCCGTGTTGTTGTAAGGGGCTTGATAACATTAATTTGATTTGATTTTGCGCTGAATCACAGAGTAATTTTTGAGGTTGTTATACTTTTTATTGCAAAATTTGTTAATGCAAATCTCAGTATCAAATAATAAAAGAATTCAGACCTTTTAATCCTCTGTGGGCGATCTCCACAAATCTGTAACGGTTCCGAGACATTGCTGCATCTGCATAGCGAGAGGCATTTTCTCGTAGGTTGCTGTGTGTGGCAGGTTTGTAACGCTTCAGATTAGAAGTACAGGAGGTTGCACTGCACTCAGTTTCTGCAACTACTTGAACAATTGAATGTTTGGAGTTCTGTGTAACGTGGACGCGTGTTTTTCATATGTTGATATTTATTATTACTGCTATTTTTTAACTTCCTTGATACGATGGCAGTAAATGCACGGCTATTACACATGAGCGACTGTTACATTCTCGGCGTGCCCAAAAATAAGCCGCGGTCACTTTGTCAGTTCAAATCTGAAATAGCTGATGTCCTGTGCAAAATGAAAAAGGATTTAAGCGAAAGAAAGAGGGGAAGACACTGTACAAATGTAAACACTGAATATGAAAGAAGAAGAAAATACAATCAGCACCACAACCTGTTACCTAAAAGGCTGTTCGTCAGCACAATGTTGGACATTGGCCAGTTGTATTTGAGAAGAGAGGTAGATGCGAGATGCCAAACTGCAAAAGAAGTATATCAATTATCTGCCAGAAGCGTAATGTTAATTTGTGCATGAACAAGAAAAGGAACTGTTTTTTGAACGTTAATAAAGAACAAAAGCTGAAGGTCAAAAGTTCTTATATATTTTCATACGTATTATATATATATATATATATATATATATATATATATATATATATATATATATATATATATATATATATATATAAATTATTCAAAAGCCAAAATTTAATTCGTTTGCACCCCTAAATGCATAACGTAGCAAATATATAGCGTTACAGTATATTTTATATAAACATGAGTGAATGTATTTTTGTCAATATACGTTTATTGCGACCGTGAAGTAAGGAAAGTATAGTATTTACGGTTTTTTGGTCTTTATTGCGTCCAATTGTGTGTATAGAGAGTTCAATTTGTATTTTTAAAAAAGGTTTAGTTACAAAGTTTCGTTAATTAGCCCAGAAGTAAGTAGAGATAAGTCACTGATAACATGTTAATTGCAGTCACTTTGCAAGTAAGCTGGCCGGAGTGGCCGAGCGGTTCTAGGCGCTTCAGTCTGGAACTGCGCGACTGCTACGGTCGCAGGTTCGAATCCTGCCACGCGCATGGATGTGTGTGATGTCCTTAGGTTAATTAGGTTTAAGTAGTTCTAAGTTCTAGGGGACTGATGACCTCAGATGGTAAGTCGCATAGTGCTCAGAGCCATTTGACCCCCCCCCCCTTTTTTTTCTTTTTTGCAACTACACAATGTTATTAGGTACCCTCTGACATATTTTTAAGAATAGCATTTAGGGTCGAATTTACCACTTGAAAAATAAGAATGTGTCATTACGGTAGACATATTTGAAAACAATAATCTATCTGAATAAAAAGTCACTTTGGTTGTGTCTGAAATACAGGGTGTTTAAAAAATGACCGGTATATTTGAAACGGCAATAAAAACTAAACGAGCAGCGATAGAAATACACCGTTTGTTGCAATATGCTTGGGACAACAGTACATTTTCAGGCGGACAAACTTTCGAAATTACAGTAGTTACAATTTTCAACAACAGACGGCGCTGCAAGTGATGTGAAAGATATAGAAGGCAACGCAGTCTGTGGGTGCGCCATTCTGTACGTCGTCTTTCTGCTGTAAGCGTGTGCTGCTCACAACGTGCAAGTGTGCTGTAGACAACATGGTTTATTCCTTAGAACAGAGGATTTTTCTGATGTTGGAATTCCACCGCCTAGAACACAGTGTTGTTGCAACAAGACGAAGTTTTCAACGGAGGTTTAATGTAACCAAAGGACCGAAAAGCGATACAATAAAGGATCTGTTTGAAAAATTTCAACGGACTGGGAACGTGACGGATGAACGTGCTGGAAAGGTAGGGCGACCGCGTACGGCAACCACAGAGGGCAACGCGCAGCTAGTGCAGCAGGTGAACCAACAGCGGCCTCGAGTTTCCGTTCGCCGTGTTGCACCTGCGGTCCAAATGACGCCAACGTCCACGTATCGTCTCATGCGCCAGAGTTTACACCTCTATCCATACAAAATTCAAACGCGACAACCCCTCAGCGCCGCTACCATTGCTGCACGAGAGACATTCGCTAACGATATAGTGCACAGGATTGATGACGGCGATATGCATGTGGGCAGCATTTGGTTTACTGACGAAGCTTATTTTTAGCTGGACGGCTTCATCAATAAACAGAACTGGCGCATATGGGGAACCGAAAAGCCCCATGTTGCGGCCCCATCGTCCCTGCATCCTCAAAAAGTATTGGTCTGGGCCGCCATTTCTTCCAAAGGAATCATTGGCCCATTTTTCAGATCCGAAACGATTACTGCATCACGCTATCTGGACATTCTTCGTGAATTTGTGGCGGTACAAACTGCCTTAGACGACACTGCGAACACCTCGTGGTTTATGCAAGATGGTGCCCGGCCACATCGCACGGCCGACGTCTTTAATTTCCTGAATGAATATTTAGATGATCGTGTGATTGCTTTGGGCTATCCGAAACATACAGGAGGCGGCGTGGGTTGGCCTCCCTATTCGCCAGACATGAACCCCTGTGACTTCTTTCTGTGGGGACACTTGAAAGACCAGGTGTACCGCCAGAATCCAGAAACAATTGAACAGCTGAAGCAATACATCTCATGTGCATGTGAAGCCATTCCGCCAGAGACGTTGTCAAAGGTTTCGGGTAATTTCATTCAGAGACTACGCCATATTATTGCTACGCATGGTGGATGTGTGGAAAATATCGTACTATAGAGTTCCCCAGACCGCAGCGCCATCTGTTGTTGAAAATAGTAACTACTGTAATTTCGAAAGTTTGTCTGCCTGAAAATGTACTGTTGTCCCAAGCATATTGCAACAAACGGTGTATTTCTATCGCTGCTCGCTTAGTTTTTATTGCCGTTTCATATATACCGGTCATTTTTGAAACACCCTGTATCTATGACATTTTATTGAAACTTTACCACGCAATTTCTCAAAACTAGCTTCTTGTCAATTACCACTGTTTACAGCCGAGGTCTCCCTAACACTGTACCGTGGCAGGTGATTTACTGAAGAAGAATCACAACTGTAAAATATCGAGCGGTACCACCTGGAAAGATTAAAAGTGGAAGAGCCACATAAATCTATAATGGGGAAGGAAAATATCTGACAAAGCTTAAGTGAAAGAATCCGAACGAGGAAGTGGTCTGCAAAGCTCTCGTGCGGCTCGCCTTCGAGTATCGTGCGTCAGTCTGGGACCCGCCGCGCCTAGTTGCTCGCTACCTAAGGCAGCCGTTACTCCCGCGTACCGTCAGCGAGTGCAGTCAGCACCGACTCAAAGGAAGGCCTCGGCGCTTGTTCGTGACGTCACGTCGGCTAGGC
This sequence comes from Schistocerca serialis cubense, assembly GCF_023864345.2. NCBI lineage: Eukaryota > Metazoa > Arthropoda > Insecta > Orthoptera > Acrididae > Schistocerca > Schistocerca serialis. The sequence continues at coordinate 1,130,995,235 of NC_064639.1, forward strand.
ACGGCGAGCGCCAGGTCTGTTGCAGGCATACTCATAATGGTGGTGTCTCCCTCTCTGACACAGGAAAATGTGAAACTATTGGCGGTAGTTGACCAACACTCATTGTTCTGAGAGATTTCTGCAATCAATTAATTGTGCAATTCATTACACTTCTTAACAAATAGTGTACTCCTGAACTTAAATTTCAACCTGTTTTAAGGACTGACATACAAAAACAACTTCACGGTCCAGCAGCAACAGAATTCGTGCTTCTTTACCTTATCTGTAAATCTGAGGAAGTTACGTTTGTACTGGGTTGCTTTGACAAGAAACTGTGAGCATATTGGTGCTCTTCTTTAGGTATCTTGGTTGACTATGGGGTGAGGAGCACTGAATGTTAATGAAATATCTTGGGATTGTACACGTTGGGGGAGGGGGTGGGGGACCGAAGAAGAGGCAAAAGAGAGATACTTGTTTTATCAAATAAAATTTTTTTATCTTATGAAGTTTCCCCTTTCAATTGCAAGAGGGGAATATTTATCTTTTCTAATGTGCATGTTTAAAAAAGTTTAAGCTCAGCAGTATTTTAGATGTATGAAGCTATTTTGTTTCCTGTTTAGAATTCCTTTCGTTGAAAACAATTGTAATCTAATGACTGGCAACAGTTGGACATTTACACATGTAAATTAGTTCACATTTCCAGTGACGATGCCAAACGAAAACTATGATCTTCATTTGCAGCTTTACGATAGGAAGAAAATCTTTCATCTGAATAAAACTGCAGAATCCAAAACAATACCAAACAGTTTGTCCAAAAATAAGAGATTTAGAGTGATAAGCACGCCCAGGCGTATCTGCCTGCAACAGACCTGGCGTTCGCCGTGCCTGGCTGACGTGACGTCACCAACAAGCGCCGAGGCCTTCCTTTGAGTCGGTGTTGGTGCAGTACGGAGGCGTGAGAACGACACTGGTACGAATACGTAGGCTACCCTCCACAACGCGCCTTACGCCGCTTTACTGACAAGGGGAGGCCGCCAATTGTGAAATTCAGATTCGATTCATACTGCGCATAATAAAAGCTCATGGCCAGAGGTGTAATGTGGCAAAGCACCAAGATGCACTTCTCAGCCGTTATCGAGAAAATCGACAGTTAAAAGAAACCGTTGCGGTGAAATGCTCTCTACGATTAATGATTTTTCTACAGCGTCATAGCGCAGCGGTAAGCGCTGGGGTTCGTAATCCGAAGGTCGCCGGATAGAATCTCGCGCCATGCAATATTTTTTTATTATTAATTTTTTGCAATTCAAATATATATATAAACTATTAATGAATTGCTTATGAATGTTGGTGAAGGCGGATCACTCTCCAATTGTACCGCCTCCATTTTTCTGTTTGTTTAACAGGGTGTACCAAAGCTGTCCCGTCCGCACTGATTTTCGACGATGTTATAAGTTGCGCTAGGGACCGCATCTACCTTCTTTCGAAGTTAGCAGGCAACTACGCTGTTATGGGGCGGCTCGTATCGGCCCATTCAACATCTGTCCTTCAAGTGTAACGAGCGAGTAACGGAGTTTATATTTCATACCTGCCACAGCAAGTTTGTGTTCGTGGGGTCTCTATTCTAATTCGAACGTTTGACTTACGCTATACGTATTCGTTTCTACGTCTTCCGTTAACTATACGTGGTTAACATTATGAAGACAATTAATAACATTTGTGAAATACAACTTTGTTTGCGGAAAACATAATGATGTTCGAAGTCGCCAGTATTTCCACGACAAACGACTTTCAACAACTTATTGTATGCATAATTGTTGCAACTGATTGTCGGGAATTATATATATATATATATATATATATATATATATAAATTACAAAAAACAAATACTAAAAAAAAAGTTGCATGGAGCGAAATTCGATCCGGCGACCTTCGGATTACGAACCCGAGCGCTTACCGCTGCACCACCACGCTGTAGAAAATTACTAATCGTAGAGAGTATTTCACCGCAACGGTTTCTTTTAACTGTCGATTTTCTCGAGAACGGCTGAGAAGTGCATCTTGGTGCTTTGCCACATTACACCTCTGGCCATGAGCTTTTATTATGCGCAGTATAAATCGGATCTGAATTTCACAATTGGCGGCCTCCCCTTGTGAGTACAGTGTAGAAGGAGAGGAAAACACGCAAGGCGCGATTCGCATCGTCCAGTGAGGCCGGGCAGATGGACGGCAGTAGTGACGAGAGACGGACAGCGCAGGGGATTTTCGGTCCGGGTGAGCAGACTGCGTGTGGGAGCGCCCAAGGTCGGCGCCGGCGCGGACCGCGCATCGCCGACCGGTCGCGAGAGGCGGGCGCCGCCGACCGCTGCAGCCGGTAGCTGCACCGCCGCCACGCCGCCTCCTGCGCTCCCACCCACACAGGGAGCGTGCCGGTGCTCGAGCTGATCCCCGGTCAGTGTGGTGGTTCACTAGCTGGCCTACACTATACAGTGTTGCCTGCATCAACCAGATTTTGAATAAAAGTTTTATCCGTTAAGGATTTGCGACACACCAACTGTTAAGGAATATGGGTAGCTTTACTAGGCAGCTACCCTGACGAGCAACTATATTTTAGGCTTTCCAAAATTAACAGATTGATCATTGGTTGGTATCTGGGCTACGCACAGTCCTGTTCAGAAAATGTGACTCGACGTTGTCATAGGATCGAGTAGTGCACAACTTCTTTCATGCCATTTAGCTGAAGTAACAGTTGTGTTGGCAGAAGAGCCAACACCGTGTTACTAGAGGAGGCCGATATGCACGCGTTTTAGCTCACGCAGGCTGGCGCGAGGAGGGAAGAACTATACTGACGTGAGGTCTGGAACATGACAAGGAATTAGAACTCAGAAAGCGGACGTAACTTTAATCCATTAATGATGAACGTCGCTCTTGACGGTACACGATTCACAATATTATCTGTTCAAAAAATACATTCAAAGTAACTGAATATGGGGCCTTGCTAAGTCGTAGCAAATGACGTAGCTGAAGGCTATGCTAAACTGTCGTCTCTGCAAATGAGAGCGTATGTAGGCAGTGAACCATCGCTAGCAAAGTCGGCTGTACAGCTGGGGCGAGTGCTAGGGAGTCTCTCTAGACTAGACCTGCGGTGTGGTGGCGCTTGGTCTGCAATCACTGATAGTGGCGACACGCGGGTCCGACGTATACTAACGGACCGCGGCCGATTTAAAGGCTACCACCTAGCAAGTGTGGTGTCTGGCGGTGACACCACAGTAACAGTTACAGATTACGGTCCTCTGGTTAATGTGTGCACTAACAACAAGTCAACAGATAATAATAACTGTAAATAATAGTTTTAAATCGTTCTCATAATTTAAATAATCCTCACCACCTTCAGTGGTTACACATTTGGTTCTTACATCTTGCCAAAGCTACGCGCCCCTCCCCCCCCCCCCCCCCCTCCCGCCGCTCACACACACACACACACACACACACACACACACACACACACACACACACACACACACAATGCAATACACATGCAATAAATATTAACCATATGATAATGAATGGCTAGACAGCTCGAAATCTGTAACTGAAACTAAAAATTCAAAAATAAAACCATAGGCGATTGATTCTGGAAACCTTTAATCACCTTTCGGATAATTCTCGCGCTTGTAAGGAAAAAGTGGAGAAAATTTCTATCTCCTGTAAGACACAGTTCATTTATTCATCACTTGCCCATACATACTTCACCAATTTACCTGCTGTCTTTAATGCTTTTTTAAATGTATTATTCTGCTTTGTGTAACACTAGCAGTTGCTTTGTGCTAATTAATTTGAAGAGAGACGCTTCAGTTGTACTAATGTTTTATTCAGTCCAAGACGGGTTTCTAGACGTTAAAATCTCATCTTTACGTGTATACGCAATTACTGTGCTTGCTCATAAATAACGCACTGTCTGGTCAGTCAGTGCAAGAGCTCCAAGTCAGTGCGTCTTAGACGGAAACTGCCCGCCCTCAGGCAGCCGCACGCGCTATGGACGAAAACAACAAAATCTCTCTCCCGTCATGTAAAGCAGTTGAACCTCCGCGGTCTGTAGTAAGAGTGAAATGAACGCAACACAGACATTCATTCATAGGCTTAGGATGGGATAATGTACTAAAAAGAAAACTAGTCAGAGTTAGTAATTTTTGAGAACATTTCTCGTGGAGAACTGCGGTTATCCTTAGTACCTTAAAATGAACATAATCAGTCTCGACCGCAAGAAACCTTTATTTTTGTGGTTACCGGTTTTGGTCAGCTACTGACCATCTTCAGACCTCATAACACATGGCCACCGCCTACCAACGTGGTATGAGATCTGAAGATGGTCAGTAGCTGACCGAAACCGGTAACCACAAAAATAAAGGTTTCTTGCGGTCGAGACTGATTATGTTGATTATATAGTCAGAGCTAACCTTATGTCTAAACTCTAATAATAATAATAATAATAATAATAACCAGAACGAAAAATGCTCGGATCAGGAAAAAAAAGGTGAATATGTCGTGGGTAGAGATAGGGATGCAAAAGACGTAAACTAGCTATTCAACTTATCTGGCAGCTTCAAAACATCTTCACATATTCGCGGTTTTTTACTTGTTAGTTGCTCTTACTACAGACAGCAGAGGTTCAGCTGCTTTGGCGGACGGGAGACAGATTCTTTTCGTCCATCTTGTGTGATATAATACATGATGTTATGTGGAACATGGCACATGCCCTCATGCCATACAACATGGAATTTCTGATGTCGAACAATACGACATATTCACCCCAAGAAATTCTATCCACCCAGAAAAACATTTTTAGCTATTATATGTATGCTCTTCAGTAAGATGATATTATATATTGTTTACTATGGCTGGGGAATGCTCAGGACTTTGGGCAAACGTTTGAGGCCTTCAGCGCATAGACTCAAAGATGTAGGTATGCGAACACCTTGCAGGTGAGAGAGCTCACCGCCCTGCGGAGGAAGGGTTAACAAGTAAAAATGCGGGAATTTGTCAAGATGTTTTGATTTAAATGTTTTTGAGGTTGGTAGACAAGACGAAAAGCTAGTTGTCTTATTTTAGGTACATTACGCTGCTCAGGATATGTCCGTCTTTTTCGTTCTATGATAGCAGCATTTTTCATTCTAGTTCCCTACTTTTACTCTATCATAATTTTGACATTGGACCATCATAGCTTGGCAACCGATGTAGATTTTTTGCTGACTTGGGCGACGACCGATCCGGTATAGCCGGCCTGAGTGGCCGTGCGGTTCTAGGCACTACAGTCCCTCTCGCATTACGACAAAGACTGCACGGTTTTCCGCATCCCACCGACAAGCTTTATATACCGTCCGCTGATAGTGTCGCCACCTGCTGTCTGTCAGTTGACGTCTAACCCAGATGGGCGTCACATTAAGGTGACTGGAGCGTGTACTTCCTAGTCCTAGCCTGCAGAAACACTCGACAGTGTCCTACCGTTCCAAGAATTGATAAAGACATGTACAACTGACAGAAAGGGAGAAAACACCGTAATAACTTGACATACATACGTGTGCCCTCACGAGCTACAATCAGATGCGAGCAATAGAATGCACCTTGCTCTAAACTAGAACAAGAGCGTACCATGTGGGGACCACCGATAGTGGTAGGACTTCGAAGACACATCAAAAGACCGGCCGCTGTGGCCGAGCGGTTCTAGGCGCTTCAGTCCGGGACCGCGCTGATGCTACGGACGCAGGTTCGAATCCTGCCTCGGGCATGGATGTGTGTGATGTCCTTAGGTTAGTTAGGTTCAAGTAGTACTAAGTCTAGGGGACTGATGACGTCAGTTGTTAAGTCCCATAGTGCTTAGAGCCATTGAACCATCTGAACACATCGAAACAAAGGAAGATATTTACGATATTTTTCCGTAAGTCTTCGTGTTCATTGACTTTCCAGTAACACCAGATTTCTGTCGACTCTCATAGGTGTCCGTCATTTAGCCCTCTGGTGTACCAGCTAGTAAGTGCTACAGTTGAGTTGGCGTAAGTTGATCCCTGGCAACCGCAGTGGAGTGGGCGTGGCAGCTTCGCGGGCCTACCTCAATCAGTAAGGTAACGCGATTTTGTGAACGTCTCTATGGCAACGCCTCACTATTCTCACAGCTCTGTAGACGGCTACTGTTTTCCCCTGCAGCCGTTAGCACTTTGCAGATGAAAGCTGGCAAAAGCTCTCCTAGCTGTCAGGATTCCTCTTAGGCTGTGTCGACTATAGGTATTTTCCGCTCGTATTTGAAAATAAAATCCTGACGGCTGTAGGAGGCGCCAGTAGAATGTGAGGTTCACAAAGCCACGGTGCGGCAAGCTTTTAGTCGGAAACGTCATCAATTCATCTAAGAAATTGATTTTAGACTGGCTACTCCGAACCATAAGAAACTTGCACGTTGTAGGACTTTTTTTTTATTTATTTTTTTGCTTTAAGCTCTCTCTCTCTCTCTCGTAACGTTTATCCCGTCGTACGCGGTCCGCTGTTTTCGTGATTTATTTGTTTTACCTTAGCGATTGGATACTCCTCCTGTTAATTATAATTACGGTAGTTACCGTTACCAGGTAACAACCTAAGGGAAGGAAGTCGTGTGTGACAGTATTTTAATTTTTTGTGTGACGCCTGTAGGAGCGTGGAAAACCGCCTAAAGGTCACAGTCAGGCTGGACGGTGTATCACACCAACGGTCGTTAATCCGCATCTGGCTCAGAGGCGAAGCTAGAGGGGTCGGGTCTGCACCACATACCAAGCTGCATGGGGATGACAAAACTTGCTAGGCACTGTGGCACGAGCTGTAAAAATAATTCTTTTTTCGTCGTTTCATTCCCTTACGGGAGGGGGTGGGAAACTAGAGAACTTATGGACTGGGCCTTATCCTTTTCCACTCTTACGCGGGTTTTACAGCTAAAATAGTCACGCAGTACTTGAGTAAGTGATATCAGTGATCTTAGAGACTCTGATTTGGCTTTGTGCCTGGGTGTGGGAGAGCATCGACAGGTTTCAACGAAAAATCGATACAAAATGCAAAACCACAGACTGTGTATCAGATCGTTTTGCTGTTTTAGAGCACAGCAATCTCAGAAAGGAGCTTCCCTCTATCGACAATTATGAGATAACTGAAAATAGTATCCTTGCAGAAATTCCACGCCGAAGAACATTTCTGAAAGCTGCCACTCTCTCTAAGATTTTTACACTACGTGGTTGAATACGAATTTTCCGAATCTATTTCCATCGTAATTTTGGAGTTTAGGTTCTTTTAACTTCGTGTGTTTCGATAACGTCATGCAAAAGAGCTTAGAAACTCAAACTAATTAAGAACTGTCTGAGGTCTACTATGAATCAAATACGCTCTTCTACTCGGCACTATTGTCAGTCGAAAATAGTGCAGCTCAAGGTATCGATTTTGAGGACGCAATTTTAAAATCTACAGCAGAACAAGTTAGAAGAAAGAGGTTCTGAGCTAAATGTCAACGTCACCAATGACTATGAAGATATTTTGTTATCTGTACTGCCTCTTTAATCACCAATTGAAATGTGTTATTTATAGAAAATGTGTTTCACTTATTTCCTGTCATAAGAACTATTTACAAAATAGTTGACGCTGTACATAGCTTACTTAGCCATTTGTGTCAAAAAACAAGCTCCCCAAAAATAATTATTTGATGTTTTGTGGGATTAGGATGTGAGGAAGGTATCAAGTTGAAACTTCGCAACGGGTGCCACACTTCCTTGCTACGCAACTGAACTCCCCGTCTTTACAGATAGCGTTCTGCGCGTTACGTTGTACGAACAGATCGTTGCCGCATTAAGCTACTATGTCAGAAGCATTCCAGGACGATCGGAAAAGTGCTGCTTATTATCTCAGTAGGTGAACCGTAATCTCTCCGTTTTGCTGTAATTAAAGACAGGGGAATTTACAAAGACAGTCTAGTGCTACGAATCAAATTATACCAGAAACTGATTGTTTATTATCACCTGATGGTACAATAGTGGTGACGGCTAATCTTATGAAACATTACAAAAGATATAGCGCTGTCGACGCTGAAAGACAATGTATTGCTGAGTAAGTGACTTACATGTCATAGCGACGGGGTTCAGTAAAGAAAAAATATTAGTAGGGGAGCTAAATATACCTTCGTATATCCGTTACCACCACACCCGTTCATCAAAACGAAATAGCGATGGCTTTGAAGAGTGGTTAATAACATGTGCGACCCTTTCTCACAAGTATACACTGGAAAGAAACTCTGTTTAAACACAATGGAAGGACTAGCTTAAATCTGTTGCGCAAAGCTTCCCGTGGTCTCCTGCTTTTAATGGAAACTGATGAAAAAACTACTGATCCGATTCCGCATAATTCGCGATTCTCGACGTTTTGCGGGTTACGATTCTTTTCAGTGAGATTTATGTGCAGAATTTGGGTCCAGCGGACCTGGAAGCAACAAGCATCTTACATATTTTTCTCGTTTTATTGGTCTCAGTAAAAGAAAAACTGGACAGACCAGATTTGGAGGTCACCGTTTAGTAAGGAATTTTTCCGCTACTTCTCCACCCACCTGTGAAAGGACAACTAGTTACTGAACGTAGGTTGGTAAATTAATACGCCTACTCTTTTACATAATACGAGCCTGTAATACGTCACACTGTCATTTGGCATCCTTAACACCTCGAAAGTAAGGCGCCCGCTGTGGAAGGGAGTGACCTCAAGAGACTAGGAAAGCTGTGATGACACACGTATCGAATGACGCAATGAAGGCGGTTACGCTGGATCGGAAGATTCCAGACAGCACCAGTGCTTGTTATTTTCCGAACACGTGTGATTCAGCAACTCAGGCGACGAATATTATACTTATGCTGGAATTCGTGAGATGTGCTGAATTCTGCAATGGCAACATCATTTTAGAATTACCCCCGCTAAGAAACCAGTTGACGGAACTTTATTCCAAAGTCGCTGTTGTACAAGATGTAACTTACTGATGTTGATATCTTTGTACCAAACAAAAATTACAAGAAAGGCATTTGTGGGGTCTGTGTCCTCCTGGTAGCTATAGTGAGCCTATTTGATACACTTTTTATTTTGCTTCTGAACATAAACGTATAAGGGGCGATCAAGATAAATTAAAATGGGACGGCCGGCCGGAGTAGCCGAGCGGTTCTAGGCGCTACAGTCTGGAACTGCTACGGTCGCAGGTTCGAATCCTGCCTCGGGCATGGATGTGTGTTATGTCCTTAGGTTAGTTAGATTTAAGTAGTTCTAAGTTCTAGGGGACTGATGACCTCAGATGTTAAGTCCCATAGTGCTCAGAGCCATTTTTGAACTTGAGACGATCCTACTCCAGTCAATGGGATTCCATGAAGCACTCCATACGGCACGACAACAAGGAGTGGTATGTCGTTTATTTTCATAGCAGGACCGCTTCGGTTGTCATCCGAGGCGTCTTTAGCTGCACAGCGATTATTATACGTCCCGTTTTGTTTCCGTTCGTGGAAGCAATTCTGGACTTACATTTCAGCAAGATAATGCCCGACCGCGCACAGCAAGAGTACCTTCTACTCCTCTTCGTGCTTACCAAAATGCTACCTTTGCCAGCAAGGTCGCTGCATCTCTCGCCAACAGCGAAAGTTTGTAGTGTTATAGGCAATGCCCTCCAACCTGTTAGGGATTTCGACGACTTAACGCTCCAGCTAGACATGATTTGGCACGACATCCAACATCTCTGTCACTTAGTCCCAGCCGGCCGCGGTGGTCTCGCGGTTCTAGGCGCGCAGTCCGGAACCGCGCGACTGCTACGGTCGCAGGTTCGAATCCTGCCTCGGGCATGGATGTGTGTGATGTCCTTAGGTTAGTTAGGTTTAAGTAGTTCTAAGTTCCAGGGGACTGATGACCACAACTGTTAAGTCCCATAGTGCTCAGAGCCATTTGAACCATTTTGAACTTAATCCCAAACCGAATAAGTGCCAGAGGTGGACCAAAGCTTTAATGGCTTGATCAGTTTGTGAAGCTCTTTCTCTTGAATAAACCATTCAATTTTTTTGAAACCGTAATCTTTTGTTGGTTTGTACATGCACATAATACCTACCGATTTTCGTCCCATTCGGGTAATTCCTTCGTGGTGCGTCGTTTTTTTGTTTTAGAGTGTATCACTTTCTGTATTTCATTGCTCTGATCGCAGATGTACAAATCACATTTATGGAATTATTGATTGTCTCACATGCCAGTAAACAACAAACAAATCGTATGTCCGCATGCACACGACTGTTGTTTCGCTGCTCGGATTACATGACCTACCACTTAAGGGCTATCTGCTTGAGAAAGAGGAAGCGAGGTTGAGTGTGAGAGGGAAGCGTGTACAGACAAGGACAGATGTACAGGGCTATTACAAATGATTGAAGCGATTTCATAAATTCACTGTAGCTCCATTCATTGACATACGGTCACGACACACTACAGATACGTAGAAAAACTCATATAAAGTTTTGTTCGGCTGAAACCGCACTTCAGGTTTCTGCCGCCAGAGCGCTCGAGAGCGCAGTGAGACAAAATGGCGACAGGAGCCGAGAAAGCGTATGTCGTGCTTGAAATGCACTCACATCAGTCAGTCATAACAGTGCAACGACACTTCAGGACGAAGTTCAACAAAGATCCACCAACTGCTAACTCCATTCGGCGATGGTATGCGCAGTTTAAAGCTTCTGGATGCCTCTGTAAGGGGAAATCAACGGGTCGGCCCGCAGTGAGCGAAGAAACGGTTGAACGCGTGCGGGCAAGTTTCACGCGTAGCTCGCGGAAGTCGACGAATAAAGCGAGCAGGAAGCTAAATGTACCACAGCCGACGGTTTGGAAAATCTTACGGAAAAGGCTAAAGCAGAAGCCTTACCGTTTACAATCGCTACAAGCCCTGACACCCGATGACAAAGTCGAACGCTTTGAATTTTCGGCGCGGTTGCAACAGCTCATGGAAGAGGATGCGTTCAGTGCGGAACTTGTTTTCAGTGATGAAGCAACATTTTTTCTTAATGGTGAAGTGAACAGACACAATTTGCGAATCTGGGTGGTAGAGAATCCTCACGCATTCGTGCAGCAAATTCGCAATTCACCAAAAGTTAACGTGTTTAAAGTTTACGGCCCCTTTTTCTTCTGCGAAAAAAACGTTACAGGACACGTGTATCTGGACATGCTGGAAAATTGGCTCATGCCACAACTGGAGACCGACAGCGCCGACTTCATCTTTCAACAGGGTGGTACTCCACCGCACTTCCATCACGATGTTCGGCATTTCTTAAACAGGAGATTGGAAAACCGATGGATCGGTCGTGGTGGAGATCATGATCAGCAATTCATGTCATGGCCTCCACGCTCTCCCAACTTAACCCCATGCGATTTCTTTCTGTGGGGTTATGTGAAAGATTCAGTGTTTAAACCTCCTCTACCATGAAACGTGCCAGAACTGCGAGTTCGCATCAACGATGCTTTCGAACTCATTGATGGGGACATGCTGCGCCGAGTGTGGGATGAACTTGATTATCGGCTTGATGTCTGCCGAATCACTAAGGGGGCACATATCGAACATTTGTGAATGCCTAAAAAAACTTTTTGAGTTTTTGTATGTGTGTGTAAAGCATTGTGAAAATATCTAAAATGATTAAGTTATTGTAGAGCTGTGAAATCGCTTCAATCATTTGTAATAACCCTGTAAATATGACTCGGCTATACGAAATATTCTCCACCTTTCGGCAACAACACTGGCGACACTTCGGCTCTATTCGGCAACTACGTGCAACAGCCTGCTCCTTCACAAAAATTGCCGCGCCATATCACAATACTGTCATGTATTGCGGCTACATTGCTGCAGTGTTGGCGGCAACACTATTAGAACCACACATTGCCCACGCAGATATTAACACTGCAGGAAAACTAATCATTAGGGAGAGAGAGAGAGAGAGAGAACTGGTTTGTCAGTCCAAACAACTGTCACGAATACATGTGTTAATGAAATAATAATTGATTCAGTAACGGTTATCTGACAAACGGAAACTCGTTTTTGAAAGTCACGACTCAAGAAAAGTATTTTATGAAAACTCTTACACGAATTCGTATTCTCCTTCAGTACACTCGTACACTAGCTGACAAATCCGGCGTTGACCAGGTGTTCACTTTGTCAATTTTCTATTAGAAACGAAACCTTATATGTACTTCTGCGATAGATTTTGTGTGAGATGATCGCGGAAAGTTTCTGCACGTTGGGCGCAGCGGTTTCGGATGGGTACAACGCGATTTTGTAAACCTCTCTATGGTAACGTCTCTTCACAGCTCTAAAAGGCTACTGTTTTCGTCTACAGACGTTTGCGTCTCGTAATTGAAAGCTGTAAAAAGCGCTGCCAGATGTCAGGGATTCTCTAAAGTCGACTCAACAACAGGAATCTCTTAGTAGTAAAAAATAAATGAGTTAAAATTTCATACTTGACGCGGCATTTTTTCTTGCATGTATCTCTTGAAATATGTGCCGTACAGCGATATATTTGCGTAGGTACATTCAGCGGCATATGTGGATACTGTATGCAAAATGTGTTGCAGATAGAATTAGCAGCAAAGAAGTAATAAATTTAAACGTCATGCATGATGCGGCAGTTTTTCACGCATCTCATTGTTTATGAGATCATATCTCCTTGAAGTATGATACGTAGGTGGTTCCTATCTCGACAGCGATTGTTGTCTGATAGTAAAAGATATGTGTACCAAGTTGGTTGAAATCGGTTAAGTGATTTAGGAGGAGATGTGGAACATCCATACACACTTCCATGTTCTTAATACGTATGCACTGCAAGCCAATTACGCAGCTCACAGAAGGCTCCTCGGCAAAAATCGTGCGGTGTTTTGAAAACGTGCAGACATGACAAGAAGACCACAGAAAAAGAGAAAGTACTCAAGTCCCCTTGACTTCTGCAAAGTTTTCGACTTTGTAACCATACCATCGCGTGATGTTCAGCTTTCATTCAAATTGTTAGAACAAAGTAATACAAGCGAAGAAATATCCATAATGGATCGATGTATTATCAATTGTTCCTCATTGCTTAGTATTGAGCCTAATACTGTTCACCTTGACTATTAATGACAAGCGAAACATTTTTACCGCTGCTGTCACTCATACACAACTTCGCTGTACTGTCCCCCAAATGAGAAACATATGAACTGAAGCACATCAACAGTAGTGTAAAATTTGGCAGTGGTACTGTATGGAAACCTAAGCAGGGACAATAACACGGCTGCAGGTTACAAGAAACGTTATTGGCTCGTCGTGCATAACAGAGATACAAAAAGCTATTTCTTGAGTAGTTCAAAATTACAATTTTACAATAGCTGAATATGCCAGTTTTTGATTACTCTAACGCTACGTATTAAACACGCTCTGTTATGAGACTGTGATGATTATGATGCATAGTGTATATCTGTTACGTTTGATTCTATCCCAGTGATGATGATGATGAGGCCCCATTCTCCTTGACAGAGCGAAGGGGACGATGCGGGAGACCCGCACCGCCGTACTAGGCAAGGTCCTAGCGGAGGTGGTTTGTCATTGCTATCCCAGTATCGCCCTGTGGAAAGAAAGTGCACTGGTTACGTGCAGTCCGCAGCTCGTGGTCTAGTGGCTAGCGTTGCTATGTCTGGATCACGGATTCCCGGGTTCGATTCCCGGCCGGGTTGGGGATTTTCTCTGCCCGGGGACTGGGTGTTTGTGTTGTCCTCATCATTCCATCATCATTCATGAAAGGGGCTAGATCGGACTGTGTACAGATTACACATGTGTACGGGCGCCGATGACCGCGCAGTTGAGAGCCTACATCTACATACATACTCCGCAATCCACCATACGGTGAGTGGCGGAGGGTACCTCGTACCACAACTAGCATCTTCTCTCCCTGTTCCACTCCCAAACATAACGAGGGAAAAATGACTGCCTATATGCCTCTGTACGAGCCCTAATCTCTCTTATCTTATCTTTGTAGTCTTTCCGCGAAATGTAAGTTGGCGGCAGTAAATTTGTACTGCAGTCAGCCTCGATTGCTGGTTCTCTAAATTTCCTCAGTAGCGATTCACGAAAAGAAAGCCTCCTTTCCTCTAGAGACTCCCACCCGAGTTCCTGAAGCATTTCCGTAACAATCGCGTGATGATCAAACCTACCAGTAACAAATCTAGCAGCCCGCCTCTGAATTGCTTCTATGTTCTCCCTTAATCCGACCTGACAGGGATCCCAAACGCTCGAGCAAACAGGTGGTATTAGTGTTTTATAAGCGGTCTCCTTTACGAATGAACCACATGTTCCCAAAATTCTACCAATGAACCGAAGACGACTGTCCGCCTTCCCCAAAACTGCCATTGCATGCTTGTCCCACTTCATATCGCTCTGCAATGTTACGCTCAAATATTTAATCGACGTGACTGTGTCAAGCGCTACACTACTAATGGAGTATTCAAACATTACAGGATTCTTTTTCCTATTCATCTGCATTAATTTACATTTATCTATATTTAGAGTTAGCTGCAATTCTTTGCACCAATCACAAATCCTGTCCAAGTCATCTTGTATCCTCCTAAGTCACTCAACGACGACACCTTCCTGTACACCACAGCATCATCAGCGAATAGCCGCACATTGCTATCCACCCTATCCAAAAGATCATTTATGTACATAGAAAACAACAGCGGACCTACCACACTTCCCTGGGGCACTCCAGATGATACCCTCACCTCCGATGAACACTCACCATCGAGGACAACGTACTGGGTTCTCACAAACCAAACATCGTCATCATGGTTACGTGCAGGTTAGGTGTGCAGACTTCCAACTCACTGAGACTACCGGTTCCTTGACTGCTGTAGGCATTCGTATTTTTTGAGGGTCTTACATCAGGAGTCTAGTATAAGTACTCATTCTTGCCACTGTAGTAAGACTCAACGAGTGAACCTCATCTGATAATGGTATAATCTATTATATCGGTCAGAGGGCAAATCTAAACTCGATCCAGATTAAAACTGGACTTCGATAGCTCGAAGTTGCAGCAGTCCAAATGGAAGCCACTACCATGATAGGTGGAGCTTGTTAGTACGCAAGTGTTATGGTTTTATTGACGCTGAAGTTACCGAAATAAGTCGATACAAAATTATAATAAGAATTTCTTTCGTATTTTGGCGCTTTATAGCGCAAAATGCTCAGGTATAAAGACCATCGTTTGGTTTTGTGACTAAGCAAGGCCCATGTTGCTTGTGCGCCTCAACAATACAGACAGCCGTACAGCAGGTGCAACGGCGTCGGAGGAGTACCTGTGGAGAGGTCAGACTGTCATTATATTTGCTTATTTACTTTTGACTCTCTGGTGCATACCAGTTTTCAGCATCTTACGACAGAAAAATGCTAGACGGGTAAGGAATCAGTGAGGTTTTAGACTGGAAGTAAGACATTAACCAACAGGCAGAAGTGTCTTATTTACGCACGTGAAGAAATTATAGGCCATTTAGCATACTCCTCGGCTGCAATAAACTTATCCAGAAACACACTACTTCTTCATATTTTTTCAGTAGCGAGATTAAGGCTAGGTATGAGTACACTTTTATGTCTCCAGATTGAGAACGCTGTGGAATAAAAACAAAGCTACTCAAGGAGCGACATCTGACGCTTCTGTGATATTTCCTGCACCTGCCGTAAGTTAACTCGTACAGGAAACGGACCCGGGAAGTGCCAGATGACGTTTCAGAAACCACTGTCTGGCCTTGCTTCAAGTGTCTTCTTGCAGTTTCTGCTTCTGGTATCGGTGTCGACAGAAACCGAGCAAGTCAAAGATACTGGCTATTGTGGAGACGCGCGTCACTCACGGTCGAATAACGACGCACCAGCAAAAAGTCTCAGGCGAAACTCAGGAGAGGTCGAACAAAAGGACGACAAATGGAACAATGATACGTCTTTGAAGACTGCCATGGCAGCTAGCTACTGCACAAACATCATGTGACATCTTCCTTCACTGAGAGAGAACAACTATATTCTATTTCCTTACAAAGTTACGGATACGTAATTTGCTGGAATATGCACAATATCTCTTGGATTTATGTAGACTATGTTATCGTCGTCTGTAGAGAACAGTCCAGCTTCTGTTGCTTACTAACTGGAATTACATAAACTACAATCTTTCGTAAACGACTTAACAATTATTATCTAAAGCTTATTTTTTACCTACTTATAATTTAGTAGTGGATAGTGTATGAAATGTTGGAACACGCGAGGCAATACTGACCCTACGACTTATCTTACAACAGAAGATGGGTTAAGGAAAGGCAAACCTACGTTTCTAGCATTTATAGACTCAGAAAAAGCTTTTGAGAATGTTGACTGGAAAACTCTCTTTCAAATTCCGAAGGTGGCAGGTGCCGAATACAGGGAGCGAAAGGCTATTTACAATTTGTACAGAAACCAGATGGCAGTTATAAGAGTCGAGGGACATGAAAGGGAAGCAGTGGTTGAGAAGGGAGTGAGAAAAGGTTGTAGCCTATCCCCGATGTTATTCAATCTGTGTATTGAGCAAACTGTAAAGGAAACGAAAGAAAAGTTTGGAGTAGGAATTAAAATCCATAGAGAAGAAATAAAAACTCTGAGGTTTGCCGACGACATTGTGATTCTGTCAGAGACAGCAAAGGACTTGGAAGGCAGCTGAACGGAATGGACAGTGCCTTGAAAGGAGGTTATAACAAGAACTTCAACAAAAGCAAAACGAGGATAATGGAATGTAGTCGAATTAAATCAGGTGATGCTGAGGGAATTAGATTAGGAAATGAGACGCTTAAAGTAGTGAAGGAGTTTTGCTATTTGGGGAGCAAAATAACTGATGACGGTCGAAGGAAAGCGTTTCTGAAGATGAGAAATTTTTTAACATCGAGGATAGATTTAAGTGTCAGGAAGTCATTTCTGAAAGTATTTGTATGGAGTGTAGCCATGTATGGAAGTGAAACATGGACGAAAATAGTTTGGACAAGAAGAGAATAGAAGCTTTCGAAATGTGGTGCTACAGAAGAATGCTGAATATTAGATGGGTAGATCACATAACTAATGAGGAGGTATTGAATAGAATTGGGGAGAAGAGGAGTTTGTGGCACAACTTGACTAGAAGAAGAGATCGATTTGTAGGACATGTTCTGAGGCATCAAATGATCACCAATTTAGTATTGAATGGCAGCGTGGGGGGGGGGGGGGTAATAATCGTAGAGGGAGACCAAGAGATGAATACACCAAGCAGATTCAGAAGGATGTAGGTGCAGTAGTTATTCGGAGATGAAGAGGCTTGCATAGGATAGAGTAGCATGGAGAGCTGCATCAAACCAGTCTCTGGACTGAAGACAACCACAACAACAACAAAAAAATGGTTCAAATGGTTCTGAGCACTATGCGACTTAACTTCTGAGGTCATCAGTCGCCCAGAACTTAGAACTAATTAAACCTAACTAACCTAAGGACATCACACACACCCATGCCCGAGGCAGGATTCGAACCTGCGACCGTAGCGGTCGCGCGGTTCCAGACTGTAGAGCCCAGAACCGCTCGGCCACTCCGGCCGGCAACAACAACAGTTTATGAAGCCACATAATCTGTTAGATAACTGCTGGACTTGAATTAAGTTTTTAATAAATCTGAAAGAAGGCTATACAAATGTTGCGGCAGATTTCGTATGAAGTTAATATTCCCTACCCACATGATCTCTATCTGATTCAGATTAGAAATCTGTTATGAACTAACTATTGTGAAACGGGAAATTCTTGTAGTTAAAATTGTGCCTTGATTATATTTCGTGAAAAATACTCGGACTTGCTGAGCTATCGAAGCACAGCAAACGACATAACTTGAAGTTTAAGTCTGCCAGTAGGTGTTCTTCTAGTTACTTCTTAAGGGTGAGTGGAAACGATGAGGAAGAAAGAACTCTCGCTATGGATTGTGAATCGTCAGTCTTTAATTATTCTTCGGAAAACGTAATGGTAAGGTCCAAGCGCTGTCTTTTGAGTAGAGTTTTTCTTTGCCAGTGCAAATTTCGAAGCACAGGTTCCTAATCGGTGATCCGCTTACTCTCGAAGGAACACTCTGCGATGTCTTCTTGCCAGAACCCGTATCCGTGGGACTCATACTGCTTTCTGAACTGCAATTTGCGTAGTTATAGTGGAAGATAACATTGCAATTTGTAATTAAGACTGCGCTATAGCTGCCGCAAATAATCTTATCTCGCTTGATGACCTCGCAATGAATATCCCTCGATCGCAACTGGAACTCTAGATAGGAACACGTGCTTCGAAATGTACATTGGCAAAGAAAAAGTTCTATTGAAAAGAAAGTAGAGGGACTTTACCTCCACTCATTTCACTGCTTCGGCTGCGCCAAGATTAGGCTGTAGTGTGACGTGTGATTCTGCGGATGTCCCAGTTCCCTGCTCCCCATTGGCCGACGAACGCGGTTACGGTAGGCAGTTAGTAAGTATGAGGCATGCCGCTTTCTGGAGGTATTTTATGGTAGATGCAAATCGGGCCCGTACCGGTCCTGCGCTATCGGCGAGGTGTGCAGCCAATGGGCGCTTTTTCCTGCTGGGTGGGGTCGTCAGCTCTGTATTGCCGCGTGTGGAAAGCGTGGAGAGAATTTGATCTTTATGGCGCCAAAGAAGTGTTCACCAGAGAACAAATAATGCTGAAATATGTTTGAAGCGATTCATATTGTCTTGATTGACTCCGACAGACAAACATTCAGTTATCTGACTGGAAAAGGCTACATGCAGATGTAGTCGATTGGTCATCAACTAGAATTGTATATTATAGACAATACATCGCGTTCAAACTAACTTGGTGTGTTATTCCAGAGGATACCTCGAACAACAGAAATCTCTTTCAAAACCTTTCGACGTAGGAAGAGAATTAGTTTTAGCACAGTAAATGGCGACCGATAAATCTCAAGCGCTTTGAAGCCTCAACCTACGGTAGTTCTACAGATTGCCTAATGAACTGTTCCAGTTATCAACATCTATAGTAGGTAAGTAGGGAAAGTAGGAAGAATTCAAACATTACGAATCACCTGGAAGGGAACGATCTATTGATACGTAATCAGCATGGTTTCAGAAAACAACGCAGCTAGCTCTTTATTCGCACGAAGTAATGGCCGCTATCGACAGGGGATCTCAAGTTGATTCCGTACTTCTAGATTTCAAGAAAGTTTTTGACACCGTTCCTCACAAGCGACTTCTAATCAAGCTGCGGGCCTATGGGGTATCGTCTCAGTTGTGCGACTGGATTCGTGATTTCCTGTCAGGAAGGTCGCAGTTCGTAGGAATAGACGGCAAATCATCGAGTAAAACTGAAGTGGTATCAGGTGTTCCCCAGGGAATCGTCCTGGGACCTCTGCTGTTGCTGATCTATATGAATGACCTGGGTGACAATCTGAGCAGTTCTCTTAGGTTGTTCGCAGATGATGCTGTAATTTACCGTCTAGTAAGGTCATCAGAAGACCAGTATCAGTTGCAAAGCGATTTAGAAAAGATTGCTGTATGGTGTGGCAGGTGGCAGCTGACGCTAAATAACGAAAAGTGTGAGGTGATCCACATGAGTTCCAAAAGAAATCCCTTGGAATTAGATTACTCGATAAATAGTACAATTCTCAAGGCTGTCAATTCAACTAAGTACCTGGGTGTTCAAATTACGAACAACTTCAGTTGGAAAGACCACATAGATAATATTGTGGGGAAGGCGAGCCAAAGGTTGCGTTTCATTGGCAGGACACTTAGAAGATGCAACAAGTCCATTAAAGAGACAGCTTACACTATACTCGTTCGTCCTCTGTTAGAATATTGCTACGCGGTGTGGGATCCTTACCAGGCGGGATTGACGGAGGACATCGAAAGGGTGCAAAAAAGGGCAGCTCGTTTTGTATTATCACGTAATAGGGGAGAGAGTGTGGCAGATATGATACGCGAGTTGGGATGGAAGTCATTAAAGCAAAGACGTTTTTCGTCGCGGCGAGATCTATTTACGATATTTCAGTCACCAACTTTCTCTTCCGAATGCGAAAATATTTTGTTGAGCCCAACCTACATAGGTAGGAATGATCATCAAAATAAAATAAAAGAAACCAGAGCTCGAACAGAAAGGTTTAGGTGTTCGTTTTTCCCGCACGCTGTTCGGGAGTGGAATGGTAGAGAGATAGTATGATTGTGGTTCGATGAACCCTCTGCCAAGCACTTAAATGTGAATTGCAGAGTAGTCATGTAGATGTAGATGTAGATGAAACGTTTCCGCCAGCCGCAGTGGCCGAGCGGTTCTAGGCGCTACAGTCTGGAACCGCGCGACCGCTACGGTCGTTGGTTTGAATCCTGCCTCGGGCATGGATGTGTGTGATGTCAGTAGGTTAGTTACGTTTAAGTAGTTCTAAGTTCTAGGGGACTGATGACCTCAGATGTTAAGTCCCGTAGTGCTCAGAGCCGTTTGAACCATTTTGAAGAAACGTTTCCAGGCACTATGGCTACAATGAAATGCTGTCAAGCATATTCTGATAATTGTGCTATTGGTAATTTTAACGTGTTTTACTTATAATTTATCAGGTGCAGCATTCGTACTGTGGCACAATGAGCGAGACCGAACGTCTGTGAAGTCACGTATAGAGACAAAATTCAGTCGCCCTTACAGGCACGACTATAGGCTGTGATAGGCAGTCAGGAAATGAAAGCGGCAGTCGAGGTGCTTCGGCGGTCGCTAAAGGACTTGCGAACTCTGTGTCGAGTTCAGCACACGGTGTGACCCAAGTTGTAAAGTATCACTGCCACGGCATCTGGTGCAAACACTGTTCATGAACTGCTCATTCTATGGAGCTGTTTGTTCTGAACTGACAGGGCAACGATCGAGAGTCTTTGTGTTTCGCAAACCGCCGATCGTTGTTTGTAATGTGTCAGTTTACACGATACCTAAGAAATACGGAGTGTACAGTGGAAAACAGATTAGGGGAAACAACAACGAAATTTTGTGTATTTACCATTACATGTCGATTGAACGTAATCGTACGTAAGTATGAGTGTGTTTGCGGCACGTCCTGGCAGTGGTACGCTTCCGGCGACGGTGGTAGGGCGTTTCGGACGCGGAAGCTGTTTTGCGATGGCGGAGATTACAGCTCGACATTGAATTAAGAAACAAAGTGACTCCGCTACGACTTAAAAAGCCGAGAAGATACCTCTAAAGTATGCTTTCGTCCATATTTCTTTCTAATGCAGACGGATTTCCTTCACAGATATATTTGAATGGACTAGTTTTCTTATTTTGATCATTAAAATATATCAACGAAAACATGGAAGCCAAGGAAGACTGTTTTTTGAAGCCACTTACGTTGGGTGAATCATGCCTCATATAAAAAAAAAGAGTAAAAAATAAAATTAAAAAAAATCAAAAATTCACTATTTCTTCGCTCCTTCTTTCAAGGGTCATGTCACTAGCATGAAATATTTTTTAAATATTGAATGTACTTGTGACATGCACAAGTGTCGTCTGTTTGGCAGACAGCGATTTAGCAAAAAGGTGCATCAACCGTTTGCTCCGATTCCACTCATCGGTCGTGACGTAACTTTTGTTGTGTGACGTCATGGAGGCACGACGTATTCGAAATGGGCTGTGTTTGAAGAGAGTGTGTTAGTTTAATGTCGTTAGTTAATGGTTACTGATTTGTTTTCGGTTTTGAAATTGTTAGTTCGTCATTTCGTTTATGAGTTGAAAGTTACAAAATTGTTAAGGCTTTCGTGGCCACTTGTTGACAAACTGCCTATTGGCTTCTGTCTCGGGTTCTTCGGCCGACGTTCATCTAATGATTTTTCTGACGTTTCGCCAGCACGAGTGGCTGGCATTGTCAAAGCTTCACCCTCCATTGCCGGTGGTGAACTGGAGCCGAGCTCGCGGCCGCAGACTATATGTACCTGGCGCGCCAACGTCCGAGGGCTTGTCCGCGGTCATTTCCGGTGCGGTTCTCCTCTTGCTACCTGCGACGGTCGCTCGCTGCAGTACGGGAAGCCAGGATCCGTTTACCTTAAGGCTTTCCTCTTTCTTGTTCAAACTGTTCGCGTGTTTTTGGATTTCTACAGCTTCTCTGAACAAGCGCGTGTGATAGTGCTTCTCTACAGCCAGAATTTCCGTGCAGGCGAATTTTATTACGTGGTCGGTCACATTCAGTGCGTGCTCTGCCACGGCCGATTTCTCCACCTGCCCCAACCTGCAATGTCGCTTATGCTCTTTGATCCTGGTGTTAATTGATCGTCCAGTCATTCCGATATAAACTTTTCCGCATGTGCATGGTATACGGTATATTCCCGACATTGCAAGTGGGTCTCTTTTCTCCTTCGCCGATCTAAGACACTCTTTGATCTTCCTTGTCGGTTTGAAAATCGTCTTTACGCCGTGTTTGCGCAAACATGGTGAATCTATCATGGTTTGGAGTGTTTTGCAGAAGACAGAGTTGTAGGCATTGTGAAAATAGCAGGGTGTATGAACCAGAAGCACTACCACCGCATACTTTAGTAACGTTACGTTACCATGTGGATTGCTCTTAATGGGGAGGAACACATGGAAACTGGATGATGATCGAAAATATCGGTCGGCGTTCTGTAAGAAATATATTGCACCGAAGGAAAAACAGAAGGTACTGCAAGATATGGAGTGGCCGTTCCAAATCCCTGACTCTAATCCTATTATAATGATGAAGTTACAGAGGTATGCTGCAGGTTGACGTAACAGTCAAAGAACATCTCTGGTATGTCGTTAAGGATGTATGGAGAATTGCAATACGTATAAAAACATATTGACCCCATGCCTCGAGTTTGTCAGGCAGTAGTAAATCCATGGAGCTTACTTTGATGAAAGTAGAATGTAATTTTTTGGTGTGTATTGTATATATTTAAGTGATTATAATTAAGATAATTGTGTTTTTGGAGAAATAGTTTTTTTTAATCCGATCATTTTAGGTTAGGCTTTACTGTAAGTGTTATTGATATCGAATGAAACAATGAGTTTACTGTTAACTGTCACCTCTTGTTTATATCTAAAACGTTTTTCAGACATTTAAATCTCTCTCATGTGGTGGACGTATGTGGTAATACGACATGTGTGTGTTGTGTTACGATATTGAGGTAACCTGTGGAACAGTAGTTTCCGAACATCATTTTTGTTCACAAAGTGTGACAGTTTGTATGTGGTGTATTACGACAGGGGAAGGAGCGTTTGAACACTGGAAATAGTGCCATAGATTACCCCAAAGTCGTAACACAACACACATATGTCGTATTACCACATATAAGACCACCTGATGATGCAGGTTTAGCCTTTGAAAAGTGTTGCGGATATGAATACAAAGTGACTACTGGTAAGAGTAAACTTGTCGTTTCATTCGAAATAAAGTTTTGTTTGTGTTCATACACTCCTGGAAATGGAAAAAAGAACACATTGACACCGGTGTGTCAGACCCACCATACTTGCTCCGCACACTGCGAGAAGGCTGTACAAGCAATGATCACACGCACGGCACAGCGGACACACCAGGAACCGCGGTGTTGGCCGTCGAATGGCGCTAGCTGCGCAGCATTTGTGCACCGCCGCCGTCAGTGTCAGCCAGTTTGCCGTGGCATACGGAGCTCCATCGCAGTCTTTAACACTGGTAGCATGCCGCGACAGCGTGGACGTGAACCGTATGTGCAGTTGACGGACTTTGAGCGAGGGCGTATAGTGGGCATGCGGGAGGCCGGGTGGACGTACCGCCGAATTGCTCAACACGTGGGGCGTGAGGTCTCCACAGTACATCGATGTTGTCGCCAGTGGTCGACGGAAGGTGCACGTGCCCGTCGACCTGGGACCGGACCGCAGCGACGCACGGATGCACGCCAAGACCGTAGGATCCTACGCAGTGCCGTAGGGGACCGCACCGCCACTTCCCAGCAAATTAGGGACACTGTTGCTCCTGGGGTATCGGCGAGGACCATTCGCAACCGTCTCCATGAAGCTGGGCTACGGTCCCGCACACCGTTAGGCCGTCTTCCGCTCACGCCCCAACATCGTGCAGCCCGCCTCCAGTGGTGTCGCGACAGGCGTGAATGGAGGGACGAATGGAGACGTGTCGTCTTCAGCGATGAGAGTCGCTTCTGCCTTGGTGCCAATGATGGTCGTATGCGTGTTTGGCGCCGTGCAGGTGAGCGCCACAATCAGGACTGCATACGACCGAGGCACACAGGGCCAACACCCGGCATCATGGTGTGGGGAGCGATCTCCTACACTGGCCGTACACCACTGGTGATCGTCGAGGGGACACTGAATAGTGCACGGTACATCCAAACCGTCATCGAACCCATCGTTCTACCATTCCTAGACCGGCAAGGGAACTTGCTGTTTCAACAGGACAATGCACGTCCGCATGTATCCCGTGCCACCCAACGTGCTCTAGAAGGTGTAAGTCAACTACCCTGGCCAGCAAGATCTCCGGATCTGTCCCCCATTGAGCATGTTTGGGACTGGATGAAGCGTCGTCTCACGCGGTCTGCACGTCCAGCACGAACGCTGGTCCAACTGAGGCGCCAGGTGGAAATGGCATGGCAAGCCGTTCCACAGGACTACATCCAGCATCTCTACGATCGTCTCCATGGGAGAATAGCAGCCTGCATTGCTGCGAAAGGTGGATATACACTGTACTAGTGCCGACATTGTGCATGCTCTGTTGCCTGTGTCTATGTGCCTGTGGTTCTGTCAGTGTGATCATGTGATGTATCTGACCCCAGGAATGTGTCAATAAAGCTTCCCCTTCCTGGGACAATGAATTCACATTGTTCTTATTTCAATTTCCAGGAGTGTATTTGAAATATGATATAGCAGTCGTGGTTTATTAAAATTAATGAACGGCACTGTAGGTGCTTGGTGGGTGCTAGTAACATTGATGTATCAATAGTGTCGGCTTACACCAGTGACACATGATGCCATGTTTGCTATCATTTCAAAATCACTAGCAAGATGACGTAGATTGGCGAACACTCACTCGAATGCAGGAAAGCGGCGCTTTTGTGTAGTCTTTTTTCCGTGCACGCCCTGTGTTCTGCGCCTGTGTAGTTGTCTCCGCTTACGAGGGGGGAGAGACAGATGACTGCTCGCGGAGCACCGAGTGACTGCAGTATTCTCGGCAGCTACTTGCTGTCTGTTTTTGAGCGGCTGCTCGGTACTTTACAAGTCTCCCGTGACGTCATCCCGTGGTGTAATGCGCCTTTGTGCAGAAGCGGAAATAGTTATGCAGGGCCTGACGCCTGCCTTTATGCGGCTCCGGGCAAAAGCAGGGACCGACAAAGCGAGCTCCACAGTCCCGTCCGTCGCTGCCCCGCATTCCAGACGACCCCCTCGGTTTACCTGGCTTGGGAAGGGTGTCAGTGTGGCCGCCTCAGACGAATGCACTCGACCTTCAGGCCAGGAAACAGGTACGTCTGCCTGCGGACCACACTTTGCCCGTGGGTTGTGCCATAACACGAACCACACGAACAGGCAGCAAACGGGAAGGGAAGGACGTCGAATTGGTACACAGTGTGTTCCATCATTCACCATCTCGCGCATTAGTATAACGTATTGTAAGGCGGACTGGTGATAAAGTGCGAGCCCGGAACTTAAAGGTGGCGAGATCGTATTCCAGTCAGATACCGGAAATTTGCAGTCTATCTTTACGCTCGCCTCCACCTCTCCAAAAAAAAAAAAAAAAAAAAAAATGGATCTGAGCACTATGGGACTTCTGAGGTCATCAGTCCCCTAGAAGTTAGAACTACTTAAACCCAACTAACCTAAGGACATCACACACATCCATGAACGAGGCAGGATTCGAACCTGCGACCGTAGCGGTCGCGCGGTTCCAGACTGTAGCGCCTAGAACCGTTCGGCCACATGGACCGGCTCCACCACTCAATTCAGCACAAAATAGGCCAGGAAATGAGACGTGGATAGAATTGCACTTTAAACTGTAGTTTCCCTGCCCCCGTAGGATTGCTGAGGGTAGATTAAGGGCACAAAATACCCGAAGTGGCGTCAAATTGAAAGAAGTTGCAAACAGGTGTCTCAGCATCCCTCTTCAGAGACTCCCAGTCGATCATGCCGTACAGATATACGAGCGGCATTCAATAAGCAATGCAACACTTTTTGTTCTGGGAGCAGGTTAATTTTATTCAGGATTCCAATACGCGATATTATTCCCCACTTTTCTGGCTACGAAATTCTTTTTTCAACATTGGGCAGACTCCCGCCACCTTACTGAGAGCGGCTGTACGCTCGCATGGTACCACTCTATAGGTCGACGTAGGGGCCAATGTCCTGTTGTATCAATAACCTACCCAACATCCACTAATTTCTTCCTGCAGAGTGTATCTTTCATTGGGTCAAACAGATGGAAGTCGGAAGGTGCGCCGGCCGGGGTGGCCGAGTGGTTCTAGGCACTACAGTCTGGAAACGCGCGACCGCTACGGTCGCAGGTTCGAATCCTGCCTCGGGCATGGATGTGTGTGCTGTCCTTAGGTTAGTTAGGTTTAAGTAGTTCTAAGTTCTAGGGGACTGATGACCTCAGAAGTTAAGTCCCATAGTGCTCAGAGCCATTTGAACCATTTCGGAAAGTGCGAGATCCGGGCTGTAGCGTGGATGAAGAAGAATAGTGAAATGTTTTATGAGCTCCCGTCGGGTGCGCGGACTTCTGTACGGCAGAAGCAGAAGTTTGTTTTCGTTTTTGTGGCGGCGAACACGCTGCAGTCGTTTTTTCCATTTCCTGGGAATATCGCAATACACTTCAAGAGTTGCGCGACCTTATTGCGTAGATGAGAGACGCTTCGTCCGACTCACCGTGCTCTTGTTCACTGCCATGTATCCGTAGACATTCTGCAAGCGCGTATGAATATTTTCAACGCTCTGGTTTTGCGCCAAAATAAAGTCAGTGACAGTTCTGTGCTCTAGGCGTAGCTCCATTGCAGACGCCATTTTGAAGCCTACGCATAGCGCCGCCACCTATTAGAACTTCTTGAGGGGCTGACGTGGGAATATTCTACGATGTTCCACAAAAAATCTGCATTGTTTTCTACCGTAATTGGCCGAGAAAAAGTGTTACGTTACTTTAGGAATGAGAATCTTCAGTGATAAGGTGTGAAAGATACGCTTACAAATTGCATGTGTGTGTCTCATTAACAACATCCAATCAAGAAATTTGGATAGCAATAAATAGCGTTAGGCCTAATTGTAGTGAAAAAAAAGTGAAGCCGCATCACCGTGAAGTCTGACATCACCATGTAAAGATCCCTGTAGGAGGGAAAAGAAGTATGGAAGTATACGATACTGAGGATAAATTACGATTTTTCATTAAATTAAACTCAAATTAGTTACATTTCGTATGGGTGCAATTAGGATGCAATGTTTTTCAATGTCATTAATACATAATATTTCGATCCAAAAGAGATTGCAAAGGCAAGGCACATTAAACTGTTTTAACAGGAATATTTCATTAGGAACTGTTATGTTTTGTTCACATAGGCTTATTCAAGGTGTCAACATATGTGACCACGAAATTGCTCGTTATAAAATTTGGCCAGGAAAATCTGATTATTCACTACAATTAGTATGAAAAACAAATAAGTTTAATAATACTTTTGCACTGTATACTCACGTAATTTACAGATTTGCACTTCTTAACCCCAATATCATTCAAATGAGAAAGGTCATATTCAACACTTTGTAATCCAGCTATTTCTCTTGGTTGACACTTGTAATTATTTGTAAAATGCACCATTTATGCTCTTAATCTAAACACCTGAGCACCAGAATCATTCGTAACTATTTAATGTAAATAATTCATTTAATAACAATTTAATTGACTCTAAACAAAAGAGAAAATTTGTTGATTTCTTTGGAACGTTATAAATACGAGCACTGTCAAAGACCGGCAGGCAGTTGGCTCAGTGTAGTTGTGGAAGTCATGTCGGTCAGTGATTTTAGAGCCGGCTAATTCCATTGTATGTAAACATGTGTGGATCGCAGAACCAAAGAGGTTGATGCGCAAGATGTAACTGTTTTGTCAGTGACGCCATGTAAACTTTACGTGTGTTTTTTAAAGAGGAATAAAAACGTGTGATGACTTTTATAAAACTACTAGATGTCTCCAGCATTACCTTTTTTAAAAATCCGGACCTCTTTTAAATATATAATACCCTAGACAACAAAAGTGAAGAGCCATAAACTTTATCTTTGAAACAATATTATTCAGCGTTGTGACGACCACCCTGCGAACATCTTTAAAATGTTTTGATGAGAAGTTATATTCTCCTAAAGCATGTTACATTTTATTTACTAACATAAAACTGAATTTTCATCATATTAAGGCAGAGGGCCGTTATAACCACCACATTACGTATCCCACGTTTCCAGAGAATTTGGAGACAGTACACAGCAAGCAGTCTCTTTCTTCCGTATCTTTCAATAATAGAAATAAGCTATAAACATTTATATACTGTAAGGTATCATCAATTAAAAAGGAGATCTTCACTGTAGCTGCGTTGTATGCTATCCCAATGGGTGAATATGTTTGCGGAGAGATGACGCAGTGGTATTCCAGTTGCAGGCACTGTGTTAACGGTTTAGAAGCAATTTCCTCATTTCTGTACAGTTGTTTCTGCAGGTCGTTGGAAGATGGATTCGTCCCGATCAGCACAAAGACCGTTTATCTAGTTTGTCTGCTTAGAAAAGGGGGCCGTGATTTACAAATTTATCGCAGGATGAGAGAGGTGTATCAAAGAGATGCACGGAGAACAGGGCCTCGCTTGTTGCACGACATTCCGGTGTCGTCGGCGTTATGAGGCGACTCGTGTATGCATCGAGACCGTGCCACGCCCCGGGCAGGTGCTCGGCGTTACCACCGATGCCACGACATCGACGGTGGAGGAGCTCATACGGACGATTCGTCGGATCAGCAAACGTGAAACCGCTGTTCAACTGTCGATAAGTGAAGGAACTGTGCTTCAAAAACTTCCTGGCAGAATAAAACTGTGTGCCGGACCGAGACTCGAACTCAGGACCTTTGCCTCTTGCGGGCAAGTGCTCTACCCGCGAAAGGCAAAGGTCCCGAGTTCGAGTCTCGGTCCGGCACACAGTTTTAATCTGCCAGGAGGTTTCGTATCAGCGCACACTCCGCTGCAGAGTTAAAATGTCATTCTGGAAACATCCCCCTAGGCAGTGGCTAAGCCATGTCTCCGCAAGATCCTCTCTTCCAGGAGTGCTAGTTCTACAGGGTTCGCAGAAGAGCTTCTGTCGTGAGTCGTGCTTGGCTAGCTCAATGGTAGAGGACGTGTCCGCGAAAGGCAAAGGTCCCGAGTTCGAGTCTCGGTCAGGCACACAGTTTTAATCTGCCACGAAGTTTCATATCAGTGCACACTTTGCTGCAGAGTGAAAATCTCATTCTGGAAACTGTGCTTCACGTTATCCGCTACGGCAAAGATTGTGCACAGTGGGTGTCCAAGATAATCAGAAGATGGTGAGAACAAAGTTTCCCTGACCCAAGGAACGGATTTCATTGCTCAGACTGTGGCAGACGTGACGTCACCACTTCGACCCTGCTTCCGAACTGATGATTAAGGAATGATAGCATCTCGGCTCCGCTCGTCCAAAAAAAGCCCGCTCTCCCCAAAAGACCGGAACAATGACGCTCAGTTTCTTTTTCGACGAAGAAGGACTTGTGTTCATCCACTGGCTACCACGGGGCGCACCCGTTAATGCTGAAGCTCAAACAAGTCATCAAGAACAAGCAGAGGATGGGGTAGTGCTTCTACAGGTCAGCGCCAGGCCACGTATGGCCAAGAAGACCTTCGAGCTCCAAACAATTTCAATGGGAGGTCCTGGAACATCCTCCTTACAGCACCGACATCTCCCCATCTGACTGCCATGTCTTCGGCCCCTTTAAAACAATCTCTGAGAGTTCAGGGGATAGATACTGGCAAGTAAGTGATACCGTGGAAAACTAGATCCGTCAAAAACCCAGAAGTTTCTACACTGAAGCCATCCACTCCCTCCCTACGCGCTGGCACCGATATGTCAATTTCAACGGCAGTTATGTATAGTTCTACTGTTACACATGAACTGTAACTAAAATATAGTTATTAAAATTTCTTTAGTTATGACTGCAGTCTCCTCTACACTTGGGCACGGCTCGTAACATAAGGATAAAAGGACATGAATATACAGGGTGATTCAAAAAGAATACCACAACTTTAGGAATTTAAAACTCTGCAACAACAAAAGGCAGAGCTAAGCACTATCTGTCGGCGAATTAAGGGAGCTATAAAGTTTCATTTAGTTGTACATTGGTTCGCTTGAGGCGCTGTTGACTAGGCGTCAGCGTCAGTTGATGCTAAGATGGCTACTGCTCAACAGAAAGCTTTTTGTGTTATTGAGTACGGCAGAAGTGAATCGACGACAGTTGTTCAGCGTGCATTTCGAACGAAGTATGGTGTTAAACCTCCTGATAGGTGGTGTATTAAACGTTGGTATAAACAGTTTACAGAGAATGGGTGTTTGTGCAAAGGGAAAAGTTCTGGACGGCCGAGAACGAGTGATGAAAATGTAGCACGCATCCAGCAAGCATTTGTTCGCAGCCCAGGAAAATCGACTCGCAGAGCTAGCAGAGAGCTGCAAATTCCACAATCAACTGTATGGAAAAAGGTTGGTTATGAAACCTGAACGTCAACTACCCGAGGCGATGGATCGGCCGCCAGGCAGCCCGTGACAGAGCACTTCATCACTGGCCTCCAAGAAGCCCTGATCTTACCCCCTGCGATTTTTTCTTATGGGGGTATGTTAAGGATATGGTGTTTCGGCCACCTCTCCCAGCCACCATTGATGATTTGAAACGAGAAATAACAGCAGCTATCCAAACTGTTACGCCTGATATGCTACAGAGAGTGTGGAACGAGTTGGAGTATCGGTTTGATATTGCCCGAGTGTCTGGAGGGGGCCATATTGAACATCTCTGAACTTGTTTTTGAGTGGAAAAAACCTTTTTAAATACTCTTTGTAATGATGTATAACAGAAGGTTATATTATGTTTCTTTCATTAAATACACATTTTTAAAGTTGTGGTATTCTTTTTGAATCACCCTGTATAATGAGTTGTGTACATGGTATAATCAACGCACAGGAAATTTATGTAACTTCTCTTTTCCGAAAACTTTACGCTTTTGTCTCGAAATGTGTTTACTTCATTATGATGAACTGGAGTTCTCTGTTACAAAATGAACAACACGTTAACGGATGCCGTCTGCCCTTTCGGGAGTGTATTGCTACAGTACGCAGAATCCGGAAATTTAGCTTCGTGTGACCTTTTTTCAGCTTGCTACATGTTCACCTTGGCCGACGCTTTCTAACATGGCGCCGGTATTATTTCTTTGTAGCACATGGATGGAAATGAAATACTTTTCAAATCATGCTGCTAATAATTTTCAGTTTTACCTGTTTGGCAGTAATACATAGTATTTGGCACATTCAGTAGGCGAGAGGAGCAGAAGACAAAAATAATCGTATCAGATTTTCTTAAAGGTCGAGAGTTGACATTGGGAACAAAAATGATTAAAGACTGCATTTACTGTGTATTGGTTGTAAATTCTTCATACCTTAAATACCCGTCACTGGAGTCGTTAAGATACTGCGCTTCACGTAATTATTAAGTTACGGATTCTATCAGTGCGTCGCATGACAGATTGAGGGATTTGAGATTCTTATAGTCTTAACAGCCTGTCTTACAGTTAGATAACTTCGCCACAGTAAGCCGCTCCACACTGATAGTTAATACGCGGAATCACAGGACATCTAACTGATATCTAATGGATTTACTCAGTAGCATTCTTGATCAGTAGTGACTCGATCATCTTCCATGGAAGTCATATAATTACAACAGGGGATGTGGGTTCGCTGATGCACTAATTATAGTAAAAAGAGATAGGAGTTCCCTACCGGAGATTTGGAGCAGGTCACGTTTTGATTACTGTGAATGCATTGTTTAGAGAGATTTTAGTTGCTGATATTTCTTGAATAATAAGAGTGTATGATATCGAAATATTGTTGGTAACGTATGTTACGATAGGCAGAACACCGTACATCATCCAGAATATAATCTGATTCCTTGGTGATTTTTTTGTTCAAATGGGGCTCAGATGTTCCCACGTGAAAACATACGAACAATAAGAGCTCATTTGATTTTACATTTCTGTGATCTACTATGTTATGATTTAACAACTCAGTTGTTGGTCCGATTGGATAAAAGATTAGGAGCTCCTCAAATTTTTCATTATTAGTCTATCAAGAGGCTATACTACGTAATTGTGGCTAAGATAAATTCTAGAAGAGTTTGCGTACCCCGAAGCATGGTCCCGTATACGAATACTAATATTTAGCATAAGTTGTTATTATCCTCTTACAGTTGGTAATTTCATTCGAATTCATTGGCTGCTGGCCAGTATCAAATAGCAGCACAAAGCACTGGAAAATAGTGGCTAAGTGTTGCGCAGTGCTGCTGGATATTAACGCTAGAGATGAATTTTTTTCCCTAAGCGACAGTGTGGAACTGTCGAATGCCTTGCGGAAATCAACGAGCACGGCATCAATCTTGGAGTCTTTGTCGATGGCGTTCTGGGTTTCATGGATAAAGAGAGCGAACTATGATTTGCAAGAGCTATGCGTACGGACTCCATGTTGATTTCTGTAGAGGAAAGTTTCGTTCTCCGAAAATGTCGTAACGCGTCAGTATAATACGTGTCCCATAATTTCGCAACAAATTAACCTCGGCGATATAGATCTATAATTATTTAAATAAATGCATTTTTAACCATCAGCTGTATAACTAAATCTTTACTCTCTACTTGTTTCGGTCACTGAGAACATCATCACCGAACGGAAAGGGAATAAATTACATGGAAAAGCAATTCACCTTTTTCTTAGACGTCCACCTGCCTGACGATCATTCTTGACCTGAGCTTTTATTCTGGCTGCTTGGTACCCTTCGTTGCTACAACGACCTACGATAGACGTGCTAGGAGGGAATCAGATTCTTTCGTGTATGTGCAGTCTTACGGGGATATCCGATCCAGATGCTTTTCCACTGTTGTCCGATTTTGATTGATTTTCTACACCGGAAATACTTATCTCAAAATCTGTCATTTCGGTGTTTGTGCGATGGTTGAAAGGGGGAACCGAATTACGATTTGGAGTTCTGAAACAGTGGGCAACGAAAATCCAGACAGCCACAATGATGGAAGTAGCAGAAAACGCCAGAAGATGAGTGCCCTTTATAAACAGTTCCGGAAGATCTAATGCCGTATTTTGGCTTCTCTCTTTTATCTTCCGTTTCGGTACCAGTACTGGCGATGATGATTTCAATGCGCCCACTGACTTTACGTGTGACAAAAAGTACTCGAGGTTTTTTATTACATCGGTTGGCTTTCGAATCCATTGCACGCTTCTCGCATTGTTCTCTTTAAACTAACTTTGGTTTCGTTAGTCTCCTGTTTGTCAGTTAGACTTTGAGTTTGCCTGACTCTGTGTGCATTCGTAGCAACTTTCTGACACGGTGGGTCTTCACAAGTTGCGACTTAGTCGCGGATTAAAACAGTCATCCAGGAAATGTAGAATAAATTTCTTTTATTTCCGTGAATGATCACAAAACTTTTGACCTTTGACTAGCGGTTCCGGTCGCAGCGACCATCTTCAGATCTGTTTTACAACATGTTCTAATATAATGCCACTGTGGCTCCATTATATTAGGACATGTCGTGAAACATATCTGAAGATTATGGATCTCCAGCAAGCCGGAGGTGAAGTGTGTAATGTTGTGTGCCTCACTGCCTTTTTTTTTAAACTGATTTGTCCCAGATTTTGTTTTGAGAAGCTCCGTAATGTGTGTAAATACCGTAAAGGTAAATGTGATTAAAAAGTACTTGAAGTGAAGTGAACCTCAGCTGGACAGCAAGACACCCTCAGCGCGGAATCCCCCAACGATAGTAGTTGTGAATCTTTGAGTATGGACTAAAAAAAAAACATAGAGGACGTGTTGCTAGGCCGTTGCTCAGAACGTATTGTTACATTTAACGAAAATTGATATTTTAGTAATAAAACCGAGTAAACTATGTGTAAGAGTTACCAAACATTCATGTATACAAATTTTCTGGAAGTGAAGAACAGAAATATCTTGTTTTTGGAAAAGGAGGTGAACTTCATTGTCATCGCCGTCTATCAATCGACAGAATTGTATGTGTACAAAGTTCACTAAAATACGGGAAAAGAAATGCATTCTTTATAGTTTCATTCAATAAGTAACAACCTCTCCTAATTTCTTAATTACAGTAATTGGATTATGTTCTTGTACAATAGTATGGTGCTTAACTCCACTGACCATTTTTGATGTAGCAGGACGTGTAGTTTGAAGGAAGTTTGTGTGCCAAGCAATCTCCTTTTCTCACGAAAAGCAGATTGCTGTTTGATCTTATTTACTTACAACACTGGTCCCTCATGTACGAAAACTGGGTAAAACTGAAGTGATATCAGGTGTTCCCCAGGGAAGCGTCCTGGGACCTCTGCTGTTCCTGATCTATATAAATGACCTAGGTGACAATCTGAGCAGTTCTCTTAGGTTGTTCGCAGATGATGCTGTAATTTACCGTCTAGTAAGGTCATCCGAAGACCAGTATCAGTTGCAAAGCGATTTAGAAAAGATTGCTGTATGGTGTGGCAGGCGGCAGTTGACGCTAAATAACGAAAAGTGTGGGGTGATCCACATGAGTTCCAAAAGAAATCCGTTGCAATTCGATTACTCGATAAATAGTACAATTCTCAAGGCTGTCAATTCAACTAAGAACCTGGGTGTTAAAATTACGAACAACTTCAGTTGGAAAGACCACATAGATAATATTGTGGGGAAGGCGAGCCAAAGGTTGTGTTTCATTGGCAGGACACTTAGAAGGTGCAACAAGTCCACTAAAGAGACAGCTTACACTATACTCGTTCGTCCTCTGATAGAATATTGCTGCGCGGTGTGGGATCCTTACCAGGTGGGATTGACGGAGGACATCGAAAAGGTGCAAAAAAGTGCAGCTCGTTTTGTATTATCACGTAATAGGGGAGAGAGTGTGGCAGATATGATACGCGAGTTGGGATGGAAGTCATTAAAGCAAAGACGTTTTTCGTCGCGGCGAGATCTATTTACGAAATTTCAGTCACCAACTTTCTCTTCCGAATGCGAAAATATTTTGTTGAGCCCAACCTACATAGGTAGGAATGATCATCAAAATAAAATAAGAGAAATCAGAGCTCGAACAGAAAGGTTTAGGTGTTCGTTTTTCCCGCGCGCTGTTCGGGAGTGGAATGGTAGAGAGATAGTGTGATTGTGGTTCGATGAACCCTCTGCCAAGCACTTAAATGTGAATTGCAGAGTAATCATGTAGATGTAGATGAAAACTTCGGCTCAAAGCTATCCGTAATACGGCCATATAACTAACAGAGTCGTATTTTAAACGTTAAAGAACAATAACTTCCTCCAAATCTTAATAGGTCACCAACTGATGCAGAAGCTAATCATTCAAGGAGGCAGCAACCAAAATTCAGGTACCAGTTACGACGTAAAAAATCTCAATTAAAAATCAATGATTCTCTCTCTCTCTCTTTCTCTCTCTCCAAACACATATATATTATTAAGATAAAAGTCATTTTATAAGTGGGGCCACAACTTTATCTTTAACGAAAGAGCGGGACGAAGTTGCCGTGCGGTTCTAAGCGCTGCAGTTTGGAACCGCGAGACCGCTACGGTCGCAGGTTCGAATCCTGCCTCGGGCATCGATGTGTGTGATGTCCTTAGGTTAGTTAGGTTTAACTAGTTCTAAGTTCTAGGGGACCAATCACCTCAGAAGTTGAGTCCCATAGTGCTCAGAGCCATTTGAAGTTATGTATGCGTGCTGGAACAGCTGTAGCAAATAATCCAGATCGTAATACAGGTATTTCAGCATACGACAGATAAGTTACAGGGAGCAGTGGGAAGATAACTGAGAGAGAAACATCTGAAGATGCTTGTTGTTGACCGAAACCGGTAGTCTAAGGGCCAAAAATTTTATGATCATTGACGGAAATGAAAGAATTTATTTTCCCGTTCCCGACAACTTTGCTCGGTGCATATTGGTTTACATCTCTGAAGTCGCCGGAGCCGGAAACTGCAAGGCGCCGTGGTTGCCATGGATACGCGGTAGTAGCTACCTGCCTTGCGTAACCTAGGGAGGCCGCGCGCGCGTGCGCTGACGTGTGGTGTGGTGTGCGGGTATTTGTCATGCCGGGACGCGGCGTCGCGCCAGCCAGCGTCGCTTTCACGTCTCCGTGCGGGACGCTCCGGCATTCCCGGTCATCTGCATCTCGCTTTCCCTTCCACGGCCAGTTTTTAGTGCTCCAGTAGGAGCACATGTCCGCCGGTTCGCTTCTTCGCCCTTCCGCAGGAGGGCATGTAACTGACATCAAAAGAAAAGTTTCGTTCAGTAAAATTACATGAAAATGAAATAACGTAAAACTAATTTTACACCTCAGACTGGATTTTACGTGCACAAAAATTTTGCATGTGCTTCAGTACTACAACACGGGATTCCCAGCTGATACCGGAGACGCTTTACAGCATGTTTCTCCGTGATATGTCATTTTATAAACTACGTTTTTACCTCACACTGAACTGCATGTGGGTATTTTAAGTGTTCAAATAGGGTAACCTTAAACGTTTGTATCCGGGGAACGGATAAAGTTATGAAGGAAATTTTCAAGTTTGTACGAGTCCGGGATCTTAGGAATACATCGTAAAAATTACTGCCACTTGCTGTGCATACCCTTCTTGGAATCCACGACTACGTTTTGGAACCTAAAAACAAGTTTTTGACTTGTTTTTGATAATGGATAAAGAGTTTTGAAAAGAGGAGATGGGTCTTCTGGATAAATGTCTAGAGAACACACTGCTCAAATTTGAGTAATTTGTTGCGGTTATTTATTATTTATATTTCAGCTCATACTGGATTCCCGGATTGGAATTCCCGACTCGGGTTTGGTCCGCAGGTGACGATGAAAGTATAGTAGAAAATCCTATTTGTTGTTTCCTGAGGATCCGGTCATGGGCTAATGGTATCTCCAGAAGTCCCATCAATCCCACAGTAGACCACATCAAGTGCAAAAAGACCAGCCGACTTGTTCTAACTGCTAAGCAGGAGCAAGTGTGTAATATTCATATTTAGATCCTTTACTGTTGGACAGCGACACTAAGGTGATCCTTTTGTTGGGTATACAAGTGGTCCCCAGCCCTAGGGCTATTCAAAACACTTAACCCTACCATTTTTTTTTTATCACCAATAGGACCCGAGGTATGAGGACCAGAAAATTCCGTTTTTATGCTCCGCGTTTTTGGAACATGCAGGTACGCATGTTGTCGCATGTATACCGATATTAACAGCTCGGTGGAAATGAATGAAACTGTGGGAGAACGCTGCCGGAAACCTCCCAGTCGGGCGTAGAAAGCTGGACTTTACATGGCGTGACGTCAGACTATAGCACCAAATGTGGCTGATCCCACAAAGCGAGGCACAGTGTGTCATTCAGCCAGCAGTTACGGTGCACTTTGGTGGTGTTCTTTACTGGAACATGGCCCGGAGACAACATACGGCTGACTCGACACGGCAGATTAACTGTGACTACTATAGCCGAGGAGTTCTGTATTGCTCACAACATTGCTTCAAATGCATGACGAGAAGGTGGTCCACTACAGCTGCAGATTACCGCTACACTGTACAACAGGAAAGTAGGGACCCACGTCATACGGTGGGCGCCATTGGAACCACACTTATTAACAAGATTGCAAATCACGAAGTCTCAAGGTCCACAGCGGTACAGCCACTGCACGGGGGTGGTCTCTTTGTCCGACGACCAGAACACAGAGTTCTGTTGACACCCGCTCATCGGCGGCCCCATTTGTGATGGTGCCAAGGTCATAGGGTCTGGACCAACGAGGCATAGGGTCCCGTCATCACCTCGGATGGGAGCACATTCAGTGTGGGTAGTGATTCTGGGCGTATTCTGATATGGCGAGAGGTGGGAACACGTAGTGCACTTAGGAACATTGACGAACATGATCGTTCTGGTGGTCCAGGCATTATGGTGTGGAATCCCCCTTCGAAATTAAGGAGAAGATCACGACGAATAGTTTACTATAAATGTCTACTTAGAAGGCACAAACGATGCATACCTTGAGCAGCCTCACAGAAAACGACATGCACAAATGTTTCGAGCAGTGGGCGTAATGATTGCAGATAGGAGCCGACTCAAATGGATATTTTTTCAAGGCGACCGTCACCAAATTAAAATTTGTTTTATGGCGTGGGATGTATCTTATCAATCTAACGCTTACTTTAATCAAGTTTTGCAATAAAACTCTTTTCTCTCTATTGTTAATGGTGTGCAGTAACCAGACACAAACTGTTTTTAGGTTACTTTTTGAATAAAATATCGTTACCGGTTTCAAATTTATGTAATTTGTCATCAGACGGTTTTCATATTTCCGTCAAACGAAATGATGCATCTCTTTAGTGGCATAGGACGGACAGTAATTCACAATTACAAACGTGAAATAAACATGATTGCGGCACAGACTTGCGTTGGAATCCAACTTACATGAAATGTAAGTCTGGATCATTTTTTTTTATAGTTTTCCTTCAGCTAATATCAGTAAAGTTGGTTGTATTTTCTCAGTCATACAAGTCGATTCGCATAATGAAGAGCTTCCGTTTGGTCACAAACAAATTTCTCGTGTGCAACACATGTTTTGACTCACTTACAACATATGAAAACAAATAGACTGTTTACAATGAAAATGAATATCAAATATGTTGCCATACAATGATATGTTACATGACACATGGCATTTTGGGAAAGGAAGCATGAATTACTTATGTTACATCGAAGAAGTATTTCGCATCAAATGTAGATCATAAAATACAGTTATATGGGATTTTCTGAATTACAGCGTTACAAACTTGTTTTACAAGCTACTCATAACAGTAAATAATTCCATGGCAGTAAATATGAATAAATTTTGATGTATTTTCATAATCATTTTTCAAATAGGAATTAAGGACTTCACACAATTTCTTATCCACATTAAAAGTAATGTCAGTGGGAAAGAAATATAAACGGATTGAGTGCCAAATAGGAGGAACAAAGTTAGAACAGGTGGACGGTTTCAAGTACTTTGGATGCATATTCTCACAGGATGGCAACATAGTGAAAGAACTGGAAACGAGGTGTAGCAAAGCTAATGCAGTGAGCGCTCAGCTACGATCTACTCTCTTCTGCAAGAAAGAAGTCATACCAAGACTAAGTTATCTGTGCGCCGTTCAATCTTTCGACCAACTTTGTTGTATGGGAGCGAAAGGTGGGTGGATTCAGGTTACCTTATCAATAAGGTTGAGGTTACGGATATGAAAGTAGCTAGGATGATTGCAGGTACTACTAGATGGGAACAATGGCAGGAGGGTGTCCACAATGAGGAAATCAAAGAAAAACTGGGAATGAACCCTATAGATGTAGCAGTCAGGGCGAACAGGCTTAGATGGTGGGGTCATGTTACACGCATGGGAGAAGCAAGGTTACCCAAGAGACTCATGGGTTCAGCAGTAGAGGGTAGGAGGAGTCGGGGCAGACCAAGGAGAAGGTACCTGGATTCGGTTAAGAATGATTTTGAAGTAATAGGTTTAACATCAGAAGAGGCACCAATGTTAGCACTGAATAGGGGATCATGGATGAATTTTATAAGGGGGCCTATGCTCCAGACTGAACGCTGAAAGGCATAATCAGTCTTAAATGATGATGATGATAATGATGATGATTTATTTCTTGGACATTTTGTAAAATAAGTTTGTAATGCTGTAATCCACAAGATCCCATCATCTAATTTTATTTAATGTCCTATGTTTAACTTAAAATAATGTCTGAATTTCAGATAACAGTGATTTATGCTCCCTTGTCCAAAACGTCATATCTTTGTGATATATCGTTGTACCACAGCATCTTTGACACTCCTATGTTATCCGCACAAACTAAGGTGACACTCAGCATTTCCAGTTTACGGTCTCTCCTATCAGCCACAGAGCGATTGTCAATGTAGTTTGTGCGGACTGTACTCTTTAAACTTGTGAGTGAACCAAAACATGTGGTGTGCATTGAAAATTTGTGTTGTGACCATACGAAAATGTTTAATAGTGCAAACCGACGTCTGTGATTGTGAAAATACAACCAACATTACGGATATGGTTCGTTGCAGGAAACCTGTAAAGGCAAATGCCCCAGACGGACACTTCACTTAAGTTGCATTATAATCCAAGACTGCAGCGCAATCATCTTTATTACACGTTCGTAGCTGCGAATTATTATTTATTCTAGGGCAAGTCACCAGTAAACCAATGTATCATTTGATTTGACAAAACCATGACAGCCGTCTGATGGTCAATTGTGTAAATTAGAAACCGGTAACGATACTTTCTGAATAAAGTAGCATATAACCAATCCGTGGCTGGTTGCTCCATAGCAGCAACAATTTGCTTCACGTAACAGCCGTAGAACGCAACAATGTCTTTATTTGAAAAAAATCCATATTTCCTCTATTATTGGTCTCAGTACGTCTTGATTGGTCAGTTGATTTATCCATCTAATCTTCGGTATTCTTCTGCGGCACCACATTTCAAACGTAATTTGCAACATCACCTCGTATGTTTGGTGTTGGTCTTCGTTTTATGGCGGTGAGTGAGAATGCATCAGTACTAAATGTCCCGTCCACTGCCATTGAATCGATCGAATTTGATGAACTTTTCACAGCTGTAGCTCTAAAAACAGTCGCGCAGTGATACATCATAACAATTCGTTCCTTAGTAATGTGAACAGTTTCGTTTCCTTTTCGTTAGACTATGCACATGGGAGAGCATAATTTATAGTGTATTTGGAGTACGAAATGTTCTTAATGTCGCCTATAAACCTAGAATGGCTTAATCATTTAATATACGTATACTGACGAAATGTAGTTTCTTGCGAAATATTCTTACCTTCCCTAGTAAGAGTCTGTTTAGTATTTGGTTAATACCTTCTTAGGAGATAACATGTCTTTCTTTAAGCATCCAAGATCCGTAGCGTATCGGAATCATCAGTATGGTTTTTTGGTGGAAGAAAGAGATTTTCTGGCTTCGTTCAGCTTAGGACTGGTATAGAAGCGGTAGATACCAGATACAGATCGTGGAGTTTACGTTTGTGAACAAAGTGTGTTGGCGATTTCAGACACTAGACAGACCGTCAAAAATTATAACAACTGCAGTGGAATGGAACAAGACCGGAAAGTGAATGGGAAGACCATGGAGATTGGAAATACGATTGGGATGGGAGTGGCAGATGGCAGTTTAACAAGTAACACTGCACAGCAGTTACCGTTTTCTTGGGTAATTTTCGGACTTTTTAACAAACGCTTCAGACAAATGCT
Source organism: Schistocerca serialis cubense (assembly GCF_023864345.2). Lineage (NCBI taxonomy): Eukaryota > Metazoa > Arthropoda > Insecta > Orthoptera > Acrididae > Schistocerca > Schistocerca serialis. The sequence continues at coordinate 1,131,036,868 of NC_064639.1, forward strand.
GACAAACCTGGAGAAACTGTAAAGAGCGTAGAACTTAGAGTCTGTGTGTGACAGTAAAGAAAACGCGGCGGAAACCATTAAGAGAATTTAATGTACTGCCCGACCAATTAAAGTGTGTGCCTCGAAGGACGAATGCGCATTTTGGAATAGGTAAAGGTGTAGTGTCTGCCTCTCGCGGCTTTCTCCGTATTCTTTTAGGTTAGCCCTCCGGAAAGGTAAGAAGTACCGAGTGTAAAAGACAGAACTTGTTGAACAATTTTTCGTTTGCTCAGAGAAAGAGAATAACTAGTTCTATGCACCGAGGAAAGATGCGCAGTGGTTAAAACATTTGCCTCTCATTGGGGAGGACTGGTGTTCAAAACCCGTTCGGCCAGTTCGTTTTGGGGTTTATGTGGTTTCCATAATTATGTTAACGGAAATGCCTGGGTGGTCCTTTTGTAAAGGAGACGGCCTATCCCCTTCCTGAAACCGAGCTTGTGCTCCGCCTCTAATGACTTCGCGGTCGGCGGGATGTTAAACGCTAATCTCGTTTCTGTTTCCATGCAGAACGACAGAAGACACACTGCCGCCCTTATCTCCAGACACACATACACACACCTCTTGTACGGGGTGTAAACAAATGCAGGAAGTCAACGAACTGCAGCGTAACTGTTTGCTGTTTGCAGACGACGTGCTCCAGCAAACCAGTTTATGCATGCACCTCGCTGGTGGCCACTGCTTGAGTCCATCTTCCCAGCAGTGGCCACTGAATGTGCTGTGGTAGATGGTGATCAATTATTCATTGCTCCTTCCTCGAACACTAATACACTCCAATGACACGCTTACCCATACAATGAGCCAGATGAACTGATCATATCAAAAGAAAGTTACATTTACAAGTAGTGGCAAGACGGCTGTGTGGTTCTTAACACATGCACAAGCAAACGCTGTATTTTGCGATATAAATATATATTATTTATGTTTTGCTGTAAGACGTGTAAGAATGTGGAGGAGTGGAGGGAAGGAAGGGGGGTGGGAGGGAGTCACAAAATAAAACAAAACTAAAGAGTTCGGATCTGAAATTCGGCCAGTGATTCAATTTCTGAATGCCCAAAACATCACACCAGTGAAAAGGACCGTAGAATGTTTGTAGTTACGCCGACGAGTAAATCAGGGGATTAGTTATTTGTAGGTAGGCGCCGATTTTAGTTCCGTGACGTAAGAATGTTCATGGGGAAGAGCTAAGCGGATGGCCGTCAAAAGTGAGTGAGGAACTGATAGGAAATGTCGGTGGTGAGGTTACAGAGGACAAAAGTTTTACAATGATGATACTTGAACTTCCGTGACAGACAGAGTCTTTAAAAAAACTCGTGGACTGGTTATCGTAGGAGGCAGCTTTCTATGAACAGGATACCCAAACCTGGCCCTCACTACGATAATTATCTCTGCACTGGAAAAGATTACATGTCAAAACAATGGGAGGTACTCACTTGCATAAACAATAAACAGATATGTTAATGCGTGCGTGCGTGTGTGTGTGTGTGTGTGTGTGTGTGTGTGTGTGTGTGTGTGTGTGTGTGTGTGTGAGAGAGAGAGAGAGAGAGAGAGAGAGAGAGAGAGAGAGAGTAATTTCCTACGGCATTCGCACTTCCAGTTAAATGGACGACAGACATCTAAAAATTTTATTAAGTTTTTATTAATTCATACAGTTTTTTTAGATAGTTCATTTATCATCCGTACACGTCTTCTCGGCCCCATTTTTTTTCAATATTCTGTCCCTGGTTGCCCCCGGAACGATACGAAATAATAAAAAGAAGGAGAAAAGGACAAGAATCCAGGCATCAAAACACACGAGCATCTAAATTTTATAAGTGCAAAAGCGATAGAAAAATAAAAGGGAGCAAAGCAACGGTTGTAGAGAGGGAAATAAAGAAATCAGTTGAACAGTGGCTTATGTTCTGGCACGGGAAAAACAGGGATATACAACGCCTACCTTAAAGTCTTGAGAAATGTTGCTACGTGCACTAACATACGAATAGCGTGACAGATTTCTATTTGGTTACACTGATGAACGTCGTAGGCGTAGAAGTGAGCGAAAATAACACAAAAAAAAGTCCAAGAGATGGGATTCACTGAATACTGTAGCTGTGTGTTTTTTTATTTTTTCTCTCTCAATAATGTATGAGAGCAATAGTAAGTATGAAATTTTATAACGATAGTCTTGTAAAGCGTTCCATCATTGTATCTTGAAGGACCATCTCAAGGTTATAACGATCGGACAAAAAAGTTCCATTAATGATGCCCAGAGCTGACGGTTTGTACGAAACCATAGCTGACCTCATATACTGTCAATAAATCATGGTTGTTGACTGAACATTGTCTTTCCGGTCCACAGAAGTTGTCCTTACTGTTACTTGCTAAGCTAAAGACGAAGAGGGAAAGGACATTGAGAACCACACTCAGAAAGTGGCGTGAGAAGCAATAATTTCGCATAGAGAAGGACTTACAGTTGCAGCATGATGGTGAAAAATGCAGGTCCTTGACCATTCTGTTACTCCGGAAGAACAGAAGGACGAAGCTGACGGTGTGGTCAATACAGACGGAATACTGTCTTTCTGTGTTGTAGTCAGTCATGAATAGTTAATAGTTTTGTTTCTGAACTTTCATTTGTCCTAACTTCATTTATGGGATACTACTATTTACTACACTAAGAACACAAGCAAAGATTTTATACAAATATCGCTGTTACATCCAAGAAAAATCGACGGCAGTTAGGAAGTACCGTATGCTTAGAAGGATACAATTTTTGCTCAAAGTCCTGTAAACGTCGTTTGCATTTACGGTGACAATAACTTACTACGATTCCATTGTAATTCCGGAAGTAACTAAGATTCAATCCTATAAAAAGGTATCTTTAATTTTTTGACCTACATGGATTTCTAAATGGTTCAAATGGCTCTGAGCACTATGGGACTCAACTGCTGAGGTCATTAGTCCCCTAGAACTTAGAACTAGTTAAACCTAACTAACCTAAGGACATCACACACATACATGCCCGAGGCAGGATTCGAACCTGCGACCGTAGCGGTCGCGCGGTTCCAGACTGCAGCGCCTAGAACCGCACGGCCACACCTGCCGGCCATGTTGAGGTATTAAAGAAAAACATTAATTGTGTACTTGTAATAAGGTGGACCATCTTTGATTTATTACAAAAATACGTGATTGTGACAATGTGTACTGTTCTGTAAATGGTGTAATTACAGAGGTCCAGCCTTGTGTAAAAATGAAAAGCTCCGGTTTACTGGTGCATGCAGACACATTTCTCGGAAAACGCTTGCACTAGGTGTACAAGTTTCCCGCTAGAGTAAGCGGTATGCTTTCAAGGTTCGAGCTGTAAAATGCACTGTAGCTGATGGGGTTACGTCGTTGAGCTTGCGTGTAAAAAGAAATTGATAACAAAACAGAAGAAATAACGATCCGTTAATTTAATGTAACCAAGGAAATTTCATTTAGTGGCAGTTACAGATAAGAGAATGTCATAAACTATTTAGATCAAAGCACAAGTTCATAAAACGTTTTTGTTTCAGGGAGGTATATCCTTACCCCAGAAAACAACTGATCCACAAAGGAGAGTAGTGAACAGTCACACGCTGGTTTGACCCGCGGTACAGAAACACACGTGCCGAAACACATGTGACAGTAGGAAACCGTAGTTCTGCAAAAACTTCCTTCAAAAATTTCGAGAACCAGTTTTACCATACAGATGCTAGGAATATTCTGCAGTTCAGCTCATACTCCTCTCATACCAATCGGACAATATTCAACTCCTTACTGAGCAAAATCTTTCTGATTACTCTCGAATCCTGTACGGTACAGGCCGAAATAAAAAAACACCCTCCGCCAGACATCTCACAGTGATCTGCAGAAAGACGTGCTGTATTTCCGCACGCAGCTTTCGCAGTGGAGAGCGGGCACGTAAACAAAGAGCGGCACTTGTTGCCGGCCACCTGTTGCTACTCACCGGGACGACGGGTGTGCGCGCGCCGAGCGGACCGCGTGCAGACTGCGGAGCGGGCAGCCGCCGGCGGCTCGGCTCGGCACAGCCGGCTCCGGCCGCAGCCGCAGAGGGGGGAGCCGCGGCAAGCCACGCCACGCGCAGACTTCGGCGCCGTCTCGTTCGGCCGACCGCCTTCATCCTAGCCGTTTCGGCTGGCTCGCTCCCCCAAACCGCCCCTCTAGCTCGTACGGTCCTGTTCGTGCATTCAAAACCGAGAACCTACGCTTAGCTACACCGTGCTGGAGGGAAGATTCAGAGTCTGATTACTAAAGCAGCTATCAAAAAAGTGCGTCTAAATTCTACCGATCTTTTCTGTGTGTAGACGGTCCGCAACAGAAAAAGTCGTCACTTCACCGGAAACTTTTTCCTACTTCTAGCATCGCCGATGGGAAAACAGGAATATGTATTGGTGGAAAGAGGATAGAATGCATAAGATTTGCTGATGACATGGTATCAGTGTGTAATGGTACTTGAATTACGGCACCTCACCTGAACCTATCGATACCAGCAATATTCTACTGTGTTTCTGTAAAGTAGTTGACATATTTCTGAGACAACATTCAGATTTGATTTCATTAATGTAGAGGTACTTTGATACATCGATATGTTTATGTTGCAATGATATTATTCTTATGTGTAATCTTTCTTTTGTCAGTATGATCTTTGACGTACTTGTAACTCTCGATTTTTGGGCGCGTAAGCAGTTGTTAGAGAGTCGGACCTTGAGAAGGTCAAGTCTTGGACGTCATGTTGAAAAGACGCATATTGTAGTCAGCTTATAAAATGTGAACTTTAACAGTGAGGAAGATGTTTTCAGGTATGTTTTGTGTTGTGAAGTGATGTTTTGTGTGTTACGTGCTATGGCAACAAAAGCAATAAAAAAGAAGTGTAACTTAAATTCGGAGTGCTGATTATTTTTTTACATCACCATTGTGCTAACTTTGAAAGATCTAATCTTCAAGAATGGTTTGTGAAGCGCATCTACAAAACTTTTGAATATAGCAGAATAAAACCTAGGCCTCTTTGCATCTGAGCTTGGAATCACCACCACCTAGATTTTCGGCGATTGAGCCATGATTTTACAGCGAGACCAGCGTGGGAAACACAAAAAGATGACTGCCTAGTTTATTCATTATTACATGAAATGACTTTATTAACTGTGCTCTAATGACACCTGCCACATAATAACTTTGTTGTTGCCCGAAAATGCAGTATTTAGCAGCGTGAGCAACACCACAATCATTATTAAATTTTGACCTTTGTTGTGGTAGGGTTGTTAGAAGTGGCAGAAAGTGAGCGGCCAGTGAATAACATGCTGAAAGATCTGAATGAAGCTTGTGTGGAATATGGGACGCAAATAAACACAGCAAAAACAAAGAGTATGGTCATCAGTACAAGACGCAGACTGTCCAATATTAAAACAGGACAATCTACCATTAGCCAAGTAAGTGCATTTAAATATCTCGGAAGCACAATAACTGAAGATTTGAGATGTCGCCAGGAGGTGAAACTCGAATTGCCATAGCGAAGGAGGCATTCAACAGAAAGAGGAGACTCTTATGTGGCAAATTAGATAAAGGACTAAGGAAAAGGCGTGGCAAATGTTTTGTCTGGAGTATGGCACTATATGGGGCAGGAACATCGACGCTGAGACGAGAGGATGAAAAAACGTTAGAAGCATTTGAGATGTGAATGTAGAGGAGAATGGAGAGAATAAGCTGGATGGAAAGAATGAGTAATGAAAGAGTATTGGAAAGGGTTGGTGAGAGAAGATGTCTGCTGAAGGTTGTAAGAGAAAGGAAAAAAGAACTGGTTGGGACATTCACTGAGAAGGGAGTGCTTGCTAGTACATGCTTTGGAAGGATTGGTTTGTGGGAGAAGACAGAGTAAGAAGGAGATACAAGGTGATAGATGACATAAAGGGAAAAGGAAATTATGCAGACCTGAAGAGGACCACAGAAGACCGGACAGCCTGGAGAACTACCATGTGGAAACCCGCCATTTGGCAGAACACTGATGATGGATGATGAATATTCCCGACGCCTGCCTCCATTGGTGGACGATGCGAGGTTACGATACTGCAGCAACGAGTAACAACAGAACAGAATGATACCCTACGTGGCGTTGAATAAAGTGGACCCCAGGTTTATCCGCCAAGGAAATATTATAATGGGCGATTAAAAAGTTTATCTGGGGGCATTGCTGCGGCGCATATGGAACGTAGCTCGAGTGCGATGGAGGTATACAGGACGAATAACCTAAAACATGCACAACAAATATTTCGATAATGGAAGGCGCTATTGATATGCAGATTTAAATGGTAGGCAGGGGCCCACCTATTCAGTCCATACACAGAGTCTTATTAGTTTCAATGTGTATTTGTTTAGAAGAGGTACAAATATTTCAATGGAACATTGCTTATTGACAATACCACAATTAAAGTACACTAAATTAGAACGACAGTGGTGTTTGTTGCAGGAGTGTAGTGTAATTCGATTACGAGATATAGTAGTCTGAATATTGTAAACACCGACAGTCACGTTGAAGATCCTAAGAAAGTGGTGCACCTGCCTGTGTAGGACGCAGAAGTGCCGCAACATGGCGTGGCATGGACTCGAATAATATCTTAATAACCGCTGGAGAGAACTGACACCATGATTCCTGCAGGGCTGTCCATAAATCCGTAAGAGTACGAGAGGGTGGAGATATTTTCTTAAAAGCAAGTTCCAAGGGACCCCAGATATGCTCAATAAAGTTCAAGTCTGACTGGGTGGTGGCCAGCGGAAATGTTCAAGCTTAGAAGAATGTTCCTGGAGCCACTCTAGCAAATCTGGATGTCTGGATGTCCTGCTGAAATTGCCCAAGTCCGTCGAAATGCCCGTTGGACATGTCGTATCTAGACGTATCAGGGGTCCCATATCACTCCAACTGCACACGCCCTACACAATTACAGAGCCTCCACCAGCCTGAACAGTTCCCTGCTGATATGCAGGGTCCATGGATTCATAAGGTTGTGTGCATATCCTTACGCGTCCATCAGCTCGACCAGGCAACATGTTTCCAGTCATCAACAGTCCAATGTCGGTGTTGACGCGCCCAGGCGAGGCGTAGAGTTTTGTGTCGTGCAGTCATCAAGGATGCACGAGTGGACCTTCGATTCCGAAATCCCATAGCGATGATGTTTCGTTGAATGGTTCGCACGCTAGCACTTGTTCATGGCCCAGCATTGAAATCTGCAGCAATTTTCGGAAGGGTTGCACATGTGTTCGTTGGACGGTTCTCCTCATTCTTCTTTGGTCCCGTTCTTGCAGGCTCTTTTTCTGGCCGCAGCGATGTCGAAGATTTGATGTTTTACCGGATTACTCATATTCACGGTACACTCCTGAGATGGTCGCACGGGAAAATCCCCACTTCATCGCTATCTCGGAGATACTATGTCCCATCGCTCGTGCGCCGACTATAATACCACGTTCAAACTCACTTAAATCTTCATAATCTGCCACTGTATCAGCAGTAGCCGATCTAACAACTGCGCCAGACACTTGTTGTCTCATATAGGCGTTGCTGACCTCAGCGTCATGTTCTGCTTGTTTACATATTTCTGTATTTGAATACGCATGCCTATACCAGTTTCTTTGGCGCTTCAGTGTATGTGTTTCCCGTCATAGCACAAACAAGTGTGAATTTCACGTCGGTGCAACCCTACCCAAATGTAAATGAGTCTGCGGAGATGCCGTGCTGTTAAATGGAATACTGTGTAGGGCAAACGGGATACAGAGGTGAATGCATTACCTGTGTGTGGTCTAACACGTGAAGAACCAACGTATCCTTAAAGCCTGCGGTAGAAATGACCACCACCGGCGTCAACAGAAACTTGCAGTCAGCCACGTAAAGATTAGTGCACACGTTCCAGTATTTCAGCGGAAATTACAGCGCAGGCAACATTAATCCGCCGTTTCACATAATCTGTAATTGTGTGAAGAGGCTGACATCTATTGGGATGCAGTTTTGAACGTGGTTGTCTCTCGGCAATCTTATGTAAGTTACAATGGAGAAATAACAGACCCAACCGGTTGAAAATAATGGTTTAATGCATTTACCTAGGTTTGGACGCTTCTAAAGATATCTTCGTCAGAATGAAAAATTTAAAAGCCGTAAAGTTACATTGCGGGAAAGCAATAGTCAAAGTTTACAGTAAACATGCTCCAGTCAATAATTAAAAATTAGAAACTTTCCAGCCTTTGGCACGCAAGGACCTGCATCAACTGATGTTAGAGGCGTGTGTGGCCAGCATTACGGATTACGAACCGTTCCACCAGCTCACTAACAAGTAATAACCATTCACATGGCTCGATATCCTCTGACAATTGTTAAACAAACATTAAACAATATAAAGAAATAGAGTTAGTCCTAAAATGCGTATTATTATGTACTCAAACTGAGAAGCAGAATGTCAGTGAAGTTACTTATTTTCATTCGGTAAAGTTCGTTGGAATTATGTTATTCGGTAATTCATCGTTAAGGAAGGAAATTTAAATAGCCCAGAAGAATGCCAAAGAACTGTGCACGGTGGTATGTTTGAATCATCGTTTAGAGCGATGTTTAAGGACTTAGCGTTTCTAATTACTGCAACCAAAGTCCAATGTACTTAACATCTCTCATGCGGTTTATCGTATTATGCAACGTAGTTCGGAGGAATTACGAGTAATGATGCCCATAGCTGGAAGAGTAGAATAAAAGTGGTCGTCTGAAATTGGTTAGGTCAGGAAGGACTGAATTAAACTACTATCAAAATCTTTAACAGTAATCTAATGACATTAAGTGCGTGACAAATAGCAAAGGTAAATTTGAAAAGAAACCGAAAAGGGTTCTGCAGAGCTGCTCCAAAGACACTATGAAGAATTTTGTTATGAACTTTTAGTTTGGCCATATACTTAAATACTTACTTCTATTACTATGCAACATATTTCCACACTTGCAGAAACTCACCTGTAAACGGTGAAAATGCAGCCTTGTTTTTATATAACTTACGTTAAATTTGCAAAACGATTTGTTCCTCGTCTTTAGGATACACGGAAGAAGTAATTAATTAAAATGAACTAATATAAACCATCCCCAATTTGTTCTCGTGATTGGTTATTCAGGCATTGACAATGAGAAGCAGTTTGAAGGAGACAACACTATATGAAACGTTACCGGACACCCCTAAGCAATGCGTAACTGACCACTAGCTGTCACCAGAGGTGGGTGTGCCAGTATAAAAGGAGGAGGGAATACTTTGATGTTAGCACAGAAGCAGTAACTGGGCATGAAAACTCAATGACTTCGAACATAGACTCGCCACTGAATGTCTCGTCAGTACTAAATCCACCAGAGACATTTCAGTTTTTTCTAAGGCTGCCCAGGTGGACTATAAATGATGTGTAATGATACAATACCAATCGTCGTTATTTAGGTTTTATTTTTAGGCTACCAGTTTCGACGATATGTTACGTCATCTTCAGGCCTATAAAGTGGAGGTTATAACAGAGCAATAAGTACATATTAAAATACAGAGCGTATTGTCTAAAAGATGCAAGTGTTACATATTAATTTACATAATTAAAAGAACTCAGTCTTTATTGATATCTACATGATACAACGTAATATGTGCTATCAGAAATTAATTAGTTATTCATGCATACTGCGAAATCATCAGTAACCTAATGGAAGTGTTCATGAATCAGAAGTGTCAAAGTAATGTAACCATCAGTCCAGTATATCCATTGTCTCTAAAAATGTATGGTTATATGTGGCAGACTCTACTGGTTTTTGTCAAAAGTAAAAGACGGGTAAGGGGACCACAAACATATGTAAAGTAAGTAACAGGATCATATATCAGATAAATTAAAGGGGGGTACACTATAAGCAATGGTTCTCTTTATAGTAAGTATACACAGATAAACGATACATTAAAAAGGCATTACTCTTATTGAAACACCATATCTGTACTCAATGATTATTAGACAACACTCTGCAGGGAGGATCCAAAAGAACACTCGAGGATGATGACTGTGAGAAGTAAAAAATAAAAATATGAAAAGTAAAAAATAAAAAGTAAACATGTGTCCATTCATGTAATAAGACCATGGATGCCACAACCGAAAAGTGGATATTGTGTAAGTTAACTTTTCAAAAAGGACACCTTTTTCAACAATAACACAAGGTTTTTATGTTTCTAATTGTAAGAATACTATTTGGAAGATAGGAAACCAACATCAGTTATTTGGGCAGAAATTTCCCAACATCATACTTCTGGGGAGTATCTATGGAACGAAGATAATTAACAGTAGTCTCGTTATAGGAAGTCGCGTAATTAATAAATATACTATTAGATTATGTCGTATGGATTTACTTCTTACAGTCATCATCCTAGAGTGTTCTTTACATATGTTTAGTGGTCCCCTTACTCGTCTTTTACTTTTGACAAAAACCAGTATAGTCTGCCACGTATAACCATACATTTTTAGAGAAAATGGATATATTGGACTAATGGTTACATTTTTGTAACACCTGCATCTTTTAGACAATACGCTCTGTATTTTAATATGTACTTATTGCTCTGTTATAACCTTCACTTTATAGGCCTGAAGATGACGTAATGTATCGCCGAAACTAGTAGTCTAAAAATAAAACCTAAATAACGGCGATTGGTATTGTATTATTGACCAGCCGTAGTCCCACACTCCAGACAGAGGATGGAGTTACATGCATAAGTGATGTGATTCTGAAATAAAAATGGCCCTGAGCACTATGGGACTTAACTTCTAAGGTCATCAGTCCCCTAGAACTTAGAACTACTTAAACCTAACTAACCTAAGGACATCACACACATCCATGCCCGAGGCAGGATTCGAACCTGCGACCGTAGCGGTCGCGCGGTTCCAGACTGTAGCGCCTTTATGTGATTCTGAAGTGGAAGCGCGAAATAATAAGCCGCAGGTAAACCAAGAGCAGCCAGACCTCAGACACGGACGAACAAGGACTATGGAGAATTGCAGATGACGGTTGTAAAAAATCGCGTAAAATCAGCGGGGCGATCACTCGTGTGCTCAAAGTGCTGCCAACATTCCAGCTAGGACACTAACTGTGGGGAGGGAGTTAAAAAGATTGAGACAATCCACAATGATCGAGCAGCTCCTCATAAGCCGCATATACTAAGTGTAAAGTCCGAGGCCACTGGACAGTGGATGACGGGTGATTTGGAGGGATGAATCAGCTATAGCTTGTGGCAATCCGATGGAAGTGTTCACGGTTTGGCGACCACCTGCAGAACATTACCTGCCAACACGTGTAGGCCGACAGTGATGTGCGCAGGAAGTCGTCTTACGGTACGTGGTTAGGGTGTAGTCTTCTTATTACACTAAGAAAAAGCTTTACATAGAACGATGCGAACACATTTTTGAGCATTGTACAGGGTGATTCAAAAAGAATACCACAACTTTAGGAATTTAAAACTCTGCAACAACAAAAGGCAGAGCTAAGCACTATCTGTCGGGGAATTAAGGGAGCTATAAAGTTTCATTTAGTTGTACATTTGTTCGCTTGAGGCGCTGTTGACTAGGCGTCAGCGTCAGTTAATGCTAAGATGGCGACCGCTCAACAGAAAGCTTTTTGTGTTATTGAGTACGGCAGAAGTGAATCGACGACAGTTGTTCAGCGTGCATTTCGAACGAAGTATGGTGTTAAACCTCCTGATAGGTGGTGTATTAAACGTTGGTATAAACAGTTTACAGAGAATGGGTGTTTGTGCAAAGGGAAAAGTTCTGGACGGCCGAGAACGAGTGATGAAAATGTAGCACGCATCTAGCAAGCATTTGTTCGCAGCCCAGGAAAATCGACTCGCAGAGCTAGCAGAGAGCTGCAAATTCCACAATCAACTGTATGGAGAGTCCTACAAAAAAGGTTAGTTATGAAACCTCATCGTCTGAAATTGGTTCAAGCACTGTCTGCAGCTGATAAGATTAAAAGAATCGATTTCTGTGATTTTATCCTTGCTCAAATGGAAACAGATGAATCTTTCGTTTCAAAGATTGTGTTTAGTGATGAAACAACTTTCCACACTAACGGGAAAGTCAACCGTCACAATGTCTGTATATGGGGCACTGAGAATCCGCGGGAAACAACTCAGTATGAACGTGACTCGCCTAAGGTGAACGTTTTCTGTGCCATTTCAGCCAATAAAGTTTTTGGTCCCTTTTTCTTCGAAGGTGCTACTGTAACTGGACTACAGTATCTGGAGATGTTAGAGAATTGGCTGTTCCTTCAGCTCGAACAAGAAGCACAACAATTCATATTTCAGCAGGATGGAGCGCCACCACATTGGCACTTATCTGTCCGTAACTACCTGAACGTCAACTACCCGAGGCGATGGATCGGCCGCCAGGCAGCCCGTGACAGAGCATTTCATCACTGGCCTCCAAGAAGCCCTGACCTTACCCCCTGCGACTTTTTCTTATGGGGCTATGTTATGATATGGTGTTTCGGCCACCTCTCCCAGCCACCATTGATGATTTGAAACGAGAAATAACAGCAGCTATCCAAACTGTTACGCCTGATATGCTACAGAGAGTGTGGAACGAGTTGGAGTATCGGGTTGATATTGCTCGAGTGTCTGGAGGGGGCCATATTGAACATCTCTGAACTTGTTTTTGAGTGAAAAAAAACCTTTTTAAATACTCTTTGTAATGATGTATAACAGAAGGTTATATTATGTTTCTTTCATTAAATACACGTTTTTAAAGTTGTGGTATTCTTTTTGAATCACCCTGTATACTGCATACATTAGATGAACACTTTGGAGACTCTGTCATAAAGAAGCACCTGTGAGGCGGTGGTTTGTGAACAGTGGCATTCCTGAAATGGACTGGTCTGCCTGTAGTCCCGATCTGAACCAAGTGGAACACCTTTGGGTCGACTTCCCTCCAGATCTCAGCGTCGAACATTAGTACTTTCTGTGATTTCGACTCCTGAGGGAGAATGAGCTGCCATTCCTCCACAGACAGTTAGATACCTCATTGAAAGTGACCCTAACAGAGTTCAAGGCACCATAAATGCGAAAGCTGAACACACCCCACATTAGTGTCCACTAATAGGTGTCCAGATGCTTTCGATCAGAGTACTTCGAACATAGGGGTCATAAGAAACCTCGCCTTGTTTTACTCACTTCTTTTTCTCACCAAATGTTGCGAGACTAACGTAATTTACGTGTGGAATAATCTCGGTCCAACAGTGCGCGCTACCCAACCGGTAGCGTACGGTGTGTTCCTGTGAATGATCATCGCGCTTCTCACAGTGCGTGCACTCAGCAGCCACTTGCACCCGCACACTCTGCGCCGCGTGGTTCCTGTCAGGCCCTCCTCGTCTGCACGCTGGTCGGCCTTGCCGAGTTGGCGCCAGCGCCGCTCATAAAAATTCCTTGCAGGGCCATAGCTTCCCACCTGCTCGAAGGCCGTGGAATTTACAACTGCGGCCATCGCCCTTTCAACATAAGACAACACGCGTGTCGTGCCACGTGAAGCGAAGGAAAACAGCTTTGAGTTCGGCCTACAGGACGTGAAAGTCTTTAACTAACTCCCAGGTTCCTTCCGCAATCTCTGAAATTATATCTTTTCGGGATGTCTTTGGTACACCTTCTCCTGGACGAGCAATCACGACACAAAGCATGTTCGTCTTCAGTATGAGAGTTAAGCACACGCGGTGTCCGACAGGTTCGAGTAGTGCTGAAGAATAGGGTGAGCGCGTTCCTTGATAGCAGCCTCATTCTCAGTGAATTTAAAGTTAGAGGTGTTTCTGAACTGCGCAACAAGACGCTTTGTATTTTAAAATGGCTTTAATTTTTCGCCATCTCTGATTACTTGCTTAGACCCTAGTGATGGGTGCATTCATTGGCTGCTACGTGTGCTGGTTGACACTGCAGTATTTTCCTAGTGAAGTGCGCACACGTTGCATGGATTTCCTTAGGAAGGATTCGCTAATTTGCGACTGAAAACTCTTGAATTCATACTAAACGCGCAGTAACTTTCAACACGTGTACCACTGAGTCGCACTCTGTAAGCATTCAAAGAGGAATGTGACCTTCCGTTGGAAAACGAGTCTTGCATTTCACTGGCGTAAAAATAAATTTTGTTGAATTAGAATTTTCCTAGCTCTCCGACTGTGAACAGTTTATTGCTCTCTCTTGTCATAATTGTTCGAGTGATTTTATTTTATTTTATTATCCCTGGTATGAAACGTGAGTCGATACTAAGACAATTACAGGTGGCTAAACGTTCTGTATTACGTCAACTGGCACGTAGTTTCTGTTACGTTTTTCTGCTGAGTAAGACGTCGTAGTTCTAACACTATGTTAGTATTCGAAACAAAGAAAATTGTTCTGTTCACGATAAGGTCACAAGAGATAGAGCACAAGCTCGGGATGAGGATAAGGAAAGAAGTCGGCCATATTTTTTACAAGCCCGGCATTTGCCTTAGACGGTTAAGGGAAACTATGAAAAATTTAAATCTGGGGGGGGGGGGGGGGGGCTGGACAGCGATTTGTCGGCCTAGAAACCAGTGTCTTAACCACAGTACCAGATCATTTCATTGTAATGGAAGTAGGGAAGATTGAGGTATAACGTTCCCTCGGCCATGGCTATTTCCAACGAGCCATCCTAATTCAAGAGGGCGATTCGGAGAACTGATCCCTTACCGAAAGCAGGCCAGTATTTTAGCCACAAACGCAACCTGTGTTCAGGGCGAAGTAGACAAGAGACAGTGCGACGTTGTTGTTGTTGTTGTTGTGGTCTTCAGTCCTGAGACTGGTTTGATGCAGCTCTCCATGCTACTCTATCCTGTGTCAGCTTCTTCATCTCCCAGTACCTACTGCAACCTACATCCTTCTGAATCTGTTTAGTGTATTCATCGCTTGGTCTCCCTCTACGATATTTACCCTCCACGCTGGCCTCCAATACTAAATTGGTGATCCCTTGATGCCTCAGAACATGTCCTACCAACCGATCCCTTCTTCTAGTCAAGTAGTGCCACAAACTTCTCTTCTCTCCAATCCTATTCAGTACCGCCTCATTAGTTATATGATCCATCCATCTAATCTTCGGCATTCTTCTGTAGCACCACATTTCGAAAGCTTATATTCTCTTCTTGTCCAAACTAGTTATCGTCCATGTTTCACTTCCATACATGGCTAAGTGCGACGTTATATAGTAAAAATTTTGAAACGATGAATCAGAAAAATTCTGAAGCTATTGTCGCGCCAAACGCTTGTGAAATGTAATGATAAATACAGATCAATTACGACACGTAGAAGAGTTTATATTTAGACGGTATTTTCCCTGTCCTTGTCGACTAACGCCAAAATTGCCTCTTCTGCGTATTGAAAGTAATATTTCACTGACGGATAAAGCCGGTGATATTTTCCACTTTATTCATTTCACACAGGATTCTGCGTTCTACAAGAGTTCATTAATATGTAGAATAGGTTCGAACAAGAGAAGAATGGAACAGGTAATTGGCTGTGACTATTCCAAAGGTGTTCACAGTAACTGATTTAGAGTAAGTTAAATGACACGCTCAGGTCAATAAACGAATGTTTTTTTGGCGCTAAAACTGACGTTATCAGACGTAATGACAACATAAAATACAAATTGTAACTAGTAAGGAAAGCTTTTCTGAAAAAGAGAAACATGTTTACGTAAAATGCAAATTTAAGCGTTGTGAAGACTGAAATGAAGTGGGAGCGAATCGTATACGATAAACTGTACAGGCAAGAAGACTTTTAAACGCGGTGAACAGAAAAATGCTGCAGACTAGATGGCTAGATGGGGTTACTAATGAAGAAGGGAGAAAAGAAATTTACGGCACAGCTTGACTTTAAATGAGGAATCACTTGGTACGACACCCCTTGAGGCTTATAAGAATGGGTAATTTGGTATTTGAGAGAAATTTGCTACTAAACAATTGTTGATGGAGAGTAGGCTGAGAAATAGTAAATAAGTTCACATGTATATACCTGTACACTGTTGGAGTTATATGTGATGAAGAAATCTGCACAGGATAGACTTGCACGGAGAGCTGCATCAAAGCAGGCTGCGGGCTGGGTATTACCACTGCGTTTATCGAGCACTGCAGCATATCATTCGGCAGCGAGTCGATTTTCCAATTCTTTGAACCCAGTCTATCCCCGTTGTTGACACGTTTATTTCCCTGTCTTTGTTACTAGTATCCTAAAACTCTCTTCTTATTTATCTAAACATAATAACGTGTTGTTGTTGTTGTGGTCTTCAGTCTTGAGACTGGTTTGATGCAGCTCTCCATGCTACCCTATCCTGTGCAAGCTTCTTCATCTCCCAGTACTTACTGCAACCTACATCCTTCTGAATCCGCTTAGGGTATTCGTCTTTTTGTCTCCCTCTACGATTTTTACCGTCCACGCTGCCCTCCAAAGCTAAATTTGTGATCCCTTGAAGCCTCAGAACATGTCCTACCAACTGGTCCCTTCTTCTTGTCAAGTTGTGCCACAAACTCCTCTTCTCCCCAATTCTATTCAGTACCTCCTCATTACTTATGTGATCTACCCATCTAATCTTCAGCATTCTTCTGTGGAACCACATTTCGAAAGCTTCTATTCTCTTCTTGTCTAAACTATTTATCGTCCATGTTACACTTCCATACATGGCTGCACTCCGTACAAATACTTTCAGCAACGACTTCCTGACACTTAAATCTATACTGGATGTTAACAAATTTCTCTTCTTCAGAAACGCTTTCCTTGCCATTGCCAGTCTACATTTTATATCCTCTCTACTTCGACCATCATCAGTTATTTTGCTCCCCAAATAGCAAAACTCCTGTACTACTTTAAGTGTCTCATTTCCTGATCTAATTCCCTCAGCATCACGCGACTTAATTTGACTACATTCCATTATCCTCGTTTTGCTTTTGTTGATGTTCATCTTCTATCCTCCTTTCAAGACACTGTCCATTCCGTTCAACTGCTCTTCCAAGCCCTTTGCTGTCTCTGACAGAATTACAGTGTCATCGGCGAACCTCAAAGTTTTTATTTCTTCTCCGTGGATTTTAATACCTACTCAGAATTTTTCTTTTGTTTCCTTTACTGCTTGCTCAATATACAGATTGAATAACATCGGGGAGAGGCTACAACCCTGTCTCACTCCCTTCCCAACCATTGCTTCCCTTTCATGCCCCTCGACTCTTATAACTGCCATCTGGTTTCTGTACAAATTGTAAATAGCCTTTCGCTCCCTGTATTTTACCCCTGCCACCTTTAGAATTTGAAAGAGAGTATTCCAGTCAACATTGTCAAAAGCTTTCTCTAAGTCTACAAATGCTAGAAACGTAGGTTTGCCTTTCCTTAATCTTTCTTCTAAGATAAGTCGTAAGGTCTGTATTGCTTGTTATCAGGATAGAAAAGTGTTGTGATTTTTCTTACCTGTCATACCCTAAACCTAGTTGGTCATTAACTACCAAAAGTTACGACCCAGTTAGTCGAAAGTACCTACCGTCAATACGAGGGGCGTTCAACAAGTAATGCAACACATTTTGTTTCTGAAAGCAGGTTGATTTTATTCGGGATTCGAATACACCATGTTATTCCCCACTCTTTGGCTACAAACCCCTACTTTTCAACATATCTCCTTTCAATGCGACGGCCTGACGCGACTTTACTGGGAGGCCTGTGTGCCTGCATGTTACCACTCTAATTGTCGACGTCGAAGCTAATGTTTTGCTGCATCAATAACCTCCCCATCATCCACGTGTTGCTAAGCGCGGAGTACATCCTTCATTGGGGCAGCCATATGAAAGTCGGAAGATGCGGGATCCGAGCTGTCAGGTGGATGGAGGACGTAATAAAACTGGTTATTGTGAAATAAAATGTACTAACCGATCTTGAATGACTCATTGCCATGTTTAAGACTCAAAACCCAGAGATCCACTGCCAAATAGCTATACGAAAATGTATGACGTCAACGAATACACTGAAGAGCCAAAGGAACTGGTACACCTGCCTAATATCGTGTAGGGCCCCCGCGAACATGCAAAAGCGCCGCAACACGACGTGGCATGGACTTGACTAACGTCTGAAGTGCTGCTGGAGGGAATGGACACCATGAATCCGTAAGAGTACGAGGGGTGGAGATTTCTTCTGAACAGCACGTTGCAAGGCATCCCAGATACGCTCTATTATATTCATGTCTGGGGAGTTTGGTGGCCAGCGGAATTGTTTAAACTCGGACGAGTTCCTGGAGCCACTCTGTAGCAATTCTGCACGTGTGGGGTGTCGCATTGTTCCGCTGGAATTGCACAAGTCCGTCGGAATGCACAATGGATATGAATGGATGCTGGTGATCAGACAGGATGCTTAATTATGTGTCACCGGTGTATCTAGACGTATCAGTGGTCTCATATCACTCCAAATCACATGCCCTGCACCATTACAGAGCCTCCACCAGCTTGAACAGTCTCCTACTGACGTGCAGGATCCATGGATTCATGAGGTTGTTTCCATAACTGTACATATCCATTTCGTCCATACAATTTGATACAAGACTCGTCCGATCACGTTTCCAGTCATCTACAGTGCAATTTCGGTGTTGACGGGCCCAGGCGAGGAGTAAAGCTTTGTGTCGTGCAATGATCAAGGGTGGTACAATATTGGGCCTCCGTCTCCGAAAGCCCATATCGATGACGCTTGTTGAATAGTTCGCAGGCTGACACTTGTTGATCGCCCAGCACTGAAATCTGCAGCAATTTGCGGAAGGGTTGCACTTCTGTCACGTTGAACGATTCCCTTCAGTCGTCGTTGGTCCCACTCTTCCAGGATCTTTTTGCGGCCGCAGCGATGTCGGAGATTTGATGTTTTACCGGATTCCTCATATTCACGGTACACTCATGAAATGGTCGTACGGGAAAATCCTCACTTCATGGCTACCTCGGAGATGCTGTGCCCCATCGCCCGTGCGCCGACTACAACACCACGTCCAAACTCACTTAAATCTTGATAACCTGCCACTGCAGCACCAGTAACCGATCTAACAACTATGCCAGACATTTGTTTTCTTATATAGGCGTTGCCGACCGCAGCGCCATATTCCGCCTGTTTACATATCTCTGTGTTTTAGTGCGCATCACTATAACAGTTTCTTTGGCGCTTCAGTGTATAAACACTTCATGTAATTACTATGATTATTATGGATTTCTGAAAAAGATAGGCAATCATAAACAATTGTTTCTACTTTATTTTAATAATGTATGTTCCAAAGATGATTTTGCATGAATAGCCGGCCGAAGTGGCCGTGCGGTTAAAGGCGCTGCAGTCTGGAACCGCAAGACCACTACGGTCGCAGGTTCGAATCCTGCCTCGGGCATGGATGTTTGTGATGTCCTTAGGTTAGTTAGGTTTAACTGGTTCTAAATAAGTTCTAGGGGACTAATGACCTTAGCAGTTGAGTCCCATAGTGCTCAGAGCCATGAAGAGAGCCATGAATAGATCAATATATGATAGGATTTTCTTTTCTACGTGTTGTTGTAGGTAAATTTTCCGTCTCGTTCAGTACGAGTATGACGTACGAATTATGCATGTGTGGAGCTAGCATTGTGATTGAATTTAATTGTATTGTGAAGTAAATTGACTAAAAATATATCTATTCGATAGCAGAAACTCAACCAGTGTCCGTATTATTTAAGAAAATGAAGCGAAGCATCCTCTAGACCGATATACGAAGCTGCGTTTCGGAATTTAGTATGGTCATGGATTACGAGGCTGCAACTTTCGACAACAAAGGTCAATTATAACAGATGAGTACTGTGAAAACTAAAAAGTTAGTTTTCGTCGCCATCCTCCTTAGCAAGCATAGAAATACTTGCTATGTAAATAAAGCCACCTTTTCCTGCTGCCACTTAATTTATTTTTACCAGACGCGTTTCGCCTTCTCCCTGTTCTAAGGCATCATCAGTGGGATCTATAACGATACAGTTTTGTGCAAGAAAATTACCTCATACAGAAAACCAAAGCAGAAAGGATAACCCTGTCGAAAGATCAAGTACACATGCCAAGCAATTCATTGTTTACACTAATAGATAAAAGAATTGAATAACGCTCCGAAATATAATGTAATAATACCACCCAACATAATAATAATAGCACCCAACATCTTTACATTCACTTATCCATGAACCCCTCCACAGAATACTGAAAACAAAAGTTAAATCAGCTGTCACCAAAGCTTTCACGCCGCGCGGGATTAGCCGAGCGGTCTAGGTGCTGCAATCATGGACTGTGCGGCTGGTCCCGGCTGAGGTTCGAGTCCTCCCTCGGGCATGGGTATGTCTGTTTGTCCTTAGGATAATTTAGGTTAAGTAGTGTGTAAGCTTAGGGACTGATAACCTTCAGCAGTTAAATCCCATAAGATTTCACACACATCTGAACATTTTGAAAGCTTTCAACCACTCGCTAGCAGCTAGTACATTCATATTCAACACATACAGTTCACACCACCAACCTCCAGGTCTCTCTCTCTCTCTCGTACACAAACACACACGATACAAACAACATGAACTGAACTTAGTTTTGAACATATACTTCGTTAGGTTGGCAACAGGTACGTAATCACACCAAAGAGGAGGAAACGGGTAATGGAGTTGCAATATTTACGTTGCTGAAAGCAGTGTCCGAGGAAATAATTACATCGAGTCGCAAAAGAACAATAGTACACCACAAAAAAGAAGGAGAAACATGGTGAAGACTGTGAAAAAGGTCGGAAATCAAAATTGTGCTTACACATCGATAACAAAGTGGCAGTGCGACCTCCAGACCAGATGAGAGGAAACGCGGGTCAGCAAATCCTAAGTAATTACTTTTTTACATAAAATCGCGACATGAACTGTTTAATAATCTAAAAATAACAAAACTGTATCGTTATAGATCTCACTGATGAGGCCTTAGAAGAAGAAAAAGCCGAAACGCGTCTGGGATAAATAAATTAAGTGGTAGCAGGAAAAGGCTGTTATATTTACAAAACAAATATTACTATGAAAACTGTTCACTTACATTCTACCGTTGCTACCTCTCTTTGTAGTGTGGCCATATCTCAGGGTACCAAGTGCTGTGAAATTGTGACCAGCCGCCCAGATTTAATCTTACTTCAGAATTAATGAATAGACTTTGGGTTATAAGCAGGTGGTGCTGTTTAGAAGACGAACAATCCAGTGAAGTTTCGTGAGCTCCTCTCGGTTGCGCTGAGGTGTGTGAAGCCTTGTGTTGTCAGTGAAAGAGGAGAAGTTCGTTTGCTTTTTTGTGGCGACGAATATAGCGAAGTCGTTTCTCCTGCTTCCTGAGGATAGCTCAATAGACTTGAGAGTTGATCGTTGCGCCATGAGGGAGGACATCAGGCGGGCTCACCCTGTAACACGGTCGCCATGACTTTGCCGGTTGAGGGTGCTGTTTTGAACTTTTTCTTCGGAAAAATTTTGGAAATTTGTGGTAAGTTCCTGTGGGACCAAACTGCTGACGTCTTGTTCAAATGTCCAAATGTGCGTAAAATCTTATGGGACTTAACTGCTAAGGTCATCAGTCCCTAAGCTTACACATTACTTAACCTAAATTATCCTAAGGACAAACACACACACCCATGGCCGAGGGAGGACTCGAACCTCCGCCGGGACCAGCCGCACAGTTCATGACTGCAGCGCCATAGATCGCTCGGCTAATCCCTGAGGTCTTGTTTCCCTAGGCTTACACGTTACTTAATCTAACTTTAACTTATGCTGAGGACAACAGACACACCCATGCCCGAGGGAGGACTCGAACCTCCGACGGGGGGAACGCGCGAACCGTGGCAAGACGGCCGAGACCGTGCGGCTACCCCGCGCGGCTTTTCTCTTCGGAGTAAAGGTGGTGTGGCGCCACTCCATGGATTGCCGTTTTGTTTCCTGTTCAAAGTGATGGACCCATGTTTCATCGCCTGTGGCGATGTTCGAGAAAAAAATTGTCAAGATCGGCCTCGTAACGTGCAAGCAATTCCGCACAGATGGTCCTTTATGATCTTCTGTTTGGATGCGGGAATCCCAGCGGGCACACATCGCTGAGTATTCCAGCTGCTGGCCGAGTGTGTCGGCACTACCAGCGGAGACATCGAGTTGAGCAGCGACGTGTTGCTTTGCGATCCTTCGGTCTCCTCCAATGAGAGTGTCCGCACGTTCCAGCATTGCAGCTGTGTGCCGGCCGGCCGGCACGCGCGAGATTGGACAGGTTTGCGCGATCTTGTTGTGATGAAGACGGACACCTCTCCCAACGACTCACCGTGCTTTTGTTCACTGCTTCGTCTGCCACACCTGTGTGCCGGCCGGCCGGCACGCTAGAGATCCGACAGGTTTGCGCCATCTTGTTGCGATGATGACGACACCTCCCCCAACGACTCACCGTGCTTTTGTTCACTGCTGCGTCTCCGTAAACATTCTGCAAACGCCTATGAATATCTGCGGTGCTCTGGTTTCCCGCCAAAAAAACTCAGTGACTGCTCTCAGCTTGGAAAACACCTCCGTTACAGACGCCATTTTTAAGGCTACGTACAGCGCCGCCACCCAGCGGAACGTTATAAAACTACAGGGGCTGAGGCCTGAATGTTCCACCATATTCCACAGCAAATTCCATATTTTTTTCAACCGAAATTGACCGACAAAAAAATGTTGCATTACTTATTGAACGCCGCTCGCAGCAATTTGTATTAATGGACGTATACTCTTTTCTGCGCCAGAGAATGCTAAATTGCGCTGACCAGAAGAAGATAATGGGTAGCCCATGCTAAGTACCGCCTTTTTTCCACCGTTTCTATGCGTTCGACTTTTGTCGGTTCACCACCGTCCTAGGTTTAATTTTCTCCTTTTAGTGAACAGACCATATTTTGCTTTTTGATTTTTATATTTTCTCTTAGGAAAACAAGTTCAACGTTGAGCATACTGTGTTTACATAAATCGAAGTGGCTACTTTTCTGTCTGCCATAATACATAACTGAATATTTTTCAACTATGGATACTGATCTCTGTTTCGTCTGTGCCTGCTATTACCCTACTATTTCGTTTCTCTGACTGACTCGAGACCACTTTCGTGCAGATTTCGAGTAAAGAATGGAACTGTTAAGCCGTGGCGCCGCAGTGATAAACATTTTATTCAAAAGCGTTTAGTTAAAGTGATTTTCGAATTCTCGAAGAAACTACACGACGTTAGCCAGAAGGATATGTAAACAAAATTTTTATTCAGACGTAATCTCGTTCAGTAAACATTGTTCACCGAACAACGGAGAATTTTAGAAATTACTAGAGTACAGACAGGCGTCAAGGAATAGACTGGAGTGGAAGACATAAGTGAGAACGTAATGAAAACGACATCGATCTGAGTGTACATGATAGATGGACCAAGGTAGTTCTTTGTTGGATGACGAAGACAGAAAGAAATATCGAGCGAACCAGGAGAGCTTCTGTAAAGTTTGGAAGGTAGGAGACGAGGTACTGGCAGAAGTAAAGCTGTGACAACGGGGCGTGAGTCGTGCTTGGGTAGCTCAGTTCGTAGAGCACTTGCCCACGAAAGGCAAAGGTCCCGAGTTCGAGTCTCAGTCCGGCACACAGTTTTAATCTGCCAGGAAGTTTCATACCAGCGTGCACACCGCTGCAGAGTGAAAATCTCATTCAGGTGTAGATATAACCTCATGTTGCCGGCCGTTGTGACCGAGCGGTTCTAGGCGCTTCAGTCTGGAACAGCGCGACCACTACGGTCGCAGGTTCAAATCCTGCCTCGGGCATGGATGTGTGTGATGTCCTTAGGTTAGTTAGGTTTAAGTAGTTCTAAGTTCTAGGGGACTGATGACCTCAGATGTTAAGTCCCATAGTGCTCAGAGTCATTTGAACCATATCCTCATGTTGACGGATGAACTGATTTTCGCAAAACCTGTTGTGAAAGCACGTTCCTTGTCGATGGCAAAAGTCTACGACTTTCAGCCAGAACCGGACGTTGTCGCGTCGAATGCATAAGAGAATTCGCTTTTGCCTCGTAACTGCCGCAGTACAGTGACTAAGCGCACCAAGCGACAATACAAGAGAACATAAAAGCGCTTGCATCATTGCAGCAGAGTCGTTCTCCTCGTAGAATGCACCACAAGGAACAAAACATTCTCTGGTTTGTGGCTGCGGCGAATCGATGTTCCTGGAAGCCCATTTCAGCCAACGATTCGTAGCGCCTAGCTATACTTGCCGCAGCCGACTTGGAAAACTAGTTGAAAATCTTCAATTTGGTGAATCAGAGATGAACACGACAAATTGCTCCTAACCTCCTTGTAACAAGGCGGTTCAGTTGGACACTAAACGGTGGGAGGTTATCGACCTGATACCTGCCTTTCGAGGTGAACTATCGAAGCACGCCTCACGGATCCAGACAAAGCTTCGTGGAAGAGCAGCTATGGAAGATACCGAGAGCAAGTAAACACCAGGAAATCGGATCCGCCCACAGGAGCAGTCGGTTAGTGCAACAGGTCATGCACTGTTCGTAATACGCAGGTATCCGTGTACAGGTTCCAGTCTGATATTTCTCACAAATGTTGAAATACTCATAATTGTGAATTTCCATGTTTGATTTTATCATTTGCATAAATACCATGAACCTCCCCGACGTAGAGTGCATTATGCCCCTCTACAAGAAAAAATATCCGTATGTACAGGCAGTTGCACAGGGGGTATCGGCAGAAAGGCCAAACTGATATATGGTCTCTGGAGAGGGTTGTAGATTCAGTAGTCTGGATGATTGATCCGTCCTTGTACTATTAGCCGTCACGACCTTGCTGTATTGGTACTGGAAACTGCTGAAAGTAATGGGAAAGTATAGCCATTATGTAAGTTCGAATACTTCCACAGCTGGCCTCAGTTTGAACAAAATCCTTTTAGGAGTTACGTCGCATCATTATAAACCACTAAAACAACTATACAACCGACTGTAGAGAACCGCTGCAAGGACGGGGGAAACCGCGGATGTGTAATTGTTTGCGTGTTTTATACTGAAGCGGCCTTTTATTAAAATACAGCCGCCATGTTTCCCGACTGTATGAACTCTACCATACAGTTTCATGACTGTAGCATCGTTCTAGGATAAAATATTCCAGAACTAAAGCACCATTCGCTTCTCGGGGGTGGAGGAGGGGGGGAGGGGAGGGGGAGGAGCTACTCGGTCGGATGTTATCATCATTGACAACAAAATTCTGCCGATCGGATTGTGAAAAATTGGATCCCTTAATCTTTTAGATAGGTGAGAGAATTTAAATAGAAGAGTGGATATGTTGAAGTAACATGTAGTGAGAACTGGCTACGTGCGATGGCAGGAAGAAGAGGACGTCTAAACACCTGTGCACGGGGTTATCAACAAAAAATCAAAGAGAAGCTCTACAGTAGTACGTCTAATAATGAGTCATGAAACAGGACTGCGGATACACTACTATGAACAGTACAGTGACCGTATTATCGTAGCCAAGACTGATAACAAAGCCAACACCCGCCACAGCGGGCGGTACAGGCTTGTGTAGCTCTGAAAACGACGCAGCTCCCCCCCCCCCCCCCCCCCCCCCGGAGGTTCGAGTCCTCCCTCGGGCAAGGGTGTGTGTGTTGCCCTTAGCATAAGTTAGTTTAAGTTAGATTAAGTAGTGCGTAAGCTTAGGGACCGATGACCTCAGCAGTTTGGTCCCATTAGACCTTACCACAAATTTCCAAAAAAAAAAAAAAAAAATTTCCGAAAACGATGAAGAGATCGAAAGAATGTGTGACGAGAGAAAAGCAATTATTCAAATAGTTAAGGAGACGGATATTTAATTATGATGGCGCACTGGAATTCGACTGAGAAACGCAAGAGGAAGCCGCTCGGTAGAAATTTACACAAAGCGCCATCCAAACATTGTCAATGCTTGTTTAAGAATCGTGTTAGAAAGCTGTATGCGAGGGAGAGACCTTGATACACTTGCTTTCAGACAAGATACATAGCGATAAGATAGAGATTCCCAAATCAGATTCTAAACTGCAAAAGATTGCCAGAGGCCGATGTATACACTAACCATAATTTATTGGTTATGAACAGCAGATTAAAACCGAAGATACTGCAGAAAACTGGGAAATTAAGGCGATGGGTCCTGGATAAATCGAAGTAACCGGATGTCGCTGAGAGTTTCAGCCATAACCATTACCATAATCTTCATTCCTATAACGATAAGTCTGTTGATACGAAGTGTTTGTTTATAAATCACTTTCATGGAACCAGTCACGGTTGCCGTTCATTTATATTTTACGCGACGCATTTCAGGAAATGAATTCCATTTTCAAGTGGGTTTTCTCCGTGCGCTATAACAGTTTTTCGTATCATTTTACATTTCGAAAAAAATTACGAAAAACTGGTATTGTACTCACAGAAAAACGCCCTTGAAAATGGGAAACATTTCCCGAAATGCGCCGTGTAAAGTACAAATAAGAGAAAAACATGACTGACAGCAGAAAAGTTATTTGTAAACAAAAGCCGATTCTTTTCACAGTAGCATTTTTAATGGCTCAAATCAAATCTCTTGATGTGGATTCTCATTCGTAGAAATCTTATCCTGAAGCCGATCGAAGCAATTGTGTAATTATGTTCAAAAATGGTTGCAGTTAACTCACCAATATCATCAACATTAACACTATCATCATTACATCCATCTGATATCCAATACTATAATATTCCATGCGTTACGGACTTCAACAATACGCATCCATGTAGCCAGTGGATGATTTTTATCATCTACCAATCTTTCACTAGGTCTTCGCCTCGATATTTTATTGTAGCACCATCAACTACCTTGGTCCATCTATCACCCGTTCGCCTGACTACATGTACACTCAGATCGACGTCGTTTTCATTACATTCTCACTTGTGTCTTCCACTCTAGTCTATTCCTTGATCCCTATCTGTAATCTAGTAATTCCTAACACTCTCCGTTGTTCGGTGAATAATGTTCGGTTTCTGAATGATTTTTTTCCATTAAAAATGCGTCTCCCCGTCCTAAGTCCAAAATGATAGTAGACGCTGGTGGTAAACATTACTTTTCAGGCACATCGGAAATATATTTTTGAAAACGTATTAAGTTTACCAAAAGTACACCACGCCAATTTGGCTCTATCGTTTGTTCCAGCTGGTGTCCAATCACTCGTCTTCTTCAACCGCCCTCATTACAGAAACTGGTCAACTGCTTTTACGACTTCATTATTAATGTGTAGTAATTTCAGCCATTGTGTATGGGTAGCGTCCTCGATTCTACGTTCGGTACCAGCCACTGACTACGTTTTGAATTGAGATTATCAGAAAAGGTGGGAGGTGGGATAAAGAGTCACCCACGTTCTGCTATCGTCCTTGGCAAAGAGGGCGGCGCAATGCACATAGTTTCTGGGCAATCTCTTGCCCTTGGGGTGGGGAACTGTACCTAAAAGGTGGAAAAATCAATACTGATCAACGGCATGAAGAGGCCGAAGGCAGTGAAAACCACTACCTTAAAGACGTATAAGGTATATCGACATGTGGCGCATAGCTGAAAAACAGTGTCATGACGATCTCTCCACTGGCAAAAGATCCAGGATTAGGCCCCCATTAGTATCTCTGGTAGGGGACAACCAAGGGGTAGGTAACCAAGAAAATAAGATTGAATAATCTACAAAAGGGTGACATTCTACAAGACGTAGCGTTGGAATCTCGAGAGGCAGGGAAGCTGGGAAATCAGAAAGTTGGAATTAAAAGCCCTAGTCTAGGCTTAGTTGGAGTCAGTGGAGTGAAATGGAAGGAAGACGAGGATTTTTGGTCAGGTGAATAGGCTACAGAGCACCATCAACAGCAGCAGAAAATAATGTAAGGAAATAGGATTCATTATGAAAGGGGCAATAGGGCAGAGGAGAGAACGGATAGATGGAAATAATACATTGAAGGCTTCTACTCTGGCGGACGTGTTCGATGATGATATAAAACAAAAAATGGAATTTTGGTACGTAGTAGGCAAAAATACATGCCGGACGAAGCAAAGAGGAGATAAAAACAGACTAATACAGGCAAAAAGGGAAGTCTGCTACTTTCAAGCATAGGCCTTCACCTGAGGAAATAATTTCTGAGAATGCACGTCTGGAGTACATCACTGCAGTGGACGTGGACTGTGAGAAAATCGGGAAAGAAGAGCATCGAAGCGTTTGAGATATGGTACTATAGAATGATGTAAAAAAAAGTGGGTGGACCGATAAGGTAAGGAATGAGGAGGTTCTCCGTAGAACAGGCGAATGACAGAACGTTTGAATAACGCTGATAAGGAAGGAGGACAGGAAGATAGGACACGATGTGTTAGGAAATCAGGGAGTGATTTCCATGGTACTAGGGGCATATGTAGAAGGTAAAAACGGTAGGGGAAGGCAGAGACTGGAATACGTCCAATAAATGAGGACGTACAGTGCCAATGTTACTGTGAGATAAAGAGGTTAGCACACGAGACGAAATCGTGGCGGCCCGCATCAAATCACTCACAGAAATAACATTATCGAAAAAAAAACAAAAAAAATTATTATTTCGCCGGCCGAGCGGTTCTAGGCGCTACAGTCTGGAACCGCGCGACCGCTACGGTCGCAGGTTCGAATCCTGCCTCGGGAATGGATGTGTGTGATGTCCTTAGGTTGGTTAGGTTTAAGTAGTTCTAAGTTTTACGGGACTGATGACCTCAGAAGGTAAGTCCCATAGTGCTCAGAGCCATCTGAACCATTTCAAAAACATTATTTCGATATGTCGGTTACACTGCAGAAAGACAACTTTCAAGTCAACGCTGTTAAGTTCCTTCTTCGTCATAGTACTTAAGCTGCAATAGATGCAAACGGTAAAAAGCTGTCAGAAATATACGGCTGGTTCAAGTGTAGCCCATTTAACGCGTGTTACTTCTTTTCAGTTAAAATGTCTGAATACTCCCTTTGAGTCTTACGGAAGAAAGAAGCAATCGGCTTCTGTTCCTTAACTTTCTTTTGGCGAGAAACGTTTTGAATTTTCATCTTTGTTTGGCATAATTCAGTATTCATCATCATCATCTAAGCCGACTACATTCTGAATGCTGCAGTTGCTCTGCGCAAGGTAACAATTCCTTTAGGTCTGCTGAGAATTTTATATATAGGGTCTCATTACATCCTCCACCAATTCTGAATTTTTAACAGAATCTGTAAATCTGTTGCGTTGGCGTGTACATTTGTGAGTCTACATGCATTCATTCTAGTTGCTCTGATACGACAGACTGAAAACAGAACCGAGGTGGTTTGTTGCGCTCTGTGCGCGCGGCCGCTCGTCCAGGCGCCTCTGCGTGTAGTTTGACGCGAGTCTGGAGGGTGTAGCGATGGAGCACTGGAGCACTGGAGCGGGGCTCTAGCGGCACGAACCGCGCGCTTCTGTCACTCTGCCAACATCCTGACGTGACGTCACAAAAGCCGTTACCATTCCACACAAATACAGTCATCGTGATACATGTTTATGCACGTACAGGGTAAATAACTAAAGGTACAGCAAAGCTCGGCACAACAAATTAAAGATTTCAACGAGGTAAATATATTGAACTATAGATTGACTATGAAAATGAAGTATTTAATTAATTAATGAGTAGGCAAGTAATCTGTAACGACTTTTGTGCAAATACTGTACTAACATCTACACTAATTAATCCACAGAGAAGATGAACCTAGCAAATGATGGCACTCGTCGAGGCGAATCGCATGAGCTATTCACATGTTTATTTATGCGCTTAGTTAGCTGATGAGAACCATCTGAATTAACTGATTAATTAAGGTCAGTCGGCGTAATTATACAAAGCAACAGAAATAGCATTGCACTATGTGTTGTAAAACGTAACCACACATTACGAACAACATGTAGCTTGTAAGTTTATTTAACTGCCTTTTTTAAGCTGCTAATTAGATTTTTGGTTAGTTTTCCCATAATTTAAAGTGTATTACAGCTACATAAATTCGGGTGACACCAGCAGGAAAGAGCAACTCAATTCATATAAGACTAATGAGTCACTCGTTGTTGTTGTGATCTTCAGTCCTGAGACTGGTTTGATGCAGCTCTCCATGCTACTCTATCCTGTGCAAGCTTCTTCATCTCGCAGTACTTACTGCAGCCTACATCCTTCTGAGTCTGTTTAGTGTATTCATCTCTTGGTCTCCCTCTACGATTTTTACCCTCCACGCTGCCCTCCAATACTAAATTGGTGATCCCTTGATGCCTCAGAACATGTCCTACCAACCAATCCCTTCTTCTAGTCAAGGTGTGCCACAAATTTCTCTTCTCCCTTATTCTATTCAATACCTCCTCATTACTTATGTGATCTACCCATCTAATCTTCAGCATTCTTCTGTAGCACCACATTTCGAAAGCTTCTGTTCTCTTCCTGTCCAAACTATTTATCGTCCATGTTTCATTTCCATACATGACTACACTCTATACAAATACTTTCATATTAGACTTCCTGGCACTTAAATCTGTACTCGATATTAACAAATTTCTCTTCTTCAGAAACGCTTTCCTTGCAATGTGTCACTCATATTTTACTAAAATTAGATGTTTTGTAATTGCCTAGTGTTTAACTGCGTTATGAACCAAAGTATCTGCTCAAGTACCAATAAATGCAAAACCTGTCTTGCAGTTATTTTCAGTGCAAATAAATTTTGTAAATAGAGGTTTAGTGGATTGCCACATAAGGACATCTGTACCCAAGTAAACCCGCCCCATGGTTAAACCTTTTACCAGCACCATAAAAAAATTACAAATTTACGTAGTTCCTATTTCCTGTTTGTGACCGAGGTTTTCGAGAGGTTTCCCAGGGTTGTAAGTAAAGAGCCAGAACTGGAAACCTTCCCATATATCTCCAGCCGGGAGTTCCTCTTCCCTGGAATTTGACTGTAAAGAATATAACTTTAAAACAGATCGGAAATCGAACAGTACCCTCTACTTTTAGTGGCAGAGAACGAAAAGTATTTTTAGAAAAACCTGCTTGCAGCCTGAGACCGGCTGGCTGCGTCCTCTAGTGTGCATTTCTCTGCCCATTCAGGCCTCCAAGCACGTCGCACTGCGGGGCTCAAGGCCTCAAGCTGCCGCTGCCAGTCTCCCAGCAGGATTACCACCCACAGCAGAAGCGTGAAGTGGGAATGGGCATGCTTCAGCACGTTTAACTTGGACGATCCTGAATGAGATTTTCACTCTGCAGCGGAGTGTGCGCTGATATGAAACTTCCTGGCAGACTAAAACTGTGTGCCCGACCGAGACACGAACTCGGGACCTTTGCCCGAGTTCGGGTCTCGGTCGGGCACACAGTTTTAATCTGCTTGGACGATCCCTTTGGAGCCTCAAAGGGATCAGACGTGCTGGCGCCTTGGAGTTTGTTCTGACGGCTCAAATGGAATGACCACTGATTGTGGTAACGGTGAGATCATGTTTTAAGTTCGAATACGGGTCACAAACGTTGTTGAGTCTATTGGATTCACAGTGAATTGCCATTAATTTAAGTCATAATAAGTATTCGTTGCCACTGAAATAAAGAAAAAGATCCATCATCAAATGTGTAGACGCAAAATTGCATCTGGAGACGCAGAAATATTATTTCGCAACATTTCTTTGTCTTGAATGAATGCATACGAATTCTGATTCACCAAGAATGAAATATTGGTCTTGCGACAAATATAGGAGGAATGAAAATAAAGGTTAGAAACAAAGACCTAAAACGAAACTTCCAGTTTTAAAATTACCTTTCTCCTTTTTACCGTTGCCCTTCAGAGATCAGTTAAGGATGCCACTTAAGCAGTTAATTCAATTTTACACATCTTTGAATATACCTTTGAGGCGTAGCGACGTATGCCGATCCTGCCTTGGAGGCGGTTAAGTGGGAGATGTGTCTCAGAGCTGGATAGTGACAGATGGTGACGCGAGACTGGACGCGCACGTAGTTTATGTATTAGCCGATAGAGAACAGTATTGGATAGGGGGACTGATTTAGTTTTGATTGTGCCCACTAGAGTGGACTAAAGTAATAGAATGTTTTTCATGAACTGTTCTAGTATTTTCATAAAGTGTTATTATGTCTTTTTGTGTATGTAAAATGTTATAAATTTGTTTTAGCAGTATGAATGATGCGTGAGTGTGGTTTAAGGTTAATATGATGATAATTGTTTAACGAGTTATGTAGTAGGATTTAGTGTGGGAACATTTCGAAGAAGTATGGATATGGACAAAGGGGATTTTTGTAGAATAGATCTGTAAAGTAAGTTTATAGTAAACGGAAAGTTAATTCAGGTATAAATAACAATAGTAAATAACTTTATGCCTAAGCAAAACTTCAGCATATCAGATAATTACGTCGGTAAAAAGTGCAGTCGTTAGGTTTACTATTTTGCGATTGGTTATTAATGAAAAGCGCGGATTGACGCGGTAGAATGTTGTTTTGCTATTGGCTGTTGAATAAACTGACCAATGGTAAAGCAATATTCTTCGCGCTCCTTTCTATGCTGGTACAGAAGACTTAGAGTATTCTAAGGAAGAGGCGGAGTCTAGCCATGAAACAGTTCGGACGTGTGCAGTAGTAGTTCCGATGGAAACGATAAGTTGCCGGATCTAGCAGTGTTTCATACATCAAAAGTGTGGTAAAGTGACGGCATAATTATTCCGATGGGCGTGTAGAAATTTCGGAATTTTTAAGTGAATTTTGTGACGAGAAAAGACATATATTCCGCGTGGCGTACTGAGCTGGTCGGTGGCTAAAAACTGTGACTGCATTAGGTAGCGACAGACTTAATATTTGGCGAGCATTCTCAATCAAAAGCAATCCGTATTTTTGTAGCTATTACGTTTTCGGGAAATGCAACACCATAAACTTGCTAACGTGAGTCAAAAGGATTGTGAGTGACTGTGTTAAAGACTAGCACGGGCTTGGAAATGATACTTGTTCACCTAAGTTTCAGAATATATTAATTGAGGACAAAATTTCCAACCTTTCATTTCGCATGAAAACTTTCTCCCGAAACGTAGATTAGTAACTTTAATTGCAGCCTGGTTCACGTCGAAGTACAGTAGGTTTCACTCGGCTTCCCTACTGATGATATGCTGAGACAATGTCCACAGGCAGGTGAAGGTTCGTCGTAAAGGGACGGAAAGAACCGCGCCGCCGCGCCTTCAACAATTCACTTTTTTCTATTCTATTCCCATTAAACAGTTTTCTTTCTACTGTTGTTGGACTTTTTTAACCTGCCATCTTCTTATTTTTACGTCTATATTTTGCTTTGCCTTTGATTTATTGCTTATTTATGACAATTTCGTTCAAATCTTAACGTACATTCCTAACCGAATTACTCTTACCTTCTATGTCATTACGATCATTTATAATTCTTGTTTTCAGCGTTACAGTCATCGTAATTTAAAGGCACATTTCGAAAATTATTTTTTTCTAATTTTATATATAATATCTTTTACACCTCAACATATTTCTAGGTCCAAGCGCAGCGTCTGTGACTAGTAATTGAAACAACCTGGGCAACGGGTTCGTAATCAGACAATGCTTCAATTAGGAATAAAATCATCAGTAAGGCGGCCGGAAACACACTATCTAAGAAGTAATCTTCGTTGTGCCTACAGCCTTGCCAAAGAGGTGCAGGAACGGACATAGCTTTAAAGCAACTTCTTGCTCTTGTGATGGGAAAGTACCCCTAAAATACGGAAGAATCAGCACATGTGTCATATAATTGAAGAAAAAAGTTGCCATGACGATCTCTCCAGTGACAAAAGATTTCGGATTATTTCTCCATTAGGATCTGTGGAATGGGCACTGCCAAAGCGGAGGTAACTATGGGAAAAAGAATAAATAACCAACGAAAGGGTAACATTGTGGGAGTCGGATCGTGGAATATCATAAGTTTGAACATGGTATGGAAGCTACGAAACCAGGAAAGGGAAATGCAGGTACTCAGACTAGATACAGTGGGGGTGGTGTTCCAAAAATGAACAGCATAGAGATAGAAGTGATGACAACTTCTGCAGGACCTGACCATCATTTTGCACGACAATGCTGAAGCACGTACAGTGCAAGGTGTTACTGATATGTTTGACTGATGGGGCTGCCAAGTGCTGTACCACCAACTGCACTCCCCGGACTTAAGCCCTCGTGAGTTCAACTCGATTTCTAAACTGCAGGAAACACTTCACGGCATTCGCTTCAGAACTGCTACAAATTCGTCGGGCAATATATCGCGCCGCTCGAACTGTCAACACAGCTGCCAACGGGCTACACACAATGCTAGTGACTAGTTTGGAGGTCAGTAAAACTTTGAAACACGTATCTATTTTGTACGAGCTGTAAATAAATAATTACCACTATTAAAGTTCCAACACTCGTATTTAATTTTTAGTAGTTCCTGCTATCGATGTTTCCAAGTAAGGGCTTTGATTCAAACTGAATACGCTCAGCCCAAAAAGATAGCATGTACATGTATAAAAAATATGTCCAAGAAATATGCACACTCGGTTGGTCCTAAAATTATTCAGTTTTCATTGGCAATAAAATTTTGCTTCTGATCTATTAGTTTAAAGGTTTCTCTAAGTGCTCTTATTTATTGGTACTTTAACAATAATAATGAACTATATAGTTCTCTTGAACTATTTCAATAAGAAGAACTATTTCAAAAGGAATGGTTCCATAAAAAAAAGACTTTGCCCATCTCTACTATACACTGACGGGGAAAAAATCGCAACACCAAAAAATAATTAATGGAGAGTAATGAAATTTCGGGATATAAGTAATGAAATTTCGGGATGTAAGTATCTAGGTAACATAAGTGAGTGATTAACATTGTAAGATCGCAAGTTAATGTAAGCGCGTCATAAGCCATATCAAATATAAAACGCTGGTACTTTAATAACCGGTGTAACCGCCAGAATGTTGAATGCAAGCAGGCAGACGTGCACGCATGGTGTTGCACAGGTGCCGGATGTGAGTTGGTGGGATGGAGTTCCACGTCTCTTGCACTTGGTTCGTCAATACAGGAACGGTTAATGCTGTTTGTGGACGACGCTGGAGTTGTCGTGCGGTGATGTCCCATATGTGCTCGATTGGAAGCTACACTACTGGCCGTTAAAATTGCTACACCACGAACAAATGCAAATGATAAACGGGAATTCATTGGACAAATATATTATACTAGAACTGACATGTGATTACATTTTCACGCAATTTGGGTGCTTAGATCCTGAGAAATCAGTACCGAGAAGAACCAACTCTGGCCGTAATAACGGCCTTGATACGCCTGGGCATTAAGTCAAACAGAGCTTGGGTGGTGTGTACAGGTACAGCTGCCTATGCAGCTTCAACACGATAGCACAGTTCATCAAGAGTAGTGACTGGCGTATTGTGAAGAGTCAGTTGCTCCATTGACCAGACGTTTTCAGGGGGTGAGCGATCTGGAGAATGTGCTGGCCAGGGCAGCAGTTGAACATCTTCTGTATCCACAAAGGCCCGTGCGGGACCTGCAACATGCGGTCGTGCATTATCTTGCTAAAATGTAGGGTTTCGCAGGGATCGAATGAAGGATAGAGCCACGGGTCGTAAAACATCTGAAATGTAACGTCCACTGTTCAAAGTGCCGTCAATGCGAACAAGAGCTGACCGAGACGTGTAACCAATGGCACCCTATACCATCACGCCGGGTCGTACGCCAGTATCACCGCGATGTCGCCAAACACGGATGCGACCATCATGATCCTGTAAAAAGAACCTGGATTCACCCGAAAACATGACGTTTTGCCATTCGTGCACCCAGGTTCGTCGTTGAGTACACCATCGCACGCGCTTCTGTCTGTGACGCAGCGTCAAGGGTAACCGCAGCCATGGTCTCCGAGCTGATAGTCCATGCTGCTGCAAACGTCGTCGAACTGTTCGTGCAGATGGTAGTTGTCTTGCAAACGCCCCCATCTGTAGAGTCAGGGGTCGAGACGTGACTGCACGATCCGTTACAACCATGGGGATAAGGTGCCTGTCATCTCGACTACTAGTGATACGAGGCCGTTGGGATCCAGCACGGCGTTCCGTATTACCCTCTGAACCCACCGATTCCATATTCTGCTAACAGTCATTGGATCTCGACCAATGCGAGTAGCAATGTCGCGATACGATAAACCGCAATCGCGATAGGCTATAATCCGACCTTTATCAAAGTCGGAAACGTGATGGTACGCATTTCTCCTCCTTACACGAGGCATCACAACAACGTTTCGCCAGGCAACGCCGGTCAACTGCTGTTTGTGTATGAGAAATCGGTTGGATCGGGAGGGCGACGGTTCAATCCCGCATCCGGCCATCCTGATTTGGGTTTTCCGTGATTTCCCTAAATCGCTCCAGGCAAATGCCGGGATGGTTCCTTTGAAAGGGCACGGCCGAGTTCCTTCCCCGTCCTTTCCTAATACGATGAGACCGATGACCTCGCTGTTTGGTCTCTTCCCCCAAAAACAACCCAACCCAACCCAAATCGGTTGGAAACTTTCCTCATGTCAGCACGTTGTAGGTGTCTCCACCGGCGCCAACCTTGTGTGAATGCTCTGAAAAGCTAATCATTTGCATATCACAGCATCCTCTTCCTGTCGGTTACATTTCGCCTCTGTAGCACGACATCTTCGTGGTGTTGCGATTTTAATGGGCAGTAGTGTACATCTGGTGATCGAGCACGTCCAGGCAACATGTAGACACTCTGTAGAGCATATTGGGTTACGACAGCGGTATGTGGGCGAGCGTTATCCTACTGGAAAACACCTCTTGGAATGCTGTTTATGAATGGCAACATAACAGGTCGAATCACCAGACCGACGCACAGTGTTGCAGTCACGACGCGTGGGATAAGCACGAGAGTGTTTTTGCTGTCTTATGAAGTTGCACCCTAGACCGTAACTCCAGGTCTATTGTGCTACGCTCGCAGACAGGTTGGGTGCCGGTCCTCAATTGCTCTCCTAATCAGCACGTGGCGATTACTGGCAACGAGATAGAACCTGCTTTCATCAGAAAACACAACAGACCTCCACCCTGCCTTGCAGTGAACTCTTGCTTGACATCACTGAAGTTGCAAATGGCGGTGGTATCGAGTCGGTGGCATGCTATACAAGGAGTCTGGCTCGGAGCTGTCCTTGAAGTGACTGGTTTGTAACAGTTCGTTACAAGTACCTACTGCTGCTCAGACCGCTGCTGCACACGCAGTATGCTGCGCCAGAGACATACGACGAACACGATGGTCTTCCCTCTCGGTAGTGCCACGAGGCCATCCGGAGCCCGGTCTTCTACATCTACATCTACATGGATACTCTGCAAATCACATTTAAGTGCCTGGCAGAGGGTTCATCGAACCACCTTCACAATTCTCTATTATTCCAATGTTGTATAGTGCGAGGAAAGAATGAACACCTGTATCTTTCCGTACGAGCTCTGATTTCCCTTATTTTATCGTGCTGATCGTTCTTCTCTGTGTAGGTCGGTGTCAACAAAACATTTACGCATTCGGAGGAGAAAGTTGGTGATTGGAATTTCGTGAGAAGATTCCGTCGCAACGGAAAACGCCTTTCTTTTAATGATTTACAGCCCAAATCCTGCATCATTTCTGTGATACTCTCTCCCACATTTCGCGATGATTCAAAACGTGCTGCCTTTCTCTGAACTTTTTCGATGTACTCCGTCAGTCCTATCTGGTAATGATCCCACACCGCACGGCAGTTCCCTTGGTAGGTCTGTTACATTTTCTAAGTGTCCTGCGAATAAAACGCAGTCTTTCGTTAGCCTTCCCCACAACATTTTCTATGTGCTCCTTCTAATTTAAGTTGTTCGTAATTGTAATACCTAGGTATTTAGTTGAATTTACTGCTTTTAGATTAGACTGATTTATCGTGTAACCGAAGTTTAACGAATTCCTTTTGGCACTTCTGTGGACGGCCTCACACTTTTCCTTATTTAGAGTCAACTGCCAATTTTCGCACCATTCAGATATCTTTTTTAAATCGTTTTGCAGATTGTTTTGATCGTCTGATGACTTTATTAGTCGATAAACAGCAGCATCATCTCCAAACAACCTAAGATGGCTGCTCATATTGTCTCCCAAATCGTTTATATAGATAAGGAACAGCAAAGGGCCTGTAACACTACCTTGGGGAACGCCAGAAATCACTTCTGTTTTACTCGATGACTTTCCGTCAATTACTACTAACTGTGACCTCTCTGACAGGAAATAGCAAATCCAGTCACATAACTGAGACGATATTCCATAAGCACACATTTTCACTACGAGCCGCTTGTGTAGTACAGTGTCAAAAGCCTACGTGAAATCCAGAAATACGGAATCGATCTGAAATCCCTTGTCAATAGCACTCAGCACTTCATGTGAATAAAGAGCTAGTTGTGTTTCACAGGAACGATGTTTTCTAAACCCATGTTGACTGTGTGTCAGTGGACAGTTTTCTTCTTGCGGCCCTACGTTCTCGTGCAGCACTCATGTATACAGCGTCTGTATTCCTGCCAAGTCTTTCTGCACTTTTCTGTCAGTGTACATCGTGCACTTCCGGACATAATACAGATTATTCTTTTCCTGTGAGGAGTGTTGCGCAGAAGATTATCTATACGTGTTTTATACAACGAATGAGTACACTTCTGCACCGTGTAGACCTTGCACTGTTATCCGTTTCATAATGATTTACCCCTGACTTTGGGCTCATATTATGGTCACCGGAATCTTGGAAATGTCTGCTTTTATTTGGTGTATGAATATTACATTTTAGTTAAAAGGGGGAGACATTCGCTGTAATATTTAAGAGAAAGTGCGCTTTTTGGACCATTTTTTGGCGAGTGTCAAATTTTTGGCAGCAACTAGGAGAAAAATTTCTTTCGCGCAGTTTAAAGATACAGCCATACTCAAGTTCCAGACGAATTGTCATTCCTTTCCGGTCAGTCGTTTTGTCCTAATAATGGTAGGTGTAGATTTCTGCAGTTCGCCTAATGGTGGTACATATTTACAAAACGAAAAGTGTAATTGCATGCTCTGTTGTTGCCTTTTACAGCTGATATAATTTTGTGCAGGTAAACTTACATAAAGCGCTGATATCACATGTTTAATTTATTTGCTTTTGCGTTTCTATGCACCGTGTGCTCTCGTGTGCTGTGTTGCCGCACCTCTGAACGGTATTTCCACTTCATTTTTCCCTGTTGCAATGTTTACATCGCGGCTTCCCGTTAGGAAGGAAACAACCGTGCTCCCATTCATTGTCCTGTGCTCGTGTGAGGCAGTGCTCGTAACATAATTAGTTGTCTTGTACTTGTGTCAAATCGTCAATCATTTACAGAGTTGTGAAAAGTCTATGGTGAACGGTGCGCGTGCTTACTTGGAGGCAAAAATAGAGCAGGGTTCGAGCTGTTCCGTATCACAGCCAGTTAAGAGAACTTCTTAACGTTTCGGTATTAGTGAAAGTATAGTGAAGCGAATTTCGAAAGAATATAGAGAAACTTCCTCTCTTGTACTAACAAAAAAGAGTTCTGGCAGGCGACAGAAACTTGAATTGGACAAGTTTACACAGGGACTCTTAAGAATTAAAATCCACTATTTCTATTTGGAAAGGCAGTTTTCAACAGCGTCTGCCCTGCTGGAAAACTTGAAGACTGAAGTTTAAGATTTTCCAGGTGCGAGTGAAACGAAGGTTTGGCGTGCTATTCGAAAACTGTACTTTAGATACAAAAGGTTCAACAAAAAACCTGTGCTGAGTAAAATAACCAAGTAGCAGGAAAAAGAGACAAGTTCTTGTGCGGAATAAGACACTTGCACAACACTGGATGGACTATTTGTTGCACTGATGTGAACTGGTGTGGTGCAAATCATTCCATAAAATTTGATCGGCAGGAAAAAAATACCTTATGCATCAGCAAATGTATACAATTATCACAGAGGAAGTGTTCAAGAGTGGAATGGCTGGAAAGAAGAAATTCAAACACCGTCCGGTTCTGGAAAAAGGACTGTAATGCGCCACACTGGGAACGAGGATGGTTTCGTGCAAAATGCTGGCTTATGTTTTATTCAAAACATTCCCCCCCCCCCCCCCCCCCCCCCCCGGCCATGAACCATGGACCTTGCCGTTGGTGGGGAGGCTTGCGTGCCTCAGCGATACAGATAGCCGTACCGTAGGTGCAACCACAACGGAGGGGTATCTATTGAGAGGCCAGACAAACGTGTGGTTCCTGAAGAGGGGCAGCAGCCTTTTCAGTAGTTGCAGGGGCAACAGTCTGGATGATTGACTGATCTGGCCTTGTAACACTAACCAAAACGGCCTTGCTGTGCTGGTACTGCGAACGGTTGAAAGCAAGGGGAAACTACACCCGTAATTTTTCCCGAGGGCATGCAGCTCTACTGTATGGTTAATGATGATGGCATCCTTTTGGCTAAAATATTCCGGAGGTAAAGTACTCCCCCATTCGGATCTCCGGGCGGTGACTACTCAAGAGGACGTCATTATCAGAAGAAAGAAAACTGGCGTTCTACGGATCGGAGCGTGGAATGTCAGATCCCTTAATCGGGCAGGTAGGTTAGAAAATTTAAAAAGGGAAATGGATAGGTTAAAGTTAGATATAGTGGGAATTAGTGAAGTTCGGTGGCAGGAGGAACAAGACTTTTGGTCAGGCGAATACAGGATTATAAATACAAAGTCAAATAGGGGTAATACAGGAGTAAGTTTAATAATGAATAAAAAAAATAGGAATGCGGGTAAGCTACTTCAAACAGCATAGTGAACGCATTATTGTGGCCAAGATAGACACGAAGCCCACGCCTACTACAGTAGTACAAGTTTATATGCCAACTTGTAAGGTGTCAGGCAAATCCAACACCTTCCATGAAAACCCTGACATGATAAGCAAATCCAGTAGTATGTCACATAGCTCCGAATAAATCGTGGCATTAAATTAACCAAAGTAATACGAGTAACGAGTGAGCAAATGGAATACCACAGACTAACACAAGAATCCCTAAATGCATGTCATACATTCCCACCGTGAGACAGACGCAGTTCCGAGGGGAGAAACGAGAACAGAAGCCGAGAGCAGAACCGTGTTAAGCGAGAAGGCCCTACGATAAGGGACGGACACCCACGTCGCCAGCTAACCGCTACGACCACACCACCCGCAAGTTTTTAGCGTGAGACTTTTTCGCGTCTCTGTTACGTTGCAAACTTTAAAAACATCGCCCCACCACGAAAAGTATAATGTTTCTCATTGGATAGACAGAATTTTTGTAGCGGAGTTTAAGGTTGACATTGAGACCCTGATTGGTCAGATGAAAACACAGCCAGATAGTTTTTTTAAACCAACTTCGGTAAATTGTAGTAAGGAGAAGTTGGGAGAGAGTTGCTTCCGAGACGGCGAGGTGAGCGGTGCTGTGCTGTCCGCCGCCCCCTGACGAACACCGACAAGGTAATGAATGCACGCGATGCCGCATAACAGCGCATAAGGCTTCACTCAGAACTGCAGAAGTCTCATCTGTTACACCCCCTTTACGTAATACTAGTGTCGATCGTCAATTAAAGCTCATGGTGTTCACATTTGCCACTTGAAGTAAAAATCTGAA
Organism: Schistocerca serialis cubense; assembly: GCF_023864345.2. Taxonomy (NCBI): domain Eukaryota; kingdom Metazoa; phylum Arthropoda; class Insecta; order Orthoptera; family Acrididae; genus Schistocerca; species Schistocerca serialis. The sequence goes on from NC_064639.1 coordinate 1,131,078,638, forward strand.
ACGCGATGATTTTTCTGTTATATAGTTATTGAGAAGCCACATCAGCCACTGTAATTTACAACAAGTTAGATAAGTAATTAAAAAGATAATTGAGGGTCACTGTAGACCATTTTGATAGTTTTCTCTTTTGTGAAACTAAATTTAAACCTAGATTATAGATGTGAGATGGCATTTCGATCCATTGTAGAACTTGGAAACCCATTCAGGGAATATTCGTTCACATTTTTGTTGAACGCAGTTGGTTTTTACCATCCTGAATTAAAACATTTCCTTTTATCAATAGTGCAATTTAGAAACAAAGTTTTGTGAGTAGAATAAAATTTCCAATGGTAAACTTAACTGCTTTTGCGACGTTATTTTACCAGCTAACTAAAAATAGGAAAGCCTTGAACCCCTTCCACTAAATTTAGTTAGTATTAAGATTCTTTTACAGGGAGTGCAGTGGAGCTGACGCTGAAATCATTAAGTATTTGGTTATATCATCGCTAGTCTCACTGAACTCTTCTGAATTCTACATGTCATGTGTGGTCTGGCGTCTCCTTACCAGCAACAGGTCCCAGGTTCAAACGAGTCAATTCCCTAAAAAACACGCTCAGAGCGTCGTTGCGCGAAAGTGGTAGGGAGACACGATATAGAACAAACAGACACCACGCAGAATGTTTAGAAACTAGCTCCGCAGATGACGAAGAAATTGAAGAAATGTATGGTGAAATAAAAGAAATTGTTCAGGTAGTGAAGGGAGACGAAAATTTAATAGTCATGGGTGACTGGAATTCGGTAGTAGGAAAAGGGAGAGAAGGAAACATAGTAGGTGAATATGGATTGGGGGTAAGAAATGAAAGAGGAAGCCGCCTGGTAGAATTTTGCACAGAGCACAACTTAATCAGAGCTAACACTTGCTTCAAGAATCATAAAAGAAGGCTGTATACATGGAGGAATCCTAGAGATACTAGAAGGTATCAAGATTATATAATGGTAAGACAGAGATTTAGGAACCAGGTTTTAAATTGTAAGACATTTCCAGGTGCAGATGTGGACTCTGATCACAATCTATTGGTTATGAACTGTAGATTAAAACTGAAGAAACTGCAAAAAGGTGAGAATTTAAGGAGATGTGACCTGGATAAACTGACTAAACCAGAGGTTGTACAGAGTTTCAGGGAGAGCATAAGGGAACAATTGACAGGAGAGGGGGAAAGAAATACAGTAGTAGAAGAATGGGTAGCTTTGAGGGATGAAGTAGTGAAGGCAGCAGAGGATCAGGTAGGTAAAAAGACGAGGGCTAGTAGAAATCCTTGGGTAACAGAAGAAACATTGAATTTAATTGATGAAAGGAGAAAATATAAAAATGCAGTAAATGAAGCAGGCAAAAAGGAATACAAACGTCTCAAAAATGAGATCGCCAGGAAGTACAAAATGGCTAATCAGGGATGGCTAGAGGACAAATGAAAGGATGTAGAGGCTTATCTCAAAAGATACTGCATACAGGAAAATTAAAGAGACCTTTGGAGAAAAGAGAACCACTTGTATGAATATAAAGGGCTCAGATGGAAACCCAGTTCTAAGCAAAGAAGGGAAAGCAGAAAGGTGGAACGAGTATATAGAGGGTCTATACAAGGGCGATGTACTTGAGGACAATATTACGGAAGTGGAAGAGGATGTAGATGAAGATGAAATGGGAGATATGATACTGCGTGACGAGTTTGACAGAGCACTGAAAGACCTGAGTCGAAACAAGGCCCCGGGAGTAGACAACATTCCATTAGAACTACTAAGAGCCTTGGGAGAGCCAGTCCTGACAAAACTCTACCATCTGGTGAGCAAGATGTATGAGACAGGCGAAATACCCTCCGACTTCAAGAAGAATATAATAATTCCAATCCCAAAGAAAGTAGGTGTTGACAGATGTGAAAATTACCGAACTATCAGTTTAATAAGTCACGGCTGCAAAATACTAACGCGAATTCTTTACAGACGAATGGAAAGACTAGTAGAAGCCGACCTCGGGGAAGATCAGTTTGGATTCCGTAGAAATATTGGAACACGTGAGGCAATACTGACCCTACGAGTTATCATGGAAGCTAGATTAAGGAAAGGCAAACCTACGTTTCTAGCATTTGTAGACTTAGAGAAAGCTTTTGACAATGTTGACTGGAGTACTCTCTTTCAGATTCTGAAGGTGGCAGGGGTAAAATACAGGGAGCGAAAGGCTATTTACAATTTGTACAGAAACCAGATGGCAGTTATAAGAGTCGAGGGGCATGAAAGGGAAGCAGTGGTTGGGAAGGGAGTGATACAGGGTTGTAACCTCTCCCCGATGTTATTCAATCTGTATATTGAGCAAGCAGTGAAGGAAACAAAAGAAAAATTTGGAGTAGGTATTAAAATCCATGGAGAAGAAATAAAAACTTTGAGGTTCGCCAATGACATTGTAATTCTGTCAGAGACAGCAAAGGACTTGGAAGAGCAGTTGAACGGAATGGATAGCGTATTGAAAGGAGGATATAAGATGAACATCAACAAAAGCAAAACAAGGATAATGGAATGTAGTCGTATTAAGTCGGGAGATGCTGAGGGTAGTAGATTAGGAAATGAGACACTTAAAGTAGTAAAGGAGTTTTGCTATTTGGGGAGCAAAATAACTGATGATGGTCGAAGTAGAGAGGATATAAAATGTAGACTGGCATTGGCAAGGAAAGCGTTTCTGAAGAAGAGAAATTTGTGAACATCGAGTATAGATTAAAGTGTCAGGAAGTCATTTCTGAAAGTATTTGTATGGAGTGTAGCCATTAATGGAAGTGAAACGTGGACGATAAATAGTTTGGAAAGGAAGAGAATAGAAGCTTTCGAAATGTGGTGCTACAGAAGAATGCTGAAGATTAGATGGGTAGATCACGTAACTAATGAGGAGGTATTGAATAGGATTGGGGAGAAGAAGAGTTTGTGGCACAACTTGACTAGAAGAAGGGATCGATTGGTAGGACATGTTCTGAGGCATCAAAGGATCACCAATTTAGCATTGGAGGGCAGCGCGGAGGGTAAAAATCGTAGAGGGAGACCAAGAGATGAATACACCAAGCAGATACCGAAGGATGTAGGTTGCAGTAGGTACTGGGAGATGAAGAAGCTTGCACAGGATAGAGTAGCATGGGAGCTGCATCAAACCAGTCTCAGGACTGAAGTCCACAACAACAACAACAACAACAACAACAACATGTTTTTTTCGGCAAAATGGAGGTGCAGATTATCATTCTCAAACGAATGCCATACACTACGAGGAGTGGTTCAGGAACGTTCTCGAAAACTTACCAAACAGAGCCTCGATTATTTTAGATCACACTTCGTGTCACACAATGATAAATCCTATATCACGAAATCCATCTACGAAATGTAGAAAGGGTTCTTTTACTGAATTGATGGAAAGAAAAGATGTAGAGCGTCCGTGTAATGGCACGTAACATGAGACATTTACTAAAGCTGGCCTACTGGAACACGCGCAAGCGCGCTTCAGGACGCAGAACTATTTTCTGTAAAGTATGTTGCGATCAGTGTACAAGGACATTAAACTTCTGTGGTTGCCTGTAACGCACTGTGAATGAAACGCCATTGAAATCTGGCCCTTTACCAAGAACAGCGTAGCAAAGGCGAACAGGAATTTTAAAATAATGATATTTTACGAGGGCCGTTTCAAAAATCCATACAAAAAAAAAAATTACTTACGTCTTTGTGGTAAACTTTTTTTATTTTTCTACATAGTCTCCTTTTAGACTTATACACTTCGTCCAACGCTGCTCTAATTTGTTGATCCCTTCCGAATAATAGGAATTGTCGAAGTCTACAAAATAGCTATTAGTTGCTGCAATCACCTCCTAGTTTGAATAAAATATTCGTCCCGCCAGCCATTTCTTCAAATTGGGGAACAAATAGTAGTCCGAGGGAGCCAAGTCTGGAGAACAGGGGGGATGTGAAACGAGTTGGAATCCTATGTCCAATAATTTTGCACAAATGCTGAGGTGTGTGCTGGTGCATTGTCGTAATGGAAAAGGACATTTTTGTAGTCCAATCGCCGGTGTTTTTCTTGCAGCTCGGTTTTCAAACGGTCCAGTAATGGTGAATAATATGCACCTGTAATAGTTTTACCCTTTTCCAGATAGTCGATGAGGATTATACCTTGCGAATCCCAAACGACAGTCGCCATAACATTTCCAGCCGAAGGAATGGTGTTCGCCTTTTGTGGTGCAGATTCTCCCTTGCTAACGCATTGTTTAGATTGCTGTTTGGTCTCAAGAGTATAGTAATGTATCCATGTTTCATCCACAGTGACGAAACGATGCTTAAAGTCCTGCGGATTCTTCCTGAACAGCTGCAAACCATCCTTGCAACACTTCACACGATTACGTTTTTGGTCAAGCGTGAGCTATCGCGGAAACCATCTTGCGGATAGCTTTCTCAGATCCAAATGTTTATGCAAAATATTATGTACCCGTTGATTCAAGATGGCCACAGCACTAGTAATCTCATGCACCTTAGCTCTTCTGTTATCTATCGCCATATCAAGGAATTTATCAATTATTTGTGGAGTTGTAACCTCCACAGGGCGTCCAGAACGTTCAGCATCATTTGTGCCCATATGGCCACTCCGAAAATTTTGAAACCACTTATAAACCGTTCTAATCGAAGGTGCAGAGTCACCGTCATGTTTATCAAGCTTTTCTTTTGTCTCCTGAGGCATTTTGCCTTTCATAAAATAATGTTTAATTACCACACGAAATTCTTTTTCGTTCTTTTTTTGACAATCACTCTACTTCCTTGATTCACACGACTGCCAAACACCAATATGGCTGAAACTTGGTGTGCGTTCTTTCCAAAGATGCTACTAAATATCTTGACCTCGATACGCGCCGGCCGGCAGTTGGTGGCCGAGCGGTTCTAGGCGCTTCAGTCTGTAACTGCGTGACCGCTACTGTCGCAGGTTCGAATCCTGTCTCGGGGATGGATGTGTGTGATATCCTTAGGTTAGTTAGGTTTAAGTAGTTCTAAGTTCTAGGGGACTGATGACCTGAGATGTTAAGTCCCATAGTGCTCACAGCCATTTGAACCATTTGATACGCGCCGGTGGTGGCATCTCTCACGGTCTTTTGAAACGCCCCTCGTACAGTTGTGCCGCTCCGCTCTGGAAAGTGTTCTCCATAAGTGTCTGGAGGAATTCAGTGAGCCATCTACACAAAACAGTTGTGCACAAAGAGCCCTTTTTCTTGACATAGCAGTAAGACCGTTCTTGAAACAAGTAGACGACTGCAATAGTAGCAACAAACACCGAAAGATATTACGCTAGGTTTTTATTTCAGTCATCATTCTTTATTGCGAAATTTATTCGAGCTAATAGACTTTTCCATTTACTGTCTAAATGCGCTGTACAAATGTTCATTTAATGTGAGCTGCTTGCAAATCGAGCATTTATTTGCAGTTTGTCACATTATTTACCTGTGGTCGCAACAAAAACGGAACGTGCGGGAGCTGTACTGGAATGCGACTACGAAGTTGCCGTTCTTCGCTGGTGAACAGGCGTTTGTGGCGTATTACTACAGTGGCGGCGCGCTGGTGTGGCAACTACGCACCACTAGAGCCACGCATATGTACAGCTACTAACACAACTGCTTTACAAACTCTTGAGTAACAAACACGAGGAGTATTTATTAGTAAGGGCATACAATATAATCAACAAAAGTGGAAGCTGAACACCAGTGCTGTCTCTATCTCAATAGCTACAGCGGTAAGCTCAGTAGCAGCGTCTTGCGTTTGACATTACAGCGATGAAACCAGTACTCGTAATTAACGAAAGCCCACCTGTAAATAGAATAAATTTGTATCTTTAAACTGTGCAAAGTAAATTTTTCTGCTAATTGTGGTCTCGCTTTTATGACTCCACAAATTTGACACTCGCCAAAAAATGGTCCAAAAAGCACGGATTCTCTTAAATATTACCGCCTATGTCAATTTCAACTATGCTGTAGTACTGAAACACTGAATAAACGTAGACATTTGCACGATGCCGTCGAGGTACAATATACCGAAGTTCGTAAAGCAGTAGCACCAGCCTACGAGCTCAAAGTGAGGGGTCAATCATTACGAAACGGATGATATACTCGGGTAGTCAGGACCCACATTGCGCGACACGGACGGGGCTTCCTTTCAAATGGCTCTGACAAGGGAACCTCCCCATCGCACCCCCCTCAGATTTAGCTATAAGTTGGCACAGTGGATAGGCCTTGAGAAACTGAACACAGATTAATCGAGAAAACAGGAAGAAGTTGTGTGGAAATATGAAAAAAAAATAAGCAAAATATACAAACTGAGTAGTCCATGCGAAAGACAAGCAACATCAAGGAAATTGTAGTCTTAGTAGCGCCGTGGTCCCGTGGTTAGCGTGAGCAACTGCGGAACGAAAGATCCTTGGTTCAAGTCTTCCCTCGATTGAAAATTTTCACTTTATTTTCGCAAAGTTATGATCTGTCCGTTCGTTCATTGACGTCTCTGTTCACTGTAATAAGTTTAGTGTCTGTGTTTTCCGACCGCACCGCAAAACCGTGCGATTAGTAGACGAAAGGACGTGCCTCTCCAATGGGGACCGAAAACATTTGATTGCAAGGTCATAGGTCAACCGATTCCTCCACAGGAAAACACCTCTGGTATATTCTATACGACACTGGTGACGGCATGTGCGTCACATGACAGGAATATGTTGTCGACCCACTTAACTTGTACACTTGGCAAATGCGTGAAAAGATTCTTCTACCTTGCCCGATTTAGGTTTTCTTGTGGATGTCATAATCACTTCCAAAAAAGTGACGAAAACATAAGAGTTTGTCACATAAACTGCAACAAATAAATGCAACAGTTTCAAAGTCGCGTAGTTTTCGCTGTGCTCTGTCAAAACATATGTTTTTAACGTTTTCAATTTTTTCCGTGTGTAGACCGTCAAGTCCTGCGTATGTCCAAGCAAATCTGAACATGTCCTGGAATTTTGGAGAGCGACGTTGATTATGTGTGAGTACCTGAACTTTGATAATTATCTCAAAATAAAAAATTAAACTTTTCACTCGAGGGAAGACTTGAACCAAGGACCTTTCATTCCGCAGCTGGTCACGCTAACCATGGGACCACGGCACTACTGAGCCCACAATATCCTTGATGTTGCTTATCTTGCGCATGGACTACTCAGTTAGTATATTTTGCTTATTTTTTCCATAGTTCCACACAACTTCTTCCTGTTTTCTCCATTGATCTGTGTTCAGTTTTTCAAGGCCTGTCCACTGTGCCAACTTATAACTAAATCTGAGGGGGGTGCGATGGGGAGGTTCCCTTGTGAGCACTATGGGACTTAACATCTATGGTCATCAGTCCCCTAGAACTTAGAACTACTTAAACCTAACTAACCTAAGGACATCACACAACACCCAGCCATCACGGGCTTCCTTTCGCCGCGCTGCGTTCTCACGCGTGCTGATGGGCTAAACTGCGGAGAGTCGCGCCAGCTGCCCGCCGCGTGTTATGTGTGGCTGGAGGCCCGCCAGAGAATCGCGCCGGCTAGATTGAGGAAGCCAGCAGTCGGCTGAGCGACCTGCGCCAATTGACGCCGTGCCCGGCTCGCGCGAGACAGGTGCGCCGCGAGAACCCGACAGCGCAGCAGCCAGTGCGTGCCTACACCGCCAGACCCGCAGTTCCGTTTAATTTCATTACCGCTTCCAGCGGCGCAGTGCTACTGCCCGTTCTATAACCTGACACCTCAGCGCTGTTATACGCGACCTTGCGAGCTGTCGCAACTGCGCATGTGTCGGAACAGTCATTACCGCGTGTGAGTCAGTACTTGTTTCCAGCTTACGCAGTCCGTCGGTGTTTCACTGGTGGGCATGCACACTGTTGGTGTACGGTTATATACAGATACAGTAACACTTTCGTTCGTCAAAGCGGTGATATCAGGAAGTCAAGAAACTTTGGAAATTGAAATCTATAGCTTCGTTGCTTCGAGTGAAGTACTCGTATGATTTGCTACATTTACAGACTGATCTAACAGAACTACTCATGAAAATCAACAGTGTCTGAAGGGTCCAGAAACGACGCCAAGAAAAGAGATGACACAGTAAATGCTGGATGGCATCTTATACAAAATGGCCCTGAGCACTATTGGACTTAACATCTGAGGTCATCAGTCACCTAGAACTTATAGCTACTTAAAGCTAACTAACCTAAGGACATCACACACATCCATACCCGAGGCAGGATTCGAACCTGCGGCCGTAGCGGTGGCATCTTTTACAGCCTTTAGTTTGACCCACAAGTAATACACACTCTAAGCGAAAAAAAAGACTGCATCCAAAGAAAGAATTACATGAACTGGTCAGTTATTGATAGAGGTGATGTACATGTACAGACAAACAAATTACTACAATTTCAGAAAAACTCGACGAATTATTCAGGAGAGTTAGTTAGTTAGTTGGTTGCGGGTTCCATTGATCAATCCCACGGTACGGTAGCCGTTATGATGTGGAACGTGTCAAGTTCATCAAGAAATGCACATATTAAACAAAATTTTTTAATATTTCTTAAATGGCACAAAGTGCATATACTGTATTTATAGATTTATTTATTCCTATTCACGAATTCATCTATGGTATAGAAGGAGTTGTCGAGGAGATATGATTTCAATTTACTTTTGAAGCTATTACTGCTATCTGTCAGACACCTTATTTCATCTGGCAATTTGTCGAAATTTTTTATAGCAGCTTATATTACCCCTTTCTGTGCCAAAGATAGGTTGAGGAAAGGATAGTGTAAGTCTTTCTTTTTTCTGGTATTATAATCATGAATGTCACTGTTGTTTTTAAACTGGTCCATGTTGTTGAGAACAAATTTCATTAGTGAGTAGATCTATTGTGAGGCTGTTGTAAGAATTCACAATCTTTTAAAAATGTGCCTACAAGATGTGCGATTATGAACCCCACACATTATTCTAACCACTTCCTTTTGAGCAGTGAATACTTTTCGTCTAAATGTTGAGTTACACCAAAATTTTATTCCGTATGACATCAGAAAGTGAAAGTATGCAAATTATGTTAGCTTACTAATTTCTATATCCTCAAAATTGGCAATTATTCTGATCGCGAAAGTTGCTGAACCTAGTCGTCGCTTTAGGGGATCCAAAATATGAATTTTCCAATTAATATTCTCATCTATATGTACACCCAAAAGCTTAGTATGCTCTACCCAGTCTACTGATTTCTGTTGATATGTCATATTTATTGAAGGAACTGTACCTTTTGCAGCAGAAAATTGGATGTACTGTGTTTCTTCATAGTTTAGAGCAAGTCCATTTGTAGGAAACCAATTATTGACTTTTCCAAAGACCTTACTTGTATCATTTTCAATTGGACTTTCTTTTACTGGATTAATAATGATGCTTGTATCACCAGCAAACAGTGTCAGTTCAGCTTCCTGCATCACATAGGAAGGGAGGTCGTTCACATGTATCAAGAACAGAAGGGGACCCATGATTGAACCCTGTGGAACACCTAATGTAATTTCACCCCAGTTAGATGAAGTGGCAAACTTATTTAAATCACTTGACCCATATAAAGAAACTTTTTAATTCCTGTTCTGTAGATATGACTTAAAACCACTCATATGCTATTCCATTTATAACGTACCATAGAATTGTAATTCCTGTAACATAATATCATGGTTCACACATTCAAATGCTTTGGACAAGTCTCAGAAAATTGCTATTGGTGACATTTTACTATTTAAAGACTCTATTATGTGGACAGTGAAATTGTATATTGCTGTCTCAGTGGAACAGCATTTTTGAAATCCGAACTGTGATTTACTAAGAATCTCATTACTGTTGAGATGGCTAACCACTCTTGAGTACATTACTTTCTCGAAGATTTTTGAGAATGCTGTAAGCAAGGATACTGGCCGATAATTATTGACACCTGTGGTGTCCCCCTTTGTATAGAGAGGCCTGACAATGGCGTATTTTAACCTGTCTGGGGAAATACCTTGAGTCAGTGATGCATTACATATGTGACTCACAAAATCAACTGTAATTGCTCCACATTGTTTTAATATCTTATTAGAGATGTCATCTACTCCAACACAACATTTATTTTTCAGAGATTTAATAATTTCACTTATTTCACAAGGTGTTGTTAGGTGAAACTTAATCTGACTAAATTTTTTGAAAACTCTCTTCCATGTACTGCCTAGCTTTTTCTTATCAAATGTTATGACCAATTTTTTCTCCTACACTTAAGAAATGGTTGTTTAAATACAATAGCTACTTGTCTACTGTTGGTTAGGATGGTCTGGTTCTCTTTAACAGTAATACTACCTACCCCAGTGGTTACTTTTCCTGTCTCCCTTCTAACAACATTCCATATTTATTTGATTTTATTGCCAGAGTTGTTGATTTCCTCTCTAACATACATATTTCTTGATTTCCTTACAACTTTTCTCAGTATGTTAACATAATTTTTATAATAAAACTACTTCTGGATCTTTACTAGTTCTTGCTGTCTCATACAGTTTTCTTTTTCTTTCTGAAGACACTTTAATACCTGTAGCAATCCAAGGTTTCTTTGAAAGAGCTTCTCAAATACAGCAAGTGAATAACGCGTTGTTCCACCTCTGGCTCTTATGCAAGCAGTTAATCGGCTTGACATTTTTTGGCAGAGCTGTTGGATGTAATGCTGAGGGATATCGTGCCAAATTGTGTCCAACTGGTGCGTCAGGTCGTCATAGTCCCGAGCTAGTTGGAGGGCCCTGCCCATAATGGTCCAAACGTTCTCGACTGGGGACAGATCCGGCGATCTTGTTTGCCAAAGGGGGGTTTGACAAGCACGAGGATAAGCAGTAGAAATTCTCGTAGTCTGCATTGTCTTGCTGGAATGTGAGCCTAGGATGGCTGTCATGAAGGGCAACAAGACGGTACATAGAACATCATTGACGTATAGCTGTGCTGTTAAGGGTCCGGCGGATGACAGCCAAAGGAGTCCTGCTATGAAAACAAATGGCACACCAGACCGCCACTCCTGGTTGTGGGGCCGTATGGTGGGCGACAGTGAGGTTGGTCTCCCACCGCTCCACACACGTCTTCACTTCGAAGCGGGACTCATGACTGAAGGCAATTCCGCTCCAGCCATTGAGATTCCAAGCGTCTGCAGACGCTCCGGAGAGTGCTGGGTTACCAATCCGACTGTCACCCGCCGTACGACCCGCCAATTTGTGTAGCTCATTCTCTTGAATAAATCATCCACTTCTTTCTGAAACTGTAATCATTCGTTTGTTTGTACATGTACATCACATCTACCAATTTCCATTCCACCTGTGGTACGTTTCCTTTTTTTCCTTTCTTTTTAGAATATAGGTATGTCTGTTGCGAGCAACAGCCGCCGAAAGACATTTTCTCGAAGTACACCTCCCGTTAAGCACAGTGGCTATGACAGTGGACTGCTCTTTGGGAAGAGTGAGATTGAACAACACACTTGTTCTTCTTCATTTATGATTTTCATGACCTCTTTGGATCGCTCCTGACAAAGTGTAGCGTAGTACCTTCGAAAATGGCATGTCCAATAACTACCCTCGCTCTTGTACCTCTGAGCTAATGATTCGTCTCTAATGAGGTTGTCGTCCACGATATTCTTAACTCCAACTGTCATTATTTCCTCGCGCTACTGTTTCGACACTTTCTTTTTAACTGCAGTGACATAGAGAGAGGTACGCATCGAACCATAATCAGTACATTGAAAGTGTGATGGTGCGGAGCTGTTTCATATGAGAATTCCGAAAGTGAAGGCCTACCGCTTCAACCTGTTCGCCAATATCTATAGCCTTCAAGATCCCATCGACGAAGAAGGCGAGTTGCGTTTTGCATTTACATCACTTCGCAATTACTGTCCTGCCATGAGGGATGTGTTTTGCTTGCAGAAACTTCGAGCAAAACATGTTTCAATAGCGGGCGACACTGCTTGGTAGTTCAGACGCCGTCCAACCATCTTGAGTTGGATATTTACTTTGCATGTGGCTCACTGACTAAGGCAAGCCATTCAAACAGGAGCCTTTTCGACGGCTTGTCCGTGTGTTTCGTAGGTGAGTGTGGTGAGTTTAGAGTTGTGGTTCTAAAACTCAGGATGATGATAGAAGAGAGAGGATGAGATCCATTGTCGAACGTCACCTTCTCCTATCAAATAGTATAAAGGAGTCGCCGAAGGAAGAATTCTTGTCAACGATGGCGTATGCTCTCGTAACAGAACACTCTGCAAAGAGCTTTCAATATTAACAAACGAATTTGTTAGAAAGCTAGGCTAATATGGTATTTCATGGCACTGCCTCGTTCCGCTGTTGCCAGTTGAGTACTAGCAACGCACATTTTTTGATGTACCAAAATTCTACCTGTCTGCTTCAACATAGATTGCTAGCTGATGAGCGTGCGTTAAGTCTATGCCACATAAGGTAAGGTTCTGTGTACGTTCGCTAGGTGGTACATTTGGCTGTTGGCTGTAAGAGAGATGGGATGGCCAGCTCCCTCACTCTGTAACATTTAGCACGGCAGGCAGCAGGCTGGCCACACTACCTCGAAGGCCATGTGCGCAAGCGAACGCTCAGCAATGTTTCTCAGACGCGCTTTTAAGGAAATCATTCGGTAAAAAGTTTGATTCTCTTGTGTTTCATAGCCTGACACGTCAGTTTCGTAATGAACTGCCTATCATTTCGTTAACAGTCATAGTTATTGTGATATTTCGAAATTAAATAAGCTACTGCAAGAAATTCGAATAGTCTGCAATAAAAAACGGTCACTATGAGTTTGCGACTGTTACGTGTTAGGTCATACATTGGTGAATAAAAAATACAGGTAACACTGTATTGTATGTATTGTATGTTAACCGGGGACCTAGAAACGACGGAGAGACTCCGTCCCCGCCGCAGCCGCAGTGGTCTACAACCCCACGACGCCTACCGCAGTCCACTTCACCCCTCCGCCGCCCCACACCGAACCCAGAGTTATTGTGCGGTTCGGCCCCCGGTGGTCCCCCCAGGGAACGTCTCACACCAGACGAGTGTAACCCCTATGTTTGCGTGGCAGAGTAATGGTGGTGTACGCGTACGTGGAGAACTTGTTTGCGCAGCAATCGCCGATGTAGTGTAACTGAGGCGGAATAAGGGGAACCAGTCCGCATTCGCCGAGGCAGATGGAAAACCGCCTAAATACCATCCACAGACCGGCCGGTTCACCGGACCTCGACACAAATCCGCCGGGAGGATTCGTGCCGGGGACCAGGCGCTCCTTCCCAGTCCGGAAAGCCGTGCGTTAGACCGCACGGCCAACCGGGCGGGCTTAGCTAACATACTTAATTATTCTTTAAACTTGGGAGGAGTCCTCTACGTATCTCTACACTCGAGGAAATGGATTTATGTAGTGCACTCCATCCTGCTTCCATGCCCAGACGATAAAGCGAGAATGCAATGTTCATAACATCTTTCGCATCTCGTAAGTAGTTTAAGATATCGAGTATTTTGCGATATTGTTAATATGCGGACCTTTCTTCTGCAATATACAAATAACTACAGATTTTTTTCAATGGGATGATGTAATTTTGTACGAATCACCGACAGCTGGTAAAACAAGGATTGCTGTGACCTTTGCGACAGTTAAGTGAAGAAATTAGATGTTTATTTTTATACCAAGGATCGGCTTTAAATATTAACCTGTCTTTTCCTCAGTTGGTACTTTAATACAGTGAAGGGATTGCCTAATATGCTCCAAAACACCGCACCATAAAAACAGGATTTTTATTGGGCTCATACCTCGGTTTGTATCGGGTGATAGGAAAGTAGGACCAAGTGTTCTGCATAGCTCTTAGGCTAACGATAATCTGTATCGCTAAATATGCTTCTGACAGAGAAAATATGACACCATATCTTTCCAGACGATTGCGTTTTTCTTCACGTCAGTTCCTGTTACAGTTCACTATTCAAGTCAATAATGCTCCATGTGGCGTATTACAACAGTGAATGTGATTTCATTGATTTGCTTTGAGCACCGAGTTCCACGTTCATCTGTGTTGTCAGCAAAAATAGCAGCCGTTCTTTACGCAATTGGACCGAATCAAAGTAACTGTAGTGAAACTAAAGGCAGTCGTACACAAAAACTGTAGCTAAAACTTGATATTTGAGAAATTTCTCGGATAAAAACGGGATTTGACGGGTTGGCTTATAGTAATTTTTCGGACGACATTGCAGCCATGTGCAAAACGTACAGCTGCAAAATGATACTGCACATGCAAGTTCAGTTTAACGTATGAGGATGTGACATGTTTCTTCGACGCATCGATCAAGCTGATGTAATGTGAATGACAAGAAAATTGCTGTCTGATCACTGTATGTCAGACGAGAATACAGTGTCGGGAGAGATTTATTGCCGGCTGAGAGCGTGGATTACGTTCTCAGAAGCGCATGACGTACCATTTGTAGTAGATAGGAGGCGCCAGGCTCTCAAAGACTTCACCTGCCACCTACGATCAAGCAGTCACATTCATATCTTCTTTCAGACATTCACGAGAGTGTGAGATACTCAGCTAGATAATTTTTGCACAAGCGAAAGGTCAGTTTCGTAATTCTTATAAGTTCGTCGGGTACGATTATGAGGGCCTTGCGACGAATCTAACCACACTTTTTTATCTGAAGCTTTAATCTCTGCTTCGCCGCCGTTGATGACCTCAAGGTTTTCCACCTTTGAAGGACTTCCAGCACGTCTTTACTTCAACACACGAACAGAACATTACTGCTGGAGAGGAAACGACAGAAATCCATTCCTAGGTCTCCAAGAGGTAGAATCATTGTGCGTGAATTCCCTCTGTCGATATACACAGGGACTAACACTCCATAAATGGTTGCACCTCGCCTGTTGACGAACCTGATGACCGTGCGCGCTGATTTCATATAATTATTTACAAGAACCTGAAGACGTGTGGCACCGATCAATTCTATAATAATTTCAAGAGCTCAGATGGAAACTCAGTTCTAAGCAAAGAAGGGAAAGCAGAAAGCTGGAAGGAGTATATGGAGGGTCTATACAAGGGCGATGTACTTGAGGACAATATTATGGAAATGGAAGAGGATGTAGATGAAGATGAAATGGGAGATATGATACTGCGTGACGAGTTTGACAGAGCACTGCAAGACCTGAGTCGAAACAAGGCCCCGGGAGTAGACAACATTCCATTAGAACTACTGACAGCCTTGGGAGAGCCAGTCCTGACAAAACTCTACCATCTGGTGAGCAAGATGTACGAGACAGGTGAAATACCCTCAGACTTCAAGAAGAATATAATAATTCCAATACCAAAGAAAGCAGGCGTTGACAGATGTGAAAATTACCGAACTATCAGTTTAATAAGTCACGGCTGCAAAATACTAATGCGAATTCTCTACAGACGAATGGAAAAACTGGTAGAAGCTGACCTCGGGGAATATCAGTTTGGATTCCGTAGAAATATTGGAACACTTGAGGCAATACTGACCTTACGACTTATCTTAGAAGATAGATTAAGGAAAGGCAAACCTACGTTTCTAGCATTTGTAGACTTAGAGAAAGCTTGATTGGAATACTCTCATTCAAATTCTGAAGGTGGCAGGGGTAAAATACAGGAAGCGAAAGGCTATTTACAATTTGTACAGAAACTAGATGGCAGTTAAAAGAGTCGAAGGACATGAAAGGGAAGCAGTGGTTGGGAAGGGAGTGAGACAGGGTTGTAGCCTCTCCCCGATGTTATTCAATCTGTACATTGAGCAAGCAGTAAAGGAAACAAAAGAAAAATTCGGAGTAGGTATTAAAATTCATGGAGAAGAAATAAAAACTTTGAGGTTCGCCGATGACATTGTAATTCTGTCAGAGACAGCAAAGGAATTGGAAGAGCAGTTGAACGGAATGGACAGTGTCTTGAAAGGAGGATATAAGATGAACATCAACAAAAGCAAAACGAGGTTAATGGAATGTAGTCGAATTAAGTCGGGTGATGCTGAGGGAATTAGATTAGGAAATAAGACACTTAAAGTAGTAAAGGAGTTTTGTTATTTGGGGAGCAAAATAACTGATGATGGTCGAAGTAGAGAGGATATAAAATGTAGGCTGGCAATGGCGAGGAAAGCGTTTCTGAAGAAGAGAAATTTGTTAACATCGAGTTCGAGTCTCGGTCGGGCACACAGTTTTAATCTGCCAGGAAGTTTCAAAATGATGGAGGTTTATGTAACTGTAGTCATACACTGCTTTGATGTAGTACAGCAGAAAAAAAAAAAACAGTTTCTCCAACAATTCAGGGACCCTCTCTTGGATTTACATGGTTGTCAGTGTGTCTAGTATTGGGATCTATCGATTGGTGTTTCCTTATCTATAGAATTTGTTTATGGATTGTGTTTTTCCGAAACATGTTTTATTAAATATATCGCCCTCTGTGACAAATAGTGCGTACTGAAAGTTATACAGTGTCTGCACAACAGGAATAACACATAACGAATGACACCGAAATGCATGACTAAAATGTTATTCTCTTTGAGTCAGCATGACAATATCATGAAGAGGAGCGACGGTGGGTTGTTTGGATTTTCAGATCGTACATGCAAAAGTAATTTGCGTTAATGTCATGCTCATGTTCCACACCACCTCCTAAATCAATGGATGAGTTTCATCCAAACTTGGTACATATATACCTTATGGTCAGGCGACAGTTGCTATGGAGTTGTGGGGGTAAGAATCACCTACCTATAAAGGGACGGGGTTGGGAGTGGAAAAAGCATAACCTGCGACACATTCATCCAGAATGAGAGCACTTAGCGATTTGCGACAAACTTTACACATAATTTCAGATTTATACGAAATTTATTCTCACTGACAACCCCTACGAAATGATGAAAGGGAAAAAGTTTATCGCTTACTATTTTTCCGCTGTTCATCCAGTGAACGTACCGATAGGGCATGGCATTACAATTTATTACTTCTTTACAACTATCTGTATTCGCGACAATTTTACGTACGGTATTCAGATATACCACTGAATGTAAGTGGAAAATTATATCGTTGTACAACACATAGTTGAGGAGATATGACGCCATAAACATTGTGATGCGTAAAAAACTGCCGCATTGTACACGACGTTTAAATTTATTTCTTCGTTGCTGTTAACTCCATTCGCACTGTATGTTGCAGACAGTGTCCACATAGGCCGCTGAACGTACCTTCAAAATTGTATCATTGTACGACCCGTACATCAGGGAGTACGACCTCATAAACATTAAGCACAAAGCCAGCCGCCGTGTGGTACGGGCGTCGACGCAAGGCTATAAATAAATACCTGGATAACGCCGGGTTTCTCTGCTAGTCTATCTACATTGTCTTATAGCGTAACATACCTAAAAATTACTACGCCTTTAGGCACCGTTAGAAATAGAAAGCCAGCAGCAAACATGCACTGTCAAAAATAAAACTCTTTCTAGGACATCTCATGTTGGCGCATATACTCTGGCAAAGCTAGGATGTAGATTAAAGATAACTGCCTTATCTACCGAAGAAAGTAATATCCTGTAACGTATGTATCACAGCCCTCAAAGATGCTACTGTGCAATCTGTGACAATTGTATGTAAGTTCCTACAAATCCTATGAATCACTATAGCAATGTGTTCACTCACACAAAATAATCATCAGGAAACATTATAACTTCCCACTGAGCAGAATAAGTTGGCTTCTGCCTCTCAACAAGAACATTGCTATAGTAGGTCCAGAAAAGACCCTTAGACACTTCTCTGTCTTTTCATTTATCACGTCTATGCAGTCATCTCTGAAAGCACCAAAAGCTCTACTTACTCTAACTTTGATAGCAACCACCCTTTCTCTTAAAATCGCAATACTTCCATGCTGTCTGTCATTCTACCCAGCGAATTCTGCTCATTCTTGAGGTGCTTAGGCATCGCTACTGCGTCATTCTCTTTATTATTATGCTCCTTAAACCTCAATTTACAGTTTCTCCCCTTTCACCTCACATACTTCATCTCTCAATCCTGCCACTTTATTTCATAGACGCCCGCTTTCCCCATGCAACTGTACTCGGGCTCGTTCACTACCTATTTTTCACGTGGCTCATCTGCAAAGAGGGTTGGTAGTGAACGGTTGTATTTGCGCCCCTAATACTGAGTCATATTGGCTAGCCTTGGAACAACAGTGAATTGAATACACAATTGTCTATACCACAACCTTGCGAAAATGAGGTACACAATACAAGTTCAGATTGAAACTTATTTATTTCAAATAAGAAACACTTTTAACTTTGTGGCCATGCATTTTTAATTTATCAAATAAATCCGATCTGGATAAATAGTAATCGGTGCAATTCGTACATGGTTTATTGTCTCTTACCTGCACACTTTCACGTTGTTCCTTCATAGTTTATTCGCATACACTGGCGTCCATGCTTACATTCGCGGCACTTTGCTACTCCGAACTTACCACCACAACGGACAACGACCAAAAGGTCCCCTTTTCCCGCTCATATCCCCGGTCCTGAGTCGAGTCACGTGACACTACATTAATCAAAATAATTCCTAAACATGGCCACAATTCCTTTACAATTTTTATAAGATTTAAATACTTAAATCTAAATAAATTATATAATTTTACACACATTTATCGCCACATAATTTTATAATTCGTTGCAATTAAAAAAAAACAACACTATGCACGGAACTATGACGCTCATCAAAACAGAAAACAGGTATTTTCATGTCCTTTGTGCATTACACTATTTTCACTCTGCATTTAATACATAATTTTATTCTTAAGCCCGGAAAATTAAAATCAGAACTAATTTATGATATGCTATCAGATTTACATAATTAGGAATAACTCATTGTTTTGGCACTTTTTCACCCTCTCCCTTCGTTTAATGAAGTCTTTGCACGAAATATGAAACATAAAAATACTTGTCTGGCACTACAAATTATCGAAACTGAATGGTGTCTTCATAATAAAATAACGACTTACTTTGCAGTTGTTACTAAACATTTTTATAACTTAATTCTACTATGAAACATTTTGATTGAAGTACACCAGCCCAAAAACTTGCACTATCCTTTACTCAACCGATCTTTGGCACAGAAAGGGGTAAAATATACTGCTATAAAAATTTTCGACAAATTACCAGATGAAAGAAAATGTCTGACAGACAGCAGTAATAACTTCAAAAATAAATTGAAATCATATCTCCTTGACAGCTTCTTCTATACCATAGATGAATTCTTGAATACGAATAAATAAATCTCTATAAATATAGCTTATGCATTTTTTGCCATTTAAGGGAATGGGGTAAATGGGTAAATAATAGAAATATTAATCCTTAACTCTGTATTGTAATACATACATATTAAAAAATCTTGTTTCATATGTGCATTTCTTGTGCACTTGACACGTTCCACACCACAACGGCTACTGTACCGTGCCATTGATCAATGGAACAGTCAACCAACTAACTAACTAACTAACTAACATATTATTTCTGCTGCTGTACTTTTAAATTAAATTACGAACTACTTGGAAGAGCTCCATATTATCCCCCATTACCTTACACCCATGCATCTCTCATCTATGCAAGTCTCTTGCCTCACTTATGCTCGTTTGTTGCCCGTCCAGAATACAGTTTTAACCCGTTTATTGTTAAATAACGTCGCCAAATTATATGAAATAATTCCCCAACAGGGCATTACTCTACCCTTCTGAGGACTTACACTGGTTTTAAGGATTTGCTAGGAAATGCCATATAACGTATAAAGGTTTCACAGCAGACACTAGCACGTTGGGGGCTGTGATACATACGTCACAGGACAGAACTATCTTTGGTAAACTAGATACGTGAGAGTGTGTGCGCCAACATGAGATGCCCTAGGAAGAGTTTTATTTTTGGCATTGCATGTTTGCCACTGGTCTTTTGCTTTTGACAATGCCTAATTTTAGAGTGTATTGCGTTGTAGGACAATGTAGACAGATTTAGATGGCTGGCTCTGAGCACTATGGGACTCAACTGCTGTGGTCATCAGTCCCCTAGAACTTAGAACTACTTAAACCTAACTAACCTAAGGACATCACACACATCCATGCCCGAGGCAGGATTCGAACCTGCGACCGTAGCAGTCGCACGGTTCCGGACTGCGCGCCTAGAACCGAGAGATCACCGCGGCCGGCGACAGATTTAGATGATCGTCAGTATGTGTAGTAATGCGATGTTCTCATTTGTGATTCCATCCACATAGCACTTAGATTATGGAATTATGTGCTCCCATAACACGTTGTGGTAAATTTATTTATTTTTCTTAATTTATTGGCTGTCGGGACGTGCCCATTCAGCCATCTCAAGAATAGAAAGTCAATTACGATGATACGAACGTGTAAAGACAACACAACACCCAGTCCCCGAGCGACGAAAATCTCTGACCCGGCCGGGAATCGAACCCGGACTCTTCCGTTAGCAAGTTATGGTAAATATATCACTCATTTTGACATCTGTGCTTAGCATTCTCAGTACTGGTTACCTGTTTTGTCGTGGATTTAGTTTTCGTCGCTTTTACCGTGCATGAGATAAGCTGTAGCTATACAGTGTGAGGAAGCTAAGACAGGGCACCCAAAACAGAAGTAGAGCTGCGATTTTCGATAAGTTATAGCGGTCAATGCGATAAATTTCCTGGCGCACGCAGGTGACTGTTGAACTGTGACACGCTTTCTTTTAAATGAAACTATATAACTTTTTGTTTCGTATTCGAAAGAGTCTTCGAGGAGTAGTTCAACTACTACAAAAATGTGTGAAACTCTAACAGTTTGGTGACACTTGTTGTAAACGAAATCCCTGTCCACTTTCTCGACTGTCATACGCGTTGTGATAGTCGGAATAGCTTCACGAGCAACTGAGCACAGCACATACTGATGAGCATCATGAGCACAAGTAAACACAACAATCCAGCCGAAATTATGTGTTTACTCACATTTGGCACAACACGGCAGGCGTTTGTGGAACCTCTCGTCTCCTTACGGTTGGACTGTGATATGCGTCACTCTTATCTTGGTACTATATGATGAATTCAACACATTTTATGTCTTGAAGGTCCCTTCTTCAAAGCAATTGTACTGGATGGGCAATGCCTAATATTCCGATTCACCTATAAAATGTCTTAACTGTACTTGTAATTTTAGAGGATTCGTCGTTTATTTATTTATTTATTTTATTTTTTTATTTTTTTACTGTCGATAGAGATGGACGCATTCCTCAGGGTGTCGTGTTTAAATTCAGATTGCCTACACAACATCCTACAGTCGCTGACTGGAACCGTGACATCCCAAAGTGAATTTAAAAAATAAATAAAAGATTTTTGGCCTCATCCCTAAGTAATACTTCTTTTTTGAGCAGTTTTTATATGTCTTCAGCGACGTCAATAACGATTTATCAAAGGGGTTATAGGGATTATTTGTCTGTTAGTGTAATACATTTAGGTTTACAAACCAATGCCAAAACCAAGTCCTTCGTATTCGTGTATATTCAGGGAAGCAGGAAATAAAATAGAACCTCTATAGGCGTGTGTCATATCTCTTTGTTTGATGTCTTTCTTTGATGAGAATCATTTTAGCAAAGACTGTGATAGGTATAAAAAATTAATACTAATTCTTGCAAAGGCTTGGATAAATGTGTAAAACCAGTATTCTGTATGAGGAGCATAGCACAGCTGTAAGGAGTCGTCTTGAGTGATAACCGCTTGTCTGCTCTTGTCAATAGTTTATTTAACGATCAGTTTGGTAGCCTAGAAGCCACATAATCAAATTAGATCTCTTAAATTAGAAAAAACGTTCTCTACAATTGTGATATACTATATTTACTAGCAATAGTGAGAATTAGAGCAAATTACTTACAGGTAAAATCACGATATATAACTTGCGACATGGGGAGACCGAACATCCCTCGTCTGTTAATGGATGACGCAATTAGCTACTCTGCGTGTTTAAATTTCGTTACCATTATAACCACTGTCACTACCATGACCAACACCAGGATAAATGTATTTATTATCACCATAATATGAATAATCAGGTAAACAGAAAGGATGGGTCCGCGATTTCTCAGGCGTGCCTAAGAATGTTTTTAAAAACCCTTGAAAAGCGGGTTCTTGTCGATAGTTCCTACACTTTTTATTAATTTCTAGCTACTTTTGTTGGAATGTGGTATGCAATCTAATAGTTAACCGGTCATGTGCGGGCTACTATCGTCCTATCCGGATTCATGGCAGGTGTTTTTAATTTCTAATAGGGTGTTTTGGCCATTATTGATTTCATGTTACATTACGTTGGGCAGATATTTCTTGACAATACTTATTTTTTTTTTGGTTCCTTAGGTGAACTTGAGGGTTCGTAGACCCATGCTTCCCGCTTACCAGACGAATCTATAATTGCGTCATTTATTCACAGCGCTGTCGATTCGCAAGTTTAATGTCATGTTTAACATGTAGGTAAATTTGCTGTAGTTCTCATTATTTATTGTAGCTACCGTAGACCGCAATTTTAACGAACGCCTTTCCTATTGTCACAGATCTAACCTGATGATGCGGCTTCTAAGCTATGAAACCTGACGTTAAATAATTCTTTTGCAAGAACAGCCAAGCGGTTACTATTCAAGAAATATTCTGTATTTTCTAGCTAGCTTTCAACGAAATGATGATATTGCAGGCGGTAAAAGACAGAATCTCTTGTTTATATTATTAGATAAAACGTAAAGAGTTCGTATACGAAAATAACGGAGATTTTTAAATGTGGTCCTGCAGAAGAATGCTAAAGACTAAATGGGTAGATCATGATGCTAATGACGATGTACTTAATCGACTTGGGGAGAAAAGAAATTATGGCACAACTTGGTTAAAAGAAGTGGTTGGTTGACAGTTTACGTTCTGAGGTATCAAGAAGTTATAAATTCGGTAATGGATGGAAGTCTGGAGGAAGAATATTGTAGAATGCAATCAAGGCAAGTCTACAGTAAGCAGGTTCAAACGGATGTAGGTCGCAGTAGTTGTGCAGACACGAAGAATCGTGTACAGGATAGGCTAACATGCCACCATCCAGTCTGCGGACTGAAGACCGCAACAACAAGATTACATAAATCGATGTTAACTCTAGAGAAACCTAATGACAGCTTGGATTAGGTTTAATATTAATCGCAAACATTGGTTTCATGTGTACAGCTAAGATATACTATTTCTGGAAATCACAAATAGGAAAACTGAAAGCGTAATATCAAGTGAATATAAACTACCGGAATAAAGTCGCAACACCAAAACATAATTAATGGACAGTAATGAAATTTTGGGACTCAAAAAAATGTTCAAATGTGTGTGAAATCTTATGGGACTTAACTGCTAAGGTCATCAGTCCCTAAACTTACATACTGCTTAACCTAAATTCTCCTAAGGCCAAACACACACACACACTGCCATGCCCGAGGGAGGACTCGAACCTCCGCCGGGACCAGCCGCATACTCCATGACTACAGCGCCTCAGACCGCTCGGCTAATCCCGCGCGGCAATTTTGGACTCGTTTGTCTAGGTAATATATTTAAGTGATTAACATAGCAAGATCACAGATTAATGTAAGAGCGAGATAAGCTACTGAAAATGTGAAATACTGGTACGTTAATAATAACCGATGTAGCCGCCAGAATGTTCAATACAAGCATGCAAACGTGCTTGCATTGTGTTGTACGGGTGCCGGATGTCAGTTTGCGGAATGAAGTTCCATGCCTCTTGCACTTTGGTCGGTCATTACAGAGACGGTTAATGCTTGTTGTGGGTGACGCTAAAGTTGCCGTCCGGTGATGTCCCATATGCTCTCGACTGGAGACAGATCTGGTGATCGAACAGGCCAAGGAAACATATCGACAATCTGTAGATCATATTGGGCTACAACAGCGGTATGTGGGCGAGTGTTATCCTGTTGGAAAACATCATCTGTCACTGTGGTGCCAACCACTGACAGAAATCAAGTCAGTGGCTACATTCCTGCCATGTGTTTCTGCAGTATCGAAGAAGGAACATCCTGCTTCTCGTAGCCATATTCAAACTCAGTGGAGTTTTGATAATGGTGTCTTTTCCACCATAAAGACATTCTTTACTAATATCAAATTACCACGTCCAGTGTCAAAGGTAACTATTGCTCTCGACCGTTACAGCTTGTATTTAAAGCAAACCTGATTTGCATCCTCATAGTGGCACTAGCATCGCCATTCTTTTGTTACTGGTCCGAAATCTAAACAGACATCATCTTTCATGTGTGGAAACGCAGTATATTAGTATTTCGAACGATTTGGAATCACAGCGTATTTGTGCTTCACATACTTTATGACGCTCAACAATAGTGTGCTAGTTAGAAAATGATCAGAGGCATAAGGGAGAAAGGGAGGAAGCTAGAGTAGAAGAAAGCAAACAAATTTCACAATATAAAAGAAACTGTAGAAGTGCACCAAAATTCGCATCTTTTTAATTTCATTATTATTGATTGACGTTAGCCATCCATTCACACCACGTTGCGTAATTTTTAATACGACTAGAAGATAAAACCAATCGCTTTTTGTCATTAGGTGTATTCGCACACACACACACACACACACACACACCACACGCGTACGTTCGTTCATCTTCCATAGTACGTATAGCAACCTAAGTAAAATTAGAATAGAGTTTATCAGGATGGCCTAGAAGGCGTGTGCGATGCACACTCCCGTATTTTATAGCCGTGATGGAAATATGGCGATGACGAAAAATCGCGTAGATAGTGCAGGGATCAGCTCGAAAGCGCAAACGATGAAAACGGTTTTGTACGGACCATTAGAGAATATTTACCGTCTATGCTACACGCATGAGCAAATTTGATGCACGATACTAATTCTAATTTTATATCCGACGGGAGAATACTGATACTCTACCATTCCGACAGACTCAGAAATGATCATCCTTTTGCTTTCATAAACTGCTACTAGCTAAACAGAAAAGACAACAAGCAGCAATCGCTTCTTTCTTTATCATTTCCCTTCATCAAAGTGTTTACTGTCGACTCAGTGTGTGCTTAAAATATCTGTAACACGCGCACGGTTTAAAACAAGTCACAGAATTTATGTCGGAACCTACAACAGTTGTTAAGACAGTAATGCTAATAACCATTCATACCAATAAAATAAAACTTATTGTGTGTACTAATGCTAAAATTAATATTACCCTTTCAGTGACTTGAAAATTAAGTCACATTAGCTCCTCTGTGCTTAGTTTAATTAAATTACCATTATAATCATTGTCACTACCACTATCATCGCCAGCATAATAGTACTCAATGATGATAAGCATCATCATTATCGTATAATCAGTGTCATTAATGTCACCGAGAAATAATAATAATAAAATCATAATCATCATCAAAATAATCGCTGTCACCAGTATCACCAATGCCATGAACATCATCGTCACCAATATGCATTATCACCACAATTTAGTTTTAGTTACTACCAGTCACAAACAGCAGCATCGTAACTTTATCGCCAGTTATCCCCACGTTCGTATCTTCCTTCCGACAACTATAAGAATATCGCAGATTTATCTTCAGAGAAGACCTACTTTGCTTCCTAGCTTGAACTGTCTCAGCCGCCGGCCGGAGTGGCCGAGCGGTTCTAGGCGCTACAGTCTGGAACCGCCGCTACGGTCGCAGGTTCGAATCCTGCCTCGGGCATGGATGTGTGTGATGTCCTTAGGTTAGTTAGGTTTCATTAGTTCTAAGTTCTAGGCGACTGATGACCTCAGAAGTTAAGTCGCATAGTGCTCAGAGCCAGCCAATTAATGTCGTTTTCCTTGTACCTCTGAGTGTTTGTGGTAGATGTGTATGCTTGCCGGGCATGATAAACAGAATGGAACATAGGGTTTTGTAAACACAGGAGCTCTTGTGTCAGTAACTTAATAGGAAGAGAATGACGTCCCCATGATATAGGTTACGTGAAGTAGGGGACTCTGATATGGAATCATATTAGGGATAGTGCTGCTCAGTTTCTTTACTGGAGCAAAGAATTTTCAGAAACGTGTGGAAGTATTACTCCGTGTCAGTGTGGGGTATTATACAATCCTAGGAACAGATTTTCTGAATGACCATCATTCAAAAATTGATCTTTCGAGACATATTTTCGAACCCAGTTGGACGTAGATCCAGCTGGGTACGACAGCTGCAGGAGATACATTGTTGCAAGGTTCGCTGATAATGAAGGTGCCGCGCGGAGTGGCCGCGCTGTTTGAGGCGCCATGTCATGGATTGCGCGGCCCCTCCCGCCGGAGGTTCGAGTCCTCCCTCGGGCATGGGTGTGTGTGTTGTTCTTTGCATAAGTTAAAGTAATGTGTAAGTCTAGGGACCGATGACCTCAGCAGTTTGGTCCCTTAGGAATTCGCAAAGTTGAACTTTTTTTTATATATAATGAAGGTGGAACCAAATAAGCTGTCTACACTTTCACAGAAAAGCTGAATTCAGTGAAAAACTGCTAAGACGTACAGCAAAGTTACTCTGGGTGAGAGCGGGTACTGATCTACTGATCGATGTGTTGTGTGTTGTAGAACAAGTGGAACGCAAAGACGAATTGGATACTTCACATTGTTTTGTGAGTAGAAAACATGACACTAGTACAGGTTATAGAGATGGGTTCCAGTGAGTGTAGATAATTTTGGCTCTGATGAAATGAGCGTTAGTGGTTACTAATTTGGACACCCTAGGTGAGGACAATTTGAATGGGTCATGTAGAGACTTGTGCCGCAAGCAAATCGTCAGCGCATCTGCTTCACGTGAGGAGGTGAAGCATTCAAAAGGAATGGATAAGCCAGATATGGCAACTATGGTAACAGGTCTCGCGGATCTGTTCAGTCCTAGTGTACCATTGCCAGGCAACACCTACGCGTCAGCTTAGAATCCCAATGGGGAATAAGCTCCCATTTCCTGTCGGGAGTCTAAGCTGAGACACAGATGTTGCTGGTAATGGTACACCAGTACAGAATACCCAGGCAACCTGCAGAGTGTAACGAATGAATTCATCAGTCAGCAGTTGGCTGATTGAGTAACTGAGAGTGATATTCCATGGGGAGTAGCCATTGTCATTGTTCCAAAAAAGTCATCAGAGAGAACAAAGAAACACAACTTTTATTGCAGTTACTAATATCTAAATGCAACGGTCATGGATACACATCCTATACTGAACATAACGGAGACTTTGAACAATCTAGGTCGATGTAAATATTTCTCCACAAGAGTGAATATCACCAGTTGGAAGTGGTTACAGAAGACCACGTTTACCGTTGCATGGGATCATTATCAGTGTTAGCAGATTCCACTCAGTTTTAGAAATGTACCAGCCATGTTGCATACGTTACTGAATGTTGTGTTTAGGGGCTTTAAACCATGGCAGAATATGATCTGGCAACGGCCTTGCTGCAGTGGATACACCGGTTCCCAGCAGATCACCGCTGTTGGCTGTGGCCGGCACTTGGATGGGTGACCGTCCGGGCCGCCACGCGCTGTTACCATTTTTCGGGGTGCACTCAGCCTCGTGATGCCAAATGAGAAGCTACTCGACCGAATAGTAGCGGCTCCGGTCACAGAAAACTATCGTAACGACCGGGAGAGTGGTGTGCTGACCACACGCCCCTCCTATCCGCATCCTCATTTAAGGATGACACGGCGGTCGGATGGTCCCTATGAGCCACTTGTGGCCTGACGACGGAGTGCTAGAATATGATCTATTTAGAAATTATTATTGTGTTTTCTAAAGATCTAGACAAGCACACTTAACAACTGGAGGAAGTGTTGAACATGTTGCATGTTTAACATTAAGTACTGAAAAATGTCACTTTGTTTCAAGAGAGGTAAACTATCTAGGTCATGTGATTACCAATATGCTGTAAAGACTGATCCAGGTGATTGATATTTGTTGCCCTTGCTTCTTTACAGCTGCAAACAATGAATCAATTGCAATCATCTGTAGGACTGTGTAACTATTATAGAGAATTCATCGAAGTGCTCATGAATTTGTTAGATTGTTCACTCATTTGTTGAAAGAAGTGTGAACTTACGGTGGTCAACTGAGGATCAGGTCACATTCGAGAAACTGAATGAGGAACTAACGATGAGCCAGGTATAATACTTCCCGGTCACAAGAAGAATTTATCTCATCCTCTGACACAGACAGTCTGGTGACTGGCTGTGTTGCATATCAGGTTACAGATAGGGAAGAACACCCAGCAGTATATGTGTCGAGAAGATTGAATAAAGCTGAACAGAATTACTGAACCACAGAGAACAAAATGCTGAGTGTCATTTATCGCATTACCCATTTTCATTGTTACCTGTATATTAGGAAATTCAAAGTTTTGATGGACAATGCAGCAATAAGTTAGTACTAGGTCTGAAAGATCCCACAAGTAGATTAGCCCATTGGGCAAGAGTAGAGTGAATTCTACTACAAGGCAGTACAAAAACACAGCAGGGAACGTAACAATAGCAATGGCTTCAGCAAACAGATTGAGGTCATATAAGCACTTTGCAGAGAACTGGCTGAGTGGCAAAAAGCACTGACTGCTGACATGTACTGCCAGTTATTTAGGACACAGCTGCATTTAGTGACGTATAAGGGGCGCTTGAATGGGGTGGCAAAGCATAGGTTATGTGTTATGGTACCTGCAGCTTTCAAAGAAGAAATGATGAGAGAAGTACACAACCATATATTAACATGTCATGGAGAATGAAGGGCATCTGATCACTGAATTGCTGAAGAATACTGGTGGAGGCTGAAGAGGAAGGAAATCGATCTATTTATACTGTGTGCACAATGTGCTGGTCTCAGGTATCAAAGAGTACCATTGCAAAAATGTCCAACGGTATACAAGTCATTTGAAATGATGGGACGGACATTTTGCGTCCAATCAACTACAGGTAACCGTTACTTGTTAAACATAAAATACCACTTTCCACATCATATCGCAATAATTACAATACCAAATTAACAGGTGAAATCAGTGGCACATGCTATGATGAACAATTGGTTATTAAAGATTGGCATTCTCGACACAATAATTACGGATCAGGGCACCAACCTAATATCAGAGTTGATTAAGCAGCAGATCCAGAAGTTCAGAAATAGCCGTTTCCACCCCAGCCAAACGGAAGAACAGAACATCTCCTGTCGCAAGATATTAAGTTATTGAGTGAACAGCCATCATAATGATTGTCACGTTTACCTATCTTGCGTAACAACTGTGCATAATTCAGCACGTTAGAAATCTTATAGAAAACAAAGTGCAACAACAGATGTATTTCATAACATCCTGTACTTCGCTCAAGTAAGATTACAAACAAAGTTATTCTGAAGACGTTAACAGCGGTGATGCAAGAGGAGTGATAGGCGGAGGGAATGCTGAATTTTATCTGGCGGGAGATGTATAACGACTGCAGACGACACTTCGTGACGCAGCACAGTAAAAAGAACGTCCGCTTGGTTTTTCCGGTTTCTCGGTAGCGCTATCAGGATGTACGAGCGTCATAACTGCTGATGAATTGTTACATTACTTTCCGTTTGCTGCCTTTTACGGTGCTGAGATGTTATGTATTTCTATTCATTTTGCATACGATAACATCATTAGAGCAAGAAAACTCAGTCGAGTTAAATACGAAATACTTCAGCAGTATTTGATTAGCCACTAACATTACGATTCTGGATTCGGTCTCTTCCATTAAATGTTGTTGTTGTGGTCTTCAGTCCTGAGACTGGTTTGATGCAGCTCTACATGCTACTCTACCCTGTGCAAGCTTCATCATCTCCCAGTACTTATTGCAGCCTACATCCTTCTTAATCTGCTTAGTGTATTCATTTCTTGGTCTCCCTCTACGATTTTTACCCTCCACGCTGCCCTTCAATACTAAATTGGTGATCCCTTGATGCCTCAGAACATGTCCTACCAATCGATCCCTTCTCCTAGTCAAGTTGTGCCACAAACTCCTCTTCTCCCCAATTCTATTTAATATCTCCTCATTAGTTATGTGATCTACCCATCTAATCTTCAGCATTCTTCTGTAGCACCACATTTCGAAAGCTTCTATTCTCTTGTTGTCCAAACTATTTATCGTCCATGTTTCACTTCCATACATGGCTACGCTCCATACAAATACTTTCAGAAACGACTTCCTGACACTTAATCTATACTCGATGTTAACAAATTTCTCTTCTACAGAAACGCTTTCCTTGCCATTGCCAGTCTACATTATATATCCTCTCTACTTCTACCATCATCAGTTATTTTGCTCCCCAAATAGCAAAACTCCTTTACTACTTTAAGTGTCTCATTTCCTAAT
The DNA here is from genome assembly GCF_023864345.2 of Schistocerca serialis cubense. NCBI lineage: Eukaryota > Metazoa > Arthropoda > Insecta > Orthoptera > Acrididae > Schistocerca > Schistocerca serialis. Next base: position 1,131,109,130 of record NC_064639.1, read on the forward strand.
CTAATTCCCTCAACATCACCTGACTTAATTCGACTACATTCCATTATCCTTGTTTTGCTTTTTTTGATGTTCATCTTATACCCTACTTTCAAGACACTGTCCATTCCGTTCAACTGTTCTTCCAAGCCGGCCGCGGTGGCCGTGCGGTTCTGGCGCTGCAGTCCGGAACCGCGGGACCGCTACGGTCGCAGGTTCGAATCCTGCCTCGGGCATGGGTGTGTGTGATGTCCTTAGGTTAGTTAGGTTTAAGTAGTTCTAAGTTCTAGGGGACTTATGACCTAAGATGTTGAGTCCCATAGTGCTCAGAGCCATTTGAACCATTTTTGTTCTTCCAAGTCCTTCAATGTCATCGGCGAACCTCAAAGTTTTTATTTCTTCTCCATGGATTTTAATACCTACTCCGAACTTTTCTTTTGTTTCCTTTACTGCTTGCTCAATATACAGATTGAATAACATCGGGGAGAGGCTACAACCCTATCTCACTCCCTTCTCAACCAATGCTTCCCTTTCATGTCCCTCGACTCTTGTAACTGCCATCTGGTTTCTGTAAAAATTGTAAATAGCCTTTCGCTCCCTGTATTTTACCCCTGCCACCTTCAGAATTTGAAAGAGAGTATTTCAGTCAACAATGTCAAAAGCTTTCTCTAAGTCTACAAATGCTAGAAACGTACGTTTGCCTTTCCTTAATCTTTCTTCTAAGCTAAGTCGTAGGGTCAGTATTGCCTCACGTGTTCCAACATTTCTACTGAATCCAAACTGATCTTCCCCGAGGTCTGTAAAGAATTCGCGTTAGTATTTTGCAGCTGTGACTTATTAAACTGATAGTTCGGTAATTTTCACATCTGTCAACACCTGCTTTCTTTGGGATTGGAATTATTATATTCTTCTTCAAGTTTGCGGGAATTTCGCCTGTCTCATACGTCTTGCTCACTAGATGGTAGAGTTTTATCAGGACTGGCTCTCCCAAGGCTGTCAGTAGTTCTAATGGAATGTTATCTACTCCCGGGGTCTTGTTTCGACTTAGGTCTTTCAGTGCTCTGTCAAACTCTTCATGTGGTAACATATCTCCCATTTCATCTTCATCTACATCCTCCTCCATTTCCATAATATTTTCCTCAAGAACATCGGCCCTGTATAGACCCTCTATATACTCCTTCCACCTTTATGCTTTCCCTTCTTTGCTTAGAACTGGGTTTCCATCTGAGCTCTTGATATTCATGCAAGTGGTTCTCTTTTTTCCAAAGGTCTTTTTAATTTTCCTGTAGGCAGTATCTATCTTACCCCTATTGAGATAAGCCTCTACATCCTTAGATTTGTCCTCCAGCCATCCCTGCTGAGCCATTTTGCACTTCCTGTCGATCTCATTTTTGAGACGTTTGTATTCCTTTTTGCCTACTTCACTTACTGCATTTCTGTATTTTCCCCTTTCATCAATTAAATTCAGTATCTCTCCTGTTACGTAAGGATTTCTACTAGTCCTCGTCTTTTTACCTACTTGATCCTCTGCTGCCTTCACTATTTCATTCCTCAAAGCTACCCATTCTTCTTCTACTGTATTTCTTTCCCCCATTCCTGTCAATTTTTCCCTTATGCTCTACCTGAAACTCTGTACAACCTCTGGTTCTTTCAGTTTCACCAGGTCCCATTTCCTTAAATTCCCACCTTTTCGCAGTTTCTTCAGTTTTAATCTACAGTTCATAACCAATAGATTGTGGTCAGAGCCCACATCTGCCCCTGGAAATGTCTTACAATTTAAAACCTGTTTTCTAAATCTCTGTCTTACCATTATATAAACTATCTGAAACGTTCTAGTATCTCCAGGGTTCTTCCATGTATACAACCTTCTTTCATGATTCTTGAACCAAGTGTTAGCTATGATTAAGTTATGCTCTGTGCAAAATTCTACCAGGCGGCTTCCTCTTTCATTTCTTAGCCCCCATCCATATTCACCTACTACGTTTCCTTCTCTTCCTTTTCCTACTGTCGAATTCCAGTCACTCATGACTATTAAATTTTCGTCTCCCTTCACTACCTGAATAATTTCTTTTATCTCGTCATACATTTCATCAATTTCTTCATCATCTGCAGAGATAGTTGGCATATAAACTTGTACTACTGCAGTAGGCATGGGCTCCGCGTCTATCTTGGCCACAATAATGCGTTCACTACGCTGTTTGTAGTAGCTTACCCGCACTCGTATCTTTTTTATTCATTATTAAAACTACTCCTGCATTGCCCCTATTTGATTTTGTATTTATAACCCTGTATGACCTGACCAGAAGTCTTGTTCAAATGGTTCAAATGGTTCTGAGCACTATGGGACTTAACTTCTGAGGTCATCAGTCCCCTAGAACTTAGAACTACTTAAACCTAACTAACTTAAGGATAGCACACACATACATGCCCGAGGCAGGATTCGAACCTGCTACCGCAGCGATCGCGCGGTTCCAGACTGTAGCGTCTAGAACCGCTCGGCCACTTCGGCCGGCAGAAGTCTTGTTCCTTCTGCCATCGAGCTTCACTAATTCCCACTATATCTAACTTTAACCTATCCATTTCCCTTTTTAAATTTTCTAACCTACCTGCCCGATTAAGGGATCTGACATTCCACGCTCCATTCCGTAGAACGCCAGTTTTCTTTCTCCTGATAACGACGTCCTCCTGAGTGGTCCCCGCCCGGAGATCCGAATGGGGGACTATTTTACCTCCGGAATGTTTTACCCAAGAGGATGCCATCATCATTTAATCATACAGTAAAGCTGCATGCACTCGGGAAAAATTACGGCTGTAGTTTCCCCTTGCTTGCAGCCGTTCGCAGTACCACAACAGCAAGGCCGTTTTGGTTAGTGTTACAGGGCCAGATCAGTCAATCATCCAGACTGTTGCCCCTGGAACTACTGAAAAGGCTGCTGCCCCTCTTCAGGAACCACAAGTTTGTCTGGCCTCTCAACAGGTACCTCTCCGTTGTGGTTGCACCTACGGTACGGCTATCTGTGTCGTTGAGGCACGCAAGCCTCCCCACCAACGGCAAGGTCCATGGTTGATGGGGGGCTTCCATTAAATATCTAGTGTGAATATAAAGGAACCGTGCAATGAGAAACTAGTTAAACAATCAGTTATGGATGTAAGATATTGTTGAGAGAATATTGACGCAGGCAACACTCTCGTCCTCCATTTATTAATTATTAATTTGATGTTCTCGATGTTCTCAAAAATTCCGTGCATTGAGGAAATAATTAAAAAAAACAGTTATGGATGTAAGGTTTTGTTGAGAGAATACTGGCGCAGACAACACTCTTTTCCTCCAACTATTAACCATTAATCTGATGTTCTCAGTAATTCCGTATGAAGGGCAAATTGAGAGAAATTAATAGCCGAGTTGATAGTGCTGTTACCAATCGATTTATTTAATATGGTTCAAGTTTGTGGCGATGCTAGGGGAACTTATGTAGCTACAAGGAAGGGTAAATGTTGATTAATACGTATAGATAATGGAAAATACACAGAAGAGAAATAATTCCATAGCCTCCGGCGTATATTTCCTGTGCGATCCATAAGAGCAAGATAAGGTGGGTAGAGCGTGTACAGAGGCATACACACATTTATTTTCGGCCCGTCCGACCAGAGATCAGTTTATTTATCACAGCCATCAACCACGAATGGCAAACCACATACACATGCATTTGTATATCAGTCCACCCAACTTTATCAGTAGCACATGAACATTTAAACCTACTCACAGTCCAAGCGTCATCAACGGAACCAACGACGAACTCATGCGGAGTCCACAGAATGAGGACACCTTAAGCAAATACACGACAAAAAAAATCATAGTAATTACCTGACATTGTCAGTGTTGTAGGAGGCGTTCTTAAAATATAGTGTAGCACTTATTTGCCAAGATCGTAAGGATGGATGCCCTGATTACTAGTGTCGACTAGCTAAATGATCAGATAATGGAAGGCAGTGTCTAAATCGACTACTGAAGCAAGTCGCTTATGCCACAATCGTGTTTCGAATTCAGAAGTCAAAAATTGAGGTTTGAAATTATGAACACGATTGCAACAAAGCGCCTTGCTTCAGTAGTCGATGGAGACACTAATCTCTATTAGATGATCTGAGGATGGCCATTTAACAGGTCGAAACTAGTAATCGTTATACCTATCCTTGCGACCTTAGCAAATAAAAAGATTTCTAAAGATGACTGCAACACAGTAATTCATCGATTCGAGTGCTGCTTGCGGAGCATTAGACGATCTGCCGAGGACTGCTGAAGCACCTTAGCGGTCCTGGGTTCATTCCCAGCTGCGAGGAACCGGTACTGGCGGCGCTAGCCTCACCTCAGATTCGAAAAAGTCTTGAGTGTGGCGCCGCTTAGAGGCTTCGGGCTGACTACGTCGGAGATCATCTGGTCATCTGTTCGGATACAAGACCAGTTGCCAAATAAACACGAATGGGGGCGACCAGTAATGCTACAAATATTTTCTGCGTAAAGTATACAGTGACTCGCAGGATATTTACATAGACTAGGACGTAGGAATCGCCTCTAATACTTCTGAAACAAACGTCATATCATTTTCTCGAACCTAAAATGAAAATAGAATGTCTCGATAATTGTCAGTCCCCCCTACAAATCCAAATTGCAAAATGTATTTCCCTAATATGAAACTGCCATTTTATGAATCATAGAACTAAGGCGGAAAGATACAAGGGCGTGCTGAAAAGTAAATCCTCCGAATTTCTTATGTGGATACTGTTAAAGCTTTTTAAATAAAACAAAAGTTGAATATACCGCTACAGTTGTAAGGTTCTTTTATTTAACACGCGACCGGTTTTGGGCTCTTATACGTCCATCTTCACGTGTCGTAACTTGGTGCCGTGACCTCAAGCGCCGCGGTGGACGAGTACAAGACGCGGTGTGCTACCAACGAGAGCAGAGAATGGACTTCAGCTTTTTGGGCTGTTTAATGGCTCAAATGGCTCTGAGCACTATGGGACTTAACTTCTGAGGTCATCAGTCTCCTAGAACTTAAAACTACTTAAACCTAACTGACCTAACGACATCACACACATCCATGCCCGAGGCAGGATTCGAACCTGCGACCGTAGCGGTCTTGCGGTTCCAGACTGTAGCGCCTAGAACCCCTCGGCGACACCGACCGGTGAGTTGTTTAATGTACTTTCTTTCATTCCGACATAAATATATGTATTTGAAAAGGGTACGTACTGGAAGATCAGACCGAATGATCGCAAAAAGGGACGAAAATACTTTATAAGTTGAGTGAATTCCTGATTTTGGAACGCCATGAAAAAACAATACAGCAAAACAATAAAATATATTTGTCGGGCTTTGTTCATTCTGGGTTCAATAGTCTTCTATGGGACAAAGTAGCACTGCATGTTCGATAATTAGAAGAGACAACTGTAAGCTTTTTTTTCCTGAGAACGCTGGCCTTAACGAATAAATGATACTTGTCGAAATACATTTAAAAGCAACTGAAAATGCTTAAACTGAACAATAGAAAGGACAAACGAAGAATATAGGATCCACTGATGTGCGGTCGTAACGTTATGGTTCCATAATGGGTGCGAAACAATATTGTGACCATGATTAATTGTGACAATACATCAACGTCAACGGTAACAGGCTGTGAGTGGTGAGGGGGGGGGGGGCGGTTGGGGGGGGGGGGGGGAGGGGCTAACTGGATGAGTGATGAGGCGCCGAGTACTGAGAAGAACAGTCCTAGCTGGATCTGTGCAGAATTAGCCCCTGGTTGCTGACGATAACGAATAAATGCGCTCGGGATCAGTTACTGGCCTGGCCACTGACATGGTACACTCAAGACATAATCGCAGACGTGCAGGCGGAACGTAATGCACGTTAATTTTTGTGTGCAGAGATGGTCAGCAGCGACATACATCGGCTGTTGTAATAGGCCTCGTGCCAATTGTTTCGAAAGGCTCAAATGAAGAGGTAAGGCAGTTATCGTCGACGTCTGGATCATTACGAATGCGGTATTAGCTTAATTAAACGTTAGAGGCCTTGTGGAAGGAACCATCCCTACATTCAAGAGATTTAATCGAACTTTGAAAAACACATACGGGGATTGAGAGACGGGTATCTGAACTTCGTTCGTTCCAAATCGAAGTCTAGCGATTTGACTTTGAACTCAGCGTGCTCAGTGCTCAGTTATATGCATGAGACAGAGATATCAAGATTTTTAGAAGTTCTCCTACCACCATTGACTATCTCCTACTTAGTATACTCAGCGACTTGGAGTCTTCAGGCTCTATTAAACGATGAGCTGGCTGGCTGACTGGCAAACACCTTAGAAATTTTTTGAACATCTTGAAAATCTTGTCAACATACGTGTGGCAACGATAGTAAAATTGAAATTTGATGGAATTAATTCCCGACCCGAGTTTCTTTTTTCTATCGAGCTTTGAGTCGTCTTGAATTATTGGAAATTGGGAGACTTCGCCATTTACGTCTACAGTTCATATTACTGTGCACTGAGCAGCGACGACAGGCTTGAATGGACTGTTGTCGAGCAGTTGTGGCTAATGGACCAAGAAATGGCCGAACCGGTTGTAGGGTCTTCTTGTCTGGGTTTGCAGTGAAGCTTTTGAGCTTGGTGCTCGTATAGCCAGTCACTCTACAAATCGTAAAAGCATCTAACGAATCTCTAATATAACGTCTCTAATTTGAGTGAAAACGTCCAGAACAAAAGTCTTAACGGGAACTGAACAGAGTCGACGGAAGACAATTTACTTATTGTGTTTCCGTTAGTCTTAAACAGGTTTTTCTCTAGAACCTCGGTCGTTCTGATTGTTCAATTAGTGGATTTAGTTCTGTCGGTCCTTGCATTCATTTTTGCACCTGGGGACTTCCGTTAACTGCTGTTAACTCAATATTATCATCTCCATTTCTGAAATAAGAACCCTCTGTCCAATTCTTGCTATTGTGTGTGAGATACTGACCCTCCGCGTCATAAACGTTTGCAACCTTCGCTGTGCCAAATTTATTTATTTTATTTTATTTATTTTTATTTATTGATTTATTTAACCTGGCAAGATTAGGGCCATCAGGCCCTCTCTTACATCTAACCAGGCATTCTACTTATTTTACATTCATACGTTTTAGTAGGCATGTTAAACTACATCTAGTACAAAAAGTGAAATAAACAATTAGAAAGGTACGCCTGGAAAAATACATACATATAGAGTTTATATTCGTAGATCATAAGTACTGTTATAATTAGACATTACTGAAGAGACAAATTTTAGATAGGAGTGCTGGCAGCAGGGAGTATGAGGGAGACTCATGGTGAAGGGAGGAGAAGAATAGACATGATGAAACATAATTAAGGAAATATAAAGGAAAAGAAGATTGCCTGGCTAATAGAGATAGATGAAGAGGAAGGCATCTCAGGAGCAAGATAGGAGACGCTAGCTTTGTTATTTGACAGATGAGAGGATTGGTCTTGTACATTAATTTTGTGGAGAACTTTATGAGGATGATAGTAGGAAATGCTTCAACTTCTTCTTAAAAGCAGCAGGAGATTGAATTATGCGCAAGGTAAGAGGCAGTTTGTTCCAGAGGCGGACAGCGGCAACTGAGAAGGAGTTTGCAAAAGTTTTTGTTTTGTGAGTGGGCACAGTTAGGATACCAAATAAGAGTGACCTCGTGTTTCGATTACGATGGCATGACAGGTTTTAATCTCTGAAGCAAGGTACTGGGGTGCTTGCGCGACGAGGAGTCTGTGAAGTAGACATAGAGTGTGGTAGTCACGCAATTTGTCCGGCCGCAGCCACCCTAGCTCGGAGTATGAAGCACTAACATGATCATATCGGCGAATGTTACAGGTGTAAGGCACACAGGAATTCATGGTTAGCTCTAGCCGTCTTTTGTTTTCACTACTCGTGCCTTGTTGAATCACATCACAATAGTGGAGGTTCGGTAGAACGAGTGCTTGCACGAGCTGGCGTTTCAAGTCCTGTGGAAATATGTTCCGAAACTTTTTGGGAGCATAGAGACAAGCAGACGCCTTTCGGCACACTGCGACTGTATTCTCCGCCCAGTTGAGATGCTCATCCAAAGTTACACCCAAGTTCTTCACTGTTTTCTGATATGGTATTGGAGTACCGTCGAGCAGAATAGGAGGTAGCCGTTCGCGGAAATCTGAACTTATTAATTTCTGATGGGCTATTAAGATTACTTGCGTCTTTTTTGCATTTAGTTTAAGCCCCAGGCTTTTCGCCTATGTCACTACTGAAGACAGATCATCATTCATCTGAGCGATTGCAGTGTTTACGTCTTCAGGTCTGACGCTTAGGTAGAGCTGGAGGTCGTCGGCATAGAATTGATATTTACAGGAGGACAGAACCGACGAAATATCGTTGACATATAAAGAAAACAAAAGTGGTCCTAAGACTGATCCTTGTGGCACTCCCGAGGAAACATGTTTCCAGGAAGATTTTTCATTTACGCAGACAACACATTGCTGTCTGTCTTTTAAGTAGCTTTCAAACCATCTCATTGCACTATCAGAGAAATTAAGCTGTTGCATTTTTCTGAGCAATATGTCAAAGTTAACAGTGTAAAAAGCTTTGCTGAATTCCATTAGCGTCAATATTGTTGCCTTTCGATTGTCGATGGCACATTTCAGGTCATCAGTTACTTTAATTAGAGCAGTGTTTGTGCTGTGATGTTTACGGAAACCGGACTGAAATTTGTCATTTAGGCTGAATTCATGCAAGTGTTCAGTGATTTGCTCATGAACAATATATTCGAGTGCTTTGGAAACAGCAGGTAGTATGCTAATTGGTCGGTAATCACTAGGCAGTTGCGGGTTTTCGATCTTAGGGATGGGTCGAATTATGCTTCTTTTCCATGCAGTGGGGTATATTCCGTTCACGAGGGAAAAATTAAATATGTCAGTTAAGACAGGTACTAAGATATCGGTAACATTCTTAATCATGGTTATACCGATACTGTCGTTGCCTATTGCATCAGAAGAGATTCTCATTATTGCTTTTCTTGCCGTATTTGTTGTTACATGTTTTAGATGGAAGCTATCGTTGTTAGTTATCCTGTTTGGGGATTCTTGTGGACGGTAATTATCAGCCGTGCTGGTATTCAGAGGTGCAGAGAAGAATTCATTTAATTCGTTAGCTGACATATGAAAAGTAGTTTCCGATTTTGCCTTTCCGACCCCCAAGCTACGGAGATTCTTCCATAGAGTCGTGGGCGTCAGATCGCTGCATACAAGGGAGCGAGCGTGCCTGATTTTAGCATTGCGAATGCATTGTTTCACTCTGTTCCGTAGCTTTCTATATTCTTCGAAACGCTCGGGTTTCGGATCTGCCTCGAAACGCCTGTGGGCAGCATCCCTATTAGTCATCATTTGACGTTCTATCTGCGTGATCGGTACACTGAAATCTTTTAGAGAGTCATCACGGTTCTGATGAGTGCTTCCATCCAACACTGAAGTAACAGTAACCATGTGTTTGGTTTTTCATCTCACATCCCAGATCGCCAATGTGTTAGTGACATACAATACTGGCCATTAAAATTCCTACACCACGAAGATGACGTGCTACAGACGCGAAATTTAACCAAGAGGAAGAAGATGCTGTGATATGCAAATGATTAGTTTTTCAGAGCATTCACACAAGGTTGGCGCCGGTGGCGACACCTACAAGCGATTTCTCATACACAAACAGCAGTTGACCGGCGTTGCCTGGTGAAACGTTGTTGTGATGGCTCGTGTAAGGAGGAGAAATGCGTACCATCACGTTTCCGACTTTGATAAAGGTCGGATTTTAGCCTATCGAGATTGCGGTTTATCGTATCGCGACATTGCTGCTCGCGTTGGTCGAGATCCAATGACTGTTAGCAGAGTATGGAATCGGTGGGTTCAGGAGGGTAATACGGAACGCCGTGCTGGATCCCAACGGCCTCGTATCACTAGCAGTCCAGATGACAGGCATCTTATCCTCATGGCTGTAACGGATCGCGCAGACACGTCTCGATACCTGAGCCAACAGAGGGGGACGTTTGCAAGACAACAACCATCTGCACTAACAGTTCGACGACGTTTGCAGCAGCATCGACCATCAGCTCGGAGACCATGGCTGCGGTTACCCTTGACGCTGCTTCCCTTACCATCAGCATGTGGAGCGCGGGAAGGACTTCTTAGATGCCTTATACATCAGATGATTGCTCTAAGATCGTCTTGGCAGTCCCTACAAATGCGAAACGTAGTATACGCAGTCAGTCCAAAAACGTTTGAGACTGGATTTATAAGAGACAGAAGATAAGATGGTGGTTTAATGCTTCAGGTGTTATACTTAGTCTCCTGCTACTTGAGTGTAACGCATACAGAATGTTCATACAACCACATGTAACTGTCAGAGAAGTCTTTGGGGTCTTGTTAAATTCGCGCGTCACCTTCACACCTCCTCCGGTCGCGGCGAACCGTCAGTGACCCAATATTTTTTTGTTTCGTGGTAGGATCGTATAGATAACATCAGGTCTCGTCACCTGTGACGAGTTTTTTCTAGAAAAGAACTGTCCGCGTTTTTAATTTCAATCAAGATGCGGCAGGCGCCCGCGTGTCCTTGTCTTTGCTTCGGAGTCAACGTATGCGTGACAGACTTTGAACACACTTTTCTTTGCTTCAAAATGTTCTGGAGAATGTCTTTAACATTTGATTTAGACATGACCAGTTCGGTGCTTAGTTGCGATTTGTGGCACAACAACGCTAACACAGTATGGTCGCACTTCCGCTGCTTATCACTGTCTTATTCCTAAAATGGTATACTCCAATATGAATTCATTGATCACAATTGTGACTCATCGCCATTGTAGTTATAGGATATTATCTTCCTCAGTTTTGGGAATTGCATAATTTTACATTGTTCATTGTTGCTAGAGTGTGTGTAAGATGAGATTTACTCAGTGTCATCCGCGAAACTAATTATAAGTAATAGCGTCTGCAAATCTTACTCCTACATACTGCACAAGCTACCTTACGTTGTGTGCCAAAGTGTACTTCTGTGACGACTATCTTCACTTCCCTTTCACATTCATGTCTCACGCGTTGGAAGAATGATTTTCTCGTCATCATCATTTCACGCAACGTACGTGGACGGAAGTAATATACTTACCAACTGTTCTTTCAACATGCGGTCTTGAAATTGCACCAGCAAACTTCTCTGTGATACACAAAGCCTCTCTTGTAGCGCCTTTTCCTGGAGTTTGTAGAGCATCTCCATTAAGCTCTTGCGCAGACTAAGCTATCCCATAATGAAACGCGCCACTTCTTTCGTGAAAAAATTACGTTTCCTAACTGTTTTTTCCTACAATTAGTTTTATGCGGTCGCTCCACTTCAGGTCGCTCCGGATGGTTACTCCTCGATACTTTACGGTAGGTAGTGTTTCCAGTGATTTGTCACCAGTAGCGCAATCGAACACTAGTGGTTCTGTTGGTCGACTATTCGCTTATACACTGAAGCGCCAAACAAACTGGTATAGGCATGCGTATTCAAACACAGAGATATGTAAAGAGGCAGAATATGACGCTGCAGTCGGCAACGCCTATATAAGACAACAAGTATCTGGCGCCCTTGTTAGTTGATTACTGCCGCTGCAACAGCAGGTTATCAAGATTTAAGTGAGTTTGAACGTGGTGTTACAGTCGGCGCACAAGCGATGGGACACAGCATCTTGTAGGCAGCGATGAAGTGGGGATTTTCCTGTACGACCATTTCACGAGTGTACCGTGAATATCAGGAATCTGTTAAAACATGAAATCTCCGACATCGCTGCGGCTGGAAAAAGATACTGCAAGAAAGGGACCAGAACGACTGAAGAGAATTGTTCAACGTGGCAGAAGCGCAACCCTTCCGCAAACTACTGTAGATTTCATTTGCAGGGCCATCAACAAGTGTCAGCGTGCGAACCAATCAACGAAACATCATCGATATGGACTTTCGGAGCCGGGTGCCCACTCGTGTACCCTTGATGTCTGCACGACACAAAGCTTTACGCCTCGCCTGGGCCCATCAATACAGACATTGGACTGTTGATGACTGGACACATGTTGCCTGCTCGGACGATTTTCGTTTCAAATTGTATCGAGTGAAAGTGCGAGGTGCCGGGGCTAGCAGTGTATTTAACACTAAATTCTTCTAGAATCTTCAGATGGAAATCATGCTCTAAGCCCTCCCTTTTCTAACTCCGACTTTTGCTGTTGCACTTGGATTAAGAAGAAACGCGAACTGACTCTAATCAACCCTGCATGTGGAGTAGAAAAGAGTTTGGCACCTGCAATAATTTAATTTGATAGAAATTAATTTGATAAATAAGTTTCATTAACGTGGTGAGAAATGAAAGGGTTGCTCTACCGATCTAAAGAATGAAAGTTCTGTCCAAAATAACAATTTGATTTATTATGACTAAACTCAAAATAATAAACACAACACATGAAACATTTACAATACTTTAAATTATACTCAAATAAATGCTGTGAAGGTGGCGTTGTCCGTAAACTAGCTTGTGACGTTTATGACCAAGTGGTATGTGGAGCCAATTCCTTGCAACTCAAATCTTAAGAGAAACACCCATCCAACCCAACATTAATTGCTGTTCCAGTAGTGAGAACTCAGACAATGAACACCCAAGACACAACCACGTTAGAAAAGACGGGAACAGGCGCGCTCTGCTGAGCTCTGATTATCACCGAGCAAAATTCCCTAATCTGCCGGTGCTGCGGACAAACATTACCAAGCTGTCTTCTTAACTACAAGGACACGATCTGGCGTACCAGAAGCGATGGCTGGTTGCTTCGAAGTCCCGTCGTGGTGATGATAATGTCGCGAGTATAGTCCGAAACAAATTATCCTGGTCTGGTTGATCCAGATTAAAGACTTCCTATCAATACAAATGCGCCTCTGAGGGAGACGAAGGAGGCTCGCCACACAATCACTGACGGTACAGTGATTGATTTTAACAAGCGAAGTCACACAGTAACTCCGATACAGTCAACTTTAGCCAAAACTGCTCAAGATGGACAACATAGGCCGCTTGTACGCAGAACGCTCAATTGCCAACTGTACTCGGAAAGTTACGTTGAAGTCGAAACTTCAGCAACTTCGTCAAGCAGTTACAATTAAATGAAAGTATATTAAACAGCCAACGGAAGGCAGGCTGTCCAGAGCAGCGAGAGCTCAGTCTTGTAACCTACTCCGACCGAAAGGCGAGAGCCGACTCCCTCAAGAGTGCCCATACAAGCCGAACACAGAACATTCCCGCCCCCACGACAGTGGTCGTGGTTAAACATTCTAATCAGAAACTCGAAAACTGGCGAAAAATTCCACTCTATTACTGACGCACTACTATTCCACCAATGGAGATACTTGCCGCCAATTTCTGCGCCGATTTTGCTGCGTCACGGAACTATCCCCTGAGCAAGCCAATCACAGTTATGATTTTGCAGAAAACGCGGGAATTTTCCCGCCAAGACTGCCTGGGAACACAAATCATTCCCACACCTCGCTGGTAGCCCGCCAGAAAGTGTTTTCACTAAGTTTCTGCGAAGTAACGGAATCTCTAACCCCAGCCGCTCCGTCAGGCCCCTGTGGGCGTGTCGCCCCCGCTCTTATGACAATGTCGATGTCTGGAAAGCATCCACTCGACTCCCTCATACCCGTCAGCTGAACCCTTTCGAGATCAGCACAACCCGCCTGTCACCGGACCACCCGGGTGACGAGAGACACTGCGTGGGAAGTCCGCGTGTGAAGGAATAGCGACTTTTCACCGCATGCAATTAGAGAGGAAAATCGAATTACTCAGAGTAAGATAGAAATACGAGAGGGGGCTCATGCCACCTCTCAAAAGGACGTGTACGGGTATGGAGACAACCTCATGCATCCATGGACCCTGCATGACAGCAGGGGACTGTTCCAGAGGGTGGAGGCTTTGTAATGGTGTGTGGGGCATGTGCGGTTTGAGTGATACGGGGCCCCTGGTACGTCTAGATACGACTCTGACAGGTGGCACGTACGTAAGCACCCTGTCTGATGACCTGCATCGGTTCATGTCCACTGTGCATTCGGACGGACTTTGGCAATTCCAGGAGGACAATGCGACATTCCACAGTTTCAGAATTGCTGCAGAGTGACTCCAAGAACACTCTTCTGAGAATGCCTTGCAACGTGCTGTTCAGAAGAGATCTCCACTCCCTCGTACTCTTACGTATTTATGGACAGCCCTTCAGGATTCATGGTGTCAGTTCCCTCCAGTGTTACTTCAGACATTAGTCGAGTCCATGCCACGTCGAGCTGTGGCACTTCTGCGTGCTCGTGGGGGCCCTACACGATATTAGGCAGGTGTACCAGTTTCTTTGGCTCTTCAGTGTATATCATATGTTTATTTAATCATCGATTCTCAGCAGGTCTTTCTGTATTTCCCTAGTTTTCTGTCGACGCAGTCCTCCAATAAAGAACAGCAACGTTCACGATTTGCATCATGGAGCCTCCAATGATATGCGTTTCATTAAAGTAAATTGTAAACCGTAGTGTTCTGTTAACACTGCTCAGGGAACTCACGAAATTATCCTTATATATTTCGATTTTGTTCCGTCACCAAGGACTTGTTGAGTTCTGAATCCAGTCACAAATCTAATACGATATTCAGTAAGCTCGTATTCTGTTCACCCAACGAGAGGGCAAAACTGTATGGAATACCATGCGGAAGTCAAGCAAAACTGCATCAACCTCGGCACACTTGTCTATAACGCTCTGGGTGAACAGAGAGAGTTTTTAGAAGATTTGTTTTTCCGGAATCCATGTGGAATCGAAGTATAATACACTACTGGCCATTAAAATTGCTACACCAAGAAGAAATGCAGATGATAAACGCGCATTCATTGCACAAATATATTATACTAAAACCGACATGTGATTACATTTTCACGCAGTTTAGGTTCATAGATAAATCAGTACCCAGAAGAACCACGTCTGGACTTGATAGGCCTGGGCATCGAGTCAAACAGAGCTTCGATGGCGTGTACAGGGACAGCTGGCCATGCAGCTTCAACACGATACCACAGTTCATGAACAGTAGTGACTGGTGTATTGTGACGAGCCAGTTGCTCGGCCACCATTGACCAGACGTTTTCAGTTTGTGAGAGATCTCGAGAATGTGCTGGCCAAGGCAGCAGTCGAACATTTTCTGTATCCAGAAAGGCCCGTACAGGGCCTGAAACATGCGGTCGTGCATTATGCTGCTGAAATGTAGGGTTTCGCAGGGATCGAATGAAGGGTAGAGCCACGGGTTGTAACACATCTGACATGTAACGTCCACTGTTCAATGTGCCGTCAATGCGAACAAGAGGTGACCGAGACGTGTAACCAATGGCACCCCATACCTTCACGCCGAGTGATACGCCAGTATGGCGATGACGAATACACGCTTCCAATGTGCGTTCACCGCGATGTCGCCAAACACGGATGGGACCATCCCGATGCTGTAAACAGAACCTGGATTCACCAGAAAAAATGACGTTTTGCCATTCGTGCACTCAGGTTCGTCGCTGAGTACACGATCGCATGCGCTCCTATCTGTGATGCAGCGTCAAGGGTAACCACGGCCACGGTCTCCGAGCTGATAGTCCATGCTGCTGCAAACGTCGTGGAACTTTTCGTGCAGATGGTCGTTGTCTTGCAAACGTCCCCATCTGTTGACTCGTGGATCGAGATGTGGCCGTTGGGATCCAGCACGGCGTTCCGTATTACCCTCCTGAACGCACCGATTCCATATTCTGCTAACAGTAATTGGATTTCGACCAACGCGAGCAGCAATGTCGCGATACGATAAACCGCAATCGCGATAGGCTACAATCCGACCTTTATCAAAGTCGGAAACGTGATGGTACGCATTTCTCCTCCTTACACGAGGCATCACAACAACGTTTCACCAGGCAACGCCGGTCAACTGCTGTTTGTGTATGAGAAATCGGTTGGAAACTTTCCTCATGTCACCGCGTTGTAGGTGTCGCCACCGGCGCTAACCTTGTGTGAATGCTCTGAAAAGCTTATCACTTGCATATCACAGCATCTTCTTCCTGTCGGTTAAATTTCGCGTCTGTAGCACGTCATCTTCGCGGTGTAGCAATTTTAATGGCCAGTAGTGTATTAATGGAAGTCCCTAATTTACTTCTGTTGCGTATGACTCTCTGCCCCGGATAACGCGCTGCGTTCTGCCTGTCACGAACTTCTTAATCCTCTTACGAACTTGTTCGGGTGCCGCACACGTACGTACTTTCTGAGCAGTTACCGGCTGGCCTGGGTCAGCCGCAGCCACGGCCCTCGGACTGCCCCCGCCTGGAGGAGCTCACAGAGGCGGAGGCAGAGAGTGAGGCGGCGCGGCTTCTCGGCGGCGGCCGCAGCGCCGCGACAAAACACAGGAAGAGGCTCATTGCGGGCGGCGCAAATCTTGCGTGCCCGCTGCCGCTACTCGCCTCACCGCAGCCTAATCCCTAATGGCTGCTCCACGTACACAGGTTCCTCTCACTCTGATACTCAAATCGGAAAAGAAAGATTAACACTCGTTAGCTTTGCTCTCAAGTTTTTTGCGTTTTTTTTTTCCCCACAGATAGACCTAAGTCGAAACACGGGGCCGTAGATCAGACGACACTTCCTCACTGAATTTATGACATGTTTCGAAGAGCTATCCATGACTAAAGTGTTCCACGAGGTTTGTGTCACATATGGAAATGGCGTAATACTCTCAGGCTCCACTCTCGTGGGCCACTTTAAATGTGTGTGAACTCCTAAGGGACCAAACTGGTAAGGTCATCAGTCCCTAGACTTACACACTACTTACAAGGGAACCTCCCCATCGCACCCCCCTCAGATTTAGTTATAAGTTGGTACAGTGGATAGGCCTTGAAAAACTGAACACAGATGAATCGAGAAAAGAGGAAGAAGTTGTGTGGAACTATGAAAAAAATTAGTAAATTATACAAACTGAGTAATCCACGTGAAGATAGGCAACATCAAGGACAATGGGACTCAAGGAGCGCCGTGGTCCCATGGTAAGCGAAAGCAGCTACGGAACGAGAGGTCCCAGGTTCAAGTCTTCCCTCGAGTGAAAAGTTTAATTTTTTATTTTCAGTATATGTGACAAACTCTTATGTTTTCATCACTTTTTTGGGAGTGATTATCACATCAAAACCTAAATCGGGCAAGGTAGAAGAATTTTTCTACCCATTCGCCAAGTGTACACGTTAGGTGGGTCGACAACATTTTCCTGTCATGTGATGCACATGCCGTCACCAGTTCGTATAGAATATATCAGACGTGTTTTCCTGTGGAGGAATCGGTTGACCTATGACCTTGCGATCACATGTTTTCGGTTCCCACTGGAGAGGCACGTCCTTTCGTCTACTAATCGCACGGTTTTGCGGTGCGGTCGGAAAACACAGACACTAAACTTATTACAGTGAACAGAGACGTCAATGAACGAACGGACAGATCATAACTTTGCTAAAATAAAGAAAGTAAAATTTTTAGTCGAGGGAAGACTTGAACCAAGGACCTCTCACTCCGCAGCTGCTCACGCCAACCACGGGACCACGGCGCTCCTGAGATCATAATCTCCTTGATGTTGCCTGTCTTGCGCATGCACTACTCAGTTTGTATATTTTACTAATTTTTTTCATAGTTCCACACAACTTCTTCCTGTTATCTCGATTGATCTGTGTTCAGTTTTTCAAGGGCTATTCACTGTGCCAACTTATAACTAAATCTGAGGGGGGTGCGATGGGGAGGTTCCCTTGTTAGGGTAACTTACGCAACACACACACTCATGCCCGAGGGAGGACTCGAACCTCCCGCAGGAGGGGCCGCACCTACCGTGACATGACGCATCAAACCGAGTGGCCACTGCGCGCAGCCCTCGTTAAATCTACAACAGTATTCGTCAGCGACGAGCGCATTAACTTTTGCTCAAAATGTTCAAATGTATGTGAAATCTTATGGGACGTAACTGCTAAGGTCAGCAGTCCCTAAGCTTATACACTACTTAACCTAAATTATCCTAAGGACAAACACACACACACCCATGCCCGAGGGAGGACTCGAACCTCCGCCAGGATCAGCCGCACAGTCCGTGACTGCAGCGCCTTAGACCGCTTTTTTTTTCATTTTGTTTGGTACTGTTCGTTGCGTTTGGTCTGGGCGGATGTCACAAGACATCCGTTCAAGCTGATCGTTGATTCCTTTACTCAGTTTTTTATTACAAAGGGCGAGCAGCCCTCTGTCCGAACATGCTGAGCTACCGTGCCGGCAGACCGCTCGGCTAATCCCGCGCGGCTAACTATTGTAAATCAGGGAGATGCTAGATAGATTCTGTGGTGTCACCGCCAGACACCACACTTGCTAGGTGGTAGCCTTTAAATCGGCCGCGGTCCGGTAGTATACGTCGGACCCGCGTGTCGCCACTATCAGTGATTGCAGACCGAGCGCCGCCACACGGCAGGTCTAGAGAGACTTCCTAGCACTCGCTCCAGTTCTACAGCCGACTTTGCTAGCGATGGTTCACCGACAAATTACGCTCTCATTTACCGAGACGATAGTTAGCAAAGCCTTCAGCTACGTCATTTGCTACGACCTAGCAAGGCGCCATTATCATTTGCTATTTATCTTGTGATGCATGTACCGTCAGACCGATGTTCACCAATTATGGATTAAAGCTAAGTATTCCAGAAGCTACGTACTTTTTTTACTAGACTCAACTCCTTTAACTGTTCCAGACCTCACGCCAGCCTGCGTGAGCTTAAACGCGTGCCTTTCGGCTATGTCATAGTGGCTTGGCTGTCTTGCCAAGTCACAACAGATTCATTGGTTGAACCCTAAGGAAATGTAACGCTCACCATGAGGTGGCTTCCAAAGAAATCTTTCGACCCACTGAACACTGCTTAAATCTTTACTAAAATAGATTAAAAGGTGGGATAAATAAGAATCAAATGGCAGAAACACGTTTTGTTAGAGGTTTCTGTAGCAAGAGAGATATACTGTTGAAATTTCGGGAACGTACTATCGAATTAGAGCCGAGAAAGCTGTTAGTCTCGTTCACATACATTTCGCGAAATGCCTATGACGGTAAAACCGGACATTCCATGTCATCTACGGGCTTACCGACAGTCTTTCTTCCCGCTCACCATCCGCGAAAGGAAAAAGTGAAGTGATAGTGGCACTATTTAGGGGCTGTCGGAGTGTAGATACAGACGGACGTATGCAATGTTATGCGCAACACAAGAATTGAAACACACCATATTTTTTCTGTTCGTTATATGTGGCACTTAATCAATGGTGTTCCTCTTTTAATTATCTGAGAGTAAGACTTTGCAGCGTTATGTGAATGAAATTTATGAGTACGCATGCCTGCGTACGTGGACATAGGGGCAAACACAAAAAATTACTAACTTTCTTTGTTGTGAAAACGTTTATAAAATTCCATTTGTAAGTGACAGAGCTATCGTAAGCCAAAGTAATTGACTACAACACAGAGAATTTAACAAGTTAATTACAAACTCGAAAGTAGACTTTCGTATACGGGTGAGAAAACTGTAATTCTCTTTCTAGAAAAGTTGGAACAGTTTTCATGAAAAACGGAACGTGTAACTCCGAAATCATCCGTTACTTGCATTTCAGCAACTGGTGGGTAAAAATAAATATATTTACAGCGGAACTCTGTGTTTTTCAATCACGTCATATGATTCAGGAGCAACGCACGATGCTTTGTCTTTGGTTCTGAGCCATGCAGTGGAAGGCAGCACTGAATGTGAAGGTATTTTTAAAACTTGCAGTTTTCACCCTACAGGAGATTTATTGCATGTATGATCTATAGAACCATGCCATCTTGTAAATGAAAGATGAAAATATAAAGCTCTAAGGGAGTAACCATGGCTGCAGCACATGGCATCTGTCAAAAGGAGAGATGACGTCAGAAAAACACGTCCTCCGCAGAAGTAACCATTCACTGCTCTCAAGGACGGGTGTCTGTAAGACGGCAGCGCGGTGTTATTAAACCAGTGGTGGGGGAATTGGGCCCGCTTCCAGTTAAGTGATGAATAAGGCGAGAACCTTGAACTGCAGCGGCGGAAGGGACTGTAAAGGTTCGCCGTCGGGAAGGTCTGGTCAGCAAGTTATGAAACATTTCGCTGTAGTGTAGGAATGGAACGGAATCTTGTCCGTTCAGAAATACTAACACGGCAAAACAAGCCGAGACGGTTTAGGAAAGGATTGCAGGGTGTGAACATTAAAATTTTGCTGCTCAACTTGCTGAAGAGAAACGTTGTTTACCAATATTTTGAATATCTTCGAAGAAATTACCAACTGAATTATATTACCTCACAGCATCCTCAGTGAACAGATTGAACTAACTAACTGTGCATTTTTTAAAAAATTTTATCCATTGTTTTTCAGTGTTTCGTCCGCGACTGTTTTACTTTCGTAAAATGGAGAACAAACCGACTTCAGTCACAAGTTGCGTTTATTTACTGCACTATGCATTTCGAGCCCTGGAGTCTCATCTTCAGGTGCTTTTTAGTGATTTACATCAGGTTTTTGTAGTTGTGTGCATTTCTAAGAAACTTTCAAAAACTACTCTTTCATAGGATACAAAAATGTAATACGCCAGGTGCTAACACAAATATATGTCTTCTTGGTTCTGTTAAACTGTGTATGCAACATATGTTACATACAAGCAACAAAAAAGAAATTTATAATTTTTAAGAGCCACCACGTTTTCTTATTTCTGCTGCAAATTGCATTATTTATTTGTTATTGACGAAAACATATCGATGTTAATGTCATACTTTTCAACTCATCTCTGAAACCTAAAGTAAACAATGTATGATCTACTAAAGAGACTGACTACACTACGCTTGTCGGTCCTCTTTTTGGAGTGCTGCTGCGCGGTGTGGGATCCTTAGCAGATAGGATTAGTGAAGTACACTGAGAAAGTTCAAAGAAGGGCAGCACGTTTTGTATTATAGAGAATATGGGAGAGTGTGTCACGGACATAATACAGGTTTTGGGATGGACATTATTAAAACAAAGGCGTTTCACATTGCGGAGGCATCTTCTCATGATACTTCAATCACCAACTTTCTCCTCCGAATTGCAAAATATTTTATTGACGCCAACCTACATAGGGAGAAACGATCATCATAATTAAATAAGGGGAATCAGAGCATGCGCTGGAAGGTGTAGATATTCGTTCCTTCCACCCACTCTTCGAGAGTGGAATAATAGAATTATTGTGAAGGTTGTTCGATGAACAAATGGTTCAAATGACTCTGAGCACTATGAGACTTAACTTCTGAGGTCATCAGTCCCCTAGAACTTAGGACTACTTAAACCTAACTAACCTAGGCAGGAATCGAACCTGCGACCGTAGCGGTCGCGCGGTTCCAGACTGTAGCGCCTAGAACCGCTCGGCCACCCCGGCCGGCTTCGATGAATACTCTGCAAGGCACTTACGTGTGATCTGCAGAGTGGCCATGTAGACGTAGATGTACTTTCGCTCTGTAGCGTTTTTTTAAGCTATCAGTACATTTGACATGTGAAGTTAATATGAATTAAGATTGCACGATTCAAAAGTGCTAATGGCGACGCACGTTTGACTCTGTTTTTGAGGTTGTGCTTATAACACTGAGATACGTTTATCGTGATAACATTGAATGTTGCACGGAAAATAGTAAAAATGCAAGCCTTCAAAGCAAGCAGGACACATTCACTGTAAGTACTAGTCCTATACAACTATTATGCAATTTACAACTTTAAAATGTCTTCATTCCCTTTCTGGATATTTGTACGTTAAGATATATTAACTGTAAGGCGCCATGGTGTGCTAAATACCCAACATCTGATAAACCGTTCGCCATGTAATGCAGGCATCTGAAGATGAACAAAAGTTTGAAACTGGTAATGGCGAGGAACAATGAAACGTTTTAAATTAAAGAGTCGTTTACTTAGTGGTTGGCAGCTGTTTTTATAACATATACTGAAATTTTTGTTATGCCAAAAGAAGGAAGCAATATAAATTCTAAGAGAAAAAGCCACAGTAGATGTGAAGAGAAAAAGCCACAGTAGATGTTATAAACTTTTTGCGCGTAGACACTAAACCAAATGAGCCACTTGCACGTAATTGTACTGCACTGCTAGTGTACATTACAAAAGTTTTTAATTTTAGGAAAATTGACGCACCGTGTAATGTTATTTATTATGTCGTATGACACTCTTACAATATTCGAGGATCTATTTTCATTGCTGTATACACTGATGAACTAAAACATCAGCATCGTAATACCGCAGTGATTCTGTGTGTCATGGACTCGACAAGTTTCCGAAAGTAAGACACACCATATGCCTACCCAATTCCCGTGCGCCGCGCTGGGTAGCTGCGTGGTAAGAGGCGCCGCGCCACGGTTCGCGCGGCTTTCCCCGTCGGAGGTTCGAGTCCTCCCTCGGGAATGGGTGTGTGTGCGTTGTCCTTAGCGTAAGTTAGATTAAGTAGTGTGTAATCCTAGGGACCGAAGACCTCAGCAGTTTGGCCCCATAGGAACTTACCACCAAAACATTCCCATGAATTAATTAGTGGGCGCAGAGATGGCGCCTGACAGCATCCCATTGTTCCATTGGGTTCAGATCAGGCACATTTGGTGAGCAAGACATCAACGTGAGTTTACTATCACGCTCCTCAAACCACCGTAGCACGTTTCTGCCTCTGTGACTCTAACCGTTATCGTGTAGGATGGCGTCATTTCCGTCAGGGAAGACATCAAGCATGAATGGATGCAGGAGGTATTGTATTGTATTGAATTGGGGACTCAGAAACGACGGAGAGTCCGCTGTAGCCCTCAGTGGTTGAAAAATGGTTCAAATAGCTCTGAGCACTATGGGACTTAACTTCTGAAGTCACCAGTCCCCTAGAACTTAGAACTACTTAGACCTAAGGACATCACACACATCCATGCTCGAGGTAGGATTCGAACCTGCGACAGCAGCGGTCGCGCGGTTCCAGACTGTAGCGCCTAGAACCGCTCGGCCACACTTGCCGACGAGCCCTCAGTGGTTCACAATCCCCACAGCACTCTACTCACCCCATCGCCCAGTGGACCCCCTCCCCCGGGAACGTCTCTCACCAGACAAATGTAATCCCAAAACTTTGCGTGGTAGAGTAATGGTGTTGTGTGTGTACCAACATAGTGTAATTGAGGTGGAATAAGGGGAACCAGCTCGCATTTCGCCGAGGCAGATGGAAAACCGCGTAAAAACCATCCACAGACTGGCCGGCTCACCGGACCTCGACACTAATCCGCCGGGAGGATTCGTGCCGGGGACGATGCAGGAGGTACACAAGGTGGTGCTGCATCTGAGGCGCGGTGGATGTTTCGTCATCTGGTCGTCAGTTGATGACGTATTCAGACACGATCGTCGATGTGGTGCAACAAGAAATATGATTCATCAGACCAGATGACGCGCTTCCAACGATCGACAGTCCAATTTTAATGATTCCGTGCCCACTGCAATCGTAATTGACGCTGTCGTTGGGATAACATGGGAACACACAGGGATCGTCTGCTGCGGAAAGCCATGTTGAGCAGTGTGCTCCGAAACCAGCACTGTACTCGTCGGGAACTCTACCACAGACTGCCACCTATACAGAGCTGGTAAGCCTCCGACCGCCAAGTCCTGCGACGAGGAATGGACACCAAAAGCTTGTCACCTACTCGTGGTTTCAAAGTCCTTTAACTGCTTTCAAAATACGCTCACGACAGCAGGACGCAAACGGCCGACCAGCTTCGACGTTTTCGAGATGCTCGTTCCCAGATGCCAGGACGTAGAAGTTTGCGCTTTCTTAAAGTCGCTTATGTCACTTGCTGCCCGAAACCGTTAGTAGAATGAGTCCTCTGTCATCTCTGCTCCGCTTACATTACCTGATCAAAAGCCTCTGGACACCTATCAGTAGACATTAATATGCGTTGTGTCCAACCTTCGGCTTCATAACGACTTCAACTATTTGGGGCACTTTTAATAAAGTGTCTGCTTGCCTGTGTCAACCTATTCTTCCTCAAGAGTCGAAACCAGAGATTTCAGTTGTGTTGGACGCTAGGATCTGGAGCGAAGTCGGCGTCCTAACTCATCTGAAAGGTGTTCCATTGGGTTCAGGGCGGGACTCAGGGTAGCACAAAGCCTTTCAGGAACGCTACTATCCACAATCCGTTAAATCACCGATGCAGCTTCGTTACAAAGTGGATTGCCATGCTGATACATATAATCACTGTCTCGGAATTGTTCCTGTACCGTACGGAGTACACAATATTGTCACATCTGTTTATATCCTTTCGCATTTAGCGTTTCCTTTAGTGCACTGAGGGCATCAAAATCTAACCACGGAAAACACCTCCATACTCTGACAACACCACCTACATACTTCACTGCTGGCACTACACATGATGACATGTAGCGTTCTTCAGGCATTCTCCAAACTGAAACCGTTCCATCAGATTTGCACTGGACACGGCGTGATTCACCACTCCAAACAATTTGTCTCCTGTCGTGCACCGTCCACTGGTGTCGCTCTTCACAAGACCACAACCCATTACAGAAATATGTGGTTCACGCGGAGCGGCACGACCATTGTACCCCATTGTTTTAAGCTCCCTACGCATAGTACTTGAGCTATGTAGACTACTGGAAGCACTTTGAAACTCACGAGTGATTCCTTCCTCTAGCTTCACGTGATTTTTTTACAACCACCATCAGCGTCACGCAGAGACTCCTGTTCGTTACTACATGATGTGTACACGGTTTTGTTTTAGCTGCGATTCTCGTCTGGCGTTTCCGTTTCACAATCACATCATCAACAGTCGACCTAGACAATTTTAGAATGGTTCAAATTTCCCTGATGGATTTGCTGTTCAGGTGACATCAATGAGTAATCCACGCTCGACATAAATGAGTACTCCTAACCGACCCAGTCTGCTGCAACATAATACTGTCCGCCTCCTTTTACGCTGGCAGTTCTGCCTCTTGTGGCATCCGGTAGTCAGTTTCGCATTACAGAGTTGTGTCCGAATATTTTTGATCCGATAGTGCATATACTTTCCTTACCGCGCCAAGGGCTCAAATCTTCACCAGATGGCATTCATTATGTTTTGGTTAGTCAACGCATCTCTCTACAAATTGTATAAGTTCTGACCATATATCAATCTGAAGTTCGTAAGGATGGTTTTTACCACACTTTGACTTCTCACCAAGTCGACAGAAAGTTCAATCGTTATGCATCAATGTTTCCCGGCTTCCCTAGTTGACATTGTGTAGGCTCCCTAACTATCTGGCGTGTATACGTGTCAACATCTACATCTACATCTACATGATTACTCTGCAATTCACATTTAAGTGCTTGGCAGAGGGTTCATCGAACCACAGTCATACTATCTCTCTACCATTCCACTCCCGAACAGCGCGCGGGAAAAACGAACACCTAAACCTTTCTGTTCAAGCTCTGATTTCTCTTATTTTATTTTGATGATCATTCCTACCTATGCAGGTTGGGCTCAACAAAATATTTTCGCATTCGGAAGAGAAAGTTGGTGACTGAAATTTAGTAAATAGATCTCGCCGCGACGAAAAACGTCTTTGCTTTAATGACTTCCATCCCAACTGGCGTATCATATCTGCCACACTCTCTCCCCTATTACGTGATAATACAAAACGAGCTGCCCTGTTTTGCACCCTTTCGATGTCCTCCGTCAATCCCACCTGGTAAGAATCTCACACCGCGCAGCAATATTCTAACAGAGGACGAACGAGTGTAGTGTAAGCTATCTCTTTAGTGGACTTATTGCGTCTTCTAAGTGTCCTGCCAGTGAAACGCAACCTTTGGCTCGCCTTCCCCACAATATTATCTATGTCGTCTTTCCAACTGAAGTTGTTCGTAATTTTAACACCCAGGTACTTAGTTGAATTGACAGCCTTGAGAATTGTACTATTTATCGAGTAATCGAATTCCAACGGATTTCTTTTGGAACTCATGTCGATCACCTCACACTATTCGTTATTTAGCGTCAACTGCCACCTGCCACACCATACAGCAATCTTTTCTAAATCGATTTGCAACTGATACTGGTCTTCGGATGACCTTACTAGACGGTAAATTACAGCATCATCTGCGAACAACCTAAGAGAACTGCTCAGATTGTCACCCAGGTCATTTATATAGATCAGGAACAGCAGAGGTCCCAGGACGCTTCCCTGGGGAACACCTGATATCACTTCAGTTTTACTCGATGATTTGCCAACTATTACTACGAACTGTGACCTTCCTGACAGGAAATCACAAATCCAGTCGCACAACTGAGACGATACCCCATAGGCCCGCAGCTTGATTAGAAGTCGCTTGTGAGTAACGGTGTCAAAAGCTTTCCGGAAATCTAGAAATACGGAATCAACTTGAGATCCCCTGTCGATAGCGGCCATTACTTCGTGCGAATAAAGAGCTAGCTGCGTTGCACAAGAACGATGTTTTCTGAAACCATGCTGATTACGTATCAATAGTTCGTTGCCCACGAGGTGATTCATAATGTTTGAATACAGTATATGCTCCAAAACCCTACTGCAAACCGACGTCAATGATATAGGTCTGTAGTTCGATGGATTACTCCTACTACCCTTCTTAAACACTGGTGCGACTTGCGCAGTTTTCCAATCTGTAGGTACAGATCTATCGGTGAGCGAGCGGTTGTATATGGTTGCTAAGTGGGGAGCTATTGTATCAGCGTAACCTGAAAGGAACCTAATCGGTATACGATCTGGACCTGAAGACTTGCCCGTATCAAGCGATTTGAGTTGCTTCGCAACCCCTAAGGTATCTACTTCTAAGAAACTCATGCTAGCAGCTGTTCGTGTTTCAGATTCTGGAATATTCCATTCGTCTTCCCTGGTGAAGGAATTTCGGAAAACTGCGTTCAATAACTCCGCTTTAGCGGCACAGTCGTCGGTAACAGTACCATCGGCACCGCGCAGCGAAGGTATTGACTGCGTCCTGCCGCTTGTGTACTTTACATACGACCAGAATTTCTTCGGATTTTCTACCAAATTTCGAGACAATGTTTCGTTGTGGAACCTATTAAAGGCATCTCGCATTGAAGTCCGTACCAAATTTCGCGCGTCTGTAAATTTTAGTCAATCTTCGGGATTTCGCGTTCTTCAGAACTTCGCATGCTTTTTCCGTTGCCTCTGCAACAGCGTTCGGACCTGTTTTGTGTACCATGGGGGGATCAGTTCCATCTCTTTAACAATTTATAAGGTATGAATCTCTCAATTGCTGTTGCTACTATATCTTTGAATTTGAACCACATCTCGTCTACATTTGCATAGTCAGTTCGGAAGGAATGGAGATTGTCTCTTAGGAAGGCTTCTAGTGACACTTTATCCGCTTTTTTAAATAAAATTATTTTGCGTTTGTTTCTGGTGGATTTGAAAGAAACGGTATTGAGCCTAGCTACAACGATCTTGTGATCACTAATCCCTGTATCAGTCATGATGCTCTCTATTAGCTCTGGATTGTTTGTGGCTAAGAGGTCAAGTGTGTTTTCGCAACTATTTACAATTCGCGTGGGTTCGTGGACTAACTGCTCGAAATAATTTTCGGAGAAAGCATTTAGGACAATCTCGGAAGATGTTTTCTGCCTACCACCGGTTTTGAACAGGTATTTTTGCCAACATATCGAGGGAAGGTTGAAGTCCCCACCAACTATAACCGTTGTTGTTGTTGTGGTCTTCAGTCCTGAGACTGGTTTGATGCAGCTCTCCATGCTACTCTATCCTGTGCAAGCTTTTTCATCTCCCAGTACCTACTGCAACCTACATCCTTCTGAATCTGCTTAGTGTATTCATCTCTTGGTCTCCCTCTACGATTTTTACCCTCCACGCTGCCCTCCAATACTAAATTGGTGATCCCTTGATGTCTCAGAACATGTCCTACCAACCGATCCCTTCTTCTGGTCAAGTTGTGCCACAAACTTCTCTTCTCCCCAATCCTATTCAATACTTCCTCATTAGTCATGTGATCTACCCATCTAATCTTCAGCATTCTTCTGTAGCACCACATTTCGAAAGCTTCTATTCTCTTCTTGTCCAAACTATTTATCGTCCATGTTTCACTTCCATACATGGCTACACTCCATACGAATACTTTCAGAAATGACTTCCTGACACTTAAATCAATACTGGATGTTAACAAATTTCTCTTCTTCAGAAACGATTTCCTTGCCATTGCCAGCCTACATTTTATATCCTCTCTACTTCGACCATCATCAGTTAGTTTGCTCCCCAAATAGCAAAACTCCTTTACTACTTTAAGTGCCTCATTTCCTAATCTAATTCCTTCAGCATCACCCGACTTAATTAGACTACATTCCATTATCCTTGTTTTGCTTTTGTTGATGTTCATCTTATATCCTCCTTTCAAGACACTGTCCATTCCATTCAACTGCTCTTCCAAGTCCTTTGCTGTCTCTGACAGAATTACAATGTCATCGGCGAACCTCAAACTTTTTATTTCTTCTCCCTGGATTTTAATACCTACTCCGAATTTTTCTTTTGTTTCCTTTACTGCTTGCTCAATATACAGATTGAACAACATCGGGGAGAGGCTACAACCCTGTCTCACTCCCTTCCCAACCACTGCTTCCCTTTCATGTCCCTCGACTCTTATAATTGCCATCTGGTTTCTGTACAAATTGTAAATAGCCTTTCGCTCCCTGTATTTTACCCCTGCCACCTTTAGAATTTGAAAGAGAGTATTCCAGTCAACATTGTAAAAAGCTTTCTCTAAGTCTACAAATGCTAGAAACGTAGGTTTGCCTTTCCTTAATCTTTCTTCTAAGATAAGTCGTAAGGTCAGTATTGCTTCACGTGTTCCAGTGTTTCTACGGAATCCAAACTGATCTTCCCCGAGGTTGGCTTCTACTAGTTTTTCCATTCGTCTGTAAAGAATTCGTGTTAGTATTTTGCAGCTGTGACTTATTAAGCTGATAGTTCGGTAATTTTCACATCTGTCAACACCTGCTTTCTTTGGGATTGGAATTATTATATTCTTCTTGAAGTCTGAGGGTATTTCGCCTGTCTCATACATCATCCTCACCAGATGGTAGAGTTTTGTCAGGACTGGCTCTCCCACGGCCGTCAGTAGTTCCAATGGAATATTGTCTACTCCGGGGGCTTTGTTTCGACTCAGGTCTTTCAGGGCTCTGTCAAACTCTTCACGCAGTATCATATCTCCCATTTCATCTTCGTCTACATCCTCTTCCATTTCCATAATATTGTCCTCAAGTACATCGCCCTTGTATAGACCCTCTATATACTCCTTCCACCTTTCTGCTTTCCCTTCTTTGCTTAGAACTGGGTTTCCATCTGAGCTATTGATATTCATATAAGTCGTTCTCTTATCTCCAAAGGTCTCTTTAATTTTCCTGTAGGCGGTATCTATCTTACCCCTAGTGAGATAGGCCTCTACATCCTTACATTTGTCCTCTAGCCATCCCTGCTTAGCCATTTTGCACTTCCTGTCAATCTCATTTTTGAGACGTTTGTATTCCTTTTTGCCTGTTTCACTTACTGCATTTTTATATTTTCTCCTTTCATCAATTAAATTCAATATTTCTTCTGTTACCCAAGGATTTCTACTAGCCCTCGTCTTTTTACCTACTTGATCCTCTGCTGCCTTCACTACTTCATCCCTCAAAGCTACCCATTCTTCTTCTACTGTATTTATTTCCCCCATTCCTGTCAAATGCTCCCAGGTCCCATCTCCTTAAATTCCCACCTTTTTGCAGTTTCTTCAGTTTTAATCTACAGGTCATAACCAATAGATTGTGGTCAGAGTCCACATCTGCCCCTGGAAATGTCTTACAATTTAAAACCTGGTTCCTAAATCTCTGTCTTACCATTATATAATCTATCTGATACCTTTTAGTATCTCCAGGGTTCTTCCATGTATACAACCTTCTTTCATGATTCTTAAACCAAGTGTTAGTTATGATTATGTTGTGCTCTGTGCAAAATTCTACCAGGCGGCTTCCTCTTTCATTTCTGTCCCCCAATCCATATTCACCTACTATGTTTCCTTCTCTCCCTTTTCCTACACTCGAATTCCAGTCACCCATGACTATTAAATTTTCGTCTCCCTTCACAATCTGAATAATTTCTTTTATTTCATCATACATTTCTTCAATTTCTTCGTCATCTGCAGAGCTAGTTGGCATATAAACTTGTACTACTGTAGTAGGTGTAGGCTTCGTATCTATCTTGGCCACAATAATGCGTTCACCATGCTGTTTGCAGTGGCTTACCCGCATTCCTGTTTTCCTATTCATTATTAAACCTACTCCTGCATTACCCCTATTTGATTTTGTGTTTTTTAACCCTGTAGTCACCTGACCAGAAGTCTTGTTCCTCCTGCCACCGAACTTCACTAATTCCCACTATATCTAACTTCAACATATCCATTTCCCTTTTTAAATTTTCTAACCTACCTGCCCGATTAAGGGATCTGACATTCCACGCTCCGATCCGTAGAACGCCAGTTTTCTTTCTCCTGATAACGACATCCTCTTGAGTAGTCCCCGCCCGGAGATCCGAATGGGGGACTATTTTACCTCCGGAATATTTTACCCAAGACGACGCCATCATCATGTAATCATACAGTAAAGCTGCATGCCCTCGGGAAAAATTACGGCTGTAGTTTCCCCTTGCTTTCAGCCGTTCGCAGTACCAGCACAGCAAGGCCGTTTTGGTTAGTGTTACAAGGCCAGATCAGTCAATCATCCAGACTGTTGCCCTTGCAACTACTGAAAAGGCTGCTGCCCCTCTTCAGGAACCACACGTTTGTCTGGCCTCTCAACAGATACCCCTCCGTTGTGGTTGCATCTACGGTACGGCTATCTGTATCGCTGAGGCACGCAAGCCTCCCCACCAACGGCAAGGTCCATGGTTCATGGGGGGGACTATAACCGTATGAGTGGGGTATTTATTTGTTACAAGACTCAAATTTTCTCTGAACCGTTCCGCAACTATATCATCGGAGTCTGGGGGTCGGTAGAAGGAGCCAATTATTAACTTAGTTCGGCTGTTAAGTATAACCTCCACCCATACCAATTCGCACGGAGTATCTACTTCGACTTCACTACAAGATAAACCACTACAGACAGACACAAACACTCCACCACCAATTCTGCCTAATCTGTCCTTCGTGAACACCGTCTGAGACTTCGTAAAAATTTCTGCAGAACTTATTTCAGGCTTTAGCCAGCTTTCTGTACCTATAACGATTTCAGCTTCTGTGCTTTCTATTAGCGCTTGAAGCTCAGGGACTTTCCCAGCACAACTACAACAATTTACAACTACAATTCCGACTGTTCCTTGATCCAAGCACGTCCTGTATTTGCCATGCACCCATTGAGATTGCAGCCCACCCCGTACTTTCTCGAGGCCTTCTAACCTAAAAAACCGCCCAGTCCACGCCACACAGCCTCCGCTACCTGTGTAGCCGCTAGCTGAGTGTAGTGAACCCCAACTCTTAGACCCTATACAAATGGAAATGTATTACAGAACATGATAGATATTTCCTGTCGGTTTCAAAATTCATATACAAATAGTGATGATATATGGCACTGGTTAAAACATAGAAGCTGATCTACATACATACAGTTTATTACCTGGTGACATAGACTCGTTTTAGTGTGATCACGCTTGAAAGTTACCAATTAATCTGGCATATGCAGTGACATGTCAACGCTGAAGCATGTTGTCCATAGTTGGGTAACGGATGTTATCGAGAAAGGGCTGGACGCTAATAGCCAACCAACCCTTTCCCACAAGCGCTCTTTGGAGCCGAGATCCTGAGACGTAGCCGGCTAGAGTAGAAGGTCAACACTGTCCGACCCTAGAGCGTCGTGTGTTGTACTTGCACGCATTATTCGAAAGGGAGATATATTCCTACAAATTGTCCAGAAATAACTACACACTAGAATGATGATATCATTGACGCACGAATCAGAGGTGATTACGATGTGTGCCAAAGTGCTCCCCATATCGCAATTCTCGGAGCGTGGTCTGGAAGGCAGTCGCAAACACTTGACGGGCTGTCCAGTCACAAGAACATTTACGGAGAAGAATATCACTGACACTTTCACCAAGGCAGACTAGAAGATCCCCAAGTCACAAAAGACGATCGTCGCTGAATATCGCTCACCTCTCTTGAATAAATTGTCCTAATACTCCCACTTGCGTAGTCTCAGATTAACTTCTGTCAACGGGACACACCCCCGGAACTCCATGGGAATTTAGAACCTCTAATTAAACGTT
The DNA here is from genome assembly GCF_023864345.2 of Schistocerca serialis cubense. NCBI lineage: Eukaryota > Metazoa > Arthropoda > Insecta > Orthoptera > Acrididae > Schistocerca > Schistocerca serialis. The sequence continues at coordinate 1,131,141,578 of NC_064639.1, forward strand.
TCTCTCAATTAAATGTTGGGATACATCGGCAGATGAAAGGGGGCCTAACTGCGTCTGTGATTACTTTGGAGAAGTCCTCTTCATCCGAGCGGCCTAGCTATCACTTACTCTAGAATTTATTGGGGTACTGACGGCGCATGTCTTGCAGCGTGAACATCCTTCTTCCCATGGTTTGCATCGATAAATGTGGTGCAGTGATTAGACGCCTGACTTGCATTTAGGAGGAGCAGGTTACAACTTACGGTCGGGGCATACAGATATATGATTTCCATGGTCTTCTTGAGTGGGTCGCATGGATGATTTCTGTGAGAAGTCGTTCGTCAATTTTCTGCCTCATCCGAGACCAAACTAAAGTCGTACACCAGTTCAAACCGCTTCTTCGTTATAATTGAACGGAAAAATTACAAAAGAGATCGCACGTTTACAAATGAAACTATGAGGTTCCAGAGATCTTTCCAGGTTTCAAACGTCTATGATGTATGCAGACTGAAGCGACAAATGAAAAATTGTACCAAGGCTGGGATTGGACCCTGGGTCTGCTCCTCACTAGGCAGATGCACTAACCACTATGCCACTCTGGCACAGCGACTTCGCATGATTGCTCGGACTACCCTACATGCTTCCCTCCTCAGTCCAAATTCCTATTCACGCCTCAGCGCACTTGGTATTCCCCCAAAACTAAAAGCGTTGCAGAGGTTCCCCAACTGTATCGGAGTAGCACCTCATCATCGGACGAAACAGGGGATCCTGTCTGAAACCCAGGCATTGGTGCTTCATTCAAATGAAACTACGTGGTTGCAGAGACCTTTTCAAGCCTCAGACATCTGTGATGTATATACGCAGGAACCATATACGAGGGTCAGTCAAATGAAAACCTTAAATTTGTAATAACAAATCGAAATTTCGTGCCTTTTTCCTGTAAGTTGGTAAGCGTGCTACAAACAGCGTGCAGAATGGTCTGTAGGTGGCAGCATAGTGCAGATGCACACATACCGTCGCAGTATCAGTATAAAGATGCGATTTGCACGAGGGAAGAACAGCGTTCTTTTATTAGATTTTTGCGTAGTGAAGGTGTGAAACCAATTGAAATTGATCGACGAATGAAGGTTCAGTACGGTGATGCATGTTTGTCACAGCAGCAAGTCTACGAATGGAGTAGGAAGTTCGCAAATGGTGGGACTTCAGTGGAAGGTCCTCCTCGTCCAGGTCAGGCACAACGAGTTGTGACTCCACAGACTATTGCAGCAGTTGAAGCCATAGTGAAGGAAAACCGCCGACACTGAATGACTTTACAGCATGTTTAGAGATTAGTCATAGGTCAGCACACCACATTGTGCATGATGTGCTCCAGTTTCACAAAGTGTCTGCAAGATGGGTGCCACGGCAGCTGACTCCTTAAATGACAGAACGACGTGTTGATGCTTGTGAAGAACTTTTTCGGCACTTTGAACGAGAAGGTGATGGCTCCTTGCAAGAATCGTTACTGGGGACGAAACCTGGGTTCAGTTCCACCAACCGGAAACGAAGACAGCGAGCAAGGAATGGCGCCATTCCTCATCACCAAAACCAAAGAAGTTTCGAACTGAACCATCAGCAGGGAAGGTTATGCTGACTCTCTTTTGGGACGAAAAAGGCGTCACTTTGGAGCATTACATGTCTAGAAGGACCACTGTCACCAGTGCATCATACACATATCTCCTAAAAAAAAATCATCTGCGGTCTGCAATCAAATCAAAGTGACGTCGATTGCTGTCAGCAGGTTTCCTTTTGTAACATGACAATGCAAGGCCCCACACTGCCCGTACAACAGTTGCGACAATCACAGACCTGCATTGTGAGTGTCTTCCTCATCCATCATACTCACCAGACCTTGCCCCAAGTGATTTCTATATGTTTGGACTACTCAGAGACGCAATGGGGGGAAAGAAATTCCGTTCTGATGAAGAGGTACGCAACGCGGTGCATGAGTGGTTGCGCGGACTACCAAAAGAATCTTTTTCTAAAGGAATTTGTGCACTTTGTAAGAGCTGGACGACTTGCATTGAGTGTGGGGGAGATTGTTGAAAGGTGATACAACTTTGTACCACTTCGGCACAATAAATAATATTTAAAAAATATTTAAGGTTTTCATTTGGCTCACCCTCGTAGTTTCGTTTGATTAAAGCACCTATGCCTGGATTTCAGGCAGGATCCTCCATTTCGTTCGATGCTGAGCTGTTATTCCAGTGCCGGCCGGAGTGACCGAGCGGTTCTAGGCGCTTCAGTCTGGAACCCCGCGACCGCTACGGTGGCAGGTTCGAATCCTGCCTCGGGCATGGATGTGTGTGATGTCCTTAGGTTGGTTAGGTTTAAGTAGTTCTAAGTTCTAGGGGACTGATGACCTCAGAAGTTAAGTCCCATAGTGCTCAGAGCCATTTGTTATTCCAGTACAGCTGGAGAACCTATGCAATGTTGTTCGAGTTTAGGGGGATACCAGATGGGCAGATCAGTGAATGTTGATTTGGACTGAAGAGGCAGGTGTGCTTGGATAGTCTGTGCAACTGTGCAAAGCCACTGTGTCAGGGTGGCGTAGTGCTTAGCACATCTGCCTCGTGAGCAGGAGACCTGGCTACGAATACCGACCTTGGTAGAGTTTTTCATTCGTTGCTTGTATTTATACGCCGTAAATGTTATCTTCGCGGACTCTGGTGCTCTCAAAAAATTGTGTGAATTCTAATTCAGAAACTGTTAATGTCAGCCTGGCGTAGAGATATGGCCCAAATGGTCGCTCTTAGTAAGAAGTGCTGCTCATATGAAAATTTCTAAAATAACCACTCACTTTGTTCTTGTGGCATGGTAGTCTTCTTATGCTGTGTTTAGGTAACTCTGTTTCTATGGCTATTTTGCATTTGCTAGTCATTGTCACCAAACTTCAAAATGTAACTTGAAACACAATGTCACAAACAAATCAACAGTGACGAAAACAACATGGCGGTCAAAACAAAGCTCACAGTCAAGCTTTGTATTGACCGCCATCTTGTTTTTCGCACTTACATGATCTTCAGAGAAGCCGTAGGATAGGTGCTCCCTGCTACTAACGGCAGGCTCGTACACTTTCAATCGTGTGCTGTGTACAGGGAGTTAGAAGCAGCAACAGCAAAGAAGCCGGAGTTGACTTACTGGTAAAGAGGATTCCCGGGAGCAGAGCGCGTGCAGCCGCTGAGGCGGCGACCACGGCGACGTGACTGAGCGGGGAGGGGAGGGGGCACGACTTGGAGGAGGCGAAGGCGGAGGTGGAGGTGGAGGTGGAGGTGGGACAATTGCGGCGGACATCTCCGGCGGCAGGCGGAACTGAGCACAGAGGTCGCGCCACGGCGGCTCGCTTTTTGCCGCCGAGTTCTCCGTGTGTGACGATGTACCGCGATGTCACTTGACACCGACGGGTGTGTCGCCCTGCCGACCTAGCGCCAAAACAGCACTGTCCCCGCACCGAGCCTCCGCGTCTCAGTCACCAGCACTTACGGTAGGCACCTCACCGCACAAATGAAACCAAAAAATCCGCCCGAACGGGCCTGGAAAGACCCAACGGCTCCGACCGACCGCCGTGTCGTCCTCAGACTATAGGCGTCATTGGATGCTGATACTGAGGGGCATGTAGGCTGCACACCGCTCTCCAGACCGCTGTCAGATTACGCCACCTGTATAACTAGTTCTCAATCGAGTAGTTTCTCAATTGTGGTGTACAGGAAGGTGTCGCCGTTGTGTGACTGTAGGAGGATACAAGATGGCATGGATAGGATTTGTGATTGGTGTAAAGAGTGTGTTGTGTACATAGTTCCGTGTAGTCAGCGTGTCCACAACTGTCCCACTAGAGCGCGCCCCGCTAAGCACAACAGCGCAGGCGCAGCGCTCGTCCGTCTCCGCACTACGAGATGGCGCTGCCTTAGAGACAGACCAAATTCTGCTTCCGCCGATCCGCGTATTAATACGTAACGCAGCCAATGAGATTGCTGCTAACGCAGAACCTTTTCTCCCGCAGATCACACTCACGCAGTGATACCTGAATGTGCGAGGTATTATAATGAGTGTACAGACCTCCAATTAGTCAGTCTGCATGTGTCTGCAACAGTCTGTACCAGTCTGCATTTGTCTGCACCAGTCTGTACGAGCCTGCATTTGTCTGTACCAGTCTATAGTCAAGTTTCAGCCTGCGCCTAATAAGATTATCAGATTCCTGTACATAGCCATGAAAAGAAATGTATAGACACTTTGTCAAGTATCAGAGACATGTCAGAATAAGATTAACGTACCAAGACCAAAGGAACTTCAGATTGTCAATTGTAAACAGCATCCAGAATCAAGTTACATAATGTCTACACTTTTTATTATTTTAATAAATGTGTGTTAAAATTAACCAAGTTCTGTTTAAAGTTGGTCACCGTCAATCTGCTACTCTAAGCGTGCAAGTGGCGTTTCTATCATCTGACCTAACGACAGAAGATAAACACGAGACTTATTGCTGACCCTCGCCCGCTTTGTTAGAGGGACAAGTCAAATAATCTGATGGTGTGTCTGCGGAAGGTCTTACAGTACGCACGCCACAGAATGCCAGCTAACTCTAAATATTGATAAATGTAAATTAATGCAGATGAATAGGAAAAAGAATCCCATAATGTTTGAATACTCCATCAGTAGTGTAGCGCTTGACACAGTCACGTCGATTAAATATTTGGGCATAACATTGCAGAGCGATATGAAGTGGGACAAGCATGTAATGGCAGTTGTGGGGAAGGCGGATAGTCGTCTTCGGTTCATTGGTAAAATTTTGGGAAGATCTGTAAACGAGACCGCTTATAAAACACTAATACGACCTATTCTTGAGTACTGCTCGAGCGTTTGGGATCCCTATCAGGTGGGATTGAGGGAGGACATAGAAGCAATTCAGAGGCGGGCTGTTAGATTTGTTACTGGTAGGTTTGATCATCACGCGAGTGTTACGGAAATGCTTCAGGAACTCGGGTGGGAGTCTCTAGAGGAAAGGAGGCGTTCTTTTCGTGAATCGTTGCTGAGGAAATTTAGAGAACCAGCATTTGAGGCTGACTGTAGCACAATTTTACTGCTATCAACTTACATTTCGCGGAAAGACCACAAAGATAAGATAAGAGAGATTAGGGCTCGTACAGAGGCATATAGGCAGTCATTTTTCCCTCGTTCTGTTTGGGAGTGGAACAGGGAGAGAAGATGCTAGTTGCGGTACGAGATACCCTCCGCCACGCACCGTATGGTGGACTGCGGAGTATGCATGTAGATGTAGATCTCTCTAGGGCTGAGTGCACCTCGCTTACCAACAGCACTCGGCAGGACCGTACCGCCACCTCTCCAAATGCTAGCCAAGCTCGACAGCATTGAACTCCGCTGATCTAACGGGAACCGGTGTCTCCATTGCGGCAAACCGATGGCACCGCGCAAATGCCTAGAAATTATTTTGACCGGCACTGGTATAAGAAAGAAAGAAAAAGTCGTTTGGTTTGGTTATGTGGGAGACCACGGGGGTTGTTGAGGCAGGTATCCGTGAAGAGTTTTCTTCTTCCGCGCACAATCTATTAAGTGTAGGTAACTGTAATGGACGTCTGTACACTATGGGATAAAAAATATCCGGACACCCTCAAAAACATACGTTTTTCATATTAGGTGCATTGTCCTGCCACCTACTGCCAGGTACTCCATATCAGCGACCTTAGTAGTCATTAGGCATCGGGAGAGAGCAGAATGGGGCTCTCCGCGGAACTCACGGACTTCGAACGTGGTCAGGTGATTGGGTGTCACTTGTTTCATACGTCTGTACGCGAGATTTCCACACTCCTAGATATCCCTAGGTCGATCGTTTCCGATGTGATAGTGAAGTGGAAACGTGAAGGGACACGTACAGCACTAAACCATACAGGATGATCTCGTCTGTTAACTGACAGAGACCCCCCGACAGTTGAAGAGGGATGTAATGTGTAATAGGCAGACATCACACAGGAATTCCAAACTGCATCAGGATGCACTGCAAGTCCTATGACAGCTAGGGGGGAGGTGAGAAACCTTGGATTTCATAGTCGAGCGGCTGCTCATAAGCCACACATCACGCCGGTAAATGCCAGGCGACACCTTGCTTAATGTATGGAGCGTAAACACTGGACGATTGAGCAGTGGAGAAACGTTGTGTGGAGTGACGAATCACGGTACACAATGTGGCGATCCGATGGCAGGGTGTGGGTATGGCGAATGCCCGGTGAATGTCATCTCTCAGCGTGTGTAGTGCCAACAGTAAAATTCGGAGGCGGTGGTGTTATGGTGTGGTCGTGTGTTTCATGGAGGGGGCTTGCACCCCTTGTTGTTTTGCATGACACTATCACAACACAGGGCTACATTAATGTTTTAAGCACCTTATTGCTTCCCACTGTGTAAGAGAAGTACGGGGCTGGCGATTGCATCTTTCAACACGATCGAGCATATGTTGATAATGCACGGCCTGTGATGGAGTGGCAACACGACAGTAACATCCCTGTAACTGACCGGCTTGCACAGAGTCCTGACCTGAATCGTATAGAACACCTTTGGGATGTTTTGGAACGCCGACTTCGTGCCAGGCCTCACCGACCGACACCGACACCTCTCCTCAGTGCAACACTCCGTGAAGAATGGGCTGCCATTCCCCAAGAAACCTTCCAGCACCTGATTGAACGTATGCCTACGAGATTGGAAGCCGTCATCAAGGCTAAGGGTGGGCCAACACCGTATTGAATTCCAACATTACCGATGGAGGGCGCCACGAACTTGTAAGTCATTTTCAGCCAGGTGTACGGATACTATCGATCACATAGTGTGCAGTGGTGTCTGTATAGTGTAGTGTCCTGCTTGTGTTGTATTATCAGAGAAGGGTGAGAGTGAAGCCCGATGTGAGTTATTGAATAGCACCGAGGTGACCCATGGCCATAACGTATCTTTTCGACGGACGGATTACCGTAAATAGCGTCATACGCCTTCACTTCATGGAGGTATAAGCCAGCAGTTTAAGCCAGGATACCTGTGGGATCCGGTATCACGATTCTTATGCCATGGTGATCAGGAATTTAACATATCCCTCTCTCCTCCTTGCTGGCGAAATACTGTGTACGGAAAAAAAAATTGTATGACAGTTATTGAGCAAACAACGAAAAAATATGTTCCAAAACGTCGTGCATAAAAACGGTATTTTTCTGGGGCTCATACCTAAGGTTCTATTGATAACAGAAAGGTAGGGCCAACTATTTTGGATGGTGCGTGGGCTAGGAACCTTTTGTGTAGTGCTGTGTGAAATCTTATGGGACTTAACTGCTAAGGTCATCAGTCCCTAAGCTTACACTCTACTTAACCAAAATTATCCTAAGGACAAACACACACACCCATACCCGAGGGAAGACTCGAACCTCCGCCGGGACCAGCCGCACATTTGTGTAGTCAACAGAAGTATCGTATTAAGGTAACAATCCTACAGTACAGGGCCAAACTTTGAATATTACACATTTTCACCGGCGCAGGCAAATGGAGCAAATCAGTTGGTTCTTTTTGCATTATTTGTGGTCTACGGTGGAGCTTAAGGAGTTTGAGGTACCATTTAGTTCAAGGTCTGTTCCTGAGAAAACCCGAAAAACGTGGTTTTTGGGTAGAAAAACTGAGCTGCGTACTCCAAGACGGTTATGCACAGCAAAAGATTGTAATTTTTACAATATATTCCTAATATCTTGGAATCATTCTCGAATATCTTCTTGATACCGTTATCCGTTTCCGAGATGCAGAGGTTGGAAGTTACCCTACTTGTACATGTAAAATACGCACGTAAAATCCGGTGTAAGACGAACGTGGTTTATAAAGTGAGGCAGCACGGAGAAATATGCTGTAACCTGTGAAGCGTATCCAGTATCATCACAAGGGTTCTGAGAACACATGTCGTTATAGTACTTAAGCACATGCAAAAATTTTTTGCACACAAAATCCAGTTGGTGGTGTCAATTTATATAGTTCTGCAATATTTCTATTTCAGCCCAGCAACTATCAAAATTTTACTAACTTATGAAGTTCTTTTCGTATGAGTGACATTTCCCGCTGAAAGAAGGGAACCAGCGGAAAAATGTTCCAATCGAAGCACAAAAAGCCGAATCTTCTTTTGTTTATATAAAGACTGTCTGGAAAGTTAGGTACCAGCTGGCTCAGCGCCTTTAAAAATTTCCTCAGAAATTTTGGCATGCGACATATTAGCGCTTTTTTATACTGAGAGAGTGAGACAGTGGCAGTGGGAAAGAGACGGAAAAGTAATAAATACTAGAAGTTAGCAGACAGTGGTTGTGGTATACAAAGAGTGCAGGAGACAATGGCTGTATGGGAGAAAATGGGGGGGGGGGGGGGCATGTGGCAGTGGGACGTACTCGTAGTTAACAGTGACAGAGCAGTTCTAGGATAAGAGTGAAGGAGACAGTGGCAGTGGGAGAGGAATAAAGAGAAGGTGAAAGTGGAAATGGGTGAGAGTCAGTGATAATGAGAAACAGAGTCTGTGAAAATGACACCGAGGAAGAGAGAGATAGTGACAGAGAGAAGAGACGGCACCAGCGGGAAAGAATGAATGAGATAGTAGCAGTTAGAGAGAGGGAGACTGTTGTGGTTGGCAGGAGAGCCAACACCGGGTTACTAGCGGAAGCCGAAAGGCACGCGTTTAAGCTCACGTAGGCTGGCATGAGGTCTGGTACAGGACAAGGAAATTAGAATTTAGAAAAAACGGACGTAGCTGGTGGAATACTTAACTTTAATCCATAAATGGTGAACGTCGCTCTTGATGGTACATTATTCATAATATCAATAGTAACTGGTACTGGCGCCTTGCTAGGTCGTAGCAAATGACGTAGCTGAAGGCTATGCTAACTATCGTCTCGGCAAATGAGAGCGTAATTTGTCAGTGAGCCATCGCTAGCAAAGTCGGCTGTACAACTGGGGCGAGTGCTAGGAAGTCTCTCTAGACCTGCCGTGTGGCGGCGCTCGGTCTGCAATTACTGATAGTGGCGACACGCGGGTCCGACGTATACTAACGGACCGCGGCCGATTTAAAGGCAACCACCTACCAAGTGTGGTGTCTGGCGGTGACACCACAAAGACAATGACAGAGAGAGACAAAGAAATAAGGTCAACGAGTTGGGATGAATGAGTGAGTGACAAAGAGCAAATGGGAGTGAATGGGTATGAGCAACTTACAGCAGTGAACTAGCGGGCGTGAGCGAGTTACACAGTTAGGGGAGCTTGTGGGTGTGAGAGGTGAGCTGCATGTTAAAACGAGCGCGAATAAAGTAGCATGCCGAAGTTTTTGGGACATTTTGTAATGATGCTGAGGAAGCCAGAATGAGGCAGCTGGTACCCTAGTTTTCAGTGAGAGTATTTTGAACAGGAACATAATCCCCTTTTCTCCGCTGATATAAAGTGTGTTCTACTTACGTGTGCGTATCGAAAACCTCACACGTTGTTCAAAAATCAAATCCCATGCCCAGGAACTGACATGTCTCTTAACTCCACAAAGTCAAGTTTGACTACTCTCGTTAAATAAAATTCTTTTGTGTTACGCGTTAACAATATGGGGAAATACAGCGAAGCAAAAATAAGTTTTTCGAGCTCCTCATGATCAGTTAGCCACACGTCAGCCACGTGATAATATCTCTCGGTCGGGTGTAATTCACGTCCACGTGTGACAGTTAGTGAACAGCGGAACGTGGCCATAGTCTGACACAAATACGTCAGCTACGTAGCAAAGAGTACACGGATGTACTATTTGCTAATCGGCAAATCACTAAGAATGAAAGTTTAGCAGGTATGTCACTATCTAAAAAATAACCGGTTACTGGCATCCAGTACAACGAAAGGGACACTGCTGGAACCATCCCGGAAATGGAGTAGTGAAATCTTCGTGAAAGTTCTGTTCATTACTAAAACATGGAATCCAAATACAAGGCGGAAGATGAGAGGATGGTGACAACTTTACGTTTCGCCGACTTCTTCAGTGTATAAAGGAGACGACATATAGGACACTAGTGCGACCAATTACTGAGCACTGTTCCAGCGTTTGGGATCCATAACAGGTCGGATTAAAGGTGGATATCGAGGCAGTTCAGAGGCAGGATGCTAGATTTATTACCAGTGGGTTCGAACAACATGGAAATGTTGCCTCGGGAACTCAAATGGGAACCCTACAGAGAAGGCGATATTCTTTTAGAAGAGCACTATTGAGAAAATTTAAAGAACCGTCATTTGAGGATAACTGCAGGGCGATACTAAAGCCGCCAACGTACGTTTCGCGTAAGGGCCAAGAAGATAAGATACGAGGTCTCAGGGCTGGTATGGATGCAGTTAGACTGTCGCTTTTCCCTCGCTCTATTGGCGAGTGAAATAGAAAAAGAAAGGACTCTTAGTGGTACAGGGCACCCCATACTGTGGCTTCAGGAATATGTATGTAGATGGGTAGATGTGGATACAGCTAAAACAGTCTCACACGGTGACAGACTGCGGGCTGTTCGCTCGTCGTAAAAGAATCGTGTGAGGGTGGTCACAAAGGTAGATAAGATCTTATTTGGATCGTGAGAATAAAAAACTGGTTTTCGGAGATGGAATGTTTGGAGTCGCTTGAAAAGAGCCATTGGGCTATCAACCTGTCATAAAGCTGTGACGTTTATTAACCTGATCACTGCGGAAAGTCCCGCCAGTAACAATGATTGGACAGCACCAAGGAAGACGAGGTAGGTTGGTGATCGGACACAGTTTTCCGAGAATAGCAAGCACGAATGTTGCTAACATCGGTTAGCGCAGGAAATTTTCTCAAGAGTGACAGATTGTTGCTAAAATGTTAAGATTTTGTCAGCTTGGAGCTGCGCCAGACACTTGTCTTATATTGGCGTTGCCGACCGCAGCGCCGTATTTTACCTGTGTACGTATCTCTGTATTTGAATACGCATACCTATACCAGTTTCTGTGACGCTTCAGAGTATTTCATATTGCTCCGAAAAGTTACGCTTACATATCTAATCGACATGAATATATCAAGTAGGACACTACTAATGCTATATTCGAACATTATGGGTTTGGTTTTCCTACTAATATGCATTAATTTACGTTCTTCTATGTTAACAGCTAGCTGTTCTTCATCACACCGACTAGAAATGTTGTCCGAGTCATCTACCACCATCCAACGACGACACCTTTCCATACACGACAACATCCTCAGCAAAGAGCCGCATCCTGCAGCTTACCCTGTCCGCCAGACCCACTACATCGCACGGGTCCCGCACAGTGCCAGCTTTCTCTTTAGCGCTCTTGCTGAGGGCTCTACGACGCCACCCGTGCCCCAGGTGTCTCCCAAGTTTCTCCGAAGAGCCAGCAGGCAGCGCCACGTACACAACACACTGACCTAGCGACCGCCCGTCTACGTGACCAGGCAGTCCGGGCTATCGTCCTGCACCGTTGGCGAGGATCTTCAGATTTCAGGTTAAGTTGTCCCGTGGGGCCACCTCCCTGGCCTGTGGGTAGCGAATTGTTCCTACATGGCCGCTCGGGATTTGCGGAGCGGTCTAAGGCGCTGCAGTCATGGACTATGCGACTGGTCCCGGCGGAGGTTCGAGTCCTCCCTCGGGCATGGGTGTGTGTGTTTGTCCTTAGGATAATTTAGGTTAAGTAGTGTGTAAGCTTAGGGACTGATGACCTTAGCAGTTACGTCCCATAAGATTTCACACACATTTGAACATTTTTTCGTTCCTACATGGACGGCTGACTTAATCAGATTCATTTAATAGAGGGATGGCTAGATCTCTGCAGTCTCCTTTATCACACAGTTTAATACCAAAGCTTGAATTAATCGAGAAAAAGGAGATCAACTGTTGGTTCAAATGGCTCTGAGCACTATGGGACTTAACTTCTGAGGTCATCAGTCCCCTAGAACTTAGAACTACTTAAACCTAACTAACCTAAGGACATCACACACATCCATGCCCGAGGCAGGATTCGAACCTGCGACCGTAGCAGCAGCGCGGTTCCGGACTGAAGCGCGTAGAACCGTTCGGCCAGAGATCAACTGTCACATGATTGATGATATATTAATGAAACGCGTCCGCCTCGGTAGTTGCGCTGTCATTGTGACGGATTGCTACGCAAAGGGGTCCGGGTTCGAATCCCGGCGGGGCACACATTCTCAACATGTCCCCAATGAAGTACATCAACGCCTGTTTGCAGCTAGGGTGTCCATTTAATTATCATTTAATTTCTAGCAAAGCTGCATGGTCATCCACGGTAACTGTTCTTTCGGGAACAGATACTACCGTCATACATAGTTAAAATATGGCTTCCCGGCCATTGACCTTCTTGTGCGAACGCACATGCTATGCCCGAACTCGTACGGGACTTTGTAGATTAATCTGCCATGAGTAATGAGTATGATGGGCAAACATCTAGTAGGCGCACTACGAATGTAGTGGTGTGGACATGTTGGGAATGTGGATCTCACGGGGAGCGTGCAAGGGATAAGTCCCTGCAGACGCACTATCCTCTGTGCCCACGGTGGCTCAGACAGTCGGCTTTCAGCCGTGTTACCGTGCGGACGGGCTCGGCGCGCCGGGCAGTGCTCCGCAGGTGTTGTTGTTTACCCGCTAGCGCGCGGTCGCGTCGTTGTCTTGCCGTATAGTACCTGTACCGACCCGACATGGCGTTCTCATATCGAAAAGCTACAATCAAACTAACGTTCAACGCATCGTACACGAGACCGAAGGCCCATGAAATTGAACGGTTTCTACGAGACATCATGCACATCGAACCACAAGAACTGATAGGAATTCATCTGTCTATTGTAACCAGCACAGTGTACCTCAAACTGATTGACGAAGCGGCCTGCGACAGATTACTCCAACGATCTGCAAACGGCTTTCGCTTCTGTCACGCAGACGGTAACGTGAGCGTGGTAGGAGTTGACCATGCTGGTCTGGGGGTGCGTACCGTGCGCATATTTGAACTACCGTTCGAAGTCCCTGCCAACCTAGTCGTTGATGCGCTGCGGCCATACGGCACGGTTCTGAGCCACACAGAGGAGAAATGGAACACATTCGAAACGTACCCTGTCCTTAACGGGGTACGACAAGTGCGCATAGAACTTAAGAAGCACGTTCCATCGTATGTTTTCGTTGGTGGCTGCCGCGCAATTGTTATATATGATGGACAACCGAGGACCTGCTCGGGCTGCGGCCAGGAGGGCCATGTTAGAACTGAGTGTCTGCAGCGCCGCCTCGTTCAGGTGCCCCGCAATGAACTTCCCCAACGATCCACTATGACCTCTCTCCCGCTAACATATGTGGAGGCGGCACGACATGATGTGATGGATGATCAAAACCTGTTACCTCCTCAAGCCGCTGCCAGCTCCGTTGGAGAGTCAGCGCCGTCGACGACGCCGCAGCCCAACGGTGCAGAGGTTCCTACAGCCTCCGCCCACCGCAGCGTCGTGGGCACCCAGCCACCGTCACTGTCGGGATCAGACACAGGGGTTCCTAGCGACCGAGACTGTGTCGAGTCCCGCCCTCCAGTGGATGTCGAATCTCGGACCCGAAAGCAAAAATCACCCAAGCGACACAAGAAGAGGCGATTGTCAGCTGACGAACAGGACAGGAATGTGAAGCCGGCGGAAGACATCGACTTCGTTGACTCGCCCACAATTGCAACGGACTCCAGTGGCATCATTCCCCAGAAGGTGCCTGAAGACAAGGAACACCCTCCTAAATCTGGTGGCCCAGAAAACGAGGCGCACTGCGTCGACTCCCAAAATGTGGGCTCCTGTGAAAGCGTCCAGCCCCCAATGACATCACAATCGTCTCTTGGTGATTGGGCAGACGATATGGAGGCAGATGATGCACAGCAAACATCGATATCTCCACCAGAGCCCATGGATGACAATGAGCCCGGAGGGCTCTGCCAGTCAGGGACTTCTACGGCACAGTAATGCACAGCATGCAGGTGGATGGCTGTGTGGTGTGTGATGTGTGAAATCACTGTGGGATTGCACCGGCACACTGCCTCCGCCACTTGATATGTCTCAGTCATACCGTGTGGGAACAGTCAACGTAAATGGTGTCCACTCCACTGTCAAGACCCGCATGTTACACGACATGATCAGAGCGGCAGACTTGGACATTGCCCTTCTCCAGGAGGTCCGTCCCGAGCTGTATTTAGACCTATATGGCTACACCACGTACAGCCTACCCGTAGGTGATGGCGCAGGAGGAACGGCCATCCTTCTCCGAGATGGCATAGACGCGACGGACGCGACGTACTTGCCGAACGGGCGAGGCATCGCACTCACACTTGGCGCAGTGCGCCTCATTAACGTCTACGCTCCCTCCGGTAATTCGCACCGCGGTGACAGGCATGTCTTCTATTCGGAGGAGTTGGCCCCACTTTTGCAAGGAAATATGGACCATTACATAGTGGGCGGCGATTTTAACAGTGTTCTGCGGCCCGAGGACCAGATACCGCATTACGTCCCATGCCCCGCTCTACAAGCATTGATACGTGACCTCGCGCTCCACGACACGTGGCTCTTGCATCATGGGACCCAGAGTGGATATACGCACTTTACCAGCCATTCTGCCAGTCGTCTGGACCGGATATACGTCTCGCGTGCCCTCCGCACAGCAACCCGTGATGCAGAACTCTGGCCGACGGCCTTCACGGACCATCTCGCGTACATCTGCACTTCTCCCTCCTTCGCGAGGAAGCGTGTCGGCGAGCAGTCACTGACACGTGGCGTCGATGTATCAGGCGCCTGCCTATGTATGCTTCCACGTTGCTGTGGTGGCTGGGATGTGTCAAACCTGCCCTCCGAAAGACCTTGATGGCCTATGGGCGTGACAGATCGAACTGGCAAAGGGCAACATCGGAATTTTACTATACAGCCTTACGTGAGCTGGCGACGCAACCGCCGTCTCCCGAACGTCAGATGTCCGTACAACGCATCAAAGCTCGTCTACTTCGCATCAGGACAGAGCAGCTAGACGGTGTCCGCATCCGTGCGCGAGTGCAAGACTGTATCCCCAACGAAACAGCGTCAGTGTATCACATTGTGCGCGAGAGGCGCCACCGCAAACGTCAGCTCATTACGGCGGTAAACACGGAGGACGGCGGGCGCGCAGTGACACAAACGGACATCGCGCACACGTTCGCCAGACACTATGGGACCTTGTACATGGAAGATCCGCGAAATGTACGTGATTATGACGGGCTGTTGCACGATTTTCCCGCCCCTCGGGACGTGACACCCGATGATAGTCTGCTGTTGCCCATTACACCCGACGAGCTGACATCGGCCTTGGCACGCGGTGCACCGAACAAGTCGCCTGGACCGGACGGTTTACCCCTGGAATTCTACCGCACTTTTTACCACCTCATGGGTGACAAGTGGCTCCAAATGTTTCAAGACCTGATCCGCCCTGATTTCATTGTCCCCACAGAATTCACAGAAGGCATCTTGATCCCAGTTCCGAAACCGAATGGTGGTTGTAGGTGGCAGGATTTTCGCCCACTCACACTCCTCAACAACGACTACAAGATCTTCGCCCGTATCCTCCGCGCGCGTCTCCACACCGCTATCGGGAAAGCCATCCACACCGATCAGACATGTTTAGGTGGTGTCAGCAACATTCATACGGCGTTAGGAGCATACCGCGACGTAATTGCGTTGACGGCGGCCTGCAAAATACGAGGCGCCCTTGTCGCCGTAGATTTTGACCACGCATTCGACCGCGTCGATCACGGCTTCTTACGCGCAGTTTTGCATCGCATGGGCCTCTCTCCGGAGTCTGCACAGGTGGTCCTTCGACTGGTCCACGGAGCGCGCTCCCGCATGATGGTCAACGGTTATCAGTCTGGTCATATTGTTATTGGACGGTCAGTGCGACAAGGGTGCCCCCTGTCGGGCATATTATTTGCTGCAGCACTTGAACCAGCTTTACATGGTCTACGGCAGCGATTAACTGGTATCTCCTTGCGGGACGTGACCTTTTGTTGTGGTGCATTCGCCGATGACGCGGTGTTCCTGGCCAGATCAGAGGATGAAATGCATATGGCGCTACAGTGGCTACGCCAGTACGGGGCGGTCGCTGGGAGCGTCATCAACGTGAAGAAGACAAAGTACATGGATGTCGGAGGGGGGATTTCCCACACAACGGCGGTGCCCTTTGACAAGGTGCCCGTACTCAAGTGTTTAGGAGTGCAATTCTATAGCAATGTCCGCCGCACGGCGGCGGCTACGTACCGCCGGCTCCTACACCAGACACGTGCTCTGCTGCAGGACAACAAACTGCGTCGCTTGGATATGCTCCTCAGAACACGTTATGTCAACACCTATCTTGTCTCAAAACTGAACTATTTTGCGCATATCCTTCCCTTGACAGCTACGATGGCCGACAGATTTCAAGCAGCATATGGACATTTCGTAAGCACCGGTCTGGTTTTTAAAGTCCGATACGCCACCCTGACACTGCCGCAGCGGGCGGGCGGTATCGGTTTAATTCACGTATATAACCGTGCGCGATCGCTTTATCTCAACACTATGCATCGCACGTGGACCTCTGCCCACGCCACTCTGACGGGCACCCTGACAGCGGAAGTGGCACCACACTCTCTGCATCCCCCGGTTTCTGTAGGACACATTTCACCGGCACTCACCCACATCAGAGACTTCTTTATTGACTTCAGCTACTTACGTTCAGAACTTCCGACGACACGGAAGCCCAGCACAAAAGACTATTATCGCCTCTATCAGCAGCGGCAACCTGTAAATACGGTCACCCACAGACACCCTGAAGTTGCCTGGAACACGGTGTGGCGAGCGGTACACACGCCTTTTCTACCTACGACGGTGCGTTCATTGTGGTATGTAGTTGTGAATGGGAAGTTCGCTACTCGTCAGAGGTTACATTCCATACATCTGACGGACGACCCCTTGTGTCCGACATGCTCAGTCGCTGACTCGGATGCACACCGTCTGACGTGTGCCGCGACCAGCGAGTGCTGGCTACTGACGCAGCGCATGCTGGCATTACTCTTGCGGCGATTGCCGGAGTCTATCTCCCCTGATGACGTATTGCGCCCCGACGTCGTATACTTTCCATCAACCAGAACGAACGCCGTTAATTGGCTAAAAGGCATGGCCGTTGACTACATATTTTGCGATGCTCCCAAAGGCACACTCGACTTTTGGTCCCTATTGATGACGACACATGCAGCTTTCAGCCGCCACCCGAAGTACAGAACTCGTTTCGCAAATTATTTAGGTTCATTATTTGCGGATCCTCCTGCTCACTGGGGCGTTCCGGGTATGAGACGCTGAAAATGGAGAAGAATCCTGGAGCATATTGATCCTCTACGGACGGAATAGGGGGGAACCCCTCCCAACAGACGAGAAGACGACTCGGACGCTCGGCTACGGCAGTTGTAGGATCTTTCTTTGTAATGAAACAAAAATAAATCTATAATACAAGAAAAATGTTATAAAAATTAAAGAAATAAATAAATAAAAAGAACAACATCGACAAACCCACTCCATCCTCTTCCTGATCCTTCGATCCTCGAACTCGAACACGTTGCTTGGGCGTGGCGGCGGGATGGCCAGGCTTCGGGTGTCGACCCCTGCCCTACCCGTCGTCCTGCTCCTGCAGCGGTTTATTAGGAGGGGGGGGGAAAAAAAAAAAAAAAAAAAAAAAAAAGATGGATAGAGCGCCCGCCATGTAAGAAGGAGGTCCCGGGTTCGAATCCCGGTCGGGGCACACATTTTCAACATGTCCCCAATGAAGTACATCAACGCCTGTTTGCAGCTAGGGTGTTCATTTAATTATCATTTCGTTTAGTGAATCTTAGGTAGAATTTGTCGAGTAAGGAGTATAACTAGTAAGTAAAGTTTGTCTAAGATATATTGAGATCTAGTGTGTTGGTGGTGTGTCAAGACATTGGACTAGGATTCGGGAGGGCCGCACTTCATACTCATCAGACCATTCAAATTTAGGTTTTCGGTGATTCCCGAAGGAAAATGCCGGGATGATACCTTTTAAAAATAGCACTCCTGATTTTGTTCCCCTCCTATCCATGCCCGAGCCTTTGCTCAGCCCCTAATGATCTTTTCGCCGACAGGAATTTGAACTAATCTTCCCTCCTTCTTCTACAGTGAGAGCTATTGCCTGTGTTTGCGCCTTGACGGACGTTTTGTTGCGGTCTAGCGGGATATTACTATAACTTTACCGGACAAAATTTCCTAATGGGTAACTGAATCATCTGAGAACAGCATGATATTGCCACTAATACGATAGGATATGTATTAGATACAAGCTGCCAGGTAGATGCTATTCTCCTTTACTTCCGGAAGGCGTTCGATACAGTTCCGCACTGTCGCCTGACAAACAAAGTAAGAGCCTACGGAATATCAGACCAGCTGTGTGGCTGGATTGAAGAGTTTTTAGCAAACAGAACACAGCATGTTGTTCTCAATGGAGAGGCGTCTACAGACGTTAAAGTAACCTCTGGCGTGCCACAGGGGAGTGTTATGGGACCATTGCTTTTCACAATATACACTCCTGGAAATGGAAAAAAGAACACATTGACACCGGTGTGTCAGACCCACCATACTTGCTCCGGGCACTGCGAGAGGGCTGTACAAGCAATGATCACACGCACGGCGCAGCGGACACACCAGGAACCGCGGTGTTGGCCGTTCGAATGGCGCTAGCTGCGCAGCATTTGTGCACCGCCGCCGTCAGTGTCAGCCAGTTTGCCGTGGCATACGGAGCTCCATCGCAGTCTTTAACACTGGTACCATGCCGCGACAGCGTGGACGTGAACCGTATGTGCAGTTGACGGACTTTGAGCGAGGGCGTATAGTGGGCATGCGGGAGGCCGGGTGGACGTACCGCCGAATTGCTCAACACGTGGGGCGTGAGGTCTCCACAGTACATCGATGTTGTCGCCAGTGGTCGGCGGAAGGTGCACGTGCCCGTCGACCTGGGACCGGACCGCAGCGACACACGGATGCACGCCAAGACCGTAGGATCCTACGCAGTGCCGTAGGGGACCGCACCGCCACTTCCCAGCAAATTAGGGACACTGTTGCTCCTGGGGTATCGGCGAGGACCATTCGCAACCGTCTCCATGAAGCTGGGCTACGGTCCCGCACACCGTTAGGCCGTCTTCCGCTCACGCCCCAACATCGTGCAGCCCGCCTCCAGTGGTGTCGCGACAGGCGTGAATGGAGGGACGAATGGAGACGTGTCGTCTTCAGCGATGAGAGTCGCTTCTGCCTTTGTGCCAATGATGATCGTATGCGTGTTTGGCGCCGTGCAGGTGAGCGCCACAATCAGGACTGCATACGACCGAGGCACACAGGGCCAACACCCGGCATCATGGTGTGGGGAGCGATCTCCTACACTGGCCGTACACCACTGGTGATCGTCGAGGGGACACTGAATAGTGCACGGTACATCCAAACCGTCATCGAACCCATCGTTCTACCATTCCTAGACCGGCAAGGGAACTTGCTGTTCCAACAGGACAATGCACGTCCGCATGTATCCCGTGCCACCCAACGTGCTCTAGAAGGTGTAAGTCAACTACCCTGGCCAGCAAGATCTCCGGATCTGTCCCCCATTGAGCATGTTTGGGACTGGATGAAGCGTCGTCTCACGCGGTCTGCACGTCCAGCACGAACGCTGGTCCAATTGAGGCGCCAGGTGGAAATGGCATGGCAAGGCGTTCCACAGGACTACATCCAGCATCTCTACGATCGTCTCCATGGGAGAATAGCAGCCTGCATTGCTGCGAAAGGTGGATATACACTGTACTAGTGTCGACATTGTGCATGCTCTGTTGCCTGTGTCTATGTGCCTGTGGTTCTGTCAGTGTGATCATGTGATGTATCTGACCCCAGGAATGTGTCAATAAAGTTTCCCCTTCCTGGGACAATGAATTCACGGTGTTCTTATTTCAATTTCCAGGAGTGTATATAAATGACCTAGTAGATAGTGTCTGAAGTTCCATGCGGCTTTTCGCGGATGATGCTGTAGTATACAGAGAAGTTGCAGCATTAGAAAATTGTAGCGAAATGCAGGACGATCTGCAGCGGATAGGCACTTGGTGCATGGAGTGGTAACTGACCCTGGCTTACAAAACACTCGTTCGACCTATACTTGAGTATTGCTCGTCAGTGTGGGATCCGTATCAGGTCGGGTTGACGGAGGAGATAGAGAAGATGCAAAGAAGAGCGGCGCGTTTCGTCACAGGGTTATTTGCTAATCGTGATAGTGTTACGGAGATGTTTAGCAAACTCAAATGGCAGACTCTGTAAGAGAGGCGCTCTGCATCCGGTGTAGCTTGCTGTCCAGGTTTCGAGAGGGTGCGTTTCTGGATGAGGTGTCGAGTATATTGCTTCCCCCTACTTATAGCTCCCGAGGAGATCACGAATGTAAAATTAGAGAGATTCGAGCGCGCACGGAGGCTTTCCGGCAGTCGTTCTTCCCGCGAACCATATGCGACTGGAACAGGAAAGGGGGGTAATGACAGTGGCACGTAAAGTGCCCTCCGCCACACACCGTTGGGTGGCTTGCGGAGTGTAAATGTAGATGTAGATGTAGGATAAATCATTAATGGGTAAAGTCACAAAGGAATGAGGGACTGTAACTGCGTGTGGGCATTGATTTAAATCAGTGGGGGAAAGTCGAAAATTTGTGCTGGAGCGGGATTCGAACCCAGATCTCCTGCTTAATAAGCACATGCGCTGACCCCCTGCACCCTCTGGACACAGCGGTCATTGCCACTGCACGGCGTACCCCAGCGTGCCTCCCGTCAGACCCTAGCCCTCGACTTATCCACACAGTACAAACGTACTGCCCCGTGTCTATGATGCTCAACACTGGCGGCATTTCTCCCGATTCCAGCAAGAGTTCGAACGTTGTGTTCATCTGCACTGAAATGGTCAATATCCCGCAGCCATTATTAATGAAGACACAAAAAAATTAATGACACTGATTTGAATGAATGTCCACTAGCAGCTTATGTCATTAATTGCTTTGTATCTTGATTCATAATCACTGCAGGATCAAAATTTGTCTGTTCTTTCGGACATATCCGGAAGACAGACGCCACATACATAAATATATGTGCACGTGGATTCCATCAGCAGTGGCATAGGAAAATGCACAGGGGGAGTAGCTAATCGATTTTAGTCTGTATGCAGATAAAAAACAAAAAACCAAAAAATTCCTACGCATGCACTAGGCTTTCATATTTGCTGTCTGAGAAATACTGTTCCAGAATGAAACTGAAAATATTTCCACCCTCTCATCCTCCCTCCCCCTCCACGTCCCCACCTATGGCCGATGGGACTTCCTCTGGCCCACCGCCTATTCGTCGGGAATGTGGCTGAAAACATCGTGACTACAATGGGTGAAATCTCAAAACAGTTTACTATACCTGTAGAGGTAAAGATTGAATGACTAGGGAACAGAGAAGAGAGAAAAAAGAAGTTAGCTCGCCGAACCGGCTGAACCTGCCGAGTAAGTTATCGACTATAGTTGGAACAGGCATTAGGAATGGTTGAATGGCTCTGAGCTCTATGGGACTTAACATCTGAGGTCATCAGTTCCCTAGACTTAGAACTACTTAAACCTAACTAACCTAAGGACATCACACACATCCATGCCCGGGCAGGATTCGAACCTGCGACCGTAATGGGAGCGCGGTTCCGGGCTGACGCGCCTAGAATCGCTCGGCCACGACGGCCGGCCAGGCATTAGCACGTAACATTGTTGCCTGGGACATGCTGTCCCAGAAATGAATTACAAAAAGCTCCAATCGACGAAGGTTTTGGAAAGGTTTCTTTTTGTTGCAAGGCAAATACCGGAACTGGAAACCCGCTCCGAAATGCGGCCTTACCTTCGAGGTGCAGAATGACACATATTTCATCCCTAAAAAGTGTTAAATGTGCGTGGCAGCAATTTCGTTGAGAATCTGGGATATACAGTTATACATACTGAGTAAACAGTCGACGTTGCTCTGTTACGTACAAAGAGACGAACCTACCATTAGGCTTTCATACTTCTGCCTGGAAATAAAATAAAATAGTTCCTGTGCCGCAGTTCCTGTCAGGACATTAAGGCAAATTCCACAGCTGGAAATCCTCTCCTCAGTGATCACAACCGGGATCTTCTGACCGTATTCTAGCTCGCTGGTGTCTGACTGGAACACTACAATGAACAAAGATATCGAACTGTTCGTTCTGCCACTCCGTCAGGGAATGAAAATGGTGCCAAGCGATTGACTTTACCCCACAACGTGCACAAAGACACGTAATGTATGTAGGCCTGCATGGGTGTACTTGTCGGGGACAGTAATGTAGCGGCAACAAGTATGAAATAGCTCTAATTCCCTGGATGCGATGAAAGTTTACCGTACGATTCCTTTTCTTATCAGGTGAATGCAGAAACAGGTAAGCTAATAAATCTACAACATCCGGCCCTGCCCCTTTAACTAGGAGAGGCTGGAATGTCTACAGTTAAAGGGAGAGGGGCTCCCCGACGGAGTTACAACCCACAATCGTTTGCAACGTCACTAAAAAATGTCTTGTTAGCATGGATTGGTATGCGCACATTCGTTGACTGTTATGAGTTCCACGGTTTGGATTAATTGGAAGAAAGTGGCGTTCATATCCACCACGGAAAGAATTCATCGATCATCCGGAAGAACGCTACGTTCTCCGTAACAGACTCAAAGGTGACACAGATTATCGATGCCCTATTCCCGATTTCAGCCTCACTTCTTGCGTATTACAGTCTACTGCCAATAGCCTTCCAGCCGATTCTGAAAAAAAATTTTAGTGATAAATCCCGGATTTTCAAATCTAATAAGATGAGGGCAGGGCAGCGCGCAGAGTACTGGTAGGACAATTAGAGGGAAAACGTCCTGTGGGGAGACCGAGGCGTAGATGGGAGGACAATGTGAAGGCTGATTTGAGGAGCCTAGGTATTGAAGGTGAATGGAAGGAAATGGCCCAAGACAGGGACAGATGGCGAAAATACGTTGCTACGGTAATGGACTCTCGAGTCCGCTATGACCAGTGAGTGAGTGAGTGAGTGAGTGAGTGTGTGTGTGTGTGTGTGTGTGTGTGTAATAAGATTTTTTTGTAGCACACTCTTTTTACCTCTTACAGAAGTTTAGAGCATTTGGTAATATTTGTACGATATATTCGGATTTGCGTATCCAATACCGTTTCTTAGTTTTAAATTTTTTAACATATTTGTTTTTGTTAATTATTATCAGCGTTAACGGTGTAGTGATTCGTTTCATGATCCAATAAATTTGGTTCTGTTTGGTCTTTTGGAACCTGACGAATAAATTAATGTTTATTATTTTATTTTCATGTGTCTAAATGGCGGAGTGCAAGTTTTTCAATTGGATGCCTCTTCGTCAGTTTGCTGAGTCCCTAACCTACCGAAGTTATCCCAGTGGGGAAAGGGGAGCTGCGACGTATACATCCTGATGACTACTCACGTCGTTGAGACGTGAAAGCTAAAGCAGAGTGAATATATCGGTCGTCCCATCGGGATTCGATTCTGCGACCTCTCGGTTTCCAAATACGCGCTTTACCACTAGAGCGTCGATCCCGACGATAAGTAAATAAAGCTACTGCACTGCACCGCTTGCACACTGTGAAGGGGGGTTCGAATGTAACGCGGGCGGCAGCAAGCGTGGGCGGTGCACGCGAGACACAGGACATCCTTCTTCGCGGACTGGTATGTGCCCGCTGCAGGGCTGCTGCTGTTATTCCGAAGCGCGTGGGACACAGCAGAGCACGTCACAGCACGCCACGGCACTGTACAGCCGCCCACTCGAGCAGACACACACACAGATCGTGCTCCGCGGGCGCCGCACGTCACTGCAGCACAGAGAGGAGGCGGGCGTCTGTTGCCTGGGGAGCACATTGAATCAGCCGTGATGGACGTTCAGCAGTAACTGGACAGCTTACGGAGCAAAGTAAGACGTCCAAGGAACAATCGGTTCATTAGAGAGTTCTGGAAAGTATTTCAACGTGCTAGGGAAAACTCAAATTGGTGACACCACTGTTCTCAGTGTTAGGAGCACCGAAGCCTTTTTATACTGGCACGGAACCGCGGGACTGCTACGGTCGCAGGTTCGAATCCTGCCTCGGGCATGGGTGTGTGTGATGTCCTTAGGTTAGTTAGGTTTAAGTAGTTCTAAGTTCTAGGGGACTGATGACCACAGAAGTTAAGTCCCACAGTGCTCAGAGCCATTTGAACCATTTTTTATACTGGCACAATGAAATCACTTTAATGAGCAGGAGACTATTCCAGCTATACTTGAACTTCCAATGTTTACATAATCACAATTTGCAACACAAGAGCCGGCCGCTGTGGCCCAGCGGTTCTAGGCGCTTCAGTCCGGAACCGCGCTGCTGCTACGGTCACAGGTTCGAATCCTGCCTCGGGCATGGATGTATGTGATGTCCTTAGGTTAGTTAGGTTTAAGTAGTTCTAAGTCTAGGTGACTGGTTACCTGAGATATTAAGTCCCATAGTGCTCAGAGCCATTTGAAGCATTTTTTGCTACACAAGAACCGAGCGCTTGTGCGTGTGTGTGTGTGTGAGTGTGTCTATATTACAGTCTGCGGGCATATTTATTTGTCCATTAAATTTATACATGATCCAAGCATGACTGATAAAATTACTTCAACAGGATAGTGAGAAATTCAGAACTGAAACACGATGCAATTGACTGCACTATTCTCTAAAGGAAGTTTCCAGACACCCGAACTGGGGAAAATGAAAATAAAAAAAATATGTTAACGGAACTTCCAGCACTTCTTTGCTCTGATGATGACTTTATCTCTAGTGTAGATGAACTTCAGTAAAAAATAGAACGCAATGGTGCTACTCTGAACGAAGTCTTAATAATTATTTAAATAAAAAAAATTCATATAACACATTTTTGTATTGGACTAAAAGTATAAAGTAATTTTCCCCAGCCCCATACAGATTCCTAACCCATACAGATAATCTTCAAAATTACTGATTTGGGATTTTAATAGCTATCAAAATACTTGTCAGATTTATAAGAAGAAACGTGTGATGCATGCATCAGATAATGGTTAGGGGATGAACTACTCATCCATCAATCATGCATTCCAAGCAACTGTGCGGCTGGTCCCGGCAGAGGTTCGAGTCCTCCCTCGGGCATGGGTGTGTGTGTTTGTCCTTAGGATAATCTAGGTTAAGTAGTGTGTAAGCTTAGGGACTGATGACCTTAGCAGTTAACTCCCATAAGATTTCACGCACATTTGAACATTTTTTTGCATTGCAAGCACGCCATGTTTTCCGCTGTAAATATTGCAAGTATTTTCATAGCTACTAAAAATTCACAATTACAAATTGTCAGGGCTATCTGTATGTGGTTAGGAATCTGTAGGAGGCTGGGAGAAATAATTTCATACCTTTTAGTACGATTTAAACATGTGTTATATTAAATATTTATTTTTATTTAAATAATTATTTTCTGCATTTTATTCTTCTGTGTGTTAAATTTTTCAATTGAATTCAATCATCTTGATGAGATTACAACAGAGTCACGTGGTGAATTTCAGGTTATCATCACCTGAGTCAATCAATATGTTGCTTCCTTCTACCTATATCTTGCGAAAAGACCGTGAAGGGATTTGAGCTCGCACTGAGGTTTACCAGCAATTCTTCTTCCCGCGAACCATTCGCGGCAGGAAAACTCGGAAATAGCAGTGGTAAACAAAGTACCCTCCGCCACACACAAGACAGGAAAGCGAGTTAATATTGCCCTGTCATCCAGTTCCGAGCTATGCTGAAAGTTTCAAGTCTCTAATTCAACGGGAAGTTAAGTTAAAACCAATTGCAGAGAGCGAGTTAATAAAAATGTAGGAAAATTAGTAATGCCTGTAACAAATTTGTTTGAAACTGCTCCAGGCGCCCGTGCGTCATGCTTGTATACCACCTCTTTTCTTCACCACCCTTAGCCGGAGCAGTGCTAAGGGGGTCTTAATGTCGTAGCAATCTTTTTCCAGGTTGCAAAGTGGTATGTGTGCCCAGTTTGGTAGAAACTGATTCAGGTGTTAGAGGTGTACCTACAAATCGAATCCACTGACGCAGACTTTCTGTAGCAGGTAATTTACGCATATTGCGTCTGTAGGGCCTACGAAGCTATCTGCTACACACAGACATCGTGCACGATCTTCAATTTTACAGATGGTGCTCTGCGTTATGCTACGTTGTAACCCGTTTCCACCCGCGCCCCCTCTCCTATTGCAGTTAGGTGGTTCTTACCCCACGTTACTACACTGTCATCCTTTTCTGAGCTATGTCTAAAATTTCAAATCTATAACTAATCACGAAGTTAGTTTAAAATCAACAGAATAATGGCAAATTTGCAAAATTTGTACCGAACTAATAGACAGACAAGAAAGCGACCTAATAACAACGTGTTAAAAATCAGCTGGAATCAGATAAAACAACGTGTAATCTACACTTCTAAAAGGAAATATGCATATTAGGCATAATGTCATAATCTGCTTGGAGAGCTGCACATGTTAGTACGCCGCTTCTGGGGATTCCCACAGAGTATAACGGTATTGTTCCCAGCTCGAATCCGCCTGACGGATTAACCACGAGGTTGGTGTGGCGCCCAACCTGGATGTGGGTTTTAGGTGGTTTCCCACACGCTACTTCTTGAATACCGAGCCGATACCCACGTCCTCGCCTCAGTTACACGCTTCGCACTTCTTTCGGAAACGTTCTCTCACTTTTAACGGATGCTAAATGCCTGATAAAATCGTGAAATGATGATGATGATGATGATGGATACAAGACTGTAGTGCTTTATACACATTTTCGTTGATTTATGTCTGTTCCAAATTTTTGAGCTACTTTGATGCCCTTTAGAGAATGTCTTAAGAAGCACATTTTCTGTTCCTCTTTTGTTGTATCAACTGTGCTATATGTTCGAGAAATAGTTGTATAGATTTCCTGGTTTTACTAAATCAAATGTAAATAATATTTGTCGTGGCAACTGTGGCCTAACAATGCATGACACTACAGAGTCATTTCGTTGATTAAGGTGGCAGTGGGCGCTAGCAGCCAAGGCTTAATTAGAGAGGGATGTCAGGGCTGTGCGTATGAGCCGGTCTTCTGACAGTGTCTTGTCGCGTACTCACTAACCACTGGTGCTAAGTCGCTCCGGCTTGGCCTCCTGGCTGGTAAATGGCTGCTAAGCTTCCTACCTACTAAATGGCTGCTAACTGCATGTATTGCTCGGTAATGTGATTTACCCTCTTAGCTGTACCCAACCATCAGTAATTCCTGGCTTTAGTTTGTTATGGGGAAGAAACAGAATCGCAAAATTTGGGGAACACGTGAATGTGATGATGCATATTTTTTTCATTAATAAAGTGTTGTAGCTCCTGGTGCATTATTGAACCTGGTGCTCATCCCGACGAAGATTTGCGTTCACTTGAGTACTCTCGAGTGAACACGAGACCATAGTTCAACCAACTGCTGTGGACAAATACTGAAATTTCGGTTTTAACAAATGGTTCAAATGGGTTTGAGCACTGTGGGACTTAACATCTGAGGTCATCAGTCCCCCAGAACTTAGAACTACTTAAACCTAACTGACCTAAGGACATCACACACATCCATGCCTGCGGCAGGATTCGAACCTGCGACCGTAGCGGTCGCGCGGTTCCAGACTAAAGCGCCTAGAACCGCTCGGTCACACCGGCCTGCGACAAAATAGACTTCGATTTAGTAAGTGCACTGGCTGGACGTCTTCTGACTGGTTTGATGCGAACCGCCACGTTCTTCTCTCCCTAGCCAACCTCTTCATCTCACAGCAGCGCTTCCAATCTACACTCCTGGAAATTGAAATAAGAACACCGTGAATTCATTGTCCCAGGAAGGGGAAACTTTATTGACACATTCCTGGGGTCAGATACATCACATGATCACACTGACAGAACCACAGGCACATAGACACAGGCAACAGAGCATGCACAATGTCGGCACTAGTACAGTGTATATCCACCATTCGCAGCAATGCAGGCTGCTATTCTCCCATGGAGACGATCGTAGAGATGCTGGATGTAGTCCTGTTGGAAGGGCTTGCCATGCCATTTCCACCTGGCGCCTCAGTTGGACCAGCGTTCGTGCTGGACGTGCAGACCGCGTGAGACGACGCTTCATCCAGTCCCAAACATGATCAATGGGGGACAGATCCGGAGATCTTGCTGGCCAGGGTAGTTGACGTACACCTTCTAGAGCACGTTGGGTGGCACGGGATACATGCGGACGTGCATTGTCCTGTTGGAACAGCAAGTTCCCTTGCCGGTCTAGGAATGGTAGAACGATGGGTTCGATGACGGTTTGGATGTACCGTGCACTATTCAGTGTCCCCTCGACGATCACCAGTGGTGTACGGCCAGTGTAGGAGATCGCTCCCCACACCATGATGCCGGGTGTTGGCCCTGTGTGCCTCGGTCGTATGCAGTCCTGATTGTGGCGCTCACCTGCACGGCGCCAAACACGCATACGATCATCATTGGCACAAAGGCAGAAGCGACTCTCATCGCTGAAGACGACACGTCTCCATTCGTCCCTCCATTCACGCCTGTCGCGACACCACTGGAGGCGGGCTGCACGATGTTGGGGCGTGAGCGGAAGACGGCCTAACGGTGTGCGGGACCGTAGCCCAGCTTCATGGAGACGGTTGCGAATGGTCCTCGCCGATACCCCAGGAGCAACAGTGTCCCTAATTTGCTGGGAAGTGGCGGTGCGGTCCCCTACGGCACTGCGTAGGATCCTACGGTCTTGGCGTGCATCCGTGCGTCGCTGCGGTCCGGTCCCAGGTCGACGAGCACGTGCACCTTCCGCCGACCACTGGCGACAACATCGATGTACTGTGGAGACCTCACGCCCCACGTGTTGAGCAATTCGGCGGTACGTCCACCCGGCCTCCCGCATGCCCACTATACGCCCTCGCTCAAAGTCCGTCAACTGCACATACGGTTCACGTCCACGCTGTCGCGGCATGCTACCAGTGTTAAAGACTGCGATGGAGCTCCGTATGCCACGGCAAACTGGCTGACACTGACGGCGGCGGTGCACAAATGCTGCGCAGCTAGCGCCATTCGACGGCCAACACCGCGGTTCCTGGTGTGTCCGCTGTGCCGTGCGTGTGATCATTGCTTGTACAGCCCTCTCGCAGTGTCGGAGCGAGTATGGTGGGTCTGACACACCGGTGTCAATGTGTTCTTTTTTCCATTTCCAGGAGTGTACTTCCTCAATAATTTTCTGGATTTATCCCAATGTCTGTCTTACTCTACAGTTTTTACCATCTACAGTTCCCTCTAGTACCATCGAAGTTATTCCGTGATGTCTTAACAGATATCCTGTCATCCAATAACTTCTTCTTGTCAGTTTTTGCCTAAGGCCTTTTCTCGCCAGTTCTGCGTAGGCCATCCCCATTCTTTACCTCAGCAGTCCATCTAATTTTCAGGACTCTTCTGCAACGCCACATCTCAAGTGCTTCGATTCTCTTCTGTTCCGGTTTTTCCACAGTCCACTTTTCACTACCATTCAATGCTGTGCTGCAAACATACATTCTCAGAAATTTCTTCCTCAAATTAAGGCCTATGCTTGATATTAGCAGACTTCTCTTGACCAGTAATGCCCTTTTTGTCAGTGATAGTCTGCTTTTATGTCCTCCTTGGTCCGTCCGCCATCGGTTATTTTGTTGCGTAGGTAGTAGAATTCTTTAACTACATCTATTTTGTGATCACCAATCCTGATGTTAAGTTTTTCGCTGTTCTCATTTCTGCTACTTCTGACTACTTTCGTCTTTCTTCGATTTACTCTCGGACCATATTCTGTACTCATTAGAATGTTCATTCCATTAGCAGATATTGTAATTCTTTTTCACTTTCACTGGGGGCAGCAACGTCATGAGCGAATATTATCATTGATATTCTTTCACATTGAATTGCAGTTCCACTTTTGTACCTTTATTTTATTTACGACAGTGCTTCTTCGATGTATAGATTTAACAGCAGGGGCGAAACTCTACGTCCCTATCTTACACATTTTTTACTTCGAGCACTACGTTTTTGGTTTTCCACTCTCATTGTTCCCTCTTGGCACTTGTAAATATTGTGTGTTACCTGTCTTTCCCTATAGCTGATCCCTATTTTTCTCAGAAATTCGAACATTTTGCACCATCTGACATTGTCGAACGGTTTTTTCTACGTACACAAATGCTATGAACGTGTCCTGATTTTTCTTTAGTTTTGCTTCCGTCATGAACCGCGATGTCAGAACTGCCACTCTGGTGTGTATACCTTTTCTAAAGCCAAACTGATCATCTTCTAACTCATCCTCAATTTGCTTCTCTATTCCTCCGTATATTGTTCTTGTCAGTAGGCTAACTTCGACGCATGAGACGTTAAGCTGATTGTGCGATATCTCTCGTACTTGTTGGCTCTTGCAAACTTTAGAACTGTGTGGATGATATTTTCCCGAAAGTCAGATGGTGCATCGACAGACTCATACATTCTACACAGTATCGTGAATAATCGTTTTGTTGCCATGTACCCCAATGATTTTATAAATTCTGATTGAATGACAGCTATCACTTCTGCCTAATTCGATATTAAGGAGGTTTTCTGGTATAGAAGTTTCAAATTTTTGTGGCACATTTCGATAACTTATGTTATGGAGAACATGTGGGCGAAATCGTTTTGCCCGCAAGCTACTGCCTATAGCGGAAATACACGATTATCGGACGGGCAGTACCGCGTCCTTGAGCGGCTAGGGACGATGCTGGAAAGCAATCGGACCGGTAAACTTAAAACTCAAACGAGTCGATAAATTCGCTGATCTAGAGGCTTTTCTCCAAAACCTACATATCCGGTAAAGAAGTAGTCGAAATTGCAAACACTTTGGCTACAATTATCTTCAACGGCGGCTTCATGGGACTCGCACAGACAGTGAATGTCAGTGGCATTCAAGTTGGCAACACGACGTTCGAATTTTGCAGAAGGCGCAACGCGGACTGCCTTCTACGCTCAGAGCACTTCTCGCCTACGGCCAATAAAGGAGCCAGGTCTGCGGCCCGGACGGAAGCGGTGCACGCCTAGATTTACGAGATGGAGGAAGGCGTACTGCGTGCTCCAGCCATCGCAGGCTGATGGTAAGTTCCAAAAGATCGACGAAAGCGCTTCCCAAAACTTTAAGCGCGATTTCGTAAACAACACTTTTTTTGCTGAGTGTTTGGATTGCCGAAAAATTACTCGACCGATTTTGATGCCTCTTAGCTGTTTTTGTAGGGAATTGAACTGGCTGTCTAAAAGATAAACAATTTTCAAAATATGGATTTTTTATGTAGGTACGTCTGGATTCCCAAAAAAGTGGATTGTTTTTACTTTTTGAATTAGTCGCCATTTTGTGAGAAAATGACATTTTCTCACTTTTCAGAGGTTCTGACCATACCTACACTCACATATTGTAATAAATGTTTGGTCTGGTTGTTTCACACCACCCAATTACCTGAACCAGGTCCACCCGCCTACCGGTGTAGGACGTGCTTTACGATCTTCGGTGCCATTTTGTTTAGTAACCCCTTAATAGTTCTGGACAAAGAAAATTTAATGCCGGTGAAAAATAGACGAATAAAGTGATACAAGCATTGTTTGACTTATCTTTTGATTTCACCTCAAAAAAATGTTGAAAATGAGCCAAATATTGGACTTCTGGATCAGAAAACCCCCTTAAGTCTTCCAAAGCTCTTTCAGATTCTGACTCTAATACTGGATTCCCTGTATCTTCTATTCCGCTCCCGTTTGTTCTTCTATCACGCCATCAGATAAGTCTTTCTCACATAGAGGCCTTCAATGTACTTAACATGGGATTACCATTGCACTCTTAATGTTACCACCATTGCTTGTAATTTTATCGAAAATCATTTTTTACCTTTCCTGCTCTTCCTATTTATTTCATTCGTAAGTGATTTGTAGTTCTTTGTTCCTCAAATTCGCTGAAAATTTTTGTACTTACTTCTTTCATCGATCAACTGAAGTGTTTCTTCTGTTACCCACGGCTTCTTCGCAGCTAGATTCTTTGTACCTATGTTTTTCTTCTAATTTCTGCGATTGCCCTTTTCAAAAAAGATGTCCATTTCTCAACTGAACTGCCTATTGAGCTATTCCTTATCGCAGTAACTACAGCCTCAGATAATTTCAAGCCTATCTCTTTATTCCTTAGCACTCCCGTGTTCCACTTCCTTGCTCATTTACTCTTCCTGATGATTCTCTTAAACTACAATTTATTCTTCACCACTGCTAATTTGCGATCTGAGTCTATATAGCTCTCGGGTGCGGCAGTGTCTGATTTCGGAATCTCTGCCTGACCATGATGTAATCTAGCTGAAATCTTTCCGTATCTCCCGGAATTTTCCGGGTATATCATCTCCACTTGTGATTCGTGAACAGAGTATTCTCTATTACTAGATCTTTTTTTGTTTCAGAACTGAGTTAGTCTTCCTCTTCTCTCACTCCCCATACCAAGCACATATTCTCCCGTAACCTTTTCTTCTAGTCCTTCCCCTACAACCACATTCCAATCCCTCATGACTATTGCATTTTCGTCTTCCTTTACATACGGAATAACCCGTTCAGTATCTCCATGTTCTGCTTTTGACGTTGCATTTATATCTGAATTATCGTTGTTGGTGCTTGTTTACTGTCGATTTTAAGAAGAACAACCCTATCACTAAACTATTCATAATGACTCACTCTCTGCACTACTTCCTGCTCGTAACGAATCTTACTGCCGTTACGCCATTTTCTGCCGCTGTTGATATTAACCTATACTCATCCGACCAGAAATCTTTGTCTACTTTCCATTTCACTTCACTGACCACCCGCCCCATTACATTTAGATTGAGCCTAAGCATTTCCGTTTTCAGATATCTTAACTTCACTACCACTTTCAAACTTTTGACATTCCGCGCCCCGAGTCGTAGAACGTTATGGTTTCATTGGTTATTCAGTCTTTTTGTCATGGTCACCTCCCCCTTGCCAATCCCCTCTCGGACATCGAATAGGGGACAACTGTGGATTCTTTTGCCAATGGTGGGGTCATCTTGTCATTTTTTCATTTACAGGCTACGTGTCCTGTGGATAGACATTCTTTGTCTTGAATGCAGTGGTTTTTACATTGCCTACTGCATCCGCATGCCGTTGGTCATTGCTGATTCTTCCGCCTTTAGGTACAGTTTCCCACCCTGAGGACAAGAGTGCCCTGAACCTCTGCCCGGGAAAGTCTTCGGTCGCCATGCTGGTGATTTTTATTCAAAATTTAAGTGGTAGCGAGGTTCGAACCCGGGACCGAAGACGTATTGATGACTAATAAAAGACACTACCCTTAGACCACAAAGAAGAATTAAGATCATAAATAGTTGTTCTTTTGTATAGCTGACCTTTCAAATCATTAAGTGTGGTAGCCGCACATTTTGTAGCATACGAGTCGGAAAAACACATGATGCAAAGCATTTACTTTCCACTTGGGTACTGTTTAAGCCAGCTTAGGTACCCTTGTTTGGGGAATGTGGAATAGGACCAAGAGGGTTCTGAGAGCGGTTTTTAAAAAGCTGCCTTCGGTCGATTGTGAGGTCCGTACCGACACGAAAGTGGCACTATACACTATGCTGAGTCGTATCTGAGTTGGAACCAAATTAACGTTTTATAAGTGTTATAATTGTTGCGATATCGGCAGCGTGTCACTGGTCCAGCTCAGCGGGGTACAGAGGATACGGGCTGCTCGGTTGCGAGCCACTGCAGCTCGTGACTGCGTCGTTACACTGCCTGAGCAGTGCGTCACCTGTTACGGCTCTACAGCTCTGTGTGACGCGTGTGCACGGAGGCGCCATGTTGGGAACTGTTTTTTCTGTGATTCACTTTCACAAATCGGAGGGAACTGGGCTTCTACGAGTAAAGTAATGTTTAATCACCACACGAAATTCTTCTTCGTACATTTTTTGACATATCTCGACTTCGTTGATTCACACGAATGCCGAACACAAAGAAATAGACCAATATGGCTTAAACTTGGTGTGCATTGTTTCCAAAGATGCTACTAACTAAACGTGACCTCGATACGTGCCGGTGCTGCCATCTCTCGGACTTTGCACGGACTTTTCAAACGCCCCTCGTAAGAGGTAATAAAATAACTATCGCATATTTTTATGAGCTTCCATGCTTCGGTTCCCTATTCTTCTCTGCGAGTAGTGTGTTTCCAAGCCAAGAATACAAGAGAAGATTAAAAAATTTATATTTTACAACTTTTACAAAAGAAGCATTTAATTTTAGACTGACATGGGAAACGATCGGACATTGTTTGCAATGCATCACGTACGTTAAATCCGTTTGACTTAGCGGCAAGTAGATTGTCCACGATGTATTCCAAACTAAAATGCCAATTGAAGATTTTTTCTTCAGAGATGAAACATTTGCAACTCTGTAAGGCAATTTCAAGCGCTGTACCACCAGAACGTTTTGTAGTAGCACTAGTTACCTCTGAGGAGCGTGTTCACTAGATTTTCTATGGTTTCACCACATCGCCTAAAACAGATGCTGTGATAGTTCCTGCGAAAAGGACGCAGCCAATTTCCTTCCTTATCCTTGCGCAATCCGACTGTCTGTTGCATATCTAATCATCTCATCCGCGATGGAAAATGGCTCTGAGCACTATGGGACTTAACATCTGAGGTCATCAGTCCCCTAGAACTTAGAACTACTTAAACCTAACTAACCTAAGGACATCACACACATCCATTTCCTAGGCAGGATTCGAATCTGCGACCGTAGCGGTCACGCGGTCCCAGAATGAAGCTCCTAGAACCGCTCGGCCACTCCGGCCGGTTCCGCGATGGACGTCAAACCCTTTCCTTCCTTTTGTTCATTCGAGAATCGACAGACCCATTTGTTCTTCGGGGGGTTATGAGTGTATCTAATATTTCGATGAATCATAACTCGCCCTATCTACAGATCTGAGACATCGCGTATGTAGCACAAATATTTTAAAACAAAATGAATCAGTTTCTGATAATTTTCCAGATTACGCCTAGTTGGAGCATTGGCGAATATGAACTGAAACACAGAAGTACGTAACAGTGTACAATGGTTTTTGCCTGTCCTAATAATCACAGTGAGGTACGATGTCTTACATACTTACGCAGTAAAGTTAATTAAAGAAATATTCTGCTTCGTATTAGATCAAGTTCAGGAGTCAACTCTATTATTACATTCACCAGTAAAATCTGCTCTTTGGTTCAAATGGCTCTGAGCACTATGGGACTCAACTGCTGAGGTCATTAGTCCCCTAGAACTTAGAACTAGTTAAACCTAACTAACCTAAGGACATCACAAACATCCATGCCCGAGGCAGGATTCGAACCTGCGACCGTAGCGGTCTTGCGGTTCCAGACTGCAGCGCCTTTAACCGCACGGCCACTTCGGCCGGCAAAATCTGCTCTTTCTTGCCGCTGATCAAGACGTTCTCCCACCCCTCGTAAAGTGAAGGAATGACACGAGGTTTCTCGATATCAACTAGGTAGCAACAAAATACACCTTCCTCCTTTATTTCGTAGACAGATGGCACTAAATGTTGTGCAGACTCCATACAGACTGACCGGACTATTTAGTACAAGGATTATTATACAAATTATTAAACATTTCCATAATATTTGTGCATTAGTAAAACAATTTGGTTTCAGTTACACCACGACAAATAACGCAAGAGATTAGGTTACAGCTTCCTTTCACCGATTGTGAAATAATATGTTTGTGTTGATGCCACTGCCCTTATTGAGTTCTGCTGTGTACCAGAAAGCCTCGGGTCTTCGACCATCTGCCTAATGCTGCAACTTCTCTGTATACTACAGCATTATCCGCGAAAAGCCGCATGGAACTTCCGACACTATCTACTAGGTCATTTATATATATTGTGAAAAGCAATGGTCCCATAACACTCCCCTGTGGCACGCCAGAGGTTACTTTAACGTCTGTAGACGCCTCTCCATTGAGAACAACATGCTGTGTTCTGTTTGCTAAAAACTCTTCAATCCAGCCACACAGCTGGTCTGATATTCCGTAGGTTCTTTCTTTGTTTATCAGGAGACAGTGCGGAACTGTATCGAACGCCTTCCGGAAGTCAAGGAAAATAGCATCTATCTGGGAGCCTGTATCTAATATTTTCTGGGTCTCATGAACAAATAAAGCGAGTTGGGTCTCACACGATCGCTGTTTCCGGAATCCATGTTGATTCCTACATAGTAGATTCTGGGTTTCCAAAAACGACAGTCGAGCAAAACACATGTTCTAAAATTCTACAACAGATCGACGTCAGAGATATAGGTCTATAGTTTTGCGCATCTGCTCGACGACCCTTCTTGAACACTGGGACTATCTGTGCTCTTTTCCAATCATTTGGAACCCTCCGTTCCTCTAGAGACTTGCGGTACATGGCTGTTAGAAGGGGGGCAAGCTATTTCGCGTACTCTGTGTAGAATCGAATTGGTATCCCGTCAGGTCCAGTAGACTTTCCTCTGTTGAGTGATTCCAATTGCTTTTCTATTCCTTGGATACTTATTTCGATGTCAGCCATTTTTTCGTTTGTGCGAGGATTTAGAGAAGGAACTGCAGTGCGGTCTTCCTCTGTAAAACAGCTTTGGAAAAAGGAGTTTAGTATTTCAGCTTTACGCGTGTCATCCTCTGTTTCAATGCCATCATCATCCCAGAGTGTCTGGATATGCTGTTTCGATCCACTTACTGATTTAACGTAACACCAGAACTTCCTAGGATTTTCTGTCAAGTCGGTACATAGAATTTTACTTTCGAATTCACTGAACGCTTCACGCATAACCCTCCTTACGCTAACTTCGACATCGTTTTGCTTCTGTTTGTCTTCGGTTTGTTGGGAGGATTTTAGGGAAGTGCGGTTCACCTGTAAAATAAGCAGCATACAGGACGCTGGTGCGACCTATTCTCGAATGACTGGGATCCGTACCAGGTCGGACTGAAGGAAGACATCGAAGCAGTTCAAGGCGGGCTGCTAGATTTGTTACCGGTAGGTTCAAACAACACTTAAGTTTTACGGAGATGCTTCGGCAACTGAAATGGGAATCACTGGAGAGTAGACAACGCTCTTTTCGTGAAACGCTATTCGGAAAATTTAGAGAGACAGCATTTGAAGCTGACTGCCGACAGTTCTACTACCGCCAACATACATGGCACGTAGGGACCACGAAGATAAGATACGAGAAACTAGGGCTCATACAGTGGCGTACAGATAGTCAGCCCCGCGGGATTAGCCGAGCGGTTTGGGGCGCTGCAGTCATGGACTGTGCTGCTGGTCCCGACGGAGGTTCGAATCCTTCCTCGGGCATGGGTGTGTGTGTTTGTTCTTAGGATAATTTAGGTTAAGTAGTGTGTAAGCTTAGGGACTGATGACCTTAGCAGTTAAGTCCCATAAGATTTCACACACATTTTTTTTTTTTTTTTTTTTGAACAGATAGTCATTTTTCCATCGCTCTGTTTGCGAGTGCAACAGGAAAGGAAATAGCTAGCAGTGGCACAAGGTACCCTCCGCCATGCAGCGCACAGTGGCTTGCGGCGTATTTATATAGATATGTAGAACTGCCAGGAAATCTTTTCTGGAAGTATTTGTCTAGACTGCAGCATTTTGTGGAAGTGAAACATGGACGATAGGTAACTCAGACAAGAAGAAAAAACAAGCTTTTGAAATGTGATGCTACAGAAGAATGTTGAAGACTGGATGGGTATATCCAGTAACAAATGAGGACATACTGAATCGAACTGTGGAAAAAAATAATTAATGGCAGAACTTGACAAAAAGAAAGGATCGATTGGTGGGACAATTCCTGAGGCAGCAGGGAGTCGTCAGTTTGGTAAAAACGACCAAGGCTCGAACACAGTGTGGAGGTTCACATTAATGTAGGTTGCGTTAGTTGAGCAGAGACTGAGAAGATTGGACCATGCAGAGCGGCATCAAACGCCTTCTGAGCGAAAACCTTCACCACCACTACAACAACAGGATTGTATTTGGGGTGAGTGAATAGATTATTTAGACACTCTACGACAGAATGAAACGCACGAAATCTGTTGTGTGAACGAAAAACAATGAGGAAGCCGTGGATGAAATTGGACCTGATTGAGACTCAGATGATCTGTCAACTTGACACCTCGTAGATTTGTGCGGAAATGACTGAATTATGCGACCATTTTCTCTCCCGCCTGTGTCAGAGAGAGGTTTACTTCATTACAGTTTAGGTACACACGACGCACAGCCTCAGACGTACTGGAAGAGATGACCAACGGCTGCAGCGATACAGGCTGGTCTCGGCCAGGCATTCAGGCCCACTCACGGTCTCAAGACTACTGTCCGTGTTCGCGGTTCGCGGCCTCTTCTGCACGACGTTGGAATTCATGCTTCCCTGTGGGCTGCCTCATTCACTATTAGGTGGTGGTGGTGGTTAGTGTTTAACGTCCCGTCGATAACGAGGTCATTAGAGACGGAGCGCAAGCTCGGGTTAGGGAAGGATTGGGAAGGAAATCGGCCGTGCCCTTTCAAAGGCACCATCCCGGCATTTGCCTGAAACGATTTAGGAAAATCACGGAAAACCTAAATCAGGATGGCCGGAGACGGGATTGAACCGTCGTCCTCCCGAATGCGAGTCCAGTGTGCTAACCACTGCGCCACCTCGCTCGGTCACTATTAGGTCATTGCTCGTTACTACAACCGAATATCATATTCTGGTATTCTTTAAGGGCACAGTTACGAGAGCTTTTAACAAGTAATACAACACTTTTTCTGAAAGCAGGTTCGTTTTATTGAGGATTCCGATACAACATTTTATTCTCGCTCTTCGGGCAGCAAACCCTGTTTTTAAACATAATTTTCGTTCAGTGCAACGGCCATACGCCACCTTTCCGGGAAGTCCTGTATGCGCCAATGGTATCACTCTACTTGTCGATGTCGGAGCAAACGCCTTACTGCATCAGTAACCTCCCCATCATCCACATACTCCGTCCTGTAGACTGAATTCTTCATTGGGCCAAACGGAAGTCTTCTGTCAGGCCGCGAGGAACCTAGTGAGCAGACACCTTTGGCTTCTCCAACTAGTGGACGAGTGTGTCCACACTACCAAGAGACGTCCAGTTGAGCAGCGAGGTGTTTGGTTGTGATCCGTCGATCCGCACTTTCCAACATTGCAGGAGTGACAGCTGTGTGTCGCTGGCCGGCATGCGGGAGATCCGACAGGTTTGCGCGACCTTGTTGCGATGATGACAAACGCCTCGCCCGATGACTCACCGTGCTTTTGTTGACTGCCAGGTCTCCCTAAACACTCTACAATGAATCGAGTGACATGTGTAGTGATTAACGAACTGGACTTGCCTTTGGTAAGACTGCGGTACAAGTTCCCTCCCTGCGA
Source organism: Schistocerca serialis cubense (assembly GCF_023864345.2). Taxonomy (NCBI): domain Eukaryota; kingdom Metazoa; phylum Arthropoda; class Insecta; order Orthoptera; family Acrididae; genus Schistocerca; species Schistocerca serialis. The sequence goes on from NC_064639.1 coordinate 1,131,181,222, forward strand.
TACTAATGTACACTACTGGCCATTAAAATTGCTACACTACGAAGATGACGTGCTACAGACGCGAAATTTAACCGACAGGAAGAAGATGCTGTGATATACAAATGATGAGCTTTTCAGAGCATTCACACAAGCTTGGCGCCGGTGGTGACACCTACAACGTGCTGACATGAGGAAAGTTTCCAAACGATTTCTCGTACACAAACAGCAGTTGACCGGCGTTGCTGGTGAAACGTTGTTGTGGTGCCTCGTGTAAGGAGGAGAAATGCGTACCATCACGTTTCCGACTTTGATAAAGGTCGGATTGTAGCCTATCGCGATTGCGGTTTATCGTATCGCGACATTGCTGCTCGCGTTTGTCGAGATCCAATGACTATTAGCACAGTGTGGAATCGGTGGGTTCAGGAGGTTAATACGGAACGCCGTGCTGGATCCCAACGGCCTCGTATAACTAGCAGTTTAGATGACAGGCATCTTATCCGCATGGCTGTAACGGATCGTGCAGCCACGTCTCGATCCCTGAGTCAACAGATGGGGACGTTTGCAAGACAACAACCATCTGCACTAACAGTTCGACGACGTTTGCAGCAGCATGGACCATCAGCTCGGAGACCATGGCTGCGGTTACCCTTGACGCTGCATCACAGAAAGGAGCGCCTGCCATGGTGTACTCAACGACGAACCTGGGTGCACCAATGGCAAAACGTCATTTTTTCAGATGAATCCAGGTTCTGTCTACAGCATCGTGATGGTCGCATCCGTGTTTGGCGACATGGCGGTGAACGCACATTGGAAGCGTGTATTCTTCATCGCCATACTGGCGTATCACCCGGCGTGATGGTATGGGGTGCCATTGGTTACACATCTCTGTCACCTCTTGTTCGCATTGACGGCACTTTGAACGGTGGACGTTACATTTCAGATGTGTTAGACCCGTGGCTCTACCCTTCATTCCATCCCTGTGAAACCCCACATTTCAGCAGGATAATACATGACCGTATGTTGCAGGTCCTGTACAAGCCTTTCTGGATACAGAAAATGTTCGACTGCTGCCCTGGCCAGCACATTCTCCAGATCTCTCACCAATTGAAAACGTCTGGTCAATGGTGGCCGAGCAACTGGCTCGTCACAATACGCCAGTCTCTATTCTTGATGAACGATGGTATCGTGTTGAAGCTGCATGGGCAGCTGTACCTGTACACGCCATCCAAGCTCTGTTTGACTCAATGCCCAGGCGTATGAAGGCCATGATTTCTCAGGATCTATGCACCCAAATTGCGTGAAAATGTAATCACATGTCAGTTCTAGTATAATATATTTGTCCAATGAATACTCGTTTTTCATCTGCATTTCTTCTTGGTGTAGCAGTTTTAATGGCCAGTAGTGTAGGTTCTACCTGATTTCCCTTAATCGCGTTAGGTGGTAGTTGCTTAAACGAGGCTGCGGCCGATTTTCTTCCTCATTCTTCCTCAGCTGTTGCTCTGTCTCTACAAAGGATAGTGAAATTGTTTTAGTTATGGGTTAGGAGAAATAACGCTAAGTAATCAAAGTTTTGTTTATTTGCGGGTATACGCCTGCCGTCCAGGTGGGCATAGAATTTCCCTCACCACACTATCATTACGACGTCGGCGGGAAGTTGAAATCCATCCTAGCTTTTTATTTGTCCATCTTTACTTCTAGAGACTTTTCGGATCATGTCGAATCCACGAGTCACTAAATAATGGATTCAAATTTACTGGGTTGATCTGCACAAAATAGAACTTCAGTACTAGATTTGTCGGGTGACGGCTTGCTACTTGATGGCAACGATCTATCTCTGTGAAAGCGGGCTGCAGCTCACATTTCTGCAGCGCTGGATTCATACGCTAGAGCAAGTACGTCGCAGAGTAAACAGAGTCCGTACTCTATACGGCGCGCGCGCACATACATACATATTGTGCATCCGCCCCGCCATCGCAAACATAACTTGCGGCGTTCCGCTAACTGTGTCTCTGAAAGGCATTCCACGCTTAGCTGCTTGAAGCTACGTATTGTATGCGCAAGGTCTGCCGAAAGAAATATGACAATGAGTGACAAAATGTGAGGTAGAGAATTCGCTGTGTCATGCAGCTCTGTAACGTCTTTGTGTCTCTGCAGTTGATACACACACATTCAATTGCAAACCAGCGTGAAAAATGTTGTCGGAACAAGAAAATAGCGGGCAGGGATTGGCAGAGAATATCGAGCAGAGTAATAACGAAAAACTTCGGCAGTGGGCGGAAGTACAATCACCGAGGGACGGAGACCGCGTTGTGTGATGTCAGATCGGGCTTTACGGTGTGGTTTGTCGAGTCATATTGCTGCAGTTCCGACACTGAAGGCAAACGAAGTGTTCACGGTTCAAATGGTTCAAATGGCTCTGAGCACTATGGGACTTAACATCTGAGGTCATCAGTCCCCTAGAACTTAGAACTACCTAAACCTAACTAACCTAAGGACATCACACACATCCTTGCCCGAGGCTGGATTCGAACCTGCGCCGTAGCGGTCGAACGGTTCCTGACTGTAACGCTTAGAACCGCTCGGCCACAGCGGCCGGCAGTGTTCAGGGTATACTGCACGAAGTCTACTATGAAGAGTGTGCCAAATGTACGAATATACTATTACGTGGGAGAGCTGCGGATGTGATACTCGATTGCTGCCCTTGTTGCTAATAATCGACTGAGTTAGTACGACCGTTTTCACATTCTAAAGTGACAGGCGCCACTATGTGGCCAATATTTCTACATTTCTCGACGGTATATTCAGACACTGAGGTTTCTTTATTCTGCTTGCGGGCTTCAGATAATATTTTTTGTGAATAGAACTGCTAGTGGACAATTTGAGTGTGCTGTTCTCTCTTTATTTGATGTATTGGCAATAACAAGAGCTGTATCAGATCTCATTCGAACAACTCAACGTTGTTTGTGCTTTTGATCTAATCTCATTGTGCAGTTTATTGCTTTTTTTTCTTAATGACATATTTTTCTTCTTCAGACACCAAATTTTCCATAGACTTTCTTCTAAACTTTCTCAAACTTGAGTCCTTCAAGCTATGTCCGTGTAATGTCTTTCAATATAATTTGTGGACTCCATTACGCATCTGCTCGATAATGTGTCTAAAGACGCATCTCGATCAGACAAAGCCTTTCTGACGAATGAAAATGATGGCCGCGGGAGGTTTCTTTCGGTTCTGATACGAGATAAATATCACTTGCTGCCAGATTTGGATTGTAAGCTGGAGGCGGATATACACTGAATTTTATGGTTACGTCAAGTACTTTTATTTTTGTTCCCCTGCATGCAGAGCCGTTGTTATTTTGGAACATGATGGTATGTAGAAGTGTAAAAAAAGACATTACGCAAAACCGTGATACAACCACATTCTTTTCAGGACTTTTTCCTTGAATTACTTGCAAGGCACTCACGTCGCCTGTGTTATGAGAGTTGTGGTGGTGTGGCAGTCTGCCGTCGCGTTGGACCATCCACAGAGCTAAAAGTGCATTCGCCCTCTCTGATGAAGCGTCGGTGAAATAGTCAGAAATCTGACATAGCGATGCGCACCTACTGCGTCTAGTGTCACAGCAGTTCATGATGATTTGTCTTTTAAACGTAAAGCGATACAAAATCAGTTTACTAATAGAGACAGCTGGGGATTATACAGGATTTCTATCTCTAACAGTCGGCCGGAGTGGCCGAGCGGTTCTAGGCGCTTCAGTCTGGAACCGCGCGACCGCTGCGGTCGCAGGTTCGAATCCTGCCTCGGGCATGGATGTGTGTGATGTCCTTAGGTTAGTTAGGTTTAAGTAGTTCTAAGTTCTAGGGGACTGATGACCTCCGATGTTCAGTCCCATAGTGCTCAGAGCCATTTGAACCATTTTTTATCTCTAATAAGATACCCGCTACCACATAAGTTACTGCTCATCTTACTATACTTTTAGCGAACATAATTTCAAGCAAAATTGAACTACAGAAAAAGTGTGAACAAAATACTGTAGTGTAGCTACTATTGTTACACCTATTGTAAAACCGGTGACTATAAAGGAAATGCTTCGGTGGTGAAAGGAGAACGAAACGCGGACTACGGACCAATGGAAACGTGAAATGTGGCTCGACTTGATAGTTTTATGCTGTTCTCTACCAGCGGACGGGTTTACGTTTTGAGCACACCGTGTAAAGCGTGCTAAGTAGACAGTCTTTTTCCACTCACGAAGGTACGCCGTCTTACGGTAATTTTAAATGTATCTTACGGAGCCATTGAAAGGGAAGGAAATTGGTAAGATCTTTTATATTATTTTTGAGGAACCATGTTTATTACGAGACGATAATAAAGTAACACAGTTGAAAACGATCGAGATACGTTTGATGGCCACGAGGATTGTAATGAAACGTTTATTGTACTCAAACACTCCAGTTGCCAATTATATTTTATGTCATACATGGTTTTATTCACATAAGCGGTTGTGCGCCAGTTACGTGTAATTTTCAAGTGAATGAAGTGGTTGTGCAGAGGACAGCACGGTCATATAATAAAATGCATACATTGGAATGACATCGGTGTAAGCTGAAGTAAAAATTTTGTCAACTGGAAAAAAATTTTATTTGCACTACTGGCCATTAAAATTGCTACACCACGAAGATGACGTGCTACAGACTCGAAATTTAACCGACAGGAAGAAGATGCTGTGATATGGAAATGATTAGCTTTTCAGAGCATTCACACAAGGTTGGCGCCGGTGGTGACACCTACAACGTGCTGACATGAGGAAAGTTTCCAACCGATTTCTCTTACACAAACAGCAGTTGACCGGCGTTGCCTGGTGAAACGCTGTTGTTATGCCTCGTGTAAGGAGGAGAATTGCGTACCATCACGTTTCCGACTTTGATAAAGGTCGGATTGTAGCCTCTCGCGATTGCGGTTTATCGATTCGCGACATTGCTGCTCTCGTTGGTCGAGATCCAATGACTGTTAGCAGAATATGGAATCGGTGGGTACAGGAGGGTAATACGGAACGCCGTGCTGGATCCCAGCGGCGTAGTATCACTAGCAGTAGACATGACAGGCATCTTATCCGCACGGCTGTAACGGATCGTGCAGCCTCGTCTCGATCCCTGAGTCAACAGATGGGGAGTTTCCAAGACAACAACCATGTGCACGAAAAGTTCGACGACGTTTGCAGCAGCACGGACTATCAGCTCGGAGACCATGGCTGCGGTTATCCTTGACGCTGCATCACAGACAGGAGCCCCTGCGATGGTGTACTCAACGACGAATTGGGTGCACGAATGGCAAAAAGTCATTTTTTCGGATGAATCTAGGTTCTGTGTACAGCATCACGATGGTCGCATCCGTGTTGGCGACATCGCGTTGAACGCACATTGGAAGCGTTTGTATCACCCGGCGTGATGGTATGGGGTGCCATTGGTTACACGTCTCGGTCGCATTGACGGCACTTTGAACAGTGGACGTTACATTTCAGATGTGTTACGACCTGTGGCTGTACCCTTCATTCGATCCCTGCGAAACCTTACATTTCAGCAGGATAATGCACGGCCGCATGTTGCAGGTCCTGTACGGGAGTTTCTGAATACATAAAATGTTCGACTGCTGCCTGGCCAGCACATTCTCCAGATATCTCACCAATTGAAAACGTCTGGTCAATGGTGGCCGAGCAACTGGCTCGTCACAATACGCCAGTCACTCCTCGTGATGAACTGTGGTATCGTGTTTGACTCAATGCCCCGGCGTATCAAGACAGTTATTATGGCGAGAGGTAGTTGTGATGGCTACTGATTTTTCAGTGTGAAAATGTAATCACATGTCAGTTCTAGTATAATATATCTGTCCGATGAATACCCGTTTATCATCTGCATTTCTTCTTGGTGTAGCAATTTTAATGGCCAGTAGTGTATATTCTCCTCTGCGAGAGGTTTTGGCAGGCCTAGGATCGGAGAGGATATTCCGTTTCATGCCATGCAGCAAGGATGCACTATTTTAATACATTTTAACATATTTCAATCTCAGTTATGCATCCTTTATGGACTCACATTTACATGTACATACATAGGTTTTTTTTCTAAGAATTTCTGTTAGTTCAGTTTTGCTTTCCTTGTGTTAACAATGAGGATTTATAATTTTGCAGTTTCGCCTGAAGATGGGACACTGGTCCTGAAACCGCCTTGTGCTTTCTTTTTTTAGACATAAGTATTTTTACAACTGTAGCGGATTCAACCATTGATGATGAACAACAGTTGAGGATGCCTCGTACAAGAGAAATGCGTTTCGTAAAATTCTCGAGGAATCAGCTTGAACCGGTCTCGCAGCAAAGTTTTGGCTAGTGTTTTGAGGTTACCCCGCCGCAGGATGTTCATCTGCGAGCCGCGCCTGTACTAACAAGATGTGCTGGTAGCGGAGATGAGAGGCAGCTCGTTCTCGACACGTTCAGCCCGTGTAGCCCGCACGTTGGCTGTAACGCAGTGAGACGGCGGCAGTGGAGTGGAGTGGGTGAGTCATGCCTGGCGGGCGGGCTAAGTGGGCCGCGGAGCCGTGGCAGGCGTCGCGGGCGACGCGAGCGCCAAGACGAGCGAGGCGCTAACGAGCGGCTGCGGCTGCGGCCACCTGCGGCCGCGGAGTGCGACACCGACGCCGAGCCGGCCGCGGCCACATCCTCATTGCGGGCAATCTGCGCCGGCGCCGGCGCCGCTGCCAACACGTGTCCGCAGGAAGCGCAGCCGACCTCGCGCGCGCACAGCTTCACACTTCCCGCTGCCGCCCGGCGCCTGTTAAACCAGTGTGGCACGAGCGACTCTCTGGTCAAAATCGATTACTCGAGGCGCGTGCGCCTTTCGTCCCACTGTGCAAATCAGCAACCAACCACGACGCGAATGTGTCTTTTATTGTTGTGGTCTTCAGTCCTGAGACTGGTGTGATGCAGCTCTCCATGCTACTCTATCCTGTGCAAGCTCCTTCATCTCCCAGTACCTACTGCAGCCTACATCCTTCTGAATCTGTTTAGTGTATTCATCTCATCCCCTCCAATACTAAATTGGTGATCCCTCGATGCCTCAGAACATGTCCTACCAACCGATCCCTTCTTCTTTTCAAGTTGTGCCACAAACTCCTCTTCTCCCCAGTTCTATTCAATACCTCCTCATTAGTTATGTGATCTACTAATCTAATCTTCAGCATTCTTCTGTAGCACCACATTTCAAAAGCTTCTATTCCCTTATTGTCCAGACTAGTTATCGTCCATGTTTCACTTCCATACATGGCTACACTCCATACAAATACTTTCAGAAATGACTTCCTGACACTTAAATCTATACTCGATGTTGACAAGTTTCTCTTCTTCAGAAACGCTTTACTTCCCATCGCCAGTCTACATTTTATATCCTCTCTACTTCGACCATCATCAGTTACTTTGCTCCCCAAATGGCAAAGCACCTTTACTACTTTAAGTGTCTCATTTCCTAATCTAATTCCCTCAGGATCACCCGACTTAATTCGACTACATTCCATTATCCTCGTTTTGCTTCTGTTGATGTTCCTCTTATATCCTCCTTTTAAGACACTGTCCAATCCGTTCAACTGCTCTTCCAAGTCCTTTGCTGTCTCTGACAGAATTACAATGTCATCGGCGAACCTCAAAGTTTTTATTTCTTCTTCATGGATTTTAATATCTACTCTGAACTTTTCTTTTGTTTTCTTTACAGCTTGCTCAATATACAGATTGAATAGCATTGGGGAGAGGCTACAACCCTGTCTCACTCCCTTACCAACCACTGCTTCCTTTTCATCTCCCTCGACTCTTATAATTGCCATCTGGTTTCTGTACAAATTTTAAATAGCCTTTCGCTTTCTGTATTTTACCCCTGCCACCTTCAGAATTTGAAAAAGAGTATTGTAGTCAACATTGTGATAAGCTTTCACTAAGTCTACAAATGCTAGAAACGTAGGTTTGCCTTTCCTTAATCTTTCTTCTAAGATAAGTCGTAGGGTCAGTATTGCCTCACGTGTTGGCGCAATCCAAACTGATCTTTTCCGACGTCGACTTTACCAGTTTTTCCATTCATCTGTAAAGAATTCGCGTTAGTCTATGACGTTAATTATCTATAGACTGTGCCGAGTGCCGAGTTCTAAATTTCTGAACATGACGCATCCTGCGAATGCACAGGGACATGGTACTCTGCTGGAGTCTGCTGACACAGGAAGTTATAACCTATTCTGGTCGAGCTCACTCCTGTTATAGAAATGGATTTTGTGTTTTCGTCTGTTCTTAATATGTATTATGTTTTCAGAATGAGACTTTCACTCTGCAGCGGAGTGTGCGCTGATATGAAACTTTCTGACAGATTAAAACTGGTCCGGCACACAGTTTTAATCTGACAGGAAGTTTCATATCAGCGCACACTCCGCTGCAGAGTGAAAATCTCATTCTGAAAACATCCCCCAGGGTGTGGCTAAGCCATGTCTCCGCAATATCCTCTCTTCCAGGAGTGCTAGTTCTGCATGGTTCGCAGGAGTGCTGTTGTGAAGTTTGGAAGGCAGGATACGAGGTACTGGCAGAATTGAAGCTGTGAGCACAGGTAGTGAGTCATTCTTGGGTATCTCAGATAGTAGCGCACTTGCCCGCGGAAGGCGAAGGTCCCGAGTTCGAGTGTCGGTCCGGCACGCAGTTTTAATCTGCCAAGAAGGTTCGCATTATAATGTTGTTTGCTTTGTTTTCATGGCACACTGAAAAGTTTCCCAAGGTCTTGTATTTTTTCGTGGTACTGTTCTCCAACAAGAGAGACGATGTATCTAAAGCAAAACGTATTTCTGTTTTTCAAAGAAAAAAGCTACACTAGACATAAATAAGATCGAAAATAGGTAAACGTGTTTCATCGAAAATTATTTCATCAGTGAAAAAATCAGATTTATTGGACGAGAAAAATAATTTTTGTTGTTACTTGGCACTTGGCAAGAAAAAAAAGTTCTAATGTGTGTGAATTCCTAAGGGACCAAACTGCTAAGGGCATCGGTCCCTAGACTTACCAACTATTTTAACTATGCTAAGAACAACACACACACACGCCCATGCCCGAGGGAGGACTCGAACGTCCGACGGGAGGGGCCGACTTGGCACGAAAACAAGGTACAAAGAACAAAGCAAAAAGATCCTATTTACTAGTTTCTACACATTGTATGATCTGTTTCCAAGTTTATAGTTTCTCGACAAAAATAAATGTATAAGTTCTGAAATATTTGGATGACACTTTTCTTATTCTTTCAGTTCTCAGGAGTGTGAACAATTTACCACACGACCTTAGACAAGAACTTGCACTATGAATTCTGCTTTGGTCATTGATAATCTCTGCTGTCAGTGCTTGTTCACACATTTTGTTACTATTTTTCGAATTTCCCTTAGAGAGGATAGTCCGTCGCACCCTCAAATTCACTCTTCAGATGCGAAACTTTGACAAGAGCGTCTACTATGAATTCTGCTTTGGTCATTAATGATCTCTGTTGTCATTGCTTATTCCTATATTTTGTTACTACATTCAGATTTTCCCCTAAAATGGATAGTCCACCACAGGCGCACTTTCACCATTCAGATGCCAAGCTCAAACGCAGACAGCTTTCACAAAATCAGGAACATTGACGCTGACGTGTAAACGAAAATGACCACCCAAAACGGACGAGAATCAGTCCTGGAATAAAACATCAGAGGCGCTGCAGCAGACCCACTTGTCTCTCGAATAGTCACTTGATACAAGAAAGCCGATTGTGTAAAAGGGCTTTACACGCTGAAACATTCGCACTGTCAGTTACAGCGTGGGCTTCTCATATCCTCTAGTACCGAATGCTAATTCATTTGATATGTTTTAGCACAAGGACTTACGTATTAAGTATCCAGTACATCGGTATGTTTCCCATCATGCTGTAAACACATTTCCATACGCCTCCGTGTTCTTCTTGACATTTTTTCGACCATTTCAAGTGTTCTAGTACGAGATGGATAATGGAATGTAGTCGAATTAAGCCGGGTGATGCTGAGGGAATTAGATTAGGAAATGAGGCACTTAAAGTAGTAAAGGAGTTTTGCTATTTGGGGAGCAAAATAACTGATGATGGTCGAAGTAGAGAGGATGTAAAATGTAGGCTGGCAATGGCAAGGAAAGCGTTTCTGAAGAAGAGGAATTTGTTAACATCCAGTACTGATTTAAGTGTCAGGAAGTCATTTCTGAAAGTATTCGTATGGAGTGTAGCCATGTATGGAAGTGAAACATGGACGATAAATAGTTTGGACAAGAAGAGAATAGAAGCTTTCGAAATGTGGTGCTACAGAAGAATGCTGAAGATTAGATGGGTAGATCACATAACTAATGAGGAAGTATTGAATAGGATTGGGGAGAAGAGAAGTTTGTGGCACAACTTGACCAGAAGAAGGGATCGGTTGGTAGGACATGTTCTGAGGCATCAAGGGATCACCAATTTAGTATTGGAGGGCAGCGTGGAGGGTAAAAATCGTAGAGGGAGACCAAGAGATGAATACACTAAGCAGATTCAGAAGGATGTAGGTTGCGGTAGGTACTGGGAGATGAAAAAGCTTGCACAGGATAGAGTAGCATGGAGAGCTGCATCAAACCAGTCTAAGGACTGAAGACCACAACAACAACAACAACAGTACGAGATGCATCCTCGATGGCGCCTACATCTACATCATTGCTCCGCCGTTCACAATTACGTACCTGACAGAGGGTTCATTGAAAAACCTTTAAGCTACTTCTCTACAGTTCCACTCTCGAACAGCACGCGGGAAAAACGAACACTTAAATCTTTCTCTTATTTTGTTATTATGATCATTTCTGCCTGTGTAGGTGGATGCCAACTAAATATTTCCATCCTGAAGAGAAAGTAGGTGACTGAAATTTCTTGAGAAGGTCCTTTCGCAGTGGAAAACGCCTTTAATGACCGCCACCCCAATCCATGGCGATCTCTCCCTTATTTCGCGATAGTAAAAAATGAGCTGCCCTACCTTTCAAGTTTTTCAATGTCCTCCGTCAATCCTGTCTCATGTGGGTCGCACACCGCACAGCAGTACTCCAGAAGAGAGCGGGCAAATGTCATGGACGCGATCTCTTTAGTAGATCTGTTGCATTTTCTAAGTGCTTTGCCAGCATATCGCAGTCTTTATCTTGCTTTCCCCGCTACATTATTCACTTGAGCGCTCCAATTTAAATTATTCGTAATTGTAATCCCTAACTATTTAGTTGAATTTACAGCCTTAAGATTTGTGTTACTTAACGTGTAACTGAAATTTAACGGATTCTTTTCAGTAGTCATGTGGATGACTTCACACTTTTCGTTATTCAGAGTCAGTTGCCACTTGTTGCAGCATACAGATATCTTTTCTAAATCATTTTGCCATTCGGTTTGATCATCCGATGATTTAACATGACGATAAATGACAGCATCCTCTGCAAACAATCTAAGAGGGCTACTCAGATTGTCTCCTAAATCGTTCATGTAGAGCAGGAACATCCGAAGGCCTATAACACTTTCTTGGGAAATGCCGGGCATTACATCTATTTTACTGGATGACTTTCCGTCAGTTATTACAAACTGTGCCATTTATGACAGGAAATCACGAATCCAGCTACATAACTGAGACGATATTCTATAGACACGCAATTTAACAAGAAGTCGCTTGTCAAGAACGGTGTCAAAAGCCTTCTGGAAATCTAAAAATATGGAATCAGAGGTCTCTTTGTAGCACAATTACGTGCGGACACATGTGTCTTAATGACGCCCCGTAATGAGTTATTAGGTGTGCTGAGGTCATTTCTTGGTGGCTATTTCAAGGGAACTGGGTTGCTGGCGAACCACGTTCTTGAAAGTGATCATTTAGGAACCGCAAGAGTGTAATGAAGGGGCGCTCCGTCCTGTTGCAGCCATATGCGTTATATGAGGCCCCTTTGTCCAGGCTGAAGTATTAACCCTGTTTGCCACATTTGTAAATAATCTGTGCTATTCGCAAACCCTTCGAAAAAAGTACAGTCGAAGCAAATGTTGTGATGGCATCACTGTACTTTATCATTATTTGGGTGGGTTCCTTAACAACTCGGCTGTGTAATAACAATTTGCTATGGCCCAAACGACAATATTTCGTAGTAAGTGAGCTGCGATAAATGGCACATTCATCTGAAAACATGACCTTGACACGATTCACTGCATTTGAAAATTGAGTTGGGTTGAGTTGTTTGGGGAAGGAGACCAGACAGCGAGGTCATCGGTCTCATCGGATTAGGGAAGGATGGAGAAGGAAGTCGACCGTGCCCTTTCAAAGGAACCATCCCGGTATTTTCCTGGAGCGATTTAGGGAAATCACGGAAAACCTAAATCAGGATGGCCGGACGCGGGATTGAACCGTCGTCCTCCCGAATGCGAGTCCAGTGTCTAACCACTGCGCCACCTCGCTCGGTTTGAAAATTGAGTTAACAAATCACGGCATGTTAAAACGCGTTCATTCCGACCTGTATCTGATGACTAGTTTACGAACGTCAGTCAAAAACGTCTGACCTTCAGGTCTTTTTTCATGCGATCTCACCTTTTTGTCCTCGATATACAGAGTTCCCAAGCATGTTCACGTGTCGACTTCAAAAGCAAGTGTGTCCCAATCCAGAAGTGTTGGGTTTCGCCTTATTAAATCTTTCCTGCAATGCTCCCTTACTCTGTCTCATTGTCTGCCCTGTATGTTATCGTTCGTATACCCACACACTCGTCACTAAGCGCTCCTCAGGAGTGTAACTATGATCGCTCAGGGCGCTACGGTATGGAACCGCGCGACCGCTACGGTCGCAGGTTCGAATCCTGCATCGGGCATGGATGTGTGTGACGTCCTTAGGTTAGTTAGGTTTAAGTAGTTCTACGTTCTAGGGGACTGATGACCTCAGCAGTTAAGTCCCATAGTGCTCAGGGCCATTTGGACCATTTTTTTATGATCGCTCACATCTTTAACGGATACAAATTAGAACTCGACTGCGATTGCGATGCATGTAAATGTGAACTTCAACAACTAATTCCAACAATTCAAAAGAAGCAACATAGCTACCAATCTGCATAATAACATTTGATATTAAAGAAGGGCTGCAGGGGTACGGGGACTTCTCACCCATCCCGTACTTTTGTGTGTCTTCAAAAATGCGTGTGAAATCTTATGGGACTTAACTGCTGAGGTCATCAGTCCCTAAGCTTACACACTACTTAACCGAAATTGTCCTAAGGACAAACACACACACCCATGCCCGAAGGAGGACTCGAACCTCCGCCGGGACCAGCCGCACAGTCCATGACTGCAGCGCCCCAGACCGCTCGGCTAATCCCGCGCGGCTTGTGTGTCTTCGTCGAACCAAAAATGTGGATGTGTTTGATCAGCAGCAGACAGCACAGACGTGTACATGTGCTTGCCTGAATACTCTGACGGAAATGAAAACTTTTTAACGATGAACAGCTTGACTGACCACTTCCAAACTGCTGGTCCAGCATGTCCATGCCTGTGGAATACTTTTATTAAAATATTGTTCATTTATTTTTATTAATTTAGGTATAGAAAAAGCCATTTATACATATGAAGAAAGGTGTCACTGGAATTTTTCTGGTGGAGATTGCAACACAGCATACCCAGAGGGCGCTCATCTGCAACTCACCGCCATCTTCCGGACTCTGAGAAAGATCGAATCACTGGGATGAGAGTTTTGGGAGCATGATATGGACAGATAGCACAGACAGTTCCGCTGTAGTGCGATGACTGCACAGAGATTACAGGCAGACTTTCACTTAGAACCGTCAGCTTCAGACAACCGGCAGCTGGGTGGAGATGTAGAGTTGCTATGTGTCGTTTAACGCTGACACCATGCCACAAACAACAAGAGACTTGCATGGTGTGGACCCAGAGTCAATTGGGACAATGATTGGCATTTTACGGTGTTCAGCACATCAGTCTCGCTTCTGTTTGTGACCATCAAATAGCCGTTAACGTGTTAATAGACGAGCCTGTGAAAGAAGACACGAAGCAGCCATTCTCCAGACACATACATCTCCAAAGAGTCGCTATATGGGGAGCTATTGAATATAACAATAGAGATGATCTGGTAACTGCTGAAGGGAAAGTGTAAAGCCTGTTGTCTCCGTGACCAGGTTATCAACTGGTATTTTCCAGTAGGATAATGCCTGACTTCGCAGTGGGTTCATAGAGGAATGTGTGGATCCTTGACTGATTTGTCACCCATAGATCTCACATCTGGGATGCCATGGGAAGACGTATACTTTCACAGCAGCTTCTAACCAGCAGTGTTCATGATAGGATACAACATGTGCTTCAGGCATGGCAAGAAATTTCTCAAGTTGACATTCAAAAAAAGAGTGTAGTTGAGCCCGTAGGTGACACACCACGTACTTTATTATGTTGAGTATCAAGCTAAATACAAACGTTAATGGATAATGAAACCCACCTCAGCTACACATTTATTATATTAAAACCGGTTTCGTTGATAGAACATCTTCAGGTTGCCGAGTTGTGCTTGGCAAGCTGGCAATCTAAAGATGTTCTTCGAACGAAACCCGTCTTAATGTAGTAAGTGTGTAATCAATACAACTGGGGTAGTTTTCATTAATTATTAACACCACATACTGATGTTCCGAATGGAATAAATGTCAATCTGGGAGTTCATGATACAACTTCATTCTGCATTTCATTACAGCAGTGAATTCCTCACCAGCCCAAGGAAAATGAAAATGAACACTGCTACAATGATATGACGTAATGATATACCACATTATACTGAGATGAATTTTTTTTCTCGTGTTACAGTTCGGGCCTAATTTTCCAGTAGTGGTACTATCTGAGCATATCGGTGATGCAGATGACATGCTGCGCATTTTATAAATCTGCGGTGGAAACAGACGGGAATTCACAGAAAAAACAAAATGTAATATAAAGGGCATAAATGTGATGTAACCAGCAGTAATAATATAGTGTACATAGGAGTTAACAAATAAGTGAGGCCAGATATCAAGGGACGGTCCTCAAACATAGAAGAAGCTCTTTATTTCCGCGTTGTAATTCATTTTCTCCAATTCATTATAAGAAATATTGAGGAAGAGAACGTAATCAGCACATCCCATGGAACATGTTCTTACAGTTAATGTTCAGAATGTCCTCTTGGCTACGTCTGGTTGATTTGTAGTTATTTGGTCCACCGCCAATGCTTTGTGTTTCATTTCACTGAAAGTAATATTGACCTGTGATTCACGATATTACTATGTTGACATGCCACTCACTTCAATGTCTTACCTACAAGGAGCTTCAAAAGTTTAAACGGTCTTTACGATCATAGCAACCCCACTATTGTTTTGTAGTTGTCGCTGATTACAGAACTTGGCTTCTGACAAGGTGCTATGGTAGTTTACACAAATGGGAAATTGCCACATGCCCATCTGATGTGCGGATTAGCATACAGCAACGGTCGTATAACTCAATGTTTATATCGGA